>NC_071628.1:2585000-4985000 GCF_014839835.1 Dryobates pubescens
TTCTCTGATTAACTAACACAGACCTGAGTCTGTGGGAGAGGGAACAGTCTGAGCCGCAGGCCACCTAATATTGCAAGCCAGAAGTTGCTTTATCTAACCCCATCAGCAGAGAGTGTGGGTCAAGGCTGTGTGTTGATCCATCGCTCCCCAGTCTGATGAATATATGAGGCTTTGGCTGAAGCTGCTTTTCTTCTGCACTTGCTGTTTAGCTCCATCTCCCATGTCAAGATGAGATGACAAACAAAATGTCGCACTACAGTGAAGCACCTATGGGAAAAAGAACCTCTGGAATTAAATAGAAGTGGTGAGAGTCCACACCTCTCTTTCAGCTCTGACACCAAAATTATGAGAGTCCCTCCCAACCTCAAAATGAGTCAGGTAGTTTTGTGAGACAGAGCAGCTGAAAGACACCTGGACAAAGATGGAAAAGCTCTGATAGAGCCGAGGGTATTTTTCTTGGCTTATGGAGAATGTTAGTCTTATATTCAATATATCTGTTTTTTTAAAGATGGTATTTTAAATTGATTTGATTACCATAGAGCTGACACACACTGCACACAGAAGAACAACAGGCAGGGAAATTCATTTATAATAGCCAGTAAATTAATTTTCCCAATGCTTGTTCTTTTTGCACTGGATGTGTCAGCTCTATGGTAATCAAATCAATTTAAAGTACCTGCTTTGAAAAAACATAACAGTATTTATTACCAGCCCATACCTTTTTGGTCTGAAGTATATATATGTGTATATATGTCTGTGTATATATATGTGTGTATATGTGTGTATATAAAATTATACACATGAATATTAAATATCTTCTTTGAAAAATGTATCTGTGTTTATTGCTACCCTACTTTTGGATCTGGACTCTACTTGTATATGCATGTGTGCATACATGGTTCTGGAACAAGGTTTTCACACATGTAAAAAGATGAGGGAAGCAGAAAGTTTCAGATGGTGCTGATAGGACCCAGTAAGCCTTGAATCCAGAGAGAAATTCCAGAGGGTGAAGCATGACTTACACGAATGCAGAGCAAAGACTGGGTGCCAACAACGAGCCTAAGGAAAACTTCATGTCTCTCTTCACAGCTTATCTCACCCACACAGGTGGACTACGCAGGGCTCCTTACTCGGCTGCAGTTGCATCCAAGTATCAGAGGCAAACTGATGCTCTGCATCTGGCCCTCGTGTTTACCACAGACTTCCCTGCAAACATGTTTTTAATCTGTAAAGCAGAGCAGTACAGTAGCACAGTCCAGCTGGTAGCAGCAGGACTGAACTTTGCAGTGCGGAAAAGTTTGGTATTATCCTACAAGCCAGAGGAGGCTGGTTTTCATCTGCTCCATCTCCTGCAGCATAAGGACACAGAGTCAGGGACAATTCTGCCTGCTCAGGCTGGGCTCACCAAGGACAAAAGCTGTAATCCATTTCTCCAGATGTGAAGGCACAGAGGCATTTCACCCAGTGACTGAAGACCACTGAGTTGGGGACGTTTACCCTTCCTTCTGCCAGCTTTTTGTAGGTGCTGAAAGGCTGGCTGACAGCCAACAGAATTAAAAATTCAGGCCACAGCTTAAAGGGAAAAAGATTTCTTCCCTTTTGTTTAGTCTCATTTCCTAAGGAAAGGGCATTTGTGTGGCCATACCCTCTGGGTGTATACATTGCTCCCTGTCTATTTTAAACCTCTCCAATCATTTCAGAAACCTCTGTCTGCCTTCAGTTGCATCTGTCAGAGAGAAGTAGTGGCCTCCAAAGTACTATATTGCCACAACCACTGTGAGAGTAAACCAGCAGGCAGAGGACAGAAGTGCTCTTAATGGAGGAGAGGGCTGTCTCATGAGCACAACCTTTATTAGACATCAGAGAATCAGGACACAGGAATGTCCCTGAGGCAAGGCTTCATTAGGTCCCGCTGCTTGAGGAATGAGTGGCTTTTCCGCCCTGCAAAGGGCCCTCTGGGGTATAGGTTAAGCCTCTCACAAAGATAATTACAAAAGGATGCAGTTGATGATAACTGAAAATGGTGCCACGGTTTGGGGAGGGCAAAGCCATTTACGGACACTTGGAATCTTCCACAGTGGCTTCACCAAGTCTTAGTCAGCCCCAAGAGCAAAAGGCTGCACATCTGGGTGGAGTTCAATGGGAAACATCTTTCTCAGTCCATGAAAATGTTAGCAATGTCAGTGTTTTCCTGTTCTGGGCTGGGAAGAATCATGAGGCTTTTTGAGGTTTTTAATTAGCAAGCAGGGAAGGGGAGTTGAGAGTTGAATTGAATGAGTTCTCAGGGGTTGGGACACCCAAAAGCAAAGTGCTTTCATGCAAGTCCTCTTTCTGTCTCATTCTGTTGAAGGTTTGCTTCTCAGGGCCTGGGCCATTTGTGATTTCAGGGTGGTTCTGTCATTTACTGCCTGAAATGCATCTGATCTCTATCTCATTTCAGAGATGATGCAGACCTGTGGCAACACACTGTTGCCTGTCACCTGCTTGCAGTAGAAACGTCTGTGGACTAGACTGGCATGCAGGATGTATGCTTCTGTCCCTGAGCCCTTCACCATCTGAAAATCCACATGCAAATAGTTACAGAGAGAAGCTAGCTACTGTGCTGGGGCAAAGGGTCTCATTGCTGAGTGATGTAGCTTGAACATTTCTCCTCTTTATTGACATCTTGCACTTTTTTCCAGTTTATGCATTTATTATTTCTTTTGTTTTCCAGAAGACAAAACCAAACCAAACCAAACCAAACCACACCAAACCAAACCACACACACACAAAGTCAGAATAAATTTATTTAAATAGTTTATTCACAAGTAGAAATAATAACAATAACAACAACAACAATAATAATAATAGTAATAATAATAATAATAAAAGAGGCCACCATAAACTTTCAAACTCTGCACTGCCAGGAATGACTGCAGACAGGTACCTCCAGGCACTGCCCTTGCAGTAACGCAGCAGCTTTTTAGGCATTGCCCAGACAGCTCCTGCTGGATTTTCCTCACCGCCACTAGAGGGGAGGCTGAATTTTCTTCTGTAAATTGCCTAGCTGATGGGGAAAAAAAAGACCTATCACATCAGTGCAATGTTGAAGGCACTTCAAAACGACTCAGATGTTTAACTATTGTGCTAGTGATCATACATTCACATTGGGCTGCAGGCCAAGAGAAAAAGGAGAGAGAGAAAAGAAAGAGGGGGAGGGGGGGAAAAAAAAGCAAGAGTCTTGCAGCTGAAACGCTATAAAGTGCTGGATTTTACCTTAGAGCTAAACACTCTTCAGTGACAAATTTCAAAGGCCATATGTATGGTATTTTCATGAAAAGCAGAAGACCCTAAATTTCTTTGTTTAACTGGAAGCGATTTCCCTCCCTGAACAGGAGGTTTCTGTAGTTCACCTCATTTATTGCAAGGCTACAAATTTTACTTTTTTTTTTTCTTTCTTTCTTTTTTTTTTTTTCCTTTTTCTTGACACAGTGAGATCTAGAATACAGAAATAAGGGCAACAGGAACTGAAGTAAAAGTATATTTGCTGTAATGCCAACAGGAAGGTTTGTGCCTCTGCTGTCTTGCATTGTTCCTAGGGATGACTTCAGGCACAGTGTGTGTTGGAGAGCATTAGCTGTGTAATGGTAACAAGAAGAGGTAGGAAGAGTGAGAAGGGGTTTTTTTTGTTACTGGGTTGGGTTTTTTCCCACAGTACAATCAAAGATGAGACATAGTGCAGTGGTCTTTCTGTTGTCAAATTAAATTAGAATAAATGAGATGGAAACATTTCTGTATGTTGTATGATGCCACCTCCTGAGCTATGTTGTTACACTTGAGGAGTAAAGTTTTGAGCATTACATTATTCTTAGGAGGCTCAAAGCACCAAGTCTCTTTTAGTCTACACTTCTGCATTTTCAGCCCTCAGAAACCACATTCCCATGTTTTCCCTGAGCATACCAGGGATGTGTTAAAAATACACTTTTGTATTTTGGTAAATGGAAGCTAATTTCCCACTTGCTTCCAGGAGCTGGGACTTTAGGAGCTATTTTAAGAATTGGCAGCAATGGAATACTTCGATACTAAGTTTACAATGAAGGAAGCTGGGAGAAATCTGTATGTGGGAAGGCTCTCTGAACATTCATACAAATTATTCAACTGAATCTCACTCTCTGTCACTGTCTTCTTCTTGGCCATCCAGACTAGCAAAGTTTTGATCTCAGTGTTTTTGTCAAGTTCACTCTTGTCCCAGTACTCGTGTTCCCACTCAGGAACAGCCTTTTGCATGTGAGTTTGTTCTCTGGGAAGTTGTGTTACATCCTCCTGACAAAGCTGAGAAGCTAAAGGTCGTTCATTTGGGAAATGGAAATGATACAGTGTCCGATCGTGCAGGCACATCACATGAATATCAGCAACTGAAAGTTCACTAGGTACAGCTGAGCCAATATTTGCTTGCTTAAAGCATTTGACCAAGCTCTGTGGGTAACAACATCTGAGTCCCGCACAGCATGGCCGAAGCAGAGACAACTCCTCTCCATCAGCACATTGGGCTTGCCTCTTGCACTGGCCAGATGATGGAGGTGTCTACTCTGAGCCATGCCCTGAAGTGCTCCTACTTGTGGTGATTTAAACCAAGCTTGTTTCTGTCATCTACATTTATACTGACCAGGTCCCAGCCAAGTGGGCAGGTGTGGTGGGTTGAAATTTGCCCCCCAACATTTTAAAAGCATAGCCTGAAACTCCCCCAGCAGGTGACAGTTGCACCTGAGCAATGGTTGCAGGCTGTACTCTGGGATTCCCTCTGGGCCAGTTTGCAACAGGTGCAACTGATTTTAGTTGTTTTCACACCAATAAGCCTGCTCTGCACCTGGCGGCAGTGGCAGCTCTTACCTTTCACATTTCTCGTGCATCACAGTATCTCAAAACAAAACCAAAGCACCTGAATCCTGGTGCCATTGGGTGAGTAGGCTTTACCTGGCACCTTGGACACACACAGAAGTCTTGTTTTTGCCAGCAGAACTGGAGCCTGCTTAGCATCAATACTTTCCATCAGCTCCACTGATACCAGAGAAACGCACGCCTCGCTTTAGCTGTATCCTTGTGAAGATGGTTTGCTTGACTCAGCTGATTCCATGTCCTTCTGTGTTGCCTGACAGCTGCCTGGGAGAAGGCCACTGACTTTCTCAGTGTGCAGCCATCTGTTTGGTCAGTTCTGGGGGTTGTACATGAAAGCCTCTTGAGATAAATTCACTTGTGCAGAGTGATTGTCCTCAGGGCTATGCTGTACCACTTGTCTTAAAAAGCAGGACTCTGTTGATCAGTGGTGGACTAAGGTTGGCTTCAATTAACCAGTGAGGTTTCTCTCCTCTGGGTCTTGTGAAGACATAACCAAAAAAGGCCACTCCTGCTGTTCCCCTGCTCCCCAAAGATGACAGGTCAGGCTTGACATCCTCATTCTGTGGGCTTGTCTTAGTCACTATGAAAGGCTTGAGCAGTGTCAGAGCAACCAGCTGACTGCAATCTTCATGCCAAACCCAACATCTTCATTCCAAGGAGTAGCTCTCACAGTAAATTTCCACATGTGTGTACCCCTCACATGTGTGTACCCCTCACTGCCCTTCCACCCTTCAACTCCCCTCTCTTTTTTTCTCTTTTTTTATTTAAAGATTTCTCTGCTGGAAAACAAAACAAAACAAAACAAAACAGAACCTTTAAAAAAAATTCAAAAGAAGGAAAAAACCCGAGGCAACAACACACACAAAAAACCCTTTCCAAGCCCTTCAAGCAATAACTGCTGTACAAGGCCAGTTGGGACACAGTCAAATTAGAGAGTTATTATTACCTAGGGGACATTAGAAATTGAGTTTGTTACTGGCAGTTCCTGTTTCTGTAAAGACTTGCTAATAGCTGAAATTTTAAAGGGTGTTGTTCAATTGGCAAAGTGTTATTTTTCTAAGCAGTCACCATGTTCTCACCTGCTGCTGTTGCTCCTGAGAGTTGCAAACATTTGGAGGAGGTGGAGGTTGTCAAAGGGTGGTGGGTGTCCTACTGAGGGTAGCCCTGTTCCCTTAAAAGAGGAACAGCTGTCCCTGCCCAGGCAGGCCAGGTGGAAGCCCTCTCCTGATGCAGCCAGAGGCATGTTTGGAAGGTCTACATTCAGCCTGGCATGCTCACAAAATCTTAAGGAAGGAAAAGGATCTTTGAGACTGTAGTTAGTGTGGAGGTGGAAGGAGATCTGCGTTTGTGGCCCCTAAAGGGAAATGGTTTTGTTGCTTTCAAGTTCCTCAGTCACAATGACTCAATAAATCAGATTTTTCACTGGGGGCCAAATCCTCCCCTTACGAACACCAATGATGCCAGCTTTGGGGAGTCTCTGTAAATCTCTGCTCATTTCCATTTTGGACTGTTGTGGTTTCACACAGTGATGTGACAGAAGCAGACTTCATTTTGGCAGAAATCTGTCCCTACTGTAATTTCTGTAACCTGTTCAGTCTTCATGCAGTTTACACATGCTTTATGTAAGGCTAGCATTCTCATTGTCTAAAATTATTTAAGAAGCAGACCAAAAAAAAAAAACCAAAACTCACAAGAAAATGGCAAATACTTGAATTCTGAACTCCATAAATGTATAGAGCTTTTACTCCTGGCTATCTAATTAGGACTTTTGGAGGAATCTCAATAGGGATGTGGATAAGAAGATATGTTTCTGTCCTCTGTGTGTCTAGTCAATGTACAGCAAACTAAATGTTGTCTGAAAGTTCTTGCACAACATCTACAGCACAGAAGATGAGAAAAACCTGCCCCATCCATATTTTACCTTGATACATACGTGCACACATGCATATTTACAGGTGTGCATATATATATTTATATATCTATAATTATTATTTACAGTATGAATGCTTACATCTGTCCAGCTGCCTATAAAATTATTATTGGCAATTATGTATGCAAGGGAATACTAAAATGCCCTGTAAATTGTGACCATCTGATACATATATAATAAAAAGTCTTATGTAAGGACTACATACACTTCAGAGTTCAACATAATGTATCCCTCTTCCCAGCAGCATCAAAGATGGGCACTTAAAGAGAGCACAGAGGAAGGCTGAGCTGCACCCCATTTTTTAAGTTTCTTTGGCTCAAAAGTTTTTCTTTTCTCTTTATTAAAAACAAATAAAACCACAAAAAACAACTTTTGTTTTTTTAGAAGAGATGAGTAGTGACCTGGGAGGAAGCCCTACCTGTTACTAAGAGCTCAACACAGCATCTCTAGGGTGGGACTTTGGCTGAGTTATTTATCCTCACTCAATCCTCCTCTCTAAAATGGGCACAGGGCACGGCTGAGCTCCTGAGGAGTGGTTGTCCCAGGCGGAGGGGCAGCGCTCCCAATTTGGCATCCCTGGAAGGGAGAGGATGGGCTGGTGAAGCAAGAAGGGTGGCGGTGGGCTGGACACACTCCCAAGCCCCACCACGGCCATCTCCAAGAGGAGCATCAGGCACAACAATAAACACCAGCAGCTGCAGCGGCTGTGATGGAGGATGTCGCCAAACCCAGCAAGAATCCAACTTGCTCAGCCAGCTCCTGTTTTCTCAGCAGAAAGGGAGGGGATGGGGTAAGGCCGGGCTTAAGCTGGGGCTGCCAGTCTGCAGGCTCAGGGAACGGGATGCGACGGAACAGGGGTCCCAGCTGCGGGAGCTGCGGCAGCCTCGCATCTCTCAGCAGCCACAGCCCCCAGCTCCCCGTCCCTCCCTCCCCACAGCCCCCGGCTCCGAGCCCTCTCCCCTTTGCCACTTTTGCTTTATTTAGGAATATGTCGCTGGAATCCCAATGAGTTATCTATTCTGTGGCCGCCTCACTTTCCCACAGAGGGCCAGTGCCTGCCTGACGCAGGGTCCGGCCGAAACAGTGCGAGAAGAAAAGCAAAGAGCAAAAGAATGCTTTTCAGCTCTTTTTATTCCTCCCCCCCCAAGCCTTATTTTATTTGGTGTGTGTGCGTGTGTGTCGGGCGCACTCTTCACTGGCCGTCCCGCCCCCCCGCTCCCCTCCTCCTCGCTTTCATCCCCTTGGCCCTGCTTTAGCCCCCTTTATGTTACACGATAGCTCAAATGGAAGCCCAGGAGGGTCCTATAGGGAATGCATAGGATCCCTGGGAGAAAGAAAGCCCCCAACAAGCTATACACCAGATGTATAACGTTATATGGTCAAACTGGCAAACACAAAAGCCGAAAAACAAAAGATGTGAATTAGGGAGAAGCATTCAAAGGCGTGTTTTGAAAACAGCCCAGCCAAGAGGCTGGATTCCCCCTCCTGAGACTAAATGTTTGAAAGAAAAGGTGCTGAAGAAAGAAAGGGAAGAGGGGGAGTAAGAGGGGATGGGGGAAGAAACCCATTTTTTCTAATTAGCCGAAGTCTAACAGGCCCTCAATTTCACAACTACTTTTGGCTGATTTTTTTTCCCCCCTCTTCTTTCTTTCTCTCTTTAAATCAATGGTGGGGCAGGGGGATGGTGTGCTGTAGCTTGTCAAAATGAGGGGGGCTGGTTAGAGGGGTGTCATGCCAAAATCTGTGTTCCATCTCTCCCTAGTCCAGGCTGCAATTAGTCCTCGGGCTTTTCCCCCTTGTGTTTCCAGATGGCTGTGCCTGCCTTTATATCAGTCTCCCTTTTCTAACTTTACCCCCACCAGCCCACAAATCTTGGAACTGGGAATGTAGTGGTTGAGGGCAGATGAGAATGGAAGCATCTGTCTGCTTTTCTTTGTAATATTTTTTCTGTTGTTGTTGTTGTTTTCCTTCTCCTTCTAATTAGCCTTCCTCCAGCATGCCTGACCTAGCTGAACAGTTCTGACCGCTTGTCCCAGTCTGAACAGGGATTGCAATGGGCAGTTGTTGCAGAGACTGCAGGATTACAGGGGCAGGTCGACTGCTCCCTGGTACCACCACTTGATGTCTTGGCAGCAGGCTGTAGTTCATGTGTTTGTGCTTGATGCTTCTCTCCCAGCCTAACCCTGTGAAGGAATCTCTGGAGAAATGAGGAATCACCTGGGACTGTGTTACTCCCCTTTTGCTGGTGGCTTCAAAATTCAAGCAGCAGGATGTGCATCTTGGCAAAGATGGCCTAGAGAATGTCTGGGAAAATTCTTCCCCTTGTTGCGTTGAGTGAGCATCACTAAGGGCCAAATTTTACCTTCCTGTTTATGCATAAAATGATGGGGCTACTAGCAGAGGAAAGATATCTGGCCAGGGTGGGATGGTAGCAGTCTCACCCTACTGAATTTTGTTTAATCTTGCACAGCGGCTAGCACAGAAACCTTCCCTCTCTCCATGCATGCAAATACACAGATACACAGATTTGCTGGCCTGGTCTTTTTCCTTTTGCCTCCACCTCAGATTCACAGAACTGCAAGAAATGCTAAAACTTGCATAGGGAGAGAGAAATGAGGGGGAAGGAGAGTGAAGGGAGGTGGTTAACAGGGTTTTCTGAGGATGGGGAGCAAATTATCAGGGTTTTCTGAGGATGGGGAGCACAAGGCAGCTGTGACAGAGGCACCTTCCATTACTGGGTGCGGCTGTAGACAGCAGGCTTGTAACAAAAGCGTGGTCAGACAAGTCAAACCTGGGCTCCTTATAGCTGTCATATCAAACACCAGGCTGCTCTGAAGATGTGAAATCAACAGCCTCACTGCTGTTCTAGCAGTGAAGGCTGCAAGACAGCTCCCTGTTTCTCTGCGAGTGTCAGCCCTCTCCCCTCCTCTGCCAGCGGCAGACGTAGAAGCGTAGCAAACTATTAAGATATCCAATATATAACAAGGGGCTGGCAGAATTACCATGCTGAAAATCTATGTTCACAGTTGAACAATTCATATTTTAGCTCCTTCACCTGGTGGTACATTTTTTTTATATACTTGTGGCAACGGATAAAATAGATTCATTAGCTTTGATTAACCTTCTTTAACTAGAGTTAAAAACCTGCTGCAGACAGCTCTGCTACCAATGCAGCCTTTAGGATGCTTTATCATGTTTAAGACCCAATTACTGTTGTACCAAATAAGAATAAACCATCACAATAAAATGTGGTGCACACAGCCCTGTTAAAGCTCACAGCAAATAATCATTAATTTATAACAGCAACTTCCCCATTTCTATAGTTTTATTGATGGCTACAGTTAATTCAAGTTGAAAACAATGTAACTTGACACTGATCAGACCAGCTAGTTTTCTGGGTTTATTGACTTTTGCCTTTTCTTGCCTTTTTTTTCTTTTATTTCTCCTTCCCCCCCCCCCCCTTTTTTTTTTTTTTGCTTTGGGATTGGAGTCTCAAATGGCTACTTCTTAATAAACCCTCATAAAAACCAGGCAGAGAACAGCAAGGCATAGATGAAAAGGCTTTGGGGGAGATTTTCAAAGGCACAAAAGGTGCCTAACTCCCATTGACTTTCAATTACCGATTCATTTTTATGACGAATTTTGCAGAATGAGGAGGGAGAGCTGAGTTTTATGCAGTTATTTGTTTGTGCCAGCCACGAAGCTAGCAGTTTTACAGAAAAAAAACCCCGGTGCTTTAAATCAGTAATTGCTTAGAAACTTTTTTGTTCGCTCATCTGCAACCTATTTGCTTTTCTGCTTTTCAGAGAGCTCTTTGATCTTAATAAAAGTCCAGAAGGAATACAGAACATAAATACACTTGTTACTGTAGCTTTTTCATTTTCGCCTAGGACCTGATCCTGCACTCACTTTAAACAGATGATTAACTTCATAAATGTTCGGTTAGGCTTACTCATCAGTGTAAAACTGCCTATCTGCTTAATTTCTTCTGCAGGATCAAATTCTCTGCTAATTGAAAGAGCTTCCATGTGTTTGTTTTACATTCCCTTGCATTTTGGCATAACTGGATCTGGAAAGCAGCTGCAGAACGCAACGTGTTAATTTTGGACAGGGTTTGACTGAAGTGGGAATAATAAACAGTGAGATGCTGCAGCTTTCAGGCAAAGCAGAGTAACAACAATTAAAAAAAAATACTTAAAAAAATAGAAGAGAAAGATGCTAAAGAAACAAACCTCCAATCAGTAAACTAACAAGTGTAGCTTATTATCTGACTTAGCTGAAGCCAGACCACCAGGGTCATGAGCTGCTTGCTGGTGAGGAGTAGAAGATGTCAGTGTTTGCAGCCCAGCCTCTCTGATCTGTCTTTTCAACTTTATTTTGTCTTCTGAGTTTCACAGCTCTCTTTCTATAATAAGTTAAAGATGGGACTCTGGTTAAACTATAGATTTGTTTCAGAAAATGAAGTGCAAATTCTCAGCAATGCAAAACAGCAAGGGAAAGAAACTAAATCCCCATGGTTACTCATTTGGAAAATTTGGGTCAGAGGTATGCTCTAAATCCAGCTCCCCCTTTGCAGGACGTTGTGCCCAATGAAATCTGCTGCTGACTGGGGTCTTGGTTATTGTTTCTGGGCTGATTTTAGGACACTGTGCTCAGTGGATTTTATTTGAGGTCAGAGTTGATGCCTTGTCTTCTGTGATGATTTTTTTTTTTCAACATCTTTTTCTCTTTTCTCATAGCTCCTGTAGCTCACAACAGTCACTGAGCTCCTTCAAACTTTTTGTGCTGGTTCGTTCCACAGTATCTGACTCTCCATCTGTGTGACTTAGCATAATGCAGTAGAAGGGATTGAAACTGTATTAGATCTGTTCCTGGTGTGAACTGGAGTATCTCGAGGATCAGCTGACAATTTCAATAAACTTTTTTGGGTCATACATGTTACCCAGGCGAGTAATTCCGATGTTTGCAGTGGAGCTATTCCCCCATGAGTTAAATGCCTGGGTGAATTTGCAGAATATAACTCACCTCTTTAGAGAAGAGCTGACAGAAGCAGGAAAGGGTATAAGCTGAATGCATTTCCCTGTAAGAACCAGGTTCTGGTCCCGCTGGGTGGAAGGCAGCTTTGCTACACTTTTTCCTGGAGCAAGACTAGAACTGATATTAGCTATACATTATGCTTGGGACTGTAAATGCTCACAAAGAATGACAGATACTAGGCTGCAGCTAAAATGTCTTCAAAAGAATCCAGATTTAATATTTCATCAGAAGAACAGAGAGGGAGATTTGCTAAACATCAAACAAATATTAATACAAATGCCTCCTGAAAGCAAGTCAGTTATGAAAATCAGTGAATACAAATGTTCCAAGTGACATTACTGGTGCATGCTTGTGGGCTTTTTGTTTACACTGCCACATCATGAAAAATAAAATACACCCAAACTGTGCATATTGATAAGGGTATGCTTTCATCTCTGAGTCTGGTGACATGTGAAAACCATTTCAGCTTCATTCTTGTACCTGATATTTGCACTGAGAAACCCTGAAGAAAAAAATACTACTTCTGCACCAGCTGAGTGCGTTTTTTTCTTTAGTCTAGTACATGGATGGAGAAAACAGCTTTAGGGAAGTGACTGTGTCTGATCCTGCTTTAGACTACAGCTTGCTTCTGCACATTGTGGGAAAAGGATGTAGAAAAAGGATGGCTCAGAATTAAAAGTTAATTCTTTGAGCTGTCTTTTGCTCCCTTGTAACCCTGGTAAGGTCATCTGTGCTCAAAGGGATCAGTGGAAGTTGAGATAACTACAGTCAAGTAGATGGGATTAAAATCCTTGGCTATGTAAAGATAGTCTTTTGAGGGCTGGTCCAAGGTTGTATGGATGATTACCATTTCTGTCTCTTTGGATAGTGTATGCTGAAGCATCCAGTGGGATCCTTCTGTCTCAGGTTATTTCTATATGAGATGGTGGCAGTCATCCAGAAGATTGGGTTCAGCTCAGCCTAGGACTTGTTTGCAGTATTTGGGCATGAAGCGAGTACTTAGTTATCTGTCTGTTTTCATCTGCAGGCTTTAAGTATGATTTTAGAAGGGAAAGGAGTGAATGATTCCTACTGTCTTTTGTCTTTACTATTATTAGTGGGTTTATTTATCCTTAACAGCAGTTGAAAAGAAGCAGAAAGGAGAAAAGGAAAGAAAATCTTAATATCATTAATTAATTGGAAAGGTAACTACCAATTTCAGTGAATTAGGGACCACAGTTTTAGACATCTTTGTTTTACACAACTTGGTGACAAACTTTGGGAAGAGGTTTTGTGCTCCCAAGGACAACAAGTTTGATGTCCTGTTCTTCTAATTTGCTGGAATGCCTTTCATATGGCAGTCTCATCCCAGACTATAGTAACTGAAATGATTTTCATATGATAAGAATGCAAAATAGACACAAAATATTAACATGGTTCAACATGGTAACATCAGATTGTATCAGCTAAGACAAGATGCCACAGCTGGTTAGGCACAACCTGTTCAAATCCCACAAGAACTTTAAATAACCAGAAAGAAGATGCCTGTATATAATGGTAAAGAAAATAATGGAATCCCACAGTTGTGCCATCAACCAGTTTGAGCTGGTAGTATCAGATTTGAGCTTACAGCATCAGAAGCCAGACTGCCCAGTTTCATGACAATATGAAGGAATCAAACTGATGTTTGAGTCTACTAGTCATGATCCCATCTAGCACTCTTCATCTACATGTCATTATGACCATGATGGTCACAGAAGGAGTAGGTCTAGTCTTGGTCTAAATGTGGTATCACTGAACAGAGTCAAATGTTATATTTTTCTGCATGTGATACCTGGGAGTTCAAAACTGAAATGTGGTATCAGTGGACAAATGTTCTGTGTCCCATGCTGAAGGGAGCTTGAGCTTTTGTCCCATTCCTTAAGCCAGATTTGAAACAAGTTGGAAAAGATAAAATGAAAAGAAAAAAAAAAAGAAAATAAAAGAAAATAAAAGTAAAACTGTAAGATGAGAAGAGAAGAACAGGGGAAAATGAAAATAAAAAGAAAAAGAAATTGAATCCTTTGGAGCTGTGTAAGAATAAGAGGAAATTTATACTCAATTAAGCCACTCAAGCAGAGCTGTTAATTAACCTTATCAGAAAGGACATTCCATTTTATAGACCTGAGGCTATCAGCAACCAGTGGACTTTTTAAGTGGCTGGAAAAGGTGCAATACATTGATTTCAATGTACAAAAGCATATCCAAAGAAAAACTTAGCACAGATCTAATCTGAATTTTTAAGAAGGTTCAGTATTAAAAGCAAACACACCAAAAAGGGATACAGGAAAATATCTGATGAGGGGAAATAATGTTTCTAGAGCTGCTATAGAATATCATGGATCTGAAAAGAAAAATATCATTGCAGTGACCTACACAAAACCCATGACTGCTTTTAGAAGGTCAAGATTCTGTTGGATTGTCAGATGGGCTAAATCATACCTAAATATTATACTTTACATATCCAAAGGAAAAGAATATCTGTAGAGGCTACTGCATCCTACCCAGTAACATGAAAAAATGATCAAAGGAAATGGAAAAATTGCTATAATTTAATGTGGGAAGATGATCATCCTAAAAGGGCAGCAAAAATACTACCTAGTAAACTAGAAACTATTGAGACATAACAGCACAGCATAAGTCATGTAAACCCATCTAAACATCCAGATATTGGAAAGGGATGATAATGACCTGCTCTAACATGAATCATGAAGAACCAGTGAAACTAGCACCCACAAAATACTGAGAGAACACTGGAAGCTGGGTGAGCTCCCCAGGAGGAGAGGCTGAGGGAGCTGGGATTGTTTAGCCTGGAGAAGAGAGGGATCAGGGGTGACCTCATTGCCCTCTACAACTACCTGAAAGGTGGTTGTAGACAGGAAGGGGTTGGTCTCTTCTCCCAGGCAACCAGCACCAGAACAAGGGGACACAGTCTCAAGCTGTGCCAGGGGAGATTTAGACTCAAGGTGAGGAAAAAGTTCTTCACTGAGCGAGTCATTCGTCATTGGAATGTGCTGCCCAGGGAGGTGGTGGAGTCGCTGTCCCTGGAGGTGTTCAAGGGGAGACTGGACGTGGCACTTGGTGCCATGGTCTAGTTGTGAGGTCTGTTGGGACAGGTTGGACTTGATGATCCTTGGGGTCTCTTCCAACCTTGGTTATACTGTGATACTGTGATATGCACCTGCAGAAATGAGAGCACAGTCTGGTTTTTATACATGCAACACAACAGGTTCAGTCTCTCCTGCAGTAGGTGTTTTATCAGCTGGGATTTGTCCTTATACTTCAATGTGTATATATATACACACATAGATACATACACATACATACACATATACACATACATTTAAAACACACATACATACTTAAAGGTGTAATAAGCATTAGGAAGATTTATTAAATGAGAAAGTTCTTTTCATAAGGTTTCTGGGATGTTCAAGCAACATATTAATTCTAGGAATATGAAGACTATGCTTCAGTTGAAGGATTTAAATGTTTTGCCCAAATGTCTAGCAATGGTTCTCCTGAAAAGTTGTCTTGCATAATGCTGGACTACACTCATGTTATTCAGGATAGTATTTCCCAAACAGAGCAGCAATGGAGCCAATCTTCCTTTCAGGCAATTACATTTGTGATTAGAAAAGGAGTTTTTATTCTGTGTCAGAATGACAGAGAGATTTCTGAAGTGTCTCATGGACAGGCTCACCAAGACAGGAGCAGTGGTCAGCGCTACCACATAGACTTGGGGTGTGAAAGGGCTTGTTCTAGATTCCCTCCTAGCAAACATCTCAGGAAAATTACTGATTGTTAAATTAAGTAGGACAAATTGAGTTTGCTGAAGTGGTTCCTCTGGCAACTGCCTTGGTGAGAAATTTTTTAGGGTTAGTTACATTTTTCTGAGATGTCAATGAAAATTTCAATGAAAATGTCTCTGCTGAAGTTCATCAATTTCAGTATAGCAGAAATAAGAAATCAAATTGGTAGTCTGTCCATAGTGACAGAACAGAGAGATCCTCATGGTATAGTGGACATTAAAAAGAGGTTCTTCACTATGAGGGTGCTGGAACATTGGAACAGGTTGCCCAGGGAGATGATGGAGGCCCCATCCCTGGAGACATTCAAGGTGAGGCTTGGTGGGGCTCTGAGCGGCCTGACCTAGTTGGGGATGTCCCTGCTGACTGCAGGGTGGTTGGACTAGGTGACCATTCTATGATTCTGTGATTCTGCAATTCCATGATTTTGCTAATGAATTATCTATTGTAGTGTCCAATAAAACTTTTCAAGTTCTTATTAGGAAATCCATCCTATCAACTTTCTGGAGAAAGATCTGCCTATTCTTCACTCTCCATTGTCTTCATGTTGAGCCAGATACTCTTTCTTTGCTTATCTCATCTCAAATAATTCATTTGAATAGACACAGTTCCAAAAAAAAAAAAAAAACAAAAACCAAGAAAAGAAGAGCAAAACTCAAGTTACTCAAAGACATTCCAAGTTTACAGCAGAGCTGTATTATATTGACAGGGGACATGGCAGCATTTGATTTCAGCAGCACCCAACTGTCATCAACCCTGCTGTGTCCCCTAAACAGAGTCACTACAGCTCTACAGCATGTGCAGATAGAATAAATGACACTGTCTGGGGAAAAGTGAATTTGCCTTACATTAAAGTGCAGTAGGGACTTCCAGAGTTTCATATTGTGTGGTTAAGTCACACCTTAACCTCTAGAACTTCTACTTTCTAAGAGCCATTAGCAGCTGGAAATGAAAAATGCAGAACAAACTTGTAGGGAAAATATTGCAATGCCTCTAAAAGCTTGTAAATACTAGCAGTGCAGACTGCAGGTGGGTACATGTGCTTTATAACTCCAGAAAGTGACAGGTAGGGGAGCTCTTATAAATATGTTATTAAGCAGTAAAACACACTACAGGTAAAAAAAGAAAATCTGTGAAAAGAACAAAAAATTTATTTCAGAACCCTTCCTGTTCTGTGAAAGTTGGGTTGAAACTTGCCAATGGACATCAAGTGGGGGCAATGATTTTTCAGTGGGTAATGGCTGAAAGTCTAATTAAGGTCCAGGGGTATTAATGCTAAAAGCAAGTCCAGGGCATATTTCATAAATGATCTTTGGCTGAGACAAATGGGAAAGAGGGAATTCAGAGAGTTGAAGTAATCTTGTATATCCAGATTTCAAATATTGAAATACCTGTCTGTTACCCCATGCTTGTGGGGCAAAGACATGCATATGTATGTACAGGGAAAGAGAGGAAGGAAATCTTGAACGAGTTTATATGTCTTTTTCCACCTATCCTTCTTTCACCTCTCCCTTCCCAAAGTGCTTTTGATCAGTGATCCATTTTTTTCTGAGTAACATTTTCCCCTTGTTTCAAGCCCAAATGGAATTTGCCCTGTATTGTCAGATTTTTCCACTCAGTGAAAGCACCTATGTTCACCTACACAGACATCCTGCTGAACTTCACATTGCTTTCAACATGAAGAAATAATTGCTGGCCATGCAGCTTTGACAATAGCACTGGGAATCTTTGGATTTGTTTGCTCTCTCTGGACAACCAAGGCAGCTTTCTCCAAGAAGGGCCATGTCATTTTCAGGACATGCAAAAGATTACAGTGCCTTCCTGTTTGCTCCTCTTAGCAAGCATGGGCAAAGGCATCATGTGCATATATTTTGTGTTTTTTTTTTTCCAATACAAGCTAATCCAGAGATAAAATCACAATAAGGAAAGTAGAACATCTTCCATCATCTTGCTGCACCAGCCATTTCACCCCTCTGCATCTCAGTTTCTTCTCCCCCTGTTGCATATTTTAGCCTGAAAATGCTCAATGGCAGGGAATATATTTTTGCACATGGATGCAAAGTGAGGGGCATCAGTCTAGATTGGAACTGGTTAGTCCTTGCCACAATGCAAATGAATTCTATTAAAGGATGGAGGCCTTAAATAGCCTGCACTGAACCTTTTGTGAGTAATTTAGATAACTTTTTAAACAAATCCATGCTACATTCCTTTATGAACAAAACAGGACTACTGTGCTAACCTCATCCCAGAATTTCTAAGACCCAGAAGCTCTACCAAAAAAAAAAATGTATCAGCAATTAGTTTTGAATTAAACAGAAAGTGATGGAACAAATGCAAAAGTATTCACCTTTGTAACATGGCCACATTGCAGAGATATAAGAGCACAGCTGTTCTCGCCTAAAAAGGAGAATTCCAGCAAAAGAGAGGCTGGGAAAGAAGTCAATGATGGTCCCTGGAACTGAACATCATGCTTGGATTAATTTAGAAACCACTAAACATTTTGCCAAAAAAAAAAAAAAAAAAAGCCTTTTTTCCTCCCCCCCCTTTTTTATTAGGCAATAATATGTGTGACTGAAATCCATCACTGGAAGCAGAAGTTCAGGCTTCCAGTCTTGACACACCTTGGGTCAGGGTGGTTGTGCAAGCAGAAATGGAGCTGGTGTATTATTTAGCAGAAAATGAACCTGATCCAGAAAAAACAATACTCCAGAGGTAGGTTTGGATTCCAAATTTACCTGCTTGCATCATACCTAAAGATGATAGGAATTCAGGAGGTCTGAGAGGAGAGAACAGAGCTTGCTAGAAAGGAAAGAATTTGGAATGAAAGGTGGCTTATATTAATTTGCATTAATTTCCATTTAATAGTATAACCACCTGTATTGAAGGAATGGATGTGAAATATTTTCAGTGACTGTCCCATGGAACTTAGCAGTGAAGGATAAGCAGTTGGATATGGTAGAGAGATCAAAGAAAGCTGAAAATGTGAGGGTGAGGAGCAAACCCACTCCTGGTGAGCTCCACTGGCTCTGTTGGCAATGTGGTTGGCTGCAGTTTCAGATGTGTGTTGATCCTCTGCTGAGGGCACTCACCACTCCCCTGGCTATTGGTGGGTAAAGTCCAGTTTAGATTGGGCTGAGGAGACAGCCTTGCCTTTGGTATTTAAATCTCAGTTCTGAGGTTGACCAACTGTGAAAACAAACCACGCAGTGACATTTGAGTTGGACTCCAGTAATAATTTGGCAATGTCAACCTTTTCAGAGGTCTCCCAGCTGATATAATTTGCTATTATTGTAAAAAGTGCTTTGGTTTCACTCGCTGAAGAATTCCCAGCTCTTCCACTCTTCAGTTTACTAAACCATGTTCTGACACCTGCACCCTCTGTGTGTGTGTGTGTGTGTGTGAGGAAACAGCTTCTGTCAAGACCCAGACATTGGCTGTGGTGAGTCACCAGGTTTGGAAAGCTGCTCCATGTCCTGAGCCTTGGGTGGCCTCTTTTAACACAGTCCTGGTCTAGGAGTATTATTCCATAACACTATGCCACAAGGTGCTGGGTATCTCCTGCAAGAATCTGAGAAGTGTTCTGCTTGCTGTAGATTTGGTAGATCGAAGTCCTGTGGAAGTTTCTTGGTCCTTGGTGAATGCAGGACCAGTAAAGTGCTCTGAGCTTTTTTGTTTGCCACTAGTGATGGAGCCTGAAGGCCACAGTCCAGTCAAAGAAGTGTTTTCAGAATCCTAGCTGGCCTGAAAATAAATGCTGTCCATGTTACTGCTCTGTCCTTGTGATTTCCCACATCTCAAGAGATTCACCTTTTGGACTGCATTATTAGTGGGTTCCCAACAGATGGTGCTAATGAGACTATTAAGTAGCAAATATGCAAATGATGCTGAGAAAAGGGCTGCTGGGACCTGTCCTTTCCTTCTTTGTAGCTTGTGTTAGAAGGGAACTTTATTAAACAGTTAGTACAAGCAGCTTCCACAGGCTGAGAAGTTTGTTAGGTTTTTAAGCCACAACTGAGGAAAGCAGAAAATTCTGTCTCTTGTTCACAGTCTGATCAGGCTGGCAGTGGAGGGGTCTGAGAGGTGGGAATTAATTAACACAGGTAGACCAATTTTGAATCCTTGCTACTGGTACTTAACAAAGCCAAGTCCAAAAGCCCTTTCAAAGACTGCAAGAAAGTGGTTTTTGTTTGCGTGGCTGATTGAATGCTACTAAGTTACCTCCTTTTACACCGGGAGGTTTTATGTAACACACCGAGTACAATGTTTAAGTAAGGGTAGTGTTATGTTCTACAGTCTGACAAATAAAAGGATGTTTAAAGTTAAGGCTGACATTCCATCCTTAACTTTTTGTACCTTTGTGTTACATCACACCTCAAACATAACACTGATTTAAGGCCCCTGCCCTGGCTCTATCAAGACATGGGGAGATTAATTACATTAAATACATTATTCCAACCTTTGCATTAACTACCCATTCCTTAGGCAGTTTAAAAATTTCAACCTTTAGGTAGTCTATTCCCCCCCACACCCTCCCACCTCCTTCTTTAAATAGGAATATCCTCAAACATTAAAACTGAGCTATTTCCATAGGCTCCAGGTCATGTTTTGCATTTTCCTTTCTAAACTGGGCATTATAGATTAGCTTTCCCAGAGCAGGCACGTGCTCATAAACATCCCACATTGCCACTGTGCAAATGTAACTTTAGAATACAACTCCTCAATGAATCTGGTCATATTATGTTTCTGGGGTAAGGTGTCAGGTACCTATAGCTGTAAACATGCAGCCAGCCGTTCATTTCTGCTTCCATGGGAATGTATGCCATTATTCTTTCAGAGCTGGATAGCATTATTGAATAACACTGCAGTTGAGTTACTATTATCATTATTGATTTAAGCACACAGAAAACTCTGATATAACACTTACATTCAGTATACAATGGAGAGATAAATCATGTTCTACTTTTCACTGGAGAAACAGTGAGAAAGGGGGGCAGGAAAGGTGGGGTTTTTTTGCTTGACACCACGAGTAACTCAGAATATTTCATATTGCTTTAGTTCTTCTGGCTGAATTGTCAAAAAATGAAAACTAAAGAAATAAATAGTGGAGGACAGAAATAGAGCGACTCCTTTCCTATAAGATTCCTGAGAATCTAAGAAGAGCTCTGGCAGTAACATCACATATCCGCGTGTCTCCGGCAGTGAGAGCTGGAAACACTACAAAAATGGGGCAAGTACACCCGTGAAAATAGGTTAGCATGTCACTAGTTTCTTTTAGACATTTCTTAAGGCTGTTCCTTTTCCTGAGCTGGATCCTCAGCCTGCTCCCTGTGGCTGTTTTAGTATTGGTTGCTAATGGCTTTTAGGCTTGAGCAAGGAGCAGAACACTGCTGGGGCTCAGAGTAGGTAGGAATTGTGAAATGAGATGAGGCAAAAAGAGATCCTTTCCATCTATCAGCATCTCACAGGTGTCTGGTCAGATTTGTGGTGGTGGCAGCTTCCTGAGGGTAAACTCAAGGTTCCCCAAGACAATGTTCAAATTTCATGAGACAAAGCAGAGTTAAGCTTTTTATTTTCTTCCTGTTGGAAAAGATGTTGTGGCTGCCTTTGCAGAGTAACACAGAATCAATTCACGTATGATGAAAAGAAGTCCTGAGGACTTTAGTAAGTTTAGTTTGAGAGGTTGAACGTTGGGTTAAGGATCTATGACAGGAGCTTCATTGAGGCTTTTCTAAGACTCAGAAGACCTTAAGTACTCCATAAACTGGAGTTTCATCTCTTCTACTGATCTACTCTGTGGCTGTGAACACGTCATATGCTGGCACTGCCTGTGAAAGGGTGAAACTGGGCTTACTGGTCTCCAAGGGCAAAGGGTGAGGTCTTGAAGATTATAGAGTCTGCCCTGAAATTTGTTGAGTTGCTGCAGGTGGGGACTATGTCCTCCTGGTGAGGAAATAGAAGCTGTTGTTGCAGCAAACATTTAGCAGTTAACTCCTTATACTTTCAGAATAAGTTGGTGCATTTCTTTGACAATATTTTTTATATACAGTCCCCTGAGCCTCCACCTTTCTGTTCCTGAAACCACTAGGATGACTTTAATGACATGGGAACCAAATGTGGTTTCTTGGTTGCAGATCATGGCTTTCTTTGGTGCAGGAGACACTGAATCAGGCAACAACAGAAGTTTTAATTACAAATATAGGCTCTTCTTTCGGCCTTTGGGGATCTCTGTTTTTACAACGAGGGATTTTTATCACCTGAATCAAATCCCACTTGAGACATTTCATCTCAACTCATGCTGAAGGTCAGATAGTTGAAGCCCTTATTTTAGATCCTGCTCTTGTACTAGGGGAATCCAGTTAAGCTTACAGTGCAGCATGGTTCTCATGAATGGTTATCGATACATTGAATAACAAGGACAATTCATATATTACTTTGCATGTGACAAATCTCACTGGGACTTGACACTGTGCAGGATGAAAAGTATCAAAGGTGTTTGGATTGCTTAGTACAGACCAGCATTTGCACTGCAAACGTATTGTGCTGCCATAGTCTGCAGTGCTGAAAGAAGGATAAAAATAAGTGACAGAATAAAAGGGCACATGATTTCCACTGCTGGCAAGGTGGTGTCTACCATCCTGGCTGACATGCCAGTGATTAAACTCCAGACTTCCAGAGCTACTGCAGTTGTAGTTTCAACTGGAGTCAAACCTACATAGCTGGGCTGTAACCGTCATGGTCTTAATGTATTGGACATGCCTTGTGACCCCTAATGCACAGACACGCACAGAGGGCTGGGATTGTCCCCAGATGCCTGTTAGGACTTTCCAGTCTGGAATCGTGAATGTTGAAAGATAGCTATTAAGAGCAAAGATATAAAATGGATTTCAAATTAACACATAGTTTGGCTGTTGGTTTAAACATCATGACTCTTGTTCCCCTGAAAGCAAAAGGCTGAGAAAATGTCATATGCAAAACAGGACCAAGAATTTCACATTTCCTTTTTCTTTCCTCTTTTTTTTTTTCCCCTGGGAGACAACAGAGCTATTCTTCTTTCCAGTAGGAAGCAAATGTTCTAATACACTTTCTTATGTGTTTTGACATTTGCATTGACTATGGGTTGGGTCAGGGTGAGATTATATAAAAATGAGTATTACATGCAGAGGAAAGTTACCTTTTCCCAAATCACTGCAGCTTTCAGTTGTTCTGGGGAGAAAGATTTGACCTGAAGCAGCCCACACCAAATCCATCTGTGCTGGGTATGTCCTATAGATAAAGTTCCAGGCTCACTGGTACTATTAAGTAGGCCATTTTTCATGATAATAAAGAAGCAGGCATCACATCTTTGTTCAGCGTTTGTCTGGCTTTGTGCCACATCAACTCTTTTCTACCTTGGAGGCAAGAGAACAGAAAGCTACAGGAGGAACGAGGTAATCATCTCTCTGCTAAAAAATAAAATGCAGAGGTGCAAATGCAAGCCAGGTTTCTGTAATCCAGCACAGGGCTTAGCTGTGACTCCCAGATCTAAGCCCCTCTTGACAAGGATCTAAACCTGGGACCAACCCTCCCTCCAGCTGTGCTCATACTGCTGGTCCAGCGCCCTGTAAATGGGGAATAGTCAGTGGGGAAGAAACTGCTTCCCTTTCTCCTGCAGTTCAACAGGCATGCTTAAAGTGCAACGGTCCAGAAGAAGAAAGCAAAATATATTTCCTAATGCAAGGCAGGGAAAGCAAAAAAAAAAAAATAAAGAAAAAGTGGGGGGAAAGCTGGGAAAAGGCAGCTCTGTCAGAGCTGAGTTGTAAATGGGAGAGGAGCTGCAGTGGCTGCCAGCAGGGGGAGGGGGCGTGTGGGGAGGGGAAGGGATCAGGACTACAACTCCTAGTCCCTCCGGGGATTTCCTCCGTGGATTGCACAGTCATTTGTAAAAATCGACTGTGACTGCTACACTCACACTTACTTCTTGTTGCTTTATTCCACATGCGGCCCAACATGTTTTTCCACCGACACGCAGATTTGGAGCTGTTTTGTTTGGACTTGCCAGTGGAGGGGCTACGGTTGACACAAAGGGCTTATCAATAACATTGAACCCTTTTTCACAGCTGTTCTTGCTTCCCGGCTCTCCTGTTCGGGAGGAAAAAGGGGTGGCTGCAGGGAAAGGAAGCTTGAACAGCAGCCAGTACCTTCCATGGGTAGCACACTTCAGGCAAATCTAGAATTACCTCCCTCCCAGCTTAAATTCCCCAGCAGCTCAGAGGCCCCTTCCACTCAGCACCAACAGAATAAGCCTTCAGTTGATTGCTTTGGTAAATCCATCATTTTTGCATCCTAATAATTAGCCCAGCAGCTGTTGCAAAGCTGGAAGCATGAATGTTTCCTTTTCATTGAAAGGATGACTTCTCTAAATAAGTGATGTCCATTTTAACTCTCCCCTGATATGCCTAAATACACACGCAGCCACTGTGACTTTAGGCATGAAAAATCAGTAATGGGTGTATGATTCTCAAATCTAGTAGAACTGATAAAAATCAAGGTTGCTGTCAGCTCTGTAAATTGAGAGCTCCAAGTGAATTTGGTGGCTGGCCTGGGAAAAGGGGTTTTTTTGTGCTGGTGAGTTGCTCCCTCTCGTGGAAAGCCGCATGCGGGAGCTGGCTGGCTCGGCGCGAAGCGCTGTCGCTTCTTGGATGACTCTGCTTGAGGCACAGTGTGAAACCTAGAGACATGCACACACACACTCACAAGCCTGACCCTGAAAGCATGGAAAACATCCTTGCTCTCTGGGTTTTACGCCAGGAAACTTGGCTTGCTGAGAAGAAATCTTTAGGAGTGAAAAGAGTCTGCCCTCCCAGAGCCTCATCATTATTGCCTTATGTAGCCTCATTAGTTTGGCTGTTTCGAAATCCTTGTACAGCACTGATCTAGGGGGCTTGAAAAGCCAGAAACATTTGAAGCTAAGGAACAGGACTGGCTCTTTTTTTTTTTTTTTTTCCCTTTTTTTTTTTTTATTTTTGGTGAGTGTGTGTCTCTTCACTCCCCTTTTTGCATTATTAGTGTTGTCCTCTGGCTTTCTTCAGGACAAAACCTGCTTTGGGGATGACCGATTGTTGCTGAATTATTACTACTCTATTAACCGAATCCTTGTTGTCGCTAGATTATTAAATGAATAGCTTTCATCTTCCCTCTTTCTGTTTAAAGCTTCCTCCTATTTCTGTAGCTCAGATAATCCAAACCCTTAACCATTCTCCCAGTCACTTGAATGAGTCAACTTCCCTGTCATCCCATGGGTATGATTCCCCTCCACTCCCCCAGGATAATCACATGTTCTGGACTAGTATTTTTTATTGCTTTTATCGAGAGATTTTATTACAAAGGAAAATATGTCCTGTATTTCTTAGGCTGGAAGGATATAGACTTGGCAGTTAGGAACCACCATAGCAATTTTTAGCACAGTGGTGTGGTTTACATGGATTAATCTGCAGTAACTCTTTGGAACGCTCTTCAACCACTCAAAAGCTGCCTCAGTCCAAACAGTTTATAAGCTAAATAACAGAAGTCTTGTAAATATTTATTTAACGAGACATATTTTGAATAACTGACATGTATAGAGCCTTCCTAGAGAGTGCCTTATCACCATCAATTTTCATGGTCTGATATAATAACAACTACCAGTGTAAACCATGGCAGGGAAGATATTGACAGGCTGAGGCCACAGCTAGCAGCAGAGCAATAACAGGGCGAAGGGACCGCACCGAGCTGCAACACCCAGGACTCAAACTGGGCTTGCTTCCACTTGCCGAATCACCGGGAGGAGAAAAAAAAGTATGTTGGTTATCTGTTATTAAAGGGTGGATGTAAGTATGCTGTGGTTACTATGCTATTGCAGTGTGATTATACTGAGCTTATTCCTTTTTAATAACCACCTACCCATCAGAGAATCAAACACAATTTATGGAGCTTCCTTTCTTTCTTTGGCCTCCTAAATTCTGAGCGGCGGTTTCGTGGCACGCTGATGGGTGCTGTCTCACCACCTGTACGGACTAAACTCATTTGTGGAAACAGCAGGTTAATTACCTAAACATATTGCTTATATTTAACCCTATTGTTTCATACTTAACGTGTATTTTTAGAAGCCAGATAAAGTTATTTATGCTGCAAATGGCTCTCAGTTATGAGTTCATGAACCCTCTGATTAATATGAATTAGAAATGATAGCACAGTAAATGTGTAGATGATCTTGAAAGAGAAACCCTGTTTGCTACTCATAATTATTACACTTTCAAGCCTTTCATTCAGCTTTTTTTTTTTTCTTTTACCACCAAGACATGGCATCTCCTCCACTGATATCAAAACCAGCTCAAATTCCAACCATATTTCACAACCATCTTTTCCCCTCTCTGTGTCTATAGTGATGATGGATGGCACGGACTGACTGTCCTTAGAAGTGAATGTATTTATTTGTCCACGGGATACGGATAGCACATGAAATTGCAGTGGTAGTGCAAACCTCCCCCACACATCACCCTCTGTCAGTGTGGCTCAGCTTTGACAAAAAAGGGACACAGTGAGCCATGGGGAAATTGTGTTTAATTCCAAAGTCACACAGAGAGTCAGTGGCAGGCTGACAATGAGGACTTCCAGCTCCTCATCGGCATTCCTCTGCTGTAAAGCTGGGGCACCAGGCCTGAATCTGATGGTGCAGGGGGAGTTAGGCCCAGTGCAAGAGATGCCCTGCAAAACCACCTCCCTTGCATTCTTCTAAAATGCTGCTTGTGGGATGTGACTCATCAAACTTCAGCCTCTAGAATGCCTACTATTAAACCCAGGGGATAGGTTTATTGAAAACATAAATAAATCTGAGTTTAAGGGGTGGGGGCTGAAACAAGGAACATGTGTGGGGTTTTTTGGGGGGGAGGGTTTGTGTGTGTGTTTTGGGGGTTTTGGGTGTTTTTTTCTAGGCCTGATTTATTAAAACCAAATATGTTCTGCGCTGTTGCCACCATGGCATGCAGGAGTCAGGTTTGGAACCAGCCCTGAGCATCTCACTTTGCTCTGCCCACTCAAAGCCAAATGTCCCTTCAACATGAGCTGACAACTGGCTGTACATTTTGATCAGGCATGACCTCTGTTCAGTGACCGGGAGGCTGGAATGCCACTCATGTCACCTCAGGTCAAAAAGATTTTGGTAAGGACACCTCTCACGTGCTAGTGAACTCCGTGAATCTTGTGGATGTTGCAGGGTGGCTGCTGGAGGTACACGGATGTCAGCTGTTTTCAGTTCTGCTAAGTTACCTAAGATGAGGAAACCATTTGCTAGGATTACCCTTCAGGTAACCTCTTGCAGCATAATGGTGACACTGGATCCTGTGATTTGCCGCTTTCTAGACTCCCAGTCCCGGATGTATAACAACTTATTATTTTGAGACTAAAAACCTGGAGTTTTTTACCGATGCATGTAAATACTGTATTGACCAAGCTGGCTAAAGATGTGTATGCTAAGATCTGATTTATCAGACAGAGCTTTTCACAGCAGGATACAGGTGTTAGGTAAGTCAGCCTGTTTCTCTTAAAACTGACATCGATATGAGAATATAATTTCTCTGGTTCTGGTGTGATCAATACAATTGTTTCTGATTCCAGTGCGGCCATAAATCCCCTATAAGCACACACTGTGCCGTTGAGTAAAGTTTGGTAGAGTCTGACACTACTTAGTGTACTAAACTTGCAAGAAATTGAGAGATCCAGAAGGAGAAAGGGCTGAACATC
Source organism: Dryobates pubescens (assembly GCF_014839835.1). Taxonomy (NCBI): domain Eukaryota; kingdom Metazoa; phylum Chordata; class Aves; order Piciformes; family Picidae; genus Dryobates; species Dryobates pubescens. The sequence goes on from NC_071628.1 coordinate 2,612,427, forward strand.
ATACTTCCAGGGCAGCTGAGCTGTCATCAGACCCTTGCATCCTTGTTTTCCTTAAAGACCTTACCTTCATTGCTGAAAGCTCATACCTTCACATGTGCTGATGCTCTTGTGGTGTTCTTGCAGCATGAGTTGCTGCCAGCACATATTTTTGTAAGTTCTTCTGCAGAGGTGTGATTTCTTCAGTTGGATTTGTGCTATACCTTACCCTAAATTAATAAAATAATATCACACATATGGTTACATTGCAGTTCATGCAGTAGAGAAGTAGTGCATTTTTTTGGGGTACATTATTTATGCTGAGGATGTTTAGTGCATGGGCTGCAGAGTAGGATTCCTGTAATTGCTCTGCAACTGACTGACTCACCAGTGCTGTGACACTGGGTAAATGCCTCAGTCTCTCTGGTTCTGATCTTCCCATTGTGTAAGTTTTATCTCCTTCAGAGAAGCTTTGCCAGGATAGTTTATGTTTTAAAGCAAGTTGAAATCCTTGTCTAGAATATACAGAATATGCAATAAAGGATATGAGTGCCCCAGATTACAACAATTAGTCACTTCATATGTGGTAAGTTCCTTCTTCTACTTTGTGAAGCCACACTATCCAAGAGCAGGGTGTATAAACACCCAACTACTGGTGAATAACCTGGTCCAAGGAGGCTGCAGCTAACTGTTGTGGTAATGCCTCTGGAGAATACTAGTATTTATGTAGAGCTTGCACCTACTCTGGCTTATCACAGCATCCAAGGTGAGGCTCTTCAAACTGGATGTCTACTGACTTGGTCATAGTCAGATTTGATACAATTTCAGGAGTTTTCATGCTCCCTTTCCCTGGTTTCCCACACCTCCAGTCAGATCTAAGAAGACGACCCCTAAAAGGTCAGTGTGTTTCTGGAGGAAGGGTAGCCCAGAACGTTTGTGTTTATGAGCTGCAATTTTAGGAGTTCCATTTATTGCCCATATTCAGAGAAGTGTAGAATATGCCAGAGGATGTGTCCAATGATTTCTGAAAAAATGACAAGATAAATCTGGGGAGGTATTGGTCAGATTTTAAGCTCCAAAACTAACCTCTGTACACACACAACAATGGCTTTGGACGAGTTGATCCTTTGTCAAATATTGGGTCTCTTTAAGAAAGGCAGAGAGTGTTTGGGAACATTCAAGTTTAGCTTGGTGGATCAGAACTCCTAATGTCTTTGGGTGCAGTAAGGCTTGCTTCATGTGCAGTTAGGTGTATGAACCCTGGTGATGGCTGCTGTGTCTTATGTGAATGGAAAGTGTGCCAGGTACAGATGAAGATAGCCCAAGGAGAGCAGAGCAGGAAGGTGTGTGGTGTGTGATTGACCTTTGGTTTGAAAGTATTCCTCTTTTCCTTCACAGCACATCCACACTTTGAGATTTTTGTGGAGAGCAGGAATAGTGAGGCAAAGTAGAGATATGCTTTGAAATGCACTTGTGCAAGCCACTCAGTCCTTTTAGCCTAAAATTACGTGATTTAGGTATGGATGAGTATAGCATAGGCTCATTCATACTAGAAAGGCAGTGCTGGGAACAATGTAAGTGCTTGGGGCTTATATATCTTTCCCAGATGTTCTCCATTACATGAAAGTATTACTGGAGTATCCTGAAATTAATTTAAGAATGCACAGCAGTAGCCAGGATGAACTACCCTACTGGGATGACTGTAAGAGTCAACCTCAGGGAGAAGGACAGATTTGGTGGGAAAAGCCAAGCAGGTCCTCTTCCAGCCATGTGAACTGGCAGTAGATCTAGCCACACACAAATGGAAAAGATGTCCATATTCTGCTCAGTGTCTTGCAAGAGGCAGGACTGGCTTCCCAGAGCAGGTCCTCTTGTCCTGCACATCCTGTCATAAGTGAACAAGCCAGGTAAAATGGGAAAGAAGAGCAATCTTCCACCTCACAGGAATAGCAATTGACAAAGCTGCCTGAAACAACCACAAATCACAGCTGAAACGATCATTTGAAAAGGAAAGGAAGAGAAACAAACCTGCAGACTTGAAGCATCCCAGGAATCTAAACAGAGGCTGCCTTACCATCCAGACTCATTCCATTTTAGTGTGCTATTTCCCAAGTTGTTGCGTGAATGATCCCAGTGTCTTTGCCTTTACAACCTTGCCTGATAGGCCATTCCACACATTTATTATCCTCGAAGTGAAAAAGTGCTTCCTAACGTCTGTTCTAAATCTGGTTTAATTTCCATTTATGCTCCATTGTCCCATAATCTGTTTGGAGCTGAAAATAGAACCAAGGTATGATCCTCTTACAACCCCTGGCAATAAATTTTATTAGTATTTTTTTTTCCCCAAACTTCACAACCTTGCAGTAAATAAGAAAGCTTTATGGGGAAAAATAACCTCTCTCCTCCTCCACTCTCCTCCCCATCCACAAACCCCATGACCTTTATAAACTTTGACCAGTATCATTGTTTTCCTTCACTGCCCCACCCCCCCACCCCCCCTTTTGACTTAATATTGCATTGGTTACAGGAGCAAACCAATTAAATGTGTATTAAACATGGCAGCAGTTTGTGTGCTGGCAATGTATCTCTTTTACCAATGGCTGATGGAAAAAGAAAAAAAAATAAAAATAAAATAAAATTAAAAAAAAATCATCTCCCAGCTGCTCTGAAAAGCTCTCTCTGTGCAGCTTGAAACATCTGGTTTGTTTTGTGTGCAGTCTTTTACACACGGCATTTGCAATTCTTGATTCAAATTGGATTTTTAGTTTGCTTTCCGGTAGAGAGGTTGTGAGGTTTGTCATTGATGAGCATGGTAAAACCCTAACCCTAACACACATACATATATGTGTGTGTGTATATATATACGTAGTTACAATTCAGTCATCAAAACCAGCCTGCCAGGGTGCCCCTAAAAGACATTTGCCATTCACTTCAGTCTGCAGCCAGAGGATGAATTTTCCTGGGCGAGTTAATGCGGTTGGGTCCTGGTGGAGCACAGGACAGCTCCAGCAAAGCCTATTTATTTGTGTGATTGGCAATTAGAATGTATTGATTTCCAAAAAGGAAATCCTTCCCTGGGTACTGCTGTTTCACTCCCTTGGCAGACACCGGACAGGAAAAGCTGTTGAGATATGGATACCACATCTGGGTTGGAGGAGGAGAATATAATTATTTCTATTTCTCAACAGTAATTTCTCAGGATCAAGGGCACTGATGGACTCTGGAGAGAGTTCACGCCAATATTCCTTGGCAGGAAATGAGACGGTTGATGACTATAATAACGAGACCTTCTTGATAATCTCAGTGGAGGATGCAATGCCGGCTCACACCCAAAGTAGACTCTATTAGATGTGGGCACTTGATCAGGCTGGTCTTCACTCAGGTTTAGGCTTCGGCTGGAATCTGATATGAAATCAGAAATCAACCTGAAAGTGGATGGTAGAGTAGTCCTCAGGATGCAATTTCATTACCACAGGCAGTTTTGAAGAGGTTGTGTTGTCTTTGTCTGCACCCAAAACTGGAGTCAGGAAAAATAACAGCCCTCAAAGAATGGCAAGGACTAGATAAGTGCCCTCCACAGGAACTCCAAAGGTGGTCAGCTTAGAAATTACAGAACTAATTAGAAAATTACAGACTAGCTATAAATAAAGAGTAAAAATGAAAAGACTGAAGGAGTGAGAAGGAACATCTCTCTAAATCCTTATATCCTCTTTTCCCCTTTTTACCTTGGATCCAGTACATAGCAGATAATAGCTGCTTTGTGTTTCTGTCAAGGAGAAGAGACACAAGCCCTTGTCTCATACTTACAAAGCAAATGACAGTATATAGGGCACAAAGAGTTGAAATATTCTTCATTCTCCACCCTCAACTTGACCAAGATCCTGAACGGACTTATAGCTCTGCCCTTTTTACCCATGCCCCCCGTTTTCTCTCATCTACTGTTGCCAAATATGCAGCTGAAATTAATAGCGTCGCTTCACCTGCCACATGTCAAACTTAATTTTACTTTAAATCAGTCTTAATTATTCTAGTGAAGTTTATAGTTTTAATGGAAAGGCATTGCTTGCTTAAACTATAACATTTATTACAAAGGGCCAAGAGAGATTTAAAGTCACATTGTCTTTCTGAAGTGGACAGTTTTAACTAGATGCTATCGCATCTCCCGCCTTCCAAGAAAGCGGACTTCCTGAACTCTACTATTCAAGAGAGGTACAATGATCAAAGAGAAGACTAAAAATTGAAAAAAAAAAATAAAAGAAGAAGAAAAAACTTAAACTCCACACAAATTAAATCTGGAGCCAAAGCCCAACGCCCAGTGTTGACGTCTCCATTTGCAGCAGGGTACTCATGCACCAGTGTGGCACAGACTAAGCCTCGCTGTGAACTGGTTTTGGGTAGTGAAGAGAGAAGAAGGGCAATTCCAGGAATGTGGCTCCCATTTGATAGGCTAACAAATCAGGTCAGTGGCTAATACTGATCAGTATGAAAGGCTTCGACTCCAAGGAAGATTTAATGGTGCTCACTGCGCTGTAGCTGCCTCCACCTCCCATTGGTGCCACTCATTTACTTGCAGGTGAAACATAAAACTCAGGGCTATTAAAGAGCCCACACTTTTTCCAGGAAGGAGGGTGTTAGGTCTGCATTAGATCCTGGCACTAATCCAGAGCCTGTAATCACACCTTGCCAACTGTACCGAAAATTTCCCCTCTGAGTTCCTTTGGCAACACCCCATTTTACAGAGCTAGGTCTGTGCAGACTGACAGCAGCCTTTCAGTCCAGCTGCATTTCAGTCATGGGGAAATAACCCCCCCGGGCACGATTTATTAAGCACTCTGGGACATCTCTGGCAGCTTTGTTTAGTGGTTAGAACATGAGAGCATCGGGATTCAATATCTGGTTATTTGATGATTACAAGCAAAGTATTTAAATCTTTGTGTGCTCTGGCTTATCTGCCTGTGAAATAAGTAAAACAATATTGCTAAAAATACATATAGTCTGTAGCTATCATTTATTATTTGCATAAATTATGCCAAGCTGGAGTCTAAAACTCACAAAAATTCACATTCAGCTCCCTACAAGCCAGCTCCTCCAAAGATAAGCATCAGCTGAAGGTTTATATGTGCATTGTTTCTTCTTTTGCCTTTCTTTCTTCATTCTGTGGGCTTCCACTCAGAAAACAGATGGTCTCTCCTCACTGACATTTTCTTACAGTTTTTCAAATGGTGCTGCAGGAGAGGAGAGCAGAAATGTTCAATCTAGAGCTGTTCAGTCCCAATCTAGGTTCATAATTAACAGTAGCTAAGTGAAGTTTAATAAGGGCAGCCCACCAGCTTTCCCACCCCCTCCTCTTTTTTTTTTCCCAGTGTATTCACAGCAAGGTCATAATGAATGTGCAGCTTGTGGAGTTTCCCCTGACCGTGACTCCCTGGAATATTTAGTATTTACCTTTTGTGATAATGAAAGGAAGGGAAATGAAGCCTAAAGGAAGATGGAGTGACATCTAATATTCTGTAATATTCTCTTGTTTCTTTAAGTGATGGCTGTTGCCAAAGGAGGGCCTCCCTCTCTTATCATCAGCCAGGTCCTGACCCTGGGACCAGGGATCTTGGCAGTAACTTGACCCAGGGACCAGGTGTGTGCCTGCAGGTCACAAGGCTGACAAAAAATCAGCCCATGCAGTGCAAACAAGTCGTTCCTAAGCACGTTATTGCCTTTAACCCTTTCGAGCTAGATTCAAGCACAAGCGCTGGGTTGACTCCTGAGCCTGCCTGCCCTGTGATCTATGAGACTTGCTTGTGAGCACAGACAAGCGGCCAGTGAGCAGCTGCCAACACACTTTGTGCTTCTGCAAACATGCCATGTGCTGGGATAACCATGCATGCTCCTAGATGTGAGTGTATAAAAACCAGGCCTTGCATTTGGGCAAGCAAAATTTATTGTACCTGGTTGAAAATGGAGCTGAGAGATTTTGTGACCTGCAGTGCCATTTGCTTCCTTCCTCTGTTTTCTGAAAGCTGTTGCTAAATCACAGGGATTTTACAGAGACCAGCTGCATGATGGGTGAGCTGCTCCAGGTTTTTGCAGCAGGTGAGGCTCTGGAGATTCTCAAGCAGTGCCTCAGATGTGCCTCCAGAGGAAATTCAGTGGTAAAGGCTTCACCCAACCCAGCAACTGCTAGTGTGGGGCTGTTAAACACGTAGTGCCAGTGGCCCCAGTTGTGCTTTGCCAAAAGGTAAGATGGTTGTAAGCCTGGCCTAAAATGCACGTGTACAAACAGTTAAGCTATAGCCTGAGCATTTGGCTACCCTAAATTCTCTCTGATTTTGAGTATAGCTTACTCACAGGTACTCTTTTTCCCAGCAAAAAAAAAGCACAATGTGTGCAATATAATATTTTTATTTGCCTGCTGTTTTTCCTATCTCCTTTTTTTCCCCCCAGCCTTCAGCATGTCCCCAGGTCATACCTGCAAGCCTTTGTCCTCAGCTGAAATGTCTGGAGACTTTTATGGGGGGTTCCTGTCATCACATGCATCCCGGTGCATGGGCTTTTAGGCAGACTCCTCAAACTATGAATTAAAAAGCACAGGAACTGACAGCCCTGTGAGCTACCTGTGAAAAATCATACCTGGGTTTATGAAGCTATTATGTCTTCAAGGACATTCAGCAGCAATTCTTGAGGAGACAGTGTTACGGAGTGGGGGGGAAAGGCTTTTTCCACATCGGTATCTACTCTGCAGTCCTGCTACAAAATGAATGCCACGAAGTAATAAGTAGGCTGCATTGTTCCGAGCATAGAGAATGATCCAAGATCTATTAAATAGGAGAATTTCCAGTGGTCTGTAGTTGGGGTCTTCAGGTAGAAAATCTCACTGGTATGCCATGTGCATTGTAACAGTCTCATAACAATTTGTGCAGTAAAATCCTTGCCAAAAGCCATTAATAATATGAATACCTGAGCACTTCAGTTCTTTCCAAAGGGGCCAAGCCCCCCTCTTCTCTCCTAGAATTTAAGGAAACAAAGCTTTCCCTTTTCTTTTACTGATCATAGAAGTAAAAATCTGTAGCCAGCACTGAATGCTTTCTCTCTTCCCCCCCTTTCCATTTTTGCTTACTGCTGAAAAATAAAACTGAAAAAAATAGCCAAATCAATTTTAATGACACTTTATATAAACCATTCTTCCAGACTGAGATTATGGACATCACCGTGTTCCACCCCATCACAAACTTTTATGGCTGACTTATAAAGTCCCAGAGAAGGAGATGTACAAAATTCATTCAGGCCACGGATACTGGAAAACATATTTGGGTGCTTAGGCAGAGGTTCCTTGGAGACAGCTAACAGGTAATTGAGCAGTTATCCTCCAGCACAGAGATATCAAAAGAGAGCAAGTATCTGGTTGCTCAGGTAAAGTCCATTCCAAAAATTCACTTTAAACATATTGAAATCAGTGCCATAGATTTATTGCCACAGTCTCTCGCCAGCACAACCAACAGGGGTAACTTAACCAGAAAGATGCTCATGAGTCATGGAGAGACAAGACATAGCTTTTACCTCCCAATTACCTTGTGAGATCTTCCATCAAGTTAAAATTATCCTCCATACAACATGTTTGGAATAAACAGAGCTAAATGCACCTACAAGGCCACACGTGCCTTTCTACAAAATCCAACCCACAGGTTGTACCTTCCAGCTGTAGGTCTTAGCAAATGAACAAAAAACCCCTGCAAAAACCCACTGAAGCGTTAAAATCAGCACTCTTCATGCCAGTGCCTCCTACCTTGTATGATTTAAATTGGTACAAGGCCCTCATGGGCTGGAAATGCTGTCTTATCCTTTTCAACCCATCTATCTTGCAAAGTGAATTTAGTCATTCTCTCCATACCAGGAAAATTCTCTATTTTTCACATGCCTCTCTTTTTTTTTTTTGGCCAGTATTGATTTCTTTTAGGAGTGTTAGGGATAATGCATTAGAAACACTGGAAGACCAAAAGCTTTCATCTGCTAGTGAGAACATCAGATAAACTGAGCCTCCAAGTTTGGAGGGAAGATGATTGACTGGGAAATGATTTAATAATAACTTCTCCATGTGGAATTCTCCTTTAAAATGTATCATGTTCTGTGCATGCCTACAGGTGTGTGAGTACATAAAAATAATAGATGTCTGAAAACTCCTCTGCTTTGGCATTTTTCAATCTGTCTGGGTTTGTTTCCCAATAGAAAGACAGAGAACAATGAATTTGTTTACATGTCAATGAGGGGAAAATCCTTCATTTATTTTCACTGCTCTCCTGTATTACTCTTTTATTACCTTGGTTATTAACTTCACCACTTGAGGTAGTGCCAGACAGTTAGCCTGTAACAGCAAACCAAGACAGGCACTGTTGATGTCATAAACCCTGTCAGCAGAAGTCATTGAGTGCTTGCTCCTGGCCAGACATCCTCTGATGGCTGTGCTTGGATTTACATGGTGATGCTTAGTCCTGTTTCGTGAATGCGAATGAAGTGTAATTATCCTCACAGCTCTTGTTAATATTGAGCTTGCAGAGAGAGGGGGAACTTCTGTCTTAGGCTGAGGTTCACCTCTCTCTCAGGTTGAGGCTCACCTTCATGCCTTTGGATTGCGAAGAAGAAAGCATGCATGGCACTGTCCATCTAGGGGTGCTCCATCAGCTGGAAAAAGACCAATGGTTCCAGTGGTCCTGTGTTGATCTCTGCCTGACTTTCTCTTGGAGCAGATCATGCATACAGAGCAGCACTTATATATATACAAAGGGTAGGAGAGGGCCGTTAATAATATAGCAGGCTAATGAGTGAGAAGTTCCTCAGCAGGATGTGTTCCTAGCTCTTGTGGAGATATTGAGGTGGGACTGTGAAATCCGGCAGTCTGATGAGTGTCTTTTTTTTGTGCACTGTCACGCATGGTGTTTCCAATCAGCCTCCCAGCACCAAGAACCTCCAAGAGCAGCCAACCTCCCAGCCCTCCTGCTCAGCTCAGTAACTGCAGGCTCCCTCTTGGCAGGCATCTTCTGAGAGAGAAATTAAATAAATAAAAAGAAAACTATAAGTGTGTGCATGTCTTCCTCTAACCCTCCCCTTTATGAGAAAACAGAAAGGGAGGGGGAGAAAATGCAGCTTGAAAACAAAAGCTAAAATGTTGCAGGTGGAGTAAGGAGAAAAGCAAAGAAAATCTGCTCAGACAGAGAGACAAAACAAGCAACTGCTTAAGGGATTTGGCAGCAAATGAAACTGCCCCCCTCCCCTCTCCCCGTTTGGAGCCTGGTTCAGCATGTACTGGTGGTGGATCACAGTCCCAGCCACACTGAGATACAGGCAGACACTTCTGTCTCACCAGCTGCTCTGACAATCCATTTTCATAAAGTAACGGGAGGGGAGGCAAATCTGCAAGATGGAGCTCCTGGTCACCGTGTGAAAGCTTCTCCCCTCACCGCCCTCTGCTTCAGGTGTTGGGGCTGTCAGAGAAGTTTGACAGGAGCAGAGAGTGGCTTTTCCTAAAGCACACAGCAGCTACAGCCGGGATGTCTTTGACAGGCACCCACATCCGGGCTTGTGTGCTGTACACGATGCGATTTTGAAGAGTCCCACAGAAAACCTGGAGCGCTGTGCTGTGATTGATGAATGGAAGAGGTGTTCTTCCCCCCGGGCAGTTAGGGAGACACTTTCTTCACAGACCCCACCTTAAGAAACCAAGCTGTGGCTACTTTAGGCATTAATAACATGTTGCAACTTTATTCTATTTTTTTCCCAAGGGTGAGGGTGTTAACACTTACAGCAAGCCCAGGCTAAGAAAAAAATCTGGAGAGTTAAGTTCTGTCAACTTGTCTACCTTCATATATAATAAACTATTGTGTGATAGAATGCATGTTTATGCAGTTGCAGTGATTTATCCAGTAAAGATACACTTCAACAGGGGGGAATAAAAGTGATTCTTTACATTGCATTTATACAAAGACCAAAGCTTGTGAAGCACTTTGGAGTCCATCTGGCTGAAATGTGCTGTATATAAATGTAAGATTGTTATCACCGAAAACACATTCAGTATGGTGTTTCTCTCACATATTTTTTGTTAATTTCAGTGAACCACTTCTTTTTAATGAATAATTTCCATTGGAAAGCTTTGTTTTGCCTGTAACATAAAGCTTTTTTGGTTTCAATCCCTTGTCTGTTTTTCATTAGCCTTGCAGTGAATTAGCCAAGAGGACTTTTCCTCTCATTTAGGTTGGGAAAGTACCACTGGCATGTGGCTGATTTTTTTTTGGGGGGGGGGAAAGTGCCTTTTCCCCCTTTATATTTCAATTATCAGTTTTGCTTGTATTCCACTGGACATTCTTGCAATCCCAATAACAAATTGTGCTCCTATATGTGCACATGTGTGTGCCTGGGAACCTATGTTTCACTTATGTGCTCACCACCATGTGGTTCCTATCTTTCTGATTGCATTGCTTTACATGTTGCAGCTATGTAAATGTCTTTGTGTTTGGAGCCGTTAGAAAGCAAGCAGTCACAAAGAGCTTGCTTTTAAGCTTGTATTGATAGGTAATGACTTCATTCCTAAGCCTCCAGCAAATCTTTTTTGGAGGGCAGCCCCAAATATGTCAGTCACATTTTATACACCCCTGTCCAAGCAGTCACCAAACTTTTTCCCATATAATTTCAGCTTCTTTCAAGGTCACTTTTACTAGTGCTTCATCAACAGAGCATCAGCAGGAGACAAGTTTGAGCTGAATTTTTAGCCTGTAAGAGGCTTGGTCTCTCTTTTCACTGATGTGGTCCATGATGCTGGAGCAGGCAGAAACATGTACAGAATTACTCAGCACTCAGTAATACTCTATGGCCATATTGGTGTGTTCAGGAATGTGATTTAATGGCTCTGGGATGAGCTCCACACAGATTCACCAAACCTTACTGGAGAAAATCACACAACAGGTTCCGTATCAGTGGGATCCGTTGCTTTTGCTTGCAGGAGTGGAACACGAGCTGAGCACAAAGTACCTAGCCCAGCACAGACCAGCTCAACAGGGCAGATGGCCACCTACCACTGTGTTTGCCGATGAACTACATGTTTGAACAACTCCTGATTTCGAGGGGTATCATTTAAATCAAAAGATATGGCAAAGAAATTAAAATGAATGTATATAAATAATATTACATAATGGGTTGCACCACATTTTACTTGCATATGAAATGTTTTTATAAACCCCTTTATGACCTCCCCACTTGTGACTTCTGGGTCTTGTTATTCTTAACAGAGTAAGGAATAGATCTTACTCCATCCCAGATGCAGCTCCTTATGAATTCCCTCTTTCATAAACTGAATAGTTTATGTATATGTATGTGTGTACTTTTTCTCCTAGTAGTTTGTACAGTGGGCAAAAATCAACCGCAATGTAATGGAGCTCCATCTCTCCTCCGGGCACCTTCCTTTGCATGTCATTAGCTTCAGAAGATAGGCACAGCCTTCCCAGATAGAGGTGGCAAGTTATCAGATTTGGGCAAAAAGTCTCCTTGTGCATGGAAAATGTTGCTGTGGTAGAGCTGGAGCTAAACCCTGGCTAGAATGCGGGCTGTGTTCCTGCTTCAAACACTCCTACAGCTCTTAAATGGCCAGTGTCATAAAACCCAACATGAATTACTGCCTTCCAGCCAGCTTAGGATTTTCATCTGCAAACTTTTATTACATTGTTCAGCACTGACGTGAAATACTGGAGAGATTACCCAGCCACACAATGTACCCTCTTGTCCCCATCTGCACCAAAGCTGCCAGCTGATCATACACTGACTGGGAGCCCTAAGCGTTTTGTGACTCCAAACTCACCAGTGTGCCAAGGTGCACAGGTGGTGCATTGGCATGGCAGAGATGATGGACAGGTGCTTCCAGAGACATCCATACCTGGACTTACCTCTACACTTATGTTCATAAGGACCTTGAGGCAAAGTGCAGGTGCTGGGAGCACTACCCTGATGTAACTGGTTTTTCAGTGTGTAATATGGAGATTTTCACCTATATTTAATAAAGGGAAAAGGAAACACTGAGGTCATTTTCTTATTTTCTAGTACTTGCATGCCCAGTGATGTCTTCATAGAAGGTCAGGTTTCAAGTCAAGGGTGTTGCTACAAAGCAAGACCTAGAAGACACCTTGAAGACAGTTTTCTGTTACTTATGTAAGGAAAGACAGCAATGAAGAACGAGCCAGAAGGAAAAACATCTATGGAAGGGATTGCAACTGAGCAACAAAAAAATAAAGATGAGCTGCCCTCGTTCCCAAAGTTTTAGCCTGACATTTCAGCCTATCTGAGCCCATTGACATGTCCTTTTTCCTCCATCTCAGCCATCCCTTTCCAAGGACTGATACTGTACAAGATGTGGCACTCAGCTGAAGCCTGAATGGAATCTGGACCTATGAATTTGAGTTAAATTTAGCCAAAACAAATGTGCAGGGCTCTCTCCCAATTCTATCCTGCAGCTATTTTGTAAGGTCTGTTCTAATTACCGCTCTAATATGAAGCCTATTTGACTAAATGAGGTAGCTAAATCCCATCAATCAAGGACTTGGTTTCCATTTTGATGTCAATGTATTGAAGGCCTAAATCTTCTGCAGTGCAATCAGTAAGTGTTCACTTTGATGTCAGTGGGAGCAAGGTTTGGTCCATGTGCTCTCTGTTATTCAGGATGTGAAAATAGCAAGAGGGAATGCTGTTTCAGCCAAAATTCATAACATGTTTTCCAGACCTTCACAATATTTTAAACATATCTGATGTTCACCCACCTTTTCTGACTCATTTTTCACTGTTCCAATGAGAAGGGGATTATGGGATGAAATCTATTTTGCTGTGTGTGGTAGTCCCTTTGGGCAACCATTTGTATATTTGAATGTTAGTAAATGATGGAAAGTTCAGTGTCCATGGGAAGGTCATTTGAAAGTCTCAGAAAACAATTTTATATGCAAGAAACAAAACCATGATCCATTTCCCATTTCAATGGGCATCTTTTCACCACCACAATGACCCACGAGTTTGAGGTTTGTAAAGCTTATTCTCTGTCATACAAAGGCCATTTTCAGTGCAGTTTCAAGGCTACAGGAAGGGTTAACCTCTCGGCCGCCCTCCCACGCTGTGTTTTGATCGGTGCCCTAAGCTACAGGACAGATATCTCTTTGTTTTTTGTCTTTAATATCCAATTCCTAATTCACTTGTGTAGATGATGGGACTCTACAAAACTCCCTTTGTCTAAAGCAAGAGATGCAGCACTTACTCCACAACTGACTTTTAATACTTGGCTATTTATTCCCTACTTCAGATAGCACCTGCTTGAGTAGCTTGATGACTAAAGAGCCTTTCAACCTCCTTGCCACCATTTTTAGACCTGGTCTACTTCATAAGAGACTGAACAACATTGTGGCTGCTGCTAAGATGCATACATGAAAAGAAATTGATGGTGTCAATGTAATTGTTAGTGGATGAGTGGATGTCAGGAACTACTGCAATAATTGACACAACTGTTGGCAAGTCTGAAACATGAGTCTGAGACCATAAAGCCTTATTCAAAGGCAGCTGGAGGTGGGATATTCATGGTTGTCACTAATGGGCTCTGTATTGAATCCTGGAAGAGCACAGAGGTAGATTATCTTATCCCAGTGGGTTTGTTTCTTTAGTTTATCCTTGTCAGAGGTATTGCACAAGGGTAAAGATGGCACAGGAAGCAACTGAACATGCTGGAGGCAAGTTTGTGTAAGCCTTGTAAAAGCTGCTGAAGACACTTTGACTTGAAGCCATACCAAACTCAGCAGAGTATGGAGGAGCAAAGCAGTATGGATGGTGGGGCATCCAAAGAGACTGCAATTTTCACTCAGCTGAGACTGCATGAAACCTTAGACACACCTGAGATGTAACTGTTGTGTCTTCCTCCAACTTGTACTCAGGAAAGACAAATAATGTCGATTCTAGACATGGTGTTTAAGAGATTTGATGGAACAGAAACCAAGCATAGGGAATTATGCTGTATTTTAAAAGTTCATAAGTGAGAAGATCTTTGTTCTTCCCTCTTGGTCACAGCATCTAAAGCCTTGATGAATAAATACCTCTACAGACAAGTTGTTTATAACCTTATGGTAGATTTTATTTGTTGCACGTGTAAATGTCATGGTTATAGCAAGAAATAATGAGAAAGAAAGGAAGAAAGAAATCACAGTTGATTACAGCCAGCAGTGATGTGACTGGGAAACAATAGATGCATTGTAAAGCAAAATCTGACAGCAGCCCGGAAACACACAGGAAAGAAAAGAAAAGCAATAAAAAATAAAAAAAGGAGAAGGGAAAAGGCAGACAAAGAGTGAGAGGGAACCAAGAGAATTCTTATGCAAACATATTAACTGTTTTGCCTGAAGTCTGCGTTGCGTAACTGAGGAAAGAAACGTCTCAGTGTAAAATGCTCTGTGATTGTTTGGAGGTTGTTTTTGGGTTTTGTTTTATTTGCTGGGTGGATGTTCTTTAGCAGGGGGGGAGAAAAAATGCATAAAGCAGTTCTTCCACTAACCTCTGACTCTTTCTCGCCATGTCTCTCTCTTGCTTTCACTCTTGTTCTGTTTTTATTTATTCCCTGCAAATACAATGGAGAATAAAAAATGTGGTAGGACCTGCTGGCGGCAACTATGGCCTCCGGATCCAAGCTGACAAAAATGTCAAGAAACTGACAGTAAAATATGCGAATAAAATCCCTGTGAACAAGAACAAAACTCAAGCTCACTCCACTGTTCTCTGCATTGTGGCTTTTGAGAGTATTTCTATCAGGAGCTATGACTTTCTCCTTTAAAAAAAATGAAAACCACACACACATATACATTTATCATATGTATGGTCTGCTAAAATTCCCCACCAAGATGTCACAGGAGGAAAAAGGCACACAGGAAGACAGGAAAGCAAGAGACATTGAGAAGAGAGAGATCAGGGAAGAGCCGACGTTCGATGGAGACAGAGCACTGCACGCTGAGCGCCAGACATATGGATCCTGTATGAAGCTGCAAGACAGACAGACTTCTGCTGCTCCCTTCTGTGATCATAAGACGAGGGAAACACAAAAGGACTGTCTAGGAAAGAAAGCTTCAAGGAGCACTCAACTATCCAATGAAACACGTCGCTTGCAGCCCAGAAGGCCAATCACATCCTGGGCTGCATGCAAAGCCA
Source organism: Dryobates pubescens (assembly GCF_014839835.1). NCBI lineage: Eukaryota > Metazoa > Chordata > Aves > Piciformes > Picidae > Dryobates > Dryobates pubescens. The sequence goes on from NC_071628.1 coordinate 2,627,601, forward strand.
CGTTGCCAGCAGATCCAGAGAGGTGATTCTGCCACTTTGCTCTGTTCTGGTGAGACCTCACCTGGAGTACTCAATATAGGAAGAACATGGATCAGATGGAAGGCATCCAGAGGAGGGCCACAAAAATGATCAGGGTGTTATAGCACCTCTGCTACGAGAACAGGCTGAGGGAGCTGGGGGTGTTCAGCTTGGAGAAGATAAGGCTTCAGGGAGACCTAAAAGCTGCCTGTCAGTACCTGAAGGGGGCTACAAGAAGGCTGTAGAGAGACTGTTTGCAAAGGTCTGCAGTGACAGCACGAGGGGCAATGGCTTCAAACTAGAGAAGGGCAGATTTAAATTGGATATCAAGAAGAAGTTTTTTACTATGAGGGTGGTAGAACACTGGAACAGGTTGCCCAGGGAGGTGGTTGAGATATTCAAGGTCAGGCTCAATGAGGCCCTGGGAATCTTGGTCTAGTTGGGGATGTCCCTGCTGACTGGACAGAGGTCAGACTGGATGACATTTGGAGGTCCCTTCTGGCCTGGATCATTCTATGTTTCCATGATTCTATGATTCTTTATCTTACCTGATGGAGAACAATTCTTTGCTTTGGATAGACTGTGGAGAAAGGATAGACTGAAGAGACTGGGATAGTTCAGTCTGGAGAAGGAGAGACTTAAGTATGGACTGAATGTGGTCTTCCACTATGTAAGTATAGATGTAGGCAGTTAAGGAATAAAAGGCTTCTCTGTTTTCACTATGAGTAGGAAAAAAAGAAATAAAAGGCTTAAATTGCTTAAATAGAAGATTTAGTCTGGAAGAAGTTTATTATCATTAAGATATTTTAAACATTAGAACAAATTGGTTTGCAGTTTTTAAGGTTTTCAGAAACATCTGCACAAATATCTTTCTGAAGGATATAGCCATTGTTAGTCCTGGCTGGGACTAAGTTGTATGTCCTCTGAGTATCTTTGCAGTCCTCCTTTCTACACTCTTGCTGTGGAGAATCAGCTAACTTTGGCAGAAGGATTTTATATTTCTGATTAAGGATGAAAGAAAGCTCCTGCTGTGAAAAGAGGGAGAACTGAAAGAGCTGGATTCCCTTCCTGACTCTTACAAACTCTCCCCATGGCTTTTGGGAGGTCATCTTGCTTGCTTCAAGGATGTAGTATGGAAAGTGGCTCTTCTGCTTTGGGAAGGAGGGAGCCAAGGGTGCTGATGCTCTTCTGTGCCGTGTACCAGCAAGAAACCTGTGTGTCCCTTAGAGCTGTTTTGAGACCTAAGTAAAACTGAAGTGGTTCTAAGTCTTTAGCTGGAAATTTTCTTCAGGAGAAAGTTTCACCCTGCTATCTTGGAGACATGCAAATATCCACTGAGGGGGTGTCATAAAAGGTCTATAAATAATCAGATATGAGCCCCCATATGAATTATGCATGGGCTACTTAGTTTAGAAAACGTGAGTGTCTTGCATTAGAAGAGACCAGATCAGTGCCACCGAAATCACATTGCTATTTCTATGAGGTATTAACTGAAAGCTCGAAGACCTCATTTTTAAAACAGGCTACAACAGGTGCTTGCAGGTCTGTTCAGATAAAAATTATGGCTTTGTGGAGGCAAATATTAAGAAATTTCTAAAATGTGTTAATTTATTATGAATAGAAAGCAGTTTGATGTTACTTTTAAAGAAAAATAGTCACAATACAACATTCATTAGCCCCTAAGTGAGGCAAGGCCTTGTCAGTCAATTAGATTTGTGACCCTAAATCGTGTAAACTCTTCTGAAAATTCTGCATCCTGCACCTGGAGGTGAGAGGTACAATATCAGTGCAGTGTCTTACTTATTATTCATATTATCAAACTGCATTGCTATTAGTAGTAATTCTGTGTTAGCTCTCGTTATGTTCAGACTGGAAACAGCAAAAAGAATGGGTTTGGTACAGAATGTTTCACCAGCAGACTTTGCTGATGACTGAACAGAGCCCTGTTGGTACTGAACTCAAGACACTTCTATAAAGTCCTTGAGTTGTACTTTATTTTCAATGTGGTTCAAAGATATCTGCTGAAGGGAGGAATTCTCAAGAATCCTTTCCAACCACCCATTCCCTGTCCTTCTCCAGTAATGATACTTATACACCTCATCTTAAATGTTCCACTTCATTTTTTATGTAGTTGTACCCACAGAATTACACTTACTCTCCTCTCTGACTGCAAATTGTCAGAATGCCCTCTCCCAATGACCGACAGGTAAATAGTCCAAGGGATGAAAATTCTCATTGGGAAAATGAAGGCCAGTGGCATTTCCAACTTCCCATCCCTGACTCAAATATCTGTCCCCAGTTGGGACCTTTAGTCCAGGCTTTTGCATTGTTTTGGGGAGGGGTCAGAGGGTCGAGGTAGTTAAATACGCGGATTGACATATTTACCATATCTCAGTATCAGCTAAGCCAGTCTGGTTATCACTCACTGACACCAGAGAGAGTGAAGACTAATTCCATCAATGTCAATGCCATTACAACATCATAAAATTGGCATAAGTTAGGAAAAAAAACCCTAGGCCTGCTGCACTGAGGTTCTTTCATCTCCTCTGCATGTTCCCTAATTTGTCATTACTAGAATAGTTGCTATAACTATCCTGGTGAAAATATAAAAGATAGACTTGCATGGCCCATAAACTCAATGAACCATTAAATAGGTGACAATAATCTTGATAGAAGTTTGGAATATTTAATTAGCACAAAAATGCACTTAGTGAGTGAGTTCAATTGCTACCACGGGTACTCCTCAAAATAATAGCCAAAGATTTTATGTGTCCATGAAATGCCTTAGAAGACATTTTAAAAAAGAAACAGACAATATTTCATGTATTAATTGAGGATCAGACGTATCTGTAAGTGCCCAGCCATAAACATTTCCAGGGAAAGTTAACCTAGGTCTCCTGGAATCCCAAAGGTGACTTCGTTATACACGAAGTCAAATAATTTGTTGGCAACTTTTCAGTAGCAGCAGCTCGTAAAGACACAACAGAAGAGCAAATATTTCACCTTTCCAACAAAGCAGAGCCAGCCTCACAGCCAAAGATTTTGGAAAGAAGAAAGGCAGGGGGGCGGGGGGGAGGAAAAAAATCATTGGAGATGATATAGTAATTTCCCATTTTAGGAACTTTCTTCCCACTTGAAATTGCTTAACAGAAGGTCTCTGTTCATGCAAACTCCGTACTCCATATAATTTTCAGTAGCTGGGAGCTGTTTATGTACATATTTTCTTCCCATGTGGCATTGCCTCCTTCATTGGTTATGATTGTAAAGACTCGTGTACATCTCGATTAAGGAGTAGAGAGTAGAAGCGTGTTTATAATAGCTCTCTCTTTGGCACTTGTGCTGCCACTCTTGAAATATCACATCCAGATTTTGGCATCCACAGCTGAGGTTGTGTCTGCGTTAAAAACTAGTTCACAGAAATCAGAGAGGATCTGTACAATGAAATGCTTAATGCACGGCACCCGGTGTAGCCTTAGCAGTTGGGGCTCGTTGGGGTTGGAGAACTGTTTCTCACTTAGTTTTGTCCAGAAAAGAAGTCTGCTTAGGTCCATCTGAGATAGCTGACAGGGTGAACTAAAGTGAGAACAAATGTGAGACTTCCTTCAGAAATACTCTCCCCATCTGAACAAAAGCGTTAGTATAGATGCACCCTGAAGGGACTGACGAATGAGGGGAGGTGCTGCTTTAGAGAATAGCCCATGAATGAACAAAGGACTGCAAAATGGTTTTGAGATAGAGACTCTCAAGGAGCTGTTGGAGACAAGATAAAAGCATTGACTTGCTCTCAGTCAAAAGGGAGTGGGTGTAAGTACTTTGTCAAGTACCAAATACTGCTACTTTGGCTGGAGAGTGAAGATAGACAAATTTAGACTAGAAACATGATACATACATATATATATATATGTATAAAAATATATTTATACATATACTTTTGCAATGAAGTTAAATTTTAAAGTGGAATAATGGGTTTTACTCCAATTATAGCCTCCATTGCCTATTACTAAATGAGATTTTCACATTAAATTGACCTCACTTCCATTCCCCTTCTGTCATAACCCTAAGTTAGCTTTAGCTGTTGGACTTGAAACAGGAAAAGAATTCAAGGAAATTTTATGACCTCTGGTAAGCCAACTAGCAGAAAAGAGAACTGCAGTGGGTTTTTTGTTGTTAACTTCTATGAATCTGTCATTCACAGGCTGCAAGCTGAAAGCTGATACCGCATACACTGCACTGACCATTCTAGGGCATCTCTCCTAACAGATGTTTCTATTCTTGTCCAAACACCTTCCTTCAAAGTTCTGTTCTTGCTGTGACCTTCATACCATGACTTGTTATCTTTCTGGCAATGTTTCCAGAGTAGTTTCATGGACCAAAGCTGCTAAAATGATTTAGATACAGGTCAGATAAAATATTCATAGATGTTTACCTGATTGTCAGTAATAGAACACTATCAAACTTCCTGATGATTTGCCTCCTCTTGTTGCAATAGATACAACATCTGGGCAAAATCTCTTATTTCCTCCATCTCCTCAGAACTGCATGGACTCTAGAAACCCAAAGTAATTTCTGTCACAGACTTCATGGTAAGGAGAGACATCTCACTGATGATTGACCTTAACTGATTATTTTTAACATGCTTTCTTGTTTCCCTGGGATAGTACTGAGAGCTTTTACTCTCCTTTTTCTCCTGTGCTTGCTGTCACTGTGCAACAGTGAACCTGAAGCTTTTGCCTGACATTTGGTGGTCCAGATGCTCATGTTGCTGCCTGACCTGTGGGTGTTCTTATCTTTGGAAATAAATGAGATACCATGCTAATGCGTGCGTCATCTTCCACATGGAGTTAGCAAAGGCTCCTCTCAATGTGTCCTAGTGAGCAGGAAAGGTCTGTCTTACAGGGAGTCTCGTGTGGCACAATTACGTCCCCAGCATGACTAGAGGGTAGCATGGTGGCTTTCAAACCTTGGTGATTTCCATCTGGCTTTTTGACTGTTGAAATTTAGACCACCAAGCATTTGTGTTAATGCAGTCAGACTTTATTTTGTGAGGGTTTTCTTAGATGCCAATGGATTTTTTTTCTCTGAAAAAAACAATCAAACAAAACAAAAATAAAACCGGGAAGAAGAGATGGAAAACAATTTTGACTTAGCAATAAAATACTGCTAGAGAAGCAAGAGCCTGTTTTAGTTAAGCTAGTCACACTTGTGTTGCTGATGTATTCATCTGAATTTACTTTTATTCAAGGGAAAAGAAAGTGCTTGACCATGCAGCTAAGAGGTCACAACCATACAGACCTAATCATAGCTTTTCATGATTGGAAAATGTTTGGCCTAGATTTAGCTTCTTAGAGTCATGTTCTTCCACAGGCCTTTGGTAGCCATCTATGCACCATGGATAAATACTTTAGGAAAGAGGAGTTGAACGGCTAACCCTGAAACGATCTTGAATCTCCGCTAATGGCCATGAGATCTGGAGAAAGAAATGGCCACACTTTATGTTCAAACCAGGAGCTGCAGCCGTGGGAACAAACAGCAAGTAATAAACACTTGAATCAAAGTTTGTGGGAGTTTCATTATTGACTTTGAAGTAAGTAACTCTAAGGACTTTACTGTGGAAGCTGTGATTCTATTTGTGGTGGTATTTTTAATAGCTAAAATATCCCACGGTCAGCTTGAGAGTAAGGATTTCATTCTTGGTGTTGAGAAGAAAGGCATGAGGGAGAATTCCATATTGTTGTGCAGCCTGGCTTTTATTTTGAAGGGCATTAAAAAAAGAAATGAAAAATGGTGTCAGTTGTGTGAAGAGTGCTGTGTTTAGGAAGAAAAAAATAAGGTCCAAAACCCCACGCATGATTGATCTGAAGCCTGCTTGCCCATCCAAAGACAACACAGCACGGCAGTCAAATATACATTTTATGGGCTTTTGTCTGGTTTGCAATAACAGTGGAAAGCATTCTTTAATTAAAATTTAAAACCGTAACTGATTAATTTTCTGTGTAAACAATCCCTGTAAACATGGAAAGTCAGCATTTTAAGGGCACGGCGGTATAAATTTTGCTTCCTCTCCCAGAGCGCTCAAGGGAAAGATGGCAAGAGGGGAGGGAGAGGGCAGGAAGAGACTCGGGAGGGGGAAAAAGTTCAAGGCCTTGGTGTTCTGTACTCGGAGTACACCAGCTGCAGGATCTCGCCTGCTGCCCATTTCTCTGTGCAGGAATGTTGGCATGGGCTCCCAGCTCTTGCTGGGCTATGATTTATCCTCACTCAGATGCCGGAGGCCCGTTTTCAGAGCACCCATTTCCCCACAATGCGACACTAGAGTGGCAGCGAGCTGTGCAGAAGGATGGGTGGCTCTTGCAAGACAGGAAGAAGACTCTTAGCGTGTTCTCTACAGCCATTTCCACTTCTCATAGTGACAGTCTTAAAACAAGATTAATTGCTGCTCCCTTCTTGCTTCTCTCAGCTTTCACTGGAACTTTGTTATTATCTTCCATAGGGCATTGGTGGAAAGCTTGACAAATGTTAAAGGCTAGGTTCTCAGAGAGATTTAAGTACCCACAACATAAGAATTTGGTTTAAGTTTTGAAATTCTTATGGGTAGGGTCAGCCCTGTCCCTCCCTGTGTGAGAAAAACAGGCCAGTAGCTAGCTGGTAGGAGTGGAGCGCTGAAAGCTAGGTTCTTCTGTTGGCACTGTGGGTAGGGGGTTTGTCCTTTGAGAAGAGATCTTGACAGACAGCAGAAGTGGAAGGTCTTCCATCAACAACAGAAGCATTAGATCTAACACTTAGAATCCACTTCACCACCTTCACAAAGTAAGATAATTCTTCATACAGCTTTAGCCATATCAGTGGCCAATGGCTTCAATGCTTCTCCTCTGGAGTAAGATAGCACTCCAGAAGCAGCGGTGGAGCAGTGAGGCTATGTTGATATTTTGGAATTTTTTTCACTTGTGGGTTTTTGGTTGTTTGGTTGGTTTGGTTTTGTTGGTTTTTTTGGTTGTTGTTTCAGGGGTTTTGGTGTGGGTTTTTTTGTTGTTGTTTTTTTCGGTTTTGTTGGTTTTTTCCTTCAGGGACTAAAACCCATGCATGAGCATATGTGTGAATATTTTATCTGTGTCTTTGCTCAGCTCTTGTTAAATGGGAGCACACTTGAAGCAATGATTCAAAAGGGTCAAGTGAAAGCTCTGTGGGTGAGATAAGTTGCAGGCTTTCTCTCTTTTGCACAAGTGCCTTCCCATATATTGTAACATAGATGCCTAGCAAAATTAATAAGCTGCTATAAATTCTCCTGCTGCTGCTACTGCTTTGTCTGTGGACTTAAAGGAATTTTATCAATTATTGCAGGTTGCATTGCTGTCTGAACAAAGTAAAAGTGAATTTGAACCAAAACACAGCTCTGATCTGACTGGAAGACTTTGCTGGCACACATGAAAATTATTCCATATAATGTATGAGCACTTGTCACCTTGGCCATCCCAACTCCCTTGCCACAGCTGAGCATGAAAGTGACTTTTCCTCACACTTTCTTTAGTTTTTGTCAATTTACAGAAATCAAAATGCAATATTCCTGCCTGATAACACTCTTTCCTGCCGCTCCCCAAACACAGATTCCCAAGAGACAAATTCCTCCGGAGGTGCAGCGCTGTGAAACATTCACGAGGATGACTCCCACCACTACAATCTTGGAGAGAATCCTGCCACCTCACACAGCCCCTGCGGTCGTTTGGTGAAATGGATCCAGCTAAAGTCAGTGGTAAAACATCTGCTGGAGTTTTACCCAGCAGCTTTAATGGAGCCAGGATATCAGCCACTGAATTTTGGCACTGTGCAGTAGACAAATATTGTGATCTGAGATTCTCAAGACAGCTGGCCTCTAACCTTTCTGTCTGCACACTAGAAATAATTTCAGAGTTTATCAGCCCTGTATCACAATCAGTTCATCCAACCATAAAACCTGTTGGCCTCCTTTTTTAACCATTTACCTACCACTAATATGGCTGTTAACTTCCTACTCCCATCAGTTATATTCTTACCCATATAGGCTGAGTATAAAGGAAGGACACTTCATGAGTTAAGTATTTGCCACCAAATAATTTTCCCCTAGAGTTTCTAAATCTTCTTTTCTTTACTACCGTTGGAAAAGGGTCAAAATGAAACTCGGGAGACATACGCAGAAGTTCTTTTGTTCACTGGGAATATAGATAATATTCAAGGTATTCTGGGGAGCAGTTCAGTTAAGTGTATACAGTGACATGTCCAAGTGCTCCATTGGCAATTTCTCTTGCTCATGATCACACTCCTGGCATTCAGAAATAATAGAAGAGCACACAGGCCAACGGGAGTGGGGGAGTGGGGGGGGGTGGGGGGGTGGGGGGGTGGAATATTGGAAAGTCCAAGGAAGAAATGGTGTCACTCTCAAGGTATGGCTTCTCCAGGCTGAAAGTGATTTACTGTAGCTGTTGTAAAGGCTGTTTGCTGAGAAGGAGAAGATTAAACAGGAGACCCTGTTCAGAGATTATGGTCGCTCAGATCTTGGAAGCATTCCTGGAGAAGGACCAGCCAGCTGAAGCTCAAACTTCACCTTTCAAAGCCATCCCCATCACACACAAAACCACCAGGATCTGTTCCCATTCTATACTCAATTCAGCACAAGTACTATTTTAAATGAAAGGAACATCAGCCAGCCACGGAACAAGGACAATTTCATTACAGTTTTGAACTAAGAAGCCAATCTTTTCGCATTGAAATGAAACCTGAAAGGCAGAAGCAAGGAGGGGAGGGAAAAAGACGGGGAAAAAGGTCTAGGGGGGGACAGGACTGAGATGTGAAAAAAGGAGACTTTAGAAGCTCCAGCATTTGCTCAAGAGCCCTTGTGCCTCTGAACGGTGCTATTTCTCTCATGCTACAGAGCCAAAAAGTTGTTTCCACCCCTACCCACCCCCCTTCCCCTGGCAAGACGAGCAAGATCATAAACGTCAGATGCAGCCTTGTCGCTTTAATGGTCTCATGGCTATGAATAAAAATGGCGCGGGAACAGATTTGTTAATTGACTTTATGTGCAACTGGCATACATTAGGCAGCTCCGTTAGCGCCGCTCGCGAAGCTGGATGTGTTGCTGCTCTCTCCCACCGCCGGCAAATTAAACTTTTAACAGTTGAGAGACCAGAGGGTTAAGCCTAGGAGGCTGGAGTGATATTTTCCCTGCCTTTGATGACACACTAAAATACAGAACGTCTCATTTTGCAGCAGAACATTGAGTCTGCGAAGCCGAGGTACATGTGGTTACTATTTGCAGAATTTGGCATTTTCTATGAATAGCATAAAGCAGGCAGTGGATCAGCTGTCATGTTTTGACAGGGTTGTCCTTTTTTCCTTTTTTTTTTTTTTTTTTGAATGCCATTCTTTTCTCCCCCCCCCCCCCTTCCTTTCTTTTTTTCCCCTCCCCTTTATACCATATATCCACCTTTATTTTTGGTTGTTTGGTATGGGTTTTTTTGTCCCCAAAGCAAACTGATGAACGATATATTAAAAGGACAGGCTGGCCATGAGTCCAAAGGTATGAGAAACCTTCTACCATGACAGATTGTGAACTCCAGGGTGAGGGGAGAAGGGAATAATGCTTGTGCATATGGACTGCTATAAGGGATTTGATCAGACATCAAGTTTTCAAATGCAGATTGCATCAGGACTCACATACACCTGAAAAGCATCATGCCATGAGGCATGAGTTGTCTTGAGATGTGCCTTGGGATCTCTGTTTCAGTCCTACTATTCTTCAGTCTCCTTATGCCAAATGGACTTGCCCCTTCCTTGAGATTAAGAATTCAAGACTATTTTTAACATAGAAATTTGTGAGTTCTTCCACAAACATTCCAGTTTTGATACTTTGCTTTCAAAATGATGAGATGTTTCTTCCCACAGCTCTACAGTGATTGTTGAGTTAAAAAAAATAAACATGCCACAACCAGACTTTATCCTGGAAATTATTATCAATGCATTTCTCCAGTCACAAAATATCAGGTTGACCTTTCTAACTTGCTTACTCCAGAGAGACATAAAGGGGTGGAAAGAGTGGCTAGAACATGCTCTGTGCACTTGGTTGTGCTCTGGGTAGACTTGGAGAGCTATTCACTTATCAGCAGAGACTCTGTGTGCACTTGCCCCACATTGCACACCCATGGTAGAGTAGGTCAGCTTTGCCAGCAGCCATGGCATTTCATGTGACAGGCCACCCGGTGTCACCATGTGATCAAGGGCTCCAGGAGAGCCAGGAAAGAGGGAAGGAGATGATCTAAACAATAGAGCTATTGCTTAAGCTCTAAGCACTCTCGCTCCCATCTGTTCGCTTTCACCTCCTAGGCATTGCCTTCACCTTCACGCACCGCAGAGGCTGGCTGGACTCATTCTCTCTTGAACACATTCATGTTTTGAGATGCCAGATCCAGACATTTGTTACAATTATTGGCAGTCTACATCACACCCAGAGACGAAGGTCCCTGCCTACTCACACTTTCCTCTTTCTTTGCTCGCTCTCATTCTTGAGACATCCTCAGGTTTGACCAGATTAAATCTCCCAGCATACAGATGTAAACAGGGAAATTGCTTTTTCTGTTTTGATAGTCAGCTACCACATCATGCTTTTTCATGCTTCAGGTAATCAATATTTGATAATCAATGGACTGACCAGGCTCTGCTGCCCTCAAGGCTATTTCTCAGCTCTGCTACTTCTCTTGGAAACTCCTGCTCACTGTGTCCTACAGTGGCTTCAGGAAGCAAAAGAATTTAAACTGGCAAATGGTGAGAGAAATATAAAAGGAAATAGTCGAATATGAAGTTACTTTTCCTAGTGGCACCTTTGAAAGCAAGACAGTTTCTTCCATACCAGGGACAGAGGCACCTTTAAGCTTGAAAACCATTGTGTAAAATGTCTGAAACTAGAACTGTGTTAGAAATGTTTCATTGCAGTCCACCCTTTCGCCCCACAATTTTTGATGCTTCCTTGTCACGTTTCTTTCTCTTTTAAATTTTCTAGATAGCTTGCCTTGATAAAAGCATATTTCAGGTCAGATACAGACTGATCATGGAAGCTTTTAAACTCTCTTGCTGACCCGGAATTAGTAGATTCATGCAGCTTTCCACCAAACCCAGTATACCATAAAATAAGTGTTTTACACTACAGTGGTATTGCTGGCAATGCATAAAATAAATGTCCTGTATGTGCAACACCATAACTTCAGTCTAAAATACTATCTACAGATTTAATAGATGGATAGATATTGCTTTAGTGTCTACATTTAGCATGTATCTAGTGCCAAGCTATAGCAGTTACTCTATCACTCCATTACACCTCCCCAGCAGAGAAGTGGGATCAAGAAAAGGAGAGAAGGCCTACAGGTTGAAATTAAAAGGGATTTAAAGAAACAGTCAAACTGACACCAATGTCAGTACAAAGTATATAAAGTTATATTCAGCCCAGAAAAACTACAGGAGTCACACTAAACAGGAATGCAGGGTGAGAGGAGGGGCCCAAGAAAGGAGTCTGAGAAGAAGGCTTTAACAGGAGACTCCCCTCTCTTCAGCAAACTTCCCCCTTTACACTGAGTGTGAGCTCAGTGTCTGGGATATACCTGAAGCCAAATCCTGTCAGATGTCCTGGCTGACTCACAACCGCTGATGGCCTGCAGCTCACGGCCAGCCTGGGATTCTCTCCCAGCACAGCCAGGACATTTGGTTGTACAGTGTCTAACACAGTACATTGTTTCTTCTTTCTTGTTCTTATGCATTATTGAGCTAAATAGATTTAAAGATAGTGAACAGACATCTACATGGATACATACACAGTGAAATTCCACAGCCCCATGACATCCCATTCATTCATCTCCCAAAGCCTCATAATGAGGCTTTATTTGTTTTCTGTAGGTAAGATATACACATAAGCAGCAAGTATCTCAGCTATCATGCCTACAATTATATTCCTCCTAAATCAGGTTTCTTCCCTTCCCAAATATGCTCAGCCCTTGTGGATGCTGCTGGTTTAGCCACAGATTATCAGGGTAATTTTATATATATGTATATAACTATGATATGACTATTATCAGCTCAAAATGTATTTCAGTACAGTTCAGTATTTCAGTTGTCCAACCTACAGTTGACCAACTGAGTAAAGTGAGTCAGCCCTTTGCAATTACATTTTACTGCAGCAGTTACGCCATTGCTCCATTGAGCAGTAAAAGCAAACCACTGGCTAGGAAGGGCTTCTCTCCTTCTTTCCCAAAGATATGGAAAAAGGTAGATGGCTGTTTGCAGGCTTATTGGAATGGAATGCTTCTGGAAGAGGAGACAGTTTTGCTGACGTTCTGATCCGTGTAGGAAGTGTTGTAATATTCCCTTTTAACATTCTTCCAGAATGAAACCTTTGGAAGTAAGGGGTTTCTTTGGATGTGTGGTTGATTCTGAAACTTTCATGCTTCAGATCATGTCTTTGATGGTACAGTTTTTGAATCTGAAAAGGTAATAAAATATTTCCATTTTCTCACTAGTTTTCATTTGAACCAGAGTGAGGTTTTTTTCCATACAAACAATAACAAAATATATCCCCAAAACCTAAACATGGAAAACATTCAACCTTATGGTTTTATTGAGGATCCAATGGAAATAAATTTGAAATCCTACATCAGTCTTTATTTTCCTCCTTACCACAAGCCTCCTTGTACCATAAATCAAAAGCTGAAAGTATCCCCCTTTTCAGTCTTTGATCTACAGCTCAGGGAAAGGCCAAACCAGGAGATTTTTTTTCTACCACACTGAGCATGCTTTGTTAAATGAAACTCTCTGTTGGCTTACTTCTTCAGCTGGAATTGGCCTTCTAAGCATAGCTGGATTAGTAGACTAAATAAGAATGTACCTGAAAACTAACTGCATGTATCCTGTGTTTAACAGAAATAAGAGCCGGTCTGTGTCCTTCTTTCTTCTGATGGGGAAAAGCAGAAGCCTGGCAAGCAAGAGCAAGAGAGGAAGGAGTTCATTCTACATAGAGACTGAGTTGAGCTTAGGTGGCATTTGCATTGTCCCTCTCCTGTGTATTCAAGTTTTGCTTTCTGCTCCCACTTGATATTACCATGCAAAGATTGTTGCCCTTTCTTGTCTGAAAAAAAAAGGCATACTTTTTGTTATGCTTTTAGGGGCTTTTTTCCTGCTTCACCTGGGGGTCCAACTCAGGCAGGAGTGGAAAAAGACATGGAGTGGGGAAGAATGCGATGATAATGAGGGAAAGGAAGAGAGCACATGGGTGTGGGGGGATGTGGTGTCTTCCAGAGAGGCAGTTCCTCTTAGGGAGATTACAATGGCTGTCATCTGAGTGATCAAAAAGGAGGGAAGCACTCTATAAAGGATGAGTTTCCACCACTGCCCTTGGTCTCTCACCGTTGTTACTCTCTCCAGAAAGAGAGCAGCAAAAATCCCTGCAGAAACTTGCACAACCTGGCTGCCCTTACCCAGGCACTGTGGGCACAGCGGGGCTGCCCAGGCCAAAGCACAGACAAAGACCACCCACCTCCCCCAGAAGCAAGAAGTTTTATCCTCCACATCTTTATTTATTTATTTATTTGCTTCTGCATCGCAATTATTCTTTTTAACAACAGAATATTTGGGAAAGGAACAAGTATTGCTGCAGAAACAATAAAAAAAAAACCAACAAACTCACCACCAACAACAACCAAAAAAAAAAAACACACCACAAACCACCAACAAAAAAAAAGTGTTTATGAATAATGGAACATTTCAAATCCATCTGGTTTCCGAGACATTTTTTAGTTTCTTGCTACAGCCAATTATATAGCATGCTTGAGTGATAACTGGTTTTATCCTCAGGCTCATTCTGCACACTAATTTCTACACTGATAGTTGCTACCAACCTCTGAGGTTAGTAGCCATATGGTAGTCCAATATGGCACTTAATACTACACTTGTTATACAGTAAGCAGTATTCCTGCAATCATAAATCCACATTGTAGTAGGCACTGTAAAAAAGCTGTGAGTCCTTTTCTGAGTTTTGGCAGTGATGGCTATTTTTAATTTAATTTCAAGGACATTATAGAATCATTTGTGACTCTTTTTATTTTTTTTTCCCCTTCTCTGTTTTATTGCTGATGAAAGTCAAATTGCTGGCACCAATCCTTCCTGTAAATGGCAAAGACAGTGGAGAGCGATAGTTCTTTTCCTAGCAGAGGATCTCCTGATACTGATGCTTCTGTCAAATTGATCCCATCCAGTAGGAATTGGAAAGCCTCCTCCAAATTGTGCTCTGTGTTGCTAAACAAATGCCAGTCACTAGAAATAGCAAAGTGGCATTTTGTGGGCTACCCATCTTGCAAAATAATAACCAACCTTAGCATTAATTCAAGGATTTTATCACGCTGCTTGTTAAGGCAGGGCTGGCCATTTTTGTACCTATCACAAGCATCAGAGGCACAGGAAGATAAACTGAATCACCAGAATAAATGTGAATCCCTTCCAAACTGGGGAAGGGAACGTAGGTGTTCTGGATCCTGTACCTCTCCAAGCGTTAAGTCAAAGACTTTTGCCTGAGGGAGGGGGGAAATACTCACATGCAAATGTACAGGAAATTGCATAGAAAACAAATCCATCCTTTCATCAACCCTATTCTCATTTCAGCACCATATTTCCTATGAGGTTGGAAAATCTGCTGCCTGAGAGCATATGTTTCTTCAAAACTCATTTCAGATGTAACTTTTTTTAGGTTTCACCTCCTCTTTGTGCTTTCTTTCCATAAATTACTTTCCAGGGCTGTTGTTTTTCCTATTTATTTGCTCAGCAGTTGTTAAGAACTATCTGACTCAAGGAGGGTTTTTCTCCAACTGTGTTGAATAGTGTAACAGGTAATCTGGTGTAAGAAACCAAGTTGTTATTTTCACCTCTATTAATAAACCACAAAACAAAACCAAAAAACAACTAACACAAAAGAGTTGTCCTATATTTATACCTCTACCTTCCTTCCCCAAACTAAGAAGATCTTGTCTATTACCTCGTGCTTCTAGTAATTAATCAGTAAATATTAACTTCTAAGGGAGTTTTATGGTGCATGGACTGCAATCTACTTGGAGGGAAAGTTATTCTACACAAAGCTCAACTGGAGGAGGCAGACTCTAAATTTTATCTGTGACAGACAAGTAGACTAAGGGGTTTAGGGAAATTGATATGATGGTTAGGGCCAGCCTGACCCAGTGGCCTGAAAGAGGATGGAGAATTAGCTGTTTCTTATCCCAGATAAAGTCTGAAAACAGAGGACACTCAGAACAGCTATGAAGTGGACCTGATTTCTTGATAGAATGATATTATGTTATCTTAACTGCTAGCTACAACCACAGAGTTGTTAGAGTGCTAAGAAATGTAGCTACCAAGTTAAAATTGTACTCACAGAAAGAAAGGAAAACTTAGAGGGTAAAGAGAACAATCATGTCCTCTTATGCTTTGTGCTTCATTATCTGAGGCTGAAGAACCTGTTGTCAGAAGTCTTGAGCATCTTTTCATGGGATCTTTATAGTGCAGTCTTGAAATGTAAAGTGGAAACAGTTCCTGTAATGATTACACTTGACTCAAGAAAGAGAAATAAAATCAACCCTATGGATACCCTTGGTTTGCTTGTAAGGGTGTTAGTGTCACAGCCCTGTTTGTAATTTTCTAGACCTCTTTTCATATCATGTGTACTAGGCACTCCACTATCAACTTACAACAACCTGAATTTGTAAACAGGCTACCTGGCCCTTATCTTAACACAGAAGTGTGCAAGTTATCTGACCACGAAAGTCAGCACAGAGATATGTATTTTGGCTGTGAAAACAGATCTTGACCTTTGAATTCAAGTCACTCATTTCCAGAGCTACATGCAGAGAAGAGGATAAATCAGGGATGTAGCTTCTTCCTTCAGTAAGTTACTGAACTCAAAAAGGTGTTGAGCAAAGCGTAGGTCACCTTGAGACAAAAGGGTTTGCTCTTATCTAAGAGTATCTATTGCTGAACAAACTGATGTTTAATTTTTACTTCATCTCTGCAGTAAAGACATTTTGCAGACTTCTCTCATGGCTACTTTGCTTGTGTTTCTCTGCCTGGATGGAAAAGGGAACTCAGACTTTTTCTTTTTCTCTTTTTCTTTTTCTTTTTCTTTTTCTTTTTCTTTTTCTTTTTCTTTTTCTTTTTCTTTTTCTTTTTCTTTTTCTTTTTCTTTTTCTTTTTCTTTTTCTTTTTCTTTTTCTTTTTCTTTTTCTTTTTCTTTTTCTTCTTCTTTTTCTTTTTCTTCTTCTTTTTCTTTTTCTTTTTCTTTTTCTTTTTCTTTTTCTTTTTCTTTTTCTTTTTCTTTTTCTTCTTCTTCTTTTTCTTCTTCTTTTTCTTCTTCTTTTTCTTCTTCTTTTTCTCTTTTTCTTCTTCTTTTCTTCTTTCTTTTTCTTTTTCTTTTTCTTTTCATTTTTCTTTTTCTTTTTCTTTTTCTTCTTCTTCTTCTTTTTCTTTTTCCTTTTTTTTTTTCTTCTTCTTCTTATTTTTCCCTTTCCCTTTCCTTTTCCCTTTCCCTTTCCCTTTCCCTTTTTCTGTTTCCACAAAACAGGAAATTCCTCTCTGGGTTCATCTATTTGGATGTTTATCAATAAGATTTTCCCCTTAGTTAGTTTATTCCACCTGCAAACTCAGCTGATTAAAAGGCAATCCATAATAAGAGTGTACATACAAATGAGAGGCAACTAGGATCTTCTAAATGCTCTAGAATCCCTGTTAGTACCTTTTCCAGTGTAAAGCAGCTTTCAGGAAAATCTAAAAGGAATGTTTTGTATTTCAGGAAAGCAAAATTCAGGACTTGAAAGCATTGTGGTAGCCTCAGCTGGTAGCATCTCCTTCTATTCTCAAACCTGTCCTCTTTTCCTGCCTGTCAAGTGCCACAGAATTATTGGGGTTTGTTTTTTTTTCATATACAGATACCTTCAGTAGTGACTTCTGGGATTCATTTAAGTAGTCATCAGCCAAGTAGCCTATACCCAAATCTGAAGACAACTTGAATGGATGAGCAGTTGGAATATTCCCCAAGAAACAAGACCCTGTGGGACCTCTTGCTGGGAAGAGGCTCTACTCTGTCTGACACCAGGAGGAAAGTTAAAAAAGGCACAAGGAATCTGAGTGAATGCATTTGAAAACTAAAAGGCAAAGAAAGAGAAAAAAAATAGAAAATGTTTAAAGAAAAAAAAAAAAAGGAGAAGAAGAAAAGAAGAGATATTGAGAGAAAAGAGCTTTCAGTATTCACCGGCTCTCCTCATCACTCCAGCCCAGGGCTTTGGAATGGACCCAGCGGAGGTCAGCCTCCTCTCCACATTTCTGACAGACAGGGCATGCTGCTCACCTTTCCTGCCATCTAGTTTGTGTTTTGACAATTCAGTATGGAAACTCCAGCAAATGTATGCAGGGAGCGAAGATCCTCGGCTCCCCTTCTCCTGCCGAGGAAGTTAGCCAGGCATTGCAGAAATGTGATGCGTGAATAACAGAGAGTCTAAGCAGAAAATGAGTATGTTTTAAACAAGTCCACTGGAAAAGAATTAGCAGTGAATCTGAAAAGAGCCATATGCCAATAAGGGGGAAAGTGACTCAAAGTGACACGCTGTAATAATATAATTGAGTTAGGATTAAATTGCAGAAGGATAAAAGCAAGGACAGAGCTAAAAAGGTAGAGACTGCGACATGTGCTGCCTTGTTAAGTGGGAGATGGTCAACAGGAGGGGATTCTCTTGCCGTTTTCCTTTCATTTATAATTAGGTAGTGAAAGTACCAGGGGCATGTCAAGCCATTTGAGGGTTTAAATAAAACAGCACTTCCCTGAACCATCATGGCTCAGTTTCAGCATCCTCCCATCCCCCACGACTCCTTGAAAGCAGTGGGAGTCTACAGCTATCTCCTCCTGTGGGAAACCCTCCCTAGCAGACAGCATCCGGACCTTCTCGGTCTCCCACCCTCAATCTTTATTGTTAAGGGAAAGGGGGAGGTGGGAAGGGTGTGAGGCACCCTTAAGAAATCCCCTGTTTATTTAAGTTTTTGCAGGCAGGGGTATGGGGGAGAGAGTCTTTTTTCCTCCTCTGAATTCTCCTCTATTAATATATTCCATTTAAATTGCTCACGGCACCATGTACTAATTAGGACTAGAATGACAGTTTGAGGAGAACAACTGAACCCACTTAAACTCTTGGAGTTCAGAGTTCATGCACATATGGGAAAAACATCTTCCCATTTATTTCTGCAAGTACTTTGCACGTACCATGGAAAACATAGGTGATATGGACAGAGCTGATCCTGAGGTCTCCTGTAGATCCTTCAGATTGTAGCCAGCCAGATCTGAAACACTCCTTTAAAGGCAACAAACTCTGAACTGGTTCCATTGATGATCACACAGAGTTGCACCGATTTAAATGAAAGTGTTAATCTGATACCAGTTTAAATCTAGCAGTACAAAAGCACAATGGATGTCCTAAGGCAGGTTTATTCCAGTTCACTATAAATCAATGAAGCAGAGTTTTTAGCTACACTAAAACAGGAGTGCTACATGGAGCTGTGCACCAAATAAATAAAACCAGAGCATTTTGGGGTGCAGACAAGGCCTTTGTGTTAGTTTAGCTCAGAGCAGACACCTCAGCACTTGCCTTCAGTCAAAAGTCAGTGATTTTTGCAACATTCGTGCAATAATAGCAATACTTAGTGGTTGTAAGCATATAACTTACAGCATTTTAGCCAGGTGTGTAAATTGTACCAGGTGCACACATTGATTTCACTTCCCAAAATCAATTTTCTTATTTTGATGACTCTTCTTTTGTCTGTTTAAAAACTAGACTTTAGGTGCTGGCTTTGAGCCACTTCCATTCCCAGTACAGAGCATCCAAATATTGACTTGTACCAGCTTAATGAAATTGATTTTGACTTCTCACCTTTTATTATTTTGGTGGGAGGTTGTGTGCAGACCAACTCTATAATGAAACTGGATGATTTACTCAATACCACACAGCAAATCAGTGCCACAGCTGGAGACAAGAGCAGACTTCTACAGAGAACCACCATACAAATTTGACTACTGGTCTTGAAAAGCAGCATGCTTAGATTACCTGAAAACTCCAGCTAAGGAGAGGTTTCTATGAGAATAACTTGCCTGAAATATCTGTCCCTGACCTATCCCTATCCTTATGCCTATCCTTATCCCTATCCCTATCCCTATTCCTATTCCTATCCCTGTCCCTATCCCTATCCCTATCCCTATCCCTATCCCTATCCCTATCCCTATCCCTATCCCTACCCCTATCTTATCCTATCTTTTCATTTTCACAGAATCACAGAATGAACCAGGTTGGAAAAAAACTTTGACATGTCCAAGTCCAACCTATCACCCAACACCATCTAATCAACTAAACCATGGCACTGAGTGCCTCATCCAGGCTGGTTTTAAACACCTCTGGGGACAGTGACTCCACCACCTCCCTGGGCAGCCCATCCCAGTGGCCATTTTCTATTATGCCTCGTAGTGACCACATCAATTTGGTATCTGTGTGTGACATAGTAAGGTAATTAGTTGTTATCTGTCCCACGTGGCTTATTTGCTCTTCTTTGCTCCCATATTCTCTCAGCCTGAGGAGTTTAGGAGAAATGCTAATAGTTTGGTGGAAGCTTGTTGAAGGTCTTTGGAGACACAAGCAATTCAAAGCCAATCAATGCATCTATAAATCCCTGTAAAACTCACATCCTGAATACCTGGTTACTCTTTCATTATGCATTGACCCAACAAATGAGGCTGGAGTATTCCTAAGACACTCTTCATTTTTCACTCTGCACTCTGTGTTATTTCTCCATGGCATGCAGAAAGGAAAAGAAAAGGGGGGGGGGAAAGAAGAAAAAATATCTTGTAAACATTGATCTACTTATTATTCTGCTTGCTCTGATAGCCTTAGAAATGAACATTTATCTATAGCTGAGGTGTCTTAACATAGACTGGATACATGACATGCATGGTTGTGGCCATGCAGAGACAATCTAAGATGACTGTTTCAGAAGCACTCCTCTCACCAGTTCCTAAACTTGACTTTTACCTCCCAAAGGAGCCTGCAATTTAGCGTAGCCGCATCGAGGGCACAGCTTTCTGCAAAGTCCACCCTGAGAAGCTACCTTTCTTCAGGTGTTAACAGTTGAGGCCAAGAGTTTTGTTTCCTTGAGGCTGGAAGTAGTAAACTATAAGGACTCCAGGCAACATATATGTAATGACTGACAGCCCAAATATAGAGACATAAAGAAATGGGTGTCAGGGCTAATGCAGTTCCGCACATCTCCATCACATATTTCAGACGTGGGCATTTTTCTTTTCCAGCCTCTGTGTTTTAAAACAAACTGGATTGGGGCCATTGCTGCCTGTAGATTATGGCCCTCAAAGTGATAAACATGCTGTTCCATTGCTATTTGCCCCATGAGATAAACATTTCTGATGGATTTTTCTGACAAAACTGAGAAATCTAATAATCGCAACGTCAGAAAAAAAGGGAAAACTGATTCAGTTTGATCCCCGAAGGACAGGAGAGGGAAAACAGCAATAGGAGATACAGTTCTGTAAGACTGAACTTGTCAAAGCTCTTTTAGCCTGCTTTGAGTAAGCACATCCGCTCGGCGGTATAAATACGGGCATGAGGCAGTAATTTGGGTGGATTAGGATCGTTAAGGTTTATCAATTGCTGGGTTTTAAAGAACTCCCAAATTCTTGATAGGAGTGTCTCTTTGTAGTGAAAGATTCATGGTGGGAGTGGGGGGAAAAAAAAAAAAACCCACAAAAAAAGCCTACCAGAAAAAAAAACCCAACTCAAACCCTGATGAATTTCAAGCTACAGATGAGAGAAAGCAAAGCCATCCAGATCTAAACTGAGATACCATTAGTGGTTCCCATAAATCAAATCATGTTTATAGCAGGGATACAGTTGAATTACCATCTGGACTTTTTAACCTCGGCATTTATTTCCGAACCCTCCTCCAATATTGAAAGTAAACTTAACCCTTCCTTTCATCTTCAGCACTTTGACCTGGTGCCAGTTCTTATTTTGAAGGAATGATCTGATTTTTGATGGGGACAGAATGTCACCTGTGGCATGAGGTTGGGAAGACTGGGATTTTCTTGCAGGAGACAAAGTCGTAAAAGAAATAAAATACACTCAGACTTAAATGAGATCAGCTGAATAGAGGGTCAGTGGGAATGAAGTCAGGGGGAGGATGAAGAAAGGAGAGTTCATTTTAATTCAGGTGGAGGACGCAGATGGGGTCCAAGGACGATGTAGCAAAGCATGTAACACTCAAAAGGAACCCATATTCTCTTAGGATCTGTGGGATTATTGGGAGGTAGATGAGTGATGAAGAGCTGGATCCTGTTTTCATTGGTGCTAATAACAAAACTGTCGTTGCCTTTAACAGTTACTTCTGTGCAAGTGAAAACTTTAACCCTTTACTGGCAAAAAACCCCAACAACCAGCATACATGAAGCAACTTCTAAAGCCTCAGGGAAAACAAATCAAATCAAACAAAACAAACCAAACAACAACAAACAATAAACCCCACAAAACCAGCAAGGTATCCTGATCCCAGTTATTTTGTTGGGGCTTTTTTTCCCTTCCTTTCAGTCTACCTTTGAACTTCCTGATGCAGTCAAGGAGCTGCCAAAGTAGTTAGCAAAGGATATTGTGCTATTTCCAGCTCAAAGTGAAAGAAGTGTCAGGAGCAACTAGAGGAGAGGCTGGCTCTGCTGCAAGCAACTGGCATCCTCTGCAGACCTGTGGCCAGTCAGGCCACAGGGCTTGGTCACAGGCAACTAGGAGACATTTCTGGGGATAGCTCTTTCCCATGTCATGAGTCTAAAATGTTTTTCTTTCTTCTACTTCATCCCTATGAACTACAGGGCACAAAGGCTTCAGGACTTGGCCAGCAGTACTCCAACTCCTCAGACTTCTTTCATGAGCAGGGCCTTCTTCTGTAACGTGGAGGAAAGCAGCATTTCATTCCATCACAGGGTGTTTGAAGGAGAAGCATGTCAACTTGGAGGTCTTCCAGTAACAGCTAACAGAGGTTATATAGATATATATCTGGACAGCATGAGGCACTCTAGTGAAACCTCGCTGCATATACATATGGCTGTGTGCTAAGCATATTTCTGATGCTAAGCAAGTGGCCATAGGGCCTGAAAAGTGGTTAAAGGGGTGAAGGGCAGGTGAGCCAACTCCTCCTGGGATCATGCCGTGTGACAGGGCGAGTCCTCTGGCCACCGTACCTGGCTGTGCCACCCTTGGATATTAAACAAGATGTTTCCCTTTGAAGCTAACTCCCCTGAAGAAAAACATGTTCCCACCTCCTCTCCAAAGCTGTTTCAGTAGCTGTCTTTGGTGTCACACGTTTCAAAGTGAGCTGAAGTTTTTCACTCAGTCCTTGTTAGAGACAACCTCATATTTCACACTCCGGCTGTTGCCAGGATCCTCTTAGTCTATTGGCGACATTACTGCCATTTCCTATCTCTCTCCTTCCTGAATTTACCTAACCCAGAGCTCCAGCCTTTTGTTGAAACGATCTTCTGCCTTCCGGCCCTGCGTGCCGTGTGTCAGATTATGTGCAAAAGGTCTAACCCACTTCCCCTGGCTTTAGACACAGGATGAGGAAATGAAGAGGAGTGAAGTTACTGATTTCATTTTGGAGGTCAGGGCGGGTCTTCTCGGGGTAAGATTGGAGCCTGAAGAGCAAATGTTGCCATTTATTATCCCTATTTTTTCAAACAAACAAGAACTCCCAGCAATTATTCATGCTGCTGGATCGGAAATGCTTCTCAAAACAGCTGACAAAATGAACAGGAGGACAATAGGTGGATGGTGAGGAGAGATTATACACAGACTCATATATATAGCCCAGACACGGACATCCAGTTTTGTTGGCAGCGAGCTGAAGATGCGAGGAGCAATCTGAGGATCACCTCTGAACCACCCAGGGGTGGACAAGCTGCTCTCTTTGCTGGGTAAATTCTCCTCTAGCATTGCGCTCTCTAATGACGTGCTAACCCACATTCAAAAACTGCAACCTCAAAAGGGTAAGTGTCTGAAATGCTGCCAGCAGAATGTTTTCCAGCACTGGGGAATCCCAAACTTTGCCCAGTAAAGGACTGCACTGGCTCTCAGCCAGCAGCCTGAGGCCATGCTGAAACCACATGCAGAAGAAAACGTCTCTGCCACTCTGCTCCTCTGTCAGAGAGTGGATGTATCCCCACACGTGCTGTTAGGACATGACCTGAGTGGCCTCCTCACGGGTGAAGATTCTGTGCTTTGGTCTGGGGCTGGTGAGGGCAGCCATCCCGTGCCACAGAGGGAGGGCCATGACACAGGGTGCAATCTCCATCTGCTGACGATTTGAGCAGCAAATAATTTGGGCTGGAGACAGAGCACATTGCCTACCCTTGCTCCCCATCAGCCACCCAGCTAGCAGCGTCGTGCTGACAAGTCTGGTGGCAGTTCAGGAACGTACAACCCAACCTGCACACTCCAAATCTGCTGGTTTCCCCCCAGATCTGTTGAACTGAGCCAGAGAAGGAGGAAAAACAAACAAAGAATCAGACAGACGGAAAGGCAAAAACCCAACAGCACTTCCTCTCTGCAGGTTGTTGGTTGTACCTAGAGCTCTGGCTGGTTTATGTATGCATTCAGAGTAAGTTCTCTGAGGAGTATCCTGCAGTCATTTCTCAGCGAGTGTGAACAAACTCATTAACAGCTCCTTTACTGGAATGATAAGTTGTTTCTTAATGAAGGGAAAAATAAATACCCTCGCTAACCCAGGCTCCATCACTAGAAGTCACACATCATTCTTAAAGACTCCTTATTTTCCACCAGAGACATTTGTGTACGGCCCTTAAACAAAATGAAAGAGCTTGTTGCTCCTTCTTTGGAGCTCTTTGGAGCTGCTTAAGTTGCACAGATTTTTTTTAGATGTTTTTTTCTGAGTTTTAGCCCAGATGTGAGAAGCTTAAGTTCAATAAAAGAAAATAAAATAAATAATCTGAATTTTCACCCATTTCAAGAAGGGAAGGTTTGTAGCACTTAGAACATGGGACCAGGGCCCAAGAGACTTGGGATCTATTCCAAGCTGTGCCATTGACCTGCTGTGTAGTTTTACTTGTAAGGAAGTCACTTAAGCTCATTGTGTTTCCACATGCCCATGTGTGAAATGGATATAATAATGCCAGGCTCACAAGGGGGTTGTAAAGGTTAATTAAATAGAGGGTTTAGGTGATTTCCCCTCTTTGGATGAAAAGTCTGACAGAAGTATTGTTTATTAATGAAGTTTGTGCAAAAATGACAATTCTGACTTTTTGCAGCAAAGAGGCAGGGTGATTTGTGCTTGTGTGTGAAAAATGGCCACGTGCCATTTAATTACTGTTTTTTTAAATGACTGTCTTTTAGTTCAAGCTTAAATTGATTCAGTCTGAGCTTCAAAAATCTGGGAGCATTTCTGCATATTATTTTTGGTGTCCATTTCAGCATGTATAGAATCATAGAATTGTTAGGGTTGGAAGGGACCTTTGAAGCAAGGATCATCTAGTTCTAACGCCCCTGCCATGGGCAGGGACATCTCACACTAGATCAGGTTGCTCAGAGCCACATCCAGCCTGACCTTAAAAACCTCCAGGGATGAGGCTTCCACCACCTCCCTGGGCAACCTGTGCCAGTGTCTTGCCACCCTCATGGGGAACAACTTCTTCTAACATCCGATCTGAATCTACTCACTTCTAGCTTTGCTCCATTCTCCCCAGTCCCATCACTCCCTGACACCCTAAAAAGTCTCTCCCCAGCTTTCTTGTAGGCCCTCTTCAGATACCAAAAGGCCACTGGATACTGGAAAGCTCCTCAGAGCTGTCTCTTCTCCAGACTGAACAGCCCCAACTCCCTCAGCATGTCCTCATAGGAGAGGTGTTCCAGCCCTCTGCTCATCATTGTGGCCCTTTTCTGGACACCTTCCAGCATTTCCAGATCCTTCCATCAGCATGTAACTGCATGCTGATATCTATACAAGCATCTAGAACAGGTAGGTATCACCATAAGAAGGTCTGTGAAAGACAAACAAACCAAAACCAAACTATCACAAAACTCACAATATTTAAATCATGTTTGAGATGCTCACATGTGTCAGAGTGCAAAGCTGCAGGACAGGAGTATGGCAGGGCCTTGCCAGCTGTCAGGCTTCACTGGAACCTGGGCTGACCCAGCAACCAAGCTGTTTGATTGTATGTGATGTGGGTTGGTGCATCAGTGCTCTGCAGGACTGGGTTGGATGTGCCCATGGTTTATTCTATGTATTCTACGTATTCTATCTGTGCTCACCTTAAGATAGGAACCTATGTTAAGTCTGTTTCCAGCATACAGCCACATGCTTCACAGAGACTAAACATGCTTCTGCCCGTCACCCACATCACCTGGTGAGAGCTTTCAGTTCCATGTCAGTTGTATGAATGTGGTGGATTAGTGTTTTTTTCATTACCATTGCAGCCCTCATATGTAAAGTGAAGAAATGTAAGTTTGGCTCCTGTGAAACTTGCTTACACTGGAACTTCAGTTGGGGCTGAAGATTTAAATGCTTTCCCTCTCTCACTGAACAAGGTGACCTACCCCATAACCAGACAAATTCCAAATGAGTAAGAGCTATTAAGTTATCTTGTCCACCTGCCCCCTCCAGCTCAAGATTGAGAGGGTGACATGGATTCTTGCAGTGGGCTGTGCACAACCCATGACAGAGGCTGCACACAATATGAATCATGTTGTACTTAAAAGGCCCAAATGAGTTTACTCTGGGCTTCCATGTAGCTGGTGGGAAGGGGGTCCTGGAGCTTAAACAGGTTGACAAAACAGAGATCGAAATCAATCCCTAAAAACAGTAGATTTAACCCTGTGAACTCCTCAGATGCTCTATTGGCTGCTAGTGTTTCTTGTGCCATTTTTACCACTGAGAGATTCCCCTAGGATGGTGCTGTTAAGAGAAACATATATAAAAACCATTCACTGTGTAAATCTAACACCAGTTAGTGGTTTCTCTATAGTATAGCTTGCGGGATGCCTGAGTTTGATGCAAAAACAGTTCACTGCAGTTTGAAGAATCCTGTAAATGGAAAAGAGAAGCTGGAAAGACAAAGTAAAATGAGTCTTTTCAATAGCATCAAGGGAAATAGCATCTTGATTTTTTTTTCTAGTTATATAAAGACTGCTTCTCACCCTCCCCCATTTCTTTCCAGCCACTCTGTGCCTGCCCACCTGGAAATATTCCCTTGGTATTAAAGACTGTGGCTTGTTCAAGCTGCATAAAAACACCTGACATGAGCTTTGGGCTCTCTGACAAACTCTTATAAAGCTAATTCACATATAAACAAACTCTGGCTGTTACCCCCTGGCAGCAATATGAATTGAACCAAAATGCAATAAACCCCACCAAGATGATCATGGTGAACCCCTTTGCCTTAGACATCTGTCAGGTCTCTGGAGATCAGGAAGAAAAAAAAAGTCTGCTACTAAGCCCATAAAGCTCACAGCTGTGAGCAGTCCTGGACCAAAGCAGGAAGAGGCTTTTGAAGGTAAGCACCTAGCTAACATCTCCTCTCTCTCATTCTAACTGAAATTGTCTCATCTGCTGACAGAGCCTGTAGTGATGTCACTGACAGTGTAGGGAGGAGGACAGCACCTCTCATGGCCCTAGTTTTCTGTGAATTCACCTGTGGGAAAGATTGCAGCATCTTAGCAGCTTCTTTCCTGCTCTCCTA
Organism: Dryobates pubescens; assembly: GCF_014839835.1. Lineage (NCBI taxonomy): Eukaryota > Metazoa > Chordata > Aves > Piciformes > Picidae > Dryobates > Dryobates pubescens. Next base: position 2,654,455 of record NC_071628.1, read on the forward strand.
GACTTCTCTTTAAACATTTCTCTCCTGGACAAGCAGCTGAATCCCACTTCTGGGACTGGCAGGGTTAGTTGTGTGTTCAAAAAAAGGGACAAACACCAGCAAAGATCAGAATCTGGGAGTCACTCAGCCTGGTGGAACGGACTCTGAATAGTTAGCTGCAGGGGTTGTGCTGTGCTTTCCATCTGGGGGTAAAACTTTTAACATTTCAAAATTTGAATTGAAATTGTCCACATTTTCTTGGAGTGTCACTGAAAGATCTTAGCCTACAGTCTCAAAAAATTACTTCAGTTTCACTCAATATTTGCTCCCCTGAATACCTTCACTAAAGGTTGTTGGCTGATCCCACTGAAGTCTTTGTCTATTAAATGTTGCTGGATCAGGATTTAAAGCATAATTCCACAATATTCTTCTTTTATCTTTAGCCCTTAAAGAAAGTGGGCAATTAAAATTTCCACTCTGAATATTGCCACACTTTCTGTGCTAAGGTAGCTTTTCTTGTGCTTGGGTTGGGCCAATTACACTCCAGGACTTCAGGTGAGTGCTCAGTTGATTGTTCTGGGGGAGTGGAAGAGGAATAGAACCCACAAGCAACAAATCTGCTACATTTGGTTGAGTTTTGGAGGGTGATGTGGATACAAGCAGCTTGCACAGGTAAGGCCAAAATGTTGGCTGCCTTTCATGTATGTCAGGTCATATGGGTTTGTGTAGACATGAGTTATTGTGGGCACCTTCTGTGTTTCTAAAGAGAAGTTTGTTGAGTGGCTGACAGGATTTTCTCTGAGTTGTGATCTGCAGAGCATCAGCTGGGAGACCATCTTCATTTGGAACTGAAACAGCACAGAATAAATACATTTAGTTGTTGAACTAAATTCTGGGGCTTAAAGCAGTTTTCCCCAGGAAGAATGGGAAGAAGCTGTGCTCATTCTGGCAGCAAAGGCTTAGAGAGAATGGCAATCAGTCTTGCTGGGGTTTGAGTGTGATGTTTATTAATCTGAATTTACATTTCTTCTGTTGAAATGGGAGGGGGTTTACAAAGCTATCTGAATTAACGTGAGCTGACAGTTGCTGTGCTTACAGACCTTCACCACGCTGTGTACAAGGGAAATAGTTTCCTTCTCAGTCTTTGACATTCTCTGTTCAGAAGATTTTTTATTTTAGCCCCAGTCCTAATTGCCCTTCAGTATCAAAATTAATTGTGTTTTCTGCTAAAAGGCCAGTGCAGTTTAAGGTTACTCCAGGGTCCCAGCAGCCGATGCATCTTCTGTAAATGGCTTGATTGCCGTCTGTGGAGAGGAGTGCTGGGAGAGATTTGCTTGACCGAGGCTATACATTACAGTCCAATTAGTGTGAAGATCACTACATGAGTCTTTAACTTTATCTAGTAACTGTCGGAATCTCTAATGCTGAGAGAGGAAGAGGGATGCAGACCCCACCTGGGCGGCCATACAGAGACCATGCAGCTTTCCCAGCTCTCCTCTAACTGTCTTGCAAGCAGCAGAGGGAGCAGTTGGAGGATGGAAATACTCGGTGAGCTGCACTTCTCATCCTAGAGATACTCAGACAAATATCCCTTCTCCCTCCACCCCCCTTCATTTCTTTGCTGCTTTACTGACATATCACTGCATGGGTTTGATTTTTTAATTTTTCTTTTCCTTCTTGAGACTTCTCATCTGAGGTCTGGATTCATTTAATGTAACCTGAAGCAGTGGGCTGAAGTGGATGGGAATCTATTAGCCCTGGGTCCTCTGGGCTAAAGGAGAAAGATGAACACATTCAGAAAATGAATGAAATTCCCACAATGATCTTCAGAGCTAGTTTCCTCCATGGCACTGTCCCTCTGTCCTACAGCTAGGTCTCCAAACTCATGTTTCATTTAAGTATTGAAAAGTGAGCAAGAGTTAGAGTTTTCACTGCTCTGTGCAAGAGCTCAGGAGCTCCTGTAACTCACAGTAAAGTCAAGTCAGCAGAAAATGACAATTCCAACATTAAGTGCGGATCATAGAATAGACCTAGAAGACAGACAGTAGAAGCAATCTCCTGTGACCTAGAAATTACTCCCTTTTTGATCTGCAAGGATGAGTATTGGTTATGATTTGCAAACTTAAGAGCAATGAATGGTCATCAGCTTTGCATTCCAAGAAAGGGGAAGGCAACTGTAGTCCACAGTCTATGTAATCTCAGCCTCTATAATATTGTCAACGGTTATTAAAAAAGCCCAAACAACCCCCCCCCAAAAAACCCAACCCAAAACTGATGAAACACCAGAATCTACCTTAGCAAAATCATCTGGAACATCTGGAATTAAATTCCAGTTGGTCTGTTCCCCAAGTCATCAGGCTTCTTGTCTGCAGTATGTAGGACTCAAGTCTTCCAAAATGTCTTCTAAAAGTAGCTAGAACAACCAGTATTAAATAAGATTATTAAGAAATGCTGGAAAAGTTTGAAAGCTCATAAAAAATAGAATGCAAAGTCCTTGACATTTTTCACATCTCCACCCTTTATTTTTCAGCTAATTTTAATGCTTAATGTCTTCTTTTCTGCGTCAGTCTCCAAACCAGGAAATGAAGAGGCAGCTGCAAAAGTGGGAAAAACATGGGGAGAAAAACTTGTTATTTGACACTATCTCACAGAAGTTCCAGAAACAGTGAACTTTCTTAACAACTCTACTTCTCATTACAATCTCATTTGACACTGGAGCAATTATGATTAAAACAACCACCACCACCAAATCTACATCAGTATTTCAGGACTTTGGAGACTGCATAGCACCATAGTAACTTAGACAGCATATCCCTTCTTTTTTTCTCTAAGTTAAATGTGTTAGTGGCATAAATGCAACTATGGTATCCATAATATTAGTTCTCTGCTCTTCTCCTTTCCATGCACTTGCAGAAGCAGTTGTCTTCTCATTCAGTATTTGAGACACAGCCATAGACCTGTACCATTATTTTCAGTCCTATTTTACCTGCTGGATTCACATACTCAGGATTCCACTCCCCAGCAGTTTTCCTACGTGGTTCAGAACAGAGCTTGCATCAACGTGCAGTGCTGTGTTTGCACAACTCAGAGATAAGGAAGCCTCTCTTTCTCAGAGACATTATAGATTAAATAAAGATGGTAATGGGATGAGAGCTGAGTCTCTCATCCACTGTTCTTCTAAAGGTTCTTTAACATGACAGTGAATTGAAACTCTACTTCAACTGGTTAGAGCAGAATAGCCCTACTGAACAGCAGGTTTTTGCCTGTGTTAAGCAAAGTTGTAGCTTGCTGATGGTAGAAGCAACTAACATTTACCTTGCTAGAACTTATGAAATTAAATATTCAAGAGTAAATAATACTGCATAGCATAATTACCTAATAGGGTTTCCCATTAATAAATAGTATGGGATGAATTAAGGGGAAAAAATTATTTGGGAGAGGAGTAACAGAAAATAATGAGGTGGATCTCTTACCTTTCAGATACATATGAACTGTGGCTAAGCTCTGCGGTATTCCCATTAATAGCAGGTAACTTCCTGCTGTTTGGGGTTTTCGTCTAGCCTTCATTACAGCTATATGTTGCAAAAATTAACTGTTACCAAAAAATAACAAAGAAACATGTTTCCAAGCTATATAAAATAGTATTTCTAGGAGCCAGGGTAAGCAGGAATGTAAGGCTGTAAAAGAAACTTCCCTAGTTGTTATTTCCTTTTAGAATTGGTCCCAAATGGATTGCTCCTTTTTGGAAGAGCCTGAACCAGCTAGTCTCAGACACAGGCCACTGAAGCTTGGGACTTTCAGAACGATTGCCTATGTGATGAGTGCATAAATAATAATTAAACATTGCTCTAATTTAACAGTGTGTGGCTGCAAGCATTTCCAGCCTCTCTGCCTTAACATCTTGGAAGGAATACAAAGGAAAATTCTGCATGTCAGAAAGTTATGAAACAAAGGCAAAGTGGAGAGGAGATGGAAATATAAAGTCAAAATGAAACCCTCCATCTTTCTGTCAAACTGAAACAATAAATAATAATGGCATCTTGGATTTATATAGTGGTTTTCATCCAGAGGCCTGGAAAGGTCTTTTGAAACTTTACCAACTACTGTGGAGGAATAGGAATGATTTCACACACTGATCCAGTGAAGGCTCCCACTCCTGTGAACAGCTGTAGTCTACAGCAACATTACATCTCAGACCAGGACAGGTAGAGACTGATCCTGAGAGATATTGGACAGATCTGTAGTTAGTCAGAGTAAATCTTCAAAGTCCTGTGGGAACTTACACTGCTGACAGTTATTGTTTCTCATGATCAGGCACTTGGTAAAGAAATAAAGTTACAGATAGATGAAATAGCTCCTGATCCTAGCCTGTGAAATGTGGCAACAGCAGCCAGAGCTGGGCAATTAAAATCCCTAGTAATGCATCAATTGTGGGGCGGTAAACAGACTCCCTTTAAGAGTCAGAGCCCCTGTCCAGCCATTCCTCATTGTTGTCATACAGCTGATACCCTTTCTTTCTTATTTTAACCTGTGTGTATACAGAAAAAAAGGTGTTTCAAGTTGAAAACAGCACCAACCTCCCAGATTTACATCCCTGCCACGTTCAATTGCCAGGCAAAGCACAGAAGTGACAACAAAGAATGAATCATTAGTAAGCTGAGGAAACTTGATGAAGCTTTCCATTTCTATCATATGTTTTGTGAAAAACAAAAGAATTAAAAAATAAATCACATCAGATACTTGAAAAGTCTGTTGGATATTAAGAGATGGCAGAGATCTGCAAATCCTCAATGGAGGAAAATTCTTGCTGATTTTCATGGTCTTTTTTGTTCCAAGAAGAATCACATCATTTTGGCTCTGGAAAAGTATTCCTGTAGCTAGCAGTCAGCTCAGGAATTCCCTGTGTGTGAATGTGTTTCTCTATCAGCCAGCACAATGAATCGCTGCATCACATTTAAAGGATCCATCCAGCATCTCCTAATGGTAGCAGAAAAAGGAAACTTAATTAAACAGGAAAACAAACAAACAAACAAACCCCAAACGGTTCCCAAACCAACAAAAATAAGCTATTGCCTTCAGATTTGTGTATCTTCATTTTACTGGCCTCTGACCAGGTATTTTGATTGGATCACATCATACTGCTGTGAGTACCTGGAGTACTGACTGTAAGTACTGGCCTGGCCACTTTTTATCGGTACATTTCAAGAGATACACTCCTCCTGTCAAATCTGAGTTCCTAGAGGCACAAAAAAAGGAAGTTTCTTTTTTCTTTATAATTTTTCTTGTCTCCTGAGACTTTCAACACCTTCCCATTTTCAGAAGGGGCAACACCAGCAACCAGTCTGGTTGTTGCCAGCCAGGGTACAATGCCTAGCCTTGCTGGCAGGAAGGGTACACAGTCTGGGCAGCTGTTCATGACAGCTTCAAACTGCAGCAGAGTAGGTTTAGACTGGACACTGGGAAGACTTTTTTTTCAGAGAAAGTCAGCTATTAGAACATGCTGCCCAGGGTTGAGTCACTGACCCTGGATGTGTTTAAAGGTCATTTAGATGTGGTGCTTGGGGATATGGTTTGGGATTGAACCTTGTAGGGCAGGGTTAATGGTTGGACTTGGTGATCCCAAGGATCTTTTCCAACCTGAGTGAATGATTCTGTGGGTCTATATGTGTAGCTATGGGTCCTCACCATTAGTAATGCCTGGGACACAGCTGGAGTTGCTGCTCCTCCTCAGCAGCCTCTGTAATCTCCTGTTCAGCATCCAGGATAGTGTCTGCAAAGTTCCCTTGCTTCCTTTCTGTCCCCTTCCATGCCTGTCCATCTGCCCTGAGATAAAAGCTTGTGGTGTCCAGCCAAATGGATATTTCTGAACACTGCCAAAGCTGCCAAGTAGGTCCATGATGGTCAGACTGCAGACCTTTTTACCCAGAGCACCCTTGACTAATACATTTTGGCCAGATGGGGCAAAGGAGAGAGAACATGCCCTGCCTTAACTAGTGATTAGAGCAATGATTAAACATGGTGAAGCTTTGGGCACCAACTTCTATCAGCATGGGGCAAAACAGCAGCATGAAAGCTATGCAGCCCAAGAAAGAAACATTTGTAGCCAAAGGCAGCTTCTCCAGATTGCTGCTAAGAAATAGTTATTCCCTCTGTAGAGGGAATTAGCAGCAAATGATGGTGAGACAGGGACAGTGTGTTTGCACTTATTTAAACTGTTTCCAGTGCTAAATATTTGGTAAGAATAGGAAATTGTGTAAAGAAGTCTGGAGGCTTCTCAATATCAGCTTTTAGGAATGTGTTTCTTTAGTATTGGTAGTCTCTTGAGATACTGAAACTTTAAAATCAGAGCTGGGAATTCAGTCTCTGGACCAGCAATTCCCATTTACATCACAAAACACTCAAGAAAATGCTTCACAGCAACCTTGTGTTAGGAACTTGAGCTATTTAGCCATCCTGATTGGCACCCTACATTTTGCCCATGAAATGATGGGGTCTCTGGTTTCACAGAGTAGTGTTTTTCCAAGAAGGTAGAAAGAGCACTGGACATTAAGAAAAACAAAACCAAAGCCCTCTCTGCCAAGTGAGTAATTTCAAGGTTAAATGACACGATTTTGGATTTCTCACTGGTGGTGTCACTGCTCTGCCAGGTGGTTGCTAGGGAAGCTCAGGTCATTCGTTATGCAAAAGCTGGTTTGCCCGTGGAATATAGGTTGATATGTTCAAAGGCACACAGGGTTGCCACAGGACAAAGTTCTGTGAAAAGTAAATGAAAATGGGATGCTTACTGCTTCTTCACGCTTTTGAAAGTCTCCTGCTGTTTTTATTTCTTGAACATGAGAAGGAGGTTGGCCTGAGCAGCTATTATGGGCTGCTTATAACGATTGCTTCATGTTGCTGGTAACTGGGAGCCCCCAAGAGTTCTCGTCCCACATTTTGCCTGGCAATTAAATAGGCTGAGATATAATTTGCTCCCCATATTCTCTGTGTTGAAAGCAGTAGGCTTCTTCATTTTTAGCCTAACTCTTCTGTCACCCTCACCAGTTTTACAATATTTATGTTAACTCCATGGCCTGGGGGTGGGAGGGAGAGGGGAATTATTCCTAATTTACTGAAAAGTGAGAGAAGAATCAGTCACTTCTTTCTTTAAATTTTTTGTGGAGGATTGTTAATCAAAGTTAAAACCAATCTGTGTTCCAACGCAGAGGTGGGCGAGGAAATGTGTGCCTAACACATATGCACTCTGGGGCTCCTGCAGAAGGAAACAGAGTTCTGGAAACTGTTGTGAGAAAAAACATTAAAGACACCAGATGAGATGCTATGCCACAGACTGAAAATGAGGCTTCAGACAATATCCAGCTATGTTTGAACCTACTCGAAGAGTTGCGTTTTATTCTCTGTCCTGGGATGCATGACATAAATTATCTCCCTTTCTTATTTGCCTCACGTTTGAGAAGAGCCTGCCTTGGAGTAGGACAATGACTTAGAGTAGGAGCCAGGCAGAGAATACATCAGGTATTCGACCTGCAGGCCTATGAAATGCAGTGTCATCATAACCCAAAGGGCGTATCATTAGTCACTGAAGGAAGGAAGTGCAAGCATGCCTGGAGAAATCAATAGAAGGTCCTTGTCTGGTAACACGAAGAGAACAGCACCGATGTTTATGTCTTTGCCCTTCACATACTTTGCTCTTCCTTCCTCTCCAGTCACCTTTTCACTTTATCCAGAATTTCATTTTCCTGATTCCTGAGTATAAACAGACAAACGTAGTAACCAAGACTCGGGCTGCAATCCAGTTTTTACTCAGGGAAGGGAGAAAAAAAAAAAGAAATATCCATCAGACCCTGTGTTTCTGTATGGTGGTTATCTGATTTGGCTCCTGCTAACTAAAAACATATGCAACTGGTTATCTCCATCAACACAGTTTAATTCAGCTCTGGTCCGTATTAGTGTGTTTTTCTGCAACTGATGTCTCTTAGTGCCATGGGTGAACCGTTGCTGTTAAAATCATGTTTAAATATGAAGATCAAACAAATGGTCCAAAGGTTTCTGGCATCTGAAGAATCATTAAGCAACACAAAAATACTTTGTCATGTTTTAATTAAATCTAGTCATTCTTCCTCAAAATGTCGTGCTTTCAGTAAATGAGGAACCAGACTAATCTGAGGGTTCAGAGTTTTGTTAGGATGTGGGGCAGCAATCCAAAATTGCCAAGACTCCTTTGAATTCCACAACCTTGCCCCGGACCTGTTCTTTTGCTTTTTGTGCCTCAGTTTACCCACCCATAAAATGAGCAGAACAGTACAGCATGCAATCCCAGGGAAGCTGCAAAGCACCACTCGTTTCTGTCAGGAAAAGGCTCTAAAATTATTCAGCTGTATTCATAGCAAAAAAAAAAAACAACACACACCCCACAACGAATTAACAGAATATGTTCAGGCAATGCACATTTGCTGGCTTCCATGAGAAAACTGTGAAGTGTTATGAATAATGTGGTTCATTGGTGGCTGTTTGTTCTAACAATCCCAATTTGTAAGTCTCATGAAGGCAAAGAAATCTTTTCATGCTCAGTTTGACCCTTTTTCACACTGCCCCTGATTTATTTCCATTCTGGCCTTTGACAGGAGTACAAAATACACATCAAGGACAAGAATAACTTTTTAGACTAAGATAACATTTGTATTATTAGAAGAGGTTAGGGTGTGCCTGGGAGGGCAGGAGGTAAATCTGCTGAACAGTCTAAAAGCTTTATTTATGGAAATGCCCTTTTTAAGAACAGGGGAAAGAAGGAATATCACCAATAATGTCACAATGATATCCAAAATTCCCAATCAGCCAAGCTGTACACGAGCATACACACGCATACGGACTCCAGAAAGGAGTTTGTCTCGCTGTACAAAGCTCAGACCCTGGCTCAGATTTCCAGCTAGAGTAAATCAGCTTAAATCTATGACACTCAGTGGAATAACATCAGTTTGCCCCAGCTGAGGACTGTGACAACGTCTCATTATTTCAACCAGGAAAATCAGAAGTGTGTTATACAGTACTGAACACGGCTGGCTCCAACGGGAAGAGCAAGGTATCTTTCCTGACAAGTTTAAGAGCTTCTGACACGTCTGTCTCTCTAGCCATTTACCTACCGACCCACTTGCCAGTGGAAAACTGAAATCAACCTTTTCAAGGTCAGCTGTACTCCCCAGTGCTTCCTCGAGGAAACCAAGAATCCCCTCAGCTGTTCTCAAAAATATGGAAAAAAAACCCCAAACAAACCCAAGCAACACAACAGTGGATACATTCTGAACCTACTGCTATGATTTAGGAACCTGCATCACTTCTTTTTTTTCTCTTTCTTTTTCCTTTTTCTTGCCTTTTTTTTTTTTTTTCCAGTCTTTACTTAGCTGTACACTTAACCTTGAATCTGCTAACCAGCTTTATGAGATTTTTCACAGTTTGTGAGTCTTGTCCCTTTGTAAGAGGGAATACAGGCTGCTAAACCCTTTTCTGTGAAGATTTCTGAGAATATTACTGCAACCCTATCAAAGCACAAACAGTGTGAAACTGTAGAATTGGCTGCTGTTCCCTATTTGGACTATAAGACTCCACTATATAGGGGCAAAGGCCAGGTTGAGAAGGGGAAAAAAAACCCCAAACCAACAAAACCCAACCAAACAAAAGAAACTAAACAAAAAAAAAACTCCTCCTGAAACACATTCAGAAAAGCCAGCCTTCAACTGCTCATCATCCTGTGCTTTAAACAGCCTTATGCCACATCTGTCAGTTTGGTAGGTGTTGGTCTATCCCCTAAAAGGAGTGAAGAGCTGAAATTCTAAAGAATGAAATGCAGGCCTGATCCTTCACCTGAGATCTGTCCTCTGAAAAGAGACTGAATTCAGTATGGGAAAAGCTGTCTAAGGGAATTTGACTGCATCTCTTTGCTGGCAGCTGAAAAAGCTAAATTAACAAACAAACAAGGCATCATTTGGGAGGGTTTTTCACACAGTATTTTATAGCCACATAAAAACATTACAGTGAAATATAACTTTGCTCTCACAACAGAGCGTTTGGGCTTGTCTCCTTTAAATATGCACTTCCAACGGAGAGCTTTGCTCTCTGTAAATATAATTTTATTTGGAATAATATTATTTTTTCATGTCACATGTGCCACCACCACAGGTTATTTTTAATGTGTTGATGTCACCACATCAGTGATATCACTTTGCAAAACGTCCTGCTGAGCGGTAGAGGTGAACTGGCTTCTCATAACAAATAGAAATGCAAACCCTCCTAACAGGACTATATGAATGCAAAACAGAGATGCTGTTTGACACCTGCAGGACAGAGGCAATGTACTTGGAAAGGAAAATGCTTGTGTGCCTCACATAGGAGAATAAATTCTTTATTCTAGTGACTCTTAAATTTCTCATGGCTATGTGGACAATGTGTATGTATCAAGACACATATTCTGCACACCGCCCAGCCTTTAAGGATAACAATGTCATAACTCTTCTCATATTTGACCATAACATAAAAGACTCTCATGCCTGTTGGAAATATGCAGCAAAATGTTTTGCTGGTATAGCACACGTTACCCACGTAGAAGGTATCTCCCCCATTTACATGTCAGTTTTATTAACAATTACACTTTGTTATGACATTTTGGGCACACTCTGAGCACATTAAAATACATAATCTTTGCCCCAAAGCATTTGCAGCTCAAAAGACAAATAGTGCACGGATTAACTGTTGAATCTCTTTGACCTCTGGAATTTTCAGTTCTTGAACAAGTCCAAGAAATACAAATGTTTTATGGAGAGAAAAATGTATCTATTATTTTTTTCAGAGTATCACAAAAGAAAACAAAGCCATTTCAAATCAAATGAGAGATTTCTCTAGTTCCATACCAAATCATGTTCCAGTTGTTGTTTCAGCATATTTGACTGGTCTGAACTGTAAAAAGGGAAAAAAAAAAAAGGAAGGAAGGAAAAGAAGTGGGAACATGCCATCTCTGAAAGATTAGTATTGGAATAATATGCATTATCTACTTCCACTTCAAAAATAAATATTTGACTTGGATTTTAGGCTTGAATGACTGAACCTAACTAGGATGAATTCCTCAAATGGCTTTTTTCGGTTCCCTTTTCAAAAGTTCCTGCTAACACTTCTCCAAACACTGTTATCAGTGGAAAAAAAGGGGAGAAGCCCAGAGCCAAGTGACGAGGCAGCTCTGAGATTCATAGTTCAATGTTATTTGTTTGGTTGGGGGCTTTCCTTTTCTTTTAATAAACTATCCCCAAAAGCCTATCTACCTAATGAGTATTATCTGCTTAATTTCCTGCAGGCTTCGATGCAGAAGCAGGTCAGTTGGTTTAATTATCAGCTATGGAGACGTGAAGGAACTTGAAATTCAATTGAAATATACAGTGTTGGTTTTTTTCCCCCTGGATTCCTCTGCTTTAACAAAAATACCTGTTCAAAGAACAGATTGACTCAGCTGTGACGTAGAGGAAGATAAGATTCTGTGGCAGGAAAGTAATAATACTATTATTGTCCACTGGACAGAGTATATTTGCATGGTGATTAGTGATGGCTAATAGAGTGAAATGCTACATAGAGAGAAACAGGCAGGAATTTACCTTCCAACTGTCAATTCTCTTTGGCTTCAAAATGCAGTCTCTCCCTATCACACTGTCGATTAAGTGCCAGACAGACCTAGAAATGCCTTATGAATTTTGGAGTCTTAAATCCATATGATGCTATTCAGACGAGGGACTCTCCGCTGCTGTGACAGAAAGGCACGCAACACTTACTCCAGTGATTGGATCCCTCGCTGGGAGTTTTTTGGCACAGGAGGGAAAAGCTTTTTTCTGTTAGAATAGGCTTTTTCTGTGTCCTAGATAAAGTGTGAGGAAGGCTAAATAAGCAATAGTAGGTTGCCATGCCTTCCAAGTTAACTTCTTTTCTTTTTCTTCTTTTTTTTTCTCTTTATATTTCTGGGAGTTATTATTGGCAAGTCTTTATTCAGAGATAGGCATGTAGAGGGAGCATTCATAAGGAAGGAAATCCAATTAATTTTGTTAGAAATCCAATAGTCTCCAGTGAACACAGACTTCCACCACAAATCTGCAAGTTTATAGAGCCGTAAAGGCACTTGGAGCATCCTCGCAGCTGAAAGGCAGGGCTTGGGCTCAGTATGGATAGAGTGATATCTGTAATATCCCATAGAAATCCACTGAGAACACTTAGGAAAGCACAATAACCTTTAAATGTAACCTTGATAATGAAAGGAAAGGGCTCCTGTTCCTAAATAAAAAACAACAAGCCCCGACAGGTCGGAACTGATACCGGCATTTGCTGCTGCCTGAAACTCCTGCCGTGCACTGAATGCTGCAAAAGTGTCTATTATTTTCAACTGTTGGGTTATTGTCCATCTTTAAGGATGGGGGGGTGGGGTGTGTGTTAGGAGTGACAATTAATAATAATACCGGGGGGGGTGGGGAGAGAGGAAAAGAAAGTTTAGTGTTATTGCAGGCCTCTAGATAAAATACCTAAGGGGCAGGGGTGAGCAAACAAAGGAAACCCGAAGAAAAAGGGCAGATATCTGAGGCTCACTTTGGAGAGAGCAGCTTAGAAACCCCCTGAACTGAGGCTTCCTTTATATATAGCACCACATTGAGTGACAAAATGGTAGCTGTCATAATGTGCCAGTTAACATGTCCAATATGAGCCGATCGTTTAGTGTCCCCTGGGATTAGAAGACAGAAACATGACAAAGAACAAAGAACTCGGATCAATAATGCTTGGGGAAATAAGACAGAGAAGGTTATTTACTCTGCATTGATCCGTTGCTGCAGTCGCGTAAACTTGGCCTGTTTTTCTTTTGTTAACCTTTAAGCTTGAGTATACTCACAAGCAACTAGGGAGCCAACTAACAGGTGTAGATTAAGGATCGAAGGAGGTCATCGTACCTCTGTCACCACTAGGCACCCATGTAACAACATCCCTGAAGAAATTTAAACATCAATAGCTATAATAAGGGCAAATTTATCAAGCTTGGCCTACTTTTGCTGGGAGCCTGGCTGTGTCCAGTCAGTTTGCCCTTGCTAAAGCTCAATTGATTTGGACATTCTTTTACTAGAGCTGATTATCAATTGTGACACAACAAATTTGTTAGCTTCCAAGCACTGGAGTTGTTGTTGCCATTGGAGCCTCTGAAGTGAAAACACCTGGCCATGCTCGAGTTTTACTCTTGCTGAGGAAAAGGGAAAAAGAAAAGGAAGGAAAAGAGAAAGGGAAGAAGAAGAGAAAAGCAGAGAAGCCCTTTGGTGATTTCTTCATAGATGCTGGTTGAGTTGGAGATGCCTGTACTGTGCATCTGGAACATCGGGACTGCCAGGTTTGGAAAATTAGGAGCACAAGGAAATATTAGCTTGAAGGAAAATGCAGCAGGAAAGTCCTGACAGCTGTTGGCTACTCATTTGTTGGCTTGTTTGTTTTTCATCATATTCTATGATTTGTCACCTAAGTCACAGGGAACCATTCCTGTTCCCTCTGTGGATGACCGAGTTTTGAAACCAAGAAGTAATAAATACCGTGTGATGGGCAGCAGCAGTCTTTAAGCATGACTATTCAAAAGAAATCATCATCCTTGCTGAACTCCACAGAACTTGTTCAATGTGACAATCCCTTCACTGAGGCTCAAGAGCTGCAGTTAATTAGACTAAGTGGGAATTTGGTGTAGAGACATGATGAGATGGAACTGGTTTTTGTTTGTTTTAAATACTGACTCTTGTTTTTTGCAGTTCAATAGCACATGTTTCATGTTGTGCCAGTAGTATTAGCAGTGCATTAAAAATTTAATTCTGGAAATGTTTATTGTGTTTAGTTTACTTCAAAACAACAACAACAACAAAATATATATATATATTATTCAGCATCATTATAGGTAGCTTTTCTGGGTTGATGCTTATCGGAGCGTATGCTGCTTGTCACGCTATAAAACATTTCGACCTGTGTCTCATAAAATAAAATAATGTTAAACAATCACATAATATAAAAAGGAAAGGCCTTATGCCTAAAACATAAAGCTCACTTTCAAAAACTCTGAAAAGAAAAAAGTGACTACTGTACAGTAGCTGTCCTGAAAGAGGGATTTTGAGATTCAAGAAGTGGCCAGACCGAAGCTTGTCCTTTGAGATAAATATTCTGCCTTTTGATCAACACATTGCAGTAGGTGTGCAGGATGAATGTCTATATATCCTAAGTGCAGGGGCAGAAAAATGATTCATTAGGAGTGTAGTTACTTGTAAATGAGTTGAATTTGGGTTTTTTTTGCTCATCAGCTATACAAGTCTTACTCAGGATCCTCACTTCCTGTTGCAACTGGATTTCATACAGCAGAGAGAGATGTGGTGGCTTGGGCTATCCTTTATCCTGTTAATAAAGCAATCAGAAAACTTTGTATTTAAGACAAGATGCTACTGCTGCTTTTTTTTTGATCTATGATTATGAGAGATAAGTCTGGAACCTACTGGCAAAAGAAATCAGATCCTGCTTCCCTCTTAGAGAGATGGGAATCTGTTGTCTGCATCTTTTGGCATGCAAAGATTCAGCTTGTGACCCTTGTTCCATCACCCATAAAAGTGTCACCACACTTTTTAAGAACATTTAAGGCATTTAAGAGCATGGGAGGGAGAAGGCAGCAGCTTTTAGGGCATCAGAAATGACAGTAATGTGCACTGGAACTGTCTGCACAAGCAGAGTGCGTTGAGGCAGTTGTATTAGATCAATCTGTGTCAGAAGAGAAGCCACTGACAGTTGATTTCTGTGTTGGAGAATGAGCTGCAAAGTGTACAGTCCTCATTAGGATAAATGGAGAACAGCTCAGTTTGGTCCTCACCAAAACTTTCTACCAGGAAATAGTTGCTCAGAACTCTGGGTGAAATGAGTTAGGGCTCTCTCAGCCCTGTTAGTGTAATAAAAACCAGCCCTTCGCTCAGCATCCTTGGCTGAGGTACTATGGATTGAGCCAGCATGGAGAATAAATTGGCATCATTCCACTAGATGTGGTCCCCCCAGGTGAGGGCTCAGGTGAGAGGAGAAAAAGTGTTATGGAACTGCTTTGATTTACAGCTGAGGACCTGTTCTTAATGGGGCTTTGAAGGTACTTACCTGTTCTGGGAGCCTGGGGAGCAGACTTGTCTTACAGATGCCAAGAGAGAGCCCATCTCATAGAAACGTCAAAGAGGCTTGAGGCTCTTTGCCCTGTCCTCTGCCCCAAGGGCCCTCTGGGAAGGGTAGTATCGTGGCATAGGACCTTGTGCCCCTCTCAGGCACATTACAGCCACTTGGAGTTCTCAGTTTGCAGCTCTGAAGTTTCTATCCCCCCATGTGATGCTGTGGAGCACTGTGCAGCATGGACTTGGGGAAGGAGGTCCTGATGCCAAAGGAGGGCTGATTCATTCCCCAGGCCTAGATGGGAAAACATTTGGGGTACTCTGAAGAAATTGCCTTGGTACTTGCCTCTGTGGTGGACTGCTCCAAAATACCAGGGAGTCAATGAATAGAGCTGGAAAGCATGTGGAATCAGGTCGTCTTGTAGCCAAAGAGGAAAAGCTCATTATATAAACAACATGAAGAAACTGTGGAATAGAACATAAAAAAAAAGAGAAGAAAAAGGAAAGGAAAGAGGGAGTGGCACACAAGCAATGCTCTATATGCTGAGAGACTCATTTAAAAAAGCTCAAATTCACCTTTCAGAAGCACTTAAACCCAAGTGTTAGTGTAGGCAGAAGAAGCCTTTTGAACTCAGCTGCGGAGCCAAAAGCCCAAAGCACATGACGGTGCATCAAGACACCACATTTCCTGGTTACATGCTTATGCTAGCATGCCTTCCTCACCCAGAGGCCTTGTCCACCCTGACCTGTTCCCTTGTAATGGCCAGTTGGCCGCTTGGCTCCTCTCCCAGTAGCCAGCACTCTCCAAGCGTGACATCGATCATTGCTGTAGTAAGGAAGATGGCACTTACCTGATGGGGTAGGCGGAAGCTCCCTCTCTTACCATATGCTGGGAATTGTCAGTGGCTGCTTGAAGCCAAGGCTGGCTTTTTCTCCTGCCAGGAAACAGGCCTTTTCCAGAGCCTGCCAAAAAGAAAAAAAAGAAAAAAAAAAGGGGGGGGGGGGGAAAAAAGAGGTGGGGGGGGTGGAGGGAAGAGGTTTTGCATCTTACGTTTCACACTGAGCAGTTTCACAGCAGGCTGGGCAGCACCGGGAATTATGGATTACCGTTTCCTTTGGCACTAGGGACAGACAGCAGACAATAATGAAACAAGAGGCACTACAATGGGTAAAAAGGGGAAAAAAAAAGACAAAAAAAGTGTTTATATTGATTCTCTCCAGAAATACAAGATCTGCTGCAGCCAAGCAGACTACTGAGTCATTAAAGCCAGCATCCTGACTCCAGGGATGCTTCAGAGGAAGAGGAGGGGAGGAGGCACACTGCCAGCTGTTCCATGTCCTTTGGAGAGAACCACCTTCCTCATCCCAGCCTGACCATGTCCTGGCACATAGCACTTGACTGCTCAGTAACCTTTCTCAGCTCCACACACTCCCTCCCATTTCCCTTTTCACTTTCCAGGTTGGAAGAAGTCTGGTGTCCAGGTGTGCTTGTGACACTGTCCCAGACACAGTGATGGTTGGACCAGTCCCCTGGTCCTTTTTGGCCCTGAGCACTGGAATAAAGCCAGCATGGACAAATGAGACATTGATCCTCTGCAAAGAAGACCTGAAAATTGGATTTGACCAGGGAAATCTTGGAAAACACTCCTAGTTAGGTGACTTGGATAAGCATGGCTGTGACTTTTCACACCGTAATGTGGGGTTTGTTTCCTGCAGGTGCCATCACTGGCACTGTGATAGTCCCCAAAATATCTGTTCCTCAAATGCTGAGACAATTCCCAAGCTTTCAGGAAAAAGCAGTTTGCTCAGTTGGGTCCAGGAGCTTTGGTAGACTCCTGCTGGCAGTGGGCAAAACTGAATCCAACAAAGGAAGGCGAACATCTCTGTAAAGCATCTAGAGACTGAAAAACAGGAGGAGTTTGAGAAAAGAAACAACCTCTGCTTGCATTTGTGGCACAAACACTGATGCTGTGTCAGAAGAAATGGGTTTTCATGGAATCATAGAATCATTTTGTTTGGCAAAGAGCTCTAACATCATTGAGTTCCACTGTTGACACCACCATGGCTGTTAAACCGTGTCCCAAAGTCAGACTCTTTCCTACTCTTACTTTCCTTCTTAGCATTTTGTTACAGAAAAGGGAGAAAAATAAGGCAGAAGAAATTGTTACCCAGGCAGTGAAGAGATCTCCTTTGAAACACAAACCACAACAACAACAACAAAAGTTTGTTCTTTCATTGAGGGGGTGGAGTTGGGTGTTAGTAATCCAGGCCAAGGGATTCCTTCACATTTTTTTTTTTCCCTCAGGAATGAAACCTTTAAAAAGAAAGAGAAAGGCCTATTTTGTATTACTCAGCAGTCCTTATCCTTCTCCTATGGGAAGTTGTTGGGTTGTTTTTTTTTCTTGCCCACTGCAGTGTTTGCTAGGCAGCCCTGCACACTCCCAGCCCCACACGTGCACACACGAACGCAGAGCTCCTAACAAAATCAGGCTGGCGCTGCAAAAGTGCAGAGAAGATCTTTCGCTAAAATGATCTCAAGGTCAGTTTTGGGGGTCTTTAGGTTTCTATATTCAGTCCAACCACGTTCCATGTCTCTGCTTTGCTTGCTTAACTTACAAGAAACTTGGGCACAATTTTGCTTGTGTTGGCAGTTTTTAGGTGTGGATTCATGCAGGCTATTTACAAGATGCCAAGGGATGTCAAATCCTGAACATGTGTTTTTGTCCTACAGTCATTCTCTGACAGCAGAAATAGTCTGCAGCTTATCAGATCCATTTGCTGATATTTAACATCTTTTTTTCCCGACAAAGGTTTGGGGTGAGATGAATTTTAATGTTTCTCTGCGCTGAAGCTGACAAAAAAAAAAAAAAAATCTTTATGCATCTAAGTCAGAAAGTGGAGCTTTACACTCTAAGGAGGGGGGAAAAGCCAATTCCCTTATTATTGACAGCATTTTAACTTTTCCTACATAGATGCAATCCTGCTTGTTGGTTTGTTGGGTTTGTTGTGGGTTGTTGTTTTTTTTTTTTCTTTAAATCACTCAAGATATTTATTAAACATTTTGTTCTTAAGAGGCACAGCCACATAACCATAGATTGAGACACACAGTTTTAGGGAAGGGAATGCATTTTAATGGCTGTTCCTGATATAATTGACAACATGCTAAGGAGCCATTATCATCTCGTAGAGGATTATATTTAAATAAACTTCAGCAGAATATACTTTTTTTTTTTTTTTCCTTTTTGGTTCCCCCACTTTTTATTAATGTCTTTATAATAATCACACACACCCCCAAATTTATGGGTTGGTGGTTTGTTTTTTTTCCATTGTAAATCTTTTGGTGAACATATGAAATTGAAACAACAATTTCTGAGCCTAGAAAATGTCAGCAAATAGCCAACCCCACCCCACCCCCCCCAAACGAGGGTTTATAAACACATAGAGTTTCTCAGATACTAGAAGAGATACCTGGGGGGGAAAAAAAGGATGGAAACTTAGATAAGCATTGATACAGCAGGAGAGGCAGCAATTTGGGGAAATATTTGCATATCCTGAGTACACACACAAATTTTTGAAGGCAAGAATTGCTGACGAAAAGGAGGCTTGGGTGTTTTTTTTTTTCTTCCCCCATGAATCTAAGTCATAATAAATACTTGAACTATGTCTGCTATCTGGGGCACCTTTTAGATTCACAATGCTATATACATATGTTTTCATATCACAGTAGATTTGTCATCCCTGCTTTCTGCAGATATTCTATTTAGAGCTGTTTTTCTCCACTAACCACCTTCACCAAGTTCTCTGTTTCAGCACAGCTTGTATGTTAAAACATGCCCAGCACTGTAACCTTATGCCTAGAGGTACTACTCAGAAGAAGAAGAAAAAAAAAAGTGCCTGATTTTATTTTATTTTTTTCTGGCAATGAACAGAGAAAGATAAAGTGGAAGTTAGAAGGCTTGGTGTCTTCTCAAAAATTATCCAGACTGCTTTTGTTTGCAGAAGTCAGACTGTGCAAGCTGTTGGTGCGTGGCTTGTCCCAGTAAGTTAAGAAGAACAATCTACTTGAGAGGTTTCCAATTATTCTTACTTCTGCTCAGGTTAGATACACAGTTCAGTCGGATCCCTGACAGTTATTTGGCTTCTTCAGTTTCAGACCAAGCCTTTATGAGTCCAAGCACATGCAGATGGAAATGATTTATTTTCTCTTAGATGTTACACGAATTTGATTGTCAACAAAATCTCTCTTGGCTTTCAGCAAAGTTTGGAGTCAGCCTGCATCTGAAGAGGGGTGTCCACCTCAACCAGATGAGTTGGGTTTGGCAGAGGCAGATCAGCTGATCAAAACTCTCAGAATTTAGGACCAAATAGTCTGTGCAAACCTCAGAAATTAGACATTTCATGGGAAAAGGATGTATGGGCAGAAGTGACTCCTGGGAGCCTTCCTGCCTGGGGTTTCCTCTTCTGCTGCTCTGCTGCCAGCTCTTCTCAATATATTGCTCTTCCACTGGGCCTTGTCCTTTACTTTGTTGGCAAATAAGGGAAATGACCCCTATTCTGGGTGCCCATATGCTGCCAACATCATTGGTTTTGTTTCTGCAAACTGCATGAGGATGGTATAGACAGATGCCAAAAAAGAGGGCCCCCATAAGCCCAACAGGCCCTGCTGTGAATCACCAAAGCAAGGGGGTGAGTGGCAGCCGGCATCTCCTTAGTTATTGAAGAGAGCAGCTGTGTCATGTTCTGTTAGTTTACATCATAATCTAAATCAACCATGAAGGATGAAGATGCATAGAAGGAAAGGGGGGAGGGGGGGGAATCAACAACCCAAACCACAACAATAAGGCGAAGGGAAGTGTTCAAACAAACTCCTGGACAAACTGCATTTGGGTTTGGTCCTAACTAAACAGAGTGTAAGGAAAGGGCTGGCTGGGTTGCCACCAATTCCTTACAAAGTGTCTGCATAACCTGAGAGACAGAGAGAGAGAGGGGAGCTTTGTCCTCTACACGCAGATGTTTGTGTTCTTATTCTTTCCTCTCTGCTTCCACGTCCTTGTCTTCCTCCTGTGGCCCTGACAATTCATTAGTTCTCACCTCAGGCTGGAAGCAGGTCCAGGGAGAACAGGCAAGTTCGTTACAGTTTGGCACACAGAGTGTGTTAATTGTGATACAGCTAAAGGCTGCTGCTGCAGATTAGAAATAGGACTGCGACACCTGTCTCCAAATCAGGGCTAGCTTCAGCTCAGGCTTTGGCTCCAGCAACATGCCTGGTCATGAAGTTTGGGGTTTTTTTTGACAAAGAAGTATGGTAAAACATGAAACTGATTTATTTCTTGAATGTAAGGGGTTAATTTTGTCAGGTGTTTTTTGTTTGTGGTGTTGTTTCCCTCCCCCCCCCTCCTTTTCTTCAGGTGAAGCTGTGATGTGATCTGATTGAGAGTAAAAAGGGGCAGGGAAAAGGGCTATAAAAGGATGACTCTGGGCTCTGAGAATCATTCTGCCTGAGGTCAGGAAGACTGAGGTATTCTGACACCTTCCCTCTTTGTGCTTAAATATGTAATGTAGGTGTGGATATTTAGGTGCTATGGAGGATGGTTAACAGCAGACTGAGAGGCTTGAGGCATTGTTTCTCTTTTATACAGTCATATATCCTGAGGATTAGGATTTTTTTGTCATGACCTCTGTGAAATTTCAGAGTAATAGGAAAAATGTTACCTAATGAGCTTTAAAATGGGCCTTAAAAAATTAGCTACATTGAGGAATCTTGGAAAATAGTGAGGATAGAGTGACCAGGCTACAACACACAGTCCTGAGCTGTCTGGTTTCTTTCCTAGAAAGAGAGGATACATTCCTTGGGAACTGCTGAGTAGAAGTCCATTTTTTTGAAACTGCAACAAGTCCTGGCTCATCACACCTCGTGGAGACTCTGTAAGTAAAGGTGAAACAAGCCATCACAGGGCTGATGGTCTGCTGGGTGGCCAGGGCACTGTGGCAGCCTTTAAAGGACAGAGAGTTTCAGTGGTTTGATTCTGATAGGAGCTTGAGCTGTAAGGTACATTTTAGATTAACTCTATCTCCTAGATGATAAATAATGAAGAGTAAGGAGTGAGAAGCAGTAGCAGCAAGGCAGTTCTGAGGAAGTGATGCCTCTGTGGCTTCAGGAGGTGTAAAGCAAGGCTGAAGCACTTCTCACTTTGTGAGAAGACTAATAAAGAAGTGAATGCTCCAATCAGTTGAGCATCCCCTTGCAGCTGCCACTGTTGAAAAAATCAAATGGAGGTCAGCAGCCGCTGAAGGTCTGTGTTGGCTGCTCCCATGATGAATCTGCCAGAGACTGTGCCAGGAGCCTCCAGAGAAGAGTATGGTTTGTCAGCTTGATTTTTTTAAACAGTTGGGAGGGGGGAATGACAAGTAGAAAGCACATGTCCTCTGCAGCATGGCATGGAGTAGAGAGGTTCTTAGTGCATATCTACCCCTAGCCCAGGTCTCTTCTGGGTGTGATACAGATAAATGCCTGCTGTGTGCCCTGTGTTAACTGTCTTGCAGAGTCTGGATGAGCTAAATGGGTTCTTGTCCACTCAGAAGGGTTTATTGCTTACAAAGGTTTCTCTGAGAGCTGTGTGATAGAAACATCTTGCTTCTCTAAGTGCCTAAGGGCAGGAAGCATGAGGTACAACAGCTCCCTGGGGCTGGAGTAGCAGGAAAGCAGCAGTGTGCAGGCACAAGTTCAGCTCGTTCAAAAAACTCTCTTAAAGAAAGTTAAAATATTAAAATCATGGGTTTCTGTTTGAAGTGATCCCTAGCTGAGGAGCTGGAAGGCTTTTTTTTTTAGGTCTTTGGGATGGGAACTCTAATGTCAGCTTCCCACAGCAGGTACTGTAGGTCTGTTTGCAGCAAATGTGCAATGGGAAGTTGAGTAACTGCTCTGCTCTTGTAAAAAAAAGTTTTCAGCTATGGAGACAAAGTATTTGAGTCAGATACCTCTCACTTTTCAAGCACAATGCATACTTTCCCTTCTTTCTTCAAATGCAGTTCCTTTTGCAAATCTCTGTGGAGAACAATACAATAATCAGCTCTTAACATCTAATTATGCCCTTCCCTTTACAAAAGAAACTCATATTCTTAAATAACACTTCCTGGCAGCAAAGAGCTCTGTGGCTCACTTTGAAAGAGAGAGGAAAACAATGCAACCCAACCCAAATATCTTCAGATCATTAATGTAAGGGGAATTGGGTGCAGAATCCTTTCTTAGCCTCATCACCAGATGAAAATAATACTTATCCTTGAGCACTTGGCTGTGTTCTTGTACTGCATGCCGACAATAATCTAATCAGCTAACAATTCTCATTCTGATGATCATTTTCCTGTGAATTGTTTCAAGGGTTGGGGGGGAAAAAAAAAATACAAATAAATGAGGCTCTTTTGCTGGGAAGATGATGGCTGACCAAAAGTCTACTCTTTCATGCTTGGCTCCCTGTAACAATTCAGATTCTTCTCCCTGCTGGGTGAAATGTCAACCTGCAGAGCAGTAAGCTAAAAAAGGCCCTTTACACTGAAATCTTACCCCTGCTTTGCCCAGAGGCGTTTCAGAGCATAAGCAAAGCACTTGAGGTCTGCAACTACTGGCCTACATGGCAACTTCCCTTTGTCTGTGCTTCAGGAATAGGGCTGGGTTTTGTTTTTTAATATAAAGGATGTTTGGGTGGTTTGGGTTTGTGGTTGGTTTTTTTCCCCCTTCTTGTGGAGTAAATTTCAACCCCGAAATGTATGATATGTGCTGCATTTGGTGCACTCTCCCTGAGGCAAACCAGGGGAT
This sequence comes from Dryobates pubescens, assembly GCF_014839835.1. NCBI lineage: Eukaryota > Metazoa > Chordata > Aves > Piciformes > Picidae > Dryobates > Dryobates pubescens. Next base: position 2,677,417 of record NC_071628.1, read on the forward strand.
CTGTAAGTGGTACTATTTTTCCTATCAGCCCTGGAGAGTAGTGTGGCAGCCCTGCGTGTTATTAATGGATAAAATCTGAGCAGCAGCCAACCCCAAGGTGAACCCTATGCATTTAAAACATTTCATCAGACAGCTAAGTATTTTTTTTTCCTTCACTACAGCGGATATCTCTACTGCCACCACTCAATAGATCCCGATAGAAGAGAGCAATAGCTGGACTCACTAATGTGAAAATTGATAGTATGAGCTCTCCAATGAAATATAAACAGCTCTGTGTTTCTTAAGTGTCAATATCATGGGGCTGGGCTGAGGAGGTGGTGTGGTGGATTAACCCTAGAATTATCTAGGAGGGGGGGAGAAGCTGGTAAATAGGAAATATTTGTCCAATCAGCCAGGGCTCATTTCTGAAGTGGATAAGATGGGCTGCTGTTGACTCCCAGCTGCTGTCAGCTAGAAACCCAGCAACAGCTTCCAGCTCCTGTAAACTGTTGTGTTTCTGGAGGTGGGAGGAAGGTCAGACTGGACGGTTTCTCTCTTTTCCCCCCTCCCTTTCTGTCTGCAATTTTGGGTAAAAGAGGGGACAAGGAAATAGTGTGAGAATTAAGGCTGCAACTTTGCAGATGCCCAGACAGGCAGGCTGCATTGGGAGCAGCTCCTGGCAGGCTGCAACACTGCTGTCAAAGCAGCGTTTATCAGGAGAGCAGCTTGTTCTGGAGGGAAAACCTGCAACACGCAGGACAAATATCCTGGCTTAGGAAGAACTCAGACCTTGCATGCCCATTCTCTTTTGCAGAAACACTTGGCATAGCCAGAAGGGTCCCTGTAAGGGAAGGCAGGTGGGCTGGCATTTGAATGTTTCCAGGGGTCAGATCATCTAAACTGCTTCACTGTTGCTTGTCCCCATGTGGGGTAAGGAAGGAATGTTACTTTGCACCTTCTGCCCTAAGGAACTGAAACCAGCAAAGACCGTTCCTTTGCTGGCATCAGAGTCACCTCCTGGTCCCCATACATGAGCCGGACACTGCTAGGTGGGGGCTACAAACAGCCCAGAGCAATGTTGTTCTTTTGACAAAGAAATGGTTTCCATGGAAACTTTTAAATATACTGAAGACTATGTAAGTTTATTTCCAATAGACCTCTGAACATTTGTGGTACTGGGTTGCAGAAACACGCTTTTTAAAAAGAATTTACTGACATTTCTTTGGCTTTTGTACTTATTTTTTTTCTTTTGAGAAAAACAAACAATTCTGTATACTGCTTCTCAGTATTTAACTGAGCTCCATGTGGACATGTGAAAACACCATCAAACCCAGCTTTGACTGGTGAGGATTGTAGGGGAATAAGAGGATAACAAAAAATACAAGCCACACATCCTATAAATCATCACAGAGTCACTGAAACCTCTTTGTAAGTATATGTTCTAGAAAGCAGCTGGATACTTGGACTCCTTTTCTTGAGTTTCTCTTCTTCAGCTTGTTTACTGAGTTTTCAATCTGCTTGCTGAGGCTTAAGGACTCTCCTACTTAGGAGTGAGCCCTGGAACCAAAGCATGTGGTGGAAGATCATGCCTAACTTGAGGGTCCTTAACCCTGAGTGAGCAGACTGAAACCAAAAGAAGACTTAACATGAGGTGGCTGAGCAACCCTTTGGGAGAAGAAGGGGAAAGGGAATGTCAGCAGGAGGGAGTTTCTCAGCTGCTCAGGAATAAATATGTGAGGAGGGCACTCTGGCCAAGCACTCTCAAATCACATTTTTTTTTCTTTTTATAAGTTAGGCCCCCATAGCTTTGGGTTTATGCCTTTGCAAAGGAGCTTAGAATTTATTTCTCAGTGCTGCAACTCAGAGCTTTGTTTCTGTTGGAAAGCAAGACCTAACTCAGAACCTCTTTCAAACCCTATTATTCCCCAGTCCTGTTTCCAAATTGCTGCTGGCCTCACAGGTGTACAACTTTTTTTCCCCAGCCCCAACTGTATTACTGAGCAATTGAGATGTTAGGGCATGGCAGATGTAAGAACACTGGGCAGCATCCTAGTGAGGGAGAGCTTCTATCACCCAGACAATCAAAACTGGCCTGGGAAGCTAAAGCTAGAAAGTGGAGCCTAAAGAGACAGCATGTCACTCAGCTTCACTGGGTTTGCTCCAATTTACAGGCAGAGCTGGTTAAGTCATGGGGTGCTTGGTGCCATGGGTTAGTTGTTTAGGTGGTGCTGGATTGGTTGATGGGCTGGACACAATGATCTTGAAGGTCTCTTCCGACCTGGTTTATTCTATGTATGTATGTATTCCTTGTTTGGCTTTCCTACTATCTTCAAAATACTATATGGTTTAAGGAGAAAAGTGGTAAAAACTAGAGGAGATAACAACATGCTTGCTGGATTTCCCCCATCATGTGATTAAGACCTTGAAATGCCAAGTAAAAATTAGGAGAGAAAAAAAAAAAGAGTAGATATTTGGAAAAGTTAGCTGGACTGGGGAAAATGAAGCTGTACCTTGAACAGAAACACAGAATTCAGAAGCTCATAAACTGATTGAATACAATGAGATTGTATAATGAAATAGTAGAGGAGGACTATGAGTGGTTTTCTCATTTGATGTTTAGATTTCAAGCCTCCATTTTCCTGTGTACAGACTAGAGACCTTTAATACAGTGTCTGAATTTCATGCAATGTTGTGTCCTCAGAAGCAGAGGAAAATGCAAGACATCAAAGAATCACTAGGGGAAAAAAATAGGACCAAGAGACTTTAAATCTGTGCTCATAGATCTTGTCAAGGGAACTCTGCAAAGTCCAAGGACTGATTGTCTGCTGTTGGTCTGCATGAACTTGAGATGTGGGAGAACTCCTTGCTTTGAGAGGTCTCCTTTCTGTTGGAAGGGCTGGAATTAATTGTTTGAAATGTAGAGAGTACAGATGAAAATATTTCAAGTCTGGGTTTTGTACTTTATCAGGAATCATTATTTTTTTACAGAAAACCATTCCCATTTCCTGACTAAGCCCATTGAGAGCTTAGTTTTCTGTTTATTATTAGTGAACCTGTCCAAGAGTTTTGCTGATGTGTTTATTATCAGTGCATCAAAGCCTGATTTGATAAAATAAACCAATGTGGTCAAGAGTTGAGCTATTGGAAAAGTTTTTCTGAATAAGTAAAGCAAAGCTGAAGAGAAAGACAGCCTATGCCAGCTTTCATCTCTTGGCTGGGTGGAAAAAGGCCATCAGTCAGTTAACTCCTCTTACTCTGAGGATGGCACTGAGAGATCATGCTGGACATCCAAACAGGAGAAAAGTCAGCATCAGTCTGTAAGGAACAGTGCTCCTATGTCCTCATGGAATGCATTCCTACAGTTTGTCTTCCTTTCTTTTCTCAGAGTTTTCCCATGAGCTGGTGTCTTATGTAATTATGGTGGGTATCTGCCTCTGAAACTGGCCTTGGCTGAGATTAAAAAAAGGCACTATAAAAGATGCTTTGATTTTTCCCCCTCCTTTATATGAAAACATAGTAAGCTAGAAAAGCCAAGAGAAAACAAGGTGGGAGAAGACATACTCATAGACTCATCACTGCCATTTCCCCTTGGACAATAGCTGCTCAGATACTGGTTGGATCTTGGAGGAAGAGCAGACAATGCAATCAGTGGAACCTTAATGAACAATGTAATAGTGTTTGAAGAAGCTTTAGCGGTGTGGGTTCTGCCTAGCTCCTTGGGTGGACACTGTGCTCTTGGTGACTGTGCACTCACTGACATAGCATGTGGTTTTGCTAGTTAAGTTTACTTTAGGGAAAGGCTGGTGCTTTCTGGAGTTGCAAATGTACAAATGACAAGTCCTCTCCATTTTCCCACTGAGCTTCCTCTACAAGTGCAAAAATGACTCCCTGCTTGGCACAGGCTCCCACACACTGAAAGAAAAGGAGAAGCTGGCAAAGTATTTTGACCACTGACATGAAAAGGATTTGCAAACTGTCACAGGTCCCCGAAAGGATCAGCCAAAAGCCAGTGTTACTCTCCTGGCTAATGATGGCAATGCAAACCTAGCAGGAGTGAGTGCCCAAGTGCCCAGACATTCATTAGTGGGTGACCTGATTAAACAAATGTTCCAAGAAAAGGTGAGATTTCTTGCCTGGCTTCTCTATGCCCCTGTAGAGTCTTTAAACCTGACAGGCTTCATCCTGGTACTTGATAAAAGGAATTAGTGGTGACATTACTTACTGGGAAGTCTGATTTATTATCGGTGCTCTGCACTGGGGAAGAGATGGTTTGAGGCACCAGAAACATCTTTTAGTTTGGTCCTAGTTAAGCCTTTCTGAAAGCTGCATTTAAGATGACTAGTAGACTTTAACTTAAGAACACTGTTGACTGCTCTCTACAAGGTGAGGTAAACTTCAACTGGATTTAAGGAGCACTTGAACAGAAAGAGGTCTAGTTTTACCCTTTCTGAGTCAGTATTATCCAAGGACTGAGAGGAGGCATGCTGTGGAAACTTTTCAGAACATTTCCCTTCCAACAAGTCTGTAAAAATGCTGAGCTGAAAGACTCGAAGCAGCTCACTCGAGACTCATTTTCAGTAGAGCTGAAGTTCTGAAACCTAGACTGCCAAATCTCAGGAAGCAGCTGGGTTCCTAATTAAAACAAATCGTTAATAGACTTAGCAGGCCAAATTTATGCTTTTCAGTGAAAGCTGCTGTTGGGCTGGGGCTCAGGCCACGTGCGTGCCCAGGCGTGCTGGGGGGAGCTGCGAGTTAGTGGGGACTGGGTCAAACCTCTTGTCCACAACACGCACTAATGGATTCAGAACATCTCAGTAACCAGAGTGTAACAACTTCCGAGCAGAAGAGCGTGTGTCGAGACAAATGCAGTGTCAAGGACACTTCATGCATTCCTTCACTGCCCACAGACTGTTTGTCCTTCTGCATGAAGGCAGCCAGGCGTTTTCCTCACGATAATTTGTTCTTATGTGAAAGCTACAAATGTTTTCCAGTCAGCGCGGTGGGTCCCAGATATTGATTGACTTGTGGTCACCCGGCAAGGATTTGTCCTTCAGTTAGCCCTGGGTTGGTTTGCCTTTTTTGTTCCCTCCATGTACTGCTGAATTTCACACTTCAGACCAGAGGATCCATTTGCTTCACTGGAGTGGCTCTTCCACAAGCCTTTCATTAAAGCTGGGCTAAACGCAATTTAGTTGTTGTTGTTTAAATAATTTTTATAGCGTGACAATAATTCTCATTACCCCAAATTTGATGAACTGATTTTATTTCCATTTTTTTCTCTACTGAGACAAAGATTGCATCTGTATGGTTTTGTTGTGGGTTTGTTGGGTTTTTTTTTTCATCTAAAGAAAGCAAGCCATGTGTTGCCTCAAAACATTAAGCTGCCTAAAAGTACTTTTTGTTGCTATCAAAATGAGGCTAGCATCTCATAGATCTGCTTTTGAACAAGAATAAGCTAAAAACTGCTGCAATTTTGTTAAAGCTAATTTCTCTTTTCAAGTTAAATGGAAGGCTACTTCTAGACAGAATTCCTTCCCCCTCTGAAAAAAAAAAGGGGTAGGGGGGAGGGGTAGGGGGGAGAAAAAGCTACAGTTTTGTGTTTTCAAAATGCTGATGAGAAGGGAAACTTTTCCCTGCAGTGGAATGTGAGGCAATTTTAAAATTAAATTGAAAAGGAAAAAAGACTGGAGACGATGTATCTCCCAGAGCCTGTCCTCAGCTGATCACGGGACTTTCACTGTGCCTGACCCCTGCACGGTGTTCAAATGAAAATAGAAGCTCCAGTCCCACTTCCAGTCCTCTGACTGTATAGATATTTATTCATTTGTGCTATAAATGGGGAACTTGGGGTTATGGGTTCACTGTAGCAGATTCCAATGCAAAACTGGGCTCCTCTCTATATACAAACATTTGTAACAGCAAAAGACTCTGTGGGCGCTACGGCTAAATGCAGGCTGCCTGCTCCATCTGCCTAAAGATTTGCTGCAATGCTCATATTTAGTACACTGCTTTGCAAAGTGCTTTCTGAGAGATCTCGATGGTGAGCAAATAAAAGTCTCCTCTATTGTATTCTAATGGGCAGCACTGACCTGATTTATCCTGGCTGGTAAGGCGTGGTGAGGGGTCAGCGTGTTTGCGTTTTCTGGAAGTGAGACAGTGCCAGGGATGCATTTGGGCTTGTCATGTTGGCAGCCCGGGGGGAGGTGGAAAGGGGAAAAGCTGGGTAAATTCCATGGTGCTGCATTTAAACTCTGGAAAGCTCATTTAGTCAGAGATTAAGCTCTGGAGCTAAATCTGAAAGTGAGAAAGGAGAGGAAAAGCTATTGAAAACTGAGATTCTGCTGCTGACTATGGAGGCCACATGACCCTGACACATAACTTTTACTGAGTTGACTATATCTCACTTCCTTTAAGTGCCTGTCCCTCCTGCTCACTCTCAAGGACTTGGCCAATCTCCTTTTGTAAATAGAACAATGCTTTATATTTCTCTATTACTCTGGAGTGACTATATCAATAATGCAGGAAAGGCATCTGTCCAGCACAATGAGATTATTTTTCTGATTTCGGTTGACAGTTATGGTAATGGTTTGGCAAACAATCTACTCCACCATCAATGGCCACAGATTACAGCTGTTTTTAAAAATCTCAGCTGCTCCTAGAAACTTAGAAGATTGATTACATGGACAGAAAGAGAGAGGAAGATGTGTCAAAAGCTTTTATGGCTGAAACTTTTAACTCTGTCTTGCTCCCTTTCCTTCCCTCGCCTCCTCTCCCCGCCCCCCCCCACCTCAAGTCCTGTAGTCATCTTACGTGAGTGTAGACCGTAATGAGTAGAGCAAGCACACAAATAATTGTGCTTCAAAGAGAGCAGCTCGGCACCAAAGCCTTCAGAAACTGGGATGGCAGCTATAATGCTGGGGTAAAGGTGCTTGTGTGACTCTCCTGACTGGGGTGACTGGAGCTGAGGAGGGTAACCAGGGCTGCTCACCTTGACTTGTATGTTCAGATGTGTTTCATCCCTTGTGCCTATTGTCCCTCTGTGTTTGCTGGGGCAGGAGAGTCCTTGGTTATGGGAACCTGGTGGCAGCTGTATAGGCAGTGCCTAAATGTCTTCTATATAGCTTGAGCTTGTTCCCTTTCACTTGTAGGTTTCCTGAGATCTCATGGGGCAGCTAGTGGATTTAACAGAGGGGCATCTGCAGGCTAATGAGAAAATCCCTGGAAAAATAGGGTTGTTTCCTCTCATTATACCTATTATTTATCTCTCATGAATCAAAACCAGAGCCTTGCAATCACATACACACCTTGTAGAGCTTGACATGGCACTAAAGGACTTTCAACTGCCAACAGCCAGAGTGGAAAACACTATTTTGAATGTATGCCCCTTTATGCGAAGAACAGGAACAACACTGTGAGGTCCACCTGTCTAGCTAACACTAGGATTTCAGATGCCAAATGTTCACAGCAAACTGCTTAGGGACAAATTTGCAGAACAAGAATTACCCTCAGAAATTATTCAGCAGATATTTTCAATTTGAGTAACAATGGAGGAGAGAGAATCAGAGGCTGCTTGCGGACAGGGCCATGAACGGCAGGGGTGGGGGGAAAGGAGGTCAATTCATCAAATAAATTATTCCCTATGAATTATTCACACAGGTCTAACTTAACTGTTATTCCTACTTTCCTAGCCTCACTACAGGGGTTGACAATAATACAGCTTTGTCAGTTCCTGGACTTTGATATTAACAGGAATAAAATCTCAGAGTGCAGTTAGGTCTACCAGAGTCAGTCAGGAGGTGAATTTGGTCCTACAAGTTGATTTTTCTCATTGGCCACGACATTGGTATCTTAACAGCCATCATGAACCCAGAAGATGCAGTCAAGAAGGTTAGTCATAAAAAGCTGACAATTACAGCAATCTCCTGATATTTCTTTCCCTTCTTAGTTAAAGAGCAAAACTACTCAAAGCAGTAGTTATGAATATGGGTTAAGGATTCAGTTGTTCAAACTCTCAAAATTCAGGTGGGTTCGTCTGCTTTATGAACTCTTCACCCAAAGTCCCAATTAGTATTATATTAACCTCCTTAAATATGGCATTGCTGTGATCTTACAACACTCCAAAATGGTCTATTAGCTACCCCATTTCCTGGCTTTGTCAAATGGAAGTGTCTGCAGTAGGTCACCTGAAAGTATTACTCAATTAATTCAGTGAGCTGCAGTGGGTACCCAGGATGTCTACGAGGCACAGGGAGCTTAGAGATCTTCTGTCACACAACCTCACTTTTTCACATTGTTAGTGCATGTAAACATGATCTGAGGTTTCATGCACCTGCTTTCTCAGAAAGAACTGAACCCTGAGCTCCTGCTGAAACTGATAAAAATTAGGTACTTAAATCCCATGAAGAAACAGGGCCGTGGTATCATCAGTGGCCTTGGATTAAGTCCCAGGCAAATGAGAGCATTAATTCTGGATGGTGTGAAGAGCACCTTGCACCATCAACTCTTTGGTGAGTTATGCAGCTTACAAGTAAGGAACAATGGATTTCAGAGTTCCAGAGCATGCAGAGGACTTTTCAGGTGGGGGGCTGAGGAGAAATTTCATTTTGTTTTTCTTTTTTTAACATATCAGATCATCTCCTGCTGAAAGTTACTCACAAGGCTGATTTGAAAAAGCCCTCTGGGTAACTGGCCATCTTTTTCCCAACCTGACTTTCACTAGCTTTTGAAAATGCAAGTGAAGTTTCCAAGCCAGCAAGGCAGTTTGAAGGTTTTACCTGAGGTGCCTGTTATCTAATTCTGTGACACCACATAAAACCTACTGCTATTTGTGGAGTCATAGCATTGCTTCCCCTGAATCCTTGCTAAATCAATCCAGAGTGCCATTTCCCATCGCCTTCCCCAATCATGGCTCATTAAGCATCATGCAGAATGTAATCTATTAGCAGCGACCTCCTCGGCTGGGGAGAAAATCAGTTATGAGTCGCTACCCTTTTATAAAACAAACAAACAAACAAAATAATAAATAAAAACAACATTATAAGGCCTGCCACTATTAAAGAGATTGAATGCAGGAGGTGTGTATTTATGCCATTGAGCCAACTTAAATGTTCATAAAGACGATGAAACTTCAGTATCCTGAGTCGTTGATTTCAAGCTTCAGGTCAGAGACAGATGACTTCATGCTGAGATTTATTACTGAGAGGCGAAGCTTTGGAGTTTGTGTCAAGGTGGGCTCATCCATCACGGGAAGAATTCTGCCATAATATTCTGCTGTCAGATCCCATCTACCCTTGATCAATCTATCAGTCGGGCTGCTTAGGATATTGTACATAAACCCAATATAATCTCATTAGACATCCAAACCCCCCCGTCAATGGTTAATCATGCAGGTAAATTTGAGTGTGCTAAATAGGACTCCTCTCCCGGTGCCTGCACATGGTGTTAGACACGGCAGGGGAAAGTCCCCAGCTAGCTGCCTGCCTGAGGTATCTCTCAGTCTTCTGCGCCTGGGGAATTAGTGTTAGTGCTGTGTCCCTCTTAAAAATTCAAATGCTTTTGAAATCATCTGCTGCTTGTGTGTCTGCAGAGAGGTAATAGAGTTTATACTTGTACTGGATGTCAATTTTTAGTACCTTTTGCAGAGGAAAATATGGGTGTTTAGCAGGAGATATGGGTGACAGGCTGTTTCCAGTGAGTAGGGTAATGTTATTAACACTTAGAAGTATCGATGCCCAAGGACAGCAGAGGGGGCAATGGGTGGAAGTTGAGGCATAGGAAGTTCCATGGAAACAGAAGGAAGAATTATTTCACTGTGAGGGTGACAGAACACTGGAACAGGCTGGCCAGGGGGATTGTGGAGTCTCCCTCTCTGGAGATATTCAAGACTTGCCCAGATGAGTTCCTGTGTGACCTGGTACAGGTGATCCTGCTTTGGCAGGGGGGTTGGACTAGATGATCTCTCGAGGTCCTTTCCAGCCCCTGACATTCTCTGATTCTGTGATCTATTTGTAAACTTTGTGATATAAACACCTGGACTCTGATTCGGGAAGGTGAAATAGCTGGCATCACACGGTCAGCCTGTTTTCTGCAAGTGCCTGAGGTTCACACAAGCAGGGACACCCCTGTCCATTCAGTCAATCAATAAATCATCCCAGCTCTGAGGCTAGAACTATATGAAACAATCTGAAGGCTTTGATAACAAGAACATCTCCCATAAGAAGTCAATGGCCCAGGATTATCTGGATGCAGGCTGCTCTGAGCATGTGCACACCTCACCGGCATGGCTCTTTAAGAGGTACCATTGACATGGAGAAATTGCTATAGCAGGGAAGCTGGTGCTTTCTAGGCACTAGCAAGCAGGCTCTGTGGTGGTGAAAAGAGCCAAACTTAAGCAGGTAGATTTCTGAACCATAAGCAACTTTCAGTCAAAGCAATCACTGTGAAATCCTGAGACTCACTTGCTGTGTTAGAACAGCTCCTCACAGTAAGGTGATCATTTAAATGTCTTTATGTTGAGCACGCTTGTGAGTCCTGTTGCACAAGAGCATGCACTCAGTGAAAGCAGGAGGTGGTAATTTCCCTCTGATTTCAGTCGGGTCACTTCCCAGCGAAAGCCTCAGCTCACACACTCCAGACCAGACCCAGGCCCTGTTGTGCCAGTTTTAGTTTTGGGTTCTTTCAGGGCATAGCTGAGATTTTAGACTGCAAAGCTGAGCTCCCACAGGTGAGCAACTGATGCTGAGCTTCAGTATGGCCTAGACATTAAAAGAGATGAATTTTCCAAAATGAGGCAGACCAGTGAACTGTGCTGGCAATGTAATTCCATTATTTTCAGAGGACTTGAGTCTGTTACAGCCAGTCAAGTGGAACAATGTGGTACCTTAAAGAAAAAAAGAAGTTGGATTTTTATTATTATCATTGTCATCATTATTTTATTGCAACTGTTATTATTGGTTTAATAATTGTAATTAAATATTATTGTTGTTACTCCTTTGGTGTAAGAACACTAAAGAAATGGAGAAGCATGTAGAGTTCAATAGCAAACACAACTCTGAAGGGAAAGCACATTAGTTCATTGGAGGTGTAGAATAAACCTGCTCACAGCTGAAAAAGTAGCTGCCAGTGATTCCCAGATAAATTGCTCTGAAATGGAGTTAGGAAACACTTCACCCTCCAATGCTTTTGCCATACAGGGTATCCTCCATGCCAAGTGTAAACTTGAAAGTTTCCATTAATTAAGGGTTCAAACCCAAAGAAATATCCAAACAGGAGGCGGCTGAGGTCAAGGTGAGACTTGAAGAGATACTGAAAGGGAACAGAAGCTCATCCCAAAGCCTTTTTGCTTCGAGTGTCTCTGACTTGCCTGTTTGGATAAGGAAAACTATGCAGATTGTCTAGACATGCAGACTGTTGGCCACATCCATCAGCTTTATCTGAATTTCCCTCTGAAAGGTGGCATAGATTCAGGACACTGGCAGTGCTGTGATGAGAGAGGACATTTCTCATCCCTGCCTTCTATCCATTTGGCATTCTGAATTCCAGATATATGGAAGGTCTTGTAAAAGAAGATTCAAGGGGAGTTATTCAGAGATGGGTTAAGAGAAAGGCTGTGCAAGAACAAATGAGAAAGGAAGAGAAAGTGGAACTCAGCAGAATGTAAGAATGTGGTCTTTATGAAATGTATCTGCCTAGCTTCAGGGTAAACCAGACACTGTGTACCTGCCAGGAACATCACTGGCCTTAGATTTTATTTTGTTGTTGTTGTTTGCTTGTTTGGGTTTTGTGGCTTTGTTTTGTTTGGGTTGTTTGGCTTTAGGTTTTTCTTTGGGTTTGGTTTGGTTGGGTTTGGTTTGGTTTTGTTCTTGTTTGGGTTCTGGTTTTGTTTGTTTCTTGGTTTGGTTTGTTTGGCTTCATGGTTGGTTTGCAGGTGGGGGTTTTTTGGTTGGTTGGTTGTTTTGCTCTGTTTTCTCATGAATTAATTCATATCAGGCTAATGTTGTCCCATGGCTCCTGGTCAGCTTGGGCACCATACCAACATTTCACGTAGGCCTTCCGCTTGCATGAAAAGGAAAACCAAAACACCACAAGGTTTATTTGCACCAAACATGCCTACTTCACAGGGAAGGCACTAACACACAATATCTAAGGAAGAATAGGCAAATAGAAGTCCAAAGTGGATGGTGAGAAATACCCCAATAGGGTGCTCTAATCATTAAGCAACACTTTTCTCAGGGAGAGATCTGTGCTTGGAGTTTGCTGGAATGCAAAATTTACTAACCCAGCTCTTTCCGTCTGACTACAAGCAGCGTGTTGCACAATACAAGCAACAAAAAGGCCTGAAACAGCATGCAGTTAGGGGGGAAAAAAAAAGAGAGAGAGAGAGAAATGCCAATATTTATAATATCCTGAAGCCTGTAATACACTGGGGTGTTTGAAAATCCAGCAGGAAGGTGCACTGAAGCTTAGCATCTACATTTCGATGTACAGGAGGGAAGGCACAGAGAGCCAGGGACATTTTCCCTGGAGCCCAGCTCTGAAATGCCAGGCTTTAATGATTTGGAAAGAAACACATTTCAGCACTAGCGTGGCACAGAGTCAGAAGCACGAGCAGGGCTTTCTCCTAAGCACCTGCGGGGAAGTTTGTAACTGCTCCGACCCACTCGTGTGTCTCCCAGGGGCAAAGTGTTAACAGTGGAGTGGCCTTGTTGGGGTCGGGTGGTGCCATGTATTACACCACCAAAACTGTACCAAAGTAGCTGAGGGGAGATTAGCCAAAGATATTTGACAGCTGCTGTTAGGATGAACTTTACTTTTACTACTCTGAACTGAAAATGAGTGCCAAGTCAAAAAAGTATTGTTATGTGAAACCATTGCCTCAGTTCTGGGTTGCTGACCTAACAGGCCCTCCTTTGTTAGCAGTCATTTGGACTTTTTTTTTTCCCCCCCCTTCAATGGTTCCACTAAATCAGTGTTGTGGTTGCTGCTTTTAACTGTCTTGCTAATTGGTTATTCCCCCAGGACATTTAAAAAGATTTCCCTGTACATCTTTAGCCAAAGTAAGTAGAGCTCATGGTGAAGTATTGCCTGGGCATGTGATTTTTTATTTTATAGATTTATTTATTTTTTTTACTTTTTAATTTATTTTACTGTGGTAGATGATTATCTGCCCCTGGACTGTTTAAAACAGCCCAAGAAACAGGCAGACTCATGATCAAATGAATAGTGTAGAAGAGCTTGAACCTCCAGGACATTCGCAAAGGCTGGACACACCATTCTTGAAAGGAATTTTGATTTCTTCAAGTAGAGTCTGTGCCTTTGCAGGCAAACTGATTTATTCTCCAACTGCTACCCAACCCTTGCCAGCATCAGGAAATAACATGAAGGTTACATTCCAGTAGCAGGACTAGGTGTCTCCAAGACGTGCCTTGTGTGAAAGAATTCATATATATCTTTCCTCTCCCCACCACTCACTTCTGGCTATTTGTTTAGAGGTTTCTCAAGAGACCAGTTGCCTGGAAAATATGATGGATGAACAAATAAGCAGGTTTTGGGGTTTGGTTTGCCTTTTTTGTTGTTGTTTTTTCTCTCCTTAAGAGCTTCTGTCTTCTGTATATGCTTTTCAAACATGGGAAAGGATTTGTTCTCCACTGAATGAATGGCAAAACCCAAATGACTGTGCTACATCATACATGGTTTGGATCTGTACCACATTTCTGTGCCATGCAAACTGTTATTTTTGGAGTATTGTGGAGTGATGCAAATAACTCTGAATAATTCCATTGCAAGCATCCCTAGACTTGGACACACCACTGACCATCTCTTAGCTGTGTTTGTGGACAGTCAGCATTAGATTTTATTAGTATGTGTTCCCAGCACTGCCTTACACTGTGCTTTGCCACTCCTTAAAAAACCCTACAAAGTTATATAGTTCCTTATGAATTTTAGGGGTGGGTGTAGAACAGAGGTGCTACTGCTGTTCCTTTGTCACAGAAAAATGAAACTGCTATGTGGGGAAATCATGACCAGTATAATCCAACTAAATGTCTTACAGAGGTCAATAGAAATGACAGAGTGTCACTGGTCCCAAAGTTTGACATTAGGATGCAATAGTCCAGAATTAACGACAGGTAACTAACTTCAGGTGAAAAGTTAGTAGCAGAAAGTGAAAGGGCCTTTTGCTTTCTAATTAGCATCAGTCATTGGATCCAGCCCTAGCTATTAAATTGAATTTAAGGAACTTGTCCAGGATCACAAAGGCAGCAAGAGTACTTCACGGCAAGAATTGGCTCCCAGTTCTTGGCCCCAACCTTTTCCCCTTCCTCCACCCTAGTCTTCCCTTTTGTACTTGTATTACTTTTGTCTGTGCAAGTGACTATCTGGCATCAGGATTTGTACATGTCTGCAGATCATGAAGCCAGTTGAGTTTTGCATTAAAAGAAAACAAAAGAAACGGTTAGATTTTTCCATCCCTGACACCCCCAATACATGTCCTGTGCTGTGTTGTGGCATGCTGAATTAATTTGTCTTTATTAACCAAACTTTGAATCAGTAGGAAAGCTAAAGGGGAGGAGGCAGTTATCAATAGATAATCAGGCTGCTGAGGATTAGAGACACTTAGCTATGTATTGTACCTTTGCTCTCCCAAGGGTCTGATTATATCCCTTGGCTACGCTTTAGATGATGTTAAAAACATACTGAAGCAACTGATATCCCTTCCAAACCCCAAACACATGCTAAAAGGGGAGATTAATCTCTTTTGGCAGCTGATCACCTACATGGTGGTGAGCCACTTTCATTAGAAGAGGAAGGGCAGGGCTGTGTTATATATACTTGCTGCTAACTACACAAGGATGGGAGGCATATGGCTCGACTGGCTCTGTGCTGGCCCTTGCAGACTCACTCATGGATAATTTTGTCTATTTATTAAGAGATGCTTAGAGGCAGGAGAGAGAGAAGCACAGCAGGCAAGTATGATGTGGGATAGCTAAAAACCCAAAGTGTCCTGGCCATCTACCAGATTCCTCTACAGTCATAAAAATCCATCTTGTAGACATGTTCATGTGAGTGTGGTGAAAGGCCTTTGTCAGTGCAATAGATGCAGAGGAGAGATGCAGAACAATCTGATGTTTTCCCCACAGACAGGGTAGTCAGGAGCTCCTTGATCTCATCTCAGTTTCAACTCCTTCTGCGGCCTTTAGAAGGTCACTTCACCATTTTTTCTCCAGCTGGAAAATAGGCATAAAAATAAATCACATGCTTATCTAACTATCTCCTGGGGCCAGTGTGAAGTTGTTCATAAAACACTTTAAACATTGAGCACGCTCTGTAGGGCCTGCCTTTATTATGAACTTCGTAAGTGTGTCCCAGATGAACCACCGCTGATGGGAGGATATTACTCCCACAAATTTCTCTGCCTGTGGAATCTGGCAATGTAAGGGGACAAGAAAGGCTAAATGATGAAAATACGAGGTAAAAACAATACTTATGAATATGCTCAGAATAATTCCAGATGATCTGGTGTGCAGGTCTGCCTGACTCATTGCAGTTGGCTTCCTTTCATGCTCTCATTACGTGCCAGGATCACCAGCCTCTTCTCCATCTCCATCACCTGAACATTCCTGTCCTCACAGTCTTTACTGGTATGTTTCCAGTGACAACAGCTCCCCAGGCAATCTGGCAGCCACATAACCTTCCCTACTAGACAAGATGCACAAAATACTTCCTGTCTTCCAGTTGTGAATGCCTTCTGTACCCAACAGCTGCTCCTCTGGGCACTTTTAATGCACAAAACAGCATCAAAGCCACAAGTGCCATGTTCTAAACACAACTGTTCCGGCTGCACAGTTTTTGTGCTCTTCTTCCACCCATTGATAATTAACTGCCTCACAACTTTGACTCCTACACATAAAATGTCACCTTGCATTGACAACGTGCGGCCTACATTCACTGAGGCCAAGTAATTTTCCTCTTTGATTGTCCTAAGAGAAGTCCTTAAACAAAAAGAGTAGAACATTGGCTTCCTTTATCTGGCCTCTTCTATGTATTTCCTATCTTCAAACTCTGAAATTTAACTCCTTTCCCTTTTAATTCAAGCACAGAACTTGAGTCCAAGGATTTTACTCCTTGAAGGTAATAATCAATAACACTCTTTAGTTTTTGGTTTGTTGGTTGTTGGGTTTTTTTCATTCTTCTTGTTTTCCACACATCCACCCCCCTTTTCACTTTCACTGGAGAGAACCAAACCTTTTAATACCCAGAATCCTTCTGACCCATCACTAATTGTTCCTATTTTTTTAGAGAGCTTGGCAGGTCTGGTGACATTATAGAAAAAGTCCTCCCTAAAGAGCACTGCCAATTTCAGCTTTAATTCCATCAGTAAACAACTTTGACTGTGTTGGGAAAATTCCATTAATCATTCATGTTCTGTGAAGAATGATACACAAAGGAGCTGTCAAAATCAAGCAGCTACTCTCCATTTGTTTGGTAATTAAGAAACTCCAGGCCATTCTGATGGTGCAGGGATGCAAATTCCAAGCCCAGCTAGAACCACTTTAAATGAAACAATACAGAATCACCTGCACTCTAATTCTAGAGGCCAGACTTTAAAGCCCTCTCTCCATTTTTGTCCTCTCGGTGGGTGTATTTCAGGTCACTTGCACACCTAAGTGCCCTATCATTGATGTCTAAATGGTGTCAGCTTCCCTTACAATTATTTGTGGGAATCCACAATAAAGTGCCAAAGACTGAGCAAATACTATGATTTAAAAAAAAATGGAATGAAAAAGAAAAAACCCCAAAGCAGGTAAAACTTCAGAATGTGGAATTCCTTCCTGAGATTTTACTACAGTGAGATCAGTTTTCCTAAGACCCAATCTTTGTTTCTTCCTCTTCAGTTTGTGCCTTTCCTCTCACAGAGCATCTGCTCCTTGGTAGCCCTACTGAATTCAGCTTATTTCTTCTGGAGTAATAATGCACAGTGGTAAAAGAATCCACCTCTCAAACATGAAATGTGGTTGGCTTTCAAAATATAGTTGAGAACTTCCTTCACAATGTTTCTAAACCTTTGGTGTGAAGCCCTTTGTTCAGGTTGTAACCAAGGCAGAAGATACTTATGTAAAAATATCTTCAGAATATATCAGACTTGTCAGGATAAGTACCTGAAACTCCATCTTGTCTGAACTGAAAGGCTTTAAAAAGCAGGGCAGTTTCTGCCTGGATACTCCTGAAAATAGGTGCAGTGCTCCTCTATGAATTGTGGGTGAGGGTCCAACCTGTGTTCTCATGTAAGTCTGCTCCAGCAGACAAGCAGTGCCACAGCAAAGACTTCAATAAGCTGAGCCTAACTTACTGATGCTATTTAGCCACTCTATATTTTCACTGAAACTTTTTTCCTGCTAAAGCACGGACTAAAAGTGGCAGGGTGGAGAGTTAATGTAAGGCAACAAACTATGTTTGCACTTAGATTTGCTCCCCGCAGAGCTTGCATGTAGACTAAAAGGATAAACATGAAATGGTGAATTTAGAAATGGGCTGAATGGTGATCTGTCTCAGGCTTGATGGAGGTCTAAGCAACCTGATCTAGTTGGGGATGTCCCTGCTTACTGCAGGACGGTTGGACTGGATGACCTCTAGAAGTCCCTTCCAACCCAATGCATTCTATGGTTCTATGGTTGACTGACTGATTTAATCAAAGCCCTCCTAATCAAACTAGAACTAGAGGTTTAGACTTTGTTAAACCTTCATGCTATAGGAAATGACTTCTGGTTTTGTTGGCTTAAGCCAATAAATATTACATGCTTTTCTGGACAACAAATCATTATATGCAATATTTAACACATCATGCAGAATATTTATTTTCTTATAGGAATAACCTGTCTACTACAGATGTAAAAGTATTCTGTGCCACCTCATGTCTAACTGCTATCTAGATAGCTACCTGGAAACTGCAAATCAGGCAATTAAGGGCTGAGAGAGCCACACACTTTTAACTGATGGTACAAGCTCAACTGAGGCCCTTCAGAAGCAATCTGTGCCTCTGGGGTTAGTACTACTTCATGCTGCCGACTTGGCTGCCTGAAGCTGAGGGCAATGTATTATTTATAAGATTATTATTAGATCAGTAATGGTGATCAGTAATTCACTGGTGGTGCTTGATTCTGGGCAGATGTTCTGGAATCAAAGACGTTCAGAGAGATGTGTTCAATGGCCTAATTTTGATGCTGAGGTCAGACTTTCCAAGTTGTTCTCTCCAGGCTGACCTGAGGGTTGTGATGGGATTTCCTTAGGAAATGCCCTGGGACTATCACCCTCCTCCCTCTCTGCTCTCCTCTCCCTAGTCCCACGGTGCTCCATCTACATGTCACCTGGAGATTCCCCAGCAAGGGGGGAAAGTCTCCTTCCAGGTGGGACCAGACTGGCGAAAGACTGGAGTTGCTTTTTAGCAGAAAGATTCAATGCTTCCACTCATTTGTTATGAACACAGTACCATAACCATGACCTCTTTATGACATTTAAATGTGATCTTTCCTTAAAACCACAATGTACTCCCTTGCTTACATGATACTGGCTTTGACATTCCAGCTATATCAGACCAGTGCAGTTGAAGAGAACTTAGCAAACAGCATCATAGCAAACAGCACTTTAAGAGTTTTCCCTATTATGTTTTTTTCTTCTAGAATCTGGGGCCACCTCAGTTCTCTGAGGTTCTCATAAGCACTACTTTAGTTCTGTCAAGAAGGACTATAAAACTTCCAATGCTTTGGAACAACACATGGTCATTCAGGCTCATTGGCTAACTGGGTATTTCTTCTTTCTTGTCCTAGTATTGATTTCTCAGAAAATCATTCTGAAACCATGAGTTAGTTGGATTTTAGGGGTGGGAAACAAAGATAACCAGCTGATTAGTTCTTAATCTAAATTAAAAAATCAATCAATCAATCAGCATGTCCTTCCCTTAATGGGCCTTATTTATTTAGGATTAATTAGGGTGGTGTTTTCCAACTATACATCATGTCTGCCACGAGGTTAGGAATGCATCATTCCTACCTGCTACTAGGGAACTGTAGCAAGTTAGGATGTCAGCTGGGTTGCAGCAGTTTCCTGCAAGTACATCCTTCTGCCTGGAGCCTTGTGCAAAATGATACACTTCACTTTGTCCTCCCTCATGGCAGGCTGAGCTGTACCATGTAAGTTATACCAGGCAAAAGCATTCCCAGGGATGGTTGCTGCAGTTTAGCTGACTCATGATAATCTGTTGAACTGTTGTGATTGGATCATCTCTACTCTTTCTCTAATGAAAGCTGAATCTTTTTTTTTTTCATGCCCCTCATTCTCTGAAGCTGCTACTTTGGATAAAAATACCATCCATCATGAAGCTAGTGACACAGCCATGGGAGGGGGCAAAACTGCTCTTCTGCAAATTCTTGTAGCTTATGGAAGGCCTTTAATAAATTCCTTAAGATCTGATGGTTTTAATCTACCAGGCTAGTAATTGAGATGGCTACTTGGCATGCATTTATCCTGCATCTCATCACTTTCTCCTATGTATATCACATCATATCTTAATTAGAAAAGTGAGTAGGTCTGCCTTGAAATACACTAGAAACATGCCTCTTGAGGAAAAAAAAGCAAAGTCTTGTTTCATGCTCCATCTTTTTTTGTGTGACTGCAAAAGGAAGATCAGAAGTTATAGAACGTACCACATAGCCAGGAACTTTTCTACCTGGTGATATTGGATGTTCATTCGTGAAAGAATGATCAGTCTTTTTATTACCTGACTAGCAACTTGTTGAAATGACTGAGGAGCTGAGGTTTTCTTATAGACCAGCAAGTCTGGAACTGTATTAACTGTATTTGGAGGATGAGTCAGCTGAGCTGTCCAATGCAGAGAATCAGATGAAATCAGATGTGTGTTCACAGCCTCAGACCCAAACCCTAGGAAATTACAGGCCCACAAGGAGATCTCAGCATAGCAACAGGGCACAAACAAAAGAATTCCAAAACAAAAATAAAACCTTCTTCCTGTTGAAATGCTTTAGCCAGACTTTATTTACCAACTCTATAGACAAAATTATTACAGGTGATTAGATTCCATATACTTCCATAAAGGGAAATGCAAACACAGCATTTCAGTCCAGGACCTTGAGTAGCAACCAGGAATAAAGCTGAAGGAAAGTGTTGGTCAGAATGAGTAAGGATTAGTGAGTCTGTCCTTGAAGGACAGCTGCAACCTTGAGTAGCCATCATCAGGGAGTGTAATCTGGGAGGAGATATCTGTCTAGCTCTGGCATTTGGGGGTTGCTTCCTCTCTTTTGGCTCAATTTAGGAGAACCTGGATGGTCTCAGTGCAATCAAGTGATTTCCAAGGATCACTTAGTTGTGTCTGCAGAGGGCCAACATAAAGACTTCTGCACCACCAAAGCTCTATTTGGATGGCTTAGATGGTTGTAAATAGCCTTGTGCTGGCATTCCACACAGCAATGGATTTCCCTTGGGGATGGAAAAGCCTTGTCTGGGATGACTCTTGGAACCACTGCTGAGCTGCCAATTATACATTGTATGCTTAAGCCGATAGCAGCAAATAATCTTACCCTGGCATATTACCTCATAGTTATCTCATGGACTAGAGTAACATTCAGTCACAAAAGGTTTCTCATTTTTGAGGGGGAGAAAGAAGGGGATGTTAGACATTCTGAACCATTTACACTAGGTGTCTTGAAAACTTTGGAGTAAGGGGGTAATGGTTGATAGAAAAAGCAAACTCTACACTGGGACAAAGTGCAAAATATGCTAGGATTGACTTATAAAGTTGAGGATGCTTTATAAACATTTTATTGGTGAGTTTTAGCTATGATATTTGGAACTTAGCACTTTCCTGCTATCACCCTTCTGTCCTGCACTGGACATCCCCAGTCCCTTAAAGCTTCATAGCTGCTAGCAGGTCTGATATTCTCATTCAGAGCACTCATCCCTTGGTCTCTTTTCCACCACCCTTACCTTTTCTTAGGCATGCAGAGAAGCTCTGTGATTTTGTATTTTTTTAATGCATTTTTTTTTGATGCCCTGTTTTCAGCAGGGCACCTTAAAGGTCAAGTAAGACATTTGATATATTTTAACTCGGGCAGCTTTGGAGATGAACAGATTTGACATATTTAAATAAAACATCCTAATAGCATGTTCTGGCCTTGAAGGCCTCAGGCAGCATACATTGTATTTGTTAGACACTATGGCTTAATTACTCTCATAAATGAATTATACCCATTTCAATTTAAAACCATAAGTGTTGCATTTGAACTAGGGTCAAATTAAACTTTCTGTCAATTATGCAGATTACTTAAGCAATTATGTAAATTGTTAATAAATTCTTAAATGGAAGGAATTTTTTTTTTCCCCTTTTCCTTGCAAAAATATATATTTTATGCATTTACCGAGCTTAAACGCTTCCAGAGAATGAAAGTATGGGAGATAAAGAGAGTGTGGCTTTAAATAGCTCTCTTGGGATTTGCTGCACTGGCTATCACCACCTTATACATGGATGGATAAGGGTCATCTGCTCTCGAGCTGGATCAGGAGAAGGGGGCCAGCAAGTTAATGCCAGGTGATGGCTCTCCTTCCTCCCATGGTGTGAGAAGTGCTAGTGGGCTTAATGCTGTACTGGTGTCAACCAGTACTGCCAAAGGTTGTTCACAGTCTGAGGGATGGCAGGGTAAGCTCCCATACTTTGTAATGCATTTCCATAGATAGGAAGCTTTTGGAAGCAGTGAGTTCTCCTTTGATTTCCACTTGCTTTACTCTTTGAAGTCTGTCTCCCTCAGTGAGAGAGAAGCAGGAGCTTTGCTATTTATCTAAATACGTGCTGGTTAGAGTCAAGAATGAGGAAGATAATAATAACAATATAAGGGAATAAACCCCATTCCCTTCTCTGGACTTGTATTTCCTTCTGGACTGCACCCACTGACAGTAAAATCTTGATCTTGCTTCTGTGAGGAAGAGGGTGGAATTGCAGAGTTATGACCAAGGAACAATCCTGCAGAATTTAGGCCACTGCTCACTGGATGTATTTTGATGCAATTACGCTGAATTTATTTCGGTGCAAGAGTGATTGGAATTTTCAGGGTCCAATTTTACTCCTGTCATTAGGGGGCTCAAGTCTCCCAAGACCTGCTAGTCCTCTCACATACACCAGTTTTATGCCCCTGTATTTCTATTGACTTAATTAGAATGACTCCCTGCAATGTGAAGAGAATTAGGTCCATTAACTTCAATGGGAACTTTCATTAGGACTCAATTCAGTCTCCAGGGACTTCTAAATGAATTAAAGTGACATCTATTTTGTGCCCCCATGGATCAGAAAGGTGCAAGTTACATTTCTGTGTTGCCTCCACCCATTTTACGCTGACTTGCACGTTGCTGTTATTGCATCTTGCTGATTTGTGTTCCTCCCAGACCAATTTTTGCTTGTCAAAAAACCAGAGAGGTTTCCAAGTTTCTACAAAGACATGTCTGTGATTTATCCGAGCCTGGCACTCGACTCATGGCTAGTCTTGTTCCTACCCTGATGCAAGTTGTTCCAGTGCCGGGTGGGGTGAGAACTGGAAATCCCACCAGGAAAAACAGGAAAGCAGACCAGTGGTTGGGTCTAGGAGTTCAGGAGCTTTTGCATCTCAGTTTTGGCAAGGGTGGTGCTCAAATCCAGAACCTGGGCGTTCCCAGCTTGGCCCGTGACTAATTGAAATCCTAATAAAGAAAAGGCCTCTGCCCTCAATCCTCCAGGCCACTTACCTTGTGCAAATTAACATTTTAACATCAGTTATAAAATGTGATACATCTCTGGGTGGAGGGAGGGGGGGGGGTGGGGAGGGGGGTGGGAAGGGAGGCATGAGGGAGGGGGAAGCATCTAATGCAATGAAATATGCATATCAAAGCCTAAAAAGAAATGGGAAAATTCAATGAATGCTAAATTATGGACCTACAGAGGGCCTTCTTTGTTAAAATCTACATGGCAGTATCTTTAAACTCCAGAGTATTAACCAAAGGCATAGGGGCAAACATACCTGGCAACCCTTTACTTTTTATCCTTTGTGACACAGAGCAAATACTTTATAAAATATTAGATGAAAGGGCCCTTTCAAAGCTACTCTGCTTTTATGGTGCCTTTCTCTCGAGCTGTTCTGCATACTTAAAAGTCAGAGCCACCTTGAGTGGATTACATTTAGGGTTTTTTTTACAGTGCATTATAGCTTTTTTTCACAGCAGACGACGTAACAAGCCACCCGACCTGCGTTCCCAGTGCCTTGTTGTCATCATGATAAGCATTTGCTGTGATAGGAAGGCAAAGAGAATCAACCTTTTTAAAACACACACAAAACCCTCGCTGCTTTGTTGAAGCAAGCGGCAGCCCCGGCTCACAGGGATACGCAGGGGCTGTAGACAGAAAGCTATTTAGAGCATTGAAAACAGGCTTATTACCCTGCTATTTTTTTTTTGTGCACAGGATTTTATTTTTTTTTCCTCCCCTCCTTCCCTCTCTCTCTCTCCTTTTTTTTTTTTTTCCTTTCTTTTTTTTTTTTCCCTGTGACATTAGAGAGTCCGAAGTGACATACATTTTTTATAGCTTCATAAAGTCGTCTCCTGACCGGGTCACCCTTCTCATAACTAGGGAGCAGAACGCTTGAAAAAAGCCATTCATCAACGTGAAAGGAGCCGCTGTCTACTGGCTCCAATATGCACACAGTCTGGCAAGATTCAGCTCAGTGCAAATGCTAAGTTACTCCTTTGCTAATGCCAAATGACCCGCTCACTTCTATTAGCACACAGAAGGGGACAAGAAGGGCATGGCTGCTGTCCGTGCCTGCATAAATGCCTCTCAAGATGCAGCCTGGGATCAACACTTCTTGCTAAATGTACTGAACACATTAAAAAAAAAAAAGGGAAACAAAAATAGTTTCATATTTATACTAATTAAATATTCAATTAAACAAAGATAAAATTATGGCAAGAAAATTTGTTCTTGCCTAATGGGCTATGTCCCGTTTATTACTTCACACATATACCATTAAAATCTCTGCTAAGGGATGTAGGATTGTTACTCCTGGTTTATGTCTTCCCTTTGCCTTCCCCCCCACCCCTCCCCACAGCTCTTTGTTCTGATCTGAGCTTGTAGGACTGGGTAGGTAAAATCAAACAGAAGGACAAACAGACTTCCCTTTCTGCTGTGGGAAAGCTCCCCGCTTTAGAAGCATTCTGTGCAACACAGACGTTTGCAAAGGGCTTGCATGCGGGAATACACCGACACACAGGGAAAAGGGAATGATTATCCTGGATAAGGCCTCTCTTTGCTATTAATGATGACCAGGACCAGATGCCTTCAAGGAACACCCTCGAGACCCTCTAGTGGGCAACTCAGGGATGACCTGCCAAAAGAAGAAGTTTCTTCCTGACCCTAAATAATTAGTTTAGACTTCTGCCAGGAAGCCTGAGGGTTTACCCCAACCTCTTGGAAGGAAAAAAAAAACCAGTCTGTTAGCGATGTTCAAAAGGAGCAGTGGTTTTTGTGTGTTATCAAAATAGATATTAAATGGCTTTTTCAATCTTGTCTTTGGCTCCAAAAAGAGTTTGTGGCAATGAATCTCCTAAGTTAGTAAGTCACTGGGTTAAGAATCATCAAAAGCAACACCAAGGAAACAGTTTACTCTCTCAAATTTAAATGTGCTTCATTGTTCCTCTGTTCTGGAAGAGTGATAAATAATTCCTTGATTTAACTTCTCTATGTTGTTTGTTATTTTTTTAAATCTCTTCCACTCATCTTCCCTCTGGCTCATCTTTTCCCAATGCCGAAGGCCTCTCATGATTTTCACTTGTGATGTTAAGAAAATAATTAACTACCCCTTTGTAATTTTTGTGACAATCCTGTGAACTCCTGTAGCTATTTGGTATGTTTGCTGCATATAAAGTGCTTATTCATACAATGAAGTGATACCACTTGCTTAACAGGTTAGTTCCTAACTTTGCTCAGTCTTCTGCTGTTGCCACTGTGGCTGTACATTTAACCACGGCTTTATTTACCTTTACCAATGCCCAAACCTTTGGGTTCTTCCCCCTCCCCCTTTAAAAATTATATATACCATGGAGTTCCTGCAAACTGTGGGTCCCTGCAATTAAATCTGTCTGCTTATATGGGACTTCTCCTTTATAAACCCTGAAGGTTTACAACAGCCACAGTCTTGGTCTGCCTTTGAAAGCAGAAAGCTTTTGCAGGATGAACGCAGTGAAGCTCTTCACCTAAGGAAACCTCAGTTCACCATAGAATTTCGTTTGTACAAATAGCTTCTTGAGTGCTTTTCTCGTTATTAGTCAGAGCTAATTGTCTTCATCTTTCTCCTAAACAGGGCACTAAGTTTTAAAATACTGTTTATCAGAAAACAGTTTTCTCAGAAACGGGTTGGGAGGGTGTCAGTGGGGCAAGTCGGTCCAGAAATAAATTAAAGTGCATTGTTAGTACTTCCTGGATAATTTGCTTTCCAGAATCCACCTAAGCAGACATCAGATGTTAAGTGGAGGAGGCAGGCTTGTCAAAAAAACATTTTAAAGCTTTTTTTTTTCTTTTTTTTGAGGCAACCATTATAGTGTCTTATGTGGGTGGGCCTTACAAGAACTGCCAGTCAGAAGTACCTTCCCAAACTGAATGGATGCAGAGAATGTTAAAATAAATCCATGGAATTCAGAGGAAAAAAAACCAAACAACAAAACAAAACACCAAAAAAAACCCCAAAACCACCAAACCCCCAAGCTTTCATCTTCCCAAGATTTGGGTCAAAAGTCCAAATGGAAAATTTTGAAGGCCTTATTAACATTTCTTCTTTGGTCATTGCTGTTTAGGACCCTTCTCCAACGAACAGTACTTCATTCTTTCAAGAGCCATTTTCCAGTTAGACACATAAAGGTCACAAAAACAGGCAATAAATGTGGGGGAAATTCAGTATGGAGTCAGTGGCTAAACCTAAACTGGTGACCCCATTCCTTCAGGCAGGTATGGTTCTGCCTGCTTTAAGATGCCTTTGTAGGAGACAGAGAATAACACTTATGAAGATAGCTGGGTGTCAAGGCAGGCAGGCTGTAATTGCCAATTATAAAAGGAGACGGTGAGGCTGCAATATTGATTGAGTTTTTGGAAGAGAAACTAAAGTAAACATAGTACATTCTGCAAGCATCACATCTTTGTTGTGCCAAGTTAGATAAAACATGGCCAGAGGATTTGTGCTATAGAAGTTTGTCAAATGCTCCCGTTGACAACTGAAAGTCTTTCCCAAAATGGTGTCTCCAGAGAGTTTGCTTCTTTTCTGTACCGCTTGCCGTGAAGAAACAAGCTCTCAAAACCAGAAATTAAAAGTCCTGATTGGTTTTGAAGCAGAGATTCTCTGTGAAATCCCAAATGGTTTCCAACTGTTTCACATTCAAAGTACTTCCAAGTATATGTGGAACTTAAAGCACAGGAACAATTGGGCAGTAGGAGTGGATGGAGATTAAGCATCCCTCGTTTCTTTTCTGCCATCATCCTAGTGAATGCAATGTGACACTGAAACTATGAAGATGGACACTACCAGGTTTTAACAAAGGTCAAATGTCTGCTTGGATCAGCTGGGTTCAAATTCACCTGCAGGCTGCTTAGGCTATTCCTATGCTTCCCCATCCTATAGCGTTCCCACATGACTCCCTGTCTGTTTCTGGGCACATTAAAATCACAGCAGAAATCAGCAGGCAACAGAGGCACTCAGTCCCTCAATCTATTCTTAAAATACAAACCATAAAGAATTATGTGAGAAGCAGGAAGGAATTTGAAGTTTCTTGTTCAGTGCCGAGGAGCTCGTCGGAAGCTTCAAACACCCATTTTCCATAAGGAATGGAGATGCATCCTCCTTTGCTGGTCCCCATGTTTTCTTGGAGAGATTTTGTTTTGCAGGATGTATTTTCTTGTAAGATTTGCTAAACAGTCTAGTTACAGGCAGTTTCATAGCCACAATTTCCTTCGCTTTCTCACTGTGACTTGTATATGAATTTGTGGGCAGAACTGGATGGCTAAGTAATTTATGGAGAAGGTCAATACCAGATTTGTGTGAATAATTGATTTTTCAGCTTGTTTGTGATTTTTTTTTTTTTAAAAAACAGACTGTTTAGAGTGCAGCTGAAAAAGAGCCTTTGTTAATGTCCTGAATGCCTCACTCAGTTGAAGGGGGAAAAAAAAAACCCAACAACAATCCACACTGAAATATTTTATTCTCTGGAAGTCTTAATTGTAATCAACCTAAAGTGCACTGAGAACAGAGCAACTCAAGTTGAAAAAGAAAATTAACAAAGCAAAGTTTGAGCTTTTCTTAGGCCTCTTCAAAAGGAATAATTTGGTCAGTTCGACTTTTTCTTTTCTCTGCTCTTAAAGCAAAAAAAGGCATTTTGAAAGAAGCTTTTACAACCAAAACATTTGTCTGGCTTTAAGTATTGCTGAAAATGACTGCCAAGCGTGGAAAAAATTGAGTTTTGTCTTTTCTGTGATTTCTGTTATTCTTAAAGCCTTTGGTTTTGTCTATCAGATCTTGAGCTCTTCATTTAAATGTGAAAATATACTGAAATTAAAAGGGAGTTGAAAGAAAACATTGATTGGGTTCTGAACAACCTCAGGGACACCAAGGGGAATTATTTTTGTTTGGTTTAACACAATCCTTCATGAACAACTTGAAACTCTGTTAGCTAGCAAACAAAAAGCTTTGCAAGTAGGAAAAGAAGCATTATTTGCAGCTAACCGTTTTTCTTTTAAACTGAGGTACGCTCTCTCTTCAGCATACACTGAAATACTCCCACTGACTCCAGGTTTCTATTTCCCACGTCCCACCTAAGTTATGCTGAGGGGTGGGTGTCAAGATGAAGGTGCCAGTCTCTTTTCAGTGGTGCCTAGTGACAGAACAAGGAACAATGGGTACAAACTAGAACACAGGAGGTTCCACCTCAACATGAGGAGCCACTTTATGGTGAGGGCACTGGAGCAGGCTGCCCAGAGAGGTTGTGGAGTCTCCGTCTCTGGAGACTTTTAACACCTATCTGGATGCATTCCTGTGCAGCCTGCCCTAGGTGATCCTGCTTTGGTTGAACTCAGTGATCTCTGCAGGTCCCTTGCAACCCCTAACCTTCTGTGATTCTCTGATTCTGTGCTATTGTCACCTCCAACCTCTCTATAATTTTCTGGCCATGCTCTCCCAACAGCTCGCCCATCTCTCAGTACTGCATCCTTCTATATCTTATAACAGCTTTGCCCCAATCTCGCGTTTCCATTCCTTCACAACCTGCTACTTTTCTCTCTTTCCCTGACACATTGTCCTATCTTTTGCCTCCCTATCACATCTTGCTGTTGGATCACTTCATGCTGCATTCCATTAGCATACTGAATACCAGCAGAGACAAGGTACCAATGTCGTGGGACATGACCCGCAACATTTAGATTGAGACGCACATTTTTGGATCACTCACCCTAATCCCAATTGAGATGAAATGCATCTGAGCCACAACTTTGGCAGATGGCTCACAAATCAGGTGTTTGCAAAATGCCCCCCCAAAAGTAGGAAGCATTTGTGTATGCTTTGTGAACTCCAACATTCCCTTGGTGACAAAGAGCCTGGTCCTCTCCTTGGGCACTCAGGAGGGGCTTAGTTTTCAGGAGATTTCCCCCCCAAAAAACATAGATGGCATTTTCTGACTCAACTAGTGAGAGTTAGTTTTTTGCAAGGATTTTTGCAAGGCTTTTTGGGAGAGTGATTTTTTCTTTTGGTCTGGTTGTTGTTTGTTGTTTTGGTTTTTTTTTTTTCTTTTTCCTAGTTAATTTTTGGAGCTCACCTAAACCTCTTGCTCAGTCTCCTGTAGATAATTAGCTTGAATGCCATTTCCATCCGTCGTGCTAATGTGAAATCAGACAATGTCAGGAACTGGTAGAATGGGTTTTGAAATGAGATTGCTTACTTTGTGGGTGTGCAGAGGGGATTTTTAGTTTGATTTTTTTTCTGGGACTTGGGGAGCCGCTGGGGACATTGTTTCACATATCTTTTCACTTGCTTTTATTAACTGCATTGCACAGAATTTGCATTAAGTCAAGAGCAATGCACAAACAGCTGCAAGAGGGAGAAAAAAAAATACCCTGCTCGCTCCCTTCACTTGAAGCAAACATCAGTAAGAGGGTTACAAAGGGTAGTTATGAATCATTTGGAAACCCTTGTTTTGCAACCCTCTTTTAATAGTTGCTTGTCCCTGGACAGTTACTGCCTGCCCTCTTCCTGGTGGTATATGTATCAGGCAGAGATGTGTTAATCAGCTTTATGAAGTCTGACCGTAGCAAGCCTCCTGCCTATAGTCAGTCAATCAGTGTTCAGCCTGATGGTGCAGTTCTCCTCTTCGCTGTTCCACTGGTTGAGTTCATTGTTCAAATATCCTTGGTGGAGTCACCCGGGAAGGGATTCTGCACGAGGTCAGGGTGCCTCTGTTTCATCCTTCTCGTAAAGTTTGAATGAAACTCAGCTGAATGATGCTTCTTAAATAGAGTGGCTGGGTTTTGTTGTGTTTGGGGTTTTTTTTCTGATTTGCCTCCAGAGTCCTGGGAACAAGGGGCTTAAGTTTTGCTTGGTGTTGTAAGTCAGGAAGAACAGCAAGAGAGTTACAGATTTACACAGACATAAAGCAAGTGGAAGTGAAACCAGAGTCCCCACTTCTTTCATCCTGAACACAATGCCCTTTTGCTTTTTCTCTGCCTTCCACTGAAAAGAAAGATCCCTACACCCACCACCACATTGCTTTCCTACCACCTCATTACTCCTCTGTGAATGCTTCTTGCTTTACCATTTCAATGAGGAACGGATTCGAAAAGTTTACAACAACCCTCTTGTCTCCAAGGGAGGAGAGGAACCCCATAAGGTGCTGGGTAAGCTCGATAGCCCTCTGAGCCTTCCCATTTCCTAGAGAATGTGCTTCATATCTTCCAGGCTGAACTCTATCCTCGAGCTGTGATCCTACAGTGACATGTGTGGGTCCCTGCCCCTACACTTGTTTGAAGCTCTGTACCGGAGCGTGTCAGTGCCTGTCCCCTGCTTGTATCAAGGCTGCAGACATCCAACAAGTGTAAACCAATCTTCACAGGCACATGATGCATGCACAGCAATTTGTTAAATTTCTATATATGACACTTCCTTCCCCCGGCACCCCTCCCCACCTCTCCTCTCAGTGTAGTTGAACTTTAAAGGGCCCAGGAGGAAAAAAAAAAAAAAAAAAAAAAAGAAATAAGACTTTAAATAATTTATTTTGGAGAAACAGTCAGTGAAGAGGAACAAATAATGTTTCACTAAAAGAAGTGGGACCTTTGACACTCCCCTTTTCGCTCGGGTACCTGAAGGCCTAGCCGGATTGCATTAGTGAAATTTTCGTTTGATGGCATTTTAATATTCTGCCTTGATGACTTTTTAGCAACATTTACTTTCAGAGGTCTTGAGTGCTCCCTCGGAGGAAATGAAACATGTCAAAGCCCATTACAAAAATCAAAATTTAAATACCTCGGCCACGTTGGGGCTCACACACAATCCCATCAGCGCTTAAACTGCGGCTCACAACTACTCATTCACTTGCTCAGTTGGTAATGAGTACATTTGATGAAGCATTCTGGGGTCACGGAACATACGTTAGTGATCTAAACTTAACCCTTTGATTGCTTCTCCACACAGGAGCAGGGGAGGGGGCTCTTTATTGAAATGTTATGTTAGAATCATTTCTGGCAGTGCTGAAATAACTTTTTTCTTTCCTTTTTTTTTCTTTTCCTTTTTTTCTTCCCCTTGTTTTTTTTTAATTTCCTTTTTCCTTTTTCCTTTTTCCTTTTTCCTTTTTCCTTTTTTCCCTTTCCCTTTCCCTTTCCCTTTCCCTTTCCCTTTCCCTTTCCCTTTCCCTTTCCCTTTCCCTTTCCCTTTCCCTTTCCCTTTCCCTTTCCCTTTCCCTTTCCCTTTCCCTTTCCCTTTCCCTTTCCCTTTCCCTTTCCCTTTCCCTTTCCCTTTCCCTTTCCCTTTCCCTTTCCCTTTTTGTTCAACAATTGCTTTGATGAATTGGAATGTTAATAAGCATGATGGGAAGACTTTATTGAAGGTAGGGAATGAGCTGGGCTGGGAATACAGAGCAGTTAGCTGAGCTCCTCAGCCACTGAAAGACAAGTGCAATACTGGAGCTCTCTTCTTATGAAACCTGCTTTTGGGCTTCACTGGAAATCTTCCCTGTATTAATCGACTTTCTTTTCTTGTTGATATATTGACTGGCATGGTAGACACAAATGGGGATGTCCAGTGCAGGACAGAAGATAGCAAGAAAGTACTAAGTTCTAAATATCATAGTACTGTGTAGTAAGTTCTAAATATCATAGCTAAAATTAATCAATAAAATGTTTATAAAGCATCCCCACTTTATAAGTCAATCCTAACATATTTTGCACTTTGTTCCAGTGCAGAGGTTGCTTTTTCTACCAACCATTACCCCCTTTCTCCTTATTTTTCAAGACACCTAGTGTGAACGGTTCAGAGTGTCTAACATCCCCTTCTTACTCTTCTTCCCCTCAAAAATGAGAAACCTTTTGTGACTGAATGTTACTCTAGTCCATGAGATAACTATGAGGTAATATGCCAGGGTAGGATTATTCGCTGCTATCAATTTAACCATACAATGTATAACTGGCAGCTCAGCAGTGGTTCCAAGAGTCAGACAAGGCTTTTCCATCCTCAAAGACCGGCTCCCAGCTGCTCTTTAGCATCCTAGTGCAATCAGCAGAAGTCTGCTTGGTTTGTCCAGCAATAGGTGTCCCTTCAGTCAGACAGCTTTTCTCCATCATCTTCCTTTCCATCGCAGTGGTAAAATGAGCATCCAGAAAGCAAGTGTGATGCAGAACCCAGAAGTTCATTAGGATCCAGAATAACATCCTGTGCAGGAAAGGCCAGGTATCATAACATTGTTAGAGGTAACTTTGTATCCATGTAAACCACTTTCTTCCAGAAACTTATGTTTCAGAACTGAAGCTCACATTTCAGAACTACATTTACTCTTCTGTTCTCATGTTAAATTTGTCTCTGGAGCAGTCCTGTAAAGATGATCTACCGTTAATTTTGAGGGGTTCAGTCTTCAGCACCAGGGTTACAGGAGAGGCAAAACTTGTCTTAATTGCATAATTTACTGAAACAACCATTAGTAAGCTGCAAATTGCTCCAAGTTAAGGTCAGCTAAAAATCTTAAACCTGAGGAAGTTTGCAAATACAGTGAGAAAAATTTGGACCCACGCTACAGCTCACAAAGGACAATCACCCTTAAAGCTGATCTCACATGTGAGTGATAAGATGCCAAACAGCCCCTGAAGATGGAGGAATGATCAAACTTTGGCAAAGAGCTTGGATCTCACCTGAATATCAATGACCCTTTGAGCTGATGGGAGACTTTCTCCCTCACACACAATTAGATAGAGATTAGACTGGGCTAGAAATTCCCAAAGGCAAAATACAATAAAAACATTGTACATGGGGAAGGTTGTAACCCTTTCTTTTGTTGATGAAAGGGTAGCATAGCTCTAAGGATTCATAACATTAAACAGTTGCAGGTATTGTGAGGAGACCACTATTAAATTGAATCAGGCCCCACCACTATTTTGTTGTGGGCCTTTATTGCTAGGAGGAACACAGAATGCAGGAAGCATCTCGAGTGTAAAAGCTCTTTCTGGGATTATGAAGGACAAGTGGTTCAGTGCAATTTATACACGCTATAAATGTTGTCAAAAGTCCAGTTGCAGCCTCTTACCAATTGCTGTGCGTGGCACTAACCATGATGAGGAGGGTAAAATGCTGGTTGTTATAAGCAAACTTCAGGAGCTCCACTTATTCCACCTTGGCTTCTCTTAGGATATGACACAATTCATTGTGGCCAATCTAACTGTAAATTATTTTGACCTGGAATTACTTTAATCATCTTCTGGAAATGTGCTTGCAATCAATTTTTACAAGTAAGAATAGCTAACAGGAGCCAGTTTTAACCACATATATTCAGCTGATGTCAAATACCAAGGCAGGCAGTTAGCAAACCGGGGGAATTTTGCAGTGAATTTGTGCAATGAATAATTTTGATGCTCTGTGATGAGAAAAAGGAGGCAAACCCACAGAACTTGTTACAGATTCTTCGCTCACCTCTGTTAGTAACTAGGTAAAATCAATACAATATGAATGAGGGATCCTGAAATCAGGTAAACGAGACAAATATAAGGAGGCTTCTGCAATTCTTATTCTTAGCGAGCAGCATCAAACTTTCTTGCTTTGGCAGAATTTGTCAGAAGCTCCATTTCAGAAACAGGGAGCAGAAATTGATCTGTGAGAGCTGTCCTCATCACACAGTAAGAATGCAAAGCAGAGGACCTCGTGTGCACTCCAGACTTTGACGTCTTCATACTCAAACCCACAGAAAACAGCAGCCAAGCAATTTGACTGTTATATGATAGATAGTCACTGAGATAACATCAGCACTGAAAGGCAGCCTGGTTGCATTTGCCCTGGTTCTGCCAATCTGACTCCAGACCTGTCTATGAATTTGTTGACCCATTTCTCCCTCATTCTGGTGCCCGTCCTGTGCACCACGTACGCTATAAATCCATCGTGCGGTATGCTGTGCTGCTCTTCTGTAACATGAATTTATGCTAATGGCTGTCTGCATATGCTTATATCACATATCTATATTAAACTTAATAGTCTGTTACATTGCTTCTTAACCCTGTGTCCACACATGATTAACTTTTCTGATTTCTTTCAAAACCGTTATTAACACAGTGTAGCATTTCACTCAACATGTCACTAACTTTCCCTGCCTGATGGGGGAGTTGGGGTAATTATACAGCCCTACAGCTCTTCCAAGCAGCACTCCACACAAAGAGGTATGAGTTTATTCAGAGGTTCAGGGAGCTCTGTGGATGTGTGTTTGTGTACACTTGCTTTTGTTTAAAGATGTGCAGAAGTAAAGGACGATTCTTCAAAGGCTGTTTTACAGTGTAATGATTCTTAACTAAGTTCAGTCCTCTTGGGTCCAGATGTCAAGTTTAGAGGAAAGATCATTGACATCCTTGCATTTGTAGTGGCATTCATGAAAGTCACTTTAAACATGAAGCTGGAGTTTAAAGGGTAGTTCAGACGATATGGAACTTATTTGCAAAACTTTCTGGAGACCTACAGAGAGCCAGACTTGAACCACTCTGATAACGCAAGGATGGCAATCAGAAATATTCTTTCTATGCAAATATCATTGCAATATAAATTAATTAATTTATGGCATAAAATACTGGGCTTGCTTACAGATGTACAGTTGCATTAGTACAGACACAGACTTCTCAACTTTCTGCTCAAGGGAGCACCAACACATTTTCGTACCTCAGTCACGGCTCTGATTGTGGCTGCTAAAAGCAAAGCTGTTTGAGCTGGGAGGTTCTGCCATGCAGCACACTTTCTTCAGTCAGAATGGCATATCAAATTCTCCTGTTTCATTTTCATGACATGTTTTAAGGTTAAAATGCTACTCTCATTTATACATCTCTAAAACCATGAAGTCATGCTGGAATACAACAGCCTTTGGAAAATTCTGCCCCCTGCAATTCACATTTAAAAGGTTAATTCTTTATTCCCCTTCTATTTTACCTGTGGCTTTTGACTTTCACTTAGTTAGGAGATGGGACAGCGAAGAGAAGAATTGCAACAAATTGTATGTCAGCTATAGCTTCATGCCATGTACTTGCCCTAAATAATGGGAGTAACAGGGACACAGCCACCAGTTTTGCTGGATGAAGATGGTTATTTCTAAGGAAGGTGAAACAGTGGTCTCCAAATCAGCAAGTAAACCAGCAGGATCAGCATTCAGGAGCTTCTAGCTGCAACCTTGACACCACTGGCTTTCAGTGACTCTAGACAGCACAGGCACCTTACCATGGAATTTCAATGTAAAAGTGACTTTCCATGAAATTTTCCAAATCTGAGCATGATGAAAAGTACTATCAGATGTGAGTGAATAGGATATCCTTACTTCATGTACCATTATTCTGCAATGCTCTGTTGAAAACTGTCATCACTCTCTAGTGTAAGGACACAACTGAACCCATAGAGCACGTTTGTGTGTTAGTGTTGATGGCTAATGAGGACAGACATGGGCATGGATTACTTTTTGATTATCAATATAAAGACATGGTCCATACACTCAAGAGCTTTCTTGATAGACTATATGTGAAGGAAAGGAAAAATACAAGCTATGGCAAAAGTAGCTCAAATAAACTGTCATCCAATTTCTTATTCTCCTGTTTAGTTCAGTTTGCACAAACCTTTTCTGAAGCTTATTGATGACTGTGTATTTATTCAGCCCAATTTTGAATTCAGAAACACAGATCTTTCTTTAAAAAAAATGAGAGCCCACTAAGAAAAGTCTATGTTAGTTTTGCTGTGCAGAGTCTTGAGAGGTCAGTTGTAGTAGCCCTTGCCAAATACAGTTTTCAGGTTGTGTTCAAATAAAGCTTTCAGGTACCGTGTTTTGTGTTTGGTTCTGGGCCCCTCACTACAAGAAGGTTCTGGAGTATGTTCAGAGAAGGTCAATGAGGCTCATGAAGGGCCTGAAGCACATGGCCTATAAGGAGCATTTGAGGCAGCTGGGGCTGTTCAGGCTGGAGGAGGCTGAGGGGACACCTCATTGCTCTCTACAGCTCTCTAAAGGGAGGTTGGAGCGAGGAGGGGGCAGCCTCTTCTCCTTGGTAGCCAGTGACAGGACCGGAGGAAATGGTTTCAAGCTGTGCCAGGGGACGTTCAGGCTGGATGCTAGGAGATAGTTCTTCACAGAGAGGGTTCAGGCTGGATGCTGGGAGATACTTCTTCACAGAGAGGGTTATCAGACATTGGAATGGTCTGCCCAGGGCAGTGGTGGAGTCACCATCCTTGGAGGTGTTTAAGCAGCATGTGGAGCTGGCACTTAGGGACATGGTTTAGTGTAGACCCTTCAGTGCTGGTTGGGAGGTTGTACTGGATGAGCTTTGAGATCTCACCCAACTGGATGTTTTCTGATCTGTTCATGGGAAGGTAGGAAAGAGAAGGGCTCCTCAGCTGCTCTGAAGGAAATGACTCTTGCCTGGTTGCAACACACTCTCTTCTTGCTGAGTGGGCTGGCATTTTTTACACTTACTGAGTGGACAAATACACAATTTACTACTTTATGTGCATATGTACTTCTGGCTTCTGCTGGATCAGTTCTGGCTCACAAACTTCTGCTCCACTACTTGAATTTTCTTTATCCTTCAGTCTCTGGCCAATAATTTTTATGTTTACTGGATGACAGCTCGACCGACAGAACAATTTCTCTAGCATCGTATTATGCGTGGCTTAACTGGCAGCCAAGAAGCTATGAAATCGTCGTAATCATGAAGCAAAATCACTGTGTATGCTGATTTGGACACCCATTTTCTAAACAAAAGCACTTGCCAATAGAGATTGAACTGTTGAGGTCATGGACCCTGACCACCCCAAAGCTGGGAATGTATATGATCCAGCTCAGTGCCATATTTAAACATAAACCAAGTGGCAGCCAAGTCTATAGGAGCTCTATAAAACATTGAGCTTTCCCTGGTGTAATACACGTAGCCATCATGAAACAGATTGGGCACCAAGGGGGCAAAAATAGAGTGAAATACCAGAGTGCTCTTGGGATTGATTGTATCACATGAGCAGGGAAAAGGAAAGGACTTTTGCTAGTGGAAAAAAATGACTTGGCAACTCAGGGATATGTTGTAACAAGAACTTGAATAAAATAAATAGGGACCATTTTCAGGCTGTGGGGGCTGAATGAACACAATCAATCTTCCCTGGGCTGGAACTGCATCACTCTCACCCACAGCTCCCTCTACTGAATTAAAATCTCATGGTAACTTAAGTTACAGAGTGAGACTCAAACAAGGGACTTTGACTGAGGACTCTATGATGAGTATAATCGTATCTGGGATTTCTGAATGCAAGGTCTTGGGGAGTTACAGCCTCCCATTGGTACCAACTTGTAGAGCAAGTCTTGCTGATGGATTGATGTGGCCATGTTCAAGAAATCCAACAGTCTCTCTGTTCAGACTGGGTCTGCATGACAGAATAAATTGGTCCTCAAGCTAATGCTGTACCGTAATTTTTCATGACTCCTGTAGGCATGCCTTACCTACCACTTCTTTATCAGTCTTCCAAGTTCTCCTTACTTTCAGGTTCATGCTTTTCTTGCCCTTTTCAGGATGCCTTTGCCTTTCCTATTTTTGAGGAACTATGAAGGAAATAACAGAATCTTTGTTGTGGTGCCACTAATCCTGTGTTTGTTTGTGTTGTCACTTAACAATGGTTTCAAGGGTCCTGAACTTTGGCTGGAGGAAAAGCTTTCCTCACGAGTTTAGGGCTTAGTAGGTAGATCCTAAGCAGAGGAGATGTGGCCAGGTCTCTTAGGTGCTTCTTCACCCAAGTGGTAGAGAAGTTATGCCACTATGGTTTAGGGAGGTGCTGTGCCCTACTATGTGCATTAACTAGTGTCATGTGGCTCTTTGGGTTTTTAATTATTATTATTGTGGAAATACTTAATATGAACCAAGTTCATGTGAGACTCTTGAATAAAAGATTTCATTAAAAACCTTTGTCTGGCTATTTATTATGCTGCTGATCCCTGAAAATATAAAATGTCAT
Organism: Dryobates pubescens; assembly: GCF_014839835.1. Classification (NCBI taxonomy): domain Eukaryota; kingdom Metazoa; phylum Chordata; class Aves; order Piciformes; family Picidae; genus Dryobates; species Dryobates pubescens. The sequence continues at coordinate 2,715,156 of NC_071628.1, forward strand.
GTGCAGGAGTCAGACCTTCAGCTCTGTAGAGTTTCTGCTAATTAAATTGCTAAGTGTGTCTGTTATTAGGAAAACCACCAGAAATGCAACAAGGGGAGGGAGAGAAGTGCCCATCTTGTCCTTTCTCTGCTGAGCAGTGTTTGGATCACTCTGACCTCAGGGTCTCGTAGAGTGAGTGTCTATCCCATCTTACCCAAGGAGAGAAAGCAGGGACAGGCAAAGAATCAGAGCTGGTGGAAGCGCGTGGCCAGCAGTTCAGATGGAGACGTTCAGGCAAAACGTGCCCTCCTTAGGCACTCTCTTCACCCTCTCCTCCCCCAGCAGCCCTGTGCATCTGACATGTCTGTCAAAAGATACCCCGAGTCGCCTCTCCTCCCTCCCCTTCCTTTCTCATCCCTCTGCCCCTTTTTTCCTCCCCCCCTTCTTTCCCCTTATATGTGAATAGTGAGAAAATGACTGGAAACAATGTGCCAGTTTGCAGCACTTTACACTGAGGCCCTTTTCTCCTCACCCCTGACTCGCGAATGACTGAGAGTTGTTTTATTGTACAAAGATTCTCAGAGAAAAGAACTTTTATTTTACCCAATAACACAAGAATGGGCAACGGGCAAACAGTTAGTGCCTTGTTCCCAGCTGCCACTCAGACCGCGGCGGGGGAATCGCTAATGGGGTCTCTGTGCCGCCTCTCTCCTCTTCTCCGTCTCTCTCTGTCTAGTTTGGCTCGCGCCTCACTTGGCTGCCTGTGAGTGAGGGTAAAATGCTCCCGGGATAAGCAGCTCCACTGTGCTCAGTAACTCCACCTTTAGATTTTTTCAGGCCAAAAAGATTTGGAATTTTTTTATCATCAAGGTTTGGAAGGCGATCCAGACAACGGGGGAAGCCATGGGTGTAGTGACACAACCTGTAACTTGCCCCCTTGCACCTTGCAAAAGTGGAGTATGAGAAGAGCTGCAGCAGCAGGAGACATCATAGGGGGAAAAACAAATTAAAATAATTTCCACTAATACTTTAGCTGTTGACTCATAGCTGATATCTAAATGTCAGCCTTTTACAGCTTTATCGTGGCTTTATTAACCCCTCTTCTTCTTAGCTGAAAGGCAGGCTGGCTAGAAGGAAAGAATAATAAAGATTGGAGGATGGGGAGGCTGAAATGTGAAGAGTGAATTAGACTTGTTTAGAAAAGAAAAGACTAGACAAGAAAAGACAAGCTGGGAAAGAAGGGTGTGAAAAAAAACCTAAGAGAAAACATCACGCCATTGGCTGTCCAAGTGTTTCATATTCTCAGCAGCAAAGTACGAAGCATAGTTGTTGGAGACATTGAGAATTCAGGGGGAAAAACAAAAAAAAAAAAAAAAAAGAAGCTTCTACTTAATTTCATCCATAATTCTCAAAGCTCATCTGTCATTTAAAATCCTTCCAACCTGTTATACACTAAGTCTGCGATTATGGATAGGGTTTTTCAGATTCTGATGAAGTTAGGTACTTAGACTCAATGAGCTAGGAATCATCACATCTCTCTTGAAAATCCCCCACTTTGGGGTCTGTTAGGATTTGTGTGATCGGGCAGGATGCCATTAGGTGTGCAGTGACATCAGGGTCTACCGAAGTTTTCATGATGGACTAAGATGTTTTCCTGAGAACTTCCAGTCATACATGACATAAGACAAAAACCCCCAAACCTGTGGGGCAGGCTTTGTTTCTTTATTACAATACTTCATTTTTATTGCTTGCAAACACTTCCTAAGCTTTCTCAGTATATCTTAGGTTTGAGGTATTCATTTTCATTACTTATATTTTTCAGCAAAAAACAAATTGTTCAGTTGTTTTGGGAGACTGTAAGAAGTTCCATTCCTTGCTCTAATCAAAGAATGGGTGCCATTCATATTCCACTTAGACACATGGGAAAGAAGAAACTTCTTTTGGATGCATCTCCAATTATGATTTTTTTTGTTGTCATGTATTTGGGCTTCTCTCTCTGGCAGGAAGAAAACCTTAGTGTGTTTTCTTATAGTCAGAGGCACAAACATGAACTTCTGCATTTCTGAGGGTCCTCTGCCTTCTCTGAAACAGGCAAGAAAATATCATGAATATTGTGCCAAGGAGGATAAAATACTTCAGATAATTATGTCTAATAAAGAACCACAATATCTTTTATATATTAAGTTAAAAAAATAATTGGCATGCATCTACTGTAGAGGATTTTAAAAATCACAAATAGGAAATTTAATAAGGTTATATCTGTCTGAATCTCTTCTCTAAATCCTGGAAAAGCTGAGATATTTTATCACTAAGAAAAATCCATGCACATTGGAATCAAACTTGCTTTAGAGACCGGGTGAGGCTTGCTTTATAGATGAAAACACGTTTAAATATCTTAATCCATTTTGGAAACACAAAGTAGAGCTGCTCCAGTTTCACTAAAGCCTTGTGTGCTCTGTGCTTCAGAAGGTTTATTTCCATGAGTGTTTTAGGTGCCAAGTATGAAACGTTGCATTTATCTTTCATCCCATTTAATCTCATTCTCCCTCCTATTATGGATAGGAAACATTTTTGAAATTGAGGAGATGCAGGCTGATGTCTTTCAATTCAAAGTTGTCTTTGCTAAGGAAAATGAAGATTTTACTCAATAAACAGCCTGAATCTGGTTGTATTGATCCTACCTCATTTTTCTTGGCATTGCAGAAAAGGGAAATACATTTGCTGTCATTCATGTTGGAATTTCTGAAGTGGGATCCCAGCTTTCAGTGCAAATTTTCCACAGAAAGAACTTAATGGAGGGATTATGTAGGGATTTCAAGAAGGCCTTAGAGAAGTACTGGGAAAATTTCAGAGCAACACCTATACATCTGCATTTCCAAAATTCCTGAATTGGTGTGCCAGAATATATTATTTGGTTGCACCTTGGTCACAACAGAATGATCAAAGGTACAGTCAGCCAGTTCAGACATAGGCAAGGTCGTTTCTTTACATCACTCACTTCAGGAATGCAGATCTGTGGGAACAAATTAATTTGAATCCTAGTCCACATGAGAAAATAAAGATGTGGCCACAGCTCTGTACAGAGCTACTAAAGCCTGTGGAAGCCCTAAATTGAAATGAAACTTTGATGTTTTGCCCACAGATTTCTCCAGGTGAATGCCGCCCTTTGGCTTAGCATCTCTTCCTTTCCTGCTCACGTGTGTGACAATCTCCACAGCGAGTGTGCTGTTAGTTAACTGTTGCTCAGGTTGTAACTCAGAGAGGCAATTCAGAAGCAATTGCAACATTTCAATTATACGAATAATCAAATTCAAAATGTTATTTGAATAATTTGAGTTCTTAAATTAAGCAAGCACTTTTTTTGCAAGTACTCTATAAATTACATTTTCCGCTACATTGGCAGTAAACGGGTAATTAATATCTCAACTTTTCCTTCTTAATGTTGATTTAAGAAAAATAAAATAAGCTTAGAACATAAATGAGCTTTGCTTTCATAGCTCAAACATTACTGCTCCTGCTTGGTTAGCTGTGGAGCTCTGCTGTCTTTCTCTTTTCCATATCTGGACAGATATGTAAGCGTATGAGGAACGCTAAAACTAAAGAAAGTCATTTTTCTGTTGACTTCAGAGCAAACCTATCTTCCTCTTCAAAACTGATTTATTTCATTTGTACCATCAGGCATTTTGGTTCACTTGCCTAACATCAAATGAATGCCTCCTCCCTGGGGGTGTTCAAGGCCAGTTGAATGATGCCTTGAGCAGCTGAGTCTAGTTGAGAGGTGTCCCTGCCCATGGTGGGGAGGTTGGAGGAGATGATCTTTAAAGTCCCTTCCCACCTAAGCCATTCTGTGATTCTTTGAATGTAAATTTGACTGCTTACCTGATAGAACAAATTTACTATGTGAAAACATTGTAGCATTGAAAGTCTGCAGTGTCATCGTGGGCTCTTCCTCCTACTAACAAGAGAGAGGACAAGAGATAGGACAAATGGCCTCAGGTTGCACCAGGGAAGGTCTTGACTGGATATTAGAAGGAACTTCACTCACAGGGTTATCAAACAGTGGCATAAACTCCTCAGGGAGGTGGCTGAATCTCCATCCCCAGAGATGTTTAAAAGATGCAGAGATGTGGTGTTAAGGGATATGGTTTATCAACAGGGGAAAAAAAACCCAAAACCAAACAAAAGAAAATAACCTGCTGGCTGCTTTAAACAGTGCTAAATTCAGTATTTGCCCCACTGTATCCCACAAGGTATTGGAGGTCAGAACCTGCAAAGACCTTCACCACTACCATATTTTAAAGCCCGGCACAATGTCCTGCAAGTCCAGTGAGTGATCTACTGTGTGCTTCCAGCTGATATGCACTTCCAACCCTCCAGGTCTTGTGGAATACTCAAAAGAATGTAATTAGATGACTTTCTACCTGCTTCATCAACCTAAAGAGATATGAGGCAGGAATGTGTTTTGTTATTTGGGAAGATGAATACATGATCAGAAATAATAGCTCCGTCGTTTCCTACTGGTCAGAATCTGTAGTTGGTTAATTATTCAACAGGCTCTGTTGTTGCTGCCAGACCCATGCTTTCTTCTCAGAGAATAACAGACAAGCTTGTTAGAGCAGCTTTCTTTGGACTGTCACTTTAGTGTTGATATGGGGTTTATTGAGCTGCTGGCACTTTAATTTTATTCTTTTATTCTCTTATTTCCATCATTAAAAGTGTACAACTTTCCCTGCATGCTTGTGCTGTCAAGCTAAACTCTATTAATATTACTTTTGTTACACCTTTTGCAGAAATTATATGCATTATTTAATGCCTTTGCTGAATTTTGGAATTAATCTGTACCTCTTCCCTGGTACCATGTGTTGCTGTTTTCCAGTGGTATGGAAATGCAGGTAGTCTTACACCCCCCCTGACACGGGCAACTGCTTTACAGAAAAGCATCTTTGACTGTTATCTTTTATATTTTAACACAACCAAAGAGTCAGGCTCTTAACCACTAGGCCTCGTGCTACTTTGGGATTGGACAAAAGGCAGAAGTCTTGTGATAGCAGTATCCATTTATGAGTCTGCATTATCATTTCATAAGGCAAAACAGAAGGTGATATAAGCCCACTGCCATTCCTTAGTTTTTGACGGAACATATTCATCAAAAAAGCATGCAGTCCCCTGAGCTTGCAGCCATATGCTACAGGAAAATGTCACCAGTTAAAGATGTATTCATTTGCTGTTTTGAAAACTCTGTTTGATATTCATGCATTCCAAGTGTTTTGACCTAGATTTCTGTAGAGGCATTAGATCCAGCACTGAACAGGAAGCTAGACAGCTGTTGCTTGTGTAGTCAAAGGAAGAATTTAAAGTAAGGGGGGGTGGGGGGGGGGGGAAGGAAAAAAGAGAATAAAAAAATGAAAACATTTATTAATGCATGCCAACATTTTGCACAGCCAATATGTTTAATACTAGATTAACTAATATAAGCATATGGAGATGCATTTGTTGTGAAGCTTTAAAGAAAAGAACAAAGAAAAAAAAGTTGGATGTATCTAAAGTTCACATGGAATAGAATTTGCACTTTCTCCTATAAATGAAAGCCTGGTGAAATGGCAACATACTTTAATTATAAGCTACTTGCTAATGTCACAACATTTAAGTTTGGGGGGCTATATTGTAGTACAAACCTCTCAGCATATGCCTTGCCTAATCCAGAAACCTACAGGTAATAAAATTCCTTATTGAGTTTTGCAGCCTTTGCAGTCTATTTTGCCCTGAAGTCATAGAAACAGTTTGTTTGTTGTAATTGTAGATTCTTTTCTAGTAAATCCAGATACAAGCCAGATATGTAAATATGCACATCTCATTATTAAATGCTGGCATTCATTCTACAGCTATGGCAGAGATGCTGCTTCTTGTTGTTACTGGGTTTATGCACAGTATACTGATGTGCAGAAGTCCTTTGGTAGTTGACTGAAACAACTGTAAATAACCTAAGAAACTAATGTTATATTGGTTTGATAGGACAGCAAAGGAGCACCCATCTAATCCACCTTTAACCAACCAAAAGTTAGATCTCAAAGCTACTTCTCCAGGTTGTTCCTCCATGGCTGTTCTGCATCTACTGCATCTACTGCAGATGACTTTCTTGGGTTGGAAAGGAGCCTGTTTCTTTCCTTTGGCTGTCAAGAGGATTTGGCTTATTTGTCCAGAGCAGGTGCCAAACCTTAAGACAGTCCCCTTTAAGAGTAATAAATGTCAAACTCATTTTTAGCATTAGTGGGGGAAAAAAATTAACCATTAAGTTCAAGCAGTAATCTGTTATCAATTTCAACATTTGCTGTTAATGGATTTTATACTCAATCAGCCTAAAAATAGAGGGAAAAGATGCAAACATTTCTCCCCTCCCCCAAAAACGGTTTTCATTTTTGCAGTGAAAAATATGAAGATGGTTTTTTTCTTTTCCCAATAGCTCTTTTCCTAAGTGTTTATCAAATAGTTTATGCAAACACATTTCAGCTTATGGTTTATTTATAAACAGTTCAATTTCATCCTCCACAAAGGTGTGGAATTGGTTACCCAAGCCACGTGCTGGTTATTTATTTATTTACTTACTTATTTATGACTGGGTGAATGAAACTTTTTAAACAAGGGGGGAAAATGAATGAAGAATAGTGAAGAAACCATGCTGCAGTTCAGAATTAATAAATCAACAGGTCTAAAAGTCATGAAACTGAATTCTCCAGTATCTTCATGAATAGTCAGTCAGGGTACTCATCTTCTTGCCTGTTGACAACTAAAAACCTGCTCATGGTGTGGTTGGAATACACACAGATACACAAATATATGTAGGCATGCAATCTAGAATGATGTCCCACAGAAATGTCCAGTCCTTCTCTCCAGATGTTGTAAGTCCTGTAAACTCTCATCTATATGGATAAATAGGCACAGGTAAGTGTGCATGCAGCAATACTCACGCTTCCCAAATCACACTGTTTGCACTTGAGATAGAAGGACTTTGAATGTAATGCCCAATCTCAGAAATCTAATGAAGTTTGCCTATTTCAATTCCTTAGAGATGCAGGCCTCCAGCACGAGAAGTGATTCTCTGCAGGTGGCTCCTTCTTGAACTCTCAGAAGCCAGTTAGGGGTACAAGGTTTTTTGGAATCCACAGGCATGGCAGAAACATCATGCTACAAACCCGAGAAATGGAATAGCACTTAATGAAGGGTCATGGAATTATCATGGCTGGGAGGGGAGCGATGGGGCAGAGATGAGAAAAATATCCCTTTGACGGGTTGGGGTTATAGCAGTTTGCAACTAGAATAAAAAGAAGTCATAAATATTTGCTTTCCTGATGAGTTATGAAAAATAGCTAAAAGTTGTCCTGGCTGCTAGAGAACATTCTTCCAATGCATCAAGAATGAAATAACGGACTTTTTGTCAGCACATGGCCTTTATTTCCACAGAAGTATCATGCAGATATATTTGACATAATTCTCTTCAGTGGTGATTACTGTTGAAGTTTGATACATCTGATATTTCCCTTTCCTAAAGTAATCAACAGCCAGAGGTCTTTCTAAGCCTAGTTGATGCATGGGGCTTGGTTGGGTGCGCAAAAGAAACTTGTGGCTAGTCTGGTTAGCTCTAACACCCACCCAACTGTCCGTACATTCATTTATGTCTGGATTATCTGGGCACAAGACCAGGATGAAGCTTGAGCTCATTTGTCTGGTAATAAGATGTCTGAAACCCTCCACCCTTGCTTTTCCAGTCAGAAGACTCTTTGCATCTTCAACTGACATAACTTCAAATTTTATGGTCTATTTTTGTGAGACACTTCCATATGGTTGAAGTTAAAATTCACAGAGGCTATAGATAGCTGGGTCAGTCTTTGTATTAATCCAAAATGTGCAGGCTGGGTTAGGACAGTAGCTCTGTACAACAAAAAAAATGAACTAAGAATGGTTGAGTTCTTTGTTAATAGCTCACCTGAAGCAGCACATCTCAGCCTGAACTATTTAGGAATTAGCAGTAGCAGACTGTACTATAGCCAGTTTGAACAGATGGATTTAGAACTGGAGAGTCAAATATATCCCTTTTTGGAATTTGTCTGCCTAATTTACTCACGTTACTGTTCAGAGATACCAAGATAGCTGATGAGGCTGCTCTGCACTGTATTTACTCGGCTGCACTGCCACACTGAAATGTGATTCATAGACTCCCAGGAATTGCAGATGGAAGAGCCATATTAGATCATTCAATCCATCTCCCTGCTGATGCAGAATTGCTCACTACAGCTACAGTACATTTTCTAGTGTTTTGTCTGGTCTAGTTGTAAAAGTCCCCTGACATGGGACTTCCACTCTTCCCTTGGGAAACTACGCCACAGTTCATCTTTCAAAATTGGTATTGTCAGCAACAGGCTAGAGAACTGCTGGGTCCATTGACCTGTACTCTGTTGGGAATTCCTCCCTTCCCAAGCACTAGGTGACCCTGTACTGTCAAAATCACGTGGTGCTTGTGGACATATCACAGATTTCCAGACATGGGCATTTTTTTCTTCCCATTTACAAGATACATTTTGCTTTTTCAAACCTACTAACTCCTGTTGCCTTTTCATCCCAACCCCTCTGGTGCATCTCCTAGTCCCTAGCATGGTCTAAGCAAAGACTTGACACTAAAACATCCAAGCAATCCAAGCTCCTCTCTGTATCTTTGCACTTCTGAGTATCTCAGTTCAAATTTCCCATTCTCAGAGTCCTGACCTGATCAGCGCCAGACTCTTCCCTCCTGTCTTTCCGGAGGATTCTGGTTGCTTGTTTACTGCTACAGTAACCTTTGTTTTATTCCATAAGATAAAGGAATTTTCGGTTTTCTGTTGGTTCAGAATAAACCTGGTAAAAGAGGTGGGAACTGTTGTTAACCAACACCCAGAAACAATATCCCAAAATGTCAGCATGCCAAGAAGTGAGAAAGAAACAAAACAATAAAAATACTTGTTTGGCTGAAGGAAACATTACACCTAAAAATCTGAGTACACTGTAAATGTTTCAATAATCAAGGGAAACATTTAGAAATGGAATTGCTGTGGGCATCTTTTGAACAGCATACTTCATCTGACTTCTTTTAACAAGGCAAAAAACAACAGAGTCAAAGTTCAGGCAGACAGTTCCAGTTAGCTGCATGTCTAGTGGCTTTTCATTCAACCATGGGACCATTCTGCCACCCTTCCTGATCACCTAGTTTTACTATGACTCTCACCAAAACAATGTTAAATGATTGCACTGGAATCAGAGGACTGTCTCCTGAAAAGCTTCAAATTTCTCTGCAGTTCAGGAACAACTGGAGACAAGAAAAATAGCAACAACAAAAAAATGCAGATCATTTCAAATTTGTGCAATAGAAAATGCAGGGTTTTGGTTTTTTGGTCGCCTATACTTTTTTTCCCAAAGCTTTGAGCCAGAATTGGATACACCAAATACCAAGTGAAAGGGCAGTTATGTCAGTAACTCTTGCCCATCTGGAAGCAATAACTACAGTCAATTACAGAGTAAATCCTTATCTGATGAGATTTCCAGCCCAATTCTTTTAGACACGAGAGGTTCAGATAGTTCAGATAAGGTTTGGCAGCTGAATTGGTATTTGTCCCAAGCAAACCTCCAGAGGTTCACCAGTCACTAGTAATAAATGAAAGTCTTTATAAGGTGATGGTTATTTTGTGGTCAACATGAGATAAATTGGTGGTGCCATCTCAGGTCCTAGGAGACATCTGTCTATCTCTGAATGCCATCAGCAGCTTGCTAGACATCTCTGCAAAGGCACTGATGATACCTGGAGGTTTTAATGAGCCTTCTTCCAAGAAGGGTAGCTCTAACTTCTACCTGGAGGTAGAGTGGGAACTCAGCTGTCTTCAAGGGCAGTAGATCTAGCATATTCATTCAATGGAGCAAAAAGCTCTTTGAAGGAGGCATCAATAGAGAAAACAAAACGCTTGTGATGCAATACACACTGTAAGATCCACATCCATTCCCTCTCTTTCCCATTAGCTTGTTTGCCTGCTATGCCAGGTGTTCTCATTAGCCATATGTATAAATATTTGTCTAACTTTGTTGTTGTTGTTGTTGTTATTCTGCTACTGTATGTATAGAAGGAAGTGGAGCCAATCTCTGTGTGAAAATCAATGTTTGAAGATTTCCTTTGCCTGATGATAGCTGGGACCTCTTTTAAGAGCCCCTGTTGCAGCTGGCTGCTGTCTCACAGCCACTTTTCCAACTACTAGGAACCAAATCAGGAAAAAAAAAGAGGTATAGATGAGATATTGACTTCCCACATGTTGTACGTTTTACCAATAAGTATTAATGACAATGACACTAAGGAGTGTAATCTCCCATCAATGAATCAATACAAATCCCATTAACACTCGATGAGGGGATAAGACAGCCTTCAAGAGTTTCACACTTGCTCTTTGTATAGGAGTCCCTCTAAAGCTCTGGAAGTTCTTTTTGCCTCAGAACCATCACTATATCCTGACTTTAATGAGATGAAGATGTTTCAAGAGACAAGGAGACTGGGCAGATGAGTGCACCTTACAGATTCCAAATCTGGTTCATTCTAAAATTAAATGCTTACTTGATGTGCATCAGTTCTGATAGGATCTGGAAACTGAGAAGTCCTTAACATCAGCCATTCAGGTTGTCAGCAAGATCAGTGGAAAACAGAGACACTCAGTTTCAGAGTTTCTAGAAATTACAGGCTATCAGTTTTTAGTCAGCTGTCTCCCCTCTTAGTCACTTCTCTGTTTTAACTCGTCCCTGCAGTTTCAGAAGTGATACCAAATACCCACCCTTGACCTCTTCCCTTGTAGATCTACAATCATCTGCAATAGTGATTTAACTCTCAGTCCTTGCACTATGCAATTTCTGCTTCCACTGAAGCAAAAAAAAACAAACAAAGCTAAACTTCATGGGATCTTAGAAGCAGCTTTAGGACACAGATGTAAATCACTGAAGATAGCTAAGGATAAACTAGCTAAAGAACACACCAATATTACTCAGGGTAAGTGGTTCAAGCTAACCATTAGACCTTCTGGGCAACTTTATCTAGTTCTTGAAATGCTTTTGAAAGCAACAGTGTGTTGGGAATAAGAGGAAAATTGCTAACATATATCTAAATCCTCTGGGCAAAATTTTCATACCAAACAATCCTAATTTAGGCTCATAAATCAGAGGGGAGGGGAATCAGATTCTGAGTTGTCTGTTTTGTTTTGGAGGGGTTTTGTTTGTTTGTTTTCTTTTCAGCAGTACATGGTGGGGAGATGTCCAAAGCCTCTGAGAGCAATTTGTACTGACTGTTAAATGGGAGGAGCAGGGATGTTTAGCTCCTTTCTGCTCTTCTGAAAATCTTTCCATAAATCTAGAATAAATGTGGGCACAACAGTATCAGTGAACTGAATAAAATCTTCTTCCTTAGTCTTCTATTTTCCTTTCTTCTTCTACTCTCCTGTATTTACAGCTCTCTGAAAATCAGGGGTGGGGGCAAGCAAAATCCCTGCCTGCAATTCCATTCTTTATGCACTGCTTTTGCAATTAGATGTGGTCTGTGTTACCAGTATCATGGGAAGACAACTGGGCCGTCTGCCTCCTTCCTGGTCACTTCTGAATTGCTTCAGCCTGCAAAGAAAACATTGTGGGACTTTGTTCAGAACAGTAAGAAACTAAATATTTATCTTCCCTCTTATAATTTATGCAGTTTGGGATTAATATAGAAACTACCAAGATTTAAAGGTCAAGTGAGTTTCCAAACAGTGTTCCACAATCATATATCATTACACTCTTGCTATGGACTGCTATCTTGAAAACGAAGCACCAGCAGCAATGATGTACCTAAAAAAAAGTCACCTTAGCTGTGCTATGGCTTGATTTTCTGTTATGTGTTTGCAAGTTTCATTTACATTTCCTGCAGGGATCATTATCTCTGCTGGAAATTTTAAATCAATGTTAGTATCAGAAAAAAAAAAAAAAGGAAAAAAAAAGAGAAAAAGAAACTACCTACATCTGTGGGTTACCCTCTGATTGTTTGCAGGCACCTGCTGATGTTTTAATTATTCAATGGACTGGCTATAGCATGAACACAGTGTAGGTGTGGGATTCTCCGGTGTTGGACCAAGTCATTCCTAGCGCCTGTCTGGAGCAGACCAGGGAGTGAAATATCTTGTTGAGAGGATCTGGGCTTCCTCTCAGCATGGAGGTCACAGAGCAGGAAAATCACGCTGTGCTTTCTCATGGAAGACCTTTTGGATAGGTAACTTCTCTTCCTCCAAGACGATGGAGGCACGGCCCTCACATTTCAGGTAATTAAGAACCTTTCCTTATCAGCCTTCAATTGCCTTTATGATTTTACTAAAGTTGAATGGATTTATAGAGTTGATGCACGTCTGGATTTAGTTTAATAATCATGGTCGTGGGGTTACAGTTGGACTCGGTGATCTCGAAGGGCTTTTCCGACCTTATTGATTCTGTGATTCATGCCCAAAGGACCTTTCTAGTCCCTGGGATTTTGCAAATACCTTTTACCTTTGCGTGACTCTTATTGTAGGGACTTCATGTGAGGCTAGTGCAAGCCTACAGGCACACTTTACACCACAAAAGAAGGAGGTGTCTTTGTAACTGCAGCTTTCATTGGTTTTAAGTTGGTTGAATACAGTAATGTGATTCGTTACTACTCCTTTACACATCTGCTCAGTAAAGCCTAATCACTTAACTCTGCTCTTCTTCTGAAGCTGGAACAGGCCTTACCATAAGATCGCATCACGAATGAGATTAGCACACCAGTTTCTACTCAGAAGATATTTTAAGTGCTTTGCTAAAGTTGAATGACCCAAGCTACTAGCGGATATGGTGGGTTCTCCACCTCCTGAAGTCTTCAAATCAGGAGCAGATGCCTTTCTGAAAGATATCATTTAGCTGAAAGTGATTTATGAGGCTCACTAGAGTGGGAAATGGGTGAAATACTAAGACTGGAAATACAGAGCAGCTTAGCATAGGTGACCTGATGACCCCTTCTGGCTTTAAAAATCTAAGGGCTTAGCCAAAGATCCAAGAAGTGAATACAGCTTTTTTATAGGCGTGATGTAAACAAGTCTATGTGGATGTGTGTGTGAACCAGGTTTTGTAAGGTCAGGTTTGTAGCACTTTAGAGCAGAAGTCCAGTTCTTCATGAGTACAGAAGCCATAACTTAATAATTAAAAAAGAAAATCATAGGTAAGAGGTAAATAAAGGTATGGTGCTGTTTTTCCTTAAATGCCACTTCCTTTGGCAGAAAAAGAGGAGTGGAACATTATAGGTATCTGGCCAGAAAAAGGGAGGGGGCATGGGGCAGGAGAAATATCAGCCATCACGATCTCCTGGTTTGTAGATAAGAGGGGAATGAAAGACTTCCTGCACACAGGGAACAGAGGCCAGGGGGGCTGAGGCCGGCTGGGAAATGCCCAGCACTGTATTTAGAAACCCTTGCAAACAAACAGCTCCCTCCCGGCACAAGAGTGAAGAAAGGCAAAGCGGCAAGCGGGGGCCGGAGAGGGGTGATGCTCCCGACCCCGCCGCAGCCCATCGAGCCTGACGGATTTAACGAGTCCAGCAGCCACATCAAAAACACCCTCAGCCTTTAGATGAATGAGCTGTTTGTTTTTCTTCCCGATGGCTTGATAAGAGGTCACAGGATGTGTTCAATTTATTTTTTTTCTCTCACTTTTTTTTTTAATGTAATGAAACAATAGGTTAAGAGAGAAAAGCCCCAGCCCAGTCCCAGAAGGGCTCTCTGTCCCCCTGTGCCGCTTCATTTCCTGCCTTTTTGAAGCAGACATCCCCCTTTTGTTTTGCTCCAGCCCGGCCAGCGCGTGTCGGTGCGGCGGCCACCCAACAAATAGGTTTTGGCCACCGTTCACCTCCTCGCCCCCGCCTGCCCTCCCGCCGCCGCTCGCTCATGGCCGACAGCTTCCTGAGCCCCGGCGACTGCTTGCCGACCCGCCGCCGGCCTCGCAGGAAGAGATGGAGAAGCCTGCGGCCGCCGGGGCGGAAGCGACGGGAAATCCCTGCAGCTGCCCGATTGCGCTGCCGCGGCTGGCGGGACGCGGCTGGGGCGTGCGGCCGCACGGCCAGAGAGCCTTCCTGTTGGCCTGGCCGCGGTTCTCTCCCCCACCCCCCTCCGCCCCCGATGCTGGAAATTCGTGGCACGCCGGCTCCCACACGCACGCCCGGGGAAGTGCTGAGTGCTGGAGATAAGCCCTGCCGCTGCTTCGGCTGCCACCCAGCTCTGACGCCAGCAAAGCCCAGGGGGCTCCCTCTGCTCTCTTAGGACCTCTCCTACCTGGAAGGGGACACTCGGTGTCTCCAGTCCTGGTGGATGAGGACAGGGACCATATATCCCACTGGAGGGGAGCAAGTGAGTGTGCTGGGAACCCCCAGCCTCTGGGGAGATGCATGGAGGAAGGAAGGATGCTCAAAGCTGGGCTCAGGTATTGAAACAATCACAAAACCAGCGATGTTGGAAAAGACCTCAGAGATCATCAAGTCCAATCTATTACCTAATACCTGACACCTCATAGCAAACTAAACCATGGCTTCAAGTACCATATCCATATTCACACCCTGTCCCAGTCCATCAGCTCATCCTTAAACCGCTGTGTAAATGGTTTTCTCCAGACATCCATGAAATCCAGGGCATTCTAGGGGTTTGCTTCCTGCTTCTGTCCAGGCACCAGTGCAACAGCAGGCTGCTTCCAAAGAAGTATGTCCCTGATCACAAAAAACCAGGGTTGATATTCAAACAGCCACCACTAACTTCTTTAAAAGTTCATAGACACCCTGTCTGTGCTCAGCAGGAGTTGAGCAACACTGGAAAAAATCAATTTTCCCTTCTGGCTGGAGCTGTCCAGACAGAAGGATGATGGTGTGTGCAGGCTCCAGCAACCCCCAGGTTCTGTACCTCTGCCTGTGGAAGAGATGGGGAGGTGGTATCTTCGGGGACCTTCCTGGGTGACCATGGTTGTTAGCAGCCATGCTGTAACTGTGTAGTTTACAGGACAAGAATGTGATTTGTAAATCTGTTCCATACCAGCCAAGTTTCAAATTTTAGCTTAAAATTGTGAAAATTGGGATGTGTGTGTGTGTGAATCTTTAAACTGCTCATTAAGGTTCTCAGTTTTCAACCTTCCATTTGATGACCTCTCTTTGTAATTCCCTTCACACAGATGACTTACTTTTGCACAGAGACTGAAGTGCTCATCCATAAGGCAATGCAGGAGTTAAAAATATATTCATACAGGCAAATTTGAACACTAAAATAAAATTGTCTTCCTGAGGTCATTGTCTCTGTAGACCAAAGAGGAGGAGGAAGTGCAGGAATGTGATGCTGATTAAGATACCACATGCTGGGCAGGTATCAGTTTAAACACTTTAGACTGTTACCTGCTCAGCAGGGAAGACCTGAATCCACATTTGATGATTAGGCCATATTTATGTCTCAGCTCAGCAAGTCTCTATACATTGGCCCGATGAGCAGAGTGTATAAAACTCCCACCAGAGTCTCCATATTAATCAGAGGGGTGAAAAAAGTTTCACAGGTAGGTCAGATTTCTAAATACATGGGTGTCCAGGGCCTATTTACCCCAGGCTGCATTATGGATAAATGATAATCCACCCACTCAGCCCCTTCCACACACATCATGCAGCAAGCTGAGTCTCATCCAGTTAATACACATGGCACAGGCAGCAACACTGGTAATGTGCTGCCTGAAGAAGGGACCTTCTACTATGTGGAAAACTGTGCCTGTGTGCATGCACACACACATATATTTATAAATCCTAGATACATATATATAGACCTCTGAAGGCATGTTTTGCAACTTCACATTCAAAGCTACAGCTATGTCTCATCCTAAAGTGTTTGAAGGTCTCACATTCTGATTAGCATTCTTGCTGGGTTCTTTCAGCATGGTTTACTCAGGAAACAAGGCTCATGCAATCACAGTCTGTGCATGTGTGCATGCGTCTGTCACCATTAGGCATCAGATAATTTACACAGGAGAGAGGAATTATGAATGTCCCTAGACCAGGAAAAGCTTCCTGGAGAAGTAGCTTCTGTAAGTATTTTTAGCTTTAAAACAACCCCACAGAAATTACCCAATTACAAGACAATCTTCATTAGACTTTGATAAAAACCTATCCTGGTGAAAGAGCTTGCTCAATATCTAAAGGCTACCACCAAAGAAGGGCAAACTTTATTCATATTTAATATTAATCTACTACATTTTTTCACTGCAAGATACAGATGTTTTTAAGGGTTGTCTTTTTCAGTCTACAAAGGTCTCCTCTTGGCTACACGCAAGTAGGTTTGCAGCTCTGAGCAGAGCTCAGATTTCAGGACATGACATTCCCATATGACCAAAACCATCTCACAAGACACAAGGACTGATACTACTATTTGAAAGTTAAAGCTCCTATCCAAATGGTCATGAATGAGGCATGAGAGAAGTCTTCAGCCTGTCTGCTCTGCAAAATAGTATTCCAGAACGAGGTCTGATAAGCACAACTTTTGCTGATGTTGCTGGGTGTTCCTTCAGCTTTAGAACGTGAAAATGAAACACTGTAAGATCCACATAGGAACATATGATTGAGTATAGGATTAAATATAAGACAGTAACTTAATTATTTTCTCCTTGTGTTTTGTTGCTTTGGAAATTCTATTTTATTTATAGATATAGATATGGATATGGATATAGATATACATATAGATATACACATAGATATAGATATACACATAGATATATATATGCATCTGCATATACATAGCCTTGGCACAGAGCTTCATACAAAGAATGAGGAAGTGGGCTGTACAAAAAAAATCCAACTCAAGACAGCTGTGACTACACCTGAGAAGCCTTTGGTCCTGCCAAAATCCACTTTGTGACTTGCAGAGCTACTCTACTGTTCCATTAGATGTCTGTACCCTGGTACACAATATTCCATTGCCTTGTCTCTGTGATACAGTGGAAGTGCAGACAATTTACTGGAGTTCTTTTGGGGACAAATAATCCAGGAATATGGAGAAGCCAGGAAGGGAAAGGAAATGATTGAATTGTTGATCTTTCTAAGGGAAAACCACCAGTTGCCATGACAATAAAAATGTGAAATATCCAAAGGGGTCAAAATTAAAATCTATGATTTACTCTTCTTGAAGAAAATACTATGCACACACCCCTCATGGATTGTAGGCTTTTTAGATTCAGTTATTTGGTTTTTGTAAATTCAGGGCCATCTTTTAGAGCATCCCTCACTCTTTCTACAGCCTTCCAACTGACCTCTGCTGTGGAGCCTGTTGCTGAAATAGAGTCCTTGTGCTTTCTAGGCTTGCCTGGAAAATTAGAATAAAAATTTAAAGAATAGCCCATCTTTGTGTCTGTGACTAAATGGGGAGGAAGAGGCCCAAAGAGATGGAGAATCCCCATCTGGGAAAAGATGAGAGCACTTGCTTCTGGCAAACAGAGGTGCTTTGGGAAGGACAGACCCACAATGAGCACTTTCCCAGTTCTCTGGAGAGCAAAGGCTGTTTTGTTTTGGTTTATAGTTTATTTTGGTTTTAGCCTCCCTGTGGCATACTTCCAGTTGCAATATAGCCACCTTGGCACCTCTGTTTGCCTTCACTGAATGCTGTCATAAGGAAGACTGCCCTTGCCAGAACCTTGTTTTGGTATCTACATGATAAAACTCTCTGGAGGCTCCATCCACAGAATTTCAAATTTGCTAAAAAAAAATGCACTACTCTCTTAAACCCTCAACATATAAACCTCCAACATTTATTTTTTTCCCACCTCCTGGTAGCCTACCAAAATGAGAGAAGAGGATTGCTATCAAAAAATTATTTTAAAAGTCTCTCCATCCTCCTACCAGGATGGGATTGATCTGTTTTCCTCAGGAGAACCTGCCATCTGACCATGACATATGCCAAGTGTTGCAGACTTATTCTTGCAACCATGTCCTTGTGCTGTAATTTACTTTCCACCGAGCAGGGATGCATCCAGAAGGATCAGTGAGGAATAAACCTTGAAGTGTATAAAGCCTCTTTTGTTCTGAACTAATTAGGTTGTTACTCATGCATGCTAGGTTGAAGGTGTCCAAGGAGGAGCCACCAAGAAGTCTCTACTGCTCCGAGCCAAAAGCGATGTTGCTGTCTTTGTCTTCAGGGCCATTTAAAACAGGAACAGCAAAGCAGTACGTGGGGGGGAGATGGGGGAAGAGGGAAGAAGAAGGGTCAGCAGAGGGACTTTGCAGCCTCCCTAATGTCTGGATCTTGCCCAGCGTGGTGTGGGTGGAGAGGGGAGGGGGCAACATTTTCTCAGAAGCTCTCGATTTACTGAAATAGATTGAAGAGGTTGAGCATTTAAAATTAGGTTACCTTTATCAACTGTTCTTTTGCTGTGCTTGCCTAGGAAAGGTCGGCAGTGAGCACCCTACCCATACCAGAATTTGAGGAGGGCAGATTCTGCTCTTTGTTGTGCTGCTCTAAATCCTGACGGCATTAACTGTGATGGAATCCCTTCATTCAGATCCTTAGGAAACTGTGTATGTAGCTTGTCCATTAACACAGGTTAAAACAGTTAGATTAATACACAATGACTTTGGAGTTTCAGCCTTTTCTTTTTCCTAGTCCTGCAGAAGGCTGGTTCCTCCCCATTCATCCCGCACAGCATACAGACATACCTAAAATGTCCTGAGAGAGTCAGCATCCTCATGGAGAAGGACTGATCTGTGACTTCACTAGGCTATGGAACAAGCCATTAAAGAAGACATTTTATTAGGAAAAGTAACTATTTACCCTCAGAAGTCTTTGAACCATACATTTAAATTCTTGAATTTGGGGCAAAATATTATTTGCACAACAGACTCGGCTCTCCTTATCTCCATAGCCTGAAGTATTCCTAGTGTTGCCAGCTGTACAGTGCATATCTCATTGCAGTACACGGTGCTCTGAAGTGTGCCAAGTAATAAGCTATAAAGAGAGAAGCAGGACTCAAGCAACACAAGGATGCAAAGCAATATTTTCCCTTGACACCCAAGGTCATGGCATAAAGAAACGTGGAACAAGGGAGCGTCAATTTTCATTGAGGATGCAGGGTGCAGTGCTGCTGTACCAAGCTAACAAATAAATTAACGTGATGGCAAACTTAAGAGTGTCCTCTTCAAATGTGGTTGTAAGTGTGTGAGTCTGGGGGGAGGGAGGGGGAGGGGGTGCTGCTGCTTTGCTCTGTATATTTTCATGGCTAGCAAAAAAAAAGAGGCATCACAGACTTAAAAAGAAACACTTTTTAAAGATCATCTACTCTGTATATACTATAAATACCGACACACAGTTTTGCAGGGAGCTCTGGGTTAAAGAGCTGAGAGGAATGAGTATAGTTTGTTGCCCAATCAATTGCTCATCAATACAGTCTTACCTCATTACCAATTCCTAACCTAAACATATCTCCAAGATGACTCTTCAGGATTGATTATGTTTGTTCCTCTATAAATCTGTTGCATTCTTCTGTTCTCTCACCTCCATGCTAAGAACTATGTATTTACAGGAAAACAGAAGAAACCTTGTTTATCTGTTTTGCTTTTGCAATGGTGTTTACACAGTGTAAATGAGGAATAAATGTAGGAGAAGAGTTGGGTTTCTGACTGCTCTCTGCCCAATTTGGAGTCTTGTGAAGTCGGTGGCAAATCCTCGGTTGACATAGACGGGCTCTGTTTCAGTCTTTATTGAAAATGATCAAGCCAGCAAGAAGGATTCATAGCATTCACCATATGGCTCCAACTTCTTTTAATTCTTTACCTAACATTTGTGAAATGCAGGCTGTAAGGGAGCATTCCTTTATAGTTGGGAAAGCACAGGGTGCTTAATTTTAATGGAAAACTCTTTTTTAAACACAGACGGATCCTGCTGTGTTTGACAAATATGTTCCAGAAAGAAGCTCAATCTAGATGTTATGTGTAACTTTATCTTATTCCCTTTTGAGCACTACTGTTCTTGCAAAGTGATCTCTCAACTGCCCAAAGTCATTACACTTTTTCCCTTTCACATTGTACCTCTGTAAATGTCAGGCATAACTACATTTTTATTTGCAGAGATACCACTGCTATGAATGAGTAAAAATTTCCTGCTCCCCCGCCTCCTTCTCTTTACCCTGTGCGCTTTCTGCTAATATGATTTGTTGAACAAATTGTTCCATTAATCTGGGACTGTTTGACAGAGTGAGAAAATAAGTGCCAAAGTGAGAAGATTCACAAGAATCGGAAATCTCAGTCCCTCTTTCTCAAGGTAAATAGTTATTATATCAGGGTGTCAGACTGGTGAAATGGATGTACTTTCATTCTCAGTTTGTAAATGTCACTTTTCCTCAGCCCATCAGGGTGACAAATGAGGTGTGGGTTACAGTAAGAGTTCATTCCTTGACAAAGTTCTTGCTGGCTTATTTCAACAAGAAGGTAACCTCCCCTTTCTGCCCCCCTCCCCTACCCAAAAGCAGCGGGAGGGGGACACATCTTTAGTCAGAGAGAAACAAGGCGACTGGGGCTTGAATAATGCCCAAATTGTTTCCATTTGCTGCTCAAACCTGGCAGAGGTTTCTTCAAACAACAAGTCGTGATACACTTTGTTTGCCTTTCTCCTCTTTTCTTGCTTGTTGTTTTTAGCAAAGACCCATATGACAGACTTTTACTGCTGTCTGTGTCAATATTTATTGAACAAGTGGTCAAGAGAGGCCACTTTTTAAGCCCTGTGCTATCTGGTTGTTAATTACCACATTACCACACTGCAATGTGTTAATGAAGAAGAACAGCCTCTTCTTTTGGCAGGTAATTGATAAGAGATCAGGAGGCCCGGTGCCTGACAAGGAACATGAAATGGCTTCTTTGATTGTCTTGCAGATCGCTGCATTTGGGCAGTCGTAGGACTGGCCACATAGCTCACAGTGAAACGCAGTCCCAGGGTGAAGGCTGCAGTAAGACAGTAAGAAATGACCAAAGGATGATCTGAGCAATCTGAGCAGAGAGCCTTCTTTGATTTCTGAGTCTCTGATAACCCTGTGGTCTCTCAGGAAAATAAGATTTACAGTAGCTCATGAAACGTCTTTACCAAGGCTGAACTATCACCTTCATAGACTTGTGGTTTGGGTATTTTTTGGTTAATGGTCTAGTAACCATGAAAGAAAGCTGCTCCTGCCTGACTTCACCATAGTAGTTATTCAGTTATTTGTTTGGTGGCTTTAACTCTTTTCTTTCAGCTTCTAGCAGCTCTTCCTGTTTGAGTCTATCTGATAATTTGTATTCTTACCCTGAGAATGGTTTGTGAGGTGACCGGTGCTCATGAGTAAATGTTATGAGTTGAGCAGATGTGGTTTTGCTAGAAATCTGGAGAAAAGGCAAGAAGAAAGTAACTGTGGAAGGATTTTGTTTGGTTTGTGGTTTTTGTTTGTTTGCTTGTTTGTTTTTCCCATTTTCAGAATGAATTGGCCATTGGAATGTGCTGCCCAGGGAGCTGGTGCAGTCACCATCCCTGGAGGTGTTCAAAAGAGGATTGGACGTGGCACTTGAAGTCATGGTTTAGTTAGTCATGAGGTGTTAGGTATTAGGTAATAGGTTGGACTTGATCTCTGAGGTCTTTTCCAACCAGGTTGATTCTATGATTCTAATGAAATATACTCTTCTACAAAAAGTAGGAATAAAAGCAAAATCTCATAGTAAAATTGAACTCAGAAGCCAAGTCCTCAAATTAGCTCTGTACAGGCTTCTCCAAGTTTTCTAAGTCTGCAAGGATCTGAATCATGAATGAGAATTTTCAGGCATTGCTCCCTTCTTGAAGGGAGGCAGCTGGGGCTGGATCTCACAAATAATGAGCTCACAAGTCCAGAAAGCAGAGCATTTGAAGATCCTCAAGCAGGTTCTCTCATTGCTCTCAAGCAATGTGAATGGCGAACCCATGACCATTGAGCAGTGCCCGCCTGTATATTCTTGGGAGCTCATCAGAGGCAATATGTTTCCATGTAAAACATTGCTGTTGGTGAATCAGCATTTTCTGAAGAAAATACATTTCTTTCCAAAGAGTCTGCCCCATTGGCACATAACCTGGCATGTGTCATAAGAAACACAAAGGGTTGAGGGTCAAAGGGAACAGGGACCTCTAGCTCTGGATCTGCTGCTTGAAGAAAGGCTGCTAAACGCCTGTATGTGTGAACCCTCAGAGGGAGCTATTAATTAAATGCATGTTCCATGTTTCTTTGCCACACAGATGAAATGGCAGGCTTTGAGTTTGCTTGACAATGACAATGCTGATGATTCAGAAATGGAAATTTGCTTTTCATTATTAAGAAAACCACTGTTTTCCAACACTGGCTTGAAAGTAGCTATTTCTACTAACACGCCTGTCATTAAATTCCCATGCTAGAATATTTGTGAGAAATTATCATTTTAAAGGAGTCTACACATAATCAAAGCAAATCTTTCTCATTTTCTCTCTCTGTTTGCATTTCCAATGTATTTATGGAATCCAGGCAGCAGATACTGCTGAATTTTCTATGACATCATACCAATTTCAGACAGGTCACAATCTCTTAAGGGTATGATTTTGCATTACCTAACAGATCAGGCCTTGCTGAAAGAGTGCAGCAAGGAGGAAGACCAAATCATCTCATACTGCAATTAAAAAATTATGAAAATATTCTTCCCTTGTCTCATCAAGCTTGCTCCTTCTGTAAATTGTTCTTTGAAGACCTATTTTCTCCAGTACTGGCTAAAATAAGCAGAACAGTTCCAGTCAACAATATTCTATCCACTTTGCCAGAGCCTTCATAATTTATGTCTAACCTGGATAGGAAAAGCCCTTATAAATTTCAACAAATGTCTCATTAATTAACACCCCATCTCCCTAAGCCACAGAGCAGCTGGTGAAAAGAATTGTGTAGGTTGATTCTGTAGATATAAACTAGGTCAACAAGAGGGATCCATACTCACTATTGCAAGCTGATATTTCTCTGGAGGGTATTAATAGTTTCTGGGGTCTTTCAGCTTACTCTCAAAACTATTCAAAGTCAACTGTCTAAAGCTGCTCAGCCTATGTAGTTAAATTTAAGACATGTTCAAAACCAAACAAAGGAACAAACAAAACCAACAGCACATTACAAGTTTTCTGTGACATGTGATGCAATGGGTCAAATCCTGAAATCCTTTCCTAGGCCTCTATGGAAGACAGCCAGAGACCTTCTGTTGCTTTAAATGAAGTTTGCATTCTGACCTTCTTCTGCTTAGTGCTTGATCATGCAAACTCTTTCCTGATTACACTATGTATTCATGGAGAGTCTGAAGTCCTTAGTCAGGCAAACTCTTTCATATTGCCTGCATGATAAAATTATCTGCAAAGCATTTTTCTCCGCTCATTTCTAAATACTCCTTAGCCCATTCAACATGCTAATTTTAGTTGTTGGGTTTTTTCCTACAACTGTGCATAACTCTAATAAAATTAAATCAGAAATCTAAGGCGGGACAGCGAGGAATGGATATTGCAGGTCTGTCAAATGCAAGGACTGTGTACAAGGTGGGAAATGAGAGGGGAAAAAATGCCTGGGAAGCATCTCCCTTACTATAGATGCCTCGCATGCGAAGACCTTGTCTGAAGTCATCTGAAGAGGTAGGCAGGCAGTTTTCACCTATTCTTGCAGTTTTAGTATATCCTACATCATGATCAGATGTGGGGAAAGAGAGGAGAAAACCTGAACAGTGACTAGCAGTGAAAGATTAGTGATACAGAATTTAAGCAGGATCTGATACGAGGAGGAGGGAGTCTCTGGGCAGGCAGGGAGAGGAAGACTTTTCCATGCTGGTAGACTCATTTCCAAAAGGTGCAGAATTAGGAGTGCAGGACCAAAAGAAATGAGAGAGCAAGGGTGAGCGTTTATCAGTAAAGAGGGAGAGCAAGTAGGGGTACAGCAGGATGTGAAAACAGAAAAACAGTCAGGAGCAAAGCCATAAAGCTCCATGTAGGAGATAATCCTGACTAGTGAAGTCAATGGGAGTTTTGCCATTGACTTCAACAGGGTCAGGATTTCACCCAGGGAGTGTTAATGTGATGTGGAAAGAGATAGGAAGACAATGAAGATACACAGAGAGGGAGAGCAACGTGGCCATAGCATAGAACATTAGCATATTAATGGCTATGGCTGTTTTATTTTACAGCTCTGTATGAAACACTGAGACTATAGGAACTTCAAGCATACTAATATGTCCCTCATTATTAACTAATGCAATGGCAGGAATCCTCAAAATAGAAATTTCCCTCCTGCCCCTATCTTCCCCTCCAGTATCTCATGAGGGATGGTGATTCAGATGAGTATTGGTATTAAAGGAGAAAAAAAGAAAAATTCAGAACAAATATCATCATGTCCAGTAAACTCAATGTATTGATTGAATCCAAGCTGGCCACAAAATGTAATTGCAGGTCCATAATTATTTGAGGTTAGGAAAAGTTACATTATATTTTCTGAGTTAAGCTAAATAGATCAAGATTATTTATCTTGAGAAAGACCAACATAGGTGGAGGAAGAGAAGGTCAGATACAGGTCTTGAACGTTCTGGCTGGTCTAGAAATGGCAAATAGAAAGGGCTGACTGTCTCTAGTAATCTAAATCTTTACCAGTCATCAAATGAAACTACAAAGGACCATATTCAAATGAAACAACACTCCTTGTAGCACAAAAGCAACTTGCAGAATTCCTTGTTACAAGATCTAGGGGTGGTTGCTTGATTTCAAAAACAATCTGTGGAAAATTTAATGGGGAAAAAATAACACATTGGGAGCTATTCACTGCATGCAGATCTCATTCAGGAAGATTCTAAAGCACAGGTCACTGGTAAACAGCACAATATTTGTTCTAAAGTACCCTTGTATTGTTCCTGAGATACCTGCTCTTAGCTGAAATCAGAGAGCACACTAAATTTCGTGGGCAGTAAGTCCATCATGGTTCAGCAGGCTTCTATGCTATGGCAAGAGAAATTCATTCATTTGAATAAAGCATACATTTTTAAACCAAAATTCCCTGTGGGAAGTCCTGTAATATATTTACTTGTTTCTTCAAACCTTTTTGCAAGCATCCTGGATGCTCCAGGTAAGAGGTAACAGTGGTCTTTGTCTGAATAATTCCAGTGGACAGCACTGCAAAGTTTAGCTGTGCCACTGCTCACTAAAAGGAGAGGAAAGTGCCAAGAAATCGACAGGTTTTTTGGCTGGGTTTTTGCCTTCTACTGGAAATTCACTTAGGAGCTAATCCAAAGCCAACTAAGTCAATGAAAAACTCCCATTAAGTTTAATGGGTTTGGGATCAGGCCCTTAAATCATATGTAGGCAGCTAAATCTGCCAGTTCTTTAAAGATGCATAAATTTACCTGCTATTCCCCAAAGCACAACTGCATCTCTCCAACACCTGTCTGACAGAACCATTGAATGTAATAAGAAAACCTCACAGAATCGCAAGTAAGCTGTGAACACCAGACTGCCACCAATCTCTTCTGATGCTCAGGCAGTACCTGGGACTACTAAAAAGCTGTAATCAGGGACGGTGCTGAGATATGAAATACAAGTATTCCATCTGTTTGAGCCGAGCAGCTCGCAAAACATTCGCCAACTGCTAAGTTGCTGCTTTTCCACAGACTGAGTCATCCTCATCACACATTCCGCTGGGTTTTAAATGATTGACAGGGAAGGCAAAAAAAGCTAAGAGAAGCAGCTATTTCTTTGCATTTAGCTGGTTTGTCAGGGCATTTGAAAACTTCTGGATTAAGGTGAAAATGCTTAAGGATTAAGTGAGGAGTGAAGGGAAAGGGAATGAAAACATTTTAGTGCTGTGAATTTAGAAGTCGAGCAGACATGCTCAGGAGAGTAGCAAGACCTTTACCAATATCTCATCAACAATATCATTTAGAGTTTTCCACTTTATGGAGGATAAAAAAAGTAATGTTTGAAGGTTTCTCCTGCCAGTGCTGTATCTCATCAAGGCCTTAATGTACTCAGCATGTGTTTTGCAAAATGAGTTTTTGCAAAAACCAGGGTCACCCCTCGCAGCTGGGCAAAAGGCATTAAAAGATATCCATCTTTACAAAGAGGGTCCTGGAATGATGGAAATGAATATAAACCTCCACAACTTTTGAGAGAGCTACCGGGGGCTCGATCGCACCAGAGAGTTGTGAATCATAACAAGGGATGTCTAGGAATGTAATGTTCCAAAGGAAGCACTGATACTGAGAGTATTTACATTTAAAGCTGTTGTGAATTGTTGCAGTCTTGTTAATTACATGAAAGGAGGTGGCTCCAGATTTCTCTGCACTGTGGCAAGGCAAAAGGTTACTTGAGGGGGGCCAGGAAATGGTGATTCAATTCCTTGGCCTGTTGCAGGTGCCTTGCAGTGCGTTGGGCACTTGGTTTGTTTCCTCCTGCTAATATTTTTGTGCAGAGGAGGGGGAAAAAATAGGAAACAAACAAACAAAAAGGAGCAGCAAACCCAGATGTTATCAACTTTGCAGAGAACAGCAGAAAGTGCTGTCAGGTAGCAGGAGATTAAAATGTCTTCAACAAACTGGGGAAGCTTGGTTTGGAATATTATAGGCAAAATGCAGGAAGTTTCTCAAATACTTACAGTTAGTTTAAAGACCCCATGGAGGAAAAAGGCAAGTAGGAGGAACAGGAAGATTTCATATTATCGCTTGTAGGAAGATGTTTCTTTTGCAGAGACCCCTAGAGCTGAAAAAAAACAACCCCACAGAAATAGTGAGTCATTAATTCTCAGCTCAGTTGTTTTCTTTGATGTTTGCTATTCAAAGTAAGTAGTTTATGCCCATTCTGGGACTGTGGAAGTGTTTATATACACAGCAGCAGCAGCATCATAGCTGAATAATTTATATTTTCAAAAACCCCATGCTCACCTCATAAAATAGTTTGCAGGCATTGCTGCATTACTCATGGAAAGGGCCACACCAACTCTCTTCCTTAAATTCACTCCTTTGAAAAAGTCCCAAAACTTAGGGGGGGAATATGTAAATAGCTAGGATAATTACCACCTATTAAAAAAAATACAGGAAGAAGGTTGGAGTATTTTCAGTTTGGTTGGTAAGGATTGATTCATGTAACACCCCAGTGTAGCACCCATGATTCAGGCATCTATCTACCTATCTCAGCTGAACTTTCTGCTTGGGGCAGTATCTAAAAACTCCCAGGCAGGGATGTGGGTGATGGCACTGCAGACACTTCAGCACAATGCTAAAGATTTTCAGGACCTGCTCTGATTTCTTCTCAGTGCTCCTCATAGCTTTGTGTGGCCTGTCCCCCACCTGTTTCAAAGGTCTCACCCTAAATTCATCTGTTCTCATCAACTAATATATTGAGTAGTCCTGGTCCCAGTACTGACACCTGAGAAGCTCCATTAGGCACAGGCCTCCAACTAGACTCTGTCCCACTGACCACAACTCTCAGACTTCTTTCCTTCGACCAATTCTCAGTCTTCCTCACTACACCGAACAGCTGGGGGGATGGTTTGGCTCTGGCCATTGATCTTGGAGGCTAATCTCTGTGATCCCATGTCAATGAGTTGGTTAGTGGGTGTACCTTTGTCATGTACTCCAGACACATGCTCTAAAAGGAAAAAAACACCAAAACATTAGAAGTTGAAATTAGGGGCTTGAAATTTCACACAAGCCTGATACAGCCAGCCTGTACCCTTCCAAGTCCCTTGAAATACATGGAGCTTAATATCGTTAAATGCCACTTAAAAAGAGGTTTGTTTTGCTAAGTGTGCATGTTTTCTACTGAGTATTCTACCCTGGCTGCAATCTGGACCTTAAAAACATGTGTAGGTACACAGAATGTCACTTGCTGCTGTAACTACCTGGCTGCAACCACCTCTCAGGTTCTTAGCCATTTCCACTTACAAGTACAAAGGATATTTTTTCCTTCTCTTTTCTTTCAGTCTGCATTTAATTTTCCATGCAGAAGTGCATGCCTAATTAGGCAGAGTGGCACTGAAAACGTTCACATTCAGAAATGTCCTGCCCAGACCCCTACAATTTGGTGGCCCATATGATAGGAAGGTTTTCTTACCTGCGATAGTCCATTCACCAGCAGTATTGAATCTCTTCTGTTAAATGCCTTGTTTCAGTTAGGAGCTGCACAGTAGGAAATTAAAACATGTTGATGGATTGCAAAGTTATTAAGCTTCCTTGCAGTGTTAAACAAGAATTTACAAGAATTCGCTCTCCAGATTTATCAGGGATATATTTACAGTACTTGAGTAAGTGTGAATATTACTCAGTGGAGATATTTAGTCACATACTGTAGCTCTTTGAAGGGAGACCATATTGCATTAAATGTCTCCACCATGTTCTGTAATTTGAAAGATAAATCCTTGAGTGCTGATTAGTCATATATTGATACAGGACATCTATTATTTTGGGTCTATAAGAAGATTTTCATCTCTGTGATATTAATTTCTTGGCTATCATCGTGGGTTTTCTTAGCAACCATCTTTCATTATCATAACTCAGGCCACTCGATATTGTTAAATTTCCCCGTGTACAGTGCCAGAAATGACACTGCAAGGTGGGGGAGGTAAGTCTTACTTAAATTAAATGGTGTGGGCTTAAAACAAATGCAGACATTGCTAAGGCTTTGTGTGAAGTTTTTCCAGTGACACATTTTGTGGTGTTAAGGAAAGAGCTCAGACTCACAGGGGCTCCTTTTCCACCTTGGAAAAAAATGGGTTGGAGTGTAACTCTTCCCAGTGACATGCTAAGTTCCTATCGTTATTCCCAAATTATTATTCAATATTTTAGCTAAAATAGAATCCAATAGCTGAGATCAAAAATGGTATTTAGTAGCTCTCCTCCCACTGAACTCAAGTACCTGGCTTCCCTTGGGTGTCTAGTACAGGAAACAACTACTTTCTCTGGTTTGGGTGCATATTCTGGTCTGGTTATGGAGTGCAGTCAGCAGTGGTGACCGGAATGAAATCTCAATTTAACAACAAGGTGAAAGAATTGGGATCATTTCATAGATAGTGAAAAATATAAGCTATATCAGATACACATGAGCTTTACTCAATACTCAAAGGCAAAATAACGTCCTATAGATCAAAGCTGAAGGTAGGAGCAATTTTTAAGCATTGATTTTTGACTAACCATCAAGGCAGCACTAGATTTTCCTGTCTTTAAATCACAGCTGGGAATGGTATTCTCAAAATACTGTGGTTGAATAAGATTTGAAGTTCCATGGAAAGTTACTTTTCACAATTCAATATTGTTCCTATATATTAGAGAAATATCAGTTCTCCTCTTCTGTCTTCAGCCTACTTATCAGGAGAAAAACTGTCATGGTTTCACTTTTTTCCTCTTCCCTCCCCTCCTCCCCATTAAAAATCAAACAAACAAAACCCCAGTAAAATAACTCTGCCCACGAAGAGGGAAAGTCTGCAGAGGGACCGTTAATTTACTTCTCTCCAATGTAAAAGTTGTTTCAGTGTTTCAGGATGAGGAAGATTTTTTTTTTCTAGAGAACAGATACAGCAAAGGCATTCAGTGCCAGATGCCCTGATACTGCCCTCCTAACATCTCTCAGCTGTGAGACAGAGCGAGTCAGACCAAGGGATGACACAGTATCTCACTCCTCTGCCTTTTCAGCCCTCATGTCTCTGAGGTGGTAGTGATCACTGGGAAGCAGGCAGCTCACTGTCTTTTGTGATCAGCTGTGTTAGAGAAACCATTCTAACACCAGCAATTAATTTCTCCTATTGGGACATCAGAGGCTTCCAACAGTTCACATGCCCAGTGAAATAAATGGCAAGACTCCAATTTTCTTCCATGAACTTTTGAGGGCAGAAATCAGGTTCTAAGGGCAAGAGAGATTATACCATCTGACTTGCAGTGTAATTCTGGACAGAAGAGCTGTCCTAGGCTGACCACTTTGTGACTTGAGGCCACTGTGCTTTTTTCAGTAGGTCTTGATTCTAACAGTCTTTTCTTCAGGCTTAGAAAGAAAATAGGGGCAAAAAAATAAAAGGGAAGGAGAAGGGAAAGGGGAGAGGGGAAAGGGAAAGAGGGAGGAAAGGGGAAGGGGGAAGGGAAGGGAAAAGGGAAGGGAGAAAGGGAAAGGGGAAAGGGAAAGAGAAAGAGGGGAAAAGGGAAAGAAAAGGGGAAAGGGAAAAGAAAAAGAAAAAAAAAAGAAGAGAAAGGGAAGGGGAAAAGGGAAAGGGAAAAGAAAAGGGAAAGGGAAGGGGAAAAGGGAAAGGGAAAAGAAAAGGGAAAGGGAAGGAAGGCAAAAGGGAAAAGAAGTACTTCAGCATTAAACTCATCTGGATATAAACCTGCCATAATTTCACACACAAATCTTAACCTTTCCTCCCTCAGCTCAACCCAACTGCTGCTTGGTTGTAGTTCACAAAATGTTATCACAGCCGGGCTGAGCTGGCTGCACACTCAGGACCCTCTGAGCACTCAGACCGGTATGAGACAAACCAGATGTGCCAAATCCTGAACTGAAGCATTGCCATGAGGTTCATCTGCTTTAGATCAAAGGGCTGCAAGATGGCTCTCCTTGGAAAGTGCTGGGAATAGGAGGCCTTCCACCTTTTGATTCCTGCATTCCCTCAACCTCCAGATGAATTAAAATATTTAATCAAAAATCTAATGGCAGTGATCTTGTTTGTGCAAACACTTTCTTACCCTGTGCATTTTAACCACAATCTGCCTGGTTCCTAATGCGACCTGAAGAACCAGTCGGCATTTATTACAAATGCAAGGCAGAAAGCTTCTGCCTCAGCAATTAATCACTGACATAGAGGAATTTCTTCTCTCCAGGTGGGGAACCCATCCAAAAACTAAGAAAAATAATCGGGCTAATTAATTCTTATCTGCAAAGAGCAATTAGATAAATGACCTAAAAACAAGCCTGTCACCCCTAGTGAGGTGCTCGGCTTCTAAATAGAATAATGTCTCTTTGCCAGGCCGTCTCTGCAGCAAAATGGAGATCACAGAGAGGAAGGGGAAAAGACAGCATGTGGGGAGGGAATGGACTGATAGGGGAGTAGGTTAATTAGAGCTGAGACCAGCCATTGATATAAAAAAAAAATTAAACCAAAGCTCTGCACTTGGGTAGATTGGATATGATCCCATCACCTTCACAGCTATGCCTTTGTGCAGCCAGAGGTCCTAAAGAGAGTGAAGCTGTGTCTCCAAGCTACTTTTGAAGAAGAAAACCACTCGCCAGGCCTGTCCACCATTGTGTTGCATTTTGCCTCGGTGAGTGGCATCCCTGACACAGCACTCTATTAACTTTGAACCATGTGGCTCCAGCACGGAATGCTGGTGCCAGAGAGAGATGCAAAGTACTGTGTTTCAATTACTTTGCTCTGTCAGACTGCTACGGTTTTAGTCGGGAAACATGCAATGAATAAAGTTCCATGAGTGAGCCAAATTAATCTGAGCAGCACAAGTGAGAAGGCAACAAAAGACCTTTGGTCGACTGCATAGCCCTGGGAAAAGTCCTACTGTCCTTTCAGAAGTCCCCTAGCCAGTCAAAAGCCAGAAGGGTGATCAAAAGAATAGAGAAAGGCCTTTGGGGTACTCTAAGGTTCAGAATAATGTTGATTTTTCAACCTTTCCTGGTTCTAAGGTTTGCTTTTTGAGAGACTAAGGGAGAATGTGAAACATCCTTCACGTATGAGAAGCCGTCATCCAAGGAGATGTCTTTCTCTTGTGTTAACACACATCTTCCTTGCTCTGTGTGCACAAGGTATCATTTCCCTGAGCCTGCTGTTCTGCCTACTTATATCATGACACCATGCCATTTCTGATGGTAGGAGACAAAGGGAGACATTGAAGTAAT
Organism: Dryobates pubescens; assembly: GCF_014839835.1. Classification (NCBI taxonomy): domain Eukaryota; kingdom Metazoa; phylum Chordata; class Aves; order Piciformes; family Picidae; genus Dryobates; species Dryobates pubescens. The sequence continues at coordinate 2,747,078 of NC_071628.1, forward strand.
AGATTCAAGCTTATCTAAGTATTTACAGAAATAAGCCTAAATGACTAGATGTAAAATACTACAGCAACCAGATTAAGACAATCCACTCCAGTTATAGTTAATCAGGGCTTTAGCCTCCAAGGAGCTGATTTGAGACTAACAAAGTGGTTTCCAGCTTCCAACTGCCATGTCAATCATGTTCCTTCTGCCTTGGAGCCATTAGCACAATACCAAATAGAAATACAAATAGCAAGTCTGCAGGTAGTCCCTAGATTTGCTGTGACTGCTTCCAAAAGCCTCTTGAAATAAAAAACCCCAAACAAACCAAAAAACCCACAACAAACAAACCCACAACAAAACCCCAAACCAAAATAAAACAACAAGAAGCCCCAAACCAAAGCCCACTAACCTAGAAGCTACAGATGTTGGTAAAAGACCTCTGCTTCTCTCTGCAAGCTTGTGTGACCCAGGTTCCTGTAATTTATACAAAGCAGATGCCTGCTTAAATGCTTTACTCCAAGCTGTCATGACTCCTATATCCAAGCAGTTAACAATGAATTACAAAGACTAATGGATTGGATCAAGATGCATAAAAACACTTTACATATTCTTAAGGAGGACATACTTCACCTACAAAAAACCTGTGAAAAGTGTGGAGAGGAGAAGAGAAGAGAGACATTCCAGCGAAGTACTTTGCTGCTTGCATTGGCTGAAATGCCTCAGCACAACAGAAGCAGCCATCTGTGTTTGAACACAAAGGAAGAGACAAGCAAGTCTGTGTCAGTTGAAATTTGTGTTTCTCCTCGATGATGTTAACACCAGGTTTAAGGCAGACCAGAGAAGGCTACAAGAAGGCTAAGGACCCTTCTGTAAGGTGGATGCCTGTGTTGAAGATAGGACAGTTCAGACTCAAGCCTGAGCTTCTGCAGAGCTGGAGATGTTCTGGAGAGAAAGCTTGCTGCAGAAGCAGGCTTCATTGTGTCTAATCTGTAGACTCTGCCAGAGTTTGGAGCATAAAGACAAATGGCTTCAGTCTGGACTTTGTGTTGCACATATCACAATGGGCAAGTCTCCACACACAGACTATCGAGGGTGGCTGATTGGAAGTTTGCTCTGATAAATATCCTCTCTTCTCTTACTGCTAAGATGCAGGAAAGTTCTCAAGAACAAGAATGCAGTCCAGAGTGGATACTGGCTAATAATGCTGCACCACAGAGATTCTGGGAGACTCTGAAAATAGCACTGGAAAAACTAAAAACCAAAATGTGAAGTCTGCAGTCACCTCAGGGTCTTCCAACAGTGTGGTGGTGGTTTTTTGACTAAATGCCGGTGGCATGTTCTTCAAAATTCCAGATAGAAGGCTTGGATGATGAAAATCAACCATATAATGCCAAAACCAATTTCACCAATAATTTAGTTGCATTTAATAAAGAACAAAAATAAAGGGAGAAAACATCAGAACTGCAGTTTTTCTGCCAAAGGTCTTCCCTTCAGTTCCTGAGTCTACTCGAAGAGTAGCAAGAAGCAGCGAACAGAGGCCCATTCCTATCTTACCTAAAGTCCATTACCTGCAAAACACTGGGATTTTTGTGCCCACAATAGAATTTGTCATTCAGAGGTACTTGGAATTGCAAGCTGGGGGCAGCTGGTATGGAAGAGCTAGTCCCCAGTCCTCTGCTGATGTCTGCAGGGGTTCTGTTTCCAATGCATGCATGCTGTAGAGTGATTTGGACTTAGGAGAAATAACTTCTTCTTTTTTTCTCTCTCCTTGCAACCAACTCACTCATGTTTAATTTATACAGAAGTAGGTACAGCCTCCTTCAGCACCAGAGCGTTAGGGTGTTTTTAATGAATAACTTATAAGAAACAGTCACCTGCTAACAGGTCAGCCTCCCTTTTGTGTTTCATTCCAGTTTCATTAGTAAAGAAAAAAGGCTTTTGATTGGATTAATGGAAATAAAACCACAGGGACTAAATTATAAAGTATCCAGTGGTTATTTCTAGTGGCTCCTGCTTTCAAGCAGGATCGCGATTTTTATCGTCCCAGGCTCAAAGCTTTGGTGTGTGTAAGCAGGACTGACTCGCTTGGATTGCAACATGGAAGAGGTTTTGCTTTAGCACAAATCATGTCTCACCCTTTTCTTTTCAGGGATGCAGCTAAACAGCCTCTGCTTTTAAGGACATCACCCCCACTTGATTCCTGAGCTGCTGAGATTGCTCTCAACAGAAACTTCCAAGGGGACTCCCTTTGGCTGTTTGCTTTCTTCTCCCTTCCACCTTTCTCCTCCTCGTAGCCCTTCACCAGCACCTTCCAGCGAGGGGCTATTTTTATTTATGCATTTATTTCTTTTCATACAAACTGCACTATCTGGAGGTGGCTACAGGCAGGGCACAGAGCCATATGCTCTGCCTAACTTGTATAAACAGAGCCTGGGTGACAGCCTTTCCTAGCCCATCTGCAGCTGCGAGGGAATCCATTATTTTTCCGGTCCCTGGGGAGGAAAAAGTTCTTGAGCATCATTACTCCTAGGCAAATGTAACTGACTCTACCATGCACCCTAATTTGCTTGCCATAATTATAGGTCGCTCACCCCCCTTTGCTATTTATAAGCCCTTTTTATTTATTTTTTTGTACTTATCAATAATGAATGGAGGCTAGTGAATCATAGGGCTGGAATATTTGAATATTATGGAAATGCTAATGGCAAGGTATAGGCAGCAGCACCCAGGTCTTATCAGCTGGTCAGATGCTCTATTAAGCAGCCAGTGAGGAGTTCAAGCAAATTGGTTATGTTAATGTCCTGTAGTACTTGGGGAAGATGAGGGGTTAGCAATTAATTATTTTTTTCCCCCTCCTTCTTCCCAGGCTGCAAGCCAACAGGGCAAATTTATATTCTTCCTATTCTATGGGACCCCAGCTCAGAAGGGGGGCAAGGGGAAAATGCAAGAGGCTACCAAGAGCTTTCTGAGATCTAATTGAACGGTGCGACCGAAGGAAACGGTGAGAGGGCGAGGGGGATGAGCAAAGAACAAATAAATAAATATATAGGTAAGCAAGCAAGCCCCAAAACAATGGGACCACAGCATTCTCCCCCATTCATTCAGCTGACAGTGCTTTTGCAACTTAAACCTGTTTTATTAATTATGTTTGACATTTCCTTAATTAGTTTCATTTACATCCCATCAGCCCCTACCAGACGATTGCCCCATACATCATTTCACCAGAGGACTGAGATGCCTACAGAATTATAAAAACATCCCCCCCACCCCCCTCAATAACTCAGCACTGTGTGTTGCACAGGTTTGGAAAATTAGGCTGCTCACCTCCTATTTTTCTTTTAAAAATGCACAGATATTTCATCATCTTTTTAAAATGCTCATGACACGTTCAAAGGAACTTGCTGCTGCACAAAATTCCTATTTTGCTTCCATGTACACGGCTTGCTTTGTTTTACAGCTCCTGTGGAGCTTGACATTGACAAAATAAGGACTATAGGGAAGGATCCTTTTCCATGGACCCTGTCCCAGCTCCACTGAGCCCTGCTAGTCAGCCCCAGTTCTTTCCCCAGACAGCCCTGCATACTCACAGTAGCTTTCTGTAATTCATAGGCAGGTTCCTGTTGTCCTCACAGTTGCTGTGCAGTTTTCCACATATTGCTCATTTTCCACAGAAGCCAGACAGACTTTTTACAACTTCAGAAAGAATGAAAGGATCATTTGATTATTCATGCCAACTTGCTCTCTTGTGTATTTGTCCCACCTCTCCCTCCATCCCTTCCATGGGCTGTTGTGTGCGCTGCCACTTTGCACCTTGAGTACTCAGGGACAGGGCTACCATCAGAGCCAGGCATTGGAAAGTATATAATAGTTGAGACTCAGCTCAATATCTTGTACACTGCTGTAAAGAGCAGTGGAATCAGCAGAGACAGAGCCCTGTGCCTTACAGTTGGGCTGGTCAGAGGTCTCCAGGCTAATGCAGGCTGTAGTTCAGCACAAGGAGGACTGAGTGCTTCCAGCCTGGAAGCTGCCAGGCCAAAATCACACAGGGCTGCATCAGAAAATCGAGTGCCCTGCCGAAGCAGCTAGCCCTGCACACCCAACCTGAGAAGCCACCTGGCAGGAGGCTGGAGCTGCTTCACGCTTCGGCTGTCAGTGCAGAACGGCTGGTGCAGAGCCCTGCTCTTCCGTCCAGCACTCCACACAGAGTGACTGACTGTTCCTGACTGGGGTAAAGTGACAACCTGTTTTTTGCTAATCCCAGAACGTGCTACTGGGAGCTGTCATTTCAGAGCCATCACACTCTCTGTTGGTATCACTGAAGTTAATCATGCAGAAAGAAAAAGCTTGTATTAAAACAGATAATTATTCCCCCGTTCCTTAATAACACATGCCAAAAGAAAGTGACTCTCATTGTCTGGGCAAACTATGTATTTCACCTTAGTTTTGATGCCCAGGCATCCTTTCTCCTTTATGCTTCCTCGACCAGCGTCATGCCCATCCGGCACACACAAAGAGAGAGGTTTCTGCATTGTGGACTGCCGTGCTTCAGGTCCAGGGCCCATACTCACTTTGCAACATAAAAATGGCACTGTGGGAGCAAGTAACTCGGCTGCCTTGACCAATTTCAGAAGTTCATCCAATTAAAAAGAGAGCTGAGGAGAAGTTGTCTCTCTTCAACCAGCTACCCATCCTTGTAAGAGCGGTCCAGGTCTCTGTGTACCAGCACAGGAGGGTTCTGCCAGCTGCAGCCCTCCCAATGCAAGTACCAGATGGACTTGCAAGCCCAAATAAAAGAAATATTCATGCAGCATATGGAAATATATTAACTAAAGGAAACACACTCAAAGAAATACTGATGTGCTTGCTTTCTCACTGGGACTTATTTGCTAGGGCAAAGCCTACTTCAGTGCCTTTTAACCACATTTCTCAGCTCTTTTGGCTCTGGGACCAGGTCATGCAATCCAGGTAGGTATTTCTGTGCTTGCAACAGGATCCAGATGTTACAGATGCTCCTGGTCCTCTGTCCTCTCTAATCCTCATGTGGCTGGATCTAGCCTCAGTTATAACCAACTCTCACCTTTACTGAAGTTTGCCCAGAACTTTAACCCTTCACTTCAATAAAACTCTCCCAGCCCCTGACCCTCAAAGGAGAGGCAGAGGGTAGAAGATGGGAGAATAGCATTCTCAGTTCACCTTAGGGGTTATTACATCTGCACTTTGGGAACCAGCAGACATTAAGGCTAAAGTTCCATAGCTGGACTAGACATAGAGAAAAAAAAATCTTGCAATTTGTTCTGAAACTAGAGAGATTTCATCCTGTTTTGGAAGCCTTCCAGGTAGAAGCCATGTCTGGGACCTTATCCAGATTTTCTGCAAAGCAATGGCTGTTTCATTTCCAGATCATTTCAATCCTCAAGATCAAAGAGATCCTGATTTTAAAAGCAGAAATTAAGTACTGGCGAAGAAGAAGGCAATTTTAGCTTTGCTGTAATCGTGCCCATGATTCACAGAGGAGTTGAGTCAAAAAGTTTGGGGGGGGGGGGTGGTGGTTTTGTTTTGTTGTTTGTCTCTAGCTTCATTCTTTTCCTTGTTCTCTCTTATCTTTGATCCAAGCATTTCCCCAAGACACTGTGAGAACATGGGTGTGAGAGGAATACGAAGCAGATTGCAAGGAAAAGGTTGATAAGGCACATTCAATAGTTGGTGGTGTTTTTCCTTTTCAAGAATGCAGCTCAGAAGCAGTTCAGAGGAAATTTGGAGAGATGAAGACAGGGGATGAAATACATATCCCTGTGGGATCACAAACAGCCCTGGGTGTTGTTCTGTGGGCTCTTGCTTTACACAGTGGTTCTTTTTGAGCAAGGTTGGCTGCTTTTTAATAATGTCCTCTTCGGTCGTTGATGCTCTTTCATGGCATGTTAACCTCAAAGGGTTTAGATCATTTCCCAGCTTTCCTGTTTGGATTCCACTACAGATGTACGAACGCAAACCCCAGACCCTCCAGGTCAATTAGGCACATTTAAAAACCTCCACTAAAAGAGTCTGGTAGATTTAGCACATGCTGATGGGCTGGGGGTGTGTGTGTGCTCAGATTTATCTGAAACAGCATCAAATGGCCAAAAAAGAAAATCAAAATATTTTTCTGTCACATGCTGTCATGCATTGTCAGGGAACCTTGTGCTGTAGCTGCACTGAAGTTGAATCTGATTAAAAGATCAGCAAACAAGGCAGGTTGAGGGGAATTTGATCTCATCATTGCTATGCCTGGAAATACCTGTCATCTTCTTGGTTGTCCTGCACGGTGACACTCTTGCTTATCCAGTTTGCCAATGGACATTCATGGTGACATTCTGTGCAAGAGGGGGAAGAAAAAGCCCAAACCAACCAACCAAACAAAAGGGATCTGATCCATTCCAACGCTGTTTTCAAGTCCTGTATTTTTATCCCTTCGAGATGAAGCCTAAACATAAACACCAATTATCAGGGCTGCAGACAAATGAATAATTTGATGTACAACAATCCTGCTTTATTCAAATGAGAGTAGAGGTGAAATTGGAGCTACGTAGGATATGATGTTAAAAAGCACACACAGACACACACACACAGAGGGAAAGCAAGCACAATGTCTAATTTTAACATAGTGTTGTTATCTGTGATTAATGATTTCCGTGGGTGTATAACTCTTATGCAAAACTGCCATGTAATCATGTACATATTTGATTAAATAGCTTAATTTGTGTTCATTTAAAAAAAAAAAATTAAAAAAAAAAAAAAAAGAAATAAATAAAGGCAAGCCAAATAAGCTAGATAATGAGTGGGCGTGTTGTAGGAAAAGCAGATGGGATTTGAGGCACTAGCTGTGTTCAAAGGAAGCCTCCAATTTCACTTCAAGAATATTTGCGTATGAAAGCTGATATTTTCTAGAAACATTCATGAGTAGAACACAGAGGGAAATTTTGCCAAATTCTGCTGTTTTTTAATGAAGGCAGAGAGTGGGGGGTGGAGGGGGGGAGGAAATGGTTCAGCTGAGCCTGGTTGAATTCCCACTCCTTGGGAAGAGCATCTTTCTTTATTTATTTTCCTATATTTACCGGGAATGTTTTCTTTCTGCCAGTCAATTATACCTCAAGCATCCTTTTGTTTACTTCTGAGCCTCTGACAACAAGCTCCCCTTTCTCTGCCTTCACCTGTGGAATTAAACACTTATTTTTCATCACACAATAAAAAAAAAGGACACCTCTCCAGACTGGATATAATGGGATTCTTTTGTGAGTAAAGCTGTGTAAATCAGGGTGTCAAATGAATGGACAAAGCTTTAATGGGGCTAATAAACACGTCCCTCTGTATTGAGCTGGGGGAATTTTTATGAAAATGATCAAATAAAGTAATAAAAAAGAAGGGGCTTCCCCTCTGGGTTTATGAGCTCTCTTGTTACACATCATGTATGACACACTGACTGGCAGAATATATGATGGACTGTCATACATTGCAGAATGACTTCAATTAGGATGATAAGATGACAAGTTCCCATAGTTCATATCTGGGTTGGCTGTGGTTTTTTTTTTCCAGCAGGGCTCTTGCTTTGACCTCTTTCTTTCTAATGTTTGGTATGAAATTTAAAGGGCCGGTTGAGGTCGTAGGAGACAAAATATGACTTATGTCAGGGGAGGGAGAGGAAGGCCATTTGTTTCTTTGTTTGCTCTTCAATCCATGGGTGTATCTATAGATCCTGTAATTCAATGTCTGGCTCACTATTAAAAATAATTAATGCCAACAGTTCAACCCACATGCACAACTGCAGAATAACAAAGCAGCAAATGCAGCCTGCTGCTCATCACCAACTGCAAAAAAAATCAAGCAAAAATGCAGGCACGTCAACCAACACAATGCCTAAGCCACCTTCCACAAGTGTCAGCATCAATGGCTTTATACCATCTAGATGTGCACACAGGATCACAGGGCCTGAAATGTCTTTAATTCCACAAGAACTGACTGCAAGGCTGTAAGGCCAATGCTGGGAGAAGCAGAATACCAGTGCAATTTGCAGTTATTTCTGTGATTATCCAACTAAAAACCCTGATTTGTGTCTCTCTGAGTATTCAGCAGCTAAAAGCTGCAAAGCCTTTGTTTGAGACAGGTAGGCATCTGTGGTTGAAGAAGGAGTTACCCCTGAGATGGAATGTGAGGCGGTGCTGTCAGCACTTTGAACCTCAGGGAAGAAAAGAAGGTACAAATTAGGAAGTATTTAGAACTTACTGATGGTTTGGGAAACTTCACATGTTAAAACTAAAACCAAAAAGCCTGTGCACAAGGCCTTCTTTTAGGGGTATTTTAGAGTTCTTTAAATGAGTATGTTCCAATGGCCAGCAAGAGCAAATATTGCTCTTGTAGGACCTACATATAATACTATTGGGTCAGGATCAATCTCAGACTGCTTCTCCTGTGGCAGCTATAAAATAGACAGAATGAAGATGGAAAGCTATTCATCCTCTGCAGGACTAAGCTGGCTCTGTGATATTGCTGATCCCTGAGGCCATCATCAGTCTGACCCCAGGTATACTCTCTGGCTGGACAGCATTGCCTCATCGACTCAGAATCCGACCCAGGCATTTTACATTGTCGCATGATTTCAGACGGTCTACCAGCCTGGAAAAGGGGAATGTTTTCCAACAGAAGAGCAAATATTTTCCACGTGGTCTGTTCTGCAGACTCAGCATTCTTGCAAACTCAAGTCAAAAAACCTGCTTGTGCATGAGCCTCAGAAGCAAATCGGTAAGTGGAAGGAGTGGGATAATGGAGGCACTTAGAGCTGAGCAAAGCCTTAGGTTTGGCTTGCATACATTCAGGTGGGAATGGCTCTGACTTTGAAGAATGACACATGTCACAGTATAGCCAGAGAAAAGAATGCAGCTCAACCATGATGAAAAAGAAAAGCCTCACTAGGTAGAAACTGAATAACAAAACTTACTTCGCTTTGCCTTAACTCAGGTAAGCTACAAATATGGATAACTACATGCAACATTTCTACTTCTTGGAATAAACTGAGGTCTAAATCTAGACTAATGTGCCCAGAATCTATTGTTGGAGGAAAAAAGGAAAGAAAAAAAAAAAAGAGAGAGAGAGAAGAATAAAGGGGAAAAATTCAGCTGAGTTTAATCTGAAGGGTGAGTGTATCCATCACCAAAAATGATACAAATCAGCTATTACTGGATCATGCAAAAGCAACTCCACTACCTGTGATCCTTCCTTTGCTTTCTAAATCTCTTTTCAGCCCAGCCTAATGAATTGTCAGAACTGTCAGACAGCTCCAAGGAATGACAAATGTCTATGATTTGCTGCTGCTACTTTGCTGAAAACACCTGATGTATATAGTCTTGAAATCCTCTGTTTTGTATTAAAGGCAAGGGTAAGCTGAAGGAATTGGTGTACATGCAGAGTTGTTTTCCTTCATTTTACATCTGTGTACCCTAATGAGAAGAATATGATAAAAGAAAGTTTGAGCTGAATATTAAAGCACTCCTAAACCAGGAAATGACCAAAAGGCTGCAGAAGACACAACCTCGACTGTGGCCCATTTTGACCATTTTACAATCCTGTATTTATTTAGTTATAGAATTTCCTATTAGGTATAATAGCTGGCTATGACCTGGCATAAAACTTGCAGTGATGTATCTCCATACTTACATGGTGTTTTCTGAATCAAAATTACAGATAATAAAACACAAAGCATTCAAGTTCCACCAAGAAATTATTTGACACACAATAAGATCAATCAAATAATTAATCTGACAAATATCAGAGTTGGAGCTATACAGGCTCCAAACATTTATTAACTTGCAGCCAGATTCTGTGAACATTTGTCATTGACTTAAATGGGTCTAAGATTTCACTTCTTGACGAGTGACAGGCCCTGATGGGTATTTAGTCATTTCTGCTGTACCAGATTGGCACTGTACTTAATACATTTGCTAATTCTGTCATAGAACTTACTGTCTATAACATTTCCCTTCACCTTCCCTAAAGAAACTCTTGTGAAGCTGTCCCTTCAACAACACAAACAGAGTGGGGGGGCGGGGAAAACAACAGGTTTGGAAAACAGACATTATGACTCTTGCCTAATTAGTCACTTGTCCAGCACTGTAATGCATTTAAAAAGGTTCCTATTGATTGGCAAATATCATAGAATCAACCAGGTTGGAAAAGACTGCAGAGATCATCAAGTCCAACCTATTACCTAATACCTAACACCTTCTGACAACTAAACCATGGCTTCAAGTGCCACATCCAATCCTTTTTTGACCACCTCCAGGCCTGGTGACTCCACCACCTCCCTGGGCTGCACATTCCAATGGCCAATTACTCTTTCTGGGAAGAACTTTCTCCTCACCTCAAGCCTAAACTTCCCCTGGCACAGCTTGAGACTGTGTCCTCTTGTTCTGCTGGTGGTTGCCTGGGAGAAGAGACCAACCCCCACCTGGCTGCAACCTCCTTTTATGTTTTGCTGCTTTGGTTCTTGTTGGATGATATTTTCAAAACAGCTGCCAGACATTCAGGTTGTTTGTAGGACTTTCTAGGAAATAAAGACCTGCATTATCTAAGTACCATCAGAGAAGAGATAGGCATGACCATGGTATTGTCCTTGAAAGCAATGGGCACTCAGAACCTGATCTGTTTAAGATTGGAAGTGTCACAAATTGAGCTCCTGGGCTAAAAGACTGGAGGCACAGAACAGGGTGGTGGAAAGCTGAGCCAGTTGTGTCAACGAACAAGGAACAAAGTGGAGCTGATCATTCCTCTTATTATTACAGCGTGAGGTCTACCTTTGTGGAGTGAGCTACCTGGGGAGCCAGTCCACATCCAAAGGGCTGCTAGAAGTAAGAACCTTAATAAGAACCATGAGGACATTTTGTCATATTTCTTGTAGACCAACTCATTTCCACCTTGGGGTTAAAAAAAAAACCAAAACCCACTGTTTGTAGATCAAAAGACACTCCCAGCTGCTCTTCTCCAAGTGTGCACAGTGATCTCCATGGATGGTAGAGCCAAGGGCAATGCTTCGAAGATGGGAAATGAGGTTGAGCTAGGTCTCAATGTTTTATCAATTTCATTAAATGCTTCAGGCTTTCTTCAAGCCAAGAGCATCAGCAAAACTTATTTCCCAGTGAATCAGGCCTAGTTCAACAAGAAAGTACTTGCCTAGCCCTTGTGAGTCTGATTAAAGTGAGGGATAGGAGAATAAAGGGGGGGGGGGAAAGGCCTATAAAATTTAAGTGATTAATTGAGTTGCATGAAAGACTGCAAAATGGAAGGTCCCTGTGCTGTGTGTCTAACAGCAAAACACCACTGGCACACATTAGTGCAGCTTCTGCACTGGTGTAACATGTCTGCAGGTGACATGTTGTCATCTCTCCAGATACCATTGCAATGAACACATTCCCCCTCCAAGCTCTCCTGTGAGTGTTCCCATTTTACAGACAAGGAGCTGAGGCTCAGAGAAGACAGGAACCCCAAGGCATCAGTTTGCTGGCACCTACTGTAATTAAGAGCAATCAAACCTCCAAACAGGGGTTAAACACTAAGTAACCTGGAGAATCTGATCTAGAAGGTTTTGCCCTCAGGGGTCAGTTGCAATAAACCAGGGGGTGGAAAAGAGGTCCCCACAAGAAGTGCCTGGCTCAGTGCTGGAATCATGCATCCCCTTCCTTATAAACAGATGTGGGTTTGGGCCAAAGTGCCTGCCTGAGTGAAGATATTGGGTTATCATCACCCGCTGTGTGATGTCAAGAGCACGCTGATGGAACTATCTGAGGATCTCACAGAGCATCTGTGCTGGTGGATAACAGAAGGGGCCTGCTGGTGCTCGCTCAGCAGCAAGAGCTGATCCCCTACAAATAGCCACAGCAAAGGGCAGGAGGAAGCTCTGAAATGCCTTGTTGGTCCCACAGATGCACAGCAAATGAAGATGTGTATATCCAGACTGGAGGAATAATGAGAAATAAATGCCAGAGAGATTACTGGGTTCCTCTCTTAGATTAACTCCAGTTTGACAGTGGTTGGGGTTTGGGAAGTCCTCTATGATTTAAGAATAAGAATTCCTCTCTAAGTGGCCTAAAACTCGCTGCTATATCATCACTTGCTGTTGTCAAATAAATAATCATGCGAAATCATCTGCAGAGAAAAGTCTCCTGTAGAACAGAGTTCATGCATGACATATGATATATCTTTTCAAAGGGACAGATACATCTTTCTTACAGCCAGCACGCAGCTTCCTTCACCGCACCTTCCCTCCCATCCAAATCACCTCAAATAAATGTGAGTTCTGCTGTGTTCACAGTAATTCCTTCATTTTTAAACACATAATGGAAATGTATAACTAGTCCTCATAAAAATTTATATCTCAATTCGTCCCTTTAATTTATAACAGGCCCTCCAGGCAGTTATTATTCAAACATTAATAAAATGCCTATGGATCACCAAAAGCATCAATTTTCACGTTCACCTCCTCTCCTATTTGTACATATATAAAGCCAGATTAGAGTTAATGCCACTTCTGTGTCTAACAACAATTATGCCTTTAATAAGATAGGAACAAATGATATATTGTCTTAATCATGTAAGGAATTTGAGTCCTTCTCATGAAACAAAGTTGAATTTTTTATGCCCTTTGTGACAATTGTTACTTAACAGCCTATATGTTTGGCTATTGCAGTTTATGCAAATGTTCATGTTCTATAAATTTTAGATTTATCTCCATTTATCATTCTACATGTTCTAATATACTGACATTATGGTTCAGCCTGTGACTCTGCACACAGCCTAAAATATGATTAGGACACCTTTCATTTATTTATACCATGGAGAAAAGGAGGGAAGTGGGGAAAGAATAGGGGCCAGATTCTCAGCTTCCATGAAACCATGTGCGGTGCAGAGCTGCATCTCACAATGCTGATATAAATTCAGCGAAAATTTGGTCTTTCATTTGCTAACAGTTAAAAGATTAAAGTTTATAAAGTTAAAAAGGAACTCTCCCTTCTGTGTCCATGGTATAGCACTGTGAAAACTCATGAGGGTAATTATTGCTCATATGAGCACTCCCATAGAGAGAGACAAGGGGACAGCTTGCATGCACCACGGTTTTTGGGTTGAAGCTCATTTAAGAGGAGCAATGATTATTAGGGCCATAAGGATTTGCAGGAAAGAATCCCCTGGGAGTTGTTTTTTTTCTTTTTGGAAATTTAAAGCCTCTGGAATTTGGAGAAGAGAGTGGGAGAGTGGAGAGCAGATCCTAGGCACAAATTATTACAGTCAGGTTGACATCAGAGAAACTACAGCAGTCTGTGTCGTCGGAGAAGCTGGCCCTCTGCATAGGCATAACCCCACACCAAAATAAAACCCCAAACAAACAAAAAACCCACCCAGATCACTGGTGTCTAAAGGAGGTTAGATTTCTCTTTAGACTTCACTCATGGGAGCTAGCACTGATGTTCCAAATGGGTGCTGAGTTACGGGGAAATTACCAGGAATGGAGATGTCATTATGGGTTCTTCACAGAGGTAAAGACAGCATTCGGGCGGGAATTCAGTTCCACCACTTGCCTTCCTTATGGAAACTGCATTTGTTGCAGCATTGCAACGAGGCATTAGCTGTCCAGGAAATCTGCCTCTAAGGAGTTTGCAGCATTGATCTGTAAGATTTTATGATGGTGGCTTCCACCCATGCCAGTGGGAAGTTCCCGTTCATTCGCTAAGGTGCCTCCTCCATTTCCTGGTGCAATGCAGAAAATGCTGATGAAGGCTCTGGGAGGGACCAAAACTAAAGTGAACCCCATTAAGAGAGGAGCTGCCTTCCTATGTGTTTCATTATTAATACTGAGTTCAATTACTCTGATTTTTCTGTTGATGAATTAGTAGCACCAGAACCAAGTCCCTGGCTGATACCAATTTGTCTTTGCTTATAAGTGCTAATGTGATCCTGTTCCTTTAAAATCAAACTCCTGCTTCAGTCACTTTACATCTTTGCAACACTAACTGTCTTTTCACTAATTGGTTCTGTGTAAATGAAACAAGCTGAAAAACACTGTGGCACCAATAAATATTAATAAGTTATTGTTTGTTTTCTTTACCTTGCTTATGAATTCATACAAAGACAGTGCTAAGACATTAACTCCAGTCTATTAATTGCCACCTGATAATTGCCACCTGATACTTTTCTCCTGGATAATTAGGTACCCATTAGTTCTAATCAAGTAGTTACTTAATTATTGCAGTAATTAGTCTAATGGACTAGCAAATTGAAGCTTTATCACTTTTGGATACTTAATGTTCCTGACAGAGTACTTCACAAGTGTCAGGGTTCCTGATTCAGCAACCTGCCATCGATGGACCCCCTGCTGCCATTTCCACCCCACCCACACTGCTCCCCAGCCCCTTGCAGCACAACTCTGATGGGGGAAGTCAGAGGCAACATGAATTTGAGTCCCTTTTCCTCCTGGTTCCTCTTCTCATCCCCATCTATGCCTCCCCTCCTGTGCTCTTACTGCTCAGCTCATTCCAAGCCAAAAGAACTTTATTGGGAAATTAAATAACATCTTGGCATGGAGATCATATGCATTAGGCTGTACAGCAGCGTGATTCAAAGGAAGGAGCTAATGTTGGCAGGTGTGGGAAGAAAAAAGCAACTGTGAGGGGAGAAATAAAGAGTGTTCATGAATACTCACACACAGACCGGTTTGGAAAGAACAAGGGAGGGCAGCAAAGCCAACTGGTGGTAAATGAAGGCATGGCTCCAAGGTCTGGGACTGCTAATAGGTCTCTCTTTTGCCTCTGAATTGGAGGTGCAAAGCTAACAGAGATTTTTTTTAGTGAACAAAAACCATGGTAAGACTTTTTCTCTGCCAATGAACTCTCTGAACCACAGAGTTGGTGGACAACAGGCCATTAGCATTTCTCTGCCTCGTGGTTTTATAACTAATATCATAGTTAATTCTAAGGGGCTGTCAATCCCCCACTTCCACAACATTCACTTCAGAAAGGGCATGTGAGATGCCATCCTCACCCCTGCACTCTGTCCATGTACTAGCCCATATGTCACCCTTGTGCATTGGGCTTGCTTTTGGATACTAATGTGTTTGAGGTGGATACAACACACACAGACATTCAGGAGCATTAAATGTGGATTTATCTCTCCCATTGATCATCTTATCCAGATTCTCTCAAGTCTCTTCATGTCAGATTTGTATCAGAATTGATCATCAAGCCCTTTGGCAAGTGTCATCTGCCCCAGGCGCTGCAATGTGTAACGTATACGCAAGCGCTCATTGTACTGGGAAAGGGAAAAAAAGATTGATCCTGACCTAAAGAGGCTAATTCCATTCAATAATACTTGACAACTTGCTAATGGTTAAACTACTTCACATATGTGGTAAGATTATGTATTCTGAAATAGATGTTTTTATCTTCCTTGATCAGAGAACTCATGTTTCCATTGCTAAGGCTGTAGTGCAGTCTGAGACTCTGAAACATGCCTTGAGTGGGTCCTGCTGGAAGGTGCTGGGTTTCCAAACAGCTGGGTACCTTGAGTTTGGTTTATTTATGGATGGCAAGGTACCAGCTGTTGGCAGTGAGGAGAAACGACTGCTATGCACTTGGGTTTTGACCTACTCTGGAACTGGAACAAGGCCAAGTTTTGGGTCAGAGGTCTCTTACGTGTCAAAAGTTGTGTGATTTTGGCTACCGTGCAGACACCAGAGTCCCCTAGTCTGCCATGTAATGCATATTCATAGACCAAAATAAATCCCACACCCCAGTATCCTTGCAAACACTGGAATTTATTGAGCTGCCCTTGGTATGTTCATATCATCAGAGCTGAGAAGCCAACCATTTTCTGGGAAAACACAACTAAATTAGTAATGCCATTTCTCCTAATGCTTCTTATTGCATGAAAATCTGTGTCCTTTCTCAGTTACTTCACACTCTTACCCAAAATACAAGAGACAGTGACAGAGAGGTCACTGGCTCCTGAGTGCATCCCTAGCTCCATGTGCATCCACCACAACCAGCTGTGAATGCTCGTTCCTTTCCTCCAAAGTTACTCTTTAGGTAACAGGCAATAAAACCTTATGTTGCTCCTGAAAAATCATGCTACAAAACTGCTTAAACACCTGTGTGAGGCCACTGAGCAATAACAATCCCATGCACTGAAAGCAAAATTAGGCAAAGCTTACTTGCCCCATTAAGAAAACATTTTGTTTGAAATTACAGTGCCTCAGGATGCCTACATCTTGCTTCTGGTGCGGCTCCGTAGGAGAGGGCTGCCAGCTCTCTTCAGCATGGGACCTATATTCACCTCAATTCAAGTGTCTGAAGCCACTGTCTCTGTTGAAGGCTCCCAGTGGCAGGAATCTAGTAGAGAAAGCTTTTGATGGTGAGAAACAGTTATATTCTTGTCCATCAATAAGCCATAAATTGTAACTGATACTAAAAAGTAAGCAAAGCCACCTGAGAAAGGCAGAAAACCTTGGGAAAATCAGTGTCTGCTGGATCCACCTGAGTTCCTGAATAGTTTTGCTACTGCAGGCACCTGAGCTCATACCTTTGTCCCTCAGCATGCAGCTGAGAGAAAGCAAACACTGCATAGCCTTGTCTGATCTCACCAAACTGCTCCGATTTCTCTGTCCTGCTGTGAGAGAATTTGTTTTGGAGCTGCTGTTCTGAGAGTTCTCCCCACACACTTGAGCTGGCACTTGGGGGGGAGAGGGCAGAGAAGCAGGAGGTTAGGAGGACCCATGGAGGGGGTCTCATGCATACTGTGCCTGCATCTAGGCTAAGCAGAGACCGTCTGTCTCCAGTGCTATCGACCCAGCACAAGCATTAAATTCATTTCAAGGATGCTAAGAGAGAGCAAACTATACGTGACAGATGTTAGTCACGTTGCTTAATGTACTACTTGAAGGTGTTCAGATGCTCTGCTGATGAGGGTGCAAATAAAACCAATGCAGAATAAAGTGGAATAGGCTAAGAAAGGATTTTTAGTTTTAAGAAGCTAGAAAGGCTTTCTTAGCTTGAGGGGGAGTAAATATCATAGCGTGCACGCCATCGGTTTTCCCTCTGGATTTGACTTTGAAGCACTTCTACAGTTTTTCAGAAATGACACTGCAACAAGCAAATTAGGAGACAAACTGAGAATACCTTTCATGTTGGATGTACCAGGAGAGGCTGTCCAATGATTACTGAGAGAGAAAGAGAGATGCAGAACTCATTAAGGCAAGATTGCCTGAAAAGCTTATGGTGGTGTTGCATGCAAAAGAAAAGCATTTAAGAAAAAAGAAAGAAGAAAAAAAAAAAAGAAGGGAAAAAAAGAAAAGGAACATAAAGAAGGAAAATCCTTAGCACCTTCTCACCACTTCTTTCTAGCTCTTCAGTTCACAGGCTCAGTTGCAATCAATTTTAGCTTGTAACAATTCAGCAGGTTAAGATCTCCATAGCAGTTTAGCCCACCGCTGTTCAATGGGCTGCACAGCTTCTGCATGTTGTGCTGGAGAGGGGTGTGAGTGCAAAGGGAAGCAAGAATCAGGGAGGCAAGCTGCTTCCAATTTGTCTCTCCAAATCAAAGATCTTTTTATGGGGTGTGGGTTATTGTTGGAAAGATCTCAGTCTTCACCTCTTTGAGGAGTTCTCTGAGTACTTCTTTTTTGCTGTTCGCCATTTTCTTGCTTTTGCACACATGGAACAGATGTCAGCCCACAGGATACAGGGGATAAGACAAGATCAAAGACAATCATTCAGCCTTTTGCCACGGAATAAAGCATGGTTGTTTGCCTGGATGGGAAAGTTAGTAGCAAAACATCTACAGGGTGACATGAGGAACACTGTGTGGTTCCTCCTGAGCACTTCTGGTGAACATTAAGTGTAAGATACCTTATGGAAAGGTAAGAGGAATTTTGCCTAAGAGAAGCCCCCTGAAATGTTAGCAAGGGTTTGCTAAGTCATGGTTAGTCCTGGCCCTTGCTCCCATGTCCTGACTGCCATGAGCAGCTGAGTCCTGCATCCTGCTGATGAGAAGAGTTCAGCACCCAGAAATTCAGTGGCAAAACTACGCTTGAAAAGCAGTGGCTGGCAAGTGGTGTCTGAGGAAACCAGAGTAATAATTAGTTTGGGAAGACACTCAAAGCCACAATTTCATCCTTCTGGTACAACCCATGCGAGAGCTGAGTGTGTGACAGGGTAGTTACAGTACTTCTGGTCCTTAGGAGATGCACCACTGTCCAGAGGGAGAAGGGTGGAATGGCTGGGCCACCTTCCATTGCTGTATCATGTAGAGGAGTAGACTGTGCCAGCTTCTCTTGCCCTCTCTTGCTGATCTTTGCTAAAGCTTAGGGGCATGGAAATGGGAAAATGATGTCTCATTCTGGTATTCAGGTGAAAGCAGGTGATGTAAACACTTAATGCTCAGATGTAGTTCACCCTGCTTGACATTTGTCTTCTGCCACCCTGGTGTGGAAAACCTGGCTAGATGCCACCTTTCCTGTCAGTTGCTGCAAGGGACTTGAGCTTTCTCCCCTTAGAAGCACACACAGCACAGGCATCCCAGTCTGTACCAGCCCCCTACCCGCCAACAGTCTTGGGAGGGTGTTGGATGTTCTTTCATGTGTCCTCTTAAAGCAGCAAGTATTCTGCTTTCCTGCTAGGCCTGCATTCTTCTTCCTATTTAGATCATCCTAGCGTAGGTCCAGCATCAAGATGATCCCAGTGTACAAGCGAAGCGGCAGGAGGACCAATCACTCTGCAGTTTGGGGTGCACAAATAACTCCTGGATTTGGGGATCTATGCTTTTCATTGTGTTCTGGGCTGTTGGGTTGGTATTTTTTGCAGGGTGTTCTCATCTGCCTGTCAGACTGGGCCACGATGAAGCCCAACATCTTGCAGAGCCATAAAACGGAAAACAGGCAACTCATCAGAAAAGTAGCAGCTGTTTTACACCATCACAAACCCAAATCATCATACACTAAAAACTAGATTTAGCAGTTTAAGGGAGCTGCTAACACAAAATTAGCTGGAGACAAGAGCGTGGTTTTGTAACTGACAGTGCTTCACTCAAAAGCCCTAATTCATGTAAAAACAACTTAGGCAGCATTAAACGTCTGATGCGCTTGGAAAGGGGGAGAGCAGTCAGACTTCCAAGGGCTGCTTAGGAGGAACATGCAGACTTATTACTTCAGCTTTTGATTTTGATTTTTGGGTTGGTTTTGGGTTTGATTTTTTTTTTGGTTTTTGGTTACAAATTTTAAATAAGCACTGTGTCAAAACTGCCATCTCTTAAATAACAATGATGCTCCAGTCCTCCTGATGGAAGGAGACATCAGCTTTTATCGGCGAGCCATTTGTGTTTACTGCAGGCTGCAAACCAGGGGGAAAAAAAGGCTGTACGAAAACTTTAACAGCGAATGAGATGGAATAAAAAGGCCTTGAGCACTTTGGATCATCAAATACTTCAATAACTGCATATGGCTCTTCATACAACCATAAATTCATACACATGGAGAGGATATAAAGACCCAACTGCCATACGAATGGACTTTCTGTTGTCTTCTGGAATCTCGTCTGCATGCTCAATCAGGTGCAAGGCAAGCTTGCCTTTGGGCCAGCTGGATTTCCCACTGAGGACAAAAATTCCTGTGTGTTGTAGACACATCCTGCCCTTAAACAACATGTCTTAGAATCACAGAATTGTTTCAGCTGGAAAAGCCCTCTACGATCACTGAGTTCAACCATCAACAACACCATGGCCATTAAACCGTGGCCAGAAGTGCCATTTCTACATGTTTTTTTAACAGCTCCAGAAATGGTTACTCCACTGCCTCCCTGGGCAGCCTGTTCCAATGCCTGATCACTTTCTCAGTAAAGAAACTTTTCCTGATATCCAATCTGACCCTACCCTGCCACAACTTGAGGCCATTTGCTCTTATTCTATCACTTCATAGTAGGAAGAAGAGACCGACCCCCATCTTACTACAACCTCCTTTCAGGCAGCTGTAGAGAGCACTGAGGTCTCCCCTCTGCCTCCTCTTCTCCAGACTACACAATTCCAGTTCTCTCAGCTGCTCTTTATAAGCCTTGTTGTCCAGACCCTTCACCAGCTTTATTGCCCTTCTCCAGACACATTGCAGTAACTCAATGCCTTTACGGTAGTGAAGGGCCCAAAACTGAATCTGATATTCCAAGTCTGGCCTCACCAGGACTAGGTACAGGGGAACCATCACTTCTCTACTCCTGATGGCCGCACCATTTCTGATCCAGGCCAGGATGCCATTGGCCTTCTTAGCCTCCTGGACATGCACTGGTTCATGTTCAGCCAGCTGTTGATCAGAACCCCCAGATCCTTTTCTGCTGGGCAGCTTTCCAACCGCTCTTCCCCAAGCCTTCAGCGTTGCATGGGGTTGTTGTGACCCAAGTGCAGGACCCAGCATGTGGCCTTATTAAACTTCATACAACTGACCTTGGCCCAACCTGTCCAGATCCCTCCACAGAGCCTTCCTACCAACAGTCCCACCCAACCTGGTGTTATCTGCAAACTTACTGAGGGTGCACTCGGTCCAGATCACTCATCCAGATCATTGGTAAAGATATTAAACAAGACTGGCCCCAAAACTGAGCCCTGTGGAACACCACTAGTGACTGGCCACCAGCTGGAGGGACTGCCCTCTTCTGATTGTTAGGCATTTGCCTGGAAAGAAATTCAGCTAATCATTTTACTACCAAAGGGTATGTGGCTTAGCCAGAGGTCTGTCATCTTGTAACAAAGGGGTGATTCCTGACTGCCTGGGAGTAGATTTAATTTGTCCATACAATTACAAAGATAAGAACTTGGTTTATTTTTCCTGTGAAGCAGTTGCCCTGCTCTGGTTGAGGTGCTTCGATATCTCCCATGGTGGCAAGTCCCTTCATCTGTGTGATCTGACCCTGCCTGTCTCAGGGAATCCTTCCATTGAGCCCCATCAAACCCCTGTCTGAGGAAAAAAAATCAGGGCTGGATACAGAGTAAAGGAGGAGTGAAGTTTAAGCTGAGGTCTGGCTATTTGTTCTGTGTAGGCAAGTTGTGGCCCTGAAAAAGTCTTTTTTCTCCTAACAAATTGTGTGGGTGGGAGCATAAAAAATGCCCTCTTCTTCAAGGGTATTTTTATTTAGATCCTGGTTTGCAAAAGATTGTCTATAGAAGGAAGAGTCTAGTTGCAATCCAAAGTTTGAAAAGTTGCAGACTCTTACAGTCAGTCTCTGATGGATCTGAATTTTTCAGCTAAACAACATCTATGCTCTTGACCTGAGACCTAGATTTCACATTTCAGGAATTAAATGAGCATCATTTTCTAAAAGACATTAGACCAAGGCTGGGCTATCCAAAGGACAGCTTCAGGATTTAGATGAAGACATTGTCATGTCAAGGAGACTTAAAACCTGACATATCTTGTTTCTGTTGAAAAGCCAGACCCAGTTTGTTACACTATATTGTGTCTTGTTATGTGCAAGAGACAAAGGAAAAGTGGAGGTTGATCTGGATTTAACATCTCTTACAGGATTGTCTGCAGTAACAGGGTGTATGTCTCAGTGACCCAGATGATCTGGCCTTGTCTTATATTATTCTGTTCCCAATTTATCCTAAGATTGTGCCAAAAACCTGCCAAAATGTATGGGAAATATTCGTGACCTCTGCCAAACTGTGAAGCCTCTGGGTCTGAGCTACCTCAGGTGTTTTGATTAGACTGAAGGATTTGAGCTTGAAAAAAGGGCAGTGAGAAAGGAAAGGAAAAGAAAAGAAAGCTATTCCCTACCTGCTGCTGCAAAGCTGGGGCATGTGTCTGAGTGCTCATCCTCCTTCATACTGAAATCCTGGGGATTCCCTCGGGATGTTCAACCTGCTCTAAAAAGGAGGGGAAAATATAATTAAAAAATGAAAATCAAAAGGGGAAATTGTTATGAGGCAGGGAGAGGAGAGCCTTCTTCCTTGGAAGGAATGTGTGCAGCCTCAATGGGTTGGAGCCTTCAGCCCTTCTCTTGCTGCAGATGTTGACGTTCAGGTTGTGTCTGAAAAAGAGGGGTCCTTAGGAGCTGGGAGGCCACTGCAGCCACCCAGACACAGCACTGCTGCAGACCTGGGGGGATGAACAGAGAACCTCGTGGCAGGCACAGCGCAGAGCCAGAGCAGAGATTGACTGATCTCGTTTCAGATCAGATGGATGGCTCTAAATGACCTGTAAAGACACTCCCTGAGCCCTGAGCCACAACATTAAGAGCCAAGACACCACTAGCACTACTGAAGTAGTTATTAGTGACTGAAGTAGCACTTGTCAACTGCGACTTCAGTTTCAAGTAATAGTTTAACAGCATCAACTTGAAGAAAGGTTATATCTCAGTGTGTCTGGTGTGCTGCTGACACTTAAAGGAAATAATTGGTAGACTTAGAGCAGGGGCAGACACCAGTGGTAGAACAGGAGAGGAGGTTGGATACTCGAAACAAAACTTCAACAATACGGTGTGAAACAAGAACCAGGAATCCATCCTAAGCTCTGGTATAAAAAGCATGAGAAAAAGCTCTGTTCTCCACACCATGAGCTGTGCTGCTGTGACATTTAAAGGCTCATCTACAGTTGCACTTTGCAGCCCTTTCCTTACAAGATGACAAAGCCATGTTGCCCCTTGCAATTCTTGGCCAGCTTTTTGGAAGCCACACATAATGCAATCTCCAGCTGATCTTTGGCTTCGGGACAGTAAAGCCCAGGAGAAAGCATGTGTGTGTGTGTGCTGTAGAGAAGGCGGCAGGAAATCATCTGGAATGAAGTGTACAGTCTCATTGTACCTTTAGTTTGCCTGTGTGATGCTAAAAGAGAGGGATCAGCAGGCAAATCCAGCAGTCTTCAGGTTGTTGTCACTTTCCAATTAGCTGCATCTGATTTCAGTGGGTGCTGATGGATTGTGTCAGCAGGAGAAGTAGGATGTCTGAGAGGTGCTCTGGCTGCCATGAGCAGGAGAGGGCTGTGTGCGTGCATGCTTTTTCCCCCCTGGTTGCTGGAATTATGCTGGCCTGCCAAAATGAAAGCACTGCTGTCACTCACTGGTCAGAGGAACTGATTCTGATCTTGGTGAGCCTACATTTCTGCAAACAATGGTGTAACAGCCAGAGTGGCTGAAGTCAGGTAGGCTGATCCCCCAGTTATCAAGGTCAAAGGGTGAGTTTCTCAAACACATGATTTGGAGCAGTGTTGCTGTTCCCCTACTGCTGTTTCAAAGCCCTTTTCTAATTTGTATTATTTATCAAGAGCATTCCACGAGGCAGCTCACAGTCCCCCTCCACAGAGCTTAGGGAGCCTCTGTGCTTGGTGCTGTGAAAAATAGAAGAGCTTGCTCTTGTCCCAGGAAATGTACAAGGAAGACCAAAGGAAGAGGAAATTCTGGTCTCGAGAGGTCCCTTCCAACTCCCAGCATTCTGTGACTCTGTGTGCTGAAAGAGAAGAAGAAATAGCATGGTGACCTGCACCACTCTAAAATACAGCTGCAGCCAGGGGAGGGGAGCTTTGCAAGCATGCTTCTTGCTCTCATAAGGAGACAGTGTGTATGCTCTAGCCAGCCAGCCTGAGAAGGTGGACAGGGCTCTAGTTCCTTGGCTGCCTCTAAGCCCTGCTCCTGACTGTGACCAGCAATGTTTCAGCAGATCAAGCTAAAATGGTTGTGTGAAAGCGAGCCAGAAGGGTGTCTGGAGTGAAAAGCTGGTGTTTGTTGAAACAGGAAAACTGCCACAGAAAAAGATCTTCCCTTCAGAGGACAGAAGCCAAGACAGCAACAACTTGGTCACACCAGTAAGCTACAGAAATTGCATTTACAGAACAATTTTGTAAACCAGGCTTGTGATCCAATTTGTCTAGAGAGAAAAAAAAGCAGCAGCACATTTCCACAGATGAAATGCAAGTCATTCTGAGCCTCTGGGAGAGTTTCAGTTGTGAGGAGGAGGGCCAGGAAAGCATCTTGTCTCTTTGTTTTACATAAACCTCACAAAGACATAGGCACATTCTCCACGTACTAAATCACAGGGTGAGCAAATCTGAGAATTTGATTACCTTAGAAGTCTTATGTGGGCCTCAGGTCGTGATAGAAGAAAAAGGAGAGAGAGAAAGAGATGGGATCCTTCGTGGTCAGCTTAAGAGGGTGGCTCACAATGGGTCCGTAAATGTCAAAGACACTGCAGGAAATTTTCCTTTTGGACTAAAGCAAAGTCTGGAGTTGACTTGTGAGTCACTGTCATAGCAGTGATACTTGAGTTTGTATATGGTGACCAAGTTGCCTAAAGTATGAGAGAGGAAGAGAAAGGGATTAAGGATTGGTATCTGTGAAGCTAACACATAATTGGAGGGTGGGGAGATGATGATGAGCTCTCAGCCAAAAAGAGCAGCATCAATAGAGGACTGAGTCACAGATGCTCGGAATGGATTTCAAAAGGTAAGCAATAATGACAAAAATTGCTGAAGTGTCAAGAGGCTGGGGCTGGAATACTGGTGTTAGGGTTTGTCCAAAAAAAAAAGCAGAAATGTTTTGCTGAGAGCAACATCAGTGGGATGCAAGGTAGGGTACATAAGACAGGGAAGGTGGAGAAAACATCCAGCCAGCCTAGATTGGAAAAGGAGCCAGGGTATCCAGAGAGGCAAACAGACAAAGGGAAATAGTTAAAAATGGAAGGGATAAAGCATTGCATTATTACAGGTGGAGAAGAGAGAACAGTGAAAGGTTCAGGAGTATGAGAAAGCAAATGAGAGGGGAAACTAAAGATCAAGAGATGAAATTAGACTTCTGGGTTATAAGGGTAAGAGAAGAAGAAAAATGTTTGTGACTGTGATGGGAGAGGGAGGAAGAAAGGAAAACCATCCTGATTTGATTTTCTCTTCAGAGAAATCAGAAGGAGCCTGTACACTGCTAGAAACAAAGAGAAAAGGGGGAGCATTGAGGAAGGAGTAAAAAATGCAGTTGGAAGAAGATGTGAGAGATGGGGACCAAGGGCTGGAGGAGAGGAAGAGAGCAAGTGAGTGGAAGTGGATGAGAAGCTAGAGTAGACCTGATAAATACCAATGGAGGGCCAGGATGGGACAACCCTGAGGATAATCCAGGGAGCAGAATAGATTCCAGCTCCAGCTTGATCTGCAAAAAAACATCATTGAATTTATTCTAAAAGCAAGGAGCAATAAGAGAAGAATTTAAGCTACTGTTAGTAACAACATGCTATTTAACAACAATCCTGATGGTACTCTGAGCCATACATCATCTGTTTCTACTACTCTCTTAAAAGAGAGCATGCCAGAGAAGCTTAAAAGAGCACTGCCACCTTTGGCACCTACCCCAGATCAGGTCTGCAAATCCACCCTGTGTCTCGCTCAGATTGAGAGCTTCTGTCCTTGAAATGTTAAACTCATTATCTAGGAGGTGTGGACAGTCTTGTGTCTCACAGAGCCAGGAAGAAATTTGACATGAGTATGTCAGGGTGGGGGGAGGAAAAAAAAACAACTCCTGAGAAATGTTGAGAGCGTGTGTATTTTTGGCAGAGGATACCAGCCAGACATGTCAGCTGATAGCATCCATAGAGCTGGAAGACTGAAAATGAACTGCATTACAACAAACAGAGATTTCACAACTGAAAGCAGCACACTGACATTTATATTAGCTCCGTTTGACATGACCTGACGGGTTGGGCCGGGCTGGAGCAGAGCCCATCACAGCGTCAACCTGCTTCCTGCCCCAGCCCACCAGCACCTCTGCCCTGTGCCTTTCTCATCATCCTGGGGAGGAAGCAGCTCATGCACACTCTGATGCTCTTTGCTACAGGAAGGCCAGTTCCTGGGCCAAATGCTCAGCTAAGTGGAGGCAGAGTTTTTACCTTGCCCTAGCTGAGTGGATGACCAGGCCATGGCCATCAATGCAAGTCGGGAAGGCTTGAGAGACTTCATGTAGAGAAGAAATGTAATGAGATCAGGAAAAGTTCCCCTCCTCTAGGCTATTCTGCACTTTGACACAGAACCAGAGTGACTCCTTTGATCTCAATGGAGTTACCCTGATTTGCCTGATGGTAATAGGGAGCAGAATACAGCCCAAAAAATTATATCAGTTTTATGGGGTTTGTCTATGAGAGAAAGGGAGGTCTGGACCCTCAGTCCCTAGGGCTACTTTGGGGGCTGACTGTCAAGGTGTGTTTTTTATTGTGTGTACTGCCTGTCTGATGATAGGAACTAAATTGAGAAGAGGCTCATTTCTCACAGGCCACTGAGCAACCAGAATGTGCTAACTGTCATAGGCAGGAAGCACTCAGGTGTCGGGATTGTCAGGAGAGAAAGTGCAGCGCTTTTTATTAACTGCAAGAGCAATCAGCTCTGTCTGGGTCTGCTCAGTCTTGTGGAAACACATAGTTCACACTGGGCAGTGCTCAGAGGCTTAACACAGGTATCAACGCTGTGCCTCTGGTAATAACTTCACATTAGAGCTGTTGCATTACAGACCATTGCATAGTCACCACTCCGCTTGTGCTGCTTTGCTACTCTGAGGCTCTTGAAGGCATTTGCTGAGTTTGTGTAAGGTTGAACGTCACATCATTCAATTGGGTCTTTAAGCTGTATTTTGTCTTGTCCCCTGAGGTCTTGCATGATCTATGCAAAAACTTGGGGCACTCCTTGGCCTGGCAGTTTGCTGTGCTCAGAGCCTGGGTGTGCTGGGTCAGGCTTAAGAGTGAGGAAACGTGGCTGCTTTAGGGCTCTGGGCCAGAGAGATACAGGCAGGTGGCATGGTGCATAGCAGGTGAACCCTATAAAGAAAGGGGATGATGGAGATGATTTCAAGACACCAGTAGTCTATTCCTTAAGTTAAGAACAGGTCCACTGAGCCCTCCCCAAAACCTGTGAAAATACCCTCAAATTCCTTCCCTTTCTATTTTTCTTCCCCTTTGTCTTTTTCTTTCCCTTTGTCTTTCCCTTTCCTTTTTTCTTTGCCTTTCCCTTTCCTTTTTTTTTTCTTTGCCTTTTTCTCCTTTTTCTTTTCCTTTCCTTTTTTCTTTGCCTTTTTTTTCCCTTTCCCTTTTTCTTTCCCTTTCCCTTCTTCCCCTTTCCCTGTCTTTGTAGAGGATGTAGATCTGATTTTGATTTGAATTTGACTAGCTTGATTTGAACTAAAATTGGTTTAAATTCAAACAGTTAAAAAAAAAAAAAGAAAGCAAAAGTCAAATCAGAGTTGAAAGTTGCTTCTAGCAGCAGCATTGGTGCCTCTGCCTGGTGACAAAAAAAGTCAGAGGTAGCCCAGGTTTCACTTGTATTCTGACACTGTGTCACCACTGGACTATCTGAGAGGAGTCCAGAGGCTTTCTTTTCTCAGCTGGGAGATCTCCAAACCCCACATCCCAAAGCCACAGTCACAAGTAGATCCTTGCAGCAAGCATAGGCAGGAGGCCAAATAACCCTGGAATCCTTAAATTGCATCTTCCCTGCCTAGAGGTGTCAGAAATGGTACAAAATGTTCAGTTTCTGTCAAGGAGCCAGTACCTAGGTGAGAGCTGCTACATTTCAAGGAACACCAGACATGGGAGAAATCTCTAACCTGTTGCCTCAGCTGGGAGTTTGCTGCCTGAAGTGACGGGCCTATGACATCTCTCTGGCATACATTCAGCACACAATTACATATATAAGTGTGAGCAAAGTTCCAGTCTGTTTACTTCACCACTTTACCCAGCAAAAGCCTTGAGAAGAGCATGAAAGCAAGAGGCCAGCTGGGCCAGCAGAAATGTTCACGGCTGGCTGCAGTGCAGTGTTTAGTTGCAAACACAGAAAACAGCCCTCTGCTTTAGAAAGAGAAAACTGATATGCATGAGGTGTGCTGGCCACAGAGTCTCTTCCCTTTTCACATGGTCAGGGATGCTGAACAGCCCTCTCTGATGACTCCAGAATGAAATGCAGAGTCTCAGAGCCATGCACATGAGTCCCTGTGGGACGGGCTGCACAGTTTGGGACAAGCGAAGAGAGAAGGGTGGGTCAGCTGTGCAGCAGTTTGTGCCCTTAGCAGGTGCTTCAATGTCAAAGATATTCAAGCTGGCTATTTTCAGCACTGTGCCAAGTGCTGCACAGGCTTGTGCCTCCCCTACCCCCATTCTAATTAAATTTATAGGCGGTGACTATGAGCTGGGCTAAGAGTTGAGCTGTCAAGTTAAGGGAGAAGCACCAGCAGCACAAAACCCTCCAGCTGGAAAGACAGAGTTTCTGATGATGGCTGTACTTCCTGGAAATTATCTCTCCAGTCTCATCTCTCATGTGTTTCCCAATATATCTCATCTG
The DNA here is from genome assembly GCF_014839835.1 of Dryobates pubescens. Taxonomy (NCBI): domain Eukaryota; kingdom Metazoa; phylum Chordata; class Aves; order Piciformes; family Picidae; genus Dryobates; species Dryobates pubescens. The sequence continues at coordinate 2,775,399 of NC_071628.1, forward strand.
TCTGTCCCTCACAGGTGCATACACACACACGTGGAGACACGTGCCCACGCTGTGAGTTATGTGCTGTAGTGCCTGGCTTTGGTGAATTGCCCCATCTTCACAGACATTTATATAACATAGGTAAGGGCTCTATCCTTCTGTCAGCTACAGCAGTGTATTACAGACTTCTCCAGCAGTGAATACACCTCAGATGATTTAACCCCACATACAGACAGCTCTGAATTTCAGAGCAGCAGGTGTTGCAGCTCTCAACTGTTGGTCCCATGTTCAGATGGTGCAAAGCTGTCCCAGAGTTTGTACCTCATCCATCACTTGTTAGGACCGTGCTATGGGCAGACCTCTGATAAATTAGAACCGTCTTGGTCACCATTCCAAGACTAGCTTCCTTAGCAAGGCACAAACCTCAGGCCTTCACATGGTATACAGTGAAAATGTCCTGCAGCTTTCAGCTTGCTGTTGGACTGACCTTCCAGGCCTGAGTATCCCAAAGCACCTCTCTAAGACCGGCTGAGTAGTGCCTCCAGAGACAGCAGCACCTCAAGAAATAAGGCAACCTCAAGACCTGCAGGATGATTTTTCCACTCTTGAATTGTCCTTCAGGAATTCACTTGGTCTACCTCTCCCTTAGACAGGGAGATGTAATAAAGTCACAGCCAGCTGTAAAGTGGCAGCTTGCCACACATATATTTTCTGCAGTACTTCTGAAGCTGATGGTAGCGAAACAACTTCAAGCTGCAGTGTGTTGTTGCCTGCACACCCTGTAGAGAGCTATGGCTGGTCTGTGTGTGGCACAGCAGGGCACTCATCCTGTCCATTTCCCTCTGGTCAGACTGAAGGAGGATAGTGAAGGGGGCATGGTGGAGGTCTGCATTGTGGTGTTGCACACATTCCAGGTGGCTTTGAGGCAAGTGAAACAAACTGGAGGATGATGTGATTCTGATTTCTGCATCTCCTGGATGAGATGTTGCGTTGCAAAGCTCAAGCCTGATCCCCAGAGTCCTCAGAAGAAAAACTCCCTCAATTATCCCTCTACCCCTGTGGCCCTTAAGACCGCTTTCCAAAACTGGAAAATCAGACAAAGATGAAGGGAAGGACATAGAAGGACTGAAGGACAAAGAGTTTCTTTTTGATAGGGCAGGGAATCTGCAAGAACTACAGAGTGTCCACAAAGGATGAGGATGCCAAGGGAAGATGGAGTTCTTTCAAAGGCAGGCATCAGGTTTTCCCTGTCACTCTTCACTCTGATTTTGAAGCCAAAACCAAACCCAATAAAACAAGCAAACAAAAAAGACCCCAAGCAACCAGCTAAAGAAATAAACAAAAATCCCAAACCCAAATGAAATTGTATGGCTGGCAACATTAGAGATTCTTTCTTTAGATGCCAATGGTAGGTGATGCAGAAAAGCAAGTACTGGAGTACTTGTCATGCATTGGTAACCTCTTGAAGTAAAATCAAAAGACTGGAGATCAGGGGCAGCTTAGGTCCCCTCATGAACGGCTAAGGTTTAAGACGCTCTGAGATATAATCTAGACAATTTGTCATCCCTTTCTCCCCCACAGAGAGGATAATTAACACTGTAAAATGCAGTAGGCTCTGTGTACCCCTTTCTGATGTCAGGGGCCCATTTTAAGGTCAATGTTTGAAATGCTCTGATGGTATCAGCTGAGCTTTTGCGTCTGTTGCTAGGATTTTACTCACCAAGGACTCTCAAGACAACGCATGTTCATTAGTTTACAAGAAGATATAATTACCCATCCAAACTGTACCAGGTTTCATTTACTACTAACCTTGTGATTCACCTAGCTAGGTGGCAAGGAGTGCATTTGCTAACTGGTGATTACCAAATTAGTTGCATGATAAACCTTTTTCAACACACCTTCTAGGGGGAAAAAGGTAAAATGAGTAATGAGTTGATCTTTTCTTTCAGCGTGCTGTAATTTTTATTAATTTAACTGCAGCCAGTTTATTAGAAGGGAGGGAGAGAGCTTGTGTGCCTTTGAACTCCTCTTGTAAAAGAGGCAAACAATGGGGAAATTGGCAAACGTAGTTATATCTTTAAATCCACATTAATTATAAATCCACTTACTCTTTGCGGAGGCAGAGGCTGCAGCCTGGCTGGGGGAGGGGAGAGGGGGTCATGTATAAATTGTCTCCCGTGGACCCCACTGAAATTTCCATAGCATTCACCATATGACACTGATGTGTGAAAATTGACATGAAGATTTGAAAATTGGGACCGAGGGAGACCAAGCATAAAATAACTTCAATTTTGCGCTCTCTCTGTCTCTCGGAGGAATACTGCAGCGGACTGACCAACACAACACAAACAAGCCAAGGGGAGAGGGGGAAAAAAATATTCAGGGAGAAGGATAGGAGTTATTAAAGAGAAAACACACTCCTCACTCACAGAGAGAAAGGATGATCAATGGATTTAGTCACAGAGAAATTCAAGCAGAAAATTGCTGCTGTTTTTTATCTGAGAGGCAGAAAGTTTAACCAAACCAGAATTCTCTCAACTCACTCCAAGGCAAACAGTGAAGCAAACCACTGTGTTGTGGAACAGTGGGAGAAGTGCATGGGTGTGTGGAAATTTTTGTGCGTGATTTTACAATGCTATGATGCTAAATGAATTGTAAGGTACAGTCCTCACCTCCAGAAGCCCCAAGTATAAGAAGGTTTTATTCTAGGTCTTTTTTTTCTGTAGAACCCCAGACTCTGTACACTACCCTCAGGGGAATGACTTCTTTTCCAGCTAACTGTTTTCCCACATTTAGAAGTCATTCATTCCCATATTTAAAGGGCCTGTGACTTCTTCAGAAAGAGAATGAAACCTTAAAATCACTAAAAACCATCAAAAGTGTTTCAGGTCTGTCTCTTGTAACCCAAGTCTTAAGGAGTTCATCATTTTGCCCTAGACAGATTGTCACTGCTTGGAAATACTGTATAAATTTTCTCAGTTCCTGTTCTTTGGGATGATTTTTGAGACTCTGAATGTGGTTTTTGAGAACTATGTTTTGGTATTCTGGAGCCTCTTGCTAACAGTTTTCTGCATCCATAAGCGTCAACCCAGCCTTGGGACTGGCCTTTACCCCTCCCAATAAATAGATCACTATGCAAAAGCAGGAGGTACTAAAGCATCACCAAACTGTGGAAAGTTCATCTCCTGGAGTATAACTGCAGTCCAGGAAAGAGATATCCAACATTTTCTTATTATTGGTTAGGTATTCAATAGTTCTGCTCCTTGGATGACTGGTCAAAAATGCCTGCTGGGGTTAGGAATTTACTTCAGACTCTCAGCAGGACCATCCAACCTTGCAGATAGACACTGTACCTATAAACCCACAGAGGTTTTGCAAAACCCAATTGTATTGTAACATTACTCTTAAAATTCCACATCTGATCTGCTCTATGCAGACAACACTCACCACCGTCACGAGCACTGAATGAGCCTCCTGCTGCTTGTGCTGCGATTTCAGGTTTGGATCACAAGTGGTTTGGATCAGAAGTGGTTTTGGCTCCTCTCTGTTATCCCAAAGACATCTGCAAGATAATGGAAATGGAAGTCCATACACTTCTGCTATCTATGTATATAGACAGTGATGAGATAAACACACAGACTGTGGCTTTAGCTTTCAAACTAATTGTTCTTTACTTACTGCAAGTCCTAAGGTCATTCTCAGTCTGAGAGGATGCACTGTACAGTCTTCAACACCCTGCTGTCTCACCAGACCATTTTTCTCAGGCTTACTTACTTTATTTTATTTAGCTTTGTGGCACATCAGGTTCCTTGTGCTTGCTGATATGATGATCTACCAGACCAGTGTTCACATGCTATGGGTCTCATTTATTATGAAGTGAAGTATATAATAATGAAAAATAGCTACAGCTATTCCTTCTCTCTCCAGGGTATCTCAGCACCCTTATGGATGACCGCACACACAGCCTGCACCATAGAAACAAATGGAGGGGAAATGGCAGTGCACTGCTCAAAGCTGGAGGACTGAGTGCCTTTGGTCTAGAAGCATGCTTGATCCATAGCTTCTGTTGAAGGCATATTACAGAGTGCACTGAAAAAAAATGTATTTATATTTTTTGAAACAGCATGCCTAGATGTGGAGCAGATGGGGCATGTAGGAACTGGGCAGCAAGCAGAAAGGAGAATTCTCTATTATAAGGGTCCATAGGAAGCATTTGTCAATAAACACCTTGAGGATTTTCAAGAGCATCCAAAGGAAAATGCCCCACAATTCATAGACTAACCCAAGAGCTGCCCATCATTGACTCTTAATGCTCTGCTGAGCATGAAAACAACAGCCTGGGAACAATATAAAAAGGCCTTGCAGGTAATTTCAGAGGGCAACAAGGAATGCCAGGCTTCTTGTAATTACTGGCACCGGCAACAACAGAGTTAGTTTGAATTAAATGCTGGGACCTGTGGGGCAGCTTCTGTGTGTCACACACTGACTGGCTTTTATAAATTTTGTGCTTTGACTCACTGGATGTAGTTATAGAAAATTAAGTGGGTTTGAGTTGCATTCAAAATGTGGTTTGAAACTTCCTCCTGCAACTAGGACAACTGGGAGGTTACATGAAAAGAGGGGGGAAAAAAAAGACACTGGATATTTTCCCATGATCATCTGATTGCAGCAGCTGAGGCCTTAAGGAATACCATGAGAAAAGTACAACAATTCCCAGCACTAGAATGATAAAAATGATGATGATATTAGTAAGGGTTTAATATTATATAAACAGAAAACAGAATGGAAGGCCCCAGTAGCCAATTTATTGCTCTCTTTTACCAGCCTGTTGCAACAGGCTGGCCATGAGCCAGCATTGCCTTGAAATATAGATCTGTAATGTGTGTCACAGAAGCTGTCTTTTATTCAAATACTTAAATCTATTTGTGCTGTGCCTGAACATGACAAGGTTGATGCCATCTCCCTTGTAATGAACTCGCATTGTCAAGTTACTTCTAATTTCCATAGCTGCGAGGTCAGAATTCATCCCAACACTTTCATTAGCACTTTCAAATTACTCAAGAAATCACTCTAAGAAACAGTTCCTAATTCTGATACTAAAATCAATTCATCTAATGTTGCTATTTCCCTGTTTATATTTCAAATACTCTAAAAGTACTCGAAATTCTCACCTTTAGAACCCTCTTGGTTGGTGTATGATCTTCATGGTCTTTTTCCTCTAAGAGGCTCCACTCATTCCAAAGAGAAGGTGATTTAAAGAAAAGGCTTTATGTATAATCACACTACAGATTGCATCAAAAGCTTTAGAGCATACATATAAAACACTCCTGGGTGGTTTCATGCAGTTGGGAGATAGTCACCTCCTTGTGAAGTTTGAGATGAAACACTCAAATAATAAGAAAATAAGAAGGATAACATCCACCTTAGAAAAGCCTTCAGAAACCTGCTGGGGAGAGTTTGAGGAGGGAAGATAGCAATGATATGCTGCCATTTGTTGAGAAAGGATGGAAGAATCACCTCGATTACTACCATGGGGAAATGTTTTCAAGGTTCCTTTCAACTCCATAGCAATAGTAGCAAATAGTTTGCAACCTATCATGAACATTTTAAGTAGAAAAAGTGATATTCACAGAAGAAAAAAAAAACAAAAAAGCACACAAAAAAACCCCAAACCAAAGAGACAGATATAGGCCATTGGGTGCAGGTAATTGGCACTCAGCCCCAGCCACAGAGGTTGGAAGCACATCCAAGCTTTCTCTGAGTTTGACACGAGGCATATATTGAAGTTGGAGAGGGCTTAGTGAAAGCTCATTTTGTTGGACTATATGGTTCTGTCAAGACTCAAAAGCTTCACAAACAGCTTCAGAAGTAAAAGTGGAAGAATAATGTGCCCACAACTCTGAAACCTCCGCATTTAACAGTTTGAAAATAGAGTAGCTTGATGCTTGTGTTTAGTTTTTATGTGTATGTTTTAGATAGGTTTATATATATGAAACCCCATAGCTTCATATAGACTTAGAGATAGCATTTTATAGATAGATATCTGTAGGTGTGTGCACAGAATTTTCCCTCCATTGGAATGTTGGAATTGGGATTTTCTTTTATGGAAATATTTCCTATGTTGCAAGATTATTTTAACATTAAAAAAAAAAAAAAAGGCAAAATAAAACAGAGAATCTTAAATATCTCAGAGGGAAAAGCAGATTAACCTGCAATTATTTTCCCAGATGCTGACCTGCCACAAATTCATCAGGCTTCTGCATTTGGAAGCAGAAAGTGAAGGAAGGAACCGAGTAATCTTAAGTTAGATGACCTGGGTAAAATCAGCTAAGTTTGTAGGAGAAACAACCCTTCTTGGTTTGTAGGCATCACATTTTTTTTTTACAGACAGACAAGGCTTCTTAAGGACATTCTTGATATCTTAATACCTCAATCTTGTTCAGTGTCATTTCTGAATGAGACCATTGTTGAGGCAACAGTGAGTTGCATAGCTCCATCAACCTTCTTTAATTTGCTTGGAGATTATGGGAAAACCTCTATAAATCAGTTTTATGACCTCATGAAAAACTTACAGTTGTATGGCATCACTCGCATGAATTATGAGATAGTCACAAAAAGGGACCAAAGATGTCAAGGACACCAAAGTGAAGCTTTATGTACCCTGGGACATAGCATTTCTTTTCTCAAATCTACAGTTGGTAGAAATACCAAAGGCAGACATAGGAGCTACAATTCTCTGCGTCTGCTAAGCAAGGAGGCAGTGATTTGGAAAGGCTGGGAAGGAATTGTTAAAATAGGCTTGTTGAGGGTCATTAGTCTGAAGATGTAGCAATTTAATTCTTCACTAACGTTATAGAAAGGAGAATGCACACCCGAACAAAACCCAAAAAATAATGCTTAATGGAAAAACAAAGAGCAGATCAAATACTCACAATTATGGTTTTTTTCAAACCAACTCATTTTTGCTGTTCACATAGTGTCTTTTTCTAGGAGACTTCATACAGCTGCAGTTCCAACCACATCTTTGTGTTTTCACAAAATAGACCTCCGGATCCTCTTTGCCGAAATTCCCTTCTGCTTTAACACTACACCTCAACATCTTGCTCCTGTTTGTCAACGCCTAATCCAAGCATCATGAATGTTATGATGCTTCACGGTGCCATAAACCTGAAGCAAAGCCTGAACTTTGCTAATGTAGGTGAGAGCCATAGAGATGAACACCTGGAGGGTCAGGTTCTTTAGTAAGTGAGAGGTAGAGACAGCCTTTCACATCCTAACTATTGGTCAACTGGTTCCATCAACATTGAGACACTTCATAACATCAAACTGATTTTGACACACAGGAAAACTGAATGAAAGATTCTGACTCTGCTAAATAAGCCCTGACATTTTTTTGAGGGGATGCAACAATATTTGGCTTTACATTTTATTCTCCCATATAGTAGAGAATTATAGTGGGGGGAAAGGAAAAAAAAAAAGACAAAAAAAGACAGAAGCTGAGCCCAGGCAAAATATTTTGGGTTTGTCACAACATTTTTCCCCCCTCTTTTATTGACGCCAAATGAATCTTATGATATTCCTTGGCATGAGTACTGAATGTTTCCATTGTCAGTCCCATTCAGAACAGAGCAGGCTCCCAAATTGCAACCTCTCTATGCTGAATAAATTGTTTATTCTCCCTCAGTGGTGGTAAGGCTCGGTTTAGGCAGCCTAAACATAACCCTGTTGTGACTTGCCAGAATAGAAGAGGCAGAAGGTCCTGGCCTCAACTTGCCTAAGTCTTGATCAGGCCGGTGTCTTCTCACCTTCCTTCTGTCCTCTGTAGTCTAGTGTGCAGGATGGGGACACAAATGCAGCTCTGGAGCATCTGTGGAGGGAGGATATTGCTAATGCTGCATTGGCTCTGCTGCGTCAGTGTCCTGCAGACACTGATGGTGGGCTCAGTGTCTATCTGCTCTCCACCTGTTTGACTCCCACCTTCCCCTCTTCCTGCTCTCACTGCAGATACACCTGGGGCTGCTTTTACACCTTAGAGCTGAGCAGACTTTTAGTCTGGGAGAGAAGTAGCCACTGGATACAAGATGCCAGGGCTCAGCAGTGGTATTTAAATGAGCTCATTTTCAATTTGAACAGATCTCAGCATCTCTCTTTGGCACAGAGAACTGAGACAGCTAGACTTTCTGTCTTTCTCTCCTTCCAAGGTCTGCTCAGCTTGCTGTTTCCTCTAATCCTCTCACTCAGGCCCTGCTGTTTGAGTTTCTTATCTCTTTTTTATTTTCCCCTTGCCATTATTCCAGGTGGTTACCCATCCCATTTCACTTACCCCAGAGTGTCACCAGGCTGCTGCCAAAACCTCGTCTGTTTTCTCTCCTGTTGTGTTCACTCTTTCTCTTCTTTACCTTTTAATCTCAGCCGTAGGTGAGGTGTGCTGAACAGTCATGATGAAGCTTTCAGGATGTTAGAAAGTAAACTGCTGGAAGAGGTCAGCAAGAGCAGAAACCAATAAAGCACGAGAGGGGAGTTTGATACATACGAACAAAGCAATTGGTAATGATGTGAAATAGTTGGGTCAAACGAGGGCTGTGCACAAATGAAAAGATTCACCTCCAAACACCTGAGAAGTTTACCTAACCTGCTTTTCCTTGACAGGAGCTAGGCTGTTGCCATGAACCACTGCTAACAGCTTTACACCCTGCTTTATTTGTACATCTCCAGACACGCATGAGCATCTGGCCACCAGCAGCAGGGCGGATTCCTTTCTCAAATGAAAACCCTTAAATCCTATAAGCCTCCTGCTTCCTTTTCTCTTCTATTCATTGCTGCTTATTACCTGAAAGGTGTGATTTAAGACTAAGTTTCCAATATCCTCTCTTAGCACCAGTAAAGCCATTGAATTCAAAGGGGTGGTCACTGATGTATAGGATTGCTCAGTGTAAAGGTGGCCTCGTCGAGGTCCTACTCGGTCAGGCAGCAATCAGATACTGCAGCTCCCATCAGGTAGGGCAAAACTCCCAATATTTCAGGTGAGGGAGGTTTGCTTACGAAAGAAAGATTTTTATTGCTTTTTTTTTTCAGATGGATTTCACATCTGGATGCCCCAAACTTACCCAGGAATTTAACAAAAGAAACAGAAAAGAAAAAGGGAAAAAGAAGAATTATCTGTCAGTTCAGATGAAGTTGTTTTCACACTTAGGAAAGATTAAGGTTTGTTTGAGGTTTATTTTAATAGATGGTGAAACTCAACACCAACAGCTATTGGAGATATTTTGGGGACAGTGTTTTAGTGATTGTCTCCTCTCTTTTCCTCTCTTAGGCAGTGGTGGCTGTGCAAGAGGAAACACATTTTTCCTCTTTTGGCACTTGCCAGCCAAGGTGCTGCTCTGGGTTTGCTTTTGCTACAGCTCTGGGCTAATATTTTCATGAAATCTCCATAGAAAATAGAGAACTCCCTGTCAGCCTCTGCTGGCTCGGTGTCATCGCTGACCTCCTCTAAGGAAGTGTTCTGATATTTCCACAATGGCTGTGAAAGATTGACCTGAAGGGAATAAAATTCCTAGAGTCTTGTTCAGATGGCCAATCTGACAGGATTTTTCCCTTCTCTGGGAAGGCAGCCAGCCTGCCAGCTGCAGCCCAGGCCAGCCTTCGGTGGACCTGGGGGGGCACTTTCCTAGACCTCAATAAGCCAGCCTTTATTAAAAGGAGAATTACAATATTAACAGGAAAATTATTTTTTTGCTAATGATGAACTCCTCAGTTTCTCCATACTTGGAAGCAGTTATATACCCAACTATGCCAACCTCAATATCATCTCAGATGGGGACATGTTCCCTGGAGGCCCTTAGGGGAACGACCTTCTGTCCCTCTACCTTTGATAAAGCACTGCCTGCATGCATATAAATCAATTAACATCATCATCTTATGCTAATTTTGAATTTAGAAGGCATGCTGGAAATAAACAGGGGTGTTTATGCCTGTCTAGAAGAGAAAACACAATGACAAGCTTCCCTCCTCCCCACCATACACACACACAAACACACCCACGCCGCTATGCACACACACGACGGGATCCAGCAAGCCCCTGCCCTGCAAGGAGCCTTCGTTTAGCTGCTTGTGCTTGCTCTCTTTTCTAGGGGGACTTGGACAAGCAGAGCAGCCAAAATAACACCGTGCAATGCACAAACCTCCCCTGCCAGCCATTTGCTCTCTCTTTTGTTACTGTCATTCGCGTTCCCGGTTCGACTGTCGTTGCTGTTCTGGTATTGCTTTCTTTAGGATACTCTGAGGGTTGTGGTGTTACCAGACTGACAAGGAAAAGACATTCAGAAGTGGAAAGGATGACTCTATTCATGAAGCTCGTTAGCTTTTATCATAGCCTGGCTATCCATAAGAAACAGCACATCACAGCCTCACCCCCACCCCAGCGGAGAGCAAGACTTACTGGTGGCAATGGTGAAGAGCCACGATGAAGTGCCAGGTCTGGACATCAGTAGGGCATGCAGCTCTGAACGCATCCAGGAGGGAAACTATGCCTCAAGATGGAGGAAGACTGCAAGCCCCAGCAGCCTTCATGAGCAGACAGTGTGAACATTTCCCTCTTGACCTCTTCCCTGGCAGTCGCTGGCAGTCATGTGAGTGGTTCCTATGTGGTGGCCAAGGCATAGCAAGCAGACACCCAAGGCAGATTTAGGCCCTGCGAGCTCATCAGCAGAAACTCTTTGTGTTTCATTCTGGAGAACTTCCTCTTGCCCAGGCTGTGTTGGTGTCTGGACAGTGAGTTGAGTGTGAGGATGCTATTTGGAGAGCAAACCACTTCAGAATACAACATGTTCTAGTGTAAGACATGCAGAACCGTACGCTGAGAAGCTATTCTCTGCCACTGACATATCTTCATGATAAACATATTCATGAACTAGGGATAATTTTTATCTCTGATTAAAGCTGTAAGCAGGCACAACTCTTTCCCAGTTGACAGTTCTGGGCAAGGAATGGGTATGGCAGAATTGTCTAAAATACAAGTCAAGTTAATTTCCTTGGATCCAGCAATTCTCATCAACATGGGCATTTTCTGACGATCTGATTTACTTAGCAGCAGTGCCCAAGCCTTTTATGCCAAGGCAAAGAAAAACAGAGGACATATGCTGAAAAATTTGTAACATGGTCCCCTAATCAAGTGCTGGCTCCATCCTGTATCCTGTTATAAATTGTAATCTACATTGTGTCTACTGTACACATGTCATTATTCTTTCCTCTGGTGTCTCAGGCAGCTCTGCCTGATTGCATTTAAATACTTCTTTTAAGTCATTATAGGCTCTCTCCTTATTTATATGTTGCTTGGCTTGGTAGTTATCTCCTTCCCCTATTAGAAGAGGGATCCAAGGTTACTTTTATTCTTCATATCCAAGGAGCCAATTAACTTCCAGCATCCTCCAATGCCATCCCAATAAATAGAGGCAGCTCTAGCCATATTTCCTTCCACAGGGAGACCAGGATGTTCAGCCAATTCTCAATCCAGTCTTTGCACTACTTCATGGTTGAGATATTCAGAGATGGTCTCAGCTGAATCACTGACCGCTTGCTTGATTACTGTCTGTGCTGCTTTCCTCGATGCTTTTCTATTACACTCAGAGTGTCTGTGAATTCTTTTCACTCCCAGCCTGAGGATATCCTATTTCTGAGCATTACTGGGATGAGAATGTGTCTTGTTGAAGGAGAAAACTGAGGGGGCTTTTTTATTTTCTGCTTTGGTGACAGCATACACTCCTTCTTTTCTTTCATGCAGCCTCCCTACTTCCTCCTTACTAATCCACAAAATACCTTTAAAATTATTTGTCTTCTATTCAAAAATGCTGGGGGGAGCAGGGAGGCTAGACTGGCACCTGCATGGTCTGGGGCCAGGAGTTAGACCACCATAGCAGCTTTCCTGGGAGCAGCTTTCCTAAAAAGAGAGTGAGGCACAGGCACACTGTGGGCACAGCCCCTCCTTAAATAACATGGCTCCATCCTTCTTAAATATCCTCAGCAGGTCTCACCAGGAGCTGTGAGGAGCCGTTACATTCATTCAAGACTGAGCAGTCATGCAGCATGAAGCTTCTTTGCTGCCTGGGTCAAAGGAGCAGTGCCAGCATCAGGCATACACAGGCAGGTAGCTGCTTAGGCTGGCAAAGTGATGGAGAAGCAGCATTTATGGTGGTCACCACCTTTATGTGTGGCTGTGCTCTGTCCTACTTTGGGTAAACCTTTATCCTTCAGTGGGGCAGAAGGCAAAACCGTGCAGGTGGTCGCATTCCCCAGGACAGAAAGAGTTATGTGACTGAAAGTTGGCTGAGTCCTGCTGTTGCTTTACACCATCCCAGCTGGTAGCACTACATCATCCCTGCAGAGCTGGGCAGGTGCCTTGGTGCTGGCAGAGCAGGAGGGCAGGGATCAAGCATGAGTCAAGGTCAGGAACACAAGAAGCAATGCCAGGGGAGAGAGAGTACATCCCAGGCAGTGGGGAGCTGGCTCCATGTTAAGCCCAGGAGCAGCTCAGAGAGGATGCTGTGCATGTGGGACTGCCCAGCTATGGCCATAACACTGGACCTTCTTCTTGAGAAATGGGGGAGGAAATGAGACATCCTTCAAACAGCAAAGCACTGTGCTGCTTAGACTGCTGAAGAGGAGCATGCTGAACAGGAAGGCAAAGACATTCAAGACGTGTGGCTGTGACAAACACATAGGGAAGGACAGAGTGCAAAATCTTCCTGGCCAATGGCAAGCAAATCCTCCATTTGTGAATCTAATAGGCATGTGACACACACATGGTGGCATTAGTTGAGTCTTCCCATCTGGCCCTTCTGATAAATCAAGAGCCTTTAAACCAAGGAAACCTCTGACAATACCCATTGACAAGAGCTGAGAGTGTTGAGAGAAAGTAAGACAACTCCAACTGTGTCTGCAGAGGCTGTGCTTGATGCTAACAGGTGGTGATGAACATTGAGTGATTTAGAGCTCAGAGGGGAATAGGAATCTGAAAGATCAAGTATCATTCCAAAACACAGATGGACTTTGGGACCTGAACATTCTGGCATGAATTCTTCCAGCACAGAGCTGAATATGAAAATGGGGAGTGGAAATGGAGAAATCAGCTCCAGTTCAGAATTCCTTGCCTCCAAATTCTGTTTATTACAGAAAGAAATTACTAACACATTTGATAGGCTGACCTCTTTGAAAAGCACAAAAATACAAAGCAATATCTGAGACCCATATTCAAAATCCCTTTCTTTCTACCAACAGTACCTTGCATCCTTTAAACATTAAAGTTTCAATGACACCCATACCCACACCCTCTACCAATGCTGATTGGCAGGATGGAGACTGGCAGAAGATCTACAAGTGATTTATGAATGCAATTCAGTGGCTCTTGTCAATATGCTTTATAAAGAGCCTGGTTTGTTGAATTGCTGTACACATCATTTCTGCAAAGATACATGCAGGTCTCAGGTGCTCTGCACTCAACACGAGCTCTGCAGGGCGCCGAGGAACTGAAGGAGAAGGGGTGGGGTAAATGAAACAGAAGCTCTGGAGAAGGGAAAATTCATTTCCCCAAAGCTGAAGGACTGAAGTTCAGCAACGGAAGAAGCTCCCCGGCTTGGCAAAGCCAGATTTTGCCACAGGAAAGCACCCTGGGACCCCTTTAACACCATCTCAAATAACCTTAGGAGTTAAAACACCCTCAGGAGTTAAAACACCCTGTTCTTCTCGAGCAGAGAACTGCCTTGAAAATAGTTCATCCACCTTACAGTCAATATTAAACAGTAATATTAACCACTCCAGGCTCTCCTATCAAACCCAAGGTAAAATGTGACCTGAATTGGTACTGATGAAGACCGGGTGGGGAGACTGCGGAGAGCAAAGAATTCATTTGCTTTTCTATTGTGTCACAATGAACCCTGGCAGGAAAGAGGACGGTGCAGCTTTAATAATGAAATAAAGAAAGAAAATAAAGAGAGAAAATAAATAAATAAGAAAGAAAGAAAGAAAGGCAGGAAAGAAAAGGAGGCGGGGTGGGGGGGGGGGGAGAAAGAAAGAAAGAAAGGTGCCTCAGTTGTCTCGGCAGCTGATCAACAAAGGAGCAGTCGTGAGCTGTAACCTCTTGGAGCTGCAGTCTGGAACATGACACATGTCAGGCTATGATAAATGGTGCGGAGTGTGTGCAATTTCAAGCGCAATGCCCTTGAGATGCTCAGGACCCCGATCGCAAATGTTATTGTTAAATTAAACCTTAAAGGAAGGATTGGAAAGGGGAGGGGTGGGGTTGTGCATGTATGTGCGGCCGCGCCTGCGTCTCTGCCCTTATTCTTATATATATATACACCTATATATACAGAGAGAGAGAGAGAGACACAGATATATGAAATACAGAGAGAGAAGGGGGGGTGGGGTGTGGAAATGGCAAGGTGAAGAGAGGGGGAAAAAAAAAACTTTCTGTTTCTTTTAATTGAATTGGGCGTCTCTTTCTAGGTCTGCCTGAGCTGTGGGAGAACTTCAGGCAGGGTTTTCTCTCCTACAGGCATTTTATTACTTTTTGCTCCATCACAATTTGATAGCTAGAGATCAGCTAAAGTAGGCAGGTGTGAGATTGGAAAATAAATAAATAAATAAGTACATGACACGGATGAGCAGTTTCTCCAGCTCTGGTGGTGTGTGTCCCACTACTTTCAAATCCAAATGAGTGAGGTTTCAGAGAGTATCCGAGTGCTGATTTTGGGAGCTGCTGGTCTCTGAGGGCTCATAATATTAGTCAGGTAGTTTGTTGGTGCACATTTGTTCTTTGGAAAGCAAATATGCTTAGAATCTGCTCTGAGAAACTGCTCTGAGAAAGATGTGGTGTTCGGTGCCATAACATACTGTGGGGAGTGCAGGGACTGAACTTTGTCTCCACGCAGATTTCGTCCCCAGCCTACAAGCATTGCCCCGCTCTGCGCAGCACACCATTCCTGTGGTGTCAGCATCCTCACTTTTGCTGTGGTTTAAGAGCTGGAGTCAGGGTAAAGGCAATGGGAACATGGTTTAGGCAAGTCATTTTAGTAATGGAAATGGTCAAGGGGTACAGAAGAGAGGAGACAGAATTAGTGAGAAAAAAAGTAACCACTCCTGTATACTGAATAATCATCTGGCAGGAGAGGTGGCAAGGAGGCCTCTATAACCCTTACCCCTCTGGCTTTTGCATCATGTGGGTGGAGTGGAGTGCCAAGACCAGGTCTTCTGAGCTCCTACCTCTGCAGCCTCCAGGTCCCTCCTTAATCCCTCCAAGGAGAAAAGAAACAAGCCACCAGCCTGAGGTTGTCTCTAGCCATTTTGGACCTGAACTTCAATGATTCCAATCCCCCTGCCATGGTCAGGGACACCCTCCACTAGACCTGCCTGCTCAAGGGGTCATTCAACCGGGCCTCCATGACTACCAGAGAGGGGGCATTCACTACATCCCTGTCTTCCTTCTTTCACATGTGCAGAGTAGTTTCCAGTTTTAACTCACCCAGATTCCTCAAAAGTCCTTTCCTCTCCCTTTCCATAAGCCTTCCCCCAACACATCCATGCTAAGTGCAGTTAGTGTGGGCAGTGCAGGAAACAGAGTGGAGAACGGAGCTGTGTAAATGAGGAGGAGAACACAAGAGGGTGAAGTATGGGGTGGGGGGAGCTGGAACATGTTCAAGGGGAAATGCTTGCATGACTTGTATAATTGAAGGAAAGAAGGAAGCAAATGAGCAACATAAACCCCCCACTGGAAAAGGAGATGGGGAAAAACTTTAAGTCATAGTGAAAACAAAATGCAAACAAGCAGTAAAATTTAACAAAGGACTAGCAATGACTCATTAAGCAAGATACAGTGTTTGTTCCAATTATTACCACACACAAGATCAACCCACTGGTCAGGAATGACCATCAGAACAGACCTATGCAAAACACATAGGACAAGGAAAAGAGATAGCAGAGATCAGGCTCCAACAACAACAATCCATCTGCTTAGTGCTCGTGGATGTCTCCACGGTAAGTCATTGTCCCTTAGAGTCTTTAGAATGACATGACAGCATTATAACCAGGGCTCAGATTTGGGTTAAAAAAGAAATGTAAAAAGCATATTAGGTACCAACACACTGAGATTATTATTTTTAGAAGGCATCTTACGAACATCCTACAGCTTGGTTTGTGCTTTTTGGCTACCGTTGCCTAGTGTCCTGGAAAAGTCAAGTCCTTTTTCGGGCCTCTGGAACATTTTCCCCATGTTTCTTGTTATTAAAGAAAATAAACATTAGACAAAAGCAGACTTTATTGTAGCTATAAATAATCCGATGCAGATGGATTCGTGGAAAATCCCAGCAGGCAGATATTCAGGGAGAAAGGAAAGAGGAATGCTCTAAGGTTAGGTGGGGAGGGAAACAGAAAGGATGAAGTGGCAAGAAGCTGCAAGATAAAATTAAGAGTAGGCACAAACAAGAAGTTAACTGATGAGGAGGAACTGAAAGTAAAAGTAACTTGAAAAGACAACCCAATCTCTTTGAAAACTCTGGGGCTTTCGGTTATGAGCATGGGTGCTTGCTGCCACCAAGGAGAAGGTGACATCTGCTGTGTGGAGTCTTGGGAAAGTACCAGAGAGTTGCATTTAGCCATATCTCATACTGCCATGTTACCTTCCCTAACTCCCACTCTGGGGACAATTGGCAGTTGCCAATAATGTTAATTATTTAACAACATATCCCTTCATCTAATAATTGCTTTATAGCTTCAGGTACAGAGCCAAGCTCCTCCCTGAGTGCAGTCCTCCATTATTACCTCATTCACAGAAGTCCATGTGATTCATACAGATGAATAATACACTGGAAAAGAAGAGCAGTTGATAAAACTTCTGGATATCCAATGCTCCACCTCAGAAAACACATTATGATGCTTACTGTTGGCCTTTATGCAGGATGGGGGACAATGCCTAGCACCTTGTTGGGAGATGGCCATATGAACATAACTAGACAAATCTAGATGCATAAAACCTACAAGCATTCCTGTTCCTGCTGCTCTTGGAACAAATTGCTTTTTCATTGTTTGAGCCATGACATGGTGGAACTTGTTCTAGTTCTCTCCAACAGCACAGCTTGTATATATGGTATCAGTTCTGGGTTGTGTGGTGGCAATCATAAGACTGGAAAAGACTGGAGAAGAACAAGCTGGCAGAATTTGTATAAAGATGAGTATTTGACAGCATTCAATGTGAATTTGAAGAAAAGGAAGTTCTCTAATGATCACATTCCATCAGTATGAGAGTGAGGACCAAAGAATTCCCATTCTTGCCCTCTATTGCCTGTCCTGCCCTTCTAACTCCCACTATTGTTCCCAGAGATCCTCAACTTATTTATATTCTCTCCACTGCTTATCTACCTGAACTGACATCAATACATGGCCACTGCAAGTCACAAGCAACATAAACATACTCAGGAACTTTGAAAACATTGAAAAGTAAACTGATGTCAGAAAAAAAGGAACATGGAGAAAAGTTTGTCTCATACTTAGGAAGAGCTGGTGAGGAAATGAGTGGTGGGAAGGAAGAAGGACATTTATAGGAGGAATGAAGTGGCTTTGCTTCACTGCAAACAATCATTTCAACACCACCAATTTTGCTGCTGTTGCACAAGAAAAGTGCAAGGCTTCCTTGTGGTATTGCTTCTGTGACAAAAGCCAGTTAGGAACTCAGCTGGAATTACCAAAGCCAGTATAAAGCAAAAATCATGGCATGTGGGATACCTCTATGCACCACAGATGACATGTGGAGCCTGTTTCTGCAGCCATATTTGGTGGGAGAATACTGAGGTGGAAGGCAGGGAAGCAGTTTAAAAAAGGCTTACAAAGACAGCTGGGTCTGTCCTCCTCAAGACTGCTTTTGGGAAAGGTGCTGTGATGGTGAGCTATCTTCTGTGAACACAAGGCATCAAGAGAGGGAGACAGGAAGGTTTTCAAGAAGGAGAACCACCCACCTGGGGGTGAGGAAAAAGGTTCACTTAGGACCTGCAAACATCTGAGAAACAAAAGCAGAAGCACAGGGAGAAAACATCTCCTTGCCATTGTGCTGCTTTGCCACAGGCTGAGGGAACAGCACATTGTTCTCCAGCTGAACAATGCCCCGTTCTCACCACGTGCAGTGGGAAAAGAAAGCAAGCTTTACTTGGCTTTATTATCAACTCTGTGCAGTGTGGAGATAACTGCACAGCCTGGCTGGTCCCTGAACAGCAAAGACGAGTTTTGATCACAATTGGATTACAGGGCATTGAGTTACTACTTAAGAATGGTTCTGAACTGCTTTCCCATTTACTCAATAAGCAAAGAAATTAGCAGAATGAAGACTGTCAAGATGGAAGAATGCTGCTGAAAAAAAAAGGAAATAAAAAATAAAGCCCCAAAATTGCTGAAAAATAACTGGACTGAAAGAGCTCCAAGCCAGATTAGCTTTAAATCTTCTTAATGATGAAGGCTTTTGCAACCAAAGGCAAGTTATTTCATTAGGCTGAGTCTGCACATTCAATTCTCAATCTGCCAACTTAATGTGAGAGGGGTTTTTTTGGTTATCAGGGGCAGGGTTTTTTTTTTCATGATACATAATAATGACATTGCATTTGGTCTAAAAGTGGAAATCCACAATCAAGGCAATCACAGACCACTAAGTGCTCAGTCAAGTCCCAATCAAATTGCCTCCAAATGGGTTAAAGGGAGACGGTCAGAGCTGCCAATCCCAAAATACAACCCAGCCCTTCAGCCCATCCTTCAGCCAAAGGAATAGTACTCCCTTGACTTTAGCAGACTCTGTGATGGAAAATATTTCTGTCCAGAACAAAACTGGCCTGTAATCTGGGTAAGCTATTCAGAGCAAACAGTGGCAAATTTAGCCTTTTCTCCTCTTTGCAAATCCTCCATGTATGGACTTTGTTTTTTTAATGCTTTTGCATGTGTTTGTGTGACAAATGCTATATATAGAAATATTGCAGCAGTCTGGCAACATTGATTATGTCTTTTATTATCTATGATAGATTGTGGTATATGGCTGGACCTCTAGGTTACGATGCAGTTTAGCCATAGGGCAAATATGCTAAAATATCAGTGTAAAATGCACTAAATCAGACCCTTATGAATTTTAAAGCCTAGAATCTGAAGCTCTTCCTCAGCCTGTTTACCAAATCAATGTGGATGCTCCCAAATTAAAGTGCAGTGCCTCACAGGCAGGAAGATCAGGCTTATGAGCCATCGTAATCCTACTTGCATTTGTAAATTGTAGCTGGTGCAGTTGTAAAGCAGCTTTTGGGACCACAGCAGTAATATTTCTAGAACTTTCCTACCATTGCCAACCTCCTAACCTTCAAAATCACCCAGCATGCCTGGCTGTGGGTCCTGAGCTGAGTGAAGTGTCTCTGTCTGTTGAGATGCAACAGAAACAGGCCCTCTGCTCTAAAATGCCTGTTTTACAACAACACTTTTATAATGAGCGTGTGCTTGTGATCAACTGAAAATAAAGCTATAAAACCTAAAAAGAAGACAATGTACATTTTGGCCAAACACAGAAACCCTTCGTGTTAAGGTTGGCTGCAGAAGCAAATTCTATTTAAAGGTTTGAAGGCTCAGCCTGAGGGCACAGAAACCTTTGGCAACGTTTGATACCCTGAGTCTAATGTGTTCCAAAAAGTAGCCCTCAGGGACTTCAGGTTTCACCTCTCCATGGAGGAGATAATGTACATCTGGCTTATGGGTCACTCAAAAACCTCATCTCCCATTCACCTGAGTGCCACCTTACCACACTCTCTTTCTGTGGCACCAAAAGGGCAGCGCCAGGGCTGTACGAGTCTCCCAGGACCAGACCAGAGAGGATGGAAGTCCACCCTCTAACCCACAGTGGATACTCATGCAGATGACTGAAGGGTATCCACACATCCATCATTCCCTGCATGGACATTCAGACAAGAGCATAGTTGTTCTCTAATTACGAGGAAACTCTTTATTACCTGTGAGATACCCGATCCTCAGGTATGTGCCGGGGAAAGGAGAGTACTGCGTGGGTCATGTTGACTCATCTTGTCTTGATGTTTGCTTGTATTTCTCCCCAGGAAGAAAACTTTTCTTGCTGATGTGCCAGTCTCTTGGAGAAGAAAAAAAAACTTCCCCTTCTGCCGACATTCCCTTCCAAGTCTGGGAACCTCTATTGTCTTTTCTCTGGTAATAAATGATAATAATTAAAGGCAAATACACAATAATTAGTCACACTAGGTTTATCCATCTGGCATACCTGTATCTCATCACTGTGCCTTTGAAACAGATGACAAGCACCATATTGCACAACATCCTGCTAATGGGTCTGAGCAGGGAAAAAGAAGGTAAAAGGGTTACCACCAAAAAAAAAAAAGGAAAGAAAGACAAAAAGGGAAAAGTGTGAAGAGAAAGTAAAAGAAACAAAAATCAGCAACAGGAACTGACATCATATAGCATTAATAAAAATGTTAGTGTCTGACTGTATGGTTATAAACCACTTACTGGCAGATGTACTTTCAAGTGGGGGTTAGGAAAACATGGAACTGTGCAGCACACGGCTTAACCTACCTCCTGCTTGAAGTACCTGTACCTGACATACCCGGTGTTGAAAGAAGGATCATTTCCTGGCAGATTTTAGCTGGGTATGCAGACATATGGGGAGAAATGAGCTATTTCCAGGGCTTTGCCTGGCTACCTGAAAAGTTTGGGTTCCATTCCCAGGATTAAATCTTAAGGGTCCAGTAATCAGCTATTTTGGTCCCTCTCTCCAAGGTTGCTCGATGCACTCCAGGAGTCACTCCATCCCTGTCAGAGCTGCCTGAGAGAAGGCAGAGTAAAATTAATATAGCAAAGAATTTTCAACAAATATTTACTCCTTTCAAAAAAATGATCATACAAGGCTGGCATTTGATTTCTGGGAACTTGTGGGAAGCAGAGATTTACTTGTATAAATAATCACAGAGAGCCAATTTCAGTCACATGTATTCAGATTTCGATTAAACCTCCACTGGTGCTTCAGCTCTGTTTCCAACACAGCCAAAACTTGCAGGCACTCAGAGTTGGTGATTTTCTGGTCGTGAGGAGCAGTTTCTGGCTGCAGTGCAGTCATGCCCAAGACAGCAGCCATGGAGCTGGGCCCAGCCGTGTTACCTAGCTGCATAAAAACAAAGGCAGTGCCTGACCAAAAGTCTTTACAACCTTGTTTCTAAGATAAGCATCAAATGATTTTGTGCTTCCCTACATTTAACTGGCCTCAGCCTTGCATAGCTGAAAGCTACCAGTTCTAAAGTGATGAAATGTTTTACAATTTAAAATCATCACAACTTTTTGAAATCATCCATAATATCCTATGAGATTTAAAACCAGACCATTGGTCATTTGTACTTATTACTCATCCAGGCTTGAAGGCAAAACCATGCTTCAGAAACACCAAGCTGATCATCAAAGTGCTCTGTTACCTGCAGTCTGTATCTGGCTGGGATTTAGGGAAGGTCTCAGCTCTGTCTTTGCACTGAAAGTACCTGTTCTGAAAGTGTTATTGAGCTCAAAGTTGTCACAGGTCATAAGGTGGCTGATGTGACACTTTGGAGATGAAATTCCTTTGTTGGGCATCCTGGTCTCAGGAAGAGAATAATGATGAGTTGGCCAAGCTTACCTTGTGCTCCAGCAATGTATCCAGGCACTTGCAGAAATGTTTGTGGGTTTTCATGCAACACTTGCAGTTCTTTAGGAACTTTGACCATGCAAAAAGATTTAAAAGAAATAAATAATTTTTAAAAACCCCAAACCAATGGGAAATGTCTTTTGAGCGAAGGGAAATTTTACAGGTGACCCTCTCCTAGCATCTCCTCCTGACCACGTTAAAACAAGGACTGCATCATGAATGTTATGGGAAGAAAAGGTTTGGTTTGGTTTCTGTGTTACATACCTGGTGTTTATCATGCACAAGAGTTCTCAGCCCAGAAGCAATTGCATCTCAGCCTAACTAAGGCCACTGGTGTACATCACACACAATACTCTGTGTGATGCTCTTGCAATTAATCTGCAAATGAATTGTCTGGGAAGCACCACGAGACTCTGTATAAAAAGAGAGCAAAAGCCTGGAGTTCGTTATTAGTTCTTCCTAGGTAAATTAACTGGGAACAGCTTCCTGTACACATTTTCTATACAAAGAGACCTTCTCTTGTTTGTTTCTCGCTTCCTCTGGACAGTCCCTAGTGATGATTTTCACAGCTCTTCTGGAAGCAGCTCATTGTTCTGCAGAGACTTAATTAAAGTGTACTTCCATGTGAAATTAGGCTATTGTATTTATTTAATCTTTATGGTAATTGCTGTACAAAGGCTGTGACTGTCTGCATCCTACTCCACACACCCACATCTCTCCCCACCCCACCACCACCACTCCCTGAAGGAAATGGCTAGTCATTCTGCCCTGGTTGCACTCCTCATCTGCTCAAGTGATGCATTTGAACTTTAACCCATGGACAGCAATATTTGCTTGCCATGCCAGCATCTTTTGGAGATGAAAGGTGTGCTGGAATGACTCTGGAGAGAGAAACATGTGTGGCTTGTGGTTTTCTTCTCCTAACTATTAGGTGATACTGTATTGAGTTCTTACAGAGCTCCTGTGGTATTTCACGCCTTTGGTGCCAGTCCCTAGGTACTTCCTAGGCTGGATTTCATCTTGAGACTGAACACTTTCACAGTATCACAGTATCACAGTATAACCTAGGTTGGAAGAGACCCCAAGGATCATCAAGTCCAACCTGTCCCAACAGACCTCACGACTAGACCATGGCACCAAGTGCCATGTCCAATCTCCCCTTGAACACCTCCAGGGACAGCAACTCCACCACCTCCCTGGGCAGCACATTCCAATGACGAATGACTCGCTCGGTGAACAACCTTTTCCTCACCTCGAGTCTAAACCTCCCCTGGCACAGCTTGAGACTGTGTCCCCTTTGTTGTTGTGGGAAAGTTTGTCTTCCTAAAATTTAAATGTAAAGGTCCATGCACTTAACTCAACTCACCTGCAATGTTAAAGACATCATTTCATAGAAGCATAGAATTATTAAGGTTGGAAAAGACCTCTAAGACCATAAAACCCAATTGTCAACCCAACACCAGCATGGCCTTTGAATGATGTCCTGAAGGGCCATGTCTACACATTTTCTGAACACCTCCAGGGATGGTGATTCCACCACCTCCCTGGGCAGCCTGTTCCAATGCCTGACCACTCTCTCAGTAAAGAAATTTTACCTAATAACCAATCTAGACCTCCTCTGGCACAACTTTGAGGCCATTTGCTCTTGTTCTATCACTAGTTACTTAGGAGAAGAGACCAACACCTATCTCATCTCAACCTCCTGTCAGGTAGCTCTAGAGAATACAACTGTCAGGTACCATTAAGATCCAAATATCATTCAAACAGAGCATAAAATAAAAGTTTTGCACTTACTTATTCAAGAATGGCTGCATTTTGTTCTCAGAACAGTTCCAAAGTGAGATGAGCTGTTGTTTCAGAGAGGTGCATCAACTGACAACATCATCAGGTTCCACAGGCTCTTCTGTGCCTTGACAAGGCTGAGTAGAGTTGCAGTGAGGAATTAAAATCAAATAACTGGCTCAAAATATCAATGAAAGGCTCCAAGTGGTCTGATGCCAATGTGATTGGCATTGATTATTTTTTCCTCAAAGAACGAGTTCCCAAAAATAGTTTGTCCTGAGCTGCCCCATCAGACAGGCAATGCCTAAAGTTCAAGTCTGATTCAAGGGAGCCCAACCACACCACAGGAAGAGGAAAACTGAGGTTTTTGGCCCACCACTCTAAGGACAGAATTGCATTTTCTGTCATCCTCTAACATCCTGTTTATATTAGCGTCGTTGCAATCCTCTCACACAGAGAGGCTTCATGTTTAACCTAATTTTTCAGACTGGTTGATCAAAACACTAAAGTCCAGCGGTTCATAAATCATCTGAAGCAGAGATTATAATCCAAGACCTTTCCAGAAATTATTTTGTCTGGTTTATGCCAGGTCTGTATTTTATGCAGTTGATAAGCTACACTTTCTTCCCATATGAACTGATTATTCTCTTTCATACCGTCCCACAGGGCTCTGTGCTGGCCCTTGTGCTTGTGAAACTCTGAATTGGCTTCCTCTTCTAAATCAGCATGAGGAGTGAATTATTATTGCAACATCATATCACTATCGCTCAGATTTACTTTGATTTATCTGCAGGCTGATCCCAATAGCCCAGCTCTGCTTTCTTGCTGGGTTGATGTGTTGATGCAGCTATTGTTTCAAATCTGATGGTAGACAGACCATAGCTGTGCTCTTTCTTTGCAGTTTGCCCTTCTGGATGATGGGCTGTGTGGCTCCAGACTGACAGAAGGGACACATCCGCCACTTTGGAAAAAGATATGAGAAACCCCTCACTAGGCAGAAATGGAATAATGCATCCCCCCTGCAAAAGCTTTAACCTAGTCCTCTGGGTGCAGAGAACAGCTTCAACTCAAGGTTTTATAGCCATTCAAATATATTTTTTTAGTGTTAACTCTTGACTGTTCCTTTTCTCTGCATAACTGCCTGATAGCTGTACAGATCTCACTGAAGTCTGGCTGACAAAATCTTCCAGCAAAATTAACCCCTCTGACACCTTCATACCTGATTTAGGTTTTCTTGCTGTGCTTCTCTTTATTTACTTATTTATCTGATATTGAAACAGCAGCAAGGTAGAAAAGGATGCTGGAAAACTGCTGAAGCAGCATAATGGGGACAACATCTGGAGACCTAGACAAGGTTTGAGGACAACCTACCCTAGGTGCTGCAACTGCGCATCAAAGACATCTCATTTCCAGTCTGAGAGGGTTTCCTGCCTTAGGAAAAGATTAGTAGGTACCTAGAATTGCCAGAAACGTTTAAAACTGAGTAATGTATTCTTCTGTTGTTGTTTTTTATCCCCTGAGCTCAGTTTCTAGGTAGAAGAGAATTTGGAGGATTGTTTATGTGACTTCAGTTTGACTTGGTCATGTAGCTGTAACCTGAGCACTCTGTTCTTACGTATTCCTCCTTGTGCAGGTCTAGGAAACTAGGGCATGAGATCAGCATCTGAAAGAAGTTTCCAGTTTGACCTGAAACCCCTCCTCAGACTCTCAACCCATTTTAAATTTCTTCATTAGTACAATGCCTCATCTCCTCAGAGAGTGCCTGTTTTATTGAGCTTATTTTTTGGACTCCAAAGGCCCTGTCTGGAAAGGCAGAGATGACAGTTCCCACTGATGCAAACCTGATAATATGAGTACACTGGCTGGGGTCTTGTGCCTAGAGTAGTACAAGGAATGCATCTGAGGGGATACTTCATCTTCCATGACTAGCTCTTATGATTTGCTTTTCTATATGGTTTATACACACCCAGGCAGTACTACATGGAGGACTAATCTCAAATAGAGTATGGCAGTGTTTTAAACTGGTCAGTGCTGTCCTTCAGAAAAGCACAGGGCCTTACCCTGCCTAAAGAAAAGAAACAGGGAAAAACAAGCCAAAAAGCCCAGAGACTATGAGAACAGGCAGAAACTTCAGCTCCATTATCACTCCCCTTCATCTGCTCAAAAACCCTCGCTGCAGGGGTTGTCATGGTGATGCAGGTTTGACCTCTCACTTTTTACTCTTCCAGGAGCTAAAAAGGTAAAAATGAGCCATTCTGTCTCGAATGAAAATCAACCTCCCTCACTCGAAGGATGCCGAATCGCCTTTTCACTGCGTCAACCCCGAAGGTTTCCATAGGTGACACTGAAATAAATAAATAACCAGCCCTGGGCACTGAGGAGCATCTCTAGCCTCAGTGAGATGAGGCAGTGAGGTGGTGGATGGGGCTCAGCAGGAGTGGTCCATGCCCAAGTTTCCTAGAAGGCACTAGATGCCACGTTCCACATTTCCCCTTTACCCTCTCCATCTCTCTCTGTGTCCAGCTCCTTGCTCAGCTGGTTTAACATGGGGTTTGTGTTTGTGGCAGCTCTAGGGCAGAAAAATCAAACTATTGATTGAACTGTGTAGCAGCCTCGTAAGGCGTTATTAGCAGCCTGCTATAAGCAGGACCAGAAAGGGTAAAATAATTTATTTTTATTAATATTCTGGAAAGCTGGGGTTTAGCAAACCTGCTGCTTGGCTGTGTTGGCAATAAAGCAATGGCATCGCCTCCTTGTCTCTGGATGAAGCTAGTAATGCACATGGAGGTGCCTGTGTTTGTATAAGGGGGTGGCCTAATTTATTAGGATAGAGCCCTTGTCTGGACTATGAGCCAAAGTAATCTCCTTCTGTCGATTACTTTTGAATCTAAGTCCTCTGCTTTGATAACCAAATCCTTCCCTACTTGCTCATTCCCCCCCTCCAGTCTCTCCTCCTACCACTTTCATGCAATGCCAGGGTGGTGTGACATGTGAAACCAGCATGACTTCAAATCAAATATTCAGCCTAATGACAAGCTGGCCTCGAATGAAACATTTGAAGAACCTCTGATGCAAATTCCCCAATGTTTAGCATGGCTCCATCAAATCTCTTACTGCAAGAGAATCTCCCCTGGTTCTAGCTT
Organism: Dryobates pubescens; assembly: GCF_014839835.1. NCBI lineage: Eukaryota > Metazoa > Chordata > Aves > Piciformes > Picidae > Dryobates > Dryobates pubescens. The sequence goes on from NC_071628.1 coordinate 2,802,003, forward strand.
AAGACAGAGCTCCTGGATTTCTTTAACAGAAAAAACCCTGAGGCATCTCTATAAATATACACATACACATGTATATATATATATATGTACACACATCTATATGCGTGTGTGTGTATATATATGTATGTATTGTGTGTGTGTGTGTATATATGTATGCTTATATATATAATGCGCCAGCCTTAAAATCCTACTCAACTGCAACTGAAGTCTAGAGTCATCAAAAGTTCAAATTTTGGCATGAGAGTTTCTGAGAACCAGTGCTTATGGACCTGTGCACCACTGCAGAAGGTCCTCATGGCGCCAGACAACAGAGTTCAGCTCATCTCCAAAGAGAGTTTTCCTCAAAGCAGGCATCCTCTCTCTGGAGTCCCTTCACTGACACATCCTTGCTTTTGCTTTTCTCCCCTCACAGATGAACCTTTTGTGAAATAGATTCACCAGAGGGGCTCAGGTAGTCCTTCCTCCAACACTGTGCACACTCTGGTGTCCAGGCTAGTTCCCACTAAGATTTTGTGCATGAAACCCCAAGCTGTTTCGACAGAATTAAGGCACTGATGCCTTCCACATGCTGTGATGAACATCATATTGTTTGGGGCCCAACACTAACTCTCAGTCCCAGCCAGGGGACCACACTGACCCTTCTAAACCTGTACTTTGCTCCTTTGGAAACCAGCAATGCTCACTGAGGTACTGGAAGCCCCTACTTGTCTACCATCTCTGTGACTTCCAGTTTTTGTGAGAGCTGAAGAATATGGACAAACACCTTCTACGACTTACCTTTCACCTTCACCAACCTTTCCCTGCTCATCACACACAGCAGCAGCCTAGGATGTCCTCTTCTTAGGTGTCATGCTGCACCCTCTTGCTCGTTTCTGGCAATAACTGTGGATTTCTGCTTGGAAGCCAAAACCTCCTCCAGCTCCAGCAGTGATCATTACTACTAAAGTCACCACGACCTCTTAATTCGTTCAGCAAAGTCACGTCATGAAGGGACACAGTAGATTGCTTCTTGATCTCAGCTAGTAGGCCACTGATGCCCTGAGTTATGAAGATAGATGGTTTTAGTGCCAATACTTCGAGAGTATCTTGTGGAAGGGCATTCCACAGGTTAATTATACCTGTAAAGCTTTTTCCTCTACAACATTAGAGCCCAGTGAGCCTGGTTTGCCTCTATAAAAGATGGTTGTCATATTAGATGCAAGCCATTTCTCTAGCAGAGACAGGCATTTCCCAAGATTAAGCTTTACAGGGAGAAAAAATAATATCATCTCAGACACCCACCCCCACCCCCAGCTTTGTCTTAATTTCAGCTCTACCAGAAGCAAATCCAGCTCTATTTAGACTTACTTTGGGGATCGAGGGTGAGAGGGATTGAAGTATATAGTGCCCTAATCCCATTGTTTTCATATTGTAATGCTCTGGAAATAAGATAGAGAGAGGATGTTAGGAAGGTGCTAACTTCTGTATATTTATGATTACTAGGTTCAACCCTGACATGCAAATTACAAAGAACTTCACCATCACCACCACCACTTTCTCTCTCTGTTATCCTGCGTCTTTCACAGCCTGAAAGATCCAAGTCATTAGATAAATGACTGCTAGTGGAATGCTATAGCTGCAATGCAAACTATGAGGACTAAACTCATTTGAAAAAAAAAAAATTAAACAAATAATAATTAAAAAAAATAAGAGAAAAGTTCTGTTCTACACATTTAAACGTGCGAGTTATCAGCCAGTCCTGTTCACAGGGCATTAAAATATACACTGCTTCCTAAGCTCTGCTGCAGCTCTAACTGGACTTGAGCTTGGAGCTAAAATAGAACATATTTTACAAAGTGGTGTAATGTAAAACTGTCATCCAAATGTCTCTCCTCCTTACCAGGGCTCTCTAGGGCTCCTTACAGAGAATCCTGCTTCTTCTTTATAGCGTCACCATTTATGTCTTTGTTTATTAGCGGAATGAGCTTGTCAGTAATTGTCTTCCCACTAGCCAGCCCTTGTCCCAGCTCCCTCCATGCTCATCTCTCCAGCTTGGGTCACACACAATGGGGAGTGCTTCTGCCAAAGTCATTTCAACATCAGTCTTTCAGCCTTCTGCAGAGCAAGGAGGTCACTCCTGGAGCCTCGCCAGCGGTCTCTCGAGCCCTGAGGTCACTGCTGAGACCAGGGAACAGTGACAGGGTTGCGGTGGTCATGTCTGGTGGTTCTGCTCTCCAGAAGTGGCACTGCTGAGATGGAAGGAAACTTGGCAAGCGGGCTACCGAGCAGACAGCATGCCCTGCACACATGCAGATGGACCTGACCTAACTGTGTGGCTGGTGGAGGTGTCTGAGCTGATTCTCAGGACAGATAGACGCTGTGTGGCTGTGCAGAGCAAACTGCAGCAGGCTGGCTGGGCTGGGCTGCAAGGTGCTGCCACAATGCTGGAAGCAGCTTTCATGTCAAAACCCCTGAGACATGAGGGTGGTTCTCAAATGTGGGACTCAGCTCATGATTCTGCCACTCTGATCACCAGTTTAACCCACACACTGCCTGGACACATCCTGCAGATGCTCTGCCCTTCAAAAAGGGCAAAGTTTATTTCCTCCTGATACTTTGCTTTTATCTCAGAGCTTCTGCTTTCAAGGCTGACTTTGAGGTCTGCCAGAGATTTCCTTCTGTGATTTTTAGGTAAACCACTTAGGATCTGGCCAGCTGGGGAAATCAGTGGCTAATAAAGCCTTGCATAAAGTTGCAGTGGATTAGCTACTCAGCAGAGCTCCCCCTGAATCTGCTCCTCTCCTCCGAGGGGATTCGCTATGTGAACGACTTGCTATGGGTTAGGAAGAAGTTGCTGCATGTCAGCTGATCCACGGCAACTGTCTGTCCATGGCAAATGTGAGATAATTCAAGGCAGTTTAATCCTTTTTCTTTGCCAGTCCACATGATGAGTCCGTGCAGGGTGGTTAGCACACAGTAAATTCACACCGTAATTTACTGTGTACTAATTTCCCCAAGCTTTTAATTTCACAGTGTCTCAGTTTCCTCATCTGTAAAAGAGAGATAATAAATACTTTCCTTTCTGGCAGGAGTGCTGCAGATCCTTCCACAGCAAACACAAAAGCAACCATTAAAAAATAGTTACTTAGAGAAACTTAATTTTGAGTGTAAGAAGTTACTTGTGTCTGATCTTGTACCACAGCAGCGTGAAACCAGCAATGGAAGCAAACAACATTTGACAAGTAAATAACCCTACCAATGGGAAGAATAACCAGGCAGCTGCCCACAACAGCATTGCCATGCAACTGCAATTGCAGGCCTTTTTTAAAGCGCTCTGTTTCAACCCACCTGTGATTCCTTTTACAGGGCACAAAACTACAATGATGGATTTGCGATAAGGATGCACTAGGCTGTTTCCTTTCAAAAGGAGCAACACGTCTCAGGAAAGCCTAAACCCTGCATGTCTTGGGAGGCCCTAAACCACTTCTTTGACCAAGTGATGCCTGACCAGACCCAGAAAACAGTGTGGTTTTTATTTCAGATTTTTCTAGACTGTAATAACCCAAGGGTATGTGCTATAAAGCGGAGCTGTTGGAGGAGACCCCATTTTAAGAGGGATATGGTTAGGGTTTTGTTCCTGATTGTAATGTTTGTCTTAAACTTTTCTTTCAGGGAGAACACTTCAAAACTAGTTGCAGGTTCAGTGCTGGCTATATTTACATTGCAATCCCAGTCCCTGAGAATTGCCTTATTCTTTCCTGGAGCAGCTGAGACATCGAGAAAGGAAAACTTGCTTTTTAAAGCTCATTCCTCATGCTGAAATTATGAGTATAATATTAAAACAGAAAGGTTGCTGAGGTCAGGAAGCAAAGGGAAAAAAATCAGGAACTTTTTTTCATTAGTACCCAGGTATTGGAAATTCTGATTAACATATAAAAAGGAAACACTTGAAACTTGTGTATATGAATATAAGATTCTTTTTTCTCCTCTCTGCTGCCAAAGAAAACTTTTAGATCTGCTCCTGCTCTGCTACCAAAGCAGTTTAAAAAGCAGTTTAAATTGAAAAGCTTTCCATTTCTTCCTTTCCTTTCTTTCTTTTTTTTTTTTTTCCCCCCTCTTAATTCTTCAGATATTTCCAAGTGAAGTTTCACATAGGTAGGGAACAGCTAATTCCAATCATCGATTGCCTCCTTGAGAGTGTTGCACCGCGGTGCAAGTCAACTCTGCTGTGTACTGCGGTACTTAAGTGCCCTCCACTGGATGCCAGAGGCAAAGGCAGGATTTCTTCTCGGACACAAAAGTCTCCACAAACATAGCAAAAGACAAAGTATGAACTTCGCCTGGGCTTCACTTCTTTTGGCTGTTCTCTTGCATGTCCTCACCACAGAGTCCCCGAGGTTAGAGCCACTGGAGTTAATAATTCTGGGAAAATACAACTGCCAAGAAAATAATTGTCACTGTCTCTTGGCCAAGTAGTAATGACTGTCCTTTAGCCACAGGTTTTAAACCCAGTGAGCATCAATAACAATACAAAGAAACAGAAAGAAGGAAAGGAGAGAAGGAACGCTGGTTTGGGGGTAATTAGCATGGTTTAACCCAGTTTAGCAAAAGTTAGGATCCTTAGAGCAAAGCTTCTTACGGCAGAAAGCACACAGGAATCTCCTTTACCGTGCTCATGTAAAAGCTAATTTCTCCAAAGCCCACTAATTTTAACAAAGGTTTTAAAAGAAGTCTCTAAGTGTTGCCTGCAATAGCCCAAGCAGCAGCAGCAGCAGCAGCAAAGGCTCCAGCCAAAGACCTTGTCCATCTGCCTGACATTTTGATGCCTCAGCTGACTCGAATTAGGAGAGAATAACTTGGAAGATTTCTCAGTCCATCCAGCCCCAAGTTAAGAGAGTCCTCTGAAGCAGTGACTTATATTGCCTCAGCCCATGCAGGGAGCTCCTGGTTGTGCTCTTGATGGCTTTATTAGAAACACAGTGGTGGATCTGCATGATACAAAAACCTTCCAGGGGAGAGCTGTGACACCTCACCTCCTTTTGCAAGCAACAGGAATATTTGGGTGCGAGGGGAAAGCAAACCTAAAAAATAGCTGAGAGCGCTTCACCGTTCCTCATACCTCATGTCACCCTGCCCTTTCCCCCCCACCAAGATGCACTCCTCCCATGCAACACATGTTGGAGTGAACTTTTGCTCCTTGGAAAATGGGACGACACAGTTTCCCATGCAGGCGGGCGAGGACTCCGATCGCTGTGGCTCAGAGCTGAAGGCTGCTGTGTTTGGTGAGGTTTAAGATCGGCGGCGCCTTGAGATTCAGCTTTTGGCTTCTCCTGAGGCCCTTGGCGGCTGAGATGTGTGGCTCTCATTTGATTGTAGCTCTCCACCACACTCAGGGAAAGCAGGGCTGGAAAGTTGGGTAGGAATATCTTTCACTGCCTTCCTTCCCTTCTGCCAGAGCCTGACTTCTGCTTTCCCAGTTTTCTGCAAAAGCCTCAGTCCTCGCGTAGACAAAAATCCCACCAACTTGGTGATTTAGTTTGCCTGGCTCAAGGCTGCAGAATTTGACCTCTGGAAGCTTGTGCTAAGTCCTTGCAGTTCTGAGTCTGAGTTTAAGCTTTGGCCTGGAATAACAATGACTGTGAGGGAAGCCATAGGTTATGAGCTGGGTGAAATGATACCTGCTGCTTGCCAGAAAGAGTAACCGTGTTTCGAGCAACTTCTGTCCTCATTTTCCTTTAAATAAATATATAAAGATGCTCAAATTTCCCCTCTGAGCTGTAATAATGAAAATAATGTGCACATTAATTTGCTGGGGGGGGGGGGGGGGTCAGTGAGTCTCCCCAGCTCAAGGGTTTTCAAACAAGAGTGTGTAGTGAGCCCATAAACCATTTATTTTTCATAATTTATGAAGCATTACATATTGTGAGTCCACAATGCCAGCTGACGTAATATGCAATAAATTTGAAATAACTAAACATTTCTCATGGATTTTCCTCCTGATGTGACAATGTGGGGCATAAATTTAAAAGAAAGTTGCTTGAGAAGACAAAAGCGAGGCAGAAGAAAAGGACGCCCTTAAATCAAAAAATACTTAGATTTCACCAATCATTTCCTGAGCCATTCCCCTTCTCATGGCTGCAGCCTTCCCCTTTTTGAAGCCTCTTGCTGCCCTGGCTTCAAAGCTGATTGAAAAGCTGCTGGGGTGCCCATCGTGAGTGGCAGGGCTGGCAGCAGCGCTGATGTGGGCAGCTGAGGGTGCAAGAGCCCTGCCTACTGCCTGTCCCTCCTCAGCTGGCCAAGAGCCACACAGTGCAGGTTGCTGCACAGCTGCTCACTGTCCTGCACTGGGAATAACCTGCAGAGCAATGACAGGCAGAGGGGCAAAAAAAAAGAAAACCACCAAAAAACCAATCACTACCACATAAAGGGAGTTTTGCTCTGTACCAGTTATCACTCCCATATTCCCAGGAAGAGGAGCAGTGACAGCCTTTGTATTTTTGAAGATAAACTTCCTGCTGATAATTTAGCAGGCATGCAAGGATGTAATTGCAGGGTTATAATACAGAGCACTGCAGAAAACACTTAAAACTCACCTAACGTGGCTATGAAAGCCAGCTGAATGAATTTTCATATTGCAGAAGACACCTCATGGGCTGAAGGTTGAGACTCTCAGCAGCTGTAAAATTGCCAAGTGACTTCTGCCACGCAGTGAGGACCCGATGCTCAGCGCTGTTCGGTTTGATTTGGTCTTGTTTTGTTCAATTCAGTGCACCAAAATAACATCCCCTTGAAGAAAATGCTGCAAACCAAGGGAGGGCACAAAAAAAGTGGAAGTTATTTGAATGCATGATGCAGAACAGGAGCGAAGGGCAGAACAGGGTAAAGCAGTTCAAAGGTTTTCTCCAGAGTCAGAACTCTGGCTGCCCTGTGGTTGATAAATAAATACAAAAATATGTAGAGATAGGGGAAAGAGAGCTGTGCAATGAAAGATCAAACATTCTTTTTGATTTAGGTTTGGGGATATGTGGGGCTTGATTAAACTTTGCACTAGAAGTCCAAACAAGATGGGGGGGGGGGGGGGAGGGGATCAGGAATTATGTGAAGTTCTGTGTGTTTGAACTCAGTTCTCCTAGGGAAGACACCATATCCACCACAGCTGCACGTGCAGGGACATCTTCTGGTAGAAGAATTGAAGCTGGTCCTTCCCCTCATTCAGTGCAAGGAGTCTGCCCTTTGCACAGCAAACCCATGGGTTTCAGTAACAGCAGAAGGGTTTGGCTGATCTAGCAAGAGGAATGCATTTGGAAAAAGCAAAGAATGGCCCTAGCTTGTCCCAAGGGTAAAATTAAGCTTCTACACACCACATCCCAGGGTGGAGTGTCCTTAGCTGAGCAGCCCCAGCTGCAAAATGATTCCAGGTGTGCAAGAACTGTTGCCTCTGGAAACAATGTTGGGGGATGCTGGACACATTATGACTTTCCCCCTTCCCAACACTATTTCTGCATTCTCCTCTTGCTGATCCTGCCCTGTGCCTAGAGGAGGCAGTCCTCAGGTACAGACCCAGCCTCAACACAAAGTTCAGCTGCACTAACCTCAGGTATGGCAATGAGATTTAGCTGCTCTGCCCTCCTTCTCCCTCAGCAGTAGATACCTCAGGTAAGTAGACAAAATGCTATCAGAAGCAAATGTTTCCCTGCCTCCTCTCTGGCCTTTAATAAAACCACAGAAGACAAGACATATTTAATCCCTACTGGAAAGATTTGGACTCCAAACTGATTAGATAGGGTCAGGCTGGTTCCTGCTCTACCATTTAAAACACTGTCTACCCTTCTCAAGACAGGATGAGGATCGCAAGCCAGGCAGCCTTACTGTGAAAAGCTACTCAGAAGTGTTTGTTTTTCTCATCTCCAAATCAAGGCAAATTTCTCAACTGCTTGTAGGAGTCCTGTTTCTATAAGTCATAAATGGAAAGAAGTGTCTTCCCCCCCACCCCCATCCATGTCGTCTTCTCCACATACTGTTTTCTGCCTTCAGGGTATCTGTTCTAAGCTTCAAAAAACCCCATCTGGTTATTTTACTGTAATACACTCACCAGAACTGTAAGATCATAGAGAAAAAAAGAGAAAAAAAAAGGGGGAGGGGGGAATTGGAAAAGGACCTGCTAAGGTTTCTAGGCCAACCTCCTGCTTGAAGCTGCAATAACATCACCACCAGATCAGACTGGGGGTGATTTTGTGTAGATGAAAGTCACCAAGGAGAGAAATCCCACTTCTTCCCTGAATGACATGTCCTAGTGTTGTATGGCACTCCAGGTGAAGAAGTTGAGTGCTGGTTTTAAACATAAAGCATGAAAGTAGTCTTGAAGTGAAGCAGTCATCCTTACTAGCTAAATGTGGTACAGCAACAGACCTGGAAGGAGGGTCTGCTAGCTCTTTTAGATCTTGCTATAACCCTATCTAATGCTACATGTTGGACACTCAGTCTCAGTCAGGACAAATATTGCTGCACAGATGAATCTTCAGTGCATTTTAATGTGTAGATTCTCAAAGGCTTCCTTTGTGAGCAGTGCTTTGGTAATTGAATTTCTACTTGAAGATGTATAAAAATAACTTATTACCATTTGAAATTCAATGATGATTTCATATGGCAGAGATGAGACAAATTCCCTCCTAACCTATCCATTTTGTCAACTACAGATGTCACTTAAGAACAGCTCACAGGGCTGGGGTGAAAACAGGTTAGACTTTGCCTCAGAAGCTACCCACCCTCAGCAGTGACTAGCCAGGGCTCTCTTTGAGTAGTCAAGTCTCTGAGGGAATAGAAAAAGGACTAAGAGGCAACATTCAAAACCATCCATTGGATTACTTACATTTGAGCTTCAGCTAAAAGCACCTTTTCCTCCAGCACTCCCCAGAAAAGCCACAACTGGGCTAAATCCAGGCTTCTAGCACACCTCCACCAAGCAATGGGGAAGAAAGAAGGCTGCAAGGGAATGCCAGGTCAGGCGAGATTGTTGGGAAGCAATGGAACACAGTGATGTTTTGGTGGATGTGCTGACAAGGAGATACAGTCCTAAGAAGGGACTCCTATAAATTCCATGGACATATGATATTTTGGAGTCCCATTTCAGCATCATCCACCTTAAATATTCTTACCTTCCCTTTGATTACACTGGGGTTTCAGCAGTTTGCAGGCTCTCCCCAAAGGCAGCTGCTGAAATCCAGGCAAGTGACTCTTCAGAAGTAAAACAACTCCAAAGTCTTTCACTCAGCTGACGACATGAACATCAGAAAATTGTACATATGAACCTATCCCTTGCAGTTCTATGCTTCATTTAAATCGTTTCACCTACTTTTCTTCTTTCCCCTTTCTTTTTCCCCAGTCATTACACAACATCTGAAAGATAAAAGAGGGAAATCGTTTTGTTACTTTAAATACTTATCTCAAACTCTCATTTTGACTACATCAAATACATGCACTGTGCTAAAAAATTCACAGGGGAAAAAATCCCAAGGATACAGCTAAGAGATTGTGAGAAATAAAAAACAACAACAACAAAACCAACCAGAAAACAGCAGATCATAGAAGAAGAAGTGTCTGAAAAATGAGAAACAACAACAACAACAAAAAAGCACAAAGCTATAGCATGGTAGAAGAAAAAATAAATAAATAAATATACCACATAATTTATTGCAGGGAGAGTTCTGAAGAAAATGTCTTGTGAAATAAATATAATGCTCATGAGGACAAGAGATCTCATTCATATCCAATCTGTCTTGTGTAAAGAACCAGGCAATAATGTTGAAGTGAGTGAGTCACTGCAAGATCTCCCAGCTTGGATGGAGATTGCTCAATAGAAATAATAACAAGCCACTGAAAAAAAAGACAGTGTAAGTACAGGTGGGAAAGGGATAGAAACTCAGAGCAATAAGTACATAAAAAATACAGAGATTGCTGTACAAAGGAGAGGCATGATACATGTCCTCCTCTGTCTTTCAGACTGCTCTTCCTTCCATGCCTCTTTCTGACAGTGAAGATCTACTGGAGTGCCAAGGTGACAGCCTCCCTTTGTCTGTGCTCGAGATGGCACAGACATAGACAGCCTGGGTAGAAGGTGACTTGTTGATGGATCTGGAGTCAGGGCTTTCTTAGAGAAGGACCTTTCAACTCTTCTTCACAAGGAGAGGTGGAGGTCTGAGTCTCAAGAATTGTCAGGTTCCTTTGCTGCCACCACCAACCTGTGGGCAGAAGAGCAGAGAATCTGGTGTCAAACAGATCAAGAGGAAGTCAAAGAGATCAAGAGGATAGTAGCTCAGTACTTAGGCACTTTCTGAAATGAGAATGATCTATATTTGCCATGCAGTAGCTACACCTAACTTGGGCCATAATCTTTGTGTGTCCACATGATCTTCCACAGGCAGTTTGCAGTTGTAACCAAACAGGAGTGGAGCAGCCTTTGTAGTGCAAAAGCCTGTTAGCCACATTAGAAAAGCTCTCCATCCAAACCACCACATTCTTGGGAAAGCCTAGCTTGGGCAGCAGGATAAGAGCATCACTCAGAACTGAGACTGTTCAAGCATGGTTTGCTTGCACAGGGGCCTGGGGTTGACTGCCAAAGACTTGCCCTTGGTGAGAACCAAGGACTCATCCACTTGCAAACCCACACCACCTGCATGGTGTCAGGGCTGGACTCAGCCCTCCTACACACTGGGGCTTTCACAGAGTGCCTGCAGAAGGTGTCTGTGCACCTTGTGCAGTGAAAGGAGAAAAAAAAGGCATCTCCAGCAAGTGATTCTTCATCCTTTAAACTCTGAGCCTTGTGAGAACAGTTCAAAATACCCAAGCTCATTTAATCCCAAAATACAGAAAAACTTGCCTTTTTTAGTTTATTTTTTTTCATTAGCTGCTTCTTTCCTTGCAGGTGCCTCAAAATATTTGAAGGGGAAAAAGGAAGAAAAGAAGTATTTGAATATTTCTGGTGTAAAGCTGCTGCAGTCATAGGCATCCAGCTTTGGCAGGCATGAAGTAGGGAAGGGGAAGGGCTTACCAAGATGGCAGAAAGTTCTGCTCATAACTGGGTCTGAACAGAGCTTTTTCTAACCCAGGACTGCAGGTCTGGCTCAGGAATCTCCTTGTGGCTGCTGCTTATACTGATGTTTGCACAGCCAGGCTAAAATGCTGTAGGAAGACTGTTCTGTCTGTTCTTGCTTCCTCCTCTTCCTCAGTTGCTGGGGGTGAGGCAGAAAGAAGACAGCAGGAGAAAGAACTCAAAAACCAGCTGTGGAGAGAGGGCAGGAAGGATATTGGGGATGGGACAGGATCAAGAGAGACAAGGCGTCAGTCTGCAGCTGTCTGACACCTGCAGTGAAACGATCCTCACCCTTGGCAAAGCAATAACGTCTGGCTCCTGAGTGGTCCAGCACATGCAGAAGCTCTCAGTAGGACAATGAATTGTAATCTTAAAGGGGAAGAATTTCTGATAACCAGAACTGTTGTGAGAGAAAAAGGTAGCAACTCACATGTAAAGAGATGTCCTTTTGTCTACACACCTCTGCGTTTTTCAATCTAAATTTGGACTTTGGGCTACTGTGGGTTGTTTTTTTTCAGGGTATGAGTTGTGGGTGGGTATTTTTCTACAGGATAATGTATGTCTAAGGTGATACAGATTGTTGCCAGGGCCAGAAAGATGTTACAATGCCAGAATAGCCATTTTGAAGACTAAGAAATGGAGAACACCACCACCACCTCCCAAGTGACCTGGCCAAGGTTAGAGCATGAGTCAGTCATGGAGGGAGCCAGGCAGGGAGCTTGCTTCTGTGCTCCAAGTCACAAAGCCTGGGCCTTGGATTTCACTAGCTGCAAAAAAATAATTGCCAGAAAGAATCCCTTGGAGAAAGACAACAAATAATTTAAAAAAAAAAGAAAGAAATGAAGAAGTATTCCCTTTTAATGAGGCAATTCAAACTGCTACCATGGAGAATTGTGCGTGGTCTGTAGGTGCAAACAGTGCAGTGGGTGATGAAAAGAAAACCAGGCAAAGAAAATGAATCATAGAATTGTTTTGGTTGGAACAGACCTCTAAGATCGTCAGGTCCAATCATAGAATTGTTAGGGTTGGAAGGGACCTCAATCATCAACCTAAGATCATGATGGCTATTAAACCATGTCCCAAAGTGCCATGTCTGTAACTCCAGGGATGGTGACTCCACCACCTCCCTGGGCAGCCTGTTCCAATGCCTGACCACTCTCTCAGTAAAGAAATTTTTCCTAATAACCAATCTAAACTTCCCCTGACACAATTCCAGGCCATTTCCTCTTGTTCTATCACCTGATACTAGGGAGAAGAGACTAGGGAGACTAGGGAGATAGTAGGGAGAAGAGAAGGTATTAGGGAGTGAGATGATTGTGCCTGTTTAAATTGCTGGGATGCCCTGGAGTGGAACTCCCATGGCCAGCTGAAGGAGTCAGCTGGGGCTGTGCCTGCACAGTGTCACTAGCTGCTGTGGCCAGGGTGAGTACAGCAAGTAAATGTGATGATGGCAATGAAATGGACACAATCAATGTTTCTGAGGCACTTGCTAGCAAGTGAATGCATTGTTCATCATCACACACAAAACTACCTAAGCACTGGAGGTTTTAAATGCAATTAATGGATCATTTTTCACTTCCTAAGATCTCCTATCCCATTCTTCAACCATTACACATGCCCCTGGCAGGGGATACATCGCTCTGCTCTGTGCACAAGCTTTGGTGAGTCTTATTATTTGACATTCCAGATATTAGGGGACATATTTTCAGCTGATGTGTGTTGTAACATCTCAGCTGAAGTCAGTGGAGCTATGAAAGCCTACACAATAATTAAGGAATTACCTCAAGACATTAAACTTATCAGCCTGACTCCTGATGCCATGGATTGAAATGAGAGAATAAGCATTTGTGATACTTGTTATAAAAGAGGTGTTTCTGACATCTATCTACTCATACCCCAAATCCCAACACCACCTTACACAAGTGACATGAACACAGACTGAGGAATCAAAAAAAAAACCAGCAGAGAAGGAAAAGAAAAGACATTTAAAAAAAAAAAAGGCATTCATTTTTAACATCTTGATTTTTTCAGACTGACTTCACGCTTTTAGAGAGCTGTGTGATGACAATACAAACAGTAGCTCATTTCTCAATCAAATTCCACCCACATCAGTGTGTCACACTTGTGCCTGATGAGCAGGAAAGGGGTGGTGATGGGGTGTTATATACCCAGGGGCATGCAGCAACACAAAACAACAGGTACTGTAAGCCCCTTCTCAAGCTTGCTTGTCTCTGCTCTTGCCCTAGATATAGGGCTGGACCAGCAGAAAAGTAGGATATGGAGTTCTTTGTACCAATATCACAATCTGAATCCTTCAGAGGCAAGGATATATAGACTTACATATTTAATTGTGCTTCTGGTAAGTTTCTGGGGGAAAAAAACCCAAACAAATAAGCAATATAAAACACACCAACTGTGATGATTTCTGTCTTGACAGTAGGTAAACTGAGGCTGACTGACCTGATCTGCCACCAGCCACCCCCAGCGTTGACTACTGGGCCTGAGCTCTGAGTGCCTCTCCCCTCGCCCAGCCACCAATCTTTTCCAGGGCATAATTACTGCATCAGTGCCAAAGAGGAGATTTTATTTGACAGAGACTGCTCTAAGTGCCCGGCCTGCAGGTTACATCTCACCTGCAGGAACTTGGAGGCTATATGGACGTTGGATTTCATGATTCATTTAAAGCAAGACACACTGCTGCTCTGAAGCCCCTCCTCCCCCTCCTTCACCTTTTCACATCCGATGACTGCACAGTGAGTGGAATTATACTCAGCATGTCACACTCCAGTGGACAGGGATGGTTTGTAAAAGCTGATAAGCCTCGTTAAGGTTTGCAACTTTGTATGAACTTGGGTGATAAATACTGTGTTCGTGAAATGCCAAATACTGCTGGAATGTTGGCGTGAGCACGACAGAGATTACAGCTAATGTGGGAGCGTGGAGCTACGCTGTGCAGTAAATTACAGTCATCATATGCATCCACTTGCGGTGGAAAACCTGGGCTTTGGAGCCAAGGGTATTTCCTATAGCACACTACACAGGGATCTAATAGAGCTAATGGCTTGTATTTAAATTAATGAAGCAAGAATGATGTGATGAGGGTCCTGCTTGACTACTGAGGGAAGTGATTGTCAATATTTGTTCACGGTTTACCGTGCTTGCATACCTCTTACCTGCTCTGGTGAGGATGTGTGTTCATGGGCACACCCAGCCAGGGCTAATGACTAGAGATACTCCTTTCCCCTTGATTTTTAGCAAAGAGAGGACAACCCCAGTCACCAGCAAACTTTCAAATTGTCTTCCTTTCTTTCTTTTTCTTTTTTTCTACTTGATCAAAAGGAATTTCAGAATTATGTCCTACACACAGATGAAAGCAAAGTTTGATGTTCTGAAGTGCTAAACTTCTCTGCTTTGACCTGCCTGATTGAGATGAAGGAGAATTTTGTCTTTAGTAATTAACATGACAAATAACTGTGAATGGGAACTTGCTGTTCTGACTGACAGCGTTGTCTTCTGCTTCAGGGTGAGAAACCCGGGGCCAGGATCCTGGGGAATCTATCCCTTGCTTGTGTCTGACATGTAATGCGTTCAAGAGTCTCTGTCTCTCACCTGATGGAGGTAAGAAGGCTCCAGCAAGAGCATAGCACCTCTGTATGCATGCCTGGTATACTCTGTATGATATTGCAGGGGTAAAGAGCTGATTGTCCAGAAAAAGAATAATCACTGGTGGCTAGATTAAAGGTATTTCATGAGCACTGCCTTTCATGCTGACAGTTCTGCTATAATCATTCCCAGAATACTACTCTGCTCGGCCGGTATTCATCTGTTGCCAATTGCCTTGTAGTTACTTTGTGAGCATGTTAGTTAGGGACTCTTCTTTTGTTCTTTGGGTTTTGGTTTGGGTATTTTTTGCAGCCCTCAAACAGAAGGAATCCTCTGACTGGGGTCCTGAATGCTTTGAGGCACCTAATAAATAATTGTTAGCATTTGAACACTCAAACTATGTTTTGCAGTGCTGGGAAGAAGCAAGAAGATAACTGATATTAGCTAATTGCTATAGAGTGGCTGTCATGCAACAGACATCAGAGGTTTTGCTTTGTTTTCTTCTGCTTGTTGGTTTGTTTGTTGTTTTTGTTTGGTTGGTTTGGGGTGGTGTTTTTTTTTGTGGGGGGGAAGGGTGTTGATTTTAATTACAGAATGAAAATGCATTACATATAATCACCAACTTGACAGTAGATGGCTTCATCAGAGAGTCCTAAAACTTACTAAACCATGGAAATAGACTGAACTGAGCTAAGCTGCAATATCAGTGTGGAAGGGCAACTTGTACTCCTGCCTATGCTACATCCATTCTGTGCAAGGTATTTGTATCTTCAGCCATATCACACTGGCTTTGCTCACCAGATCAGTTTTATCTACAGAAGATATTCCACATGAATGCAGCAATCCCCTCCTCATTCCTCTTCCCCTTCTGCTGGCTCACGTCTGGTGGAAAGCAAGCAGCTTCTGAAATCCTGCCCCAAGCTGCTGGTAGCTGCAGTTTCTGGAGAGCTGTGTGGGATGGGAGCAAAATCCTCCTTGCCCTTCCCAAATTAAAACTTCATCACCAGTACCAAGATAACAATGCAATAGAAAAACACTGAGAGCTGTTCTCACTGGTTACTGATGTGACCTCAGAGGTACAAACCCCAGTGCCCTGTTCTTCTCCCACTATTCCCCTACAGCCTCACCCATAGCACCCATCAAACAATCAGCCACAAACCCCATCTGTCAGCACAGGGGCTGCAGTTCATGGAATCTGCCCAGCCCTGGTGTTGGATTACTGAGACTCTCTGTAAACAGAGGTACTTTGAATGACTTGTCATCTCTTACAAATTGCAGGGGGGAGAATGAAGGCTGCAGGACTGAGTGACATAATTGTAAGACAAAAATTACAAAGGCTCTTCTTTCACCTCCCCTGGCAGTCTTAGCACAGACCTAGGCTTTCACACACAGCATTAGGGCCCGTCCAAGCTGCCTTGTAAATTTGGGGTTTTTTTCTTGCTTATTTGCTAGAGGTCCTTGATGCTAAGCAAATTTGCATTGGGGTTGCTTAGGGCATCATCACAGCCCTGTATACTGTGATGTCCAAGTGTTCCTCCTCCAATGGAAGTTACCAGCCTTGACATTTAGTGTGAAGCCTGACAAAACACAAAGCCTTAACATTAGATTTTGCTGTTTGTGTATTTTTTAACATTTACATTTTCCCTCTCACATGTCCTCAACCCCTTTCTTTGTCTCCCCCTTTAAACAAAGCTAACAATACCTTCAGGCTCAGATCTGAAGATCTTGGAGAAAATCTCTGCTCTCACTTTCAGTTTATCCTGTCACATCCTCTTGAAGTAGCTCCCCTGTATCTCATTCCTGTCCCTGGGAAGCAAAGGTCACAGTTAGACTAAGTGTCCGGACGTCAGAACAAAGGGACCACATTTGTTTAATGGAGTATGGAATCCAGAGAGGTATTTGGGATCTAGTGATACTTCCAACAGGTCATATGTTCCATACATTTGTCATGTTTTCCATCTAACCACCGTAAAGTCTAGCTAGATACCACTGTGACAGGTGGCTGATAGCTGTGTGTAACAACAAAAGAAAGCAGAACACAGCAACGTTACCAAGAAACTACACGGGCTCCAACGGTGCTTTTTGTGCCCCCATGTGTAATGTCACAACAACTTTTTTTTTTCATTTTTCACTCACATGAAAAAGATATGAGACCTCTGTAAAGAAGCCAGCACCACCAAGGGCTTAATTATATAATGAAACATTCTCGAAGCCCTCCCATTAGCTCACTGATGCTTAGTGGAAAAGGCATTACCTAGCAACAGTCACTAACAAATCACTGGAAAAGTAATAGAGATTTTATGCTACATCACCCTACAGAGTCAAAACTGGTAGCAGGATGTGCTTGCCCTTTCATTTCATGTGGAAAAATCCATTGTTTACAGGTGTGAGGGTGTAAGGGATGCACTTCAGGGGAAAATGGGCCTGTTGATCCTTCATTAAAGAGAAGCCCAAGGATGGAGTGAGACATGGTACTCCAGCCAGAGACAGCAGACTGCAGTGCAGGCGTGAGAAAAATTACTCTGTTTTCTTTATTTTTTAACTCCTCAAGAAAAATTGATCTTCCTATGTCATTCACTCTCCAGAGCTCAGTTAGAAGGGTTTTTTTAAGTGCTGACCAAGAGTCCTGGCTTCAGCGTCCCAACACCAATACCCTACCTGTGACCCAGACAAGTTACTCACATTGAGGTGTTCAGCAGCATCTTGAGTGCCAAGCTTTGGTGGACGTTGCTCTGTATTTTGTTCTCATCCTCATTCTGCACAAAGCAGTGGCAAACACACACCCCCCTCCTCTTCTGAGACACTGCAATGGAAAGGACTAGATCAGTATTTAAGAGACAGAGTTATTAGAACCAGCCCCATATTGCAAATGCAGCTAGCAAAGAGAGAGAGCTGGGTTTTATTCCGAATTATGCTTTGTTAACAAGTTGTTAAGTAAGTTCTCACTCCAGAATATTTAGAGCCAGCTAAATAATATGTGTCAAATCATTGATCTGACAAGTTTCACAACTTTTTTTTTTTTTCTCTCTCTCCACTTTAAATTTCAAATATCTATTCAAAAAATAGCATGTTCGGCTCTTCTCGCTCAGTTTTAATTACTGGTGACAGCAGGGAAAGGAGAAAGAACAAAGCTGAATGCACAGAGCCCAGAGTCAATTTGCTATCTCTGACCATTAGGAGAAAAGAGAGGGGAAAAAACCCAGCATCTTTCCACTTGGAAACTGAGCCCACTTAGCATGGAGGCCCCGGGAAGACAGGAAATGTGGAGTTTTCCCAGGGGAGGAATCCCTCTGTGCTGTCACTTTGCTGGTCACACCTGTGGCTGCTGCTGTGGCAGAAACCCTTGCACAAGAGGATGATGAGACTGAAGCAGAAGTGCTGCAAGGGTGCAACGTTTGTTGGGTTTGGGTATGATAGGTGATACTGGGGACAAAGGGAAAAGCCACAGCATAGAGCTCTGCTCTTCATACAGAAAACTGTTCAGTGACAGGTGCCTTAAATGCACAGGATTGTGACTTTGAGAGATGAGGCTTTGACTTTTGCATTGCCTGTGTATGTGCAGAGACATATGCACACACCTACCAACATTTGTATTTAGAAGTAATTGAAGTTTTTCTGGTTTCCCTGTGCAATACTCAAGCAGTCAGCTGTAGCTCAGAGCTGATGTGTGATGAGATTCCACCCCTTTCCCCCCAGTTCCACACATCGCCCCCAGACTCTGGTGAGGTTCTCCAAAGCCACACCAGGAGACTGCATTCAAGACTACACTTTGGGAGTCATGCTACATCACAGAGGGAGTAGCAAGATTTCTATGTGGATCTAAGAAATGAAGGTTTATTCTCTAAGTGAAATACCTTAATCTAGCTTGCTTAATACAGCTGAAAACCCCAAGGTAGGCACAGACCTTCTAGCAGGTACAGTTAGATTGGAGTTTATGTAAGGCCATAACTTGCTATGAGTAATGACTTGTGCTCTATGGCAATCTTCTTTCCTTCTTTTGGAAATCTCAGACCAAACTGCTGCTGTAAACACAATGCTGCTCAGTGCATGGTCAAGCAGCACAACTGGATTCCTACCAGCTCCCTCATAATTATCAGGTACCCACGAAAGAGCCAATCAAGCACCCATAAGGACAGGCTGCCCTCTGCTCCTCCCTGGGTGCAGCTGGCTCCTTGTTTCAAGCACAATCTTAAATTACAAGGAGAAAGGATTTGCTGCAGAAGCAATGTTGTTTGGTATCAAAAAAGATTCCTCCTTCCTCCTGCCACCTCCCCCCATCTGCTTTTCATGTTTTATACAAAACTTGCTGCTCTGAACACTCCTGGATTTTCTCCCCTTCTAATAATAAAGAAGCGAATCTGATGTCTCCCACTGATGGCTTTCTAACCTTCCAAAGCATGTGTTTATCATGAGTTTCAGCTATCCAAAATAGTTTTGACCTGAGGTTACAATGCAGGCTCAGGCTGCTTCGAAGCGGGTTAAATGGATGATAAGCAAACATTTCATTACAGACCCTCAGTTGTTGTAAGGATGTGCAAATCCCTGGGAAAAAAAAAATAATAAAAAAAAATAAGATTTTCAGCATATCCTCTTGAGCAGCCTGGTGCTTTGGACCTGGGAGGTTCACTCAATCAGAGCCCTGCTGTCACTTTGCAAATATCTCCGCTGACTGTGCCCTGCATCATCACTTTGCGAGGCCCTGGGCGAGCTGCCGGCCTGGGGAGAGAGATTCCTCCTACCTGATGCACTGTGAGGGCTGAGAATTTTAAGCCTTAATTGAAAACACTCAACTCTTTGCTGCCCTGCCACTTCTCTGGTTTCTGTCTGAGCAGAGAAGTGTGGAGAGGTGCTGATGGAGGATTAGGTGGCACTTGGGGCAGATCAATCCTCTCAGCCCACTGCATCGTGAAGAGCTTGCAGCCACATGCATCCAGCAGCTTCAAACCTCCTGCCAGGAGCGCCCCAAAATTATTTTGAGCAGCACCATGTCAGGCCCACTGATTTATTGCTGAGGTACCTGTCTCAATTGTGAATGCTCCAGCGTGGGCTACCACACAGCCTTCCACCACCACGTTCCACAGCACCACCACTGCTGTGAAAGCATTTTGCATCTTGCTTACAATAAAAAGACAAAGAGAGGACAGTCTTAGTGGCTAAACACACCCCCATCCCAGACAGGCATATAAACAAAGCACCAAGGTACTTTCTCTCTCTCAGCTCAGTGTCCTTCCTAGTTTAATCTGAGGAACATCAGCACTTTATGGGTCACCACTTCCATTAATCCCGAGCAGAATGTCCAGACCCAGCTGTTCAGCCGGGGACCATGCCCTGTTTTCTTCATTCCAACTTCTCCTCTACACCCACCCAGCAGAAATCTTCTCAGAGCAAAGACCTCAGCTGACAGAGAAAGGTGAAGCTTGAGAATCTGCAGTGCAAGTCTGATTTGGCAACCTCCCCTGACTCTGCTTCCAGCAGGGCAGGGCATGGATGAGTGCAGACCACTGTGTGCTGGGTCCATGTCCTCACTGAGACATCTACCAGGTGCATCCCATCTCCAGTCAGGTTGGGATGAAGATGACAGCCTAATGCAGCATCAGTCTAGTTGTTTGGGTTTGGCATGTGTGGCCAGCTTGATGTTCAGGCAGACACATAAATTGTGAGTTTCCTACTCATGGTGGTGTTAAAGTTGCTGCCTGAAAATGTGAACATTCCCTCTGGAACAGAGAGACCATGATGAAGATTTTTCTTTCCTTCTCCAAGTCAGCTGGCAATTGAAGGACCTTTATCTTCCAGGTTTGTTGTTCAGCTTGTAGACAGCTGTTCTAAGACAAGTCTCAGCTAAATGCACATAGGACATTGCACTGCTCTCAGTGAAGTTCCACAGATCCCTAATTCCAGCCTAACTGCATTGAGGTAATCAGAGCCTCTGCTCCTCAACTGCCACACTGATACAGCTGTGTCTTCTCGCTTAGTTTTAGCTGTCCTCAACAATTACTGGCCTCTGCAATTCTTCTTCAGCCCAGACCATTGCAGGTGTATGGCTATACATAGCTGTGTCTAGTACAGCCCTTCACTTCTATGGCACCACTGGGACTGGCAGGGATTTACCTATTCTTTAAAGGAAAACTGCGCAGGATTACGTCCAATTATGCTTTGCTAAGCATGAAATGTCCTTCTATTTAGCAGTTGCTTGGGCCCTACTTTGACCTAACACTGAGTGTTTCAAGTAAACTGCCAGCAGCCCCGTCAAACTGTTGTGGGTAATTTGGAGTATGAAATGTGTTAAATTATTCAAAGAGCTGAATAAGCATAAACAGGCAGTACAACAGGAGAGATATGCATACCCAGCCATGCTGGTGTGACATTTAATACATCATATTAGCACTCCTGTTAGTACAAAGAGCTGGATGCCTAGCACAGCAGCCTGAAAAATTCACAGGCAGAACACAATCTAACTGCATTTTGCCCCCCATCCAGCCTTCCTCCACCTGCTTCCCTTTGCAAAGCCAGATAGGGCTTGCCTATAACCAAAGGTGAAAGTTGGCAAGCAAAATTGGATTCCTCCCTGAAATGCAAAGTGCATGAGGTCAGTCTCACCCACCTTTGCTTCATGCTGGCATCAATCATCCTGCTGATAGCGACTGTCTGATTTAGAGCAGGGGTGTAAAGCAAATCAGAATCAAGCTCCAAAATGATACTGGAAAGAGGACCCCTAGACAGCCAGACTGCTTGGTAGTAGAGCTAAGGCAGCATAGAACACATGCTGGATCAGAACACGTCTGGTGCAGGAATACACAGCAACCCCCGTGTCCTAGTAAAAGCTGACACTAATTCAAGACAAAACTCTGCATTTTACCTGCTGTGGAGAGTCCATTATTTCTTATCCTTCAAAACAAAGAGTGTTTCCAGGTTATGGAGTATTTCTGTGTTCTCAAGGGATTACACTTCAGGGGATGAATGAGCTGCTGCTGCAGTCAGGGTTTGGTGATGGTGAGCAGCAAGGGGGAGGTGATACTCTCTGCTTTGAAAGCTTTTATGCCTCATTCTCAGAAAAAAACCCAACAAACAACCAACAAACCAACCTGTACTGAGGAGAAGTTTGGGCCTGGCAAGCCAATCTTTATTGCTTGATTTGTCAATGAAAATAAAAATAAAACTTTTAAGAAACCCATCCATACAGCCAGCTCAGAGCAAGCAAATGGAATGATCTCTCCTGAGAGTGGATGGGAGCCCTGGTGATGGAGTTAAAGTAGCCCCGACAAAGCACGCATGGATGTGAAAATACTGTCAGCTGCATGCCTGGATCAGCAAGGGATGGGTTAGCTGACCTAAAAGGTTTTTCCTTGTCCTTTATGTTTTTCCCTTTTTTCTTTTTTTCTATTTGTTTTCCTCCCTACAGCTTTAAGCAAAGGGCTCTAAGGCGGTGGGATTACTCTGTGCTGGGCAAGAGTCTGATTTTAAATGGTTCTAAAGTGAGTTTGCTGGCTGCTATACTCCCTTACCTTCAAGTCAACATTTTCTCTCTCCAGTTTTCTCCCATTACATTTAGCTAAAAAAAAAAAAAAAAAAAGATATTTTCTCCTAATATTCTATTGGAACACTAGAAGAGAAGAGACATTGGAACATTTTGCCCATTCCATTTGGAGAAAGAAGAAACTTCTCTGAAGGTGATGGAACATAGGAACGGGAGTTGGAAAGGAGATCATCTAATCCAATCCCCCCTGCTAAGGCAGGTTCACCTAGATCAGGTTGCACATGAACACATCCAGGTGGGTTTTGAAAGTCTCCAGAGAAGGAGACTCCACAGGCTCTCTGGGCAGCCTGCTCCAGTGCTCCATCACCCTCAGAAATTTCTCCTTAAGTTCAAGTGAAACCTTCTGTGTTACAGTTTGTACCCATTTCCCCTTGTCTCTTCACTGGCCACCACCGAGAAGGGCCCAGCCCCATCCTCATGACCTCCACCCTCTGGATATTTCTGTGCATTTACAAGATTGCCTCTCAGTCTTCTCTTTCCCAGGCTAAGGAGCCCCAGGTCTCTCAGCCTTGACTCACAAGAGAGCTATTCCACACCTCTCATCATCTTCACAGCCCTCCACTGGACTCCATCCAGTAGTTCCCTGCTCCTCTTGAACTGGGGAACCCAAAACTGAACCCATGGAGTCTAACTCTATGAAGACAATTTATGAGCTTTGTTTTCAGGAGTCCTTAGTGGCAGTACAAGGAGCATAGCTCAGTTTTCAGATGGTGAATGAGGACTTGTTGGAAGTGCCTTGTAATACAGGCACTTGGGAGAGCTCCATTTGAAATTACAACCTGAGCCAATTTTTTGTTTTCCTTTTGGAGCAAACTACAGAAAAAAAAAAAACATGAAATGTCAACTTGCCAAAAACATAACCTCTGCCTATAAGCACAATGGAGACAGACAAGCCTTGTGCAAGGAAATGTCAATGCAGCTTCCAATCTTGATACGAATTTGAGCTTTGCAAACATTTTAAGAGGTCCATTTTCCAGGGAAATAGCCAACTTGTATCAATTATTTAGCAGTGTTTGTGGGAAGCCAGCTTAAATTCCTAATAAGAATATCAGTTGAAGAAATGTGAAGCTGAGCATGGAGCCCATTTAGTCAGGGAACAAAACCAAACCACCTCTTGATCCAAATTAAACCAGATAGGCAACATTCAGAACCTCCAATAGAAATTATATGATACCAACTGAAGTTATGAGCTGATACAAGGAATTTTTTTCCCTTCTCATAAATGTCTTGAAACAGAAAGGGGGAAAACAAACAAACAACCCAATCCCTCTATTCTCCATTTTCCCTGCTGCTTACCTAACAACAACCTCCTCTTCCATGGTTCTTACATCACTCTTTCAGATTTAGGAAGGATAACTTCTCTGAGCCAGTTCCTCTTCCTCAAAAGGCAGCTGGGAAGAGGGAAATGTAGGCTGTGTCTGTATCTCTCTGTGTGTTTGCTTCAGAAATGTGCTTTTATCTCCCAGCCACCCCCAAAATCTGCACTGTGCTGCACATTACCCACAGTCAGATAAAAATAACTAAACTTGTGTCCAGACTGTTAATGGAAATTCATTCTATGGGACCATAGTAGAGGAAGCCAAGAGCAAATCTTTCCATTAATATCCACAGCATAGAAACCAGGCCCACAGCATCGATTGCTTCTCTCCATGGAGCACGTGGAAAGGTGCTGCACTACTTCTTGATGTAGTCGTGCTGGACGCAGAGAAGTCTAGGGAAAGACCAGGAAGGCACTGAGGCCATTGAGGACACATTGACATAGCTTGGGAGCCAAAGTGAACTCCAAGGTTCATCCACTTCCCAGCACCTCAAAGATAAAAGTAAATCCTATTAACTTCCAGCACAATTGAATTCTTGTTCAACTCTGCCATAGCAGCCAACTTGTATTAGAGAAAGGGCACATCAAGAGTGTATGATTGATCTCAGCTCCAAACTTTACATGGCACCAGTCAGCAGGCTCAGCTAGTGAGAGATCCAACAGGCTGGGAATTAGTTCAGAAAGGTTGGAGAAACACTTTAATAAATCCAGCTGGCTGCAGGCAGAACCTGAATACCTTTTCCTTGCTGACTTCACACGCAACAACTACACTGCATAAAATGCAGTGGATTTATTAAAGCAAATGTGCAGATCACTCCCTTTTAAACTGCCAACTAAATCTGATCAACCTAGAAATGCTAAACCCATAAAATTGCAAAAATTCTTTAGCAGAGGAAAAAAGCCTTAGTGGTCACTCTCATGGTTCAAAGAAAAGAAGTGGGAGGGTGGGAAGAGATTGCTTTGAAGCCTTCGTCCTCCAAGCAATGTGACTACTGCTTCATTTTTTACTGAAGCTCATCCTCACAATCCCAACTCTTTTCAATCCCAACTATAGTCACCTGGAACTTGTTTCAATTGGTGAATATGACCTTGTAGAAGCTTTACTGCATATGGCCTCACTGCAGCTGTGTCCTAGCTCTTCTTCGTGGGTTCGATAGGTCTGCAGGAGTTGGTTTGGGGTTGGTTTTCTCCTGTATTAAATGTGTGTGTTGTATCTCAAACAAGTCCTTAGCTTCTCCTACAGAGCCCCCTTCCCTCTTTCTTTCAGAGAGATCAAACTAGTTGTGGCATTTCTGAGCATCCTACATGAAAGAAGAGCAAAGAAAAGTCCCACAGCTAAAAAAATAGACCTCTCTTTTTCTTCCTACTTTCCTTACATATGGCAGGATTGGGATAGTTAGTTTCTTTGTAATAACCAAGCTGCACTTACTGTTTTCTTTGGTTTGCCAATGGCTGATGTCAGCAATACCTATATACCACGCTTCATCTCCACTAGAGGAGTGCAGGAAGAGCCACAGCTCAACAAAAAATGATTGAAAGCTATTGCAACAGCTTTGATTAAGCAAGTTTCAAAGTGGGCTCATTTTATACCTTTCCTGTGTTTAATGAAGACAATTTCAAAGCTGAATTGTCCTCAAGCTTTTGTTTTCTTCTGCTCACTCTCCTTTCTTGTTCCCATCAGTGAATAGCTAGACTTGCAGTAGGAAGTTGAAAGTTGTGCCCTTTCAATGAAGTGTAATCATAGTGAAGGCTGATGCAGTAATAGGCAATATAGTGTAAATAAAGCTCTCCTTTTATACAATGATTTAGATTTTATGGGTCATTCCTGGGAAAACTGTACAAATGTCTGTGCAAGTTTTCCATAGGAACAGACAGAGTTGGTATCACGTGGCAGAACTTTCTCGTTTCAGTCCTAGAACTGTCACTGGCAAACAAATCCTGTGCTTCTTATTGACTGAGAGGTAGTAACAATCTATACTGAAAGCTCTCCAGGGGCATTAAAAGGTTTTTATGTCTGTAACAGCACATCTATCTGATCTGCAATGGTCTGCCCACTTAAGAACGCTAACTGGTAGAGATAAGCACAAGTTTCCAGTTTCTTACCTGCAGGGCAGTGGATAGGTGGTTTATAGGCAAGATGACCTCAAGTTGCTGCCAACTTTATCCTTTTTTTCTGGGTGCTTGCATAAATGTCTGAAGCTGTACACATCATATTAGCAGCCACTTGAAATGCTGGATGTGCCATCTCTTCACAGGAATGGGGTGGAAAGCAGTGGGAATGTACTCAGTGTTTTCAGCAAGTGCTAAGGGGAATGAGGAGAACAAGGTGACCAACACACAGCCACTTCATGAATACCTTTTGGTGCACAAAATCAGTCTGCTCTCAAGAATCAAGGACAGAAAATACGAATCTATGAGTATCTTGCAGAAAAGGAGAGAGCCCAGCTCAGGTAAAGATTTCCTGATCATTTTGAAGATCTTTCATACAGTCTATTTAGGCTACTCAAGACTTTTCATCAGAGAAAACCAGCTGCCATACCTGATGTGTAGGGTCTCCTGGTTCTTCAGTGTCCCGCTGTCCATGGGGTGCACAGCAGTGGTTGTATGGCTCTCTCAGATTGCTTCCACATCCACGAGGAGGTTGCTGGATGTCAATATGGAAACAAAAACTCTATCAGGACAATCAGGGTAAACTGGGTCTCCTCAATCCAGCAGCTTTTGGACTCTGCACTGCTCTTAAGGTCAAGACACAGCTATTTTTCTCAGTAAGAAACTGGCCTGGCTCACACCAGGCTCTGATGACACTTCAGCAGCATTGCACCACAAATGGGTGAACATGAGGTGACAAAGTCTCATGCCTGGGTGTGAGGAAAAGCCTGGTTATGACCATCAGGTGTAGATTTTGTGATACTTTTTTTTACTCCAGGCACTTTGATTAACCCCTAATCCATCAGTAAATGGAAGTTTATCTACAATAAAACATTCCCTGAAATCAGCTCAACAAATCAAGCTTCTGCTTTGTTAATCAAAATAACTGAATAAAGCACTTGTGGTCAGTTTGGAAAAGCAACAGAAGGCAGGTGGATGGGGCATGTGCTTTATTTTGTGTGCCTTTTTTTCCCCCACTCCTCCTCTATCATGTGATGAAGACTTTCTGCACTGGCAAAGGAAGGTATTGGAAACTAAATGTCCAATTTTCCCACCATGCCAGCAATTGTTTTAAGCCTGCTTCTTGTGCCTTTTATCTCTCTTACAAATCTTGAAGGGAATAGGATTCATCAGTACACAAATGGCCTTTATTTCTGGCTGTTAAAAAACCTGATGATGAGCAACATTTCCAAGGAAGAAAAAGCAGTCAATTTCCGAAGCATGTGCAGAGTTAATGTCTGCAGTAATTGCGACTAAGTACGGTAGAGCAGAGATGCACTGCCAGCTGGAGCCAGGGATTAAAAAGGAAACATCTGTGCTGAGATTATAGGAACAGAGGAAGCTGTGGGAAGGAAGGAAGTGAGAATGCCCATGTAGGTCCACCTACCTCATTTGAACTTCTCCTTTTCCCCATGGTTTTGTTTTCCTCTCACTAAATTCTACGTACTCACCATCCTGAGCGCAGAGACAAGCCTGTCTGATTTCTCTGCTGATTGACCTTTCCCTTAGACTCATGACCACACATCTTACCAGAATGAATTCTAACAGTGGGATTTGGGTGTGTGCTTAAAACTGAGCAGGCTTTTAGGTGATTTGCTGAGTAAGGGACACCTTTGAGCGTAACAACTTGAGATGGAACTTTGGGCCTCAACCAACAAACTACCTATAGTGATTCTAACTTTAGGCAGACAAGAGGTTCCCTTATTCTCAATGGGACTATATGAAAACTTAAATGTATACATGTTTAATGATGCATTTAGACCAGGAGCCAAATAAGATTGCAGCTCAGTGGCACAGTACTGCCCATTCTGTCAGAATCTAAATGCATTAGTACAGATATGAAAGAGAGACTTTATTCTACATTCAGTACAATGTGCAGATGTAATGAAAATTGTGTTTTTTCCTGAAGTATCAGAATCTCAAAATCTGTCCCTCCTTTAGGAACCTGTCTCCCTTTATTCCCATTGAAACAATGCAAGCTACAGGATGCTCATTCTAGTAGAATAACCAAAAGCTCTGGTGGCTAAGTCACATAGCAAGGAAGATGAGACACACTTAGAACAAGTTCAAAGACAAAGCTAGGGAAAAATTTGCACACACAGAGACACTCAGCTAGTCAGCTTAAATTCTAATGAAAAAAACCCCTGTGCTGCTTTTATCCCTCTTATTCTCCCAGTACTGAAGGCTCACAAGTTTGTGTTAGATTTGCAGAAATTGCCTGTTGTACAGGATAGGTCAAAAAAAGAGATTAGAGAGAGCTCTTTTCATTTGCAACACTTTTATTTATTTATTTCACACACACTCCAATTGCCTTTGAACTCCTGTTCCTCAGGAGCTCTGGTGAGGTGAAAATGCAGGGATGAGGAATTGAAAGTGGGGAGAAGGAGGGAGGAGAGGAGAGAGAAAAGCTGGAAGGGAATTGCTCCTTTCAAAAATAAATCAATCAATAGAAATAGCACCAAGTATTACTTTAAAAAAAATTCCCAGAGCCAGCACACACACACTCCATTTCTACTAATTGGATTGTGATGTGTTTGCCTTTAATATGTGCAGCCAGCCCCTATGCCCTGCCTTGTGCACATGTCATGTCCTTTTAACATCAGCAGCCACTGGCCTGATTCTCAGTCCTTGCTAACATGTTCCCAAGTAGTATCGTGTAACGAGGGGGAACAGAGAGGGGAGGTGGGGGGAGTAGCACAAGTGATCAGGGGCTTTGTTGAAATGCTACAGACAATCCTCTGCTCATCTCCCACCCTTGCATCTGATTTCAGTTCTTTGCTTCTAGTTGATACAAGTTAAAGAGAGTCTACACCAACCATAAAACAAAAGGATGGATTCAAAGCGGAGCTCTTCCTTAATCCTCTCTTCTCCTTCCTCTCCCACCCTGCTTTCAGCAGATGTTCAATATCGTTACTTTCTTTTCCCTAACCCTAGCCCTAACTCTTGTTTAGGAAGGGAAGAGCTGTGAGACACCACAAAAACTTCAATGGGTTCAAAGCCAGAGAATTTTGAAATGCTGCTCAAATCCTAAAAAAAGATGGTGAGGCCAGGGGACACGACAAGCAGCAAGGAGAGGACACCTGCTTGCTCCATCCTCTCTCAGGCCAAGTCCCCATTTGCTACTGGGCTTTTGGACTAAGTATTTTACCTATTATGGGTTTTTCTAAGCAACATTTTAAAAATAACTGGCAAGGATTCCCTTTGCCTGCCCAGGAGGACAGGCAGATTCTCCAACTAAGAAATCCTCTAGATGGCTGCCAGAAAACAAATAATCAGAAGAAACCCTGAGATGCACCTCCAAAATAATCTCCTTTCTCTTCATGCACTCTCCCTGTGAAAGGAACCACATAAAGCTCGAAATGCAAGAAGCATTTTGCCAGCTGCTAGAGGACAGCCATTTAGCTCTGCTGCTTGTTAGGGCAATTATCCAAACAGAACCTTTAAAAGAAAGGATTTTGAAAATTACTTGTTTACAAGAGCATTAAAAATTAAATATATTTGAATAATATCTGACTTCTTTTTAAATATGTAGGGACTTCTGCACGGGTTAAATGGCAAATTAAAACCTACACTGAGTTGCTGAGTAGCACATGAGCAGAAATTAGACCAGACCTAGACACCATGAAGCAGACTGTGCACTTATTCTGGAGACACATCTGAATGCCTGATCATTTTGCCTGGGTTTTTTTTTTTTTCCCCATTTGATTTGTAGCAAGAGAGCAGTGAAGTTTGACTGGGATACATCAGACCACAAATTACAGCAGACTTTGAGGTCTCACTGGTTGACTCTCCAGGGTTTATCTGAACTAAGTGCACATTGGGTTTGTTCAATGGAACTTCCTCCTAAATGCAGTTCCTTATGGGGTTCCTGGTGTGTCCATATTGGTGTGAATAAGAAATACCTTCTGGTTCAGCGAAGATGCAAGTTGGCTTGCAAAGTTACTCAGTCAACATCTCCAATATTTACTTTCTGCTCTAAAAAGAGCGTGAGGACTTGCTGGAACTCGCCGTGTCAGAAGCACTGAACTCACATGCAGTGCCTTTTCTGGCAATCTGAGGTCCTGAGTGACGCTTTGCTTGGAGGTCAGCCCTTGGATATCAGTTAATAAAAGTGCAATTTCATCCAACAGGGAGCAAAAGGGACACCAGAATCACAAACCCAAGCTAGAGAAGTGAATCTATGCCTCCCTTATTGAAGTCATAACAAGTACCAAACTCTGTATACTCCCTCTCCTTCGAAAAGCCTCTTTTTTTTGGTATCACAGGTGGTGGGATGTGTGTGAGGATCAGCCTGCCTTCCTGTTTGATCCCTCAAGGATCCCAGATCACTAATTGGATGTCAGGTACCTATCTTAGCATGTCTGTGACACTGGTTAAAGATGGTGCTTCAGAAGCAGCAGCTTTAAAGTTGTATGAAGGGATGTCCTGTGGCTGGCCCTATAAAATGCAGGTGCAGCATTTTATCCTACACAACTTTTATCACTTCACAGGCGAGCCATCTGTTTTTCAAACTGCTCTGACCATCTCTGTGGGCAAGGCAAAATAATCCAAAGCTTGCAACTAGCTAATGACAGACCCTGCAGAGAATACAAGTGCACCAGTTTGGACCATTTGAAGAAAACTCACAAATGTAAAGCTTATAAATATCCTGGGGAGGGGGAAATACACTAGCACATGGGAGCTGAGCACTCAATTCTTTTTCCTCAAGGAAACACTAATAGCAACAAAAATATCAAACCACTGGGAACTACTGAAGGAAAATAAAAAACCACAACCCAGATGCTTAGAACAATAAGGAACCAGGCTGGTGCAGCTTGAAACATCAATTAGGTCCACCTTTGACCTGTGTTTGGTTGGCAGATGTGCACGTCCTGAACTCTTAAACCTCTCCTGTACCCTAATTGTGTGGCACTCAGGGTTACACACAAGTTCTGCTACAAGTGGGTGTAAGTGGCACTGGCACAAGCTGCTGCCAATCACCCTACCTGCCACTGAGCCTCCACTAGGCAGATGTGCAGCTACCAGCATGCTCCTGGAATGCAGCAGCTTGGCAAGGGAATAGTTTCCCTTTTATCTCTTATTAAAAGGGATCAGGTGTTTGCCCATGGGAACTGCACTCGAAGCTACATGTCTCTCTCTCTTTTTTTCCCCCTTTCCCCTAGAGTATGCCCACAAACCAGCTATGTGTCTGTTTAAATAAGCATAAAATTATGGGTATCCTGCAGCAAAATGAGACAGCAGCGTTCAGGAGTAACGGGGAGGGGAAAGCTTATTCTCTTCCCCTTCTGTGACTTTGGTGGTGAACTTTGAGCTCATGGAAAGTTTTCAAGGACAATTCTTACAGTTGTGAAAGCCTCTTGAAAACAAGCTGGGGTGGTTTATTTTGATGTATTTGATCAGAAAATAGCAGCGTGAGTGACGTGATTTGTATTTCCACACACATAAAGCCTCCCCAGTACGCTGGCAGCTCACTGGCAGCATCTCTGCCCAGGTTTGAGAACACAGCCTCTGCTTTTCCAGACTGCAGAGCAGACTTTACTATTCTCTGAGTCAAGACCAAATGGCATTATTAGTTGCACTGGCTGCCAGATTCTCCTGTTCTTCAGCCTTCTTATTTTAAAGCCTTTCATTTCCCAAGACAGCTGCAAGGTGTCCCTTCAAGGACTTTGCTTTTTTGATTTATACTTTTAGACCCTCAAATCTCAGCCGAGATATCCCAGCCTCATTCCATTTCTGACCTTACACTATCAAACCAGACTGACCTTCCATCTCTCAGGGCTGGGCTGGATTCCAGCTCAGGTTATGGAAGCACCAGGGCAGAGCTGCAAAGCAACCCATCAAGAGAATCCCAGGGAGACACTTCAGGTGAAGCTGCTGCTGGCCATGCAAGCCCACTCAACTCTCCACCCTCTGAACTTCTGACTCTGCTCTCGTTTTTAACTGAGGCTTTGCTTTGGGTTCACCTTTTGTTTCTCTGAGAAAATCCTGTCTGTGCCAAGCACAGAGCCCTCACAGCTGGCATGGAAGTGGATGACACAGGACTGAGATCTGCAGACAAGACTGAAAAATGTCTCCTTTTTTTTTTTTTTTTCTTAAAAAAGAAACAAAGCAGCAATTTCAACTAGGAGAGAGCTTATTGGCAGAGAGCCAGAGCTCCTTAGGGCCAGGCACCTGCTTCTGGTCATTGTTCTCCCTCTACCCCACCTGTAAGCATGAGGATATCCAGGTATTGGGTATCTCCAGCCTCAGCCAAGAAAATCTGGTCTGCAGCAAGGCAACACCCAGAGGCTGTCACTTTTGTGTCATGGGTCTGCAAGTGAAACGCACCCAGATGAAATAAATATCTTGTCATTACATCAACACTCTGGTTTGCACTTTAAAAGAAAGTGTGTGTGTGGGGGGGGGAAGGTTAATTAAAAAGGAGCTGTTTTACTACAAAAAGAGATGGTTTACTAGAATACTCCTACTGTCAGACTCAGGTTGAAAAAAATGCAGCTGCCACATGAACTTCATACTGAAAACCCTCTGTCAGAAAGCTCCTGTTCTGCTCTGCAAGAGACACTTTGCTCATATGAACACCTTGGAAAAAAACACATATATATAAAAAAAAAAAATCAGTGAAAGTAAGAGAAAAGCAACTCATATTCAGGAGAAACTGAGGCAATTTGAGCCAGTATAGGCTGCATTAGTTTCCAGCTTGGAAGCCAGTTAAATAAACCTCTAAACAGTCCTTAGTACTTGCTTAAATAATAAAGAGGGGGGAAAAAAATATAGAGATTGTAAAGCTGGAGGTCTATAAAATCTCTATTTCTGTCCTATTCAAGAGCCACCCTTAGCTGCTGCTGATGAGAGCAAAATTGGGAGCAAATAATACTGCCATCCTCCTTCCTCAATAATGCCTTTAAAACACATAAGTGGCAGTTGAATTAGCCTATTTATAAGACTTCTTTTTTCCCCCTGACTGTAAACTCCTAATGACTCTCCGTTACACAATGCAATTCAATATGACTCCAGCTTCCAGGGGTCTTGATCCCCTCTAGATAGTGTACCACAAAAGTGATTTATAAACTACAGTCTGAGAAAGTCACAGAGACTGAAGTGATTTGAGAAAATAGTTCAGGCTTGTAAGTGAATACAAGTGCTATGAATTCCAATGACAGAATAATACCCCCTCCCCAAATCTTTTCCTAGCCTCATTTCATACAACAGAGAGAAAGGTAGCGTTGAAGGAAAGGCAGGGGGGAGGGCTAAAGAAGCCCAAAGGGGCTAAGAAAATTGAGAGCTGTATGGTGAGGGCTAATCAGTCATACATTAAAGCAAGCTCCTTTTTGGGGGGGATAGGGGGTATGAAAAAGTGTAATGAGAGGCTGTTTGCATTGCAGATCATATCTGTGAAACTGAGCAATTTCAACTGGAGCACTCTGGCCGAAGGAGGCAGGGAAGGAGGTAATGAAAGCAGAGACCACTGATAAGCTGAACTCAGATGTGAGGTGTATCACTGGAGGAAAAAAAAACACATATTTGTCATCCTTCCTTCCCCCCTCAAAACAAGTGGGCAGTAAATCTATGTTCTTTACTTCCTTTTCTCGAGAAGGACTCTGGATCTCAAAAATCATTTTGGACCGAACGGGGGGCGGGCAGCAGAAGAAAGAATCCCAATGCACGTAGTTCCTGCTTCTGGTACAGATTTTCCTCTCCAAATTTCTATAAGGGGCTGTTATTTTGGAGTCTGTTCCCTTCCCCCTTCCCCCTTCCCTTGTCGCCTCTCCCTGTCTTTCATACTGAGGCGTTTGGTCTAAAGACAGCCAGGGAGCTAAATATATATTAATTAGAACTCTTGAGGCTGCCATCAATGAGATACAATTATCCCAAACTGTTGCTATTACAGGCTCTGATAGCTTCATTTAAATTCCTGAATAAAACATGAAATATCTTTAATGAGAAATGAATATAGTTGTCAGGAGGGAGTAGTTGTGATATTGTTACTAGTTGAGATATAGGAGATGAAGACATAATATGAATACCTTCAACTTTATATAAAAATGATGGCTGTTAGCAAAAGACAGATCCTCCTTCAGAGACTTCATTTAGATTGCACTTCCAAAAAAAGAGAAAAGATAGAAAACTCATAAAATAACAACCTCTCTCTTGTAAGGAAACTCTGCTACCCAAAAGGTAGCTGGGACTACTGCCTCCTGCAGCCTGTAGCAGTTACGAGGGGTAAGGCTGCTGTGAAAAACTCCTTACAGTTAAGGTGAACACAAGCAGCTCGTGAGGCAGGGTGAAATAGCCCTGCTGCCTTGTTACCCAATGGGGGCTGAGTGTGGAAAACAATCTCCCACAGGCGACCACACACTCCCTTGGTTTTCTTTCTTTCTTCTCTCTCTTCTTTATTATTTTTGAGAGAAATGCCCATGAGGAGCAGTGGCAGAGTGCTCTCTGCCTTTCAGGGCAACTGAAAGACACAAGGCCATGCCAGCAAAAACAGTTCTTTAGATCACAGTCTCACAGAGAAGAGAGGTACAGCACCTCTTCATTCCTCCACAGCTGCCTGGTGAACTGCACTAGTCATACCAAAAATTCACCCTTGAGCTGCAGTGGAGGGCTCCTCACCACCAGCTGTTTGGCTGAATTCACACTGACTCCCCGCTCCTTCCCCTACAACTCATTTATTTGTATCTCTTTTGCTTAAAATGAGCTCTTCCATATGTTTCAGGCTTTTAATCCAGAATGATTTCTGAAACAGCTCACAGAGAAGGGCCAGCTCTGTCCCTGCTACGGTCCACACACCTTCCTGTTCCCACCAGATGATGCATGCCAGATGACAAAGCTCTCAGCACCGGCATTGCTGCTGAAAAGCAGCTGATTCTGGGGTGGAGCACGGCAGCTATTTAACAGCATGTACCATCACTTATACCTCAGTGTAGGTTGCAAAGTGAAGATGATTATCATACTAATTGAAAGGGCATGGGAAACATTAAGGAGGCAGAACATAATTATCCAAACTGGAAATTGCCAGGTCGTTCCCATTCTT
Source organism: Dryobates pubescens (assembly GCF_014839835.1). Classification (NCBI taxonomy): domain Eukaryota; kingdom Metazoa; phylum Chordata; class Aves; order Piciformes; family Picidae; genus Dryobates; species Dryobates pubescens. The sequence continues at coordinate 2,836,708 of NC_071628.1, forward strand.
GTGGGATCCTCTGGTGACCACAGAGAATGGTCAGGACCTCAATTTAAAGTCTCAGTACAAGTTTGCATCAAGCATTTTTACATTAAATCAATTAATATGTATGTCCTGAATATTATTTTTGAGATACTTGGAGTGTAGCAGCTCGCTTTCTTCTGTGAGCTTTGGTTTGCCTATATTCTCTAGATACAGAGACAGAAAATTATCTGAGGGATACAATTCAATTTTTCTTAATCAACACCTCCTTGCTTCATCGGGTGAAGCATGTTTAATCCATTTAGAGCTAGTTGTCAAGGAATACACACTCTAATTAATATTTTCCTGAAGATATTTATCCATGACAGTGTAATAAATTAAACAAAGAAAGTGAAGGAGTCTTCCTAAGTTCCTCTGCCAGAGTGGGCCAGAATAAATACCTCCACGGATTCTGTTTCTGTTCCACCTAATCATTCAAGGATAGGCCAGTTTCAAGATCTTACAAGAGGTAAAGAGAATTCATATATCCAACGAGTCTTCTAATCTTGGCAGCTCACACTGCTGTCTAAGGATGCTGCAATTACAGCAATGAATTTCTGGGTCCTAAACCATGCCCTTTCAGAAATGGATCAAAACTTACTGGCAGGTTCCTAAGATGAGAGATGTCTGATGAGCCACAGAGCTTGTTCTGTCCTCATGATTGCCACATTTGTGAGTTTGGAGGCTCACAAGTTAAAATGCATCTATTGCCACCCTGGGATGTGAAAATTGTTGCCATTCAGTCCTCCAAAACTGGCCATGAAAGAAAGGCCTTGGCAGTAGAGATGTGCAGTCACCAGACCTGGAGTACCAAAGAACTTCAGCCACACTACAACCAAGACTAAAACACAAACACCTGTACGTCACCCTGAATATTTACGCCTCATTCACATGCCTTCGATTGGGATGAAAAATAACCATTCCTGGGATCAAAAGCTAACTTGCAGGTGAAATATTGCAGCCCAAAAGGAAAGAGGTTGTATCAACAAGCAAGACCTTTTCTTTTATAGCCATTTTGGGATCCCCTTGAGGTATTCAAACTTGCTGAAGCAAACACTCGCCCCTTACTGCATAACTCATCCTCAAGAAGCAGAGTTGAAGACCTCAGAGCCTGACACCGTGAACACCAAATGCAACTTGCAACCCTAGAATCAGTGGAACCAGAGTGACAGCCAATTATACTCATTTTATTCATGTCGTTTATTTCCTCCAAAATTAATTTTATGTTCCTAGAAATTGCTGGATTAATAGCCCCAGGAACTGAACCTATCCATCAACACAAAATATGCAGCACAATCAGTTACTCTGCAGATATCTTTTTTTCCTCCTTCTCTATCATTTAAGTCAGGACTCAGATCCCTTCTGGAGTGATGAGATTCCCTAGAGACCCATTCAATATTTTTACCTTTTTCTGAGGCAATGCCTTTGGTGTCAGCCAGCTTTGACCAGCTGCAGTAGGGATGTTTCTGATGGAAGCAGACCTTCTTTACATGAGGCGGTTGACAGCAATGACTTTCTGATTGGTCCTTTCCAGTCACTCAAATCTTAAACTCTAGTTAAAAGTGTGTTGGGGGAGAGAATATAGGTGTATATAAATAAATAACTACATAGTACTACCCCAAAAAGTAGATGTTTACTCCAAAATCACAAGTCGTTTTCTCCCTTCATAGGTTTGAACAAAGCTTTTCCTCTTTTTCCTCATCCCAGCTGCACCCACCAGCTAGGTAGCCTCACTGCACTGCTGGATTTAGACCCTGGCAAGGTTTGGATCCTATTCCTGCTACACCCTAGGCAAGGCAGGAATGGGGAAAAGCTACAGCCACATACATAAGAGGAACCAGAGCAGCTGGGTTAGGGCAATGAGATCTCCAGGGAGATGATGGATACAAAAGCTAAGATATCTGAACTGTGTTGACAGTAGCCACTCTGAGAGCATACTGTTGGGTTTGGTGGAAATCGTTAATTACCATGTGTCATCTGTACCAAATTCTCACCTTCAGATAGCATCCAAAATCCAGCTTCCTCTCCTTCTTTCACTCCCTTTGCAACTTCTCCCCAGTTCAACTCCTGTTCCTGGGGCACACTGGTACCAGAGGGAGGGGGATGAGATGAGGCCATCTGGTTTTGGCCTTAGCAAGATGTTGCTTCTCTTCTCTTCTTTCTTGTCTCTCCTCTTCTCTTCCATTTCTTCTCTTCTTTTTTAAGATAAAAGCCCTTCTGGCTGAAGGTACCTGTTAGTTCCTCTATCTGGAGAAGCCTAACAACAAAGCACTTTGAATTACTTATTGTTACAGCTTAGGGACAAGATTACATCTCTACATTTACAAAGCAGCAGCAACATTTGCCACTAAATACAAATGAATTTAATAATCAGCATTCTATTTGCTTCTTCCAGCAGGGTGCCTTGTCATTACTTCAACAATCATAGTACCTGCATTTCATTTGCTAAGTAGTATTATTATTATTCAGAAGCTTTACTATAATTAACAAACTGAGCCTCACAACACCCCTGTGAGTCAGGTGAAGAATTATGACTCCCCTAACTTTTTTACCTGGAATCACAGTGATAAGGAAGCCAAATATTGTAACACAGAGGAGGTCTGGATTAAAATCACCCATTCTTGCCTCAAAATCCCATACACAAGCCACACCTTGTCGTCTGTCTCCACCACCTAGCACTGCTGTTGATTCAAATGCACCGAGACGACATTCTGGAGAGTCAGAAGAGGAAAAGGAGCAAGACGAGGGGAATTGGCAATCCCTAACAATGCCAAGACACCTTGTTCTCTGCAGCTTAACAACCTCTTTTGGCAGCTCCTGCTCCCGGCTGGTGTCAATTCCTGAGTCCTGAGAGCTCTTGCTCAGCGCAGGCATCACACACATCTGTATCTATACAGGCGACAGCTTCTGCCTGTAATAGCCACCTGTGAGACCCGGGGAGAGGCATTAAAAATTAAAGAACTGCGGAGTAGATTGGAAGCCAATCTTGGGTTTATAGGCAGGGAAGCCTTTGACAGGTGGTCTCTGCGAAAGAAGTGGCCTCAGAGACACATTTCTCTTGATTTTATTTTTTAATTAACTTTTATTTTCACTGTTACCATGTCCTGCCCCCCACACACTTCCTTTCCTCCTCTTTTCCAGCCTGGAATGCTGTTCCACACGCCAGCCTCTCACCACAGTACAATTATAGGTACCTTCAGCACTGCAGGCCAGCAGGGACATTTTAAAGAACATTTCTTCCATCCACCCTGAACTTTTCTTCCATCCACCCCCTAATGCTAGCCATCCACCCAACAGGCACATAGAGCTGGGCTTACACACAGAGTCAGGCTGCTGTGCTGATCACCAGACTAAGGCCATGGGATGTCCTGTAATGTTCTGTTACTGAGATGTCCAGCAGCACCGGTAATTACGGGGGCCGCTTGCTGATGAGCAGCCATCCAAGCCCTGGGTCAAGCATATGCCTGTTAAGCTCTTCCACATGTGCCATTCAGGCCCTTCCTGTTTGGGTTTCACATACTGGTTTTACACCTCTCTCCTGACATAAAACCAGATGACCTCAGAGAGACCAGGAGGACCATCTCCATCACTGTCTGTAGTGTAAGACTTCACCTCCTGCCATAAAAACACTTCCTCACCTTCCCTCCCGCTCACCCCTCGCATTCCTGCTTTCAAGTTAATTGGAATAACACATCTGCAGCCAAACAACAGATACCAGTGCATCCCCTCCAGGCCCCCCCTCCTGCTTCCCACCCCCCCCTCCCTGGCTTTGCTTCATTGCCTCCTCCAAACCCACCGCATTTAGACAGGAGCACTTAACCTTCTGCAGAATATCTTTATGCTCCATTTTCCTTTCCATTAGGAAGGAGATGAAAGCAAGCAGAGGATGCTTTTGTACAGCTGCTGCTGCTGCCAGCAGATGTGTTCTCCCAAGTCTATATGTGTTTTAAGCAGAGACTTGGACACTTCTGTGTGTGAAGGGTTTTGGTGTGGAAGGGATGTATGGAAGAAGGTTAAGCAATGCTGAGTTTAAACCAGATGAAAGGTTTCCACCCAAATCAGAGGAAATTGTACTTGTCCTGTTCTCTGCTTTCTCACCAGAGAATCTGCTAACAAAACCTGCTGCACTTGCAGCATTTTGAGGCTGATTTTCCAGTTTCTGTGTGAACATAACAAGGCAAGAACCAAACTGAGGCTAACTGTAGGCCTTTAGCACCTGAGGAAAAGATCCATAATGAACCTGCTAAGCCTCATCCTGGTACTTGCTGCATTTCTCCCTGACTGAAAATCACTTCTGGTGGAGCTCTTGTGGGGGTTGTTTTGGTTAGTTTTTAATACTAATTTGTGGGTTTGGGTTGGGTTTGTTTGGGCTTCTGTTGTTGTTTGGTTATGTATTTCTAAATAGATAATAATACTTTTTTAAAAGATAAATGCAAAGGCTAGAAGCTCCTATATTAAGGGCAGAATATACTGCCCATCTCACTGATGGTCACCAAGAGTGTATTGCTTGAAGACCATGTTGCATCCAACTGATAATCATTGCTGAGTCAAAGCTTGGGAAGCTCCAAGTGAAGGAAACCTGGCTCTAATAAAAGCTGTCTAGATTGTGTCCTTCCAGGAGGCATTTCACCAAGCACAAAGATGCACATCTGGGGTAGGCAGCAACTGAGCACAATATAGAGGGATGTGAAGAATCTTCTGCAGCTGAACTGCCAGACATCTTTTAGGTAGGAAGGCCCTGTTTGGAATCCTTTCAGTCCTGTGTCTACTCTTGCTCATATGCTGTGCTTTAAAGTGTGCCTGTTCGTGACCTCTGTTTTCCACCTCAGGCTGGAGGGAGGAAGATGGTGTTGGGTTGGGCAAGAAGTGAGCTCAAGACCTGAGTTTCCTCAGCTCAATGCCTTGCTCTGCACAGACTTTATGTATGGCTTAGGGCAAGTCATTTAAACTCAATTTCCCATCTGTAAACTCACAGTGTTATTGCAAATACTGCCAAGGCAGGGAAAAACCTGAAAGGGGCTGAGCTACCAGAGCAGCAGCAAACAATACCATTTATAATGGCTTGGGAGCAGTGTGTCTCCCTGCTACCCACCCTAAATCTGCTGAAGATGGCATTAGTGAAGCCATAGCATACCCAGGCTTTGGGAAAGAACACTTTCTGTCAGATATTTCAGGCAGACACTGCTCTGCAGCAGTGTATGGGGGGAACCTCTGTGAGCAGGGTGATCAGGGGGGACCTGTCTCTGCTTAAGGCTCAGTCCATAAGCAAACCACTGTGGTGCCTAACCCAGCTCTAGCAATGGCAGCAACAATCACTCTTCCCTTCTTAGTGCCATCAGGACCAAATCACAGCTACACGAATCTGTGTCTTTCTGTACCCTTCCTTATTGCACCAGAGGCTCAGAGGGGCTGGCTCTGGCTTGCCAGTCTCGTTGTATTAGCTTGATAAACCACTCGTTTACCTATAATTCAACAGGCAGTAAAAATCCTCGTGGCTATTGCACAACAAGGAAAATACATAATAATAATATGCTTAACAAGCATCACTTGAAATACCCAGGATTTGATGGACCCAGCAGTAAACAGCAGATTTACTTTCCTGGGAAGGCAGACAAACTAATCAGATTTAGTTGGCAGCTATGAATACAGAACCGATGGGAGGCTCAGCGCCGGCTCACACAACACTCCCCCAGCCCTGCACACACAGAGGGGCATGGAAGCAAAGGACATTAAAAAGATATCGTGTGCCTGTGCTGGATGCAATGCCCTGGCATGCTGACAGCTGGCTGGCAGCTTTCCATCCCTGGGAAGGGGGATACTGGTCCACACAGCCCAGACAGCAGTTTAACCCCAGGGTCAGAGGCCAGTCAGGCGTTATCTACCGGCTGGGCGCATTTCCTCCGCATCTGTGGCTTCAATATTCCCGAAAAGACACTGACAGGAGGATGAGAGCTAATGGGAGCTCCTCTGGTATTTAGAAATTTAAAGGCCCCCATTCATTTTTAATGACCTTGGAAACTCACTTCAACCAAACAAACCAAAGCAACCTAAACAAAAACAAACAGTCAAAAGCAATTTACATTGCGTGAGAGAAAGAAAATTACTTTTAGCCTTCCCCATCTGATTTTTTTCAGGACTTCTGTCTGCTGGATATGGAAAGGATTGCAGTGTGCTTTGTTAACTAAAGTGTAATTTTCAGAACAGCATTCTCACTACAAGATAAATTGCAGAGTTGTGCCTTGGATGTACACTGTTACACTCCCATTGCCCAGGATAAAAATAATTCCTACCTTAGTAAGGTAAAAACCATCATTATCTCCTCCCTGTTCTTCAGCACAGGTAGAGTTTGACAGACCCTTGTCAGCCTGCATGAGGCATAAGGCTAGTTCTTCTGAGCTAAGCACTTAACTGGTGCATCCCTGAGATGTTTTAAAGCCACTCTTGGTTTCCACCTGTCTTGGAAGCGCCAATACTGTATAAATTGAAGCAGCCCTAAATCTGATTCCTTCTTATGTTGCCTGCAAAACCAACAGGGAGCTGCCCCAATACCCTGCAGCCAGACAGGGTCCTTGATTATGCCTCATCTTCCAGAGAACAGGATGGGGGGGGACAGAGATGTCAACAGAGCTTTCTTTGCTGGCAGCAGCTCTGTCAGTAGATGCCCCAGGTAACCTGCCAGGAGGCAAGGGCTACCAAGAAGCCACAGTTGCTACAGACCAGAGAGTCAAGGTCTGTTACGGGAGATAAAGTAAAGCCAGGAAGAATTACCCTGGTATCTTCGAGCTCCTTTTATTGATTATGCTACAGCATTAATTCTAGAGTAATGCAGCTGTGGATGGAGCCAAGATGACTGTCTCCAGCACAGGATCCTTCAGCATTTTTCAGTTGTGCTGCAGTTTAATCTTTTTTCCTTTTGTTATCTTTTAAGATGATGAAATCCAAAGACTAACTCACTGGGTGCTATTAGTGGACCCAAGAGTTTTTCCTGTGTGCTTTGCTAATTATTGCACAGACCTCACCACAAAATAGCCATCAGAAGACACGTCATAATGACTTGGTTGTCAGCTCTTGTGAGTCACTGATATTTACTGACTCCTTCCCACCCAGATCACAAAACCATGCCTACCATTAACATCTTTACTGGCATCCTCTGTGGAGGGGTAGCCAACATCAACATAGACTCTGAATGTTAAAGGTGACAGAGATGGATGAGGTCATTTTCCCATCCCTCATGTCATTTCCCTCCCCATCTACGAGGTTGGTCCTTAGGAGAATATCCTAATGGGGAGTTTTGTCTAGACTACCCTTTAACTGACTCTAGCAACAGGACTTCCTCCATTTCTCCAGGGAGGTCATTCCACTGCCCAACAGACCTCACTGCCAGGAAATGCTTCCTGATGTTCACTCCACCTTCTCCTTTGTCAGTGCCATCCCCAGAGCTGTGCTCAGATAACAGCATGTACAACCAGAACTGTGCATCCCATCTGTCTCACCAAGGTACCTGCACATGGACCACACTTCCACCAGTCCTTTTAACTTCCATTTGTAAACTTTTTTTCCTTTCAAAGCCTCAGATAAACATCATTATTTTCATTTACTCCCTTGCTTGCACATTAACTTGATTAGCTTATGGAAAAGAGTTTTGACAGCAGCAGCAGAGGGAATACAATGTTTTGGGAAGCCATGAAAAGAAAAACAACAATTAATCACATGTTTTTCATTTTCTACAGGGATAAAATTGCTTACATGTTTTCCTCAATAAATTCAACATCCAGAATCTAGAAGAATGACTTCTCTAAATGATTGTTTCAAAAGAAATCAGTTTAGATTCATTTACTGTTGGAGTAATCACATAAATAGTGAACAGCAGGTTAATAAAGTAGTAATAGATACATTAATAATGAGCAAATCAATTGTTATGGACTGTTCAATAGTGTGCTTATTAGCCAGGTTTATATTCATCTGTGCTACTAGAACTGATGTGCTTTAAATAATCTATAACATGTTGTTCATGACTTGAGTATTCTCTATTAATAATTTATTAACACTTTATAAACTATTTATAATTGCATTCTTTATATAAAAATATGATCTTTGATCCAAATTGAATGATAATTTGGGACAGTCTCGACTGGTCTAAACTAGTGACACACAGGAAACCATCGTGCTGCTGCTGAGGCATCATCTGAGCAACCCACTCAGTCCCCAGAATTTGCTTCAATGTGGTTCTCAGGAAATCTGATAGGCAACAAGAATTGATTTGTAATCTCACAAATCCTGGTAGCAAAAGATGCTTAGGGCATGACCAATACTCACTGTGAGTGAAAATTCCTTTCCATCTGCTAATTCAGAAACCACCATGGCTGCGCTGCCACCCAGCATCACCTGGACAGGGAGAAATTCAACAAGGGCACGTGTAGGGTCCTGCATCAGGGGAAGAACAACCCCATGTACCAGTTACAGGTTGGGGCCTGACCTGCTAGGGAGCAGCTCTGGGGAAAAGGACAACAGGCTGACTATGAGCCAACAATGTGTGATTTACTCTAAGTGATCCTGCAGGGAAGTTGGACTAGATGATCTTCAGAGGTCCATTCCATGCCCCACCATTCTGTGCTTCTGTGACACAGGCCAAGAGGGGATCACCTAGACTATCATTATGCAGGTACTATTAGCACTGTTACAGAACTGTGACTTCATCTTACCAGTTCCATGCAGGTAAGCTAACAACCCCTGCTCTGCTTTGACTGCAAATTGTGTTGAAAGTGGCTGAAAAGATGCAAAAAAATAAAGGTGGAGGAAGCAGCAAAGGTCTGTGGTACTCTGGCTTCCTCAAACTGGAATTGCTACCTCTGTAACTCATCCAAAGACCCACCAACTCCTGGAACAAAGAATGTCAAAGGCTTGGGAAAAAAAGCAATCCATTTAGTGCCGCAGATGAAACAATGAATCTGGTTTCTTGGTCAGCCTAGGAATGACTAGACTGGGTAAGGAGAGGTGTTTAGGCTAAAAACAAGAACAATGGTTCAAAGTACTGATAAAAGCTTGTGGAAGCATTTCATTTAGTTCTGGTTCCTGGCTTTAACAAAAAACTTTACAGAGACCAGTGCAGAGAAGGCTCTAAATACATACCAGGAGTGCAATGGCTCCCTTATGAAGAGGTTAAGAGACTTTGTCTTATTCAAACAGATGAAGATTAAAAGAGGTTACAGGTATTCAGGGTTCAGGATGATAAGACCAGGGGAACAATACAGAAAGGGATTATTTAGGTTGAAAGACACTATTGGAACTAGATCAGCTAATTATAGGCAAATCACAAATAATCTTACCATGAAATTAAAGTACAAGTATTCATTATTTGAGTATTGAAACTCTGTTATGATTTCCTAAAATTAAGCAGCTATAGTAAGGAATCTGAACTGAAATCTGATAAGGCTTTGAAAAAGGATTGTATTGCCAGGGAGACATGAACCCTGCACGTCAGGATATCCCCAAAGGATTGAAAGGAGCCTGGATTGCTCTTTATTTGCATTGTATTTATTTTTTGCATCAGGTTTCTGAAGTTACTTATGGAAGGCAAGAAGGATTTATCCCCCTCTCATTCGTTCTTGGCTTCTGGTGGGCTTATGGGATTTGTCTGGGTTCAGTTTTGGCCTTTCTTTGAAGTATTGCTGATCAGCTATCATGAGGAACAGGATGTAGAAAGATACAATGATATACTTAGAGATCCACATGTCCCAGCTTAGATGGAGGCTGGAACTGATGGATGAACTCCTGGGAGAGGAATAAAGTTTGCTGAATATACCTAGATAACATAAACATGTTTTATTTCTTTAGATAACTCAATAGTACAATATATGAGTGATGGGGCAAAATAGAAAATGGAAAGAAAATTCTTCTGGGTATTTGTACTTCCTAGATTTGATTTTGAACTCACATGCTTGCTAGATGGTCTGTCTTAGTTGGTGTCTGAATGACCTCTGAAGGCTTGAATATCCTGGACCTTTCTGAATCAAGTTTGGGGCTGCAATTCTCCCTCTCTGGAGGTAAAAATAACTTCAGAAAGAGCTGGAACAGGAGAAGGATTTGTTATGGCTTGTAGATTAGGTGATTTATCCAGTTTGGAAGCAGTGACAAAAATGTTATCTCCTGCTTCCCCAGAGTAAGTCTGAATGGTGGAGGGAATTAACCAACTTTCTTCAATAAAGCTTTTTATTTTCTTTATGTTTTTTTCCTTTCCTTTTCTTTCTTTCTTTCTTTTTTTTTGTTTTAAATTCTGATTACCAGCTCAGCCCCATCATTCACCTACACTTAGGAAATTAACTTCCCCCCCCTGCAAAGTACTTTCCAACAATACTTATTAATTTTGCTGGAGGAGTGGCCCAAGTACCTGGAGTGTTCTCCTGTTCTGTCCTCCCACGCAGAACTCAATCTTCCTCTGTGCTCACTGAGGAACAGCAACCTCCTCTTTCATGCATCTGTGCTGTAAGTGGAAAGAGGATTTGACTTAAAGGGGCACCGACAACTAGTTTAAAATCTTCAGTTAAACTGTTGTCCAAGTGATTTATTAATTTATTCATTCTTTTAATATAATTTGGGGGTTTGAGTGATGAGAGAGAGCAAAGGATCCCTTAAATGAAGGGGAATTAATTAGTCCCAGTCATTACTGAAAACACAAACACAACCAGGTTGTGCTTGAGCAAATGTAATTGATTTTAAACAAAAGTGAACCCCACCATTTGTGTTTCATCATCTCTCCTGTGATGCTGACAGCAGCCATTGTCCAAGGTGGGCTTCAAACTTCCCTTCTTGTTGGACAGAATTAAGCATGAATCTGGCCACTTTTGGAGAAAGCTGAAAGATAACCCTGTTTGCTCTGACTATCTCTGCTGGTTAAGTCTTGTTTCCTCTGCTGGGTTAAGCCCAGCCCAGGAGGGGTGGGCTGGAAAAAACAGCCTCAGGCAGGCAGAGAAACCTGACCCCAGGTGGGCAGGAAGACCTGGCCCTGCTCCCAGGGAAGGGAGGCCCCCGGAGCAGTTTATTCCACACCCCCTTGCTGTCCACAACCCTATTTAAGAGGGGCAAATTCCTTCCTCTCTCTCTTTTGCCTGCCCTTGGCTCTGGACAGCCTTCTGCTGTTGCTGTGAGCTGTTAACCACATGGACAGACCTGCTCCACGTGGTCCTGGACTGTTAGAATACATTGGGAACTGCATCCAAAGAGAATCCATCTTCCATCCAGAGAATCCTTTGCCAGCTGTGTCTGGTTTTGGATATATTTTTATTTATCCCTTTTCCTTATACCTCTGTAACCCCCATTTTACTTAAATACCTTTTGTTTTTGTTAAACTTACCTTTTTTACTTCCAAATCAGTGCAAGACTGTTCTTTCATTGTTTTGCTTCTCTCTTCTCCTCCTGCCCGATTTTCTTTCCCTGCCAGGAAAAGGGGAGAGGGCAGGCAACCTAAAATCCGTTCCATTGGACATTTGGTCTCCAGGAAAAACTTAAACTGCTACTTTTTCCAACTGATTAGGAAGATACACAAGGGTGACAAACTTTTGCCTTTGAAGTTTGTAAACTCTCAGCTCACTCTTACAACCTGTTTCTCCTTTTAAGTAGACACGAAACTAAACACCAAAGCTTCAACTTTCCTCTTCCCAAAAGCCTTCCTAAAATATTTCTGGCACCTCTGTCTTAATCTGCCACCTGACATTACTGCAGGTTTTGTTGTTTGCTTTTAATGCAAATCATACCATTGGATTCATTTGCATAGGAAACCAACACAGCAGTGAAGACAAGAGTAGGGGGTTGCTCAATGCTGATGAGGGCTGAGGCATATTAACCAAGTATAAATGCACTGCTGTACTCTCTGGCTTTGAAATCATTGCTAAGAGGCTTCAAACCCTTTCTCTCACGGCCTGTAATGTACACAGAGTGGTGCAGAGGAACGTAATTAACTCCACCTTGGCTCTTCCCTGCCTCTGTAGCTGCATTAGGAAGGATTGTGTGAGACTGGTTCCAAGTTATTCTATTAACAGCATAACAAAGATCATGAACTGAAACCTCTCCTAGCACCTGTTCTTAGCCCCACAGTGTATCTTCAGACCTTTACAGAGACAAACCCCCCTGCTCAGGATGATACTATAGCCATGGGTGCAACATAAGCACGATGCTGGGGAAGTGGAGAGGCATGAGCCAGCAGTAGAGTAGGATGCTTGGAGGACAAAATCCCCACTCAGTAACTCTAGCAGCACATCAGCCACCTCTCCTCAGGCTCCTCCTGCCTAGAAAGACTTGAGAGAGAAGATAAAGTGGTCAAGAAATGCTATCCATGCCCACTGAAAGATCAGAGCCATTTAGAACAGCTCTGGGGATGGCCTAATTAGAGCTCATGGCACATTGCTGGCATAACGTCAAATTCAGTGCCCACTGCATTGTAGGAGCTTAAAGACATCTTGGAAGCTGCATCAAAGCCAGGCTTGCCCTGTAGACAGAGGTGACAGCAAAGCTACCCACATATGACACTGCTGACAAACAGAAACAGTCAGCCTTGATAGGGTGATTCACAAAACAGTTTCCATCGGGCGCCAGCAGCTCTTTAAATATTAACCAGTGAGATCTGCTGGCTGCCTCTCTGGGATTGCCATCTCTGACACTGGTGATCCCAGCATGTCAGCATAATTTAGCAGCCAAGCCCTGGCTCCCAGCAAGCAGCTTGCAGATGTGGATTTTAATTAAAAATACTTAATTTCCAGCTCCGAGTTCCATTTGCTCTACCTGGCCTTATGGTTTCTGGTGCTCATCACACAGACTGCTGCAGTGAAGCTCTGAGGAAACCTCAAGCAGCTTCCTCTGCCTATGGCAGCTCCACTGAATGGCCCCTTTGAGCCCTCTTTTGTGTTCAGCCATAATAACCAAAACAGAGTGCTAAACCCAAAAATAATTATAGAAATCACCTGGGGCTCAGAACCTAAAAATCCACTTGAACATTAACAATATGGAAACTGCACCTTCCCAGCCCCACCAAGATGCAGCCCTGAAGAACCTGTTAAGTGTTTTTCATTCCCCAGGAGACCAAAATTTCTGAGCTTTGCTTAAATCTAGAAGGGGGGGGGGGGGGGGGGAAGCTAAGTTTAAATTGGCACCTCGGGGTTGTAGCACACAGCATTTGATAAGCAGCTCCAGAACCTAGCTGATATTGTGCCCCTTTTTCCTTGAGATGAGATCACAGGATCACAGGATGTCAGGGGTTGGAAGGGACCCAAAGAGATCATCAAGTCCAACCCCCCTGCCAGAGCAGGACCATACAATCTAGCTCAGGTCACAGAAGAATGCATCCAGATGAGCCTTGAAAGCCTCCAGAGAAGGAGACTCCACAGTCTCTCTGGGGAGCCTGTTCCAGTGCTCTGTGACCCTTACAGTGAAGTTCCTCCTCATGTTGAGGTGGAACCTCCTGTGCTGCAGCTTACATTCATTGCTCCTTGTCCTATCACAAGGAGCAAGTGAGCAGAGCCTGTCCCTCCCTCCTGACCCCCAGCCCTCAGATATTTATATACATTTATTAAATGCCCTCTAAATCTTCTCTTCTCCAGACTGAAAATCCCCAGGTCCCTCAGCCTCTCCTCACCAGGCAGTTCTCCAGTCCCCTAATCATCCTGGTAGCCCTCTGCTGGACCCTCTCCGGCAGATCCCTGTCCCTCTTGAACTGAGAAGCCCAAAACTGAACACAGTACTCAGGATGAGGTCTCACCAGGGCAGAGTAGAGGGGGAGGAGAACCTCTCTTGATCTTCTTAAAACACCCCAGGATCCCATTGGCCCTCTTGGTTGCATTCCCAGAGCTCCTGTAGCCTCACAGGCTGGACCTTGCATGGGGCCAGGTACCTTCATTGTGCTCTTTTCCTTGCAAAAAAAAAGTGAAGACACCTCTTCAGTGAAAAGTTGATGTTTCACTTTTTATTAATCACCACTGAATTTACCTTGTTTCAGTTCATTCAGTGTGAGTAGCTTTGCATAAACTGTTGACTGGTAGGTTTGGGCATCTGCAGGCATCTATTTAGTAACCATAGAATCATAGACTCAATAAGGTTGGAAAAGACCTCAAAGATCATCAAGTCCAACCTGTCACCCAAGACCTCATGACTACTAAACCATGGCACCAAGTGCCACATCCAATCCCCTCAACATCTAGCCAGATGTGGCTGGAGTAGGCTTTAGTGTGGGTCCTGCTCATAGAAAAGGTTCTGCTTTTGTCCTCTGATTGCACACTACAAACAGCATGCACAACACTAAAGCCTACTGTGGTAAGTTTTAGGCTGTGCCTAGAAAATTTCCCACAGATTGAGTAGAAAAGTGGTAGAATGTAAGTAAATTACCATTGGATGTGAAAGGGAAAATCATGGTAAGGTGTAAATAACTGATAACTAACATGAAGTTAGTTGTGTAAGCTAACTCTGGCTTTGCTTCTTCACTCTGGCAGATACTAGTTGGTGCTTCTGCTGGCTTGCTGACCTTGGCTGTATTCATTGTTGGGACTTAGTACTAACAAGCTACCATCTGCTCTTCTTTTGCTCTTGTCCCGTGTATGGGGGTGAAGAGGGGGGAAGTGCAGGAAGCTGTGGGTCACCCCCTGGTTTTGTCCAGGGGGGTTCTTGTGTTGTTGATAAATACAGGTAAATGTTGTATATTTTGCACATCTTCATTGCATTTCATACTTGTAGTGGTGCTCAGAAATACAGCTTCAGTTGCTTCCATCTGGAGTAGTCTGGCAAATTTTATTCTGGGGGAGGGGGTTAGTTTCAACCCACCACACCTACTCCAACCACATCTGGTAGGTAGCTGTACAGCTAGGGAGCCAGCCAGGGAGGCAGCGAGCAAGCACACTCTACAGCTAGGGAGCCATCCAGCTAGGTAGGACAGAACATGGTTGTACAGCACCTGATGCAAGGAAGGCACGACATATGACCCTCATCACAAAGGGAAAAGTAAACATCAACAAGACAGATTGAAGAGCACATCAGAAACAGTAAAACTGAAGTGAAAAATAATCACTGATAACATTTAGCCTGGAGTGCTTTTGGCTTTGTTATTCTGTATTGACAATCCCACCTAGAAATGGGTCTCTTAAGACTTTTTGACTTGTAGACATCCCAGTTTGCTCTACAGACCTCAGGACACCCATTGTCACCCATGGGAGGGCCCCAGGGCTTTTGCTATGCTGCATCTCTGGGAACGGATCAAATGGCTCACAGATGAGAACAGAACCAGACATTTTCCAACCAAATACCTCTCAGGTCACTGAGCAATGCTCTGGTGGCTCTGCCTCACCAGCAAATGCCCATGCTGAGGCACATCAATAAGTAGCTTTGCCTGAGGAACCTTCCTCCTCTAGGGTTTCTTTGCTGATGGCAGGAAGAGATGTGTGCCCCTGCCTTGGCCAGCACCATGCATGGTCCAGTGAGCTGGCTGAAACCACTGACACAGGCTGTGTGCTGTGAACAGGGGAACTGGTGGCATGCACAAAAGGCTTTGATCTGCCAGAACTGCTAGTGAGGAAGGCAGAGAGGGCAGACTGAGGAAAAGCAAGCTGCTACCAGCCATTGCATTGCAGGAACACAAGAGGACTCCAAGCAAAGGAGCTTCAAATTGGGCTTAGGGGTGGATTGCATCAGCCTATTGCTGTACTAAAGTCCAGGACATCAGAGCCCCCATGACAATTGTTGTAAAGACAAAACAAAGCCTAGTCTCTGATTTTAACAGCTTATAGCCTTGAAATGTAAAATTGTTCATTCAGGTGAGGCTCCATATCAAGAGCTACTGCTTTCCAAGACAATCAGATGCTGCTGCAGATGATTGCTACAGCAAGGACATTTGGAGAAGCTCTCAAGATCAGCTGGTGAGTGCTGCCATAGGATCCAGAGTACAGCTGCCTCATCACACTGCTCCTGGCTGTCACATCAAAGGATAGTTAAATAATATCACATAGTTATTTCTACTCCACAGAAAGAGTAGCCGGGTTTTGCAGGGTACCAAATCCTTGTCCCCAGCCTTCTCACCTGACAGACTGGGCAATGGCAATCACACCAGACCCCTGCTTTGCACTACAGGATCCCAGCCTGACCCTCTGATGGGGGACAACTACTGCTGGCTTTTCTTTCCTTGTGTCTTGGAGAATCTGACAGTGACTGATGGATTGGAGTTGCTTCTCTGTGTGGGCAAAGCAAATTGAATGACACTCATGCAGCTTTCCCATCCCTTCTAAGCAGCTCCAGAACATGAGCAGACTTTGAGTAAAGATGAAGTGCCCATGTCCCTCAACATGAAAGTCTCCAGGGCTGATTTTCAAAGTGTTTTGAAGCAGTGAAAGAAATATGCTGAGGTGCCACATGCTGAAACACATCTTGGAGAAAGAACATTCCCTTTCCCCTTCATCTCTTGCCTATCCCACCATGGTCAGTGGTTCAGCATCTCTCCTTCCTTACCACCCATGGCATGAGCAGCATACAAGAAGCAGAAAGGGGGCAGCTCCAAATCTTTGTCCAAAGCCAGGCAGTTCCTCTTCCCCTAGTCAGAAATGGCATGACTTTAATATGGTAATGATGCTCTGCATGAACTTGTTCTTCAAACAAGGACCAGTTTGTCATCAGACAGAAATGGAAAAGGGTCAACCTTTCCTGCCCCTTCTGCATTAACAATTCCTCCTTTCAAGAGGGAAGGGCTTGAAAGCTTCAGTTATTGAAGTCTGTTTTCCACAAAGAGTGACACCTCCAGAACCAGACTCCTCCTCTCTCTTTTTTTAGGCTATGAACAAGTCCTCGGTGTTTTGGCCAGGCCACTCCTCCAATGCAGCTTCTGTCATTAGGAGGAAAAATGAAAAAAAGGGGAAAAAAAAATAATCTGCTTTTTTGGAAAGTTCTCCAAATATTTTATGCCCCCTCTTGCTTGCTTCCTTCCTTTTTTAATATATTTTTTCCCCTTGTTACATTCACACAAGCAAAACAACAAGAGGGTCCTCTGATGAATGTGGCGGATCGCCATGGTTACGGTTCAGAGATGCAGCAAAAAGCAATTATGGTGGGACACAGTGGAGAGAGGGGGGGGGGAAAAAAGGAAGGGAAAAAAAAAAAAGAAAAAGAAGAGAGAAATGCACCTCTTTGTCAGAATTTCAGAACAGCTGTAATAACACTTCTGCACCCCAACCAGCGCAAAGTAACTGAAATATTGTGGCATGTTAAATGCCAAGGCGTTAAATAGGGAGATTTCAATGTCACATTATTTAAAAGGACAGGAAGCATTAATTTCCAGCTGCACTTTCAGCTTGTTAAGTCATCTAGGGGGAATAGGGGGAAAAGGAGCAAGTCCATGGCACAGGGCCTCACATTTGGAGGTGTGAAATAAAACACTGTTCAGCGAGGCAGTGGAATGCACTTGTAACAGATTTAATCTGACAGCAGCTGCGGTTTCCTATTTAAGCTTTGTGTGATTTATTTTTCCCCCTTGGTGCTGGAGCTCCTGAAAGAGACAGCAGCGCTCTCCTGACCTTTCCCAATCTGAGGATCTCACAGCATTTCCCCCCCTCCCCGCATTCATTTCCCCAGCCCGCCATGGGCAAGGGCAGCGGATTGTCACTGCCCTCACACAGGAGGGGAGACTCACTTCGGTCTGATCTTCCTAGCCCAAGGGTCACAGGTGGGATGTCTCGGTTTGGGCCTCTGCAAGGACTGGGAGAAGCAGGAAATTCTCATTTTACATGCTGTTATTTTAAGATTATATCGAAACTAAAAGCTGGCTATCCCAGGCTGGGATTATCTGTGAAGCACATACGTGGCTGTAACATTTATTCCTCTGCAGCTAGCAAAAGAAAAATAATTCACCTCTTCTCTTTCCTATTTGTATTTAATCTTGGGGGTTTCTATCGTTGGTCTTACAGATCCTATTTTTGGTGATAACAGCAGTATAAAGTAATCATAGAATAGTTTGGGCTGGAAGGGACCTTTAAAGGTCATCCAGTCCAACCCCCAAAGAATTTCCCTTGCTTCTCATACCTGTTGCATACTGCTGAATTTTAACCCATGGAAAGAGGTAGGAAGTGAGGAATGGCTGACGTGGGTCTGTGTATCATCCTGTTTACCCAATGCTTCTGCAAACTGCAGCACCAAAGGCCAGAGGCAGCAGAAACTGTGAGAGGTAGACACAGCAATGTGCACGGCGTACCTTGGTTCCAACAAAAAAGGAGAGGGGATGGGTAGAGCAATACAACAGTGAACAGACAAAAGAGCCCAAACAAGATGAAGATCAGACACCTCACAGATTATTTACCTCTTTTTTGAGGACTTCCATCCAGTTATGCTTCCTGCCTCTTCAGGGAGAAGAACTCTCAGGTTACAAATCCCACCTTCAGCTTTCCCCGATCTGGTCTCAAGAGTAAGATCCTCCGTCCACCCAGCCTTGACTCACTGATGGACTGAGCTAAAAGATTAGGTGTCCCAGTTGCAGCAATGCCCCCACTGCTCAACTATTCTTTCTTTCTTTCTTTTTTTTTTCTTTTGCATTATGCTCAGCAAAACTGAAGGTCCAGGCTGCTTCCTCAAGCAAAAGGAATCTGAGAAAACCTGTGTGTGACAAGAAGATGCTGCATCTGAAGGAACATGAAGTCTTGCCAAGCCTTGTGGTTCTATATCACAAGTCTTATGATTTTTTGTAATTATGGTGGTTTTTTTAGCACTGGCTTCTAAAAGCAAAAAAACCCCAGTATGAACAGTGGAGAAACCATGGAGAATAGAAAGAAGGGACTGATAAAGGTTCAGCAGGGAAAAGGAGCCTAAAATCAAAGCTCCACAGAGCTTCAATTTTTCACCTTTTTAAAGGAATCCATGGTTTAGACAAGTCTGTCACAACTTCTGATCACTGGGGATACGCCATGTTTGACTGTGTGCTTGAGAAGTGGGGTTATAGAAACGTTTGTCAGAGAGCAAAAGCTCCATGGAGTGAAATTATGATCCAGTGTTGCAGGTTGTGCCTTTGTCAACATCAAAAGCAGAAATCTTAAGAGCTAAACCAAACCCCAGAATGAATTCTCCTCTTAATTCAACAGATGGATGCACAAGGAGGTTGTGGTGTCTCGGAGTACTCCCCTAAGCCAATGCACTTTGCAGGCTTGTCACTGGATCACAGGAGGTTAGGGGTTGGAAGGGACCTCAGGAGATCATTGAGTCCAATCCCCCTTCCAGAGCAGGACCATAAAGTCCAGCACAGGTCACAGAGGAACACATCCAGATGGGTCTTGAAAGTCTCCAGAGAAGGAAACTCCACAACCTCTCTGGGAGCCTGTTCCAGTGCTCTGTGACCCTCACAGTGAAGAAGTTCCTCCTCATGTTGAGGTGGAACCTCCTGTACTGGAGTTTATATCCATTGCCCCTTGTCCTATCACAGGGTGCAACTGAGCAGAGCCTTCCCCTCCCTCTTGACCCCCAGCCCTCATACATTTATAAAGAGTTACTAAACCCCCTCTCAGCCTTCTCTTCTCCAGAATAAACAGCCCCAATGTTCCAATTTACATTAACTATGAAGAGAGCCTCAGTTTCCCCAGGCAACTGGATGAAATATGATGTTTAATCCCCTTAAAGCATTTTGCCATACTGAAAATTGAAAAGAGAAACAACAAAATGCCATTGGAGACTCTTTTCCAATTAAATTAAATTTTGGCCCAAAGCAGCTTCTTTTCATAAACTCTCAGAGGAATTATCAGCAACTTGCACCCTAGAGAGGTGGGTTTAATCTTTCCCTTGATAATTCATACTTTTGGAGATTTGGTTTCTATTCCATTTCCTCCCACCTTCTGAGCAGTTCCCCAGCCAGGGGTAATCTACCTATTCAGTGGGACAGACAGGATGGCTATCTCACCCAGCCTGGGACTCCACCAAGAGCATGGTGCCTTGTCATAGACAACTGCTGAGATAACAAATAAGAAGGGTAACAAGGCAGGTGAAAGAAGATCAGCTTCTAAGTGAGGGTCAAGATTCCAAATCCATCTCTCCTTCCAAAAGAGATAAGAGATACCAAAGCATGGAAACCTCACAAGTGATCAGTTCAGGAATCTCTGCTTTTGAACATGGTTGTGCTTCTGCTCAGCCCCTGAACCAGTCATGGAGGACTCTGAAAGGGAAAGAGAATAAATGCCAGGATGAAGTGGCAGACTCCCATACACACACCAGATCCCACCTAAATCAATAGGCTCTAGAAGTACTCAGAGCCATTTCTGATCAAACACTGAGTGCCTCAGCAAGTAACTCCCTAGAGATGGAGACTGAAGATAAAAAAGCAGATCAGAACCACCAAAGCCAGTGCCACAACCCCCTGGAGCACTGAGTCCCATTGTCAAGGCATGCTTTGTGCTATCTGCACTCAGCATTTATAGGAGAGAGAGATAAAAGGAGGAATTCTAAAACAAAGGTTTCATTGCAGATTGCTATTTTCTCACTGCTTTATTACTTGTTCTTTGCACATGTCAGATAAGAGGACTTGTGGATGGCCTTAATTAGAAATGCAGATTACTCTGGGCCAGAAGAGAGTGGACACTGTTTCTCTCCAGCAGTCCTGCTGGGAGTCCACATGGCCAGTTTTCTAAGAAACAAACCAGAGAGTCAAAGTTAGCTCCATGTTTAGGCTAGACAGTGCATGCAGTTGCTGTGCTCAGCTCATGCATCCAGCAGCTGTGAATAATTCCTCATTCTTAACGAGTTTGATGGAAGAAAAGAAATGCTTTCCAGTAGAAAGTCCCAGTGAAAGAGACATGCAGCTCCTGGTAGTGGTTTTATCCCCTGAGGTAGGGGGATGAGGGCTGAACTGGAGAGCTGCAACCAGATAGCCTGTGTGCTGCCTCAGATCTGACAAAGGACTTGAACACCTGTAAGCTTGTTTCCCTGCCCACAGTTGAGATTAGTTTATCCAATAAAAGATGATAGCTTTCTCCACACCCCTTATGTTACCTGGTTTACTAACACTCCTGCTATGAGTGGGACTTTTCCCCCTGAGGATGACAATACCAATGAGCACAATTATCCACAAGCAGGGCTGCACACTGGAAGTTTAATTCCTAGTGACCATCTGAAGTCTTGCTGGGGACTTCTTTGAGACTGGCCCATCGTTGCCTTTGACTTTAGTGATGCTTAAAATCCTGCACGAGAGATGTGCCTGTTTCCCCAGCTGCTGCTTTGCAGTCACTACCAAGTTCTGAAGCAAGCAGAATAGGACAAAAGTTGGGGATGAAAAGAAGATGTTTCCATCCATCACACAGAGATCACTACACAAGACACTCACCTGCAGAATGAAGGTTGCTTCAGTCAAATCAAGGTCCACACACTCCCAGGCAGAAGCTGTTGCCTTATGTGCCAGAGCTGCAAGGTGGGACCACCACACAGCGGAGTCCTAGCTTAATCTAAAGACAGAATCCCAGGGGGAGAGGGGGAAGCCCTAAAGATGAGGGTGTACAAACAGCATGTGTAAAAGAAAAGGTTTCTTGGAATGACTGACCCTAGATGTGGATTTTAGGGATATTTTTGCTTTTTTCAAAGTGTTTATTAGATGCAGCTTTGTTGGTGTTCACTGAAGGTGAACATTTCCTTTAAGACAAAGATGAAAAGTGTGCAACTGATTTCGTATAATCCATTTCAAATGGGCAGCTCAATGGAAGGGAGTGATGGCCTGCACAGGTGGTTGTGAAGGCCAAGCCCATTCTCACAGGCTCACATCTATACAGGAATCCTCATCTCCACTGCTAACATTTGATGGGATTCTAAGTGGAAAAAAGATCAGCAATGTGCTGCAAAGGATCATATCAAGTTTACAGCACTGGTCAGAAGCTCGCTGTTTGATTCCTAGACATGTTACAGCCTCTCTTATGTGACCACAAACCAAGTTGGTCAGCTCTAGTTTAGCAGGATTAACCCTGCTAGATGTCCAGCTCCCCAGGTCTTGCAGCCTACCCTGAGCACCACACAGCAGAAGTGTAGACAATGATTTGATGCTTTCAGGTAAGGCTGCAATTCAGGTGAGAATTGGTGTTCTGAGCTTATCTAATTGGCAGCTGAGTTGATACAATATTGCAAGAAAAATTATGAGCCAACCCTTAAATTTTTCAATGCAGCAGATGAAATTTCATACTTAAAGCTGGTCAATCACACCTTGTAAATGTCTCAGTTTAAGCAACACACCTGAGCAGAAGTGGCAGGTACAGGAAGGACAAGAAGGGCATTAGCAAAGCAGTCAGAAAAAGGAAAGGTGCAAACCTTTCAGAGTAGAAAGGAGAAGCTACTTGAGAGAACTGAATGGTCCAGAGTGCTCTTCATGTTCCAAAATATATCTCCTCCCATAAGGTTTTGAAGGAGATTTCTGACTTTGAAACTTCCCTTACTGCATTTTTTTTTTGTCCAGGAGGGTCTCTTGTCACAGAGGTAACTTCTAGCAGCACACATCTGTAGGACATTGTGCATTGCCAGCAACTCCTTAAAAGAAACTACTTACTGAGTAGTGAGATATGAGAGTACTTCAGTTTATTGTCCATTAAATTTCACAAATTATTAATAATTATTATTTTAGGAAGGGTCTAAGCAATGCTTTGCAGGTAGCTGACTTCATTTGAAGGGCTTCAGGGGTATCAATGCCTGCCTCTGCAGCGTTTTGTAAGGTTCCTGTTACAGAGGAAGAAGGAAATCTAAGACACTTGGACAAAATGAGCAGTCATGAATGAATGTCAGCATCAGAAACACAACCTGGAAAATATGCTCACCCAGTCAAGAAGCTGGAAAGTTCCACAGGTAAGAGCCCACCAAAATGATGTGAAATCCAAGCAGAACTGGCTATGAACTTCCTTACCTCCGAGTCCAGGACTGCAACCTTCCTCTCAGGCTGCTAGAGGCAATCCACCAGGACAAGATCTCCATGTGGCATCAGTCAGTATTTCCAAATGTTCATTTGGAAAAGTTCTGAGCAACATTTTCCAAGCTTTATGAACAGAAACTGTAGGGGGGGGGGGGGGAGGAAACTGAATTGTATTCTAAGAACCATCCATTTCTGTGGACCATGCCAGCAAAACCTCCTCATTTTCTCTTTCTCTAGACAGTGACACAAGCTCTGCCCCGGCTGATGCTCAGTAAGTCTCTTGTCCCTCTACCTGTGAGCTTCCAGACCCATTTCCTTTCAAGGAGCTGTCCAGGTCTATGAAGTCACCATCCTCTGCTCCCAATATGACCTCACGGATGAGCCCCAGCAAGTGCTCATCTATACAGCCAAGGAAGGCAGATCACATCTGGCCATGGGGAAACTCTCTAATCTCAGGGGACTTCTGGATTTCTTGCAGCAAGAGATACAAAACTCTTCCATCTCTCAGACACCAGGAACATTAATTCTCTTACAGCAGAAAAGCATCCATTAGCTCCTATAAATAAGGATTAGCCAGCATCAAATGGTCACATCCCTATGTATGAATTGAGCACTTTAAAAGTCACATTATTTTGGACATCCTCCTGCCTCTTCCATTGTCTTCTACTCTGTTATTTCAGCATTTCAGTATTTCAGACTGAAGCTCACAGTGAAGCTGAGGCTTTCAGCAAGCTGTATTATTGTGTTCATTACCTCCATAGTTTTCTTTAATTGTTTTTTTTTTCTTAGTATGACAAAACCCAAACACTGTTCCCCAGGTCTCCTCCACGAAGCAGGGAAGTTGGTCTATAACAATGAGACAATCTGGCTTAGTGATGCTTTTGTCACTTTTCCAAAACTACAGTGCCTAATACAAGGCACATGGCCATGGATTGCCAGAAGCATTAAAGTTTCACTTCTAAAAGCTGGCATTAAACTTCAAAGGCATTTGATCAGGCAGCTTTCTCAAATTCTCAGTTTAATCTGTAACTCTAGCACTAAGGAGGCAAACTTGCATGAATTGGGTCCCTGAATGTTAGGACCACAAGCATCCAGTTCTGTTTTCAGAGAGGTGGCCTCACTTGGGTGAATGTTCATCAACATATCCACCCAAGCTTGCAATTCAAATCTTCAACTACTTGTTCTAGCAGAAGTTGGAGAAATAGCCCTTAAAATTGAACCCATCTTCCCCCAAACCCAACCAACTATAAAACAAAATCTGAAGACACAAGATTCAAATTCCAGGCTCTGTTAAAGAGCAGAAAATAGGTTTTGGTAATATTTTGCACATGGCCAGATGTGAACATGCTACAGATTTTAAACAAGGGGTATTGGGTGACAACCTTCCTTGCCTGTTTTGGACTTGCAGAACTGGATCAGAAAAACAGGCTGAATCTATTTTGACAGCTCCTTTGAACTCTGTGTCCCTAAAGTTTTGTGGCCCTAGCACTGACCTTCTCAAGGGCTCCCATCCATTTGGAAAGGATGGTTAGAGCAAGTGCTGCGAGGCTATGGTTTGCACTCAGAAGGTTTGTGATGTTTTATGTCACAGGCTGCACTTTGGTGGCAGCAGTGGTTGGAGAGGCAGCTGTTGCAGTCCTCCCAAGGTAAGTCACCCCACTCACAGGTCCAAACCCTTGGATCCTCCAGCTCCAAATGGTGCAAACGTGGTTCTCACCAGTATTGCTAGAGACAAAGTTTTACCCCATTAAGTCAGTTCTTGGATTTCCAGACAATAGACTCCCAGCAGGGGTCATCTGCCCTCAGTGCTGGTGTTTTACCTTGTGAAGGATGGAAAACGTGCCAGCAGAGAGTTTGTTTTGGCCTCACAATACAAGGCTGCTTGTGCTCCTCGTCCAGAAGAAGATTGTTGTTCCAACAATGGAAAATGGAAGGGGGGAAGAGATTAACTCAAAGCATGCAGTGCACCAAAGCCAAAACACACATTGCAGACATTTCTGCTCCAGTGGGATATACAGGTTAAGCCAAGCCAGTGCTCTGCAAGTCTAAAAACTCACACTCTGGCAAGCACCAACCCTCAGCAGACCCTGACAGAGCAAAGGCATTATTACCCTGGCAGAGCAACCAGCAGAAGGGAAGCTTGAGGGTTTCAACAAGCTGCTCCAAAAAAGACTTAATCCTGTATCTCCTTCTGTGATGCATTCCCTTCCTACAGCCTGTCCCTCCCAGGAGGCTGCACAGTGTTAAGTCGTTTGGCTTCGAGACAAAGGAAGAGGAGGGTAAAGAGCAACTGAGGGAGCAGAAGATGGGAGAGGTGGGAAGGCAACACAGCTGCAAAGCAGAGAGCACTCCCAGCTATGTCAGGGAGCTGCTGAGGGCAAAGATGGGAGAGAGAGATCGTGCAAGAGAAGCCACTGGCATAAGCAGGTTGTCCTCCCCTGACTCCACACATCAATTATGATCTGAGGATGCCTGGAGCAAGTCCCTCCGGATAACACAGGCACTCAGATTAATTTGTGGCAAAGCCAGAGGAGCTCCTCCACAGTGGCTTTACCCAGCCTTGTCAGTGTGAGAAATGGAGCTGTGCATAGCCCTGGCCCATTGCAGGCAGATGTAAATGGCCAGAGGCCATGTGCAGGTGCAGGCTCGGCTGCAAGCAGAGGGAGACTCCTCAAAGCATCCTCATCAAGCAGGTCAGCACACCACCAATACACAGCATCTGCACACCCAGATACACCACTGAAGCCCTGAGCCAGCAGTACCCTTTGATTAGGGTGCCCTGGCCTCTCCCATCCCTAGCTGAAGCTCAAGAGAGAAAATAAAAGCAGAACAAGTGTTTTTCCTCCTTCATCTTTGAAGCAAAGGGTGTGAGTCAAGCTGTGAGGATATAAACTGCGGGACCACAAACACTGGGAACAGGACTCAGCACTGCACAAGCCCTGGATTTTGTACCACACCTCTTTGCTTTTGCTCCCTCTCTCTCTTTCAGTCCCCTTCCATCCTTTCCACTGGCTGGAATCAGCTTTCCTTCAAAGCCACCCTTTCTCAGAATCTTTTGAGCTGTGCTCACTCCTCTTTGTCCACTGGCTTTGTCCTCCACGCTCTCCACGAGCCCCACGCAACATCCCAGCCCAGCTGACTGGAAGTCAACTGCTCAACGATGCCATTTTTGATTTGGTGCAAAGTCAAGCTTGGGAATTCTGCATATCCTCCTGCATTCAGCTTGTGCAAACAGCAGTAGATATTTCTGTCCCTTCCACACAGGCACACACACGCTCCTGCTGCTCCCCTCCCTCCAGGCATTCCCCAAAAGCCATCTAAAAATTATTGCAAACGCAACACCACATTATGCCTTCTGAAAAATAAAATCAAATAGTCAAACCCTGGCGTGCATCCAGAGAGGAAAGCGTCAGATCTCAGCTGGTAAATAAGATGTTACTGTGAAGCTTGTAAAGCCAACGTTATTTCTCCTTTGTAAAGGCTCTACCTGCGTAACATGAAGGGGGCTCAGTGACAGACACATTAAAACACCATTAAACTGTGAAATAGAACACAGTGTGAAAATAGATTTAACCTTCACAGCATATTGATCCCTACCCCGCGCCGTGCCTAAGTTCTTGGACAACTGTTTTATAATAGGTTTTACTTATTTTCCTGTTGCTATTCTGACTTCCTCAGAGGAGGGTGTTATTTCTAAAAGCTCCTGACAGCTCAGGGAAAAAGTGGGCTTGTTTCTTAGTCATCGCTCAGCGCTCCAGCGCCGCTGCTGCCAGCTGCTCCATAAACAGAAATCAGTTTTGTGCGAGTGAAGGATGGGTCTGGGCAGCAGCGATTGCGGTGGGATGGGAGGAGGAGGAAGGGGAAGCGGAAAGGGAAGAGGAGAGAGAGGGCTGTTTGCAAGGACTCTGCTGAACAAAACCACGCAGGATGCAGGCAGCCAGGCTGAACCCGGAACGCCCGCTGGAAGGGACGGCGCCAAGATTTATTTCGGCGTGCGGGGCCACGGAGGCTGTTTGTGGAGATAGGTAAAATAATTGTGCACACATCTGCATATTCAGACGGGAAATCCTCCTGAGGAACTGCCTGCTACAGGTCACGCCGCTGCCAGACGGTCCTTAGACTTTCACTGGGAGGTAGGCACTTCTCGCGGCGATGAGTTATGCCGGAGGACCTCTGACCTCACCCTCACCTCCTCTCTGACCGTTCATCCATCTCCCTGAGCCTCGTGCGAAGGGTTCAAACCCTTCCAAATGGCCAGGTAGTTTTCTTTTTCACATCAGGTCAACAACAACAACAAAAAACTGTTCCACCCTCCCCTACCCTGGGATTTCCTTTCTGTCACCCCAAAATAAACCCAGCCAGAACACGAGACAGATGATGTCCAGCCACGTCCTGCAGCCCTGAACAAGGGCTTTGCAACACCCATGCACAACACAGATGAACTTTTAGGGGTGTGGAGGGGTTATTTTTACAGAAATATTCCTGATCCCTTCCCCACTGTGGTCATCTGACAAACCCTGGCCTGGCTGGAGATGTCTAAACACGTGTGAAGGGGAAGCTGAGCCCATCCATCAGCTAGCCCTGACGCGCCGCAGAGAATCCAGAGCTCTGAGCTGGTTGCTGGGCACGGCTGAAGCTCCCCCGAGCAGAGCGTTCGATCTGTGTGCCCAGAGCTTGCCAGTAAATTAGCACCATACCAGACACGTTTGCACACATGATTCATGGGCAATTTGTAGATTATCTATGAGGCAACCACGCAGCTGCCACAGAGGTGGCTACCCAGCAGTGCTGCCCAGGGCTAATACCAGAACAACAGGAGACTCCCAGTGACTTCAGCAGGACTGGGATGGTGCCCACTTAATTTAAGCCAGGTCTAGGAGGGTTCTGTTCCCCCTCTACTCTGCCCTGGTGAGATCACACCTGGAATGCTGTGTCCAGTTTCAGGCTCCCCAGTTCAAGAGGAATAAGGATCTGCTGGAGAGAGTCCAACGGAGAGCTGTGAGAAGAGAGACTGAGAAACCTGGGGCTGTTTAGTCTGGAGAAGACAAGGCTGAAAGGGGATTTTATCAACATCTATAAATATCTGAGGGGTGGGTGTCAAGATGAAGCTGACAGGCTCTTTTTGGTGGTGCCCAGTGATAGGACAAGGATCAACAGGTACAAGCTGGAGCACAGGAGGTTCCACCTCAACATAAAGAGACAATCCTGTATGGTGAGGGTGACAGAACACTGGAACAGGCTGCCCAGAGGGGTTGTGGACTCTCCTCTGGAATCTTTCACAACCCACCTGTATGCATTCCTGTGTGACCTGCCCTAGGTGATCCTGCTTTGGCAGGGGGCTTGGGCTCAATGATCTCTGGAGCTGCCTTCCAACCCCTGACATTCTGTGATTCCCACTGAAAATCTCCATGTACTTTCTGCTTCTGGCTCAATAATCCACTTTTCCATAACATCTTGCATTCTGATGCAGTGTCCATGTCAACAATTCCCCAAGCCCTGCAGTCAACCGAAACATACAAGGTTAAGTTTCTTTTGTACACACTTGCACACTAATAACAACACTTAAAATAAAAGAGGGCTGACAGCTGATGGCAAAACCCCTCACCTTAAGAGCTGGCAATGGAGGAGAATTATTTCTTGTAAAAATTTCTGGGGTAAGCATACATTTTATAGGAGTCTCCTGTTCTGAATTACCGTAATCCAAGTCACACTGTGAAGGTGGAAAAGATTGAACACATGAGAAAACGGAAAACAGCTATCTGGAAAGAAATTCCACGAGGAGAAGCCCAACACTCTGCAAGTGCAATAGAAAAACTGCAGACACCACAGTCACATCCCAGGCTCCTGGCTTTCTGAACGTGCCAACAGCATTGTCCAAGAAGGCCAACGGCATCCTGGCCTGGATCAGGAATAGTGAGGCCAGCAGGAGCAGGGAAATGATCTGTAGTCAGCACTGGTGAGGCCACATCTCAACTACTGGAGTCAGTTTTGGGCCCCTCATTACAAACCTGGAGTATGTTCAGAGAAGGGCAATGAAGCTGGTGAAGGGTCTGGAGAACGAGCTTAATGAGGAGTGAAGGAACAGGGGTTGTTTAGTCTGGGGAAGAATAGGTTGAGGGGAGATCTTCTTGCTCTCTACAGCTACCTGAAAGGAGGTTGGAGTGAGGTGGGTATTGGTCTTTTCTCTCCCAAGGCACAAATGATAGGACGAGAGGAAATGGCCTCAAGCTGCACCAGGGGAGGTTTAGATTGGATGTTAAGACAAATTTCCTTACTGAACGTGTGGTTCTATTCTGTACTTGCACATTGCAGTCTTGGGTGCTGGGTCTGGTGAGCAGCAGCTCTGCAGAGCTTCAGAGGAAAAATGAACCCTCTTGGAGCCACTTCCCTGGAAGAAGAGAGACACCAGAAAAAGCAGCAAGCTCGAATTCTCTGTTCTCAGGGGCTAAGCCAGGACTGAGACCTGAAACTTCCAAAGACAGATGGATATGGCACTCGGCCATTTGATTGAAGGGCAGTGAAAATTAAGACCTTCACTTTCCCTCTACTCCTCCATTTGTGGCAGCACCACTCTAGTTTCAGAAACTCTCCAGAAACTTCTGTCTCATCCTAGTGTCCTACACAGACAGTCCACAGCCTCTATTCATGTGCCTGGTCAATGCTGTGTAATTTCAACACTCTGCTTCTGGTTTACCTACACAGACACCTTAAGTGACCTTGTTCCATTTAACCTCTTTTTAAAGAGCTCCTTTGAATAATCCTATCCTTCACCATCCACTGCAGCTTCTACCTGCTCTTACCTCTACAGCAACCAATGGGACTCAAGCAGCTTTTCTGGGGTCTGCACACAACCTCTCAGCAGGACTTTGACACAGGGCTGTTGCTATCCTGGACCTCCCTATGGGTAGGAGGTCCCCTACCCATAGACACCCTAATGCTGTTCAGTGTCCCATGAAGAATGATAAAATCGATTTGGCAAGTAGGTAGGAAGAAAAAAAAGTAAGGACAACACAAAGGAAAGTGGGCAGCTGAGAAGAGAAAGTCTAAACCACAGTGCAGGCTGTTGGTCCTTTTCCTGCCACGGGCTTTCTCTCCCACCTTGGGCAAATGCTTCCTCAGTAAACAGCTCAAGTTTCTCCACTTGGCCTCTGGTCCTCCGATCAGAATGTCAAAAATCTTCAGGATAGCACCTGAGGGTTACACATTCTATTTGGGTCTTCAAGTTCAAGCTCTTAATAAAGCCATTTAGCTGCGATCTCAAATGCGAAGCCTGAGACACAAGTATCTCAAGTCAGAGACAGATTTTGAAGCAATGGTCACACACATGACCATGAAAAGATGATGACAATAGTGACTGCTTACAGCAAATGGTATTCCCCAAATTGACATCACACCACACTCTAAAGGTCTGAGCAGAAGCATCTGGGCCATCACTGCAGAGTTAAAAACAAGCCCATCGAAAATGGATAAACAATTAAAAATGTATTGAAAGAAGAAAGAAAAAGAGAAATCATTCCTAATTAATTCTAGTGCCCTGTACAACCCCAGACTATTTGTAATCCTACAGGGAACATCTTTATTGATCTGGGGGACGCTGCAGCAGACTTCTGATGCTTATCTCAGCATAAAAATAGGCTCTTGTGATGAGCAGTGATTTAATTACATGACAATCACTGCTAACAATGCATGGCGAATACCAAAAATATGCAGAGCAAGAGTGGCAGTGATAAATGCAAGGGAATGGCATTGACTTTCAGTAAAGTCCTCCACTGCCAGAGATGGAGGGAGGCTTCACCTCCCTCCCACCCCTTTCTTCTAAGGTTGTAGCTTCTGTGTGACTCCAGATCTTCTGTGGAGTGAGCTGACCACAGGCAGGCAGAAGGTGGAAGGAGAAATGAGATAGCTGTGATCAAAGCAGGGGGGAAAATGTTGCACAGAAGTCAATGAAGCTAAGAGGTTTTTGGTCTGCAGGAACAGATGCTTTTGCCACCATGGATCTCCACTTGAAAATGAAGAGAAGATACTTTGTCTGCTTTGGGAGCTGGCAGTACTGAACAAGTAAATAACATGTGGTTTTGCTATGTACAGACTCAAGCCCTTAGAAGCAGTCTCCCTACATGATAGCAAGAGATCAAAGATCAGCCAAATCCCATCTTCCACACAGAGCAGCTAGAAAAGCAGCAGCAGCAGCAGCAGCAAGCGTTTGCTCAAGAAGTGCAAATAGGATGTTTTATTTTGCTTCTTTTCAGGTGATCTTAATAAAATAAAATTAAAAATCCCAAACAAACAACAGTAGGAATAAAGGGTGTGCCAGTAAGATGACACCCCTTTTATTCACTTACC
Organism: Dryobates pubescens; assembly: GCF_014839835.1. NCBI lineage: Eukaryota > Metazoa > Chordata > Aves > Piciformes > Picidae > Dryobates > Dryobates pubescens. The sequence goes on from NC_071628.1 coordinate 2,867,936, forward strand.
CCTTTTGAGGGTACAACTGAAGTATTTGCTAGCATCTTTGAAGTCACTATAACACCAGCGGTGAGCAGACATTGCATGTCCCTGAAGGGCTTTGGATCCAGCACCATTTACCCTCACATCCCTTTGGGAGTGAAGGAGAATTCAGGTTGACTGCACTTAGAAGTGTAAGGCCCAAGTCTTCAGGTTTTATCATCTCAGTTGGAACACTTAAAAGCCTTCCCAGTCATAAAAGTAACTTACCAAATATGCAGAGATCAAGAGCAGGAAAATTCTTCATTTATCTGCTAGAAGTCTGATCACAACAAACCAAGTGTAGAGGAGAAATCTCCATTGAAGTAGTTCCTAGGTTCCCTGGGGAAGCACAAGTTCTCCACTCCTGTCCATCCATCTACTCAAACCATTGAAGCCCAATGCCTTATTTTTCCTTCATGGGCTGAAGGCCACTCTTTAAATGCACTGGATAGGAGCACATGGCTTCATAGATCCATATCACAGAAATATCCAGGTTGGAAAAGACCCTCAGGATCACCAAGTCCAACCCAGAACCCTACTCTACAAGGGTCACCCCTAAACCATATCCCCAAGCTCCACATCCAAACCACCGTTAAACACATCCAGGCTTGGTGACTCAACCACCTCCCTGGTCAGCACATTCCAATGCCTGACCACTCTTGCTGGGAAAAACTTCCTAATGTCCAGTCTCAACCTACCCAGTTGTAGCTTGAGGCCATTCCCTCTTGTTCTATCGTAATCACCTGTGAGAAGAGACCAGCACCAACCTCTCTACAATGCCCTTTCGGATAGTTGTAGAGAGCAATGAGGTCTCCCCTCACACTCCTCTTTTCCACACTAACCACCCCCATCTCCCTCAGTCACTCCTCATAGGATATATTCTCCAGGCCTTTCCCAGCTTCCTTGCCCTCCTCTGTACTGGCTCCAGCGGCCAACAGCCATTGGTGCGGGGTACACTCTGTTGACCATCTGAGTCTGACCATGGCTGGCCCTGGAAAACCCAGAACCAAGTGCGTGTGCCCAAGCTAGGAGCCTCTCCCACCTTCCTCCTGCAAAGAAGTGCTCAAGAAGTCAGAATGCTGGTTGCACCAGGACACACCAGTACAAACGAGGTTTACACCAGCATGTGTTCCAGCTCTTTCTTTCTTCTCCTGTAAGAGACACATCACCTTGTTCAGCCAAGAGGGAAATTGCAGGTGTTCAATCCCAGGCGCAGGAACCGACTGGCAACATTCCTCCACGTAAAATTTAACAAGAATCACCAGCCCTCGGGTTAAAGCCACGCTGAGAACTTGAACTCCTGCCCGCCCAGGTGTTGCTGCTATACATTCAGAGAAGTATCACACACCACACAGTAACTAAGGTTGGAAGAGACCCCAAGGATCATCAAGTCCAACCTGTTCCAACAGACCTCACAACTAGATCATAGCACCAAGCGCCACGTCCAATCTCCCCTTGAACACCTCCAGGGACGGCGACTCCACCACCTCCCTGGGCAGCACATTCCAATGACGAACGACTCGCTCAGTGAAGAACTTTTTCCTCACCTCGAGTCTAAACCTCCCCTGAGCACAACTTGGTTGCTGCTGCTGCTGCAAACACACCGAGACCTGAATGCCACCTCCTGCTTCCCCCTGCTCAGATTCATGATTCATGTCAGAAGAGCACCTCTTTGATTCAAAACCAAACCACCTTCTGAATTCTCTTGAAATGCTGCACTGCTTCAAGTCAAAGCATGGCAGAGAAAAGTAGATTAAAATTGTTATAATCTCAGGAGGCTGCTTTCTCACTCCAACCTCATTTCTAAATGCTTGTGAATATTTACATTAATCATAAACATATCCTTTGCTCCCAGGTTCTTTGAACTATATAATTACTGTGGCTGCTGAGGGTCTTCCCCACTGATAAAGTGTCAGGCAGATGCTTTGTCCCAAAATGATGGAATTTCACCTGGCTTAACTTACCCCAATTTGAGAATGATTAAAACACTCCATCTGCACCACAGCAGATTAACAATCATTTGTAGTATCTCAGCTTCCTTCTGAGTTGCTAACTTTAAGGATGCTAAAGAGCAGATATTCTTATCGTGTCCCCGTGTGATTTGAAGGGGTAGAGGCACCAGGGCCCTGACACGTGTAGCTTTACAGATAAAGCACACACACAATATTAAGTCAGGATTCACTTCTAACACTTGCCACAGTCTCCACAGTCAAAGCTAACATTTCCCAACCAGTCTGCTGGCTTAGTTTAAAGGATGGAGAATCTAAAAGTTAAGGTTTGATTAGAATGGCTTTTGTCAAGTTTTTTTCTTAACACATCAGAGCCACCAAATTTTTTCCTGGTGTGAACCTACCAGTCTGATGGGAAAACACCTCTGGTTCCACTTTGTGGTAATGCCTGCAGGATCAGGTCCTCCAAATTAAAGCAAAACAAAAAATAAAGCAAATTGTAGCCCCGTGTGGAACACAGGAAATTAAAGGGCAATCTCAGTTTTCTAGCAGGACTGCCTAATCCAGGGAGCTGTTAGTACTCTTAACCAGTAGCCAGTCTGATTTCTAGGGAGCACCTTCCCTTTCCCAGGCAAAACAGGCGCAGGGTGCCAGTCTGCTGGGCAGTGCTCTCTGGAGGGAGCCCCAGATCTGCAGGACAGAGCCTGAGCTCTCCACTTCTTTGTGGGTGGCTAGGGAGAACACCAAGGGGGAAGCAGAGGGAGGAATGGCTACAGTTGAAGGTTCAGTTCAGAGCTATTCAAGCAGAAAAAAGGGAAAGGGGCTTGACATTTCCACTGACTTTGCTTTATTCAGTTGTTTGCTTGCTTTCCACAAGATGCATCTCGGTGACTGAGCTCTACTGACAGTGATCCATAGGAGAGCAGAGTCCTCAGTCCTATTCATGATTATTCAGGAAACCAACCTTCAGCAGCAGCTTATGTTTGGGCAAAGAGGAGTACACATTGCCTTTGCACGTATGTCACATCCAGTTATTTACACACTGTACAGTTCATGGACGTGTTTAGTCATATTTTGCTATCTCCATGCCTTTAGAACCCACAGTCATCCAAAAGTCCCATAGTTAGATTTAAATTTCTAAATGCTTTCTGGTCTTAGATACTTCCAACTTCATACTGTTGCATTGAAATGACTGATTTAAATCAAAAGGGTCAGTTTAGCATTTCCATGCTCTGCACTGAGTAGATCAGCAACATAAAACTTAGTAATTTGCATGGGCAAAGCATCAGGGAGATGTGGATCAACCAATATTCCTGCTTTGAAAACTCAAATGTCTGAGTTAAGGGTTTGATTGCTGGAGTGTGCAATAAATGCACATAAACCTCCCTCCTTTAGGCAGGGCCTAGGAAATCCCACTAAAGAGTTGTAGCAGGTGGAGCAAGGCTTTACCTCATCTCCTGCTGCAGCACAGTCTCCATTTCAAGCAACTTTCAGTGTTGGTTGTTACACTGCATTGCCAAGTGCTGTACTTGCTTACCTGTTCAGAGACCAAGCATTGTAGCACAGTAAATTTTGCAGAGGATAGGAAATACCTCTCCTAAGGCAGATAAATTGAAAGCATCAGCTTAACCTCAAATGTTTATTGCATTTTGAAGAGCATTTATCAAAACAAAGAGCTCATTACAACATATATAGGTACTGGATCATCCAAACCCCTTTCATTTGCTATGTCTCCAGCATAACAATCTGATACAACTTATTTTGAAATCCAACATTATCTACACTGATAAAATAAAATAAAACCAAACAACTAAAGCAAACCAAACCACTAAACCAACCAACAAAAATCACCCTGTCCCTTGAACAGAAATCAGTTCCATGTGGAAAGGTCCATAGGGAAAACAAAACAAAACAAACAAACAAAAACACTCTTAAAGTATCAGTCCCAACTTCTCAATAAATAAACAGTTTTGTTCCTGCAGTTGAATGTTTGCACTCAAATCAGCAAGCAGATCTCACATGCCTGCTTACATATGTCTGACTTGGGTCCTTCCAAACCGACAAGACTACAGTATGATAAACCAGATGATCCTTTGAAGTGAGACAATGAGGCATTGTTTACACAGAAGATTGAGAAACTGGTTTGACAAAAGGGGTCCACGGACATCTATTGCATGTACAAGGAGGAGATTTACTGGAGATTTTGTAATTTCTACAAGGCTCTCTCCAAGCAGCTTCATTAACTTGAAGTAAATCAAATCATGCAGAGATCTGGCTCAGCCAGAGAGCCGTGCCGGGAAAGATACAAAATGAAGAAGAACAGACCCGAGATGATAAGCTTTAGAATCTTTGGCATTCTGCAGAAATATTGTCAAGGTTTTCAAATCTGTATGTTCCCCCATTTTCAGATCTGTGTATTCCCCCACTTCCCCCTCCCCAGGCTCACCTATAAATACATTATCCATGTAGCCAGCTCTGCACACGCAGGGCTGTGCAAGCACACACGCACACAAAGAGGCATTTTTGTGGCTTTTAAAACCAGGATAATCTCTTTTCTCTATCTTTCCATTTGCAGCTACACACAGCTTTGCATAAGCAAAATACATTCTCTATCCAATCAAGTCTATGGAAATGTGCCTCTCCTTATTCCAAGGCACAGTGGGGCTTGTTACTTTGAAAAATAAACTTCCTGATAAAAAAAAGATAATAATAATCACTGAATCTAGCTCATCATCCACTGCAAGCCACTCTGGTGTCAGCCTGCCTGCTTCAGATTCAAGCAACAGGCCCACAAAGTTGCATCATTGAACCTAAGGGCACAATTCCATGTGGATCACCGATCCATAAGCCTGCTTTTATGCATCATACCTTTAATTATGAGACTCCCAAAGTTGTCTTTTTGTCAGGGAGAAACCTGTCTCTCGGGGGCTTGTTTGCACTGAGAACTACCCCAGAGGATGCTTGGTGGCAGTTCCTGCCAGGGAATCACAAGAAGCAGCTCCAGCTCTCATGCTACCAATGACTTGTGGGGGTGGCAAGTCACTCCCACAAAGGCCTGCAGCACCTAAAGGACCAAGAGTCACACTCTCACCACAATGAAGCAGGTTTACACATGATTCTCTTTCAGTTCCCCCCCAAAACATGAATGGTGTTGGTTATCTGAATTATATAAAGCAACAGTGCATTAGCTCAAAGACCGGTAAGCAAGCAAGAAATTATGTCCTCCTTAGAACAGAAAATGGGACTCCTTTCTTCTGTCTCTTCATTGCTCAGCTCCTATATGACTTCATTTTATGATCCTCTCCTTGTGAACCACCAGGAAAGCCTCCAAGACATCAGTGGTGGACCAAAGCCTCCACGCTGTCGCACAACCACATCTTTGGGCACCATGCTCTGTGCACAAGCACTTGTTTCTTTAAGGCTATAATGTGTTTGGGGTTTGTTTTTCTCTCTCTTGGATTTGTAGTGTTGACCCCTCTGGCTTTAGACAGGAAAACAACAGCTATGCTGAAAATATCTGATGAGATGGAATTATAAAAGGCAAGTCAACAGAGTCTTTTCAGGTCAGTGAGTTAGGCTTTTCTACAATCTCTTAATCCTTTCATGGCAGAAGGTTCTCAGGCATCCATTGCCAGCAATGGATCTTTGATGATTCCAGTAGCCAAAGAGTTAACCACAGGGTGGGCTTTCAAAAAGGAAGGGGAAGGGAAAAGAATAAAAAAAATAAAAGGAAAAAGAGAAATTCACAAGTGCTGGATGAAATACTGAGATACTGTTGGAGCTCCCAGCTCTTTCTGCTAATTATGATAAAAAACTTTTTCAAATGTACACTGCTTGAACAGAAGATGGGTATCAAAGCCTCGTTAATTCAGAGCTTAAACCTTCCCAGGCACAGTGATTTAACTCAGAAAAGAATAGCTCTCATATCTTAATGTAAATCTGTTGGATATGTTAAAAACTGGTTCAGAGCATCTCTTCACATCAGCTCAGCTGATCTGCTACACTAAGCGGAATTATCTCTTCCTACATAAAACAGGGAGCGCTGCCACATCCAGCCTGGCCTCTGCAATCGAAGGGAAGGAAAAAGGTGCAGCTGCACCACCCTCTCCCATTCTCCTCCTCACCCCATAAACTGAGCTCATACATCCCACCTTGCTCTTTTTTTCTTTTGGGTTACAACTCTGTGGCGAAAGACAACCCAAAAAGGACATCCCCAAAAGGACATCCCCAAAAGGACAACCCAAGATAGGCATTTATCAAAAACCCCACTGACTCTTCAAGATGAAAAAGTCTGTGGCAGTAACTATAGTGTTGTTCTGAAGCAAGAAGGGGAGGGCAGAAGCTGATGTGCACGTGTAGGGGGTATGGAGGGAGATGCTGCATGCCAAAATCCTGCTGCATCCTATAGGGCGCTCCGCTTCCTCCTAATGGGGCTGGAGCCGCTGTATGGTTTCAATTCAGTGTGCTGCACCTGTAAAAACAAACAGACATGACGTTTGCAGTTAGGTAACTCTAGCTCACTACAGTGTGTGCTAATGGCTCCCCAAGGACAGACCAAGGGAAACTAAGGAAGGTTCAAAAGTAATGAATCATTTTCTAAACACAGGAACACGGGGGATTAATTGCAGGAAGGATTTGAGAAGTCATGCATCATTTCTTGAAACGAAAATATTAAAAGCAGATTTTTCTAATGAGGGACACGGGCTTCTACCTGATTTCAGCAATGCAGGCTACATCTTTTGAGTTTGTTCTGGGGTGGGAGCTGTTTTTCTGATCTTTCTGGCATTAGCCTGCAAGTTTAACAAACGCCTCTCAAGAGCTTCGGTTCAAGTGGATCCCAATACACAGGGAGATGAGAGTTGTCAAAAGTGTACACAGACTTTGGGATGCTGACACATTGGATTGTTTCAGAAAAGGATTTTCCCAAATAGCAACCCAGACAAAGCTGCCTCCACCTTTCAAAGCAGTTTTAGATGCAACAGAACGGTTAAGCCGACAAGGATGGCGTAACCTCCAAACTGTCCGCTGTGCTAGAGAAAAGTGCTCCTATCGAAATCATTGGGGCAACTTTTTCACTCCTCTGCCTTTTGTCCAAGACATGTGGGTTGTAAATGTCTAATGTGCAGACAGAGGTTAATTTCTAACTCACTGCAGTACCACAGTGAAATGATAATGCACTGAGAGCACATAAAACAACGCAGAGGGGCTTTGGAGCTGCCATGGGTGACTTTTCTCTAGAGCATGTGGCTGTCACACAGGATCACTATTTTTAGCACTAGCAGAAAACTGCAAAAGTCTGTCCCATCACAGAAACTTTTAGAATTCCTCCTATAGAAAGTGGTTATCATTTTCCTTGAAGAGCTCAAAGCATCCCAAAGTGATAGAAACCACTTAAGGAAACGTTATAAATGTAAATGTTAAATAAAGTATAAATAGAAAAGCTGCTTATCTTTAAACCTAAACACTAGAAGGGCATATGCAAACCATCACTGCAAATCCAGCATGCTCTGCAGGAGCAGTGACAAAAGTTTAATCTCCCTATGATCATTTCTGTTTGGCATCTTTCCTCCCACCAGTCTATGGCAAGATTTCTCTCAAGTTATTAGTGCTGCCGCTAACCAATCTGGTGGCCTCTTGAGATCAAGGTCACCAGAAGCCTTTTCCAACCTTGTTTCTGCCAGATGCCTCAACACTGCATGTGGGCAATTATTTTTCTGTCTCCAACAGAGTGAAATCTCTCTGGGCGAGATTGTGATCACCTCCTCTGCAGCGAGCAGCACCTCACTGTGGAAGTGCCACGATGCACAGGGGAAGGTGCAATGCCAGTGGGATCCAGGGCATGGGGATCAGGGCCTGAGGACATGGATTCCAGTTGATTAAAACAAAAGAAAGAATCCTTTATAGTGTGTGGCTTCGTTACCCAGCAAGACTGTTTTCCTTCCTCCAAAAGAAATAAACAGATCTTGACACTCTAAAGGACTTGCACAAAAAATTTCCAGGAAGATAGGCAAGATTGCTGAAGACAGTGTTGGTGGTTAAAAGCAACAGGAGAAGAGATGAGACTTAACTGAAATTGAGGGAGGATAGATTCTGGTTAGATTAGAAGTTCTAATTCCATTAATGGTAGAAGATTGGTCTGATCAACCAAAGAGCATTTTATACATAGGTCAAGGCTTTGTTTCAAGAAAAAAAATGAGCAGAGCACTGTCCCAAGCAGGCCTGGAGCTCAAGGTGGGTGGCAAGAAAGAATTTTGAGGGACAGCTGGTTTAAAAACAAAACAAAACACAGAGCAAGCACAAATTCACAGGAGTAATATCCCCACCCTTCCATCTGGAGAAAAGGAAGAACTCAGTAAATCCTTTTGGATGGTTATGTCTATCAAAGAAACTATTTTTCTCTTCCCTCCATACAAATACCAGAGCAGAAAGGTGACAGACATTGTAGCCCAGTAACTATGCTGGGTGATTTTCCAGATCACTTTTAAGTCAGTCCTTGTCAGGATAATTTTTCTGCAATCATTTTATCCTTCTGACAAAGGAATTTGGCTCCCACCTCTCCTAACACCCTTCTCCTCCTCCCTTTGTGGCTTTTCCTTAATGCCTTATCTTTGTTACTCAAAAGTGCACTGGCATTGTATTCCCCAAGCAGAGCACCCAGCAGCTCTCAGAGCTGCCTGCTTGCCACTGTTGGCAGTGGCCACTCATTACCTACCTTTTGAACATCAGATGGTACCCTGGAGAGGAAATCTAGTAGCTCATTATTGTCGATGGCATAGGGATTTCTAAGCTTCTTAGTGAATTTATTTATGCCTAGGAAAAAAGAAATCACAACAAAATCATGCAACCCTTTCCTATTCCCTCCATCCTAAACTGTTCAGGCAAGGTAAAAAAAGGGAAGAGGAATTCACAAGTAAAAATTAGTGTGAAAACAGTGCCTCAGACCTAAAGCCATGCACATGTTCCCTGTCATGTGGAATCCTTCATGAGTGCCTCCCAGAGGAAGTAGAGAACGTGGTTTATAAAGGTATTTGTCTACTTTGGGGATCATCTGTCATCAACAAGGTGGCAAAAAAGATTACTGCTTGCATTCATTCTGGGAGACAATGTGGGGAGAACACACAAATCTGCAGCTGGGACTGCTGTTAAATCTGCTATCCTGTGTGACCAAAGGCATTCTGCCTCCTCTTGCCCAGGGAACTGGAGGGCTCTGAAAATAATTGGGCAGGATAAAGGTTTCTTCCCTTCCGTTTCTTCTGAAAATGAAAGCTTCCCTTCCCCATCATGTCTCATGGCTTATCATCTCAGCAGAACCAGATTTGACAAGCTGGTCATATTATGATGCTGTGGGAAGCTGTACAAACTTATCATAAAGTTTACTTTATTTTGATCTTAGAGTGAATAATTTGGCTTATTAACTGCAGCAACAGCATTCCTCATCTCCATGGACTGAGTTATGCTTCAGCTGTCAGTGCTAGCCCATAGTCTCAACAAAAGATCCATGGGAGTGTAGTATTCATATCACTGTGGAGGTCTTCTCCTCTCCTCCCTTTGAGGAAAGGGAGTGATAAGCAGCACTTAGCCAGCACCATTGCCTGGAAAGCAAGAGACCTGAGCAGCCTTGCCCTTGTGCCAGTGCAGCCACTTACACCCAACTGCCACCATCCCCGCACTGAGAAACAGCAACCAGCAGTGTGGCTATGCAAAGGTGTGGTAGAAAAGCAGAGGATCATTAGGTAAAAGGAGCAAAAAGGAAAATAATCAGCTGATCTGTTTTAAAGGATAGCAAAACAATGCACATGTTGGTTGCCTCCAAGGATCATAACACAGCATTCAATTCCATCATGCCCCTGTCCAAAAATCTCATAGTAGTTTCCCTGGAAATGATTTCAGATGTGATGGCTGCTCCAGCCTTTTCCTCTCTCTGAAATGTAGCTGCCTTCACATCTGAGATGCAGCTTTTAAGCCGTACACTCGTAGCAAAATGCCAACATTGTTTTCTGTGTACCTGATTTTCAAAAAACAGAAAATACCATAAGGTCTTTTGAGGCCTTGCCACAGGGTAGTTGTTTAACATGTATCATATTTGAAGGCCCTGTCAGTCTAGATGATGTTGAATGGATGTATAGTTTTCATGTACTCACCATGTCTTCCATACAAGAACAGCAATATTTTGTTACTGAACTTTTTACTCCTAGCCATTTCTCTCCTTCCCTTTTGCCCTTTCTTTTTTTCATTTAATCCTTTACTTCATTTATTTTTATGCCCAAGAGTGGCTTTTCTGTACTGCTACCTCCTCCTTCCTTCCCTTTGCTGCATTCAGGAGAGCCAAGACAGGAGCAGATGGCTCAGCCTTGGACAGGTGACGTGGGGGTCCCTGCAGCCCACGGCCACACCAGGGCTGAGCTTCAGTGGTTGAGTGCACAGTGTTCTCAGCCTTTGTAACACAAGGCTGAGATAGAAGCTATCACCCTAAAGAAGAGGGAAGACCATTCTGAGATGCAGAAAGTCTTCAGCAACTGGAAAACTTCAGTTTCCTTTTGTGAAAGACCATCTTCTTCATAACACCAGCAGGAAAGTTTTCCTTTGTAAAAGCTGCTCTCACAGAAGCTGCCTCCATACAAGTACTTGGAGACTCGTGACACAGAGATATGCTCAGTGCCTCCTGATGGACCACTGGGCACACTGCCCCTCCTGATTGCAGGAGAGTTAAGATCCAAAATGTTCCAGGGGTCCAGGCCTTCATGGTCCAGCTCTTCAAACACATCTTGTGCATTCTTTGCTATTTTCCACATAGGGGGCTCCAGAACCAGGAAGTTAATTAGTCTCCTACAGAATAATAATAATAATAATTTTGAAAGTAGCTTATCTAGGCTAATGCTCTTCTTGTGGTGCTGTTGGAAACTTACAGAGACCCCTAAGAAAAGCAGACCATCAGGGGAGGGAAAAATGGTAATTTAAGAAACTTCACAGCGTATTTATTCACCTTCAAACAACAGCACTGGAACCGGCTACGGAACAGGTCATTTAAAGCTTGTTTGCTTTCATCCTGTAGACATATATTGTATTTATTGCATGCAAACGAGACACAGTGGAGTACTTACCCCAGATTAAAACAATGTACCTCAGTGGTATAAAATACAAAATGACTGTTGCTGCTACCAGGACCAGACAGGCCAGGACAGAGAGGAAAGGCACCGTCCAGTTGAATGTGCTGTAAAGAGAAACAATAATCCCCTCTTAATTTGTCTGCTTTTGGACACCGCCTGTACTTTGCTATCCCATAATAATGACCTCTCTGCAGTGCTGCTGCACTCAAATGCAGTGTATTGCACCTTTGGAGGGTGGAGAAGTAAATTCCTGCATCTGGATGCTGTAATAGACTAAGGGAGTTACCCAAGAGGAAGGTATCATGATAAGGAAAGAGAAGGTAGTCTCTGGGGAGCCCAGGCAAGTTGTTAAGCATGTAGCAAGTTGGGTTTGTTTCTCCTTATACATGTCACACTTGTTACACATCTCTGCTCACCAGGCAGCTTTCTGTTACTTGTGGGCAGATTATCTGATCTGGAGACAAGGCCAAACCGCAGGTGCAAGCCACCTGAGCTGGCTCCACTGGGTCACCATGGAGATGGCAGGGAATGTGTGTCAGTGCATGCCTGAAATGGGGCAGGTAGCCAGACTCAGCCCTGTCAGTAACTTGGAATGGATTAATTATGACTGCTGCTAAACAGTGCAAGAGCAGTTAAAGCCATTTCTCTGGATACTATTAGGGATTAATATCCTATAGGATCTTCTCCTTATTGATATATTTGCTTTTATGCCATTACATTTGCAACAATTCCTAACTACATTGTATACAGAAGGCTATCTTCAGTAAGCTGTGTTTGCTGTTTGGGTCAGCATCAGTCCAAGCTTCTGCACGCCAACAACCTCCCAAGGAGAGAACTCTCTCAAGAGGCTCAGTCACCACAGTGACTCAGACTTTGGCAGCACTGCTGCAGAATCCAGGACTTTCTTTCACTCAGACCACTCACCTGTAAGCCCACAATGGACTCGAGGTGAGCAGCTATTGCTAGCACACCTCTGAAGTTGCTTGGTCCCCCCATGCCCTTGTAATGCACAGCTCTACAGCACGCACCAACCACTGAGGTACCGGCGCTACATGAATGGAAATTAGCTCATAGGTGAATTTACAGATCTGAGCATCTCTGTTTCATACAATCCTGCCTGCTACCTTCATCACATCGTGATGATGGGGAGTAGGAAGATGAGAGAAGCAAGTTGGACCACTTATCAGGCTATAAAACAGGACGAACTTCCCTTGACAGATAATAGGATGCTAAAAGAATTACTTTCAGGCTTCAATAGCTGTATTAAATATTAAGTGAAGATAGGTGGGAGAGGATCCATCATTATCAATCAATGTAGCTTAAGTTAAAGTCAGAGAGAAAAAAAAATAACAACCAAAAAAACCCCTGGCAAAACAGCTCAATTCAGTTAAACTCCTAAAGCTCCCTGTGATTGTATAACTGGAGTGACAGACGGAAACTGCAGCACAATTTAGGCTGTCACTTACAGAGAAACTTTGGTGGCAATGTTTTAATGGCACATGACTGTGGAGTTACAATGGAATTCCTCCGGAGTTACATCGGGCAGCCGCATCAGGACCCAAGGTCTTCTTTAAGATCATTGTTACCAAAATGAATACGAGGATTAATAGGGTTTAAGCACTCTTGAGTCTTCCTGCCACGCAGCTGGGGCAGAACAGTGCCTTGTTCATGGACTGGAATACATCTTTGGGCCACTTCCACCCCAGCTGGGGTGTCGGGCGTGGAACCACAGCACAGGCGTTTGCTGTATTTTTAGCTTGAACCCAGCTCCTCCTCGCAGCGCCTTGATCACAAACCATCACTTTGTGTTCAAAACAGAAAACAATGGGGGTCAATTAAGCTCCAATCAAGATTGGGTTATACAAGCTTGTGTGTGTTTGTGTGTGAGGGTTTTTTATAGGCTTTTCACCTCCCTCTCTCACAAGGTCAGGACTGTCCTATCTGCCTCCTCTTGCGACAAGACCCAAAAAAGCCCCCTTGGGGCTTCCTTGTGGCACCACCACAAAACAGACAGCTCCAAATGATCAAGAGACATGAGCATCAAAACACTGGGCAGGGAAAGAAGTGACTGGTAACCCCTGTAACCAGGCTAGGGCAGGGAGGGCATGGGAAAAGCAACATCAGCCATTAATTCCTACCTACATTCCATGAAGGAAATGTTAAAGAAGCTTGTTACTTCTGTGCCCACATCTTCAAGCGATACTGTCTCTTGGTGGCATCATTATTCTTTACCCCATCACAGACCTACAAGACTAGAAATCTGGGTGAATGTGAGAGCTACCTCAGCAGAGTATATGGCTTCTCCTCTTCTCTCTGCTTTGGAAAGGCTTTTAGAGTAAAAGATTGTGTAAGAAGGAATGGTGGTAGGACCGGCCAGGGTTTCCTGCTGCACCTTGCAGTCATTTTCAGAGCAAGAAATTCCCTCCATCTTAATTCTCCTGGCTTTGCTTCATTGCAAAACATGGTTAGGCAAGAAGAAAGGAAAAAATAATAATAAAAACTGGCTTACTTTTTAATCCTCTCTCCAAATGATGCTGTTTCTTCTAAGATGGTTTGAACAGCTATGATGATCTCCTGGACCATGTGGATTCTGTCAATTAACCCCTTTTTCTCAGATTCCTGACAAAACAAAAAGAAACCCAAAACACTCTGTACATTATGAAGAAACCAGGATTCCCAATGCTGCTCCTGGATCCACGAACTCAAGCATATCAGTGAAGGACAGAGACAAGACACACTGTGACCTTATTACAGGCAATCAACATGATAACATAATTCCCTGCCATTTCTTCCTATCCTGAGCACCTGAGTAGAGGTTTCAACATCATCTAGCACAGAGTGCAGGGTCTCAGGCTGGGTTTTCAGTGAAGAACCGAGCTCAGTGTCAGCCAGCAGGGTTCTCATGCAGCCCAGAAGGTAAATCGTATCCTAGGCTGCATCAAGAGTGTTGGCAGCAGGGCAAGAGGGGGGATTCTCTCCCTTTACTCTGCTCTGCTGAGACCTCAACTCCAATTCTGTGTCCAGTTCTGGTGTCCCCAGCATAAGGACACAGAGCTGTTGGAGTGAGTCCAGAGGAGGCCACAAAGATGATCCAAGGGTTGGAGAAGCTCTGCTGTGAGGATAGGCTGAGGGAGCTGGGGGTGTTCAGCCTGGAGAAGAGAAGACTCCAGAGGGGACCTTAGGGCTGCCTTCCAGTAGCTGAAAGGATCCTACAAGAAGGCTGCAGAGGGACTTTTCATCAGGGTGTCTATAGACAGGACAAAGGGTTTGAAGCTGAGGGGAAGTAGAGTTAGAATCAATCTTAGCAAGAAGTCCTTCAGTACAAGGGTGGTGAGACTCTGGAATACGCTGCCCAGGGAGGTTGTGGCTGCCTCCACCCTGGGGGTGTTCAAAGCCAGGTTGGATGAAGCCTTGAGCAGCTGAGCCTAGTGGAGAGGCATCCCTGCCCATGGCAGGGAGGGAGTAGATGATCTCTAAAGTCCCTTTCAACCTAAGCCAAACCAGAAGGAATGCCGAGGACCCCCGAGTCCAGCTGACTTGTGGGGAGTGCTGGCTGCTCAGTGCTTTGCAAGAACAACAACATTCTTGTGCAGAACTTCTGAGCAGCTCTTTTCTGAGCTTTGTAGGCTCCAGCAGTCATGTTGTTTTCTGTATATAAATTAGCAGCTCGAGAGTGAATGCAACATTTAGTTGTGCTTTTTTTTTCCTAACAATCTGTATACAGAGATCTATTCTTTTACTGAGGAAGAAAAAAAAAAAAGGGGGGGGGAATGTAATTTTCCTTTTACAGCAGCCATCTCAACTTCATTTCTTACTGCTTATTTTAGGCAACAACATTACAGGACATTACTACACATGTGCAGAAATAAAAAGGAAGCACAGAATGAATTAAGGGGAAAAAAAAATCAAAATGACTTAAATCAGCCTTGAAAATCAGTATACAATTATCAGCATTCAGCATTTCTTTGCCAGCAATCTAACACACATCCAGGCATGCAAATTGGTGTGGTTGCAGATATTCTAGCAAGAAATCAGCAAAACATTCACTTATTACAAAACACAGAGCCCTGGACACTGATTTTACATCACATTTAGACACTCCAAAATCAGCCCAATTTAGAAAAAAAACCAACAACACAAAACCCCCAAAGAGCCATTTTAAGTTGTGTTTTAACCACTCAGTGCCCAGGAGGGAAATGCTGGTCAAACACACGTTGCAACCACGTTCTCTGTGGTCCTCGGTGGCTTGTGCAGGGGGAAGAGTGGGTAGGTGTAAGCAAGGGCCAGAGCCACCCAGATCAAGGCTGCTGCAGTTCTGCTTTTGGGATGTGAACCCAAATTATTTCCCCATGCAGGAGAGAGGATCAGAGGCTACTTGAAGTCACTCTGGACCAGAGAGGTGAACACTCATTGCTACAGGCTCTTGGCACTACTGTTTGCCAAGACAGGGCACCAAACTACACCACATAGAATCATAGAATCAATAAGGTTGAAAAAGACCTCAGAGATCATCAAGTCCAACCTATCACCCAACACCTCATGACTACTAAACCATGACTTCAAGTGCCACATCCAATCCCCTCTTGAACACCTCCAGGAACAGTGACTCCACCACCTCCCTGGGCAGCACATTCCAATGGCAAATTACTCTTTCTGGGAAGAACTTTCTCCTCACCTCAAGCCAAAACTTCCCCCGGCACAGCTTGAGACTGTGTCCTCTTGTTCTGGTGCTGGTTGCTTGGGAGAAGAGTCCAACCCCCTCCTGGCTACAACCTCCCTTCAGGTAGAGAGCAATAAGATCTCCCCTGAGCCTCCTCTTCTCCAGGCTAAACAACCCCAGCTCCCTCAGCCTCTCCTCATAGGGCTTGTGCTTGAGACCTCTCCCCAGCCTCATTGCCCTTCTCTGGACACGTTCAAGTGTCTCAATATCCGTCTTAAATTGAGGGGCCCAGAACTGGACACAAATATGACCCACCCTTGGATGCCAAGAGGCAGACATGAGAGCAAAGCCCTTGTAACCCTTTGAGATTACTTTGGGCCCATTTCTCATCACAGTAATTTTGGAGTTTAAGAAGCCAGCCAAAACCACCACGGAACTATCAAGCTCCAGACATCTGAATATTTGCCTTTAGGTCGCCGAGGGAGTGCACAATGAATAGAAGCAGCATTTTAAATAATCACACATTTGGGTGTGAAAAAATGAGTATTTTTACATTAATAAAACAACCAACAACAAAAAAAATAAAATGAAACCCTTGGGGTGTGAAATAACCCCAGGAGAAAAATAAATAAATAAATAGTCAGTTTATGTGAAAATAGCACCAAAAGTCATTTTCACAGAACTCCAGTTATAACCTTGTTAGGCTCAAATGTAAATGACACATGAAGATTAGATTCTGTTTAACTATTCACTCACTAGAATGGTGCAATGGTCCCTCAGCCAGAGCAGGCTTTATGTGCACCAAGCTAGAAAGGAGAAGTCGGGGAGCTTTCATGGGAGAACCAGCTGGTTGGAATTTCACTCTGTCCAAATTCAGACAGAAGGGCAAAGAAACCACTTTAGATAAAGCTATATTCCAGGGCAAGCCTACTCTTGCTACCCAGAGCTGCAAAGAAGATCATCTGTCAGCTCTATCTGCATCATGCTGACTTCATTTACACATCTTCGATTGAGCTTAGGGATGTAGTGATAACGCAGTTTAACCAATACAACAGAACTTCTGCTGCAGCCACCAAGAAAAGAAAGCAGAAACTACCAGTTCTTAGGACATAATGCCAGTGGCAGGCATATTCTTACCTAGAATGCATGCTACAATTGCCCCCAGACAGAGGTGCTTTCCATTTATAATTCAAAATACACTTGGCCAAGGAAAGGGCAGAGGAGAGGCTGGGATTAGAAAGCCTTGCATGTGAAAACAGTTGGAAAGCAAAGCAGGGTAGCAACTGCCCTTGGAATGTGTGCAGAATCTTTGGGAAATCCTGGAGATTTGTCAACATCTTTTGTTGTTCTTGTTTTGTTCCAAGAACCTTCAGTCTGAACATCTACACCAGCACTAGACGACTGGTTGAGCAGGAGAGAAGCAGACAAATGAAGCACAGCAAGCAGGATTTTCCAAATTATTCAGGTTCTGGAGGGCTGTTGATGCCTTCTAAAGTCAGCAGCTCCCAAAACACTGCTGAAAGCAGGAAGAGTTCATAGTCCATCAAGGTGACAGTCACTAGTCTGTATTAATGAGTAAACAGGCAACT
The DNA here is from genome assembly GCF_014839835.1 of Dryobates pubescens. NCBI lineage: Eukaryota > Metazoa > Chordata > Aves > Piciformes > Picidae > Dryobates > Dryobates pubescens. Next base: position 2,885,253 of record NC_071628.1, read on the forward strand.
GTCATACAGAAAGCTGTATGTGAATGTTACCATATTTGTGGTAGGTGTGAAGAAAAACCACCACCAACAAAATCTATCTTCTACTAAACACCCTTTCCCATCTGTGCAAGGTTCCACCAACCCAGGTAATTTTTCTCCACCCTCCTCAAGTATCATTCATTTCTGACTTCTTTTGGGTTCCCTATATTATGTTGCTTGAGAAGAGGATTTGGATACCCATCGTTCAAAATCACAGCTCAGAAGCTTTTGCTTGAATTGAAAATAAAATAACCTGCCTGTTTCTGGCATCTCCACCCCACCCCCTGAAAACAACTGTGAAGCATCCATTCCTTCCAGGCCTTTTTCTTCGTTCTTAGCTGATTACAGCACTGTGGGTGGACCAAAACTAGTCTTCAGCCTCTGGGAAAGAATTAACTCCATCAAAATGAACTTACAGCTGAGAATTAATTATATAATCAGTGTGTTACTTCAAATCTGTGCATATCCAGATTTAAGAAACCTCCATTTCTACATTAATTGCCTGAACAAAGCCACAAAAAGGGGTCTTATAAAAGATTAAGCATGTCAGGGGAAGAGAAGAAAAACCTAAACAAAGCCCCCCACACCACCTAGCAAATTCAGAAATGAGGTCTTTTGTGCCCAGCTAAAGTATATGAACTTCAGCTTGCAAATGAAGGCACCAGACCTCTGCCTACTGTATGGAAAGTATTTCTAGATGCTTCTGTGACTGCAATATGTAACAGTTGCTACACTGTAAATGCATTCAAAGGGTTAACACAGCCCTGTGATCTCCTCTCTCTTCCCTAAGATGTTAAGCTGCTCCCAGACATTCAGGGACAGTTGCAAAAGTAACTGTCAAGTGATGGCAAAATTGAGGTACTTCCAATGCCAAAGAGTTTAAAAGTGTGTGAAATATGGGGCAGGTCAGGAGAGGACATCTTCAGCATTAACATGGTGATTCATGGTGGCTGTGCTACAATTGCCAGAGCTGAGCTTGAAAGGGAAAATTGTAAGATCTATGGAGGAAGAGACTGAAGGCAAGAAATACCAACTGTCTGCTCTGCACCAAAGACCAAACACAGTTACTGCTTCTGCTCTAGCGAAGCATCTGTTACTGGATTGAAAACTTGGATGGTGGAGATCTTCTAGATGCTTGTGCTCATTTGTTTCAAGGATTAATAGCTTTCATCTTTACAAAAAGCTGGTCCCTTTTTTTTTTCTTCCAATCCATCCATCAAATAGTTTTCCTCTGGATGGATCCAAACCAGTAAGCAAAACTCCAAACACACAGACAATTTTTAACGTTGCTCTCTAAATGCATTTCTGATGTGTCCTGCAAATATCAAATGCCCGCAACTGAGAAAAAACTCAGGCTTGAAGCCACAAGCAAGTTCTAAATGCTTGCTCACTTGGATTTCATGTAAAACTCCAGCACAAAAAGAAATCTTGCATGCAACTTTCAAACAAGTGGTATTCATCAGCAGATTTTTGGCGTGCCAAGGGAAACTCAATATATAAAGCTGAGGAACACTTGGGGGCAAGGATGAGAAAAAAGGGGAGGAGGAAAAAACAAGCAGAGATTCATACAAAAGAAGGAAGAAAATAGGGTACAGGCACCTAGGGCAGGAATGGAAGTCTTGCATTGCTTTGGGAATTCAAAGAGTCAGCCTGCATAGCTGCCCTGGGCTGGCCTAACTTTCAGAATAAGCTTTTTCACAGTAGTCTCATCATGCCACTGCTGCTCTCATCATGCCACTGCAAGCACATCAGGGCAATGGTTTACCACAACCTATCCCACAAACCAGATACGAATTCCCAGTGTATTTAGCAGCAAACAAGACTGATGGAAAGAGAGTAGAAAGGCAAAAAGCTCAGGCATGCACAGCCTTTTTGCTCCACTATTATTCTGGGGGCTTTGGTGGGGTTTTGCTGTGGCATCTTTTGGGTTTCTTTTTAAATAAAACATGCTGTAGTTATTTAGAGAAAAGCAGACTTGGCCAAAGTTAGATTTAACTTACAGCTTGCTCTGTGCTAGACTACAGAACTCTGACCTTCTTGGTGTCCAGCAAAACCTGTGCCAAACAACATCTCAAGGCCAAAACACTCGGAGATGAAGCACTTCTAAAACCAAAATGATTTCGCTGGGTATAAACAACAGCCACTGGCCTCTATTGTCTGCAGGGAACACTTCACTAACAGCTTCAGTCTAGCAGCAGAATGAAGCTCTTGTGGGAGGTGGTAGCCACGGAGTGACAGACAGTCTCTTGGTAGCTAAAATGAATTCCAGGCAGAGCTTTGAAAATAGTCACCACAGCAACCTTGAACTGGATCCTGCCTTTGGTGGGAGCCAAAGGCAGCTGAAACAAACCCAGCAATCTGCCTTGCTGAGTCACTGTCTTTGCCCTGTGCTACAAAGTCTGCTGCCTGTCAAGGAGGGCTTCTCAGCACTGCCAGGAGGATGGGTACCCAGAGAGGATGGCTGCCAAACTCTGAGGAACTGCCTCATGCAGTCCTGAAACTGTGCATCACAGGATCTTTTTGTTTATTAACACCACGCTGCAAATGTGCCTGCCTGGCTGTGGAAATTTAGCGAATCTGAGTGTACTTGAAATAATTACCAAATAGAGGAAATGCAACACATAGAGGTCAATTTATGCTCTCAGTTAAAAAGGTGTGAAGTCTGGAATAATTCCACCAGAGCCAATAGAATTACTGCAGACTGAATGAAGGACAGCACCACTGACCGTAAAAGGACACATTTTAAAAGCAATGGCACATCATCTGACAGCTAAGGCTGGGGGAGAGCTGGCTGAAAGGCAGAAGATGACCACTTCACACCTTGTTCAGCAATGCTTACACTTTCTGTGCTTACATCAGATGCATCTCATCTGTGCACAGAGGACTAGCAAAAGTCTCCTAAGCACAACCCAAGAAAAAGCTGCATCCAATTGTAGTGCCCCCAGCATGAGAAGGGCACAGAGTTGTTGGAGAGAGTCCAGAGAAGGGCCACAAAGATGATCCAAGGGCTGGAGCACCTCTGCTATGAGGATAGGCTGAGGGAGCTGGGGTTGATCAGCCTAGAAAAGATTCTAGGGAGACCTTAGACTTCAAGTCCCTCTTTTCAACTCCTCTCCCATCACTCCTAAACCTATGAATGGGTGGCTAAGGCAAGGACTGTGCCAATTTATGGGATGCCTATGGATAAGAGCAATACTAGGCAATGCTGCAGTGTAAGAAGAAGTAACAACAGACCATTTATCCTCTGGTTCCTTGAGCACAGGAGGCTCCCAAGCAAAGAGCAAAGCACAACCACAGCAAGCCCTGCACTCTATCTTAACCAGAAGTTGAATGCATTGATAGTAAGCTTAGAGAAAACTGCCAGAAGCTGTAATTGTGTCTTAAGTGATGTCTGGAAGTTTGTATTACACTTCAGTCAAGATGGCTGCAAGATCAGATGATTGTGTGTGCCTACAAGTGTCCCATCTTCCAGCTTTGCACCAAACACAGCTGAGGAGAACAGCAGAATCCGTCCCTTAGGTTTCTCCATCACTAACATATTCATGGTTTGTACACAGAATCACAAGCAAGCAGTGAGAAGGAAGACACCAAGAGCCAGCTGAAGAAGGAACAGCAGTTTCAGGGCATCCACAAACACACACACACCCTGTGGGGCTTTTACTCAGGACATGATCTTGCCCCTAGTTTTGTGGAGAAGGTGTGTGCTTCTTTTTAGTCTGACCATACCCTGTGTGCCATGAGGTCTTTTCCAATCTTTTCCATCATTCTCTTCAGCAAACTTACTGGGAGATGTCGAAATAATATATTGCAATTGTTGTATTGGGGGGGGGGGAACTAATGAAATTATTTATACTTCCAGGGAAGAAAACAATGAGATGATACTGTCTTGAATGACCTTTCCTAAGTATGGGGATGTAGCATCTTACACAATAGACTCTTGGTTCATGTTTCAATTACTGACCTTTACTGGGGAGAAAATTAATGCAATTTTCATCGTAATCCACCCGTACAAATAAGATCCATACGGAAGGTTTCCACATGCTGAATCTAACTCAAATGGAAAATGTCAGCTGTTTGCTACTGGATGAATTTGACTTTAATTTGTTCAGCTGGAGTCCTTCTGAATTGGGTTCATAAAACTTTGTATATTTTTGGTACCTATTTTTGACAGAGAACTTCCTACATTAGAAACATTGGATTTTGCTTCCTTAGGGTTTGGTTTTTTTCCCCCATTCCCTCCCAATATAAGATGCTAAACATTTATTGGAAGCTGCCAAATAAGTTGGCTTAAAGCCACTGTGTCATCTGATCCCTCCTTATTACATCCCAATAGGCAAACAGAGCTATGTGGGCTCACCAAAGGGAATTGTTGCTGCTTTCGTTTTGTCTCTGGCTCTATTTTGAATCAGTCTCCTGATCTGTAAGTAGCAGCAATTTAAGTTTTGGAGGAGATGCATCCTTTTATCCAGACAATTTAAGACTGCTAGAAGACTCCAACACTCTTTCCAGTGGGCTGCTATGATACCCTCAGTCAACAGGGTAACTGTCTACTCTTGAAGCTCCACAGGCATTGTCCAAAAAGAAAAAACCCAAGTAAACTAAACAAATAGTCAGCAACCAGACAAGCTACATTGAGCTGCATGCATCTTGTCTATACCTTTCTACTGGCAGGCAAAAGATGTTTCAGTGAGGTAATTTTAAAACAATCCTTATTCAGACAGCCTGACAGAGCCCAGAGCTGACACACCACAGTCTGAACTTCATGTCCAAGATGGCACAAATCCGAGGAGGCATTCATCCACTGAACAGCTTGTGCCAAAGGGACAGAGCTCTCTTATCTTCTGCAGTCCTCCATGCTGGTATCTGGGGAGGGGAGAGGGGGAAGGAAAGGGGGAGCTGGCAATTAAGCACTGTCATTTCGGACAGATAGTTTAGGTGAAGGGAGTTAATCTGCTCTTGGGTTTTGGAACTAAGCGTCTGTGTATTTATAATTTGTAAACAGTTCAGCTCTTTGAGGGTGTGTTACAATTCCCAGAAGCATGGCCTGTTATGTCTAACATGCAGCAGAACCCAGCAAGGCTATGTGTGTGAGCATTTTGATACACCACCATGACAGGAAACAGAAACAGTGACCTCGTATACCACAACCCAAGCAGCACATTTCGACTTTGGGAGCTCTCGTGCTAGGCAGGAGAAAAAATAAACTACACAGACTTCTTTTTAATGGATGGTTGTCTGTTTAAATGTTGACATTCTTATGAGATAATGCCATAAAATTACATTTTTCTTACATACCCTGGAGAGCACTGGCCACCCTCAGACTTGCAGAAGTCACTAAGAATAACCTAACGTACTTAGAGATGCAAATCAGAGTGCTGGCATGGTCCATCACCGATGCAAAGGGGATACACCCAGGGCAGGATGAAGACATTAAGGAAATGCTGCACAGCCCTGGACATGGGACACATTCAGTGGCTGGAAGCTCTCCCTCCTGATAATTGTGTGTCAGAATTCCAACAGATCCTAACACCAGTGTATCAATTAATTCACATTATGGCTTGCTAGATCTTTAATGCTGGTACATAGAGTGTTACCTTGATGAGAAAGCTTGCAGGAGCTGTCTACTGTGAGTGGCTTTAGCCAGTGCTACAGCTCTCCATTTCAGTCAGGGTGCAACCATGAAATTGGGAGAGGCAACACTGACTACAAAGTGGTAGGGCCAAATAGTCAGCAACTCAACACTGCCTCTCAGGAGTTTTCCCAAACTTGCACACTTAGTCTAAAGAAACCAAGAAAGTGAATGACAGTGAAGCTGTTCTTGGGGGGCAAAAATGAAAAGTGCTCACATCCACAGTTAAGTTACTCTAGTATTTATAGAGAGAATTAAATTTGCTGGAGTTAATCTAGGGGAAATGTAACCTAGGATATTTTGGCTTTGCAGCAATGAATTTGTTGCCGAGCATGGGAAACAGAGGATTAAATACCTATTTAATGCCTTTTCCACCCCCCTCCCCTTCACCTCAGCACTTGCAAATGAAAAAGAGGAATATTAAATAAATAAAAAAAGATAAGAAAGTAAATGGGATTGGTTCCAGTGAATAAGTTACACCTTTAGGCATCACACAAAAGATACAGGGTCAATATTTACAGGTGTCTAGCTTTGGGTGCTCACAACATAGAAATTACTGACTTGTAGAGATACACAGGTGTGGTGGGTTGAAGCTCCCCCCCCCCCAGCATTAACTTTGCCAGTTAGAAGCAAATGAAGCTGTGTCTGCCCCATAAAACCACCACAACAGGATTCCTTTCAAAAAGAGCTACCTTTCATGGAGCAATTTCTAGAGCTCCAGATACCAGTCCATTTAGTTCACCAGTTCTACGATGCGAAAAGTGGATTATAAATGAAAACACTTAAACAACTATTGTGTGTTGCAAGGAAAGCCTCGTTCCACTAGACTGTCTAAAGTTCACTCAACGACTTGGGATGGATTTTTGGTTGCTCATTAAAATGCAACCACCCCAGAGGAGCAAGGTTACATTTAAATAACTGCTCCCATCAATTAGTCTGCCGAGCTTCAATTCCAGCGTCTGTGACTGAGAAGAGTTAAAGTGCACTTGCTAACTGTGGTATTGATTTACTTCTCAATGGTAACAATTTCCCTTTAACACTCTTAAAACACAGAATATTCAAGAAGAATGTTATTAACTTAGCATGCAATTTGGAAGTTTCACATTGCTTTGTGAACATTTTCTTCCTAACAGCTAATGTTCCTTTGCATGCTGTTGCTCGTTAAATAATTCCTCACCTTTTAGCTTTAAAGTATTTATAGATTATCAGATCCTCCTTCACTTACTTATGTTTTTTTCAAGCTGTATACATTAAGTTCTCTTAATCTTTCTTCATGTGTCATGCCCTCTAATCCTTTTATCATTTGTCACTGTAGTTTGATAAACTTGAAAAAAAAAATCCAATGAATTTTTCATAGTGAGAATAAGTAAGTATGCTCCAATAAAATAAAAACCAGGCCTTGCCAATTCCAATTCCTTCTATATTTCAGCTGATGAGCTAAAACCTTTTTTTGTCTCTTTTCTGAAGGATATGTTGAGAAAAACCACTCTTCCTTGAATCACACCAGCTTTGACCTACAGAAATCACAGAATCTTGGAATGGTTTAAGTTGGAAGCCGCCTTAGAGATCATCTGCTCCAACCACCTTGCCATTTACAGGGACACCTCTCAACTAGACTTGGCTGCTCATGACCTTACCCAGCCTGGCCTTGAACACCCCCACAGCAGAGGCACCCATGACCTCCCTGGCAGCCTATTCTAGAGTCTCACCACCCTCCTACTGAAGAACTTCTTCCTAAGCTCCAGTCTAACCCTACTCTCCTTCAGCTTCAAACCATTCCCCCTTGTCCTGTTTCTAGACACCCTGATGAAAAATCCCTCTGCAGCCTTCCTGTAGGATCCCTTCAGCTACTGGAAGGCAGCTCTAAGGTCCCACCTGGAGTCTTCTCTTCTCCAGGCTGAACACCCCCAGCTCCCTCAGCCTATCCTCATTGCAGAGGTGTTCCAAGCCATTGGATCATCTTTGTGGCCTTCCTCTGGACTTGCTCCAACAGCTCTGTGTTGGGAAAAGCCATCGGTACTTGATGCCATCCAAGACTCAAAATGGACATGCTGGGAGATTTTCCACACTCCTAAGTCTCTACACCTCACCCAGTCATACAAGAATCTCTCAGTGCACATACATCAACAGGTGCGTGCTAGGATTTCAAGCACAAACCAGGAGACTGCTCAGATTCAATCGAGGTTCAGAGGTCTCAAGTAGGTGGCACCACGATGGAATGTTACACCACCCAATCTTTTAGTTCTTTCAAGTTTTGCCAAGCAGCACAGAGTTGTTTTCCCACTTAGTGTAGATAGCAGCTGAAGATCTTATGGGGACATGCTGGTGGGTTTCTGCTCTCCCACATTCCTTCTGATTCTACTCAACTGTGGTGGGTTGAAGTTTCCCCCCCAGCATTAACTTTTGCCAGACCAACTCAGTTAGAAGCAAATGAAGCTGTATTTACAAGCAAAGTCTACACTCTCCAATGGAATGCAATGAACATGTACAAATATACAGTATCTACAATACCATACAGATATTTACAATTCATAAACAGCACAAGGACCCCCCTGGCCAAGGACCAGGGGGAGCTACCAGCTTCTGCCTCCCTGCCTCTCCCCTTACCCCCCTGTACAAAAGGGACAAGAGAAAGGAGCAGAGAAGTTAGACTTAGCCAAAGCCAGCTGATAAGCAGGTTATCTCTCCCGAGCGAAGCAAAAGAGCCAGAGATCAGAAGAGAAGAGAAAAGGGAAGGTTTGTTATGGTACAGCTCCTCTTATTCCAGATATTTACCCAATGAATTTGTTTAGAATAATCTTTTGTTTTCCTTTCCATTTATTTATATTTTTCTGTTTTTCTGCTGGAAATCTGCAACTACATTTTAAAGGCACAGACTAAAAGCACCGCATCGACACGAGACACGCTTACCTTATCATCGTCATCCTCATCTTCATCCAAGCCCATGAGCTCCTGTGAAAGCAGATGTCCATGTTACAAAACACTACACTTATTTTTCAATGGCAGGCAGTGTTCAAAAAGCTGATGATACTCCCACATTTCATTACACAGTTTTCTCTCACTTCTGTGGCAAGCCATCAGACCCCCCACCATCCTCACCTTTCAGCAATAACATTCTGTATTCAAGGACCTTTTCCTTTATGCTTTCCTGAACAAAGCATGCAATAACCTGTACAAATTTTAAGTCTAAATAATGTAGTTTGGAAGCAACAGCCTTTCAAATTCATTGCCAACTTTTGCTGCCTATAAACAGCTCTTATTCTGACAAAGGAACCAGAGGGTATGTCAAGGCTGAGGACTCTATACTCAACTTGCTTCATCCTCACTGCCACAATGACTGCTCCCTCCATTTAGGGTCATTACTGAAACATTAGCTGTGCCAGGGCAAGTTTTGGCTCAAGGTGAGAAGCAAGTTCTTCACAGAGAGAGTTGTTAGCCATTGGAATGTGCTGCCCAGGGAGGTGGTGGAGTCCCTGTCCCTGGAGGTGTTCAAGAGGGGACTGGACGTGGCGCTTGGTGCCATGGTTTAGTAGTCATGAGGTCTTGGGTGATAGGTTGGACTTGGTGATCTTTGAGGTCTTTTCCAACCTTGTTGATTCTATGGAAAATACCTAAGTATGAAAATAATCAATGCCACAAATCACAGTCAAAATTCTATCCAGCATTATTTCCTTCCTTTAACTTCTATGCTGACAGGTAAGGGAGAACACAAAAGACTTGGCTAAGGCTTGAGATGAGGAGCATTTGGCCTTCAGTTCAGGTATTTCATAAGATAAGCCTTTAACAGGGTTCTCTGACTTCTTTCACAAGGTCCTGAGTTCTTCTTGGCTATTGAATCGGTGTACAAGTACAGCAAACATGCAAAGAATGTGAAGAAACACAATAAAAAGACAGTTTAGGTTTGGGTCTTTTGGGGATGGGTGGTTTTGTTTGGTTTGGGTTTTGTGTTGGTTGTTTTGGTTTTTCTCACCCCCCCAAAAAAATTGAGTTCCATCTGCTACACAGAAGGTACTGAGAGCTCAAATACCCAGATTGACTCTTTGGCTCTCTGGAATATCTTGAGCAGATGAATTAACACTGATCATGGTTTATGTTTCTGTAGGAGCCCCCGATCTGTAAATCATGAACCATTTTATCAATATTCACAAACCCTGCCAACTGGATCGTGTGTACAAGGTTAATACTGGTGCTCCCACTTTATAGCACAGAAATCAGGGATAATTTGAGGTCTACCTCTGCAAACCCAAAAGGTAGTGCACGTGCAGCCAAGATCTGAAGAAGCAAAAATATCACTGATTCAGTCAAAACCATTGGAATTTTAAAGAGAACCTCTTCTCTGTCACCTAGGACAGAGGTGACTAGGGATAACAGCTGACTGTCTGGTTGGGACCTACAGGTGGTTAAAATCATAGACACACATAAAAAAGAAATCAGGTAATATTAAAGGCATTTTGACTACTTGTTTCATATGATCCCAGTCCTGCAAAGGACACAGGCAGATGCTTATGGAAAATGCACTCCTGAATTTCATAGCACCTCACTGCTCATAAGAAGTATGGGAGGAAAAGGACCCACTTGCGGATGGACCTTTCTTTGCTATCTCTACAACTAACTTCTATATTCAGATAGAGCCTTTCTGTAGTATCCAACTAAATGATGTACTGCTCAGTGGTGCTAACTGATGGTGGAGATGTCTCTGCTTACTGTAGGAGAGTCGGACTAGATGATCTCTACAAGTCCCTCCAAACTCAGTTCTTTCCATGATTCTGTGTGAGACTGCCTTCATCTGAACAAGCAACAAACTCACCTCAGAATGGGTGATGGGTTCCAAAAGGTATTCTCTGTGTATTTTTCCCTGGGTACATTATTATTTTACATCATCTTTTGTATCAAAACCGAGATGCATCTGTTTGTCTGAGATTCACCTGCATGGAAAGGTCTCATTTTCTTGATGAAATGAAGTAGCCACTGAAGACCCATAGTATCATAGAATCACAGAATTGTCAGGGTTGGAAGGGACCTCAAGGATCATCTAGTTCCAAACCCCCCTGCCATGGGCAGGGACACCTCACACTACATCAGATTGCCCAGAGCCACATCCAGCCTGGTCTTCAAAACCTCCAGGGATGAGGCTTCCACCACCTCCCTGGCAACCTGTGCCAATCTCTCACCACCCTCATGGGGAGGAGCTTCTTCCTAACATCCGGTCTGGATCTACCCATTTCTAATTTTTTCCCATCCCCCCCAGTCCTATCACTCCCTGATACCCTAAAAAGTCCCTCCCCAGCTTTCTTGTAGGTCCCTTCAGATACTGGAAAGCCACAATTAGGTCTCCTTGGAGCCTTCTATTCTTCAGACTGAACAGCCCCAACTCCCTCAGTCTGTCCTCACAGGAGAGGTGCTCCAGCCCTTTGCCCATCCTTGTGGCCCTTCTCTGGACATGAATCTTTCAATGTTATTCTGGACTTGGCTGATAATCATTTCCTTACCTTTCCTCCCCACCCAGATCAAGTCTATGTCCTGGTCTGGCTAATGCAACTTTCCCTATTTTCTAACAATGTTTCCATTTAGGAAGGGATGAAAACTGAACTAGGAGTAGCTCCAGTTCACTCAAACTAATAAATTAACTACTGCCATGTTGAATTCCAGGATATTATTTCTTTGTGTCAAATCCAACTGATTTTTTTGGGTAAAGATACACTTCCTGGGTACAAATCTCAGCCATATGTTTTTATCACAAGTCAGAATGAAGCTATGATTCTCCTTTACTGTACTTATTACACATTTAAAAGGACTGTTAAGGACATCCACAAGTTTACCAACTCACAGATTGCACTGGGTTGGAAGGAGCCTTCAAAGTTCATCTTGTCCAATGTCCCTGCAGTGAGCAGGGACACCTCCAACTGAATCAGGCTGCCCAGGGCCACATCAAGTCTCATTTACTCTTATTTCTAAGTGTAATTAGCATTGTTATGCAAGCAAAGACAGGGGTCAACGTCAAACAACTTCTCATTGCCCCACAGTAGCACTTTGCCACATATGTAGTGATGTATTTAAGGTTTTTTTCTCCTAGATCAAGTTAAACTCAAGGCTAAATTTTCAAGGGGAAAAGGCGGCTTTATTCCATTCAAAAGCAGGGGGTGGGTGAGGAGGAATAAGGGCTTCATAAAGCCTCAGATCATAGGATAAAATTCAAAACCAACTAACTTCTTTTGGGTTTTATTGACTTTTGTCTTCTGTGAGTCATGAATCACAAATATGATGCAAAGTGTGTGAGCAGCAGAGGCATGGGCTATAGGAACACGTGTCTCTGTAAGTCTTTCTTAATTCAACTTAGTTAAAAGCATTTTTAGTTGGTTAGTAAGTGAAACCCCTCTCCTACATACTCTTGCTGTCTTCCACTACTGCCCTGAATGGTTTCTTGCTTGAATTGAGTGATGAAAATTGAGAGGGTTGAGGTTTCTTTTCAGTAACTTTGAACCAAAAAATGCTGTTTAGCTACAAAACTAGCTTAATGCCATTGAAATGCATGACAGCTTCCTCAAGGGAAAATTCAAGGTGTAGCCAGGTGGGCGTTGGTCTCTTCTCCCAGGCAACCACCAACAGAACAAGAGGACACAGTCTCAAGCTGTGCCAGGGGAGGTTTAGGCTGGGTGTTAGGAAGAAGTTCTTCCCAGAAAGAGAAATTGGCCATTGGAATGTGCTGCCCAGGGAGGTGGTGGAGTCACCATCACTGGAGGTGTTCAGGAAGAGACTGGATGAGGCACTTGTTGCCATGGTTTAGTTGATCAGATGGTGTTGGGTGATAGGTTGGACTCGATGCTCTCAAAGATCTTTTCCAACCTGGTTAATTCTATTCTATTCTATTCTATTCTATTCTATTCTATTCTATTCTATTCTCTAAAAGTTACTGCTATTTTACTTGCCTGGGCATCTTGGGTGCTGTTGACCTTCCCTGTGGTGACAAGGGAGAAGTTGTATGCAAAGAGCACCAGCAAAGCCAGGGGCACCATGTACAGTTCCACACTCCAGACAGTGACCACGAATACCTGGGAGAAATAAACCAGGAACACAAGTGTTTAACAAGAGAAGTATCCAAGAAGGCCTTACAGTCACTATCCCTATGCACATTCATCCCTGTACCTCTGTTAACCTCATACATATTATTCTGGCAAAGAAAATCTGCTTGCAAAGTGTGCTTTCTGTTGATCCTGTTGAAATCCATTAGGCTGCCATTTGTTAGCTGCTTCTCCCCTGGTTTTGATGAAGCACATGGCCACAAACATAAGGTTAGTCTCAAGGACCCTCTCACACCTGAAAGCCTTTTTGTCTCAGTGGAAGTGTATAACAGATCCACTTACAGAGGTAAACTTGTTCTACTTCATCAAAACCTAATTACCAGGGGTTGTTTCACAAGCTGGAAGAGAGTTTCTTGCTCTTGTACAACCCGAGCCATCCAGCTCCCTCCTCACTCCACAGGGGATGAGCAGCAAATGAATTTTCACCATTAATCTGCCTATGTTCTGGGCACAGCAGCACAGAGAAGGGACCATCACCTTCCAGGAGGCAGGCCTTTAGGTTGCATGTGTGCATGGTTTTGGAAAGGAACACAGGAAGCTCAGTCTTCAGAAGCCTAGTCTTCATTCTCATCCCCTTGCCATTTTACAGCACAGCAGATCCTGATTTCACTGGCTGCTTGGAGTCTCTCTGCCCAGAAATGGCAAGAGCTTGTGTGTCTGAAGTGGTATCTGACAAAATCCACTAATAGCAAAACCAGAAGCCAAACTTTGAAGCTCTGCTCTGCAATTTAGATCAGCGAAACACTTAGCTAACAAGATGGAGACTTAGAAAGCACTCAGGATTTAAAACAAAACCAAAAAATAGATACCAAGCCAAACTGCAATCCCATCTTACAAGTTCCAAGGATACCTGAAACAGGCTGTATACTTGGAGTGCTTGGAAATACCAAGTTAATAAACCAAATCCAGAAGTGCCATAAAATGCACGTTGTGATCCCATTGCCTTTTCTACTCGTACACAGTGTTTCCAGAAGTATTGCCTAATGCTGCCAGTAATGTGAAGCTATTTTAAACAAGCTCCTTCAAAGACAAGGCACAAACATATTTATCTGATTTTTTTCATCCCCTAAAGAAACCTGGAACAATCTGAAACAGAAATCAAGTTTTTAGAATAGAGCAGGTAGGTGAAAATGAGTCAGACCCAGTTAATGTATCCCAAGCTGCAACAATGAGAAAAACTTTATAGGTGATGATCAGAAAGGTAAATCTCTACCTTCCTGCATCCTTGGCCCATCAAACACTACATGTAAAGGCAACACTGGAACTTGGAGAATGGGATACTTATGACAATGTATCTTGTGTTATGGACCTAAAAGTCTAGCCACATCCTACTAAGATGTTCTTCCCAGTGCATTCAGCAGGCTGAGAATTCATACCCCCACAAACCAGCAGCTGCTGTGACTTTAAAACAAGAATTGTCTGACATCAGGCAAATGGCCAGTTAATATCTACCAGGGGCCAAATGCAAAGCAAAAAGCAATGGCTGCATCCATAACCCTGGCCAAACAGCAGCTGTTGCTATGCAAGGAATTAGGCTGTCATCCTGCTCTTGGCATTTATAGCCAGTAAAATAATCTTTGAGATACACTAGTTTAGAAGATGGGCTGACATCCAGACATTATATCCCCTTACTATTGATTTGCACCACTGGAAAGCAAAGCAGCAGAAGACTTGGGTTTGATTCCCCCCCCACCCCCCCTTCTCTTTTAGATCCTGCTTTTCAACACATTAAAAAAATGGAAGTGATAATGATTCCAACAGCCACATTTCATTTGTAAGCAAGACAACAGAACACAAGGATCGTGGCCAAGAAGGCACAGTACTTGATCTGTCTTACAGGAGTCTTGCATGGCTTTAGGTAATAAAGACTTCAAAACCAGTGATATTCCAAGCTAAAAAAAAATCTTCCATAAATGAAAAGTTCTAACCTGAACAAGTTCCTCTGAGGCTATTCCAACTGCTGTGGATGAATCTCTACTTGCTCTTTAAGAGACAAAGGTGAGCCCAGCTCCCATCCTACCTCAAATGTCACTTTAAAGAACAAGGACCTGTTACTGTGTGTATCTACCCAGCTATTTAGTTCAAGTATACATAGATAAAAACAGATACACACATATAAATATACATCTGAGCCTTACAGAAACTCCTTCATGGAAACTCAGAGTGCCAGGTATTAATTCAAAATATCTGCCTCAGTCTGTTGGAGGAGGTCACATTTGTACAATCTCCCTGGGGTATTCATAAACTCAGTCTTCTCTCTACAGCAGAACGACTCCACCGGCAGTCAGCTAGGCAAAGTCCTACAGGAGTCAATGAAACTCTTGAGGAACCTCTCTTCATTCATTCAATTGCAGGACTTGAACCAATTTTAGTGCATCTGTCACCATCCTATATGAACATCACTGCTCAGTTGCAAGTATAATACAACCTTGCAATCACAGGTCATCTAGGCAAGATACGAAATCAAGACCTTGGTGATTTTCGCTCCAACAGTACATTTTCTGTATTATTAAGTTTCAGACCTTAAATAAAACTTAAAAAAATAATTACAAAATCTCAGGGTAGTCTCAATAGATAGCTGAGGCACAGTGTTGCTTCCTCTCCACTGCTGCCTGGTTAATCAGTCGCCGAGTTGTTAACTCAGGCAGCGATGCTTTGATAGAGCTCCCACATCTCCTTATGAAGTTGCTTTGCTGCTGCTGCCTCAGTAAAAGCAACTGTGACACAGCACAGACACAGACAAATTGATTTAGCTATTCAGAAATTATTTAGCCTCGGAGGTATGGGGAATGATTGCTGTGAACATACAGTACATAATAAAAGTTCAGAGGGTGCTTATAAAGCGAAGAGAAATATTTCTGCATTCTAACAACCTCCTGAGTAGTTCTGCAGCAGCAGTTTCCTCAGCAGTTCCCAAACAGACCCACATCCTATTTCATCAACTGTCATGCAGCTCCCCAGCACTGACTACAGCATCAGCAGCCCTGCGATGCAGACACTCACTCTTCGATGGAAGAGATTCTCAATCATGCATGCTGTTATTTTCCTCCCCAGTTTATCATAAGGCATACCTTATGCCTGGGAGACACTCCTGCATTATCCTCCCTAAACTATTCTCTCAGCAATGCTCTTTGCCAAAACTTGGGAATGGTTCACCTGCTGATGTACATAATGGCTGTGGCCAGGAACAATATCTTCTTGATTTCTTGTAATCCCTGGTCTCTCTTTTATCTAACACACAGACTGTCAAGGGTTGTTGTTAATAGGTTCAGATCACTTGCTCAGTATCATAGAATTCAGGGACAGAAACCAAGTCCCTGTTTCAGATGACTCTGTTTTAACAAACCATACATTTTTCAAACCTCATTAGACCAAGTTCTGTCAGACATAATCCATTACATCACCTAAGACTTTTCTGCTGGACTTCATACTGTGCATGAGAGAAGTTAAAAGGACAGTAGCCAATTCCTAAAATAAAAGTCAAACAAGTGGAAGCTAGCTTTCTGCATTACTTCTTTTAATGCAGTTTGAGACTATGAAAGCCTGTTATAGAACTGAGCAATTCAATCCACAGCATTATAAAACAATGATCAAAATAGAAACAGAAACAGCATGGACATATCTAGAGGAAAGGAGGGGGGAAGAAAAAGAGCTCTTGAAACTAATATTTAGACTACAGTTCTACCAAGAAGAGAACAGCAATATCAGAGTCTTGGAGAGAAGGACTACTTGATTTCAGCTGATTAATGTGTTGCTGTTTCAAAGGACCTAATAACTACAAGCTAAAGCTCTGGAGGTTTGGAAGCCGTTTCATCTGAAAATCATTGAAGAGGGGTCCAACTGTTCCTGTCAAGAAGCATGGAGTTTGAACAACCATGAGAGTGGCCCTTTTGACAGCAGTACAAAAGATGAGAGAAGGCAGTCTCAACTGAAAGTAAAAACAAACCCTTAGAAACACGTTTCAAAACTGGGGTTTTCTGCCCCTCTGGTTCCAATTTAGGATCTGACTATTAGGAACAGATTTTAGATGGGTGTCTACTAAAGCATGCCCATAAAACATTTGTCACCAGCAAACCCACAATCATGGGACAGAACAGTTTTAAGAGGTTTAGAAATCTAGCAATAGATAGGCTTTTCTGGGTGCCTTTGCTGTGCAGTAATCACATTTAATTTTATTTTGTTTTGTTTTATTTTGGTTTATTTTATCTTATTTTATTTTATTTCCTTTCATTTTGTTTTTAAACTCTAAAATCCAGGCTCTTTCTGACCTGGTAAGTCTTTGTGAAAAAGCAAAAGATGCTGTGTTGTCTGACAGAGTAAATCTCAGAAAGTAGCAGTGATTGGAGAAGGAGGATAGATTCCATCAGATGGAAAAAATAAGAGTGAAAAGGAATTAAATGCGTGCAAGCAACCAATTGGGGGGGGGGGGGGGGGGGGGGGGAGAGTTATTTTCTTAGCTCCAATGTTAATTAAATTCCTCATCAGTGGAGCTGTGAAAAATATTATTTGAAACTCCAAGTTTCAAAGGCACACAGCATTTAACTGAACTCTAAACTACTACCAGCTTTGTCAAAAGTTTCCTTGCAATTTACAAACACGGTCTGTGCGATTCACAAAGCCAGGAGGAAAAACTCGAGCTGCTACTGCTGTGACTGTCCCAAGTCATGTTTTGAACTAAACCAAAACACTGAATTTGATTTGAGGCACAAAGCTGTGCTCCTCTTTATTTACAGGGGAGAGGAATTACCTATTTTTAGCTTATCTCTGGGTTATAGAGTCAAAAGTTGCCATGTATGCACAAACAGAATCTGTAAAAAAGGAGAAATTTCTGCAGCTAAATATTCAGGGACAGACTCCCTAGCATTTTTATTTTTTTTTAAGCTTTCAATCCTTCTGCCCCAAACAAAATAGAGGATATAAGCCAGTAACATAAGATACTGGCTCCCCAAAAGGGCACTCAAATCCCTCGGAGGCAATAAGCCTGTCAACAACGAATGGTTTCTGACAGATACTTATTCCTGCCCTTCGAAAGGGAGAGTAAAAGAGTAGAGAAGAGAATGAATACATTGACAAAGAGCAGTACATTCATGCATATGCATATATATATATATGTATATTCAGAGGTATCTCTTCCACATACAGGCACTATGGAGGTGCTAACAGCAGTCAGGGCACATGGAATGGACTCAGCCTGACGTGAGTGCAGTAAGGAAGCTGGTGCTCTTGGGCTGGCTTCTGCATTGGACCAGGGAGATTTCAGAAAGGAGCCTTCAACAACTGTGGAAACTAGTCTAATGAAGCCCCATCTCAGGGCATGGCAAATAAATGTTTGAGGCAGTCACACAGAAAGTATTTCTCTCTAATGTGCCTCTCCCAAAGATTTTTCTTTTCATAAATTCATAGAATGGTTTAGGTTGTAAGAATCATAGAATCAATAAGATTGGAAGAGACCTCAAAGATCATCACGTCCAACCTGTCGCCCAAGACCTCATGACTACTAAACCATGGCAACAAGTGCCACGTCCAATCCCCTCTTGAACACCTCCAGGGACGGTGACTCCTTAAAGATCATCTCGTTCCAAACCACCTGCGATGAGCAGGGACACCTTTCACTAGACCATGTTGCCCATCCAATCTGACCTCAAACACCTTCTTTAAGAAGAGATCCTCTTCCAAAGATGTGTTCCAGAATCACTTGTACTAATCCTCTCCCTTGCTGCATCCATATGATGCTCTCCTGCATGGTGCCATGACTAGCTGAGAGCACTCCTGTGCCACTTCATAGCCCCCAGGCTGGAGCTCAAGGAGGGGTCAGTTCTGAGAAGAGCTGCTCCCTCATTGCAATGCAATAAGAGAAGAGGTGGCAGGAAGAGATATTATACTTAAATAAACCAGGACTGTCAGAAGAAACCTGTTTACTTCAGATTCAATTTGCTGTTTTGTGTCCCCAGCAGAAGCATGCAGAACATCTCAACAGTGGCATGAAACATTGTGCTGTAATGAACAGTGATGACCAAAATAAAAATGACCTGAAGGAATATAAAATAGTCTTTAAATATTTATGCCACATGACAAATTATCTCTGCATTGCTCCACACATCAGCATACAACTTAACTAATTTCTGAGGGTGTACCACAGGCAAAAATCTTAGCTCTTCTGTACAAACTGTTGCAAGTGTAAACATGACTGGGATCTAAAACCAAAGATACTCAGGGCGGGGGAAAAACCAAACAAACCAACAACTTAAAAACTCCAAACTATGTCCTAAAATAACTCAGTTTGTATTGCATTCATGACTGAATAAAATTGAGAAGTAGGAATAAAGGGAATGTTTGTACAGTTTGCTAAGCTGTAGATCTGCCTGATTTTCTTCAAAAGATGCTTTGGGTAGCAGGAGCTTGGCCACGTTTGTCCACCTCTGTGTAAGCTAAATAACAGAGCTGTAAAGCCATGTCCTGGCTGCCTTACTGACATGTCCCATTCCCAGCTTGTCCTAGCTGCAGCTTGCTGAAAAAGTGGGCCAGGATGAGGTTAAGGAAGAAAGAGAGCAGAAACACCCAACTTGTGCTGGGCAATTTACATTATGCATGAAGATGCAACAAGAGATAAAGCCTTCGAAAGAGAAGAACCAGGATTATCAGGGTCACAATTTTATCACCAGCATGAACGTTCAGAAAGAATCACAGATCCATACAATTGTTTTGATTGGAAGAGATCTTTAAGACCATCAAGTCCAACCACTAACCCAGCACTGCCAAATCTACCAGTAAGCTGTGTCCCTCAGCACCATATCTACACAGCTTTTAAATCCCTGAAGAGATGGTGACTCCACCACCTCCCTGAAGAAGAGCAAAAAAACCCCAAGGTCTCCCACTTCCAAAAGAAAAAGACCAAACAATGATCATCAACAGCAAAGATCTCTGAGGAACACACACGCACACAAAAATCTCTTATTATTGAAGTCAATATGTGTTGGGGCTTTGCTTTTATTTTCTCTCCCACTGTCTGGCTTAGACTCTTCAGGAGGATCTCGTTTTCTTTGCTGCTGCTGCTAGGAAGTAGAAGCTCTTTTGTGTTTTAAATGAAAGCTGTGATTCATGTGCAATCAGCAGACTAAGAAATGGTGCTTTAAGAAGCAGCACGTTGTTCTGGAAAAGTTGCAGTGAAATCAGAAGAGCTGACAACATTCCAATCTGTTCTCCACCATCCTCTTGGGATGGTAACTTCATCAAGGGAGGCTGGGGTGCTAGACTTTAAGACACTTCAGAAATGTCTTCACTCTGATCCTGAACTACTTTGGTCATTAATACATTCAATGGGTTTATTCTTTATTCCTAACAATGAAGGGGATCAGGAAAAGATAAACAACAGAATAAAAATCAGGTTAAAACCTGCGTGTTTTCCCTCATTTTGGTTGCATTAATGAGATTAACCAGCCTAGGAAATTAAAAACAATATTCTTAGGGATCCTTCTTTTCACAAGGGGCCAGAGAAGTGCCACTCGGTTCAAGTTTATTTCACTGGGCTTATCATATGCCAGGTCTGTAGTTCAGTTAAGGCTTAAATATGGCATTCCAGCTATGTGAAGGCTAGCTGACAAATTAGCCAGTGTGGCTGATCATTTTCAACGCAAGGAGGTGTGCCTGAGGGGGGTCTTCTTTGTCCTTCAAGACGCATATATCGAGACCTCAAAGCCTAACAGCCCACCACCAGACTACACAGCTTTCTTGTGGCTGAGACTTTCTCTTTATCCCTAACCCCAAAAGTGTTAATCGGAGGAAAACCAACTACAACACCACAAGTTTTGGGTTCTATATTTACGTCTGTACAACAGTTTTAGAGTCAAAGACTTCAAAACCTTCAGCGTCTGCAGCCTAAAAGAAAGAGCTGTTTGCTGGCACGCCGACTGGTCTAATTTTTCCCTCATGTTTTTATCTAGCATATTTTACATTTCCTGTGCCAAGTAAAATACAGTTAAGACCCTCCAGCAATGAAGCTTAAAATTGAAAAAACAGGGGGGGAAAAGAAATATTACAACAGTTTTCTATCTTTTGGGGTAATCTGCTGGGACTGGGTCAGGGGAATAAATCTGCATGTTATTTCTGAAGGGGTAACTATCACAGACAAAGGCAGCTGGGGAAAGATCTTAAAACAAAGGGGAGAGTGGCAAAAAAAAAAGAGACAATAATAATAAAAATATATACATAATCTGTTGTTTCAAATCATAGCTAAATTAAATGGTCATTCCCCATCTGTAATGCTTTGCTTCGTTTATCAGCAGGGTCATAGTCCTGAAAGTTATGATCTATTTGCAGGGAAGACAGGCATTATGCAAGTTAAAAGCCTGAGCTTAGAGTAAATAATTCTTCCCAAAAGTGTCAGAAAAAAAAATATCTGTGCTATTTAAAAGGAGGCAAAAATATAGGTTAATTTTATTTATTCTGGATAAGGTGAACACCTTAAAAGGGTCACGAAAAAATTTATCATTGGCAGAGCTGATAAATGTCCACTTTAGTTTGGAGACATATTTGTTAGCATTGAGAGAAACATTAGCAGTGAGGGTCAGGTGGTGATGTAATTGTACAGCAAGTGGAAAGAATATTTGGTGGAAGTGTTCTTTAACTTTGGGCTTTCAACGTGGGGTTACAACTGGTAGCAACTGGAGTCACAAAGGATGTGTTTAAACCACTTTAATGACTTTCTCCTTCGCATTCATAGTAACATGTTAGAGCTGAATGAGTAAAGGAGAAAGAGCTCTCTAATAAAGTGAGTATGCTTAATTAGACTTAATTCAGTGTTTAGTGGCTGGAGGATAGAACAAAAGGTTACTTTCCAGGCAGTCTCCAGCTGTGGCATAAGAAAAAAAATAACATATATATATATAAAAGTAATCAGGTTGTAGTAAATCCACATAAAGGAGGAATAGATGCCTGTACACACTAATGCTGCAAAACTGCCTGGTACCCTCTTTTCCAAAACCTCCAGTCTTAAAGAAATATTTCCCAGACTGAAGCACAGCAGAAGGAGCAAAGGAAGAAAAAAAAAAAAAAAAAAAAAAAAAAAGAAAACCAAAATAATAAAAAAGTAAAATAAAAAAAAGAAAATCCTAGTAAGCCTAGATCATAAATCAGACCTCTGAAATTACCTATAAAGCACATAGAAAGCAGTAAGACAACATCCTGCCAGGCAAAGAATTTTCAGAGTATTCTCTTTCCTCATGCTGTTCATGGGATTCCCCCTCACAGCCTCGTGCTGGAGCCCAGAAGGTCTCTTCATCCACCCAAGACCCATTTCCCACAGTCAAAAGGAAAACAAAACTCATCAGTGAACCTTAGCCCTCCCCCACAGCTGAAACGCACGGAACACTGAGAACAGTGTGAGTGATTCCAACACGCTTAAGCAATTTCAGCAGGTTCATCATCTGCGGTGTGACAAAACTGCAGCACACAGAACAAATGCACGAAGATGACTGGGAGCCTCAGTGTAATTATACCCTAAATACATTGCTATTGTAAGCTAGTAACAACAGCAGTGACACAAAAATCTCCCAAGTACTGAAAGCGTAGCTGTGTAACAGAGATTTTCCACCAGCAGACCTATACCATCTTGCTCTCCAAAAGAACAGAACAACCTTAAAACACCAACACACACACACAAGGAAAAAAAAAAATAGTTGCAAGACTCTTGCAATTTCAGGCAGCTGTTCAGGTAAAACTAAAGCCAGAAGATTGTTTATTTTAATAAAGCTATTATATGTGCAGCTCCAAATTAGGAATGGCAGGAGACTAGGGGATGCCTAAACCATCACCACCTGTTTGCCCTGAAAATCAATTAAAGTCACACTATCACAGCAATCCCTTCTTAGCTAATAAAAGTTATACAGCTTCAACGTGAGACTTTAGGTGCTTTGTGGGAATGTGCCTGCAATCTAAAGCCTTGGGCTCACGTTACTAAACACAACTCTGAACTAAACACTGTAAAACTTTGCCTTTTTGGGGAGGTTGGAGAGGTGTTAAGGGGAAAACAACAACAAAAAAAGGGAGAGATCCTGAATTGCTGTTTTGATGCAGTGCATTGAACTAATACTCAGTAATTTCTGACAAGCCAGCCAGGAACATTAGATAAGAGTTTTAAGCAGGAAAAAACTGAAGTCCTTTATGACACATGCCTGTTCAACGTATTCTGTGCTGCAGAACAGATCCAACTTTACAAGTTGAAAGCAAGGGCAGTAGAGACATCCCAAGTGTTTTAGTAATTAAACGAATATGCATAATGAACCATATGCCCAAAGGGCCTGTTCTGCATGAGGGCCAGATTTTTGTTTGAATTTTTAATTTTTATATACAGATGAAACATTTCATGTAATATAGCAACAGTGCAAAGGAACATGCTAGGCAGGAAGGGATGGAGGAACTACCCATGTGAGAACGATCAGCATACACTTGATGAATTCTGCTCCTCAATTTCCGAGTCAGAGCCAAGAGGGCTTCTTTTTTGTTGGTTTTTTTTTTTTTAATCCTTTTTCTCCTTTGCACAGCTGTATTAGTCATCTGCTCAGAGTCTAGAAAAGAGGCATTAAATGTATGTACATTTATATAGGTCGTATTGGTACATTAAATTGTGTGAAATGGATTATATACACCAACACGTTTAGATGCTGCAAGACTAGCAAAAACACAGACACTATCTCAAATCAAAAAGCTTCTGATCCACACCCTCTCCCCCCTAAAAAAAACCCCACCACCCCAAAAAAGCAACCTAGAGGCTGTCTCCCTGTTCAGCAGGAGCTGGCATGTTGTGTGAGCTGCAGGGAAACAGGACACACATCTGTCTGGGAAAAGGGAACGGACATTTTAAAGGAGATGGGTCAGATTCCACTCTCATTACAATCAAGCTGCCCCTCCTGTCAATGTTAGGATACCATGGTCTGGATGCAAAAACATTACATCTTCCAAATTCTCCAGGGCTTGAGCCGTGCTTCTCCTTTCTCAGTGACATTCACCTTCTTTCATCCCTTGCTCTTAAACTGCCTCTCCAAGCAAAGGAATCATCCTTTGCAAACATAAGCCATCATAATAGGTTAGTTTCCTGAACCAGCAGCAAAACTATCTGGTGCTTCAAACTGCTTTTCAAATAGCCAGACTGCACAACAGCAATCTGGTTCTTTTAAGTGGTTCTGACCTATTGCACAAATTTCTGTTTTGCTTCATAAAACTAGTGATGAGGGTCAGTAATTGTCAGTGCGGACATGCTGGTTAAGCAGCAGAAAAACTCTCCTGCGTGAGCTCTACCCGATTCGAGTAGTTTTTATATACATGATTTAAGCTCTGTGAACCAAAGGAAATCAAATCCTTATCAGACTTAGTGAGGGAAAGGAAAATTTGGGGGTAAAGAGCAAAAAGCGGCTCCCAGCAGCTCAGAGTCAGCACTGCACTTAGATCAAAAAGCAGCACTGCAGCCGGCAGCAGTGGCTGCTACACACTCACTGCCTCGGTACTGCAGAGATGCGGTGGGGAAGCACCGGCTGGGCTCTGAGGGCCGCAGACAATAATGTGATCCACCTCTGAGTTCAAAGTATGACTGTTCAAACTCGGCAAGTTAAAACTTTTTGTGAGACGCTGGGAGCTCCCATCACCCAAGTGTAAATGGTATGGCTTGTAATAGCAATCCTGCTCCCGGCCCTTAAAGTATTTAAAAGCTGAAATAGCGAAGTTGTAACTAATGGCATTCGGTGCTCGCCGTCCTAATTCAGGGTCCACGCTTCTGACGTTGCTTGCTTTACGAGATCTAGTGGTCTCCGTGGAAAGACAGATAAACTTCAACAGCTGTCAGAAGACAAAAACTGACAAGGAGCATCACCTTTCCTGACTGTTTAAATCCTTTAAGGAAGTGTTGGAGCAATTAGAGAGGGAGTCTAATCTTTGCAGAGTGCATTAACACTCTCCGACCTCCCAGACAATAGATCAGACCTCAGACACATAATGCTTCCCTAAGGCTTTTTAACCAGAGCATTTGATCTCATAGTCACTCTGTATGTGCTACTATAGGTATCAGTGTGTAAGGCAGCATTCACTGGGCTCTAAAGGACCACTACCTCTGCCTGGATTCATAAAACTTTAAAAACAGAAAGCAGGAAAGCCACTGCAATGCAGTTAGAGAAGGACTACTTCCAAAAGAAAAAAAAAGGAAAATATTAAAACAATCCAGAGTAGCTCTGCAAAACATCTTCATTTTGATTAATCTCATATTTCCTTTTTACTGCTACTCTTTATTTCCCAGCCTTGGAATATAAATTATTATATTTTTATATATATATGTGTGTGTGTGTGTGTATCTATATATAAAAGCATAGATTAGATTTTATTCATAGAAACAGTTAGCTGATAATCATTTCAAAACACTTCATTTCTCAACCCCCACGGAGGGACTTGAGGGAAAGGGAATTAGGAAGACAGGTCTAGTTTAATAAGGAAATTGAAATGTATCATTGCAAATAATTTTCCCAAATGTGCACATGGAAGTGTCTGGGGAAGTTTTCTTAACTGCTAGGAACAAGTCATCATCTAATTCCTGATGGGCATGTTCAGTTTAAAAAATAATATAAAATAAAGGCAACTAATATCACTGCCTCAGTTATGCATTTCTCAGCTCACACCCTCATCATTCTAAGGAAATTTGCTTACTTCATTTTCTTTTTTAATGGAATTAGACTTCCTTGCCATGGTGTTTTGACAGAGGCCACATCTGAACAGTTCTCAGATGGACAATGCATAATGGGGCTTTTAAGATCAGCTAACTCGATTCCCACCCGCTGCTAAATTATGGGTGCTGCATTTTCACTAAGCAGTGGTGGGTTCCCCCCCAGCCCTGTGCAGCACATTTAAGGTACAGTGCTAGCTAACAATGCTCTATATGAATCTGTCATTACTTTGTATTAGCTGCAGGACTTTGTTTTACTTTTGCAGAGCTACAAAAAGTGCCTTTTGTGAAGTACCTGCATTACAAATAGTTTGTGCTGCTGTTTAAATGGATCCCTCAAATTTGTCAAGCCAAGTGCATCACAGATGACAAAAAGGTCACATATACCTAGTATATTTAAAAACAAACAAGCCTTCAAAGTCAAAGTGTAATGCAGTTATTTCTAATCTGAACAAACAATAGACCACATCTAATGAAAGTTGACAATTGGCTTTGATAGAGAGCTGTGCAGCCTCTCTCTTCCATTAAAAGATGAAAGCTGAAGGAAAGTACAGAAGACGGTGACTTCTCCAAAAAGCCAGCTGAAGTTCTGAGCCTGAGCTGGCAGACTAAATAAAAGCTGTTTTAGGGGAGACTTTTGCTCACATCTGACGCTCACCTTTCAGTGAACATGCTGACTACACAGGTAATGCTAAGGCTGAAATAAAGCAGCGCATCAGGCTAGTACAAAACACTACATGTTTTACATATTGATTAACACTTTTGAAAATCATAGCACCACCTTTAAAACAAAACAAAAACCCCACCAGCATCTGAAACTAAGACCAGCTTGACTACAGAGTGGATGTCACAATTAAGAATAACAGAGTGCATTTTCATGAAGTGTGGGGGGGAGCAATCAAAACTCTGCGGTGCTATTGGTATCAGTGCTTCAGGGATTCCTTTACTGTGGCAATAGTCAAATTTATCAGTCATGACCAGCATGGATTTATTTAGTTACTGTTAAAATCGGATTCCTTGGATGTTGCCATCATCCCATTGCTCTAACTTTACTTTCCAATGAACGCTGAAAAAAACCTGGAAGGGACACACCGTGATTTAAGGTGTTTTTATGTTTCATTATTGCTATCCTTAAACAACCTGAGAATTTTCCTGGTTGCTTCAGACTAACCTCTAAGGTAAAGCACATCTTAATTGTTAGTGAAGAGAAGTAAAAGAGAACAGGCTTCTAAAAAAAAAAAATAATAAAATACCTTTGCTCTGTAGCTCCTAAACTAATCCCCAATTATTTCAGATCTTGTCAAGGGTCCAACACTTTCTGATTTCAAAAAAAAAAAAGCCCCACAAGAAGTAGAATAGTTTAAGAGAAACCCCTCAAGGTGCATCTGTCTCCATCATAAAACCAAAATGTTGCATTACCTTCAAATAGGAAATTTCTTCCAGTTGTCAAGATTTCTGCAACTAGTGTTAGATTAGCGCTGGGAGAGTGGCTGAATTAAATGTAAAATAAAATAGTTCAAGCAAGAGAAAGAAAACCTGCCAGAAAAATCTGACAAAAGCTTGACTGCTAGAGCTGGCTCATTCCTGAGGGTCCATCGCCATCTACAGGCTTTCCTTCCTCTTCTGTGGCTCCTAATCAAGACAGGATTTGCCCCAAAACGACGACGGAGGGGTTTTAACTGATGTTAAATAGCACAGGTTTGCTGAAGTTAATGGAGTTACAGTGACTTAAACCACCTACAGACATGTCTCTATTTATACTCTTATTCGAGAAATATAAAACCTGCCTATATATTTCAAAGGAATGCACTGCTCTAAGATTACAGCTGTGTAAAAAGTAAAAGATTTGCCCTTTAAAAATCAGGAAGGGAAAAAAAAAAAAAAAAAGAAGAAGAAGAAGAAGAAAAAAGAAAGACTAAAATAAGAATCCACCAAATACTGATGGACTTGTTCCACCAATGACAAGGGAGATAAGAGCCCAAAACTACAATCTTTCTGTAAAACTGTTTTAAAGTACTTGCTAAGAGGTGGCAGGGCAAAATAATGTGAATAATGAGACAAACCCAGCAGTTTCTGACTGAAATAAAATCAATACACCTGGGGCTCTGGGGGGGAAAAAAATAGCACATACTAAGAAAGTGAAGGAATTTTATCCTTTTAACGACATTTCATTTCCTAAAGCATACCTTTTTCATAATAGATACCACGGGTTTCCTACCTTCTTTTTGGTTTATAAAGTCTGGGCTGAGCTGTATCCCTTTTTCCATACAGCTTGCATAGTGCAAATCTATGCCAGACTTGGGGAATTTTGCACATAAGCTTCTCAAATTCTGGTATTTCCAATAGTGCTGGGGTGAAGTAGCTTCTCTCTCACGCTCCTGTTTAATGAGTCTCACACAGATGCAGAACTCATGAAAACTCAGAATACTAATTTCATCTTTGTTTATGCAATTTCTAACCCAGGAATAAAGTGAACTCTCAGCAAAGGCAACAGGCAAATTGGGAAAAAAATAGCGAGTGGATCCTGGTATGGGACCAGATAAGCCAGGAAATGGTTACAAAGCAAATTCTCTTGTCAACCTATTAGTCAATTGATAGGAAATACAAATCACTGCTTGGGTTTTGGTTTGGGGTGGGTTTTAGATTTTGGGTTGTTAGAGGTTTTTTTGGGCTTGGTTTGGTGTGGGGGTTTTGCTTGTTTTTCATTTGTTTTTGTTCGTTTTTGTTCTGTTTGGTTTGTGGTTTGTTTTGTTGGATTTTTGGTTTGTTTGGGTTTTGGTTGGCTTGGTTTGGGGTTTGTTGTTTTGGGTTTTTTTTTGCTGGGGTGGTGGGGTTTTGCTGTGGTTTTGTTTTGTTGGTGGGATGTTTGTTTTTTTTTCCCTTCACAAATTCAGAAGATGCTCAAGACATTGAATCTGATGTTCTTCTAAGCCACCTAAATCTGCAGAAGACACCAAAAGAAAAAAAACCTGGCTTTCTAGAAGCATCCACTTCAGTCTTTCCCACATTTTTTTGCAGCAAATTCCCAATATTGGGGGGTGAGTTTGCAAAGTAGCATTAAGATTGACAAGCTAAATTCAGCTTTAGCATATGAAAGTTTTCCAATTAAATAATGATAAAGGCACCAGTGCTGCCATCATGGGTAGTGAATGCAATCTTTCATAAAACAGTTAAACAGTCAAAGACAAACCCCCCATAATTAAATGCTAATCTCTGATTAGTCCCACAGCTAGGAGAGCACAACATATCTGCTAACGAGTGGTTAGAAACAGGAGTTCAGCAATGTTAAATACACAAATCAAACCAGCAACAGGCAGCAGTACTGCTTTACCCTGCAGAACAAAGCAAAAACAAATACAAGATATTAAAACAATAAATAGGGGGAGGGGAGTGGGGGGGGGGGGGGGGGGGGGAAGATCTACAAACCAGTGTAAGATCAACAATAATCTCTTAGAAAACTTCAGAACTTCAAAAGACACAAGATGTTGTGTATCAGAGGGGAAGGGGAATAATGGATGGGGCTTCATAAATCAAATGGCTAAAGTACAAAACAATATAGCAAACTCCAGCCAGACCACAAAGAGGGTTTGCTCTTCATAAACATCAGATCAGGCAGCTAAAATTATTACCAAAGCTCTCTTGTAACTGTCACCTGTGGTGGGTATAATTATAGGCTACTGCTGCAAGCACACCCACGTCATATGGCAATAAAAGGACCTAGAGCTTGCCAAGACCAGGCAGACAATGGAGAGCATACACCACCTGACGAGAGCCCAAAAAGATCAGCCAGGGAGACTAATAAAAAAGACAGCTTTGAAACAAATGGCAACGCTTCCACCACACACACACACACACACAAAAAGAAACCAAAGTGGCAATATCAAATTAGGTGGAAATGCAAGTGCCCAGCAGACTTCTCGAACAGGTCACAACTTGACCACAAAGGCAGCCAGGACTGATTGCAGATGCATTTAATTTTTAGCTGTAAAAAGCCCATTTTCATTAAGTTGTTGTTGTTTGGGGTTTTTTTAGGGCTTGGGGGGGTTTTGGTGTTGTTGTTTGGTTGGTTGTTTTTTTTTTTGCTTGCTTGTTTTGGAGTTGGTTCATTGGGGTTTTGGGGTGTGTGTTTGTTTTTTATTAGATAAAATATTTACACATCTGGGCTTGGTGTTGTGGATATCGTTAAATAGCCAAACAGATAAAAACAATGTACTTCTGAGTTCTGCATGTGGACAGAGAGAGAGAAATACAGAGAGAGAGGGAAATACAGACAGAGAAATACAGGCAGAGAAATGAAGGCAGAGAGGGAAATAGGGAGAGAGAAGGAAATACAGAGAGAAAGAGAGAAATACAGAGAGAAAGAGAGAGAAATAGAAATAAAGAAATAGAGAGAAATAGACAGAAAGGGAGAAATACAGACAGCGAGAAATACAGGCAGATAGATTTCAACATAAGCAGCTTGTAGGTTCACATCTTTCTTTCACCTTGCTTTAATTTTTCACTGAATGCCTGCACACAGATTCCTGCTGACCAGCTGTACAGAGGCTTACCCTCCAGCAGGACTGGGCTTTTACCAGAATACTTTGAGTAGAGTTTAACACACACAACAAAAGTACTGAAAGGCTTTATCATCAACTCAAACCAACATAATGCAATTCAAGAGGAAGAGGTTCTCTCATTACCAGGGATACAGGAATCACTCCTGTGTGATGCATGCAAGTTTGGAAGTACATGGCATGGAAAGCACTACTATTGCTCAAAAAATATGAGCACAATATAGACTCAATTGAAGAGGAAGCTCCCCAATCCTAAATGTAAGGGACTTTCTAGATTAAGTGCCTCGTTAAGCAGGCCTAGAGGAAAAGAGCATTACTCCTCAGATGCAACCCCCCCGACACACACACAAAAAAACCCAACAACTTTTGTTTTTCTTTTGAAACATTTCACTGCTAAAAAGCAAATCCCCTAAACCCCTGAGCTGGAAACATAAGCCCACGTATCCTTTTCAAAGTTAAAAGGAATATTTGCACTGGGCTCTGCTCAGCTCCCTCTCACCCCTACTCCAAAGCTTCAAACTTGGCTTTTTAAATCTTGTTTATTGTGTTGTCAAGCTTCTAAGTGGTTATTTCCCTATTAACTTTGTCCTTGTTTGTTCTTGCATTTTTGAAAGAGCTGGAAATAACATGTGTTTACTTTGCTGTATGTCTCTCAGCATCATCAATATCACTGTTGCTATTCCAGGAATTTTAACTGCTGCAGCAAAGCAAAGCCTGGGATCTCAAGCTTAAATTGTATTCCCCCTTAACCACAGAAGAATAACACTGGCAATGTAAAAATTGCTGGGAGAAAGGGTAAAACCATCAGCTTTAATTGTCTAGAGAAGCCTGTTTCCCATCTGATCAGTCCCTTGCATGTGTCAGGTAACGTGCTCCTAACAGCTTTGCAGGCAGAAACAGTGAATTTTCACAGGCACTGCCATGAGCAGTGTGGAGGGAGCAGGATGTAAATGTTTCCTCCGTCATTAGGAAAATGCTTTTACTGGGGTATAATAGCTTGAAATAAAAACATACCTCTGATCCAACCTTTTCACTGGAGTTCAAGACAATAATTTTAAAGATGGGCCTTTGCCAGGGATTTACAGAAGGAAAGAGGGGAGGAAATGTTAGGGGCTCTGAAGAATTACTTAGCAGGTCAAATTCCTGAAGCCTTCCCTGCCTTTCCCTGCTCCTTCAGCACTAGCTCTAGCCTTAAGCATGAACAAATTTTTGTCCCACAGTGTCATTTTTCTGCCTCCCTGCTGAAATAGGAACTGCATTTGTGCCTTTGCTTATTGCTTCTTTAAAAGTATAGCCAAACAGAAGCTGCAAGTGAGCTGAGAAAAGCCCTTCGCAAAAAGCTCTACAGGAAAGTGGAAGTACAGACCATCTCTTTTGCATTAATACTTCTCTTGCTTTAACTTTTTAACTTAAAATAAAAAGCTTTTTCTTTTTCCAAGTTCCCTCTTCAGTGTTTGAAGAATGCTCATTCTTCACTCTTTAGGATTACATCTGTTCATTTTATTTAGCTTTTTTTATGTGGAGACGTTTTAATCTACCATTACTTTAATGCTGTTCCCAAAGAGTTTGGGAACAATGATTTATATTTTGTCTTCAGCTATGAGAATGAAAATAAAAAAGGGAGGAAAAAAGATGAAAAAAGACTATACCCTTGTCATCAGTTACACATGTAGTCATGGCAGGGTGGTTTGTGCTTTGTATCGGGGAATTGCTTGCTCAAAATTAGTGAGCAATTGATGGGGAATATAAGAAAGATTTTAAGGATGCTCACCTGAGAGCACATCTTTGTTCCTCACCCCATAGAAGAGTGAGTTATTATCATCTACTGGTAAATCACAGAATGGTTTGGGTTGAGAAGGCAACTCCAAAGGTCATCTAGCCCAGTCCCCCTGCACTAGCAAAGTCTCCGTTAAAACCAGCCTCTATCCTCTGCTTGGCTGGCCAGAGGTCCAAGAGATGCTTGGTAACTCAGTCTCTATCCTACATTGTTTGGATTTTATAGCTGTTACTGGTCTCCCTTCTCCATAGATTTCTCATGTTCCCTGTTAAACTTTTGTCCCAAGAACTTCTCTTTCTTGATCTACAGCTCCCCACACATCAAGGAAAGAAATAAATCACTGTGCTGCAAAACAATGCACAAGTTAAATTGGATTTACCCATATATTGTTGTCATGTCCAGGGTTGAATTATGCTTAGTACATACAGGACTAGAACATTTTGTGATTTGCTTGGGAAAGCCAAACCATAACATGCAGAAGACCCTTGTCCACACACAGAGTGAAAGATTTACCCCAAGTAAACTCTAGATTAAGAAACATCTTTCCTCAGGGAAAAGAGCATTTCTCTCTTACTGATATGCAATTAGCAATTTTAGGGGACACTGCCAACAAGCTAATGGCCTTTTGCCTTCGGGTCAACAGCATAAATATAGCCCAGCTCAAAAGGGATTAAAAACTGTTCATGTCTAATAAGATGGTTGGTGTCTCCTCTATGAGATGAGTTTAACTGGGCTCAGATCCAGCTCCCATATCACAAGCTCAAGTGACAACATGTTGAACAGCACACTCAGTAGCGATGCCCAGAAGCCCTTGGACTGCAGAGTCTAATCCAGCTCTCTGCTGCTATCCCAGAACAGGGCCGAGGTAAACTGCCACAGAAATGCACATACACGCAGCCTCACCTAGCTTGCCCTGGGACCTCTCATGCTTCCTTTTGCCCCTTTTGGCCAATGCCAAAAAGGAGCATCCTCCTGCTCTCTCTGGATTCAAAAAGCTTTAGAGATCTTAGTGGAGAAGATTTCCAAAATTTCACCTCTGCAGCGAGGAGCTCAAAAGCTTAAGTTAGGATTTCCTGCCGAATTCACAACCCCCAGCAGCTCTGTTGAGTATCCACAACCCCCAGAGCTTCCCTGCTCTTGCATCAGCTGGCTTTTTGGGAAGCCCAGACTGCTCCCACACCGGTCATTCTCCCACCAGCTGCCCATCAATAAATAGTTGCAGTCAGTTAGACCAGAAACTCCGTATTACATTGCATCACCACACCTTCCTTCCTTTCCTCCCAGTCTTAACCCATCATAAAATAATTACCAGACACAGTGCAATGTCACTGCAAAACAAATAAATACTGCCTGTGCCTGCTGCATTCCTCCTCTGGCTGGCCCAGGCTGCCAGCTAGGGCTGAGGTGGAGAAACAGCTTCCACCTGTACCCAGCCTGGCACAGCAGCCTTCATTAGCAGGAAACCTAAACCTGATATAGTGGGACAAGCTGCCAGCAAAAATGAAGTATGCTGGCATGGGTGAGTGTGCAGGGACCCTGAAGCAAATCATCAGCGAGCCCTGCCAGTCACACCGGAGGTGCTAGGGTGGCTGCTTTCCCATCGTGTGCCTGATCCTGTCAATGTCTCTTGCAGCTATCATGCAAACTGTAAAAAAAATATACATGATAGTAAAAATTCCAGTCAATATATCCTTTTAATTTGCACCAGATTATAGGGTTTTTTTAATGCAATTACTGTAATTTCATTAAATGACATAATTACCATTAATGCAGAGAAAACTGTCAATAGAAGGTGTAATTATGTTGTATAAAATCACAAGCACAATGTGCAACGATGCATAATTCCTCATGAAAAAATCATTCAGGGACTAAAATTAACTTTTACAATATTTTTAAAATACATATTGTACCATAAGAATGATTCAGTTATTATGGACTTAACTTCTACAACCGGGGAAGAAGGGGGAGCGGAGACGGCAGGGAACGTTGTGATATGGAAGGAAGGAGTGATGAGGACCAGGTTAAAAACACAATGTTCACCCTGGCAACTGGGAGCAAATTGTCCAGGGTAAGATATGAAGAGCCAGCCCTACAGGATGTACTAGTATGCCTCTGGGTGTCTTCAAAACAAAGCCCTTTTTGAGAGGCAAATTTGAGGCAAAATGGAACTTAGCAGGTTGAGTACAGAGATAACTACGTCAAAATTAACCAGAGTAGAATGGTTGGACATCTTGTGGGTCTTAAAACTCTACAAATTCCTCCAGATCCTGAACTGAAGAAGGGTAATGCATGGGCAAAGTCTTTTATGATCTCTCTCCTGGTTTATGAATGCTTTTTACTCTATATGCAACATTTTCCACACCTGGGGATATTCCTAGTATCTTGGGGTACACACACAGAGGTGTGTCCAGTTTTCATACAACCATGAGCTGGCCATGTGCTCTTGTGGCCAAGAAGGCCAGTGGTGTCCTGGGGTGTACTTATTAGAGTGGGAGTGGTGAGTAGGTTGAAAGATGTTCTCCTGCCCCTCTACTCTGTCCTGGTGAGGCCACATCTGGAATGTTGTGTCCAGTTCTGGGCCCTTCAGTTCAAGAAGGACCTCAGGGAAGTGATTGAAAGAGTCCAGGGCAGAGTCCCAAAGATGACAGAGGGAGTGGGACAGGCTCTGTTACGAGGAAAGGCTGACAGAATTGGGGTTCTCTAGCTTGGAGAAGAGGAGACTGAAAGGTGACCTCATTCATGCTTATAAAGATGTGAAGGGCAGTGCCAGGAGGACAGAGCCAGGCTCTGCTCAGTGATGTCCAGTGATAGGACTTTGGGCAATGGGTTCAAGCAGAAGCAGAGGAGGTTTCACAAGAACATAAAGAAAAACTTTTTCACTGTGAGGGTGACAGAGCCCTGGAGCAGGCTGCCCAGAGAGGTTGTAGAGTCTCCTTTTAAGGAGACATTCAAAACCCATCTGGATGTCTTTCTGTGTACCCTGCTCTAGGTGGCCCTGCTCTGTCAGAGGTATTGGACTTGATGATCTTTTGAGGTCTCTTTCAACTCCAACATTCTGTGACTCTGTGATGAAATTTACCTTTTAAAGAATTGATCAACAGGAGGATGAAAAAACAAACATAAAAGGAAAAGACCTTCTCATCCTATCTACTCTTACAGGCCAGTCACCCCTCTAACCTGCAGGGTGAAAGACAGCTCTTTGGTCTTTGCTCTGGAGCTTCCTTCATTTGGGATGGTCCGCAGTCATCTGCAGCAAATACACTGAAATATTGTCTTCAAAAGAACCTTTAAGTGAAGTTAATTCACAGACAGTAAAAGGGAAGGAAAACTCCTGGAGATGTGTCTGTTATTTTGCTTAATAAACACAACTCAGAAACTTTCTTTCTGCATGCTGGACCACCACAAAATGATTTTGCAACCTTTAATGGCATACCAAACATTTGAAGCATGAAGAAAATGTCACACTGCAGAAAAAAAGGCAGGCAAAACCTTTTTGTGCTTGAGTGGACTATGAGAAAATTGCAAATGGGGTGTTTACTACCGAGAGGGAGAAAGAGAAAGCGGAAAAGTGGGACAAGCAGGTGGAGAACTTGGTTCTTTGTTTGCAGAGCACAGCAGAACTCACCGACCAGCCTCATCCTTTCTGTAGCTTTTCTAAAGCAACTTATGATTACCATGAAGAGAAGAGATTTGCAAGAGGCAACATCAGCAGAGCTGCTTGCATGTCAGACATATCATAACCTGCAGCAAAGTGCCTCCTCATTGCAACAGAAGATGGAAGAATCAAGACCTATCAGATCACTGCATCACTCTGTTGGCCACCATCTCCTTCCTTTCCTACCACCCAGTTGCCATATTAAATAAATAAATAGCAAATAAATAATATCCAGAGTGATCAGAGTCACGGCCATCTTCAGTTTTTGGTGCAGGTTGGTGAACACCTTTGCACCAAGTATAGAAAGGTCTCATTTCCATACCCATCAGGCCCAATTTGGCCCAAGATGGCTTGAAACCTGCAGCCCTGCAGCTGTGCAGCTACTACATACCAATAACAGCAAGCTATAAAGGGCTTTATGCTGGTGGAGGAGGAGGTATGGAAACACTTGAGATCCTGCATCACTTAGCCTCATGCAATGAAAGAAGAAATCCACTTACCACAAATGCTATCATGCTCTTCACTGTGGACTCCCAGAGAAAGCAGCTCCGGAGGAACTGTATTGTATTCCATATTGCCATGGTGATTTTTTTCACACGATCAACATTTCTTGATAAGATCTGATAAATATTGAGTGGGAGGAGGGAAGGAGAAGAGGAGTTTAATCAAACACATTTAATATCCTACTATTGCTTCAGAAACAAGGATAATTTAAGCTACAAATGCATGCCAAGGCACATATTACAAATAAAGCCTCTATTTCAGTGACACACTCCAGCTCCTGTCTGCTTTCTGATTACACCCAAACCTTCCAGATTTATTCTTGCCCTTAGAAAGAGAGGGGGAATATAATGAAAAAAAAAAGAAGGCACATCTTGATGCAGAAACTAAACACAAATGGTAGCACAAACCTACCTTCATTCCCTTTCGGTTCTCAGAATATAGCAGTGTCTTAGGAAAAGGGTCAGAGTGAATGCAGTCAAAACACTGAACCTCCTCTCTACACGTTTTGGATTAGTCCACAGAAATAAATAGGGAATTTTAGCCTTATTATAGTGCACCTTTGTTTAAAAAATAGGAAAAGGGCTACTGCTCTAAAATCCCATGGACTTTTCTTCCTTCCCAAAGAAGGCTCTCTTTCGCTTTAGGGGCTGCAAACTGTGTAACTAGACTCCTACTGAGTCTAGGAGGCTCTAAAAATCATTCCAGCAATAACCTTACCCTCGCATCCTTATTGTCCAACCTTATTTCATTAGAGACCTTGAAAGCTGGCAGCTTCTTTTGAAGGTGAGTTGTGAGCACAGACTCCATGCTCAGGGCAGGGATGAGTCAGCCCTTGCTAAGGTGGCTCAGCAGCAGTGGCACTTGCTTCATGTCTGTCTGGGTTTGGGCAGCACCAGTGGTGGCATGGAGCAAAGGTAAACATGAGTGCAACCCTTCCCAGGAGCTGTTTGTAATTGGCCACTGGAATGTGCTGCCCAGGGAGGTGGTGGAGTCCCCGTCCCTGGAGGTGTTCAAAAAAGGATTGGAAATGGTACTTGAAGCCATGGTTTAGTTAGTCATGAGGTATTAGGTAATAGGTTGGCCTTGATGATCTCTGAGGTATTTTCCAACCTTATTGATTCCATGATTCTATGAAAAAGGTGCTTACAACAGTCCAATACTTGTTGTTTTTTTGGGGGGTGGGGGGGTTGTGTGTGTGTCTTCTACCATTTGCATCATAGAGTGAGCAGCCCAAGGTGATCCTCCTTTGGCAGGGGGTTGGACTTGATCTTGAGAGGTCTCTTTCAAACCCTAACATTCAGTGATTTTGTGAACTATCATTTCCTCCACTCTGAAGCATGAAGCAGAACTACTGATGCAAACCGGATCAGAAAGCAATTTCACGTTGACACAGAAAAACCTTCTAGTATCGACAGAAATAAGCAGCATTTACATGTGTTCAGCATTTTCTGCATAAATAGGGTTTTGTTCTTGCAACCATGCTATGCTACAGCAATTCAACTCTTTCCAACCCAGATGTGAGATTAGCAGAGGCACAATTTTCACCTTCTTAGAAAATTTCCGGTTGTCCTCCGTGAAGCGCTTCTCTCGGGGCTTGAAGGTTCTGATGCTTGCTTTTATCTAACAAAAAAATAATACAATACTTAATTGAAGAAAAAAAAAAACACATTCAAAAAGATGCAATGTAGTTTGAAGTGCATTATTTCATCTTTGCATCACCAGTGTTAATTGGGAATGGCACAGTTTCAGGATCTTTCGCTCTTTTCGGCCTCTACACGACATAAGAGGAACTGCTGGGAGAATTGTGGATGAGTTAAATTGGGCAGGACTGGGCTCACCTCTGTGGATGAGTTAAATTGGGCAGGACTGGGCTCACCTCAGCAAGAGCAGAGCTGTGGTGCAGCCCTCGATGGCCTTAGTAAATAGGATTTAACTCGGTAAAAGGCTGTGGGGCATAAACAATTGAGACTGACTCAGCCACCTAAAACCTAAGTGCACCGTGTACATGCCTCATTAATTTTCCTGTCAGCACCCTGGGAAGGGAACATCGTGGGTCAGCTTTTTGGGAAGGAAGTAGGTGTTAAAAGTAATGTATAGTAGCCTAAACATTAAGCTCTCTATTTTTTTTTTTTTTGTTGGCTGTGGCTGGCATGCAGTAGTCAGCACCTCCTTCCTAAGGCATTTGTGATCACATGTCAGTCCAAAACTGCCTATGCATTGTCCTATCCACCTGGAGAGGCCATCACAGAGCTCTGATGTCCTGGTACTTCATCAGTCACAGTGTAAAATATCCCTCCACCAGCAGAGGCAACCAGATCAGGACTTTTCCTGCTTGGCCCCTGGTTTGTAAAGGATCACCCCTCCACCTGTGTCCTTGCAAGATTCACGTTTCTTATGTCAGTGATAAGCAAAGAGAAAATATTTCAACTTACAGGATTAAATAGGACATCCAGCTCCAAGTAAATTACTCCTTTTGAAGCACGTTCCAAGTCTTTATTCTTCAGTGTGTAGCAACTTTGTTTACCATTTCTAATCTATAGTTTGGGGGAGGGGGAGAGTGAGACAAAAAGCATCAATATTTTCCTGGCTGTAATTCACAATAGAACTTAAAGACACTACAAACAAAAAAAATAAACAAACAAACAAAAATCCCAGGCACAGGAAGAAAGGGGGAAAAAAGCTCCTGCTAATGTATTTGGAGCCTGAAATACAAAATGAGCGTTGGATTAAGAGACCTATAAAATTGCAGATTAAATCTCTTATGGTCCAACTTTAATTTACAGACCTTGTACTTTATAGTAGAGCAGTGCATGCAATAACCAGTCTGAAAATTCTGCCCTGGAAGCCAGTGAGTTGATGGGAAGTAATCAGCCTCTGTTATTACAGGTTTAAAATGGGATTTTTCTTCCAAAGTTCAGGAAGAGAGCCACAAACAACAGTTTACCTACCCTACCGCACACTCCAGCACACGAACCCACTCCTTAACGCTCAGTTTGTTGTTAAGGTTGTCAAATTATCACCCAGGAAACAAACACAATCCAAAGAAATTAATCAGCCTAAGTGGAGCAAATGCTAATGTAGCAAATGTTCAAAATGAACTAATTTGTGGCAAAAGACTTCTCCCTCCACCCCACCCCTGAATTTCAATGCCATTTCTCTGCTCTGAGCCGCCGCTTGGCCCCATCTCATTAAACATCTATTGAAAAAAAAAAAACCCAACCTAACAAAAAATTCAACAACAACAACAATCCTCCCTCACCATTTTGTAAACTACTTGGCTCAAATCAAAAGCATTCTCTCTTCAAAAAGTGATGGCAGAAATGTATTTATTATACACAGTAGGATATGTATTGATTAAACATTTGGCTTTTTCAGGAAGCAGACCGGTTAATTCCAAACAGCAATAACATAAAAAAAACCCTGCAGCTCACCAAAAATGCTCCATTCAGGGACTGTAACGATCAAAGTTTAAAGATAAGGGAGGAAATTTGGGGGCATGAAATTGCAACCATATTTAAAATGGCTATTGCTGCTCTGGCTCTTAGAAGAGGCACTCATATAAACCATGGCAGAAATGGGTAAGGGGAGGGAGGAGGCATAATAGGAACCAAGTGGTTTCATGAGACACAAGGAAGGTCGCTTTCCTTCCCACTGTTGCTCCACTCTTTCTGTACCAAAGCCCTTCAAAGCACATGTGGGTGTTCTGGCTAACAGTTGAATGGAAAGAAGGCTCTCACAAGCACCATCTTGGCATCCTCAGTGGTGTCCAAACAGGAACTGCAGGGTCCTGCACCGGGGCCAGAACAATCCTCACTATCAATACAGACTGGGGGATGCGGTGATAGAGAGCAGGGGGAAAGACTCTGTTTTAAGAGCTGGAGCTGGATCAAAGAGGTATGTTCACACTGTAACTTGCAAATCAGCAACAAATAGCTTTCACCTCTGTGTCTTCATAAAATAGGAGCTGGTTGTCTCTTGGGAAACTTTTTTTGCACTGTGTCATTATTGTTGTGGCTATTCTTAAACTGACCAGGGCAGAAAGTGCAAGCACAGTTTTACAGTCAGCTTTGTTTAGCATCTTTAATTCTAAGTGTTTGACTTGTAAAAGATGTGCAATTATAACTAACAGTCCAAAACTAAACATTCATACAGCTCCTAGCTTGTTGGGCTCCTTCAGAGGAAAGAAAGCACAAGAGGGAAGGACTGGCTACAAAATGGCCTGTCTCCACTGCACTTTCATTTGGTTGAAAGAAAAAGCCCTGAAAAAATGTCAAACAAAAAAGTCTCTCTTACAGTCTTGGCAACGTCCTACGCCAATGCGGTTCAACAGAAGGTGTAAGGTAATTCTAACACCCGTCACTGCGTGGAGATTAGTTTGGTGGCATGTCTCAACTGTGCCCAGAAGAAAACATGCAAAATAGCTTTTAATACTCCATGTTTTCGTCACATGCTGTTCTTGGGCCAGAGTTCAGATTCTGTTCAAAGACTCTCTCAGCCGTGAGAGACGGACAGTAACTTTAGTTTCATCTTGGATCTATTTCTTTCCCCTCTCTGGGTACTTTTCCCCTCTTGGCGGTTCACACAGATGGCTAAACTTCTCTCTCCAGCTGTGGAAAGGGTGAGCAGCCAGGGCTGGGGTCCCAGGATGAACCTCAGGCTCAAAAAGATCGTATTTCTTCTATCATCCAAACACCTTTTGCTACATCTCTCGAATATTCCTGTTAGCTGTGTCTAAAATAGGTTATCTTTCCTATCCATGTTTACATTTACTTATGGGAACAAGGAAGAAAAGGAAAATGCAAATGAAATGTGCAAATATCTGCAGGTGAGATCCTTAAAGAGACACAATCAATATTATTCCTTTATTGATGATGTTTTATATCCTCACTGAATACCAAATGCCTGCATTCTCTGACAGCTTCTTAACAGCATGCAACATACTGGGGCTCAAGCACCGGCCAAGACTGTCCATAGCTATAAGATTAAAGTCAGGACAGTTGTGCCTATCCCATCAACTTGCTTCACTTTGCAAGGTTACCATCAGAAAACTTCTGAAAAAGAAAGAGTCAAGATTTGTTTTCCCCAGGGAGCTGCTGATATTTGGGGCATTTCCCTGTTCTGGATCAACACAGAAAGCAAAAAATATCAACATCAATATTTTCACAGAAGAATTCATCTTTCAGTCCCTTCTCCATATAGGACCACACAGAAAACAAAGATAATTATCAGCTGGAAGAACAGCTGCAATTCTTCATGCATTAATTTTTTGGACACCTGAGACAGAAACAACTTCTAGAAGTGCTTTGACTGAAGGGAACCATTCAGGCACACAAAACTGCTGCACAGTCAAGGCCCAAAGTGCACCGGGTTCCTTTCAAATGAACAAATATATTTGCTAAACCCTCCTCACAGACATCCCCAGTAAAACAAATGTGACTAAACACAGTATTGATGTAGCCAGCCAATGCTAAATCTATTAAGCAGCAACCTTCTGACCGCTTGGGAATTTTAATGAAATAGCGAAAGCCGAGATTGATATGACACAAAACACGGAGCAGACAGGACCCTTACGCAGCAGAGGGTGGCTTTTTTCCTTGCTGTTGTCTCAAAGAAATATGGTTTGGTGGCTCCTCTCTCTCTCTCTTTTTTTTTTTTTTGCTCTTTTTTTTTTTTTCCCCCCACATTGATTGTAAGAAAACTTCACTCTGTATCCAGCTTTGATGCAGATTCAATGCCACATATTGATGACCTGACAGAAGAACGCTAGGTTAAACCTCTGTACATCAACACCCGTGACGTGTGGAAAGGGCAATGGCTACTCTCCAAGGGTAATTCATCTAAAGCATTTGGGACCTCCGATATTCCAGCTTGAGCTCATTGCTGATGCACAATGTCATACAGTTTACCCTGAATAACATCAAGCTGTCTTGAAACAGGCACACGCCTACCCGTACAAAGGACATATTTCCCTAGTAAAAAGGTGAAAGCAAGCCACATACTCAATCCACCTGGATATAAATGGAGAGGTATTTTTGTTTCTCTCCAGTTTTGCAAGATACTTCAAATTGGTTTTGTATGAAATGCCAGTTCATTATTCCCAAAACTTTCACTTTTAACAATCCTCTGTGAGATCTGAAGTGAAATGGAATTTTGGGTGCTCGGCAGAGGATTGATACCCAAAGACCAAAGGGATCTGGAGCTGATGTTCTGGAAAGAAAGCAAGCAGCCACGTGAGCGTTTCCAGGCAGGCTGAGAAGGAGCTGAAAAGCCTGGAAGCACAAGGATCCTAGGTGAGACTCAAGAAAAACATCAATGCTGATACCATTTCACTGAGTAGTGTACAGTCAGGGGATAATTTAATTCCTTTTTTGATTTTATCTCTTTCTGGAAGAGATGTGGGAGGTTTTTTCCCCCATTCTAAAATGTCTAGTTCACGAGAGGGATGAAAGTCAGAATAGACTGTCCACTTCACAACTGCCTCTATCTCATAAATGCAGCATTTCCACTTCTCTCAAATCTGAAGCTTTCTCAATGAAAAGGCTGTGCACTTATGGTCAAGTGCTAAGTAATTGCAGCCATCAGGTGTCTACTCTGAGTCCAGGCCACGTTTTAAGTAATTATGCTTGTGAAAGGCATCCTACTTGTTTTCAGTGTATCACTGGCTACTGACCTTGCTTGGCACTTGAAAACATTTCATAGACCTCTTCCTGTTTGCTCAAAAAAGGGTGCAGCTGAAGTCTACTTTGAGCTGATAATTTAGCAGATAAAAACCAGTCCATTCCGTGATACAACTTCACTCAAAGATCTTTCTACATGAGGATATTTGATATACTCTGCTTTCAAATTCATTGAAGCACACTTTATGCTCCCATGTCTGTAATAACTTGCAGCCTTCTAGGAGATAGGAGTCTCTTGAAGCAAAACCAAAAAGACAGACCCTCACAAAGAGAAACACCGTTGCTTTTACCAAGAGCTAGGGCACAAAAGAGCACAGAGATGGAAAGGACTTCTTTGATCATTAGTTCAAGTCCCTCAAAACTACAAAACTTCTAAACCTGTCAAATGCCTTTCTTGAAGCAGTAAAGTTTTTGCCCTACTTCTCCATTTTCCAGGATCTCCTTCAGTTTCTAGCACAAAAGTTTCCTCTGTTCAGTGGTGTAAATGGTCTTCTCTTTCAGTCCCCA
The DNA here is from genome assembly GCF_014839835.1 of Dryobates pubescens. NCBI lineage: Eukaryota > Metazoa > Chordata > Aves > Piciformes > Picidae > Dryobates > Dryobates pubescens. The sequence goes on from NC_071628.1 coordinate 2,928,355, forward strand.
CACTCTGGGAAAGCAGTCTCCCTCAGCCCAAAAGTTAGCCAAGCCAGGCTCTATAGGTCACCCCCAGCAAGAAAGTGATCCATTTTGCTGAATATCTGTGTAGCACTGATCTGTGTCTTTTCCAGTTTACATTCTGCTTCTGTAGCTGATCAGAGCTGAGTTTGAGATGAGGTCCCTCATATGTGCTTTAGAGGAAGACAGCAGTTTGACATGAAGAAAGGCAGGATTAAAAAACCCCCGTACAATAGGTTGATTAACATGGAAGAGCTAAAGGTAAAATGCAAGCAAAGAACCACTTCTCTCCCTCTACCCTGCACCTACCTACAAATAAAGAAAATTCCTAACTCAGTGTAATGCTAATCAATGTCTCTGCAGTGCATTAATGATAGAGCTGTATGAGAAACAAAGCAAATTGTGTATTCATCCAGTATCACTTCATCATGCCCATCAAAAGAGCAGGAAGTTCTCAGCTGTATTCATCATCTGACACTTTCAAACTCCTCTCATACTGCCCAATTTGTGTTTCTTATTTGGTGCCTGCAACAAGCCCAGATGATGGTCAAGGATGAATGTAAAGCATGAGTAATTCTATGTATTCTATGTATTCTAATTCACTATCTCTGAGGTTTTGGGCAGTACAGTTATTTGTGTGTTAATGTGATGATGAAGGTGTACATGCTTGCAAAATGCCAGAGTAAGGCTCCTGACTATATTTAACCCAAAATTTGTGGTGAAAACACTTGATGGCCCTCCAACATAGATCTTATTCAAGGCAATTTTCCATTAAGAAAAGAATCTAGTCATCCATGAACAACAGCTGAAGTAAACTTACTTCATGTGCTGACAGTTCACAAGTCAAATCTGTGCATTTTAAGAGAGAATTAAAAAAAAACCCAAACAAACCCAAAAGGCAAGTCAGAGAATCACAGAATGTTAGGGGTTGGAAGGGACCTCCAAGATCATTGAGTCCAACCCCACCGCCAAAGCAGGATCACCTAAGGCAGGTCACACAGGAACACGTCCAGGTGGGTGTGAAAGTCTCCAGAGAAGACTCCACAACCTCTCTGGGCAGCCTGCTTCGGTGCTCCAGCAGCCTCACCTTGAAGTGTCTCCTCATGTTGAGGTGGAAGCTCCTGTGCTTCAGCTTGTACCTGTTGCTCATTGTCCTATCGCTGGGCACCACCACAAAGACCCTGGCAGCTTCATCCTGACACCCACCCTTCAGAGATTTATAGACATTGATAAGATCCCCTCTCAGCCTTCTCCTGCCCAGATTAAACAGCCCCAGTTCTTTCAGTCTCTCTACACAGGAGAGAAGTTCAAGTCCCACAATCAATCCTCTTAGCTCTCTACTGGATTCTCTCCAGCAGATCCCTGTCTCTCTCGGACTGAGGAGCCCAAAACATACATTTATGTTTTCAAAAAGATAATTCAATACAAGGCAAATATAAGGCCTGCTCAGATAGAAAAATTAAACCTATATGACTTGAGAGGCTTCCTTGAGTCTAACTTAGTCTCTTTCAGCATATTCATCTCAATGGTTCAAAAGACACCTTCAAATTTGTAGTGAAAAGGACAACAGACATCGATATTCCCAGTTCAGGAAGAGAGCTTAGTAAACTGCAGTTCTCTGAGCAGACCAATAGGTAGAAAATGCTTTTTAATCAGAAGCAGAGATGACTATATTTACACTAGATTTGACTGAAATAGGAGGCAGAGAAGTTTGGATGGGAAGGAAGAAGATCAGTTGGCAAGGGAAAGTATAAACAAATATTTTTTTGCCTCAAACCTTGGACAAAAAGCCTATGCTGAATAGTTTGGACATTACCACACACATGCACTCCCCTTCTCTGCCTTGTTACATGCTTCCTAAGGGATACTTGACAAATGCCTATAAAATCAACAGAAAATCCAAATCTAACATCTTCTCACTGCGAGCCCACACAGCCTGCTGCCGATCACGCAGACCATTTGGCAAGCACTGGGTCTGCAGGAGAGCAGCTGCTCCAGCCACTCTCTTCCAGTAACATCAGAGATATGAGGACTTGGGGAAAAATTAACCAAGTGATCAAAAATGGAATAAAAGATGTTAAGAGGTTTTTTCCTCCCTGTAAACATCAAATCATCTTCCCTGCCCAACTGACTAATACTGTTCTAAAACTGGAGATATTGACAACTCAAGCCACTAAAACAGACAAACAATCTAAAATATCCCCAGCCTCAAAAAAGAATGTGAAGTCCAAGCCATGGAGGGAAGAGGGCTGTAAAGCACACAACAGCAATGGGGCAAGGAAGAGCTCAGTATTTACTCCTCAGCTTCTATAGCTTTCTCTTGCTATATCCCCCTAATGCAGGGGTTCCCCTCTTCTGGACTCCAGCATAACTGGGAAAGAGCACACTTGCCTGAAGAGAGTCAGAAACACACTTGCCTGAAGAGAGTCAGAAGCCACATTGTTTATAATTTGCATACACACTAAATAATGACAAGAGAGGAGCACATTGGCCTATTTCTTTGCTATTATAAACCTTTCATAGCCTGGGACCAACTCCTCTTGAGTCAGTTGAAGAGTTTTCTGGGCAGTTTGTTATTTATTCAGAAACATCAAAGATTTGCATTTCCCCTCTGGTCTTGACTGGTGCCTTACCTAAGCCATGCTGACTCTGCAGGGTGTATATAGCCTGCTTTGATCAGATGAGACCTTTGCTTTCCCTCCGGTTTCTCCACTCTCTGCTAAGACAGAGCCCCACTGACCCGTTAGTGCAATGCTGTCTTCCCTTCATCAGTCCACCTCCAAAGTTCAAAGACAAACTCTTGCCTCAACCATGAAAGATGTGTGCCAGGCTTTGTGCAGAGGCAAATATACTTCCAGAGGGACATTTTGAAACACTTCTGCAATTCTGTACTCTATAATTTCAATCAGGATCCACTGTCTGCCGATGTGAGAGTGCTATTACCCACAGCATCACACTGTGCATTGCTGAAAGCATCTCACTACTGCATGTATCACGGGAATCACGTTAGCAAGCATGAATGTTCACACAGGGCTCACAAATACCTGCCTCACCCTATTCTCTGCATAGAGAACCTACTGCACAACATCAGGGGCAGAGAATCTGCTGCACAACATCAGGGGCAGAGAACTCAAGGAAATCTCCTGCGTACAGTTAAATGTGTTTACACAACTTGACTGGTAACAGCAGAAGAGTCCCATGGATGTTTCAAGCCTCACCTACTAATTGATATAATAAAAGTCACAGCCTAGAAAGTTCTTTGTAACTATTACTGTAAGTTACCAGAACGTTCTGTGGTGTTACACACACATGGAGCTGTTTATGCTTTCTTGATCTGCTTTACTGACTCTATTATGACCAGCCTTGTTCCAAAACTAGGTCTTACCAAACACAAAGCTGCTTTTTTCCCCCATTTCTCTATTAATGTCTTTTAATGACCCTTTTATGTTCCCTTCCCTTTAGCTTGGCCTTTTTTGGCCATTTCTGAAATAGCTTCAACTCTCCTTAATCTCCAGAGTGACAACTTTCCCTCAAGCTCACTTTGTTTCCGTTTTTGATTTTATACTCCCATGGCAGCACTCACTCTTCACATATTTGTTTACAGAACAAAAGCCACCAGTCCTTAAAAGCATTATAGTGTAGAAAACATCCCTTTTAGGTAATTTTATTCAGCTGTGCCAATAACAACAGCTATCACTAGTCAATCCTACTGTGATGTGCAATTACTTTCCCTTGGAGTAAAAAGAAGCAAGACTGAACAAAGACATGCTTCAAATGTTACCTTCAGAAGATGATGTGGAAATATGCAGCACAACTCAATTATGTTTTCAGACCTCCATGGCACACAGTGCTGATGAAATACAGACACTTCTGCAATCTTCCTTCCAATCAACCAAATTTGTACTTGAATGGGTTGGCAATGCTCAGTACACTAAGGAGAACTATAAACACTGCCAACTAAGGCATATATAGAGCACAGAACCTGTTTATCTCTGAATCTGTGTTGCTTTGTGCTATGGGGAAAAGAAACTTCAGCTCATTCCCAGAAAAACCATTGGTGTTTGAATGATATAATGGCAAAGGTAACTTACAGACAGCAAAGGGATGGCAACTTTTCCAAGAAAATCAGGAGGCTTGTCTCCATCTTCATCAAACACTGTCACTTCCAGAACATCATGAATGTCTTTAATAGGGCTGGAACAGAAATGCAGACAGTAATAAATAACTAACTAACTTCGATACACAGGCACACAGTCTCCTTCACACTGTTTTACTAATTAAGTCTGTATTACCTTGGGGTATAAAACTAGCATTTAATTAAATTACCCCCCAAAATGAATCAGATGATGGGTATTCCCCAAGCTTTCCCCTCATGCTTCCATCCCATAAGTAGGTGAAGAAAATAACTAGAGTCAGTGACATTGTTGGTGCATTGATGATGCTGCCAGTGTAAAACTCAGCTCTCCAGCAGAGAAGCTGGTGACTGAGAGAGGGCAAGGGCTGAATTAAAAAAAAAGTCAGACTTAAGCACTTGAAAAGAAACAGCCCAGGAAACAAAACTCACATGACTTCATTTGACTTGAATTATTATCTCCCTGCTAAGGGAGAATTATATTAAAAAATACATATCAGAAACTTATCAACCTTAAAGGCCAAACACACAATGATTTTGTTCCATCCAGGGCAAATGAACTGATGTGGCAGCAGGCACTTGATCTTCAGTATTCATCAGATCATTAATAAATCAGAATCTCATTTGAGAAAAGTTGTCTCTGTGTGCCTGCAAAAGCATGGGCAGGGGAGACAACTTAGGAGTTGTATTCATTATCTCCTCTTTTCCTTTTTCCACGTGCAAGAGTCAAAGAAAGAGGTATGTGGTACAGTACACATTTGTTCTAAGTGCAGCCCAAAAGAAACTGGCTTCAGAGCAGTCCTGCTCCTGAAACCTCTGCCTGCAGCACAGAGCTGTTCCTCACAGATCAGAGTCTGAACCCAACAGCCATCTGACTGTCTCTCCAGCTAGCAGCTGAAGCATGTTCTGTGATGTGATCCAGTGGCAGCCAAACCAACATGAAACACACTGTTTGCAAGACATTGTGGCTTTAAAATACATTGAAACCTGACCATGCTTCTATATCCCCCTCCAAGCCATTATCATTTTCCATATGTTATAGCTACCAGTGGTATCAAATATTAAAACCCCACAGTGACACACACAGATAAGTGTGTTGCAGAAAAATCTGAATATGATGGGAAGGCCTCTCTGTAGGCATTGAATGCTCCAACTAAAATGGATTCATCCACTCACAACAATCTCCTCTGCTCCAAAATAAATCTGAACCATCAATAGCTTTTAAGGTGCTTAAATGATGTTTTTATATATCTATTTTTTTAATGGCCAAAAATATAAGTAGACATGTGAGAGCCTGACTGCTCTGCAGATTTGGTGCTTGGACTGTACTCATCTGTCCAGCCTATCAAGGTCCCTCTGCAGAGATCTCCTACCCTCTAACAGAATAGAAATAGAATAGAATAGATTAGGAATAGAATAGGAATAGAATAGAATAGGAATAAAAATAGAATAGGAATAGGAAAGAATAGAATAGAATAGAATAGAATAGAATAGAATAGAATAGAATAGAATAGAATAGAATAGAATAGAATAGAATAGAATAGAATAGAATAGAATAGAATAGAATAGAATAGAATTAACCAGCTTGGAAAAGACCTTTGAGATCATCGTGTCCAACCTATCATCCAACACCATCTAATCAACTAAACCATGGCACCAAGTGCCTCATCCAGGCTCTTCTTAAATACCTCCAGTGATGGTGACTCCACCACCTCCCTGGGCAGCACATCCCAATGGCCAATCACTCTTTCTATGAAGAACTTCTTCCTAACACCCAGCCTAAACCTCCCCTGGCACAGCTTGAGCCTGTGTCCTCTTGTTCTGGTGCTGGTTGCCTGGGAGAAGAGACCAGCCCCCACCTGGCCACAACCTCCCTTCAGGTAGTTGTAGAGAGCAAAGAGGTCTCCCCTGAGCCTCCTCTTCTCCAGGCTAAGCAACCCCAGCTCCCTCAGCCTCTCCTCAAAGGGCTTGTGCTCAAGACCTGTCCCCAGCTTGGTGTCACCTGCAAATTTACTGATGATGGACTCAATCCCCTCATCCACATCATCGATAAAGACATTGTGATAGATTGGACTCAATGATCTCAATGGTCTTTTCCAACCTGATTAATTCTATCCTATTAGGCATGCAACAGCAGTAAGAAAGTCAGAGAGAATCTGTAGCTGACATTTGAATCCCACAGGAAGTATAGACACAAACTTTCATTTTAAATAAAATAACTTGGGATTCTTATTAGATTTATTTTGTTGGTTGAACATCCAACAAGACTCATCTGCTGGCACAACCTCAGAATAAATAGCGATGAGTGGAAGCTCCATGAGAACAAAGTAAGAGAAAGGACTCCAAGAGACATGCATTCAGCTGCACCCATGAATTAAACAGGAATCCAGCCAGGTATCTCTACCAAAGTGATCAGAAATGTTTTCTTATGCTCACATCCAGCCCAGTATTTGCAGATGTTACTTTTACAAGAAGCTCATCATTCTCAAACTGTTCTTCCAGTGGACAGGTGCCGATAGCATCAATGCTCCATCAATGCTCCTTGCCACAGAATCCTACATTCTTTTATCTCACAGTTATTCACAAAAATCTTTGTCTGCATAAAGTTAAGGTTAAAAAAAAAAAGTGCTGCTGACAGCCACACCTAAATCACCTTTTTCTCTTTTTTTCCTATTAATGAAGTCATCAAAGCAAAGAATACTTTGTCTCCCATAAAAAAATTTAAGCTTTAAATAGAGGGCAACCTATGTTTGCCTGGTTTAAAGTCAGAAGATAATAGCAGGAACAACATGAGCTCTAATTTTCTGCTTGCTTACAAATTAAACAAGGGTTCAATGAAACATTTTATTTCAAATTACAGTAAATGCAAGCGTGAGTATCTGGTCTCCACTTTCTGTTCTATTATCTCTTGGATCCAGCTATGACTCCATTATGTCTCGTCATGATTCTTCCTATAAATACCACAGTAATTTTTCTTTTAATGACTTCTATTAATAAACTCCATGCAAGAACTAGTAAAAGGCAAAAGGCTTTAATTGAGTTACATTTGATATTTCTCCAACATCCTCTCTGACTGTGTGGAAGGGAAAAAAGAAAAAAAAAGACATATCTTCAACTTGACCTCTGTATTTTCCCAAAGTCGATAGCTTTTATAGCTAAGCTGCTAACGGCTGGGCACTGCAGCCTGTTTGCAAAAGCAATTCACTTACAATGTGAAAACTTTGTTCCACTCGGGATTGAGGTTCTTGTAAACGGTGTGTGTTTGAAGGCTGTCGTTTCCCAGCTCCAGCACACAGAAAGGATCACTTTTACCTAGGGAAATAACAGAGAGATTAAAATATATATATATTTAAAATAATAAATGGAGTTGACTAGTTTTCATATGCAGCATGTACTCTCCTCCTTTGCAGTCAGGCTGAGGAAGTGACTGGTGAAATAAAGTTAGGGCCATCAAGGAAACTGCAAATTGCCTTGTTGGGTTGCAATGGCTTGCTAGATAAATAACATCTCTGACGCATCCTCAGTTCTGCAAACCCTAACACTTACCTTCCAAAGCATTGTGGTGGCTCCATTTAATACCTGGAGTCTGAGGCTCACAGTGAATCATCTCTAAGTCTCCATAGCAAGAAAAAAAATCAAATCTGCTCACTTTGACAATTACTTAAACAACATTACATAGTGGTGCCATCATCCTGACCCAGGTAAGCATCAGTGCTGCAGCTGCAGCTCTCTGTTTTACCCTCTGCTTGGAGTTGAGATCTTCTTTAGCTGCTTATAGCATTAAGTGATCTCAAAGGTCTTTTCCAACCTGGTTAATTCTGTATTCTGTAAGTACCCACACCATGAGAAGAAAAGCAGGGTGCTGTCTGTATCACCAGCCTTTCTTCTATTAGCTCCATGTGAGCAAGTCCTTGAACCTACCAAGACCATACACAGTGCCACAGGTTACACAAAACCCAACACCAGCTGGAGACTTCGTGCACAAATCTGGTACCACACTTGAAGTTAATGAACAAAACCAACCCCCAAAACAAAAATCCATGCAACCTCCTCTCAAAAGAACAACAACAATGTGGAAGCCATTATGGCAAAGACACATTTGCTGAGGATTTGGGGTTTTCTGCTAACTTACACTACATGAATTTGTAGCATTGACAACTTCTTGCAGCTCAGCAGTTTCCACCATGAGCAGAGTACCATTTATCAGCACATCTGGCACAATATATGATTTAATCTCATCTTCTGTGCTCATGTATAACTCAGCCACAGACATTCCAGCCTAACTTTTATATAGGCAACTAAATATCTCAGGGATTTAGATAGCACACAAACAAGATATGCAAGCAAAAGCTGTCATTTCCTTAATCCTTATTTTTGGTATTATTAATGCAGAGCCCTTAAGGTGCTTACTCTGAGAAGTTTAGAAACTAAACAGGAATCTTTTCAGTATGTAAACAGTGGGTATTAACTAGTCAATACTGGTAAAGTTTACAGATCATGTGTGTTACTGGAATCTATTTGTCTTCAACATTTCAGCTTACGTGCCCGTCCCTTGGTAAGCGTGGAAAATGCATGTAGCCTTTCAGAGAAGCTGCTTGAAATGCAGGCTGGTATATGCCAAAAAAACAACCCCACTGTGTAATTTGGTATTCTGAAGGCTATATTTTGGTCAGTGAGCAAATGCAGTGTTTGAGAAGAACCCTCATGCCTACACAGAAAACATCCAACAAAGCACAAAAAGTCATCCCCACGTCAACAAAACTATTATCTAGGAACACAAAAGTAAGAAAGGCTCAAACAGGGCTAGCTGGGGCTCGAAGAGCTTCTCCACCTTCGAGAGAGCTCTGCAGAAACTAGCCTAAAATTTATGTCAGATGGTAAAATATGGATTTTCAAAACACTCTTCACAAGCAAAGCAGATCCCACGTTGTTTTCTGATAGCTATTATTATAGTGGGCTAAAAACTTGCAATTAAAATCTAGAATGCCAGCGTGTAATTAACTGACAAGAGAAATCCCAAGTGGCACCAAAGTGCACTCTTCACTATGGGAGTAAGGCAGAAGGTGGCGTTACACTTGTCATCAGGTCTGCACAAGTTCACCCACACAAGGCTCACGACTGCTAAGGGATGGGAGAGTGAAGGAATGCTACCTGCTGACGTGGCTCCTCTATTAACCCTCAGAAATCTTTGCACTCCTTATTGTCTCTGTGGTTGTTTTCCCCCCTTTATCAAAATTTCAGCTAGACTTCAAAATCACTTTGATCAATACCAATAAATCTGAACGGTCTCCCTGGCAAGGCAGGAAATATGGCACTGCTCTAGGAGGGCTCTATTATGGAAGTCCATAATTGCTGCACTAATCATTTATGAATGGCTCAGAACAGATAATTAATCTTTATGTCTCTCATTTCACGATCAGAAATTATGCTATTTTTACCTAAAATGGCTGCATCCTTTTGCAATTTGGTGAGTCTATTACAGCATAATACTAGGATATTTTCAGCACTGCCATTGAAAAACAATTTGTCATTTGCTTCATGAATCAGGCTCGAAGCCTGGGTTATTTTGAATATAATGACAGACTGAGTAACCTTTTACTTAAGCAGAATTTCATTCTGTGCTATGCACAAGGAATGTGTGTCACATACTCTGCATGAAAAGTCTTTGAATTGCAGAATCAAGAACCTGCCTTGTCTCTTCCAGTGCTCATTATCCACCCACATGCTCCTGCTTAAGCACTGGGGAAAGGGTGCCCAAATCCACCACTGATACAACTGCAGTGATGTTTTCCTAAAGGGTACATAACCCACTGGGCTCAGCTCTTTCCCTAGACAGCTTCTGTGTTAAACCCTCACAGATTTCTAGATAGCCCTAGCCTTGCTGTTAGCCAAAGGCTCCCCTTTGCTGTAAACTCCTTACCAAATTAGGTAGGAAGGTGCAGTTACACTCTAATTCCACAGGGTCATACACTTTATGCCCATCTAGAAATGCACTCCTGCACAGGCTACCTTTCATTAACAGAAGAGTTTCTGTTTGTTTTCAAATGAAGTTCTTCAGTTCTTTACAGTCCTGCTGTCTGCAGTAACCTTTTTCCCCATTCCAAGGTTAAGCAATGAATTGAAATTGAAATAGTACTGTGATTAATCTTGGGGTTTCTCTTTTGGTCCTCATTTTAGGAGGAGCATTGTCTTGTTAGAATATCTTGATGAATACCAGGGAATGGGGCAAGAGTGTTTTCTCTTGAACATCTTTCCTGCCTTTATCAACAAGTTATCTTAAAAAATTACTGTGTCAGCAAATGCACAACACACAATGCTGTGTTCCTGAATTACGAGCTGCTGCACAATACAGAGGGGAATTAAAAGGTCTCCAGAATCCGGGAGAAAATGGTAATAAAAATAATAGTATCCAGGCAGTCACTACAGAGAAGCCTCTATTCCACAGACCTTCCCTGGAGAAATAATATAAAGTTGTATTCTTAAAAGGTGATAGCATCCATTGCTGACAAAAGCAAGCACAATCTGAGGTACAGCTGAGTGGAAAATCCATCCTTTCCTTGGAGTAAGAGCACTACACGACCATGCCAAACTGAAGCCTCAGACAAGCTGAAAGAGGAACCATCACACTCGCATCACTATTGCTGGCAAGCTTTGTTTTTCAAGGGAGAGCCTGCAGCACCTCCCAAATCCCCCCACTCAGCACCATCTCACATGCCCCCACACTCTTCCAGTCTTGCTCATGAACTCACAAGGCACTTGTTAAAATATGGGGAGGCTGTGGTTGCTTTTCAGGCACCATCACGTTCTACGTGATCCTGCTAGAAAATACAGCAGCGCACCATGCCAAGCGTTAAGTTATTGATCACTAAAGGGCAGATCAGATCTCCATTCACTGGGCTTTGCCCCATACTTTTGGGATTTAAAATCTTTTGGTTCCCTGAGGCCAGGTTTCACCTCTGTAGAAATGCTGGGAAGGTTTACTTTTCCTTGATGAACTGACGGTACAGCATAAAGTCTGAAGTGGCACTCACAATATATTATAGCATCATATGCTGCAAAACAGAAATGAAATACCTGCAAAATCTGCTGCCAGCAGGTCCACTGCCTTTAAAACTTTGACTTGTAAGAAGCCAACGTCCTTTATGTCCCGAAAGGAGTTCCTTAGACACTGCAAGGAGAAAAGTATAAGGATGTTGTTTCATTTGTAACTTTGAAATAGAAACTATTGAACTACTAAATCACTTACATTTTTATGTTCTGTGGTGTTTCAGGTGAGCAGCTGCTGTACCCATAAATACATGTCCACTACCCCCAGTCTCACCGCATCATGAGCCATGAGGGCTCAAGACAACACACACTACCTGCTTCTAAGGAAATTCTCCATTCACACAAGTCACATGTTACTGTTACAGCGGGCACTGGAAGGAGCCCTGCATGTTTATGCAAGAATTATCCCCCAATTAAAACAGAAAATGGGACACAGGTAGACCCAAAGAAGCTGCATGGGTAAGGAGAGCAGTCCACTCAATCAAGAGTGAGGAATTTGTCACACAGAATCAACCAGGTTGGAAAAGCCCTCCAAGATCATCAAGTCTTTGATTTATGTGGCTCAAATCACTCACGCCTAAAGTTTTGCACCCTACATTTCAGACACTCATTTCTTCTTGCCCAGCTTTTGAGCACTGAGAAACTGAAGCCACCATATGGCTTTATCTTCCAAGAGCTGCAAGTCTAGAACATATCCTCCCCAAGGGAGGAAATAAAGCTAATTGTACTATGATCTCTTTGTGATCTTCAGTGTGTTTCATTCCCCATGGTAATCCCTTAATACAAGTCAAGTTTGCAAGGAAAAAATGTTAGCTTAAAACTCAAATACAACTAGACAAATTGCTTGGATCTATCTGTCCTGCTTGACTCCTTGTTGTTCAAAACATAGTAAGGCTAAGGGAGCTGGGATTGTTTAGCCTGGAGAAGAGGAGGCTCGGGGGAGACATTATTGCTCTCAGACCTTATTGCTCTCTACAACTACCTGAAGGGAGGCTGTAGCCAGGTGGGGGTTGGTCTCTTCTCCCAGGCAACCAGCACCAGAACAAGTGGACACAGTCTCAAACTGCACCAGGGGAAGTTTAGGCTTGAGGTGAGGAGAAAGTTCTTCACAGAGAGAGTTGTTAGTCATTGGAATGTGCTGCCCAGGGAGGTGGTGGAGTCACCGTCCCTTGAGGGGTTCAAAAGGGGATTGGATGTGACACTTGGTGCCATGGTTTAGTAGTCATGAGGTCTTGGGTGACAGGTTGGACTTGATGATCCTTGAGGTCTTTTCCAACCTTATTGATTCAATGATTCTATACTGTCCAAGAGTTTTCTCTGGTAGGAGACATGCTCTTATGACTAGGCATTTTTTGTACTTGTTGTTAATTCTTTTCCCTACTTTCAAAACTCAAGGGGAAGAAGAAAAACCATAAAAAAGGCAAACTTACATAGCGCTGTGAAATCTGCTGCCGTTCACTGGGGTCTCCCAAAGGGCAGACACATAGATCAGAGATAGACACTCCTGTACAGGGGGCAACAGCAACCAGCATTAGCAGGGATCCTGGGTGTTTTTCCAGAGGCAGCTCTAAGCAATTGGTCTGCTTCATTGGCAGGGCAGTAATGTCAACTTGGCACCTGGAACAACATTGCTAAGGGTTAATAAGAAAAAGGAGCTGGGGGAAATTACTGAATAAAGCAACATTTATATTGATTTCAGTAGCAAGCAGGCACCAAAACTTATTGCTTGTTCAGGATGGAAAGAATGCAAAAAGCCAGCATCTCAAAATTAAACATGGGAAACCAATTAGCCAGTTTCTATTACATTTACTGTCAAGTTTGGCTTTCTGGTTCACCTACTGGTAAGCAGAGGTAAAAGGGTTGGGCTGCAAGGAAAACTTAACTCTGGCCTACCTCACTCCCCTCTAAAATCCCCTCGTGTTTTGTGAGGGATGTGAAGCAATTTTATTTCACCTGGGGGAAAGGAAAAGGGGCAAATGCAAAATTTAAAACATTAGCCTAAAATAGATGAGTTTCTTTAAAGTCACATACTCCATTTTATGCTACATTATACTGTATGCCCCAATCTCTTTTACAAGCCTTACTAGAGCCACATTTCCAGCACACTCTTATATTTCCCAAAGGGAAGGATTGTCTTAGAAGCCATCCTCCCATCACCACACATAATATGTATCATTAAGCTGCTAATTCCCCTAAAAATAAAAATAAAGAGGGGGGGAGGGAAAAAAAAAAAAAGAAGAGAGAGAGAGAAATATTCATAAAGAGACAATACTAAAAGGTAAGTATGAGCTAAAGCAGAGAGAGAGATCACCAGACAGTGGGTTCCACACGAAGGGAGCAGTTAAACGCAACAGAAAGCCTAATCACTTGGCTCGGCTAAGTGCCTTCTATTTAGAAGTCCAGTAAATGGAGTGGAACTTTTTTGAACCTCCATGGGGCTTGGGTTTTTAAGAACAAGCTGAACAAAAGTTACAGATGAAAAAGGGGAAAGGGAAAAAAAAAACACCCCAATGAGAAAGGAGAAGCTTTGTCGCCACAGTGCGAGGGGAGTCCCATTTCTCACAGGGACAGCAAGAGGATGATGGAGAGGGAGAGCTCTCGCTCTGCTTAATGCCTGCCGACAAGTTTTTATTTAAACTAAACTTGTTAAGGTGTTGTCTTAATAGGCTAAAATTCCACAGGGTTCCCCCAGGTGGGTTTCTTCTGGGTAAATGGTGCATGTAGTGTTCCTGATTGATCCCATTCCAGTAGTAGAGCTGGAGCGGTTTATACCCATCTGCTATAAATTGCACGCTTTCCGCTTCTTAACAGCCTATTTTCTGTGAATGCTAAGGGGGTTAAAAAAAATAAAGAGCCCCCAACATTTCAGCCTGAAAACCCATGCAGCTATGTTATGAAGAAAAAGTCATTGCTCTGATGAGTTTGGAAGTCATTCGGTAGCTCCGCTTATTAAAACACAGCTTTTTGTGCGATCTTCTTTTGACCTGAATCAGTGGGGAGGACTTTGCCTTAAGTGCTCTTTGCCATTCACTGCACTGAACCTACAACAGGTTGCAAGTTTGCTCTTATTAGCTGCTTTCAAGTGCTATTAAAGAAAAAGAAAATAAACCAGTAAGAGTACTAACACTCTTTGGCATGTAGGCTGTCTCTCAGCACAACTGCAAAGCGTGAGAGGCTGCATTTAAAGCTCGTTGCTACGCTTAGACTCTTCAGAAAGATACAACAAGAGAAGTAACAGCAGAAAGGAAAACAAAACAACAACAAAAAAGGCAAGCATTTGAGAACAAGACCTTATCACTTCTACACTGGAGGTTAACTTCACCTTGGCTGCACTAACACAGCTGCCTCTCGGACTGCAGCAGTTTTACTGGCACTTGAGTTATCAGTGAAAAAGGGGGAATGCATCCTTATCTCGGAGGGGAGTGTGTGTGTGTGTGTTATGGTTTTATACAGATTACAAAAGTGAAGGAAGGAGAGGGGAAAACTCAGGGTCACCCAGCTGGTCTGTTGTTCAGCTGGCAAGAGAAGCCACATCTCCCATATCAGCGTTTTGTACACCACCCACTCAACACAGTCTACAACTGGGAAAAGCTGCATTTGCTTTTTTATGTCAAGAACTTTCCATGGGGTATGAAAGAAAAGACAACTTGTTCAGACAACGGTGTATCTCCCACCAACAGATAACCTCAGAAGTCTCTCGATCTCAAAGGCAAAGTTCAGCATAATTCTAGCTTGTTTTGACAAATTGGAATTTTTTTCTCCTATTTAAAGAATTTGATTAGCCAAAGGTCAAGGAAAAGATCAAGTGTAAGGGTGCAGGGGTAGGAGGGATGCACATGTAGAGGGGGAGAACAGCAGGAGATGGAGTTAAGCATTTCTTCCTCAAATCATGTCTGATTTCCGTGCAAACTCACTTCCTTAAAACATCTGTGTTCACTCAAGGTGATGGTATGCCTCAGTGTTTTCTTTTGAGGAAAAGAAAGTCCACATTTGCACTTGCAAATGGCAAAAGACTTGAGGAAAAAAAAAAAACCACCAAGCCAATCTGTCTCATTTAGGTTACAGGATATAACTGATCAGATTGCAAAGAATGCAGCACGGTGAAACACTTAGACAGTCAATGTACAATACAAGCTCACAGTTTCCACACAAACACTTCTACGTTATTAAAATGAGTCTAATGATTTCCCAACTACTTCCCCTCCATCCTCCTGAAACAGAAACTCTTTCCTTCCTTCTTTTGCAGCCTTCTATCTGCAAGTCCTTATTACAGGTAATTATTTCACAGGGAAGCAGTAAGAGACTATTGAAATGGGCACAGTATAAAACTAATGGAGGCAATCCACTTATTGCTCAAAAGTTACCTGCTCTGAATGCAAAGGGCAAAAAACTCCCAGACTGGCTTTTTTTTTCCCCAGGTTTTTTGTTTGTGTGTTTGTTTTGTATTTCAGGCAATGCAAATGATCTGAGATGAATTCTCAACATAGTAATCCTATCTCAAAACAGGAGAGCTCTGTTTGTTGTCATCTTCTGCTACCTCACATATTAAATTCAGGCACAGTCCTTCACACACATGGCTATATGCACGATCTGGAGGGGACACAGGACTGGACTTTGAGAGTGCATTGTGCACCCAAATGCATCACTTTTAAAAAAAGACCATTAATTATATGCTTTCCTTCCTTTGCCTGATCAATACTGAGGTCTACACCTCTATATTAACCTCTAGTCCTGCAGACGATTAGACCGCAGCTTTAATTCTTATTTAAGACTGTTCCTTGGACTTACAGCCCTCATTGTTAGCTGCCAAACTTCCCCCCTACCTTTTAATTAATGTTGCAGATAAATATAACTTGCAAACACCACAGAGTCAATTTGGTGTTCAATTATTTGTTTGACTTTACCAGGGAATCAACTGTTAAAATTTCACTAGAAGGTGTTGACTTAGCCTCTTTTACCAGTAGTCATGGAGCTGAATTTTATTAGCCAATCCACAGGTCATGAAGTTATGATAAATATCCTTGAACATATATAAAATACATATACAAATATATGTAACCAAAAAAACGCACACAACTGCCATTTTTTTCCTGCAGCAAAACTCTTGAAACCTCTACACAAGAGGTCAGATTAATTATCACAGCATACAGTAAGACAAACAAGATCTGAAAAGGAATTTCAAATGCCACAGGTGTCTGGGAGACAAGAAGATCTTATTCTGACTTATTCTACAGATAAATTTTGGTTGTTTGGTTCTTCCTACAGCTTGGTGAAATTTCAAAGATAGGCCTAGACACAGCTCCATCCTAACAGCACAGCCTTAAAATAAGGATTGTTTCTTGTTGAAAAGTCACTGTTTCCTGGAGGCATTTATCACAAAGCTATTGGACACACTTCAGACTCATAGCCCACGGTCTCAAGTCTAGTAATTTTTGTATTGTTTTTTTCTTGAGGTAAATATGTGATAAAAAAAAAAAAAAAGAAAGAAAGAAAAAGAAAAGGGAAAAATCTCCTACATTCTGCAGCTTCTCCTTTTCAAAACATATCCCTTAATGCAGAAGGACTCTAACAGCTTGGCATAAACAATGTAACTCTGCCTGGACGAATTCTGCACACGTTAACACCTTTGTTTATTAATATACATTAACATAGTCTCCTGTTTATAGCATTCCTCTTATCCCAAAGGACACAAAAAGCACTCAATAAACCTTACTAACAGTTCTGGGCAGACTAAATAGAGGGATTATTTCATCCAGCAGCAAAACACAGCCACCCCTCTGTGTCAGATTCTAGCAACTGAACCATCCAAGGCTGCAGTATTTTAAGCAAGTCGGAGACACTGGACCCAGTTGAAAATCTGAGGAGAACACAGGTAGGCTGGTTTTAATAATTCAGCTTGCAGTGTGCACTGACAGTGAGGGTTTGTTTTGTGATAGAAGGGTGACATGAAATTGCACCCAATGTTTCCTCACTAATTCAGCAGCAGACAAATACCCCAGGTGTTAGTGTTTAGTACCTGAGGTCCAACAGATTTCTTACTGTACATGTGCCATAGTCTCCACAGACACTTCAGGTCTCATTTCAACAACAATATTTTACCTCAAAACCAAATTATCCCGGGACAAGAGCCATGTTCCAGGGGCTACATGAAATGCTGGGTCTGAAGGAATTAACACAAGTCTAGACTACGGAAGTTCAGCAGTCTGGATTATCAGACTTGACTCCATCTCTGCATCTCCTCAACTTCATGTCAATATTAAAAATATGCATGTATTTAAAGGTCTAATCAACATACTTCAACCCATACAGCTCCATGGGGAACACAAGGATCTCTATCCACAAATTTGCCACAGGATTATTAATTCAGATGTGGCAAATTTTGCCTTTTCCTTAAAACCCTGCAAATTATTTGAGGGCATTTGGGGTGTACTGCTACATGGAATGGCCAAATATAACCCATAACCATTTTACTGAAGAGTCTTTCTTACAATGATGTCGTGGAATGCAGAAATCTCCAAACTCAACTTGGAAGCCACAGAAACAATAAACATGGCACCTCATAAGGCTGTTTTTCCTACAGAATCCTTTTCCAGATTAGACTGCTTTTGAAGCCTTCATAAATTATTATTTATGGGGTGCCACAAGTTTCTACAATGTTAAAACAAGACTTGTTATTCTGCATTGGCTGTTTACCTATTCTTGCAATAGCTCTTTAAAAAGCTAACAGAATGTTTTTCCTGTTTTGATCCCTTGGAAAATTTGCCATGCTTTAAGGCAACAGCAGCAATATTTTTCTCTCCACAGAGCAAAAATAACTTTAAGGTAAATCTAACACACTCAGGCTCAGTGCTGAAATGTTAAATAATAGAGGAAGCATTTTGCTCATAATTTTTTGCCACACTGAACACCACCTGCCAGAAACAATGCAGGGGGAACACAGCTAAGGAAGAATTGCTCCAGCACCAGGCAGACTGAACAGGGGCAAGCCACAAACACTGCTACATTTCTTAACTCTAAACAGAATATCAGAAGTAATAAAAGTAACTGTGAGAATGGAAGGAACAAATTCATCTTCAGCCAGTTCTTCATGTGATGAGCAACAGCATTCAGCCAGAAAGCATTTCCTGCTCTGCAAAACCACAAACATTTGTAGAGCCAAAGGGCATTGTTCTTTTCAGTGAATAGTTTCAAACTATTTGAATGCTTAAAGTAAGAGAATGTCCTTATGAGTTACTACTATTTAGTCAGCAAGCCGTGAAACACTAGCCAGGTGAGAACAGCAAACAACTGCAGACAAGAGTCCTGCCTCAAAGAATTCTGAGGTTACAGCACAGATCCTGCAAGCAGATAAGCATGGACAGACCCAAGAGGGACTCCAGTAAACTAAGTAGGTGCTGCTGCACGTAGCCAACTGTCTAGATGCAGTTGGGGAGATGGGTCTAGATAAAAACACTGCAAGCCAGAACAAGAGAGGAGGTAAAAGGAGGAAACCAAGATTGTATTAATATTGTCCAAAAGAAGATGGAGTTAGAGTAGAAGGGAATGAGCAGGACCTAAGAGTAGGAGCCATACTCTATTCCTAATTAAAAAAATTAAGTTTCATTTTGATTGCTGTACCCCTCAAAACTCTTATTTGCTAAGATCATTAGTTGAGAATCTGAAGCTACAGGGGAATATTGCAATGGGACAAAGCTCAGGATCAGTCAGGAGATGGGAAGACCACCTGTGAGGCTGTCCCTAGAAATGCTGCTTTAAACATCAGCTTATGCAATAACCTGGGACACCAAACCCACCAGATCTGGATTTTACAGTCAGCATACACAGAGTCACCGAGGGTGTCTCTGCATACAGACTACAGGTAACCAAGTAGCCATTAATAGGTTTTAATAAAAGGAAGCATCTGGACACGACCTGAACAAGGAAAGAAATATATAGTATGATGTTGGTAATAAAAATAAATTGATCAATTTTCAAAATCATTATAAAAATTACATTAGCTTCTGTGATTATCACACCCCTCAAAAAAAACCCACCCAAACAAACAACGAAAAACAGACACAAAAAACCCCAAACCACCAAACAGCTAAAACCACAAAAACCCACAACTTACGTTCCCAAAAGCTCCTCATGTTTTTTGTTATCCTTTCTCCACACCTCAATGTCCAACATATCCTTCCTGTCAGAGAAGTAGTGAAAATCAAATTGTTCCCTCCACTGAGGATTTGCACTCTTACACAGTGTCTAGAAAACATGCAGTTATAATATTTACTTTTCTTAAACAGTACTTGTTTCCACAGTAAAGCACATATCAATTCTTCTACAAGAACAAAGCTGGCTGTTAGGGCAACAAGGGCATTCCGAGCAAAGCTCCCCATCCCATCACACATAGCCTCATCTTTCTTTAAAGCCCTTTTCTCTCTCTCTAAATAACAGTAATATGGAAGTGTGACATGAATGGCTGAAGAAATTCTGAAATGCAAGATGGAATCACCAGTTCCACTTTCAGTGGGCTGTGATCATCATTCACCACACGCTGGAAGAAATCAAGAATAAAGCTTTTAGGGCAATCACCTGAAACCAGGTTTGAATTAATTAAAGAGCCCAAATCAGTACTTTTTAATCCTCCAGTGTTAAGATACAGGCAAAGAAGCAGCAGCCCCGAAATAAGTAACGTCCAGTTAATTTGATATCCGTAAATTGTCCCTCTGAGTTTGGTGAGATTGCTCATGTGTTCAGGTTACTCCAAGTGTTCACTGGGTTGGGAATTGAACCACTTGCAATTCATATCACACTACACTACCCACCATTAATATTAGCATGGCCACTGAGATAACAGGAGATAAGATTAGCTGGACCCTGACTAAGATTTCTCCCACCTTGTCTCTACTTCTCTGGACCACGAGAGATCATACTTCATAGATTTATTCAACTCCAGGAAAGCACATGAAGCACTATTAATTAGTAAAAGTCTAATTAGGGCAAAAGTAGCAGTCCTGTCCCCAACTTTTGCTGGACCTCAGAGAGAAATCCTAAGCACTGAACTGACAGCAGACAACGTTGTGCTTGACTCTTCATCTTAAATTTTGTTGTATTCTGTGACTGCAAACAGGGCAGTTTTGCAGATTCATGACACAGGCTATGGGCCATTGAAAATGAACATAAAAAGAGATCTTAACTGGAATAATCTATATTTATTCTAAAATAACGAAGCCATTTGGCTTTTTTCAAAGCTGCTTTTCTAAAGAAAAACATTCTGCCACGACCTTGGTTTGAGGTCCAACATGGGGGACAGAGTGCAGGTTTCAGATGCGCCCACGTCTGAACGTTATGTTCTGTGAACTCGCTCCGTACATTTTGTACAAGAGGGGGTTTGTTTGCTTCCTCCTCCTCTTCCCTCTGCACTTCCAGCCCAGGTCATACAGAGCTCTTGCTTTCTCAAAGGAATATAATTTTAATTGCAGTGCCTTTCTTTATTAGACTTTGGAGATGAAATGCATATCTTAGTGAGCCCCACTCATTTCTTGCTGGATACAAGCAAACACAGCCTAGAGCAATGCAAAGTCAAATCAAACCCATGGAATATTCTGTGTTTTGGTTTGGGGTTTTCTTTCCTGTTATAGGTAACATTTTTCAGAAAAGGACTTTAAAAACTAAAACTAAAGAAGTTCTCCTGCACTGGGAACCATTTCAGGTCTGCTTTTACAGCTTACCTAACACTGCAAACCTAACGTCTGTACTGGCAGAGAACAAAACACGTGTGTGGTGCATATAGCTTTATTTCATTTCATATTAATGTCAGACATCCATCAGCATGTTAAATGCCCAAAACCAGTTACACACAACATTCCTAACTTCCTCTTTCGATACTGGCACGTAAAACATTACTAAAATGTTAATGTCCCTGACCTGTTCTCCTGGTTTTGATCTCTCTTATACAAAAGGCATCTAAGAAGAGTTCCATCTGAGACAGCAGCATTAGCAAAAGAAACACCAAGCACTTTAATGGCTTCCAACTTAAGGAAGACCTTAATACTTACCTTACTTCTGTATCTTTGATCTCCCAGTTTGAGGAGAATAAAAATCTCTGCCCAATTTCCTCCAGGGATGTTCTTGCCCTCCAGAAGCGTGATGGTGACCAGCCCATTCCACAGCTGGTTCTTGCGCAGCAAGTCGGAGAGCCGCGTGCTCCGCGTGAAACTCGACTGAAAAGCACATCAGCAACATGAAACATTTGTACACCCAAACTCGCGTTTTTCTGCTCAAATTGACTATGATATGGATGCAACAGAAGTCAGAGAGGTACCCCAGTCCCCTAAGAGTAAGCAAGGAATGGAAGGCAGTAGGATGCTATGGATTTTCTGGCTGTGCATAGTGCATAGGGGCTGGCCTCATGAAGGTACAGTGTTTGGCATCAGAGCAAAACCTGCAGGATCAGCTTAAACCACCAGAGAAGTCAACTTCAGCTAACCTGGCTGAGCTCTGGCAAAAGCAGAGCTCAAACATTGAGAGCAATCTGTTACCTTGGCTCAGGGAAAGACACAGGAGAGTGATGGGGAGGAGATGTGGAAACGGGGAAAAAACTGAACTCTTAAATGTGTCCAGCTACATCCATGAATTGCAGGTCTGTCCCTTTCAGGGGGGCAGCCCACAAGCACAAAGCCTATGGCCAGGTGAAAGGCTGAACACGCATCTTCCACCTCCTCAATCACTCAACTGCCTGTCATCTGCGCTAGCTCTTCACCTGCTGCCTTTGCAGCTCCTGCTTCCAGAAACCGAGCTCACGAATCAAAAATACTGATGCCTGCTGAAAAAAACACTGACACCAGCAGGCTCTTTATCTGGAGTTATGGTTACCTGGTAGCCACATTTGTTACCTTCACAGCTTCATCCTACACAGCACGGCTGCGCTAACAGTTTGCTAACTGGCAATATTTTATTGGACAGAGGATGATTAAATAGGCCTTTATTTGGGGGGAGTGAGCTGGGAACATTAAAACTCAAGGCTACGCTTTTCTTCTCACAGTGAAAACCCTGCCGTATTTTATTCTCCTGAAGCAACTTCTAACTCGCCACACTTTGGAGCTTCAATCATGTCACATACAGGTGGGAGCAAGACGGAGGAGAAGATTTCACAAGTCACTTTAAAACAGGACGTGTTAGCTTTAAAAGCAAGCAAGAAATGTTGCTGCTAAATAAAACGATTGCAAGAGCACCTGATGGCTGAAGATTACTTTTTATGGATCAATTACCCAGCAACAAAATTCTTAAATCATGGGTGCTGAACTCACAATCTTTCTTTTCTTTTTTTCCTGTTTTTTGGTGTTTTTTTTTTCTTTTAACTTGCTTTTTACTGGTTAAAACACCCAACCCTTCGAATCCCACAAGCAAATTAATATGTATTTAAACACCCTCTTTGGCTCTTCTGCAACACTGGTTAAAAAACATTCCTCCCTTTAAAAAGAGAATGAGATTTTGATTCAGACATCCAGCTGCAAAATAATTCCTTTTTTTTTCTGTTTTAGGTTTCTTTTGATTTTGGGGGTAGGGGTGGTTGGGGGTTTGGTTTTTGTTGAGTGTTGGGGTGGGGGTTTTTTTGTTTGGTTTGGGGATTTTTTGTTTGTTTGTTTGTTTTAATTTTTGTTTGTTTGGGATTTGGAGTTTGGTCTTTTTTTTTTTTCTTCTTTTTTTTTCTTCTTTTTTTTTTTTTCCCATTTGTTAAAGTTCATCTTCTAGGCAAAAAAAACCCAACAAAAACTAAAGCACAACTGTTCCCATGGACATACTTCAAAGTCCCGGCAGATATATTCCTCCCTAAACACTGCAACTATTTCAAAATCCTTTTTATGAAGGGAAAAAAAAAACACCAAAAAAAAAAAAAGAAAAAAAGGGGAAAAAAAAAGGGGAGAAGGGAGTAATGTCCACAAGGGATCAAAGGGCATTCTACAGTCTGGCAATTGCCTTAGAAAAATGGCAGTGCTTCCATGAAATATGCCCTAAAATAATTTTGCAGCTTGGTATGTCCTAATTTCGAATTGGATGTTTATCTTGGAAAGGCTTCTATCTAACTTGTCCATAAAACAGCTCCACTTAGCTCTATGAGCCCTGTGAAAATGGAATCCAAAGCTGGCTATTAAAGGGGCCTGGAGATTGCTTCCATATGGCGTAACAGCATGGGAGTGGAGGGCTAAGGCCTACAGCAGGCGCTGCTTGGCTTGAGCTCCACATCTATCCATGGACACTCGTTGCATTACACCATAACATCTGGATTATTGCTTGTAATGTCCCTGGGAAATATCCACTTCCCATCAAAGCCTTTATCTATCTCAGTTGTACTTTGAACATTTTAGTATTTAACATAGTCATGTTTGATGTGATGTACTTGCTGCTTTAGGACCAAGGATTTTCCCTCCTCCCCCCTGCTCCTTCCTCAGAGGAGGAAGAGGCATTTGATGTTAGTTCACACACACACAAAAAAATCAGACCAAGTTTATCATCTGTGTTACAATTTCTTTTAAAAACAAAGCACCCAGTTCTCTTCAAAGACACGAAAGGCAGTTGTTATCACTCAGTTTTCAAACCAAAACTTGGATTCTTTTCATTTTTCAACAAGGCCTGAATTTTAGGGAGTCACTCGGTCTTGGGGACCTTCCTACTCAAGTTCTGTAGCATGCATAACCTCACCCTTTTAGCCACTGACTTTGACAGTTCAAAGGACTGTTGGGAGGTACCCAAACCAGTCCCAGGGAAAAACAGCACCTGCAGCTTGGCATTTACTAGAACACAGTGCAATGCATCAACTCTGACCTTCTAAACAGGTGGCCCCTAGCAAATGGCCTCCTGAACCTCCTCTCAGGATGGCTGCACAGCTGCAAAACTGCTGTGTGCTCATCTCATATGACAGGTATGCTGGTCTCCAGCTAGCAGGACCTGGCTGCTTTCTGGATGAGATCTAGCATCACACTGGATAGAGAAAACAAGATGTTTGCAGCTGGTTTAGGGCATAGTGCTGATCTGCAGCACCTCAACACAGACTCATTGACTGCAGTCTGCTTCCCACCTCCCCCAGCCCACCACTTTACCACCATCACGACCCTCTCTCCAAACACAGCAGCAGAGTGCAGGAAGGCTACTTGCCTCCTGCCCCTTTCACATTAGGAAAGCTTTGGATTTCCTGCACATGCCCAGGTCATTCCTGCAGTGTGTGTTCAGCAGGTCTGTGCCTCATATCATCTACACGAACACCAAAGAATCACTCTGTGCGTGCTCTGTGACTACCTCTCCAGCCTCCCTGGGTATTTGGTAGGCTGTTCCCCTGACTACCCCGATGGAAATCACAGCCAAACAGGCAGTGTCTCAGATTCCACTCAAACAGTTTCTGGAAGGAAGCACATCTAGGGAAACCCAGATGTGTGGTAGACTCACGGACCTGGACTATCAATGACTCAACTTTAGTGTTGCCTGGGGAAGCCTACACTACAGAAAATGCCTCCCAGGTGACAAGGAAATGATATTGCATTATTTATTTTAAAAGTCTCCTACCTCCTCTTCAATACCCTGCTCCTACTTGTTTCAAACTGATTTGCACAGAGTTAAACTTCACAGCCTCCCCCTGAGTTGGCAAAGCCATTACACAGCAGAGCGCTGGGAAGTGCAGTGATTAGTCCAACAACATTACTCAGGAGCAAAACAAGCACTGAAAAATGTCACCACAGACACTTGCCCTCCTTCCAGCCATCACTACACTAACCTGCCTTCACAGTGAGACCAGAAAAAGCAAAGCTCATATCAATACTGGCCAGAAAATGAGGACATAACTGCTTAATCAGTGACAATTTTCAAGTGTTTTTATCTATTCAGCTCTTCCCTTCCTCTGTTACCTCCCAGGCTATGAACGCCTCCACACTTGGGTACTTCAGCTCTTCCTGCTGCTGAACCAGAGCTCTTTCCAGCTGTGCTCCCAGACTTGATGCCAGGTCCTTCAGGCTTCTCCTGCTGTATTTTCCCATACACTCTTTGCAGTCAGCCAGCTCACACTCTGGCTACATCCCAGACCAAAGCAAAGGTGTCTTGCAGAGGTATATAAAAGTTGGCTGAAGCTAGAATCAGGCTATAGGGCTGGAAATTAGGAAACATGTGCTTTAGGATGGAAGCTGGCACGAGTCCCAAGCACAAGACATGGGACAAATTTACTTATTCCTTCCCACCCTTCCATTACTTCTGAAATCAAGATAGCCTTGAGACCAGAATTTGAGGGGTTGTCTCCAGACAGAGATTGGATTTTGGCTGGACTCTGTGTGCAAATAATCAGTGATGCCACAGAGGTCACTGTTAGGAGCCAATCACTGCTGTAGAATGGATAAAACAACTTGAACAAAAAGCATCCCTCAAACAAGCCAGCCAGAAAGGAAACAATAAGCACAAGAACATCCAGAAAAAAACAAAGTAGATGGTTTTAAAGTCTAAGAGCCCACATCCACTACGGATTTAGGGACTGTGCAATATCAGGGAAGCAATCTTCTCTGAAGCAGAAGTATAGCCTGGTCACAGAGCAGGACCCTACCACATGAGGAATGGAAGACAGTTTTGCTCCCTAATGCTTAGAGAGAACGTTTGCCTAGAAAATATCCCAGGTCTCTGGAAAGCAAAACTAAAAATCATGCTCACAACACTGTTTTCAGAATCTAGTTCTTGGTTTCAAAAATAATATAAAAGGCTTCTCTCTTCAACTTCCAATTTTGTACAACTTTCTGGTTCTGGTTTAAAGGAGCAGCCTGGTCAAGAAGGAGCAGGTGGGCCACATTCTGCCTTCACAGAGCAAAATACATCAGACAAATGAGAATGATGGAGTTTGAGGGGAAAGAACCAGCTCACTGACCCGGCTTCACAAAATCCTTTAGGAGCTCGAGTCTCCCTGATAACACCATTTGGATGTAATCTCCCTCTATAGGCACCCAGAAAATCCCCTCTGGTGCATCAGGGCTGCTTTCAAATCTGTCACTTCTCCTGGCGCGCACACACACACACACGTGCCCCAAGTTCAAACTTGGTTTTGAAGCAATAAAGAGAGGCAGAGAAATCGTACATTTAAATGACACGGCGAGGTGGCCAAGTGTGAAGCAAGCCCATCGCTCACATCTTTCATTTAAAAGGATGAGACAGGACAACAGCAACCCCGCTGCAATCCCTGTGAAGAGGTCAACATCAAAAGTGGGCCACGTAATTTGCCATTGGAGAAAACAACAACACGCAAATAAGAAGAGTCTTCGGACCTCTCCTCATTAGGCAGGGAAACCATTTTGCAGAGGCAGCCTCCCCTTGGGAAAGAGAAGAGGGCAGTGAGAAAGGCAAGTGAACCGACACGAGATTGCCGCCACGACGCGTGACCCTGTGGCAACCAAGCCCCTCCGCTGCGCGTAATGCTTGGAGAGCGTCGTTGCCCACAGGGTGTTGTGGGAGAAAGCCAAATACAATGAGGCAGGCAAAAATTAAACCTAACAGCCCACGCAGAAGAGCAAAAGGAAAGTGAGGGATGTTCTCCCTGTGCTGAGATGCTCTTGGGTCCAGTCAGCCTTTCAGCCAATTTATTCAATCAGCTTAGGCTATCAAGGTGGCAATTGCGTCACTTTTGTTTCAGGACTCGACTGCTGCGGGTCAATCCACCCCAAGCAAACCTGCTTATTTGCTTCATAGATGTGCAACACTTAAAGGTTATTGAGCTGTACAAATGCTGGAAATAGCGTGCAGGGCACTCAGGGTGAGACTCAAGCCACCCAGGACAAAGAAGGCTACTGAGCATCAGCATGTTGGGCTCCAGCAGAGATAGCTACCAACTCCCTCTGCACCCCAGATAGCTCCAGAAAGAGAAACAGAAAAGAGGGGAGAGCTTGCCAATACAAAGATACAAATGCAAACGTTAATGCTGCCTAACAGCATCCTCTTCCCTTTGCAATGCCACCCTCCATGAGAAAGAAGAAAGCAGCACTCCTGGAGACAGCTCCCACAGAGGACAATGCAGTTCTCAGCTCTTATGAAAAATGAGGGATCTGGATGTGCTGCCCATGTCTTGGGAGTTCGCCCAAAAGTGTGATGATTCCTTTCTAGCAGCAAGGGAAAAATATATACTTTGTAATCAACAGATAGTTAAATCATCCAGTTCAACAGCTCTTGCACCAAAAATGATTTAAAAGACAATATTCAGCTGCTGGAATCTTTCCTGCATAGTATCTATAATGACTGTGAGCCAACTGTAGCTAGACTGGAGATCTGGTACTGCTGCTCTTTTTGTCGTCGTCTGAAATGGAGCTTTTTCTTTAAAAAGCAAAGGAGCTCAAAGAACATACATGAAGAAGGCACAGTATCTGCAGCAGCCCACTTGAACCTCTTCACCAGTCTGACAACCCTGACACCAGCCTGGAGTTGCATCAGGTATCAATACCATCAAGAGAGGTACAAAGTGGGGTGAATTTGGGAAGCCAGTCAGAATCTACACAGAGTAGTGCAAAAAGGCTCACTGAGGACACAGAGGTGCCAAATCTTCACTAAGATAACATAAAATGGCCAAATTTAGACTACAAACAGATTTCTTTCATATAAGCAATACAGATTTTAAAAAGCTGTGAATGTTATACTCATTTTGTCCATCCTTAAAATTTTCCCTGTGTTTGTAGAAGAAAAGCTAAATATTACAGTAGAGGTCAGCCATGGATCAGAACACAAACAAAACAACCAAGCAAAGGAAAAACACCAAACCAGAAAAACTATTTCAAACACAGAACTTTTATTTGCCTAAACCTACAGAGATGAAGGTTAAATCTGTCTCAGTTCAGCTGCTCAAGTGGAAAGTATAAGGCCTTTTTTTCCCTGCAACAATCAACCCAAGTCAGCTCTGCAGCCAAAAAAGAGATGAGTTTGTGTATCTGTTACAGAGCTCCCTCCATTTCCCTTGCCCTCCTTTTTCCTGTGTCTTTATCTCGTCCAGCAACATTGTTTTCTACCCCATCACAGTCTCTGGCTATTCTTCCATAACCTCTTGTGCCTTCCCTAGGCACCTATATTCCCCATGCACACAATTTTTCTTCCCAGCCTTTATGTTCTGCCACAAACTGCTAGTACTGCTTCCCCAGACCAGAGTTTCCTAACTAAAGATGGTTATTGATGTACAGTACTAGTGTTTTAGTGCAGTAGCAGAATCAATAAAGCAGGAAATACTGCTTTGTCAGATTTTTCCAGCGCATGCTGGGAAATATTTTTACTGCCTTTGGATGGTCACAGAGCTTTTCGTTAGAGATCACACTGGAGCATGAACTGTGTCTTCTTCCCCGGGAAGAACTGAAGCTCTCCTACCCTCTAGTGACTGGAACAGAATAGAGCACAGGGTTGCAGCTCTTTTTCCCCTCCTCTTTTAAACACTACTTTCACTTCTAACTCAGCGCTGTGCTTCAGCATCTCCTCATTTTATGTTCAAAGATGCAAAGGCAGAAGCCAGAGTCCTGAAAACTGAAGGATCAGTGTGGGTTACAGCTAAAGGTCCAAAAAAACTGCACATAAAAACATTATTTAAAACACAATGAGATATATCACACAATCAAAAAGACCCAAAACAACACTGCTGTGGCAGCAACCAAGATAGCTATTCTGGACAAACAAGGATCAGAGCCCAAAGCCAACCAGCATGAAGAGACAGCTTTGTCCACATGTGAGGAAAAAAAGGGGGATCAAGCTACATCAATGGAGTGCCCAGTAATTTCCAGAGCTTTAGTCAAAAACTAACATTCTGAGTTCTTCAATTATTCTATCACTTTCTGTCATAGAGCAGTCAGAGATGCCTAGTGGCTCCCTGCACTGAGCACCCCTCCCTGGAAGGGTTGCAGTATCTCTGTAACGCTGCTGCCATCCAGGTCCAAGGGCAGAATTTTGTGCTCCTTTTATAGACAGAAATATACTTGCTGGAATTAATACCTGAGAAGGTGTTGTAGAGAAGGTGAATTATGCAGTTTACTTAGGCACAAACCAATAGTTATATAGAGAAAGCAGGAAGGTGGATGTGTACTCATCAAAGCTGAATTCTGCTTTTCATAAGGTTAAGACCATATACTTCTCAAACGGGGTACAGAAGCCTACAGTTCCTATATCATTGTCATTTATTCAATAGCAGAAGTAAAGCATTACAGAAGAAATTTTAAAAATACAGTCTGTTTCCCAAACAAGTTAAAATCAAATGCAAAAATGGAACAGTAGAGGAATACAAAAATAATGGAAGCCTTCAGGGATACTACAGAAGAGCAAGGGAATCAAGTTCTGTAGACACGTAGCGACACACAGACCTAGGAAACCCTCTTACACTGCTGGTAGTGAGAACTCCCTGATTGCCTCCATGCCAAAACCAAAATTTCCAAACTCATGAGAGCAACCAGAAGAAATGCTGCCTCATGTGATGAGAGGCAACCCAAACAATGACAGCAGGAACCAGGAGACACAGGGTTCAGCTCCAGTACCAACTACTGTCCACCTTTCAGGTATCCTTAGGCAGCTCCCATGTCCCATAGCTCCTGGTTGTATTTACACCCATTTCCTTAGCACAGACAATTTCTTTCTTTCTAAAGGTCTTTGCTGAGTGGGATCTTACTGTCAGCTTGCCACTAGACGTTACAATAGGGCCTGCAATAAGGAAACAGCAATTTCTCATCCCCTTAAAAAAAGGCAAAGATAACAAACAAAATAATCTTGCTACTGCACTGAGTCTTCAGAGTTTTCAGCTATTTACACTCTAGAATAGAATAGAATTAACCAGGTTGGAAAAGACCTCCGAGACCATCAAGTCCAACCCATCACCCTTTGTTCCAGAAGATGGCACAAAGGTGTTGGGAGAGGACTATTTTGAAGAGCAAAGATGGATTACCTTGGATGAACTTCGCTTCTTCCGACTTGACCATCTCTATTCATGAGTTCCCACCAGCACATCACAGAGAACCCAGAGAGAAGAAACAGAGAATGAGCAAAACAGACAAAGGGTTTAGTACAACAGCTCAAACAGCAGCTTTTCCAACGTGTTTGAACAGCTTCCTACTAAGTAGAGGGCTGGATCCACTACTGCATTCATCTACCTCCCCTCCCTCATGGAAAATAAACTCAAAAGATCTGCATTGCACCAAAAGAAAAAAAAAAGTTGAAATAAAAGAAATTTAAAAAGAAATACTAAAAAGTGGAGGGACCCAGAGCCATTAGTAGGAAATATGGCTTATACTTTTGGTGCCATCTGGTTCTACAGTAAGGTAATTTTTAAAAGGAACAAAAAAAGAGGGGAACAAAAAAAAAAAAATAAAAATCACCTTGCTACCTTGCTGCTAAGTGCTAATGGGGACAGAGCCATTTCCCTGGTCTGATTCCACTGGAAATGGCTGAGCAATTTGCATTTGAAATATGAGGGCTTAAAACATTGTCCTCAGAAAAAAAATCATTTCAGTGTGCACCAACTCTTCTTATCATCTGCACTCTAAATGTTAGCTAAGCACCCAAGAGTACCAAAAGCTGCTACTTTTAAACCCATTTTCTATTTCACTGGCTAGGTCCATTTTAGCCAATGCTTCCTTAAAAATCCCAGCAGCATTCCTGAGGTTCTTTTTGTCTAAATTTCTTCAGCAAAAAAGGAAAGAAGCTATTTTATTTCTTTGCTTTCTCACTTCCTGCAGTCCAGTGATGTGTTTGCCAACAGCACTCCAGTACAAGGCAGAGGGGGAATTCACATCCCAGATCTAAGCCATATCATAGTACTGATACAGAAATATGACAATGCTGTTTTGAATGTAGCCACATACTGAGGTAGAAATAACCCCACCATTATCCTCATATTGGGATTTTCCAATTCCCAATTAAAATAAACAGTGCACAGCATATGCCACACATTTGCTTTTTTCTTATTTTCCTTTCCAAACACTTGAAACCTTTCCACTCCTATAAATAATCCCATTCAGACTGAAATTCCATACCTATAATTCTGTAAAGATGCTTCCTAAGATCTAGTCTGAACCTACTCTCCCTCAGCTTCAGTCCATTCCCCTTTGTCTTATTGCTAGACACCTTTATGAAAAGTCCCTGTGCAGCCTTCCTGTAGGGATGGCTCGACTTGATGATCTTCGAGTTCCTTTCCAGCCTGGATGATTCTGTGATCCCTTCATGTACTGGAAGGCAGCCCCAAGGTTCCCCCCAGAATCTTCTCTTATCTTGACTGAACAATCTCAGCTCCCTCAGCCTATCCTCATAGCAGAGGTGTTCCCCACTCCCTTGCAAGACAGGAACAGGATGGGTTCATCAACACAGGTATGCTCCACACTGTGTAAAACACTAGTTGAAACCTTAAAAGATGAAAGCAAAAAAGAACCTGAAATTTAGCAACTGCTGGCTTCAATCACAGTGTTCCCACTCTGCTGGGTTTCTAGCATCACTAAATGAACCACATTTCAGCATCAGGAGCCAAGTTCAATTGAACTCAGTCAAGAAACTGTCAGTGGCAAAATCAAGGTTTTTACAAGCAATCTCTTCCTCTCAGTCAGTGTGCTTCTCCACACTCCACAGCATCACTGCTAAGTCCCAACACCAAATTCCTGCTTTTAGATTCCACTCAGATGTATTTTTTATGGAACAAAAAAAACCCAAACAGAACCAAAACCAAACAAACACCCACAGAAACAAACACACACATACACACCCACCCCCAAAAAAGAGGCAAGCTGAAACACAACAAAAGGAAACCCCACCACGCTAATCACCTCTTTTTGTTTTGTTGGGGTTTTTTCAAGTGCTAAAATCTAAACTCCTAGGTGGAAATAGCATGCTCCGGAGTAGCAGTCACAGCAGGTTCACACAGCCACTTCAGCAACCTGCACATTGCAGTGATGGACATCCCACCCCTGCTACGAGGAGAACACCGTGCACATCACAGCTAGGAGACAGAAGCATCTAGCTACTGATGTCTACACAGCTTTTACCCAGTTACACATGGGGCTTGTTTTTAAGTTATGATCTATCTCCATTTCAATACTGAGTCTTGGAGGAAAACAAAGGTGGCCTTTCCCAATAAATCTGATAATGTCAGCTCTTTTTTTTCCCCCCACAACCTACACTTTCCAGCTATGTATTTGGTTTCCTATATCACTTACATTTCTCTTGAAGTCTCCTTGCTTGACTGCCAGACTCAAATTTAATACAATCACTCCCATGTCATCTTCCAAACTGTTGGGATCTTCCAGTTTTAAAACCTGTTCAGTAGTTCTACAAGGGAAAAAGAAGAAAAAACCTAAATGTGCATTTATTGACTTCAGTTAACTTGAGTTGATTATTAAAGGTCACGCTGAGCTGTGCAAATTTCAGCTTCTTGTCTGAAATTCCCAATATTGAGTTGAAATGTTAAAATGGGAAATCTGGAGGGTTCCTTGTTAATTCTGACACAATACATCCCCCCCACTTAATAATGCAGACTATATAGCAGTACTTTAAGCTTTTAAGTCTCCATCTGCAGATGCACACTGAATTAAGTTACTACCACCTCCACTGTGCAGAGAAGAATAGAAACAAAGAAACTCATCCAAGTGAATTTTCTAATGTTAATGGCTTAGATTCCACTCATGAGATCTGTGTTCTGCCTTATTCCTGCCTGTGGTTAACCTCTGTGACTCAGTTTCCCTTCTGAAAAAGGGAATGCTGGCATTTACCTGGTGGCACTCTCTCACAGATAAATTCATCAGTGTTTCTAGCAGCTCAGATGCTACAGCCAGAGGAGCTATTGGACTCCTGCACAGGGAAAGCTCATGTGCTCAACAACAAAAAAGTCACACAGCAAGGGAGTATGAAACAGAGAACTAAAACTTGAATTCCTGGCTTCCAGCTCCACATTGAGACCAAGCAGCAGCAGACAAAAGGCACAGGGCTTGCCTCTGCACTAAATCAGGGCCAGATGAGCTGCCGTGGGGATGGATGGCTGCAGGGGGAGGCTGGAAACAGGGCGCTCACAGCCAGCCAGGCAAACCACTCCCCAGCCCAATTACAGACAGAAAAAGGCTCCCCCATGCTATATGGGGCTAAGAAGGGGTCTCAACCTTCTCCCTCCTTCCTTCTTCCACCTCCCCAAATTATTCTGGTGTAGCTCTCCCTAAACAATTCCGCACATGAAACTCTTATTCTTATTCCTAGACATGAAAAGCAACGGGTGCCTTCTGCTGAACTGGGCTCCATCCAGGTTGGATTTGAATCCAGCACACAACGCCAGATAAAAATAGGCATTTACAGGATTCATCGTGAGATGTCTTTTGAAAACGCACTCCCCACCCTCCTACCAAAATAAGTTTTCCTGAATAGGCAAATTCCAAGCTACAGCAAAAGCATTTCATTATTGACCTGCATTAATAACCTTTAATTAAGTTCCTGTATTACCGATTGAGCTCAAGCTCAGCGAGCGCTACAAACGCCGAACCCATGAAGTCTGAAGAGGTTAAATCTCGATCGTACACCTGGGAGCAAAAGAAAATAAATAGTTCTGATTTTTATTTTTTTTTTTTTCACATCAGAAGCCAAACCCATAAAAGAACAGATATTTTTCAACCCTTTCAGTGCAATTTTGCATTTGAGAGATCAAAGCTCAGATGTAATTCAGGGATAATTTTCCCACCTCCCTGCTTTAATTCGTGTTTTTAACTAAATATTTAAACAGCGTTTCGAAAGTATCTTCTTAATATTATGTAAACAGAGACATGTGTGCTGCTATGGATTGTGCCTGCTCCTTTATGCTCAGCACGATGGCATAATGAAATGCTGCACAAAAATCAGGTACTTCTGGCTACAGATGTTTTAGCAATTAGTGCTCACAACTGGTAGCTTGCAGTTCTGGTAACTGTAACGTTACTCATAATGAGAAAAGGCTTTGCTACTTGTCACGGCTGCATCCCAGGTAATAATTCTGTTCCACCCAGCCAAATTACACTCTTAAAACGTGCTTATGAAACCACTGCTGGTTTCACAGAGTTTGCACAAGCACAGTAGGAGCGAGCAGAATTTTGCTCCGTAGCTTTAAACGTATCCATGTCAAGGAGTTTTATTTCAGCTCGGGGTTTTCGGAGACAGAAAGCAAAACAGGCGAGCAAAATCTGGAAAAGACATATGTGCACCTTAATTTGAAATGGCTGAAACTTGTCTGCTACAGTGGATACAAATCAATGAGCCTCTAAAGCTGAAAATAGTTGCTTTAAAAAAAAAAATAATTAAAAGTATTAACCTATCATTAAAAAAGAAGAAAATCTAAACCTACAACTTACCTTGATCCAGAGCTTTTGATCAAGGGTCTGTACAGGCAGCACAACAGTTTCATCCCAAACTGGGTTGAGGTTCTTGTAGACTACTTTACTTTTGTATAAAGTTTTCCCATTCAGCTTAAACTTCACATAGGGGTCACTTGTACCTGCAATCATTAATCACAGAAACAAGATCAGTTATGCCCACAACCTTTCAATTATATTTTCATGAACCAATAAATAACAATAACAAAAGGCAATGACTCATTTTATGCATACATACAGAAACCACCTGTATAAAAATTGCTGCTTCCCACAGGAAATCGACAGAACGGAACCAGGCAGTTGTCCGAAAGCAGGCAACAAAAACTCGTCATTTTGCTTGATCTCTGCTGTGTTATTCTTAAGGAACATTAATTATTCTTTAGTAACTTAATTAGCATTTTAATTTGGGAAAAGAGCAAACAGAGGCAGGCACAAAGGACTCTTTACAGGCCAACTAACAACACAGAGAGTGGAAGAGAGAATATGTGATCCTGTGACTATGAATATATAAAAAGAGCAAAACTCACAAGTATCATAACTTGGGTAGGAGCTCCAAGGAAACCAGTCACAATGGCTAAAAGACCCTTCAGGACCTCCTCACTGCCACCGCTTCCCAATTTACTTAAAACCAAAGTTTTAAGTTTCAGTGAAAAAAATACTGACATTATCCACCAGCTCTGGACAAAAACCGCACACGGAAGAGACTCCATAACGACGAGAAACAATATTCAGGTAACACATTTTTTAATCCAAGTGGCACAATTTGCCGCGGCAATAACGTTCTCCATTTTTATGGAGCAGATGTCCACGGACGGAACATGAAGCTTGTGCCACTCGGCAGCAATAGAAATACTTACAGCTGTCAAAAGGAAAACAGAAGAGGGAATCAACTTTTTATTATTGTTATTAAAAGCAGCAGCATCTGCACTAACACCAATCGCTGTGCAGGACGCCACACAAAAGGGGGAACAAGGTGCACAAAGGATTTAAGTAGATGGTTGGTTTAGGAATGCGTACAGGCTTTGCTAAAAAAGAATCTCACAAGCTGCAAATAAGGGAAAGAATAAAACTGAGATGGAGTAGAATTTACAATTAACTGATCCCAGTTGCTGCTCATCTGTCATGCTTAATATTATCTACATTATACCTTGTGTTTGGAATTAAAATGCCCTCCAACAGATCCGTTTCGTTAGAGGAGCAGCAGCCAATGTGATAGTCCTGGCTGCCCCTGAGCCTGCAGCGTCGGTTGCAGGCAGCGAAAGAATGACTCCAGCACCAGACTTCATGTTTGGAAATAATTTGATCTTGTCCTCCCTGGTCCCACTGAGATACCAGCTCACAAATGTGCGGCAGTTGAGAATAACCCAGTGGAGGACCAAAACTCAGTCTTGTCAGTAGTCTGGGGAAACACTGAGAATGTGAAAAAAATCCATATTTAAACATCCAAAGCTCTGATCAGCGCTCTGTGAAGACAGACTGACTCCAAGTAAGCAGCTATCTGCAATTCCAGAGTAGAGAGCTGAGCTCCTGGGACATACAGCTTTGGTTTTATGAATTGTAGACAGTTTTTACTGTGTTTTCATTTCAAAAGGAAGAGTTGTAGAGCCCGGGCCAATTCTGCACAGAAAGGGTGTTTCATTCACGGAAAACCAACTGAAAATGTCGGTGGGTTTTCAAACACTACCTGCAGCTGATCCTTCTCCTAAAGAAAGTTGCTGAAATCAACCCCTTTTTTATGAAAAATGCTGTGAATTTAAAAGAAGTTTCTTTTTCTTCTCCTCTAAGAGAGAATAATAAGGGCCTGATCTAAAGCCAGAGAAGTCAAGAGGGCAGCTTTTCATGGTTTTCAGTGGGTTAGGACTAGACCTTTCCCTAGAATACTTCTTAGAACTATGATTATACTTTAAATAAAAGGTACAGCTTAAAACCAGCACACTTTCTACAACGAGTGGGAACACACAGCTAAACCATGGCCCCACAATGTGGGCAGTAGCCCTCAGAGGCTCTGCAGAAGTTAAGAAACAACAGCACAACTCTTTGGTCTTAGTTTCTCCCAGTTTATTTCAAAACAAAACAAACAAAAAACCCCAACCCAACCAATAACAAAACACCACCCACAACAACAACAAAAATCAACAACTACAAAACAAACAAAAGAAAACCAACCCCAAAGGCCCAGAGAAACAAAACTCTGCCTTTTGTTTACAGGATAAGCAGGAATAAGTTGCATTATTAAAAACAGTAATAATAATGCCCACAACCTGTTCTGTGCATGAAAGAGCAACTGGCAGAGAGAAAGCAAGCAACTGATGAAATGAAAACATGAAGAGGGCAATGGAGGCAGGTAGTCTAAAGCTATAATTCATCTGCTTTGGGCACATAAAATCCATGAATGAGGGCAAAACCTGAAAAAGAGAGAGAGAAAGAGGAGACAGAGAAAGGAAACAGCCAGCAGGTTCAATAACTGTAAGTATGAAACTCCAGGCCCTTTTCTCCAAGGATGGGAAGCAAGAAGACTATTGCTAAGTAAGCATCCCAATTGCATTATTGCTCTGAAAGCCTTCCAGGTTGTTATATAGCAAAGGAAAACAAAAAAGGGGGAGAGGCTGCCTAGCACTGCTCATGTGAGCCAGGCTTTAGCCATCATTCTTATACAGAAAAGAATTCCTTCCTTTATACTTACATATATTGACACATATTTATTTCTGCTAAAATGTACATATGTTTGGGAATGGAATAGCTACTTAAATAGATTTGTTCTTAAATATATTTGTACTTAAATTAGGGCTGGGTGATCGGTTGGACTTGATGATCTCGGAGGTCTCTTCCAACCTGCTTGATTCTGTTCTTAAATCTATTTACTTGTGCTTAAACATACTTACATGTGCTTAAATTAGGGTTGGGTGATTGGTTGGACTTGATGATCTTGGAGGCCTCTCCCAACCTGCTTGAATCTGTGTTTAAATTAGGGCTGGGTGATCAGTTGGATTTGATGATCCTGGAAATGTCTTCCAACCTGGTTTATGCTGTGCTTAAACTAGGGCTGGGTGATCGGTTGGAACTGAGGATCTTGGAAGTCTCTTCCAACCTGCTTGATTCTGTGCGTAAATATATTTGTGCTTAAATTAGGGCTGGATGATTGGTTGGACTTGATGATCTTGGAGATCTCTTCCAACCTGCTTGATTCCGTGCTTAAATATATTTGTGCTTAAATAAATTTGTACTTAAATGTATTAGGGCTGGGTGATCAGTTGGACTTGATGATCTTGGAAGTCTCTTCTAAGCTGCCTGATTCTGTGCTTAAATATATTTGTGCTTAAATAAATCAGGGCTGGGTGATTGGTTGGATGTGATGATCTTGGAGGTCTCTTCCTTGATTCTGTTCTTAAATATATTCATGCACATATATATATGTAACAAAATATGATTAAAAACCCACCATCAGCACACAAACACACACACACACAAAAACCAACAGTGAGAGAGAAAAAGCAACAATGGGGGGTGGGGGTGGGGGGGGGAAAGAGGCCTTTAATTAAATAAGATTGCCACTCTGGGATCAGGCCTTCATGCTTGTCAGCTTACTCTCAAAATAAACATCTCAAGCCGGGGCCTCAGTGGTGTCACTTACTCCAGCAAGGCAGGCTGGGTAATGCCTCGCTATCTTGACAGCTACACAATGTTCAAACCGTTTCACGGGTGAGCGGCGGCGCTCGCGCCCGAGGGGGGCGGGGGGGGGAGAGAAAAAATATATTAGCGGCAGGAATTAATAGAAAAAGGGATGATGGTTTACAAAAGCCAAACAAGGGAAAGGTGTCAAGTTAGTACCGGTGTTAATTGTCAGGGAAAAATAATTGCGGCGGGGCGCGGGCTGCGGCGGCGCTCGCCTGTCTGCCTGTCACAGGGGTAACGTCTCAACTAGGCAGGCGGCGGGAAGGGGTCGGCGGCTCCCGGATCATACAAATGACGGCCTGACGCCTCTGTGCCGCCAAACAGATGGACTTTCACCTCTGTGGCAGGAGCTGGTGTGCGCCAGGGCTCGGTGCAGTTCACCGAGGTGGACCTGGATGGCCAGGAGAGAAATGGCTGGTGGTGGAGGGAAGGAGAGCATATGGCACCGCAGCCTCTTTTGGGGCTTCCAAGGCTCCCCTCAAGCTGCTCCCTGGATGTTGGTGAAGTTTCTGTACCTCACAGGATCACAGGATGTCAGAGGTTGGAAGGGACCTGAAGAGATCATTGAGTCCAACTCCCCTGCCAGAGCAGGACTGTACAATCTAGCTCAGGTCACAGAGGAATGCATCCAGATGAGCCTTGAAAGTCTCCAGAGCAGGAGACTCCACAACCCCTTTGGGGAGCCTGTTCCAGTGCTCTGTGACCTTTACAGTAAAGAAGTTCCTCCTTGTGTTGAGGTGGAACCTCCTGTGCTGCAGCTTACATCCATTGCTCCTTGTCCTATCACAGGGAGCAAGTGAGCATCACCTCCTCGCATTGTTGTATCCATTTCTGTCTTTAAGACACCCTAGATTACATCCAGATGATAAAAATAGGTTAAAAAAGAGACAGGGAAAAAGAAACAAGCCAGGTTGCCAAGGCCCACCTGATGGGATGAACACCAAAGACTGCAAATTATTAACTGCTTTTGAATTCAAGGCTGGAAGCCTTCTGGATTCAAGACCTGAAGGATGTCTGGATCTATTGACAGCTATTTATTAGAGACAACCTACAATCTAGCCAGAAAGCTTAATTAAAAAGAAAAAAAAAAAAAGTGCCTAGTGATTTTGGAGTCATAGAAAAAAACACTCTTTACACATGACAGAAATGGATCATTTTCTGAAGAAGCTAGACCATATGAAAAAAATACAATAAAATGAATCAGGCTTTTCAGGAGCCATTTCCCAGTGAAGGCAGCCCAGACTACTTTTAAGCACACACACCCAGGCTCTTTTGCAATGCAAGACTTGAACTCAATTCATCTCAGTCACACCAGCTGTAGCAGTGTCAATGGGGCAATGCAAGGAGACCAATTATTCCTTGAATCAGTTGAGAATTTAATCCAAGAAAAGCATTTTGGTTGGGAAAAGTGAGGTGCCTTGGTCTGAGGTTAATTTAAATGCTACACAATGACCACAAGGTTGTGACAGTAAAATGTATGGACTAATATGTAAACCAAGCAGGATTATCTGTTTCTCAGTCTAAATCAAACTCAGTGACCTGGGATAAGTGATCCTGCTCTAGCAAGGGGGTTGGACTAGATGATCTGGAGAAGAGGAGGCTCAGGGGAGACCTTATTGCTCTCTACGACTACCTGAAGGATGGTTGTGGCCAGGAGGGGGTTGGTCACTTCTCCCAGGCAACCAGCACCAGAACAAGAGGACACAGTCTCAAGCTGCACCAGGGGGAGTTTAGGCTGGAGGTGAGGAGAAAGTTCTTCACTGAGAGAGTCATTTGCCATTGGAATGGGCTGCTCAGGGAGGTGGTGGAGTCACTGTCCCTGAAGAGGGGATTGGATGTGGCACTTGAAACCATGGTTTTGTCATGAGGTCTGTGGTGACAGGTTGGACTAGATAATCTTTGAGGTCTCTTCCAATCTTGGTGATTCTGTGATCTTTTGAGGTCCCTTCTGGCCCCTAACATTCTGTGGAAAAAAAGACAGATGACCACTAAAGAATCATTCTGTCACTGGGACTTTTTTTTCCCATTAGAGATAGAACGTGCCTCTCAACAGTGATGCCTCCCTGAATTTATGCAACACCTACTTCACCTCTAATTTCTTCCACTCACACTAAAAAGCAGCGAATGCTGGCAGACTAAACATCAGCTAAAACTTGAACAAGCAAAAGTTGCTGGGACTCAGCAGCAGGAAAGGGCTAAGGCCCAAGAAACTGTTAATGGTGCTTTTAAATGGATACTGCTGCCCTCTAGCAGCTACTGAGGGATGGATCCCATCAGCTGTGTTTAATACTCCTACACACTTCCTTCATCACTAAGAAGGAAAAAAACAACCACAGAGAACCAGATATAATTTCATGCCACACAGTGTTTTACAGGAATAAACTTACTGGAAATGTAGAATATGAAACAAGTCTCATTACTGACATATTACTACCAAGTTGCCTGAAAGTCCTGAGGTTAAGAAGAAAAAAATCAAATCAAAAGAACAGTGTGAAACATAACCTAGACCATCTTAAAGGTTTAGTTTAAAACCTGAATTTTAATCTGAAGGAGGAAATGAAGGGTTTATTTTATATGCACGTAAAGAATGATTTTCTTCACAAATCCTCCTAGAAATAGAATTCCTGGGAGTTATTTACAACAGGGGCTAGAAGACATTTTAAAATGGAACACACCACTTCTCCTTTTAAGTGGAAAAGCACTATATTCTTGTAGTGAAATAGCAGAGATCAAGGCTGAAAGGGGAAATCAGAAAAAGGAAAGAAAAGGGGGAGGGAAAAAAAAAAGTAAAGTAGTATTCTGCTGGCAGGAAATTCAGATAATTTTGGAAAGTTTTGTGCCCAGCTAGTTTTATGTGGCCAGATGGAAATGAAACATTGCTTGGAAACAAGCATCACCAGTAGGTTCCAAGGGAAGATAAATCAAGAAACAAATAAAAACACCCCACGAACCCAGAAAAACCTAGCACAGCAAAAGAAAATACTAATAAACCAAAAAGACCAGAGAAGTGTGAAGCATGCACGTAATCCCAAATCTGATGGGTGAAAACAGGGGCAAAGAAAAAAGCCTAAACTGAGAATCAGAACGAAAGAGGCAGACGCAGGATGCTCCCTGCAAGACATTTCAGACACCACAGCGTTTTCCAAACCGACAAGCAGCCGAGTGTGAGCAAGCAGTGTGCCCAGGTGGCCAAGAAAGACAATGGCATCCTGGCTGGGATTAGAAATGCTGTGGCCAGCAGGAGTAGGGAGGTGACTGTCCCCTTGTACTCACTGCTGGTCAGGCCACACCTCGAGCACTGCGTCCAGTTTTGGGCACCTCAATACAGGAGAGATGTGGAGGTGCTGGAGCCAGGGCAGGGGAGGGCAAGGAAGCTGTGAAGGGCCTGGAGAATAAATCTGATGAGGAGCAACTGAGGGAGCTGGGGATGGTTAGTTTGGAGTCTTCTAAGTCTTCTAGTCTGGGGGGATTTAATAAATGTTTATAAATATCTGAGGGCTGGGGGTCAGAAGGGAGGGACAGGCTCTGCTCGCTGTGATAGGACAAGGAGCAACGGATGTAAGCTGCAGTGCAGGAGCTTCCACCTCAACACAAGGGGGAGCTTCTTTACTGTAAAGGTGTCAGAGCACTGGAACAGGCTCCCCAAAGGAGTTGTGGGGTCTCCTTCTCTGGAGACTCTCAAGACCCATCTGGATGCATTCCTGCCTGACCTGTGCTAGATTGTATGGTCCTGCTCTGGCAGGGGGGTTGGACTTGATGATCTCTTTGGGTCCCTTCCAACCCCTGACATCCTGTGAGTAGAGGAGGTTGAGGGGAGACCTCATCCTCAAGCTAAAACTGGGTAGGTTGAGACTGGACATTAGAAGTTTTCCCCAGCAAGAGTGGTCAGGCATTGGAATGTGCTGCCCAGGGAGGTGGTTGAGTCACCAAGCCTGGATGTGTTTAAAGGTGGTGTGGATGTGGTGTTTGGGGACATGGTTTAGGGGAGAACCTTGTAGAGTAGGGTTCTGGGTTGGACTTGGTGATCCTGAGGGGCTTTTCCAACCTGAGTGCTTCTGTGGTTCTGTAAAACACTCAAGGAACAAAGGAAGACTGCAAGACTCTACCAAAACACCATATGACATACGTTAGGGACATAATGATACAAGGAACAGCTTTACCTATAGCAAAACTTAGTCCAGTTGAATGGCATATGCCCAGTGGGGGCTCAGCTATGAACACACTGGAGAGCACAAGGCCAGGGCAGAAGATTCATTAATATTGCCAAGCTGCACTAAGGAGCTCCTATTACAAGGCAATACCATTTGGTGTAAATAATTGCACCTTCTTGTGTTCTCAAGTCTTTGGCCTAATACAAGCTCCTTACAGGGGTCTGAGAAAGACACAGTGCCTTAGAGACCCTTATGGTGGCCTGCCACTACAAAAAGAGGGCATACAGGAAAGCTGGGGAGGGATCCTAGCTGGCAGTGTAGTGATAAAGCAAGAGGTAAAAAAGGGCAGGTTTAAAACAGATGTATTTACTGTGAGGGTGGTAAAGCACAGGTTGCCTAGATAGATTGTGGGTGCCCCCTCCCTCGAAGTCTTGCAGGGCAGCACTTTGAGCAACCTCTAGTGGAAGGTGTCCTTGCCCATGGCAGGTGAGTTGGAACTACATAATCTTTAAGGTCCCTTCCAGCACAAACCATTCTATGATTCTGTAATTAATGCAGGCAGTTGCCACCCCAAGACTGAGCTCTGGCAACTGATAAAGCTTGAATAATTTAAGAAACCTGCTGTCTAAATCACCATTACCTACAAAAGAAGCAGCATTGCATAGTCTCTGGGTCCTGTGCATTCTGTCCCTGTTCTGCCATCCTGTATTTCCTAATTTAACAGTAATTTACAAAAGGTGGCTATGGATTAATTGCTTTTGTTGGAACTCAAACCTATTTTCCTGAGGTTCCTGTCTCAGTGCAGACATTTACCATGGCCAGTCCCAGAGGGATGCTCACAAGGGTCACAGTCAGTAAGGGAAGAGTTTCAGACCCACACTCTGCACATCCAGAAACTGGATTTGGCATGGAAAAATGCTTGCAGCACCAGCCCTCATAGGCAGAGCTACATGTGATCCAGAAAACACCAAAATAAGCACTCAGCACCATCCAAATCCTTAGCAGTTGCAAATTAGCCATGATTATGCCTTTCAAATAGAAGTGTGAAAAGTTGCCTAATACATCTCAATAATTAATAAATTTGAAGGACTAATGATCTAATTGCAGATACCCTGAAAACAGAGAAAGTCTAAATTAATCAGTCTGTTTGCAGGGAGTGATTCAGACTAATTGCTCTCAGCAACTGCATTCCAAACAATGGACTTGCTCTAAGCTGACAAACACCCAGAGCACCACAAACACAGCCCTGGTTTCAGCATGTGATCCGGCAGCGGACAGCCCAGACTGCTGCAGGACCATTGCTGCTTCAAGTCTGTGTTATTTTGTCCCCTTTCTTTGTTTTTCCCTTGGGAAACAGCTTTGGCACAGCAGCACAGCCTCTCT
This sequence comes from Dryobates pubescens, assembly GCF_014839835.1. Classification (NCBI taxonomy): domain Eukaryota; kingdom Metazoa; phylum Chordata; class Aves; order Piciformes; family Picidae; genus Dryobates; species Dryobates pubescens. The sequence goes on from NC_071628.1 coordinate 2,972,076, forward strand.
GCCAGCTTTGGGACCCCGTGAAGCAAAGCAGTATGGCCTCTCTGCCAGCTTCAGGACCCTTTGGCAGGGGTTAGCGTTAGATGTGAGAGCAGATGGTGATGTGCTCTGGATGGGAGCGGCAGGATGCACACAGAAAGGTGACAGCATTTTCTGTGCTCCTACAACCTGCCCTGCTCCTTTTACACATTCTGCTGCTGCAGCACTGAGGAAAGAAATGAGAGCAGAAACAGGAAACAAGGGAAATCTGAAAGAGAGAAGGGGCACAGAAATCCCACAAAAATCTGGAAAACAGAGCCATGCAGACAAGAGAGAGACACAAAATTCACACTGGAATAACACAGCTGAAGGGATAAAAAAAAAAGACATCAGCCACAGCCACTCACCAGCTGACATCACATTTCAGATATACATTTCTTGTTTAGCAGATGAAGAAACCCACTCAAGCTTTCAAAGTACAGGAGTTGCTACCAGAAGGGGCTTCTCACCTCTACCAGCACTGAAACCCTCATTTTTGGGTTTGTTTTTTTTGCTCTAGCAGTAGAGGTGGGTTTGTCAATTCAAGGAAGGTGGCACCTCCTCACAGCTGTGGCCATGATATTTCTACTCACTGTCACAGTGTCACTTGGTGCAAAGGTGACTCATACAGGCAGCAATCAGTCCAGTCAGAGCATCTCAGAGCCAGGAGCAGGACATTTCAGATTTCATTAGACTGACTCAAACAAACACAAAGCATCAACCTGCCACGTGAAAATGAGCCAGCAAGCAGAAATGGACCTCAGCCTCTCCCAGTTCAAAACGTGTGGAGGCAGAATTTAGAAGCTTCACAAACGAAACAGAACTAAACCAAAGGTGCAAGGAGGCCATAAATCACTAAAGGTGCAACAAAACAACAGTTAGAGCACTAGTGGTTAAGATGGCTTAATATTTTTTAAAGCCAAGTAAGATATAATTCTCTCTGCTTTCTGCAGAACCACCAACACTCCACATATTGAGTGAATAAAATAGATGTCTGCTTTTTTTGCTACCTGGCCATAGATCACAAACTCCTCCCTATCACTGAGACACATCACACCATTTAGCAACAAAACAAACAAACAGAAAAACCCCACACAATTCTTGGGTACTGTGGTAGCTGCACACACTGATCCATAACACCTTCAGTGTTTGGTTCATCAGTTACAAGAACTATAAATATGGGAGGACTCATGCACCACCTACACTGGGCACTAAAAGGATGCCCAGGTGATGTGAATGCTGCTTGCCAAGTGCACCTTGCCATCTGCTTAGGCAGCTTCTCACAAGTACAGTCTGCTAATGAGACTGTACTCCAAGAAGCAGCAGCAAGAAGCAAGTAAATCAGACCCCTAGCAAGTTGATAGCCAACAGGTAACAACACATCTCTTATCCTTCACCTCCAAGAGCTGACACTGCAGCTCTGACCTGATTTTTCCAGAGCCTCTCCCCTTACTACCAGCACCAAGGTTTTGCTCTAAACTGGACTCTGCTCCCTTAGCTGAGGTACCTGTTGGGGGTTGCTGTAGGGAGGCTTTTTCTTTCCCATCCACTTTAACTAAATGAATAAATACATTTATAAGAGAGAAGGAAACACAGGAATTGTGATCTATGCTTTTCCATACATTGCTTCTGCACTTCACAAGAAGCAACAGGGAACATATGCTGCTGAGCCAGGTTCCTGGTATATAGAGAGCAGGAGGCAAAAGGCAAAGCAGGGAGGAGCAGAGGTTAACAGGGGTAAGAAACACAAATCATAAAAAAAAACCTGGTAAAGTGAAGAAGGAAATTAAATCACACCAAAGGGAACATATCCTAGAAAGGACAGTACACAGTGAGTCAAAACATCTGGAAAAATACCTGGAAAGTTTGGAGAAAAGTAAGTCACATGTCAGAGGCTGTAGTTATCAGCAGAACTAACACCCATCCTTGCTCAGACAAGCACAATTAACTCCTACTTAATAACTGTTAAGCATATATTATTCATAGCTATATATATTAAACAGGGAGAGCCCTGTGAATTTGCTGAGCAGAGCCAGGAGCTCCCAGCAACAGACGTTACAAAGGGCAGAAATATTTCCCCTTCTTCATACACCTTTGGTTTATTTTCATATACTTACATACACACACCGAAATAAACTTCTTACACTGGGACAAAACAGAGGCAGAAACAGAGCCTGAACACCACAGTACAAGAGACTTCACTCTGCACATTCCAATTTCAACTCCAAGTTATTCACCAAGTCCTGCACTAGAAGTTGCACCAGACAAAGCTCTGCTACATCTTCGCCCAGCCCTGAAATCGCGGCACTGCGGGCAGCAGATGAAGCCGGAGATGAGCTGGAAGGAGCTGTAGGACAGCGCCGAGCCCCCCGATAGCGGACAGGGGGAGGCAGTGGGAACTGCCAAACCCTTCGGCTGCAGCAAGCCCCGGCTCAGGTCCCCGCCGGCTGCGGTCGACGCCAAGAGCTGCCACCAGAGGGCAGCCGCCGCACACGGCGCTACCTAGACCGAGAGAGCAGCGTCACCGAACCTTTCCGGTTGGAAAAGCCCTTTCGGATCACCCAGTCTAACACCGCGCTGCCAGGTCACCGCCAAACCATGGCCCTCGGCATCACACCCACACCGCCCTGCAATCCTTCCAGGGATGGGGACCCCCTCACCTCTCCGGGAAGCCTGTTCCAGGACTTAACGACTCAGTGAACAATTTCTTTCTAAGACCCAACCTAAATCCTCCCCCAGCACAACTTGAGTCTGTCTGCTCTTGTCCTGTCACTTGTTCCTTGGGAGAAGAGACCAACCCCTACCCCTCTACAATTTCCTTTCAGGTACTTTTAGAGAGCAATGAGGTCACCCCTCAGCTTCCTCTTGTCCAGGCTAAACAACCCAGTTCCCTTATCCAGTCCCCACAAGGAAAGAAGTTACTATGACCACAGTGAATCAATGGAGGCAGTGCTACTCACACCTACAAACTCCACCACTCCTCCTACCTAAGCAGAGTGGTTTTGCAGTTGCTCACACAAGGCTGACCAGAGGAATTTTCAGACTTCCAGCACTTGCATAAGACACAAGACCAACCATTCAGCATTACCCACTGGAGAGATCCAGCACCTTGGTGTACCCAAGCCCAGGGAAAGAGGCTGAAACCCTCTCTCAGCTGTGTCAGGCAGCATAGAATCAAAGAATAGTTTAGACTGGAAAATACTTTTAAGGTCATCAAGTCCAACTGTTAACCCAACCACTTCCAAGTCCACCACGAAACCACATCCTTAACTACAATTACACATCTTTTAAATACCCCCAGGGATGGTGTCTCAACCCCAGCCCTGGGCAGCCTGTTACAGTTCCTGATAACCCTTTCAGTGAAGAAGTTTTTAATAACATCCAATAGCTCTAGAGATTTGCTGTTGCCAAAATGGGAATGAGGATGGCTTGGCCTTCAGCCCAAGCCACAGTCTGGCTTGCAAGAGACTCCGTCTGCAGACATGTTCCCATATTCAGATTATTCAGAGCAGACTGGTATACCCCAGTGAAGCACTTGTATCTGCCATCCTGGTGGGTGGAGAAGAGGGAAGTCACATTCTTCTCACCCACAAGTCTCCTCTGAGGTTTTCTTCTGTTGGAGAGACGAGCAAAGCTGACAACTTCCTGCTCTTAAAAGCATGTTGCACAAATGCACAGCTGATTGCAGGTCACACTTGAGTGCTATGCAAAGCTCCGAAGTACAACAGCAGAGACCTGTTAAAGCCTGCATCAGGCCACCAGCAGCACACGTTGGTTTGCCACCACTGCAACACAATGATGACTGAAGAATGATCATTAAGTCACTACTTTCACCACCTCTCAGTGCCTGTGCCAAAAGCAGGAATTTTACTGTATGATGCATCACCTAACATGCTTCACTTACTGGGTGGTCATTTGACACAAAGCAACAGAGACTCAAAGTGTTTTTTTCCTTCCCCCTTGCTTGCGTTGTTTCATTGTGGTCATTTGCCACAGAACAACAGAGACTCAAAGTGTTTTCTTCCTGCCCCTTGCTTACGTTGTTTCTTTGTGGTCATTTGCCACAAAGCAACAGAGACTCACCAAAATGTTTGGGTTTTTTTCCCCCCTGGTTTATGTTTTTTCATTGTGTTGTCTAGTGCTTCCCGAAGACAAGCACTCTCTGATACAATGAAACACAGTGTAGAGCAAACTGTGTTTTGCCTGCTATAGGAATACTACTCTGCTGCAATTGCTCATTTCTAGCATCTTTTCCAGCAGCAGCATGCATCCTGGCTTGTGTAGCTTGCTAGTAAATCTGATGAACTGCCACACTGTAAAGAAATAGATGCCTCTGTTTACAGAGGCAAGATCTTAATCTAACCATTCAATTCCTTCCAAAAGCTCAGAGCTGGGAGGAAAAAATGAGCACACGCTTGGCCAAGTGTTACTGTTTGCTTAAGACATGAAAAACTAGCATGGAAAAAGTTAACTGAGATAATGGATAAGGAAAATCTCAATGAGCACCCCATGGGAGGTTTCTAAATGTATCCAGGTCCCTCCAGGTGCAAATCTTCATGGGTTTCCAAGCTCTGCAAGCTTATTTTCTTTAACACTAAATAAACCCTGTTGTCTCACTTCAAAACCAAGACACTGCTCACACATTTTGCAATACAAAAGTATAAGAACTGTTTCCCCATAGATAAAATAGGAAATAAAGAATGAATCTAAAATGCAGAGCTCTCTTAAGAGGTTCAGATGGAAGAGCTCTCTTAACAGGTTCAGATCAAACGTCCTCAAGCAGCTGCTGCTGCTGCAAAGTCCTACAAGCCTCTGCAGAGCCTCCAACACAACATCTTCCCTCCGCAACAAGCAGAGAAACTACCAACAGGCTGCTTATAAACTCCTTTACTCCCTGTTGCAATAGCCTCAGAAGGAGCTAGGCAAACAGCAAGGACTTTCCCAGAGTCTCTCCAGGAATTCCTCAAACCTTCCCCAATTTTTCCTCCTTATGCTGCATCCCAAATTAGAAAGAGGATTGTTGGCTTACAGCTCTGCTTCCCCATGGTCTCCCTTCTTAATGAAAATCTTTGCAGATAATCCAAAGAGCCATCCTAGAGCAGCTCCAGCATTTAACAGCTTTGCAAATATTCTTTGACCTTTGTTTTTTTTTAAGCTCCAATAGCATTTCTCAAGACTGATCACTCTGCAGCTCCCAAGTAAGCACAGATGTCAAGTCCAGCCAGGAAGGCGCTTTTCAGTTGTGCTGTCAGTCAGGAAGGGCAGCAAGCAAAGGGAGGCTTCCTCCTCTGTGTATCTAAGGTGGATAAACTCAATTGCTGAGTGCTCTGACCTGAGCAAGGGAGACATGTCAATGACTTACTGCAGGAGAGATAAGAAGCCAGCTGCTGCCAAACTGAAGACAGTGAAAGGAGAGCTGTGTGAATTTGAAAGGAAACCAGCTGAAAGGTGGAGCTCACCGCAGCGATCTCTGATAACCAGGTTCCGGCCTTCCTTCAGGTGGATGGTCAGCAGGTAGGCAAAGGGGCTGGGCAGATCACTCAAGCAATCATTTGCTTCCTCTAGAGCCTAAGGAGAACAAAGCAATCAGTCACCTCCTGAAAGGGACCATGAATGAAGCAGGTGTTCTCAGCTTTGCAGAGAGAAAGTTCTGGCCTCACCCTAGGGCAATCTTCTGCAGTAAGAAAGACAAAAAACCACCAGGGCGACCCAAAACCATTTCTTTCCCAGGCTTTGTTTCATGATGCAAAGAGCTAATTATCAATGCCTGATACATTCAACCAAGCAAGGGGTAACACAAGGAGGGTTCTACCTGAAAAAGAATCACAAATGCCAGCATGGCTTTGTCAAAGGCCACCAATGGACTGCATTTCTCTTTTTCTAGCTGTTTCTTGTGTATTCACAGAACATCTCCAAGTTGAAAGGGACCCATAAGAACCATTGAGTCCAACTGTGCTCATCTGAGGACCTCATGAGGAAGTACACATTTCATACAGGTACTAAGCAGACAGTATTTCTTTATGCAGCTCTAAAAGAGAGAAATGCAGCAGTGGGCAATGCTACTTGTAAGGTTTTGCAGTAGCAGACTCAAGAGGATTCTTGTTCATCAGAGATGCTGCAGGGGTTACACAGCTCAGCACCAGCATCATCCAGCCAGCATGTTCAGTGTAAACAACCAATGGACAGCCCTTGAGAGGTTATCAGAGGGCAAAGGTAGAGGAGGTCATCTGGAATAGGCAAATATGCTCTACATGAGAAGGGCATATATCATAGCTGCTGCCTTTTCACTCTGCCTTAAAACTAGTGTTGCTATCAAACCCTACAGTCATGTCAAGCTATTTGCTGTCCCTTTTGTTCCTGGGCTGCTAGTTGAATATTTATGCTGCTGCTTTCATTAGTTACCAGTAAAATAGAGAAGCTACAGAATGCTTCACAGAAATCCAGGACTTGTGTGTCTATTTAAAACATTAGCAACTGCTTTGCACTGCTGAAAAAAATAAACACACACCACAAACCAAACAACAACAATGAAAAAAAACACCACAAAATCACCACTAAATCAAAAAACTTAAAGAGGAAAAAAACAACACTGGAGAAATCTCCAGAAGGTCTCTTCATCTGCTGGGGTTTTTAAGTAGCAAAGAAACTGAAGCTAAAATGAGTTGTGCTTCTGGTCAAGTTTCAAAATGCTTTTAAATGAAAGGGCTTACCATTTGATCATCAAAAATCTGAGATGTTATGGCAGAGTCCAGGTCCATTTCCCCACATGGGTACTATAAAAGAAAAACCAAAAAAAACAGTGAATTAAACAGTAACATAAGAATCAAGAAAATACTTCCAGTATCAGTTGAGTACTCATATCGTAGAATCATAGACTCAAAAAGGTTAGAAAAGACCTCAAGGATCATCGAGTCCAACCTGTCACCCAACACCACATGACTAACTAAACCATGGCATCAAGTGCCACGTCCAATCCCCTCTTGAACACCTCCAGTGATGGTGACTCCACCACCTTCCTGGGCAGCACATCCCAATGGCCAATTACTCTTGCTGGGAAGAACTTTCTCCTCGCCTCCAGCCTAAATGTCCCCTGGCACAGCTTGAGACTGTGTCCTCTTGTTCTGGTGCTGGCCACCCAGGAGAAGAGACCAACCCCCTCCTGGTTACAACCTCCCTTCAGGGAGTTGTAGAGAGCAATAAGGTCTCCCCTGAGCCTCCTTTTCTCCTGGCTAAACAATCCCAGCTCCCTCAGCCTCCTCTCATCAGGCTGTGCTCGAGGCCTCAGCCCTGCAAGTAAAATTTCACTTCCATGACAGATGAAATTCAACGTGATGTTTCCCGCAGTAAGAGTGACTTGGCCACCTTGCAAAAAACAGTAGAAGTAGGAAAAACATTATCAGCATAAAGAGCATCAGAAGAGTTCCTTCTCACAACAGAGCTGAGTTACAGCTGCTAAGGGAGCCCTAACTTTGAATTTCCTGACTAGTATGCATAAAATCTCACTTGTGTGCATTAAACCCAGCATTTCTCACAGTCTCTAGCTTCACAGGAATCTCCTTCAGGCACTACCATTGGCACTGATAATGGTTTCTCTTTACAGCTTGTTTTACATGGCACAAACATAGGATCAAAGAATTGCACTGACATTATAAAAATAAAAGTACTCTGCCTGCTAGCTTGTTAACATTTGTAATTGAAAATCCTACCCTCAAAGTTTGTCTTTATTCTGCTTTTTGTTTGCATTACATGGACAGATTTTGCACAGAGACAACAATTTCACGTAGGAAAGCCTGATTTTTTTCACTTGGCTATTATTCTAGGCAGCCAGCTGCAATGAGATGGCTGAATACAGACAAAAGTCTCATTGAAAATATGGTCCTGAGATCTTGATTTGTATCTAACTACAGTGGCATTTCTGAACTTTAAAGTATAAACTAATGTGGCCACATCCACCAAGCAGGCATAGTACCAAATACGTCCATGAAAACAAATACACACCCCCACTTTCTTGTTTGAGATATATATGTATATATAAATCCATCAAATATTCCTTCTGACAAGATTTACAACATCTATCTCCTCCTTTTTTTCTGCAGAGAAATGATTCAAAACACAAAGGCACAGAGCGCCTCAGCAACGGGACAAGGTTCTGGGTTGCCAGTGACTCACCGCAAGGTGTTGGTAAGAAGACAAAGAAGTGGTGTTAAAGCACTTCAGTGATGATGTATGACCACAGACAAAACCCTACTGCAAACACCAGGTTTAATGGCATCCCCTGAATCAGTCATGAAGGATCTGGAGGTGCTGGAATATGTCCAGAGAAGGGCCACAAGGATGAGCAGAGGGCTGGAGCTCCTCTGCTATGAAGACAGGCTGAGAGAGTTGGGGCTTGTCAGACTGGAGAAGAGAAGGCTCTAAGGAGACCTATTTGTGGCCTTCCAGTATCTGAAGGGGGCTACAAGAAAGCTGGGGAGGGACTTCTGAGGCTGTCAGGGAGTGATAGGACTGGGGGGGATGAAAAAAACAGAAACGGGTAGATTCAGATTGGATGTTAGGAAGAAGCTCTTCCCCATGAGGGTGGTGAGACACTGGCACAGGTTGCCCAGGGAGGTGGTGGGAGCCTCATCCCTGGAGGATTTTAAGGCCAGGCTGGATGTGGCTGTGAACAACCTGCTGTAGTGTGAGGAGTCCCTACCCTGGCAGTGGGGTTGGAACTGGCTGATCCTTGAAGTCCCTTCCAACCCTAACAATTCTATGACTCCATGATTCTATGAAGGGATTCAGTGCAACTTCTGTTGCTTCCTCCCCCTTCAGATTCGCCTAGCTGGACTGCTATAGTGAACAGATAAAGCAAATCTCTCAGCAAATGGAGATATGGTACCTTGGCAAGAGCCTTTACTGAAGATGTCACACTGCAAGCACTGACAGCTCTGCACTGAGAGTTTAGGTGAGTGTAAAAGCCACAAACCCACACTGAGCGCATGCATGAGGCTGGGAAAGTATCTGATGGCATTGGGTGGCCAAAGGTAACCAGGAAATGAGTAGGTGGCATGTGACAAGCAATTTGGGGGGGGAGAAAAACCCTCAACCTACATTTTTTCTTTTTTTAGTTTGCTTTGTTCCAAGGATCTGCCTTCCTTCTGACTTACCTCACTGAGCAGTGAATGATGCCCACAAAAAGAATGATGCAAGCTACTGTCGTGCTGTCTCACTGCCAGGAAACCAATAACCTGCCAAAGGAAGACTTCAAACCAATGCATCTATTGCCCATTTTTGCATCTCAGGTGACTATGGAAAGCAGCTACCACAGCTGTAACATCTAGGTTATGGCTGAAAAGGTCTCAGAAGAAAGTCCAAAATCCAACCTTCCCAGTGAAAACTCAACAGGAGGAGTTACGCTTGCACGAGACATAAAGAAAGTACAAATATTTCATGTGGCCACAATCTTCACCTGCTGTGGATATTATAAAGCCATCAGGCAACTCCATGGGGTTCCCCACTTTACTCAGGCCAGGAAGGGATTGCAGTTTCATGTTGGACTTGGATCCCCTTATTCATGGAACATTCTATCCAGGCACAGAATTACTGATCACAAAGGCAGCAGGGGAAAGGAAATAAGGAGGACAAGATGCAGAAGAACCATTTTGAATTTGCATCACCTTTAATTAAGAGCCAAGGCAAAGGCCAGCTGTAAGCATAATGCTACATGTTCACTGCTCTCCATCACAAGCTTGTTGTGGTTAACTCCAGGCACAGGCAGTGGAGCTCACCTCATTCACCTGTCATCTTTCACCTCATGCCATCAAGAGATCTGGAGCAAGTGGATAAGTTGATTTTGCTATAGAGCAATCCTGGTAAAGCAATATTAATACAAAGAATGCTCCAGCAAATGTTGCAGCACCACATCTCAGAGCTCAGATGGGTGCAACAACTTTTTACTTACACAAGAAATTCCAACAAATAAATATCATAACCTCTCCAGAATGAAAAAATAGAGATCAATCAAAATGGAGCAGGGTCATTTTGCAGCTCCACACTGACTGAAAGGATCTCTCAATTAGTCTCCAATAACTCGTACATCACATATGGTTTGTGCTTATTTTAATCCCATATACATTCCTTGAATAGGGCCCCCTCCTCTATTCCTTCACATCCCAGGCACTTCAAGAGAAACATAATGAGGCAGCCACTGAGCCCATCTGATGCCCAAGCACCCACCTCTGCCCCCTCGTCTGTCAGGGTGGTGGTGCTCAGCCGAGCGCTATGCAGCAGCTCAAAGAGGTCGTCGCTGGATCTCCTCTTTCCCTCAGCCAGCGTGCTGCCCATGACTTGAGTGTCCGGGCTGGGCGCCGTCACCTCCGCGTGTGTCGCCTGCTGCGATGGCCACGGCCAGTCCTCTCCTGCTGGCCTGACCGAAGCACTTCTGCTTTTCAAGGACATCACAGACCTGGAGAAGCTCTTGGGGGAGCAGCTGGACAGCACTCGAGTACTCGAGTAAGTCGTTTCTTCTTCCGTGAGAGTCTCCACCTCCAGCATGTCTGGCACCGACAAGCTGAGGCGGCGGTCCAAGGAGTGGACCTTCCTCTCCACCATTTTGCTAGACCTCTTCTTCGTCTTCCTCACGCTCAGGTTTTGCAGGAAGGGTCTGGTTTTCTGCTTCAGGGATCCCCAGACAGATGGTTTATCCAAGTCCATCTCTGCGAGGGCAATCTCAGCAATGCCTCCTGGGCAAAACGGCCTCAGCGCTTCCCAGGGTGACTAACCGGAACGTAGGAAGAAGGCAAGTCAATCACAAAAGTGAACAGCAGCTGAAGACTATGATTCATGTTGTCTCATCTTGAAACTTTCAGTCATTTTTCTAAACAGTTTAAAAAAGAAAGAAAAAAAAGAAAGAATCATGCTGCATTAGTAAGTGCTTCCCAGATACAATCTGGTGGGTAGGTTTGATTATCTGGGAGGAAAACAGTCAGAACAAGTATTTAATCCTACACCAAAATTCAGTGTCTGCCCACTACTTCATGAGGGGCTAAGAAGAGAGGGTTTGTTTCTTCTGCCAAGTCCTCATTTGAGATTTATCCAATTTCAAACTGTTTCTGTACAAAACTTAACTGATGGGAGTTAAATCACAATAATGTTAGCATAGGGGGAAAAAAAAACACTGGTAAGGCTGGCACTGTGATTTCTGCCAATGCTTTCTCAGCCTATGCAGGGAGGTTCATGCTATTTCCTAAGCTATATAAACTCTTACATGATGTGTTAGTGGACAAGCACAACACTGCAAACAACTCCACAAACTGGCTGTGAGGCCGGAGAGGACATAGGGCATGAGAAATCCCAGTTGAGGCCTCAAAACAACCCCTTACATTAACCCACTGCCAGCAAAAGTTGCCACTGCAGGATTAATTTTCCTCATAAGGCAGGGAGCTGAGAGGAAATGAGGACCAAAAAACTGGAGAGATGGAACACTTACAGATTTTGAACACCTACTGGTGGGACTTTTGTCTTTAAGTTGTTTGATACTGAGCATTTATGCAGTCAGATGGGATGAGAAGAGCCAAACAAAGATCACCTACTGTATCTGCATGGTAAGGGAGCTGTCGAAGGGACACCTCTGCAACACAGGAATATCCTCACAGGTGGTGTCTTTTGTGATTAACAGCTGAGCAACCATCCTTATTCTGTGAAGCAGAGAGAACCAAATCATTGTCAAAATTTCCTAAGAGAAAGAGCTGATGAAACTTGCAGATTGATTCCTTTCCAGTCTCTAAGACACCCATGCAAAGGCCAGAGTAAATACTTGTGTCCACAGAAATGTATACCCCTTGACTACAAGGAAAACCACTGCACATTTACACCTTAACAATTGCTTAGTTGACCCAAAATTATTTATCTCACTGCTTGCCTGATCACTAGGGAAAAATACCTGAACAGGAATTAAATACAACTGTTGGATGAATCCAGAATCACTGTTTGCTTTCAAAGAAATGGACTCTTATGTTCATTAAGTTGAATGAGCACAGCCAGTTCCTTAATAACTGACTTCAATATTTTTAGGACTAAGCCCCTCCATACTTGCAAAGTTCAGGCATCTACACAAAAAAAATTGCTTAAACTGTATTACTATGCAACTACACCTGCACAATCCTCCTGCCTTTATATCTATATGTAAATGATTCATATCACCATCCTTATATCACAAACGAAAACCAACAACTTTTAATATCATTACATGCATTCACAAGGCAGTAAGACGTTTTGCCCAAGGGGTGCAAGTCTATCTATCTACATCCACTTAGCACACAGTATTTTCACCTCTACCCCCAGAATTCAGACCTGGTATCATAGCACACATGGACAAACTGAAATTACCTTTTCCCCCCTCACAGCATCACTGAGAAGCAAAAGCCATATGCTGAACCTCCTAAAGAGAGATGAGAGGCACACAAAAGCATGGCAGGGCTTTTTCTCACTGAAGTCAAGGTGAAGCACAAGATGATCAGATTTAGAGGGGGAGGAGAAAATGTCAACCCTGACACTGGAGATGCAGGGATGCTCATGCTAGAGCAGTGCCTGACACCCTACACAAGCTCACCAGAGACAGATGGATTTTCTCATCATCTGACGGCTCTCACTTAGGTTCTTCCCTCTTTAAACACAGCCACAGAGCTCCTTGGTATTGTTACACCGCATGCCAAGAGCACAAATTATTAGACTGAACATATTTGCACAAAACAGCATGAAGCATGCTGTTGGGATTCATTTAAACAACTCCTCTACTGCCAGGGCTCTCTGCTCTGCTCACTCCCATGCACAGAAATCTGCTGAAGACACCACAAGCAAAAGCAGAACTTAGCTCAACATCCACTTCCCAAGGCTCTTACTGCATCCTATTCCCTTCCTGTTATTCTCTACCCTTCTCACTTTGCCAGCCCACTGCTGTTGTTTTTATTTTGTTTGCTTTCAGATTTTGTTTCCTAGCAGCAGACTTGTTCCTGTAGGTTTCCCCAGTTACTTTCCCCCAAGTTTAATGTGTGGTCTCTTTGTGTTTTGGTGGGTTTTTTTCCAGCTATATTTCCTTGGTTGCTAAATAAAAAGGATGCAAAGATGGTGGAGGGACCATACTTGGGCTTGCTTGCATTTAACCCTGAATGAGCAGAGTTCTCCTCAAGCCAGGCAGAATTATGGTGGAAGGGAAAAAAAACAACAGAAAAAGGAAAAAGCAAAAAAAAAAGAGGGAGAAGTTCCTGGGTTTTAAAAAGTCAGCAGGGTGGCTCCAGCTACCTGCCTCTTGGCAGCTCCCAACTCCAGCTTCTGGGCAGTGTGCTCATGCAGCCCAGAAGGCAAATCATATCCTAGGCTTCACCAAGAGGAGTGTGGCCAGCAGGGCAAGAGAGAGGATTCTGCCCCTTTACTCTGCTCTGGTGAGACCCCCATGTCCAATACTGTGCCCAGTTCTGGTGTCCCCAGTCTCAAATGCTTAAAAGAATCCATGTAGTTTCATCTCTTCCTCCATGGAGAGATCACTTGCAATTGCACCTGTCATTTTTATTATACCCTTTCTCTGACTCCTCCTCTTTTGGAGGCCATAAGGTCAAGAAGAAAAGGATTAGTGGCAAAGAAGTCGGTCACAGCTCACCCTGTGACTGATGTAACAAATATCTCTAGCATTTTAGTCTCCCTTAAGCATCTTCTAATTACAGTCCTTGGGATTTTGGGGGGTTTTGATGTGCTTTGTTTCATTTCACTATAGCACTCCCAACACACCCACTTAAATTGTTTTCATATTTAGAGCTAAATGGTTTTGTTAGATGTTCTAACAGGTGGCTACAAGAGATATTTCAAATGTCAACTGAATGCCTAGAGAAATCATTCTGTAATTCTACTTCACTTACCATCTTGTCAGGAAGCCAGAAAAGCCACAAGTGAGAAATACTGCAAGACACTCTGAAAACATTAGAAGAGTTCCCAGTATACCTAAACTGGCAAAGCAAACCACAGTGATCCCCATACTGGAACTTATTGCATATATAGTCTTTCTTCATCGTGTAACCATTCCCTGCACACCCAGAAGTACACAATGCTCACTGAAGCACCCCAAAACATTCCCTGCTAATGCCTTTGAAAAGCATCCTCAAAGCCAGCATGATAAAAATGCATCTGAGCACACCACCAGCACTATTAAAACTTCCATAAATCTAATGATTATTGTACTCAATTTGCTTATCCAATTAAGGTGAGAACACTGGGTCAGTCTGCATGCCATCCATCTTCCTAAAGTCTGATTCAGTCAGTATGTTTTCAGCTGCAGCTGACTGCTAGCCAACATTTAAACTCATCAGAGCTGAAAATACTAGCGTGCATTAGAGACTGTTGGGAAGATGTTCCTCACTTGCATGTATCTTAACACAGGTTCAAACTGGAAGGAACTAATGAAACTCCCTCATTCTGAAAGCTCTATTGATTCTGGCTGTTCTGGCAGAGGATATTCACTCTGATCTCTGCCTGTCTGGCACTGACTCACTGGCTTAAAACCTGAGGCGTGAGACATCTGTACAAGTTACAAGCAAAGATAATTACAATTCTGCTACATAGCATAGTCTTTGGCTATTGGAAGTGAAAAGTCCTTTGGATTTATAATCTCTCAATTCAATGTGCTGAGAAACAAGGCTGACATCAAGCAGGAGGAAAAGGAGCAGCAGAAAGGGGACTGGGATCCTCCTTTCATACCCTTCATTTTGCTTTTTGCTATAAATGTCACCCTCCTATCCTGCAAGCCATAAATTAAACTGTTCTTCCCTGGGAGAAAAAGGAAAATATCAGGAAAATAGCTCTCAGCTGGCTAAACAACTGCATGTGCTGGGCTGTTATTTCTGTAACAGACCATACTAGGCACTCCAGGCTTCTCATCACCATTTAGAAGGCAGTCAAACACAAATCATTACTAACAGCAGAGTTACTTCAGAAAAAGAGACCTACACTTCCTTCTTTGCTGGGGCTCATTTCAGTCCCTCATCTGCAAATTCAGCAGCTTTATTACAAGTGTCAACAACCACAAGAGATAAGAGAATAGCATCCAACTAAAGTAACCCTTTGTTCAGAGTCACCACTTCCTCTCGGAGCATTCCAAACCCAGCACTAGTTACACCTAGATATATTTGCAACACTTTAAAAGGGAAGATCTTACCAGGAGCAGATGTCCCTTGGATTATCAACACCTCCTGGAGTTGCCCTTTCTTTGCAGAAAAAAAGTCCAAAAGGAAAGCTTGAGGCCATTTCTCTCTGGCTATGATCACAGAAGCTAACATGGGACACTGAATTCGATCTGTACATCACAGCATTGAGAACCCAAGACAGCCCTTTTCCTCCTGCAGATGTGTCTTATACAGCATATGGTAAATACCTGAACTTAAAACTTGATAAGGCACCAGGAAAAAGAAAAAAATAACCCCAACAAAATCTAATCTCAATCTGATTCTGCACAGGCTAATTACCCTGGGGAAATCAGGGTGAGAATTATTTTTAGTACTAACAAGCAGCAAAGGGAGCGCACCGCTGAAGTGGAGCTAACGTCTTCATCACAGGCTGCAAAAGCAGGGTCATGACTTGGCCAGCTTCCAAATCTTGCCACTGCGTTTGAGCTTAAGCTTCCCTGCAGGGCTTCAAACGACGCCAGGCTGGTGATACAGATCCTCCTCTTCGATCACTCTGTTGTTAACAGACTCATTTGCAAAGCATAGGGGGATGCTAAACTTACATACAAAGCGCCACAAAAACTTGACCTGTTGCTGTCAACCAATTTAGTACAAGTGCTTCATAAAAGATAATTTTGTATGCCTCAGTGCTTGAATGGAAAGAAGATGACCCTAAAGAAACCAACCTTGTTTTCTTGGTGGAAGCGGAAAGACATGCAGAAGATCACAAATACTCTCCAGGGTAAGCAGAGACCTTAAGTAAAGCATGGTTATTTCATGCACAGAATACAAGCCCCTTAAGTATGATGTGTTTGTTTTTTGAAGGGTTTGGGGTTGTTACTTGTTTGGGGGTTTTTTGGGGGGGAGGGGTGGATGTTATAGATCCCTGAGTTCCTACGCTGAGCATTTAGAGCTCAACGCTTGCCTTCTCATTTAATTGGCTCAAATGTGATGATGAGCTCCACCTTTGACAGCCACATGAAACCAGCGCACACCTTCCTCCACTTGTCTCAACAGAGGAACAGGGAAGCTTAAACTCCTTAGAGACTCTTTTGCACAATCTGGAGAGCTTTTCTTCTCGACATGTATGAGCAGACAGTAGCTACAAGAAGTGACAGAATGACCAGCTGCTACAAGCATCTTAAAATAGCAGCTGATAGTGAAAGTTACTGTGAAAAAAAAAAAGCCCCAACCATACCCATGCACCTGTCTCCACCTTACAAAGTATTCCTTTTGGTTGGTTTCTGTCTGCTCTACAAACAAGAGCAAGGATGAGCATGTGTAGGGGAAATGAAGGCTTTGGGTGTATTTTTACCAAAATATTTCACCAGTTCCTTCTACTCTTTCAGCTTCCTTCAAAATATTTTGGCTTGTAATTGTACCTGTGCAAGCCAGAAGGCCCCTTCAATCTTTTCAGTCTAATTTATGGCACTGTACCAAGCTGATACATTCAAAATATGATCTCCACAGTGCAATCACACCTGCTGAGCATCAGCCCTCTCTGGGGACACTTCTGCATGAAGATCTGCTTCCTGTAGCCCTGTACCACAGGGGATGATGTGCACATCAAACCAGACTCCAGAAAAGATCCCAGAGTATGGCACTGTGCCATGTGCTGAGATCACACCAGCAATTAGGACTGATTTACCACTGACTGTATCTGCTTCATACTTTGCCTCGTTGCTCCCAATCACATTGGGTGATCCATGGGAAAGGTGGCATCTACAGCAAGGCACCTCCAGGAGCTTGGGGAAAAAGAAAGCTGGTGAGCATCAGGTGGAAGGAGAGATGTAGATACAGAGCAAGAGTGAGATAAGGGCAGCTCTAAAGTGATAGAAAAATGAGAGCTTTATCAGGGCCTTCATGAGGAGCAACACACGATCAGGAGAGGCAGGGACCCATGTGCTGAAGGAGCTGGTGCCTGTTAGAGGAGCTCCTGGGGGAATCCAGCCCTGCAGCCTCCCTCCTCCTCACTCTCTCCTTCAAGCCCTTGTTCACCTCTTTCATAACAAAAGGTGTATTTTTGTACCAAGAGGTGCACAGAAATAGATCATCCCTTTTCATAACTCTCAGGGAAAACAAACCTAGGAAGGAAACTGGAGACTCATTTCCACTGGAGGCCAAATCTGCCAGTGCCTTTTACTAGCACTTAAGTCACATAGTTAACTAAGTTTGAATTCATATGCAAATTTCTTGTGCATGTGCCAACATTGCTCCCTAAATAACGACTATTACTGTCACACCACTTATCAAAACTCAGTGACTATAGAGGAAAGATCTATTAAAAGCTCTGTGTGATTCTTTATTTAACAACAGTTTACCAAAGCAGCCTGAAGAGAACATTTTTGATCCACAGAAATGGCCTGCTGCTAACCTGAACAGGACAAAAGCCTGTGCCAAGCAAGTACAGTCTGACCTCTTTTCTTCCTTGCTACAACATGTTCCTCTGCCCAACAGCCACATCAGGGCCAGAGCTCCCAGTGAAAGCTGGGTACACAGGAGATGGAGATGGCTTTGATTCTGTACTGTGATTAAATGTCCTTTCACCTTAAACATCTCCATTCAGTCTGGGTACATCCTTAGATAAAATGGAACCATAGAATCATTGAGGTTGGAAATCACCTCTAAGATGAAGGCCAACCATCAAGCCATGGCCCAGAGTACCACATCTACACATTTGTTTAACACTTCCAAGGATGGGGAGTCCACCACCACTTCCCTGAGCAGCCTGTTCCAACGATCCAGTGAAAAAAATCTAGTCCAGTTCAGAAAGGCAGGAGGTTGAAGGCACCTGCCACTGAAGGAAACAGAGCTTGGTGTGTTGAGCTGTATCACTGAATGAGGGAATTGCACCAGTAATAACCTTCCTTTTTTCTGCAAGAGCCACAAGTCTCCTTTCAGAGAACCACTGCACTTAGATACCTGGGGTTCTGAGAGTTGAAAGCGAGACTGTGGGGAAAAAAGATACATACAAACTACTCCTTACTGCCCAAACCCACTTTCTCTTGCTTCAGCCTGACTTCTGGGGAAAACTTGCAAAAGGAAGAGTCTGTCACACACAGAAAAGGGAGCAAATGCATCCTTATTCTTTTCTCTTGACTAAAGGATCTTTACCCTCCCCTTAGTCATAGCTGTGAATGTGGTGAATAGTTTCATTCTGAGCAATAACTTGGTACTTTAAATATGAAGAAGCCAATGCATGCAACCAAAACCATTCACACTGCTCCCCTGACATCATGACAGTAAAAAGTTCAGTACTAATGGCAGCAGAAACCTAAAGCCTGCTTGAAACTATTTTTTTTACCCCAATTATAGAGACTGAACATATGCCAGCATGCATCTACAAATGCCAACTACATTTCTCACAGAAGAGAACCAGCTTTGAGGTTTATCTTCCCCTACACCATGTGAGTTTTCAGCCTCCTGGCACTAGAAGTACTCTCCAGGTTCTGTTCTAGCTTAGTTTCCCCTTGAGAAGATCAGATAAAGATGGTAAATTTAACTCATGCTCATTGGCAATTACACTTTGGCACTTCCCAAGTCTTAACACCGGGGTTTCAGTTTGCTGAAGCTCAAGCCCCTAGATACTGGCATGATTATCAAGAAAACCACAAACTGTGACTCCAGCAACTGTTTCAAGTTTGAATAAAAGGGTCCAAAATTAAAACATTAAATTTTGCTACAGTCCCATGCAGGGATGACCATTAAGTGAGCTGTTCAGGATTTTACCTGCAGAAGTTGGGCTTTTCACCACAAGAAGGACACTGAGGTGCTAGGATGTGAGCAGAGAAGGGCACATTAGGAAAACCTTCTTTACTGAGAGTGGTGAGGGGATGGAACAGGCTGCCCAGGGAGGTGGTGGAGTCACCATCCCTGGAGGTGTTCAAGAAGCTGTAGATGTGGTGTTTTCAGGATGCAGTTCAGTGGTTGTGGAAGCTGGGTTACAGTTGGACTCGATCTTAAAGGACTTTTCCATCCTTAATGATTCTGTGATTCAGGGCATAAGTTAATGGCTATGATGGTGTTAGGCTGACGGTTGGACTCAATCTTGGAGGTCGTCTCCAAGTGAAACACTTCTGTGATTCTATGAATGCAAGTTCAGCAAACTTGAACTCTCCAACAGAGCCCAGTTTTGTTAGCTCTGGTGCATTCCTGGATGTGATCTAACCAGCAAAGCTCCTCAAAGCAGAAGTACTGGCACTGCTGAGTTAAGATCAAGCCTCTTTTACTTGCACTTGAAGTCATACAAAATTCACTTCAGGGTCTTCTATGATATTTGGTTTATATGACAAACCTGCTCTGGAGCTTTCATTTTCACACAGCTTTGTCCTCACTGCAGTTACAGCCAGCTGTTATGTAGAATTAGGCTCACCACATTACACTGGCATTCTGGTCACTTGAGCTGATGGCATGGACAATTTGCTTCAGTGCTTTCTGTTTCTAACCCAGTATTTTCCAACATATTCTCTCCTCTTAGCCCCAGTAAGGGTTTTTTTGATACTACACTGTTCTGACTGCATGCCCTGTCAGTGACTGTCGGAGATCTGGCCCTGGGGATGTGGGCAGACCTTTGATTTCACCCAGTATGGCCACTTTGTGATGCCATTGTCCCAAAGCTGGGGGTAATGCAAGTGTCACACAGCAGTGGGCCTGCCTGACTTCAGCCTCTGCAGCATCAAGACATTACTCTTTGACATCTCCCTTAAATGCATTTTTGGAGAAGGGGGAAGAAGGAAACAGCCCATGCTTTGAGGAACACTGCTATGGACCACTGACTCATGGCAGCACTGGAGTGCAGCTTTTAAAGCATTATTCACTCCTGCTGCACACCATCAAATGGGGCAATTATCTGTTGGCATAAGACACCCAATCCTCAACATTAAAATAATTTTAAGAGAATGTAAGGGATGCTCCATTTAGAGCAAGAGTTTGCTGGATTTTATTCCACTTCATTTGCAACACACTGAAGAACACAAATCCCAGGTGCTACATCCCAGTGGCAGGCCCACGGATACATTAACTTCCATCCAAATCAAACCACTCTTACCGAGAAAAGCTGCAGACACATTACATAGTCCCTAAAAAACACTTTAGCCCTGATTCATCCAGGGTAAATTTGCCATAGGCAGGGTGGGGTAAAGTTTGCTAAACTTCAAATTACCTTCCCTTAAGCATATCTACAGCTCCTTGCTCAAGCTGCCCAACCACACTGGCTGCTCATTTGTGTGGTTACCACAGGGAGGGCTTTGTCTCTGTTTTCATTCTCCTTTCATGCACAAACAGCTCCAGGCAGGGTGGTTTAAAGCAAATCCAACCCACCATTAGGCTTGCCATTATCACACCCCATTCACATATTCTCGAAGTTTTAAGTGGGTAAGTTATAACCACTTAGCCCATCATTAACAAACAAAAAGCTATTTATTAATCATGGGTGTTTAACTCTGGGGAAAGGCTCACTAGAAGGCATTTGAATTCACCTATCACAGCAATGCCATCGCCTGTATTTGTTCATAGATTAAAACCACTTAGCGCTCCAACCCAAAACTTTAGCAACAGATAGCTGTCAAACCTTTTGAGAGGAAGCTCCGGGGAGACCTAAAAGTAGCCTGCCAGTACCTGAAGGGGGCCTACAAGAAGGATGGAGAGAAACTGCTTACACTAAGGTCTGCAGTGATAGGATGAGGAGAAATGGCTTCAAAGCAGAGAAGAGCAGATTTAGACTGGATGTGAGGAACAAGTTCTGCACCATGAGTGTGGTGGAACACTGCAACAGGTTGCCCAGGGAGGTGGTTGAGGCTCCATCCTTGGAGATGTTCAATGTCTCTGGGCAGCCTGAGCTAGTTGAGGGTGTCCCTGCTGACTACAGAGGGGGTGGACTTGATGACCTGGGGAGGTCCCTTCCAACCCAGACCATTCTATGATGAAGATGCAGTAATATTTAAGGGATTGAAGAGCTATCTGCATTCCAGTGACACGTGTCTAGCAGATACAGGCAGGAGTTGCCAATTTGGGAAGCATCCTGAAACACAAAACTGCCCACAGGGAGCTAAACAGATCACAAGGTTGTCTGATTCTAACAACTCTGGCACCTGAGGAGATGAATGCTTGATACTCCTCAGCTTTCATTTGCTTAGTACCAAAGGCTGGACAGGGTTTTCTTCTGTTTTGTTTTTCTAAGTGTTTCCAAGATGCATTCAAAGTTGTTGGGTAGATTGTTAGGAGCCAGAAACCTTCCTGAACTAGAGGAAACAGGCTGCATTTCAAAGTGCAAATTTCTTCCCCTTGAGATTAACTTAAATTTTTTGGAAAGCAAAGAAAGAAATAAAAATCACAGCCCAGCCACAAAGGGGCTGGCACAACTACCCCTATCTGAATTTGGGAAGGGAGTACAGATCCTAAAATAACTCCAGTCTCTCCCAAACTGTAGGACTGCCTTGAAATCCCCTAGAATATATGACTGAAATTAGATGTTTGCGTTCAGAAAGGAAAACAAGACAAAACAAAACTCTACAGTTAATTGTTCCCAAGTACAAGAAACTGGGAACAAAGCCTGCTATTGAATGAGCATTAATGATTTGTCATTTTGTTCTGCAGATGTTTCCCATGAGGGAAGATAGCAAAAAAATTCCACTTGAAACCCAGGGAAGCAACAAGAAGCTGAGTTAGGTTGCTGCATTTGTTTGGATACTTTTACTTGAAGCTGTGAAAACCATTCGGTTCAACAGGGATTTTACTCTGAGGGGAGCTTGGTATCCAATAAAATTTTAACAACTGAGCTCCACAATCCCTTCTCACTTAAGCCCAGATAGGCCAGGCTTAAAAAACCTCTTCACAGCAGTCATAACATGAGCTAAGAGAGTCTGCCCCATCCTCACTGACAGCTCCAAATCACTGCCACCTCCACATCAATGGCAGCAAATGGCTCAAATAAATCAGCATTTCCATTCATCTCCACCAAGAGATTATCAAACAATATTGATTATATACCCTGTCCTGGCTAGAACTAGCCCTTCCACAACAGGTGTCACCTATTTAGGAACAAAGAATGAGAGCACACACTCATAAATCCTGAAAAGACAAGAGAGCTGTTTCTGCATCTTAATTCATGGTGTTTCACAGAGCTGGAAATCCTTTCTTTCCAAATTAGCTCTTATCTTAAGGTAGAAAAGCTACACAACTCCAGAAATTCCCAAAACAATGAAGTCTGCCCAAACCTCATGTTTCCAGTAAAGCAGAATTTACATTGCAGACTACAAATGTAGTTCTCTGGAATGGGCAACAGGAAGAATTGTCAAGGGTACAAGTACTTCCCAGAAAGGAAGGATGTGAATAAGACAGCCCTTCTTTTCCCCCCCATTCCAAAAGTCAAAACCAAAACAACGACCTCAAAATCCACATTACTATTTTGCTTGTATTTTCCCAAGTTGTTTTTGTAGGAAAGTGAAAACAAGCTAGAGAAGGAGCATCTGTGTAAATACATGAGAAATAGGCACCCACCAGAGCAGGCAGAAAAGTCACTTAGCTCCAGCTCTCACCATTCATTAACCAAGAAGCCAGAAACAAGCAATCAAGCTAACTACTTTTAATTAGGGACCACCAAAAAGTGTTTCCAAGAGACTGTCTCCTATAAAACCAAAGATAGTCACTTTATGCATCCTACCTACCCACAGAAGGGTCCTCCCTGGTGGCAAGGGGGCTGGTTACCTACACCACCAAACTGGAAACATTGCAGCTCCATTTCCACATGCAGCCTTGAAGACTCCCAGCTCAAGGGTCTGTCTTCCTCAAGCAGCAGCTAAAGCCAACGGCAATGCACAGACACAGGCACGCTGTTTGTAACCATCAGCCCTGACACAGGGTTTAACAACCAGCTGTGAAAGCATCAAAACCAAAGGTTTAAAACAATGCCTAAATGTCAGACTGCTTCTGTGAAGATAACCAAAGAAGATCAGCCTCCTAAATGAATAAATAAATACACCATCAGGATAAGCTTCAGAAAACAGAAATCAAAACCATATCATCCCCCAGATTTTCACACAATAATCCAATTACTTCACAAGTGACAAAACAATGAAGCTCCCAGCAGTGGTGTAGCCTTGCAAAATGTCACATCAGTCTGCATTAGCAGGAGGCTACAAAAAGCCTCTTAATCGGAAAATCAGCATTAAGCACGTTATTTACTGCAGTCTTTCACTGAGCATGAAAAAAAATAAGTTGCAGGCAGTGTTGTTCACCTGCTTGGAACTGTTTGGGATGAAGCAGTAAAGATTTAAAGAAAAAAAAATAAATGACAATTACAAATCCACATTTTCTTCACAGGCTGAATGGAAGTGGACTGCATCACTCCAGATATTGACTTAGCCCAATAAGCTGCCTCTAACTCTGACCAAAAGCAGATGCTCAGGGGAAGAATGGAAGGTCAGGAAATTATATAGTGATTCTGCCAGCAAAATAATCTCCTGGATCCCAGGAATCTGTCACTTAGGAGCTGCTTCAGCTAGACATTGTACCTGCATCTTTGTGATTGACAGTCCTAACAGGCTTTTCCTCGATTCATTTGCCTTACAGCTTTTAAAATTCATGTATATCTCAAGCAATTATATCTTAAATCAGGCAGATACTACAGTAATGAGTCCCACAGATAAACTACACTGGGCTAAAACAATATCTCCTTTTACTGAAAAATACCTCAGAAGGAAAAAAAAAAAAAGTTTAAAAAATGTGAATTTGGCTCATTTATTCTCACCTCTAAAATCTTCAACTACATGAAAGGAGGTATAATTATTCCATTTACTCCACATCACTCAGATTTTGCCCATTTCTGCATTATCCTTTCTAATGATCTCTCTCTTAACTGAGAGGCACAGAATCATTCAAGGAGCCTGGTTAATATTATACCATCCAAACATTTCAAGTGGCACACACAACAGGAACACAAAACTCTTTTCTGAGACTATTGATTTGTCTGAATATATCATAGAATCATAGAATTGTTAGGGTTGGAAGGGACCTCAAGGATCAGCCAGTTCCAACCCCCCTGCCATGGGCAGGGACACCTCACACTACATCCAGCCTGGACTTAAAAACCTCCAGGCATGAGGCTTCCACCGCCTCCCTGGGCAACCTGTGCCAGTCTCTCACCACCCTCATGGGGAAGAACTTCTTCCTAATATCCAACCTGGCTCTACCCATTTCTATTTTTTTTTCCATTCCCCCCCAGTCCTATCACTCCCTGACATCCTAAAAAGTCCCTCCCCAGCTTTCTTGTAATCCCCTTCAGATCCTGGAAGGCCACAATAAGATCTCCTCAGAGCCTTCTCTTCTCCAGACTGAACAGCCCTAATTCCCTCAGTCTGTCCTCATAGCAGAGGAGCTGCAGCCCTCTGGTCATCCTTGTGGCCCTTCTCTGGACACCTTCCAGCATCTTCATATCCTTCCTGTAACAGGGGCTCCAGAACTGGACACAGTGCTCCACGTGGGGGGTCTCACCAGAGGGGAGTAGAGGGGGAGAATCACCTCCCTGGCCCTGCTGGCTGTGCTTCTCTTGATGCAGCCCAGGATGTGATGTCATGCAGTCCAAATCAGTCACAACCCAAAGTGATCCAGGAATGCTTCAAGAAAAGTTAATTAACATCTTATTTTCCACAGTTTTATCATTATGTGTAACGAAATATGTTTAAGTGGAAAGAAAATGTTAAAGGGCTTTTAAATCACCTCTGATTGATGTGGAGCTTTTGTTAAAGGACTGTTTTTTATAAATAGGGCAACTAACCATTTGTAAACACAAAAGCTATAGCAAGAGCCTCCTTTCAGTCAGTGCACAGCAACTGTGTGATGTTAGTGCAAATAAAAATAGTGGAGAGTAGCAATGCAGGTGCTGAAAGCTGAGTTTGCTCTAGGAAGCGGCATCCTCAGGGCAGGGCACTGCACATCTGGAGTGCCTTACTACTCAAAAGATACCCAAAAAACCTAGGGAAGACAGAAGACATCCGACAGAAACAAAGTCTCCAGTAACAAGGCCTCCTGACTACTGATCCCTAAATTGGCCCCAAACCACCTGCCCACACAGCAATCACTCCACTCTGTGGCAATGCTGGTGAATCTGTAGTTACACCCAAGGTAATTTCTTCAAGCAAGAAATTGCCAATCATGTGAGGCAGCCAATCATAGAAGGTGATCAATCATTTGATTAAACACAGGAGACTTGGCCCAGTTTCTCTTACGTTCTCCATCTTCACCCTCACACAGGTGGCAAAAGGGAGTTAATCTTCACGTGCAGCACAGAAAGCAAGCTCTGCTACTGAGACACACAAATTGACTAAATATGAATATTCCCTCTGCTGCTATGATTTGATAGCATCATCATCATCACAGAAAATGGAGCTGCACTCAGGTAGAGCCCTGATACTCCATCTGAAATCACACATTTGAGGCGTTCGTGCTTCTGACATCCTCATCATCCTGCAAAGACCGATTTAGTCTTAAGAAACAGCCCCCTGGGACCCAGGGAACATTTAGCTGCTTAGCTTCAGTAGGAACAGACTGAGGAAAAACGTTCCTTTTGCTTATAAACAAGCCTCCATGCAAGTGTGTTATCTCATAAATACAACTGGAAGTAAAATGGGAATGTGGGAAGGGTGCCAATGTAAATCCTCCAAATCTGAGGAAATCAGGAGCAATTTTCCACTGAAGGATGGAAACATCATGGAGGAAATGCAGAGCATATTTAGCATGCTTTGCTCTCCTAAGGTAAAGCTTCCCTTTCACATCAGCATAGGGCAGAGGGACCCCAAACACTGTGGTGGTGATGAGAGACCCCATCCCTCTGTACCTTGGGAGACTGAAATTCAAAGCCTTATCAAAAAATTCATTCAGGCTGCAGGAGGAGGTGACCGAAACAAATAAAACCTGAGAGTCTCATAAAGTGGACAGTGCAAGCTGTGACACCTGAATGAATTTCACTGCCACTGGAGGACCCATGGCAACCTTCAGCTAGCAGTAAGAAATTAGTTTTAGAAATGAGATGGACAAGTTAGCACAATGTAGACTAAAGCATCAGAAGCAGACACTCAACGTCACCTAAAAATCTCAGTGGGAAGAATCAAAAAGCTTCTGGGATGAGTTTTATCCCCTGTACTGAGCCTACTGTGACCAACACACTTGGCCCAAACCCAGCTTCATTGTGGACAGCCCCAAATTCCAGTGAACTTCCACATTCAAAGCACAACCACTGTTCTCTCCTCTGAAGCATTTTCTCAGCTGAGCAGGTATATTTTGAATAATCACCTGTTCAAGCAAGAGGAAATTCATCAGTGCAGTTAGCTGGAAAGCAGCTGCTTATATTACTAAATGCCACTGGGGGAAGAACAAAAAAGACTTGCAGTGAAGTTGAGCCAGTTATGCAGCAACTGCCTTGAATGACAGGATGAACAACACTTCTAGCCCGGTTATGGTCTTAGGCACTGGCCAAAGAGGGGATGATTACAGGATCCCACCTGCTAATTAGACACCCACCAACTGCCAACAACAGCAGTGACCATCCTCATCCCCTTGTTTCTGAACTGACACCCAAAACACAGCTACAAACCATTCCACAGCTTACTGTGATCTAAGTTAAACATTGCTGAACAGCACCACATTGACCATTGCTGACAAAAATGAGAAGTGCCAAAAATTATTATGAAATAAAATGAACATTTCCTCTCTGCACTGTGTTCTTCAAATTGCTTTTCCCGTAGCTACTACAAAGTGAAACTGCACAGCCTGAATCCATCCAGACTACACCCTGTGAAAGTCTGTTTGCTTTACACGAAGCTATTTTATGATGGCATTGAACAGCACCAAGAAATCAAACAAGATTATTACTCAAATACACCCACATCCTGACAGCTAAACCTACCTACTCTACAGTATCATCCCCTGAGAAGGAATCAAAATCACTGCAGAACACAAGACAAATTCTACAGCATAACCAAAGAACATGAATGCAAAAATGTCCAGGTGAGGATTTCTTAATGCCATGCAGAGCCTTTAGTGCACTTTGAGCAGCCCTCACAAAACTAAAGGCACCAAGTGGTCTCTTTCCAGTTGCCACAGTTGTGCTAACCCCACTGAAAAATTAGACCACTTCTTACGACAAGCACACGGAGGTTAAGGTATTTTTAAGAGAATGATACTTTCTGTCTTCAGTCTCCCTCAAAGCAGCTTTGCTATACTGATGCACTCGCATGAATATTTTGCTATGTTGGTTGTTTGGCTTTCTTTTAGGGGTCACTTCTTATTCCGTGATTTCTTTCTTCCTATAAAGTCAACAAGCAACTAACTCCATTTCGGTATGGAAGTACACATAGGGATGGATCAGTTCTGAGAAAGTTGACTGCGAAAGGGAAGGATTTCTCCAGCATACTTCTTTTTTATTTTCATACAGATATAAATATCTGTATATGCACACTCACGCATTCACACGGGGTCCAACTGTCCCGTGCTGCATCACTAAAGCAACGCACAGCAAGAGTAACCTCGACCCTGCCGCTACAAAGTTAGCCCTCTCGGATGCCCGGGGAAGTGCGAGCATCGATCGCAAAATGCCTGGCACAAAACAGGCAAAACCCGGGAAAAACAATAAACACACACACACACTTCAGATAAGCTTTCCCTTTCGCCGTGAATCGGTTCTGTATCTAACGCAGCTAAACACCGAAGCAGGCAGCGACAGGAATCAGCGAGTGCAGCGGCAGCCCCCCGAGTGAATTGGGGATCCCCCCCACACCGGGAGCGCAGCCCCCAGCACAGAGCGAGGGCTTACCTGTCCGCTCACAGCGCCGCAGCCGCCCATCTCGGCCCGGCTCGCTCAGCGACCGCGGTCCCGGGGCGGGCACGTGTCGCTGTCACCGGCCACCCCCCGCCTCCCGCCGCGGCCTCCCCAGCGCCTCCCGGGGCGGTGCCGCCGCCGGCCCCTCCCTGCGCACTTCCCGCCCGCCCGCCCCCGCCGGGGCCCGGAATCGCGGATCTTCCAGAGACATCCCGTATCCCGAGCATCCCCTTCGCAGCATCCCCTCCAGCCCATTCTCGCAGAGCATCCCACCTGGGAGTGGCCCTCATTCTTAGAGCACCCCCCTCTCCCCGGCCTATTTCCCCCAAGAGCATCACCCATCATCCCTTTACCCTTCCCCACCTTACCCCACCTCGCCCCCGACCATTATTTTTCCCTGGGCATCCCCCGAGTAAATCCAAACCCCGAGCGCTTTGTCCCAAAAGCCCAGAGGAAGGTGGTGGCAGAGGGCAGGGGGTTGGTAGCACTCCCCTGGAGAGCCCTGGGTGAGGTGGAGCTAGAAAGGAAACTACGTGCATGACTAGGGGCAAAGGGAAATCAAATCAACAGCAGCACGCCACATAGCGCTTTCTTGGCTCCATCTCCTGCTGTTATTTCTTGGCTCAAACTCCAGGCTCTTAACAAGGGAGACAAGTCTCACAGTTGTGCATTTCTGGCAAGGAAACCAAGGCAAGACTGAGTACCATGACTTGCTTACCTGGCGTGCCTGCAGCCGAAACGAGGCCCCACACGTGTGTTTCTTCGTGCGTTTCCACGGCATGGGAAGGCAAATGCTCCCCAGCAGCCTCTTCAACACCAGGTTATTTCTGGAGCACTCCACCACAGCACACCTTCTTGGAGATCTCATGTGCATCACACCTCACTGCTCCTGCCTGTGGCGTTTAACTTCCGTTGGGCTGGTATCTCCAGGTGAGGTGCAGAGTGATGGGGGGGGGACAAAGGCAAAGCTTAGTGATGGAATTTATTTACATTCCATACCTACCATTCTGATCTACAGAAATTGCAGGTTACCTAAGAGCGTGGCTGACGTAGTGACACTCACCTTGTGTCATCTACTGAAACTTGGTGATGTAATCACAGCATGTCATTGCAAAACAGGAGTTGCTCTGCACGTGTGGCAAGCGTTTGTCACACTGCAGAGAACTGGCCCACGAACCACCGAAGAGAGCCACAGGGAAAGCATTATAAAGCCACTACTCCAGTTCAGGGAGCTGGGGTTGCTTAGCCTGGAGAAGAGGAGGCTCAGGGGAGACCTTATTGCTGTCTACAACTACCTGAAGAGTGGTTGTAGCCAGGTGGGGGTTGGTCTCTTCTCCCAGGCAACCAGCACCAGAACAAGAGGACACAGTCTCAAGCTGTGCCAGGGGGAGGTTTAGGCTGGGTGTTAGGAAGAAATTTTTCACAGATAAAGAGATTTGCCACTGGAATGTGCTGCCCAGGGAGGTGGTGGAGTCACCATCACTGGAGGTGTTTAAAAAGAGCATGAGGCACTTAGTGCCATGGTTTAGTTGATTAGATGGTGTTGGGTGATAGGTTGGACTCAATGATCTCTGAGGTCTTTTCCAACCTGGTAAATTTTGCATTCTTTCACCCAGATCTGGAGAGGAGGAATCCACACATGTACACAGTCCCACGTGGGTCCACAAGATGAGGAGCAAGGAGCTGCACACCAGCAAGATGGAATCTTGAGCAATTTTTCAGGATCAGGGGGGGAGGAACATAAATTTGGCAAAGTTTCATTGTGCTGCCTGACTTCGAGGTCACTTCTGACTTGCCAAATCCTAACACTCCAACACAGCATCAACGATAGCATCTATTCCTCTGGTCAATGTTACATCAAGAACTATGCAGCTGCTCCTAGAGCACATGAAGCTTTGCAAAGTTTTGCTGAATGCTGAGCAGGCCACATTTAACTCAGCTTCTGCAATCGAAAATGGGAAGTTGGCTGAAAACAGGAAACCAATCAGCCAGGTAGGAAAACTTGTGCCACTTCTGTTGCCTTTTCTTCCAAACCAGGAATAGTATCAGATTCAGATAATTAGGGGAGTTTGGAACAGGAACAACAGTCTTCAAAACAGTTTTCTGTTAGTTCTGTCATCCCACAAAACATGCATCATCAAAATAGTTCTGTGCATGTTTTATCAAAGGCTACTGCCAAGAGAGGAACAAAAAAGCCTCTAAACATGCCCAGGGCCAATCTAATAAAGAAGGCTGCTGAATTTCGGAGGAGATATAAAACCTCAAACAAAGCCCCTCCAAACAACACACACACACACACAACAACCCCAACCCACAAAATAAACCAAGCAAACCAAGGCCTTGTGCATGTCTCTACCAAAATAAAATGTAACAGTGCTTCTTGGGTGCAGCAGGAAGAGAAAGTTCTCAATACTGTTCTTCTACCCAGTACCCACCAGAAGAGCTTTCCGTGAGTTAGTGGCAGTAAAAGCATAAATCAGTTAACTGCTACAAGACTACCCAGATATACTGTTAAAGAGATTAGCTTGAGAAATGTTCTTCTCCTGGACATCATGGAACTGTATTGAGTTCTGAGTACCTATGAAGGGTTCTGTGGTGACAAATGCTGCAGCTGCCCTGGAACATGCCAGTTACCAGGACTATGCATAGCCTCTTTCATCCCATCAGGAACATGTCACTGCTTATGTTTGTCCTTCCACAGTGCATGTTCACCATGTGCTGTGTTGGGAAGACAGTCAAGATCACTAAGGAGTTGCTGTCAGAGCCGAAAATAAAACCAACCACCCCTTGTTCCCCAGGAGCAGCGATTTTGCGTGTTCACTGAAGACATACCACTGCAAAGATATTCAGAGTAAGAAGTCACACCTGGTTTCTAGTTCCTGTGAAGGTTGGTAGATGTGGTGACTCATGACTACCCTTCAGCCCCCACAGATGCTTTACTTGTTTGCTCTAGTCATGGTCTTCTTTCTTCAATTTTATATGCTCATAGCAGTCTAGTTTGTTGGGAGTTTTGTTTGCTGGCTTATTTGTTTTGTCTTAAACCACCCTGTTGTAGCAAACAGACAAGAAACCAGAGCTAGTGAGATCTTGAGGGGACATGACACTTTGGAAGTGTCACCAAAACCTTAGGGCAGTCAGCAAAATATCACCATAAAGCATGAGAGGAGCTAATATGAGAACACTTTATGAATGTGTCTAATGCACTCTGAAGCCATCAAGAGCCAAGACATTAACTGTTACAACTTTAACTCATTAAGTACAGGACTTGGAGATAAACACTAGTTAAATCCTGCTAGCAGAAAACAAATGCACTGCTGAAACCACAGCAAACATAAACATTTGAACAGGAAAGATGTTGAGAGAGAAACAAGATTTTTTTAATTACCTTTCCAGAGACACTCACAAGGAGCCACTGCACACCTTCCTTTCAGGCACACAAATGTGTTTCTTCTGGATTTTATTAAGGATGGCATTATCAATTCCTTTGAGGGAGGGAAAAAAAGAAAAGTATCTAATTGAGAACCACAGCTGGCATTATCAAATCCTGCTCATTTTGTGTGCAGGTCTCATTTTGTCATGGAGGAAAGAAAAGCTCTCCTCTTAGCAGACTGGGGAGGGGGGGGGGGGGTGTGTGCAGCTTTTCTCTTCTGCCTTCGTTTTTTTTTGCCTCTAATGAAAGGGTCTTTATCCAAACTTGGCCATTGGGGATTTCTGTGAAGCTGCTGAAGACACTGCTTTTAGCTGCATTCTTAATCGCAGGTACAGGTGCAACAAGTGAAGCATTAGCACCCAGCTCAACTTCTGAGTAGGTTTTTTTTCCAGCTGAACATTGCCAGGGTTATGAGGAACAGACTTAAGGGTACAGGGGCACAAGGAGATCAAATGACAGAAGAAAAACCTCCAAGGTGCCACCTCGTGGAAGAATGAACTGTTGTGTTTTATTTCTTTTATTCCAAAGTTGGGTAATTAAGGTCATCAGGACTCCTGGCACCTAACACAAAGAATTACAAGTCTCTACAATGCAGCTCATTTTCCTTGCAGCTGTGCAGCTATTTTCCAGGCAGCTTTTGGAGCAGGACCAAGGGTGTGCTTTCTCCTCAGGTCTGTGAGCATTAAGCCATTCCCAAATTGCAAGCCAAGGAAGCTGCAAGGCTTGCCATTCTGTGCAGCTACAAAAGTAAATGCAGCGAAGACTGTAGGAGACTTGAGTATGGCAGTAGGCTGAGATCAGGACATGAATGATGATAATTTGTTATGGCTTGACTACTCACTTTCAACTCCAGAGAATTACCCTGAAAAGCCACATATATTCATCCTGCTTAACCCCATAATGATTCACCTTACAGGCTGCCTTGTATGTTGTTAGGAGCTGGAGCCTCTGCTCTGAAATGTCACTGGCCAATTGTCTGAACAGCAGAAATGCTGCATGGTGAAACTTCAAAGAAATGAAACCGTCACAACCTCGAGTTTCCTCTCCTTTTCAAATCACTTGCCCATATTTGTGTGGAACTGGACCATTTCAAGCCATTCAGTGCTGACTACATTTAGGTCAGCTCTATATGGTGAGAATGAAGAGGAGAGGTTTTGACCACTCAGGATTCATTAACAGCTTTTAAAAACTCTTTAAGCAGGCTTAATTTTGTGACAAATCTTATCATGTAGTACCTCTGTTGTCACATTCCTGACACAATCCATTGAGCAGCAAGGTAGAGGACTCTTTCTTGTGCAAACACTGAAGTTTAAGAGCATTTGAAAATGCAGCTCCTGCTTCACCCCAACAGTAGTACAGAGCTCTACAGCGGATCTACACGATCCTGAGAGCAGC
This sequence comes from Dryobates pubescens, assembly GCF_014839835.1. Taxonomy (NCBI): domain Eukaryota; kingdom Metazoa; phylum Chordata; class Aves; order Piciformes; family Picidae; genus Dryobates; species Dryobates pubescens. The sequence goes on from NC_071628.1 coordinate 3,004,918, forward strand.
AGCTGAAAAAAAAAGACTGCTGGAACGAAAGAGTTGTCAGGGAGTTGAATAAGGAATTCCATCCAAGAGTCTCCAGGAAATTTGCCAGCATTGATCAATTCATCGTCATACATCCCAGCTATTAGTGTAAAAATTACTATCACAGAATGTTAGGGGCTGGAAGGGACCTTGAAAGATCATCCAGTCCAACTCCCCTGCCAGAGGAGGAGCACCCAGAGCGGATCACACAGGAACACATCCAGGCAGGTTTTGAATATCTCCAGGAGGGAGGCTCCACAACTAACTAACACAAGCTAAATTTCTCTTTTATGGCTAGCTCAAGGTTAGATAAGAAACTAGTGACAGTCAGAAACAAAGTATGAAATCATGATCCAGGAAGAATGTTGTCAGTGGAAATAACACTGAAGCGTTGGGTAGGGAAAGAAAAGCTGAGCGCCTGATTTTGGTTTGGGTTTCTGCTTGTACTTCTCAAGCAGGGGAAACTGGTCCCTGGAGTTTTCAGCTTCCAGCTCAGTGCTTTTACCATTCCTTCATGTATAGAGTTATAACACCAGATAATTTGTGTACATTCGTCCCACTTTCTGACAGTGATCTTCATGGGAAGAACATGCAAGCACAAACTAGAAGAGTGCTCTAGACCAGTCACAGTATCACAGTAACTAAGGTTGGAAGAGACCCCAAGGATCATCAAGTCCAACCTGTCCCAACAGACCCCACAACTAGACCATGGCACCAAGTGCCACGTCCAGTCTCCCCTTGAACACCTCCAGGGACAGCGACTCCACCACCTCCCTGGGCAGCCCATTCCAATGACGAATGACTCGCTCAGTGAAGAACTTTTTCCTCACCTCGAGTCTAAACCTCCCCTGACACAGCTTGAGACTGTGTCCCCTTGTTCTGGTGCTGGTTGCCTGGGAGAAGAGACCAACCCCCTCCTGTCTACAACCACCCTTCAGGTAGTTGTAGAGGGCAATGAGGTCACCCCTGATCCTTCTCTTCTCCAGGCTAAACAACCCCAGCTCCCTCAGCCTCTCCTCACAGGGCTGTGCTCAAGGCCTCTCCCCAGCCTTGTTGCCCTTCTCTGGACACCTTCAAGTGTCTCGATGTCCTTCTTAAACTGAGGGGCCCAGAACTGGACACAGTACTCAAGGTGTGGCCTAACCAATGCAGAGTACAGGGGGGCACAATGACCTCCCTGCTCCTGCTGGCCACACTATTCCTAATACAGGCCAGGATGCCATTGGCCCTCTTGGCCACCTGGGCACACTGCTGGCTCATGTTTAGGCAGCCGTCAATCATCTTGGATCAGTCTTGGATCTAGAGAACAAGGACATGAATTAGAGAGCTGTAGTCTGTTCCAGACTGCACCTAGTAAAGAATTTTTTATGTCTATTTTCAGAAAAGTGCATGCTCAAGAGTATCTTCCTACCTTGTACCATGCCTGTTGGAAGTGGTATTTGCTCTTGTTCTGGAAAGGAAAGGCTGAAGGAAAGGTTGCATACAGGAAGTTTTAACAGAGAGGACTTTTCAGCTGTGTCTATTAATAATTGATAGCTAAGGAGCAGGCTTTGCATTCCTCCTGACTGATTTGAATTAGGAGAAATGCTTTCATTTCTGCTACTGGTAATGCTTTTTCTATTTCAGCACTTACCACTTAATTATAGTGCAAAAATCTCATTCAGCCTAAATCCAGAGTCTAAAATTGGGAGCACAGCAGACTCCATCCATGTTAATTATACATATTTCCAGAACATTGTTTAAACAGACTAGCTAGAACTGTTGACTCTGTCAGATGTTAGTCTTCCACATCTGGATGTTGAGTGCATTCTGATCCTGGACTAGAACAAGTCTTTACAAGCAGACGTGGCCACAAATCCATTTAGAGCCTCACTTAGCAATGCTCTCCAAGTGTTAACACGTAGAAAGACCCCAGGCTAAAAACCAGAGACCTATGGACCCTTTAGTCTTCTCATTTCAATTCCCTTTTAACGTGCAAGACCCAGAAATGACCAAAGGTGAGCTGAGAACTACCATAACTAAGCTTAACAAGGTTTGATGACAAGCTAAAGATGACCAGTCTGCAAAACCAGACCAACTGTCATAGATGCCCTTAGAGAGCCATTAGTACATCGATGGCTGAGGGTCTTGATGGAGGTATGAAGGCTATCATGCTCCCTGCGCCAAGGACAGCTGTGCTTGCCAAAGAGGTTACCAATTCCATCTGCTCACTACCACCCCATGCCAGACACTGTCACACACAGATCTGTCAGCAGAGCTGCAGCTGGGAGATCTCATTAATCCTCTTCTGTCAAAATAAACTGCTAGCAGAACCCTGTTAATTAAACCAGTTCACCTTCTACCCTTGTCTGCCACAGTCATGTCCTGACTCACACACATACAGGAGCACCTCAGTGGTCCCCACATCCCTTTTCTGGTCTGAGCTGCTCCAAGACAGCTAGAGATACCAAATCTGTATGAGGTATAATAAACCTCCTCAAGCAAAGCACAGTCCCTATGCTTTAGTGAGGTACGATCAGAACTGTTAAAAGCAAGCAGTGCCCACTGCAGGCACTGACTGGATACATGCCAGACGTGATCAAAGCCTGTTAACATCTCACAGCTTCTCACCCTGAGCCCAGCCATTGTTCTTCAGGACAGCTATTTCTAACAGAAGAGGTACTTTGCAGAAGGGTTTGACAGGCTTCAAAGCAGATCTGTCATCCAGATCTTCAGAACAGCCTAACGGGAGGGCAGGAAATTGTGTCACAGCAAGGAAATGACGAGAATCACTGCCTATTTTTGTACCTATGGATTTACTGCTGCTGGATCATTTCACTGATCCATCAATTTCCCTGCCCTGCCTCCAGCAGGGACCAATAGTTGTCAGAGCCAAGGAAAGCAGAAACCCCACAGAAGGTGTACAGTCTATTGCACAATGCTGGAACTTCTGGGAAATTGTCCTCAGCAGCTCCAGGAATGGTTAAACTTGCATCTGAAGGCACAATACCCAGGAGCAATTATTGTAGCTGTGTATTTCTTCCTTCAGTCAGTCTATGGTCTTCAGGATATAAACAGGAACGCTGAGTGACAGTAACTGGTGAATACCCATTTCCCAGCAAACCGGCTGGGCTCCAGTTCTCATTCCCTTGGCTTACTGTAAAGTAGGTAAGACACTTTCCCAGTCTAGGAAGACCTACCAGCGCTGCAGAGCAAAGCTTGCTGGGTGAAAAGGTGGAGATCTGTGGTTACTCTAGAGTGTGTTGGTGAAAGAGACTCGGGGTGGAGCGTGAAGTGCTGGGGTAAGGCCTCAGCTGCTATGATTTAAAACAGCCCCCGAGGCTTCTCTAATTTACTTTGGAGCCTTTCCTAGAACAAGGTTGAACACTTTGCAGACAGGACACGAAACAAAAGCTTTTTGCACAGGCACAAGTAAATGATACCGTCCCCGAGCACAAGAGGCTAATCCCCTCCCGCCCCCCCCTTTAAAAGCCCAGGTGTTTCAAGTCAGAGCTTAAACCGTTGCTTAAGGGAGGCCAGGTGAAAACCTACCTCTGTGTACACAGCCACGTTCCCCTTCCTGTGGGTTTGGTAGAACCCAGCTTGAGTGTAGTTAATTAGGAAAACAAAACCCCCACAGAGCAGCCTCTGATAGAATGAGAATAAAAACTGAGTGAATTTGAGGTGTGGGAGCAAGAGGTAGCACTTAGCTTTGAGAGCACTCATTAGAATTCATCTTCCACATGTTTGAGTTGTTTGTGGGGGATCACCACAGCCACTCAGCCCCTACAAACTCCAAGTGCCAGCCTAGAGATTTCTGGTACTGTAGCCTTAAAAAAAATGAAATAAATAAACCAGATGCCTAATCCTCACCTCAGCAGCTTCAGTCTGGAATTAAAAGAATATAAATGCACAAAAATATTTTGAACTTGCTTTCCCCTTCCCCCTTGACAAATACAACATGTTATTGCAAGGGTTTTAACAGAAATTATTTACCTAAGGACTGGATGGGTGAAAGCAGAGAAAGAGCACTAAAAGTTGAAAGTGATGTTTCTAGGTAACAGCCAGAGATGGCAGCCAGGTGCTTTATACATCCAGCTTCAGCACTGCTGCTAAGAGGCATGCAAGCATCAATTTGGAATAAAAGCACACTCTGCTTTGCATAGGGATGGGAATAAAAGGTTATGGTACAGAATTAGCAAAGCAAATTCTTCTGTCTGTACATTTGGTGAGACTCTGGAAGAGGCTGCCCAGGGAGGTGGTGGATGCCTCCTTCCTGGGGGTGTGCAAGGCTAGGTTGGATGAGGCCTTGAGCAGCTGAGTCTAGCTGGGAGGTGTCCCTGCCCATAGCAGGGAGTTTGGAGGAGATGATCTCTGAGGTCCCTTCCAGCCTAAGCCATTCTATGATTTAGCATCCTCAATATCTACAGCTTGGATGCAGCAAAAAGAAAACAGGAAGAGAGAATTAACCTGTTGAGTGTGGGTATCTTAAACAGCTTTCCAATGCTTAGCACAGAACATGCACTTTCATGGCATCTCTGTAAATCACAACAGCAAGATGTTCTCATGTTATGCATCATTTAAGCATCTTGTTGGTCATTTTCTTTATGACTCTCAAACTGATGCAAATAATTCAGCATCTGAGAGCAATTAGACAGCCAAGGTAGGAGAGATTTGGTTCTTTAAAAAAAAAAGAAACACCAAGATTTTTGCCACTGTAGTAAAACCACTTGCTGCTTACCTCCTCTGCAGGTTTGTAGGCACTGAAATATTTTCCCAGTCTGAAATTTGCCAGTAATCCCTTCCCAAAAGCAATGCTGCTGCTCAAGGAAGCACAGATCCTCAGCTTGCTCCATGCCTGTTTGGAGGACAATCTACAGAACTTTCAACACTGCAGCACCAATGTGCTGTTGTACTGTTTGCTGCACAAAACAGATCAACTGCCTGCAGCACAGCCTCCACCCCAGTGTGTCCTTGGCACCAAAGTATCTTATTTGGACTAAAACCTGGAGACAACTGAAGGAGGTTCCATTGTTGGTCTGGTTCAGTAGAAACCAGAGCCCCAAGGTTCCCATGGTTCTGGGGAAACTTCTTTCAACACAGCCAGCATTTGTGTGTCACAAGCTGTGATCCAGCAGCTGCTGAAGGAAGTTGTGACACCTTACACGAGGAGAGTAAGACCGAAGCATTCTTACTCTCTTTTTAACCCTCACATCCAATTGTTTCAAGCCACTTGCTAGGTGATGGGAGGAGCACAGGGGGGATAAACAGAAAGAAGAGTTATCCAGCAGTAACATAAGAGGTTAAGAGCTGACAGCAGGAAGGCAGGTCACACCACATCTCCTCCTTGCTAGTGTCACACTGCAATCAAGGCACTTCTGGCAGCCAGTTGCTGCTACAGGCTGACCCCACCTATGTTTCATGAGAAGAGAGCCAAAGAGAAGTTATGTGGGATCAGGAGAGGAACCAGCCTAGATTATTTGCTGCCAAAAGAAGAGCATTAAGTGTCTAAAGGGAGCAAGGGAAGTTTATGAGAGCTTAAACATCTTTTTTTCACAAGCAAGACTGAAGTTGTGCTGACATACATATGTCTGAATATAATGCTAGACAGGATCCAATGGTGCCAATCAAACATCCACATAAATGCCAGTCAAGTACTGTACTCAGTATCCTTGAACTTTAAACAGCATAATTCACCAGGCACCAGCTGGTAAGTGCTTTTATTTGTTTTCCTATGCATATCCCTTTCCAAGAGATGAGGCACTCAATTCTGCTGAAGGCCAAGTGGGGAATTATAATTACAATGGTGTTTAAGTGGAGGGAACTGGGAATCCTTCCAGACTCTGGCCTTGAAAGCAAGTGAAAAACCTGGAAAGTTAGATAGGACACCATGAGGTGAAAGAAGATAGGTATGGACTAAAGGAAACAGGCAATTCTTTTCTGAAAACATCCAAGTTGTTCTTCCCACCACCAGAAAAAACCTTAGCATTTAGTTCAGGAAAGACAGTAGATCATCACGACCCAACTTTGCAGTCACAGGCAACCTTGCAACAGCTGATCAATCTAGAGGGGTGTCCACAATTTTTACTTGCTATGCCAGGTGCCACAAAATGCCCCCATGGCACCAGTCTAGATCTATTTCATGGCAGACCACCAGCTACAGAAAAAAAAGTGTTCCTCAGAAAAGTCAGATAGGAACATCAAGAATATTTTTCCCCTTCTTCCAGGTTCCTTTAACAGGAGAGAGTAGCTTTGTAATAACAGCAGCTAGCCCCTGAAAGCAGACTTTTGTACCACATTAGAATAAAGACAGGAGTCCTCTTATATTGGCACCTAACCTAGCAACCCCCCAAAAAGGAGAAATATTCTCCAGTCAGTACCTGAATTATTTTCCCTGCCCAGTCTGGCTCACCAGTTCTCTGCCTGTGGATGATACTCCAGCATGTTCCACAGCTCAAAGGGGAGGAAATAATCTCTCATAATCTTGATGGGAAAAGCAGCAAAACTGAAATGGGCAGAAAATTCAGCATCCTGACACTTACTTGCCTTCACCTGGAAGAAGGGAGAGGACACAGCTTCTACCATCCAGTGCCTGGCCCAGAGCATGGGGCTAGGGGGACGGGGACAGACAGCTCTGCTGCTCACTGCTCTGGGACAACATGAGATGAGTTATTGTACTACATTACAGTTTCTTTTCATACTCATGCAGCTCAACATAGTTAATTAAAAGATGCCTTCAGGTTACCCTTTCAGATCCTCTAATCCTGTACTTCAGCACCCAACATGTATCTTCCTTCCCCTTTCACTGCATTGGCAGTAATTTGGGGAAGAAAAATAAACTATGCTCTTTGTTTCTCTCAGCATTCATACACAACTCTTCCCAAGTAGTTTTCTTTAAAAGCCTTTGAGTTCTGCTCTTCATTCAGCTTTGGAAGCCCTGTCAGTGAGCCTGTCCCACTTTGCCTGGTTTTGCATCCCTTGGAAAAACCTGAACTAGCTGCATAAATTTGAGAAGCTATTTTGGCTGATGCAAGCTGAGAATCAGGTTTGCCTGAACCCATCTCCTCTGTAACCACTGAAAAAGAAGCTGAGAGTCGCAGTATTTTAAACACTCATGTCAGCAGAAGGGGACTGCCTCCTCCCCAGCCCCTTTTAGATGCTCCTGCAACTTGCTACTCACCCAAATGAGTCCACCTGTGGAGCAGATCACTCTGCCAGCGCCTCCAATGAGGTAACGACTTCTAGCAGTGAGATGTGACACAGACCACCTGGGGAACACTAATATTTTCCAGCCTCTTGCCTCTGTGCAGAGGACCCCACTGATCACATCACAGGGACCATGGTGGTTTCTTCAAGTCACACCTTCTCAGTAGAATTGTTGTCCTGGTCCTGGTTTCCAAAGAGAGATTAACTGGGTCAGACATGGAACCTTACAAAGCAATTTGCTTCCCACCTGAAGCAAGTTTCCTTTCTGCAGTTCATTTATTAATCCTTGGATTGACTTTTTCTTGGGGGGTGGGGGGAAAATAAAGAAAGAAAAAAGAAAAGGAAAAAAAAGTGCAAGATGAAAGTGTTTCCCCTTTTTGGTTCAAAGGGCATGGGAAACAGAACCACAGAAGTGTGAATTGCTGCTTCATTTGCCTTTACCAGTATTTCACACAGCTGCATTTTACATGGCTTCAAGCTTTAGTGGGAAGGAGTGGGAATGGTGAGAAAGTCTGATACAGCACAAACATTCTTGGTGCTTGCAAATGGGCTCTTAATTTGTAGCCTATCCAAGGAGCAACTCTTTCTCCACACCTAGACTTGGGATCTAGGACTGCCTTTATTTATTTCAAAAGAATTAAAAATGGCACATTTCCAGAAGGAAATAACCTTCCTTTGAACACCTGGAACCTCAAAAAGTAGGGGGGAAAGCATGAACAAGGAATGAAATCTATCTAAAAGTAATTTTCACCCTGATTTTCACAAAGACAATACTAAACACAACGGAAAATGCTGCTGCTTTGCAACCCTCTTCCTTCTAACAGCTGCTGTGGCAGTGATGCACATTGAGAATCTTGTTTAGACCACAACTGACAATCTTATTTACCATGGAGGTAGTTAAATAGCATCTTTAGGAACACCTAACAGATTGCAACACAAAAACAGAAAATCAGCTTTATGAGGACTCAGTTTAATTGATACTGGGAAAGTTATTTTTATACCACTGGAAACATTACAAACATCCTGCACAGACTATAACAATCATTTCCTCCAATAGCTGTAGTAAGTCAGGGACTTCAAGGATAACTCTTGAGAACAGGGAAAACAGTTTTGGGAATAGGACCTGCACACTGTTGAGCTGTGTTCTCAGTAAACCTTTCCACATCACCTTTTGAGTCATTCTTTTCCTCCATGCTGTTCTGTATTCACTCTGATGTTCCCATGTGATTTAGTCCAGTTATAAAATAGCCATGAAATATTTCTCTCTAGTGTTGGCAATACAAGACAGACTTGATGGAAGTCTCTCCTTCTCCTCCTCCATCAAATGAGTATTTTCCCCTCCCTTCCTTTGCTTCTCACTGGCAGGAAAACACCACATCATAGTCTTGTTATGGCATATTAATTCTTTCTGGTTATAGAAGGCCAGGGATTCTGTTGCATAAGGGGTAAATGGATGTGTCAAATACACATTTCCACTACAATCTCTTTCCATTTTAGATGGCAACAGCATCCAAACTCTGCAGAAAAATAGCTGCTGTTACTGGAAGGAAAGCTCAGATTCTTCCCTTCTTCATCTGAATAAGAATTATATCTGATCAAGTAAGATCAGAAGAGTTTGTTAGCCTGTGCTAGTTAGCATCACTAATTTCCCCCCCACACACTTTATCAGTAAGCTGCATGCCCACAGTACTCAGGAAAGCAGCACCACTTTTACACAAGGAGGCTGAATAGACACATCTGCAATCTGCTGGCATGAGGCTCTAAGGCTGTTGGCATCAGGCTGGCTTCTGGGCACTTCTTGTGTACATTTTAGGCAGCTTTGTGTCTGTGGTTTGCTGCTCATCCTGGAAGATGGCTGGCTGTTTGCTGCAGCAAGCAAAAGGGCTTCAGCTGTCTGTCCCAGGACAAGTTGCTTTGTAGATCAGCTGTAGGGTTTAGTCTCAGATGATCTGGAAGGTCCAAAAAAACCAGAGAGAGCAGGTTTGACAATGGAAAAGACAAAAAGATACATTGGATGAGGAAAATGCTGTGGTACTGAATAGCCATTAGTGTCAATAAAAGTAATAGCAAGCCCAGGAGGGAAAAGCACAGAAATGCTGTCTGCTGACTTGCCTGAGACACTAAAGATGATCAGTTCAGCCTCAGTGGGTAGATGACTTGAGAGAAAGAATTGCAATCTGCAAGAAATCAGAGAGACAAACTGCTGATAAGTGGAAAATCAGAACTATCCAAAACTTGAGCTCAGGATGCAGCGAAGGCATCATTAGTGTTCAGATTCCCTAAGTGGTCCCAAGCCCTGGGAACTTGGCTGTCAAGACACTCAGTTTACAATTGCAGCTTGAGAAGGTGGATAAAGCTTAGATACTCTTGAGATGGTACAAATGGTACAAGTCACTTTCCCTCAGATCACCAGGATCAAAGCTGGGAATCTTATACTTGCATAAGCACTGCTATCTGGGGTAGGGGACAGAAGAGACATTAAATGAAGTCACAAGCTGACTTTTAGTGTGACCGAGTTAAACCCCTGGGAGACTCTCCAGAACACGTGGAGCACGAGCCTAGAGCTCTGAATACCAACTAACCCCTATCCAAGATTACTGCTAATAGACAGATCCTAGGGCCTCATGCCAGCCAGGAAGCACAGTCCTGGTTTTGCAAACAGCCAGCAAAAAGTTCAGAGAACATGTGCAAGCAGGATGGACACCAAATAACAGGATCTGGCACACTGAAAGCTGACCGAACTGGACCCCAAAGAAAGGGAGGTGCATTGCTAGCTCACTCAGACCCCTCATGCTCCTAATGTGGCATTGCACTGAGGGGGATGAAAGTGTGACCCTAAAGGAGGGAAATAAAAGATTTATCATGGAAGTTAGACACATATAAGAGTTTTAAAAAAACCCAACAAAACACAACATTGAGACTCAGGAAAATATATCAGGTAAGGTCCAGAATATTTGTGTTGTCTGCTGAACAAGTGCCTGTACCTTCCCAAGAACATGGAGAAGCTGGCCAAAAGATTCATCAGGCTTGCTTAGGAACAAGGTTGTAAGGTTTATCTCCAATTCCTCTCTGCAGAAAGAAGGCATCACATGCAAACAGCTGGACAGCAGGAGGCCCACATGACCACGAGATAGCGAGTGGGTACTGTGTAACTTTGCAGGAACTAAGCCACACATCTGCCACACATCTGCCACACATCTTCCTTCCTCCCTTCCACTCAGGGAGAAGTAGCTTCTTCTAACAGAGATTTTTTTTATTCATCTTTAACAAAGTCTTTGACTTCCCTCTGCAGCATTAAGTGCTAGGACACTGAGCTGCAGTGGCTCTCCATGTTATCGTTTTCCCCATCCATGTGTTCCTCCAGTTCACATTAATTCTGACCCTTCTTGAACACAACCCTTCAGAAGACATTTCCAAGCACTCCTCCACGCCCCAGTGCCCATGTCCTCCTGCCACCTAGTCCTGGCACATCCTGGGATTAGCCAACACACACACATGTAGTCAGGTGAGCACATAAGCACCCAGCAGTCCGAGAATCTGAACTTCAAGCTCTGTATAAAGGATTCATTCATTTCCAAGATTGCTTTCACAGTCAGACTAAGCCCTCCAAGACCTACTTGCAATGCAATAGTGACAAATTTCATGCTAGAACGTGTCATTTGCAAAGTACAGTGAAAAATCATAAGGAGCCTGCAGAGGCTCTGCCAGTGTTCAGGTCTTGTCTTCAGCCTTGGACACAGACAAACATTAATCTCGATCCATAGCATCTTGCAAAGAAACTCCTGTCCTTCTAGACAAGGAGAGAAGCCATGAAGATTTATGGAGCAGGAGGGAAAAATCCATTAGGGGTTGTACTATTTTTCTTTTATAATAAATGATTAGTGAGAAAAAGAAAAGTTTAAAATTGGCAACAGGCTCTTTACGCCATCCAGCCGTCGTTGGCTGCAAGATAAATACACCTCACCTGTAATACATCACTTCTGATGAACTTGAAAAGACAAGAGAACAAAAGTACTAAACAGGCCTGTGGTGCCTAAACAGGAGCTACAGCCTAAAGTTACAGTTTGTGCTGTGGGGCTACAGCACATCAGAACGACTCTAGCTGTAGATGCTCCTTCCTGCAGGACAGGCATAAACCAGTGGGCTGGCTCAGTCTTGCTCTCCTTGATGAATTACTTAAACAAACTGTACTGTATTATTTCCTATTTAAACTAGTAAATTACTCCATATATAGGAAATGGTAATTAAGGAAGGTATTCACGTTGGTTCCTTTCATCTACTTACAAGGAAGGCAAAAAGTAATTGCTTGAGTTCACACACCTGGTGGTGTTTCGCCCTGCTTTCCTGTATGACCACATTCCTTTGTGCAAGTGCTCTTGCCCATGCTGCTCCACACTGCACCCAGAGCCTCATACCTCACTTAGTGATTGCTTAACAAACAGTTCCTCCTCTAACCGGTGTCCTGAAGTAATTATGGCTTCACATAATGCACAGACCTTTCCCTTCTGCTAATCTGGGCACAGCTCTATATACACAACGACATCCTGAAGCAGATAATCCCTTCCAGCTTGGTATTCTATGATTTTCTGTTTGCAAAGATATTCCTGTCCTTCTAGACAAGGAGAGAACTCCATGAAGATTTATGGACCACAGGAGGGAAAAATCCACTTTGGGTCACACGATTTTTCTTTTATAATAAATGCCTAGCTGCCTTTCAGCCTTGTCTTCATTTGTTAGTTATGGCTCAGACCATGGGGTAGCAAGCAGTTCCTGGAAACCAGAGCTGAGGTGGTGCCAGAGGGCTGTGATAAAAGTTTGCTTTCCAATCTCCTCCTGGGGTATTTCCAGTGTAGTTTTAGGCAAGAAGCATTCAGGTGCCTGAAGCCTTCAAGTGCCTGAAGCCTTCATCCCAAAAGAATTAGGCTTTTTAAAAAGAGATTCAGCTCCTTAGTTGTCTCCAGGTAAATCCTTAGCCTCCATGCTTTGGTGCCTGATTTGTAATGAAAGTGTCCTTTCCCTACTGCTTTATTTAAACTCCAAGGATTAGGCAAGGGATTGCTTCATACTGTATTTACAGAGTACAAAGCCTAACAGGACCTCAAAGCTGTGAATTACAACATGACCAGACAGAAGTAAATGACATGTGCTCTCAAGCCAAACAGATCCACTCTGGCTTTCATTCATCTTCAGAGAGATGCTAAAATAAATAAAGCAATAAGTAGTTGATTAATTTCCTTGAAAACCCATGCAGCTCGACTCAAACGTATTAAAAGTGTCTAGACCAGTTTGTGTCATTCTCAGCCAGCATGATTCCTCCAGAAGCAGAGCACAGGAGGACTCTGCTGGAAGTGAATCCCCTCCCCATCATTCCCTGCAGCAGGATTCATTTTAAGTTAGTATTACACTTGGGCAGCATGGGCTAAAGTTCTTCCCTCTGTGACCTACAGTTGTGGTTTTGGGTTTTTTTGGTCATTTAAATACACCTTTCCATACTTCATCAGCACGAACTGGATCTCGTCCAGCCGTGAACTCCTTCCTGCCTCCATCACAACGACTTGGCCCGGGGGAGCCTGTTTGGGTTTGGCTGCCACCGTGTGGCCACAGGGAGAAGTGACCTTAAAGCGAGGTGCTGTGACTGCCACAGAGCTATGGATCGCAGGCTCTGGCCCCCGTATTTTCTTACACAGGTGACTTACGTAGCTATTTGCAGGCAAAATGTGACATTTATTTTTTAATTAATTTCTTTTTTCCTGAGGAGAAAGCTGAGGGCCTGAACCCGAATCTCCTAGTGGGAATAAGGCAAAATCTGATATGGATGGAAGCTTTCAGCATCTCCTAGGAACAGAATTTTCTCTGTCCTTCAGAAGTGAAAGTGTGCCTGAGAGACTCGAAAGAAGCCAATAAATAAGTACATTGGAATGGGCTGCCCGGGGAGGTGGTGGAGTCATCATCACTGGAGGTGTTTAGGAAGAGACTGGATGGGGTGCTTGGTGCCATGGTTCAGTTGATTAGGTGGTGTTGGGTGACGGGTTGGACTCGATCTCAAAGGTCTCTTCCAACCTGGTTTATTCCATTCTGTTCTATTCTTCCCCCTGCAGGATGGTTGTTAAATAAGAGTTCTCACTGTCCTCCTGGAGCACTTTTGGTATGCACTAAATATTTCACAGCAGGTTTTTAATTCAAAGACAGGTAAACCCTCTCCCACCACCAAGCACACTCATCTCGAGGTTAAACCACACAACAGTTTTGAGCAGGCCCAAAAAGTTGAGTACAAGACAGTGCAGAACTAAAATGGAAACAGAAAATACCAAGAACTGTGATGTCTCTTTCCAAGGAATATTAGCAGGGATGCATGGAAATGCATAAAAGCTTCTTCCAGGTCCCACTTTGGCTCTGGCATCAAGTCACCCCTGTGAACTTGAAGGCTCAGTGGAACCAAACCTCCACGAACTTTGAAGCAGTGGTCACTCACCAGTTCACAGGTAACTGCTGACAACAGAGGAACAGCTTGAAAGGCAGCCTCTCAAAGCCATCCAGTTCCCAGGTATTACATGGGGTGAGCAGAACTGTAGAAGAATGCAGGCAATCAGAACAGACAACTGTGAGAGTTTCTGAGGGCAGTTGCTTCTGTTTGAGGTCTGAACCTTTGCTCCTATTTTCATAACAAAGCAAGCCTGTGCATTTTATACAGCCAGAAGTGTCCAGAGCACACCCCCATTCCCCCAAGCTTTGTTAAACTCTCTTACAGCTCATCAGCTCCAGTAAGGTGTGTATATCATTTCAAATCCCCCGAGTTTAGGGCCAACACAACTTGGCTCTCTTTGTTCCCATGCTTTAGAGCAATCATGAATGTGCTTTGAATTACACTGGCCATACCAGACAGGACACCTAGAAGGAGCTATGGGAGCAGTTCCACTAGCCCTGCCATTCATGGCTGGCCACACTGGAAAGGCAAACTTTTTGGAGACCCAGTGTTTGAGCACATGGGCCTGTGTTAAAGACACCCATTCCTTATCCAGCCTCTGTGCTTTCAACTCCTTTCTGTTTAGGAAAGAAACTAAGGTTCAGAATCCTTTCATACACTGTGACTCTCCCTCATTTAAATCTGCCTTCTGAAGATGATACCCACTGCAAGGTCTGATCACTCCAGTGTTTAGTCCATATGGGTTTTTCTTGCCTGGCCTAGCAGAATTGAAGACAGCCCTGTGACACTGGTTGCAAGACCGATACAGATGTACACATGCTTGTATGTACTGAAGTTACAAGTCACCTCTAAAACAAGACCAAAAGTTTTGTCTAAAAGCTATCTTGTCCCATGAATGCACACAACTTGCTGCCAGTTTATCATCTTCCCTGACAGCTAAGGCTCACCATTACAGTCAGGGGGTTCCTGTTAACACAGTCTTTTACAGGCAACCTGCAAGCAAAATTCAGGAAGAAAGGAGGAAGAATGAAAAGCTTAATCTTCAGAGACCCTTTTAAGTCTTTAACCAGCAATTTTGTGAGTCATCTCTTGTCTGGCCAGTGTTAAAGACTTGGGAGTGATGTGCCTGAAATGCTGCAGACCCCAATGCTTGATCATTCCTTTATTCAAGGCTAAATACTGGCACCAGTTCAAAATGCAGGCAGAGCATCAGCTGCTGCTGTGTTTTACCATTGCATCACTTGGGTGAAAACAGCTCAGGTTACTTTGCAAAAGCCAACACCTGCAGCTCCCCTATGAACTTGCTCAGATCTTCCTCTCCCACAGCAATGTCAGAGTATCCAAGATCCCTGTGTCCAGCCAGAGTTTGTAAGCAAAGGGGCACAGCCTGTCCAATAACAGGAGGGCTTTATTTGTTGTGCCCAGCCATACAAATTAAATACATGCAGTCCTTTATTGTCCATGAAGCTGTTTTTACTAATTAATATTCTGCATTTAATTGCATCATAAACATGACAACAGGCACAGCTACCAATGCTCCCCAGCACAAAATCAGGCATTGGAACCCAGCAAAAAAAAAAAATGCTTCTGTGGGTAAGAGAGAAAATTTCTCTCGATTTTAACCACTTAATGGTCAATGAAGAGGGGAGGGAGGAAATAATCTGGGCTTTTTTTTTTCCCTCTCCTCTCCAACATTATTCTTCTGCCTTGACATTATCTGTGCTAGCAGCAGTCTGAAAAGGAATTATTTTTTTTTTTACAGTATTTCCTCCAGTTAAGAGGAAGAATCAGAATTGTTAGGGCTGGAAGGGACCTCAAGGATCAGCCAGCTCCAACTCCCTGCTATGGGCAGGGACACCTCACACTACAGCAGGTTGCTCACAGCCACATCCAGCCTGGCTGCAAAAACCTCCAGGGATGAGGCTTCCATCACCTCCCTGGGCAACCTGTGCCAGTCTCTCACCACCCTCATGGGGAACAACTTCTTCCTAACATCCAATCTGAATCTACCCATTTCTAGTTTTGTTTCATTCCCTGCAGTCCTATCACTCCCTGACAGCCTAAAAAGTCCCTCCCCAGCTTTCTTGTAGTCCCCTTCAGATACTGGAAGGCCACAATTAGGTCTCCTTGGAGCCTTCTCTTCTCCAGACTGAACAGCTCTAGCTCCCTCAGTCAGAAGCCTCTGGTAGATCTATCCAGCAGGATTACTAGACTCACTTGGTAAAACCAAATTGCTTCATTGCTCCTTACAGACATCCTCCTTGCCTTTAAAGTGCATGTGAAGAAGGAGGCATAAGGGCTGAAAAATTGGAGCCTAAATGCATCTGGAAAACAGACTAGGAGGCTTGATTACATTTTGCATCAAGTTACTCTGGTTTATTGCATTGCAGCCCTGGAGAATCTGATTAGCTCTTTCTCATCTTCATTCATCCCCATGACATCCAGGTTCCAAACCTCTGATCCATATCTGCAAACATGCTAATACAGATTCCAGGTGGATCTTGCTGCTACCCACTGCTGAAAATTTAGAACTGAAATGTCAGAAACTTCACTTTATTTGTGGTTAAGTAGTGCAGGCTCCTCACAGGTAGAAATAAGAGAAGCCCAGGGCAAACATGGCTTGAAGCCAAAGCGAGGTGCATGAAGCAAGTATTTCTGTGGTGTTTTGACCAAATGATATGTTACTTCCAAATAAGTGAATGGTAGGCCTTCTACCTTCACACAGGTCCTGTCTCTAGGCTCATGCAGTGCACATGGTCACAGTCGGGTCCTTGGCACATGTTTATCTCTGGAATCAGAGGAAGACCCATGAAATGGTTTGGTTTGGAGGGGACCTTAAAGATCATCCAGCTGCAATCTCCCTGTCATAGACAGAGACTCCTTCCACCAGACCAGCTTGCTCACAGCCCCATCCAACTTGGCCTTGAACAACTCCAGGGATAGAGCATCCACAATCTCCCTGGAGCAAGCTGTTCCAAGACAGAGAGATCAGCTCCCCAGCAGCACACATCATCCCACAGCAGATGTATGAATGGAGACAGTGATGCTATTTTAAAATACAAACCCAGCTCTACCAGGATACCAAGAGAGTTAAAACCCAAAGCCAAGGAATATCAAATGTTGCTGTTATCACAATACATTTTTGCTTGCCACAAGGCCCTTTTGCAAGACTGCAAGGGAGAAAAAGGACAAACCTTTCCTACATCTGCTACCTGAATTCTTCCCCCCTTCCCCTGGGGCTTATACAGAGATAATTTCCCATAGCTCCCAAAGTTTTCTATCAGGATCTTTGCAACCTTTTCCACATGGAGGATGTTGCTGGTACCACTACCACACCAAACTGGCTCCTTCAAACCCACGTGGGTTCAGAGATTTAGCCTGGTAGGTTACAGAAAGTTCCAGCTGCAGGTCCCCTTGGATCTGGTGCTGCTCCTGCAGAGCATACCACAGACAAAAAGTGGGGTGTGGAAAGCCCACAGGGCACCCAGCTGAAGAAGAGCTCCAGGAGGGACCGTGAACAGAGTGATTTTACAGGAGCTTGGCGGCAGGGAGCATTCGTTTTGCAAAGCTCAAAAAAATCCTCAGTGGCTCGGGGTCACACCAGCTGCACAGACGTGGGGAGCTGCAGCGTCGGCTTATGGGACAGAGAAGCCGGAGGGCTGCGCTGCTCAGTGCGCAAGCAAGGTCCATGCCAGCAGATGGCATCGGGAAACCATAAATCCGTCTGCAGAATGCAGGCTCACAGCCGGTCCTGCTGCCTCCAGCTCCTGCAGCAACGCTTCACTCAGCGAGACAGCGCAGCTCTAGGGGCAGTACACAGGTAAGTGTAATTATTCTGCACTCACGTTTGCACAGGGCTTTCTGCTGCAGCATAAACCCCCTTCAGCTCTGTTTGGTTACATCCTGTTTGCAGCCCTTTGGAAGGCTGCAAACAGCCGTCTGCAGAGAAAGAAGAAAGTAAGTGGAGATTTGATGGGCTGCCTGTTGATAAGTAGAAGAATTGGCATGGCAAGGGAAAAAATATGATTCTCAGGCAAGCCAGCACTCTGCTCACCTGTCTCAGCTGCAGGAAGCTCATTATGTGAATTTAGTCTCAGCATTCCCTGCATATATAGGCAGGTGAGAAGCTTGTAAATACTGGGGTTGAATTTTTATCCCATCATTTTTCTTTATTTGCACTGTATTTAGGCACTCCTTCCCGAAAAATTGCTCTCCCCTTTATCATGGAGCACCTGAAATTCAGCTCACAGCTCTACAGCCCTCTCAGAAAAACAACCCAATTCCTGACAGAAAGTGGGAGGGAATCATCTTGCCAAGTACAAAAATATTTGGTTTCCAACTGTTGTCCCACAGCAAGAGGCCAGTGCAACTTGGCCAGCAAAGTGCCTAAAAACTGTTCCCAGCAACTGCTTCAGAGGCTGGGGTATGGGAGCTCAGCCCCAGCCAACAGCCCCAGCTAGCACCCGTGGATGGGATTGGAGGAGTCATCAATCATTGCCCTAACAACCGGGGGGCCACCAGGCCCCCCGGCCTTTGTAGTCACCACCACCAGCACCCAGTGTGCACCAGAGGCACTCACCAGGGATGAGAGGAGGATCCTCAGCCCAGATGGGCTCAGCTTGGGGCTGCTGCCCTTCCTGGGAAGGATTAAATAGGGGAGTGGGTGGGGAGGGCCAAGTGGCTGCACCTGGGGTGGGAGGAGACTCCAAGAGAGCCCAGGTGCTGTGGGTTTGAGGGCAAAAAGGGGAAAATGGGGCAGGTGAGGGACTTTCAGGGTGTCAGGGAGTGATAGGACTGGGGGGAATGGAAAGAATACTACAAATGGGTAGATTCAGATTGGATGTTAGGAAGAAGCTCTTCCCCATGAGGGTGGTGAGAGACTGGCACAGGTTGCCCAGGGAGGTGGTGGAAGCCTCATCCCTGGGAGTGTTTAAGACCAGGCTGGATGTGGCTGTGAGCAACCTGCTGTAGTGTGAGGTGTCCCTGCCCATGGCAGGGGGGTTGGAACTGGATGGTCCTTGAAGTCCCCTCCAACCCCAACAATTCTCTGATTCTAAAACAATTTTGCAGTTTAGGCTGACGTGAGGAAGAAGTTCTTCACAGAAAGAGAGCTTGGCCATTGGAATGTGCTGCCCAGGGAGCTGGTGGAGTCACCACCACTGGAAGTGTTTGAGAAGAGACTGGTTGGGGCACTT
Source organism: Dryobates pubescens (assembly GCF_014839835.1). Taxonomy (NCBI): domain Eukaryota; kingdom Metazoa; phylum Chordata; class Aves; order Piciformes; family Picidae; genus Dryobates; species Dryobates pubescens. Next base: position 3,023,740 of record NC_071628.1, read on the forward strand.
AATGCCATGGTTTAGTTGACTAGATGCTGTTGCGTGATAGGTTGGACTTGATGATCTTGAAGGTCTTTTCCAACCTGGTCAGTTCTGTGTGTGATTCTGTGTAAAATGCTGCCTTAGTCACAGCAAAGAGAAATGCTGGGGAACGGCAGCGAGCAGCTGCAGTTGCAGGGCTAAGCCTTGGCCAAAAGAAGTTGTATTTACAATATCACTGAATTCCTGATTTTTATCAATTCCAGGTACTGCTCTGTAACCTTCGCCTCCAAATCTTACCATTTTCTCCCCCCTCACATTGCTGTTTCCTTCTATAGATTACTGAGGGTTTCAAGTCTTAAGGACAGCAATATTTGCATTTGCTGCTGCATACCTCCTTCCAGAACCATGTCTTGGGGCTTTTAGGAGTATGCCTGAGCAAACATGACTCTTCATATAGACTTCAAGAGGAGGTAACTTGAGTAAACATTGTGTGACTTAAAACCTTGAAAGCTAATATTTGGCAAGCTCTTGTGTTCACAGCTTTGGAAGGTTTGCCTCTGGAAATAAAGCAAGAATATCTTCTCCTCAGAAAAAAAAACCCAGCCAAAAAGTCAGAGTGGCAAATCCACACCCAGCACTAATGCTGGAATTCCTAACTTCATCCATTACCCTCTGCTGGGAACAGCCATACCCAAATGCTAATTTTATAGAGCCAGGGTTTACAGATGCAGACCCCCAGGACAAGACTTTCAAGAGCAGGCTTCCTACCTGCCTGATCTGTATGGGCAAGTTGCCCCATGGCTTGTGGGAAAGCTGTGTCTCAGCACAGCAAAAGCAGGAGGACTGGAGGCAGCCAGGGATCGATAAAAGAAGAATGAGCACTCAGCTTGGTGGGGAAGCAGCTGTAAATGTGCTTGGGGCTGTAAAGGGTGCCCCAGTCCTAAGGCCCCTATTCCCAGTAAGTCAGCACAGGCCTCTCACAGCTTTAGCAGCTGCTCTGTGAAGGGCTGCATGTGTAAGAAAAGTTCAGTGCCCCTGAACTTGTTTCTCAAACTGTGATTTCACAGTGCCTCCCATGTCAGCCCACTACTGCCACAATCCTTTCAGTCCTGTACATGAGTGATAAGAAGGGAGAAACCGCAGCACATCAGTCCCAACATCTAAGCAACACTCCAACTGTACCTTCCTCATCCAGCCCAAGTAATGGTCTGGATCAGTAGCATTATGCCACTTTTCAAACATGAAAATTAAGGTACAGGGCAGGGGATGGGAGGGGATGGGATGGGATGGGATGGGATGGGATGGGATGGGATGGGATGGGATGGGATGGGATGGGATGGGCAATCTGACTAGTGCAGATCTTTCCAGGTTACATTAGCTGTGCATTTTCTTGACTCCACTGTATCCTTCCAGAAGGAGCAAAGCTCAGTTAGCTTCCCTCTGCTTCTGAACACCTCATCTGGCCAGAATAGGAACAGCAAGATTGTTTTCCCAGGAGAATACTTGAAATAGCACAGTAAAAAAGAAAAATCTCTTGCACTATCTGGCTTGATGTACAACACCAAAGAGGTCAGCACTTGCAAAACAGCTGCCCTGAGCTCCAGAGAGGGCTTGGGGATTAATTTCTCACACATGCTGGAGAGGCTGTCTGAATTGCTCCTGCACTTCAGTGAACTCTAGACTCAGTTCCAGCTCTCCCACTGTCTATTTAGGAATTGCTCTCAAATTGCAGGTGGTGCATCACTTCCCCAGGGACCCTGGCTGTGTGTTACCATAGCACAGAACATGCTGAAGTCTATGCCAGGGAAATACAAACTATTGCAATGTCACATCTCTGGCAGGCTCTCCACCAACCTCCACAGATGCTTTGGAAGTAATTCTGCAGCAATAGCTTCATTAGGAGAACTCAGCAGGAACTCTGCTCTCTCATCTCCTTTGCAACTCCTTCCTGCCACCTCACAGCAATGATAATTCTTACTTTTGTTTGTTGATTATGTGACAGAAAGAGACAAAGAGTGGATCCTATTGAGGCACTGCTTAAAAGAAATAATTCTGTGTGTAGATAGCTTTGTGCAGCATTCACTTTCATTCCCCAGAGGCACCAGAAGTTGAAGAGAAGTGATCTACAACATCTTAAGCAGCCCCACACAATCATTTTCATTCAGGCACTGGAGATAATGGCAGCACAACCTTATTCACCAGCAAAGGTTTTAATCTTTCCAAGATGCAATAAGGCAGCACTGGCAGCAAGGAGAAAAATCTCTGTACATGTAGGTATTTGGATAAGCACAAAAAGCTCCTGGCATCTATCCAATCCAAATTGCTCTCTCCTTTGATGTTGGATTCCATCTACCTCATGCAATGGCCCATTGGTTTGGTTGTCAGCAAGAACTGAACCTGAGGCACATACCTTTGGAGGTAGATGACTAATCCAATTTAGTAGAAGCAAGAGAAAGTGAGATCCCTCTTGTGTTCTGGCCATGAGAGGCAAAGGGGCATGAAACAAGGAAAATTTGCTTACAGACAAAAAAAAAGTTACTTCAAGAGTCTAGTTTGGGAAGCTTGCCACAGACAATCATGGAAGTGATTTTACTAGCATAATTAATAACTTTCCATCAGTTTATCTCCACGTGTTTTCACAGTAGCTGGTACCACTGCTTTGATTTCACAGAAAATCAAAGACAGATGCAATATCTTCTCTAAATACCTTCTTCCTTCCAGGCCAGTAGCAGAGCCTGGAACAAAATGCAGGTCTCAAGCAATACCTATATGTTTAGATCATGCCAGGCTCACCTTCTGATCCACTTTGAAGTTTGTGTTCAGACAAGCTCTTCAGAAGCTGCTAACTAAATCCAAAGAGAGAGTTTCTGGATGACTTCACTTATCCACACCTGTTTCAATGCAATTCTGCTTTGCAGACCAATATGATATCCCCTTTTTGCTCAGCTCTCTTTCTCAAGTATTGCAAAGACACCCCCACAGTGCCAGTTTCATGGTGAAGCAGATTCTCCTAGGTAGCCCAACGAGCAGCCTAAGACCACTATGACCATTAAACCATGCCCCAAAGTGCCACATCCACACATTATTTGAACACCTCCAGGATAGTGACACAACCACCTCCCTGTTCTAATGCCTGATCACTCTTTCAATAAAGAAATTCTTCCTAATACCCCATCTAAACTTCCCCTGGTGCAATTTGAGGCCATTTCCTCCTGTGCTATTACTTATTCCTTTGGAGAAGATACCAACTCACATATGGCTTCAGCCTCCTTTCAGGGAGTTGTAGAGGGCAATGAGATTTCCCCTCAACTCTTCTTCAGACTACATAATCCCTTTTCATTCAGCCACTCCTCATAAGTCTTGTTCTCCAGAGCCTTCACCAGCTTTGTTGCCCTTCTCTGGACACACCCCAGCACCTCAATGTTTTCCTTGCACTGAGTGGCCCCAAACTGAACACAGTAGTTGAAGTGCTTCAATAAGCAAGAGCAGCCTAGCTGCAATCAGGGAGCCTCATTTACTCTTTCTCTTTGAATTACTAATACTGAGCATCAGAAAAACCTCTTCCCTGGATGTGCTTCTCATAAGGCAAGCTGTTTCTTTGTTAAACCCTCCAGTGAGCCTTCCATCAAAACTGCAACCAAGACACGTGAGGAAAATCTTCTACCCTCTTTGCCCTTCCCTTACCAAGGGAAGATGCTGTTGGGGATACAAGTCAAAAGCAGCAGCCACTTGACAACAATCACTTAAGTCTGGACACGCTGACAAGGGAGCCCTTGAGGTACTTACAAGGCTCCCTCCAGGAAGACAGTACCTGAATATCAAAAACAAAACCACACTGTTGAAGTACCATGGTAGCAGGGGACAGGCAAGAGCCTGCACAGGTACATCATGAGCTCATAGCTGTTAAGACCTATGAGGAGTGACTGTTTGGCTCTGAAAGAACATGCAAGGGAGGAACAATACTGGAATCTGCTTTCTTGGATGATTTATATCTTTTAACCTTTCTGTTGAATGCAAGCTGTTATTGATACACTCATTTTTCCCTGCACAGTTCCCTCCGGCAGCTCTAGATCTGATTTCCATCCTCCCGGCCCTGCAAGGAATTAGGAACTCCTTGAACACCACAGCAAGATGCACTGCTTAGAAGGGACACAAACAATGTCCTAATGTGAATTGCAGAGTTAGCTGACCTCTGCACTGCATGCTAATGCCAAATACTGGCAGCACTGAGAAACACCAAGTCCTTGAATTGCCATATTTTTCTGAACACTCCTTTCTAGGTCCACAGGAAATCAGTGTGCTGGAATACCATACAGCCTCACCTCCCCGTTGGAGGCAAGAGGGTTTCAATAAACAGCTACTTCACCTCTAATGTAGCCCTTCATCTCAGCCATCTCCCTGTCACAGACCACCTCATATAGTCACAGAATGCATTGGGTTGGAAGGGACCTTTAAAGGTCATCTAGTCCAACCCCTCTGCAGTCAGCAGGAACATCCCCAACTAGATCAGGCTGCTCAGAGCCCCATCAAGTCTCACCTCGAATGTCTACAGGGAAGGGGAGTCCACTGCCTCCCTGGGCAGGAACCACCTGGGCAGTGTTCCACCAGCCTCTTAGTGAAGAGCTTCTTCCTGATGTCCAAGGTTAGCATTCACTGCTGGTGCTGATTTTCAGCAGGTTGGGTTTCCTTTCCTTCTCAGAAAGGACGCACGCCCCAGCAGCTTCAGGCTCTGACAGCTCACACACTCTTTGCAGGATAACTGCTACAGCTACTGCCTGTTTGCAGGCTTGGGGTAGATGCTCTATTAAAAGATTTAACAAGCTTGAAGTGGAGCACTGTCAGAGGAAAAAATAAAGCTTCATATCAGCAGCAACTTCTTATCAGATAAAGAAACATCAACATGAGGTCTGAATGGGAAGTCCCTCTCAGTAGGGACTTTCAATAAGTAACTCGAGTTCACATAAATCAGTCTGTGTTTTTATGCCCACACACTTCTGACTCTGCCAGGGGAATCCATGACTATCACTGCAAGCATTGGCCTTTAAAGAGATCGGCTCCAGCGGATGGTAAGATAAGCAGCAACCACAGCCATCTGCTAACAAATGCAGGTAATCCAAGAGCTAAGCTGCACCTGCAAAGAAAACTTTCACTTTATTTTTCCCCTTGTGACCTACATTTTGAGGCACAACCCAGGGAGGATTCTTCCAGAGTGTTGCTTCCAAAACTCTCTAACTGGTAATCAAGCAGCTCTGGCCATGATCCTGCCAGAGCTTATGCACGTGTAGAAGAACTGCACAGAGGGCAAATTTTGGAGCGTGGGATGAAAGCTTCCCAGGGGAATATCACGAGATTTTTCACACCACCAGCCTTTCTCTCAGCATTTCTAATGGTAGGAAAACTGAGCAAATTGTTGGGAACAGGAGATTACATTTCCCAACACAGCCACACTCTCTGCTTCAAAGCCATTTAAAACATAACCCTTAGCTTAAGCAGCATAGTTTCTATGCTTTTGTCTTGCTTTGACTCAGCTAAAATTTCTGGGGTCTAAACAAATCATCCCTCAGTGGAAGCTCCTCCAGTATGTAGGTGTCACTGATATCTGACACTTGACACTTTCAGTGAGTGTTCCAGTGCAAACTTGACAGCAGTTACCACCTCAAGCGAGCATAAAGCTTCTTGGGCTCCTGACTTTGCAGAAATGTACAAAATTGCCTGAAAAAATTATACCAGAAGCTCCCCAGCCAAATCTCTGAGCTCACCTGTCATTCTCAAACCTGTGTTCTCCAGCAAGCCCAGCTCCCTTAATACGACTTGGCTTCTAGGTTGGGATTACCTTGTTTGACCAAAATAGCTGGTTACCTTTTTGCTCAGCCTGTTCTGAGGATATTGCTCATCAAGGAATTTGTTAATAATAAGGGAAAGAATCTCCCTTTCCTTTGTTTTTAAATGGATCCAATGCAACATAACCCCAAGCTAATTCTGTGGCTAAAACCAGTAAGTGCTGGTAGCCAAGGTGTGCTGGCAGGCAGCAGATCACCACTCAGTAAACATATTGCTCACCTCTCGGAAACCAAGCAGCCCAACTCTTAATTTCAACTTTCAGACGGTAATTAATGACAACTACATGAAAAATGTAATCTAATGATCCTTCTGTTAGTCACCATATGTTTACAGAGGGAAGGAAAGGGAAAGTTACAACACAGCCAGGCAAACGTGGGCCCTATCCCACACTGAAATCTTTGCTCTGCCTCCTGAAACTGATTTCATTTTCACTTTTATCATCACCCTGTGCTTACACCAGCAGCAGGGCCTAGGTGGGAAACAAAGGTCAGAGACATTATTGTATTTTAGCAATAGCAATGGGCCATGGAAAGATCAGAGCTGGATCAGTCTGCAGTTTCTAGATAGCCTTTGAAAGTTTACTATGATCTATTGGGATTCAGAATTTCTCCCACTATGTACTTGAGCCTCAATGGAGTGCTTCCACAAGACTGTCAAGATCAGAAACTAATCAAAGCACAGATGAGGTCCTTCTCAGATTATCATTTGTCTGATCCTTATGCTCAAGCTCAGCTTCCACATTTCAGAGTTTCCATCATAGTTTCTTGCAAAATAAGATAAAATACTCTCTGGCCACCTTCTTTTTTCATAGCAAATGCTCATATGGGACCTGAGATCAAGACCAGAGAAGGCCAAAACTCTTTCAGCTGAGAAGCACTACCTTTGGATTCAGGATATAAGAAACAACAACTTCAGCAAATCCCCTCCCTTTAAAAATTATTATTAATATTATTGCTGGCACACATTTAGCAGGTCCTTGCCTGGAACATTGGCTCCAATGCTAAAGGATGCTCTCAGTCTCATACATCAGATGAAGGAGCAGTGGCTGGAAGGGAGTTTCTTGGGACTGAGCTTAAAAGCAGCACTTTCAGATAAGTTGACTAATAAACACTGGGCAGCATTACCAGCAAACAACTACTGTCAGGCTCAGGACTTCAGAGCCAAGCCATGAGCTAAAAGAAAATTCTGATGAAAGCAAGGAAATCCAGAGCAGGCATACCCCTCCTGTGAGGGAGCCAACTCAGGGCCTTTGTTTCTTCTCCATACACAGCCAGAAATGGGAAAGTCAAGGCAAATTCAAGAGAGAAGGAACAAGCACTGTTTGGCTTTGCCTTTCCCACAAACCGTTGTGCCAAGGCATCAGCACCTGGTTCAGTTCTCTAATGACTTAAGTTTGCAGCAGACAAATCTCCTCCTCACTGGCACTTCCTTGGCAGACACCAGGCCTTGCAGTCCAAAGGCTGTAATGAGGCATCCTGATTAAACTGTTGCCACCCCTAGAGAGCTTTCTTTTCCTGAAGAGAGAAAATGGGCTCCAGTTCTACTGGCAGGAAAGCCAGCATCTATGCCACGAATAAGCAGCTTGCCTTCTTCTGCACAGGTGCCAGCTTTTCTCCCCCCCCATACATGGCTTTTGGTGTGTGTGTGATCACAACTCACTGCCAGCAGCACTTTGTGTCATCCCATTTTATGGCTCACATGTGCAGCATTGTACCATTCAAATCATGAAGGCACAAACACCACCTGCCACTGGGTTGTGGGTTTTAATCTGCCTTTTCTGTGTGCTCAGGTAATCTGTGATGCCATTTCCTAGGCATTCAGAACTCCATGATTTCTGGCTGGTTTACCAATAGCTCTGTAACATGAAGTCTTCTGGTTATAAGAATCCCTAGCTCTGAGGTAAGACAAGAGTAGAATCAGCAAGTTACAGAAATTACCTGTGGTAGTGTGAGTGACTCTGTCCTAAACCCAAACATAATTAAAGGGAAAGAAGGAGGGAGAGAGGGGAGGAGAAGGAGAGAGAGGGGAGGAGAAGGAGAGAGAGGGGAGGAGAAGGAGAGAGAGGGGAGGAGAAGGAGAGAGAGGGGAGGAGAAGGAGAGAGAGGGGAGGAGAAGGAGAGAGAGGGGAGGAGAAGGAGAGAGAGGGGAGGAGAAGGAGAGAGAGGGGAGGAGAAGGAGAGAGAGGGGAGGAGAAGGAGAGAGAGGGGAGGAGAAGGAGAGAGAGGGGAGGAGAAGGAGAGAGAGGGGAGGAGAAGGAGAGAGAGGGGAGGAGAAGGAGAGAGAGGGGAGGAGAAGGAGAGAGAGGGGAGGAGAAGGAGAGAGAGGGGAGGAGAAGGAGAGAGAGGGGAGGAGAAGGAGAGAGAGGGGAGGAGAAGGAGAGAGAGGGGAGGAGAAGGAGAGAGAGGGGAGGAGAAGGAGAGAGAGGGGAGGAGAGGGCATCACCAGGAGGATATATACTGCAGTCCAGACTACCAGGGCAAAAATTAGCAGTCCAGGTACACTGAGCACAACTACTCTTGAAGTTGGAATAGTATCACATCACTAAAGGCTATAGGATCAAGCCCTGTGGGAGTCAAGAAGTGTATTTAACTGTTCACAATTTCTTTCTCCTCTGCCTGGATTTCCTGTGGCATTTATCTGGCATTACTGTGATATGCCTTGATTTCCAGCAATGTGCACTGGATACTTGCTAAGTGCATTCCCTCCAGGGTTGTGTTAACAGTGGCAGCCTTGCCAGAAGTACACTCAGCTCGAAACTTTTGGGTCCAAAACTCTTCCTGCAGAACTGTCCCCTATCCATGCTTCCTGTCCAGCCCCTGCATGCACTGCACTACAAGAATGCCTGCAGTATTTTCAGATAACTTTACAGGCACCAGTCCTGAAGCTGAACGTGCTGCCAAAAAGGAACAAAGATACATTTACCCAGGCTAAAGAAGTATTTGAAAATTCAGATGATTAAATGCAGCCTGCTGTTCATTTTACCTCTGTGGTCTCCAGTAAGTACCATAAATCCTGGTTTCACTTTGAGACAAATTGTCACATTATAGCCCAGCTATACAGGCACACACACATTCCTTGCTATAAAGAGAAGGGGAGAAATCCATACCAGATTAGGACATATGGAATGTCTGTTTATGGGTAAATCATTTTTAAAAGCTCTCTCTTTCGCTCTCCCTCTCCATGAGTCATATGTGAATTGCTGAAAGTGTCCTGTCAACAATAGTTTATTTACATACAGAACTGATTAGCATTCCTATGGCAGAGTGGAGAAGCAGGATTATAGCTAGGAGACATCATAAAACCGGCGATGCCATTTTAGGAAGGTTGGAGCAAAGAGGTTGGCAGATCTCTAGCCCAAAAGTAGAGAAACTGGCCACCTTTCAAGGATTTAAAAATCAAACTCATTTTTAGCATATCTTCCATTACCAAGAATATGGGTTCAAAATTAAAAGCCTGGGTCCTAATTTGTATGAGCTTGGTATTTGCTTGCAGTATGCATTTCAGAGTGGAGCCTGGCCAGCCTCTCTTCCTTACAGTCCACTTTCTGGGTTTCTGATGTCAGCACCACGATGTTAAGTTTAGGTTTGCACTACTGCATTTGTAATTCTGAAGAGTTTTAAATAGCCCCAAAGCATTTATATTCCATATGTGAAGATTATTCAAAGTCAGCAACTAAATTTTAAACTAAATTAAATCTCTAAAGCCCCTTTAAACTACTGAGCATAGTGCATAGAGCTACTCTGGGACTTGCATAGACCTTTCATCATTAATAAGTGGAACAAGATAATTACATGCTCCAGTAGCTCAGAGGGGTCTAGAAGTTATCACCACATAACCTGCTTTAAAATGGAAGAAGAAATCATCTCTGCTAGAGCTGGGAATGTAATTCAAAGGCATTTCCATAAATATATAAACACTGTGAAATGAATTCATCCGACGTGCAAGCATTTCACTTTCAGGGCTGCTAATGTGTGTGCTCATTAATTTGTCAGGAATGTTCATTTTGATTTGCTCCATTTACCTCAGGAGGGTGTTCAACAGCAAAACAGACAAAACTGCAAAAATCAGACTGTGCAAAATGAGGGCGTCCGAGATAAGCGTGGCTAACGCGGCTCTAAATGCTCCTCTCACCTACAGCTGCACTGAGAGCAAGGGCCAGAAACTGCCTGCAGTGCTGGAGAGGATCTTATGCTGCATGCACACTTGACCAGTGGAGATGCCTCCTCTTTTCCTGCATAGAGAGAAGATCCCCTCTTACATACTTCCTCCTGGCAGAATCAATCCCCAAGCAGACACTGCTCCTCACATCCTGCCTACCTCTTGGGCATGAACCTCCTCACCTGCTGAGACCCCACCCACATTGCATCCAGCTCTGGAGTCCTCAGCACAAGAAAGACTTGAACCTGTTGGAGCAGGTCCAGAGGAGACCACATAAATGAAGAGAGGGTTGGAAGCCCTCTGCTGTAAGGACAGGCTGAAAGAGTTGAGATTGTTCATCCTGGAGAAGACTCAACTCTGGAGAGACCTTACTGTGGCCTTTCAGTAAAGGGGGCCCATAAGGAAGATGGGGACAGACCTTTTTTTTAGCAGGGCTTATTGTGACAGGTGTGATGGTTTAAAATTGAGAGAGACTAGACATAAGGAAGACATTTTTCACAGTGAGGGTGGTGAAACACTGGCCCAGGCTGCCCAGAGAGGTGGTGGATGCCCTATGCCTGGAAACATTCCGGGTCAGGTTGGACGATGCTCTAAGAAGCCTGATTTAGTTAAAGATGTCCCTGCTGAGTTCAGGGGGGGCTGGATGACCTTGAAAAGTCCTTTCCAACCCAAACTGTTCTTAATTCTAAAGCTCTGGGAAAGCTCTCCGATTCTTTGCCGTTTCAGTTAAATGCAAAGAGCAGGGGCGTCGTCTTTAACTAAATCAGGTTTCTCGTAGATGTAGTGCCTGAAAACATCTGCGGTAGTGTCAGGCAGGTTGCAGATTTCCCCGGGATTCTCTCCAGCAGTTTCAGAGGGTAGATGAGGGGCAAGTTTTCCTCGCCGGGCTCCCCACGCCTCCTGTCGCCTGCCGCCTGCCACCTTTAGAGGGCAGTGGCTGCCCAGCGCCGGCCCCGGCCCGGCCTGATGGGAGGAGGAGAAGCACCTGGTGCTCACTGCCCTGCGCGGCAGCCCCCGCGGGATGAAACACCGATGCCCCAAACCTTCCGCAGCCTCTGGGGCGGAACATGAGGCACGTCAGCCCTGCCAGCTGTGCAGACATCCCCACAGCTGTGACAGGCACGAGGTGACATGCTGGCTTTACAGAACCACAGAATCGCCTAGCTTGGGAAAGACCTCTTCGAGGTCCAATCATTAACCAAACACTGACAAGCCCTTGACTAAACCGTATCCCTGAGCACCACATCTACATGACTCATAAATGCCTCCAGGGATGGGGACTCCACCACTGCCTTGGGCAAGCTGTTCCAACGCCTGAGAACCTTTTGGGTAAAGAAATTCTTCCTAATATCCAGTCTAAACTGGCACAACTTGAAAACATTTCCTCTTGACCTGTTGCTTGTTACTTGGTTGAGCAGAGCAGCCCCCACCTCTCCACAACCTCCTCTCAGGTAGTTGTAGAGAACATTAAGGTCTTACCTGAGACGACTCTTCTCCAGGCTAAACAATCCCAGCTCTCTCAGCTGCTCCTCATGGGATGTGCTCCAGGCCCTTACCCAGCTTTGCTGCCCTTCCCTGGACATGCTCCAGCACCTTAATGTTCTTCCTGTAGTGAGTAGCCCAAAACTGAACACAGTACTCACGATGCAGCCTCACCAGTACTGAGTACAGGGGTAAAATCACTTCCCTGGTCCTTCTGGCCACGGTATTTCTGATAGAGACCAGGATGCCATTAGTCTTCTTGGCCACCTGAGTACACTGCTGACTCACGTTCAGCCAGCCATCAGTCAACAGCCCCAGGCTTCTCCCTGCTGAGCAGCTTTCCAGCCACTCCTCCCCTCGCCTGTAGTGCTGCCAGGGATTGTTGTGGCCAAAGCACAGAATCCAGCACTTGGCCTTATTGAAACACATACAGCTGGGCTTGGCCCATCGATCCAGCCTGCCCAAATCCCTCTGCAGAACCCCACTACCCTCAAGCAGATCAACACTTCCACCCAGCTTGGTGTTTGCAAGCTGACCAAGGCTGCACTTGATCCCTTCATCCAGATCACTGACAAAGATGGTAAACAGAACTGGTTCCAGTACTGATCCCTGGGGAACATCACTTTGTGATGGGCTGCCAACCTGATTTAACTCCATTTACCACCATTCTTTAGGCCCAGACATTCAGCCAGTCTTTTACCCAGCAAAGTGTACACCCATCCAAGCTTTGCTTCCTGTCACCCTTTAATCACCTATGGCTTTCACATGACTGCTGGCACATCTGGCTACAGGGGCTTGCACATGGGCTTGCCTGCTTCCCACATGCCCAGGCCCTGTGACCAGCTCAGCACCCCTCACTTGGGAGCATCCACCAAACCCTGGCAGAGGAACAAACGCTGGCAAGCAGAAAGTGTGGCCAAACATGAGCAGGCAAGTGGAAACTTGCATGGCTTTGAGTGTCTAGAAATGATCTGAAGAGGTAGTAGATAAATACAGAGAGGTTTTGCCATCTAAAGAGCTTTTCTGTTTGGTATAGCTGTATGAAGTTTGGTGTGTTTTGTATGCTGGGTTTGGGGTTTTTTTACAAGCATGTTCCTAATATCTCCCCTTGCCTAGAGTTTTCCAGTTTCTGACCAGTTTAGTGGTGAACAACAGCTGAGCCACAAAAAGATTTGGAACCTGGAGAAGTTACATTGCGCAACAGCCAAGAGCAAAGTTTTACCCTTGCTAAGGGCTGAATTTGACAAGGTGAGGGGCAGAGCTTGTTCCAGCACCACAAGCCTTTCTCCGAGCATTATCTAAGAGGACCAACACACAAGCCCTGGGATGGAGGCAAGAAGAGTGAATACTGGCAAGAGCACTGGCAGCCCTGCTTGCCAGCTTTAAGATCTAGAGAGCAATCCTGCCGTTGGGAACAGGAATGGGTGGGAGGAGAATGGAAACAAATACTGGGAACCTCAAGAAAGTGTTTATGTTTCCTAAGTGAGGCTTGGCAAAACCTGCCAGGTGAGATAAGCATTTCCACACAAGCTAACAGAAACAGATGATCTTAAGGTACTTCCTTTCCAGCTCCATCCCACAAATCCATTTGGGATGGCAGCCCCTCCCAGGAGGAGCTTCCTGCACCCCCCAGCTCTGCAGCACTGCCCTGGAGCTGGGAGATCTGTCCTGCAGGTACACACCATGTGCTGGGCTGTGCTTCCAGCAAGCACCACTCCCCAGACTGATACCTGAAATCCAGCTGCCACTTTCTCACATCTTTACAGAGATATTTTTGTTCCTTTCCTCCTGGTGTTTTAAACACTCGAGCGAGTAGCGTTTTGATCACACTGCAATGTGGGCAGCAGGGAAAGTCTTCTGTCACTACAGCACATGCACTTGATACACAAGAGGCTCTCAGTGAGTCAGGTTTCACTCCTGACTTTGGGTTTTCTGTGTGAACTATTTATTTTGCTGAGTTGGCATTTATAGCCCTCCCCCTTTCACGATTTGAAATCTGAGGCAAATAGAAGCTTGAAGTCATAACTTACTGGGGTGGTATTTTTTGCCCAGAAGGCTAAGCTGACTGGTGTTTACATGTGGCCACCCAAATTCCAGAGCAAGCTGCTGAAACCTTGTTTTGCTGTTTGTAAAGCGTGTAAGGCCTGCCTGGTGCTGGTTCCCACATTCCTGATCTGGGCAAGCTGGATTAAAGCTCCTCGCTCACAGCGAGCACCTCTCCCCCGTTCATCTAACCTTACTTGGGTGACTCAACACAAAGGAAAGCCTGAACAAGTGCAAACTAATTTTTCCACAAATATAAGTGCAGTATAACCTCCCTTCCTGCCTTCTCTCACCATCATCCAGCTGTGCCCATAAACCAGAGTCTGATGAACCAATGCAGGAGTTGAAGGGAGCTATTAAATCTATTCCCTGGAGCTTTAACACTTGCAGCAATTTGTAGTGGAATTACTCTCCCAGCTCAGTTTGCAGCCTACCTCCATGCAGGGTTCAGTGCTGGGGTCGAGCAACCTGCTATCTGCAAATCCTTCCACTCCAACTAAGGTCAGGTACAGGAGGCCATGCATGGCTCAGCTGGGCACACGTCCCCGCGCTGGCATTCCAGCCGGGGAGCGAAGGCCAAGTTCAGCCTCTTCTCCTTGAAACACATTATTGTTAGTGTTAGCTAATCTGCAAGATATGCCAACTGTCTGGCAAGCAATTTCCAGCAGCATTGTTTGTTTAGGATAGGATTAGGCTCTGTGAATCCAAATTAGACATAAGGTTTTTTTATACCTACCTCAGCCAGGAACGTTTGAAGGTGCGCTGAGCTTCAGGAGACAGAGAAGCAGCAAAACAGACCACAAGCCTGAAGCTTTAGAAGGCTTTGCCTATGTTTCTTTTTTCCAGTTATTTCCTTGCCTCCTCTTTAAATTCTTTGGGAAGCCAAAACCCAAAGTGTATTTGTGTAAATTCTCCTTATCAGCACAGAACAGATGCACTGATCTGTTTCTCAGCAATGGACTACAGAAAACAGTTTGGGGGCAATGTTTTCAGTTCGGTTGGGTTTTGTTCTTCTTTTTCTGCCCCTCCTCTGGAAGGGCCCCCTCACATATTACTGGCAAGCACTGGAAAAGTACAGATGACCCCTCTAAGTACTCCAGCCCTCCTTTATTGCCACCACTGCTTCAGGGTAAAGTAAACCCTCAAATCTCAGGAATGATTAGAAGACGAATTGGCTCAGCAGAGCACCAAACTGTTCTAGAGCCTTGGACTCAACTCCCCCCCCCCCGCTCCCAACACTGTTTCTGCAGCTTTCAGCTGTTCACACTGACACCTACACCAGGCATTCCAACAGCTTAACCTCAGCACATGGAAGCTCACCAAACTCCAGGCAGCTGAAGAGCTGTTGCTGTTTCTCTCCTGTCCCAGGATTTCCAAGGAAGGGGAAGAAGTTGGGACCAGCTGGAGCACCTGTTGTTTGCTCCCCTCTCCCTGCAAAGCAGCCAACCCAGAAAATGTCAAATAGCCAGAAAACACAGAGCAGGCCTCAGCCCAGGGACTGTAGCATCTTGTGGGTGAAAAAATTGAGCCTGCTTTCAAACATTAGACTCTCAATAGCAAATACCACTTATCAGTGGAACAATTAACATGCTTAATCTTAAAAACGCCATTCTCACATTTACATCAAAAGGTTAAGACATTGATTGGTCTGACTTTTAATAATGCACTCACAGCTTTACTTCCCAATGAGAAGCAATTGATGCCCATAGTCAGGCTGGATAAAGAAGAAAGATTGCTCCTTGGAATGGATTCTTGCTTGTTGATTGTATTTGCTTCCTTTCTTTCCACTGCCCTGCCCATTAACCCCCAAGTCCAGCCACTTCATCTGGAACTTGCTGTGTTTCTGATGGGTTTTTCAGCATGTGCTCCTTATTTACAGGCTGCAGTCTCTGCAATGCTCTGCAGACATGTAACACCCAGGAACTGATCTGTCTCTACTCAGCCTAGTTTCACACCAGCATTTCTCTGGTACTGGACTTACCCAGTGCACCTCTACCTGGTTTATCTTTGAGTCAGCAAGAGGAAAATAGTCCTACAACTTCAGGTACAGCAGAAATAAGAATCAGTGATAAACTCAGTTACTGAAGTGTTCATTCTCACAGCAACACCCACTGTAATGAAGAAAGAAAACCAAAAGCCAAGAAACATGCTGAATCATCCCACTGTTGTAGATAATGACTCAGACCTTGCTGAAATGAGATACTCATTGCTCTGTGTTGTTCTCATTCTTTCCTGCAGATTGCCTGAAGCTTGGACACAGAAGAATTTCTTGACTACAGTTTGTATTGTGTCAGAGGAGGCAGCATAAGGCCATCGAGACTGGTGAGAGGTCTGGAGCACAGCCCTGTGAGGAGAGGCTGAGGGAGCTGGGGTTGTTTAGCCTGGAGAAGAGGAGGCTCAGGGGAGACCTTATTGCTGTCTACAACTACCTGAAGGGAGGCTGTAGACAGGTGGGGGTTGGTCTCTTCTCCCAGCCATCCAGCACCAGAACAAGAGACACAGTCTCAAGCTGTGCCAGGGGAGGTTTAGGCTGGAGGTGAGGAGAAAGTTCTTCCCAGAAAGAGTAATTGGCCACTGGAATGTGCTGCCCAGGGAAGTGGTGGAGTCACTGTCCCTGGAGGTGTTCAAAAAAGGCTTGGATGTGGCACTTGGAGCCATGGTTTAGTTGTCAGGAGGTGTTAGGTATTAGGTAATAAGTTGGACTTGATGATCTCTGAGGTCTTTTCCAAGCTGGTTGATTCTATGATTCTATAAACCAGTGAATGCTCCCTGTTAGAGTCATCAGAATAAATGGAGACAGCTTTTAGAGTAGCTCTGCTTTAATATATGTGGCTGCCTACTATGAGGATTTCTCT
This sequence comes from Dryobates pubescens, assembly GCF_014839835.1. Lineage (NCBI taxonomy): Eukaryota > Metazoa > Chordata > Aves > Piciformes > Picidae > Dryobates > Dryobates pubescens. Next base: position 3,040,092 of record NC_071628.1, read on the forward strand.
GCCCAGGAAATACCCTGGCATGCTGGCAGTTCCATGTTTTCTTTCCCTTCCCAAAGAAAGAGCTAAGATGTTGGGTTACCTGGCACCCAACACAAGCTTCCAGGAAAGTCAGATCTTTTCAGAGTACCACTTGTTAAAAAGGTGCCAGTATGGCAATAAATAATAACATCAATGTTTACTTTGTCTTAGGAAGGACATTGTGGTTTGTGTTTTTCACCAATGAAAATAACCACAGGCACCAGAATCTGCTTATTTTCTTCTGTCTTGAGCCACAGAATCATAGGATGTTAAGAACTGGAAGGGACCTCAAAAGATCATCCAGTCCAGACCAGAGCAGGACCACCTAGAGCAGGTCACACAGAAACACATCCAAGTTGCTTTAAAATGTTTTCAGAGACTCCACAACCTTTCTGGGCAGCCTCTTCCAGGGCTCTGTCACCCTCTCAGTGAAGAATTCCTTCCTTCTTTTCACATGAAACCTCCTCTGCTCCAGCTTGCACACACTGCCCCTTGTCCTACCATGGGGATCTCTGAGCAGAGCCTGGCTCTGTCCTCCCAATGCTGCCCTTCACATCTTTATAAACATGAATGAGGTCACTTCTCAGTCTCCTCTTCTCCAGGCTCCCTCAGCCTTTCCTCATAAGGGAGATGTTCCACTGCCTTCAGCATCTTTGTTACTCTGCACTGGACTCTTTCAAGCAGTTCCCTGAGGTCCTTCTTGAATTGAAGGGCCCAGAACTGGACACAATATTCCGGATACAGCCTCACCAGGGCAAAGTAGAGGGACAGGAGAACCTCTCTCAACCTACTAACCACACCCCTTCTAATACACCCCAAGATGCCCTTGGCCTTCTTGGCTACAAGGACACATTGCTGGCTCATGATCATCCTGTTGTCCACCAGGACTCCTGGATTGTTTTCCCCAGAGCTGCTCTCCAGCAGATCAGCCCCCAGCCTATAATGATGCATGAGGTTGTTCTTTCCCAGGTGCAAGACTCTACACTTGTACTCAGTCTTTGTTTTCTTTTCTTTGTTTCTGTTGAGAGAGCAAAAAGTGCATACAGAGGAATCCTGGAGGGAAACAAAAGAATAACTGGCAGATCTGTATTAGAGAAACATCGAAAACTTACACCTGAGCTGAGCTGTTTTCTGAGGTTCAATTTTGATTCCCTTTCTTGCTGTAATATAAAAATGTACGGGGAAAGACAGTTAATGATGTTTGGACTATAATAGAATATTGACCTATTTTTACCTCTGAAAGAGGGAAGGAGTAAATCTAGGAATAAGTCTAACTCATGGAACATCCTGTTGCAGTCAGCTCTTTTCCTGCAGCAAAGAGGTGGGAAGCAGTGGCCACCATTACCATCATCATTAGCAATGTTGATCACAGTTATAGTCCATTGCAGAGAGGGCTGTGAAATGCATTTTACTTCTCACAGAATATCCTGGAGCTGCCAAGTAGACAAAAATATTATAAAGTCTCTTTTATCTGTGTTATTTCCATGCTGATTTTAGACATTTTTGAATTTAAATCATCAATTGGCAGCAAGCTTTGCGTGACATAAAATGAAGTCACTTAGAGGAATGCCATTTCTGCTTGAGCTAAAGGATATTCTAGGTGCTCCAGAAGGACCCCAGACCAGATGTGTGCTGTGCAAGGCTTTGTGCCATGAGGTACAAACCTTTAACCAAGAGCAACTGGTTCTTAAATGAACAAACACATCTGCTAATTGCTCTCTGTGATAAAAGGGTAATGGGTAATGGATGAATTAGCAAACTCCAGATGCAGTAAAAGAGAAGAGATAAGCTGCTGTTGATAATAGCCTTATTCATGCACACAGAGGATCCAGGGGGAAAACATGTGAGTTACATACCAGGTACTAGAGACCATTTAGGACAGCTTGTGACTGAGGGAAAGAAATAAACTACTAGGAGTAGAAATGGAATCAGGCTGGGATTAAGGAGTCATGCCAAGTTGTTCCTTGTAAAGAGCTGGTATCAGAAGTTATCCTCCTTAACCCCTACATTAAATTAGAAGCTCAATCATTGCATGTGTTTGTGACACAGGCAGGTCCCTTGCCCTACCAGGCAGTCATTGACACACATCCAGAGAGGCAAGACTGTTGCAGAGACAGGGACTGAACAGACCATCATCAGCCAGGCTTCCTTCTTCACGTTTTTAAAAGTCTCTTCTGACAAAATCAAGGACCCTTGGGCCATATTTCCTATTTACTTACACTGTCTGAATCTACTTTGGACAGATGCACCGAGAGTGACAGAAGTTAAACAGCCTGAAAAATAGGTTTCCAGCCCCTCAGGCAAAAGTTTAAACTCTTTTTTTTTGGTGGGGTTTTTTTTTGGTAAAAAAACTCTTTTTTCTTCCCTCAAAACAGCCTGAGAAAACCCTGCTGCTGAGCTAATGGTGGGTTAGAAATGGTTATCTTCTCTTCTTTTACTTTTTAACAAGGTTTAAAGTGAAGGCTTTTGGGTTCAGACAAAAGAAAGCAACTACAACAATCAGTAATTGAACATCACTGCTGGGTATCACTAGCCAAGATAAAACCATTTGTAAAATGCTTCTTTTTTCCAGGGCTGATGTATCCTGTAAGCAGCTTTATTCTATCTTCACTGCCCTCCTTAAAGCTCACTCATGCAGTTGAGGTTGTTCACAAGCAATGCAATCTCTGATCCCACTGCCTTCTTGAAGATCTCATGATACTTTCTGAAGAGTTCCATTCCAAGTCAAATTCTTCCTCTCCATCCAATTCTTCTGTCCTGATTTTGCTTCTTTGGCTAAGGCACAGATCTGATTTTCTTCTGTTCTGGAGTGCTTCACTTCAGAGGCAGCTGAACTCCAGCAAGGGCCTTCTATATTCTTGTGAGTATCCTCTGAAAAAGAAATGAGTAAAGGCAAAACATCTTTGAACAGGCAATACAAATGAACTAAAATTTCATCAGAATGTGGAGAGAAAAAAGATTAATGAGGGATTAAAACTACCATTTCCTTTTACTAAACCAACACTGGGTCTTGCTGTCCCTTCTTACACCTTTGCAATTATTTAGGTAAGTGCCTGTGTGATCACCTAAGCATCTCTGATTTTTCACCTTCTATTTTATGGTGTTTTCAGCTATCCAAGTACAAGCACATGCAGTACAACATGATTTACAAGACCTACTGAATGTCACACAAATACCACTAACAGCCCTGAAAACAGCTAATAACTCTCTTACTTTCCAGTGTGCTGGAAGATGTTTATACAAAACAGGTACCAAAAATTTCAAAGACTATAAACATGCACAAGTAATAAACTTGGGCTGGCTCCTGCTCTGATCTAGCTCCTTCTCTTCACTGATGACAGAGCATCCATTTGCAATCTCTTTCCACTTATGGACCTCTTAGACCTCCGTAATGGAGTGATGGAGGAGGTGCAGCGATGCAAATCTGTCAATAATGATTTGTTTGTCTTAGTTACCTTCCACGTGCCTTGTTTGATAGCTCCTGGTTTCCCAGCACCAGCAATGTGAAGATCACTGCTGTAGAGGCTCAGGTTCACCTCTGTGAATCCTTCTCTGGAGAGCAGGCACTGTGCCTCAGTGCTGAATCAGCATCTGTCAACTCCACAGGTTTGATTAGGCCTGACAGGGAATCCTGTGTTATTCCTAATTCCTAGTAATTCCTAAATGCTAGAGACAAGCCCATACAACCTTCATGTGATTTGCTCCATTTCTTGTTTCCCTCATCCCTTACATTGTTCTGCTCTCACTTGATTCATGTGGTAGCTGCACTCCTTTTTCACTGAAACATCTTCAGTAGGAAAAAAGACCTTTTCTGCTGGTTAGGTACGAGCTGATACAGGATAGTTTTACTACTCCTTCGTGCCTGAGCTAGTGCTCCTGTAGCTGACAACAGCATCCCAGGAGAAGCACCGAGGCCACCGAGTCACTCCTGCTGCTTCAGTAAGAAGCTGTGCCCAAGCCAGATGGCTGTAGCTGGTAGAGTGAAATCTGGGACCTCAGAACAAATCCTGAAGCATTATCTCATCTGCACACAGCACGCCTGGTAGTCCCAGTGACTGGGTAAAGGCTTTTCAAGCCAAAGCAACACAGCAAATTTGAACACTTCACCTCTCTGATAGAAAATCAATGCCTACTTTGAGTATTCAGCTTCCAGACTAGATTTTCCTTTTCCCTTTTTCCATGCCAAGCCCACGTCCTTCAGGCAGCTGCCTTCTGTTTTCCCAGAAGACTTCAGAAAGGGTTGGAGTGGAGGAAAATGATCATCGATGTTTATGTCACAGTGAGCAGGATAATGACAGATTGGTGACAGCCCTCACATGGCAGGTTCCTGCCTGCCTTGTCAACCTGCAGCAAATGAAGGAGCTGCTGTTTATGGCACTCACTGGTCAGCTTTGCAATTTAAAACACTTTGCAGTACTGTTTGCAAAATCTTCGTGCTCTGTGCCAAGTGAAAAGAAAGGAGGGAATCAAACATTCGACATCTGCAAGGCTGCTGACAGAGCCAGAGAAATCTGGCATGTCTGAACTCCTCATCCTAAGAAGTGTTTTATTTTTAACCCCCTTTCTCCCTCACTCTCTATCTTTCTTTTCTTCTCAGCTTCCCACCACATCCTGCGGTTTGAGTCACCGTGGGTTGTTCTTCTATCAACAATGAAACACAGAGACACCTTTCACAGCTGCTGAGCTGGTTTCTTCCTTGGAATTTGGCTTTATAAAGGCTACCTGTTTGCTTTTGGAGAGTTCACTCACATGTGTACACAGCCTCAGACTTGCACACAAAGAATCCTCCTTTTGCTTGCGCTGTAGCAAACCAGCATGGCCACACACCACTGAATCTGTCAGCAGAGGCAGCTGCTGCTATCCTGTCACCTGGGAGCAATGAGGGGATACCAGATAGCCTAGCTGGTAGCCCAGTGTTTAATTAGAGCCCTGTAAAATAAAAAACAACCCCCAAACCCCACCTTAATAATAAACAAACAATGGATGATGAGCCTTTGTGGGATGCCAGGTCTGCTGTGACGTGACAACAGCAAGGGATCCTTACACAGAACGTTCTTTTTAGAGCTCCACTTGCAGCTGCTCATTTCAACAAACTTGCTGCATTCCCCAGTCACAGGGGAATGTTAGTACCTGGGCTTGACTTCCAAGTGGGATGAGCTGCTCTTCCAGAAGCACATCCTGCTACAGCCCCACACAGCAGCCCATTCCCACACAAACTGATACCTCTTCAAAACTCTTTCTGCAGCATTGAAAAACTTGATTAACTTTCCTCCTTGGTATCCCTTCTCCTCCTCCCACCCCAACCCCAGCACACTGTTTTTCATTTTTGCACTGCCTCTGCACTTCCTGATTCCCTCTCATACCAAAAATGATGAACTCCAGCAAGAAGGGCTCTTCTGATGGTATTTCCTGCCTGCCAAACAACAGGAAGCATCAGAAACCTTCTGAGAAAACCATTTCTCATGACACTACTGGGTTGACAAGCTTGGATAGGGTTGGAGAACATTCATGCTAGTAACTGTTAGGATGTTTATCTGGACTTTTGATCCCGTTGAGGTCTTCCTATCTCCTTCAGGTTCCACATAAACTTTGATGCTATCTACTGTGCTTTCTCTGGCCAAATCTGTTTCACGAGGTGGGTTATTTGAGGAGGGTTATTTATACCTCCTGATCAAACCAGGGTGTGTGCAGAGCTCTGAGCTGCTCCAGTTGCATAAAGATGCTTGCTCATGGCATTGCTTCTTGTAGTTCGCTCTGACTTGTGGAGTTCTAGCTCACACACATCCTGACAAGTGGGGATCTGTGCAAGTAGGTTGATAAATCCCTTCACTAATCCCTTTGGACGTGAGCAACCATTCATTCAAAACTCTTCCAAGTAAACAAAGATAAAACTTTCTCCTTCAGTGTGTTTCAGTCATCTGAAACTGGGAAAAGGAACTATATTCTGGGGTTTAATTCAGCCATCACATAAAGTGCATAGGGAACAGTCGAACCAAAGAGTGCCCAACATCCAAATTGGTTCATGAATATTGGAAGAAAGACTTGAAAGAGTCTAGATTCCCTTCCCAAAGAATTCATGACCCAGGAAAGCAGCTATGGTTCTCAGGATCACAGGATGTCAGGGGTTGGAAGGGACCCAAAGAGATCATCAAGTCCAACCCCCCTGCCAGAGCAGGACCATACAATCTAGCTCAGGTCACAGAGGAATGTGTCCAGATGAGCCTTGAAAGTCTCCAGAGAAGGAGACTCCACAACCTCTCTGGGGAGCCTGCTCCAGTGCTCTGTGACCCTTACGGTAAAGAAGCTGAGGTGGAACCTCCTGTGCTGCAGCTTCCATCCATTGCTCCTTGTTCTATCACAGGGAGCACGTGAGAAGAGCCTGTCCCCTCCCTCCTCCTCTTTGGAAAAGCAGGAGGTTCCTGTTGAATTTAGCATCCACCTTTAACAATAAACACATGCTGAAGCTCATGTAAGATGAGTGAGGCTAAAAAGTGCTGAGCTGGGACACTATCATAGAATATTTTCAGCTGTTTTCAACCCTGGAATTTTTCCTCCACATCCTGCAGACGCTGCCGGAAATCCCTGAGGCAGCTGAGGGCATTTGGGTCTTCATTTCTGCATGTCAAAATTTCCCTGCAGGCTTTGCAAAACCTGAGCCAGCTCTGCTCTGTATTTGTCTGGGCGACAGCATGAGCTACTGGTTTCTCTTGGAGGTGGTATAGTTCCAAAAAGCAAAGATTCCTTTTTGTCATAGTGGTAAATTGAAATAAAAGACAAGCAAACTATCAATTTCCTGCCTGAAATGAAAGTAGCTACTGACATGCAGGGGAAAAAAACCAAAGCCAGCCAAAGGTTCAAACTGTGCTATCACACAGTCACAGAGTGCCAGCTTGGAAGGGACCCCAAGGGCTAGCTGGTCCAAACTTTCTAGGTAACAGTAGAGTTGAAATAAGATGGCCCAGCACCCTGTCACACTGAGCCTTCAAACTGTCCAGACTGCTTCCCTTGGGAGATGATTCCAATCTCTAACTGTTCTCACAGGGAAACATTTTTTCCTGGGGTCCAATGGGAATCTCCCCAGCAGTAACTTGTCCCCATCACCCCTTGTATTTTCTGTGGGACTTCTTGTACAGAGAGAGTCCCCATCCTCCTGGTAGCCACCCTTTATGTACTGGTCCACAGCAATAAGGTCTCCCTTAAGCCCTCTCTTCTCAAGGCTGAACAAACCCAGCTCTGGCAGTCCCTCCCAGCCCTGGCAGGGCTTTCAGGCCTCTGATCTTTCTCATGGCCCTTCTCTGGACATGCACAGAAGACACAGGCAAAATTTTGCCGCCTTCTTTCCACTGGAAAGTGACATTGGCTGTACTCAGTGTAACAGTGCTTTGTTTTCTCTTATTCAGCAGAGCTCCTCAGGACATACCTGAAAGTGTCTCTTCCCTTAATTCTTCTCATCTATTCCCAAGCAGAACAGACTTTCTTTACCATGATGTGCTGGCAGCAAATAAAGTTTCCTGAGACAGATGCAGTCTGCAATGTCCTGTCTGCTTTCTTATTAACAATTTTCCCTCCTCATCCATGCCTGCTTCATCTGAAACAAACAGTCTACATGTCAGATGTTCATTATATTGATGATGTCCCAATGACAACCAATTTATTTTCCTGCCTGCACCTCCAACAATTGTATTAGTAATGATGTCTATGTGCTCTGGAGATGCATTGTAAAAACTGATGGTCTGCCACAAGGATACTTAATTACATCTTCTTAAAGGAATACAATTAAGTTTGCAGGTAAAAGATTGCTCTGGGGCTAAAAATGTATCTTCAAATTAGTTTTCCTGGTGGGCAGGATGTTTAATTTTCTTTTCAGTAGCCAAGCTGATCTGAGAGATCTGGTGAGATGAATGCTCTCAAAAGCAGAGGTGACACTCATCAGAGCTGTCTGTCAGCCTTTAGCCAGCATGATATTTGGTGGTAAATCCAGGAAAACACCACACACATGTGAGGGGCTCCCTGTGGTACAGATACTGTATGCTGATGGGCACAGGGCAGGCAGCCCCCCCGGACTGTCAGTCACAACAAAGTGCTGCCAAAACTGAGACTCCTGATTTGCATTGTGGTCAAGGCTTCCTGGGATGACATTAAGGAAACTTCAGCCTGTATGGAGGGGAACATCTCCCTTCTGAGGACAGGCTGAGGGACCTGAGGCTCTTTAGCTCAGAGAAGAGGAGACTGAGAGGTGACCTCTTTCACATTTCTAAAGATGTGAAGGGCAGTGTCAGGAGGCCAGAGCCAGGCTCTGCTCAGTGACGTCCAGTGATAGGACAAGGGGCAATGGGTGCAAGCTGGAGCAGAGGAGGTGCCACATGAACATAAAGGAAAAACTTTTCACTGTGAGGGTGACAGAGAACTGGAACAGGATGACCAAAGAGGCTGTGGAGTCTCCTTCACAGGAGACTTTCAAAACTCACCTGAGCCTGTTCCTCTAGGTGATTCTGCTCTGGCAGGAAGGGTAGACTGGATGATTTCTCGAGGTCCTTTCCAACCCCTAACATTCTGTGGTTCTCTCATCTCCAATACTTCTAAAGCCTGCAGAGAAGAACACACAAAATGCTCATCTTGGACACAGGTGTGTGTTTGCAACTGAGACTATAAGCACATGGCATTCCTAAGCTTGCACGAGCCTCCACGGGACACTTGGCCATCTCATACTGAGGTGCAGGCCTTGAACATCACCAACATTTGGGTCCGTTGCCCAGATAGAGGCAATATGAGGACACATTGACCAGGCAATGACCACTCAAGCCAGCAGAACGTCTCCTGAACCCTCCTTGGGAAGCAGGGGTCTTTCAACTGCGGTTTGCAGGCTGTCCTGGCTTGGGTAAAAGTTGGACGTTCTGCAACAGCTTCATTTGACTCCTTCTTGGGATCATTTCTCCTTTCAACTCAGTCGCCAATGTTTTCCACACCACCTCTGACATATTTAGTTTCCACATTAACCCTAACATATTTATTATTTTTAGCTGAGCAATTCCTTTCTGAAGGCAAAATCAGATTTTCACAGCATTTTGGAAATGAGCCCAAAAAGATGCCTGAAAGGAATGTCATGAAAATACAAGTAGCAATACTTTCCTGCTGCACAAAGCAGAACTCATTTAACATGCAGATCTCTTCAAATGCTGGAAACTACCTGCTTCCCAAAGCACACATTTCTCTAGTCCAGACCAGAGAATAAATAAATAGAGTTGCCTGCATGCATAAACACACACACATACATGAAATCCTTACCCAACTCTATTTTTGCACATCAGAAACCAGACACTGTTGATGCAGAGAGGGACAGGGAGAAGAAATTGCCTTGTGCACTACCCATTTAAAAATAGTCCATCATAATTATTTCCAGAATATGTCAGCATATAATTTAAAACAATTGTTTTGGATCAACCCTGAGCTTTTCAAATTGCTTGTGGCAAATATTATTTGTAATAATATTGATTTTATTTGTGGTCTTTTCTGCTAAGCTACTCATTGCTGGAATTTACTGACTATAGAGTTTGGACAAGCAGTTGCCAATCTGTTGTGTTTCTGCAGATTGTACAGCATGACATCTTGTTAGTTGGTTTTAATAGCGATGATTATACTGGCTGGCTCAATTGCATGCTAATATTTCTGTTTCCTGGCTGGAGAAAACAGAAGAGATTAAAACTAAAAGCCAGCAAATAGTAAATGGTTGCAAAAAAATGCACTTCCAGGTGCAACCAGAACAGAACAGAATCACCTAGAGTAGGTGTCTGGATGTAATGGTGATTACATCAGCAACTGAGGTATGTCTCAACAAAGAATAGAATAGAATAGCATAGAATAGACCAGACCAGACCAGGTTGGAAGAGACCTTGAAGATCATTGCGTCCAACCTATCACCCAACACCATCTAATCAACTAAACCACGGCACCAAGCACCCCATCCAGTCTCCTCCTAAACAACCCCAATGATGGGGATTCCACCACCTCCCTGGGCAGCACATTCCAATGGGCAATCTCTCTCTCTCTGAAGAACTTCTTCCTAACACCCAGCCTAAACCTCCCCTGGCACAGCTTGAGACTGTGTCCTCTTGTTCTGGTGCTGCTTGCCTGGGAGAAGAGACCAACCCCCACCTGGCTACAACCTTCCTTCAGGGAGTTGGAGAGAGCAAGAAGGTCTCCCCTGAGCCTCCTCTTCCCCAGGCTAAACAACCCCAGCTCCCTCAGCCTCTCCTCACAGGGCTGTGCTCCAAACCCCTCCCCAGCTTTGTTGCCCTTCTCTGGACACCTTCCAGCAGCTCAACATCTTTCCTAAACGGAGGGGCCCAGAACTGGACACAGGACTCAAGGTGTGGCCTGACCAGTGCAGTGTACAGGGGCAGAATGACCTCCCTGCTCCTGCTGGTTGAAAATGATTAAGTTTACTGAGTTGCAACTCGCTTAAAAACAGAGCCAACATACTCACCAAATTGGGTAAGTTTTAATCATAATGTGACCAAAATGTTCATGCTGACTAAACTTTCCAGCTTCTTCAGGAGGCAGTTTGTGAGTCAGGTTTGAAGTACTATACCTGCTCCAGCTGACTGAACAAAAAAAAAGCACCCCAAGACTGTTCTGGAAAACATCTAGATGGGATGTTCAAGATGGGCTGTGCTTGGGACCACTGGGAATATTCTTTGCCTCTCTGGTTCCCATGGCTGGAGACCCCTCTCCAGGTGCTGATGCTCAGGCCACTCTCTTCCTATGTTACAAAACTCCTCACCAAGTCGGTCAGCTCACATCCAATAGACTTTATCCACCGAGCAAAAGACTTGCCCCAGAGCTATGGATTTTCCATGCATGTACAGGAGATTAAATCAAACATCCAGACACACACCAAAAAACCCTCCTGTTCTTTAGCAAAGTTTGGATCAGGTTTTAGATCCAAACTCCACAGCTCAGGATTGCTGCCAGTTCTGTCATGTCTTTCCATTCCTCTTTCTGGACACGATCAATAGTGGCTGTGCCAGTAGAAATGAGCCCTAGAAGCTGTTTTTAGAACTCAGCTAATCTGTGTGAAAGCAGAAAGAAGCAAGAATACTCAAAATGAAGCCTCTCTCCATGAAATTTCCATCTCTATTCTGCAGGCCTGGTGTTTGGATGAGGTTCAGTTTTAAGGTGCTTAGCACACAACTCACCACCTAATGACTGCCTCCCTGGCCAAGACCTGGTTCTGCTCCATTTCAATGCATCACTGAAATCAATGCATGAACTTGAGAGTTCACCATAGCAACACACAAGAAAAATGGAAGGGCCCTGGGAATTTGCTCCTTTTGCTAGATTTGGAATGCTTTAGTCTAATTCTTTACTACATTGTACTGACCCTAGCACTAAACCTCTTGAAATCAATGGCTGGACCAGCTTTGATGAGCTCTGCTTTCAGCTTATTGTGAGAAAAGCATCAATCCTTCACACTGCAGAAAGGAATGAAAGTGTGTGTATGTGTATGCCTGTGAGAAAAATGTCCAAAATTATTCTTGTTCTCTTACTCATTTTAAACATTTACCACAAAATTCATGCTCTCTTTATAAGCAAACTGTCTATGAGACTTCCATATGCATGAGACATAAATATTGCATTCAGTCAGGTTCCTGCCACTTTATTAATAGGTGTTCTGTTTGTACCCGCTGGATTTGATAGAAAACATTGCCTGCTCTGTCAGGAACACACAATAACTACTTGGCACCCACAAAATAAATGCTGCTTGATGTAAATTGCTTCAGAGCTAGACTTACAAAATGTTTATTCAAGGCCTTGCAACAATCTGTTTGGACACACCGCAGCTAAGGAACACGTCACCTACAATGCTGCTGAGCAGAGGTTCCACTTAAATCATTTTCATGGTAACATAAGCCAGGCTGCAAAGAACCCCTTGCAGAGACTGCAAGCCATGCCATGTTTGCAAGAAGTTGATCTGCTGTTTATTTTGTTTTAAGGAGGTCTGCTAAACTGAGGCATTTGCTGGGTGCCCTTAAGAGAACCGCATGATGAGGCCTTTCGGTGAAGATGCCTCCCTTGAAGGGTGCTGGAGACAACCCTCAGCCACCTCCCCACCACAGTGCCTCCACTTGCATTCAACACTTTGTCAGTTTGTCTACAATCTTGAAGGTCTTTCTGGATTAAAAGATTTTCAAAAAAGAATCACAATATGACACTAAATTATCTGATTGGTTTTATCCTTGGGGTTTGAACATTAGCAAATTGTAGGTTAACATTGGATTTGCAAATTGAAAGTGTGTGGTGAGTAACTGACTGTAATGATAAAATAAACTGATAAAAGGCAAACTCTGATAAGATGCTTTTCAAATCCAAGACACTTTGACTTTACAAACACTTCTTGATTGTAGTTTCTGTTCAGGAAGAACATCTATTTTCATAATATATATACCAGTTTTGGTGTGAAACTTTTAGTTTCTGTCTACAACTACCTGAAGGGAGGCTGGAGCCAGGTGGGGGTTGGTCTCTTCTCCCAGGCAACCCCCAACAGAACAGGAGGACACAGTCTCAAGCTGCACCAGGGCAGGTATAGGCTGAATGTTAGGAACAAGTTCTTCACAGAAAATGTGATTAGCCATTGGAATGTGCTGCCCAGGGAGGTGGTGGAGTCACCATCCCTGGAGGTGTTTAAGAGGAGACTGGATGGGGTGCTTGGTGCCGTGGTTTAGTTGATTGGATGGTGTTGGGTGATAGGTTGGACTCCACGATCTCAAAGGTCTTTTCCAACCTGGTTAATTCTATCCTATCCTAACATCACAAACTTTCAGGGGAAGCAAGAACAAGAAGCCACTTTCCTGTGTTCCAAACCCAGAAACAGGCTTTGCCATTTGAGCATCACACAAGGATTGTCATAGCTGAATGTCAACCTGCAGGTAAACTTTCTGTTCTCAAGTAGCAGCACCACCTAGGTAACCTATTTGCTTGCTCAGAGGCAGTCTCCTAGCAGCTAATCAAACAGCCCATTAGAGAGTCCACAAACCATGAAGAGATCCCAGTCCAAGGCACTCACAGCTTGGGTGCTGCCCAGGAGACAACCAGATGATGCAAAGCGGTGATGACAGAAACCCTGTGTCCCCACCAGGCTGTGATGAGTGCTGTAATTGGTGTGTGACTGGTGCTGTTGCATACTGGTTGCCAGTCACAGCTAGAGTGAGCTGGTGGTGAGGTGCAAAAGGGAAAAACACTGATCTGTAATGAGCCCTGACCACACCATGGGAGAGATCAGAGGGGTTCGCCTTTGTTTCTGAGCCTGACTCAGCACGGAGCAGGTGCAGAGCTGGCAGCCAGCAGCAGCAAAGCCTAGGAAATACTGAGCTGAAGAAGGAGAAAATGATGGTGACCCACCACATAATTGCTCTGTGGATAATCTTTCCTCCCCAAAGACCCTGCAGCCCTGTCTGCAGGCAAGCTCTCTCCAGTCAGTCACAAACTGAGTTCACAGGATTGGAAAGGTTCATGGAAACCAGTGAAGCCTCCAAGTTTTAGGTAACAGTTTTACCTGTGATGGCCCTACCCCATTCTGTGCAGCTAGCAGACATATGATTACCACAGGGCTAGAGGCACATCTGTCTCCTCTCCTAGTTTTGTTCTGATCTCCTGGTTTTTCTGTTCCCTACTGCCTTTAACTCACTGCCTCCTGTTAAACTGATGGACAGCTTGGCAACCATACCCTCCTTAAAAAGAGAATAAAACCCCCCAGAGTCTTGGGGGGCAGATTTTAGGGACAATTCTCCATACACCTGGAACACAGCAAACCATGGAACGTCTGTGTGCCCTTACAGCTCCACTTTAACCAGCCTGAGGGTGCATAAAGAGTGCTGTAAAGCACCAGCCCAACCCCATTGGCCTGCAGGTAATGTACCAGTGTTGAAGGAAGAACATTTTTAAAAGGCTAGCTCACTCTGCTCCTTAAGCTCCCTTGTATTCTCCCTGTAAATCTGGCCACACTCACCATGACTGATCTAAAATATTCCATTTTTAATTAGTTCCAGGCTCGCAAATGTGATTGCTACATCTGCACAACATAGCAGTGCCAAATCAAAGTCTGAGGCTGATGAACGAGTGCTGCACAGTTTAAAGACCTGTTGAAGGAGAAAATAGGGCTACTCTGCTGTTGGAAATGTCTCTTGGAAAGTTTGGAGCGGCCAGGCCTCCACCTCGATCTAGCAGCCCCATTTAAAATGAGCAGCTGGGGGATATTCTTTAACTTCCCCCAGACTGAAAAAACCCAGATCTCAGAAATAATCCAATCTCACAAATGCTGTGCTGTTCTGAAGATGGCTCTCTGCAGAGATACTACCAGTCACTGTCTCAGGAGCCTGGGGAATACCTTGACTCACCAAAGCTGCTGCTGATCACGCCAGAGTCTGGATTGCTTTCTCACTGGGGTCATCCCACAAAACACAGGGATGGAACAACTGCCAGGTGGTACAGCAAATTTCCTTTGCTTTCTTTGGCCCAGCAAATCTCCACCTTCAGTGTCCTCTCTTGGCAGTATCTAACTCAGTGCTGCCTCTTCTCGTCTCTCGGAGCTGATAATGAGGATGAGATGTAAACGCTGATATCTAAGCGCAACCTTTTCTCCATAAACACAAGTCCCCTTAGCATCGAGCTCTGTTAAGCAGCTACTTGAAATGCAAGAGCCTTAAGGGGGAAGTGAAAGAATTCCTTGAGAAATTATCTTATGAGGAAGATAACAAGAAAAGGAATGCATCTCTAATAAAGCATACAAGTGGGATTGATAGAGAGACAGATAGACTGAGAGATAGCCATGAGTGCTATTCTGTAGAATTTTATGCCAGCTGAAACTAACATTTTTGTGGTTCACAGAAATCACTGCTGCCCCTAATTAGATGTCATGACTAAGCCATCATAAGCCTATGCATGTGTTCTTCTTTACTTTTTTTTCTTTACTTCTGTAAATGTCCCATGATACTATTTTACTCCCTTGACAGCAAGGCTGAAACTCTCTCCCAAGTACTTGGAGATTAAATCTAAACCAGTACCAACTGTGGCTTACATAAATCTAACCATATGCACTTTTGGAATGTCTCTTATATTTTAAACTACAGGCCTGTGTGCAACTGGTCTTGCTTTAAAGTCTCTAATCCAAGAAAACACAACTCTGAGTGCCTCTCTGCTCTAATAAGACCTCACATGCAAAGATAGTAGCACCAAAGCTGGTCACAAAATCAGAGAATCATTTGTGTTGGTAAAGACTTTTCATTCTGCTTGCAACAGCTTACAGCTCCCATGGCTGTGGGCTGCTCACAAAGGGGTGCTGAGCTGGAGTATGAGACTGGAGGCTATTTGCTAGAAGTAAGATGCCTTTGCTTTCCCAAAGACTCTGTCTCTTGCTAGCTGGAGTACAAGCCTGCTGTCTGTTCCTGCCTTGCCTTGTCAGGATTAGCAGTACCTACCTGGGCTCTGCAGTGTTGACCATGGCTGTCAATTAAAACTAAACACATCTGAGTGCGGCTGCCAGCCAAAAACACAGAACCTGCCAAATAGTAAACACAGAAGATCTGTCTGCTTTCAAAACAATCATGCCACCTCTGCGAGAAGACTGTGCTTATAATTCCACTGTAACCCAAGGGCTGCCTGTGCCAATTCCTAGCTGATAGATGAGGTCTTCAAAAGGAGCCATCCAGAGCTCAGGCTGCCTGCTATCAGATCCTCTTTCTTCAATTGGAGAATCTCCAGAATTATGTGTTTTGTAATAGCCTCTCTCAAAACATGCCTGAGGACAGGGCTCTGGGCAATCTGATTTAGTGGACTGAAGGGAGTTGGACTAGATCATAGAATCATAGAATCATTAAGGTTGGAAAAGACCTCAGAGATCATCAAGTCCATCACCCAACATCTCATGACTAACAAAGTGCCACATCCAATTCCTTTTTGAACACCTCCAGTGATGGTGACTCCACCACCTCCCTGGGCAGCACATTCCAATGGCCAATTACTCTTTCTGGGAAGAACTTTCTCCTCACCTCCAGCCTAAACTTCCCCTGGCACAGCTTGAGACTGTGTCCTCTTGTTCTGGTGCTGGTTGCCTGGCAGAAGAGACCAACCCCCACCTGGCTACAACCTCCCTTCAGGTAGTTGTAGAGAGCAATAAGGTCTCCCCTGAACCTCCTCTTCTCCAGGCTAAGCAACCCCAGCTCCCTCAGCCTCTCCTCACAGGGTTGGAGGTACTTTCCAACCCAAACCATTCCAGAAAAAAACAGAGGGCTTGGTCAAAGACTACACCAAGTGGATCTGGATTTCTAAAATGAAGATGTAGGTTTGTTGTGAGGTGTTTTGTTTGTTTGTTTGTTTGTTGACATTCCCTTAAAGAACCAATTACATCTGTGCAAATAATTAATAAGGGAAATTGTGTTTGGTAAAACTATTACTGAGGGCAAAACTTTCCCACACACTGAAGTGCACTTGACAATCATCACATGGTGGTTCAAACACACAAAGAAAGGAGTAGTGACTATAAAAAAAGAAGAGAAGTCCTCTGCAATTTCTAAACTGGAAATGGAGACGCACCAAAAGAAATACATCTGAAATAACAACCATGATTGAAAAACATCTCAGAAGATGGAAATAGATTGAGATGTTCCAGGAAGTTTTAGGACATTTTGGCTTTCCAAAGAGAATGTGCCAAAGCTGCTTGTGCTTGTGGCAGCAGAGAAGAAATAGGGCTCAAGGTAAATCCTCTCCCCACCCCACCTCCCTAGGCCTCCAAACCAAAACTCAGCTCTAATCCTTTGGAACTTAGGTGCAAAAGGGTTTTATTTCCTGAAGTATTCGAAAGCAACAGGAAGTACATAAGAAGAGATCACAGGTGTGGGGGGGAATGGTGACAACTAAACAAGCTGCCCATAAGGTGCTGTGGAAGCAGGCTTGCACAAACTGTTGCAGAGATGATGTTAAGACAAGCAGAGACTTATTTCCTGGCATTGCGAGGGCCAGACGTTGCAGTGCTGTAGAGTTCTTTTTGTGGCTGTAAATCATCCTTGAAACCTACAACAGAGGGAATATGTCTTCAATTTCATATTTAAAATGGAAACTGTGTTAAATTGAACTTGGTAAAGCCCATGACAGCCATGCTTTCTTTTGCCAGAGATATCCACTTGCCTTTTCAATTAGGCTCAGATTCAGTCCAGAAATATGATGGTGCTGGGCCTAAACAGGGTTCACATGTTTCAGCTTTCACCATTATTGCCTCAGAGCTTGATTGTGAAGATCTGGCAACATGATGGGACAGGTAGATCAAGGGGAAAAAAATATGGAGACACTAATAACTAAATATTCTACTTCAATCCCTGCCTTTCATTCTGAAAGGCCCTAAAGCACATTACAAATTGGGTTCTTCAGCTCCCCAAATGATTTAATTCACCCATGAAATAAACCCATCCCAGGAGCTGAGATAGGGATGAGGGGAAAGGAAGAGTCAGAAGTTTAACAACAGCCCAACAGAATCATTTTAAAGCAGCAAAGAGAAGATTAGCAACCTCAAAGTGTTATTTATGTAAACACCAGATACTGGGACTCTCACTTCTGTCCTGGGAGTTTCCTATAATGCAGATAATGGTTCCAAGATTCATAATTCACAACAATTTCAAAGTGTTTTAGCAGCCCATAGGGAGCAAAACTTCACATATGACTGGAAGGTCTTCTCTGAGTGTTCCTCTGTCCCTCCAGGAAAGATAAGGGCTGGCTTCCTGCAACAGCTTTTCTTCAGGGAAGTACTGCAACACAAACTCTCAATCAGGAAGGCTCAGGCAGGGTGCCACAGTCACCTGGAGTCCTCTCATTTTCTTAGTGGGTCTAGCATTATTTGGAAAGACATAGCATCCCTGTAGGCACCAGTATAGCAACAATTGCTTTGCTAAGGAGGTGCTTGCCATCTGTCCTTCCATTTGAGCATGCTGGGCAGCAGGGGCATGGTATTTTTGGCAACAACCAGAAAAACAGGTTGGCCGTCTCGCCCACCTTTCCCCAGCAGCAGCCTCAAACGCTGTTTTGTTTTGACACGTGTTTCCAATAAAAACACAAGGTTCATATTGACAAGAGGAATGCTGGACCAGACCACTGGCATTTCAGAGCAGCCACAAATCCTGCTTTCTCTGAGCCCCCAAGGGTCAGCTCCATGCAGCAAGAATCTCCACTCTCTAATTATTCATGTTCTTCCACAACCAGCTTCATTATCTTCTGAGCTACTGTCAGCTGAGGCTGGTTTTTTTCACTTATTTCAAGGCACATTGTCAGCTCCACTGCTTTCTATTTTAATACATAAAATAAATAAAATCTTATTACCTCTGCTCTGTCTGCTTTAAATGCTGCTCTGCATTTGGATACAAGCAGTGGAGGTTTTCTTTTTTACAGTGAATACTCCAGACAGATGCTCTGGTGACCTATGTAAGGGTTGGGCTGCTAAGACATATGAATGAAAACAAAGTGCTGCCACTGGGATACATTGCTGGAATGTCCTTAGTTCCATGGCTTAGCTAGAAGGTCAAAGAATTCTATTTATTTATGTCCTTTTCCACAGCTACCATTTAAGAGTTTGTGATCTAGAAAAGGTTTTGCTCCTGACTAAGAAAGATTACTTTTGGTAACCTATAAAGAGGCAAAAGATAATATAAATGAGAGAAATTGTTCCCAAGAACCATGGTTCCTGTTACAACGCCAAGGCATCAGGGTATTAAGGAATCACAGTCCTAGTCTATGTTTCTCCCCCACGTCCTCTTACAAGTGAGTGAGGAGCAGGGAAGGCTATGAGGGTGCCCTGCAGTTTGTCCATTTGGAGGAGATATGTACAAGGTCCATGTAACCTGGGAAGGCATCATGAAACCCTCTGCACCTTCAGGCTGAGCAGAGGGGAATCCCATCTCCTGTCAGGAGGGAGGGGACAGGCTCTTCTCACTTGCTCCCTGTGATAGAACAAGGAGCAACGGATGTAAGATGCAGCACAGGAGGTTCCACCTCAACACAAGGGGGAACTTCTTTACTGTAAGGGTCACAGAGCACTGGAAGAGGCTCCCCAAAGAGGTTATGGAGTCTTTCTGGAGACTTTCAAGGCCCGTTTGGATGCATTCCTCTGTGGCCTGAGCTAGATTGTACGGTCCTGCTCTGGCAGAGGGGTTGGACTTGATGATTTCTTTGGGTTCCTTCCAGCCCCTGCCATCCTGTGATCTTGCTCCATCTATGCATCACTTCAGGTGTCTCCAGCAGGAATCACAATGCCACAATCACAATTCCAAAATCAATCTCCACATGTCCAGGGACTGTTGTCAAAAGGATTACAAAATGCAGTCTGTGTGAGCTAAACATCCCCAGGAATCCCACAGAATCAGAGTAGAATAACTAGGAAAAGGGCATTGGCTCCTGTTCAAATCCTGCAGAGGCAGGAGAGAGGTTTTCAGCCAGTCTCCTTTGTTCATCCATCTCAGAGAGAGGATCCATGTGTTAAAGATCATGTCTACACAGGGAACAAGGAGCATAGCCAAGATGACTGATACCATGCGCCTTTATCTTTCCTCCCAAACAAGTAAAACAAATATGTTGTGGAGCTGAGTTTATAGAAGAAATTCTAGTCATTCCCAAAAACCTTCCTAAAAAACCCAGACAAAGGCCACATCAGTATTAGGTGCTGTGAACTGCCATGGCTTCACATTTCATCTCACGCTAGCACAACAACAACGCAAGCCCAAACAAATTCCTTGAACCGGCAAGTCAGGCTCTCAGGACAACACTTCAGACCATTTCTGTCCTTCTACTTTGACGTACTCTACAATCTCACATGAAATCAGGCTTCAGTGGGAATGGCCAGGCTCAGTGTACCAAAGGCAACGGGCTCCCCTCCTAGGGAGCTAATCAAAACCAGCCAGCGGCGGCGGAGGGGAGGCAAACGCAGAGAAGCAGCGAATAACTAATACAATTGCTACCCCTTGAACAGCCTCGCCACCAAAACACAGAACTCCACAGATAACTCAAGCCTTCTTCTGAGCACACTCTCACACTCTGCACATTTCACCTGACAGGTTTTTCCAGACCCATATTCCATAGCTTTCCACATTGTCCCCCGCAGGACCCAGCCGACAGTCTGGAAACGAATATCTTCTCTAACTTCACTACTCCATCCCCCATATTTTTTTTTTCCCCTTGTAATCATCCATATTATTAATAGGAGACAGCTGGTTCCCATTAATGTTGGGAAAAGTGGTCTATCTCAGGAATTATGGTTTAAATTGGCTTGTAGTCTGGGGGAATTAGCCATCTGCACCTGGCCTAACATGGATATTTTCAGCCATGCTAATCATAAACAGGGCTTTGTTCTAGTTGTGTCCACTTGGGCATTTGGGTCTCTCCCTCTGTCTTTTTTTTTTTTTAGCCCTCTTAGAGAGTGGGAGGAAAGAAAAAAAAAAAAAGAAGTTAAGAAAAAAAAAATCCCTTCAGAAAAAAATAAATATCTCATTAACCCTTTCACAGAATGAATCAAAACCTAACTGCTCTGCTAGTGTCGTGCGTGCTTCATTCTGTGTCTGCAGCTGAGCAGATTATTTCAGTTTGAATGAGGCCCAGCACAAGCCCTGCGGCTTTTCAGGGGCTGAATGAAGCTGGCAAGAAGAGCAGCCAGTTGTTTGGCAAGACAGCTGTGATTTAGCAACGTCTTCATGACGTCCACATGAAGTGTAATACCGTGTGGGCAGGAAGGGCTGCACACCAGAATACAGCTGGGGGGTGGGGGGGGACAGTGCAAACTACCCTGAAGAAGGAGCTACATTGTCTTGGGAAGGGAGGTTTGGGGGTAGTTTGTATCCCCCTCCCATTTTATGTCCATGTTTGGCAAAATGATTGTGTTTATCCAGCGCTTGGGGGCTGAGATAAGAAAACAAATGACATCATGAGGTCAGAGGACTGCTTTCTTTGTCTCACAGACTTGGCACTGCAGGTATATGCTCTAATCCCACCCTCCAACTCCATAGGGAATCCATCCACCACTGCAGTTACTGGAATAAGTGGTTCACTCTACAGGAGGAATCTAGACAAATCTTTGAGCTCTTTTTCTTTTTCCCCTCACCAGCTGGATTTTCACAATCCCACAGATTTGTAGGAGGCGGGATTTTCTCTCCTCGTCAACCTTCCCGCCTCAGTAATTATAAGTCACTGGTGTTAATATGCTTAAAAACTGCAGAGAAAAGGTCTGGGAGGATTGGTTCATCAGTGGCTGTTAAGTACAATAATCTGGGCAAGATTTTTGGCTTGAGAAGTCACTGAACTACTGCACATTGGAACCTGTGAAGCTCTGCCAAGGGACTGCTCAGTCTGCTCACATCCAAAGCTACTCTCCCTACAGACAGGATATTGCATTAGCTGTGACCCTGTCGACGTTCGTACCTACAGTTAGGAGGGATTGGACTGCAAGCAAAAAGACAGACTTTAATCTGACAGTCAAAGCTTCATTATTCTTTTAGTTTGTTGGGTTGGTTTTTTTAAGCCAGCTCCACTGGCCACTTTCTGTGGTTCAGCATCCCTCCTCCATCCAGACTGCTGCACTGAGGTGCCAAATCCGATTCTCTGCCAACAAACAGTCTCTCCAGTCCCCTGCCTATCAAATGCCAGCCTACAGGTCCTGGCATGCCTCATTTCAAACATAAGGAATTAGAGAGCTCCTTACAGCTCCCTCATGCTGGCCAAGTAACTGGGTTTAACAGGCTTGTTTGCCTGCTCACTGAGTTTGCAGCTAAAACAAGCAGCAGAAATGCTGACCTCTCATGCAAGAGCCTGTTGCCATGCTATTTGTAGCTTCTCTGGGAGCAGGAAATGCCAAAATCTCAGAAAGCAGCCTGCATCTTCCAAGCCAATTTAGAGTCTCAGGAGGCCCAGATAGTTTGGATAACCTACAGTCAAGCATTACAATTTATGGGAGCTTATCCAAACCAAACTCTGAATCAAGTCACTCACCCATCAGTAACCAAAACACCTCTCAGAACAAGGTGTGCTGCCAAGTACTAGCAACCATCTATGAGGTGGGTCCAGGCAGCATGGAGATGGGAAAGGGTCAGCTGGGGATGGACTGCTGAAGCCAGGGCTTGGAGAGTAGGGAAGGAATAGAGGGAATAGCCTTGGATTCAAAGATGGGCAAATGGGTGGCAGCAGAAGGAAATGAAGCACAATGGAGGTAGTTTTTCATAAACAACTCTGTGAAACCAGTTGAGCTTCCCCCACACAGATGTAAATCAGAAGGAGCTGGTTCAGGAGAGCAAGGAAGAGAACTAAGCCACAAAGAGAGCAGTTGTAAATTACATCAACAGTGAAGATCAGTGTAGGTCCCAGGGGGTTGCAGCTGAACGTCTGTGCCCCATCCTCTGCTGAAGGCTCTAAGTGAGCACCTTGTCTGCCTGAATGTAGGGTTTAGGAAAAGGGAATGAAGAGGAGGAGGTGGGGGCAGAAAATCATCCTTAATGCTGCTGAGCTCTTAGGATTTTACCGAGACAGCCACAAATTCCTGGAAATGGGATTTGCCACCTCTTCAGGGAGCAGGATTTATGTGTGGAAGCCAGAATAATGACTCTTGCACAAGAAGGGTATATTAAAAACAAAAGAAATGATACAACTTCAATAACTTGGAGCAAAGGCACCTGCAGTCCCCAGCTGCATCTGTCCTGGAGCTGTGTACAGGGCCCATGGTTCAGACACAGAATCTCAAGGCAGATACAGTCCAAAAGCAAGGACTCCCTTGTGTCTTGCTGCTTTGCTTGACTTCACCCATAACAAACCAGTCCATGACTTCCACCCGCTCTTAGTCTGCCTCTCTTCCTAACTGAAATCCTTGGAGCCAGTCTTCAGCACTAGCATAGTGCCTGGTACACAGCAAACATCTGCCTGAACACTGGCTAGGCAGTGACACTTCTTCTCCACAGCACTGCAGATCACAAAATCCAGAAAACAAAGTGCAAGAAAACAGAGACAAAGTCTCCTGTCTGAAGAGATGCAGCTGTGGGACGAACTTGCAGAGGAAATGAGACAAATCCAGTTAGAGCACCTTTGGGAAACAATGAAAACCATTCCCCCTTTTCCATCATAAGCAAGATGATAGTCACAGCATCACCATCCCTCCACATCTGAAGGAAAGAGGTCCTTTTAGCCATAAACAAGACAAGAACCAGAGATATCCTAAACTTGCTCTTTTTTCCCCCCCCTTCCTCATGAGAAACACTCAGGTATTATATCACTGTGATAACCAGAAGGATAAACCATCAGGAAGCTCAGTGTAAGAACAAGGAAAATACTGACAGGAAATATATTTCAGGAGGTTGCAGAGCCGCAGAGTTCCTTAAACCTGTACAGGAGATGAAGTGAGACTGGGGAGTGCACAGACAAGGGAATTATCTGTGAAGATTAATTCCTGTGTCATAACTGGGTAAAAGAGCTCTTGGGCTTAATGCAGTGGATGAGGATTCACAGAAAGGCCAGACAGCAACGTGTGCTAAGGGCAGCGCTAACGCTCTGTGACCTGGAGGGTATTGCAGCTCCTTGCTGTAGGCTTTTCCCTGCTTCTGATCTTGGCACTGAGCTCCAGGACTTCTTTATGCATCTCCTTTCTGGGCCTAAAGGAACTCAAACCTAGCCCCTTAGGTTTGTTTCTTCTCAAGAGCAAACAAAAACCCTAAGACTTGTGTTCACAACAGTCTTTCCTTTCCCACCCTCTCCAATTCAAAACATTCATATCTTCCTAGGCAGCTCAGAAATCACTACTGCTTAGGGGTATTCCCCCCCCCCCTGCCCCGAGCTTTACTGGTTGCCTTGGCACTGTTTGCAATGGTTTTTTACGTAGCTGTAAATCCCACTGCCATTAGCAATCCTGTCCAGCTCCTGAGGTGCCCCTTCTTTTACAGTGCCAGCACTGCTTTTCTCCTTTTCCCCTGTGAAACTACCTCTCAGGAACACTCTTTCTCAAACAAGGTTTCCAGTCTTGCAGGCACTAATAAAGGTGCCAGGCTGATGGGTATCCAGCACACCAGAGTTCCTGTGTGAGGCTGATTTGACCATCACACATTTAGTTATTTCTTATTCTTCCTTCTTGATCCTGACTGTCTTTGTAGGAAGTCTGAGCTAATAAATTTGGTCTTCCTCCACATGCCTTAGCTGAAGGGCTATATGCAGCCACTGAGTTCTGGGCAGAGCTATCACTCTGATGAAGAACCCATGACGAAGAACTTGCTTTTTAAGAGTAAAAGTAGAAAACAAATGGCTAGGTGCTGAGCAGCAGCTGGAATTGAGAAGCCAATGAAATCTGTGAGCTGCACACATATCTAAAGCACCTTCAGAAACACCTCAGGGTGCCAAGGCAGACTCTACCAGCATGCCCAGGGCACCTCTGCTTCACCAGTCAGGGACAAAAACACAACACCATGGATTGTAAATGCCAATAAAAGGTGGTGGAGGACAAGGGGAATCCATTGATGAAAGGAGCAGTAGCCAGTCCCTTCCAGTGCTCCCAGCTTAGTGTGAGGCAAAGGGCAGACTAAGAGCAGCCACCCCATGCCTGACTGGGATGCAGGAACTGCCCATGCAGCTGGGGACAGTTAGGGGATGAGAGCAGCCTGGGAAGAGGTGGCCTTCAGAGGGAAGCTCATGATGTGGAGGGCTCCCTGTCCTCTGTCCACCTGTTTGAATGTGACAAACTAATTGACCCAATGGCATCAAGTCCCTGCCCAACACAGCAAGCATAGCAGGTGTCTGTCCCCAGCAAGTGTTTCACCCCCCACCAGGTGACCCTGCAAAAAAGGCATGATGTTCTACAAGAAGATCCTAACAGAAACAAAGCTCACCCACCTGGGAGGAGGCCACCTGTGAGGCCAAGGCAGACTACATCTCACATCAAAATGCCATCAGGAAAGAAAGGCAGGTCCCTGGTGTGGAACACTCATCCCTGAAAGGAGCAGAAGGTCCTACATGCAGATGAGACCCAGTCCATAGAGAAGTCTGCCTCCCTAGGGTCATGCTTGGGGGGTGTAAAGAGAAAACTTGCTACTCCAGTTCAACCCTCAGACTACTGCAAGACAATCTAACTGCACCCCTATATAATAACCAAGCCCTTAAGAGGGCAACAGGAGAGCTGAAGAGAGACTGTTCACAAGGGCATGCAGCAATAGGACACAGGACAACGTTTTTAAACTAAAGAAGGGCAGATTTAGACGGGACATCAGGAAGAAGCTCTTTACTACAAAGGTGGTGGAACACTGGAACAGGTTGCTCAGGAGGTGATGGAAACATTCAAGGGCAGGCTTGATGATGCTCAGGTATAGTTGGGGATGTCCCTGCTTATTGCAAGGGAACTGGGCTAGATGACCTTTAAAGGTCCCTTCCAACCCAAACCATTCTATGATTCTATGATGCTGTTATCAAATTACACAGAGGTAGCAGCCATAGAAGTAATTCAAGGATTAAATTTCAAGTGTCTGTCTTATAGACCTTACAATACCCCCAAAGCTTTGCCTGTTTCAGAGCCTGATTCCATGAAACAAAACACTGCAGGATAATTGCATTTATTTGTTTGTTTTTCCACTTGGTTCAGTTATCCCAGCTTAAATCTAAGCCAAATGTTACACTAAGGAAAAAAACTGTGGCTATACATTGTTTTGATTTACTAAGAGAAAGGAAGAAAATAGGTTACAACAGCCAAGACCAGTGGTCCTCATTTGTAACCATTTATCCTCCTGTAATTAAAGGTCACCCACAAATTATAGG
Source organism: Dryobates pubescens (assembly GCF_014839835.1). Taxonomy (NCBI): domain Eukaryota; kingdom Metazoa; phylum Chordata; class Aves; order Piciformes; family Picidae; genus Dryobates; species Dryobates pubescens. The sequence goes on from NC_071628.1 coordinate 3,065,910, forward strand.
CTGTGGGTTCTAGCACCATTACATATATATGTGTGTGTGTGTATATATATTTACAACAGCTACATATTTCTTTTCCAATGTGGTGCCCAACATTTCTGCTCCAGCCTGCCATGGAGCTGCCACACAGGAAGGCTGATGCTGCCTTTAACACAGAGGAACTCTATTCATTGAGTGGAAGGTGGGAAGGGAGGAGGAGGAGGAGAGGTGACATGGTGAAATCAGCTGTGCCTGAGATGACCAAAAGGTAAATGTTGTGGTTTGTGAGCTAAACAGCTGCTGGTGTCCCAGATGAAACAGAGGAACAAACCCAGAAAGCCACCTCATTAAGAAACCTCTCCCTCAAACAGGGATAAAGAAAACTGGTGTGAAACTATTCCTAGCCTTTGTTTTTTACATGAAGGATAAATTGGAGTTCCAAACCAAAGCTCTGCACATCAGAATGTCTGAACAGCAATGGGATTTGTGAAGAATTATAACATTGAAGGAATATTGCTTACATTCTCATTTATCATTCCTTAGGCATATGCCTGTCAACATCTCTCTGTAGCTCCTGTCTCTTGAAAAGCTGTGCTCTCAGGAAAATGCATGACTCCAGGAGTGAACACTTCAGGGGGGGTGGAAAAAATATGCAAACACCCTGAGAGTAGAACTGTGAAAGTGGGCAATAAGCCTGTATAAATTGATTACCCAGCAAGTTTGTTTGGTGGAATTATTAAGGAGTAATTAGCAGTCACCTATTAAAAAAGAGATGTCAGGTTAAGCAGAGGGGGGGTGAGCATGCAGTGAACATTGGTGGGAGTGAGGTGTAACCTCTAGATTATTTATAACTTGCCTTTTGATATTAGACTTCAAAGCTGACTATGCTTAGACTGAGGCTTGGTCTAGATGACCTCCAGAGGTCTCTTCCAACCTGCAGTGTTCTGTGATTTTCAGATTTCGGCACACATGTCTCTCCAAGTAGGGAAGAAAAAGTAATTCTTCTTTTCAACATGCACAAAGGAGGCAAACCTGGCTGAAAAAACAAGTGAGAAAAACAAATAGTTTTTGATGCTGAGGGTTTCAATATCCTCCCTGCAAAATATCTGTTGCTGTTTTGACATTTTCTAAGCAGTTCTTCACTGAATTGCTATAGCCCCTTCAGTTCTATGATGCTAGGTGAGGTTAATTGTAGGGTTGCTGCTGTTATAAGGGACTCTGCACTTCTAGAGCCTGCTGCCACTGCCTACCTTTGAAGTCCTCCATCTCCTTCTCTTAGACTATAGTTTTATTTCTGCTCAGACTTTTCATGAAATATCACAACAAACTTCCAAAGTCCCTTGGGGAAATGCAGGTTTTCCTGCAGACCCAAGTGTCCTGCACACTCTCTTCAGGAAGAAAGCTTGGAGGAAGTAGCAAACCTTGTGTTTCTTACAAAAGCAGCAGATTTGTCTCGATTATGTTCCAGCTATAAGCAGATATTTCTTTGTCTTTTCCTTGTTCTCACTCTCCAAACCCTGTGCAAACACAAGAAGCCCAAGAGAACTGAGATGAGGTGGTCAGGGAGCAGCTCAGCAGTGTGGTGGGAGCACAGAGAGTCCCATGCTGTGCCTGTGCTGCCCATGGACTGTGCTGGCAGCCTCCTGTGGGAAACCAGAAGGTAAAGATATGCATACGTGACCCTCCAGCCCAAAGGCTGGGGGACCAAAGATGGCACACAGAGAGGAAACCAAGCCCTGCTTCTCCCAGTCCTTTGCTCCCTTAGAGAATCACACAAGTACAAACCCATGAAAACAATAACCCCAGCTGCTAAGGCAATGAAGCAATTTGTTAGGGAGATGACATTTTTAATGAGAAACACTTGCTGGAGGAGAACAAAAGGCCCTGTCTGGTCAGAGGGATGCTCGCGATACTCTTCTGAAGTGCATGAAAAAGTAATTTCATTTGAGTGTCATACACAGAGCAGCTGAATTTCCTGAGGCTCCAGATGTTGTCCTGTGCAGATGCTGAACAAATGGGACTCTGTCCTGATGAAAAGGAAAAAGCAAGCCTTCCTAAACCAACAGCCATGCAGCAGACTACTTCACATCTTAAAAGAAGAAGCAAAAAAACAAAGAATCAAGAAAAGACAAAGAACAGCATCTGAAGTGGGGAGAAAGGAAGCTCTTGAAAGAGGCAGTGCTGGACATAAGATAAACTGTTCTTAATTGGCTCTACAGAAAATTGAAAGAGATGGGAATCTGGATTTGCAAAATACCAAGTTCTGGCTCTGTCATTGCTTTTTCTTGGCTTCATGCTATTTCTCCTTGACAGTTATCTGGCTGAGCTTGCACTGATTTTGTTCCCTAGGAAGGGGCAGATTCTGCAAACTTCTATTGGGCCAGAAGTTACTGGAACTTTCCTGGGGTGAGTGACAGATTCAGAATCAACAACTGAAACACTCTCATCAATATTTCACTGTGTTGCTCCTATGGTAAAAGCACAAGATGGCTTCCAAACTTGAGACTGCACAAGTTTATCTCCTGAATTTTGGGCAGGATGAGGGACTTAGTGCTTCAGTGGTGAAAGCTTTTGAAATAAGAGATCAGACCAGGATCAGCTCCCATGTTAATAAAGATTAATGGAATATAATGACCTTGATATTTAGATGCTTCACTCCCTAACTTTGGGATGAGTGACAGAAGTAGCTGCAGATGATTACTAGGCTTTGTAAGCCATAGAGGACCGATACAGATTTGGATGCAAATCAGAACACCCTTAGGCCTCCTGGCTTGCACTCTATTTTTTTTTTTCTGCCCTTTTAGGTTCTGAAAAATGGAGACTATTCACTTTCTTCTACAGTGCAAGTCTCCTTCTGACACAGCATTATCCTTTTGCTAAGTGGTAGCAGATGACATAGTCTGAAGCACTGCGTGAACACGAGAGCATTCCTACCTCTTCCACAGGGCCCCTCAGGAAGAAACGAGGCTGTCACAGACAGCTCTGCCTTTGGAAAGGGAAAAAAACAAAGCAGTAATAAAAGCCAGGTTTGTGATGCTGGTCCATCAGCAGGTGGTACTGTGTAGTCAGTTTATAGTGAACAATGTGAGAATGATATTGTTTTAAAGTGGAATTTGGAATAGGCAGTTAGTATCACATCTCACACGGGCTCGATGGGCAAAGCTAAACAACTGACACACCAGAGTACACACTCATCCAGCAGGAAGCAGGCCAGGGGGTGTGTTAAGTAAATCTGAACAAGAGCAGGGCTAAAACTCCTAAAAAGAAAACAATCCTGTGCATGCAAGTTGTGAGAAACTGGGGCCTGAGCTTTTGTTTCTCTCTCTTGAGAGGTAGACATAACACCAGGCAGAGAGCAGCTGCCTTCCAGCACGGAGAGAAGAAGATGCTTCCAGCATAGTCTCTCCAGTCAGAATAGCCTCAGAGTTTAGACAAGAAAGAAAAATGGCAAAGAACATTCCTTGACTGGGAAAAAAAAATAAGACTTGAACATAGGTCAAATGAGTGAGTTTTGTCCAAATTCAGCTGAACCTGGTTCTGACAAGAATCACAGAATCATTTGGGTTGGAAACAACCTTTAAGATCATTGAGTCCAACCATTATCTAGCTACCAAGTCTGGTGCTAAATCATCTCCCTTTATGCCATATCTCACCTCCAGGGATGAAGACTTGACCACCCAGAGGAAACTTCTTCACTGAGAGGTTTATTAAACACTGGAACAGGCTCTCCTGGGAGGTGGATAAATCCATATCCCCAGAGGTGTGGTATAAAGGGACATGATTTAGCAGCAGGCTTGGTAGCTAGATAATGATTGGGCTCAATGACCTTAAAGGTCTTTTCCAACCAAAACAATTCCACAATTCTTAGATTACCTAATGTAAGTACCAACAAGCCAGGTAGCAGCCGTGGTGCTGGCGGCTCACAGAGGAGCACTGTGCTTTGGAGAAACCTGCTTGAAGCAATTCAGTAAAAGTGAATTTACCTTAGGATGGGGGGGGGGAAGAACTGAATCCATTATTACAGAATTATTGTGTGTGATCTAATGACTGCACTGAACAACCCAAATTCCAACAACAGGCAATGCTGCTGAACAGGTTACCAGGTTTGGTTTCATGCATACACTGCCAGAAGAATCCCTTTGCATACATAGAAAGCAGTGGGTGAAATTTAACTTCTGCTAAGCTCTCATGAAAAGCTTCTACAGGCAAGCAATTTACCATTTATATTTGATAGAGGATTGCATCAAGGCTTGCCCCTAGCAGCAATCACCAGTGCACTGATAGTCTCCAAGAGTTTACTGCTAATGAGGAGGAAAATCACCAAGCTACAAAGAAGCTAAATATAAATAAGATTTTTTTGGTGTTCGTTTTTCATCTGAGGAGACCCTACAGCAGACTGTGCCTGAGCCATATGGGATACAGCAGGCTTAATCCCATGGAATTTTTGCTGTGAGGGCTTTGGTGAGGAGAGCACTTTTGCATTTCCACACGACAGCAAAAGTTGCCACCATGAGCCACTGTGCAGGAGGCGAGCAGGGAGTGGTGCTGAGGGACTGGGGACTTGAAGGTGGTAAGCCCCAGGTGAGCAAAGCAGCACAGTTGTAAAAATGAGAATATTTTAAAAGGTAAAACCATTCCAAAGCAAGCTCTCTTATGTCCTGCTCCTGGGACTAAGCAACAGAGAATCTCACTGCAATCAAAGGCTGTCTCTCCAGTGTGTCCTTCTTCCCAGCAACCCAAGGATCATCTGCATGGCAGATGCTGTGTCTTCATCTGACAGAGAAGCCAGCAGATATGGGCTGTGCTGAAGTACAACTGTTGCCAAGTGCTTTGGCAGTAGTGCTGCAAGGGGGAGCTGGCAAAGGACACAGAGAGGGCAGGTACCCTCTGCCTGTGCATCTCCAAGCAATGAGGAGCCAGAAAAATCTTTGGTAGTGTAGCAGCATGCAGGCTATAGTCAATACCAGCCTGGGTTCAAAATCCCATGCCCACATCTGTCTTGTTAGGGAGTTCCTGGCTCTCTTGGTATTTGATCTGACATTTCAGAACAACTAAACAAACAAGCAAGCAAACAAAAAACCCCAACAGTCTCCTGGGCATACATATAAAATAATCCCTTAAAATTGTCTGGAATACCTGGCTTCCTCTTGGATTGCTAAATGAGCACACTTATCCCCTTGAAAACACCGGGGTAGGATGATTTCCTCACTCAGGGATCGAATATTCATTTTCACGGGTCATTAGAGATGGATAGCTCTAAAGGTAGTTTAAACCTTCACAGTCCCCTCTCTTTTAGTGAGGGGAGAAAACTAGAGGAAGGACAAAGAGAAAGGAAACAAGGAACATTTGCAAGGCCACTAATGAGCTATTGTGGGTCATTACTTTTATTTCCAATAGGAATTCAAATTACCAGCTGTTTGGAGAATCACTTGCATTAGGCACTTGCTTTATCATGAATGTGAGTGCAGTTTTAAAGAGCTGGTGGAGAGGATGGTAGAGAGGTCATAAAACCCCCAAGTTACATATTGAGTCCTGTGTACACATAATGACTGTATTATTTCTAGGGAATTAACTTTTTTTCCTCCTCTGCTAACTTTCCAGACTCTGAATCATTTTCTAATAGGATCTCAACAGGCAATAGTATTAAAAATGTGTTAGATGTTAGCATCTGGGCCAGGAAAAGCATGACAATCTAATATAGAGAATCTAACCAGGGCATTCATCCAAGCCTGCCATCCATCTTTCCATTCTCTGTGGTGTCTCTCCCACTTCAGGGTACACAGATTGAGCAAGGCCATGAAATAATGGCATTTAAATGAGGTAAAGCCTACCTGATGATGTTTCCTTGCCAGGCAGGCTGCAGGTCCCAGGGAACCGATACCCAAGCCACAGTCATCTTCCTCTCAGTAATGGCAATCTGAATTGAAAAGTTATTTCAGTACACAGAGGCTGAATAAAACCACCAACCTCATTCCATTCAAGGGAAAAGAGAGCCCCAAAGCCCCAGGCATCACAGGTTTTGACACTTGATTTTCATTCCACAGTGGAACAAAGCTGAAAAGCTTTCAACGGTTCTCATGAAAGCTTTCAGGAGAGGAAGAAGGCAAAGCAATGAACTTGCTGGGCCATAGAATCAATAGGGTTGGAAAAGACCTCAGAGGTCATCTAGTCCAACCTATTACCCAACACCACATGACAACTAAACCATGGCTTCAAATGCCACATCCAATCCCTTTTTGAACACCTCCAGGGATGGTGACTCCACCACCTCCCTGGGCAGCACATCCCAATGGCCAATTACTCTTTCTGGGAAGACCTTTCTCCTCACCTCCAGCCTAATCTTCCCCTGGTGCAGCTTGAGACTGTGTCCTCTTGTTCTGGTGCTGGTTGCCTGGGAGAAGAGACCAACCCCCACCTGGCTACAACCTCCCTTCAGGTAGTTGAAGAGAGCAAGGTGGTCTCCCCTGAGCCTCCTCTTCTTGAGGTGGGTAAGGCTAGCAAACTGGAACAGCAGCATTGGGAGAGGTTGGAAAAGGCTCTGACTTCATGTTTTCGTATTTGATGCAAGGCATTCAGCTTCAAGATCCCCTTCTAAATTAAGCAAGTCTCATTATAAATTAAGCAAGTCTCATTACAGCTATAATCAGTTTGATCAGCACAACTCACCCTCTTCCAGTTTATTATAAAGTGACAGTTTTAATGGAAAGATTTTTGGCTCTTTGTTTATTTCTTCTCTTTCCCCCCCCCCCTTCTGATTCTAATCCTTGGGATTGTGTGAAAAATAATAACAAAAAGTCTTGTTCTGACCAGCACAAAATTCACAGTCTAGATTTAGAATGCCTGTTTCCCCTCTTCCTATTTATCACAGTAGAATAGATGAGGTCACACTGGGAACAGGAAAGATCCTAATGCAAACTACCTGCATTTTTCCAGTATCTACACTTTTCCTGAGGTTTCCAGAGTAGTTAAAAATTAATCAGTCAGCAGCACAGGATATCATATTTGGATGCTGGTGTGCTCAATTAAAGTCTTATTTCAGCAGTGCAGACCGTCAGGAAAGCTGCAGCTGCCTTTGAAGGCTTCAAATTGCCAAAGGCAATGTAGAGAGAGAAGGAAGAAAAGGTATTTTAAAGAAATTATCCTATTCACTGGTTATAGCTTTATCTGCAGGGAATGAAAGGAAACAAATTACTCTAATACACTTGCAGCAGGTTTAGTGTGTAATGGTTAAGCTCCCTCTGTTTGGGATAGATTTGAGTAAAGGAGTTGAATTCAAGGTTTTTTCCCAAACTTAGAACTAGACCTTTACCACTTAGGAATATTTTGGTTTCCTCCTTGAATGTGCAGGACAGGACCTCTATGGATGCTGTGCTTAATCCCTTTATATGGCATAGTCTGAAAAAGTTTACCTTAAAGCAGGCTTTGTGCTTCAGTGAATCCTGATACAAAGGCTCTTCCCAGAGCTCATTGCACTGCTGGTTAGAAGCCTTCTCATTTCCAGCCCCAGTGTGTTCACAGGCATGTTCTGACTGTGCTGGAAGTGGCATTTCACAAGGCAGACTCCAATGAATCTTGCAGCAGCTTGGCTGACAGCCAGCTTGGATGATAACTTTGTCAGATGCTTGTTGGTGTTCTCCCCAGCCTAAGGTCTTCTTTTGAATTTTCAATCACTTCTTGCAGCAACATGGACCAAATGTTGCTTTACTTTACTTGTGTTACAGTGATCCTTGGAATTTCCAGCACACCTAGGAACATGCAAGGCACTTGCTGGTCAAGAAGGTTTGTGGGCTAAATAGAGGAAGGAAAAAAAAAAGTAATGGAGCAGGGGAGATAGAAAACAAAGCACTGAACAAACTGAAAACCTCCAATCCAACTTTCCCAGTCATCCCATGCCTCCATGATGCCTTCCAGGGAAAGGTCATTGTCCTGCTCTCTTCAAAAAGTCAGAGATGCTCTCTGAGGCCTTCTCTATCTTCAAATTGTTACAGAACACTGTCCTGCTTGCAGCTAATTGTGGATCAGTTTGTCTTAAACAACCACCAAGCAGCAAATTCTAACCAGGGCATCAGGATGAGGGAAAGGAGAGAATATTAGTAAAAGCATGAATAGGGGAGTTCACAGAATCACAGAATGTTAGGGGTTGGAAGGGACCTTGAAAGATCATCTGGTCCAACCCTTCTACCAGAGCAGGAGCACCCAGGACAGGTCACATAGCAATACCTCCAGGGGGTTTTTGAATGTCTCCAGAGAAGGAGACTCCACAACATCTGGGCAGCCTGTTCCAGGGCTTTGTTACCCTCACAGTGAAGGATTTTTACCTTCTGTTCCTGTGGAACCTCCTCTCCTCCAGCTTGCCCCCCTTGCCCCTTATCCTATCATTGGACATCACTGAGCAGAGCCTGGCTCTGTCCTTCCAACACTCACCCTTCACATCTTTATAAACATGAATGAGGTCACCTCTCAGTCTCCTCTGCTCCAAGCTAAAGAGCCCCAGCTCAGCCTTTTCCTCACAAGGGAGATGTTCCACTCTCTTCATCATCTTTGTGGCTCTGTGCTGGACTTCTTCAAGCAGTTCCTTGTCCTTGTAGATTATTGTCAAAAATCAGTACAGATACCTAGCCTAGAATAAAGTCAACCTCGTAAAAAGGGCAGGTACCATGAGATCAGATCTCAGCCAAGCAGAAGCATGAGAAATTGCTGTCCTGTGTGGCCCACACAGAAGCATGCACTGACAGTACCAGTACAGCTCTCACTTTGTGTAGGCTCTGCAAGTGCCAAAGCCTGGCTGGTCTTTGAATTACCCTGCTGAATGAACCTGACATGATTTGGAAATCTGATACAGAAGCGCAGTCTCTGGTTTATCACCTATCAAATCATAAACATCTCTCTGAAGTCCCATCCAGTCTATGTGCTTCCAGCCAGGCTGGGAGTGCTCTGAAGGCAATGTGCATTTCACTGAGTACATTTTGCACCTAGTAGAGGGACTTCTCTGTGTTTCTAATAACTCTGGCTGCCTACAGAAAGTCATTTCTGTGTTGTGTTTAGTACTGACTCGGGAAATGCCTAACCAAGACAGTATGGGTTTTATTATTATTGTTTTAAGCAAGAGACAAAACAAGAGGGAACACAAGTTAAAGCTGTTGTGGCTGAATGATGTTTATTTTAATTCCAAGGGGGGGGGGGGGGAAAAGAAAGTTTTACTTCCAAGGCTTGAGTATTTGCAATAATAGAGTGCATGAAAACACAAGTGAGAGGAAACAACATCTGTAACAAACAAATGGGGCTACCCAAACGTTACAGGACTTCTCCAGAATTCCTATGTGGGTGTAATTATCAAAGCCATTAAGGTCTGAAGCAGAGCAGTGCTCATTTGGATTACAAGAGAGACGATGCAGGAGCATAGTGCATTATGCTATTGCAGGTCGCATCCATTACTCACTGCTGCTTTTGACTTATGACTTGGCTTTATGGCCAAGGATGTTTACCTCAAAACACTGAGAGAAGAAGCTGCTATAGAATAGAATAGAATAGAATAGACCAGACCAGGTTGGAAGAGACCTTCAAGGTCATTGTGTCCAACCCATCATCCAACACCATCTAATCAACTAAACCATGGCACCAAGCACCCCATCAAATCTCCTCTTAAATACCCCCAATGATAGTGACTCCACCACCTCCCTGGGCAGCACATTCCAATGGCCAATCTCTCTCTCTATGAAGAACTTCTTCCTAACATCCAGCCTTTGAACATACCTTATTGAACACCTCCAGGGATGGTGACTCCACCACCTCCCTGGGCAGCACATTCCAATAGCTAACAACTCTCTCAGTGAAGAACTTTCTCCTCACCTCCAGCCTAAATATCCCCTGGTGTAGCTTGAGACTGTGTCCTCTTGTTCTGGTGCTGGTTGCCTGGGAGAAGAGACCAACCCCCACCTGGCTACAACCTCCCTTCAGGTAGTTGTAGCCAGCAAGAAGGTGTCCCCTGAGCCTCCTCTTCTCCAGGCTAAGCAACCCCAGCTCCCTCAGCCTCTGTGTCCTCTCTGGACACGTTCCAGAGAAGAGCAACAAAGTTGGTGAGGGGTTTGGAGCACAAATTATTCAAATTACTGAGAATCATGAGAAACATCAAACATTAGGTTCTGCATTTTGTTTAGAATATTTTCAGGGGAGGGGAAAAAAAAACCCAGACCCACCAATTTTGGCTTGTTGTCCCCATCTGAAACCATTCAGTCTCAGAGTACTTTGTAAAAACATTTACACAGAGCTGCTTCGAGAAAGAGAGGCCTGAAAATGAGCAATAGAAACTTCACTGTGGCTTTAATTAAAACATATTATTGCAGATCCAGGGATATTAAAAACAGTCCACTGCAGATGGACTCCTGCTTATATATTGGATCACAGGTTCCCTCAAAGCAAAATGTTTCCTTGGCAAGCTGCTCATAACTGCTTGGTGCTGCTGCAGCAGCAAGGGGCAGCCAGTCAGTAGGACAAAAAAAGCCTACTAAAAACACTTTCTAAAGTTTTCACTCTGGGAATAAAGCACAGGACTAATTTTCTTCTATTTGCTTTGCATAAAGACAAAGGCTGGAAATTTCTCCCTGGAAATATCTTAAAGGCAGGGGTGAGACTCTTTGCAGAACCTTTTGGAAGTGCAAAGCCATCCTCATGCTCTTGTCAAGGAGGGCAGGAAAGGCAAAAAAAAAATGGGGTTGAACAACTTTTTACACACCAAGTGTAGACTGTGCTGGACTTTCACAGCTGGTAAAGTAGAACAAAACTCTACAGTGGAGTAGTAAAGACCACCTCACTGGGAGCTCTCTGCTAAGCTTCTGATGTGGGAGGAAAGTGCTCATTCTCATGGGTTCATGGATGGTTATTTTGAGGTTTATCACTGAGCTGGGAAACCCCACAGCACAACAAAGCATTGTTTGATCAGATCACTGGGTGATCTGGCTTTTAGCACCCCTCTCCAATCTTGGTTTTCATTACCAGTGTGGAAGAAGGAAGAAAACAGCCATGGGCCTTGTTCATAGGTTCTTCTGTAATTAGGTTACCTGCCTCCACAAAGAGGTCCTTGAACGGCGAACATCTGTGCAAAGGCTCAGAGGGCCAATGGCATCCTGGCCTGCAACAGGAACAGTGTGGCCAGCAGGAGCAGGGAGGTCATTCTGCCCCTGTACACTGCACTGGTCAGGCCACTCCTTGAGTCCTGTGTCCAGTTCTGGGCCCCCCAGTTTAGGAAGGAGGTTGACTTGCTGGAACATGTCCAGAGAAGGGCAACAAAGTTGGGGAGGGGTCTGGAGCACAGCCCTGTGAGGAGAGGCTGAGGGAGCTGGGGTTGTTTAGCCTGGAGAAGAGGAGGCTCAGGGGAGACCTTCTTGCTCTCTACAACTCTCTGAAGGGAGGTTGTAGCCAGGAGGGGGTTGGTCTCTTCTCCCAGGCAAGCAGCACCAGAACAAGAGGACACAGTCTCAAGCTGCACCAGGGGAGGTTTAGGCTGGATGTTAGGAAGAAATTCTTCACAGAAAGAGAGATTTGCCATAGGAATGTGCTGCCCAGGGAGGTGGTGGAGTCATCATCGCTGGAGGTGTTTAGGAGGAGACTTGATGGGGTGCTAGGTGCCATGGTTTAGTTGATTAGATGGTGTTGGATGATGGATTGGACTCAATGATCTTGAAGGTCTCTTCCAACCTGGTTTATTCTATTCTATTCTAAGCCACTGCCCCAGCTCTGCACAATGGCATACTGCACTTTAAATTGCCCCTGAAAACTTGGGGGACTGGCTCAAGGTGAGGCAAATAGCTGTAATTCCAAATCTCATCAGAGGAGCAGTGGATGAGAGTTAAGTGGGTAAGACTGGGATAAAAGAATGGATTGAACACACTGAGGTGCATGAGGCTTTAAAGGAAAACAATTTTGCTGTGATTGAGAGGTTTGCTCCACAGGCAGGGTCCAAAGGCAGGGCCAGAACAAGAAGTCTGGAAGGTTATTTTAGCAGCAGTAATTTCAGCAGATTGAAATAGCCAAACCAAATCATCTAAGAGGACAGTTGGATGGAGCAACTGGAGAAGTAACTCTGGATTTGTAAAAACACAGGGGTTACATTCTCTCTCCTTCTGTGACTGGCCTGCTGATGCAATTGTGAATGCTCACTGCCATGCCCAAGTGCATGTGGAGCGCAGTCAGAGGCAAAAGGGAGGGGGGAAAGGCAGTGGGAAGTCAAACAAAAGTTCTATGAAAAGAAAGTCAGGAATAAAAATAGCATGAAAGCTACCTTCTGCTAGCATGGAGCCAGATGTGGCAGTGCTGCATATCTAGCAACAGTGTGGGTCTCAGATGTGCTTCTCTGCCTATACTGATGCTGTGCTACCATTATTGCTACATACTGATGCATCCACTGCATGTACAGAGGGGACATCTCAGAGCTGCAGTGCAAAGCTGAGCTGTTACATTATCACACACCTTTGGTTGCTTCACCATCTCCTCCTCCCTGACTACTCTTAGCCTTCCAAACAACTCCTTAGGTTGGAAAACCTTAAAAAGCATTTACAGGAGGGAAGAATTCAGTAAGGTTCTATAAAACCTGAATAAAGTGTTAAGGAAATAAACAGAAACTGCATTGGCTGCATTTTTCTTTACCACCAGTGCAGATCAGGAGTGACACCAGCACAGTAACACTGCTTCTCTGTTAGAGGACACCACCAAAGGTCAGATCCATAGTCCATAGCAGGAGTTGCGTCTAGCACTAATCAGCCTTAATATCTCTTGTAAAGCTATTAACCCTAACTAGACTCACTACAGATCCTTAGCAGTAGCATCTCTCTCATTTATTGATCTATGTCTTAAAAGCAGGTCAGTTTTTGTTGCCACTATTTGTGTCCAGAGGTTACTCCAGAAGCTCTCTCCTCTGTTACAGAAAACCTCCCATATTTTTCCAGCCTAAGTGAACCACTGGTTTGTCTGTTCCCCACAATGAGATGAGATGAAAAAGTGAGCTAACCTCTCCTGGAAAAGAAACCCCACCCCAAGCAGAACATCCCCTAGACTTGTAACATCTCAGGACAGATTCTCATCCACTCCATCCTCAACAAATTCATTATGCCAGGTGTTAGGCACCTGAGGAAAGAGCAGGAGATGAAGCTTTGCTGAGGCTGGTTCCCCTGGTGAGGAGGATTAAAACAAACTTCTTGTGCTTCATCACAGCCACTCACACAAGCCCTTGGTGTCAGGTGGACACTTGGATTCACAGCTCTGACCAACAAACTAAATCAGAGTTTTCTGGCCAGGAATGGCAGTGTTTCAGAACCATAAAGCAATGTGCTGGAATTGTTTTGAAAACAAAACCCAAACCAGAACACAACAGATAGCAGTCCTGCACTTGATCTTTGATGAGGGTTAGGCACTGGGGTCTCTGAGTGTGGCAGTTCTAGGCTATGCCTTTAACATTTTGTTACAGGTTTTGAGCAGAAGAGAAGTGTAAATAAATCACTATTGGGTGTAAAAAGGAAAATTAAAGAGAATTCTAAACAAATTCATTAGAGAAATATCAGCTATAGGACAGGCTGTACCAAAACAATTCTTTCTGATCTCTTCTCTGCTTGCTTTGCTCAGGAGAGATGAACCTGCTCCTGGCTGACCTTGGCTACATTGTTTTGGTTAAGACCAACCACTGCTTTCTCTCTGCTCCTTTCTCCCTTTTGGACGGGGGGTAGGGGGGGGCAGAGGAACAGCTCCCCTGGTCTCTTTGGCCAGGGGGGTTCCCCTGTTGTTTGTTAATTGTAACTATCTGTATAATATTGTAAATCCTGTGTATTTTGTACATATTCATTGCACTCCATTGTAGAGTGCAGGTTTGCTTGTAAATACAGCTGGTCTGGCAAAGTTAATGTTGGGGGAAATTTCAGCCCACCACCATAAGAAACTCACAGACTACCCAGAATGGATAGATAGTGTTTGCAATTGTCAAGAGTCTCTGCTCCCAGGCTCCCCATTACCTCTATTGTGTGGTTGTGGATACTTGGAGCTTGATCATGGGACAGGACCATGAGAAAAGAAGTTTTGCTCTTGTTATCACCTCTGCACCACAGAGACTTCCTGGGTACTCACAGCAAGAGAGCAGCTTCCTTCTGGCATGGTGTCTTCACCCCTCAATGGCTTCCCTTCCACACCCATCAGGTGGATGAGGTTTGAAAACAGTCCTCCATCTCATGCAGATACAGGTACACCTGCAATGAGTAAGAGTCATGGCTATTTCTTGCCTCCATAAATAGTTGATTGCTGTTAGAGGTTTCAGGCCATTTTGAGCAGTTCTGTGAAAAAGCAGCACTGAGATAAAACTCCTCCTCCCAGAGAGCCAAAAGGGGTTTGGGGATGAATGGGAGACCAGTCAACTGATCTCTTTCTTTGACTGGATGCAAAACTACCTACAGACTCTCAGATCTGCTTTAAACATTCAAGCCACCTTCCATACAGGCACATGATAAATTTGGGGTTCCTCTGGATCAATATAAACTCCCAGGAATCCACAGTTCTATCTACCCCATTCCCTCACTGACCAGCTTAGTATTTTACACTTCAAAAACCAAATCAGAAGCATCCTCAGATATCATCATCACTGTATTTACCTCTTATGACATCTCTCCTTCATCCCTTTCTGATGAAGTGCTTTTATCTGCTTTTAATGGACACAAATGCAAACACAGAGGGGAGATGACTCAGCTCTCTGTACTCACACCAGTCTGACTCATGCCACCTTTAAAGAAGTTTACTTCCATTGGTTGTGATCTGCTTCGGGGTTATGTGGCTGAAATCCTGTGATCAGAACCAGCCCTAGGAGTAGCTTACTCAGCAAAGCGTGCAAGCAAACCAAGGCCCTGCATGCTCAGATATGCAGTGCTGTGTGATATTTGCTTTCCCCTTGCTTGATATATTAGCATGCAGACATCTATTTATCTCCACTGATCTAATTTACAAGTGTGTATAGCAGCAGTAGCAGAGCACTGAGATGAGCCCACTGTTTTAATAAAAAGCAAAGCTGACTGAGAATGTGCTTAGGTATCTGCTGTTATGTCACACAGCAGGAAAGAAGATTGAGTAGTAAAGACTTTGCATCTGAAATATATTGGCAATTTTAAAGCCTGGGATTTGATGGCTTGGCATCTTTGTGTATATTTCACCTCAGTCTGGCAGTTCCAGTGCAGTCTGAAATGAAAGAAGTCAGCCTGTAAGAAACTAAGATTT
This sequence comes from Dryobates pubescens, assembly GCF_014839835.1. Taxonomy (NCBI): domain Eukaryota; kingdom Metazoa; phylum Chordata; class Aves; order Piciformes; family Picidae; genus Dryobates; species Dryobates pubescens. The sequence goes on from NC_071628.1 coordinate 3,081,129, forward strand.
TGTGATTTCCCTCATTTCAAAGGGGAGCCAAGGGCTCTTCAAGCTGCCAGTGACAACCAGGCCCTTGGGTTAACATCATTGCAGGGAGGTCTAACCCAGATGGTGCTGCAGAGCCACCCACAAAGCATCTCCCCATGCAGGAGCTTCCTTGTGTTTGGAAGCACTTTGGGGATGTTCAAAAGATGGGTGCTGGTGCCAGCTCGGTTCTCAGTGGGGAAATACCCACATGGCACAAGCAGACGGAGTTGTCAGCCTAAGAACTGCACAATGAGAGGCCACAGACAACAACAGAGAGACCAAGTTATCCTCTGGGTACTGCACGGAGCTAGAGGTGAAACATGAAAACAGGGAGGGTTGTGTCAACAGTGGGAGGAATAATAGATGAGTGATAACTAACAGATCTTTGAAAAACACAAAGCTGTGAGTACCTGAAGATTTTAAATCTTAAATAGTCTTTTTCAAAGCATTTGTTCTGCTTGGCACATCAGGCAGAAATCACTGCACCCCAACTTTGTCATTGATTCAAGGCATTTCTCCCCATTTCTGGCTCTGTTTAGACATTAAGCAAGTGAAATGCTCTCCGGTGATGTCATCCTACAGTTTAACCATGCTGCTTACCTGCAGTGCCATGTGAACACAACGTGGTTTCACAAGTGCTAATAAATCAGTCTTGTACAGATGGATTTTGTCCCTGACACCTTTGATATGCAGAGTTTGTACAGAGCAGAGGAGAAGTTTGGCAGAGAATTCTTATTGCTCAAGGTCTGATCTTGATGCACAAAGCAGTCTTGAGACTAGAAGAATGCCTTTGCTTCTGGGAAATATTCTACATGCATGTACATGTTAGGAAGGAGGATTCTCCCGCTGCTGGATTGTGATCTCTATCTGTGGCCCTTTGTTCAGAAGCAGAACAAGGAGGAAGACTGGAGATGATCTGGGTCTGAGGCTTATGACTTTCTGATATGGCTCCAAAGCAAAGCTGACTGAACTCTTCTTGTTTGGCCAAATTCTGAAAAGCTCTGCAACAAGCTGAACAGTCAAAGGCAAGAACAGGCCAAGATATCAGGCATGGAGCAATCTTACATAACAAATCATTTTCTTGCTGATGTAGCAGAAAATTACATGGGGTAGGGGGGAACAATCTGTGGCTTACAGGAGCTGCCACATCTGCAATCTTTTCCAAGCAGCCCCACAACCTTAGCCCAGCTTTCACAGAAGACTGAAATCTCACCCAATTTACTGGCAGAGCCAGCTGCCTCTGGAGAGCAGAAGTCAGAATTTCCTCCAGCTCTCAAGGCTACACATCACTCTACCTGAGTGATCTTTGTCCTTTGTGACTGGCATCTCTATGCTGCTTCCCCCTTACTCTGGCCCACGCACCTCGGCCGGCTGCAGCATGCCATGGGAGCAGCAACACTCTCACTTCTCCCCCCCAAGGTCTTTGTGTCCCCACCCAAACTCCCTGGCCCCAGCCAGTTCAAACATCTTGCCATCTCCCTGCTTTCATCACTTGTCCTCACTCCTCACAGGCAAGAGGCCCACAGATGCCATTCTCCAAATAATCCCTCAAAAGTCACTCCAACATCTAATAGCATCTCTTATGAGCCACTTAACTGAAGGACAGCAGATGAAAGAGCATTACTGTCTACTTCTTTTAATGCAGAAGCAAAAGTGGAGCAGAGGACAGTTCAAATGAAGATTTGCAAATGCAGGCTCAAGCCAAGGTTCTTCCAGATGGTTCCTAAAGGTTGATTTAATCAGGGCTGACAACCTTTTAAGGATCCAGTTGACCTTTCTCAAGTGATACAAAATAAACAGGAGCACAACTTTCACATTAGTCTGAAACGGAACCAGAGGCTTTATGAAAGTTGACATCTGCATATGAGAAAATTACACATGGGTGATCAAAGTTTCTCTCTGACAGGATCTACTTCCACCCATGTAGATGTGGGGATTTTATGTTTGCCAGGAGACACACATACCTCATGCATACTTGGCAGACTTCTCCAGGACCATCCTGAAAACAAGCTCCAGAGACTCCAGCCCTTGCATGAATTGGGAGCCAGGACTTGGTAAGGGCAGCCCTCTCAGTGACTTCATGACATCATCCCTCAAAATGTCCATGAAAGTCAAAACTGAGCTGAGGGTTTTGAAAGAGCTCAAGGCACAAATGCAGCAACCCCCAGCAGCTCACCTCCTCTAGGGTAGTAGAACAGCAGCAAGCTAACTGCTGCCTGCAGAGGTTTGTATTCACCCAACAGTGGCTAAGTACCTTTAATTGCTGTCAGGCTCCCAATACCAGTGATGATATCTGAGAGACTAAACCCTTGCAGCCAGGAATTATGGCTGATTTCCTTACCCTGGAGACAATTAACTCCCATTAGCTGAGGAGGATCTCGGGCAACAGGCAAGTTGAAAGGGAGGTTAAGAAAGGTTGCCCTGTGATGATAGGATTCATCTGCTTCTTAGGGCATGATGCCCCCACCAGCCAGATACAGAGCTCATCCTGGAATGCCAAGTTCCTTGAATGGCAGAAAGCTAAATGAAAGAAGGCACCTGTACCTTCCTAGCTCCTCCTGAGCAGAAACCATATGTCCTTCTGGCATCTTGATTGAAGAGCCTGAGGAAGAACACATGTTATTTAAGAGACCTTCCAATACTTGGCCATCCACTGGCACAGGGTGGAAGCAACCTGATGAAACACACTCAAACTGGTTTTCCCAAAGGGTTCACAAGCTCAGATGTTTTGATAAATATGTGCTGTGACTGGCAAAGTTGTTTCATCTGCCTTCAGTATCACCAGATCTGGAATTGCTTCCATATTACTCTCTTAGTTGTTAAAGCGAGATCTTGAAGGAGCCATGGAAGAAGTCGGGGGGAGCATAAGAGTCTCTCATGTGAAATCCACCTCATGTGCAAGCCCATAAAGGCAGAGAAGTTTGCTGCCTCATGCTGTGAGTCTGCATCCCAGCGTTTGGCAGTGGAACAAAACCCTGGAAGCAGTCTGGAGGCACTCACATATTGTGCTGCTTGCTTTGGCTACTGTCAAAGCAGCCAAAACCCTCTTTGGAGAACTCTGTTTGCAAGGCGTTCCTCTGAACGTGGGCACCACGAAAATACCTGCAAGTTTGACTCCTCCACCACCATCTTTGAACAAAAGGTATTAAAAAGGGCAATTCAAATAACAGCAGCAACCTTAGCTGCAAGAAAATCAAACCAAGTGACTGGCTAAGAAGAGTCTTTTTAAGGTCCCCTCTATATGCCTCATATTTTATTCATAACAGCACATTTTCTGTCCTCTGTGATCTCACTGGGATATAAACCATATTCAGACCCTGAGTCCTGTCTAAGGAGGGTCTGAAAGACTTCCCAACGGTGCATTTGACATTGCACTCCCCAGGAGGAGCACAGCACACACCTGAGCCAGTATGAGGATGACAGTTCTTCCAGAAGTTACAGGGCAGCTGCAAATGACTATGAGGCATCAACCCAACACCCATTCTGCTCCTGAAGTGAATTGAGCAGCCTGGATTGATTTCTCCACTGCCTTGGCTAAGCAGCTTCTGGTCCATGTTGAAATTTTATGTTGCCTTTTGGTGCCATGCAGAACACATTTAGTTCTGGCTGTCTGAAATTGCCTGTAAGGCAAATGGAGCTGTGATGAGCTGCTTCACTACCCACCATATCTAACACTGCAGCTCCATGTTTTTCCTTGGTAATTCAGCATTAGGAATTCTCTCTGGCTGTCTCTCTTAGATTCCTTTTGGAAAAAGTACTGAGGACAGGGAGAGCACTGTGGGAGAGGGAAGACTTTAGCCATGAACCAAATTAGACTGACAACAGCAGGATAATTGCTCTAGGTAGCTGTCCTGAGAGGGGAAGAAGGAAGGAAACAAACCAAGAGTACAGTCACTTTGTACTCTTTTCTGTCTTTGTACACAATCACTTTGTACACAATTCCATCATCACTAAAATCACCTTATGCCTGAAGCAACAAGGATGAAATGATCCTGAAGATATTCCCCCAGTAGATGGATGACAAAGAGCTGTTGAAATTTGCCCATGAGTGTAAGTCCAGTTACTTTCAACCCTACTCACTGCAAATTTGCTCCAGTTTCCATTGGCTCAAACTCTCTCCCAGTGCTGTATGAAGATGTGAGGTAGGGCATAAAGGGCAAAAGGGCTGAATTTGATTGTTCTGGGTCCTTGCTCACGGTCTGATTGAAATATGAGGTATTATCTACTTCTGCTGCACATCAAAACAGCCTCAAACTGCTAACTCTGAAATGAAACCCCCTTGTGGCTCCTTGACAGTGCACTTCAGTAAGTATTTCACAATCAAAAGGAGTCTTGGTATTTTTGAAAGATGCCAGAATCTTGCCAGCACATCTGTTTAAGCTGAATGACTGACTCATTTGGGCAAGTCCTTCTGCCCCTGTTTCCCCTTCCTTAATAAAATAAGGATAAAAATTAAACCCTCAGTAGACTGAATTTCTCATCCCAGTTCCAAATATTTTTCATTTGTGTCTTTAATGTCCTTCGAGGTTGGAGAAGGAGAATGCTTGATGGTTTTTTGCACTGTTATGATTCTCATCTGTTGTTCATCACAAAACAGACTGGGGTATTTTTTTTTTAATACTGATATATGTCTTATCTTTATATCTCCAAAAACCAAGGCAGAAAAATATTTTGGAATGTGAAAAATATGGAAAATATAAACAGGGAATGAAATGGATTAGAATAGGGAAAACGCTGCATGACGATCAGAGGGCTGGGGCACCACCTCCTCTATGAGGACAGGCTGTGAGAGTTGGGGCTCTTCACCCTGAAGAAAAGAAGGCTCCAGGGATATCTTGTAGTGGCCTTCCAGTACCTGAAAGGGGCCTATAAGAAAGCCAGGAAGGGACTTTTTACAAGGGCTTGTAGTGATAGGATGAGAGGGAATGGAATGAAGCTGGGGGAGAGTAGATCTAGACTGGAGATTAGGAAGAAAGTCTTTACACTGGGGGTGGTGAGACACTGGAACAGGTTGCTCAGGGAGGTTGTGGATGCCTCATCCCTGGAGGTATTCAAGGCCAGGCTGGATGAGATCTTGAGCGACATGGTCTAGTGGAAGGTGTCCCTGCCCATGGCAAGGGGTTGGAACTAGATGACCTTTAAGGTCCCTTTCAACCTTAACCATTCTATGAATCCATGAATCTCCACGAAGGACACATTATTAAGAAAAGTGCTAAGAGAATTTATCCCAACCTTAGGATGACAATATATATTTTAAAAGAAAAAGTGGCCTCTCCAAGTGGAATAAATCAGGAATGTTGTGAGACTGAATGACACAGGTAGGAGGCTAGTCATGGGACATGTAACAGTTAGAGTTTTCATTTAATTAGGTCATAGGCAGATGATCACCACTAGACTTCCTGCTGCACACTGTCTCCATTTTAACTCTCTCTGGAAGGCAGAGAGTAGGCCAGCAAGGGAGAACTTATCACTTAGATGTGCTTTAAAGCACACAACAGAAAGAAAGTGCAATGTCTTGTGTGAAAACCATCTCAAGGATAACAGCCACAAGCCCGTCTTTGTTTCCCCCAAACCTGTTGAAGCTGTGGTGTGTTTTACACATTAACCTCTCCATACCCTGAGCAGCAGAGGGCCAGGCAATACTGAGGTGACAGGTCACTGAAGCAATAAAGCAACGCTTTAGTGCTGTCTGTGCTCCTAAAAATGCAACCCCAAATTCCTTCCAGATATTCTGGGTGATGGAAGTTTTATTTGTGGGTTAAACCGTTGAGCAAGCTGCAACCTTTATGCCCTCTTAAATCATGCAGCCTCCTTGGAATGACTAACATTCCCTCTGAGTTGCATTACCCAGAGTTTGTAAATGTCTGGAAGGCATAAACCACTAATGCATGTAATTTTTCTTTTCCCTCCTGCCATTTCTCCAGCTTTCCCACACAGATCGCTGCTTTCTCCCAACCACTTCAAGACCAGGATATATTTCTGTCTCAGAAACCATGCACTGTCTCTCCTGATCCAGGGAGTCAGATTACACTGAGATTCAAAACATACTTCCTTGCTGAACTAATTAGACATTTGCTTCCCCCCCTCCCTGCTAGAAGATATCTGCTTGCAAACCAGGTGTGGCTTGGAGTGGCCACCTCCAGGGTTTCCTTCAGGGAGAATTTGAAGGCCTTGGATCACAGGATATTAGGGGTTGGAAGGGACCTCTGGAGATCATTGAGTCCAACCCCCCTGCCAGAGCAAGACCATAGGATCTAGTGCAGGTCTCACAGGAATACATCCAGATAAGTCTGGAAAGTCTCGAGAGAAGGAGACTCTACAGCCTCTCTGGGCAGCCTGTTCCAGTGCTCTGTGACCCTCACAGTGAAGAAGGTCTTCCTCATGTGGAGGTGGAAGCTCCTGTGCTGTAATTTATATCCATTGCCCCTCATCCTATCCCAGAGCCTGTCCCTCCCTCCTGACCCCCAGTCCTCAGATATTTATAAACATTTATTAAATCCCCTCTCAGTCTTCTCCTCTCCAGAAGCTGTTGATTATCACAACCTGACTGTGGCCAAGAGGAAACCAACCTGATGCACATGCAGTGCACAGCCTTGAGGTGTGCTGGAGACTGAGCTGGACCCACTTAGCATGTTTCTGTGCATCACACTTAGCATGTTTCTTCTTTGCATCACACCCTTGGAGGTGTTCCTAGGAGAAGCTGGGGTGGTCCTCTGCAGGCATCCTCTGTCCAGCACCGAAGGTTTCCTCCTGCAGGAGACACATGTTAAGCCACAACAAACCTGCTTGTTGTGAACCACTCCCATCATTCCTGCCAGACTCCCCTTGCATGACACCTCACACTCGTTCCCAAGGATATTTTTCATACCCAGCAACCTTCTCTCCTCTTTCAACACCCTCAAGCCCACAGTGCACTGAGGAGACACTGATTTCTGTAGCTGCTTTTCAAAGCAAGGTGCTCAGAAGACCCAAACACCAAATCCAAGGTGAATTGGACCACTTCACTTTTCATTTTCTGTCTCTTCAGCCCCCTGACATGATCTGCTTTATATCAGAAGTAGATTGCTTGGGTTTGAGAACTTGGATTCATTTTTGTCATAAGCTATACCTGGAGCTCCCTCAAACACAGTTTTATGAGTCAGCCCACAGAGGACTTTAGCATGAGCTCAGTCATTGCTGCTGCTTCTCTCTTGATGCAAACATCAGCACATCTAAAGCCTTCTCTGCTAGCCACTGGATATGTTCTTCCAGTTTTTCACTAAGTCACTCTTGAGTAGCACAGCTAATAACTCTGGCACAAAACACTGGCAATAAAGAGCAGAGGCAGGAGCAAATTCCCTCCATGCTCAGTTTTATGCTCAGTCATGGCAATAATAAACTAACAATGTTCTTCTATAGGTCTAACACTGAAGCTGTCTCAGATGCTTATCCTCACAACTCAGCTTTAGAACTCATCTTCTATTCTGTCCCGGGTTTAACCTCCAGGAAGTGACTTTTCAGGGTGCTTACCTCTGCAAGGCTGATGACTACAAGGCTGGCAGTGTCTCCAACAGTTAAAAACACAGCAACCACTTAACATACACAGGCAGAACTCAGATGAGGATATGAAAATCAGTGTGCTTTTCAAAACTCATGTTGAGTGAGTGAGCTGTGACTTCTTCCCTTTGTGAAACTGATCCAGGAATGTTAAAACAAAAGGGATGTTCAGACTGCCTGTCACTGCCACTGTCTTCCAAATACAACCAGAGACAGTAGGAAAAACTTCTTTGCTGAAAGGTTGGTTCAAGCATTGGAACAGGCTGCCCAGGGAAGTGGTGGAGACACCACCCCTGGGAGTGTCACAAAAATATGTAGCCATGGCACTTTGGGACATGGTTTAGAGGGCATGGTGGTGTTGGATTGGTGGTTGGATTGGATTATCTTGAAGGTCTTTTCCAACTTTACTGATTCTATGATTCTGTCATTCTAAGGCATTGAAGGTTGGCAAGAGAGGAAAACAAATGTGACCCAAGAGTTCTGATGCCTAAGGAGTTTGAGACAAACATAGCTTTGCAAAGCTTGCAGGAGGCTGCTTTCAGTGTGTGTGTGTTTGCCTCTGAATCTTTTTGCCCATCTTTCCCAGGCCAGTGACCTGTAACCACATATTACAATGCTGGCTTTTTAATCCCTAAAAACCCATCTGTAGGATTCTCTTTTTGCTCACTCCAAAGGCAGAAGCTGTGTGCAAGCACTGCAGCTCCTGCCTGGGATTTCACATGCCTCTGCCTCCAGATGACAAATACCTGTGTGCCAATAAAGTTCTGCTTCTCTTTTTGTACCTGGGACTCCTGCAGTGGATAAACAAACACAAAGTGGCATAACTAGTTCTGCACAAAACCAGTGAATAGGCCTGAACTGGAGTTTGCTAACAAATCCATGCTCCATTTATTTCCTCCTTCTTCTTTCTGTTAGGAGGATTCCTCTCTTCTTAGGCTTTCTTAAAACCAAACCCAAACCAAACCTAAATCAATCTCTTATCCTTACTTTTAAAACAAGTTAGAATATTTCCCAGTGCTGCCCACTTCTTTGAACCTCTGATCAGTGCAGCTAATCACTTAATTGTGGGTTAGTTGGAGATACCAGGCATTCCAAATGAGCTTTTCCAGGTAGCAGGCAATCATACCCTGCCAGATTTCCCAACTATGCCTAGCTTGGTGGAGTGAATCCAAGTGGGTTTGGCAAGTCAGCTGCTCACACCACCCACGCACACACACCTACCTACCAGTATTTGACTTGCTGAGCAACTCTTTCTTCTCCCCCTTGTCCCACCCACCACGGTTCCTTGGCTAGGAGGGGAATTTGTAGTTCAGCAGTTCAAAAGAAAACTCATGCATTCTGCACTGAAAACTGTGGCAGAGGCATGGCTGCTGTGTTCTGACTTGCCTGGAGTGATCAAGATGGTCCAGCCCTGAGATCCCACCTGGAAAGACACATGGAAGTCCTGCTCTCACACCAAGCAGCGGCTGGTGTTGCAGGGCTGGGGCTTACCCTTAAGCCTGGAGATGAGCAGAATTCTCTGCTGAGTTCTGAAGGAGCTTCTTGCTGCCAGGCAGCTGGGAGCCATGGCATCAAAAAATCCACCCTCTCAGCTTTTCCAAAGCAGCACAATAATACCATGCAAGCTCCATGGCTACATAAAGCTCCAGTGAATAAGATGTAAGAAAATAAATCAGAGCAAAGGCCTTCAGTGTTATAAGCACCTTACACAAAGTAAAGACCTATTTTTCATGTTTTACTATTTCCACCACTGCTTTTATTCTCCCTGCAAAGTGCTCAGCATTCAGGCAATATTAAAAGCAGCTGAGCAGTAAACTTTTAAAAAGGATGCAGCCAGTGTTCCAAACTTTGCTTTCTTCCCTTTTATCTACACCTGTGGAAAAAGCCCTGAATGAAACACAAGTCAATATTTCCCGAGAAGCAACAAAACCACCTTTCTGCTTCCAGACTCCCCTCTGCCCTTCCACAGAAATCAGCTACAAAAAGCCACTCCCCGAAGTCCTGCTGACACCATTTGCTGCTGATGATGCACAGGGATTATCTGACCTGATAAAGCTGGGGTTTGGGGCTTTCCCCCCTCTTAATAGGAGAGTGCTCATTTCAGGGGGTCGATGGTGGTTTTCAAAAGAAGTAGGGCAAAGGTAGAAAGAAATAATGAGGGCTGTATTCCTTCACTGATCATGAAAAAAACAAAAGGATATAGAGGAGGAAACTCTGAGCTTCCTTCTGTCCTGTGCAAATCAGCTGTACCTGAGGCAAAGTCAACATTTCAGCTGGTGGGCAGTCCAAACGCTGCTTAAGGAAAGGCGATGCCCCGGTCCCAAAGTCACTTGCACCATTTCCCCCAGAAGGTTCAGATGTTGCTCTAAGATCAGACATGTCCTGTGGAAAATAAAACAAAATGCAGAAAGGTTGGAGTGCTGCATTCTTCCACCTCACTCACTCTGGCCTGGAAATAAATGCAACTGAACCTAAAGGCAGGAGCTAATAGAGCCCCGTGTTGTTAAATGTGATGCCTGTTTAGTGCTTGGCATTGTGCTGATCCATTGCTGTTCCCTGCACAGCTTCTTTACAAGCCCATGGGATAAACAGAGGCCCAGGGATAGAGCAAATCCAAATGAAACAAGCTCTTGTTTCTTGCATCCTCATCTTACCTCCTGCCTTATCTGTAATTAATATCTGTAAAATGCTTTGAACTTTCTTTTTCTCTTATCTCAGACATGGTGCAGCCCCTGGATGCAATGAGCTGAAGTAGGCTCCTGGAGGGATCTAGGCTGGCAAATGGAAGGAATCTCCACCTGCTTATCATTTGTGCTTTGCAGTATTAAACATGACGATGGGCAAGCTCTTCTTCCAGACTTTAATGTGAATGTGGCTTGTTTTGGACAACAGGGGAATTCTGTTCAGTTCTGGTCCAGCTCAAGCTATGGTTTTCCAAAGTGGCTGACCAATGCTCTCTCAGCAGCTTGCTCAGGTGATAACTACATGCCTGTGTAACAGGGAGGTGTAAGGAAAGGTTTATGAACCAAAGCAACCTGAGCAGGGGTGGCGGTTCCTAGCGGTGTCAAAACGTCCTTCCAGTGAGGAGCATAAAGTACAAACTAAGGCTTTAATTTGTGATGAGCAGTTGCACAAAGTGCTTTACTATGGGAAGATCCAAAGTAACTCAGCACCAACTCCCTCCTTAATTTTTTTTTTTAATATGTATTTCTCCTATCTCTAATTACAGGCATGAGATCCAGGTAATAAGTGGGTTACATTTTCTACTAAGAAAAGGGTGTCTATAATTATAGGCACATGTTCAACTGAGATATTGTGGCATCCAGTGCTTCCACAAAGATGGTAATTGTCAACCTTTGCACTGTAATTAAATCTAAATGGGAATCCTAATCATTTTCCAAATGAGCAAACAGTAAGCCTATCTTGATTGGCTCCGGCGTGGCAATGAATGAAACTGATTTACTCTATGAGTTAATTAAGTTTTATGAAAGCCCACGCCCCCCTCTCCTCAAAACCTACATTGTCAGCAAATATTTGAGCTAATTGGTTCTGTATTGTTCCAATGCTGTGTGATAGCATTGCCTACATTATCCTATTAGGAGCCCTCTTTTTCTGCAGCCCCGATTTCAAGTTTCCCCCCCTCAGAGCAACTACTTTGCCTTTGATTCACCTGTTTCTTGGGTTCATGACCTCTTTTCCCTTTGAGGCTCATGAACAAAAGGGGATGCTATGCAGTTTGGTGCTCAGCTTTCCTTACAAATTCTCTTTATGCCTAACCATGACCTGACAGGCTGAGTGTAAGCGATCTCTTCTCGCAGGCATTCTTCTCACCGCTATTCATATGGGATACTTTTTCCTATCAAATGCCACTGCAGCCAGCCCAGCAGGGCTCAGCGAAGCATGGACCACACAGGGAGCTCCTGTGGGTTGCTGGATGCCATGTATCATCCTGGGTAAGCAGTTACACTGCACAAGCCAACCAGAACCAATATGACTTGCTTTTGCCTTCCCTTCCCACACTGAACACGGCGTAATCGTCTACTTGAGTTACAGACAGCATTTGAACTCTCAGTTTGGTTTGCTCCATTCCTACAAAGATAGCAATTGTATGTAGCTATGGAAGAGAAGAATCAGGAAACTCTTCCGCATCTCTCCTCAGCCTGGTTTCTGAAGGAAGCCACATGTGTGTCAAGGAGACTCAGACATTGCTGGGAGCTGCCACAGGTGGCAATCACAGAATCACAGAATTATTGAGGCTGGACAAGACCTCTGAGGTCATCAAGTCCAGCCTATGACCTAACACCACCACATCAGCTAAACCATGCCAGCAAGTGCCACATCCAATCTTTTCTTAAAGACCTCCAGAAAGGGTGACTCCACCACCTCCCTGGGCAGTCCATCCCAGTGCCTCATCAACCTTTCTGTGAGGAAGTGCTTCCTAACATGCAACCTAAACCTTCCCTGGCACAGCTTCATACCATGCCCTCCTGTCTTGTCACTGGCTGCCTGTGAGAAGAGCCTGACCTCCCACCTGACTACAACTTCCTTTTAGGTAGTTGTAGAAAGTGATAAGGTCCCCTCTAAGTCTCCTCTTCTCCAGGCTGAACAACCCCAGCTCCCTCAGCCTTTCCTCATATGACTTTCCCTCCAGCCCCCTCACCAACGAAGAAGAGGAGAAATTGTTAATCCACTCATCAGCCAATATCAACCGGCACTAAGCCAGGGGAGCTGGCACTGATTTATCATGTGAAGACCACGCTTTGTTTCCCCACTATCTCTGCTCTCTCTCTGCTTTCTCAGCCCAGCTCTTTGCCTAGAAGATGTTTGTTCTTCTTTTCATGAAGGGCTTGAGCTGCGAAACGAAGGCAAAGTCAAATGTTTCCAACGCGCCTGCCCAAACAGAATGATTTGTGCAATTTAGTGGAAAAAGAGACAGAGAGCTGAAAAAATATATGTGCTTCCTGTGGAGAGAGCACCTGAAAGGCAATGAAATTCCATTACCTGAAACAAGCCCATAAACAGCATTACAGAGCAGTCACTTGTCAGTGCTAGATGCTATTTGTGGGAAGCCACTAATTGCAGCTTTCATAAAACGGTTTGACTCCCTTCCAGGCTGATGCACAGAGCATTCCAAGTGGGTGATTTAGAAGCTGCAGAAAGCCAAATGCCCCTGCCATGGGAGCAAGCTGCCACTTCTGGATTCCCTCAGGAGAGCTCCCCAGCTGGGCAAGGTGTTGGCCACTTCTTGACCACTGCCTTTCATGCTGCCAATGTCTCCTTCTCCACCAGAGCAACCACACAAATTAAGGACTGATGGGAGCATGAATGGGACATTGTAAGGGGAAGCCTCTGTCTCCAGCAGATTCCCAGGATTTAGTCCTACAGGAGAACTAGGCAGAAAGATGAAGATTGCAATCCCTTTCTCTAAACAGGGACAACTCATGTTGTTGGAAATGTAATACTCAAGACCTCATGAATGTGCTGCCCAGGGAGGTGGTGGAGTCACCATCACTGGAGGTGTTTAGGAAGAGACTGGATGAGGCACTTGGTGCCAGGGTTTAGTTGATTAGATGGTGTTGGGTGAGAGGTTGGACTTGATGATCTCAAAGGGCTTTTCCAACCTGGTTAATTCTGTATTCTGTACTAGCAGATAAATGCTGGACCTACAGAAGGCCTCTTCCTGCCTGATGAAAGGACAGCTGGAGGTCAGATGGGACATAAAAAGCATCACAAGTAGTTTGTGAAGAGCACAGTTAGGCAGAGTCATGACACGTACAGGGCCACACAATGAGCCCACAGCTAAAGTACCTCTTTACAGCCTAATGCTTTGGACATGATCTTTCTTCCTAATTACTTTCCTTGTTACATGCCATAGTCTCCCTTATAGAACAAAACAGAGAAATGAACCTGAAGTCAAGCTTTTGATCTTCATTCTGAAGCCAAAGCACACATGCTTCACCTCCAACCCGAGGACTTCCTCATACCTTGCCCTGTGGATCTATACGGTTGATACAATAGGGCACACTTGATTGGCAGGTGGGAAAGCTGGCATGCAGCAGTGTGATTCATCAGCCCTTTCTGAGCACCCAGAGAAGACAATCTGCTGATGTTTGGATAGTTTGCATGCTCTTATCTCAGCAGAACTTGTTCACACAAGCAAGCTTAGATTTTATGTGATCCTAAGCCTTGCCCCATACTTGTCCTAGTAGCTGAAAACAACTTGTTTTAGCCAAAGGCACCAAAGTTCTCACTTTTTTCCCTATTTTAATGAAAATAAACTGGTCAGTGAATTCAAAATGTAAAAACAAAAAAATAATAGAAGAAGAAGAAGGGGGGGGTGGGGAGGGGGGATGGGAAGAGGAAAAAACCCCAGAACAGTATTTTCAGTGGCTCATGAGCTGGAAGAAAAACATTTTTTAATGAGGAAAAAAAAAAAAAAAAAAAGAAAAAAAAAATTAAGGCCACTCAGCAGCTGAAAAAGCAAGCACTTATTAAACCAAAATATTGAATGTTCATAGCCATGCCATGGCTGGAAAAGCAAGTCCTAATGATCATGGTTAATAATGTTTAGAGCCACCCAGGGCCCTGAAAAGCAGCTTCTTGCCTAACCTGAGAGGGCTGCTGATTCTAATAAAGAACCTGCATGCTGAACCTCCACATGAAGAATTAGATCCCCTACCACGAGTGGGGATCAAAGGGTTAAAAAGCCAAAGTGCCCCTCCTTGGAGGGAAGCTAGAGACAGGTAGCTGGCAGGAGAAGAGATGAGGGAAAGGGAGAGAGCACTTCACAACCAAGCTGAGTTCTCTGACACTCTTCCTAGTAGGGATTGTCACAGAATATATCTGGTTGGAAGAGACCTTCAAGGTCATCCAGTCTGACCTGTGACCCACAGCTGAAGGGTCAACACTAACCCTGTCCCTAAGCAGCAGGCCCACAGGCTGCTTGAACACCCCCAGGGATGGTGACTCCAGCACTGCCCTGGGCAGACCATTCCAGTGTTTGGGAACCCTTTCAGTGAAGAAATATTTCCTAACATCCAGCCTGAACCTTCCCCTGGTGCAGCCTGGAACCATTTCCTCTGGTAGTGTCCAGCACCATGGAGTTTGCCACGTTGTCCCACTGTGAGAAACTGGATAACAAACACAGGTTTTCTATGGCCAGGGGGAAAAAGGAGGGATTGTGCCACAATGGACACTCTGCATCTTCACAAACTGGAGGGACTGGAGATTGCAACCAGGCTAAAGAGCCCAGGCACAGATAAAGTTGTGCCTCCAAGCACCCTGAAACATAAGACACTCTTCTTCAGTCTGACAACCTAATGGCTTGTCCTGAGGCAGCACTGCAGAGTTATTCAAAAGTTCATCATCTTAGCACAGATGTTGGAGAATGCTCCTACTTCTGCTGCTTCCTACTCAGAAATGGCCTCTGCACATTGAAAAATGGTCTTCATTTTACTGCATTTAAACCAAAAAATACTCAGGGTCTAGCCCTAGGAGAGCTCAGGTGGTGTGAAGTAGCCCTCTGAGCCTTTCAGTGGCATGGCTGCCTTGAATTGCAGACAGTGCTGCAATTTGTTGTCGATGTTTCACACTCCTCTCATTTTCATACGTGGAAAATAAGTGCTTGGGAACCATCCTGCCTTGTTGATGGGGATTCAGGGAGTCATTCTGAATCCCTCTGTGCCTTTGGAGCCTTTCCAGCAGCTCAGCACGGTACCTGCAAAGCAATTTGTCTTTGCAAAAATATTTTGCCATTTAAAGCCACTAAGTGGCAGGAAAAAGCAAGCCCTGAAAATATATGTTGTGCTCAGTGCTGGTTCCAAGCTGCACATGCTGAGGGTTTTAAATGAGATGCAGTAAGCTCTCCTGCAGAAACCAGTTCCTGGGCTGCTGTTGAGAGTACCCTTTCCACCCAGCAGAAACAGGAGAAATCAATGTATGTTAATCAAGGTATCAGATATGAGAGAGATCTATCAACAAATAGAAATAGGACTGGTCTGCAGGCATGGTGCCAGGCTTCTGGCCAAGACTTTGTGCAAATAAAGATACAGCAAAGGCTCCCAGCACAGCCAGGGGATGACAATCAACTGCAGTGTTTCAGCTTGTGCCTGCAGAAGCCTTTTGTGCCCATCTGACCCTACACCAATGATCAACACTGAGCACAGACTGTAATTAAGATGATGACAGGAATTGCTCTGAACATCTGACTTCAGCTGCCTCAAAGGAACTGACATTTCTTGGGTAAAATGGAAAGCTTCAGCTCTTTAATTTCAGATGAGACTCATTTGCAATGTCTCAGCTCAGGGCAGGGACCTCCAGCTGAAAGGAGGTCTCCATGAAGGACACACTAACCTGAATGCTTGCAGTGTCACAGCCTCACCTTTTATCCTCAGTGAAATAGTTTCATCTTCAGAGGGAAAACATTCTGGTGAGCTTCCCCATGCTGAAGTTTGTGTTCCCATGCACAGCTGTGGTGAAAATCCACATCTGCACAAAGACTCCAGGGAATTTGAATCTAATGGCCACTTCAGATGCTGCCTCTGGTCACTTTTGGTGGGATTGGGGTTCTGTGGCTTGGAAGAGAGGAGCACCAGTAACTCCACAAGCTGTATGGTGGTGGCAGGAGTTGAATGGAGCCTTAGGGTGCAGCATACTGCATGATCACAGCTGGGAATGACATGTTTGTCACAGAGCCTAAGCTATCTGTCAAGAGAGATCACTTACAAAAGTTTTATCTACAGCAGTGTCCTACCTGCTCCACAGCAGCCCTTCACAGCCTCCAGCAGTCCAAGCTGAGCTCTTTCCTCCATACAGTTTAGCACAGAAGAGCACTGCTAGGAAAATTTGCAGCTTGGAAGGTGTGAGGCAGGGTGTGTGCACAGGCTGAGGTCCCAGAGCCCTGCACACCTGCAAACAGCAGAAGCCTTCATCAAATATGCAGCAAATCTCTCTGCTCCTTCCAGCGCAGGGTTGTTGGCTATCCCCTCCACATCCATCTCCCCCACCCTCCTCTGACCATCTGACCTTCTGTCAAGAGATGACAGGCCTCTGTCTTGCTGGGCACTGGCCTGTGTCCAGCTCAGCTCACAGCACACTGAGTATTCAGAGCACAGCTGGGAGAGGTAGCCCTGCCCCACCGCTGGCCAAGGGCACCCGGCCACCAGAGAGCAGTCAGCAGCTGGCAGGCTGAGGGGTTCCATTTCCCTCCACAAGGATAACTGCAGTGCACCAAACACACCTGCTTAACACACACAGCATCCTGTCAGGAGAAATACTTGGAAGCAAGGGGAGAAACGGGTCCTGCTCCCTCCTCAACATCCAGATATTGTGATTTCAACTGGCTCCTGGCTCCTAAACCAGGCTGGGTTGCCCTCACCTTACTGCCAAGCCCCAAAATGCTGAGGTGTTCCTGACCATCTTGAGAGCTTTCAATCACTGCACTGCTTGGCTGCAACATGGGTTTTTTCCTCAGATACTGTGAAATCAAGAAAGTGGCCTTTCCCCCCTCTTCTTCCTCTTTTAAACTCCTCTTAGTTGTGGGTGAGGTGGAATTTACACTGATGCTAAACCACCAGGCAGGGACTGCTGCGAAAGGTAACTGTGGGGAGAAAATACTGACTGCTGGAGATCAGCCCATAAGAAGGATCCTGGGGGAAAAGAAGAAAGCACAAAGGACTGAAGGTATCAGCTCAGTGGGACCTGTCTGTTGCTGTTGCCAACCCCACTCCAGCATCCTGTAACAAACCAGTAGTTGCTTCTCATGGGAGCTTTTTTTTCCCCCTCCCCATTTTCTGCAAAAATCCTGGCAAAATCCTGCAGCTTAGCATCCCCAGCAGCTCCCACCACCTGCTCTTTCTAGCCTCCAGCCCTGGGTTTGTCCAAGCTCCCACAGACACTGTGCAGATGAGGGCAGGCTCCACGAGTCCCGGGGAGGAAGCACACGTCTTTCCGCAGCGCTGAATGAAAAATGCCCCGGATCCAGTTTCCTCCTCTTAAGATCGAGTGAAACACTCTGGCTGTTCTCTCCTGAGGAGTTGTGGGGAACCACCTTAAGCCCCACAACAACTTTGACAACAGCTGCAGCAAGATTAATGGTTTAAATACATTAGTATCCTTACTGGTACTAAGTGGTTTTTCATATATTTGCTCTTCCACAGTGGTACTGCAGGATATTTACCCCCTGGGAATGCTCGACTTTAAACAATAAAAAGGATGTGATTCCATTCTCTCCTGTGCTAGGTTTTTCCACCCAGGATTCCCAACGAGTTTGTTGGGATTGTTCACGATTTGTGGTGCAAAGAAAGCAAGAGAGGAATGTATTTCATGGGGATTGCTCACGAGGCATGGTGCAAACAAAGCAAAAGACAAAACTCCAAACCTGTGGAGTAAGAAGGTAAAGAAATTCAGCAGTGGGGAGGGATGGTTGGGGAGGGCAGGTGTCAAGGAATACACTGCTACAATGGGACACCCCAGGGTCCTCCAAGTTTCTCCTGCTCCTGGAAGTTTTATGGGGTGAGAGCTGATGAGTAAACAGCATGAAACCAGTTGAGAAGTATAGATCTGCTTTCAGGAGAAGCCAAATACTGTGAAGTGAGATTGCATGGTTAAGGGAAATGGAAGGAAAAGGAGTTGGAGACATGAGATGGCCAAGGTGAAACCTGCACTTGCCTTGAGCTCCAGTGGCAACTAGAAAAGGAGAGCAGGATCTGAGTGTGCTGAGAGATGACTGGAAACAAATAAAATTCACCTGGTCCTGAGGAACAAGAAAACAGCCAAAATGAAGTCAGTAATCAATCCTCTCGCTTCCTAGCACAGCCCTGAAATGTAATTATGATGATTTGCTTCACTGAATCTTTAACAAATTCTCTAAGAGACAGGAAGAAGCTCTACCTGCAGAGCTGAAATATCCTGATCCTTGGTCCATCAGCCATTGCCAGCTGAGCTGAGCTGCAGAGATGCAGCTTTGCCTGAGGATGCTGCCACCTTGCTTCTTTCAAACAGAAGAACAGAATGACTAAAACTTGTCAGGAGATGCTCTTGCCAATGGCTTTCTCAAGCTGCCTTTACCCTCAAACCATCCCAAAGCTATGTAGCTCCCAGGGCAGATTCACATTCTAAACTTTTTGGAAGACATAAAGGAAAGAGGGTGAGGGAAATCTTTCAGGAATTTGGCCTCATCTGCTGCTCCAAAGTTATCACCTCACATCTGAAGAAGTCCATGTAAGGCAAGGCAGAACAATTACTCTTTGAAGAGGCAGCTGTTGCAGTGGACTCATTTATAACCACATCTTAGAGTCCCAAAGCAATGTGAATGAAGCTTCTGCACCATCAACTCAATGTCTCATATGATGAAGGCAAATTGGCTGAATGGATTTAGCAGCACAGAGGCCTCTTCTGTCATTCTCATTCAAACTGAGCTAGTGACACTGTTGTCAAGAGGCAGGAGTGTTTGGGAGTTAGCTTCACTCCATTTTGGAGTGGATTCAGGTTTGTGTCCTTAAAAAACATTTTTAAACCATCCAGAACACAAAACAAACCAAGTTGGGCTCTCTGAAGGACTTTTGTAAGTTAAAAATACTGAAGTGGCTCTAGTGAGAACAATCCCTGACTTCAGAAACTGTTGTTCATTAAAGGAGTGAAGGGATGTCAAGTTGGTTAAAGGTTAATTTCACATTATCAAGAACATAGGTGAGAAATTTCACAGCCTGTTTTGAAAGTGAAGTGGGAAACCAGTGAGATGTTACTTGGAATAGAATAGAATCATAGAATCAACAAGGTTGGAAAAGACCTTTAGAATAGAATTAACCAGGCTGGAAAAGACCTCAGAAATCATCGAGTCCAACCTATCACCCAACACCATCTGATCAACTAAACCATGGTACCAAGTGCCTCATCCAGGCTCTTCCTAAACACCTCCAGTGATGGTGACTCCACCACCTCCCTGGGCAGCACATTCCAATGGCCAATTACTCTTTCTTGGAAGAGCTTCTTCCTAACATCCAGCCTGAACCTCCCCTGGTGCAGCTTGAGACTGTGTCCTCTTGTTCTGGTGCTGCTTGCCTGGGAGAAGAGACCAACCCCCACTTGGCTACAACCTCCCTTCAGGGAGTTGTAGAGAGCAATGAGGTCTCCCCTGAGCCTCCTCTTCTCCAGGCTAAGCAACCCCAGCTTCCTCAGCCTCTCCTCACAGGGCTGTGCTCCAGACTCCTCCCCAGCTTTGTTGCCCTTCTCTGGACACCTTCCAGCAACTCAACATCTTTCCTAACCTGAGGGGCCCAGAACTGGACACAGGACTCAAGGTGTGGCCTAACCAGTGCTGAGCACAGGGCAGAATGACCTCCCTGCTCCTGCTGGCCACACTGTTCCTGATCCAGGCCAGCATGCCATTGGCCTTCTTGGCCACCTGGGCACACTGCTGGCTCATGTTCAGCCTACTATCAACCAGCACCCCCAGGTCCCTTTCTGCCTGGCTGTTCTCCACCACTCTGACCCCAGCCTGTAGCACTGCATGGGGTTCTTGTGGCCAATGTGTAGAACCCAGCACTCAGATGTGTAAATCTCATGCCCTTGGACTCTGCCCATCTGTCCAGCCTGGCAAGGTCCCTCTGCAGAGCTCTCCTACCCTCTAACAGATCAACTCCTGCCCCCCAGCGTGGTGTTATCTGCAAACTTACTGATGATGGACTCAATACCCTCATCCAGATCATCCTTAAACATCAAGGGAAAGGGATGAAATTGAGTGAAAACATAGTGCTTTGCTTTGCTGAAAAAGAGAAAAAAATCAGATCTTTACAGTGAATGTACCAGGCCTTGGTTGGAAAGTGGAGATCTCTAATCTGCAGGTATCATTACAGTGCAACCAAGGTTCACAAGAACATGAGGAGTTAAATCTCCCTTTCCTTTGACAGCAGTATTTTTTCCCTCCCCCCTGCTCTGAGAAATAACGTGGTTAGGCTCCTTGGAACAGCTGTTTTCTACCAGCCCTGTCATCTGTTTTTCAAATTACTCAGATATTAAGTGATTATTTCTTATGATTTCAGCTTGAGAGCATCTGGAATTCTTGCAAACTCCCATCACTTCAGGTTTCCCTTTCACCTCCTTTACATCCTGCCTTCCTCTCTTTGCTCTCAAAATTAATTTTTCCCCTAACATGCTGATGTTTTTGAACTTGAGAGAGCTGGCAGGGTCCCAGTTTAGAGGGTACAAGCACACATGGAAAGAGGAGCAATTATTCTTCATGAATCCTGGAGCAGGTTACCCAGGGAGGTTGTGGATGCTCCCTCCCTGGAGGTGTTCAGGGCCAGGCTGGATGTGGCCTTGATCAAGCTGATCTAGTGGAAGTTGTCCCTGCTCGTGGCAGGGGCATTGCAATTAGATGAACTTTAAGGTCCCTTCCAATGTAAACTCATTTTCAAAATCTTGCCCTTCCAGGAACAATTCCAAGGGAAAGGACCATCTGAGTGGATTGGAAAATGGCTGTTGTTTAGGATAACTCCTCCAAGCCTTCAGGGAACACAAACCATGCAACCGGTGCTCAGCACCTTCCAGAAACATGGAAACTGCTCCCTTCCCCTTCCACCCAGTGGCTCTCTTTCACCATGGTCAAATCCAAGACCTTGCTGCCTAACCCAAGGCACATCCCAAAGGTCAGGCAGTGTCTAAAATGCAGACCACAGGCCTGAGGAGCTCGGTGCTAGAAGGTTAGCAACAAGCTGAAAGTTAGCATTAAACAGCAGGATGAGCAGCGTGAGGGTGGCTGTGAAGCAGCTGAAGGAGAGAACGAGTGCACAAATTAAAGGAAGGAAACACAATGTCCCAGCTCACAGCATGAGCACTTCACAGGTCTGTGAAAACATTGCATCTCAAGGCTTTAAATCCAGCAAATGCATTTTGCCAGTTTGGTAACCAGATATTACATATTCTTTAATTTGCCACCTGCTGCCCTTGTTACTCAGTGTGCATCCTAAATCACACCTCCCTCACCATAGCTGCACATGGTTTCCCTCTCTTTGGATCATCAAACACACCTCTGCTAAACTGGTGCATCAGGGGTCAGCTTTGCCTTCTCCTCTGCAGTACAGCAATCACACAGGACTTGTGATTTCTCATTAGGTTTTTCTATACAGATTCCTCGATGGAATACACCAGAGACTCACAATGAGTTTTATTTGTCTGCCTTCAGGTCATTTGTGGTGATTGCTTAGTCTGTGTAAAGGTTACAACTGTCAGCACTGTGTTGCTTTGATGTAGCAGCCTGCCACAAAAAACAGCACATGTGGGTAACAGAGAGATGTTTGCTCTCTCTCCTGCTGTCACAACATCTCATTCTCATCATATCATCAAGACTTTGGGGGACCTTATCTTGCAAGCCAGTCTTTCTCCCTGTGAATGAGCAGCGATGGAATTCTTGTGGCCTGGCTGTCACCTGCAACATGAAGGAGCAGAGGGCTGCGTGATCCCTGCCTGGGCAAGTCACACAGCAGTGCTGGGTCCTACCCAACAAGTGTGAGAGTGATGAGTTGTTGGTCTGCTGAGGAACTGGGCAGTTTGGAATGTGTCTGTCTGAGCACAGCTGATAGGGAAGTGTGTGAGTGATGTGCTGGGGCTGGGAGTGTTGTACTATCTCACTCTGACACAGAAGTCTCTGCCACACGCTTGCCATGCTGTGGCCTGGGAAGCCAGTCCTGCTCAGAGCTGTTAGTGGCACACAATGTAGGCAAAAAGCTCCAGTTACACTGCACTGACCTATCTTAGGGTCCAAGGTGGGATTTCTATGTGGCAGGTGTGCTGCTTGCTTGAAATGACATTTAGCACATCATCACAGGCAGCCCTTAATGAAAAAGCCCTGGGTCAGCAGTCAAAGGATGATCTTTGACCTCGGACCGCTATGGCCTATAGGCTCCTGGGAAGCTAGCATGAAATAAGAGCAGTGTCCAGCAACAATCATGGGCTGGAGAAGAACCTTCATCTACCTGATCCATCTGGACTGTGCTGAGCCTGGAAAATAAACTCACAGCTGAAGTTGTGCTGCTTTCTAAAGCTACCTGACACCAGCGCTGCTGAATCGGCAGCACAGAGGTCAGTGACCGATGGGTTGAATTCTTGTCCCACCTGGATTTTGAACACTCAGCAGCTCCCAGGCACCAACGCCCTTCCTCACAAGCACATCCATCATGACTGGCATTGATGGATTAGCCAAGGAGTGACTGGATAGGTACTAATGAGCACTCTTCAGCCAAGGCAGACACAAGCTAAAAGAGCAGCATAATGGGAGCTTTCATTCCACAGGATGCATCTGCACTGGAGACCTTGTCTGGCCACAGCTCTGCAAACCCACAAGCCTCCAGCCTGGTTGGGATGCAGAAGGTTGTACCACTTCTGACATCAGCTTAGCGTGGGTAATTGTCTCACTGTGTGGCCTCTCCATGGTGCCACATGTTCACCTCTGTGGAGGTGTCCAAACCCACCCATGCTTGTTGGGATAGGATGTTACAAATGGTAGTAAAATATCTACTGGTCTCGATAGCAAGACCATGCTGGGTGGAAGCTATGATAGATCCTCTTCTGAAAGGCTATTTAAGATGAAAAGACAAGTTGCTAGAGACAGTTCCTAAGATCACAGGGGGAAATGAGACTCTTGGGACACACAACAGCCTCTCAAGTCTAAGCACAGACCTCCAGCATCTTAGTGTCTCTCTACAGGTCCTTCCTACAGCCTCAGGCAGCCATTTCCCTGCACCTGTGTCCTGGGATTGAGCTCCCAGTTGCCATTCTCAGACTTCCTCAGGTTCTACCTCACTCCTCCTTCTCTGTTCTGTCCTGTTGTCCTCTTTCCCAGGTCTAGGTTCATGGATCAGCAATCTCCATGTGCTACAGTACAAATGTTCCTGATTAAAATTGCCTCTGAACTAGAATTACCTAATAAAAACCTCAGACGCAGACAGTTTTATCTGTGAAAGGCAAAATTTCTTCCCTTCACACAATGGTCTCCAGAATATTGTATTTACCAGCCTAGAGACTACAGCAACTCTTTGTCATTTATTGCCTTTTCTTTTCCACGTGACACATGTGGCAAAGATCCTGATGTGAATGCTGTGGCACTGAATATTTTCATGAGGACATGGCACATTCCCTTTTAAAGATAACCAGCAGCATACTGGATGCAAAGAGCAACTGGAAGTAGGGAAGCAAGAGGGAGGTCAGCTGATACTGTGAGTAAATCCCATAGAGACTGTGTAGTGTGGGTGTTATCTGGGAGAATCCTAGACATACACATACTAAAAGAGCAGCCCTTTGGCTTTAAAAATTAGTTACTTGTCCACTTAGATTCAAATATCCCTTGGCAGAGAACTTCTGGGAGTGAATAAGGATAACACCAATACAGATTTGATGGCTCCTTTTTTGGTCATAAAGGTACATTACATACCCACCAACTATTTAATTAATATCCACCCAGCTTCTGCTTCAGGAATGCACCACAGGGTTTCTCTTCCCAGAGTTTCAGCCTGGGAGAGGCAGCTCCACAGAGCACTTTACAGCACAGATCTTCCTGAGTGCAACATCTGGCAGCAGAATGGTAATTGATGTTGTATAAAAAATAGATCATCTGCATGCCATTTTCCACCCTCCTCAGGAGGGGACCTTTTAATTGGTTGATAATATCCCCCCCTTTAGTCTGTCCTCTGAAAGGATTGTATAAATCAGGCATCTGAAAGGTCAAGGGATTCCCAGGGGAGGATCTATATAGAACAGAAAGTTAATGCCACAGCCATCCTACTGCCTCCCCCCTAGGACAGGCAAAAGAGCTACACAGGTCCAAATCCCACCTCTCATGCCCATGAAGCTCCTGTTGAGCAAAAACTCCCGCTAATGAACCTTTACCTCTGTCTCAACAGGAAATTCCCAGTGAGTGGCACCATCCAGCCAACAATTTTGGCTGTGGGTTTGCAGGGCAGGGGAGATTGGGGTCCCCTCCCTCTGCTGCAGCTCAGTGCAGGAGGTGGCAGCCATGCAGCCTCCCCTCTGGTGGGGTCTGTGCATGGTGTGTGTGGTGGGAGACTCTCCTGACACTCTCCATCCTCCTGGCTGCTTCAGGAGAGTCTGCTCTGCACTGCCACTCCTTGTGTTCATAGTGTACCCTGAGAGGTGCATTGAGTTGGTGCTTCCCCTGCTGCCAGATCTTCTTAATATGCAAAGAGGAAGCTGCATGGATCAGTAGACTCATATAATGCTTTGGGTTGGAAGAGACCTTTAAAGGTCATATAGTCCAACCCCCCTGCAGCAAGCAGGGACATCTTTAACCACATCAGGTTGTTCAGAGCCTCCTCCAACCTGAATTTGAATGTTTCCAGGGATGGGGCTTCCACCAGCTCTCTGGGCAGCCTGTTCCAGTGTTTCAGCAGCCTCATTGTGAAAACTTTCTTCCTTGTGTCTAATCTAAATCTCCCTTCTGATTTAAAACCATTATCTCTTTTTCCTGTCACAAGAGGACCTGCTAAAAAAAGGCTGTCTCCATCTTTCTTATAGACCCCTTTTAAGCATTGGTAGGTCACAATAAGGTCTCCCTGGAAAATGCAGCTGTGGTTCACTGAGCAGCCACTCAAAGGCACAGATGTGGGCATACAAACTAAATGGCAAGCAGCTGGGCCAGAGCAAGGATAAGATGGGAAGAAATTACAGGTGGGAAGTGAAAGAGAAGAAAACTGGTAGCCTGCCCCAGAGAGCAGATTATTTCACTAACTCAAATTAGCATGAGGATGGGTTACAGATAATGATTTATTTAACTAAGCAAACCCAAAGCCTGGACACAATCATTTACAGCCAGCTGCATCTAACCATGTGACTATATGGTGATGGCTTAATGACAGCACCCAGAAGTCAGATCAGTTCATGGTCTTTGGCTTCAAAAGGGGAAGCAAAAAGGAAAGACAGAAAGGAAAAGAGCATCTATTTGCCTTCATTTCCTCCATTGATGAAGTTGCTTCCAATACTTGCAATTACTCTCTTCTTGAGAAAGGAATTAATTAGCATCATAATAAATCTCCGAAGTTCCAAGAAGAATAAAGGGATCTGGCACAAAGCAAGATCCCTGGCATGGAAATCAGCCCCTCATCTAAGCAGCAGGGGTGATTGTACAGGCACATTAGTGTGAAACAGGGGGATGCACTTCTATTTGCTGCTGGAAGAATTCTGATGAATTAATCAAAACGCCTCTCGTCTCTGGAGGCTCTGGTAAGGCAGTCAGCGTTCGAGGAGGACTGCTGTGTGCTAAGGGCAAGATTCAGCTCCCTGCAAAGCAACAGGAATGTTGTCATGCAGTTTAAGGGGGACAGAGATTAGGCACTGAGCCTGAGCTTCAAGAACACCTTGCCTTCTCCTCAGGACTAACTCAGCAGCCTCCATGCGAAACATGCATCTTCCTTCTGAGCCACCAAAGCGCATCGTGGTTTCAGTTAGGCAAAAATCATCCATTTCCATCCTCAGACAATTTCAGCTAGCAGCACTGCTGCTAAAATGCAACGTTCTTTATGCTCAATTTATTGTGGCATCTCGATAACGTGTCTGGAGACACTCTGTAGACACGCTGGAAAAGGCATCCCCGTGTCAGACAAACACGGGCCACAGAAATGAAAGATGATGTAACAACAGATGAAGGCACTTCATCACACATCTGCTGTGTGCAGAATCCAGAAGAGTAATAAAGTGACAGGCAGCAAGAGTCATAACCTGCCACACATCTAAATGCCACCCTAGGAGCAGGAGCACATTGTAAATCACAGCAGAAGATGGCTGGGAGGTGGGATCTGAAGGACAAATGGCCATTGCTTCATGGGCCACTGACACTCAGGCAGGCTGTGGCTGCAGTGGGCTGTGCCACTTGGAAAGTGATGAGCCACATGCTGTCAAACTTGAAGTGTAATCCTTACAGTCCTATCTGACTCAAAAAGGCTGAAACAGAACAGATGTTGGAAACAAAGAATGACTGTATGTGTTTAAAACTAGTGACTGGCATCTGTCAGTGCATCTCACATCCTTCCTTGAAGGCTTTTACTGTCAATAAACAAGAGTGCAGATAATTCAGTGCTCATATTTAATAGAGACAAAAGAGGTGATGTGAAATGCAACTGTGTTTGGCAGTTGAGGGTGAGCAGGCAAGTGGAAGCAGTTACTGAGCAACCTGCCGCTTTGGACAGAGGCATTTGAGCTGGCTGCACTTGTTATCTTCAATCTGTTTGCAGAGGAGCAATGGAAAGCAGAGCTGTCTATCAACCCAAATGTAGCAGTTTGTTCCTGCTTTTCTGCCCTTTCACTGTTGGGTGGACTGATGGCAGGAGCGATAAAGGATGAGGATCCCCAAGGTGTGAAACTTATCTGATTGGCACCAGGAGGTGTTGTGCTGGGCACACTGTCAAGCACACCAGCGTGACAATGTTATTTTAACAGCCTATGACTCATTTCAGATTGTCCCAACTGTTGTAGAGCTCCTTCTGCCCACGTGGGCAGACACTTGACCAGAGAGGGATTTAGGATGGATTTTGCACAGGTCACTGTGTCTGTGTTTTTAAAAGGCACTGCTGGCAGCAGAGCTCCAAAACCTGCTGGTGCCCAGAGCAGAAAAGCAAGAAAGTGATTCCATCAGCTGTGTGCCCAGGAAAGGAGGACTTCCAGCTCCACTTTGCTAACTCATTTAATCTACTTTACAACCTCACCTACCATTTTCTTAGTGCTGTAACAGGAAAACTCTGCTGGGCACTTTCAAACAAAGCCCAATGGCAAATCAAATATCCAACTTTTCATTTTTCCTTTTCAGATCAAGAGCTGAGCACTGGGCTGACTTCCTGGAGTGTGCTGTAGATTCCCAGAGTGAGACCTAGGATCACCATTCCTGCACAAATATGTGCTGACACATATAATTTCATGCAGGAAATATTGTAATTGGGGGGAGTGGAGGGGAGGCAAATATGGAATTTATTTTTTTTCTCCAAATTCAGAAACTTTCCTATTTGGAAGATCCCTTGAAACCAGTGAAGATAAAGCATAAAGTGTAAGATGGAAAAGATAAGGAAGGGAGCTGTGGTTAAGCCCAGCTCAAGCCACAGCAAAAGCTTCTCTCTGTGCAGCTCTATCCACATTCTCACTGCAGATGGGAAAAACAATTTCTCATTCCTACTGTATTTCTTTCTGGCCCTTGTGCATAAATTGCTCACACCACAGCATTCCTTGGAGAATAGAATAGAATAGAATAGAATAGAATAGAATAGAATAGAATAGAATAGAATAGAATAGAATAGACCAGGTTGGAAAATACCTTTGAGATCACTGAGTCCAACCTATCACCCAACACCATCTAATCAACTAAACCATGGCACTAAGTGTCTCATCCAGTCTCCTCTTAAACTCTTCCACTGATGGTGACTCCACCACCTCCCTGGGCAGCACATTCCAAAGGCCAATCTCTCTTTCTGGGAAGAATTTCTTCCTAACATCAACAACAGGCAAGACCCAAAATACTTTGTATTCTCCTGGTTTGGCTGTCTCCTGTTGGCTGGGGCAGGGGGAGGGAGGTATAGGTAAGAAATCCCTGGCCCATGTGTCAAGCCCTCTAAGTTTTTTAGACATTGCTCAAGAAGTCAGACATTGCCTGCATGCACATGTGTAAAACAAAACTCAGCAGCCACTCACCAAATCCCATTGATGCATTTTCATCCTCTTTTGTCCTTGACGCTGCAGCTGGCACCAGCAGTGGTCACAGCAGGTAGTGAAGAACATCCCCTGTGCTTCAGCAACTCTGGAGAAAGAGGTGTGAGAAATCTCAGTAGGAAGCCTGCACAGCAAAGATATATTTTTATCCCCCACCCCTTTTTGAAGGCACAATGTGAAAGCAGAATTTAGATAAGGCTCCAAATGTTTCTGTCCTGTGGGGTGACTACTTGCAGCCCAGGCTTGTACAGACCCTGGCTAAAGATTCCTACTGTCATAGATAGGAACTGGATTCAGCTCCACACACAAAATTTTTCCTCTCTCTTTACCATAACCAAGAAGCAGCTCCAGCTATGGGGTTGCATTCCCTGCTGGCACAGATGATTGTACCACATTGGATTACCCCACAGTCAACTTACTGGAGAAATAAAGGCAGTGAGGAGAACCCCTGGAGTTCAACTGATTGAAATAAACAATAAAACCTAGCATGGATGAATGTGACTCCTTGTGTCTTCATACACAAGCAATAAAAGAAACTGCTAAATCTACTGCAGGCTTGAATCTAGGGCTGAGATTTGTGGCTAGCCAGAAACCAAATCCAAACCAAGCCCTGGCTCCCTCCCAAATGAGCCTGAATTTCATGACTTGAGCTTTTCTAACACTCTTGCTTATGTAGGGCCTGAAACTAGCCAATATCCTCATGGTAAGTTTGGTTTCCTTCTAGCTCTGAGGGCCAGGGAATGGCAGAGCAGAGCACAGAGGGCTGTTTGTCTTTTGCAAGCTGTCTTCAGCTCCATAGATCAATCTGCAAAACTCAATTCAAGGCATGGATGGCCCTGCTGCCCAACCACTCCAGCACTGCTTTGGACCCTGCTGCCTGTGCCCCACACAATGTTCATGCCAAGGAGCATTAAAAAACCAACAAACCAACAATTAAAAAGAAAATGGTAAATGTTGCTTCTTAAAGGTATTCTGACATCCAGCAGAAAAAAAGACACGAAGATGAGGAGGAGAGGGAGAAGAAAAGGGCAAAACAGTTCCCAGAATGAAAAGCAGAGACGTGTGCCAAACAGTTTTGTCTGGAGCAGGACCAGGTGGCAGGAGGATGCTGCAGCTAGGAAAATGCTCAGCTTTCCTCTCTAGCAGATGTGTCTGCAGAGCTGCAATTTGTTTGGGTCAATTATGGTACCCTGCAAGATTTGCTGAAGCAAAACTCCCTCAAAGGTTAAATTATTTAGCATGGCAGAAAAGAAGAGGAGAAAATTAGGTTCAAAGTTACCTGCTAGAGAGTGTTTTGATAGAGGGGAGTTAATCTGTAGGGAAAGAGGCATAAATAAAGCTCTAGATCAAAAATTTCTTAAGGTCTGGCTGCTAATCTCATGCTGCAGGGATTACACAGGTAATCTGAGCAGGCAGGTCCCCATCTGATGTTAACAAGGCTGTGCTCTTCCCATGGATTTCGAATAGTAGCTCTGTAGCAGACACATGGATTCTGGTGAGCTGGAACTGCCTGGAAACCTGGGACATGGCGATGTAGTAGCACCCAGAAACCAAACCTGCCACTCTCAAAACAGGGACATGAGTAAGTCACTGCAGGGCTTGCTCTAGGATGATACCTTTGAACTGACATTGGCCAGGATAGGCAAGAAAGCAGGGAGCTACTGTTATATTTCTCATTTACCCACCCACAACTCATCAGCTGGCTTCACCAAGGTGAAGAAATGTCAACAGCAGCCTCTTCCCCAGCCCAGGCTAGGGGCTGAACAGATTCAACTCATTAGCTTGGTGGCACTGTTATCTGTCTTTTCTTCCTAGCCCTCCACTTGCTGCCTGGGATATTACAATTCACTCCCATCTTTCAGCCGCTTCCCCTTTGTTCACCTCGCTTTTGTATTCCCCCTTTCTTTTGCAAATACTCCGGCGAATGAGCTCCCCAGCAAGAACAAAGGCATTTAAGGCTGATGTTGCTACCCTGCAGGAAAATGGGATTTGAATCTATCGCTGTGGATAGGGCTTGGAAATATTTCCTAGAGGAGGCTTTTGGTTTGGTTTATTTTGCTGACAGTGGCCACCCAAAACACCTCACAAGTTTGGGCTGATTCAGATGAAATTGCTTTGGTTGGGGGAGAAAAAGGCAGCGGTGGGTGGGAACAACGATGTTTGTCTTTCACATTTAGTGAATAAAATACTTCTGGGCTTTCAGCTGCACTGAGATTTATATTTGCTCCAGTTTTATACAGCAGGTCTTTTAAAGCCTCAGAAATTAAAACCACATTAATTGGGTTAAAAAATTACTCTTCCCCCCCCCCTCCTTTTTTCCCCCCCCTTAATCTGACTTTCATTTTTCTTCAATAATGCAAGAATTATTTCCAGTTGAAAGGATTTATTCTTCCTATTCTTGTAACAGTTATATGCCATTAATGGCTTGTAAGAGCCACATTTAGCCAATGAGCTCACAGAAATAAACCATGTGATTGGCAAAGACAACTCTAATGAGAAAGACTTCCAACAAATTGACCACAGATGAGATAAAAGGGCAGGATAAGTAAAAGTGCTATATAAATTACTGTCACCTTTCACTTCAGCACTGCACTCAGTACTCATACCTTAAGTAGTGTCCACTTCTGGGATCCTCAATTTAAGAAGGACATTAAGAGAATTGAATGTGTCCAGAGAAGGGCAACAAGGCTGGGGAGGGGTCTGGAGCACAGCCCTGGGAGGGAGCTGGGGTTGCTTAGCCTGGAGAAGAGGAGGCTCAGGGGAGACCTTATTGCTCTCTACAGCTACCTGAAGGGAGGTTGTAGCCAGGTGGGGCTTGGTCTCTTCTCCCAGGCAACCAGCACCAGAACAAGAGGACACAGTCTCAAGCTGTGCCAGGGGAAGTTTAGGCTGGAGGTGAGGAGAAAGTTCTTCCCAGAAAGAGTAATTGGCCATTGGAATGTGCTGCCCAGGGAGGTGGTGGAGTCACCATCACTGGAGGTGTTCAAAAAAAGGATTGGACGTGGCACTTGGAACCACGGTTTAGTTGTCAGGAGGTGTTAGGTGACAGGTTGGACTTGATCTCTGAGGTCTTTTCCAACCTTATTGATTCTATGATTCTGATCCTGATTTTTCCAGGGAAATCAGTAGCAAAAATCCTCCCCTGCTCACTAGGGAAAGGTATAGGAAATTGAACTTCTCAGTCTTCTTCTTACTTAGCAGAGTAATTTTGAGCATCAGAGATGGCTTTTCTGTCTCTTCATGTGCTGATTTTCTCTCCCTGTCTTGTACCTTGAATCCTGCACTCCTGAGGATTTTGGAGTGATCCATAAGGGACCTAGGCTGGGGCCCTGAGCATGAAGGCTCACAGCAAGCACATCATCAGGGATGGGAGTAAGAGAGAAAAATATCAACTCCAGAGACAACTGGCTTGGAAAAGGGGAATGGTTGTCTGTGGACCTATCCAAGAAGAGAGATGCCTGCACCAGGAGCTTGAGTCTGGACTGGGAAGGGGCAGAATCATCAAGGCCACCCTAGCATGTCTGCTCTGGAAGACAACCTGTCTGCAAGGAACCCATTGGCACCTACTGAGGTCTGCCAGAGGGTTGTTTGGGGCTTTTGGAAAAGACTTCCTCAGTTTCCAATGGTGCATATCTAGGGGAACAAAAAAGAAAAGAGGAAAAAAAGAAAAAGACAGACTCTTAAACCCATCAGGAGTCAATACTCAGGATGACATGGATCAATGTGTCCATCCAGGGAGAAAAAGACTTCACACACTGCTCTCACTTAGCAGGAAGGCTGGTGTGGAGGAAAAGGCAGGAAAGACTCTTAGGGAGTGTTTCCAAGCCTTTGGTTTTCATGCTGCCAAGAACATTTTCTGCACTGGACAGGGGTGTGCAGTGCATGTTAAACAAGGCCTTGCAACAGCTATCTGCAGGGATTGTATCAGACTGCATGATAAATCATTTCAAATAAAGGTATGGGATGATAACCAGAGACTTCAGGCTTCAATCTAATTAGGCATCTGGGAGCAATGCCAAGCTGCTGGACAAACAGGGGGTTGAGCTTTATAGCCAGTAGCTCCATTTAGGGCACATCCAGACCTCCCAGCCCGTGTGGGTATGACACTGTGGGGCACTGTGGAGGTGCCTAGCAGCATTAGTGACGGTGGTGGTCTCGGTGGGGAGGGATGGACAGGGTAAGTGCACTGCCTACCCTTAGTGCAGTGTACAGGGGAACAAAAATCACCTTGTAATAAGGCTCCAGCAGCAGGAAGCTTGTATTTCTTCTAGTGGCACATCAAGGCCCATGACATCATGCCTCAGTGTCATGGCCCCACATCATTTTATGATGAGGTAATTGGGTCAGCCACAGAGTAAGGGCCCTTTAAATCAAGTGGCGAGAGGCAGGGGCTGTTTCTGATGGAATGACAGCCCTTGGGAGAAGGTGCCACTCACAGCCTCCAGAATGGATCTGTCATGCAGCTGCAGGGCTCAGGAGGGAGGAGGCAAAAAGTACCAAACCCCAAAACCCAGGTGTTTGTAGCTTGTCCTTGCTTGGAGGCAGCCAGTTGCTTAAGCATTTCAGGGAGAGAAGAGGAGATGGAGAAAGGGGAAGGGAAAGAAATACTCTTTGGTTTTTTGCAGAGACAGACAGAAATGAGAGAGTCCATTAGATGTTAATAAATCATCCTGCAGCACTGCAGGCAGACAGGGCCAGTTCCTTCACTCCAGGGCTGGCAGCACTAGGCAGAGATGCCCATTCATATGTGTCTAACATAGACTGCAATGCTGGGCAGTAACGTGCCAGACTGTGTGGAGCTCTCCCTGCTGCCCCAAGGGCTTCCTCAGGGTCCACCAGAGCAGCACTGGTGATTTAAGGCCAGGGTGAATATGTGACCTGCAAGGTTAGTTAAAGCACTAAAACAAATTGCCAGGGGAGGGTATGGAACCAGCAGCAATTTTTAACAAGAGGTTCAAAATTCTGCCTGCAGCTAGAAGGATGGAGCAAAAAAGAAACAACCAGAAAGTAAAGCCTTGCAAAGTCCTTTTCAAGGCATTTTTTAAGATTTCATGGTTTAGAGAAGCAGTATTGAGAGCTCTGAGCCTCCTTCCACGTATTTGCTGATGCCTGATCAGAAAGAAACAGGAAAAAACCCCAACCTTAAATATTAGAATATTCTTTACATTAAGTCTCTTACTCTCACTCTATTACATGGCCCTCAAATCCCATTTTAGAGGCCTTCCTCCTTCACAGCTCTCAATACATGGTGGGCCAAGAGGCTCTGCCTTCCCCAAGAGAGATGTTTCCAATTGCAAAGGTTTGTAGTGCTTGCATCAGTCTCACACAGCAAAGCCTTGCCTGGTGCAAACATCCTGGCAATGGTCTCCGTTGACTCTCTGCTACACAGACCTACAGAAGTAGCTGAGTCTCAACCTGTAGTCTGGGGACTGTCCTCTTCCAAACCCAGCAGACACAATGCTTAATCCTGGAACAGGCTCTTGGTGCCTCACACAAGGTTTGATGGAGGTGAGTGTCTAGGTAACAACCTGAACTTGTAAATTAAATAGTTTTAACTGGTTGTCAGAACATCCCTCCAGGCTCCAAAGCCTGCAGGTGAACTGCAAGCAAAGCCACTTCATTTTTTAAATCATCTTAGGACTTATAAGTTGATCTTGTGAGTTTTGCAGGGTGGATGCATGAAGGTCTGAGTCTGGCAGAACTGACATGGTGCCAGATCAGAGCCCAGTAACTGAGGTACAAAGTGTTTCCCAGGAGTACCATCACTTCGGGTCTAAATCATTTTGCTGGCAAGGGTTTACTCTGTCACTGGGTGCACTCAGTGCCTCGCAGGACTGAGCTGACAGTGCATCAGCTACACCATTTGCCCAAATGAAGATAATGACATGACAAGCAAAATCAATTTTCATGTGGTCTCTGAGCTGAAATTTGCTTCCAGAGGTTAAAGACACAGGGCAATACCCTTCAGTGAAGCTAAACAATTTATAGCAGCTGAGAATCTATCCTTCAGAGCTTAACTGCTAAGGGCAGGGAGAAATTCATTTTGGAATCCAGTGCATGTTCAGCCAGGCTTACAGTAAATGGGGATTGTGAATCTTTTCAGGTGAAAAGCAGATTATACAAATAAATATACATTGTAGGTTTAAAAGAAAGGCTCTAGGGAAACAG
Organism: Dryobates pubescens; assembly: GCF_014839835.1. Lineage (NCBI taxonomy): Eukaryota > Metazoa > Chordata > Aves > Piciformes > Picidae > Dryobates > Dryobates pubescens. Next base: position 3,115,551 of record NC_071628.1, read on the forward strand.
CTGGATTCAGAAAGAAATTGGTCAGAAAGCAGCTTCTGAAAGCATTGAATATTCTTTGCCATTTCCCAATCGATTCTTAATTCAGAAAGCAAGAAAACAGCCGACACTTCCAAGAGCTGCTTTTGGGAGCACAGTCTGCACAGCAGCATGATTTGTGGGCCTTGCCTGAGTTCCTGGCAGCCACTGCAGATGAATCAGTGGTTTCTTTTTTAGCATCTTCTGTGATAATAGTCTGGCAGCAAGCAGAAGTGCTGCTTTCTTGCAATTCAGCTTTGTAGGATGCTGACCTCTTTGGTAAAGCAGACGTTAAGATTCAAGACCCAAGAAGGCCCTAGGGTAGAGAATATGTCCTAAAATACCCCTGCTGCAGATCAATTTTCCTCTTGCCAACACATTTACACTTTTTTCCCCCCTTCCTTTTTATCTGAGATCAGCTCCAGATTCTCAAGCACTTGGCCAAATGAGTAATACCCTTTCTTTACTGCAGACCCCTGCAGTTTTAACTCCCCGGAATCCCTGCTCAAAAGTACATGCTGCATAAGCACAGGCTAACTCTGGGGTAGGAGAGGACCTGGGGATCAGACAAATTGCCTCCCCTTCAGTTCCCTCAGGGTATTTTCAATCCAAACCTTGCTTTTTTCCCTCCACCTACAAGGAGTAATCTCGGTCTTGCTACTACTTCCAGGAAAATGCATGCACAAGCACTTCTGGGAGATGACTGCTCCCCGGAAATCTCTCTGTCAAACACAATCAAACACACAGATTCCTGGCACAATCTTCTCATTAATTAATAGCTGGACAGTTTGGACCATCAAGGCACATCGCAGTGTGGCACCCAAAGTGCTGGCCAGGGACCTCTTCTTGTGAAAGCTCCCACTAATCTCTTGGGAAGGAGCTTAGACCAACCCTAACAATCAAGCCTCAATGAGTCTTCAGCAGCTAATGAAATCTGGCAAGAAAAAAAAATAGAAGATAAATGGGGAGAGGGAAAAACCCAACAAAACCACCCCCTTTCCAGGGCACAGGGGACTTTTTCGAGGTCTCTGCTTTAGGAGACAAAAGCCCCTCACACACTCAGCTCAGCTTGACGCCATTGACAACCAAATCTTTGCAGCAGATTTCTCTCAGCGTGAATTCCTGTCCCTGAAGTGTGCTTTATCCCCTCTAAATAGCGAACAACAAAACACATTAGCAGAGGAGTCACTTCAGTTCTTGAAGCCTACAGGCTTTATCTTAACACCTCCACATAAACACCAGCCAAGTCCTGCGCAAACAAATCATCTGGAGAAGGGACTGGGGCAGAAACAAACAGCAAAGCGCTAACCAGAGCCTGCTTTTCACCTCTTCCAGCACTCAGCCAGGCACAGGGAATGGATGTTTCCCTCAGGTTGAGTAAAGAGGGTTGAATCGGTGCTTTCTGAACAGGAGTGGAGGTGTTCTTCACCTGCAATTTCTCAGGTTAAGGGTATAAAGGTTGGCAATACACTAGGGCACATGCCCAGCATGGCTCACGTGTTGGCAGGCCTGCCCAAGCATGTGCATACAAACAGCTGCTACCTTGCTTTGCCTTTTCACGTGCTTCAGTGTTTGACGCTTTCTACATGGCTTGCCACAGCAAGGAATCAATAATATTTTCTTGTCTTTGTGTTTACTCTACTTAGCTACTAACAAATAATGGGGAAAGATCTGCTGCAGTTCATCATTTGGCCCAGTGTGTTTGCAAATTCAAGGGACTTCTGATGCTTTCCTCAAACTCTGAATCTAACCCACTTTTGAGGTCTCTCTTAAATGTTATGATGGTCCTTCCCAACTGCCATCATGAAGAAGTCCTGGCAGGTGCTGGCTCCCTGGCCCTCATCTGTCCCTCACAGAGTCAAAGGCTCACACAGTATGCCTTCCCATACATCATTCCCAGCCTTTGCAACTGAAAATAGAAACCATGAGTGCTGCTTGGCACTGCTCCCTCAAAATACTTCCTCCAACTGGTGCTTTGGCCATTCAATGTTTTACTCCTGGGGACAAAAGCCTTTAGTATGTTGAGCCCAGCTCAGTGCCACTGACAGCTGAACCTTTGATTAGTCCCAGTTGACAGCAAGGAAATGATGGCTTCTCTGTACTGTTATTCTGGCCTTCCTGCACAGTCCACCTTGAATCTGACATTATTCAAGGTATCCAAGAACAAAGACATTTGAATTAAACCTTTGGCTTGAGATCAGCTGCCCTGGCTCCTGCTGACCTGCATTTCTCTGCACAGCACAGATAGGCATAGGCAATGGAAAGACAGACACTGTGATTCAGTCTCCTTGTTCACAACCACAGCAAACATGATTTGTTTGTGTGGGGTGCTAAAGACAGGAACTAGAAGGATAAAACCCTGCCTCCTTCTCCTGGTGGAATTACACTGACCCAGAGTCACAGTGATCAGGGCAGTGCAGATATTTGCTCTCTTCCCAGACAGATTTTCTCAGGTGCTCACACACCTTTCAATGGACCTTGCTTGATGCTGTTGGTTCAAGAGGCTTTGGAAGATGCAGTTGCTGAGCCCTTTCACAGAGCTTTGTGCAGTGCCTAGTTACAGTGCTGAGAGATTGTGATAGCACAACTCAGAGGAAGGAAGTCCAGAGATGGAAATGCACAGGAACAAACACGACCTGCATCTCAAACAATGAGCCTGTCCTCTGCTCCCTTGCCAGGAAAAGCCACAGTGAAGTCAATAACTTTCATTCAGCCAAGACCAACACTTCCAGAGCAGAGAATAAACAATTCCTTCCTAAGACATGTCTTTTCCTCACCCTTCCCAACAGCAAAACGACTCGTGTGTTAATCATGTACCTTCAGAACTTAAGTGTCTGCCTTCACCAGCAGTACCTGGGGTTTCACCTGGGATTTCCTGCAGAATCCCCTCTGCAAAGCAAGTGCCAGCTACAGGTGTGAGGCATTTTTTCCTGGGTCTATCAGGATACCAGAATAAAGGCGAGGTCCCCATCCTGATCCTGGAACCATTCTACTTCTGCTCCTAGTCTGGACCTGTAGTCCTTACCAGAAGAATTAGAAAGCTGCATGAGCACTAGAAAAAGCCAGATCCTAATGCACCAGCTCAAGGATTTTCCCCTTAAGCAAGGCAGACACTACAGATGGAAACTTTGGAGTTCAAACAGAACCAAGAATGAGCATTGCTCAGGCAATGGTTTGGATTTTTTCACCACCTCAGGAGCTGACTGACAAAGAAGCAAAGAAATGAAAGGAATAACAAATCCAGTGTCTTATTAGCAAGGAGAAGGCAAGAGTGAAACAATTCTACAAGACTGACAAATTGAAATGAACACAAACTCCACAGCCATGAGCTTTCCAAGTGTCACTTACAGGGAGAGCACTGACATGGAACAGTGCTTTAGATTTGTGCTGTGATCAGAAGCAATGAGAAAATCCAGGCTGTACTCTGCCATTGGCTGAGGTCCATCAGCCTTTGCCAGTTAATTTAGAAAAGCCCAGGATGTTTTGTGTGCAAGATAAGAGTGAACATTCCCTTTTTCCCCCCCCTCTCTTGCTTGCCCACTGGATCCACAAGACTTCTTTAGGGGCTTTATGACAAGGATGTGACTTTTCCAGCCAGTCCCCAGGCTAAAGCTGCTTTCCTCAACCAAATGTATAGGGGTAGCGTGGCAGGGAGGGGAAGTGTCATTGCCAGCACTACTGCCTTCTGTACAGTTACTTCTTCAGAAGTCTCTCCCAGTTTGATGGCCTGTCCTTCATAAAGAAGGACTGATGTTTTTTCTATTCTGATCGTCTACTTAACTGTCCTAAGACAAGGAGATCCTCCAGGCCAAGCAATATCCAACTAGCCAACAGAGCTTCCCTCTGCCTGACACTACAGCTCATTTATGATGTTTGGAAAAGATCTTATGCTGCCCAAAGCCTATTTCAGATGAGATCTGTTCCCTCCAAAGATACCTTCTTCAAAGACAGGCATGGCTTTAAGAAGCATGGGTGTTAATTCTTGTCCAAGCCTGAACATACACAGTTAGATTACATCCACCATGTGAAGTCAGTCTCTCACAGATGTGCCTTTACACAATGATGAGTGGAATTATATCAGGGATAACAATTTCAATACAGACATGAAAGTGGAAGTGAAGGCTGAAAGTGGAGTGAGGGAGGTAACATGAGCCATCAAGCCCTTGAAGAACCTGTCTCATGCATTGTCCAGCTATAAAGGAAAACATTTCCTACATCATATTTTACAAGGATTCAGCAAATGAGTAGGCAATCCAAGGGAAGCATCATCACAAAGCACAAATTCTGGCCCAAGAAGCCACCTAGTCCTACACTTTTTCCTAGCTTTAAATCAGAGATGAGACCCTGTCAGAAATGGACAGGTAACCTGCTAGTTTGCTCTAACCTAGTGTGACTGGTTTCAGCTGAAAATAGTTTGTATTGTATCATTGTGTGGGAAGCTGGTGTTTCACAGAATCACTGAATTAACCAGATTGGAAAAGACCTCTGAGATTGTCAAGCCCAACCCATCACCATCTAATTAACTAACCCATGGCACTAAGTGCCACATCCAGTCTTTTTTTAGACAGTTCCAGGGATGGTGACTCAAACCACTCAATCCATTTGTATGTCTTGGAACAACACAGTGAGCACATCTGCAGCCTGATTTTTGCCAGACCATGGACTAGGGCTTGTGTATACCAGACTTGGTTCATTTAGAGAGACTTTGCTGGGTTATGCAGCAGCTCCATATCTTTTGAAGTTGAAGCACAATGCCCTTTGATAATGGTGAAACAGAAAACTGAAAAACTCATGTCAGTGGTGCAGCTCAAGCAACAGGATTGCTTTCTATTACAGAAACATTCAGGTTGGAAAAGCCCCTCAGGATCACCAAGTCCAACTCAGAACCCTACTCTATAAGGGTCACCACTAAACCATATCCCCAAGCACCACATCCAGACCACCTTTAAACACATCCAGGCTTGGTGACTCCACGACCTCCCTGGGCAGCACATTCCAATCCCTGACCACTCTTGCTGGGAAAAACTTCTTCCTAATGTTTAGTCTCAACCTACCCAGTTTTAGCTTGAGGCCATTCCCTCATGTTCTATCACTAATTACCTGTGAGAAGAGCCCAGCACCAGCCTCTCTATGAGGTCCTTTCAGGTAGTTGTATAGAGCAATGAGGTCTCCCCTCAGCCTCCTCTATTCCAAACTAAACAGCCCCAGCTCCTTCAGTTGCTCTGCATAAGATTTATTCCCCAAAATTTATGTAGTCAAGGAGAGAGTGGAGCAGGAGAGAAGTACTGGCAAAGGAGAAGGACCAGCAAGCAAAGAGACCAAGCTGGTACAAGAACACAGGAGGCATAAGTGGCCACAAACTAGAACGTAGAAATTAGATTACAAAATCCCCCATCATTAAGAGCACAAGGGTTTGGAAAGGGCATTTCATCAGACCTTTTGGGCCTCAGTTCCCAAGTAATATGTTCAAGCCTTGTAGAGGATTAATCTGCAGTTCTGCCATGGATGAGCCTGGCTCCATGGGTGAAGCTATTAGCTGGCAAGGGTAGAGAGAGTTTTTGCAGAAACCCAATGCTTTAGGGATTAATTTAGCAAGAACACAGAAAAAGTTCCTTGCCCTTTTCCCTTACAGTCAACTCTGTCTCTGTCAGCACAAATCTTCCCCTTTCATCCACATCAAAATGTTGCCAGGATAGTAAATAACAAATTGATTTCTCAGAGGACTTTTCACACTTATGAGACTAAGATTAATTCGACCCCGAATTAACACAACAGAACTGGCGGTGCCTGGAGAGCTCTGGAAATTTCCCTGTCAGAACCTCTTTCCAGCTCTTTATGAACCTGCACATCATTTCAAAAGAGTTGAAAACATGATGGTTGTGGTTTGTTTCCCCCCAGTTGCCAGACAGTTGTCTTTATCCCACAGATTTTCTCTGCCCTCTTTCAGCTGGCCTTAAAAAATGGAACAAAATGGAAGTATTAGAGCCTGCCGTGGCTTCAAGACTCAATCCTCCAAACCCTGCTATTGTGTCCAGATGATTTTGCCCACAAGCATTACAAGTAATCCCTGTCTAAATTAAAAGGCAGGTGTGATACATGGATTTTTCTCCCCTCCTTTTTTCCTGTGCTCCTGAGGTATGAATAAAGAGACATTTCTGAGCACAAGTAGATAATCCATGAATAATTTTTCTGCTCTGTGTTCTCTTCCAGATGTAGAGACCCATGTGCAGATTCCTGTGCCTTTGAGCCTCCTGAGGGGATTGGATATGATTGAGGGACAGACTTGTCTTATGCTAAACCTTATTTCAGCTCTTAGACCTGTGCTGGCAGATTTCTCAGGCTGCAGACAAACTCCCTGATGATTTCCCCCATGTCCCTCTCATCTTCCTTTCATCAGCTTTGTCCAAGATGCTTACACAAATTCACTTCTTACTTCACAACTCTTGCAGAGAGGAACAGACAGAGAATTGGTTTACATTTACCCACAGAAATATGTCTCTCTTATCACAGATGTGTATTGCCTCAGGTTTAACTGTGTGGAGACATCTGATTGCACAGGGGAGTATTACCAGATTCTGCTTTGCAGCAGACAGGTCAGAAAAAGTCCAGAGTCTTTCCCTGGCCAATTTACTTTTTACTTTTACAGAAAGAAGTTAGTTTGCATTAGAGGAATAGCAGAACAACACTGATAAGGTATTCTGTCAGTTTTTAAGCTGCCTAATATAACAGAGAATATTAATCAAAGCACAAAAGAGACTCTCATGCTTCCCCAGTCACAAATGTCATTAGAATAACTTTCCAGCTTTAGAAAGTCTTTCCCAAGCTGTATCTTGAGTGGTACTTTCTAAATTAGGTTGAAAGTCTTCCATCTATTCAATTTTCTCACCAGAAAACACATTATTTTAGATTTATCTCAGAACAATTGCATTGTAATCCTTTTTTAACACTGATAGGGAAAGGAAAAGTTTTGGGGGGGAATAGGGGAGGAGTTCTCTTTTGATTTGGTTTTCATCCAGCAATATTCAGATTTGGGTCCTCTTTCACTGTGCTCTAAACTGGGACTTTTAGAAGCCTGAGTGTTCAATGAGATTTGTATTTTTTTCTATGAAATAAAACCTTTACAACTGTTTCAAACAGATCAAGGAAGAACACACAGGTCAAAACACCAAATATGAGGTCAAATCCCTGCTCTGCCCCCCCCAGCACTGCCAAGGGGGTTACCTACAGATTATCCCTGCTCTGCCCCCCAGCACTGCCAAGGAGGTTACCTACAGATTTGCCTTTGACAGAGAACTCACAAGCCCAGAAAAGCTTCACAACAGTGATGAGAGAGTGCCTCAAGAAGGACATTTATGGTGAGAAATGCACAACACAGCACCAAGTACTTTGCTGAACCCTTCTCCCAAATGCAGTCTTGCAACTTAGAGTCAAACACAAAGTGACTCTTCATCTGCAGCAAAAATTGCTATCAGCCTGACAGACCAGGACTGGTAATATTTGCTTCCAGCTTTCTCTGTACTTATCATAGAATGGTCTGGGTTGGAAGGGACCTCCAAAAGTCATCCAGTCCAATCCCCTCTTCAGGCAGCAGGGACACCCTCCCCTAGATCAGGTTGCCCAGAGCCCTGTCAAACCTCACTTTGAATATCTCCAGGGATGGGGCCTCAACCTGTTCCAGTGTTCCACTACCTTCATGGTAAAGAACCTGTTCTTAACATCTACTGTACTGACTGAAAAGATGATGCTGCCCCAGGTCACAACATTATGCAAAGATATATACCAGAGGAAGCACCTCACTGCTTGCTCTCCCCTAAGTTTTAGTCCCATTTCTTGGGGATTTGTGCAAATACCCGCTCATGCAGCCATCCAAGAGAGCAGCAGGACTCCAGAGACAGAAAACACAACAACTGGCTTTGCATAAGGGTTGCCAACTGCAGAAAGAAACCTTGGGAGCTGATACACAAAAATATTTCTCTTCATACTCATTTATAGTCTTCAGACAGCCTGAGGAAAGTCAGCACGCGCACAAAAAGTCCATTGCATCTGTGGCTTTCCCTCTGACTGCAGCTTGCTAACAACAACGTTCACACCACCCCCAAATCCTTGGAAGGTTTTACCACTCTCTTTACTCTATGTGGAGGGCTTGTGAGGTCATCAGCTTTGACACACACACAAAAAATGTCTGAATTCAGCACGAGGGAATTTTGCAGCTCGGTTCATTTGGGAGTCCGCCAGTTGAGGGAAGGAAGGACAGATCTCATTTTAAGATGTGTTTATTTGCAATCCTTACACCTACACACACGCTTGAGTATTAATGTGGGTATCATAAACAGCGCTCTGTGCACTCCTGTTTCTCTGGGAAGAAGCTGGGCAGAAAGGAAATGACAAAACCTGCTCTAGAGTCCCTACCATGCTTAGAAAATTGCTATTCCAACGGTGAAATAATCCTTAGACTACTCCTGGATACCACAGATGAAAATCATGGGTGCCAATGTACCAGCAGAATGTGTCTGAGTGTTAATTTCTGTACAACATTAACACCAACAAATTACCTTTGCTCATGCTTGAACCAGACCCACTGGTCTACATCATCAGGGCACCTCCACCAACCAGAGGCACACTTCCTCCTCAGCCATCGGCACTGCCATCAGCAAGGGTAGCTGCTAACACTTGGCACCTGGTTATTGGTGTTTATTAGTGGAATTATTTCATGCTGCTTGAGTCAGCCCTACTGAGAGCATGGGTACGAGGAGGTGTACTACAGCATGGCACAAGCCAGCTTGGTCAAGGCTCTGTTGCTGTGTATCAAGCCAGAGCATCATTTGCCTGTGAAAGTAAAGATGATTTGAAGCTGATGAGAGGGTCTGGGTTGGTGACCCTTAGGAACAAACAGTAACTAGAGGTGCTCACAATCAGGCTAACACATGACTCATTTAACATTTTTCCACAGTATGGGGAGAATGGTCACCTGAAAAAAATCAGGAGAACATCAACAGGTACTCAGAGTCTGACTCCTTCTGCACTTTGGAAACCCTCAGGAGAGACCTCAGCTGCAATTTAAGGGACTTAATTATTGTAGACACTCCTGGGTGATTCTGTGAGAGCCAAGAAAAGACACATTTTCCTTCCCTCCCCCAGTCTAAAATGAAGCAAACACTTGAGCAGCTGAATCCAAAGAGAACAATAACAGGAAGACTTTTCCAGGGGTCCATTTTAAAGCACCCTGTGGAGCCCACTAAATAAACAATGCTCTGTGCCTTGCAGTTTCCCTAATTCACCACTATATATTGGTGCCATGGTTTAGCTGATTAGATGGTGTTGGATGATAAGTTGGACTCGGTGATCTCAAAGGTCTTTTCCAACCTGGTTAATTCTATTCTATATTTTGATAATTAAATTAGCAACCTTTTGATGTGAGATTTAAAGTGAGAGAAACAGAACACAGAAAGGCAGGCAGGAGGGAAAGGGGGGAAAAATTGAAGCCACTTCGTACAACAACAGGAACCTGAGACACCCATGCATATTTCTTCATCAAACTAGTGGTACATCGTGTTGCAATTAATTCTGAGAGCTAAAAATGTTAAGTATTGATTCCAATTAGCCCTGAGCTTTAACTAATTGTTTTCTTTCCTGAAGATCTCCTATGTAAAAAAGCAGTACAGGAGGCTGTGTCGTGCAGAAATACAACAGGCAGCAAGAGCAGAGCAGCTTTGGATGCTAAAGGAGAATGCAGTGTGTTCAGTCAGGTTGGGAATTTCCCCCTGCTTGTTATTTCATTCTGTGCAAAACAAATTTGAATTTGATTTGATTTTCAGCAGTATTCAATCTGTGCTCTCAAGGAAGAGCCAAACCATCCAAATGGATAGTTCTGGGAGTTTTCTGATGAGCCCATTGACAAAGAGAGAAAAATTACATGGCTACAGTTGCAGACCCAGAAGACCTGCCCAGTGGCTGGGATGTTAGTTCAGGTCTCAGGGCCTCTACACTGATCTCCTCCCAGTGCTAGAAGCCTCCTGAGATACTGAGTCCATGCAGGATGGTACCTCAGTCGCAGGAAGCACTTTGCTATCCAGAGTCATCTGCCTCTTTGCTCTCCTCTGCTGCTTCATTCTGCAATTTGAGGTCCAGAACCATATGGGAGGTGACTGAAACCATGTTTTCTCCTGAATGTGTGTCAGGGCAGGTGTGTAATTCAAGCTACCAATATGAACTTCATGCCTTGCAGTTTCAAAAGGCTTAGGCCAGGCCACAGGTGTTGCAAATCCCCAGAGCTTCATTGACTTCTGCACCATGGAAGGAGCCTGCATCTATTTTCTGCTCACCATGACTACAGCAAATTACCAAGCAAGCCCTGGCACAAGGTGAGTAATTATATAATTAGCAGTGATTCAGACAGATGGATCTTGCATGTGGATGTATGTTTAATGAGAGAAAGCACTGGAGGACAGGGATCTGATTTGAATTTAAGTCTCCCTCAGCTATTCTGCAAAGGCAAAGCCCATCTCCACGGCAGCATTCACACGGGCTGGCCCTTTGCAGGACAGCAGGGAATTAAGGCAGGTGAAGAAACCCATCTGAAGTTTCCACATTAGTGGCTCAAGTGCTCAGCTGCTTCATCTCCTGGTTGCAGTTTTCCCAAGACCATTGTTCTCGTTATAAACAGGCGACTCAGAAATATTGCAAAAGATTTCAAATAAAGCATTCCCACCCTGTCCCCTGCTGCTCCCTTCCCAAAACACAGAGATGCTTAAACCCAACCAGATGTGCTGCATAAGGCTGGGTTGTGATAAAATCCTCAGAGGGCTCTGGCTCTCTCAGCCTGTCCTCGAGCATTAGAAGCGGTCAATTCATTTCCATAAGTTATTATGCAAACTAGCCTGACAGGCCAGGGTGCTAGGGAGATGATTGCCCTTCTCTAATGTGACTTTCACACTCTCCTGATGATGTACAACTTTAATAAACAGCATAAGAAGAAAGTTCAGCTGAGTTGGGCATGTGGTGCACAGCTCAATCCCATTCCCGCCTCGGGCACTAATTTAAAGCATATCCCAGGATGCTGATAGCCATCCGCTGAGCTGAGAGCTGGTGAACACACACACAAGTTCATGCACTGGGAGGTCAGAAGCAGGCAATGCCGATTTGCATGACGATTCCTAAGCGAGCTTCATTTCCAGCACAAAGGGGCACTTAACTGGGTTGATAAGAAGACACAAGGTAATACTAATTGGTGCTGTAGTAGTGCTTTAAATCACTTAAACTTTTAAGTAAGCACTTTTCCTGCCGTGTTTTACATCTGAGGAACTCCCAAGTGGCCCAAAAGGTCTTCAATACAGCGCAGACACTCTGAATCTCAAGGTGTTATCGGGTAGTACCAGATTCAAAACACCACTGCCAGCACACTCCTGTTCTCCTAAGGCTTTGACCAGTCTTCAGCAGAAGCGAAAATTACCCCATGGCTCTTCACAGCCCTTTCCAAAGCCCCAGGAAGCACAAATAAATACATTATAACTATACCCAAACTACCCACATCAGCCCAAGTACCCTAAGGGCAGGAGGAGAAATTGGGCATGAGAGAGGGAACAGGAGGTGACAGAAAAGGAGAGAAGAAAGTAGCATAAGTCCAGTATCTGCTTGTAATTGCTCAAATTATCTGAACTGCCCATTCCTCATAGTCCTCCTCTCCATCACCTCATCATCCAAACCTAATATTGCTAAATTCTATGTCTGATCAGGTATAAAGACCTCCAGGACAAAGCACAGGCTCTGCACAAGGTTTCCCCTTCCCCCCCACCAGCACCCTCCCCTCTACAACCAGCCATGCAGAAGGCTTCCATTTGTCAGAGTGATTCAAATCCCTCATCAAAATTCAGCCAAATGGTGTTTGTGAAGTGACAACCCTCCTTTGGGTCATTATTATGGAAGGAAATAAATTGGAAAGCGAGAAGGCAAAGACCCAGGTGAATGGTCACAAAAAGGGATGAACGCAGCGAGCCCAGCGCTGCCCTGCGCTCATCCTCAGTGCTTTAGGGAGCTATCTCCTCTTGCCAAAAAACCACAGCTCCCTTAAGGAGAAGAAAAGCTTCTGAGCTTCCCATTGAGAGAAGAGAAAGAAATGGTTTCATAAAAGAACAGCTGATTTTTCACTCTGGCACCAGTAGCACCATGGTATCACCTAATGCAGGAGCTGTTCTGAAGAAACTATGTTGAGGAAAGGTCAACGCTTCAGATTTCATCTTGGATTTTGGGTTGGGTTTTTTTTGTGTGTGTGTGTGCTGTGGTCCTGACATCTGAGCAACACTACAGTGGGCATTATATATACATAGATGGAAATCACAGAATCAGTCAGGTTGGAAGGGACCTACAAGATCATCACGTCCAACCGATCACCCACAAAAGAGTGATCAGTCTTGACCAGAAGCTGAGACTACCCCTTGGCTCCTCACAGCCCTTTCAAAAGCCCCAGGAAGCACAAACAAGACATTATAACTATACCCAAACTCCCCACATGGGCCCAAATACCCTAAGGCCAGAAGGAGACACCCAAATAAGGGCCCTTGTGCCCAGCCCAAGAGAAGTGATACCAAGTGGACAGAACTGATGGGGAAAAAGAAAAGGGGAAATCAAGGTGGGCTGCCATCAGGGCACAGCAATGAGGATGTTTCACTTTCTCAGGTATAAAAGACCTGCCTGCTTTAATACATAATCTGTAATGAATCACAGTGGGTGAAGTCACAGATGCTCAAGCTGAGGGGCAGGGAGAGTTAAGATCACAAAACCAGCTCATGCTGTTCCTAATGACAGCATTTGCTTCACATCACATTGTACTGAGCCGTGCAACATGCAACTAAAACAATTTCCAAGCAGTCAATTATTTCTTTGGATTTTTGTTGGTTTTCAAAATTAAAAACTTTAGTTCTTTTGGAAGACTCTGAGCTCTAGTGGAGACAAAAAAAATTACAAAAGAAGTTCAACTAAAGTTCACTTAACCCCTACACCAGACTTTTTTCTCCTGAGTCCCTTTTGAAAGGGCATCCTGACATTTGTGAGAGAAAGTATGCAGAGATGAGAATGCCATTACTTGCTTTCTCCAGTTCTGAGAGCTCTCAGTTGTGAGGAAAGAGAGTAGGTGCTGCACAAAACAGGGAGAAGAGAATGAACAGCAGAGACAGGAGACAACAGGACAAATGACAATTGGGCAAAGAGATAGAGGAAAAGAGCCAGCAGTGTGCCCAGGTGGCCAAGAAGGCCAATGGCATCCTGGCCTGCATCAGGAACGGTGTGGCCAGCAGGAGCAGGGAAGTCATTCTGCCCTGTGCTCAGCACTGGTTAGGCCACACCTTGAGTCCTGTGTCCAGTTCTGGGCCCCTCAGTTTAGGAAAGATGTTGAGTTGCTGGAAGGTGTCCAGAGAAGGGCAACAAAGCTGGGGAGGGGTCTGGAGCACAGCCCTGTGAGGAGAGGCTGAGGGAGCTGGGGTTGCTTAGCCTGGAGAAGAGGAGGCTCAGGGGAGACCTTCTTGCTCTCTCCAACTCCTTGAAGGGAGGTTGTAGCAGGGTGGGGATTGGTCTCTTCTCCCAGGCAAGCAGCACCAGAACAAGAGGACACAGTCTCAAGCTGCACCAGGGGAGGTTTAGGCTGGATGTTAGGAAGAAGTTCTTCATAGAAAGAGAGACTGGCCATTGGGATGTGCTGCCCAGGGAGGTGGTGGAGTCACCATCACTGGAGATGTTTAAGAAGAGACTGGATGAGGCACTTGGTGCCATGGTTTAATTGATTAGATGGTGTTGGGTGATAGGTTGGACTTGATGATCTCAAAGGTCTCTTCCAACCTGGTTAATTCTGTATTTTGTAAACAGGGAGAGACGATTAACAACTGTAGGCACCACAGGCTTGCATGGCAGCTCACCAGCAGCTGCCCAGCTCGGGCTCAGAACATCAAGCCTGGTAAACTGGAAATCATTACATTATCTTTGCTGTTTGAAAGAGCCAGAAAGCTAAATAAGGATGAAAAATTCACAAGGGAGGGGAAAAGAGCCACAAGCCAAGTGATGTTAATTGTTCTCTATGTTTTGATCTTCCTTGTGGCACAAAGGGCACAGAAGAAAGCCAGCTGATCAAGAGGGCTGTGCTTCACACCTTGGGGTTTTATCTTCCCCAAGAAGGTGAAGACAGGGAAAAAAGGTCTGACAGCAAAGCTCCCTTATCTCTCACCCCTCTCTCTTTTCTCTCTCCTGTCCTGAGGCTATCTGGGGACATTTATATCCAAAAATATACAGACACATCTGAGAAAAAAAAAAAGAAAGGAAGAAAGTAGTCCTGAGGATCCTATATCATTCATCAAAGAGACAGCCTATGCTCCTTCTGATGACAATGGTGCTAATCTTATCCCCTGGCTGCTGCCCAGGGGTGACATAATGCTTAGAAATGTGTGTTTGTTTTAGTGGCTATTTACTGCAGGAGGGGAGGGGGGAGAGAAGGGAAGGCAGGAAACTGGCTGGATTTGTGGGCACCACAGACCGGATCCTTGGTCTGTTGCAGTCCATTTGCTCTGTGTCACTTAAGATCCATCAATACAGATCAAGCAGAGCACGAGGATCCTTGTGCAAAGGACCTCCTCTACAACTACCTGAAAAGAGATTACTCTATCAGGTGACAGAATGAGAGGAAATGGCCTGAACCTGTGCTAGGGGAGGTTTGGGTTGGAGATCAGGAAAAAATTCTTTACTAAAAGAGTGGTTAGGGACTGGAACAGGCTGCCCAGGGAGGTGCTGGAGTCACCATCACTGGAGGTGTTCAAGAAATGTGTGGACATGGCACTTCAGGATATGGTTTAAGGGCCATGGTGGTCTTGAGAGGGCAGTTGGACTTGATGATCTTGGAGGTCTTTTCCCACTGAAACAATACTATGACTTTTTGAAGCCCTTTTGAATCACAGGTAGATGGGAGCTGTGCACACAAGCAAGAATGACACTCAGCACCTGGACTCAGGGGACCCCATCGAGCAGCAAAAGGAGATCATCTCTTCCAGCCTTCATTTACTTCAAAACTGGCTTTGTTCCTTCAGCATGAACTCTGGAGTGCTTGAAGAGCAACGGGGCCTGCTCTTTAAGCATCACTATGGCAAAAATAAGCTGTTAACTTATGGAGAGACATTGGTCTGCATGAACTTCACTCTAAATTAAGAATGCTGCCATCAGAAATCCCAAATGCAGGCATGCTGTACTTATGCAAAGCAGAGCCAGATTCCTAATAGGAAAATTGCTTCAGCATCTTACCAGGTTAATCTATGCCACTATAAAGCTTTCCTGCCAAATATAGGCCCCTCATCCAGATCTGTGTAGTCAAACCAGTTGTTAAATTCGCAGCCAGCTCCCAAACCACTTATCAAAAGCTAATTTCAGAGCACTCAGATCCCTCCTGGCTCCAGCATGGGGCTTTCTTAGAGCAGATGGGGAGGAGCTGCCACCCTGCCTGCTCCAAGGATGGGGAATGCAGAGACACCCACCTCAGTCACGGTCCACGCTAATGCCACCACAGCACAGCCTCTCCAGAGAGAATGAGAGAAACCCAATCCTTGTATGCATCTGAACTCAGGTATTGAACTCATGTTCGTGTATTTGTATGCACACAGATAAATGTATGTGAGCACACACATAAATACATATATATATATATGTTGTGCTACTGTCTGTCACATCATGATGGGTAGTCTGTAGCTTCAGGGACCATCAAACAGGAAATGAGGTTTGCACTACTTGTCCTGAAGCAGATAAATAGGGACTAAGGAGCCAAGTGAAACCATTCAAAACTATGGACATTGAAAAATGATGCACATTTCATGCAGATTTTGCTAATCCATTGGTTCCTAATTACCATGTGAGACCAGAGGACACTATTTTGAAACCTCACAATACAACAAATTAATCACTGTTACAAAATGATTTAAGCTCTGCGGTGTTCACAACCAATAAATATCCAGAAGGCACAGAATGATTGCCTCATTAAATCTAAAATAAACATTTCATTTGGTGCCTCACTGTCTTGATACGAGGAAAAGGAGACCCCACACAGAGCTGCACCCAAGGATGTTGGCTTTCAAGGCAAATACCCTCACCACCTGCCCTCCCCAGTTCTTGCACTCTTCTTTGATGGGCAGGGCAGCAGTTACCAAGATCATAGAACCAGCAAGGTAGGAAATGACCTCAAAGATCATCAGGTCCAACCTATCACCCAACACCCCATGACTACTAAACCATGGCACCAAGTGCCACGTCCAGTCCCCTCTTGAACACCTCCAGGGATGGTGACTCCACCACCTCCCTGGACAGCACATTCCAATGGCTAACCTCTCTCTCCATGAAGAACTTTCTCCTCACCTCCAGCCTAAACCTCCCCTGGCACAGCTTGAGACTGTGTCCTCTTGTTCTGGTGCTGCTTGCCTGGGAGAAGAGACCAATCCCCTCCTGGCTACAACCACCCTTCAGGTAGTTGCAGAGAGCAAGAAGGTCTGCCCTGAGCCTCCTCCTCTCCAGGCTAAGCAACCCCAGCTCCCTCAGCCTCTCCTCACAGGGCTGTGCTTGAGGCCTCTCCCCAGCCTCGCTGCCCTTCTCTGGACACATTCAAGAGTCTCAATGACACATCATTCCCTTTCTCCTTCAAAGGGATCCTGGATGTGCTATTGTAATATGGCATATCTGGGTGTCTAACCTTACCATTGGGAAGGCCTGGAGCTAAGTCTAATATAAGCAATGAAGTACTGGGAGACCCTTCAGAGCGCTGTCAATTGACACCAGGATTCTGGAGCTGAACTCTTTGCAAACAGTCTGTGAGGAGCAGCCTCTGCCCTAGGAGCCTTGCAGCTACCCAGATTAAAAAATAAAAGCTGGAGGGAAGCAAAGACAAGGAGAGCAGGACATAACACCAAAAAGACATTCCATGCCCTGACTCTAAGAGTCACCACTCTGTTCCTGCTCAGTATCTCCACCAGTATGAGCCCAGGAAAAAGAATTCACCCTGCTAATTCCTGGCTGCTAATCACAGAGGGGCAATATGCCGGGGTTCCTTCTTCTAGAAGGGCTATTTTTCTTTTAGGAGGAGTGTTTTCCACCATGAATTTCATTGGAAAAGCAGAGTGAAAGGATGTGAGTGAGCCAACTTCTTCAGTTACAACTCTGGCAAGATTAATAGCTTGCCTCATTGTCCTAGGCTCCACAAAGAGAAGCGGGCTGGATAAACTCTGACTTATTGCCTTATCCTCCCCTTGCCTTCTTGCCTTTCAGAACAGCTTTGCCTGGCTTTGGCCAAAGAGTCTGATATGACATGTAAAAATAAAATTACTTTTTTTAGTTCTTTGAATGCTTTTTGTAAGACTTTTCAAATCTGGCTTAAAAGTAGGGCAGATGAGAGAGGGGAAAAAAAAAACACCCAACTAAATAAAATCATAATCCATCCTTCAAAGAATAGAAACCAGACTCTGAATCCAGGCTGTTTTCAGTACACAGGCTGCAGAATGTTGCAACACACACACACACAATCTCCTCAGAACACTAATCTGTGCCTAGCAATTCGATGAGATAAAAATTTGATAACGCATTGGCTGGCTGTGATTGCTCAGGGAAAAAAACTTCTCCTTCATAATAATCTTATTATAGGCTACTAGAGCTATTTTTGTGCCTATCCTTCATGCAGAGCAATTTATTTTTATGGCTAGTAAAAGGAAATAAATTTCTGGGAAACGGCTCCTCAGTGAATTGGGGTCTGTGTAGCTCATTTTACGTTTATAGATAAGCAAAAGGTCAATTGAATGTTATGTCTTTTACTGCATGGCCTGCTAAGGCTTCACCTAACAGCAAGAAATAAGACAACTGCCCTGCAAGTTCCTTCCAGGAGCCTTCTCGGAGGGGAGCCTTCTCTTTTGCGAGGCTGGAGCGAGACATGGAAGAGCAGCCACTTGTCACAGGGCATTTGTCTTGCTTGTGAGGTTTAATGGAGTGCACAAGATTAAATGTAAGTAGATACTGCTGTTGTGAGGAACCTCGGTTAAGAAAGGCAGAGAGCCGGGAGCCTTGCCGTCGCTTCCCATCATGCACACGTACACCAAGAACGTTCAGTTACTAGGCAGTGCTCACTGGCTTCTGTGGAGCTGCCACCCCTGCTCAGAAGAAGCTGCAACACAGGACAGCATATTCCCCTCTCATGTGTGCTAGAGGTAAAGCTTGCAGAGTCACAGAAACATGCAGGTTGGAAAAGCCCCTCAGGATCACCAGGTCCAACCAAGAACCCTATTCTACAAGGGCCACCTCTAAGCCATACCCCCAAGCACCACATCCAAACCACCTTTAAACACATCCAGGCTTGGTGACTCAACCACCTCCCTGGGCAGCACATTCCAATCCCTGACCACTCTTGCTGGGAAAAACTTCTTCCTAATGTCCAGTCTCAACCTACCCAGTTGTAGCTTGAGGCCATTCCCTCTTGTTCTATCACTGATTACCTGTGAGAAGAGACCAGCACCAGCTTCTCCACAACATTCTTTCAGGTCTCCCCTCAGCCTCCTCTGCTCCAAACTAACCATGCCCAGCTCCCTCAGTCTTTCCTCATCAGATTTATTGTCCAGGCCCTTCACAGCTTCCTTGCCCTCCCCTGCCCTGGCTCCAGCACCTCCACATCTCTCCTGTATTGAGGTGCCCAAAACTGGACACACAGCACTTGAGGAGTGGCCTCACCAGCACTGAGTACAATCACCTCCCTACTCCTGCTGGACTACAACATTTCTGACACAAGCCAGGAAGCCATTGGCTTTCTTGGCCACCTGGGCACACTGCTTGCTCATACTCAGTTGCTTGTTTATTAGAACCCCCAGGTCCCTTTCTGCCAGACAGCTTAGATCCTTACAGCCCCAGTTTTACCTGCTAAAAGTCAGCCTACTGAATTACATTGCACTCTCTTCCCACTTTGCCTTTTCTAGTGCTGCACTTGGCAGAACAGGGCCCATGATCTCAACTGACCTTTCAGAGGAAGGATTGACGTGGAAATAGTTAATGCAGCAAGTGGCTGCAAAACTCCACAGCTGGTTACTACACTTGCTGGGGAAGAAAAGCAAACAAACACCCAAGCAAAAAACCAACACATGCTTTGTAGAATGAGCTGTGCCTGTGAACACCTAGCAGCACGTTCTTGACATTTGGAATGTGTTCTCAGGCACAATGCTGTGCAGAGGGCAGCGGGTGCCAGAGCCTGGTATTTGTAAGCAGTATTCTGCTTTCTTTGTGAGCAGAAAACAAAACTCCATGCTTAACAGGTCCAAGCAGTTGTTTATTACACATGCACAGTTCTCATTCCACATCCATCCTATCTTCTTTCCAGGAATCCTTGCTATGAGTCCTCTGCTCTGCCCTCAGGCTCCCTTCTCTTTAGGGTTGCCTCATCCTTTTCATGCCCCAGCACCCATGGTCTGAACAAGGGCAGAGCCTATTAGTGTTCACTGAATCCACTGATTCAGTGTTTGTCCAAGGCCAGCTGGAGAAATGGTGCAGACAAAAAGGTCTCAGATATTTTTGGAGAGCTGATAAACCCATCAGTGCATATTTTCTTTGTGATCTGGTTGCAGTGCTGAAATTAGAAAGTCACAACTACCTCTTTCAGAAGTCCTGCCAGCTTGATAAATGCAATGATTCTCTTGCTAATAAAACAGTCTGAGGAGCCTTGTGCTTCCACCTTTGCTCTGATAGGTTTGACCTGAACACTCCTGGGTATAGAGAGACACAGGGAAAGCAAATGAACTATGACTGGCCCCCCCCCCTTCCTGAACAAACCCCAAACTAACCTCACTTTAGATGCAGTTAAATATCACTACAGGGTGTTTAAAGCCTATCTGAGAGGGCATTACTCAAATGGCTTCCTAGCAGGAATTCCACCCTCAAACTTATTTGCACTTGTGTGTGTGTGTGTTGTCCACATGGCTCAGCAGCTGCACCTTTCCTGCTCTCCTTCCTCATTTAGTGTTTGATATCTGAATTATGTGCCAGTTACACTGTCGAAATGAGCTCTTAGAAATAACCTTTTCTTCATCCACTGAAGCAGTTACAATTCCCTGACATAACTCATCTAATCACCACCTCAATGAGCAGGGCTTAATATAAATGCATGTACTGAGCACCTGCTACATGTACTCTTCATTTATCTTACATGGCTTTATATTAAAACCTAGCCTAGACCTTTGATACATTATAGATGACTGCATTCAGGCTGTACACGGTGTAAATTAGGACCAGCCACTCAAAGGACATTACAATTATCTCCTCACCAATACATAGCTTTAATTAAGCTACTGCCACCTGGAGGGATTAACAGCCAGGCCCTGGCCCATATATGGCAGAAACACAAAATGCAAAGCCCTGATTATTTTGGCACCCCCAGAGCACTCAAGCTGTGAAAATGAAAACGCCTTGGAAGGAAGAGTTGGTTGTCCTGGGTGACTCTATTAGCTGCCAGCACAACTGACCATGTGTGCACTGCAGTCAAGAAACTTCCCAAGTGTGAAGTTTTTAGCAGGAGCAGAGCAAACAGTTCACTGTTGACTTGGCTGAGTTGGCTGCATCTCACGTGAGAAGTAACTGGAAGCTCAGACTGTGTTTTACCTCCCTTAGCTCATTCCTTTAAAGGCAGTCTGTAAGTGCCAGAGTTTAGCTTATCTAATCTCTGAGGGGTTTGGGGTTGTTTTTTTTCATTCATCTTATATTCTGCTGCTTAATTTACCAAGAAGTATTCATGTCCTAGAGGAGCAAAAATGGTTGAAGTTTAATGGCCTTGGTTTTCCAGATCCCACCATCAAGGGAAGAAGCCTGGCTGCCACCTCTGCAGATGCCACTGCAGTTTTCCAGCTCT
Source organism: Dryobates pubescens (assembly GCF_014839835.1). Classification (NCBI taxonomy): domain Eukaryota; kingdom Metazoa; phylum Chordata; class Aves; order Piciformes; family Picidae; genus Dryobates; species Dryobates pubescens. The sequence continues at coordinate 3,136,450 of NC_071628.1, forward strand.
GCTCTTAGAACAGTGACCATGACTGATGGTAACAGGTTTCCACAAGGCACACCTGGAACTAAACTTCCAGCTGAAAACCAAGCCCACAAAAGCCTTGAAAGGTTTTGAAAAGGCCATGTGCCCATGCTCAAGTCTTTTCACTTGACTCATTGTCACTGCTGCTGTTGCAGCACCAATGGACTGAACACAAAATCATAGCATCATGAAATTGTTTAATTTGGAAAAGACCTCTGAGATCAACTCAAGACCACCATGGCCATTAAACCATGTCCCAGTGCCATGGCCAGATGTTTCTTGAACACCTCCAGAGACAGTGATTCCATCACCACCCTGGGCAGCCTGTCCTTATCTCTGATCACTCTTTCCTAACATCCAACTGAACCCCACCACCACACTCCTGGTGCAATTTCAGGCCATTTCCTCTCACAGCAGGACCCCAGGGTAGTTTGCAGGCTGCACATTGGCCAGTTGAAGCAAACAAACTAGTTTTATGCACCTCCTTGAATGGCAGAGGTGAATACCTTAACCCTCTTTCTAACTCCAAGGCTCCGTTTCCCACAGGCTCCTTGAGCACTCACAGCTGCCTGTCAGTCATGGCAGGTTGGAGAGGACCTGAAATGTAACTACTCAGAATAACTACTCTGACTCAGCCTGAGGGGGGACACAGAATCACCAAGGTTGGAAGAGACCTCAAAGATCATCGAGTCCAACCTGTCACCACAGACCTCATGACTAAACCATGGCAACAACTGCCATGTCCAGTCCCCTCTTGAACACCTCCAGGGATGGTGACTCCACCACCTCCCTGGGCAGCACATTCCAATGGCTAACAACTCTCTCAGTGAAGAACTTTCTCCTCACCTCCAACCTAAACCTCCCCTGGTGCAGCTTGAGACTGTGTCCTCTGACACCTTGTGGGACTGCCCAACAGAGTGAAGACACTTGTGTGACCTGGAGTTTAGCTTAGCCCCCAGCAACCACAGGAACTCTGCATCAGCCTGGATGCAAGCATGCTCCCTGCCCAGCTCTGCCTCTCCCTTTCCCCCATTCCCCACAGCTGACAGACTGTAAACCCTTTTCTTTAATGATGGGTTTAATTTCATGAAGCTGCACTTATAGGATGTGGAAAAAATGTGATGCAAATTCTCTGGCAATCCCATTTATTAACTATGAGAACTTACTGTGCATTAAAGAAAGAAAAATCCATAAAAGCTCTCAGTCTCAGGGCAATGGACTAAGGAGAGTCACAGATGTAGGGAAAATAAAACCATCTCAAGTGAGACAGACAGACATGTCTTCAAGATTAAGCTCAGCTTATGTTCTTCAGCGCTCAAACCAGGACACATCAAACAGAAGCAACAAGCTGGTTGCTGCCAGAGTGATTCTGCCCCTTGACTCTCCTCTGCTGAGACCCCACCACAAATACTGCATCCAGCTCTAGTGTCCCAGGCAAAAGAAGGACACGGAGCTGCTGGAGCAGGTCCAGAGGAGGGCCACAACTATGATCCAAGGGCTGGAGAACCTCTGCTACAAGGACAGGCTGAGGGAGCTGGGGTTGTTCAGCCAGGAAATCTGCAGTTGTGGGACAGCATGAGATAGAGGACATAGCCTAAAACTACCACACAGGAGAAGAGAAGACTCCAGGGGGGCCTTAGAGCTGCCTTCCAATAGCCAAAGGGATCCTACAGGAAGGCTGCAGAGGGACTGTTCCATCAGGGTGTCTAGAGACAGGACAAGAGGGAATGGTTTGAAGCTGAGGGAGAGCAGAGTCAGACTGGATCTGAGAAAGAAGTTCTTCAGTATAAGGGTGGTGAGAATCTGGAATAGGCTGCCTAGGGAGGCTGTGGATGCCTCCTCCCTGAGGGTGTTCAAGGCCAGGCTGGATGAGGCTTTGAGCAGCTGAGTGGAGTTGAGAGGCATCCCTGCCCATGAAGGGGAGGTTGGAGTAGATGATCTCTAAGGTCTCTTCCAACCTAAGCTATTCTATGACTCTCTGTTTCCATGATTTATACCCTGGATGGGCAAGTGGTGTGGAACTTCTGTGGTTCTAGGAGAGAGTCAGGAGTAATTCAGAAGAGCATGCAAGCAGGGGGCGGGAAATAAAAGAAAAAGGGAAAATAAATCTCTTCAAACACACACACACACACCCAAGACATTTCTTAGCTGTGGATTTCCATGACCAGCAGAACTATGTAAGTAGGACTGTGCTGACCAGCTGCTCTCTGTGGCATCGCTGGAAATTAAATGTAAACCAAGTGATGCTAATGACTTTCTGTTAATTTACAGCAGCATCCCCAGATAGAAAACCTTCTTTCTCACATCAGTGCCTACATGCACCTCTCAGCACTACTGAAATCTGAGTGTGGACTCATCCCCCCAAAAAATGGAGCAGAAAACGCAGCGGCTTCCAAAAGGTTCAGCCCTGCATTTTCCAACATAGACATGATTGCATAAAGGCAAAAGCTGAGGCTGTTCTCATTGTAGTTTGTATAAATGCAATATAATAATCTGCCTTGCCTCACAAAATAATTTTAATTCCATAAGAGGGAAAAAAAAAACCAACTATGAAAAAGGAGGGGAAATTGAAGACAGAGACATGTTACTCTGAACAAATACAAGCAGCTGTTCCAGAAATTGCCAAATTTCAAGTCAACAAATACCAGACATAAACAAGTTGAATGCACTTCCACCTTCGCTAAAGAGACATCTGGCCACACATCACAGAGACCTTAACACCACCAGATGTGCAGAATTCTCCCTGTTTAGCGCAGGACTGGGGAGTCTGTTGCCTGGGGTGGGGGGCTTGGAGGGCATTTTGGGAGGAGTTGTTTTGCTGGGGGGGGTATTGTTTGGGGGTTTGTTTGTTGGGTTTTGTGGGGGAGGTGTTTTGGGAGTTTGGGTTGGGGATTTTTTATTATTGTTTGGTTGGGTTTTGGTTTGTTTTGTTGTTAAGATCTCATTTTCTTTGCTTAAAAAGCAGAGAAGGTTCAGCAAGGTTTCTGAACTGAGATGTTGTCAAACACCTAGCATAAATCAAACTTGACAGGGCAACATGGAACGCTGATTTTACTCCCTTCCAGCACCAGTTTCTACTCAGATCAATATAAATTTCCAACAGTAAACCTAACTGAAATTGTTCCAGCACCATAAACATTCCTTTCATTGGTTTTCCCCCTTTTTCTCCCCCCTCCCCATGCTATTTGGATCAAGCTCTGCAAGCCCTCCTCCATTTAACACTCTGCTTCCCCAAGCAGGCTGTCAAGATGCGATTAATGGTTCAGATCATGCACACCACATTTGCCAAAGACATGAAATCCTCTGTTCAGCTCTGGCTTTGCAAGGCACATTCTCCCTCTGATAAGCTGCTTGCAGCCCCACAGTGCATTTTCACGCCTTGCTCTCCATGAGACCTGCCACATTTCTCCCCAGCAGTCAAGCCACAAGCTGAGGTTTTGGATGGCAGGTGGCCCAACCTTGTTATTGTTTAAACTGCACAACCACGTGGAGGGAACCACACTGGAACCACATTGGCCATGAAAAAAAGAAAAGATGATGTCCCTGTGTTGTTGCAGTTCCTCTTGAAATCGTGTGTAGAAAGTGGATATGTGTGTCTAGGATTGTCTTTATGTACAGAAAAACATAACACATCAGTGTAAAAGACACATCTGGGCTAAGATGGATTTTTGTTGCTGCTCAGACTCCAGGGATTTTCATCTAAGAGTTTTCCTTCAGGCACAATCTAGTAAGTGAGATTAATTGGTGTCTTGGTTTGAGGAGTAACAGCAACAGGAGGTACCCAGACTAAACTGCCACAATTGGAGTGCTTGAAAACAGCAGTTTGGAAAGCAGGTGAAGAAGAGCTGCTGAACTGAACCGCAGCAACAGCCCAGCCCAGGTTTTCATGAGATCCTCTCCCTTCCCAGTCAGGTCAGAAGCAGGAAGAGAGGGAACAGAAAGGATTTTTACTTCTGGACACATACACTTATCTAAAACATCCTCTGTTCCAGAAGGACAGATAATTTAGTGAGTAAGTCCAGCTGGAATAAGCTTTGAAGCTTGGATAGGTATTGCCTGGCCTGATATAAAAGGGACTGAACTCCGCAATTAAAGTTCCAAACATTGATTACAGTAAATTCACTTCAGCTAGGACCTTCATAGGGTTTCTATTTCTGAAGCAGACACAAAGGGAGGGCCAATAATTTGCTGGAGAGCCACTTTACAGCTGCAGAGAGGAAGACTGTGGCACTGAAGGAGAAGTAATTGATTTTTCCTTTTCTTCCTCATTATTGCCCCTCATATCTTTAATGGAAACAAAAATCTGAAGGCCTAACCTGTGCTCTAAAAGCAGTTCCAGATGAGCATTTAAAGACAGAGGAGCCTCAAATATTTAACACCAATGAAAGTGAGGACAGCCCCATCCTCATGCTGCTCAGATAGCTGGATTAAGTTCTGTTCCATGAACATTTGGAGTTCATTCTGCTTCATTTTCACTGATTCTTACACTTCCTAGGAGCCATTTAGTACAAGTTTATTTAGGACCTAAAGTCTCCGAGCCAGAAAAACCAAGCAGCAGCCACTGAAAATGCCTATTTGCTCTTCTTGTTTACCTCTTTGTGTGCAATGGAGGCCCAGAAGGTCACAAGCTTAGAATAATAGAGTCATTTAGGCTGGAAGAAGTACACAAGAGAGTAACTGCAACACTGCAAGCTATTCTGTTGGGAAGCAAGAATGCCTAGTCCCTATTTTTCAAAACAAAAGCAGGTAAAGAACCTTAAATTTATCAAGCAGCAGTTCAAACATATAGAAACAGAGCAGGCTGCTACAGAAATCCTTCTCCTAGCTGGTGGAACTCGTTGCTACAGGGCATGTTACAGAGCAAAGCAGTGAAGATTGCCACTTGTAGCACTTAGCTAGAAACCAAACCAAACACTATTTATGTTCTGCATCTCCTTCGTTTCCCTCAGCCCTTTGGTAGCCTGAGCCAATTCAGGCATTGCAGAAAATCATGACAGGAATGTGGTGAGCTTCCAGCTCCCCCCCCTGCAGTCTCTTTTCCACCCTCCAGTTCCAGGACCTCACCTAGACTAAATGTTTACAGGACAGAAGAGTTGTCAGACACTCATCCTTTGCCATCTGGTGGCAATTTGCACCCCCACCCCTGCCCCTCCAAAATAATCTTTTTTCAGGAGTTCAAACACCAAGTTCAAAGGAAAACCTAAGAATAAACAACATATTTCACCTGGTATTGAAACCCCATGAGAATTTCAGCATTACCTGAGTTTGTCTTGAAACCATAAATCTCTTCAGGTTTACACCAAGGCTCAGGGCTTTGCTGGGACAAACTGAGACTTTGCACAGGTTGTTGGGTTTGGGGTTTTTTCAGACCAGCTTCACATGATCCTCATTAACAGCACTGATGATGTTCTCAGAAGGAGAAAACAGGCCTGAAAATCCTAGCATTGGAAGACACCTATAGCTTCAATCTCAGCCTACATTTGAACTGTTTCTACCCAACTTTCTGGCTCTAACAGGCTGCAACAAATCAGAACGCACCCAAGAGCACCACAGGGTAGAAGCCCAGATGAAGACATGGATCTGGGGAGGCAGATTCATAGGATCACAAGATGTTAGTGGGTGGAAGGGACATCCAGAGATCTTCAAGTCCAACCCCCCTGCCAGAGCAGTACCATAGAATCCAGCACAAGTCACACAGGAGCACATCCAGACAGGGCTTGAGAATCTCCAGGGAAGGAGACTCCACAACCTCTCTGGGGAGCCTGTTCCAGTGCTCTGTCACCCTTACAGTAAAGTAGTTCTTCCTCATGCTGAGGTGGAACTTCCTGTGCTGTAGTTTATATCCATTGTTCTGCTCTGATGAGACCCAACCTTGAATTATGTGTCCAGTTCTGGTGTCCCCAGCATAAGAAGGACACAGAGCTGTTTGAGTGAGTCCAGAGGAGGCCACAAAGATGATCCAAGGGATGGAGAATCTCTGCTGTGAGAATAGAATAGAATAGAACAGAATAGACCAGACCAGGTTGGAAAAGACCTTTGAGACCATCAAGTCCAACCTATCACCCAACACCATCTAATCAACTAAATCATGGCACCAAGTGCCTCATCCAGTCTCTTCCTAAACACCTCCAGTGATGGTGACTCCACCACCTCCCTGGGCAGCACATTCCAATGGCCAATCTCTCTTTCTATGAAGAATTTCTTCCTAACATCCAGCTGAGGCTGAGGGAGCTAGGGTTGTTCAGCCTGGAGAAGAGAACACTTCAGGGGGATCCTACAGGAAGGCTGCAGAGGGACTTTTCATGATGGTGTCTAGAGACAGGACAAGAGGGAATGGTTTGAAGCTGAGGGAGAGCAGGGTTAGAGCAGATCTGAGGAAGAAATTCTTCAGTACAAGGGTGCTGAGACTCTGGAATAGGCTGCACAGGGAGGTTGTGGATGCCTCCTCCCTTGGGAGTGATGAAGGCCAGGTTGAACGAGGCCTTGACCAGTTGAATATTATTGAGAGGTGTCCCTGCCTGTGGCAGAGGGGTTGGAGTAGATGATGTCTAAGGTTCCTTCCTACCTAAGCTATTCTATGATACTCACCACTCCCAGCAATTAGAGTTTATGCATACTTTGATTTACTACTATAAAAAGGCAGTGTGAGGACAAAAGGACTCAAAGTAAAGGGCTGTTAATATTCACATCACTTGACATTCGTGCAGAAATATTGTCCTAAGTTAATATGACATGACCAAACTTAACCTCCTGATGTTATGCTTTTAGCAAATGAAGAAGTTTAATGTCTTTAAATCCTTATCAACTGCTCTGCAGTCCCTGTCTTTAAAGCATAATCTCAATCAAATACTGCTGCAAGTGTCCTCCAAGTGACCTTGGAAGGACTCAGAATATGCAGAGAGCCCATTTTGAGGAGCACAACACCTCCTTTTGTGGGCTCAAGTGAAAAAGAGACATCAAAACCAAAGAGGATTATCAAGGTTTGCCTGCAGAGGGTGATGCCTCAGTCACCTCCTACTAGCCAATCTCTTTGCAAACTCGATGCAGTGCAGATTTACCACTGAAATAAATGTCCTGACCAACATACTTTGAAGGGGAAAGAGCAGTCAGTTGTGTCATGTGTATCGAATGAAGATTATGAAGGTGCTTTTTTTTTTTCCCCTTCAGGAAACAGAAGCCTCAGGGGATTAGAAAAAGGAATTAAGTACTTCCCATATGGGTTCCCAACCTGCTTATTGAGCAGATTCCTATCAGCAAAACCTGTTCTCCAAGTTCTGGCAAATGAAAATTAGATGTATAAGACGAGCTTCTAAAGCCCCAACAATTAGCTATAGAATTCTATTGACATCTACTCATCTATTCACATCTACTCATTGATTTGCTCAGTAAAAGAAGTGAGAGTTGAATTGTTTTGAACAGCAGTAGGATTGTTGCCCTTATGGCCTCCCTCCATTTAGACCTCAGTTTATCTTGGAAGGAGGGGAAATAAGCTAAAAAAAGAACTTTCTAAGCAGTCATCAGCCCACACTCTGTTGCAGCAGAACCAGCAAGGAAACAAAACCCAGGCAGTATAAATCATGGGGAACAAGCAGAAAGGAATAAGAAAATAATGATGGACTAATGCACGAGTGCTGCTCTCATTTAAACTGCACCCCAATGCTCCCAACTAACACAGGTGAAACAAAACACAGCCTGAACATAGAATCATAGAATCAATAAGGATAGAAAAGACCTCAGAGATCATCAGGTCCAACCTATTACCTAACACCTCCTGACAAGTAAACCATGGCTCCAAGTGCCACATCCAAGCCTTTTTTGAGCACCTCCAGGGACAGTGACTCCACCACCTCCCTGGGCAGCACATTCCAATGGCCAATTACTCTTTCTGGTAAGAATTTTATCCTCACCTTCAGCCTAAACTTCCCCTGGCACAGCTTGAGACTATGTCCTCTTGTTCTGGTGCTGGTTGCCTGGGAGAAGAGACCAACCCCCACCTGGCTACAACTTCCTTTCAGGTAGTTGTAGACAGCAATAAGGTCTCCCCTGAGCCTCCTCTTCTCCAGGCTAAGCAACCCCAGCTCCCTCAGCCTCTCCTCACAGGGCTGCACTCCAGACCTCTCCCCAAACTTGTTGCCCTTCTCTGGACACCTTCAAGTGCCTCAACATCCTTCTTAAATCATATTCTATTTGGTGGGCTTGGAAAATGGAGTATCAGAGCACCACATTTTTTCCCTCCTCTTCAAGCCCTGAAAACTTGAGAGATGGACAGGTTGGACTTGATGATCTTTGAGGTCTCTTCCAACCTCGGTGATTCTGTGAGGTTTTCTCTTTTTGTTCATAGACTTTTAGGTCAGAATGGAAGAGCTTCATCTGTGGTGGTGTTCTGCAGAACTGAAATCAGCCAACTGTACACAAGCATTTCTCTACCAGAGTCACAGCTACTGTTCAGGTCAGTGGATTTTAAATGGAGAAGGGGAAACCCACAGCAGATCTGGGTGAGTGAGTGGCCAGCTACCTAAAAATAGCAGTGTTTGACTTCAGACAGCTTTACCTTCCAACCCACTAGATCTTGTTACATCCTTTACTTACCTCTTCTAGATTAATGGAGCTGTCTACTATATATTAGTGGATCAAATCACCTCTTAACCTCCTCTTCAATAAACTTAATAGATTGAAGGAAAGGGATGCTTAGCTTTCTCAAAAGGGTGTGAAAAAATACCAGTCCTTCCACATCCCCAGGCAGGGTTTATGCAGGAGCTGTGATCAGTGGCAGGCATTGTATCAGTCCCCAGGGGCAGTGTGTTCAATACAGGTTGGTTGGGAAGTTGACAAAAAAATATGGATAAATGGGAAAATGAAAGTTCACCTAATGAAGATTCCTTCCTTTCTTAGATGTTCAGCCTTACCTGGCTCCCAAAAGAACGTTGCCTTTTACATTTCACAGTGTTTGAAAGGCTCTTCCTTATAGTCACAGAATCACCAAGGTTGGAAGAGACCTCAAAGATCATCAAGTCCAGCCTGTCACCACAGACCTCATGACTAAACCATGGCACCAAGAGCCACGTCCAATCCCCTCCTGAACACCTCCAGGGATGGTGACTCCACCGGCTCCCTGGGCAGCCCACTCCAATGGCAAATGACTCTCCCAGTGAAGAACTTTCTCCTCGTCTTGAGCCTACTAAGGCTATCCAAAACCAATCCTTCTCCTACAAATACATGCATCTTGAGAGTTATTGTACAAGTTCTTAGGGCAAAGGATGGTAGAACATAGCCAAAGGAACTTTCCACTGGTTTGTCAGATAGGTATCCAGTGCTGAGATCTGCCTTCCCTTGGCTTTTGGACGTTTTGCAATGAAAGGTAATAGGACAGGTAGGTGATCTAGATTAAGATGCTCTGCAGTAGAACAGAGAAGCAAAGCACCTTCTTTACACAGCTGCAAATGCAGCTGGCACACTCCCTACCCGTTTCAAAGAGTGAAAATAATGGCAAGAGATGAGCACCATAAAAGCAGAACAAATAACTGAAGCCTATCTTTTCAGCCCATTCCAGCAACCTGGAGAACTGTGTCAAGCAATACGCAATTATGCCCCACACATTATAATTGAAATGCGCTGTTTATGATTCCAAGAGCCTAGAGCAACAGCATCCCTTTAGACTCGAGGGGACCCCATCTCTGCTCACTTGATAAAACTGAAATAGTTGGCTGGACTGTAGGCCACCTGCAGCTCAGCTGTGCATGAATCTAGGGCCTGTTACTGTGTTTTTAGACAAGCGCATTCACAAAACCTCAGAGTAGCTAATATGAAATCACCTTGCAAAGCAAACAAACCAAAAGTAAAAATATGGCTCCATTACCATTTAGGTTGTTTTGAACACTGGCAAACCCAAGAGAACAGGCTGGCTTCCAGGTATTTTCTCAGTTATCTTCTATTATTGGCACAAATCAGACCAATTGCCAACTTCACGACTAACCTCATAATTTACTTATAAGATTTCACCACCATTGTGTAAACACAGCTGAGAAACAATTATCAGAGCTAACAATCAAGTTCCTGGTGTATGAATATGTATACAGTTTTCATTGCTTTAATATTCCACTCTTATCATTCCCTGAGTCCCAGAACATTTCTGCCAATAAACATGTTCAGTCAAGTACTTGCAGAGAGCCAGCATGCAAGGGGCATGAGAACGAGCAAAATAAATTCATTTGGAAGGAGGAACAAGGAGAGAGAAAAGATTTCTTGCTGAGCACTCATCTCACCACTTACTCTTCCTTTCACTTCTCCTGAAGTATTTATTGTGTCCCTTGACTTTGTTGTTGTAAGAGAATCTCCAAAGCAGTAGCATCGTTAAAAGCAGTGGCAAGGGGAAGAGAAAAGCAGGGGGTGGCAAAAGCCCCAGCACTGTATGCTTTGTCTCAAGATTGAGTTGCTTATGAGGATTAATGAGTACATCCTGCTCAAGGATGAGGCTCATCATCATTTTTACCTTTAATAACCTGGCTTCCTCAGAAGAGCCCTCAGTGTCAAGGATGAGACTGTGAGCAGGCAGCTTGAATTATTCATGAAGGCTGGTGGAAAACAATCATCTGCTCTGGCATTAATGGGCTGTAAAGAGTTACTTTTGACAAAACCATTTAACACCAGCAATAAAATAAATAAATTAGCAAGGGGCAGGGAGGGGGGAGCATAATAATGATGTACTGATGTAACACAACCTGGGAAATATTGGTTTCTTACATTGCAGATCCAGAGCTCTTCCATCAGATCTCTCTAACCAGGAAAAAAAAAAGGCAGCAACAAAAACCAACCAACCAAACCCAAACACCCCACAAAAATCCCCAACCAAACACCCAAACAAAATCAACAAGAGCCCAAACAGAAACAAACAAAAAACCCAAACAATAACAATAAACCAAACAAATGTATGAGAAAGAAAACAAACCCAAAAGGAAACCTCACACAAAAGCCCTAAAACAACCCAACCAAGCAACCCCCCACAGAAACAGACTACCAGAGCCTTCTTGCTCTGCAGCAGCGAAATGCTGAGGGATAGCTTTGGGTTGGAATTGGAGAAAGAGCAGATCTTACAGAGAACATGTTTAGAGGCTAAAGGAAGATATTCTAGGCAATTACATCTCTATTCTTGGTAGAGGAGGAGGCATGCAAATTCTGGAGTGGGTTTTTTCAGGGCTTTATACAGCACCAGGAAAAAGATTCAGAGGGGAAATGACAGCAGATCTTCAGGCACTGTCTCCATTATAGACTTGGTGGATTTTCATGTCTGATTTCCACACATAAAAGGGATTCTTGCTCTCTTCCCACTAAAACAAGGACAGTTCAGTTTGGATACCACACCAGTAACCTGAGTATTTAAAGTCCAGGTAAGAGTCTGAGATTAGCTGGACTAGGCAGCTGAATTGTATACATCAGGTTGACTTCATACTAACATAGAGGTGATGAGCTTTGGAAAAGGTAGAGGTTTGCACTGGTTTTTTCTATCCAAACCATTTGGGAAGCATAATTTCCATTCTTTTTTTCCCCTCTTCCTCAAAAAAGCCAAATAGTACTGTTTTGCAAAGCTGTTTAGCCTTTGAGTTTCTCAGCTCTTGTCAGGAAGGGATGTCAGATTTGATTTTCACTTTAATCTGCATAAAATATTCTGCAACTGGGAGGTAAGATTTCCAGCAAGACAAAGGAAAATAAATATTAAATGTTTTCTTGGCTAAAAAACAAGCCTGCATTTAGCACACTGCTCACATCCCAGTTCATCTCTCTCTAAGATGAGCTCTTTTTTTCACAAAAGGGAAAAAAATAAATCAGAAATATTTGTGCTAGTTGTTTAATGATAAAAACCACTGGCCTGGCAATTGTTCAGATATTGATCTGTGAAGCTTCTCCCAGCTTCAGGAAGCAGAGGTCAGAGTGTTCCAGAGGTCACTCCATTCATTCCCTGCCTCAGAGCAGGGCTGATGATAGATGTCATCCACAGGGATGCTGCCTGTCCTGCTCTTACAGACCTCCAATGGCTCTAGCATCTTCAGCAAACCTGGTCTAGTGGAAGAGGTCTCTGCCCATGCCAGGAAGGGGTTGGAATGAGATGATCTTCAAGGTCCCTTCCAACTCAATCTATGAACCTCCTCAGCTTATCTTTCCTCATGTTTTCAGATTTCTTATGAGTCTCTTTACCTTTATCCAAGTAACCTGATCCACAAGCAAAAATGTCACCAAATATCACATTTAGCACCAAGAATAAATCATAGCATTCCCATCAGGTCATTTGTAGCACAGAATGAACAGTAGATAACATGGCCCTCAATCTTCCTCTGACACATCTGGATACAGTAAAGCTACCCAGCATCTAGTGAATTTAACAGGTTATTTTTCATCCCCACCAGGCAAAGCAATTGAACACATAGTATCATAGAAACAACCAGGTTGGAAGAGACCTCCAAGATCATCCAGTCCAACCTATCACCCAGCCCCATCCAATTAACCATGGCACTATGTGCCTAATCCAGGCTTCTCTTGATCTCCAGGGATGGCGACTCCACCACCTCCCTGGGCAGCACACTCCAGTGGCCAATCTCTCTTTCAGTTAGGAACTTCTTCCTAACATCCAGTCTAAACCTCCCCTGGCACAGCTTAAGACTGTGTCCTCTTGTTCTGATGCTGGTTGTCTGGCAGAACAGACCAACCCCCAGCTGGCCACAACCTCCCTTCAGGTAGTTGCAGAGAGCAAGAAGGTCTCCCCTGAGCCTCCTCTTCTGCAGGCTAAGCAACCCCAGCTCCCTCAGCCTCTCCTCACAGGGCTGTGCTCCAGACACCTCACCAGTTTCATTACCCTTCTCTGGACACATTCCAGTACCTCAACAACTCTCTTGATGTGGAACACAGAACGGGACACAGGACTCAAGGTGTGGCCTAACCAGCACTGAGTACAGGGCAGAATAACCTCCCTTGTCCTGCTGGCCACACCATTCCTGATACAGGCCAAGAGGCCATTGGCTTTCCTCGCCACCTGGGCACACTGCTGGCTCATGTTCAGCCTACCATCTACCAGCACCCCCAGGTCCCTTTCTGTGTGCTCCATTTCAAGCACACACCTCAGGCAACTGCTTGTAGGGAGACTAAAGCGTTTGTTGTGTTTTGATGAACCGAGCTGCTACGCACAGACCTAACCATAAGCACACGAGCCAGCAGGATTATTCCTGTAAATCATACACCTGTTAAGTGCTTTATTGGACTGAGGGCATCATTAGTGCAAAATGTAGCTATATTTATTTAATGACAAGCAGGACTAATGAGTAAAATTATTTTTAAAACAGTAAAATATTTCCAGAGGCCAACTGCGAAGCTAACTCCTGCTCCAAGATCTAATTCGGGATCCTCTTTGACTCCAAAGGGAGAGACAAAACAACCACTCTGTTTTTCTCAGGCCCGCAGAAATCGCACTTCAATCAAATTATCTTTTGTATCTATCAGCTAAATAATTCTGTCAACTGTCCAACAACTGCAGCAGCCTCAGGAGCTTTTGCAAACTGGCTGATGAACGATTGGTTAAATAAATCTGCCGCAATTACTCTGGTAATGAAAAACAAAACCGACAGCATGTCTTTCCCAGCACCAGCTCAATCCTATTTGCTGCTTTTTGGTAATGAGAGAGATTGTATTTCTTTAATAGGCAGGATTTATTTGTGTGGGTAATTGCAGAGCTCAAAATAGCTAAAGAATTTCTGTTATTTATTTATTTCTCTCCGAGATAGGATCTTTGAAATCATGCAGTCATACTGCCTGGTCTTATCATCACGTAAGGTTTTCACTTAATGAAACCCAAGGATGACTCAAGCATCCCTGAATTTATAGACTCTCTGTGTGCTAAGAAACAGACATGAGCTCAGACTTTGACCATAATGAATAGGAGAAAGAGCATGAACAAACAGCTGTTTATATGAGGGCAGTGTCTCCACAAAAACCTGCGAGGTCTTGAGGTCAGACTCGCAGCTGATGTAAAGGCCTCTTTGCATTTTATTAAAAAGAAATTATGGTTTAATAAAAACTCAGCAAGGTGTCAGAACAAAGCCATCAGACTCATCTCTTCCCTAATCCGTCTAGAAGCTGTCTCTATCGTGTGTCTGGAACAGACAGAACAAGATGAGGATGGCTTTCAGCCTATGGGAATACATTTCTGACAAGGCCTAAGCTGCTGACCATGAGCAAGTCAAACACTGGTATGCTCCTGCCATGCCAGTTCCATGACATCTGTGCTCAGTTATTGGGTCAAAGAGGTTTCTCTCAGGGAAACCTGGAATGGATGGCTTGATTCAGATTTGAGACACTATCATCTTTGGAGCTAGAATAAAATAGAATAGACCAGACCAGGTTGGAAGAGACCTTTGAGATCATTGTGTCCAACCCATCATCCAACGCCATCTAATCAACAAAACCATGGCACCAAGCACCCCATCAAGTCTCCTCCTAAACACCTCCAGTGATGGCAACTCCACCACCTAATGGTGACTCCACTTAATGGTGGAGATCCTTGAGTCCAGAAGGAATGGTGTCCAGGATCCCCTAAGCATGCCTTGATGTACATGTTCTGATGGACTCAATGATCTCTGGAGGTCCCTTCCAACCTCTAATGTACTGTGATACTGTGGTACATTTTGATTCAGCACTTTCACCTTACAGATTTGTCTGTTCTGAAAGTGTTGCTACAAGCCAGGCTGTATTTAAATGAGCAGCAGAAAACAAGATTTATGGGCTGGGTGGGCCCTATTTTAAAACAAGTAATTTTATCAGAAGAAAGCTCTCATGCAGCTTAGAATAGCTATGCAGTAAGAACTCAGATATAAATCAAAGCAATACTTAACTGAAGACCTGTTGAGGGGGTAAGGGAATTTCAGACTTGCTACGGGAATAAACAATCCCAGAAAACCTTTTGCAAGGAGAGCAGACTTTGAAATGCTTCAAAAACATTTGTTTAGCAATTCTGGATAGGCAGCAACCCATAAAAACCATGATCTGATCACAGACAATTCATGGAGAGAGAAATCCCTGGATGAATGCCACCCAGGGATCCCTAGTTTGTGAGAAGGTGATGTTATGCCTGTATAGCATTTAGGAAGACCTTAGTTGGCAATCCTACAGTCCCTGAGGAATCAGTTTGTTTGGTTTAATCCTTGGACAGTTATGCTTGCACTGAACCTTGCAATACCATGGACAGAGCATATGTGTTTAGGAAAATAGAGGGGGAAGAAAAGATTGATTACAATTCAAGTGACCTGGTCAGTTCTTCCCACGCGCTGCTGAGATTTGGATGTATCGCTGCCACCAGTAAGTTCTGAAGCTGTGCTATTTTAGCATCCCCAGTAAAACTGTGACCCTGTAAAAGCAAACAAAAAGTTACATCTGACTTCTCTAGGACTAGAACTGAAGGGAATTTCTAAGCCACAGACAAAAAGATCTGAGGGACAGAGAAGAGCTGACAGAGCTTTCTCAGCAGAGTCCTAAGTTAGATAGACTGAAGACACCAAGCTCTGAAATGTAGTGTTACAGAGAGGAAAAGGTTCTGGCAGAAGCACAACTACTGCAGTGAGCACTTTAAAACATCAGCTACCCAAATGTGCTTACACAAAGACATGGAGAGCCTCTTTTCTTCTTTAAACAATTAAAGAGCTTAAATTCTAACATAGACACATGACTGTGTGCACTGTTGTCAGTTTGGGGGTGAGTTTGGGCATTTGGGGGGGGTTGGTTTGTTTGTTTTTCCTGATGGATTGGTTTGGGGGAATTTTTTATGTTTGTTTGGGGTTTTTCCTTGGGTTTTTTGGTTGTTTTGCTGGGTTTTTTTGTCCTTCTACCAAGGATGATCAAGGTCAGCCTGCAAGGCCTGGGGAGCTAAATCAAATGCAAATTAAAACATGAATGCACAGAAGATCATAATATTCAATAAGGCAACTTTGGAACTAGTGTAAGTGAATTAGAGGGTTGAAGACATAATTCATTTTCAATGGATAATGTAAAGCTATGTGGGAAGGAAATGCCTGTGCATTTGCAAAGCACAGAGCAGGCTCAGAATAAGAAACTAGATAGATGGATTTAGCAGGTAACACTTAATGCATGCCTGAGGTGACTAAATTTCCCTGAGAAATGAACCAATTCTTGCACCTGTGTAACAGGGTTCTGAAACCCTGGGGGAATGAAATCCCCTGTCTAGAAGTTAAAATTTGTTATTGCATATGCAAGATTTAATTCATTAATATCTGTGCAAAGAGTCCTGTTTTCCATAGACCTGCAGCTGCGCTTGTAGAGTAGTATCCCAGCAAAACAGAGAACAAGCTCCAGGAAGAGGAATGTGTCTTCTGATGGCCTCGTGCTGACACACAGTCCTTACAAGAAAGAGCAAAAGCAAAGCACATCTGTACCTGCAGCATGGAACAGGGACTAGTGAGAGGCAGTGGTGGTTATAATGGTTAAGGTGATGTCTAAAAACTTGCCTGGTACTGAATTCCCACACTATATACAAGCAATACCAAAAATGAACAAGGAAATACTGGCTAATAAATAAATAATACAGAATTCTTTGGGTTGGAAGAGACCTTCCAAGGTCATCTAGTCCAGGCCCTCTGCAATGAGCAGGGATATCTTTAGCTAGATCAGGTTGCACAGAGCCCCATTCAACCAACATTTGGATGTTTGCAGGGATGGGGCACCGGTGGATGCCTCTCTGGACACCCAGTGCCAATGTTTCACCATCCTCATTGTGAAAACTTTCTTCCTTAGATCTAGCCTAAATCTCCCCTCTTGTTTAAAACCATTACCCCTTTTGCTGTTGCAACAGGCTCTGTTAAAAATATTGTCTCCATCTTTTAAGTCTTGGAGCAATAACTAATTGGCAACCCTAAAAAATCCAGGCAGCAAGTGAAGTTTGTGGGTGTTTGTTTCCAGTGAGACATTTTGTGATTAAAGCAAAGGCCACAGATCTGATTTCAATCAGTTTGCAGCCTCACTTATCTTGCTTACAGTTTCCCCATGTGTACAATGGACCCCCAATTCCTTACCAGCCCTCTGTGATATCAGCTGAGAACAGAAAATGAATAGGTTTCTTCAAAATATGGATTTTGAGAGCACCAAAGACTCTTGCTGGCTCAAAAAGGCATGAGCTTGTACCACCAGCCTATGAATCTTTCAAAGATCTGTGCTGAAACAGCAGCTCTGCTCACACCTCTACACAGAGCATGTTCTTCACTTCAGGCTGAGCTTAGGCCAGAGGACAAGCTGCTAAGTCAGGGCCATGGCAGATAGAGGCCCCCCCAGCCGAGTGAGACATGGTTCATTCCCTGGTGGCAGCAATCCTTAAGCAGACCACAGCTGCTGTGTGAATTTGGTCCTGGTTAAAATGGGTGATTACATAATCTCATGCTAATTCTTGCAGTAATTCCCTTGCACAGAGCTTTCGTATTTCTGGGTAATTAGAAGGAAATGTCATCCATTCCTAGAGACACATTGCTCTTAATGTTTGCTTTAATAAAGATTTTGCAATTAAACTTCCTTGGCGAGCAGCCCAGCTCAGTGACCTTGTGTCTTTTACCTGTAGGATCATGAGCAACAGGAAGGAAGCACAAACAGCTACTAGCATTATGCCTTGCATTTAAATGTTTGGAGGAAACAGAAGCTTGTCAGAGCAGGGCTGGCCCTTGTGAATGCTCCACCCCTGGGCTACCCAGCTAGTGAACAAGTATCATTAAGACCACCAGTGCTTCTTCCCTCTGTCACTCAGCCATAACTAAAGTGCCCACATCAGAGTGCATTGAACAGTACAAGTTTCCCCCAATTTGCAGTAATCTTATTTCAGGAGTGTCAGCTTTCCAGTTCAACACACTTATTTGTTCTTCTGAACCCACTATAGGTCAGTACCAGACCATTTCCATTCCTCTTACAAACGTGAGTGAAGAAGCCTGAGGAAAATAAAACTCCATGTGTGCCCCAGAGCCAGGGACAACCCCTGTCTAGCTTCACTGTTTTAACACCCACTCAGCTTTTTATGACATGCTAAAATAAATTAGGGACACTTCCCACTAGATCAGGTTGCCCAGAGCTACATCCAGACTGGCCACAAATCCACCTTGGGGTCCACAACACATTATTTCCCAACCCTCCCCCCACCTTAACATTACAAATTGAAATGACCTCCAAAAGCCCAGCTCATCCCTAGGCCAAGAGGGGTTTTTTACTAACTGTGGTAATATCTCATGTGTTAAATCAGAGTTCAGGCACCAAAGATACACAGGCAAAAGGATTCAGAGGAGGTTAACAGCTGCCAAGAGACTGGAAAGGCATGCAGGTTAATTGCTATTTGCAGAGCATTTTTCAGGTCTCTTCAGACAAAAGGGTTTTTTTTGTCTCCGTTAAGAAACTTTGACACAAACTGCAACCAGTGAGTAATCAGTGCCCAGGATCTCAAAATGCATGAGACAATCAGCTCATTTTCAGCTACAGAAAAGGTGCTTCTCTTCTCATGTGAACATTACACAACAAAACCCTGGGAACCTGGGCTGCAGAGACCATCTCTTGGGTGCCCTAGAGCCAGGGGTTCACCACCTCCAGCCAGAACCCCACAGACTCTATGGCCATAACTGCATGCTTGCTCCAGGGTGACTCCAAACTCATGGTGGATGGATGTGTCCTGCTTGAGAGGCAGGAATAAAGAGCACAAAGAAGTGTAAGCTATATCCAAGCTCCTTGCCAAATCTTCTGCCAAGTTGGAGGTGTCAAGAGAATGGCTATGGACAGTGGAAATAAAACAAGTGTGGAATGTGAAAGGTGAAAGTCCAGAGATGAGGGGAAGAGAGTAGAAATGAAACAAGCACATCTTTCCAGAGTACAGTGGTTACACAGCTGGGATTACACAGCAACAGGGGAACATTGTTCAGCACAGACCAGTGTCAGTAATAGAACGAAAATGCCTTTAGCTATAAGAAAGAGGTGGTCAACTGTGCTGCTTGTACATTCCAAGGAGAAGCACCCATAGATCACCATAATCCCTTTTCTCACTTGTGCTTCAGTCTGCTCATTTTCTCAGTGTCAGCAAGTTCTCCATTGTTTGTAAGCCAAAAAGTGACAGCAGTTTGATCTTGGTTCACCCAACGTGTGCTCGAGATGGGACATGTGGCTCCCACACATGAATGCATTCATCAGGGAGCAGAAGCTGAGTCTGAGACGATTCTGTGACCTCACTCCTAGAGGCTTGAGATTTTCTTTTTTTTCAAATGACTCTCAGGCTTGTTAACAAGAATTAAAGAAAAGAAAAAAGGCATGATCTGCTTTGAAGACCAGACAGTTCAGGTTAATACTACTACTAACAATAATAACCATCATTTTAGAAGGTTGAGGACATAATCTGTGCAAGTCACTTCCTGGAATCAGAGCTTGGGAGAAAAGCTCTGGTTGTTGGTGGATGAGGAAAGGGAGATGAAACTAAATGCACACCCAGGGAGGGGACTGTGAAAAGCCTGCATTCTCCCTAATATAATGAAAAGCTGAGGAGTGTGACATGTTTGCAGATTATTTATGAACAGCAGGACAGAAGCTATTTTAGGCACCCGTCTTTAGACACCATTAACTGAGTAATTTACTCTCCAGAGTGCCCTTTCAGGAAACAGTAGGAACTAAGTAAACTCCATATATCATTCAAAAGCAGGAACAATTCTCATTGTTTCTTTCCTAAATCTGTTTCCTTTCTCAGAACTTTGCCACCATATGGTCAACATGGAAGCAGTGTAAAAGGATCTGATAAGCCTGCATTACATATTGTAGCAAGCTTCAGGAGCTGGGCCAAGGTGTTTAAATACACCAATGATTGAATCAGGACAGATTGAAAAACAAAAAGGAAAGGCTTCACATCTGATCTGTTGTATGAGGGAGCTCAGAGACAGGAAAGCAATGAAGGGGCAGACACAAGCATCCACTTGTTCCTCATGCTTGGATTTGAACAAATGGCTCCTTCCTGGATATCTTCTGTTTTATTCCTCCAAGAGAAGTGGGAAGCAGAGATGCCATACGAAAAGGCCTGGCAGGAGACAGGATGCATTGCTGTAGTCTATTACTCTGTGTGTTCAGTTTTCTACAGCTCAGGCAGCTGCATCCTCTCTGTCTACACATCTTGAGTAGGATGAAAGAACCACCAGTGTGAGGAAGAACAAAGTACGTGCTGACGTGCGAGGCGTGGGTGTGCGCAGCTGAGGTGGCACGCACCTCCTGTCCTGGGAATTCAATGGCCTCTACCTCCACCAGGGCAAACAACTTGAACAGTAAAGGTGAAGGCCAGAGAAAGACAAAACAGGACGTTTTTCACCAGGTTCTAACAACATTCAACTGGGCAAATATTAAGACCAAGATGGAATTTGTGCTCTGGCCTTCTGCTCAGAGAGCATTCGTTTGATTTCCCAAAGTAGGATCTGAGTAGAGTTTTTGGTGGACTGCTTGTTCTCCAGGGATAAATTTCAGTCTGGGAAGAGGGACCCAGGTTGCTATGTGCATCAGAACATGAACTTACTTCTTCCATTTAGGGGTACAACATACTTTTTATTCCACCCCAGCTTTATCCTCACTGAAGCTGGAACCTTATGAATATTTTCCAGACACAGAAACACAGCAAAGGGCATTTTGAAGTAGAAGAAACACGTGACAACCCTGTCCAAGTGCTCTTTCCTATCTCCTCCAACTGAGATTGATAGCTAATTTTGTCAGAAGCTTAAGAAAATATCGCTGCTGATACTGGGATCTTCTAACGTGGAAGTGGTGCTCATCCTTCACTGCAGTGCTCCAAACCCCACCACAAGCCTTCCCAGAGCCTTCAGGGAAATAATCAGAGATGTGGCAATGCCTTGAGCATATCAGCAGAGTGAGGTAGAACTAGAAGATGCCCAGCTGATGGCATTTGCCCAGGAATAGTAGCCCACACCATTAGAAACTAAGCCTGAAACAGTGCAAACTGCCTAACTGCTGCTAATTGGCCTCGTCCTCACTTTGTCTTTGCTAATCCCTCAAATTGTGTTTTCATTTCCATTTATCAGATGTTGCTCTTTCTGGCTTCTTGTACCTTTCCAGAACACCTTCAAAGGCAAAGCATTTAGCTTTTGCTCTCGGTTCATCGGAAGAAGCTGAATTAAAAAGGAGGCTGTTGGCTTTTCTCACCGTAGCATCGCATATCTGCACAACCTGGCTCCTAGGAGGCCAGAAGCTGGCAGTGCTCCAGATCCAGGGCTGCCTTACACCTATAGCCTTGTTTTTCCCTTCACAAGAAATTATCTGGGAGCTCCACTTTGGATGAAAACACAGGCAGGGGTCTTGCATAAAAGAGTTCCTGCCCAGCTGTTGTCCAGCAAGCTGCTCCTCTGAGCAAACCCTTGCACCTCCATGAGGTGCTGCACATCTTGAAGGTGTTCTCCCAGTGTTAACACAAGCAGCAAGTATTCATTTAGACCAGGGCTGTTCAGGAGGCACACCCTCACTACCAGTAAACTCAGGTTAATTTACTTTTACAGCAATTTTCAAAAGAAATTCAACTTCCTTTCTTTAAAGGGGAGGAAAACAAACCCACAGTCCAGATGGAAACAAAGTCTGTTCCTTCTTCATTAGCCAAGCCACAGACACGTTATAATTCACATCTCCCTTGAGTCTCATCATTACCCACATTTGGAAAACAAGCATAAGGGTTAGGGGACAGTAGGGGGGAGGTAGGAGGTTGCAACTTGCCAGCAAATGACACACTAAATTTCTCTGCCTTTAATTGTGTCTGAACTAAATGAAAAACTTCTTGTGGTCCAAGTCATGAGATTCCTTCGTCAACAGGGTAGAGTTGGGCTTGCGAAACATCAGTCCCTGGGGAAATGGCTTCACTACTGAAGGAAGCAAGTGACTCAGAGCCCCATCCTCAGGCTCAGGTCTTCTCTTAAATGGTTTCAGTGAAAGCTGTGACTGGCTATGCCCAGGAGTAGGAGATTGCTAGTCTCAAAGTCTCCTCTGTACCACCTCAACAGCATAGGTTGAGGCCTTTCAGCTGACACCTCACAAAGTCTTGGTTTGAAGTTAGACAATAGTAGATTTAGATTGGATGTTGGGAAAAAAGTTCTTTACCATGAGGGAGGTTGAGCACTGGAACAGGTTGCCCAGAGGGGTGGTTGAGGTCCCATCCCTGGAGATATTCAAGGTGAGGCTTGTTGGGGCTCTGGGCGATCTGATCCAATTGAGGATGTCCTTGCTCACTGCAGGGGGGATGGACTAGATGAACTTTAGAGGTCCCTTCCAACCTGGGTGATTCTATGATTTTTTACTGGCTTTATTATTTCTACAAAGAAGTTCTTCATAGAAAGAGAGATTGGCCATTGGAATGGGCTGCCCAGGGAGGTGGTGGAGTGACCATCACTGGAGGTGTTTAGGAAGAGACTTGATGGGATGCTTGGTGCCATGGTTTAGTTGATTAGATGGTGCTGGGTGCCAGGTTGGACTTGATGATCTCAAAGGTCTTTTCCAACCTGGTTAATTCTATTCTATTATTAGGGAGTCTATTCTACACGTTTCTGGTAGGGGAACTATTGGAGCTTAAAGGTAGCTTTAAATCCTGCTCTTAGGAGTCAAGCTGCACTATAGAGTCCTTATCTGTAGGACAAAAAAGGAGTGTCAAAGATGGGTCCCCTTTAACAACTGAGCAAACCTTCCTAACAATTAGACCTCTAAAGGGTAGAATTGCATTTGATTTGCTTGATGAGTCTCATTTTTAATGCAATTAGGCAGCCAAGGTTTGACAGGTTAGACTATCAGAGAGCCAAAGAGCCAAAGGGAATTTGCATATATTATAGAATAATTGCAATGGCAGGAGAAAGTATGAACTAACCTGACCTAAGCCTTTGCTCAAATAGAATTGTGTGAATAATTGATTTTCCACATTCCCAGCTAAACAGGAGAGGTAAAAATAATAAAAGTTCATCAGCAAACCCAATTTTCTTTTCTAAGCTGTGACCAAACAAAAAGAAAAAAACCCACCCCAAGAAGCCACCAAAACCCCAACCATATTGAAAGAATAAAAATTCATCTGAAACTCCAAGCAAAATAAAATCACAAAGTGGAAATTACTGACAGTTTTTAAGTGAGCTGCCCATTTGAAACATCACACTGATGCATTTCATTTAGATCCTACGAGGCAAAAACCTCCGCAGCCAAAATCAACCAGCAAAATGAACATTTGGTGGGGGGATAAAAACCCTCTTCACACATCTTTAATTTCAAGGGGGCTGGAGGAGAGAGAGAGAAAGAGAGAGAAAAGAAAGAAGAACAACAACAAAAGAGAAGCTCTTAAACTCTGTCATTTATTCCTCAGCTGAAAAGGAACATCTGCTGTAAGCATTGCTTTAATACAGTAGTTTTAATGATACTCTTGTCAAAGAAGCATTATCAAGTGCAAGACTTCTAATCAAGAGAGTTAGGAAACAGTTAGAAACACATCCTCTACAGCCAATAGCAGACACTAAACTCTCTATCTCCCACATCAGATGAAAATACCTCCCAGCTACTGGCCACTCCTAGATGTGGCACTCCCTGCTTCATTCCTAAGCTTTGAAAGTTCCCAGTTCCTTCTGAGCTGGTAATCAGATGTTGCAACCTTCACGTTTTAGTGGTATGAAAACCTAATTCCTTTCCTCGTTGTGTTTGTGTACTTATTTTTTCTTTCCTAAATACATCTAGAACACAAGTCCCAGAACGTCAGGAAACAGATTCTGGCAAGCTTCCTACTCTAGTCAGTGCCAAAAAGTTACCACAAGGTGGGGTTTTGCCCCACTTTCCCCCCAGGAAACATATTCTTGTAGCTTTTTGCAGAGCCGATGTCAACCAAATGTACTGAAAGGAAGGACCTGATCTTATTTGCAGAAGAGAGTTGGAGCTGAGATTTTACATGTCACGTACTTGTTATTCCAGGACATCAACAGTAGGTAACTCAAGCCTTGCCAGACTCCTTCCACCTTAACTCTTGACTGGCTTCTGGAGCTGAACTGCAGCAGAGTTTGCTCTGCTCATGCAGTTTAACTGTTCACAGAGGTCAGAGTAACTCATACTATTAAATAATGCAGGCTAGACGATGCTGACTTAATAAAACTCACATGTCATTCTGTGTTGGAATTGATTTTCTTACTTGAGGGCCACTTTAGCTTGCAAATCAAAAGTGTCTTGTGTTGGTTCTTTCAAAAGGATGCTGCTACTGCCTAGGCTTCCTTCAGAAATAGAGATTGATGGGACCAGGCTTGTGTTGGGTCAGTGTCTAATGGCCTACTCTCAGTGGGCTGAATTATTCATAAGAGCTAGAGCACCTCCTTGTAACATCTACAGCAGAGGCTATGTCATAGCTGCAACAGCAAACTGCATTTTGCAGGCAGGGGCTTCTCTATTCTTTCCCCATCCCATTCCAAGAGCAGTGAGTTAATTTCTTTTGATGGTGGGCATGTCCTTTCTTAACATTAAGTCTAAGAAAGCAGAATCATTTAGCTCACTCTAGCAGC
Source organism: Dryobates pubescens (assembly GCF_014839835.1). NCBI lineage: Eukaryota > Metazoa > Chordata > Aves > Piciformes > Picidae > Dryobates > Dryobates pubescens. Next base: position 3,161,019 of record NC_071628.1, read on the forward strand.
TAAGCCTTCCCATTTTCTAGCATATTTCTTCCAAGGCTTCTTAAATACTTGCTTACATGTGTCCACCTGAACTCTAAACCGAAACACTAAAGATTGATAGACCATTTGACAATGAAGCTGAGAGTACAATTGCTGCTTTTATAAAAGGAACTCTTCCTCCTCTTCCTCATTTCACCCATCTGTAGATTTTCACTGGTCTAGTTCTTTCACAGAATTTCCAGAGAAAGTTTATAATCCATACATAGAACCATAGACTTGTCAGGGTTGGAAGGGACCTCAAGGGTCATCTAGTTCCAAACCCCCCTGCCATGGGCAGGGACACCTCACACTACATCAGGTTGCCCACAGCCACATCCAGCCTGGCCTTCAAAACCTCCAGGGATGAGGCTTCCACCACCTCCCTGGGCAACCCGTGCCAGTGTCTCACCACCCTCATGGGGAAGAGCTTCTTCCTAACATCCAATCTGAATCTACCCATTTCTAGTTTTGTTTCATTCCCCCCAGTCCTATCACTCCCTGACAGCCTAAAAAGTCCCTCCCCAGCTTTCCTGTAAGCCCCTTCAGATACTGGAAGGCCATGATAAGGACTTCTCAGAGCCTTCTCTCCTCCAGACCAAACAGCCCCAACTCCTGCACGGAAGGATCTTCTTGTGCAAGATGCGAGAGGATTGCTTCATAGCTGTGTGCAGCCTTTTTCACCTTCCAGCTCTCTTCCTCTGAACCCCTTTTGCTTTGCTCACTGCTTGAATACACCAATTCCTACACCATTTGGAAGGATGTAGCATTCATTTAGCAAGAAAACACGAGTGGATAGAGATACGGGTGGAGAAAACAAGTTGTTCATTCCAAGGGCTTCCTGACACTCAGAAAATTAAACTTTCCTGTGTGTTGAAGTATGGTTTGCCTGAAGCCTACAGCAACTTTGAACTGCTGTATGCAAAGCCCAGAGCTATTTTGTCTCTAGCAAGAGAAAAACCTTTGAAATGCCTTCACTGACCCACCGGCCAGGTAAGCAAGGAGACTCCAACACAAGCCTCGGGTGGAAGAGCCTCATCAGTAATTCATATTTCAGCATTTCTAAGTTTCTGTTTATCATCCCTAGAGTTCACTCTCGATGCACTAGAGTTGCCCCATGAATTCATGAATAAATACAAAAGGCTTGCAGTCACATTAGGATGTATTGCCCTCCACACAGCTGCTTTTTAAATGCCATTAATCTTTCCCTCTCGCAGATCTGCTTTGGAAGTTTGGGAACGCAGAGTGCAATCAAAGAGAGGATATTAAAGTGAACATGCTGCAATTTTATCAAATCCAAATATTTTTAGTGTCATTTGTATTCCTTCCTATCCTTGTGGCCTTCTGGACTAGCAAGAACAAAACCTGCCCTAAGCAAGAGGGATGGAAAACACTGATTTCATTTACCCCCTCCTTTTATCATTTACCTCTAAAAACTGAGAAGATAGAGGGGGGAAAACCCCCCAAAGATCAGGCTATAAAGCCTGTTTACTAACACCACTTGAGTTCAGAGTATCTCTGCATTTCAGAAGTGAAGCTACTTCTCTCTCATTCTTTGCTGAATTTTCTTTCCTGCATTTACTTTGCTAATTGCACCTACATCGGTTTTCTGCTCAGGGGTGTGTATTTGGTGGGTTCAAGATGTCACCAAGCTAAGGAGGTTAACATAAAAAATGTAAAGTAAAAAAAAAAAAGGGGGGGAGGGGGAAGGGGGAAAGTACATTTCTGGAATTAGACATGCAAATAAATTACCAAGCAGGGAGGGGAAAGATGAAGCAGCACAAAGTAGGAAGGAGATGCTTGGCATGGAGGGAGCATGGACGGTGTGTGTAATGAAGCAAAGATGCCAAAGGAGGAAAAGCAGAAAAATGAAAACACAGAAAGATAGATGTTTGGGTCACAGAACACCCTGAGGGGAAGAGGAGCCTGAAAAACAAACAACCCCTGTCAGTGTGAAAAGAATAAAGCAGAAAGAAGGGAGGGGGGAAGGCATCAGGAAGATCAGAAGAAGAAAATCTCAGAGGGTGACAGCAAAAGGTCTCCTGCCAGGCAAGGCTGAGTCCATCATTAAACAGAAGACCAAAAGAGAAGTATTCAGAAAGGCTTTGAAATTTCCAGGGAGATACCATAACAGTTAGTGCAGCTCAATCTGGGACACAACAGGGGAAGATTGTCTTTAGCCCCTGCTTCCAACAGCAGAGTCAGGGCAGACGGTGAGGAGGAACTTCTGTACTTTGGGGGTGGTAGAGCACTGGAGCAGGTTGCCCGCAGAGGTGGCGGAGTGTCCATCTCTGGGGTCACTCAAAACCTGCCTGAACTCCATCCTGTGCAACCTGCTCTAGGTGAGCCTGCTCTGCCAGGGGAGGTTGGACTAGATGTCTATCATTGTGACAAAAGAAGAGGCACTGGGTGACTTCAGTTTGTCTGCATAGCCTCAGTCCTCCCTGCTCCCCTCCTTCCCAGCCATTGCCTCTGCACCTGGAAGGAATCACACAGGTTTCTTAGAAGGGCAGTCCCCTAAGGAAAAGGGATTGGAAATATGAGGATCAACATTAAGGGAGGAAACAAACCTGTAACGCCCTGTGGGGTGGAGGGGCAATGAGATGAGGCTGAGGACAGCTCCAAAAGCTGGAACTGCATCCTCACAGATCAGAGAGGATTTTTGAGCACTAGAGGGGAATGAGAAAGATGTGATGTGAAAGGGAGGGTGTTGGTTTCTCTGCAATACAGGGGAATAAAGACAGGCTTGATAAGATTTATTGTCAGAACCAAAGGACAGAATGCTGCTATCTCCAGCTAGAGGGTAGTGAGGTACAAGAGCTTTTTTTTTCTTCTTATCAGGCTGGTTTGGTTTTTGTTTGCTTTGGTGGTTTGTTTTGTCTTTAATTGAATTGCAGCTTACTGCTTGCATGCTTTCAGCACTCAACCAGCACCTCAGTGCAACAGGAAAGCTGCACCATGCTCTATTCTTTCTTCACTGGGCAGGGATTTCCGTGTCATCTATTATTCACATCACAGCTTGCTGCAGTGATTCCAGGAAGAGCTCAAAAGAGCCCTGTCCTCCTGTCAGGAAAAGGAAGGGAATATAGTTTCCCCATATGAGGGGTCAGGAAACTGGAAAGTCAAAGATTGCTTCCTCTCTGTGCACAAACCCTGTGTCTTACAGCAGCATTGTCCAAGGGAGGACACTTGGAGGAGGGAATCTGACTAAGACAAACATAAGCTATAGCATCAGGAAGAATGACACAGTATTTAATCAATGTAGGATAAGAGACAAACTGTTTCCTTTCCTACACTGCTAGACAGGAATTGAGGCATGAGAAGACTCCTGTAGACAGCCCTCCATAAAGATGAGACATTAGCAATAAAATGACTTTATCAGCCTTGTTTTGAAGGAATTGTGGGTGCTGATGCCAGTCACCAATCAGTGCCGACAACAGGTCTTGAAGTGATGTGGTGATGAGATCACAGCTGCCCCCTCTCACTTCCCACAGCTGTTTGTTCTGACCCTTTTCCTCCCCAGTTATGGCATATATCACTTGTGACTTTTAAAAAGCCAATAAACAGAGAGCATTTGTGTTTTGGATGTACTTGAAAGCACATAAGGACCTCAGGCTCTGTGCTGCAAGGCATGAGCACACTTAAAGTAAAAAGAAATACAAACAAAACCAAGCAACCAACCAACCCACCAACCCAACCCCTTCTCCTTTCCCCCTCCCCCCCAAAATAAACCAAACAAATGGGGGGGGAAAAAAAAAAGAAACCCTGAACAAGCAAACAAACAGAACCAAAACACCAAACTATAAACCCCCAACACAATAAAGAGGCAAAAAGACAAAACCAAAACCACACCAAGCTGCCAAACCACCAAACACCACTCCTTCAGCTTCATTAGGATATATGGTTCATAACCAGAGTGTAGCCTAATTAACAGCTGAATAAATTTGCTCAAATGGACAGGAAACAGAGCAGGGGCAGAAATTGAATCTGGGCTACTCTCAGTCCTAACTTAGTTTCGCTTTTCAGAGGTCATTTTACACTTTGCTCTCCCTCGCATTCCCTGCGCCCATTTGTTTTCCTGCATTCCCTTTCAGTGTTTGAATCGGCTCCCTTTCATAGAACCATAGAATCAACCAGGTTGGAAAAGACCTCAGAGATCATCATTTCCACTGAAGCAAAATTCCCTTTGGCTTTTACAGAGCCTGGCTTTAAACAGGCACAAGTCTCTGTTCTCTCTCTGACTTCAGGAGGGTAAAGATCATTTAAATGCTGGTTTCATCCTCTCTGGCTTGCAGTTTTTCAGGAGGGTGGAAGTAGGTCCCAGATGAGAAGTGGGCATCTATACCTACTTCTGCAAGGAGGATTCGGTCCCCTAAGTGGTTTTTTTGGTCAGTAAGAGATAAGAAAGTATAAAGTTTAGTGTGCTACATTATGGTATTAAGCAGTTCCAATCACTAGAGCCTCCCTCAATGCTTTTAGGCACAACATTTATTGCTCCCTTTTACTGTTATTAGCAGCAAAGTGCTGCTCATGAAAAAACTTATACACAAAGGAAAGGGAAAAAAGGGCAAGCATATAAATACACAGGAGAAACAAGAGCAACACAGCACCACTGTTCTTGAGTACAGCTGCTCCTATGTTAGGGCTCAGAAACCCTACAGAGCTCACACTTTCAACAGGCAAGAGGAGGGGAGAAGCACTCATTTGGGGAATAAAAGAAGCAATATTGAGAAATAAGAGCTCAGGCGTTCCCACACCTGAGCTGCCACCAGCTGGAAAGCTCAGCCTTGGTCAAGCTGCTTCCTCAGGTGCCAGATCGATACAAAGCCTCAATTATCACTGCCAGAATAATCCTGCTGTTGGTTTGCAGGGTAGGATTGACTGGTTCAGCAAAATAGCATCCAACCCACCAGGAGCTCCCACGTGCTCAGGGCCAGCTTCAAAGCAGGAAATATTAAGCAGGATCTTGAGGGTTCTGCCATTTTCTCTCATAACTTTCTTGAACTCAGGGACTGGCTAAAGCCCTGTCTCTGGGAGACTGGTACCTCATCGCCACACAGAGTCACCCCAGGGCATCAGCACAGCCAGGTCCTGCTGGGGTCAGCCATAACCTGGCCTGAAGTCAAAGGTTTTGCTCAGGGTAGATGTGTACTTAGCTGGCTCTGCCAAGATGCTGATCCGCTACAGACAAAAGCAATCCTTCACTGAATCAACCAGGTTGGAAGAGCCCTCCAAGATCATCGAGTCCAACCAATCACCCAACCCTGACTAATCAACCAGACCATGGCATTAAGTGCCTCATCCAGGCTTTTCTTAAAGATCTCCAGGAACATCGACCCCACCACCTCCCTGGGCAACACATTCCAGCAGGCAATCTCTCTTTCTCTGAAGAACTTCTGAGATCAAGCCTAAACTTCCCCCTGCACAGCTTGAGACTGTGTCCTCTTGTTCTGTTGCTGGGTGCAGTGGGGGTACCAAAAAAAAAGAAACCCTTCCCTCAAAAGCAGGATGGGGACCCCTAAACTTCTGCAAAAGCTGCTAGTAAGGAAAATAATAACTAGCTTTCCACCTGACTAATGCCTCTTCCTCCCACATGCAACATTTCCATTCCATCAGCAGCAACTGACTCACTGTGCAGGTTTTGGTGATGTCTGAAATTATGAACCTGGCATAAGAGTTCAGGAGCTGATTAACACAATTACTATTCATCTGATCCTGATTGCTACAGCAGGGACTTCTGATTAAGCCAGGCTGCCCTGCAATTTTCCCCCCAGATTTTCTTCCGTGCTTTGAATGCCAGAGGGGCAAATATCCCCAGCTCAGCAGCTTGCTCACAGCATAGTTATTTGGCTTGGTGTGCAACAGCCTCAGCAATCACAATTAGCCCATTAGAGGAAGCGGCTGCCTTTTGTTCCCCCACAAATGACACATTAATTAACATCCATAAGGTTAACCACCTAAATTGCATGTCCAGTCAGTCCATTCCCAACTGGTGTTTTCACCACCTCCTTCCATATACCTCGTGACTTAGCTAATCATACAGCTTCAGTTGCAGTAATAGGGCAGAATTGCAGGTTTCAGTTAATTCTACCTTTTCTTGCCTCTCCTCCCCTCACCCTCAGAGAAAGCAAGAAGTAAGAGGAAAGCCTTCTCCGTATGTACCACCAAACCCCTCCTGGTTTGCAGGTTCCCCTATGCATACTTCCCTAGAATTAAGATTGAACAAAGTTAATCAATACTTATATATCAGACATCAGATAATATTGCATCACCTCTATTGTCTAGCCCCCCACAGGGCTATTTCAGATCCAAAGCTTTGTAGTGCGCTTCCCAATACCTTCTAATCCCTGTAAACTGAACACTGATCTCTACACAGCAGTGCAAAGAGCACACAGATCTGAAAAAGCTTTGTCATGAGATGGGATGTGATGCTGCAAGAGGAAGACAAACCTGGTCTTGGGTTTTTCTCAGCTTTTTCCTTGTTTTCTCCTCCCTACCCTCCACATTTTGGGTGCAAATGCACCCTGCAGCCACCCTCCTCCTCAGAGGAGGTGTCCTGCTGGTGCCCTGGAGCATCCTTGATAAGCACCGTTAGCATGGGCAGGCTGTGTCGAGCAGCATACATAAGACAAGAGGCACTGCTGATGTCCTTGAGCAGCTGATCTTGGTTGTGCTCAGTCAAAAGGCTCCACAGAACTGCTGCTGCTTTGTGCTTTAATGGCTTTTACTACGACAGCTGAGCGAAAGCAAAGCTTTCATGAAGTAATTGCTCCCTGCCAAAGGAGTCATTTCACTAGGCCAACCTGCAGCGAAGTTCAGACACATGACAAACTACATTTTAACATTCATCTGAAAGCACAGAAAGCTTCAGCTAGCTGGAAATGTCCTTAAAAGTACAAACATTAGAAAACAACTGAACAAGCTCAATATTGCCTTCTTAGCCACGTGCAGGCGGTGCTTTAACCACAGTCACAGCCTCCCTGTGGCAAATCCTGCAGATGATAAGCAATTACTGTTTTACTGTGACCCAGAGAAAAGCCAGGCTTAGGTTTTAGAACTGGAGGTGTTCCCTCCTCTCTGCATAGAAGGTTGGCTTTTTTCCCCTGCTCTGCACTATTGTCAACTTCAAACCTCCCAGCGTTCTCCCCGGTGCAAGTGTGTGTTTGATTCCAAGGTCTTCAGAGGCCAATTGTTTCACTTAACTCTAGTTTAAAAGAACAAAATGCCCTCAGGTTGACCAGCTTCTATCAGCAGCAGAGGCACCAGATCCATCTATACAATTCCTATTTGAAGCAAAAACTTGCAGGATTATTTCCTCTATCAGCTTTTCCTTCTACTAGGTAAATCGTGTAGCCTATCAAAGTCATTTCTGTGATCTCCTTTAACAATGCATTTGAAGGTGATATCAAAGAATTGCTGCTGGTGTTACACATATTACAGTAAGCCCCTGATAGCAGATGTTAATGCATTTTATGATTGGGAATGTTGTCTCAAGATAAAAACAGGCAGTCTGCAGGAATCAGCAAAACCCCCACTTAATTTCACACATGTATAGCCACTGACGTGTGTGCAATGAGATTAGGCAATGCCCTTGTCGGCAAACTTATCATAACTTTCTCCAAATAGCAAATCCCTAATTAGTTTATACTGTGGCTTTGCAGAGGGGGAACATGGCTGGGGAAGAGCAAACAGGAGCTGACTTCACAGGAACAAGCTTGCTTAGCTCAGGCTTAGCCATTGTAAGGAAGTAAATGCCGCGTGAAGAAGTGCTCAGATGGAAAGATTTGTGTGCTTTGTTTCAGTAAGGGTTGCAGATTCATCTAGGAACTTCCCAAATCCACAGCATCTTAATAAACTGGAGATGGACTACAGCAGCATCAGAGGCTGCCTCTTAGTCTAGTTGCTATCCTGTTCACAAATCCATTGAATCTGCCAATCACTGGTCAGTTCTCAAACCCAGGGGCACGTTCATGTGAGCAAGCTCACGGTCGCTCACAGCTGGAAGAGCAACAGAGAAACAGATGCAGCATCCTACATCTGAAGAAGCTATGTCAAGAGTTCAGAAAAGACTGAGCTCATTTCTGCAGACAGTAAAGTGTTGTTAGAGTTAAAGGGAATAAAGCATCTTTTGGTACATTCCTGATGCCGTCAAGCCTGGGGAGTGGACTGCAAGGCTGGGATGCATCAGAGAGGTTTGACAGTGGCTCCTCAAAGAGAATTCCCCGGAGAGAGGAACTAAAGGTGATGGTGGCTCTTCTGCAAAGGAGGCTACAAGGTCAGGGGATCTGCTGGCTAGCATGGCACTGGGAGATCAGAGCAGGGCCGAGAGCCTCAGTAACCAGCAAGCAGATGAGGAGAGCAGGAAGATGATAACCACTGTGAATTGATGCATAAACTCACAGATAATGCTCAGGCCATCAGCTGTGTTGAGGATAAAATTGAAGATATTTTGCTTTTCATGCAGCAAGGGAGGAATGGAACTTCAGTTCTGCATATTCATTGAAAAAGTGAATGTAATCTTGAATAATTGTGTTATATTCAAATGTGACAGATTTGTCCTTCAACATCCCAAAATCAGTTCAAAGAGGCCAGTCATCTGCCTTCCTCTGCTTTCAGCAGCTTTGGTTAATATACATCAGATAAGTACCTTATCAATTACTTCTCAACTCCCTGGATTTTCAGACTGAAACAGATTCCCTATTGTCTTCCCCCTTATTAATACACACAGAGCACTATTAATAAGAGATATAAGAGAGAATGTGCAAGCTGTAGCTAGGCCATTTACATACAAAGCAGTTCTCCTGATGCTCTGACTGTCCTAGGATGATGATGATGATGATGAAGAATAACCTTCAGATGACTCAAGCAAGAAGTTCGTCTAAAGCCCAGGTGGACCAAGACTCACACCAGGCTTTTACTGTGGTGGAGATTTCACACCTGCAGCATTAGAATAAAGAGGAGATTACATATGCCATTTTCCAGCACCAAAATGAAGAGGGTTTTCAGAGCAATAAAGTGCTCCTGCTCATCCACACAACTGAAATGAGGGCAAGGCTAAGGACAGCAAAGAGAAATAAAACTGTCTGCACGTACTCTTCTAATTGTATTTTAAGTACTGTGGTAATAAACCAAGTTCAGCTGTAAGACAGTGTGATACTCTTCACATATCCTCTAGACCCACATCTCTCATCTAATGAACCTCTGGAGTCACCTCACTCTTTTATTATTATTAGTGCAAGTTATATTACTGAGCACCATGGGAAAGAGTATGTAAATCAGAACCATAAGCGTGCCAGTTAAAAGCTGCCAGATTGAACTAATGAGGTTGATCTAGCAATGACACAGCTAAGGTTTGGGTTGTTGGGTTTTTTTTTTTCTTTTAAGAGCTAATTAAGGCTTCCTAATTACCCCAACCAGTGAGAGCTTTGCCCTCTTGAATGGCTATGAGTAATCAAGTCAAAGCAATTGTCAAAAGAAAAGTTACACAAGTTCCAGGCAGTCTCTGAAAATCCCAACAGCAGAGTATGTGGAAGCAGCAGCTTCCCCAGGGCAAATCATAGAATGAGGTTGGAAAAGACCTCAGAGAGCATCACATACAACCTAATGCCTAACACCTTGTGACAACTAAACCGTGGCTCCGAGTGCCACATCCAATCCTTTTCTGAGCACCTCCAGGGATGGTGACTCCACCACCTCCCTGGGCAGCATATTCCAAGGGGCAATTACTCTTTCTGTCAAGAACTTTCTCCTCACCTCAAGCTTAAACTTCCCATGGTGCAGCTTGAGACTGTGTTCTCTTGTTCTATGCTAGGCTGCATCAAGAGGAGTGTGGCCAGCAGGTCAAGAAAGAGGATTCTGCCCCTTTCCTCTACTCCTGTGATTGAGGTCTCACAAGAGTAGGGAGTCCAGCATCACCAGACCATCAGTACCCTACAAACTCCTCTTCCAGAGTTGCTCTTTTACTTCCTTTCCAACCCTACTGCCGCTCAGCATCCTTTGCCATTTTTATAACACATAGTAGCATGCCAAAAGGCCTCATAATCCCCAAAGAAACTCCTGGCAGGAAGAGTTTTCTTCATTAAAACAAGACAAAAAAAATCATAGACGAGAGCAGCACAAAACCTGGGAGACAGTTTGCAGACCAGCACACAGATTCTTCCCCTCATCTTTAGGAAGAGCTGTAGGGAGCCCAGAAGAGCTCCCTGGTGCAGTGCTGATGGCTGCAGGGATCTCACCAGAAGCCATCTATGCTATCTACTGTGCACACCTTACATACTCCACCCTTTGACCTTCTCATCGTGGCAGATGATCCCCAGATTTGACAACCAGCAAAGGAATTTCCACTCTGTAGCTCCTGCTCTGTCACAAACACAGTCACACCCATCCTGATGCCAAAATGAAGGTCTGCCTGCACCATCCCAGCTGTGTACCCAGGGGCCTGAGCAGAGATTGTCACAATGGTTGACTGGATGAAAAATCCCAGCTCCTGCTGAGAAAAGAAAACACCACACATGTGCTGCCACTGTAAGATGCTTGAACAGCCCCAGCCAGAAGCATCTGCTTTTATTTCTGCATGCTGCAGCAGGCTCCCAGAGGTCTGCTTCAGGGCAAGCCCAGGGTATAAATAAAGGAGTCAGCTGGCCAGAAGGAATGAAATCCAACATTATCCCTTTCTTATCGTGTACCTGTATCCACAACAAACAAACGAGTCAATCTGAGAGGAAAGAAACTCAATCAGCAGCCCTGTACCAGGGAACACAGCTTGCATATTTGATTGCTCCAGTGGTGTTATCAGCAAAGCCTGGGTGTCCAGTCGGGGCAATGCTCATAATTGGTTTTATCCCCTTGAAAACAAGCTGGTTAGAAGCAGAATTAAATTGATTTGTGAACAATGTTTACCCTTTTTCTTGCCACCAAGCAGACAGCCAATTAATGACATTAAAGATTAATTAACAGGGAGGCCTCTGCACTACCTGCCAGGCTAACAGTTGCATTTGGTTGTGGAGGTTCTTTTCCTCAACAAGGCTTTTACCTGCAGTTTCCTTTGAAGTTTCTCTCTTTGGAGAAACTGGAGTGCAGCAAAATTGTGGCCAAAATGGCTCTGAAAAGCCAAAAGGAGGCTACAGGACATTGGGGTTCCAGCCATTATTTGTCAGGGCCTCATTTGCAGGGATGGGTGCAGGGTGTTCGGTGCCTTTGAGAGCATTTGGCCTAAAATGGAGTGGAAATGTAGTCAGAAGAGCTGGGTGTGTTTGTGTAAGTTGGAAGGAGGGAGAAAGTATATATTAGGAATTTCCCACACACACATAGCCCACACCTGCTCCTGACAGCTCGCCCCATGTTTCACAGCAAATGTATAAATAAGGTATATACATTTTACATATAAATGGAGTAGCACAAGCCCTGCCAAGTCTCCATCTCTCCAGGCACAGATACAAAAGCACAGGCTCAGAGCTGGAAATCCACATGTGCAGGGACACACAGGCACCCACTTGGCATTTAAATTCTTGGTGAAGCATTTCCCATCCTGTGAAGTTGCAAAACAAACTCTTCTTCTCCCCTGAGGTAACGAGTCTGATCATTATATTTCTTGCCCTGCTTTTCTTTTTATTCTCAGACCAATCTCTTTTTTATTATTATTATTTTCCCCTCAGATGTGCACAAAGTGTTGGCTTTTTTCTTTTTCTTTCAGTGCTGAAGGATGTTGAGGACATTTTGTTCCATTCCTTGTAAAGTACCAAAGGGACTGCAAGCAAAATCAGATGATTCCTCCTGCTTTTGTGCTCCTAAGTTTCTCTGCTACCTTTATCCAAACAGATTGCAAGAGGAATCCTTTTTCTTGCTTCCTCTCTGCACTAACCCACTTGCCCAGATCTGTTCTTCTGAGCACACAAAGTCATTTCAAAACATTTCTTTCTTGTTAGGATGAGGGGGACCAGCTTCTGGCTCATGGTTGTACTCACTGCAGCTGCTTGGCAAAGCCACAGCTGAGATGATGTGGAGTGGGTAGTAGAAGTGATTAGGAAACAAGGAGGGGCAGAAGAAGTTTGGACAGGGTATGAAGGAGCTGAGCAGCCCAGCCAAAGGCTCAATGACTCATTTACTGCAAGTCAGCAGTGAGTGATACGAGGGCTGGAGTCAAACAAAGCCAGCTTGATCCACTCGAGCAGGGGATGCTGGGTTTGTGCCTTTGGTCGTGCAGAGACTCACCATCTCCACCACACAGCCCATCTTACCCAACTTCTCATCCCTCTCTTTCTCCCACCTGTGCTGCTCTTTTGCCTCCCATCCCAGGTTCAGTCCCAAATGTGACTCCCCTACATCTTCATGTTTCCCTGCACAGAGATGCACCTCATCTGGTTCCACTCTATCAACAAGGCCTTGAGGACACACCAAACACCAGAGCTTTCTTTGTACACTTATCAAGATGAGGATCTGGCAATATATATATATGGCAACATATTGTCCCTGCCCATGGAAGCAGGGTTGGAACTAGATGATCCTCGAGGTCCCTTCCAACCCTAACAATTCTATGAGTCTATGATATTGTAATTCTGGGCTGAAAGTGGCTCTGGAAGGTCCTCTCAGGACTTCTAGAGGATTATGACACAGTGCAGGTACTGGTACAGACCTTTCACAATGACTCAGGCTGATGAGTCAGGGCAGAGATACAATGAGGGCAATGACTGCAGAAATTAGCAGCAGGTGACTCAGAGGCTGTTTTGATGCTGTCCAGAAACACAAAGAGAGAAGAAAAAAACACACCACCAAAACCAAAAACCCAAACAAAACCAAAGACAACCCCAGCAGCTGCCACCATAATTCCATTTTCTGATTTAAAAAAGCCAGAGGGTTTGCAGCAAAGGGAGTTGGGTGGCATCCTATGGGTGGCATCCTATAGCTGGCATGTTTCAGTGTCTCAGCAGAAGATCATAAAGGCCCTCTCCAGCCCTAAAAGATATCTGCCCACCTTTGAAGCAGGTGGCTCCAAGGAAAGGGACTTCTCACAGAAGAAGCTGCTCTGGTGATTTACCTTTAGTGCATCACAGCTCTGCCTCCCCTTCAGCAGGACACCTGCATGGGCACGTCCCCCGCCACCTCTCCCTGCTTCGGTTCCCTGGCTGCACACCAAGGAGCTGTGCAGACTTTCTGCCCTCCCCTGGCACTCACTGGCTGGAGAACTCTAAAGATGGACAATGATTGCTTGTAATTATCATCAACTTCATGTTCATTTCCGAGGCCTCTTTCAGCTTCGATAAGAATCTCCTGCTGCTGAGCCGAATGCTGTGAGGGTCACCCGGGCCAGGGGAACCTTTATGGCTTTCTCTCTCTCTCTCTTCTCCAGGGAGATAATAAAAGCCAAGATTTTAGTTTAAACTTATTAAAGAGCCCAGTTATCTGTTTCAGCATGGATAATTTAATCAGACAAGTTAAATATTTATGAGGCTGCACTTCATTGTCGACGAAAGATAAAAATGTGCTTTAAGTGCTATTCAGAGTAAGAATTATAATGATGATTAAAAAAGTCATTGGTAGAGACACTTGATATTGTTATTGTTAGCTCCCAGGATTACCAAACCATCACACAGGGCTGCAAACAAGAGCTGAAATGAAACATGCTCCTCCCTCTCTCTGTCTGGGCAGATCTGAGTCTCAGCAACCCACCTAGGCATCCAACCCAAAATTTTCTTGTATGTGCTCAGAGGATAGAACCTCTTGAGCCAAGAAAAAAAAAAGAATATCATTTCAGCCCCTCATACCATCATTTAAAGGCAAAAATGAAAAAAACCCACCCAAAACTAAATAAACCAACCCCAAAAAGCTCCACAAACCACCAGAGCAAATGACCCTTGGAGAAAGGAGCACTGCACACGCTAGGCACAGTGTGCAAGTCACCCTCACTGAAGCACAAGCCTGAAAGGAGAGTAACTGCCCTTGCAGAACAGCCAGCCAAAACCAGGGACATAATAATAAAGGCCACTCATGCATACATTTGAACAAGGAAACTCTTCCTTTTCACCCAGCAGCAGCAGCAAGTTGTACTTAGCACAGGCTTCTCTGTAACAAGTGGAGCCTGGGCATTGCCCAAAGTGAAGATCTCTGCTCTTGGGGGTGTGGAGGCTTCAGAGGTTCTGCCAGAAGAGCCTTTGATTCAGAAAGGTGTTTCCAGATGTAGCTAACATTGAGCACATGGAGCATATTCCCTGATTTACAGTTATGATAAAACTCATTCTTTACCCAAGGTCAGAGCTTCTGAATGGAATATATCCCTTGAAGCAGACCCAGTTTAAAAAACAAGTCAGGGCAATCCCAAGCACTGATATGGGTTGGGCAGCAACTGGCTCCAGAACAGCCCTGAAGAAAAGGACTTGGGGGTGCTGGTGGATGAGAAGCTCAACATGAGCCACGAGTGTGCACTTGCAGCCCGGAAAGCCAGTCACAACCTGGGCTGTGGCAAGAGAAGCACAGCCTGCAGGGCCAGGGAGGTGATTCTCCCCCTCTGCTCTGCTCTGGGGAGACCCCACCTGGAGCATTGTGTCCAGTTCTGGAGCATCTGTTACAGGAAGGATCTGGAGGTGCTGGAAGGTGTCCAGAGGAGGGTCACAAGGATGAGCAGAGGGCTGGAGCTGCTCTGCTATGAGGACAGACTGAGGGAGTTGGGGCTGTTCAGTCTGGAGAAGAGAAGGCTCTGAGGAGACCTAATTGTGGCCTTCCAGTATCTGAAGGGGGCTACAAGAAAGCTGGGGAGGGACTTTTGAGGGTGTCAGGGAGTGATAGGACTGGGGGGAATGGAATAAAAATAGAAATGGGTAGATTCAGATTGGATATTAGGAAGTTCTTCCCCATGAGGGTGGTGAGAGACTGGCACAGGTTGCCTAGGGAGGTGGTGGAAGCCTCATCCCTGGAGGTTTTGAAGGCCAGGCTGGTTGTGGCTGTGAGCAACCTGATGTAGTGTGAGGTGTCCCTGCCCGTGGCAGGGGGGGGTGGAACAAGATGACCCTTGAGGTCCCTTCCAACTCTACCAATTCTATGAGTCTATGAAAGCTTGTGTGGGGAGAACCTTGCTTTCTACTTCACTGGATTTTAATTTTTCCTAACATATGACCATTAAAGCTCAAACAATTTGAAGGCATATAAACCATGAATGCAGCAACAGCAAGGCTGGAAGGCTGAAGACACAAAAAGCAATAGAGAGTCTCCCAACTACATTTGTTCTGCCTCATGTAGCTTCAACAGTTTGGAAATATATTCCCTTCCCTTCTTCGTATTCAAACTCTGCTGCCTCAGATGTTTTGCTTTGGGGGATATTTTTTAATATATTTGAGCTCTTATTAATGTCACATCAGAGCCATGGATCTTCTTAGCATACATTTCATGCATTTGGAAGTGAGACAATACAGAATAAACCAGGTTGGGAGAGACCTTCAAGATCATTCAGTCCAACCTATTACCCATTCCTTTCCAATCAAATGAACCATGGCACTAAGTGCCTCATCCAGGCTTTTCTTGAACACCTCCAGTGATGGTGGCTCCACCACCTCCCTGGGCAGCACATTCCAATGGCCATTCTCTCTGTTTGGGAAGAATTTCTTCCTATCATCCAGCCTAAACCTCCCCTGGCACAGCTTGAGACGGTGTCCTCTTGTTCTGGTGCTGCTTGCCTGGGAGAAGAGACCAACCCCCACCTGGCTATAACCTCCCTTCAGGTAGCTGTAGACAGCAATGAGGTCTCCCCTGAGCCTCCTCTTCTCCAGGCTAAGCAACCCCAGCTCCCTCAGCCTCCCCTCATAAGGTTTGTACTCCAGACCCCTCCCCAGCTTTGTTGCCCTAATGGAAGATGGACAGTAATATTGCTGCCATTGTTTCTACTTTTCCTACTGATGACTACCAATTCCACCAGAACAGACCATGAAACCCTTTGAAAACGTCCTCTCCCTTCCTTTCCCTTTCTGTTCATTATTTTTCCTGAGAAGCATCAACAGAGACCGTCTGGAAACGCCGGTGGCCTGTCAGGTAATGCTGCAGTGTTTGTTAGCTTTGGCTGGAGCACGGTGAGGCCGCCTGGTGTTAATTTGTTTGACAAAAGACATTATCAAACACTTAGCACAAAAGGCGTGACACCTTTTTTCCCTCCCCCCTCACCATTCTCTGTCTCTCAACAGCAAACCAGATGCCTCATCCTGCCTGTCGCGCACGCTGCACCGGGTGCCCCCTGCATAATTATGCCACAGCTCTCAGACAGCCTGGGGCAACTTTTATTTCTTTGGAGGTGAAAAGGAAAATTCTCTTGTCTTCAGGATCAGATGAGGAATCCAATTCCAGAAAGGAAAGATATACATATACATGTAGTTTTTAAATCTTTAAAAGCTTTGACTCATTTTCCAATCAATCATCTTCATTAACAAGTGTCTCTAAAACTGCTGCTGCTGCTGCAGAAAAAGATTTCAACCTGTCAGGGACTTTCTTTCCTGCGCCCAATTAAGGCTTCTCCTGCAGTTATTCCACTACCTGCTCCAAGGAGACCTAATTGTGGCCTTCCAGTGTCTGAAGGGGGCTACAAGAAAGCTGGGGAGGGACTTTTTAGGCTGTCAGGGAGTGACAGGACTGGGGGGAATGGAGCAAAACTAGAAATGGGTAGATTCAGATTGGATGTTAGGAAGAAGCTCTTCCCCATGAGGGTGGTGAGACACTGACACAGGCTGCCCAAGGGAGGTGGTGGAAGCCTCATGCCTGGAGGTTTTGAAGGCTGGATGTGGCTGTGGGCAACCTGCTGTAGTGTGAGATGTCCCTGCCCATGGCAGGGGGGTTGGAACTAGATGACCCTTGAGGTCCCTTCCAACCCTAACAATTCTATGATTCTATGATATCCTTCCCTGCCATTTACTTGCCCTGCTGAGGCATGAAACCACAACAACTGCTGTTTGAGAGCTGTGAAAACCCTTTTGGAGGCAGAAGCAAGCAAAACACAGCCCATCAAACCCATCCTTTGATCACATTTTTCCTAAGATAAAGTTACACAAGAATTTGTTCCAAAAACTTACTTGAAGAGAACCAAACTGCATAGAATTAGTTGGTCCAGCTACTAGTAATTAGCTAGTAATACTTATTATCTATGAGCTCATGGTTAAGAGAAGAACTAGTTAGTGTGCTGTCCTGGCAGGTAGAATCCAGTCCCCACAAGTACTTCCTTCTGCATGTGCAGAGTGAATCAGAGAAGCATTTTCAGTGTCAGTTCATTCAAAATGTGTTCTAAGTCTCCTGCTTCTCTTGCTTCTTTCCAGGAGCCCCACCACATGGTTCCTGGTTCCTTTGCAGGTGCCACTATGGTCTTCAAAACAACGAGAGAACAAATAAAAGATTACTGGGTGGTGGAACTCCTTGAAATGTGTGAAACTCTGTTCCACCAGCTGGCATTTACCTCCCTCTACCCCAGCTTACTTGGTCAAAATGTTGAACTAATTAAGAAGAGTTTATTCTTTCCACTTCAATATTCTCCATACTTCTCTTGACCATTGCACACCAATTAAATCCTCTCTGAAGCCTTACAAGTGGTCCCTTGGGTCCAAGAAATGCTCCTTACAGTCTTTCTTCTGGCTCTTCACCAGACTTTTACCTCAATAAGAATGTTTGGGATCACCAGCTCCAGGAATGAGGAAAGAGATGCTGAAGGACAAATCAGCCTT
Source organism: Dryobates pubescens (assembly GCF_014839835.1). Taxonomy (NCBI): domain Eukaryota; kingdom Metazoa; phylum Chordata; class Aves; order Piciformes; family Picidae; genus Dryobates; species Dryobates pubescens. The sequence continues at coordinate 3,178,718 of NC_071628.1, forward strand.
TTCCTGACTGTCTCCAAGATCAAAAGAGAGCAAGCCCAACCCTTCCATGTAGCCCAGCTCCTCTACAAAGCCAGCAGCTGTCCCAAGACAACAAACTTCATGTGGAACTTCATGTGCTGTCCTTGCACAACCAGCCTGATGCCCAGCCCTCCAAGAGGCTCTGCACAAAGCAATGCTGACACAATGTCACTGGAGGATCCAACCTGGTATTTCCCTTCATATCACTGACACAGCTAAGTGCTTCTGGGTAGGGCAAGGAAGAGGCAAGAGAAAAAACGTGGGGAAGGCAAGACTGAACCTGGGCTTCCCAGGCAGAAAGGGACCTGGGGGTGCTGGTAGACAGTAGGCCAAACATGAGCCAGCAGTGTGCCCAGGGGGCCAAGAAGGCCAATGGCATCCTGGTCTGTATCAGGATGGCCAGCAGGTCAAGGGAGATTATTCTTCCCCTGTAGTCAGCACTGGTCAGGCCACACCTTGATTACTGTGTCCAGTTCTGGGCTCCTCAATTCAAGAGAGATGTTGAGGCACTTAGCGCCATGGTTCAGTTGATTGGAAAGGGATGTGTGATAGGTTGGACTGGATGATCTTGGAAGTCTCTCCCAACCTGGTTGATTCTATGACTCTGTGATTGCTTTGGGCATTTCCAAACCATCTCTATACACAGAAGTGCAGTCAGCAAGGAACTCTTCCTCTCCTAGCTATCATCATTTATGTGGCACAGAGCTCTGACACTGGTGCCCTTATGCATAATGGAGGCAAGGCACAACTAGGAAAGTGCTGGGTTTGTCTTCCTCATTAACAATCTCCCTCTACCTCCCCTCCCCCCAGCCCTGAGGCAAGATGTCAGCTAGACAATTTATTAGAAAATATTCCTGTAGTGTAATATGCTCTGCACTGTCCTTTGGGTGGAGGAAAAGCAAATATTCACTTGTCACTGGAGGGGCTGCTTTAATTGATACATAAAATGCTGGCTTTAAGAGAGCTCTGCAGACTGTGTTTTTCAGGGTAAGAGTTGAATTCAGATAACTGGGAGCAATCACCACCTTGGCATGAAATAGTTCACAAGTTCCAGACCCAACCACCCCAAATACAAGGAATATTGATTGCTCAGATGGTTTTGTTGCAGCACTGGGATCAAGTGCATTTCTTGCAGCCACCAGCACCTGGTTGCCAGCCCATGGGATCCCCCTGAAATCAGCAGTGGCTCTGGCCAGCTGGCAAGTGTCAGGCACTGGGAAATTCCTTCTTGGCCCCATGACTGGGAAAACAAGGGCAACAGGCCATGCTCCTGAAACCTGAGAGTGCAGCTAAACCCAAGGAAGGATCTGAAGACCAAGTGAGACCTCCCACAGATGGGCATAGCTCCATTTGCTCTGCCCCAGCAGGGAATTTTCTCTTTGTGGGGTTTAATGAGTTATTTTAATTTCAGAGTGACCATTATATCACTCAGAAAGCAAAGACATCCAGGCTAAAACAAAGATCGCTCTTGCAGGGGTAAGTAGACCTCCCAGAGCAGAACTCACCCACTTGCTTTGCCCCATAACTCAGCACAGCCTGTCCATAGGGAGCGACAAGTGCCAGAGAGGTCACAGCAATGGCTTCAGCATTCCTAGTTCCAGGGATTTACTATGAATCCCTCTTACAGAGGGGCAAGGATGGAGGGAGGGAGCTATGCTGGAAGGATTTTCGTAAGCAGGTGTCTCCCTTACATAGAATAAACCAGGTTGGAAGAGACCTTCAAGATCATCGCATCCAACCCATCAACCAATCCAACACCACCTAAACAACTAACCCATGGCACCAAGCACCCCATCAAGTCTCCTCCTGAAAGAGACTTCTCCTTCTAACAGCCTGAGTCTGAAGTGGAAAATCTCCTTCTCTTATGCCTTGAGCAGGCATACAGTGATACTGGGATTCACAGAGATGGAGGGACCAGCAGAGCCAGCATCTTGATTTGGTCTCAGACAAACCCAGGGACTCCTGTGCCGAGACCCACAGTGGATGGCCTCAGTCACTACAGCCAAGCAGTGGCGTCAGGAGAAGGCTCAGCCAACCTAATGCCTACAACCTTCTTACAAATATGTCTTTCAGACCATCAAAACTTAAGCTGCAAGCTTCTGTCAAGGTGTAGGATGCTGGCTTGATTGGGGAAATATTTCTATTTGAAACCAAAGGAACAAAAGCCAAAACTAACAAAGCACAAGCAAGCAACCAAATGAAGCCCAAAAAGCCCAGAAGGGAAATCTGAAACCGTTTTGGAAGTAGTTTCTTTTCATATGGAAGCTACCTTCATTTCACACTTTGCACTTCAAACAAACCAACCAACCAACCAACAAAAGAGAACCCAAATATTTCATTTTGGGATACACAAAACCTTACATTTGTTTACAAACATTGTAAGGAATTTTCATTTAAGAGTGAGGGGAACCCCAAACAAATCCATTTCACAGTCATCCACAAGGAAATGTGTTACATAGCATCACAGTACATTAGAGGTTGGAAGGGACCTCAAGAGATCACACTGAGTCCAAGCCCCCTGCCCAAGCAGGATGACTTAGGGTAGTGTGCACAGGAATGCATCCAGGTGGGTTTTGAAAGCCTCCAGAGGAGACTCCACAACCTCCCCGGGCAACCTGTTGCAGGGCTCCATCACCCTCACTGTAAAGAAGTTTCTCCTGATGTTGAGCTGAAATCTTCTATGTTCAGACTCAAACCCACTGTTTCTTGTCTTATTAGCACTGCCAGTTTTGCAGTCTGGCTGGTGACCTCGAAAACCATAACTCCAGTTCAGGGTCTGTCTATCTCTCCTCCAAGTGACAGCTAACACATCAGATGTGTGTCCTGGCACAGAATTAGACCCACATCCTTTGGAGGCTGCCACTTTGGACAGACATTTCTTGTACAAACTCACCCCCTTATGCTGCTCTAGGTAGTCCTTTCTCTGATGGGGTTGTCCTAAAGCCATTCTGCTCCAGCACCTACACCGCTGCAGCACCCTTAAGAGGGGAATGCAGCTGCATTGGTTCTCTTTTTCCAGGCTTTATCTGTACTGCTAATGAGTAGTGACATCAAACACACATGAATTGGGCTATACACTGAGGAGAATTAAACTGAGCAAGTTGGAAAAAAATAAATATATATGAAATATATAAACTATAGCAACTAAACCCCTGAAACCTCAACTATTACCTGCAGTTTTCAAGGCTTCAGCAGAACAATGGATACGATGAGGGGGGATTACAGCAAGGGTTACATTTCACAGGGATGATCTGATGCTCTGCCTGGGCTCTGAGCAAGTCATGCTGCATCAGAACAAATCCTAATTTTGTTCTAGTGTGTGTGGGGAAAACAGAAAAAAAAGAGGCAAAAATCTCTTGTCGCCACTCTTTCCCCCTATTTCTTCATTATAAGGATGTCATTTATTGAAGCACCCCTGAGAGTTTGCAGCACAGAATGGCTCTAGCATTGCATCTCTCAAATAGCTTCTTTGTTGCAGAGCACTGGTGGTTAATAGAAAGATAATGAAAATATGGAAATTAAATCAGTTTGGTGCCAGGGTTGAAAAGAAGAGTTTCTTTAACTTGCAATACAGCAATGGTTAGTAGCAAAAGCTAAAGAAAGATAAAAGGAAAAATAAAAGAAAGAAATGAGATTGCTATGTTCTTCTAGGGAATATGGCAGGGGCAGGAATTCTCCATTATCCTGAGCCTGGAAAGAAATCAAGTGGGTTTCCTCCCTCTGCCTCTCACACACTGATGGCAGGGACCAAATGGGTTTCCTCCCTCTCCCTCTCTCACTGATGGCAGGGACCAAGATTTTGGATTGCATGTGAAAAAGTAAGAAGGTTAAACAGTATGATATGAAAGGCAAGATATCAATGAGTGACAGCCCAAGGAGGGGAAGCACAGTTTTTCTTCCTAATAAAACTTTCCTTCAGAAAAGAAGTGTGTGGAGAATCCTAAAAGCCCGTCATGATTCATTGCTGCTGTGAAACAGAACTTCTAAATGAAGGCAAAAGTCCTTTCTGGCTAATTATCCTTGTGCCTAATTATCCCAGAGAGTTTAAAGTCCATTATCAGTGCCAGGCACTAAGAAAACAGAATTGAGAAGAGCTTTACAATACTCTCTTGGAGTTTAATTCCTGGATGTGAGAGTGCACATCCCATGGGATGCACTGGGGCATCAGCAATCCCTGCTGCTCGGTCCACTGCTAAGGGGTGCCCTCCTGCCCTCAACACAGGCATTGTGGAATTAAAGCAATCTGCAGTTAGTGACTTTGCTAAACTTGGCCAGGGTTGCAGAGCTCCTTACTTCCTGAGGTAAGCCACAGAAACAACAAGACCTCAAGTGTCAAGCCTTACTCTTTGTGTGAGAGGTACAAACAGCTGTGCAAGTGTTGCAGCAGTCATCATTTTCCTTCCCTCAGCATTTTCACTCTCATTTCTGAGAATATTCCTCAGAATAGTTTCACTGTGAAGCAAGCATTGGCAGGAGCTCCTCTGGACTCTTTCAACTTCTTCATGTGGAAGAGCTGCTTCTCATTTCGCATTGGTGAAAAGAGTGTGGGGTTTGTGGACTGGAGAGGACCAGGGAAATCTTGGCTCAACACCACCAATGGCAAAACACTTGTGGCCTAAAAAGGCCCAGGATGGATGTCAAAAGGGAGAAAAATAAATAAATAAAAATGATGGCAGGAAACTTCAAGGCACAAGAAGAGCATCTGGGAATGTCCCATAGCAGGAGAAAACTGATGCAAGGATTATATTAACATTAACACCACTGTCATGATCACTGCAATGGGAGACTGGGATTCTGATTCACTCAAAATAAGGAAGGATTTGTATCTTTTAGCCTATTTGTGACTGCAGCACCATGCATTTCATCACTGTGGTTGCAAAAGAATCTTCCTTTCCTCCCCCCCACCTCCCATGGGAGATTACTCCATGTACAATATTGTGTTTTCCCCAATTAAAGAGCTAACTTTACAGACTGCTGGGTAATGAAATACAAATAAACACAGAAGACATCTCTTAGTAAAATATTAGCTTGTCATTTTTCAGACTCCTCTCTTGATTTGCAAGTTCATAAAAACCACAGCCAGTTGCCATAAGGAGGATAATTAATTAGCCATCTAGAAAATTAATGTGTTGTGGGGGGTGAAGGCTTTCACTTGAAATATTCATAAGATAGCAGAAACATATTCTAGTAGTAGAAGTGGTGTTATAAGTCTGTCACATAGTCTGATCTCCTTAAACAACTCAAATTGCTGGGGTTTGCCTGAAGGGCTGTTCTGAGGGTGGGAAAAGCTGGTCAAAGGAATTTACCAGCTCTCCTGCTAAATGTAGTCACCTGTCTTCCTTTAGAGGGACAAAGGACTGCAGCACTGAATTCAGACAGCAAGCTTCACAAGCTGCAATCCCTTCTCTCTTGCCCATTTTTAACTGGGGCTAGTGCCAGCCCCAGCTTTCCCTGCAGCAGCATATTGAAAAGCATAGAAGCAACTTCCTGCCACTCACATGCACGCCCCAGAAGCCTGCATGGTCAGATTCAGACAATGAGCCCCCCAGCAGCTGACTGCCAAGGATGGCTGGGTGAGCACAACACTCCCAGAGATGCTTCTGGGCATGAAATCAAGCAAACACCTCCAGCACATCCCAAGAATCAGCTGAAGAAGGGTTAGTAGCAGAGTCCAGTCCTCAACTCAGTATTAAGTTTCCTACTCGGGCAACCTAAGAATTAATGAGAGGAGATCGCAGTGTCCCCAAAAGCTGTGCTAATATTTTGAAATTAACTATTTATTCCACAGTGAATTAAGGCAATTTTAACTTTGCAAGGAAGTTTCCACCCAGAAGGCTTGAATAATCCACTGATTTGGAGGCTTCATAAATTCTTGCTGTTTTCTCTGTGTCCTTTTGCAGGCACATCAGCATATCCTTAATCTGCACAGATGCTGCCAGCGAGCAGGTAGGTAGCTGTGGAGTAGCTCTTGTGACTGAATGTACTCCCATCTCTACCAAAACAAAATTGAATAAAAGAGAGAAATAATTAACTCATGAGCCCACAGGGCAGGGAAAAGCTGCTGAATAAGTACCTAAGCTGGGAAGCCTCACTTGGACCAGATTTAATTCGAGTTAAGAAGATGAGCATGAATATTCTTCATCCTTCCAAGTTCTTCAGGTGTTATAGTTGTTACTTTTGCACCACCATCACACCTTGCACAGAGACCCCTCTGGCCCCAAAGAGGTCACCATCCAAAGGAAAGAGGTGACAGGAATGTGCAGAAAGAGGGAAAATTACAGGGGACCTTTGAGATCAGTGTGATCGCCATGGCACACAGCCTCCATGCAGCTGGCCATTATCGTTAGGAAAGGGGGCAAAAAGTGTGGACTTCAAGAAGGGTAATGGCATTGCTGTGTGAGGGCTGATGGTAGGTCTGCTCCAAGAGCAAGGGATTGCCTGGGAGAAAGCAGCAGAAATGTGTGATTGAAGATGTAATGAGCAGGTGATGAAGGCCAGCATTATGGGCTGATTGGGGGCAGGCACTTTGATCACATTTGATACAGACTGTAAGATAAGTGGAGAAAAGTCTGTGAAAGCTCTGGGAAGCGAAGAAAAGCAATTTGGTGAAGTAGAGAGAGGGAAAGAATGGGAAAAGAATCCATGAGCAGTACAGTCACAGAGACATTCTCAGTTCCTATGACTGAGCCACATGGCGTCTGTCAGAGTAAAAGGATGTTGTTGAAATGAAATTAAAGCTAGCACCCCGACACCAGCTTTATTTAAACCAGCAGATAAAAAGGCCACTGCCTCAAACAGGATCCAAGCCCTAGACAAAAAGTGGATGTAAGGCTTGCAGAGCTTCCAGAGTCTAAACATCGCCTGGATGAGAGACATCTGTGAGAGGCAAAACCACGGTGCTGGTGTTTCAACGGCAGAGGCATTTGGGACTAAGTTAAGAACATTTCAACAAGCACCTCGATCTGCTGTCTAGACATTCATGAGGGGCTGTTAGAGGCCCATACTGGAATGGGCCAGGCAGGAGGTCTGCAGAAGCTGGTTGAAGGAGCTGTCACACAAAGATGATAGCATCGTTCTGGCCACATTTTCACTTCTGTGATTGCGTTTTGCTGGCTGTGCCCAGACAGCATCAAGCAGAGATGCTCTCCTCCACATCACATTTCTAAGCTGTCAGGGGTTCACTTTGACAAACATTCCAGTGGGAACAGCAATAAGAGCACCTGGGATCATCTGTGAACTGTCTGAATGGCAAACACAAAAGCGCTGCAGTACTATTTTGCCTCATCCAAGAGGGGACATCTACTCAGCTAAGAGTGTTATTAATTACATCTCACTGAAGGGGAAGAGCTACACTGGATGCTAAAACCCTTATTTTTCCTGGACTCTAATAATTTCACCCTAATTTACAAAGTAAATAAAAGGAGGCTTCTGAGAAAGAAGCCACAGTTCATTGCCATATGTAAGTCTTCATTTATCACAAAATCTCTCTTTCACTCTCTTATCCCACTCAAATCATAGAATCAACCAGGTTGGAAAAGACCTCACCACACCTTCCACAGAAGCCACTAGAAGTGAGGACTTCTCACCTCCCCAACCTGCCCCAGCTGCTTCTGATTAACAGGAAGTGGAGGAGAAAAAATAACATATATACATTTGCATTGTGCCATTGATCCAAGAGATGACAGTATCCAAACTGGAAAGCACATTGCCCTGGGGACAGTACTGTGACATTCTCCATCTTTTGTCCTTTGAGAGGACCTCTATTCACACACTGAGAATACTTCTGGTTGATACATCATCCCTGATTGTTAATGTGGCATTCACAGAACGCCACAGTCCCGTGTGAAATGTGTCAGGGTGACAGCTTCACACACTGAGATCTCCTTTTCTTATCCTTAGGATTCACATAATCTGGACAACAAAGACACCAAGATGACAAGGATGTGGAAGTCTAAACACATGATTTGCAAACACAAGCAGGTATTTCCATTCCAGAACATCACTGCAATGTGAGCCTGCAGGCAAAGATTGTTGCAGCAGGAAGGGCCTTGTGCCCCTCTTTGGCATTACTGTCACAACCCTCTGCCATTACTTTGTACTCACATTATCATTTACTTGTGCCACCTCAGCTGCTTCTCCTAATGTTTTCATAGAATCAATAAAGTTGGAAAAGACCTCACAGATCATCAGGTCCAACCTATTACCTAATACCTAACACCTCATGACTAACTAAACCATGGCTTCAATCCTTTTTTGAACACCTCCAGGGATGGTGACTCCACCACCTCCCTGGGCAGCACATTCCAATGGCTAACAACTCTTGCTGGGAAGAACTTTCTCCTCACCTCCAGCCTAAACTTCCCCTGGTACAGCTTGGAACTATGTCCTCTTGTTCTGGTGCTGGTTGCCTGGGAGAAGAGACCAACCCCCTCCTGGCTTCATTAGTAGACAGAATGTAAGTGGGGAAAAAAAGAAAAGAAAAAAACACCAAGAAAACTACAGTTCATTAGCTTATACTGGGGGCAAATAGAGGTCCTCAGATATCTGCCTCAGCCACTCAATCAGCAGGGGACTTAGTGAAAAGAAATTTGCAAGACACTGTCATATTATGCAGCAAGGACCCTGCTCTGTTATACTGGGTGGTGGGCTGGCTGGCCTCGCTCGCTCAGCCCTCTCATAGCATTAGTCTTCAATGCAGCTGTGGCACATTCACACCTTTCCTTGGCAGTAACACAGGCCCATATTGAACACTGGTTAAGGGAGACAAGAAGAAATGGAAGCATTACACTGTGTTCTCCAGGTAGATTAAATTTTCTCTGCTGGTTCTTTGAAAGCCTGAACACCATTTGCTGCCTTCCTTCTGCCCTATGGCACAGCTAATGGATACAGATAGCCATGAGCAGCAAACCACAGTCTCCTTTGAGCAGGATGGATGCTCAGCATTGCAGAGCTGGAGCATTTAATTTGTCATCAATAGGCAGACAGTGTTAGCAGAGACAGCAGTGCTTCTTCCCCTTCACCCCGCTTTGCAGAAGGGGTCAGAAGAGTCTTGTACTGAACCATGACTGAAGAAACCTGGAGTGAACTACAGCACTGACTTGCAACAGATGTCTACAGGAACTTTCCAAGCAGAAGATTCTCTGCATTTGTCACAGAATGTTAAGGGTTGGAAGGGAACTCCACAGATCAAGTCCAACCCCCCTGCCAAAGGAGGATCACCCAGGGCATGCCACACAGGAACACATCTAGGAGGGATTTGAGAGTCTGCAGAGAAGGAGACTCCACAGCCTCTCCGACAGCCTGCTCCAGGGCTCCATCACCCTCACCATACAGAAGTGTCTCCTCATGCTGAGGCAGGACCTCCTGTGTTCCAGCTTGCACCCACTGTTCCTTGTCCTACCACTGGGCACCACTGAAAAGAGCCTGGTACCTTCATCCTGACCCCCACCCCTCAGACATTTATAGATGTTGAGAAGATCCCCTCTCAGCTTTCTCTTCTCATTTATGCTGATGTGCTCCTTGCTAAGAACACAAAGCCAGGCATCACCAGCCAGCTCTGCCTACACCAGTTCCTTTGAGCTCTTCATCCTATCATTATAGCTCCATTATTCATTTAATTCTCTAGCCCAACCACCCTTCTTTTGCACAGGGGCTGCCAACAGAGGGCCACATGAAATGGCTATTATTCTCTGTCTTGTCTCCAGAAGAATGCAATGAAAAACAGGAGAGAAGCTGGAGCCAGCATTTTCTTGAGCCACCCAGCTGAGGGGAGACCTGATGTTTAGTTATTCAGAAATCTAGCCCAGGTAGGCAACAAACCAAAGCTGTCAGATTTGTAACAGCAGATGTGGTGAAAGATAGTGAGCAAAACCCACTGAGGGCAATAGCACTTGAGCTGGAGTCTGCCTACAAATCTAAGTCCATAATTCAGCATTTAACCTAGCCAAGCAACAGCTCAGAAATATTCCTTTCATAAAGGCCCAGAACAGAAATATTGCCAAATCTAAAACCTGTATTTCTCTGCATTTTGTTTCATGACCAGCAGATGTAGTTCACCCTCCCAAAGAAGCCAGAGAGGGCTGTAAAAAGAGGAACTAAGAGAAAGAAGCAGGAAAATGTGCAGAATAAGATCTACTGAAAGGTATCAATTTGCCTTGCATGGATGAAGCCATTCTTGAATTATTATCAAGCTCCTCTCTTCACCTTTGGTGTTTAGCACACCAAAGACATTTGTTTCAAGCCTCTTTTCCTTTTCTTTTTGTTTCTTATTAAAACAAATCAGCCTGTAGAAAAGAAAGCCTCGCTGAGATTTATACCTCCAGTGTTCAGGCAGGTTTTAAGCTCTGTAACTGGCCAAATGACTAAACCATATCTTGGGTTTCAGCACTGCCCTCTCAGAGCCAATAATTCACCTACCAGTTTAAACACCAGCTAATGAATACAGAATTAACCAGGTTGGAAAAGACCTTTGAGATCATGGAGTCCAACCTGTCACCCAACACCATCTAATCAACTCAACCATGGCACCAAGGGCCTCATCCAGGCTCTTCCTAAACACCTCCAGGGATGGTGACTCCACCACCTCCCTGGGCAGCACATTGCAATGGCCAATCTCTCTGTCTGGGAAGAATTTCTTCCTAACATTCTATGGATTATGTAGCCAGAAATAGATAAATACACATTAAAAAAAAAGAATAATTATATATATATTAAATGGAGAAAAAGAAGATCTCATAGGAAGCATAGTTCCCTACCCCCACACCCCTCCCACTGAAAAAAAGGTTCATAAAAAGCATAGCAGAAGGAAACAGCTTCTTTGCTTTTTTTTTTCTCCAAAGGGGGGGAAGAAAGAAAAAAGTGCTTGACATGAGCTGATGAAGAACAAAATTGCTTGCAAAAAGTCTTCCAGATCTTGGCTGCAAACTAAAAGGCAGCCTCATTGCATGAAGGGCATTGACAAGCTTGATTTCCTTCTTCACAAGTATCATCAAAATCAGAATGACTAATTTCCAGTTTGGTTAAGTGGTGTTGGATACAGCCAGAATTGTTCCTTTCATGTAACATTCATAACCCTTGAAGCCTTCTGATTAAGATCTGTCTATATCTGCCTACTAATAAGCCCAGTGACTTATCTCCCTCATACAGGAATATAAGTAATTGTTGACTAAAATACAACAGCTCTTGGTGATCAAATGCAAATATTCTCTTCCAAGCCAGCGTATTTTCACTCCGAGTCAACCTGAAATTTAAACTGGTGTCAGCTGTGGCACAATAAACTTGCACTAATTACATGTGCAGTAACTCTACTGTTGAGTCTGAATTCAACCTCCCTTCAAAGGTTTAGATCTGTATCCAATGGGGACAAGTCAATGTGGATCTGAACTAAAGCTATGAAAGGAAGATTTACCAAGCCAGGCTTAAGGAATCACAGATGGTTAGGGGTTGGAAGGGACCTCAAAAGATCAAGTCCAATATACCAGAGCAGGGTCACCTAGAGTAGGTCACACAGGAATGCATCCAGGCAGGTTTTGAATGTCTCCAGAGGAGGCTCCACAACCTCGCTGGGCAGCCTCCTCCAGGGCTCTGTCATCCTCACAGTGAAAAAGGTTTTCCTTATGTTTACATGGAACCTCCTCTGCTTCAGCTTGCACTCCTTGCCCCTTCTCCTATCACTGGACATCACTGAGCAGAGCCTGGCTCTGTCCTCCTGTAGAGCTTTCCAGCAGCTGAAGAATGGAACCAAAAAGGACAAATCCAGCAGCATTAATCCCCACTGAAAAATCAGGGAGCTGAGGACTTTAAAATGGAGACTTCTATTTGTACAACTGGTAATGGCTCTCATGAGAGTTAAAGGAGTTGTTGGCCAAATTCTTACAATCCAGAACTGAAGATGACTTTAATGGGGATCACAATCCCAGCCACCCTTGGGCAAACATATCTTGCATATTTAGGAGCAGCCTGTGCCAATCCTGAACCTAAATTCACTTCTTGTCACAGAATCAAATCAAAAGACATGCCTACCAGCTCACTTACCACCTAGATGGGGTGACCTCAGGCTAGATTTAAAAGCTGGAAAGGGAAAATAGAATTCTATAGGCTCCAAAGAGGAAAACAGACCTCAAGGGACAGCATCTTTGAGCACAAAAATACCATCACTTCTCTTTGAATACTCTGCTCAGATGTATAGGAAGTACTCAGCTGTTAGTTACAAGGGAAGTCAAAGAGCTGAAGCACACACTCATTGCCTTCACACACTCAAGACTTTGGTTCAAGTATATTTTCAAACAGGCCCTTTACTCCACATCCATTTACACTATAAAGCAGAATATCCCAGAACCAGCCAGAGTGCCTGGCCTTACCTTCCACCTGACTCAGCTCATCAAAGGTTTTCTGCTTTCAATGGACTTTCTGGCAAGCTTTCCCCCTCCCCCTGCCCCCAATCTTTAACTCATCAGGCATATATGGGACCTGTTCATGGATGTGCACATTTGCTTCCTACCATTAAGAGATGAGCTTGAAAGCAAAATGAGTGAGGATCTGGGTTCCAGAGATTTGATCAGAAGCCCAGGGAACTGAGAACGTGTAGTAAGCTACTCTAAGCAGTTACCAAGTCAAAAATGCAAATGGCTCTACTGCCACCTTGTCCTGAAGATGCAAGGAGTGGCTTAAGCATTTGGAAAGAACAAATAAACCCTTGCCAGAAGCAGCCATTAAGGTACCTAAACCACACACAGAGGCATCTGTGGAAGCCCTCAACCCTTTACTAAACTAAGTTGCTTTCTACTCTGTATTCTGGCTATTGTACACAGTGCTGGTCCCCCAGGGCTTCCCTGCATGTCCTGCTGGAGTTTTGGGCATCTCATTCAAGGCTGTGAATTCACAGAGTCTTGGGATGGAAAAAGAGACCAGGGCATTGTTTTAGTCTGTCTGGGAAGTTGGACCTTTCCCTGTTCTGGGCTTCACTTCTCCATGTAGGAGTTGTGAATATTTGACAGACATTTATGAACAATTCCAAGATCTGGTGAATAAAATTACAGCACAGGTGCTATGCTGTGGGGTGGTGTGGTGGGGTTTTTTCATAGCTACAACAAAGGACTGCCACACTTTCCAGGTTCTAAACACAGATGCTGATGACCTTGAGCAAGCCACTAATATTTCTTGATTTCCACAGGTCCACTTAACACTATCCAGAGTTTAAAGAGAGAGGTACAAAGAGGAACCAGTAGCTAACAAAGATCTTTTCAACAGTAGAGGAGAAATAAGAAGAGCTAAAGGGTTTGAATTTATGAAATATCTAGGGAATGTGAGATAACTGAAAAAAAGGAGAGTGAGGGAGATTTAGAGCCTAGATATAAATCCTGCCTGATATGTATTTTGTTTCATCATTGGAAAATTCCACAAGGAAAGCACAAAGGGAACACCCTCACTTGCTGCCATGTGAAATGCTTCACACAGAAATGCTAACAGATACAAGCTTCCAGCACGACAACATCTCTGCAGGCATGAGCTCACTGGCTATTAAAGTATGTTGCAATAGCAAAAGGGAGGAAGAACAGTGAGGAAGGAAGACTGCAGGACTCAGACGCTCAGAAACTGGGCTGACAATATGCCCTTGTGGCCAAGAGAGCCAATGGTATCCTGGGGGGCATCAAAAAAAACATGTCCAGCAGGTCTAGGGAGGTTCTCCTCCCCATCTGCTCTGCCCTGCTGAGACCACACCTGGAATACTATGTCCAGTTTTGGGCTCCCCAGCTCAAGAGAGACAGAGACCTGCTGGAGAAACACCAACAGAGAGCCAAGAGGATGATCAGGGGACTTGAGCATCTCCCCTGTGAAGAGAGACTGGGATCCCTGGGGCTGCTTAGTGTTGAGAAGAGAAGGCTGAGAGGGGATCTGATCAATGTCTATCAACATCTGAGGGGTGGGTGTCAAGAGGAGGGGGCCAAGCTCTTTTCAGTGGTGCAGAGTAATAAGACAAGCAACAACAGTTTCAAGCTTGAACACAGAAGATTTCACATCCACATGAGGAGAAACTTCTTCACTGTAAGGGTGACAGAGCACCAGAACAGGCTGCCCAGAGAGGCTGTGGAGTCACTTTGTCTGGGCATACTCAAAACCCACTGGATACATTCCTGTGCAGACCATGCTAGGTGATCCTGCTTTGGCAGGGGGGTTGAACTAGATGATCTCTAGAGGTCTCTTCCAACCCCTAATGTACTGTGACACTGTGAAGTACTAATAAGAGTCACCAACTCCCCCTGTTTGCTCAAGAGCATTTACTCAGTACACCAATAAAATGTATAACCAGAGGGGGACCAAATCAAGAGAAATCTGATTAGATCTAGAGCAAAGAGAGATAAATGGCCTGTAAGGCAGTGTCCAGCCACAAGACAGTCCATAAACACACAGCAAGCAAAACATTCTGCAGTGTAAGAGAGGCAAGTGGACCATGTGGAGAGGTAGCTGGAGATAGGATCATGAAACCATCAGCAATTGTGTGCAGCTGCAGGATTAGGTAACCAGCAGCAGTTGCACATAGCTGCAGGGAGAGGCTCTCTGTTTGTTACATTCCCTGTGGTACCCATTATGTGTGGGGTGAATTTGGCTATAGGCCCAGAGAAATTAGAAGATGCCACCTCCTCTTTTGTCAGCTAGAAGAAGATATCCTGCCTCTTTTCCACTACCCTGTAGAAAAAACTTCTCCTTGCTAGTCCATGGAATAGTTCCTCTCAAGACTCATACCAATCCCTAAAGTACCTCTGGAAAGGAAAGAAGAAATTGCTCTCTACAACTACCTGAAGAGATGTAGCCAGGTGGGGGTTGGTCTCTTGTCCTGGGCAACCAGCACCAGAACAAGAGGACACACTCTCAAGCTGTGCCAGGGGAGGTTTAGGCTGGAGGTGAGGAGAAAGTTCTTCCCAGAAAGAGATATTGGCCATTGGAATGTGCTGCCCAGGGAGGTGGTGGAGTCACTGTCCCTGGAGGTGTTCGAAAGAGGCTTGGATGTGGCACTTGGAGCCATGGTTTAGTCATCAGGAGGTGTTAGGCATTAGGTAACAGGCTGGACTTGATCTAAGCACACAGGTCCCAAAGCCACCTCCCTGCTTGTGGGTCACTCAGCTCAAAATCCCTCTGTGACTGGGTTATTCTCCCCTTTTCTGCTCCTCTCTCAAAGCACTTCTCAGCTGAGAAGAGAAACTCACCCAGGAGATCTTTCCATGATGTCCCTCCCCCCATCTCTTCCCCTCCAGCTAGAGCCCACTGCAGCCTGGTGCCAAATTCAGCAAGATGCAGCACGTCAAAAAGCACCGTTTGTTTTCTAGGGCAATAACTGCAACCTGCCTTTTCACTTCCACTCTCAAAGGTTCGGACAACCCAGGCAAGCACTAATCATTTTGAGTGCCTTTTCAATTACACTGAGCCCTGCTGAAGGAGCCCACAAGTGGGTTCTGGAAACAGAAGTAGAGAAGAGTAGTGAGGGTCAGCTTGCAGTATCTGCAGGGTCCTGAAACATTGATTGTTGTACTGATCTCTTCAGGAAATGACTGTCTAGGATTCATCCATGGCTACCTCAGAAGACAGATGGCTCACCCAAAGAGCTGCAGAACATTTACTCCATGAACATTTCTGCCATAAAGCTGTGGCTGTTTATTGTAGAGGTTAATGAAGCTGTGAAGAGAACATGGTCTTGCTGAGATGATTGCTTCTGGGCAACACAGCACACTAGCCATTCTTAATCCAAATGAGTGGCTTGATAGATATAGCAATTAGAAGCATTTCCAAAGGAGCTTTGAGACACAGGGCAGCTGTAACATGACTCTTTTTTGACTCCCTCCATTCTACAAACATTATCTAATTGCAGTACCTAGCAGTCTCTGCACCCACCGCTCTAAAACACACCTGCAGTGCATTGCACAAGGCACAAAGCTCCTAGAGCAACCCAGCCCAGCCACATTGCCCAGGCTCATGCAGAAGCCAAACAATCCCCAGCTGAGAATTTTTGCTGCAGTTTTATCTCTGTCTTGCCTCAGCAGCTAAAGGTTATTTCTGCATGCTGCTGGGGAGGAGCGCAGCTATTCACACAACTGCTGCCATCCTGTCCCCTTGGCAGCTGAATGTTTTGTTAAGCCGCCACAAAAGCTTTTTGTCCTGCAGAAAGGCTTCTCACACACACAAGGTTGTGCATGTGCATACACTTATTGCTTGGTTAACTCTCCCATAAACATTTTCTCTGCTTTGATAAAATGTCATACAGGGGTTTATAATAAAACTTCTTTGAGAACAAACCTTCTCTCTCAGAGAAATGGTTTGCTTTAGTGCATCTACATAGAATCCACAAAGGGAGAAGGGATGAGATGTAATCTCTATTTCTAACTAAACAAGCAACAAGAAATGCACTTCTCTGAAGCTGGGTGATACTCCTTTCCTTCTAAACCTTCAGTAGTCATTTGTATTGCAGCTACATATCCTCACCTAGGGGAGTAGAAGAGTCTTCCATGGGATTCAACAGAATAGAGAGCCCTCTACTACAGAATCACAGAATATATCTGGCTGGAAGAGACCTCAAAGTTCCTCCAGTCCACCCTCAACCTATCACGGAAGGGTCAACACTAAACCATGTCCCTAAGTGCCAGGCCCACAGTCTACTTGAACACCTCCAAGGGTGGTGACTCCACCACTGCCCCAGGCAGACCGTTCCAGTGCTTGGGAACCCTTTCAGTGAAGAAATATTTCCTAATATCCAGCCTGAACCTCTCCTGGTGCAGCTTGGTGAAAACAAGGCCATGCAACTTCACCTAGAGATTCATTCAGGGTCCCAAACCTTTCAGCTGACTCTCAACAATATTCAGTGAGGACAGAGAGGGGATGACAGACAAATCCAGCCCACTCCTCCTTATGTGTATTGGCACCCTTCAAGAAACTAACACAAACAAATATGATCTCCTCTGCCTATCCCACCATTCAGAGAACATTCCCAAGTGCTTACTGGTCCACAGGACAACAGACCTAGCAAAGAAGGTCAGCATCAGTGTGCTGGAGTCTTCAGGTTCATTCTCTGTTGCAATTAAAACATTTACCCTGGAAAAGAAATTCCTACTCACTACTTACTGTGCTTGCAGATAGTTTCAAGCAGCAATGATGCAGCAAAGATACTGCTTTGGGTACAGGCTGTGCTTCAGCAGCCTATGTGGAGAGGTTTCCCACACCATTCAGGTGACAACTGGATGCTTGTTTCCTTGTCAGGAATGTGGAATTCAAACACTGATCATACAAAACCAAGACTGGGATCTGGCCTGAAAATTGCTGTTGGTCTATGCTGTACTTCACCCAAACTCCCTAATCTCATATTCCATTGGGAGAATAACCAAGATCATTATTTGAAGGAGCTCCAGAGACAACAGCTTCTTGGCATTTTTAAGTGTTTATAAATATCTGAGGGCTGGGGAGCAGGAAGGAGGGACAGGCTCTGCTCACTTGCTCCTTGTGCTAGCACAAGGAGCAATGGATGTAAGCTGCAGCACAGGAGGTTCCACCTCAACACAAGGGGGAACTTCTTTACTGTAAGGGTCACAGAGCACTGGAGCAGGCTGCCCAGACAGGTTGTGGAGTCTCCTTCTCTGGAGACTTTCAAGGCCTGTCTGGATGCATTCCTGTGTGACCTGAGCTAGATTGTATGGTCCTGCTCTGGCAGGGGGGTTGGACTCGATCTCTTTGGGTCCCTTCCACCCCCTGACATCCTGTGATCTCAACAACTGCAGCATTGATTCAATGAGGGGGAAAAAGACATTATTAAATATATAAAGCATTGCATTTGCACACTTTCCACCTGATTTAGTGTGAGGTGTCCCTGCCCATGTTCCCATGGTGGGAACTAGATGATCTCTGAGGTCCCTTCCAACCCCAACAACCCTGTGATAGAGATTGCTCGGAGGGTGGGGGGGAGAATCTATTTCTGGACAGCATATGGCTTTAGAGGTAGATTTTTCCATGAACATCTCCTCTCTCCCTTCTTTCTGGCTCTGCTCCCTAGATTTTCTGGTTTTATTTGCCCAAAGGTGTTGGCTTCTTTTCTCTGCCTTGGCCTTGTATGGGTTTCAAGATTATTCCAAGTTGTTTTTGCAGAGCCTCCTGGATCATGTCAGGAAAAGGCTCTTTAAAACCATGTTAAAAATAATGTCCTTTTCAAATAGAGTTCAGGACTGCCAAAAGCCACTGGGTTGACTGAAATATCCTATTGGTTTCCATTACAAATACATTTCAGGTTGGTCAGTCAAAAGCACTTAGGCAATATTTATTGACATTCCCATGCAAATTATCTGCCATCAGCTGTTCCTTAAGGTGGTCGTGCTCCAGACCATTTGTACCTTTCAGTTCCTTTCCACTCAACCAGTCCCTTACTGTTCAGTCTGGAGAAGAGAAGGCTCCCAGGAGACCTAATTGTGGCCTTCTGGTATCTGAAGGGGGCTACAAGAAAGCTGGGGAGGGACTTTTTAGGATGTCAGGTAATGACAGGACTAGGGGGAATGGAGCAGGATGTGGCTGTGAGCAACCTGCTGTAGTGTGAGGTGTCCCTGCCCATGGCAGAGGGGTTGGAACTGGATGATCCTTGAGGTTCCTTCCAACCCTGACAATTCTATGATTCTACATCTTGCATGTACATAGAGGAACACAAAGGCAACAGGCAGGTAGGAGAGGTCTGGCAAAACCAGACTGAGTTTGGAGTAGATGACCTTTAAAGGTCCCATCTCCACCCCAAAGCATTCTGTAATTCCATGAAAACAGACAGGTTGTACACAAGCTACCAAGGTGTCCATAACTTCCTGCCCCAGGGCCAGAAACAGATTGGAGGCAAAAGACCCCAAGTACAGCAGGAGCTCCACACACTCATCTATACTTTGGTCAGACTCAATTGGTGAGGTCTTACTGGGGAAGGTGGCTAATGCAGGGGTTAAAATACAGGATGAACTCCTGCCCTGCTGTGTCATGCTCAGGGGACAGCTTCCTCCTCATTGCTCTCACACACTTAAGCCACAGTCAAGCCTGAGAGTCCCACACATGAAGATCCAGAGCAGGAAGAAATCCATACATGTATAGTGCAAAGGGAAGCAAGCAGAACATCTCTCCCCAGAGCAATATCATAGTGTCAATAAGATGTCAAGTGTCTATCCATTGACCTGAGAAGCATCCAGAATTTCAGAACCTCTAAATATGAGCCAACCCCCCAGTAAACACCCTCAGGGCTCAGGGTCATTTTGTAGTGTGGATTCCTGTGTGCATCTGCCCCCAGCTGTCACACCTCAGGTGCAGATCTGAACTCCATGGTTCCCCTCGCAGTGTCTCACACTGTCCATCCAAGTCCCAGGCAGTTCAGGGCTCCCTTTGGGCTCAGAGGCAGCTACCTTGCCAGAACCTCACACAACACTTAGCAAGAAAATGTATTGCAGAAAATCAGCGCATCTGACAAACAGGAAAAGGGTCACAGCTCTGAGAAATGGGTTCCCAGTGCATTCCCTTCACACACACAGCCTTGTTCTCCCCAGATGAACAGCTGTGAGCCAGCTGAAATATAAGAAGCTCTCTCCTCCAGACTGCTCTTCTCTATTCAGGGCTTAAGACAATTACACAGTTATTTTGTGCAAGAGAAGTCAGTCAAGGGGGAGAGAAAAATGGGTTTATTTCTCACCCAGCTACATAACAGATTACCAGGAGCACTAACTCATCTGTCTTTCCACTATTTTACTTTCATTACAGGTGGGAAATGGGAAGTCATTTTTCACAGGGCAGATCTTTAACTAGTTAGAAATTAAACTCCTCAAAGTGGTGCATCCCACGAGGTGGAACAGCCATTATCTGCGGCCCATGGCTTCAGATGCACCTGATTCATCATCACAGTGGGTCCTTCCCCAAACCTGACCTCACTCACCAAGTTCCCAAGCTGCAGTCAAGACACAAAGGCAAGTAAAACACATGTGATACTGAGACAGCAACGTCCAAACCCTCGCTGTGACAAAAGGCAGTAGAGCATCAACAGCTAGCAGTTGTGCTGGAGAGAAACAGGACTGTCTCTCACAGAAACCTCATCCCTGGCTGAGTGGGCAGATCTTTCTTTCATCATTCCCAGACTTCTCCTCTGCAGTACATCCTCTGCTCAGTTGATGCTGCCAAGCTCCTGTCTCAAGCAGTAAACAACACATAGTCATCCCATGTGGCTGGTCCCAAGGGGATCAAAGCAATCCCCACTTCAAAAACCACTCTCCTGCTCAAGCACAATCTTGCATTGCAGCGTGTGGACTGCTCCCACCACTAGTGTCTGGCCCAGGCCTTCAGAGGACCTCAGCTGGAGCAGGTCTTGCAGGTTGTGCAGCAAAAGGGGCAGAATTAGCACAAGAGCACAAAACTTGGCTGCTCTTCCCCGGTTCTCCTCCTGAGGCTGCTTGGAAGAGGCAGGACACTGTTGCATCTTTCCTCCCAGCACAAGGAGCACATTACTTTGTCCTCAGAAGTTATCTATTTTTTACCCCCCTTCTTGTTTCAGCATGCAGCTGAGCTCTGCTTCATCCTCTCAGACCTCCCAAGTACGAGGTGGCTGCAATGGGTGTTCCACTATGACCTCATGTGCAACATATGCTACAGAATACTATGCAGCTCTCTGCACTCTGCTCCTGGTTGAAACAGAAAATGAGATTCTCAGTGGAGACAAAGGCTTGTGACAGCAGCAAGGCTTCCCTGCAAGGATGGTGCCACTGTACTCCTAGGTTTGCTGCTCTAAAAGCAAACTTCTACCACCAGTAAAAGCTGCAGAAGTTATGACTACTTTTTTTTGAAGAAATGTTTTCAGCTGCTACATCTCAGGGCTTTGAGGCTGGTTTTCTTCTGAGCCTCCTGAGATTACAGCACTTGTTTCCCATGCTTTCAAGCAGATAGCTATGGATTATTGATTTGTTTCAATAAGTTGATAATCTCAAACTTCTCACTATGAAGTGAATCATGGAATCATAGAATCAGCCAGGTTGAAAGAGACCTCCAAGATCATCCAGTCCAACCTATCACCCAGCCCTGTCCAATCAACTAGACCATGGCACTAAGTGACTCATCCAGGCTTTTCTTGAACACCTCCAGTGATGGTGACTCCATCTCCCTGGGCAGCACATTCCAATGGCCAATCTCTCTCTCTGGGAAGAACTTCTTCCTAACATCCAGCCTGAACCTCCCCTGGCACATCTTGAGACTGTGTCCTCTTGTTCTGGTGCTGGTTGCCTGGGAGAACAGACCGACCCCCACCTGGCTGCAACCTCCCTTCAGGTAGTTGTAGACAGCAAGAAGGTCTCCCTTGAGCCTCCTCTTCTCCAGGCTAAGCAACCCCAGCTCCCTCAACTTCTCCTCACAGGGCTTGTGCTCAATACCTCTCCCCAGCTTTGTTGCCCTTCTCTGGACATGTTCCAGTACCTCGCTCTTGATTTGAGGGGCCCAGAACTGGACACAGTACTCAAGGTGTGGCCTGACCAGTGCTGAGTACAGGGGAAGAATAACCTCCCTTATTCTGCTGGCCACACTATTCCTGCTACAGGCCAGGATGATGTTGGCTCTCTCACACTTTTAAGACTCATTCCTCTCCCTTCCCCTTCCATTTTTCACCCCTAGACCTTCCTTTCAAGAAAAGGGAAACGCCCTGCCTAGATGCTCCACAGGCAAAACCCTATTTCCAACACCTCTTTGCTTGCACACAATGCAAGCACATCTACCCTCTCACCCACCACATCAAAGACTACTTCTTTTCCAATCTCAGCTGAGCACCCTGAAAGCACCCTGTGGTCCAGAGCTGCTTCACTCCCTGTTTAGCAAGGGCTACACTAAGTGCCATTTACTCTTCAGGAGACCAGAGCTCCAAATTAATTGCTTTGGAACACTATCATCATGATCAAGAACAGCCACTAGAAGTAATTACATGGATTTTAGGACCAAATACATGGAAGGGAGGGGGAAATACAAAACCTGAAAGGTCACACTTTTTGCACCAAGAGTTTTGATTGTTTCTTTTTTTTCCCCATTTTCATAGCCAAAAGGATTTCTAAGCAACACAGGCTGAGTTATTGTGACCTTTCTTTCTCCCAGCTTCTTAGTTAGTAGAATTTCACAGCTATGCCCTAAACCACTGTCATCCTGGGAAGGTGGTGATTGACTGCATTTGCTGAACACGAGAGCCCTATTTACTACATCAATTCAGGGCTGTGCACTTCCATTCATCTGAGCATCACACATCAGCTCACTCTATAAACGTGTTATTTAAGACTCACAGAACTGCCAGCAAGCACAAGCAGATGTTAGAGGTTGAAAACCTGCTCTGCTGCAATTGTTCCAATTGCTGTTTTCATCCTCTTTGGTTTTTGTTTTAAACTTCAGCAAAAGCTGGGAATAAGCAGAGAAATGAAGACTCAAGAGCAGAGTGCAGCAAACCCTGGCAATAAATAGAGTAGTGAAGACTCAAGAGCAGAGTGCAGGCCTGTGAGAACAAACAACCCACTCCTCCCCCCCCCCCCTCCAAAAAAAAACACCATAGAAAAATCAAGATGATAAAAGCCAGAATGCTTCTTGCCAGGAAAAGCTATCTTAGAATAACAAGGAGAATTGTTTTCACAGGCCAAAGGCTAACTTCCGAGATCAAATCTCAACTCAAATAAATTCCTTGGTTTATACAAAGGCTCACAGCTTACACACCTGCACACACTGTGACAGCTTCCTTTTCACAGGGTACCTCAAATATGAGTCAAACATATCATTCAGCAAAGCCTTGGTCGATCATGATCTCTCTTCCAAAACCTTTTGGCATGTTAGTGCTGCTCACAGCCTTAGTCGTGAGAGGAGTAAACACCCCAAGCACAGAACTGAATACAATCAAGTTTCCCCTGCCTTTCTCTCTGCTTTGTTTCCACTCTGTCACCTCTTGGTCATTAAAATCAGAGTGTGCACACCAGCTAACACGAATAGAGCCCAGAACTGGAGAAGGAAGATTTTATTCAGCCTAAGGACATGGATTTTTTTTTCCCATTGAGGCTGGTGAAGCACTGGTGCAGGTTGCCCAGAGAGGAGGTGAATGGAAACATCCCAGGTCAGCTTGCACAGGGCTCTGAGCAACCTGATTTACTGTGTCCAGTTCTGGGCCCCTCAGTTTAGGAAAGATGTTGAGTTGCTGGAAGGTGTCCAGAGAAGGGCAACAAAGCTGGGGAGGGGTCTGGAACACTGCCCTGTGAGGAGAGGCTGAGGGAGCTGGGGTTGCTTAGCCTGGAGAAGAGGAGGCTCAGGGCAGACCTCATTGCTTTCTACAACTCCCTGAAGGGAGGTTGTAGCAGGGTAGGGGTTGGGCTCTTCTCCCAGGCACCCAGCACCAGGACAAGAGGACACAGTCTCAAGCTGCACCAGGCAAGGTTTAGGCTGGATTTTAGGAAGAAGTTCTTCCCAGAAAGAGAGATTGGCCACTGGAATGTGCTGCCCAGGGAGGCAGGTAGAGTCACCATCACTGGAGGTGTTTAGGAAGAGCCTGGATGAGGCACTTGGTGCCATGGTTTAGTTGATTAGATGGTGTTGGGTGATAGGTTGGACCCGATGATCTCAAAGGTCTTTTCCAACCTGGTTAATTCTCTTCTGTTCTAAAGTTGTCCCTGCTCACTGCAGGGGATTGGACTAGGAGATATTTAAAGCTCTTTCCAACCCAAAACATTCTATAATTCTTACTGTCTTCTGCTGTATGTTTGTGTGCACCAAAGCCAGGTCATGGGTTATAGCTACAGGGACAGAGACTTCTTGGGGTTTTTGCTGCTGTTGGGGAGCTGCTCAGTGGCACCAGTTGTGCACCACCAGGTAGCAAGGAAAAGGCATTTGGATTGCAAGCTGATGCTCTGCCTGAAATCCATCCCTTGCTGTGCTTGTGTAGCCATCATCTGTGCATGAAGCTGACACAGATACTGACAATGACAAAATGCAATGGTCCTGGAGGGTCCTGGTTCAGGACACACTGTTGAGGAAGGGCCTTCATATTCTAGACTATGAAGGGAATGAACATTCTTTAGGCAACACTACTGGGTCCACTGAGAGACTAAGTTTACAAACATCTCAGACCAGCACTACCTGGAGATGTCCTCCTGGGTGGACAATTTTGCTGGGCAGACTGAAATGGAAAAATAATAATAAAAGGCAACAAATCAAAAGCAACCAGAAGAAACAAACAAACCCATAAAGAAATCAGGCAGAAAAACACCAACAAACCACACCAACCAACCAGGCTGGAAAAGACCTTTGATATCATCGAGTCCAACCTATCACCCAGCCCTGTCCAATCAACTAGACCATGGCACTAAGTGCCTCATCCAGGCTTTTCTTGAACATCTCCAGGGATGGTAACTCCACCACCTCCCTGGGCAGCACATCCCAATGGTCAGTCTCACATTCTGTGAAGAACTTCTTCCTAACATCCAGCCTAAACCTTGCCTGGTGCAGCTTGAGACTGTGTCCTCTTGTCCTGGTGCTGGGTGCCTGGGAGAAGAGCCCAATCCCTACCCTGCTACAACCTCCCTTCAGGGAGTTGTAGAAAGCAATGAGGTCTGCCCTGAGCCTCCTCTTCTCCCGGCTAAGCAACCCCAGCTCCCTCAGCCTCTCCTCCCAGGGCTGTGCTCCAGACCCCTCCTCAGCTTTGTTGCCCTTCTCTGGACGCATTCTGCTTGTAAATACAGCTATCATTTGCTTCCAGCTGGGCTGGTCTGACAAAGTTAATGTTGGGGGGGAGGAAGGGGGGGATCTCAACCCACCACATGACAAAAATCATGCAGAAGACCAGGCCCTCAATGTTCTATTAAATTGCTTTTGTCAGGGCAGATGAATCAGAGAGATTTGTCCAAGGTTCCAGCAGTTAGGCAGCGCTGGAGGTGTCTGGGGCCCTTGGCTCTGCTCTCCTAAGCTAACGTAACAGAAACCCAATATCTGATCTTCCTAAAGGAACTGAGTCATGGTTTCAAAAAGCCCATCCAAGCTTTATTGCACACACCTGCACTAAACACTCGGAGGTGTGTTCTGCAGATACACCTTTGCCATCTTCTCAGCACCTTACTCAACATACCCTGCCCGAAAATGCCCAGCTGGCACCGGCACACCTCTTTGGAAGCCAGACCCTGCTGCACTGTGGCATCACTCCAGAGAAGACAATTTACACAGCCTGGGAGCCTGACCTACATTTACCTGCTACACTTAGGGCACTCTCTAACTCTCTGTGCTCATTTGCAAAAGCCTGCTCTGTTGACTACGTCCCAGTGACCAAACCTGCTAGGAAAACTCATTTTCAGTTCATTCCCACCAAGTGCCTAATCAGCCTTTGCCTCTACTGTGCATAAGGGGGGAAAGGAGGGAAAGAGGAGATGGAGTTTTATTTTTTTGCTTTAAAGAGGTGTGATGTGATTTTTATGGTATGACTATTCACCTGCTTTCTCTGACCTCCTAAGCATATTTAAGAGGGAATCTGACACTGGGACCAAACATGAGGCTGGGGGAGGGGGGGCTTGGGGGGAAGGAGGAGAGAAGCCAGCTAACAAAAACCACATGTGCTCAAGCATTTTGCTTTGCCCCACTAATATTGAAGAGATTTGTTTTGCTCAGTGAAGCACTTGCATTTCGGCTCAGTCCTGCAGGGAAAAGCTAATCCTCAAGTTATGGCAATCCAGCCAGTTGATATGGGGAAGGAAGGAGGGGGCCAGAGAACCATGGGAAGGAGAAAGAAAAGATTCAGCATTTTAGCCTGACCTGACTCCAGGTTCACACGAGAAGAGGTGAAGCTGCAGCTGTCACACTGAAGGGAAAGGCAGTCATTTATAAATGCAGGGAAGTCTCCAGGGAAAGAGAAGCAACAGAAGAAGAGGGGGGAGGGAATTAGAAAGTATTCCTTCAGGCTAGAGCTAAGGGCAGGTTTTTCCCCCACTGTGTGAGAGCACTTGTACAGCCAGACCTAACTCTGGCACTATTCTAATTGCAGCCCTGGCCAGATTTCCTCCCTGCCCCAGCATTAGCTTTATCCATGTAGTGTCTTTAGGAGAAGACCTCCTCTAGTGTGAGAAGTTCCACCACCAAAACACACATATTCATCCCTTTGCAATGGCTCTAACTCCAAAAGATCTCTCAGGAACAGCTACTGTCCAAAGGGGGTGAATGCTGAGAAAAAAACCACACATCTTGTGTCTCCTTTCCTTTCCCCTGTTCTGAACATCACTTTCACCAGGTCAACTCATCTCTGCTTCTGGTGAGCATGTGAAAATGTTTGGCTGTGCAGCTGAATGGGAAATAGTCACTGTGAATATATAGAGCTTCACATGGATATCTTTTCAGATCCAGATATGGGTGAAGGAGAGAAACATTGAGCACCCAGGAGATTATTATTATTCAGAAAAGCCCTTGATCAAAAGCACTTGAGACAGAAAACTGGATACCAGCCTGATCAGTGACCTACAGGGCAGGAGAACTCAAATTGCAAGAGGGGCTCATAGGGAAGGGAAAATACCAACTAGCCAGCAGGACTCCCAGGCTAAAATAAAAGCTACAGCTGCCAGCTAGTTTGTTCACACCAAACAACTGAAGGGGGCTTTCTGGTTGTCTCTAACTCACATTTCATGATGAGGACTAAAACTGGGATAAAAAACACAGTTTCTTACCGCAGCTACTTGGGTTTGTTGGTTTTGTGGCCTGCCACTGAGAAAGATGTGATGGGAATGCTCCTCCCTGTGCTAAGTGCCCTGACAGCGAGCGCTTAGCCTTGCAGGGGAGCCCAGGGTTTCACCAAAGGGCAAATTATATCCTGCTAATTGAACCAGCATCATTTTAGAAGCTCCCCATGAGCCTGTCAGGTTTGTGCATGAGCAACCAAGATGATCTTAATGGACCTGGGAGGCTGAAGCAAATAGGAGGACCGGGCAAGAGCAGAGAAAGCTGGGCACAGTAGGAGAGTATCAAATCCTTTTGGGTTAATAATGCACCTTCCTGGGATGCAAGGCAGCAGCCTGAGACCTCTGGGCTGTGTTAGTTAATTACCATGCAAGAGAAAAACTCAGCAAGGCTCCCTGCACACACAAAGCTTTCACAGAAAGGAAGAGAAGAAAAAAAAAAGAATTAAAAAATCTCTCCCTCCCCAGGCAGAGCCATTAATACATTTGCTGCAGCTCTCTGTCACGTCCCCTCACCACCACTCAGCTCCAGTTGTCAGCATCTGTCTGAAGCGAGCCTCGCCGTGAAGCCAGCAGCCCTGCTTGCCTGGAGAAGCAAGGGATAAGATTTCAGGAAAGGCTGAAGCCCACTGCTAAGGGATTCGTCCCAGATAAATTGCCTGTCAGCTCCAGCTGAAGTACAATGTTGGCTGCCCCTCTCCTGGTGAGTAATAACCAGACTCTGCTGAGTACTGAGGTATCTGACTGCCATGGAAACCAAAGTTTAGTCCTCATGTGATGAGCAAAACCCAATTCCCTTACTTGTGAGAGGAGGTACCTATGATGGAGCAGAAAAGGGGATTCAAATGAGTCAGGTTGCTTTGGCTTTGGTCTAACCTCTGCTCTGCAAGAGTCCAGGCTAAAATGCCAGAGCTGGCCAACGGTGGCCAGAGTCCCAGCAAAACCAAGGACCTGCACAGAGGCAATTCCTGTTTCAGAGCACAAAGAATCAGAGTAGACAGAACAAATGAGAAGAGATTTGTGTGTTGTTGTTTTGTTGTGAGGGTGTTTGCCTTCAACCCCCCCACCAATCACCCCAGATGTATTCAGTAGAGTAAAGCCTAGAGAAGGTAAATGACTTGTCCAGAAGGAAACAAGGGGTTGGGTCTAGCATATAAATCCAGATGTTATTTGAGCCTATGCAGCATTCTGGCCAAGCTTTCTCTCTCGTGTGGTAACTCATAAATAGGCTTGGGTGTATGCCTCATAATAGCCTTTATTACAGACATACATCTTCCAGCATAGGCAACCAAGCTCCTCCTGGGATTTGGCTCCTGTGTTTAATTGGCAGGCTGGTTTGTGGGGCTAACAGGTGTGTTACAAGTGAACAGAGAGCACATTCTCACTTCACAAAATACATGCTGCAAACCGTGGCGAGAGACCTAAGTCAGGGAATAAACACAAAACCATCCAGCGCCATCCACTTCCCTGCCCAGGGAGGTGGTGGAGTCACCGCCACTGGAGGTGGTTAAGAGGAGACTGGATGAGGCACTTGGTGCCATGGTTTAGTTGATGAGATGGTGTTGGGTGATAGGTTGGACTCGATGATCTCAAAGGTCTTTTCCAACCTGGTTAGTTCTATTCCTGATCTCTGGAGCACCATGCCCTCCCCACCAGCAGTCCAGGATGCCCTCAGGCTGCCCACACATGCACTGTGGGATTGAGTCATTTGCACCACCTTTCCCCCCCTCCTCTCACACCTTTTCTGCTCAGTGAATAAGTAAAAGAGCTTTCATACTGGATTTGCTTCGACTGAGGGAAGCAAAACCTACCAGAAGGAAGTAAAGCTGTGGCTGATGTGCTGTATCTGCATCACTGGCCACATACTGTTCCTGATTCCCTGTCCCTTTCTGGCTCATTTGTATGAGGACAAGGAACACCTGATGCTGCCACTTTGAGCAGAACCACTTCCTAACCCACAACATGCAGAGTTGTGATGGGAACTAGAAGCAAACCATCCCTGGATGTGTTTAAAGGTTGTTCGAGGCAGTGCTTGGGGATATGGTTTAGGGGTGAACGTCGTAGAGTAGGGTCAGAGATCCCAGGGGTCTTTTCCAACCTGAATGATTTTATGATTCTATGGAAAGTGTCTTCAGTTTTTCATCATTTCTCCCAGCTCCTCTTGATACTGTTAACCTAGAGTCAAAAAACCAGATCTGCACTGGAAGGGGCTGATTAAAAACTCCTCTAAAGGAAGAGCCACAGTAAACCAGCTGAAAAATTCTCTGGTCCTCATCTTTCTGAAGCAATTCTTCTGCTTCAAATTCATTGCTTAAAAATGTTTGTTTGTTTTTAAAAGAGAACAGTAGAAAGAGAAATAAATTCACTCATTGAGTGGTTTGAGTTGGAATTGACTTTTAAAAGCTCCTCTAGTACAACCCCTCTGCATGGAGATCTTTAACTACCTCAGGTTGCTCAGAGCCCTGTCCAACCTGACATTAAATAGTGTCAGAGATGGGGCACCCACCACCTCTCTGGGCAACCTGTGTCAGTGTTTCACCACCCTCAGGGTAAAAATTTTCATCTCTATACCTAGTCTAACTCTCCTTCTTTTAAAACCATCAGCCCTTGTCCTGTCACAACGAGCCCTGCTAAAAAGTCTGTCACCGTCTTTCTTAGAGGCTCCCTTCAAGTACTGAAAGGCCAGAATAAGGTCTCCTCAGAGCCTTCTCTTCTCCAAGCTCAGCTTCAACGGTTCAGAATGTTTTCCATGGCAAATTGTGGGCCAAAGAAGAGGTGACACCTCCAAATTATTATTCATGTGACTGAAACCATCTCTAACCAGGCCCAGATGGGAGTGATGCTTACAGGAGTGTTTAAAATTAGTCTGGGTAACAGGACTGCTGCTACTGTTGTTGGGAACTGCTCCACAGCCAAATTTATTCTACTCACAGTATGTTTTTCCTGATGTTCAGCCAAAGCCTGCCCCTTTGTTTCAATGTTAAGCATGCCTGTATCCCTTTGTACTACTCCCCTCCTGGGATATTTTCTTTTTTCCCTCAATCATGTATAGTTTATTTATTTTGTTGACTGTTCTCACAAATTTAATCATGGCAGTGGGTGAAAAGAGTTGGGACAGGAAGATAAACTTGTCACATGTATTTTAAACCTCATCTCTCCTGCTGAGAGGTGCTTTCCCATCTGAACAGTGCAGACCCCTGGTCTGACACAGCAGCCTTCCAACAGACTCAGGGGGCAAACCAGCATTTCATGAAACCTGGGACTATGTCCTACTTCATTGGCTGAGATGATACACACTAAGAGGATTTTACCCTGTGCAGGACTTAAGCCCTTCCATTTTCCCTTGAAAATAAGCTGCAGATAACTGGATAAGCTGTCTCCTATTTCCAGGATATAGGCCAATGTACTTGGAGTTGCTCCAGTTCCTCTGCTGTGATAAACTCAGCTTAGATTAGTCCCTCTGCACACACAATGCAAGAAGAGAAATTGGATTGTTAGAAGCAAAGAGGAGATAAACACCACTTTTGGAAGGTCCCCTGGTGCTAGCCAGGATTCCTTCCCATGGTGTGGTGGGTTGTTTGATTTTTAATTCACGTTCTTGTGTTTGAACCCATTCAACTGCTGTTCAGGAAGATCCTGTTAGGAAAAAGAAACCAGGCTGCAAAACTGTATGGTAAATGCACACAGAAACCTCTTTGCAATGGTCCCAGGCTAGTCACATCTTCTCAAGATGGAAGCATCTCCAACTGCATTATGGTTGCCCAAACCACACTGCTGGCCCCACCAAGACTGCAAACTCCTCAAGGCTTGAATCAACACCATCTAAGTTTGTGCTGACACCAGAAGGTTTCTCACATTTACTAAACTCACTCTCTCTGAGAGAAGCCTGTCCATGTCCTTTGTTCACCACTGCAGCCCCAAGCATTGTTTCCTTTAGGATAAGCTCCGTCATCTGTCCCTGCTGCTCACTCACATCAGAGCACTCTTGATCCTGGGGAAGCACTGGCAGGATTCAATCCATCAGGCCAGTCTCTGCTGACACTGATTTTCACAAGGGGCCTTGAGGCAAGGATAACATCTCTGGGGTTCCAAAAAGATCAGGATCTAACAACTGCCAGTCTCCCTGGCATTCAAACCCCCATTCAAGAAAAGCATTTCTCCACCTTTAGAGGCTTGATTCTTTTGTTTCCCCCCTCCTTCCTGAATCAATCAGAAAGCTGCACTCATTTTCCCCTGCCTTTAGCAACCCACAGGTTTCTCCTTCCAAGGTAAGTTGCAATAAAAGCTGGCAAGCCCTCTTAACAGGAACAAAAGCTTGTTCTGTGACCTGAGAGCAGTTTGGGCTTGAGATTCACTCTGAACACTCCACATAAGGAGGGTAGCTGGTATTTAAAGTGCTTGAAGCTACAAAATGGCACCAACCCTTTGGTCAAACCACCCCTGAGTCACCAGGCACCATGAAGTTTGTCACAGAGGTGGAAGGATCCCTTCTGAGTTTTGGGAACAGCTGCATGAATAGAGTTCCTCAAGTGCCTCCATGGGCACACAGCAGCAGTTATTTGCTCTCTGGCTTTCTAAGAGGAATGCAGTTGGTTTGGGCTCCTCTGTCCTGTCTGCTGGGTCAGGAGCCTGATGAGGAGCAAAACCCAGCCAGCCTGGTACAGCAGTGCCCCAAACGCAAGGTGGGACAGCCCCAGAGTCACCTCTGTTCCTGCCAGGCTGCCCTAAAATTAGCTTCCAAGGCCTATATAGACAGAAGCTCAGGGAAGGTACCCTCTGCATAGCAAGGCTGTTCTGAATGCCTTTACAGTCCCTGTGACACCCTCAGGGCGTTGGTAGCCCAAGGATTTCTTCAGCAAATGGGACCCTTTTATGGGAAAGTCTAGACTTCCTAATGACCTTGGAAAAGCAGCCAAGTGCTCCTCCACCCAGCCAACACAGCCTCCAGGCTGCTGTCTCTGTCCCACTGCCTGGGGAGCCCTTCTCCTCCCACTGTTTCCACATTCTGCAGCTGCCTTTGGTCTTCACCGCAGCAAGCCACTTGCTTTAGGGACCCTTTCTCCCCTGACACTGCTTATCAGTGTGGGTAACACAATGGCCTTCATCCCCAAACTTCACACCTCTGGAGATGCCATCTCTTGCTCTGCTATCAAACACCTTGACTCTCTTTGAAGTAAGAAATACAAATTCCAGTCACATACATTTCCTGCCTCCTTTCACCGACCACCTCTTAACATTTCCTCTCTGCCAGTACTACCCAGACAGCCAGCTCAGCTTGACTGCTGCCTTTCTGCAGCCAGAAGCCCCCACCACTGCCCCCATATACCCAGGCAGCTTTTACTCCCGTTTCAGCTCCTCAGCAGCACGCTAGATTCAGCAGGAAAACAAAAGCAGCCCGAATGCAAATAAGTCCTTTGTAATCTCACCATCACCACAGATGATCTTTCGAGCTCCCTTCCAGCCCCTAACATTCTGGGATCTCTTCTTTCCCTCTCTATGGGCTTCCAGCACAAACCACAGAGAGCAGGTCCCCTTGCACAGGGGCAACACGGTGGCAGCCTCATGTAAACTCCTGTGCTGAGTGGCTGTGATGCTTGCACTCAAGGAAGGAGGAAACTCTCCCTGTTCCCCTCCAACACCTCCTGGCTGTAAGGCTGCTAAACCACCACCCACAGATCCTCTCCCTCCATCTTTACACCTGCTGAATGGCTCAGCTCAGACCAGGAGCCCAGTGTTTGACTTCAGCATTATTCAATCAAAGAGGCACAACTTTCTTTGGCTCCTCTGGAGCTGCCACACAGCTCTCTCGCATTCTGCTCTCTAATGAAGGCCACCTGAAGCCCAAAGCAATGTCTGAGCACACCACAGGGCTCTCTTTTCATGGTGGGATGACCAAAAAAAATAAAGATAATAAAAAATAGTACCCTGAGTATTTCTTGCTCACAGATACACTCAGCCACCATGGTAAGGCAATTAAAGCACATAGAGCCAGTCTGTCAACGTGAACACTCTGCCTGCTGCCTGCTCTGGCTGGTACTTTACATAACTCTTAAATTAAATGTCAAATAGTGTTTGGCACAAGAGGCTTGTGGCTGCCCTTAGAGAAAATCTGACACCTTCACTAACTGTTTCCCACTGCTCTCTACTGCTTGGCTAGGGGTAAGGGAAGTCCAGACTGTCTCACAGCTCTCTGCCCGTTTTTCCTTTCTTTTTATTTTTCCCCACAATGAATGCATGCAACCAAAGCCATTTCTTGTGTTTAATCAAAGGGATGGCAAGGGCTGCCAGGCTTAGCAACATCAGGCACAATTTGGGACAGCTTGTTGGATTTGACTTCCTGGCACTTCCATCCCCTTAAGCTGAGATGACAGACATCCAGATACAGCCTCTCACCTCTGTTCACTCCTTTTGACTCCAAGCTTTAGCACCTTGTAACAAAAACATGTCAAATGAAACAGCCCTACTGCATGAGCTCATCCTGCCGCCTTGCAGAGCCAACAGACCCGTGCCAAACTGGTGAGATGCCCCTGCCACAGCTTTACCATCACCTGGCTGTTCTTTTCCACGGCATGCCCAGAAGATATATCATGCTAAACCATGCACAACATTCTGAAGAGCTCCCTGTGAGCTGTTAGAAACAGGGCTGTCACTCACACTCCCATGCACTGGGCTTTCAGACAGTGACCAGGTTATTACAGCTAAACACAGCTATGACAACTGAGCCACAGTAACTCTCCATGAGCACAAATGGAGCCAAAGGGAGATGGCAATAGAAGTGAACCCAGCTGAGACCACCCAGGCTACTTGCACCATGTCAGTCTTCATATAGGGATAAGCCTGTCCCTCTCTGTCCTTAGTTCTTACTATTCTCCAGGCTGAGATACAAATCCAGGCAAACCTAGTGATTTGCAAAGGCATAGGCTCCTTCTCTCCCATCAGAAATCACTGAGGAACAGAACACATTTAACAGGACTCAGTAGTACCTGCTCCACATGTGAGGGAGGAGGCTGCCCCAACACCAGGCACTGCAGGACCGCAGCTTACCTGAAATGAGATGGTTGCTTCCTTGCTGCTAGTGGACAGTCCACAGCCCCAGCAGTCACTGCTTCACAGACCTTCACTGCCAGAGGACCAGAAAGCCCCTGGGAGAGCTGGATTTCCTTCTACCCTTCCTCCCTTCACCCTTGGGGCACCAATATTTTCTCTTGACAATGCTTCATTTGAAGAATTTGAGCCATCTGTACCAGAATTTGAGGCAGGTGTAAAGGTGAGCCAGAATTTGAGCCAGGTGAGAAGGTGTAAATAAGCAGAAATTGTCCACTTGGCCCCCAGGGCTATGGTTCACAGAAACAGAGCAAACAGAGCTGTGAAAGCAAAGCTGAATTGTTGTTATGTATCTAGACACCAGAGCACACCACTGAGGGGATCTTGCTGCCTTGTATTTGTCTTTTCCACCAGGAGTGTGTTTTACTTCCAGCTCTAGATGTCACAACCACAGATACAGGGTATGGAAACAGCCAATGGCAAATGGCCACAGGTTATAAAGGAGTATAGACTGCTTTTCTTAAAGTCAGCTGAGGCTCAGGCATGTTCTTCTTCACACACCTTGAATCCAGCTTGGCTTCACATCCTCATCACCTCCACCCCACTGCTTTAGTCCCTGCAAGGAGTTCCTGGCAGCATCACTGAGGGCTTCAGCTCTGCCACTGTGCTCTGGGAAGTTCATGCTGAGCTTGGAGTGCTGCTGTAAGGGCTGTGAGAAGATGAGCCTTTTCCCATGGACTTGTTGCTATTCCATGTCTGCACCCAGCTGGAGCCCAGAGCTGCAGAGAGGGAAACCAGGAACCAATAGAGTTATTATTTTAACCCTTCACCTCCTGGAGGGAAAAAATAATAATAGAAGAGTAACTGCCTGTGGTTTCAGGTGAAATTTGGGCAAAGGCTGAAGAGATGTGAAGGGGGAACAGTGGGTGCAAAATGAGGGAACAAAGAATGGGGGTTTTCTACAGCATTCCAATAAACCCCTGCTACCTTAATTGAGTCCTGCAGTGATCACACCAGCTGACAGGACTCACACAGTGATGGTGGTACTAGATCTGTCCTGAATTTGCCCCTGCCCCAGTGGAAGTAGGAAAGATTCTTAGAGATGGGGATGATAAGGGGGTCCTCCTCGTTCAAGGAAATTCATGCATCAGGAGAAGAAATCCACACAAAGTTAGTGACATTCAGAGGATGTGTGAAACCAAAGGTTCCTGAAGACATAGGCATAAGAAAGCATCTCCAAACCCTGCACTTGGCTGCCTGTTAAAGGGACTGTAAATGACAGCAGCCCCTCTAAACAGTGGGAGTAAAGAGGGGTCTGAGTGTTTGAACCAGGCAGGAGGAATGCAGCTGTGGTCAACTACAGCTTTCATCTGGGCAGCTTGACTGAGAAGTGCATCCTTGAGTATTGCACACCACATCCTAAAACTGATGCAGAAAAGTTAAGTGCCAATCACCAAAGGCTCTCCTACCAGTCTATAGCTTTAATAGAGACATAGCACAAGCATCTTCAGCTACCACGGTGCTGACTGGAAACACAGTAGAAAATAGATATTTAAAATAGATATTTTCTTTTTCCCTTTTTATTTTACCTCCCCAAGCAGCATGTTGCACTCTGTGATGTGCTTTGCTGATGGGCCAAGCAGAGCAGGAAAGACTCTCAGTAATTCCTATGCAAAGGGGGAGCCTAGTGGGATAAAAGAGATACTTGATCTTTTCCTCATACTTCCCTCTCTCACCACATTTTCCAACACATAACTGCTTGTTCTGAATGAACTCCTGGACTGTTGCAAGACTCTAATTAATTTCCTACATGCCCTTGAGGTCTCCCAGGGCTTACAAGAAAAAGACCTTCAAGAAGTGATAAAAAACAGTGAAGGGGAACTTCCATCATGTGCAGTGCACTTATTTGCAAACTGCTGTGCAATTAAAGTGCTGCCTGAGTGCAGCAGGGGCTGAAGGAAGTGTGCCAAGAGCTGTGCCTACCAGGACCAGGGAAGTGATTGTCCCCCTGTACTTGACACTCACGAGGCACCACCTCACTGGGTTCAGTTTTGGGCTTCTCACTGTAAGAAGGACATTGAGGTGCTGGGGCACGTCCAAAGAAGAGCAACGAAGCTGGTGAAGGGTCTAGAGCACAAGAAGCAGCTGAGTGAGCTGGGGATGTTGAGCCTGGAGCAAAAGAGGTTGACAAGAGACCTCACTGCTTTCCACAGCTACCTGAAGGGAGGTTGTAGCAAGGTGGGGCAATGTTGGTCTCTTCCAAGTAACATGTGATAGGACAAGTTGTGCCAGGGAAAGCTTAGTTTGAATATCAGGGACATTTCTTCACAGAAATGTTTGGAAAGCACTGGAACAGGCTGCCCAGGGAAGTGGTGGAGTCAAACCCTGGCTGGGTTTCAAAGCCATGCAGTGCTGAGGGATATGGTGGTGACCTGGCAGTGCTGGGTTAACAGCTGGATTTGATGAGCTCAAAGGTCTCTTCCAACCAAAACAATTCTCTGAGCCTATGATTCTGTTCAATCTCAGTCTGGACCTAGACTGTAGGACTCCACAGCCTGTGTTCCCCTTTGCCTTGCTAGCTGATCAAGCTGCTGGAGCTCCAGCACGGTCCAGGTAGTGGCCACCTAAATGGCTCCTCTTTGGAAGGCAGCAGGCTCATCTAGAGCAGGGTTAGTGGGGCAGAACTGTGGGTGAGTAGCATAGGGGGGTGATCTAATAACCTGCCCCTCTTCACTTTCCTAATTTCATTCTCCTTTTAGTGGGAAAGACCACCTTGTCTCTAGGCATTTTGCTCAGCCAATAACAGACAGTGACACACATGTTTATCCCTCCATAAAATCAGTTACATTCAGAAATGCAGTGCAGAAGCAGGGAAGAGCCCTCCAGCATCATCCTCTGCAGGCCCCTCCTCTCCAGCTCCTGGGATTCTCTGACCATCACAGCAATTTTCAGACCCCATTTCCAGGAGAGCAGAGAGTGGTGCTGCACAGACAGAGGGTCACCGCTGGAACGCAGGAGTGGGCAGAAGACAGTCTGAAAAGGAAGGAAAAATAAATGTCTCTCCCACCACCAACATGGTATCTGATAGAAAAGGAAAACAGGAAGAAGGATGCCAGCTGTTTTGATAGCTGTTCTCAGTTTAATGTTTCTTCCAAGGTAAATACACTCTCCTAAAGCAACAAGTCTGTGAAAATTTGCCTCTTCCAGCGCTAGAAAACCCAAAGCACCGCATCCTGCAGCCAGGAAAGACAGGCAAAGATAGAAAATGCTGCTGGAGGGCTACAGTATATTGAGATTTGACAGGAGAAGAGACATCCCATACAGCCAGGGAAGAGTCATTTCAAGAAGAGCCAACAACAATTCCTGAGGTGATGTCTCAGTCTGTAAGACACAGGACTGGAGCAAAGCTTGGAGAGCGAGCCCGTTTTTGTTTTGCGAGGGAGAGCTCTCCCCTGATCACATTTCAATGCGCTCCACAGGCCGGTTGGCAACCCACAGCTGGGCCAGGCTGGCAAAGGTCCACCAGCGTTTCTACAGCCTTGTCCACTGGCACCAGCCAGCCGAGAGCCTGGCCACGAGGACCGAAGGCATTTACTGCTGTGCAAAGTCAGCCCTTTACCACTTCAACAGCACACGAGCTCGGGCTCCAAATTCTCTCCTAGCACCTATGGGCAGCAAAGGATTTAACAGGAAAATGCTAATCCCTTTTAATAAGATGACCTTTTTGGACTGTACTTTACCAGTTTTAATGAGCCCACCTGCAAGGGTTGATTGATTTACTTGCCTGCTGCTCTTAGACTCGAATTTATTATAATGCAGTTGTTAGTTAAAGAAGCCTGCCTTGCTTGCCATCTCTGGGCCCTCAGCTCATTAGGATTAGACTCTCACATGCAGCTCCCCCATCACCCTGCATCTAGAAATTAATGAGAGATTGGCAACGCTGCCTCTCCCCTCTCCATTCCCCCTGCTCTCCGTCCCTGCCATGGTTACTTTGGCAGGAGAGGAGCCTGAGCAAATGGAAAGGCAGGACGGAGGATGGGTTTCTGTGTGAAAGCAAAGTGCCTGACTCACAGAACCACTTGGAGCAGAGCGAGGGCAGCCTTCCAGGTCCGCACGCTGCCCGCTTTCACGGCACTCAGGGGCCAAGAGCTGAGTGGATGGAGATGATGTGCAGTCAGGGCAGATTACAGTGTGCTGGAGGAGGAGGGAGGGCTGGAGAGTCATGCTTTTATTTACTTAGTCAGGAAAACAGCTGCTTGCCCCCACCCTTGTCTTTGGAATAACGGAGCATTATGCTTTTATTGCGAGGAAGGGACAGCACTCGCACGATTACATCACGGCACCCTGCAGCCAGGGATGAAGAATCGGCTCAAGAAGAGCCAACAACAATTGCTGAGGTGATGTCTGCAAGCCACAGACCTGGAGAAGACATTGGACAGAGATTGCCTGTGGTTTGTGATCTCCAACAGAGGCCAAGGCATGGCAAATTCAGGCCTGCTGTCTCTTCGCTGCACTCCAGGGATGCAGTCCCACAGCCTCTACCTGTCACCTGGTGTGCCTCTCTTAACCCCAGTCCTGGTTTGGGCTGTGGCTGTGTTACACACAGAGCTGCAGAACCCCTTCATTTCCCCACTGGCACTGCGTGTCTTCCACAGAGCCAACAGGTTCATAAACTTATCAGTGCTGGGCACAGCCTGGGGGGACCTTGCTTTCAACAGTGTATGACACTCAGATGATAAACTCCTTTGGGTATTTTTGCTGCTCTGTTTGTAGCCATCCCTACCCTGGTGCAATCTTCACCTGTGATTAGATTTCTAAGGCATTACAGAAGGCCAACAGTGAGACTGAATTGTTGTAATAATAATGACAACCTTACCTGCACAGATTCAAGCATATGTTAATCAGCTTTTAATGCAACTACCCAGTCTCTTTCTATCTTTCTCTCTTCCTTTATCCCTTGGAAATGGTGTTGGAGTGCCTAGTCCAAACTATCTTCCTTTCACTTCTGCCAGTTTGGGATTGACTAAGCAAAGATCAGTACTCAAAGCTCCCCATCTGCAAGCCACACAACCACCTTGCTGCTTTTAGCTGCATCAGAGAAATAGCCTCTGCACACACATCTTCTTTTGAGCACTTGGTTAACTCTTCAGTAGGGCATAACTACCACCAAAATCAACCATCCCCCCAAAAAATGTGTATATATATGTGTGTGTGTGTATACACACATATATGGGGTTACAGGAAGGCTGGGAGGGTCTGTTTATGAGGGCATGTATCAATAGGACAAGGGGCAATGGTGTTAAACTGAAGAAGGGCAGATTCAAATTGGACATCAGGAAGAAATTCTTTACTATGAGGGTGGTGGAACACTGGGACAGGCTGCCCAGGGGAATGGTGGAGGTCCCATCCCTGGAGGCATTCAAGGTCAGACTTGATGGGGTGCTGAGCAACCTGATCTAGTTGGGGACGTCCTTGCTTGCTTGCAGGGGGATTGGACTGGATGACATCTAGAGGTCCCTTCCAACCCAGTGCATTCTGTGATTCTATGACCAAAGGTGCAGCCTATTTTCAGGGATGTTTGCCCATTTTTCAACCTGGCCAGATTCAAGGCAGCTCCAAAAGGAAGTTGTGTAACAGGAAACTAATACATTCTGCTCCAGGTAGCTGTGGCCACGTGGCATTTGGTCAGGTCAGCTCACAGCTGGTCAGTTTGAAGCGTGGGATGAGCAAGCACTTGCCTGGAGATGCTGGCTGGGTAAGCCCTATGAGCACACTTTGAACGTGGGTTAAGCCAAGCCAGGAAAAGGGCTGGCACATTTCATCCTGGGAAAGTCTGTTGGGGAAGGAGGACAGAACACACAGGACCTGTGTGCTAACTTCCTGTGCAAAGGTCAGACCACACAGTACTCTATAAAGCATCTGAAGGAATCATATCTGGGAAGCTCAAGAAAGCATCCATGGTTTTGATTTGGACATCTTCCTCTCTATGAAGGAGTCAAGATCCTAATCCCCGCTCTCTTCTACAATCTGCTCATGGGGCTACATAACCATTTTTCTGACACTAACCTAGGTAATATTTTAATGGGAGGTTCTGGGCCATGATTAAGGCTGCAGACATGTTTATGCACCTTTCATGAAGAGATGGAAATGATGGGAATGAGTCATGACAGGTGATGGAATGATTCAGCCATCCATCCACCCGCTTTCCATGAACTGTATCACTTCTGACTGCAATAAATTGCCCATAGAAAAATAATGGGCTGTTAAATTCCAGGGCATCTCTCAAAGTCAGAAACTCATATTTCTAGGATGATATTTTCACTAAGCAGGTCAAAAACATATGAAGGCTGGAAAAAGAAATGCTCTCTTGCACATTTAAGCCCAACACAAGGACGAGTACTGTTATTTAATTAATCAGATTTTAGCTTTATGGACTCCCCAGTCAGTCCAGCTCAGAGCAGGCAAAGAAACAGAGACCCAGAGGAATGTGTTGCCAATGAACGTGGGCAGGCAATGTTCATAATCAGACTTAACTATCACACGTGTTAATGGCTGGAAAAGCTATAATTATGAGTTCATTTCTCTGCTTTATGAGATGTATTTACATGTTAATGACTCTGACAAGTACAGGAATAAGTCTGGGGAGTGAAAACGTTTCTGCAGGGAGGCAGCGAGGCACAACCAGGCTGACAATGTGCTAAGGACAACAAAGTCGTCAGCAAGAAGGAAGAAATGGTTTATGGTCAGTTATGTGCTGGTTATTCTGGATTTCAGTAGCTTTTATGGATGTCTTTCTTGATTCAAGACGAGGTTTGTGAGTGTGCTGGAAAAAAAAGCTGTCACAAGTCGTTAAATTTATCCTGACCGGTGACAGAAGGACTGGGAATGACTGAGCCTGGGGAAGGTGCTGGGCAAACCTCTTCTGGAGTTCAGGGGAGTGGGGAAACCTCCTTGGTGTTTATGAATGAAGAAGAAAAAAAAATAGATCCAGAAAGTAATTCCCTGAAAACCATGCTGGGTGGTAGCTCAAAATCTATGCTTGAGATGTGTTTTTCAAGCCCTTTGTAGCCACATCCCAGCCAAAGTGTAACCTTGCTGGGGTAGGACAGGACAGGACAGAATAGAATAGAATAGACCAGACCAGACCACGTTGGAAAAGACCTTTGAGATAAAGTCCAACCTATCATCCAACACCATCTAATCAACTAAACTATGGCACCAGGCACCAAGCACCCCATCCAGTCTCTTCCTAAACACCTCCAGTG
This sequence comes from Dryobates pubescens, assembly GCF_014839835.1. Taxonomy (NCBI): domain Eukaryota; kingdom Metazoa; phylum Chordata; class Aves; order Piciformes; family Picidae; genus Dryobates; species Dryobates pubescens. Next base: position 3,219,741 of record NC_071628.1, read on the forward strand.
GTGGTGACTCCACCACCTCCCTGTAGTCTTCTTACTCAGCTCAGGTCAGCTCCTCATTTTCCTGTCAAAAAGGTATCGAATACTGCTGCTGTGATACTTTTAACAGTGTGTCCTACCCAAGAAAGAGAAGCAGAAAAGACTATAGTTTGTGTCAGTATCTCCTCAGCTACCTTCAGTATGCTTCACCTATGAAGCATGACATTTCACTGAAGCTATGTCTCAAAACACCTTAAAAATCTTTTGGCTTAGCCCTTCCAGTTAGTCCTTTTGTTAAAATTTTCTTTTTTCAGTGGTGGCTTTCAGCTGAAGTCATCACATCCATTTTGCCACTGTTCTCACCGCCCACCACTCTCATCATTAAGCTCAGGATCAATTCAGAAGCAAAGATTTTCTGCTGACTCCACCGCTGGAAGCAACTTCAAACCCTATCTGTGGCACTGCTTTATTTCTATTCTGCAGCACAGTTCCCTCTGCAGCCTAAACCATCCTACCTTATAAGATATTTTCAAAGCACACTTGAAATCCCTTTAATCTTACCCTGTGCAGAAAGAAAGTCCATGCTGTCTTTTCCCTGACTCTCTGAAAAGCATCCTCACCAGGAGAGTTCGCGTTAGTCTCCCACAACACATGTAACTGAATTATGCTTGCAGAAAGTTGCTGCTGTATTGATCTCTCTGCTGATAAAAGAAGGCATGTTTAAAGACATTTTTTACTGCTGACATGACTGCACAATAGGCAGGAGAGGATAAAAAACATGTTCTTCCTTGCTAGGGGAAAAAAGGAATCCCTTGACTACTCCTACAATGGGGAAAAGTAGATACTAATGTAAGACCAATGCATTAATCATGTGTGATTAAGTAACCAGCAACTTAGTTGCTGTGGTGTGTTGTGGAACAGAGACTCTCTGGTCTGCTTAACTGAAAACTACATTGGGCTAAGCAAGCAACTCTGCTGCCTGCTTTCAGGCAGGTCCTATGAGGGAAAAATCCTGTTAAAAGAAGCTGTTTATCTTTCCAAGCCAGCTACAGTGAGCTTGTGTTCACATGTAGGTCTATCAACATGTGTACGAAAGGGAGACTATATCAATCAGAGAATGGCTTAGGTTGGAAGGGACCTTAGAGATCACCTCCTCCAGCCTCCCCACCAGGGGCAGAAATGCCTCTCAAACAGATGTGGCTGTTCAAGGCCCCATCAATGAAAATTTAGGGTTGAACTGACCAACAGAATAGAGGAGCAGAAGACTGGATTCCATGCCAGGAAGGTGTATGACAGATTGGAATCTCCCTTGTGTAAAACAAAGGTTTGTGGAGGGCATGTCGTATGAGGAGCAGCTGAGGGAGCTGGGGTCCTTCAGTCTGCAGAAGGGAAGGCTAAGGGGAGATGTTATTGCTCTCTACAGCAACCTGAAAGGAGGTTGGAGTGAGGCTGGTGTTGGTCTCTTCTCCCAAAGATGAGAGGAAATGGGTTGAAGTTCTGCAAGGGGAGTTTTAGACTGGACATTAGGAAAATCTTTTCTGAGAGAGTGGTGAGGGGATGGAACAGGCTGCCCAGGGAGGTGGTGGAGTCACCATCCCTGGAGGGGCTCAAGAAGTTGTAGATGTGGTGCTTTGGGATATAGTTGAGTGGTCATGGTAGTTGGACTCGATGATGTCAAAGGTCTTTTCCAGTCTAAGTGATTCCATGATTCTATGATTTATTTTCAACTCCTCTAGCCCAATTACAGCCTCAGCTTTGACAGAACAGAGCAACCCAGTACCTAAATCAAATCCAAATCAGACCCCAAACCAAGGGGTTTCTCTGCCCACAAACACATTCATTCCTTCCTCCTTCAGCCTTTCCTTTATGACCTCCACATGCATGGCACCAGGGCACGCAGCAGAGGGTCAGCCACCCTCAGTGATGTGAGTCAGAGACATAAAATATCACACCTGTCTATGCAGCTTCCCACAGTGGTGTCCAGGCACTCTCCCTCTATTCCTTCCAGCCCTGGAGCTATGACAAGGACACTCTTCCACTGAGGTCAGTGGAAATTTTCTCTTGGCTTGAAGGAGCTTCCCAGTCATCAGCAATGGAGCTGGGTAAAGAAGCCAAGCTGGAGGGATGCAGGATAACACAGGACCTTCTCTTCTTCCAGAATCAGCTGCTAGTCTTTCGAAGGGTCACTCATGTTTAGCTTCATTTTCACCACTGTTCCACCATTTCCCCCCCTATTCTCCTCCACATCTGTTCTACCACTTAAAAGTTTACAACATGTTCATTCAAGGTCTAAAGAATTCCAGCTAAAGATGCTTATTTCTCTGGTAGAAAATGGGACTTGTAGAAGAGAGACTTTTGTTACAACAGGAAAAGAAGCTATTAATAGTCTAATGACGAATTTGCTTTCCCTGGGAGGCATTTATCTTGTTCTCTATTTTGACACTTCAACATCACCTTCAGCAGAAGAGGTAAAATGTCACCATTCTAATTCAGAATTAATTTGTGGGTGCTGTGCTTTGGTGTAAGTGATTGCAGAGAATTAATCAAAGAGATGGACAGGTGAAAAGCCTTCCTCCAGAACCTGAAGGGTTCATGCATATTGGTCTTGATTATTTCTACTGGAATGAAGGGAGGCTACATTGCCCAGTCAGCACTGTGGTTTAGCTAATGAAGTAGTGTGGGGCTTCAGAACAGGTTGAGGAGAACAATAGTCATCATATAAATAAACCACTTGGCTGGGGAAAAAGCTATCCCAGTTTTGGCATCATTGATTAATTTTAGCCTCTCTGATTTTCCACCTGAGATTGCAGGTTTCTGGCAATTCCCTCCCTCCCCACCCCCCCCTTTGTGTACATTCAGTACTTCAAGTGGCTTTAAGATAAACTGCAAGACTTCTATCAAGCTTTTCTTCAGCTCCCCCTCCTATTTCTATCCTGCTCACATCACCCTGGGAAAGGAGCTCTGATAGCAGACTGAGAGAAAGTCAATAGCTGACAGCAAGGAAATAATCTGAGCCATTGATTGTCACTTCAGGCTTCAGATTCAATACAAACCAGAGGAGAGGCACACACTTATAAACACACACACAAAAGGCAGTGAATATATTAACTCCTGGTGTGCTACAAAGACTAGGAATTGCTAATGTGATTAATGAGCACAAGAAATGCTGGGGAGGGGGAAAAAAAGGGGGAAAAAGACAAATCCAGAGAATGAAGAGCTTGCATATTAAGTCAATAAAATATACTCCAAAAGGCAGAGCCAGAGAACAAAAATCTCATCTATAAGGATCAGGTTTTCTATTCAAATGCCTGAATTCCCATGGCAGTGTACAGAATGTAAGGGTGAAGTGTCTAAATACTCCCAGAGCTGGCCTAGTTCATGTCTGCCTAAGGGCAAAAGTGGCAAAAAGTCAGTTTCAACTGATGGTTATCTCCTGAACCCAGCTGAGCTTTCCTACCGAGTCCCTTCCCAAAAACACTCCAAAGAAGAGAATTCTGCTCCGTGAGAGGATGTTGATTGCACATTTGAGTTTGCCAAGGATGCCCTGATGCTTGGCAACAGATTTGTCCTGGAAAACAGCTACAACACCCAAGATGATGTGACTCATTTCTCAACATATCCTTCATTCTATCATCAGACTCATTTTCACAGCCCTATTTTGCAGGTCTGTGCTGAACCCACTAGCGAGGTTCTTATGTTGTATAAATCTTTTTGCTTTTTATCAGCTATCAGGATGATCTTGGAGGTCTCTTCCAGGCTGGTTGATTCTGTGATTCTATATTTATACAGCATTTCAGTAGGCCAACAGGAGCTGAACTGCTATTTTGAGACTGTAGACTGTGTGAAGCATTCTTTAGAATTAATTCACAGAGCATCCTGAAAATGGAGATTCTCAAAGATATGTCTCCTGGCCAGGAAATACTAAACACCATTAGATTTATTCCTAGGCTGCACCCAGAGGAGTGTGGCCAGCAGGACAAGAGAGGGCAGTCTGCCCCTCTGCTCTGCTGAGCCCCCACCATGAATAACTGGCCCACATAACTGGCAGTGATTCTTCTTATCAACAATTAAGTCTAATAGCTTAATTTGTAACATTCACCATGAAGATGCTCCTGAAGCTGAGCCTTCTTTTAATTTGGACCAGGACTGCAAAGTGTGCATTAAATCACTCAAAGGATTTTGCTAAACATTTTAAACCAAAACCAAACCAACAAAACAAAACAGAAAGTCAGCCTAAGCACAAGAAACCCAGCAATCAATCAATCAAACCAGAAACAAACAAAGCAAACAAACCAAAAGGAAACTACAAATAAAATCCACCCAAAAAAAAAGCAACCAAACTACAACAACAAAAATCATAACAGCATCGTATGAGAGTCCTGAGTTTTCCCTGCTTCAGAGGATGGTAAAAGGGAAGAAGCCACCTGCCTGTTCTCTGCAACAGCCTTTACACAAGTAACCATCCACATTGTGACTGGTGTTGAGGGAATTGCATTTCAAGAAAGCAGTTTGCTCTTGCAGGGGAGGCTGCTGGCAGCATGCAAGGAACTGCACAGACCAAGCAGCAACAGGAAACCCTTCAGAGCTCTCCTGAAGTGCCAGGGGATGCAGACATGCAAACTAAAAGCAGTCAAAAGCACCAAGTCAAGGCCCTTGCAGGTCCCTTCCCAGTGAGGAAGTCTTTAGTGCTCAGGATCAGGTGCTGAGCAGAGCACGGCTAGTTACAGATGTGCTGCTCTTTTGCCCTCTCAGCCTCACATTCCCCACCTGCAGGGCAGTTTCCAGTGCCTGCACCTCTCCAGATGAGTCTGGAGAGAGACCTAGCCCTTTGTCTTGGAACAGAGATTCAAACAACCCTCACTCTCCCAAGCGAGCTGAGCGCCCATCTGCGTGCAGCTGCCTCACCTGCGCTCCAAGCAACACCTGGAACTGCGAAAGACCGTGAGTGATGTTCTTGGCAGCGTTAATCACACCACTTTATTGACATCAACTTGGATTATACTGAGCTACACCATCTGGTCCCAAATCTAATTTGGTTCTCACTGTCTACTTGCCAGGGGTTTACTTTCAGTACTTGTTCTGAGCTGGTGGAATGAGAAAGGGCTGCTCTGCTTCATTTTTAATTTGTCGGCCTGTCAGCTTCGCTTCTGCAAGTCCTGCCTAGCATGAAGCTGCTGCATTTCTGATGCAATCAAGGCTTACTTCTCCCAGTTACCAAAAAAGTTAAAAATAAATTAAAAAAAGGAGTAACTCTGCATTTTCACAGACCAGAGCTTCACCTAATGGAATCATCTCGGTTGGAAAGGACCTTGAAGATAATCGAGTCCAACCATCGGCCCAACACCAGCAAGCCTAATAAAACAGAGCCCAAAGTGCCATGCCTACACATTTTTGGAGCACCTCCAGGGATGGGGTCTCCACCACTTCCCTGGGCAGCCTGTTCCAGTGCTTTCTTCCAATTATGTTTCAGAGAAAAGGATAACATCCCGAAACTCTAACACAAGCCACAGTTTCCAGCTCCCCAGTCTTGGCAGCTGCAGGTTGTGTTTAACTTTGACCGAGTGTGCTGCTTTCTGTGTGCAAGGCAGATGTTATCTGATGTGACTCTTGACACCACTCACATCATCTGTGGATTGAACCTTACAGAACAGGCTGGAAATCTAGGCATCAGGGATCCATTTCTGAATCACTGTCTCATGAATCTACCTCTGAAAAGGTCGTTGGCTTCTTAGTCTGGAGAAGAGAAGACTGAGAGGGTATTTAGTAAATGTTTATAAGTATCTGGGGGCTGGGTGTCAAGAGGGAGGGGACAGGCTCTGCTCAGTTGTACCCTGTGATAGGACAAGGGGTAATGGATCAGCACAGGAGGTTCCAACTCAGCATGAGGAGGAACTTCTTCACTGTGAGGGTCACAGAGCACTGGAGCAGGCTGCCCAGAGAGGTTGTGGAGTCTCCTTCTCTGGAGACTTTCAAGACCCATCTGGATGTGGTCCTGTGTGTGACCTGTGCTAGATTTTGTGGTCCTGCTCTGGCAGGGGGCTTGGACTGGAAGATCTTTGGAGGTCCCTTCCAACCCCTAACATCCTGTGATCAAAGGTCCAAGCAAAGTTCCCTATTCATTGCCCAGTGTTACCTCAAATCTGACTCCAGTATTAGTTACTGGCCTCCCAAATTAGCACCAGTTTATCAGCACAGAAGAAATCCTATCCATGTTTTATTGAACACAACAGGCAGTTGAGAAAATGGTTCATGTGAAATATTAATATCCCTTACATGTAAAGCACTGGGGGTTAGGTCTTGCTATGCCTATCTGAAGACATTACAAGACAGCTAAATTTCATTTAAAATTGCATTTCTTTCAGCATTCCTTTACAAAAAAGGGGGGGGGAAGAGACAGAGAGAACACCACCACACACCTTGTATTTACCTATTTTCTAGATGCCAAACCTAGAAGTTGGGGATTGGACTAGATGAGCCTTGGAGGTGCCTTCCAACCAAGACCACTCTATGATTCTATGAAGTAGATCTGTTTTTCAAGGCTAACTCCACCTTCCTGTGAATCTCCATTTTCTTTTTTCTACAGCTCTGTGAGATGATAAATTCATCATCTTCAGTGTATTGCAGCTCTCCTTTTGTAGCACTTTGTTAGTCCCTGTGTTAGCTGAGCCTTTCCTCTCAAAGCGAACTCTTAAGAGCTTAAGCAAACTGGATCATCTTCACTCAAACGAGTTGAAATCACAGGAGCAACCCCACGAGGGGGTCTGTGGCAAGTAGCTGGGGGCAGCAACCCCTTCAGCTCACAGACTCCAGCAGGAGAATGAATGTAGAAAATGGGTAGTTTTTGTTGGGCTTTTAGAGCACAACTCATCTCCCAGTTCCAGCCTTCCCCTTGCGTGGGGTCATTTCCATTTCAGCACAGCCTGCCAAGCCAACCTCTGCCCCTCACCACTCTGTCCTCCCAGCAAGAATCCATTTAAAGAAATAAAAGAAGCAGTCCCTTTACCCTGGACATGCTGTACAGCTTGATTTGCCCTTGCAATACTGCTTTAACAATACAAGTGTTGAAAGTTCAAGGTTTAAGATGTCAGGATCAGTACTCTGGGTCACACATTCAGTTCCAGGAACCTCTGTACTGTTTCATTCTGTGGCATGGTGATCCTGGACACTGGCTGCAAGCAGGGAGATTGAAAGTATGGCCTGCACTTTTCCCAGTGTGGCAAACATGCAAGGCTGTCTTCACATGGCTGTGCCATCTTACCTTTAAAAGTGGTGCACGGCAACTCAAGGCTCATTTCCTCACTCTTGGTGAAGCAATCAGTTATGGGGGGTGGCCAACACACATCTTAGTAATAGGTGGAGAGCTGGAAATGGGAGAGGAATGTGGGTAGGTGGGCTAGACAAGGCTGAACAAGCTGTTAAAAACGGCTTAAGACACAAGGCACTGGAGCCAAAGGGCATAACAGTGGGTAAGATACTACCATGCTACCCTACCTGTCTTCAGGCCTGGTCAGGGGTGTTAAACCTGGTCCAACAACAATTGTAAGTGCAGGCAAGATAAGCCATAAATAATCAAAGGCAAATCAAAACAGGAGGTTAAACCAGGGGCTGCAAAATTCTGTCTGGAAAAGATCCTCTCTCTTTAAAGGAGCACTTACAAACTACCTGTCTGAGGCATCCAGGCATGGCAGCATGAACAGGCTCCTTGGTCCACACCTCACCTGCTCAGCTAGCAATATTACTTTTAACTCAACAATAGTTCTGTGGAAAATAGAATCATAGAATCAATAAGGTTGGAAAAGAGCTCAGAGATCATGAAGTCCTCCTCTTCTCCAGGCTAAGCAACCCCAGCTCCCTCAGCCTCTCCTCACAGGGTTGTGCTCCAGACCTCTCCCCAGCCTCGCTGCCCTTCTCTGGACACATTCAAGTGTCTCAATGTCCTTCTTAAACATGAAAGACAGAATCATATCCTACAGGAATAGAACCTGATAAGTGGGATCATTGACTTTAGTTTGCCTTCAATTCAATTATTCATGCCCCAGCTAAAACAATTTCTAATCTTTGGACCATCTACTAACTGAGCATTACCCAATAAACTCTGATCCTATTACACAGCCCCCCCAGGGAAATGTCTTTCTGACAACATTTTATGCATTGCATTTTCTCTCTAAATTTGGAGACCAAAATGAAGTCTTTCCAAGAGCACAGGACATATGCTACTGGGATTTGGGGTGAAGACTGAAGTGCTGCAGAGGAAAGCAGGTCAAAAATCCCATCTTAGAAAGGGAAAGGAAACACTTCCAGGGAAATCAAAAGCCAGCACTCAATAGTAATGAAGTCAAATTGGCCTATCAGTTTACTCTTGGCCCAGTTGGATCAAGGGTGCCCTGAGCAAGTCTGTAGCAACTGTTGTGTAAAGAAAATCTAACTTTAAAATTCACTTCTCCTGAACAATTAGCACCCTGACCAATGATCATCTCCTTACAAGGAGGTATTTAAACTGCTGGGAAGTCCTGTTCACATCCCTGGGACTGCACAGAAGATTGATGTTAGGTGAATGTGAGTTGCCAAAGTTTGTTGCAAAGTGAAGGTTGCCCAACTGAGAAAAAAGTCTGTAGGTTGTCCATCCATCTTCCTAGGCTCTCAATCCTGTGAATGTATGGGCACCCATGTATCTCTATGCTAGAGCATTCTCCTGCTTAGTCAAGTAGAATAGATATCCCTCTGTGTCCAAGCAGGGAAGAAAGAGTAGATGAAGGGAAAATGTGTGGCTGAAAAGATCTCAGCTCCTCGGGAGGTTTATCCATCAACAAGGAAGATCTATGGCCTTTATATCCCTCTCCTAGAGGCAAGATTTCATTTTCAGATTAAAACCTTCAACACTCACTTGGTGTATGTGAACAGCAAGTTTCTCCTGTGGCTAAAAATTGATAGGATGCCATATGCTGTAAAAGGTTACCACCAGCACTATTGTAATCCTTGGCCACAACTTTCATTTCCTTAATTTGCTGACACAGGGTAATGTAGAGCTGTGCTGTAGGAGAGAACTCTGAACAATCTGAGTGACACATTTGCTCTGGATGTCTAAGTTGACCTTTATATTTCTATTAAAGTCTTCAGTTTAAAGAGGAGGAAAAATTGCTAACATGGAAATGGAGTTAGAGGGACAGGACCAAATTCATTCATCTGACTTGATACCTGCTCGTGTTTGATGTCAGCTGTGTAATTATGCATCACAGCTTGAGTGAAAAGAGTATTCTGCTCCATGCTAAAAGCAGGCTGAATATAAACAGTTCATTAACCAGAAAGGAGTCAACAGTGCTCAAGTGTCTGGGGATAGGCACAGTCATAGAATCACCCAGGTAGGAAGAGACTTCCAAAAGTCATCCAGTCCAACCCCCTCTGCAGTCAGCAGGGACATCCTCAACCAGATCAGGTTGCCCAGAGCCCTGTCAAGCCTCACCTTGAATATCTCCAGGGACTGGGGCCTCAAACACCTCTCTGGGCAACCTGTTCCAGTGTTCAAATTACCCTCACGGAAAAGAACTTGTTCCTCACATCCAATCTAAATCTGCTCTTCTCCAGCTTAAAACCATTGCCAGGTGCTGCACTTGGGTCACAACAACCCCATGCAATGCTACAGGCTTGTGGTAGGGTGGCTGGAAAGCCACCCAGAAGAAAAGGACCTGGGAATCTTGGTCAACAGCCAACTAAGTATGAGCCAGCAGTGTGCCCAGGTGGCCAACAAGGCCAATAGCATCCTAGTTTGTATCAGAAATAGTGTCGCTAGTATGACTGGGGAAGAGATTGTCCCCCTGTATTCAGTTCTGGTGAGGCCACAGCTAGAGCATTGGGTTCAGTTTGGGGCCCCTTGCCTTATCAGTTTTCATGAGAGATGTTGCTCCTCTACTCCAGTAAGAGCAAAGCTAGAAAGGGAAAGAAACAGGCACCGGGCATCACACGAGCAGCAGTGGAAGTGACGGAGGCTTCATAGATCCAGCAGTTAATGGCTGTGCTCAGCCTCTCCCAGAGCACTGCCTTCTCCTGGCAAAAAAGGCAAAGTCTGCTCCTCTCCTAGCTGCAAAAAGTATCTCTGCCTTGGCAAAGTCTGCTCCTCTGCTAGCTGCACAAAACCTTCTTCCTTGGATCACTAGCTATAAGACACACCATCATTCTTCTAATGCTGGAAGATGTTTTCCCTCAAATTCAGCCTGCTGCAGCAGCAATGGGGAAAACACAACTCTAAGCAAGACACTCACAGGCATCCTTAACAGTTTGCCTTCTTCAGGAGTCCGTGTTTTGTCACCCCTCCCTGACATCACCAGGTGCACATGGCAGTACTCCACGACAGCAGGTCAAGCAGATCAGCACCAGAGCCTCCAGGCACTCAAAGTGGATGCTGTCCACAGACGGCTTCCCCACATCCTCCCAGCCCTGCAGTGACACAGGACAGGACAATCTTTCAACAGCTTGGCCATGGCACTTCAATGCACCCCAGCTTGCTACAGCAAGTTCATCTTTTTCATGGCCCAGTGGCAGCTCATTTTCTGAAGGTCAGATTCGACCTGTTTGTTTTGACTGCTGCCCCACCCAGCACAAAGAAACTGCTGTATTAATAGTTTACAAATTAAACACTCAGCTCATTCTAGGAAACTGCACAGAATTTTTGCTCTCCTCCAGCCAGAGTGACATCTCATCCCAGAAAAGGCCAGGGCAGCAGTCCCAGCACAGAACATCTGGTTGGCTAACACAATGGAGCACAGCACCTGTGAACACGCTCAGTGTTTGCTTTGTAACTATTTGTGTCCTTCCCCCACCACCGCCCAAAAATATGGATTTAGCCTGTTAAAATTCATTCCTTGCCAGGGGAGTCTGGTGTGATAATGCAGCCTGTTTGTCTTGGAAAGGCCTCACTTCTGGGCCATGCATGGCTGAGCCAAAACTTCGGAGGGGTGAAAGGGGGAAGAGGAGGTTTGCAGCTCTCTTTTTCCCCTCTCTGCTTTTTTTTTTCCTGGTTTTCCTTCGCAGCTTTTCAGACATTCTGCTGAGCGTCTAGTGGGAGCAGCCTGAGCCAAACTGCACAGTTAAGAAAGAACAGAGATGGATTGCAGCAAGGGCTGAGGTTTAAAATCTATCATCCAGGGGCTAAGGAAGTACAAACAAACTAATAAAAGCAGAAAATTATGAAACCCTAACCTTAGCGCCAAGCAAAATTTCTTCATTTAGAGCTCTGGGATGGCTGAAGCCTCCACCAAGTTGGCTCTGGGGGACAATCCCTCCTCCTGCCAGAGCCTTCATTTGGAAGGGAGAAACTCCAGGATCCCAGCCAGCCTAAGGTGTTTGTGGGGGAAGGAGGTTTCAGGAGGAATAAGTCTAGGGGGATGTGAAAGTCTTATTGCAAGTGCTGTCAAAAGAGAGGTGCAGGCTTGCAGCTGAAAGCTTGAGGTACATTCTGTAGGCTTCAGTTTGTTGGGCAAGTTCTTCACCAGTGCAAACAGGCTGCAAAGATACAACAGAACTGACCACTGAACAATCCACCCAGTGGCCTGGAAGGAGCTTCCAGAAGCCCAAGCCTGGCTGAAGATGTGGCTAGCCCTGTGATGTGTCACGGGCTGGAAAGCAGGGGACAGGCAAGGTGGGGAGAAAGGGACAGCGAGGGGGAGGAGTTGCTGATATGGCTCCACTGTTGGCACTCTTGGCCACATCCCTTTGTGTTTGAGTGAGCCAAAGGCCAGTTTCAACCAGCTCTTCCTTAGTTTTATTTTCTGAGTTGTAAGGAATTTTGTTGTCATTGGTTTGGGTTTTGGTTCATTTTGTTCCTTAAATGGAGAAATCATGAAGAACTAAGCCACATCTCTTCTTTTTTCCCCTTTTTTTCCCTTTCTTAATGTATATGGATTTCACCTGAGAAAAGACAACATGGTAAGAACACCAGTGTCTTTCCAGTGTCTCAGGCTGGCAGACATGGCTGGGAAGTCATTTCTTCTCTTTGACTAACCTTTCTAAGACCTAGACCTTCCTAACCTAACTAAGACTTTCTTCTTCTTTGACTAACCTCCAGGAGCTGCTGTCACTGTGTGCCACTGAACACCCAAGTCAGCGCTGGCTCAATGAGATTTTTGTTATAAAGGACGTTTCAGGGAATAAAATACTATGCAGGATATTCCTCCTGGCTCAGCTACTCACTTTGTGACCTTTAGGCAGGATATTCCTCCTGGCTCAGCTACTCACTTTGTGACCTTTAGGCAGGATATTCCTCCCGGCTCAGCTCCTCACTTTGTGACCTTTAGCAAGTCAGTTCACCCCTGTGTGTATCGTAAGTCAATCCAGCTGGAGATCCAGGTGAGAAATAGGAATCCCACTGAAAACCAGATGCTGTGTTTTAGTTGAGCTCCTTCTAAATAAGCAGGAGCCCAGCTATGGTACAGAGAACAGCAGCTTTAAGGTACATGAAGGTGGTAAGGCCTGGCATAGTCTTCACTCAAGAACAATCTAACTTAGAGGAGAAAAGTATTGAACAAGAGCTCAAGTTCACAATGGCCCTGTGATGACTCCTCCCTCTTTTAGCACACACAACAAACCTGGACACCCCTCAGGGAATGCTGTACAGTTGTGGCTGCCTGGAGGAAGAGTCCTGGCTGGAGACTGGGACCTGCACAGATGACCATTAGTAAGACTAAACCATAGTAAGGCAGCTTCAGGAGCAGCAGCATCGTTGTTCCTGGAACACAAGCAGTTCCATCTGAACACAAGGAAAGCATTTCCTTTCAGGCTGCTGGAGCACTGGAGCAGGCTGCCCAGAGAATTTGTGGAGTCTCCTTCTCTGAAGTGATTCAAAACCCACCTGGATACGATCCTGTGCAACCTGGTAACCTGCTCTGGGTGAACCTGCTATAGCAGGGAGGTTGGACTAGCTGACCTCCAGAGGTCCCATCCGAACTCTACCATTCTGAGGTCTAACAGACTGACCACCCTGGCCACACCAAACTCTGACATGACATGACTATGACATTAAAGGGAAGGGACTCTGCTACTTCCAGCAACATTCATGTTCACACAGATCAGATTCAAGTCAGATTTTTCACCTTCTTGGTTCTCTCACTTGCTCTGTTGATGTTTCAGGAGCAAGGCTGAGGATGTTTTCATTGCTGTTTTCAGTCAGTGTAGGTAATTTGGTAGCCTGCAGGTTGTATCAATCAGGTGAAAAAGATAAATAACACATGAATAATCACACTAAAGTAGTGTGCCAAAATTAATCATGCTTCTGGAATTGCATCTGCCTTTCTCCTTTCCTCTCTATTTCACGTGGTCTCACTTACCTAGCACCCTCCAAGAGAGAAGCTGCAGCCACATATGAATGACAGAAAGTTTCCCCACGTATACATCTGCCATCAGGGAGGGATGGGTAGAGCTCCCTGCACCTAACTGCAACTCAGCAAGGCATCCAGCCCATGGTTTCAGTCCATGGCATGGCATTGCCACTGCTTTGTGTTGGGACTAGGAGCTCTTCTATGTGGATAGAAGACAAAACAGATTTCCAAGAGAATGCTTCCTTTGGTTGCCAAATGTCACTTGAAATTAGGTTCATGCTGCAATTTGCAAGGGCTCCACATCTCACCAGCTTGTCTCAAGCACTCTCGTAAATAATTGTAGATAGAACAAGGCAGAGTCAGAGCAAAGTGCCAAATGAGTTGTGACATCCATTTTTAATTAAAAATGCCAGTAAATGAAATGTGTTTAGCTCCACCACAATATTCTGGGTTGGCAGCCTTCGGGAGAGGTTCAGCGTGGGCAATGAAAGAGCTCCCAACCATTAAATTCCTACCTCTTTCCTAGCATGCTTCAAACCACCCTGTTGTCGTTAAAGGAGAAGACCCATGTTGTTAAACCATGTTGTTAAAGGAGAAGATTCATTTAACACAGTCCTTGGACCTCTACAAAGACTACCAGCCAGAGTGTCTATTAAAGAGGGCAAGGACAGAAGGACTAGAGGACTTTTGGAGGTCCCTTCCAGCCCAGACCATTCTATGACTCTATGACTGCCCTTTTAGCCCTCTGTGTAACCTCTCTCTTTGTCTTGTCTCTGCTATCTTCCATTCTTCTCCTCCTCAAGAGGCAGAAGGAACTGACTTTTCAATTTCCAGCCCCTTCCTGAGCATATCTGCTGTTTGTCAAGCCCAGGCACTAAGGCGTAGCACTTCTTTTGTCTTAGTCTAGTGAGCGCATTTTGGAGGCCTTACACGAAAGGTAACTACATGTGTGCATAATACCTTCATTTTTCATAGCAAGACAGACATCATAATTGGATAACATAAATCAGATATCATTAATTATGTGGACAGATTCCCCAAACTACTGGCTGAAAGATGAAGAGGGGGGAAAAATAGTTATGCCTCTAACAGCAATGAGCTAATGATGAATATTTCCTTCTTGTAACATTTTTCAAATTAGAAGTTTGCAGAGAATTGCTTTTGACCTGTAATTGAACCATCCTCAACTTCCCAGAGCCAGAAAAAAACCCTAGTTAAGGATTTCTCACTGCTTCTTCCTCGTATCATGAGAAAAGCAAGAAGCCCTCGGTGACCCCAGGACTTGACACATTGCGCTGCAGATGCAGATTAAAATTGACTTCTCCTGATGCACAGCATTTGCAGCCCAAGCAAATGGAATAGAAGAAAGCAATTGTCATCAAAATATCTTGTATGAGCTGCAGTCTGCAGAGGTAATGAGGAGCATAAATTTAAGAGGCTCCAGTCTCACTGGTACCATTTTGGGGAACTGCCTGTATTTTAACTGTTGAGTCGTGCCGTAAAGCATGCCACAGAAGGGAGAAACTGCTCACTAAGAGGAGAGAGAAACAGACTCTCACACAGCTCCAAAGGCTGTGATAAATATTTAGATGAGTGACTACAGCGTTATAGCATAATAAAAAGCACATATTTGGGGCTAATGGAAATGTATATCTCTGTCTTCCCTGCAAGTCTGCTATCTACAGATCCTTAAGCAGATACACGCCAGAGGTGTTTTTCATCGTGTACCTAGGTGTGGGTTTTGGCAAACAGTCAACCTGTGCAGCTTTTCAAGTTCCAGAATTTCCCTAACCTGCATTATTTCCACTTGTGATTTTAGCTTTCAGCCTCCCAGCCAGAATGAGACCAGCCAAGCATTTAAATATAAACTCCTCGAGATGCCTCGGCTCTGTTTTTTTTCCACTGAGGTGTGGAAATTAATAAACTCCTGTTTCTACTGGAGCCATACAGAGAGAGAAAGCTTTCATATCCCAAGCCTCAGGCAAAGCCACGAGACCAAGCTGGAATGACTAATAAAATTCATGGGCCAGGAGGTAAAATGGGGCGAGAAGATCAGAGCCCTCAATGTTCACTTTGATTTGCCCAGACTAAGGTCAAAAACTATTTCCCTTGCTGCGCTGACACAAACGTTAGCAGACACTTTGCCATCAGGGGGACAACAGCATTTTGAGACCTCTGCAGCTGCAGGAGGCACTCATGAAAGGATTTGTCTCCCAGAACAAGTGCAATGATCTTAATGGACTTAAATGCAGATGGGCAGAGAGGAAGCAGTTCAGCACCAGCACACACAGAGTTAGGGGATTTCTGTTAAAAAGATTCATTTAGGAGGGGAGTGGGGAATGGCAAGAAGCATACATCTCCAGAAAACAAATATATCCATATATATATGCATAAAACCATATATATAACCATATAAATATATAGATAAATGGATAGAAGTATATGGATATATATATCTTTATCTCCATATATATATATCTCATATATTTATGTATCTATATAGATATCTCTATATATCTCATATATCTATATAGATATCTCTATATATATATATCTCATATACCTATATATCCATATAGATATACATATATATACACACACACAAAGACAAAAATGAGACAATGATGATAGAAAACCAGAAATCCCCACCCTGTTCCTGGTGTGCTCAGTTTCCTGATGGATTCATTCCACTAAATCCTTTTGCCCATACCTCCCAAGTGACCACCATGCACTTCGGTTTGCCCTCATGTTTTCCAGCCAAAGCTGAGGCAGTTACAGCTGGCCAGAACCCTGCAAACAGCAACATGGGCAACTTCTTCCACCCAGGAAAAGAAAAAGCTGCCTGGCCTCTATGTCCTTCCGCTCCCAGTCTATACCACAAGTTCTTCATGGGAACCTGGAAAATCTTGTGATGATTTCCAAGCTTACTGGGACACAATCCCTCCACCACTTCCTTCAATGGGAAGAGATAAATGCGTGTATTACATTGTCAGAGACCACCACAGGGACTTGAGGACATGAGCAGGTCCATTCAAGCCCATTTGTGTTATGTGCAAGCTAGCAATGTTAACTCCTCCTATGTTCCACTCTAATGCAGAACCTTTACCAGTAATAGTGTAATAATGATGAATAATAATGATTTCCACTGGCTGCAGAAGCATTGGAGTGGCACAGATGGTAAAAATATTTCCTTTTCCCCCAGGCTTGTTACACCTGCAAATATACTAAATTTAAGAACTATGAGGATAATATTAGGTCCTAAAAGACTTCTCCCCCCCCCCCCCCCCCCCCCCCCCGATTCCATCTGCACAAAGAACGAAAGCATTGAACAGGAAATTCACAGCTCTCCATTTTCCAATGGCACAAGAAAAAGATCAAGTAGAGCCAGCAGTGAAATACTACCCCAGCCTGTCATCTGACCAGCAGGGAATGCTGATATTTGCAGTGATCCTTCAGGTCTGAGCTTTCCAGCCTGCTCGTATCGCATTCCTCCTGAACTGTCTGCCTTGTTTCCCTGCAGCTAAAAGGGCAGTTGCTAATCTATTTATGCAGGGCTCACAATGAAAGCAACCAGATCATGCCCAGAGAGAAAACAGCTAAGGGCTTTTTGACTCCAAGGCCCAATATGGCATGTTGGATGCTGTCAGAAGGCATCTGCAGCACTGGCTTTATTTACAGAGCTGCTGAGTGTTGATGGCTGGCTTCCTCCTGAACCACAGCCAAGCATCATGGGCGTCTGCTCTTAAAGAGAGAGAGAAGATCCTAATGAGGCTCTTGTCAGGCTCAACAGTACACAGTTTCTTCTTGCTGCAGCCTCCAAGGGTGGTTACTGGATGCTGAAAGGACCAACTGAGCCCAGAGTGCTCATAGAAAAGGGGGAAGATAAAGAGAGCATGGAACTCTATTCCCTCTGCACTGCCCCATCAGGTCCATTTTTCTGTGCCCCCATCTACTTGTAAAGTCAAGATGATGCTGCACATTACAGAGAAATACAAGGAAGCCCCTAGAACCTGCAACTTTGACAGGCAGGTGCAGATAAACACAGTTCACCTTCTGCATGTCTGCACAGCACACCCATACACAATGCATTTAATCCAGCATTTTGATATATTAATCTAAAGGAAGGACAACCTAAGTAGAACAGTGCAGGACCACTGGGTACCTCTGCTTGCCAACAAAACTAAACTGCAGCAGGCACCTGGGAAGCCCAGAGGCACCTTCATGGCTGGGAACACAAAATGTAATTTCTACTTGAGCCAACCCGTTGGTCCCTCTGGTCGCAGGGGTTCCTGGCGTGGGGCTGATGTCACTGACACCCAATCACACCACATTCCCACCTACATCTCCAAACAGAAATTGCTAGAGATTGTGCTGCAGGGGCAGCAGAACAATTGTTAGCCAGATCTAAAAACACTAGGCCAATCCTGAGGGGTCTTCTCCTCCCTTACACTTGCACAACTCCGGAGTCCAAGCACAAACTGAACTGCACACTGGGTCCACGCACAGAGCTACTGCAGCAGAACAGGGGTTAGCTTCCAAAGTGCTTGCCCACATTTGCATATGCAAGGCTTTTGGCACTGAACTAGGTTTGAAGAAACTGGGTTTGTTAACATTTTGAGTTCCTCTCAAAGAAATCAGGAAAATAATCAAGTTTAAGGGAAAAAAAACACACACAACAAAAAACCTCTGGTGAATTTTGATGGGTTTTGCAAGCATGGAGAAAACATGACCCAGGAGAAACCCCTAAGTGATGGATAAACCCCAGGCTGACACAGAGGAAAGCAAGAGGAAGCTTTACTACAGTGATGACAACTTTCCTGCAACTCCAGGAAAGGGCTTCAAATCTCCTAAGAGGAAGTTCTCTCCCCGCATTTCTCAGACTGCTCAGGTAGTCCTGTTAAAGAGTGGTTTAATAATTCCTGTTAAAGAGTGGTTTAATAATTCCTGTTAAAGAGTGGTTTAATTATTCCAAGCCCAACCTCAGTCAGAATCTTACCAAGCAGGCAGTATTGGAGACAGTGAGAAACAAAAAGGGGGGGGAGAAAACCAGCAAACCCTGACCAAGGTTTTCAGAGGCCTCAAGAACAAAACCAGAAGGGAACAACAAGCCCCCATTTCTACCTCCTGAAAGAACTTCAACTGATCATCAGTAGGAAAGAATTAAAGAATGACTAAAGAATATCCAGAATGTTGTTAAAATGTGCTTTCCAGGCACAGGCAATGCAAAGTATTCTGGGGTGGTTGTGCTGCGTATGGGAACTGCTTATGTAGGTTCATTGACTCTGAAAGCAGCAGAAGCAGTCTGTTGCCTAGAAAGCTAAATATCACTGTCAGTCATTGGGGTTTCTGCAGCCACATGTCTAAATTGCTTTCAGGAACAGGCACAAGCTTGAACATAGAAGGTTTCACCTCAACAGGAGGAGGAACTTTACAGTGAGGGTGACAGAGCACTGGAACAGGCTGCCCAGAGAAGGTGTGGGCTCTCTTTCTCTGGCCACATTCAAAACTCACCTGGATACATTCCAGTGAGGATCACCATGGGGAATGCTCCTTTGGCATAGAGGTTGGGCACAACGATCTCAGGAGGTCCCTTCCAACCTCTAACGTGCTGTGATACTGTAACAGAGCTTTGCTTCAGCACCTCTTCAAAACTTACCTTGGGGAGAAGAGAAGGCTCCAAGGAGACCTAATTGTGGCCTTCCAGGATCTGAGGGGGGCTACAAGAAAGCTGGGGAGGGACTTTTTAAGGTGTCAGGGAGTGATAAACCTGGGGGGGATGGAGCAAAACTAGAAATGGGTAGATTCAGATTGGATGTTAGGAAGAAATTCTTCCTGATGAGGGTGGTGAGAGACTGGCACAGGTTGCCCGGGGGCGGGGTGGTAGCCTCATCCCTGGAGGTTCTTAAGGCCAGGGTGGATGTGGCTCTGGGCAACCTGACACAGTGTGAGGTGTCCCTGCCCATGGCAGGGGGGTTGGAACTGGGTGATCCTTGAGGTCCCTTCCAACCCTAACAGCTCTATGATTCTTTGAATATCTCACCAAATACACAGCATTTAACTGACTCCAGTTAAACTATGAGCCTCTGCAGCTAGGAATGAAGAATGGGGAAAGGGACATTTGATGCTGGCTCTTGATCTGAATCCATTCAGCCATCCCAAATGACAAAAAGGGTTCAAGAAAGAAAATTACCATCTCAAAACTCAGTTGCCTAAATTCTGATACGTAACCTCACAAAACAGGCCTTATCTTTTTTCCAGCACTCTTTTTTTCCCCCCTTGAATTTCAGACTTAATCCCTCTGACCTTTACATGGGTCTGTTGGCCAACATCATGCTTAGCAAGCTGTTTGTGGAACAATATACTAGCCCATAAACTTGACATGAGAGAAATGGACCTAGAAAGGCAAGCCACTCTCCAGTGATTAAAACTACCACCTACTTGCACTGTGGAAATAAAAATAACCAAAGTGTTTGACACAGGGCAGGCAGCATCTGTTGTTCACTAGGTAGGTCAAGGACATACTTGGTAAAGAAAACCATAGGAGAAAGATGACCATCTCATGGCAGATCTTTTCTATAAGGGGACCAACAGACTACTATTTTTTCCCCCTTTTTTGTGTGTCCCCAACAGCCAAGGGGGACATCAGCTTTTTCTCTTTTAGCTTCTCGAAATCAGTGTTACAGAATCACAGAAACATTCAGGTTGGAAAAGACCCTCCGGATCACCAAGTCAAGCCAGAACCCTACTCTACAAGGGCCACCCCTAAACCATGTCCCCAAGCACCACATCCAAACCACCTTTAAACACAGCCAGTGCTGGTGACTCAACCACCTCCCTGGGCAGCACATTCCAATGCCTGACCACTCTTGCTGGGAAAAACTTCTTCCTAATGTC
Organism: Dryobates pubescens; assembly: GCF_014839835.1. Lineage (NCBI taxonomy): Eukaryota > Metazoa > Chordata > Aves > Piciformes > Picidae > Dryobates > Dryobates pubescens. The sequence goes on from NC_071628.1 coordinate 3,239,918, forward strand.
CAGTCTCAACCTACCCAGCTGTAGCTTGAGGCCATTCCCACTGGTTCTATTGCTAATTACCTGTGAGAAGAACCCAGCACCAACCTCTCTACAATGTCCTTTCAAGTAGCTGTAGAGAGCAATGAGATCTCTCCTCAGCCTCCTCTACTCCAAACTAAGCAGCCTCAGCTCTTTGTCTCTCCTCATAAGATTTATTCTCCATCCCCTTCACCAGCTTCATTGCCCTTCTCTTCACTGGCTCCACCACCATCTTCCATGGATCCTGGAGCTGTTCCACCATGATCTGTACCATACTCAGCCAACATATCAACAAATGCAATGCAGCAGCTGCTACCAATTTTATCTGGTAGCACTTCCTTCAAGAAATCTCAGTCTGTATTTGTTTGCCCATCTGCTTTACAAGAAAAAACAAAACACAACCCAACAACACAATCAACACCTGCCACAAGAGCATCTTGAATGTTGCTCATTTTCTATGTTCTTGAATGAATTTGAAGGACAGACTCCATCTTTGCTCATTGCTGTCTACAACTACCTGAAGGGAGGTTGTAGCCAGGTGGGGGTTGATCCGTTCTCCTGGGCACCCACCAACAGAACAAGAGGACACAGTCTCAAGCTGCACCAGGGGAGGTTCAGGCTGGATATTAGGAAGAAGTTCCTCAGAGGGTGATTTGCCATTGGAATGTGCTGCCCAGGGAGGTGGTGGAGTCACCGTCCCTGAAGATCTTCAAGCAAAGCCTGGATAAGGCACTTGGTGCCATGGTCTAGTTGATTGGATAGGGCTGGGTGGTAGGTTGGACCGGATGATCTTGGAGGTCTCTTCCAACCTGGTTGATTCTATGACCTTTACCCTGATGCTCCACAGTTAACCCTACCCTCATCTCTGGCCCAAGCACAGCAGATGTGAAATGCTATGGAAAGCACCTGTGAAATTGGCCAGGGACAAACACTGACTATGCCTTCCATTCTACTCCAGCTTCAGCTCCAACAAGATCTAAAACAGCGTTACTTTTGCAGCTACGACAAGGAGCAGCTTGGGTCGTGACACAAATTCCTCTGTCAGAGAGCATAAATAGAGAGAATGAGCCCAGAACAACTCTATCAGCAGGTTGCAGCTGTGAGAAGGAAGATTTCATCTAGTCTGATCCCCACTGTACTTCCCCCAGCTGTGCTTGTTTATTTGGGCTCCACTCACAGATAAGCAGCCAAGTTTAAATGCATAGTTGCTGTATATAACCATAATGCAATGGAGCAAGCTATTTCCCCCCTGGTTCAGACCAGCAGTCAGTTCCTAGCATATCATATTCCCATCCATATCCTCCAGACATTTTATTGGCTGGCCCATTCCATATTATGCATTACAGGAAATGGGAAGGATTGGGAAAGGCAGTGTTAATGCAAGGTGCATGGCACAGATTCGTGGCATCACCTGGGCAGGATCTAAACACGGCTCAGGTACTCTGATGGAGCTGAGCTTACTTTCAGTGTGGCACAGTGCTGGGTGAGTCAGACTTGGAAAAAGGCACCTAAAACACAAGGCTGAAGGGCAAGGGGTGACTCACTCTGCAAGACAGTGCGTTTTATGAGGCTTTTATTAGGAATTAGGGAATTGGAAATCTCAAGGACCAATCCCTCATGCAAAAAGGGCCATTTCTGGCCAGCTGAGGAGATGCACCTGGTTTTTCAAAAGGGCCCAGAGAAGTTCTTTCACTGCTTTCTGCCTCAGCTGAGAGATTGGAGCAGTGGATATAAATGTGCCTATGAAGAAAAGGAGAATATTTCTGCTGTTGATTAATGTTTACACAGCCCTTTTAGGTCCCCAGGGAAGGGTGCTCCACATTTGCAAACCAGCCCTAAGATCCCAGCAACACAGCAAACAAGCAGCATGTAAAGAAGCAGCATCTTAAAACACTGCTCATCAACCACCACAACCCAAACCATCACAGGAAAGCTAAGGAAAAAACTGCTCTGAGCAAAGATGGATTGGAAGTTCATCTTCAGCAGAGAACAGCTGTTCTGCCCCTGCTTCTGAACACAAACTTCTCTTGGATTCACTTCCCTGGAAAATAAACATTAAAAAAAAAAAATTAAAAAATAAAAAAATTATCAAGCCATAATTTCAATTCCTTGCAATGATTTTTGTACAGGTTCCCAGCTTTCTGCAAGAGGAAATGGATTCAGAAGAGATGCTCAGATTCCATTGGCCTCCCTCGTTCTGATACAATCAGCGATGTTGAGGATCTTGCCTGTCCCTTTGTTTCCCCTCTTCTTCCCTTTGTAGATTCATAGAGGCATAATCTTGAATTGATAGCTTCTCCCAATGCTCAGGCTATGATTTATCAGTCCAGGAGGCTGCAGTGGAGAAGTAATTGCATTAGCACTGCTACTGATAAATAGTGCTTCCTTCAGCCTTACGAGCCGCTGAGGGCTAATTACTCCTCAGATTCCAGATTCCGTTTGGCTTTAATCACAGGGTGAATCATCTCTTTTCAAACATGGCAGATATTAATGGCAGCACATTTATCCTAATTAATCTTCCATGGGGAAGGCCTTTTTCCTTTTAATTAAAGACATGAAAATGTGCTAAGATGACAAAAGAGCACGTGGCCAAGTAAGGACAAGAGTCAAAGCACCTCGGAGGATGGTGAGGGCTGCTTTCGCAAGGAGATAACGTAATGAGCCCTGTGCATCCCTGGCATCTGGATTCTGACCTTATTAAAACTGGCACAGTGAGACAGATTCATCTTCAACACTTCAGCTAAGGGAAAGTGGTGTTGATGAAGGAATGGGGTACCATCTCTTAGCATCTTCCTCTCTGTGGCTCAGCTATTAGTACTCAAGACCCTTCAGGGAGTTACAGCTTCAGGATGTTATGCAAAAGCTGGAAAATAAACAGGTTGTTTGGCTGCAGAAGCCTCTGGAGCCAGTGCAGAGGAGGGCAAGGAAGCTGTGAAGGGCCTGGGAAACAAATCTTATGAGGAGTGACTGAGGGAGCTGGGACTGCTTGGTTTAAAAACCAGGAGGCTGAGGAGAGACCTCATTCTCTCCACAACTACCTGAAAGGGCAATGTGGAGAGGTTGGTGCTGATCTCTTCTCACAGGTAATTAATGATAGAACAAGAGGGAATGGCCTCAAGCTACAACTGGGTAGGTTGAGACTGGACATTAGGAAGAGGTTTTTCCCAGCAAGAGTGGTCAGGCATTGGAATGTGCTGACCAGGGAGGTGGCTGAGTCACCAACCCTGGATGTGTTTAAAGGTGGACTGGATGTGGTGCTTGGGGATATGGTTTAGGGGTGAACCTTGCAGAGTAGGGTTCTGGCTTGGACTTGGTGATCCTGAGGGGCTTTTCCAACCTGAATGTTTCTGTGATCTATATAAACACAAACCAAAAAACCACTAGAGCTCAAGACATGGTAGAATCAAAATTTCCAGCAACTCTAAGCAAAAGTCGTGGTTCACTAGATGCTGACTAGTGCTAAGTGATATTCTTCCATCAAGTTGAGAGGATATATTACATCAGCTCTCATAAAGCACCCTACTGGGACCATTGTTTACAAATACAGCCTCAGATATCAGTCACTCAGATATCAGTCACTAGATGCTGAGAATGAGTTTCTTTCAAAGGCAGGATTCACACAGGTGTTTTGGTGGGCAGCACACAAAGTTAAAGGTGAATCTAAGCTAAGCTATGCCCAGGGCACAAAACCTTCTCTGGACAGACCTAACTTTTCCTAGCCTGTAGCTCACAGACAGGCTGTGGAGGAAAATTACAATAAAAATGAAAGGGAGAAGAAAGTCAAGAAGGGGAAGAACAACCCATCAGTCAGCCTTACTACATTAGCTGAAGTCAGTTGTCAGATTGCTCCCCACCCCTGTGTGGTCTGTTGGTAAATACTCAGCTAGGGTCTGAGCAGAGGGCTTCCAAAGGGGCAGTGATTCTCACGGTGTGAGCAGAGAAGGCGGTGGGCTAACATTTTCTTTCAGATTTCCCATAGTATGTTTAATTCAGGAGCTGTTTAGTTCTCAGCATCTCCAGTAACTGCAAAGAAGAGACCCTTAGACAGTGGTGTCCCTGGAGATTTTACCTGCCTGTGTACCTTATGGCTGCCTTCAGCAAAAGGCCATTCGGGCTGCACGTGCACATGTTGCTCTCTTAGCTCACAAAGAGAAGAAAACACCGTTCAAAGATCCTCTCTGAAAGGAAACCAAGACACAAAACAATTGCTGCCCTGACCTAGCATATTTTAAACATCAGAGCTTTGGTCTAACCTGATGGTTAGGAGGTGTTCCCAAGCACTGAGGAAATGTACCTGCTGGTACATTAAGTGAGACTTCAGTCGATACCTCTAAAGTGCCTGTTTATGCTGCAGCAGAGAGCTGATAAACAGCCTTGCTTCCAGTTTCTCTTAATTTAGAATTCATTACATCTCTCTTTCCATGAAAGATAAACCAATAGCTGCCCTTGACAGCTGTTTTCTTTGGGGTCATTCTCTCTCTATCCACCCAGCTACTCTTTCTTCAGGGGGTTTTGCTCACTGTAATGCTAGCTCTATCAATTTCATTCAATTCTTCCAACACAATCTGCAGGGACCGAGGAGTACAGCAAAGCCAAATGTGTTTAACCATTTGGGTACTAGGCATCAGTGTGAATTATGATAGCTAAAGGAGCCATGGGCAAAAGCAAGAGCTCTATCACAATAAAGGGCATGAGAAAATGAGAATATTATGCCAAAAGGTGAGAGACTCAGTAGGATGCCAGCTGGACTGACTTGAGATGCTTTATTTTGGTTCAGCTAGTATTGCACCTGGCTGCAAACTCTGCCAGGGTCTCAGCTGGAGATTGGATTGTGTTAGTGTGCCAGATATACACACAGAGCACATGCAGCCTTTTTAGAGCAATGATTACTTTCCAGGGCTCTGATTTATACCCAGAAAAGGAAAGATGTGACTGCTTGAAGAGCATGAGAATCTCCTGTCAGATCAGTGGTTCATGTAGCTCAGTCTAATTTCTCCAGCAGCAGCTGCAGGAGCTGCTATTTACAGAATAAGAAGCCTGTGCAATCCCTTGCTCAGCAGATTCTCTGACACCCCCAGCTGCTGCACAAGGGATGTTGAAGAGAACATCGCTGCCCACTCCCTCAGGAACCCATCCAGAGATTAGTTATTCGTGAAGTCATCTTTTCTTTTCCAAGCCTGGTGATGTTCTTTAAAAAGCTCCTTCATTTGTTCTCTACCTGAAGAGAGCAGCTCAGGTGGGAAGCTTATGAAAGAAGGTAAAGATGAGTCTAAAGAACAACGTGGGCTATGGAAGACAAGCATCTTAAACTATGCCACCCTCACCAGTAACTCAGGATTAGCATTTCCCAGAGCCCAGCATCTGCAAAACCAGAGTCTGACACCATCCAGAGAGTTCTCAGGGGGCTGCTGAGGATTTGATGTCTTCATTCCCACGGTGGCACTGCACAGCTGAAACATTTAAACTACAAACCAGCTCCAAGAGAAAGCAGAGGCAGTAAGATCCATAATGCCCCTGTGAAAAATGCAGTGGTGTCCTTGGCAGAACTTTTCATGGTACTGTAAGAACACTGTGAATCCTTGTTTTAGAAGGAGCATGGGCTATCCATAGGTTTCTCACATTATTCATTCCCCATCCACCTCTTGTGCACCACAAAAGGCAGGATACAGGAGAAAGCCCCAAATTATTTCCCTCTGTTCACAGCTGAGCTCTTTTTTTCCCTGCTCATATGCTGCGATCAGCATTTGCTTCCAGATGCTATTAGCCCTTCTCTCTGAAAAACCCACAAGAGGTAGCAAGAGGTAATCTGTGATAAATTAGTGCAGAATGGCAAGAACAATATTGACAAACCTGAGATGGTCAAAGTCCCAAAATGCTGATAGCAGCAATAGAATTTAATTAGGTTTTTAAAGTAATCAAGAAACAGAGTGAGCATCAAAAGGCTTCCAGATACACCAGGACTATAAAGGAGAGTGGGCTGGGTCTTGCAATTTGTTATTCTTCAAGCTGAAAAGACTCCAATAAAACCACTACAGGCTTTTTGAGCTGCTTTGTCAGGGACATCCCAGAAGTCCCTCCTGCCATTCCTGGAACAGTTTATCCAAGCGTTTGTTCTCTGTCTGGTTGATTTAGACTGTCTGATGCTGGCCCTGTTCCCAGATCAAATGATTTGGAAGTTTACAGGGATGTGGCAGACTCCAAGAAAAGCCAGTCCATAATTTTACACCAAACAACCCATGAGCAGTCTTCAGTTTCAAGGGTTTACTTCTAAAGATAAGTGGGTGAGCAAACTCTGACCTGATCCTGGTAAAGCTTCTGTGGCAGCATTTAGTTCTGTCCTTGGGTTGGTCCTGTTCTACAAAGGGGAGCACTGGGCAGAACATCAATGTGTCTGATTTGGGGCCATTAACCATCAATTGTTTGTGGCCCCAAATCAGAAGTCAGGGGGGAGTCAGAAACAACCCTTTCTGGCCTACCATTGTCTGTACACCAGTGAATCCACCTCTGACACAACCACACAGGAAATGTTAGTCAAATTATCTCTTCCCCTTCGTCCCACCTGTCAAAAAGTGAGAGAAATACCAGCAAATACCAGAACTGGGAACAGTAAGCCAAATCTCTCTCTGCAAAACAAAGTTCTACTGCCAGAAAGCAAAATCAGAGGTGGACAACAAACCATTGACTGAGCCAAACCTGTCCACCCCCCTCAATCAAAAGGGAACAGCTGCTGTTTCTACAGTGGATGGGAAAGGTCTACCTTTGTATGGCACTTGAAGGAGACCACATTCCCTGGCAGCAAAGTCTTCCCCTCTCCACAACTGTAATAAAAAGCCAACTCTCCCTCTCTCCTTACCAACCTCTCATTAAAGGTTCAAATGATCCTCAAGCAGAGAAATGTAATTAGAGTCTAGCTCCTGGGAACTGCTATCAGTTTGCTCACACTGGCTGGTTAGGGGCTGAATGTCTCCATCCTCCTGCCAGGCCATGATAGAGTTTCCAGCGTCTTTTGCCACTGTGCAGCACAGCGGCTCCCAGGGCTCAGGAGAGATACAGCCTGAAGCCCTCAGCACAGCCCAGCTCCTAGTGTTCTCCTGATAATACAAATTGCCAGCCAGCATTTTTAATTAGAAAAGCAGTCACAATGGAAGAGAGTTGAGATTAACTCACTGAGTCACCCTGTCCTGTTTCCCTACAGAGGAATAATCTGGTTTAGAACTTCCTTTCACTGACAAACTCTATCAAGTGCCATCATTCAGATAGGAAAAGGAGAAAGATAATAAGTAGCAGAGAGTTCACACTGCTGAGGCACATCAGTCCTTAAAACAACCACAATACTGCTGTGTAAACAGCTCCAGCACTGCAGGGAGATGCTCTTCTGTTCAAGACAAGTGGTGAATAACAGCAAGGGATTTAGGAGAATGATTCAGCCCTGCTCAATCACCCAGGTGAGCTAAGTCTGGAAAGTGTGACATTTTTCTTTCCATTACATCTGTGTCACCTCAGGCATGTTGGTTTGCCTTCTGGACCTCCTACCCCACCAAAAGATGCAGGAATGGTTGTAACCACTCGAGTGCCCAGCCAAGGTCCCTGTGAGGGTGTCACAGAAATACCACTTTCAAATGTCTAAACTATTTCTTTAAAATAGCATTCAAAAATCTCTATTTATTTCTGAAAGCTTTTCAGAGGCTCACAGGATGTCAGGGGTTGGAAGGGACCTCCAAACATCATCGAGTCCAAGACCCCCAGCCAGAGCAGGACCACAGAATCTAGCACAGGTCACACAGGAACACATCCAGATAGGTCTTGAAAGTCTCCATGGTTTCTTTCTAGTCTACCAATCTGGTTTTCCTTCCTATTTAAAAAACCCAAAACCCAAACCCAGAAACCCAGACACCACCACCACATTCAGTCATGTCTCTAACCCAGTAGCTGGGAATCCTGATGTCCTCCAGCTCTGACGTTTTGCTCTCGTGGCATGGATTTCATTCTCAGAGTTTCCTTTATCTTCAAGTCCTTGTGTCAGCTTTATTCCTCATGTGACTCCACTAGCTTGTCCTGTTGTTTATGTTATCATGCAATCAACTGCTGCACTGCAAGCCCTGCAGCATGCTGATGCAGAAAGGCTTCTTTGTTTTGAGAGCAGGGGCTGGCTGCTTCTGAAATGCTCATCGTCAGGAACGGCTGGAAGTAACCCCAGCTCTTGCTCAGGTTCAAAATGCAATTCTGTAAAATATTCAATACTGGCTTTATTCCACAGATCAGAGCCTTGCCATTTATGTCAAACCTTAATCTGAAGTAAGAGAAGTTCCTCTGTGACCTGCTCTAGGTGGCCCTGCTCTGGCAGGCGGGTTGGACTGGATGATTTTTCAGGGTCCCTTCCAACCCCTAAGATTCTGTGATTCCACCATGGATCCGCTTCTAAGACCAGGTGGAAAAGTGATCTGCAAGGGCTGTAGGTCTTTTCCTTAAGGATAAATTTCTGTGTTAAGAAAGAGAGAGAATGTGGCCTGCCATTGCAGGGGGTGAAGAAAGGAGATGAGGATGAAATGAAGGTGGGGACGTGTTAGACTGATGGCTGGGTCACAGGTTATCATGGAGAGGTCTCTGTCTACAGGAAAGCAGAATTCCAATACAGTAATCATTTTAAACTGTGTGAGACCAAGCAGAATTAGTTTAAAAAAATAAGAAGGCAGAGAACTGACCCAGTTCATGTCTCCCCTTTGAAATGTCCCTAATTAGGTCTTCCTTTCCCCCTGTTATCCCTCGTTTTATTATTTTAAACTGCAACACCTACAATTAATCTCTCTCATTCCTCTGAGTACAATTAAACTCTGCTGAAAACTCCATTCTAGCAAGAAACAACTATTCCAAAGGCAACATTATCTGCCTGTGCTGCCCTCACTTGCTTTCTCTGCTCCAGCAGGTAGGGAAAGAAAACCCAACACCACACTCAAATTGGTAGCCAAAATATTCATAGCTTTTTCGAACTGTGTCTTTAATTTCAGCCTCATCTAGGTTCAAAGAAACACCAGATTCCCATCTGCAACTTATATCTCAGGGTCAAGCAAGAACTCTGGGTTAAGATGAGCAGATCCTTGATCTATCTTTTGCAAGCATTCTTCAGGGCACCAGAGTTTCATTTGAGCCATTACCTTAGAGTCAAGAAATATATTGCTTATGGATCTCCAGGGGAAAAGACACAAGTGAAAGTTATTAAGTGCACAGCCTCAATATTTGTCCATCCCTTCCCAAAGAGACAGGAGACAAGGCTACTCACTTCCTGGACAATAACTGGTCAATCATTTTAAAGCCTGAAGGGGAGCAAAAGCATTAAGTGTGGTACTAAAGCAAAGCATCATTAACAGCACTGTGCGTTCACCCAAGCAACTTAATGAAAGGAGAATATTTATAGCTAGCATCAGTTTGTGCAGTGAGCACATCTGCCCCTGCATCAAAACAGAAGTCCAATTCTGAGGTTTATTACACCTTAAAAAAAGGTCAGAGTTAGAGTTCTAAAACCCAAGGACCTTTCTCAGGGAGTGGGTGTGCATGGCGTGTCAGTGTCTCATCCTAAACTGCCAGGCTGCAAGATGGGCAGGAATCCTCTGCTGCATCATCCTGGCTAGGGAATAATCATCCTCTCTCCAGGGCCATTTTTCAAGTCTAACAGCTTTAATCACACAAAACATCCCTCTCCACACACCCAGACAGAGAAAGCCTGCTTGTCACACTCTCCAGAATTAACATGCTACCTGCCTGGCCAGCAGGCTCTTGAACCAATGGCAGCATGACCTTGCTGAAGGGAATTTTACTAAGCCCATGGCTAGAAAGCAAGTGATCAGCATCAGCATGCAGGAGTGTGCCCAGGCTCAGGGGGCTGCAGGGGCAGGCCAGAGTCTGAAGTGCCAGTTCGGTTGGAGATATTTGCTGAGTTTTTGTTGCTGAAGGTAGAGACACACTGGTGACAAACCTGAAACTGCAAGCACAGCTTTGAAAGCCCAAAAATGGAGAGCTGGTTGGAAATCTTATACATTTGGGCATTCATCCCACCCATAGTCTGTAGCTGGCAAATTGTCAGCAGAACACAGAAGCAGAGAGTGGATTATTTTCAACCAGCTTATTTGTGCAGCCAGGAGAAGGGGACGAGCTTGGCAATTAACAGCAATCATGTTCAGAACAGATAGCAGCAAATTAACCCTGGTTATTTATTTATTTCTGCCTCCTTGCCATGCAGTGCATCCTAAGGTCTCGTGGATACAAGCAGAGAATAAAGTGGACGCTGAAGGGGAAAAACACAAAGTCTCATTTACAATGCAGGCAGGAGGACTGGAGGAAAGGGAGATTATTTTCTCTAAGCTAACTACTGCAGGGAAAGGGGATGAGCCATAGCAATGCTGCTGATAACAAGGCATTTATTTAGCAGCTATGGGAAAGTCTGCTCTTTTCTTAGTGGATTTGGGGGTTCCCAGCCTTTCCTTTTATGTTTAAATGCACTTTTGTTTAACTCCTCCTCGGTGTTACTTCACAGCCAGATTGAGCCACAGCTATTCTAGCTGATCTGTAGCTATGTGTTTAGAGTTTCATAGAAAAGCTCTCCCTCTGATTTGGAGGCGGGATGAAGGGAGCTCTTATGGAGAGCTGAAATTTGCTCTTCAACGTCGAGGCTCCTAGAAGAGTGTTGCAAGCTTTAAAGCCAGGCACAACCACATCTGTGCAACATAAGAAATGCTTTGTTTTGCTGAGCTCCAAGGCTGATCAGCTCCTGTTAATTAGCTCAACAGCACAGCTTTCTAGCTGTCAAAGTCTACCTGTCCCAAATGCCCCACTAGCCAACATCAGAGCCCCAGATAGTTACAGCCTTCAGATGAACAGGGCTGGAAACAGCTGCAGTGGTCAATAACAGGGCACACTTCTAGCACCCTTAGGAGAGAGACAAGCCTTGAAAAAGAAAATTGATGAGAGTTCAGGCCAAAGAACAACTTCCAGTGTAGATGATCAAATCAAGCACTGTTCTTTGACTTTATTCTCAGCTGACAGACTTCCAGCCCTCTGGTCATTTTCCCAGCAGGGACTTTGGACCACAGCAAGGAAAAATCTCTTTACAAGAGGCTGCAAGCTTAGGTAACCTGTGACTCCTTATTGCCACCAACACCCATTCCAGGCACACAAAACTTTTCAGTACTGTCTTTGGCTTTAAAAAAAAAACACCCCAAACTTCTGCATGATGAATCTTCTTGTGACCTTTAGAGTAAACTTCCCACAACAAGAAGAATGCCTGAGCTCCCTTGGCCAATGCAGACACGCTCAGCCAGCACAGGAACCAGCTTGAGGCACTGCCCTTTAGGCCTGCATCATTTATCAAGAGAGGAGGCTGTCAGGCTACTGCCTGACATGCAGTGGCCCAGGAAAGGGAAGTGGTGACAGTTTACCTGGAGAAAATAATAGCATATGGCTGGGCAGGATGGAAAAAAAATGAAATAAGGAAATAATAATGATAAAAGAATATCCACACAGAAAAATTGTGATTGGGGATACTTGCTGAACAGAGGCACTGTGATGGAAGACCTGAGAGATCATTATTCTAACCCAGGGGAAGCCTACCCTTGAGAGCAGTTTGGGTGAGTGAATGGAAGAACAAAAAGACCATAATGTCTAAACTTATGCTTAATGCATGAAGAGATTTCAGCCCATTAACACCACAAATCCCTGTTTCACTCATGTTCTGCCTCTCCCAAAGAACCTCAATTCTTTCATGAACTGTAAAGAAGGAAGGGGAGTATCACTGGAGGACATACCCACCTTAGAATCATGGAATGTTAGGGGTTGGAGGGAACCTCCAGACATCATTGGCTCTGGCCCCCCTGCCAAAACAGGATCACCTAGGGCAGGTAACACAGGAACACGTCCTGCTTGGCTTTGAAAGTCTCCAGAGAAGGAGACTCCAGGTAAAAATGTCTGCCTTTTATATTTACATGGAAAATGGAAGACTGCTTCTCATTTACTCAGAGCAGCAACCCTTCCCACAGTCAGTGGTATCACCTGGCACATCTCACACCAGGCATTACACAAAAGCTGCATCAAAGTTGGGAGGGATTCATGCTTTTCCTTTTTTAATTTGCATTTGCACTCCTTTAGCAGACAAATGCAGAACTCCTTGTCATAGGCTTTGCACTCCAAAGGTTAACTCATTTCCTTTATGAAGATGTTTGGGGTGCGAAGAAGATAGATGGGTGCAATAAAAATCAATCAGCCCCTGCCTGGCTGGTTAATGCACGTAACCTTCTCTATTGCCTCATTCAAACCCCATCCTCACCAAAGCTGTGGAGAGCAGAGAGGCAAACTTAAAATAAAAATGACAGTGGAGAGAGCGGAAGGGGAGAGGGGAGGCAGGAAAGATGAGTTTTCAGAGGAGCTCTGAAAACAGATGGGGAGTGACAGAGGCACAGAGATTCATTGTTCTGGCAGAAATAGCTCCGAGGAGATTATTAAAAGCAGCCCGTCTCGTAGTGTCACACTGAGCCACAGGAGTCTTTCCTAAAAGATTCAGCAGCTTTCTTCCCCATTCCCTGCTCACAGCCTTCTGCAATCAATTCCACCAGTAACCACATCCTTTCACTCGAGACCTTCTCTTCCCTTTTGCCCCAGCTTTCTTCTGGGCACAGCTGCGAGGGTGCACTCAGCCTGCCCTAAGCCACGTCTTTACTGCCTGGCAGGGCAAGCAGAAGTAGTCTCAGGACTTTTCCTGAGGACAGTGGCTGGCAAACAAGGAAAGCACATAGAGAAGCTTTTCCTAGTGCTCTGTTGGAGTATAAGAACATAGACAACAGCTTTTAATCCCCTGCATAAACTCCTAAAGCATGGCTCAAACCTGCATCACTAAGCATGATGGCCTCTGATCTGATCACTGAATCTTGCCTTGGCTGCACATTCACATTTTGCATACATGTGTTGCTCATCTTTGCTAAAACCAAACCCAGTTTCTCCTTAGCTGGAAGCAGGAGTATGAGGAAAAATCAAAAAACATAGAAAAAAGAAGAGAAAGGGGGGAAAAAAAAAAAAAAAGGAGGAAAGAAAAGGAGCAAGGGAGGGGGGAAAAAAAGGAGCAAGGGAGGGGGGAAAAAAAGGAGCAAGGGAAGGGGGGAAAAAAAGGAGCAAGGGAAGGGGGGAAAAAAAGGAGCAAGGGAGGGGGGGAAAAAAAGGAGCAAGGGAGGGGGGAAAAAAAGGAGCAAGGGAGGGGGGGAAAAAAAGGAGCAAGGGAGGGGGGGAAAAAAGGAGCAAGGGAGGGGGGGAAAAAAGGAGCAAGGGAGGGGGGGAAAAAAGGAGCAAGGGAGGGGGGGAAAAAAAGGAGGGAGGGGGGGAAAAAAAGGAGCAAGGGAGGGGGGAAAAAAAGGAGCAAGGGAGGGGGGGAAAAAAAGGAGCAAGGGAGGGGGGGGAAAAAAAGGAGCAAGGGGGGCGGGGGGGGGGAAGGAGCAAGGGGAGGGAATAAAAAGAAACACCCCCCCAACCCCAGACTCCTTGATTAGGTTTGAGGGAACTCTGCAGATGCAACTCAAAAAGCAGTCACCAGCAAGACTATGTAGACACTCCGGAGAAAAGCATTCACCACCTTGCTTCATGAATTAATTCCTGAGACAGAGACTTTGCTCAGATTCCTGATCAACTGCTCTGTCAACCTGATTCTGTCAGCTAGGATCCTGACACACCTAAGAAAGTATAAATTATTGTCTAGGCAGGGAATTTGCTCTTGTCATGCCTTGTAACATCCTGAGAGTGGAACACGGAGCTGCGCTTACAAGTTGCTGAACCGACCACTCCCTGTGCCCTGTGCTGTGCTCAAGCCATTGCAGCGCTGGTGGAAGTTACATTTAGTGGAACAAGACCTGGTATGAACATGACAATTTATTAATGGGGGGTTTAAAGTGTCTTTGACTTGCCCTAGGTGTAATGCCCAGGCTTACTTCAGCCTTCGCAGTGGAGGGCTCCCTTTACTGAAAAGATTGAAAGCTTTTCAGATAAGATTTTCCTTTAACACAAAGCAGCAGAGCAAAGGAGGCATTCCCTGCTTTCCTCCCCCAGCCACACTGATTATGATATATGGCAGGTGGTGAAAAGCAATTTCTAATGGTATCAAGCGTGTTTTCACTCTGGTCCTCACTTGAGGAACGCTGCATTGCCTCCCTACTTGGCAATTGATTTGCCAGGTTCCAATTCAAGCAGCAGATTGCAACAGCTACCCAGGCATTTCACATCCCTTGCATGGTGGCTTATGAAAAATCAAAAACTACCTGCAAAGTCCTTTTTGGATGCTCCAAAATACACTGAAGAGGCAACTGGCAAGTGGCAACAGCTTCAGGGCATCTTTGCTTGCCACATCTAAACATTGCCTGAGGTTTTTACTCAGTACCATTTCATAACGATCTCAGGAATGCTCCAAGAGAGAGTTTTGAAGCTCTCTGAGGAATTTTATCTTTACTATTGGATAGCAAGTTTCATCAAAAGGTCTAGGGCTCAAGGTTTGGCATTGTGGATGCTGACCTACAACAGCCCTGGCACACATGTATTACTAACTCATAAAGGAACAAAGACACAGTATCTGGAAGACCAACTTTGGACAGTGTTCCCCAAAGGGCTTAAATCCTCTGTCTGGATGAGCCAAGAGTGGCCTGTGGGATCACAAAGGAATTGCCTCAAAGGCAGACATACCATCCATACCTCTAGCTTCTGTCCAAGGCACTGACCTCTCCCTTCACTGGTTGTGTGACAGAAGGGATAAACAGAGCCACTGACATGTCCAGACTAACCCCTCAGGTACCCAAGCCCAGGCTAAGAGCCTTTTAAGGATTGTAGACACCTCAGGAGACATCTCTGGAGGCAACACTTTGGGAAGGAAATTTCATCACTAGAACATTAGTTAGCTCCATCTTTTTTCCTAGAGCTGCATTAAGCTGTGCCAGAATCTACCTGGGCAGCAAAGCTTCTTCATGACTGACAGCCTCATGCATAGTGCCAGTGAAAAAGAAACTGTGATGGATGATTTGCCTTGCCTGAAAATACAATGGCACTTAGCAGTGCTCATTGTACCACTTAGCTGCACCCCTGTGTCTTCTGACCATCCATGCCTCATGCCATCCACAGCTTTCACAGCATTGCTGCTGCCTACCTCTCAGCAGACCTCACCTTGCCTTTTCCCTGAGCCTGTAGCACAAACTCCTGGCTTTCAAAGCACCAGCCTCCACCTGAACAGCATTCCTCACCCAGCCTCCTGGTTCAACATCACCCTCTATTCTCCAGTTCTACACCTCTCCTTTTCCTCATCAAGACCCTTCTCAAGTGGGAAGGTAAGAAAGAAATAACTTGTGGCATCTCCCTGAAGATTCCTGTTTCCAGAGATATTTCTGTGAGTGCATGGAAAGACTTTTGTAGCTTTCACCAAGACTGCTACTGCTTTTGTCAGAGAGAAGAAAGCTCCTGCAGAGAGATAAGTCACTTAGTATGTAAGAAGAGAAGAGATGCTGAGGGCAACTCTCAAGCCCAGTGCCAGTTCTGGGAAGGGAGCCACATACAAAAGGCTAAGAGCTCACAGCCCTCTCCCTGCCCTGTGAAACCCAGAGGCCATTCCAGCAAAGATGCATAGCACAACATTTCATTATCATATGAGGAGGTCCTCTGAGACAGCAGCATCAGACTTTTCATCAAGACTATCCTCAGAAAGAAAACCATCTCAACTCACAGCAGTGAATATTTGCCACACTTGGCTGCAGAAGGTCACTCCAGCTGTTACATACAGGCCCAGAGGAAAGAGCTATTGATAAGCAGCCTTTAAGTCATAGAATGGTTTGGGTTGGAAGGGATCTCCAAAGGTCATCCAGCCCAATCCCCCCTGCAGTAAGCAGGGACATCCTCAACTAGATCAGGTTGCCCAGAGATGCCTCAGCAATCTCTGCTTATGCTCGCATTCTGCAGGGTCTGCAACCACATGCACAGATCCAAGCAGAACCAAACCAGTTGTTCCCTATAGGACTATTCAGATGCTGGCTTGGTGCCATGGAAGAGCTGAGACAACATTCACACAGCAGTGACTGGGGAGAGATAGGAGAGAAGAGGCAGAAGGATGGACTAAGACTGCAAACTTATTATTCACACTAAGCAGCAGCATGCCTGCCCCCCTAAGAACTTCATAAAACATTGAGGATGCTGCTTTCTAAGGCCTCTGTTCTTCTCACAGCTCTTAGGACTTCAGTACAAGTATCTAAACATCTGCATTTAGGCTTCTTGCTACCAAGCTAGAAGTGAAGAAAAAAGTAAACCAAGACTGAATGCCTACAACAGCAAAGAGGAGATGCAGATTAATGTGAATCAGGGGGCTAACTTTGTTCTGACTTTCCCACAGTAAGTGTGAAAGGCCTCCTATGAATGAGCCATCCACACAAAAGCTGTTTGAACCAATATGCACCAACCAGCAGCTTGGGGGATTGAGGCTTTCAAGCACAATCCTCAAGAAAGGAATTTTCCTCCCCCTGAGGAAATTTCCTCTTTTGGAAATTATTGAATCCTTCACTGTTTTTCTGAAGTCACTCAACACTGCAAGTGCCAGTAAGGGATTATACACTATCTCATGAACAGCCATAAAAATAGCTGGAAAAAAATCACATTAAGGTTGTGTCTGCCTGCCAGAACTCCCTGCTATCTGGCACCACATGGCTGAGATCAGCTTTTGCCTCAAGAGTTACTCTGGTCTTGTATGGTTGTACAGGTACAAAGCCTTTGCATATGGATGCAAAGCAGTATTTTCCCTGGATTTGTTGACCTTGTTTTACCATTGACTGATTAAGCCTGAAAAATAAAGGCCATGCATTGCTCCTGGAGCAGCAAACTATGCAGCAGCCACCCAAAATCCCACCAAGTTCTACCAAGTTCTTCAGGTGTGGTTGTTGGGGTTATTTTGTGCTCCCTCCACCCCACCCCAGTAAGATTCTCTTGCCCCAGTAAGATTCCCTTTCTTTAAGGATTCTCATTGCTCACATCTTCACACACTACCAGACTCAGTCCTAACTACTTTGAGTCATCTTTGCCTCCTCTTCCTGACTACTGACTCTCCACTCTCAAGTGCACATTGCCACTGTCTGTCAGTCAGAACAACAATGAAACTCCTGCCATGAGCACATGGAATTTTGAATAAAATTCCCCAAAACCATGGTCTAAGGCAGAACTTGAAGTAATACCTCTAGGGGCACGAGGTCTGTGGACCAACATAGTCTTTAATGCATTTACAGCAGAGCCAGACAATTTCACCTCAGTGGTGCTGCCTGAGGAGGCTTCCCAATTGACATGTCATTAGGTGCACTCTCTACAGCTCTGTTTGCATCCAAGCTGAAAGATTCAGATTTGTACATTTTGCTCCAGTGTAAGATTTTAAATGCCTCCCTAAGCTCTTGCAGCACATAGACAAGGCTGTAAGGTAGCCATCACTTTGGTGTGGTTTTATTGTTCTGAGACAACTGCAGTCTGTCTTCCAAGAAAAGAAGCTGAAAACCACCTGGACCTCATGGTGGCCAAGCACCAGGGTGTAAAACAGTCTTTAGAATAGAATAGAATAAACCAGGTTGGAAGAGACCTTTGAGATCATTGTGTCCAACCTATCACCCAACACCATCTAATCAACTAAACCATGGCACCTAGCACCCCATCAAGTTTCTTCCTAAACACCTCCAGTGATGGTGACTCCACCACCTCCCTGGGCAGCACATTCCAGTGGCCAATCTCGCTTTCTATGAAGAATTTCTTCCTAACATCCAGCTTAAACCTCCCCTGGTGCAGCTTGAGACTGTGTCCTCTTGTTCTGGTGCTGGTTGCCTGGGAGAAGAGACCAACCCCCACCTGACTGCAACCTCCCTTCAGGTAGTTGTAGATGGCAATAAGGTCTCCCCTGAGCCTCCTCTTCTCCAGGCTAAGCAACCCCAGCTCCCTCAGCCTCTCCTTACAGGGCTGTGCTCCAAACCCCTTACCAGCTTTGTTGCAATCTTCAGCTTTGTGGTGGGCAAAGCCTTTTGCAGTGGTTGCTGTAGGCACCACTGTTCCAGGGATCTTATGTCACTAACCACTCCCAGCACACAGACAGCACACGTTGAACAAAAGAGTCCCTGTGGCACCCCTTCTATTCCACAGAGAGGGCTTTGTGGACCTGCTCCCTGGAGAAAAGCTGACTGCTGGGCAGAACCATTGCTGACCTCTGATGGTCAGAGCCAGACTTACATGGCCAGGGACAGTCTCCAGGGCAAGGTAGAAGGATCCCTCACACCTTTGTTTATCATTAATGCGGTTAACAAGCAGCTCCTGAGCTGGTCATCTCAGTTCACCTAATTACCAGTGACAAGTTCAGGCTGAAAGGAGCAACTTGAAGAAAAACTTTGCTTTCATCCAACTGTCCCACCAAGATGAGCCTTGAAAATGGACTTGGGAATCCCATGTTGTGCTCAGACCTCGCTTGACCACAGTGAGTGTTCCCAACACAGCAGTGCCCAGGTTTAGCACATGGGGGGACCTCAGTGTCCTGTCTGCTCAGGCACATCAAGTTTAACAATCACCACGTTGCAACTACTGAAACCTTCTTTCCCAGCAACCACAACCAACTCAGAAACTCCAGTCCAGATAGGAACAACCAAGTAGGATCCACCATGACTGCTAATTAGACGTGGCTGTAATCACTGCAACACATCAGAAATCTTTGAACAGGAAATATGTTGCTGGAGGTAGGCGCTGGAGGAGGGATGAAGCATTTCAGACCAACTGCTTCCCTCTCTACCCAGTTCCTCCCCTATCCCCAAAAGTCATGTGAGCTAAAATAACATTTCTTTCAGCAAATGTCAGAAGAGGGAACTTTCATGACTCATCAGCTGTTGTTTAAGCCTGCAAGGGACTATAAATTACACTAATTAGAACATGGTATTTTTCTTGCAGTTATACAAAACACTGTCTCTTCCTGTGACATCTAAGAGCAGAGCCATCAAGCAGGAGCGTGCTCTGTACGTGTTTTAACTCGAATCCACAACTCACTCGCATGAAAATCCTCCTAGCAGCAAATTGGTGAGATCTGGCAGAGCCCAGCAAGAAAGCTTTGCTGAATTACGGGAGGAGGGAGAGTAAATTAGTGGCCAATCAAACCTGTCCAACCAGAAAGGGAACCATTCCTTACTGTCAGGGACTACAGCACCAGGATCACTTTCACTCTGAGCAGAAAGAAGGTAATTTATGGAGGCTTCAGCTGCTCGCACCATCAGTCCCCGCAGATAATAAGTTTAGCGTTCGTGACTCTGTGTTTTCTGGGAGCAGCTTATTTGCATTTAGCCACATCCAGGCATGCACAATCTCAGACAAGCCAAACTGAAAAGCCTGGCCATAAGCTGTCACTTCAGTTTTCAAGCCTGAATTATCCCAGCAAAGCAAAAGCAGAGATTTATTCAGAGCCCAACATCCTAAATCTGGCAATTACAACAGGCTCCTGCAGAGCTATTGGCCTGGCTCACCTTCCAGCAAGATTCTTTCAGGGACAGGCACAAAAAGGGGATTTATTTTTTTCTGCTGCACTCCTAAAGCTTAGGAGTGCATTGTAGAGCCCTGGTCTGTATGATCTCCCAAGGTGGGCATACATGTGAACAACACGCCCACAATAACTGCGATGATGAGGAGGGAGCTGCCCTTAAAGCAGAGCTTGCGTCCTGCAGTGCCTCATTGACCACAACAGAGTTTGAGGGCTTTGGCTGGTTTCTCCTTTGCAAGAAGGGAGAGGATTGCCTGACCCATGAAGCTGGGGCTGCTGGTGGAGAAGCTCAACATGAGCCAGCAGTGAGCACTTGCAGCCCAGAAAGCCAATTACATACTGGGCTGCATCAAGAGAAGCAGAGCCAGCAGGTCGAGGGAGGTGGTTCTCCCCTCTGGTGAGACCCCACCTGGAGCACTGTGTCCAGTTCTGGAGCCCCTATTACAGGAAGGATCTGGAGGTGCTGGAAGATGTCCAGAGAAGGGCCACGAGGATGAGCAGTGGGCTGGAGCTCCTCTGCTATGAGGACAGACTGAGAGAGTTGGGGCTGTTCAGTCTGGACAAGAGAAGGCTCTGAGGAGACCTAATTGTGACCTTCCAGGATCTGAAGGGGGCTACAAGAAAGCTGGGGAGGGAGGAACTTTTGAGGGTGTCAGGGAGTGATAGGACTGGGGGGAATGGAACAAAACTAGAAATGGGCAGATTCAGATTGGATGTTAGGAAGAAGTTCTTCCCCATGAGGGTGGTGAGAGACTGGCACAGGTTGCCCAGGGGGGTGGTGGAAGCCTCATCCCTGGAGGTTTTTAAGGCTCTGGGCAACCTGCTGTAGTGTGAGGTGTCCCTGCCCTTGAAGTCCCTTCCAACCCTAACAATTCTATGATTCTAAGCCTGGTGGGACTCAGTTGCCCACTGATGGTACAGCTGAGCTCAAGGCTATGGGGCAGGCTGGAAGTGGATACAAAGCAAGGAGACAAACCACTAACCTTGGTCAACAATGGATCATCTAGACCAAGTCATACTTCCCCCCCCCCCCCCCCCCCCCCCCCCCCCAAAGCTGTGGTTTTCTTCTCATGGAAAAATGCAATGTCCTGTCTTGAAACCACACTCCCTGGTGTTTCATAGCATTCTAAAGAGTTTCTTCAGTTCAGCACAAGTCATTTTACTGATTTTTTTTGTTAAAAGCTCAGGTTTTGCAAGAAGCAGCAGAATCCCTCCATTGCACCTTGCCACCAGGCTCCCTACCCCACACCCTGCCACCAGGCTCCCTACCCTGCACCCTGCCACCAGGCTCCCTACCCTGCACCCTGCCACCAGGCTCCCTACCCTGCACCTTGCCACCAGGCTCCCTACCCTGCACCCTGCCACCAGGCTCCCTACCCTGCACCCTGCCACCAGGCTCCCTACCCCGCACCCTGCCACCAGGCTCCCTACCCCGCACCCTGCCACCAGGCTCCCTACCCTGCACCCTGCCACCAGGCTCCCTACCCTGCACCTTGCCACCAGGCTCCCTACCCTGCACCCTGCCACCAGGCTCCCTACCCTGCACCCTGCCACCAGGCTCCCTACCCTGCACCTTGCCACCAGGCTCCCTACCCTGCACCCTGCCACCAGGCTCCCTACCCTGCACCCTGCCACCAGGCTCCCTACCCTGCACCTTGCCACCAGGCTCCCTACCCTGCACCTTGCCACCAGGCTCCCTACCCTGCACCCTGCCACCAGGCTCCCTACCCTGCACCTTGCCACCAGGCTCCCTACCCTGCACCCTGCCACCAGGCTCCCTACCCTGCACCTTGCCACCAGGCTCCCTACCCTGCACCTTGCCACCAGGCTCCCTACCCTGCACCCTGCCACCAGGCTCCCTGCCCCGCACCTTGCCACCAGGCTCCCTACCCTGCACCTTGCCACCAGGCTCCCTACCCTGCACCTTGCCACCAGGCTCCCTACCCTGCACCTTGCCACCAGGCTCCCTACCCTGCACCTTGCCACCAGGCTTCCCAACAATGTGAAAAAATATGAAAAAAAGACAACTTTTTCTTTTTTTTTTTTAAGTCAGAGAATGCCATCTTGGTCCCAAAGCAAACCCACACCCCAGATCCAGAGGGAGGACTCTACCTCCCTCCAGAAACTCCCGACACAAACACTAACAGCAACGTCGTCCACTTGGGCTCTACCCACAGTCCAGGGGATGGAGAGGAACAGCCAAGAGCAAAGCCCTCGGATGAGTGCTGTGCTGAGAAAGGAAAAGCCTTTGGCACCAGCAAAGCCCCAAGGAGCATTTCCCCAGCTGTTTAGAGCAGGGGCCTGCAGGGGTCCCTCTTACTGCTCCTTGCAAGCCACCACCACAGCCAAAAGCAGCTGGAGAGCCGAGCGCTTGGAGGCAGCTGTTACAACAAGCTCCCCTCCCAGCCCGAGCGGGGGGCACAGGGATGGACCCAGCTGCCTGCAGATGCCTCCCTTGGGGCAGGCCCCACAAGCGCTGGCTGCCTGCCCCACCGCCTGCAGGGATGTGCCGAGCTCCTCACCTGCACAGCACCTCCTCGGGGAAGAAACAGCCACGGCTCCTTCACCCTTTCCGCTGAAGTTAGCAACTCGAGGAGCTCAGCAGTATCTGGCGGACATCTGGCCACTTGGATTTCCAGACAATGACTCATGCACACATCCTGGGACAGCAGAACCTGCAGCATTGAGAAGGGATATTACCAAAGGTCCCACTTTCTCTTGGTTGTGCAAGCTCTAATTGACACCTGAGCCTCCTTTAGAGCAGACAAGCAAGCAGCTAGTGTGGGTAGCACAGCCACCTCCCGACAAACAACCTTCCTGGCGAGGCAGCAATGCACCAGCAAAGGGGAATCAGACCAGGGTCTGCAGCGGGATTTGAAAAGGCAGCTCCAAGGTCCGGAGCATTACCAAGAGAGCAACAATGCAAGCTGGAAAATTAATTCCTTAAACAGAGGGAAGGATTCAGAAAGTTTGTTTCTGCTGTTTGCCATGAAGCACAGTCCAGGTGCAATGAATGTAAACCTCCTGAGCAAAAGAATAAAAGCCACCAGCAGCCTGGCTCAGGTTAGAGAGCAGGCTCTTGCCCTTCACACTTTCCCAGCACAGCATAGCTGTCCATGAGCTATCAAAATTTGAAGAGCCCTGCTCTAGAATAACAATTCTCAGCCAGAGGATTATGAAAGACAAACAGGACACTGCTAGGTGAGGGAAACACCATTCCTTTAAGTACAGAGAAAGTTGCTGTTGCACTGCTGGTCCAGACCTACACCATCTTTTTGAAGCATGCACAAATGTAATTTGGCCCAGCCTTTTCTCACTGAGGTTTTCTTACTCTTGACTTCACAGTACACAGCCAAAGAAAAAAGGGGGGGTGGGGTTTTGTGTGGATTTTCTCCTGTTAAGGTACCATCAGCCCAAAGAGACAGAGATGTGCTGGTCTGGAAGATCTCTATGCACAGTACGTGCCACAGCAGGACGTCTAGAGGCACAGTTAAAAACCTCTGGATATTTGTCCTGTCCAAAGACCTGCTGCTCCTCAGACTCGGAGATCAGTAACTGCCAGCAGTGCCTCTCTGCTCCTATTGGCCTTCCCTAAAAAGAGATGAGGCCCATATTCCCCTTTGCTGCCCCTGCACCCCCAGTCCCACCCTGCTGTGGCAGTGGAGCTCAGGTCCCCTCTGTGTGAAGCTTGCTCGCTAGATCAGACAGCATATGGCACCCCCACCATCAGCTTTATGATCTCATCTTGTCTGACTGCTATTTTTACAGCTTGTTATTAATAAGCATAAACCAGGAATTCGAGGTGCTGTCACGGTGGATATTCACACACCTACAGCCCAGATGGTGCTTCATCAGGATCACAGACTGCCAGGCAGAGAGAGGGGAGAGACAGAGGGGAGCCACGCACGGCTGCACGCAACCTCATTCCCAGCTATGAGCAGGACACAGGTGAGACAGGAGAACAGAGCAGCAGGTCTGTCCTCGAGAGAAAGAAAATTACCTATGGGCATAACCGTATCACTAGTCCTGCTGTGGTGAACCAGTTTGCAGGTCCCAGCAGACTCAGCGAAACAAGAAAAGCTCTTGCAGGGGTCTGTGTAATCTCTGAGCAGGGGCAGCAGCTCAACAGCTGAGCTCCATTACTTTCATTCTTTCCACCCATCCTGCTGGCTATCACCTTACCACCACTTTATCAGAGAGGAGCTAAATTTAGGACACCCGTGGGTAGGGTCACCTGTGACCCTGCTCTCATATTCCTCAGACCCGCCCAAAGTCATCCCCTCCACCAGTAAATGCCAGAGCAGGGCTCAGATGGTAATCGGTGCGCTCTTTGGGCATCACAGTGTGGGTAAGGAGAAAGGAGAAGCCTGCACTTGAGATCCAAGAGCAAGTCTGACCCACTGAGCAGACACTTGCTGTAAAGAGTGTGAAGCCAAAAGGAACTTGTCACAGAGGTGACCAAGTGTCCCTACCCGCAGTGCTGTCTAGGCTTGGCTCAGTCTAAGAGAGCATTCAGATCACACCAGTAGATGAGTTTAAAGTCCACGTTTCAGCCATCAAGTCCTTTTAGCCTGGATGAACACTGATGTCCCTGGGGACACTGCAGCCCTACCTTGACTGCTTTTCCCATTACACCTTTTCCTGCAGACTGCCCCAAGAGGAGCTGCAACAAGTTCCTCTTGCCCAGGGAACAAAACCGGTCTCCTTGCTGACCTCATGACCCACCACCGTTACAGAGGTCAGCCCTGTTCACATCATGTGCTCAAGTCTTTTGACCTGCAGATATGGAGAACAAAAACCCTTTGCACTGAGGAATATCCAGAGGAAGAATAAAATGGGGAGAATGCCCTCCAACACATGAGGCAGGACACAAGGCAGCAGCTCCTGGCAGTCTGACAGGTGTGGAGGGCTCACACATACCGCAGAGGCATTGGGGTGGGGTTCCACCCAGATAAGCAAACCCCTCCAGTCACTCAGCCTGCAGATCAACCCATGGCTGCAGAAACGCCTTCATACGATGTTGGCAGAAACGTGGAGCTGGGGACAGAGCCATGAGGAAGACAAAATACTGCTCACAGATGACAACCAGAAGAAAGAAAAGCATCTGTCTGACCTCACTGCAAAAGGATGGGGAAACAAAAAGTGCAGAAATTGGCCAGGGAAAGCAAAGTGTAAGAATAAGGCAACAGGAGGAGGAAGAGGAAGAAGCTTTTAAGGTTATGTATAAAGAGTAACAAGGCTGGCTGAGAAAGGCAGCAAGGATCGACTGTTCCAAGCAGCCCAGAAATACTGTCCAGCTGCGTGCAGCCCTGGGGCTGGAGGCCAAGGCTGGGTGGCTGGCTGCAGGAGGAGGGGGAGATGGAGCTGGAGCTGAAGAGGAGGGGCAGAGGGGGCTGCCAATGCTTCCAAGAGCTTTACGGACCTCGTAAAACTGACCAGGCTCTGGCCCAGCACCAGGCTCAGCTCGACTTACTGATACCCAGGGCTGTTCCTGCAAAGCCAAGCACTCAGGTGTGATGGAAATGATCGAACCCCCTGCCCCTGGAAGGAGCAGCAGAGCAGCCCCGAGCACTTCTGTGTGTTGAAACCCCCTTAGAGCTCCCTCGTGGGTGGTGAACAGAGCCTTCCCCACCCTCCACCGCCCGTCCTGGAAGCAGGGATGGAGGCTGGAAGGGCCTCTTGCCTTCAACGCCTCTCGCTGACCTTTTCAGGGGCTGTGTGCACTGCTGATTTATTTTACCCCACCAGGGACACTGCTGGAGCTGTGCATTACAAACCAGCAGCTTTCTGCTGCATGTGGGATTCTCTGCAGTTCACTCTGGCAGCAGGGCAGGTTTGAGAGGGGGCCTGGGTTTTCTTTCAGAAAGGTGGTGGGTTAGTTAAGTGGGCTCAGGCTCGCCTCTTTGGTACTTTTGGCTGATCCTCCTCAACTCCCACCACCTTCCAGAGGAGCAGAGGGATTCTGGTGCCTCGCAGGATGGGGCTGCAGGACTACTCAGCCCCAGTTTTGGAGGATTTGTGTCCCTCATCTTTGCACCCCGGGCCAGCTGAGTGCCTCTACACCCTCTTCAGCCAGTTCCCAAGCCTGAGCTGAATCCACCTGAAATGAAAGCTTCATTCCCAGCCCATCTTCCCGCTGCTTCCTCTGAGCCACAGCAAGGTTTGGGTAATTCCTGAGGGCAGCTGTGTGCTGTCCATCACCATTCTGGGTGGAGGGAATGGTAAGGAGGATGGACATACAGTGAAACCAAACCATGCTCCCAGCATTTCAACCAGCTGGTAAACCACCAGGGAAACTGAGGAGGGAGCAGAACACAAAGACCTCATGGATGAGTTTTGTCTATGGAGGACAGCTGAGAGAGTCGGTGGGTGGCAAGGAGACAGCATAGAGAGGAACAGGAATGCTGAAAGACTCGTGAAAACTGGGTCCCCAGGATAATCCTATTCCAGCTACCTGGCCCTGAAGGAAGGAGCAAACCTCAGAGGTCTCACAGCACTTTCCTTCCACCTCCAGTGCCTGCCCAGCCATCCATGCCTTGTCTGCAGCTGGCTGCCTCCCCAGGAGGCCATCTCCTCCTCTTACCCAGCTGGAGAACACACTGGGGAGGGAGCTTGATTTTGAAAACAGAAAGGAGTGTCTTAATGCACCATTGTTCCGTGGGTAATTGCTTCCTTTCTTTCCTTCGCTCCTGGTAAAGCTAGGGGCAAGTCCTTCTAGCTGGTGGCAGCCTCCTCCAGGCTTCTACTTAAGTCCTTAAGAGAGGCTTTCCAAAGAAATAATTGCTGCCTTTCTACTTCATAGTCTTAGGGAATATCTTTCAACCTCATTTCAACACTTAGAGGGTTTTATTTACGTGATGAAGGGATTTTCTGTTTAGCTCCTGCAGTCTTTTCTCCCTTTCTGATCCTTTCTCCTCTTTCAGTCCTCAAAAGGACATACACATTTTAAGGTCAGTTCAGAACTATTCTTAGGCTTCAATGTTGTGCAAATTCAGAATCACTTCCAGCAGCACTATTTGACTCTGAAAAATGAGGTGCTTCGGATCAAATGAAATAAGACTTTTAAGTAAGAAATATTAGTTTACCCCTCAATATATCCCAGCTTAATGCAGGCTAGAATTTAAACCCCTGCTCTTGAAGGACAAAATTGTCCATCAAAATCCTTGCTAAAGCCTATAAAGATCTCAGGAGCGAGGAGGCCTCATCAGCTCCACACAGTCAGCATATGATGGGGAAACTTCTGAGAAAAATGGATTTAATAAAGCAAATTTGGTTTCAGTGAATGGTCTTGCTCTAGCAGCACTGCCACAACCTTCTTTTGTTATGCATGAAAGAACAGCACTTTTGTATTCAGTGAGGACTGCAGAAGTGAAGATCAAGGGATGTGTAGCCCTTATCTACCTGGGAGGAGAAATCACAGGTGGTGGTGAGTTGTGAAGTAAGGCTGGAGCTCGTCCACCAAAGCCAGCCAGAGGGGAGATAAAGCCTCCTGTCCTTCCGTGAAAATCCCTGCATTGACACATTGTCTTTGGTCTCCTAGTCAGACTGTGTTCCCCAAGTTTCCTCTTTAGTCCCCAAGAGACCAGGACTTTCTTCTCACTGCAAACCACTGGATACTGTTCCTTACAGCACCTGCTTGCCTGATGGGCTGTGAATCTGTGGGTTCTGAGTGAGGGATCCTCCCTGGTGAGAGAGGTGAGGAGAGAGAGAGATCTGAGGAGGGCTAAAATGAGAAGAAAGTAGAATGCAGACATACTACAGCATTTTGCCATGCAGCAGCATGCCCTTTTAACTGGCATCTAAGTGCACAGCTTGGGTGGCTGCTTCATCAGAAAGAGGTCAAATATGGAAACAACGTGATCACAAAGATGCTTAAAGAATAACTGGCCTGACAGTGTCCAGTTCAGGTTGGTTTTAGCTCTGTCTTGGCACAGGACAAATATGGACAGGCACAGAGACACCTGATGTTGTAGTTTTTGAGGAGACCCCATATGACACAAAGTGGAAGACATATTCCATACAGTGTAAGAAACCCAAAATCACAGCTGTACTGAAGAGCCCTGTGAGAGAGCTGACTCTTGACAACCACAGCAACCTAGCAGACTTGTCATTTGTCCCAATTCTTCCCCCACACAGTCCCAAAGCCTGCATGCTACCCACTGTCACAGTGCAAGAGCACCTGGGGCTCAGGAGCCCCTGAGCTGGCAAAAGCCCATGTGAGAAGCAGGAAAACAACCATGAGGATTCCCTACAGAGTTCAGGAACACATCTGAACCCTTTCCAGCCAATACACAAGTTCAGAGCCAAGCAAATATTTCCCAACGCCTCAGTCTGTCACTTTGCTTTCGCCTCCTTATCGGCTGTGGATTGGCCCCGATGCATTCCTCCTGCTCTCCAAAAGGCCAAGAATAAATCACACACAAATGGTTCAGATGCCTGAGACTTAAGCTCTCGCTTAAAGTTAAGCATGTGGTTAAGTGATTTGCTTAATATAATTTGGTGAATTATATCAAGCTCTGGAGCAGTTTGCTGAACTGGGCCTGATGGGTTTGTCCCAGTGGGACCGTCAGATGAGCAGAAAAGCTTTAAGAAAAGGCACAATAAAGTGAACTGAAATCAGCCAGATGACTTCAGAAGTTCAGAAAAGTGAGGGCTGAATGCTTGAGGTGTGGTTTTGCAGGGGAGGGTGGTCTTACTTTATCAAGTGAAGCTGTCTTCATTACATAGATGGAGTACTTATACTCTTTCTCTCTTCCCTCTCCAATACATGACCACAGATAAATGTCCTGAGCAAGAGTATTGACAGAACACCAGGCTGCTTCTTGCTGAGCAATCCATCTCTTGCTCCTATTTTTTCACAAAATAATTGGGTTTTTAAAAAGCATTAAAATTGAACCAGAGGAGGCTTGGGGGGGGAAGAGAATGTAAAGAAAGGATTTGTTTTCCTCCCATAACACTTTCTCCAATGAACATTACTGCTAAACAAAGACACATCAGAAGACACTTTTCATTGAATTGATTTATGGGAGAGTTCAATGGATTTCTGCCACTTTGCACCAGCAGAGAATTTGACCCTAGGTGATTCTGTGTGAAGGAGATATCTCTACTTCTGAGCTGAGGGGGGTGGGTGGGCTCCAGGGGGGACACATGAATTTTAGATAGTCAATCTCTATTTGTGCTTATCAGACAGCAAAACCTTGAAGTATCTTTACAGGTTGGTCATGGATTGTCCTTGTTTGAGATGAGTCATTCTGTCTTAGATGTATAAAATGGTTTAGGTGGGAAGGGACCTTAAACATCACCTAGTTCCAGCCCCCCTGCTGTGGGCAGGGACACCTTCCTCTAGCCCAGGCTGCTCAAGGCTTCATCCAAACTGGTCTTCAATACCTCCAGGAGCAGGGGCATGCGTGACCTCCCTGGGCAACCTACTCCACCAGCCTCACTGTAAAGCCTTTCTCCCTAATCTGCCCTCCTGCAGCTTCACTCCATTCCCTCTCACCCTAGCACTGCATGCTTTTAAATGATGAGAACCTGGGAAAATAAAGCCAAACCTTGTATCTCTTTGGTTGATGTGCATATTATGGGGGCAGAGGCTGGGGAAGGGTAGCATTAGCCTGAAGATTTTTCTTATTCCTTGCAATGCTGAGGAAAGATCAGTCTGGAGATGCACATGAAAGCTTTGCAAGGGGATACCTCTGCATGCTTCCTGCAGGAAACCAGATTCAGCCTCTGGAAGTTTTCCTTTGGCTGAGCATCTCTTCACATCTGGCAGCTTCTTTCACCCAGCCTCTCCCCAGGACCCTCCTGCTTTTTCAAAAGAAAAAGGGCCTACAATCCTCAGCAGCTCCTCCCTCCTCCCCACTTCAAGCCACTTTAGAACCCTGTGCCAAGAGCCTGTCTCTCTGGTCCCACAGCCGGCTGACACCAGGCTGCGGGTGAGAGCAGATGTCCTCTCATCTTTATCTCTACATCTGCAGGCTGCAAGTCCTGGAAGCTCCTCTTCTTTGTGCCACCATGAGACAGATACTTATCTCATCCTGGGCCCATGGGTTGAGAAAAATGACATGAAAATGCAACCTGCCAGCACTGACTGGACGGACTGGTTAAGTCCATGCACAAATCAGAAGGGTGATTGCAGAAGGTCACACCACGCAGGCCAAAAGCCAGTTGCTGTCTTGAGAAGTGAGTGTTCTGCAGCAGCTGCATCCTCTCCTGCTGGCAGTCCTGCCTAGCTTCTTCAGGAGAACATGAAATACCTCTCTGCTGTTTCCATTCTGGCAGACACCTAAGAGCACAACACAGGTTTCAAGCAGGTCCCCCCATCCATTCCAGCTTCCACACCTTCACACTTACAGGGTACAGCTCATGATTTGTGCCAGTGTCTATGACAGTTGCTGCTGTAGTTAAAAGATTTATGCTAAGGGCATGTCTGTGTTTCCACAAGAAACTGAGATCACACAATGGCTCAGAACAAGGAACTCTCTTCCATGCAGAGCTCTTATTTTTGTAGGAAATAATACAAATGGTGGCAAAAAAAAGAGAGAAGAAAATCTTTAAACCAACAGCATCTCTCTCAGGCAACTGAAAGAGCTTTTAAGTTTGCTGTAGATTTAGACATCTGTTTACTACTAGTGCTTACACAAACCATTCTTCCATTAACAGGAGCCCTTCCATCATCCTAGGCACCTTTCCCACTGTTTCTCCTTCTCTGGAGACTTTCCAAACCCACCTGTGAGGCTTGACCTAGGTGATCCTGCTTTGGAAGGGGGGCTGGGCTTGGTCATCTCTGGAGGTCCCCTGCAACCCCTAGCACTCTGTGATTCAGTGATACTAAAATTGACAAGCCAACACCTATACCTAGCATAACAGTGGGCTGCTTATATGCTATTAAAGAAGGTGCAGGCTTTCTACCATCAGCCTCCTATTTCCTCTCATTAAATTTCTCAGTCCCTCATGCCTGGGAAAAGAAAGAAAAAAAGCTGAGTCTGTGCATCACAAATATTGTTCCAGCAAAACATCCAAACAATCCATGGGAAGAGGCCAAGGACTCTCTTCTTTTTGCTGCAGCCAGGCTCTCATTAAATGGTGCAAAAAGAAGACTTGAAAATCGTATTCTCTTGCTGGATGTGATTTGTCTATCACAAAGCAGAGAGCTGCTGCCTTCAGGGTTGTCACAAAAATCTCAGGGCCTCCTCTGCATCTCTGTTGGCACCAGCCCAAACATGTATGCACTGGTGCAGGAGAGCACAACACCAGATAAGGTCTGCCTGCAAATGAAGGTCTCTCTTTTCTTTGTTGGTTCTTCTTCACTCCATTGTCCAGCTAATGTGTCTCATCCACACAGAGAGGCAGCTTTTCCCTTGGAGTCCTTCCCAGCACATTGGCTGCAGTTCTCTGCTTTGTTTTTGTTCCCTTGTTTTGAACCAACGTCCTGTACCCCTGGTCTTCATCAGCTGCAACTTTCATCACCCATTTTGGTGGGGGTCTGACCCACATGCTCTCTTGCCTCACCGGAACACCACACACATGCACCCCAAGTTACACAGCTTGATCAGAGTCATGTATGGTGAGAAAGAAAAGGAAGCACATCAGGAGACATGTGTATCTATAAATACATATATATAAGGTGTGTGCAGCAGCCAAAGGACTGCTCTGCCTGGGCAGAGACTTTCACTGCTCTGTCCTATGCTAGGCTTCAACCCAAGCTCAGCTGCTTTTGATCACAAGATCACAGAATCACAGGATGTCAGGGGTTAGAAGGGACCCAAAGAGATCATCAAGTCCAACCCCCTTGCCAGAGCAGGGCCATACAATCTAACTCAGGTCACAGAAGAACACATCTAGATGAGCCTTGAAAGTCTCCAGAGGAGACTCCACAACCTCTCTGGGGAGCCTGTTCCAGTGCTCTGTGACCCCCCTAGTGAAGAAGTTCCCCCTTGTGTTGAGGTGGAACCTCCTGTGCTGCAGCTTACATCCACTGCTCCTTGTCCTATCACAGGGAGCAAGTGAGCAGAGCCTGTCCCTCCCTCCTGCCCCCCAGCCCTCAGATATTTATAAACATTCATTAAATCCCCTCTCAGCCTTCTCTTTTCCAGACTGAAAAGCCCCAGGTCCCTCAGCCTCTCCTCACCAGGCAGTGCTCCAGTCCCCTAATCATCCTCATAGCGCTTTGCTGGACCCTCTTCAGCAGATCCCTGTCCCTCTTAAATCCATGAAAGGCTGCAGGTGCTGGGCTGGAGGCTTGGTAGATGCCTTCTCCTCCTGGAGAGGCTTGGAGGGGTCAGAGAGCAGTAAAGAACACTTACCCCCTGATAAATTACTGTATGAAGTTCTGAGGAGACCTCAGCCAGTTTCCCCATACCACCACTTGCATGTTTCTTCCTGGACCACCTTCTGGATGTACTCTGCTACCTTGCATTCCCCTAAGGGAAAAGGCTTTTTCTGTTCATTTCCATCCCAGGAAGGTTTGGTGCAAGCACTGTCTTCAACACTATTCACCCTCTCCCCCCAGACACTGCTGCATTTCCACATCTGGTCCTAAAGGGTGATGTGGATAGGTGGCTTAAGGTGATTTTTACTGAAGATCCCCAAGAAGTGAAGAACTGTTTGTGCTGAACTAAGTCAAGTTTAACATATCCAGGGAAAACTCAGCACTGCCACTCTTACCAGGTGCTTAGGGATTACATCTCTCCTGAAAATAAGATTCAGTCTTACCAAAACAAAAGAAGGAGGAAAATGAGTAAGAGCACAAGAAAGGACTTACGTTTTTGTTTACAACCAAGCACTACACAAGTTGTAAAACAGAAAGGTTTGCTGTCTGTTGGTTTGTTGTTGTTGTTAAGTGAAGCATCAGAACAAGCAACTCCAAACCCACTGAAACACTGAGTTATGCACTAGTGTGGGAAACTCTTCCCTCTGTTTCTTCCAAAGGGGTGGTCAATGAAATGGGCATGGTCCTGGAGTGTGCTGAGCCTGGGACAGAAGTGCACTCTCTAAGCAGAGCTTTACCAGGGGACAGTTCTGTGGTGGGGCTTCAATCATCTTCACTTGCCAATAGCGCTGCTGTAATGTCTCTTAGGTTGACACGCCCGGGCTCTTCATCCCCCAGGACCCAAGAGTATGTTTGAGATTGTAAAGAAAAAGATAAGCTCACCTTCCCCTGTTGAAAGCAACCCTCCCTGCCCTGGATTTCTGCAGCTCATTAAAAGCTGTCAGCACTGCACATCCCTCAGGCTGGGGCACCAGTGATGGAGGGCAAGGTGAAGCTGATAGCAGTTGCGAAGGAAGGGAGGGTGCTAAGAGATCTCAGAGAAAGCAGGGCCGTTGAAGCAGAACTAACCAAGACTTCAGCTTCAGGAAACAAGCTGTAGGTTAAAAAAGAGTTAAAGAGCATGAATTTTCCTTGGAGTAAATGATGTTCTTGGAACATATGAAACATCTATTACCAGCCATCAATTTCTACCATATGGCATGTGCATTTACTTTGCCTTCAAAACACATTTGCAGTTGCAGGCTCATACCTTGCTTTCAGCTGTTGTATTGTGACAGAAAAGTCCACTTTGATGAAATGCATGCCTGGTAAGTTGAAGGTGTTCAGATGGTGGTATGGGCTCTCACTGGGACTCTGTGTTCTTCTTCAGCCTGTGTCTAAGCACCACAACATCCAGCCTGCAGTGCATCTGAGAGGGGTGAGCATATTCAGCCAAATTATCAGCAGGATTAGGCAAACTAACTCGGCTCAGAAAAGTTCTTCAAACCTTTCCTAAAGCCCCAAGCAAGCTTTCAGCAAGCATTAATTTTGGCTCTCCTATCTTATGATCCCATGTTGCAATGGAAAAGAAAGATCTCAAGACACTTTTTTTTTCCTGGCAGTTAAAATAGGAGGGAAGCCTCTCAAATTCATTTCCAGTCTTACAGGTGGAACGCATCTGATCTGTGTGAACCAATTGTTTTGCATTTCTTCACCTCACCAAGGAAATGCCTTGCAATATCTGCAGTGCAACTGGAAGCAAAGACTGGTGGATTTTGTGTCTTGAGACACATCCCAGTTTAGCCTCTTTGAACAGATCAAAATAAGAGGGGTAGAAGTGAAGCAGAGCAGCGGCCACAGAAATTTGTGACCCAGTGCTGAGCAGGTGCTTTTGCTAAGTGGAAGTGCCCATCCAAACATCTCAGTTAGTGACTCAGTTTGGCCCAGATACACAGCAAAAAAAATCTTGAGCATTTCTTTCTGGATCCTGCCTCTAACCTGCTGAGTGCCTCTCCCTCATTAATACAGTCAGTCCTGCCTAGGACCTCTTTTACACTGACATCAGATTCACAGTTTTGATGTGACCTCCTGAGGTTTAATTTTCTTCCTCCCTGACAGCAAGATCATAATTATTGAGGTATTAGCTGACATGCATTGACTGATTAAATCTAAAATAAATACTAACTGCAGACACACCATTAAAAAGGAGAGACAGTATCTGACTCTAGGTCAGATAGAAGCAAAGATCCCCCCAAAGACAAACCCCAACTCGGTGATGAGTTTGATGGGGCCACTTGTTCTTGCTGACAGTGCAAGTCTCTAATAAAGGGCAGCCTGAAATCTAGGTGATGATGGCACAAGTCTAAAAGGGTCTTGTGTCTCGGGGACAACACACTGAACACAGGTACATTCACTGGACAGCAGTCCAGAGGGCACAGGACACAGTCTCAAGCTGTGTCAGGGGAGGTTCAGGCTGGATGTTAGGAAGTTGTTCTTCATAGAAAGAGAGACTGGCCATTGGGATGTGCTGCCCAGGGAGGTGGTGGAGTCACCATCACCAGAGGTGTTGAGGAAGAGACTGGATGGGGTGCTTGGTGCCATGGTTTGGTTGATTAGATGGTGTTGAGTGATAGGTTGGACTCGATGATCTCAAAGGACTTTTCCAACCTGGTTTATTCTATTCTATTTTATTCACAGCTGAATGAATCACTCGAGGCCAAGGTGGTGCAGAACAAATCCTCTGCTGCTCAGCTCATCACATACCAATACTAGGTCTACAACATTCACCCTTCAAGCTCTGCCCCTGCTCAGTTCTACCTCTGTATCAGGGTGGGCACAGCATGAAAAGTGGCAGTATGATTGTGTGCCGCTTCTCAGAGCTGTTTCCTCACCTCCAGTCTCGCTGTGTAAATGCCGAGGGGGTCCAATCAAGAGCGAAAGAAAACTCCCTAGCACCTCTGACAGCTTGCATCTGGGCTTGGCTCACTCTAGTCCTGAAGCTTTTTCTTGTCTTTCAGCAACAGAGTTCAAGCCTGTGTTCCCTTTTCCCTAAAACTGATCCAGCCACTTACGGGATTGTCAGTGAGATCATTCAGGAAATATTTCCACTTGGAGGTTTTGGGTTGTTGGTTTCCTTTTGCTTGGGGATTTTTGTCTACTTATTTATGCATTTTGCCCTGTGCTTGGCATCAGCCACAGGTGCTTTTCCTCTTTTGGATGGAGAGGATATTTAAACAGTGTTCCTACAGATCCTTTGGGCTGCCTTTCTTTCAAACTTTGATTTACCAAGAAAGCTTTGGCTGGAACAGCATCCCCTGGCCCCTGGTCTGACAGGATTCCCTGACCTGCCTAACGCTGTCCAGATTGAAGCATGAGAAACATTTCGAAAATGAGCTCTGCTGAAGTCTGGGAGTTATTAGCTGCCAAGAAATCCCAAAAGCTTTTAAACCTTGTTTGCAGCTGCAGAGTAGGAAACCTAGGTGCTATTCATAGAGGAATTCAACAGGAACTGTAAATTCAAGGCGACTTGCTCTTAAAATACAAAGGTAAAGGATTAAAACAGAACTTCAGAAGAGAGCAACCCAAGCCACGGGCAATGCCAAAGTGAGTGATGGAAAAGGGACTTGGAAAAACTTCAGTGTGCCTAGCTGGGATATAAAACTCAGGCTGAGGTAAAAGCAGCACATTCTCTGAAGCCCTGTGTCCTTTGCAGTTGGTTGCAGATCAGGGCTGAAAGAAGAGGACAAAGTAGCCTCTTAGCCCTTCAGGATGGCAGAATTTTGTTATGCATCTGGCATGGTGGAAGTAGGGGAGGTTCTGTGCAAAGACCAGGCTCAATCAGTCAATAAACATCTTTGTCAAGGAATCAAAGGCTTCTCTAGCCTCAGTCACTACACTTGATTTGCTGTAACATCAGAAAACTTTCCCCATTAAGCAAAGGAAATGAGGGTGAACGTTAGGCAGCTTCACAACTAAGAAAGTGTTAGTGCACAACCCAAAGTCATTGTTTATGTTGGCTTAATAAGTGTTGGTCATCAGCCAAGGGATGGCCATTACCTGGGTGTGTTCACAGGATGTTAGGGGTTGGAAGGGACCTCTGAAGATCAAGTCCAACTCCTCTGCCAGTGCAGGACCACTTAACCATAGAATCTAGTGTGGGTCATACAGGAACACATCCAGACACAGCTTGAAAGTCTCCAGAGACTCCACAACCTCTCAAGGGAACCTATTCCAGTGCTCTGTCACCCTCACAGTGAAGAAGTTCTCCTTCATGTTGAGGTGAAACCTCCTGTGCTGGAGTTCCTATCCACTGCCCCTCGTCCTATCACAGGGTGCACCTAAGCAGAGCCTGTCCCCTCCCTCTTGACACTCAGCACTCATACACTTATGAACATTTATTAAATCCCCTCTCAGTCTTCTCCTCTCCAGACTGAACAGCCCCAGGTCTCTCCTCACAAGGCAGTTCTCCAGTTCCTTCATCACCCTCGTAGCCCTCCGTTGGACTCTCTCAAGTAGATCTCTGTCGCTCCTGAACTGGATGCAACATTTCAGGTGAGGTCTCACTAGGGTGTGTCTCCCAGCCCCCACCACCATGCCATGGGCAAGTGATTTCCATTTTCATGAGGAGGCATGTGGTGGGTTAGAATCATTGAATCAATAAGGCTGGAAAAGACCTCAGAGATTGTCAAGTCCAACCTGCCACCTAATACCTAACATCTCTGACAACTAAGCCATGGCTCCAAGTGCTACATCCAAGCCTTTTTTGAACAGCTCCAGGGACAGTAACTCCAGCACCTCCCTGGGCAGCACATTCCAATGGCCAATTACTCTTTCTGGGAAGAAATTTCCCCTCACCTCGAGCCTAAAACTCCCCTGGCACAGGTCAGCTTTCTTCTCCCAGTACCAGCCCCATGCCCCTGGCCAGCGACAAGCAGGTGTTACCTCTCTCTCTACTCTCTTGCACACAGCACAGCGAGCAGCCCCAGCCAGCAAGGTAAGAAACCTCAAACACCTTTCAGGGAATGATCTCATCCTGAACAAAAGTTAAATAAAACAGCTTGATAAATCACTGCTCCACACATGGAACAGAGTCCTCCAGCATGCTGCAGTCAGCAGCTGCTTCAATTGTTGAGGCATTTTTAGGGGAAGAGCAGCTTGATTTTCACACACTGCCGTAAGTACAACCCCTGAAAAAGATCAGGTCCCATCAAGTCACTTTGTGTTCAGCCTCTGTGGGAGAAGCCTCCTGAATGAACTTGTCACTTGCCACCACCATCTTTTCCAAGGACTCCCAAAAGAGAGGCAAGACTCTCAAGGCAGGAAAATACTTTTGCACACCTGGCTTGTGCTACTTCAAGGAAAATTACTCTCAAGAGCTAATTAAAATGCACGATTTCCACCACCACCCCCCCCCCAGCTGTGTAGATTAATCTATTTCATTTTCAAAATCTCATTTTTTCCCATCACTTCAAGTATTCAGAAGAGATTACATTATTACAATCACAACTTGGCCTCAGTCCCAGAGCAGAGAGATGAAGAGAGAAAAGGCTTTTGTTGAGCACACACACCCCAAGCAGTCAGCATAAGCGGTTGGTACTTTAGACAAAATCAAAGCACATTAATCAGCTAATGGGGATGGGGGGAAGGGAGGGATCCAAATTCTTATGACAGAAGCCATGAAAGTGAAAAGTTTTTAGTGGAATGTAGAGTCAATGCAGGAGGGGAGGGGAAAAAAATGGAAAACTAAGAGGCCATTTCTATTTTTACACAGGAAATGCACAGTTCTTGGTTTCACAGAAGGAACTAAATGGAAAGGACAATTCTGAGCAAGGCTCAGCAGTGCCACTGGGCAGCTCAGGGCAATATCACATGCAGGTGAAATCAAGGCCTCTGGGCCAACCAAATCTCTCAGATGATTAGAAGGCTAAAGAAGTTAAAAATCACTAACACAGCAGCTAGAGAAAGCAGTTCAGCTGCAATGGCAGCGTTGTGAGGGGGCAAAAACACGAGTTAAGACTACGTCATATGCAAAGATGCTGCATTAGAGTGCAGCCCCTCAAACTTCCCCTGGAAGAAACCAATCTCTTGAGGGGAATGGCCCAGATTTTCTGTCAGTTATGCCAAAGTACTTTCTTTAAAATTAATGTAAGCACTGAGAAGTTCACACAGCTAAAGGAGAGCAGAACTGCTGTCCCCACAGGATGCCTCCTCCTAGCACTGCCATCCACCCCCCCCTCTGCTGCAGATGTTTGGGGAGGGGGAAAGGCTTAGGCTGCGGTTTCCACGTCTATTAATATCACATCTGTTGTACTCCCAGATTTCATGGCAGGACAAATTTGATCTGGACAAAGCACAAACACATTTTTGTTGAATTAGCCTGAGCTCATGATATGATGTGTTCCAGTTTTAAGCTACTTGGCCACATCATGGCAGCCTGAAAATGACAGGCAGTGCTGGGCTCATCATAAAGTTTGCCAGGATTAAGAAAAAAAGTTATGTTACCAAAAGAGTTGAATGAATTTGAACCAGGCTGTGTGTTTGTACCAGATCAGGGCTTTGCATCACAGGGATGAAGCTCTTTTGATCCACCGCCGTGCACCTTAAATCCAGATGCATCGGCTTGTGAAAGCAGACTCCAGATCCCAAACCCATGTGTGCAAGGTAGCTGCCATTCTTATACTCCTGTGGTGGGTTGAAATTAACCCCAGGATAAAGTTTGCCAGGCTAGCTCAGATGGGAGCAAATGAAGCTATATTGGACTGGGTGAGGCACTTAGTGCCATGGTTTAGTTGACTGGGGTTGGGGGATAGGTTGGACTTGATGATCTTGAAGGTCTTTTCCAACCTGGTTGGTTCTGTATTCTGTAACTACAATCTATAGTCTACCATCTAGAAATATAAAATGCAATGAATATGTACAAAATATACAATATTTACTTGCATTTACAATTCATAAACAGCACAAGAACCCCCTGGACAAAACCAGGGGGTTACCAACAGCTTCCCCCTCCCTATACAAGGTAAAAGAGAGAGAAGAGGAAAGAGCGGCTTGTTAATACTTAGCCACAACAAAGAAATGCAGCCAAGGTCAGCAAGCTAGCAGCTAGTATCTGCTAGAGAGAAGGAACCAAAAAAGAGAAAGAGTTAGTGCACACAGCTAACTTTTTGTTGGTTATCAGACCAATGGGATTATTTATACTTTATCATTATTTCCTCTTAGAATAGAATAAACCAGGTTGGAAGAGACCTTCAAGATCATCATGTCCAACCCATCACCCAACACCATCTAATCAACTAAACCATGCAACCAAGCACCCCATCAAGTCTCCTCCTAAACACCTCCAATGAGGGGGACTTTTTACATCCAATGGCAATTTATTTGCATTCTACCATTTTTCTGCTCAACCTGTGGGAAAACTTCCCTAGGCACAGCCTAAAACTACCACAACTCATTGTCCAGAAGTGAAGACAACAAGCTGAGGCAAGATCTAAGTTTGAGAAGAGTGCTCCTTTTATTTTTCTCCTTGCTGGATCAAGGGCTGACCCCCTGCTGGCACAGTTTAATGCAGGGATGATGATGCCTGAGACATCCCCTTGCCCTGCCACTGCAGCTCCCAAGGAGCCTGTGGCTGAGGGGTTGTTTCAGGGTGGGGGAAGCATCTGAGAGCAGCAGCAAATAAATAAATAAATAACCTTCACTTTCATATTTTTGTCAGATGGATTTGGGGTTGGGTTTTTTTTAAATTATATATTTAGTGGAAACACAAATAATTCATGAGTGTTTTCAAACACATGAATAATTCAAGCTGGAACCGAAATAGCTAAATCATCAGGGCCATCATCCTCACCGAGGCATCTAGGATAGGTTATTTCAAGTACATTTCAGTGCAGACTGGCACGTGCACAAATTCACTAATAAGCAGCTGCAGCCCTGCCTTTTAGCCTCCACACAACCCAGCTAGTCACAACACAGAGTCATAGAATTGTGAGGGTTGGAGGGGACCTCAAGGATCATCTAGATCCAACCCCCCTGCCATGGGCAGGGACACCTCACACTGCAGCAGGTTGCTCACAGCCACATCCAGCCTGGCCTTCAAAACTTCCAGGGATGAGGCTTCCACCACCTCCCTGGGCAACCTGTGCCAGTGTCTCACCACCCTCATGGGGAAGCACTTCTTCCTAACATCCAATCTGAATCTACCCATTTCTATTTTTTCTCCATTCCCCCCAGTCTCATCACTCCCTGACACCCTAAGAAGTCCCTCCCCAGCTTTCAGATCCTGGAAGGCCACAATATCCCAGACTCAGGACGCCAGCCCCGTAGCCGAGATGCATCTGAGCCCTAACTGCACCACAGCTTTCAGAGCAAGGACAGAACCAGTTTGAAATCCCATTTTATAGCTCCTCCAACCACATCTGAACCATGTGGTACACGTGGTGGCATTTAAGAACAAATTATCTGAACACCATACAAATGTTCCCTAATAAGCTAACTCCGGACTCTAGCAGCCAGCATTCTTCCACGCATAGTTGTGGCTGGGATTGTGTAGACTTTGAGTCATGGGTATTTGTTAATTTGAAGTCTGTGTATTTTGTGGGCAGTGAGGGTTGGAACACTGAAACCACCACTTCATTGTGAAAAGGTTTGCACTTTTACATGCATGTATGGAAACCTGGAAGGAGCTGGACAGTCAGATAACTTTTGGCAGGAATTCTCAAGGCCAGAGAAGCTCAGCCTTTTCAGTACCTTTTAATGATCATTTCCTTTACCCTGACACCAACAGATTTCACTTTCTCTCTCTCTTGTTTCTCTAATTTCCTTTTCAAAACCTAGTTTCAACTTCCAGCTGCATTATTTTTTGTTATTATTAAAAGCTGCATCTTTACATTTCATTTATCCTCTGCCACCCAACAGCATCCCTTAAGGCTACTCCTTATTTATTGGCACAAAATGAAATCCTTGGGATATTTTGTCAGGTAGTCAAGGCCCTCTTTAGCCTCCTGAAGGAGGAACAGTTTACCATTTAGGTTTTGTGCATAAAGTGTTTGCCAAAGCCAGGCCCTGCTTTGACATCTCACTTATGCTAACTTAATGTGCAATGCCAAAACTGTATTCCAGTGTATGCATCCTCCTAGCTCCAGCCTCCTCCTTGCCCTTGCTCTTTACACCACATGCCTGCTCAGCCTCATGCCAGCAAGAAATTCAAAACTCAGACCCAGAGAACTGCAAATTCAGCATCAACTTTAAAGCTAGTAGCTGTTGTCCCCTCAAGCTCTGCAAATGCTAAGCCCAGAGCAAAACCAGTCAGATCTCATCCAAACTGCTCAGCTAGGACTGGGATGCTGCTAGCCACCACAATGCATAAAACCAATGGAGAGAGTCTTAGTCTAGGGAAATGGACTTGAGCTTGGCCAGCAGATCAGGAGAGGTGATTCTGCTATTTCCTCTGCTCTGGTAAGATCTCACCTGGAGTATTCTGTCCAGCACTGGAGCCCTCAGCACAGGAAGGACATGGACCAGAGGAGAGCCATTACAATGATCAGGGGGCTGAAGCACAGCTGCAGCACCTCTCCTACAAGGACAGGCTGAGTGAGCTGCAGCTGTTCAGCCCAGAGAAAGCTCTGAGGAGGCCTAATAGTGACCTTTCAATACCTGAAGGGGGCTACAAGAAGGCTGCAGAGGGACTGTTTGCAAAGCCTGCAGTCACAGGACGAGGGGCAATGGCTTCAAACTACAGAAGAGCAGATTTAGATTGAATGTAAGAATCAAGTTCTTCACCATGAGGATGGCAAAACACTGGAACAGGTTGTCCAGGGAGGTGG
This sequence comes from Dryobates pubescens, assembly GCF_014839835.1. Lineage (NCBI taxonomy): Eukaryota > Metazoa > Chordata > Aves > Piciformes > Picidae > Dryobates > Dryobates pubescens. The sequence goes on from NC_071628.1 coordinate 3,281,544, forward strand.
TTGAGGCCCCATCCCTGGAGATACTCAAGGTCAGGTTCAACAAGGCTCTGAGCAACCTGATCTAGTGGAGGATGCTCCTGCTCACTGCAAGAGAGCTGGACTAGATGAGGTTAGGAGGTCACTTCCAACCCAAACTATTCCATGATAATGATTCTGATGGCAATTTTACATTCTCTGCTTCTCACCCCAGCTATGTCCCTGCTTTGGAGAAACTCAGGGTTCAGGAAAAAAGAAACAATAGAAACAAGTTGCACAGTAAATGCCTAACACTGAGTGTGCTGGAGTCTCATTTTCTCTAACCCTCTGATCCTGGGAAACATAACAGCTCATTCATTCTCTCTTTTTTTTCCCAGTTTTGTAGGAATTCTCCCCATTGTAAGAAGCCTTTGACCTAACCTCCATTCCTTCTACTACTGCCTGACATCTTCCCATCATATGTTAACAGTGTGTGTCTTCAGTGAAAAGCAAACCATTGCTGGTGCTCTCACTGGCCCCAAAGAAAAGCAACGTGGAGGAAGAAAGAAAGAGGAGCCTCGACCTCGCTGGTTCTTCCCAGTGATCTGTTGCTCCAGCAACTGAAACTCAAACAATGATGGCAAGAAGACAGAGCCAGCCACTTGAAATCCTGTGTCCAGTTGCCACAGCAACTACTTTGTAAAGTAAATGATGCAGAGAGTTTTTCTTTTCTCAGTGGTCAAAAAAAAAAATTCCCTAGGAAAGTAAATGAGGGCAGAGGATGTTTACCTGAGGCTGGAGATGCTGGTGCAGGGACTGTGCTGCAGCACCCTGCTGAAGCGCTGGGGCAGGGAAGAGGATGATGCTGTTCCCTCCCAACGGAGCGGAGCAGCTGCTTGGAACTTGGAAGTGAATTGCTTTGCTCTTCCTTTCACCAAAGGAAATGCCAGAGAAGCAAACTCTGCTGCCAGATGCCACATGGACACCAAATGTTCCCCACGGGCTCACAGCAGCCCGCTCTGCCGAGGCACCGAGGGGAGGGCTCTCCGTCTCGCTTTCATCCCTGCTGCCCTGAGCTCCCTCAGCTGTTGCAGACCCATCTGTCCCACGAGCCCCTGGCCACACCAGGCAGCTTACAGGCTTCAAATGAGGAGGACAGGTGCTGGGGGATGCAGGGGGGCCCTTTGACCACCCCTGAGCAGAAGCCCTTTTCCAGCCCACACTCCCCTTTGGCCCTTTCCCCAGCCTCCTGGATAGCTCTTTTGTCTGGGACAGTCAGTTTGTGGCTTCCTGAGAACTGAAATCCATGGCAAAAAGGCACAGCTTTGCAATTCTACTCCAAAACTACTACAAAACTCCCCCATCTCCCTGTATGTACTGGCCTAAAAGGGGAGATAGGGTGACAAGAACCTGTCCTCTTTTGGAGGTTCCAGGCAGTGCTTTGGTTGATCACACAATTTGCTCATGCACCTTCTTGGCATCTGGAGCACGCTGCTTCCCAGAGGAGCCATCTACATAGAGCAAGTGTAGAACAAAGCTGGGAGAGAAGAGACAACTTCCATCCATGTGCCCTGCTTGGAAAGACCTCGCTAAACTGACCAGCCACACCACAGACCTCCTAAGGAGCTGCTTAGCCCCTCACGCCTGCGAGGAACGACATGATTAACTCTTCCACTGATTCATTCTTATCCATCTATTTAGCACAAACCATTTCTTACTTCATTAGGCCCTTGCCCTCACTGAGTAATCCTCAGTTGTATCATGCTTTGGAATTAGTCTGTAAGGTCCTCAGGGCAGGGATCATGCTTTGGAAGGTGCCTCACAGACTTTAGGCCATTGCTAAATTAATAAGAACGTAATAAAAGTATTAGAGAGCTCTACCGAGGGAGGCATTGTTATGCCCCAGAGGCAGCGTATCTGGTTAACAACCCTGAAAAGAAATGCCAACAACATTAGCCTCTGCCCCTACATCCCTCTGCCTAATGTAAAATTAAATAGCTACAAATTACCTATCTATTTTTCTATCTGCCTAGGCAATTAGCCTGTGCTCATTACTGGACATGTGGGGATACATCCAAGCATTGAGACGCTCATCGAGAGGGAAGGTGCAACGCACGACATGGCACAAGTGGATTCTCCCAGGCCTCTGCTCCATTGTAAATTATACCACTAAACCCTCAATGCATTAGGCCATCATTGGAGGGCAGGTAAAACCTGCTTGCTCCTAGGGGAGGGGGAAAGCCTGCAAAATCTGGCAAGGAAAGCGTCCAAAGAGCAAACCAACAGCCGACGGCGACAGAGGCTGCAGAAGTGCTATCAGAGCACGTGCAGGAGGGAGCCAAGCAGCCAGAGATGTTTATTCATATGGGAAAGACAAACACCAAACTATAAGCAAATGTGGCTCAGCACACTTATTTGCAATTAAAGCTCTTACATGCATCCCCATGAATGTGAGGTGCACCCTACTGATTAGCAAGCCAGCTGCCAACGTTGCACCGTCGAACTGCAGCATCCAGGCAAAAACCCAGCCCGAGATCCTCTGGCCAGCAGCAATGAATAGGACCCCCCCTTATGCTTCAGCACCAGATGTGGGCTGATTTGGGCAGTGCAGGAGCCACCCCCGACTATCACTCCATTAAGTTTAGAATGCTGTCTCAAATGCACTTTAATCCAGCAAAGTTCAAGCCCCCCCCCCCACCCCGCTCTGCAGTTTAATGGTAACGCTATATTTTCATTCAGCACAGGATCAGAGGTCTGATGAAACCTCATGTTGCCAACATGAAAGTGGAAGGAGCTTTAGCTAATCCCAAGGAAAATGGAGCCCACCTCTTTCTCCCCACACCCCCTCCTCACAAGAAAGAAAATGCAAACTCCACATTTGACTCTCTTGGAAGAGAAAATTCCCTGCTGTCCTCAGATGGTTAAAACATGCAGCTTTAGTGGGCTGCAGAAGGAATAGCAATTACATACCCTTCACTTCTTTGCCAGCTTGGGGTGGGCTTTTTTGGTGAGGTTTTGTTCTAAATCTTTCAACTGCTGGTTTTTTTGGGTTGTTTCAGGGTTTGGTGGTCTTTTCTTTTGGGGGGGGGGTGGGGGGGTATTTTTTTTTTTCCTTTTCCTTTCCAGTCATTCTTCTGGGGGAAACAATCTCACCCTCCATGAGAAAGGGTGGGTTAGAGGGAAAGAAAACAAAGAGAATGGAGTTCACAGGCTGTTTCCATGTCAGTTTTTAAATAAATAAATAAATAAAGAATGGACTAAAATAAAAAGAGAGAAAGGCCAGGTCTGCAGTGGGGTTAGCCTGGCCATATTAAAGGAGCAGGTGTTGCACTGAGTTAATTTATCTGGGAGGAGACCTGAGCAAATCCCAGCAGCCCCGCTGAGGAAAAAAAAAAGCAAGCTTTGTGTGCTGACACAAAGCCCTCCCTGCTGCAGCGTTTCTCTTGCTCTCTTCCCTTCCCTCCTCTTCTGCTTCTCCTAATTGCAGGGCTAATGTCCTCTGACAAGTGCCTCAGATGGTCCAACAACAGCCCTATCACCCACTCTCCCGGTCCCACATGCTCCATCCCTTATTGTTATCATTATTGGTGTTATTTTCACAGCACCCATCCCTGCAAAGCCCAGGCTGCTCCCGATTGCTCCCTAGTTCAACCAGGTCTGCTGAGGGACTGCAAAACTCTCCCTCCACCAGGCTGAGGGACACAGTTGCTCGGCCTTTGTGACATTGCTGCAACGTCTGGCACAAGGAAGAGTGCAAATGGGGCTCCAAAAAGATTCCTCTTTTGAGGCTGCAAACCCAGCACCCACATCAAAGCCAGCTGCTTGTCTGATGTTTGCTTTGAATGAGGGTATCTGAGGGAGGGGGCCCTATCTGCTTGCCATGCCATGAATATGTGCATTATTGGCATAGCCTCCAGCCACGCCACAAGCTGTGTGTCAATTAAAATGTGGATCTGGAGAGCAGCGAGCCTGGGCAAGTCAAGATGGGAAGCAAGGTTATTCCTACAATGATCAAAATAGGTAGAGGGTCTTCATATGAGGTAAAAGTGGAAGAGTCTTATGTTGACAGTGAGAAGAGGTCAAGGTTCAACAAGCAGAACCTCAGCATTTCTCACTCCCAAGTACAAGCCCCCAGACCAGCACTTCCCCTGACCCCAGGCTTTTGGGCAGAAATCACCATTTCCAGCAGGGCCACTACATCCATCTTTGCTGCTGAGCACTTGGAGTCCAAAACCTACAGCAAATCTCTCCAGCAGCTCTGCTGTGCTTTGGGGCTGCTTCTCTCAGTAGGACTTTCCTCTGGGAACAGAGGCCAGCGTGGGAGCAGAAGTGAAGCCAGAGATTTCCATAGCTGATTTTCCCAGTGGCTTGAAGATATGCTGCAGCTTCTCTACTGCTCTCAGCTTTGCCAGCACCAGAGCAAGGCAGATGCACTGGCAGGAGGACTAAACAGGCTCCAGTCCTTGTTTCCAACAAGGGCAAAAGATGCTTGAATAACCTCATATCCACATCAGCCATACCAACCCATGAGGTGTCAGACCACAGCAAACTGCAGCCACTGCCAGCCACACAGGGTGCACAGGAGGTGGAAAACAAGGTGGGAATGGTGATCCCTGTTCATCCTCAAGTGCATCCAGCCCTTCATCCAGTCCTTCATGCAGGCAATTTCTAACATCAGTTCAGAGAGAGAAAAGGTGGCCCCCAGGCAAGAGCGACCCTGCACTGGAAATGGTTTGTCAGAAGCAGCGGCTTCCCTTGTGCATCTGGGAAGGAAAGGATGATTTTAGGATACCAGCAAGCAGCAAAGGGCATCTCATTCAGAAAGGGCTCAGAGATTTCACTGCACAAAGAAAAGACGTGCCTTTAAGATACAGCAAAGGGAAAAGCCTGTTGGGAAGGGGAGGGAGGGGTTGTGGGGAGGGATGAGAGCAGCTGGAGAGGAATTCCAGGGGGACAGATAGAGAGGCAGTCACAAAGTCTGTTAATTATTTAAAAAATAAACTAACAGAGAAAAGGACATCCTGGGGAGGAGCAGGAGGTAGATCTTCAGGGTACACATCAATTATACACAAACCAGTTCAAGGACACTGCGAACAAGGGTCCTGTGGGCACCCTCATGGGGACGTCACCAGGAGCTGAACCCATCTCCCCACCCATGGCACAGCATGGCACCTTTGTGACCCCTGCTCGTTGTGTTTGGCAGCTTGAATTGCTATCCAGGAGAGGAAACAAAGAAACACAAAGCAAGGCTTGGCAGTGATCTGTGTTTCTAACTGCACTGCAGCCACATTTTCACCTGGCACCGCAGTGGCAGGCAGACAACCAGCCAGTTTGGGAGCCTCCCTCCTTATTTTGAGCTGGTGACCACAACAAACAGTTGGGTGTTAAGCAAAAGCCAACTGCATCCAGGCTGCTGCTTCCAGGTCAAGGTAAGCAAAGACACAAGGCAGGAGACCCAGGAAATAAATCCATCCTTTAACAATCAGCCTACCTGACTGGAGCTCAGACTGATACCAAGCAGCATCTCCAGAGCTGCAGATGCTCCAGTTTCCAAGAGGATCAGGCCACAAACACCACTCCTGGGAACTACACAATGTGATTTTTCTTGGCTGAACAGCTAGTGTACACTGTTGGCTTTTCCAGACCTTTCTTTCCAAGAGCTCCGTTGACAGACAACCACCAAAACACAGGGCAGCAAAAGTATTTCTTCCCCGCTTTAATGCTTGCCTAGAACTTGAGCTTTGAATGGATATTCCAGCACCTTTAGGACAGTCCAGAAACTCTGAAGCTTGAGAGAGCAAGAACCACATCAGGCTACACAGAATCACACAATGTTAGGGGTTGGAAGGGACCTCAAAATGTCACCCAGTCCAACCCTCCTGCTAGAGCAGGTCACACAGGAACACATCCAGACATTGAATGTCTCCAGAGGAGACTCCACAACCTCTCTGGGCAGCCTGCTCCAGGCCTCTGTCACCCTCACAGTGAAAATTTCTCCTTATGTCCCCATGGAATGTCCTCTGCTCCAGCTTGCACCCATTGCCCCTTCTCCTATCACTGAACATCACTAAGCAGAGCCTGGCTCTGTCCTCCCAACACTCACCCTTCACATCTTCATAAACATGAATGAGATCACCTCTCAGGCTCCTCTGCTCCAAGCTCAAGAGCCCCAACTCCCTCAGTCTGTCCTCAGCAGGGAGATGTTCCACTCAGAAGTGCTAATCCTGCATCTTGCATCCACTTCTGTTGCTTCTTGTTCTTACCAGAAAACATAAAATACCTCTGGAAACCAAAAGCATCTCTGGAAACCAAAAGCACTACCTTGCCTAACACACATCAGCACTGAAGAACAGCAGCCTTGGCTTACAAATGGGTGAAGCTAGAGTCCAACTTTTCAGCCTACAAGCATGAAGACCCATGGCCCATTACAAAACCATAACCCATCCAGGTCCTCCTCCTTTCTCCTGCTCCTCTACTTCTGGTTTCTCCACGAGCTGGTTTCTTTGCATGGAGCTCCTTCTGGAAGCACAGAGCAGGCAAGAGGGGTGATGTGTGCCTGCTAGAAGCCACCCATTGAAATGAAACCACAATTTTTATGACAAATCAGCAAATGGGCAAACAGGCAGAAACTCTATCTGCCATAATGATTTATTTAAAATAAACAAATGCAGCTGTGGTGAAACAACCCAGTTCCCTGCAAACACACACACAAATTCTGGCTATTTCATTACAAACATGAGATCTGGTCCCTCAACTCCAGCTCTTGATGATAATTAAATACACATCATGTATTTGCAGGGAATTTGCTGCTGGTAATTTGCATAGCAGAAAATAATCATCCTGGCAATTAGCTGTGGTGCAACACTCTGCTTTCTTTACATGCACAGCAAATTCCTCCTGATGCTTTTGCATCACCCTTCAAGACATCAGCAGAGGCCTCCTTCCTATTAATAGCGTGATACAGTGGGCTCTGGGGGGAGGCTTGGTCTCATGTGTTTGGAGCTCTGAATCATTTACATGCTTGGGATAACTTGTTGCTAGGGCTGGTGCTGCAACCCTCTTACTGCCTCTAAATAGGCAGCTCCTTGGCTGGAGGCAGAGTGGTTTCCATCTGATAATTATTCTCCTGATCATTTGTCCAACTGTGCCAGCCTTGCCCAGTGATTTACCAAGGGCATCCTTCAGTCTGAGGGAACTACTCATGGTGTTCACGGAATCACTTTGGTTGGAACAAGACCTTTAAGGTCATCAAGTCCAACCAGTAGCTAACTGTGCCAACAGTGCTGCTAAACCATGTCCTTCAGCACCACATCTCTGCCTCTTTGAAACACCTCTAGGAGCAGGGATTCAGCCATATTCCTGGGAGCTTGTTCCAGTGTTTGAGAACCCTTTCAGTCATGAAGTTTCTTCTCATCTTCAACCTAAACCTCCCCTGGTGCAACCTGAGACCATTTCCCCTGCTCCTATCACTTGTTATTAGGGAGAAGAGACCAACTCCCACCTGGCTCCAACCTCCTTTCAGGTAGGGTGTAGAGAGCCAGAAGGTCTCCCTTCAGCCTCCTTTTCTCCAGACTAACCAACACCAGTTCCTTCAGCCACTCCTCAAGACTCCTCCAGACCCTTCACCAGTTCCTTCCCCTCCTGTCCAGTCTATTTGTCCTGCTGCACATGGAGATGATAGATCTCTAACTGAGAAGGAAAGGCACAACCTGCATCCATTTCAGTGAAACTCCTCATCCCAGGCTCAGCTTTATAGTCCCCAGGTTTAAAATAAGTAGTCCCCAGTCAGCAAGACAGCTGAAGGGAAGGATCAGGCAGAAGGGGAGCATCGAGGAGGAAAACAAAGCCACAGAAGGGATTTGCAGGGCTGAGTTCTGAAGAGCCAGCAAAGCCAGGCTTTTCTTCTCTACAGGCACTTCTCTTTGAACGCTGGACATAAAAGCCTGTGAGAAAGCCTCCTCTCCCTCTTGAGGCTGCTTCCTGAGCTACAGCTGGCCATGCTCGAAGCCTGCCCTGCCTTTCAGACCACAGCCTGTGCTAAAAGGCAGGAGGTCCCTCGGGTTACTTTCAGCACCTCCTGATCTCCAGAGGGTGTGAGTGCTCCGGTGCTGTTTAAAGAAGGGAGGCACAGATGACAAATCTCAAGTAAGTCAAGAGTTTTGATAAATATTTGAGAACCAATTTGTTGCCAGTCCACATCTTACAATAAAGGAAGAGCACCCAGGAAAATGTCAAAGACAAATGAGACAGCAAGAAATGTGTTGGAGAGGTGAGACCATCATCATGGGAGCTTCTCCCCCTGCCCAGACAGCTCCCAGTCCCACATGCCCATGGCATCAGAACAGTGGCCACTGCTGCTGCCACCTCTCTCACCTCATGGCCCTGTGCTGCTCCAGCTTCCCAGATCCCCAAAGCCATTTCTTTCTCCTCTGAGCAATACCCCCATTTTGTTGTCCTTCACACTGTCATTTTAACTGAGGTTTAGTCTGCTTGTACAAACTGGTGAGAGAAAAGATGGCCCAGAAGTGAAGATGAAAGCCTGGGCAGGTGAGAGTCACTGTCTTCTCACCTAACCATGGGCATACTACATCACCTCTTTCTGTCCACCATTGCCTTCTTCAAAGCGCTGCTCAGAAATGTCTGCTAGAGGCTGGAAGTGCTTTGAACATGATGTTAGCCACCACCCACCTCAGCAAATCCATCCATTACAGCTGGATGTTTACCCTTAAGTGTAACTGCAACCCTACCAATATCCAGAGTCAGCCTCTGTCCTTCAGCAGATGGAAAGCTTCACCCTCCCTTTCCCAGGGTCATGGTCAATATTGCAGTCTGACCCAGCTCACAGGGCCATATGCTGTGTGGCACAGCCCACCCTTTAGACATGCTGTGATTCTCTTACAACTGGCCCCAAAGCCACCCAAAGGTCAGGCAGGACAGGAGGGGTGGGATACGGCCACCCAACTCTCTCCAGCGCTGAGACCCTCTTGCTGCTGCTGGGGTGTGAAAAGGAAGAGGAAAACTGTAACAAAAGACAAGAGTAAAAAGACTTCCAGTCCAAAGCACAATTAGGAAGAGAGGACCCCTTTTTCTCAGGGTTAGTCTGTCTTTTTTTCCCTTTTCTCTTTTTGGCCTGGCTTACAGCTGCCTGCAGCTCCCTTTACTGGTTGCCTAGCAGGGCTAGCATTCATGGCAAACTGAGGTACGCCATGGATGCTCCCTGGGAGCAGCCTGCTATTTCCTACCCAGATGTCTTTTACTTCAGTCACTGTCATTACTGGAAGAGCAACAATAGTGCTTTATTTCCATGGCACTCATCTTCAGCTAATCTAGTGACAGCCTTGCCTCACCTTCAGCTACGTCGTGCCCTGGATGAATATCATGTACCAAATAATTCAAAGCCAATCAAGGCAGCTAAACTTGCTAATCCTTCTGTTCTGCCAGACCAAAGGGTTATTTTGCAAAGCACAAACACTCAGGCTGCACAGTTCTGCTCAAGTGCCCTGTAACAGTCAAGAACAGCTGAAGCAATTAGCAATGCCCCATCTCCTCCAAAAGGCACAAGCTCCAGGGAAGGAATCAAGAGGGAAACTTTGCAATACAGAGCCCTTAGCTCAAGACATGTTTTAGGGATAAAGCCTTTGAAAGGCAAGGGATAGATGCTAGACTAGGACTTAGGAAAGGGCTGAACTCTACCCTTGCATATTTGGCCATGCCATAGTGTCTTGGGTTCCCCTGTACAAAATGTAAGACAAATACTTTTCTTTCCTTCATGAAATCATTTGGAGACCACTGACAGAAGAGGCTAAATAATAAAGAACAACTATACCTGGGAGTTATTTACACTGTGCCTTAGACTGAACAGAACAGTTTTAACACAGAGATGTGCCAAGACAGACACAGGGAATAGGCTGCCCAGGGAGGTTGTGGATGCTTCCTCCCTGGGGGTGTTGAAAGCCAGGTTGGATGAGGCCTTGAGCAGCTGAGTCTAGTTGAGAGGTGTCCCTGCCCAGGGCAGAGATATCTGATCTTTAAAGGTACAGTTTTGTAGTACTCATCACCAAAAGGAATACAGATATTAAGGTATCTTTTGCTCTTACTCTTGTCTCTGTGACTACCTGCCCATGGCAGGGAGGTTGTAAGTGATCTCTGAGATCCCTTCCAAGCTAAGTCTTTCTATGGTTCTATGCTTCTGCCATCCTCTGACCACAGCTCTGCAGGTGCAGGATATCAACCTGGTTACATTTCAAATAGGATTTGTGACAGGAGGTTCAATCTGCTGACTGCTGCAGTCCCACATCCCTAAAACCAGCACTTTTTCCGCAGAGGAATGGGAAAAGGCTCTCCTGCTGGCTGCGTGATGGAGAGTCAGTTCAGCTTCCCAAACGCATCACTGGCATACAGGATAGAACAGAATAGAACAGGTTGGAAGAGACCTTCAAGATCATCGTGTCCAACCCACCATCCAACACCATCTAATCAACTAAACCATGGCACCAAACACCCCATCAAGTCTCCTCCTAAAGACCTCCAGAGTATCTGAATGCAGGCTTCCAAAACACTGCCTGGAACTTGAAGCCTCCCCAGAGCCTTCCAACAACCTCCACAAGGCTCTATTTCACCTAAGAAGATGCTTGTGACTTGTTTATACTTTCCAGCAGCACCTAACACCTCAGCCACACAAAGCACAGGACTTAAAGATATTCTGATTGTAAAGCTGATGTGTTGTTTACCCTCACGAGCCCTGCTTGCTACTTCCACTGAAGACAGTGGGAGTTTTGCCATCGACTTCAACAGGGTGGAGCAGAGCCAGGGACTTTTGTCTGTTAATTCCTTGTGGATCATTTACAGCTTTCCAAGCACCACTGCAAAAATAAACTTCAGCTTTAAAAAAAGGAGGGGAAAAAAGCCCCAAAAAACACACCACCACCACCCCCCACACACAAGAAAACAACTGGAGCTAAAAATGTGCATAAATATCCAAAGAGAAGCACTGGCATAATATCCCTGCAGTATTCCAGAGCAGCTCATTAGTTACTCGTTAAATCAGGACATGACAGCTCCATTTTTCAGGCTCAGCAGCACGTGCATTGCTCCCGCCTGGGATCAGATGATTCCGTGATCCCAGGTATGCAATTTGCTCTTGAAGGTAGATCCAGCCTCTGAGAGCACAGAGACATGACCAAAAGTGGGCTTGGTAAGCGGCAGTGCTCTGGAGGTGCCGAGAAAAGGCTTTATGCAAGCGAGAGGAATAGCTCCTCTAAGTCCATCTCTGGTGTGGTCCAGCTGCCCAACCCTAGATGCCCAAGGTCTTGAGGAGGCTGAGTCAGCAGGATATAGTGGACAATGAGCCACATTAAGTCAGATATTTGGGGAGCCAAAAAAAAAGTGGGGATGGAGGAGAAAGTTTTAGAAATAGTGAGTTTTAACACCTTCAATGTTCTTCCCCTGTCTCGAATAGCACCATGACAAAACTCAACATCAGGAGAGGATCTGAGCATTTTTGCACCTTACTGTCACATATTTTCAGGCAGAACTCTCCTGAAAGTAAATATTTCCCCTGCAGAAGCATGGGAAATGTCACCCTCATTCAAGCTTCCACCACCCAGCTGCTGAAAGAGTCAAAACCTACAGCCCTGGAGTAAAGTGGGGCAAGGCTCCTGGATGAACCTTCACCATCTTGCTGAAACGATTCTCATGTCAACTGCTTGGGAAAAGCAGGGCTAAGACAAAGGGGAGCTGAAAGCCTGGGGCTTGAATTGAAATTATAAAAGGAACAAAAGTAGGCAGCAACAAAACTCGACCTACTCCTTTGGCACCCAAGGAGGAAGCTTAAAATACAGCCAGCGTCTCTCAGCCTTTCCCCCCTATCTTCTTCTTTAAAAATAAAAGGGGGGGGGAGCAAGAGAGAAAGAAACAAGACAGCTCTTCCAAACAATCTCTTTCTGTGTAAGCTGTTGCCAGAGTCTGAGAGAATAAGCCAGCATTTCTGTGCCAACCCATTCACATGGCCAGGTGAAAAGAAACTCATTCCTTTACAGCCTGTGCTGCCCCACACAACATCTGCTGAGAAAGTGGGATGGGAAACACCAAAAAGGGGAGACGAGAACAGGCGAGGCCTTCAGGTTAGAAGGGCAGCCCGTTCCCACCGGGGAGCCCCTTTTTCACTTGCAGACAACTGCTGCATTTGACATTTCAATGGGAACTGAGGCAGAGCTGGAGGGAGGGCGATGGAGGAGGGGGAGGTGGGAGAGCACACATAAAGGGTCCGGAGTGAGAAAAAGCAAGGAGACAAAACTTCTGCATCTCTTTCCTTGCTGCTGTCAGAGCTTTTTTTCCCCCCACCATAGTATGATGGTGAGGAGAGAGAGGAGAGCTCTTTTTAAAATTAGACACATGGGCAGAGGCTTGGCCCTGTTAAAAACTTCTTTGAGATGAATCAACTTGAATGGGGCTTACAGAGCAAAATTCTTTAGTTGTTTGGGGGTTTTTTTTCCTCTCTCCCCCTTCCCCCTTTTCTTGTTTTGTTTAGTTTGTGTTTTCAATGAGGAGGAAAAAGGGATTTACATAAAATAAACAGAAAGAATGAATAGCAGCAAACCCTGCCATGGGCACCAACAGTGGCTGCTTTGAGAGAAGCTACACCAATACTGTTTCAGCGCTCAGCATTGTCTGAGGGTTCCACACAGACACATTCATGCTGGGGAGCAATTCTGGAGCCCTGATCGCTTCACACAGGCTCCTCAATGAGAGCTGCACGCTTGTTTTTAAACTCTGCTTTAGAGAAACTTTCATCCTAACACATCAGAGCATTTTGCAAAGGCTTCAAAGCAGCCCTGTGCCATAAAAGGGTATTATCTCCATTTTACAGAACAGGAAACTGAGGCCCAGAGGGAATGGTGCAGACAGCATCCAGAAATGAATCACTGTCAGAGCCTGGAATAAAACTGGTTCCCTAGAGCATCACACTCATCTGCAGCGAGTGCAGAAATGGCCTTGGCTAAGTAAGGGTCTCTCCATTGGGTTTTATGTCAAGCCCAAGCATGCAGATCAAAAGTAATGCAAACAAGGCTCAAAACAAAAGAGTGCATCCATCTCTACAACCAATAGATCCATACAGGTCCATAGTCCATGTGAAGCATGGAGGAACCTTTCAGTGTTTGGTGAGAAGATAAGGGAATGGCTCAGGTGGGAAGATGATAGAGAAGAGCACAGAAAGCAGCAGAGGAAGGTTAGGGATCTCCTCAGGAGTAACTTGGTTCAGCTTCCACCACTCAAACTGGGGAGTGGGGTATGACCTCCACAGCTACTTTAGGTTTGCTTCTTTCTCAGTGAGGATTCCCATGGATTCCCCTCATGGTCACTGAGGGAGGGAGGCAAAACCCCCAAAGCTTGCAAGATTAACACCATGCTCGACATTCAACACATGCTGTGCAACAGACTGGCTGTTTGCTTGGGAGCAGGTTCAGACACAGGGGAGCATCTCCAAAAAGCCACAATGCCCTGAATGTGTGGGCTATAACTCCAAAGTGAGGATTAAGAGGTTAAAATGTTCTGTGTTCAGCTGGAATCAGTCTAGAAAGAGTTCAGCATCACTTATCCCTTTGTGTGTTAAAAACTGCTGATCTTTGATCCTTCTTGACTGCTGTGACTCAATATTACTTCCTTTCTGTCTCTGCTCCCCACTACACACATCCAGACAATCCAGGAGGTTCCTGGTTAATTGGCCAGTTTGTAGTGAGGCAGATTTAAGGGTGATGAGACCAAGCCACAGGTGCTTCCCAGGAGCACTGCTCAGTGCGACATGCATCACACATCAGGACAGGCAAGTGCAACCTGCACCCTCCTCCTGCCAACCCAGCCTCATGGCTCTACCCATGGCTTTCCAGGCTTTTCACCCTTTTACACATCACAGGCACAGTCTGAAAATCCACAGGGTCCATCAGAAGACACAGAGTGAACCTGCTGAATTATTTTTGAGCAGGTTTAGGGGAGTGGTTGTTTTGTTTCAAGTCAGAAGGCTGTCTGCAAACAAACGTTTCTGCCATTGGTGAAAACAACATAAAAACCTCTATCAGCCTTCCTTCATCTCTGCAGGTTAAAGCATGAGTGCTGCTTTAAAGGGACCCAGGAGCTGGTGTGCAATGTGTATTTGTCACACCCTCAGCAAGTCTGGCACTGGGGCACAGCACATGTCAAAGCCCGCTGCAACCCTCAAACCTCTCTGCCATACACAGAGGACATGTCAAACACTTTCCATCCCATCTTTGCCTTCCCCCAGGCCCCAAATGAGAACAAAAAAGGACTTCAACCTTTGCTAGAAAGGAGCCTAGTACATTATCTAAAACTGCAGGAAAGCTTCAGCCTGCCTCTTGAGGACTCCCCATTTTCACACTGGGAGAACATTTGAAAGCAAGATGGGAAAGCATTTTCCCAGCACTGAACCAGCAAACACTCCCAGGGATAGGAGGATTAGCTGCCTGGCCAGACTCACCACCAAGGGCCAGCACGTGTGGGCATGCTAAGGGGTAAGTCTGGAGGTGTGCAGGGCAGTTCAGGCTGCACTCTGCCCTGGACCACTGTCTTACCCAAAGCTAGGGGGATGCAGGATTTGCAGCAAGAAGCTCTTGGCACCTCTGAACCCTGTGGCTCTATTTTCCAGCTGCAAAATGGGAATAGCAAGTGCTCACACAAGCTAAGCACGTTGAGACCCTGTGGGAAAGATCAAGCTACAAAGTGCTGGTAAGAGGTTAAATCCCTTCCCGGTGCCTCACAGCCAGCTGTCAGGGAGAAGACAGCCACAGACAGAGGAGGACTTTCCTGCAGCTGTAATCAAGTCGCCGTTATTCTTGCAGTTCTGGCTACAGCGACACAAGCTGGGGAACTCTGCTGTGTCACTGTCCATCCCCTTCCCATCCTGTAATCCCCAGGAGAAGTGACTAATCGAGTGACAACAACGCAGAGCCACCAAGGCTCCCGGGGCCTCGGAGGCAGGTGAGAAGGACAAGTCCGCTCCAGCTCTTTGCTACGGGGCTGAAGCCACCTCCTGGTCGCCGGCGCTGAGAGGTTTCGCTGTTGCGCCTGCCGCGCTTTCTAACACATCCTCTGGAACCAGATATCCACAGGGCAGCGGTGAGTAATGTGCTGGCTGCTATCTGCTCTGCTGAAAGGGTGATAAGAGTCAGTTGGAGATAGTCCTGCTTCCCAAATTAGATAGCTAAGCCATCAGGCCCTTGGAAAAATAACACCACGAGCCTCTCCCCCAGCATCCCCTTTGTACTCACAGATAGGAACCCAACACTGCTAACACAATGTTAACTGCAGCATCAGTCACTGACATTTAAAAAGTCATGACTCAGACCAGACCATGAAATTGGGTTAGATTTTTCCATTAAAAAGCTCATTTGAATGAGCTTTGGGTTTTCTCCTCATTTGCTGGACTAGAATCACAGGAACGTTCAGGTTGGAAAAGACCCTCAGGATCACCAAGTCCAACCAATAGCCCTACTCTACAAAGTCCACCCCTAAACCACATCCCCAAGCAGAGCTTGGTGTCAGGTTATAGGTTGAAACCAAAAGTGTGATCAAGAGACAAGCTGCTGCTCCTACAGCACTTCACTTTGCAGGAGAGGTCCAACTTTCTCCCAGCCAAAAGATGTGGTGAGTACACGTCTCTGTCAAAAGCATTCCTCAGGCTACATGAAGTGTCTTCTCTGCCCTTGGCTCAAGTCAAGTTTTTAAGTTCTACTTGATACATATTCCCCCAGGATAACTGGCTCAGAGCAACAGAAGAGGTTGAGCTCAAAGCCCTGCTTGATGCTGACCTTGCTCTGCTGCAGCAGTTGATCCATGGATTCACACTGCCAACCCACACGGGCCAATAATTTATGGCAGAGGCAAGGTAGGTATCTAGGTGAGTGATGAAGAGAAGCAATGGTACCTGGACTGCCATTTGCTTCAGGGCACCAGAGCCAAGTTCCTGAGATGTTTGGCCCCTACTTTGAAACCCCTGCCAGAACCAGGGGCAAGGGCTGGTCCCAGCTGCACCAACCAGCAAGCTACGTGGGGACCTCAGAGGGTTGAGGCTCATTGGCACAGGCCCAGTGACAAGGAAATCTCAGCTATGGTCATGTGCTGTCTCCAGCATCCTCTTCCACAGCAAGGAACTTAGCCCCACATGAGCACTGAGATGAGGCAGAAGGTTTATTTGAGGAGAGAAAGTTGGGGGGGAGGGGTGAGGGTGGAAATCACACCACAAACACCTCAGAGAAAATGCAAAATCATTAAGAACTTAGAATCATAGAATCAATAGTGTTGGAAAAGACCTCAGAGATCATCAAGTCCAACCTGTCACCCAACACCTCATGACTACAACTACAACTTGACATGGAAATGACTCTCTGCATTTGACATTTGGGTGTTCTCTGCTCTTATTGTCCCTCATCAGCTTTATGTGCCTTGGCCACGAAACACTGGAGATCCCTATCTCCCAGAAACAATGGAGCAGAAAGATCCAGGAGTTCAGTACTAGCTGAAGACCAAGGTGACCAACAAGTTGAGATCAGACTTCAGCCAGACCTCCCTGTGAGCACAGGAGCACGTGTGTGCTGCAGCACAGCTCTGCTATTTGCAGGCTCCTGGAGCAAGGACCTTTTTTTCTGCACAGGTCTTAACAACAGTTTTGCACCATTTAAATCTCCATCCCCAAAGGTTTGCCAGGTTAACCCTGGGCAGAACCATGCCATTCAGAGACCAGCGAGCTGCAAGCACTCAGTATGGAGCCGTCTCCACCTTCCACCCCCTGGTGACATTCTGAGAACCTGGGGGGGTGAAGAATCATCAGAAAAACAAATCTTTAAGTAAAATATGATGAAGTCATCTGTAAGATGCATGTGAGTAACTTACCTGCTTGCTGTTACAATTAGCAATTTTTCCAAGGGAATCTAAAGCAGATGAAAGCCCTGAAGGCTAAAGTCTGCTCACTTCACCCCACTCCCCCCTCCAACCTACCCACCAGTTCCACAAATAAATCTTGTGGGTTTGGAAACAGCTCCATCCCCACCTCTAACCACAGGCTTGACAGTCCCCGCCAAGCCTCTCCATTTCATTAGTTTCTGGATCTTTCATACACACACAAACACACACACACACACACAAAGAGCTGCCCACTTACCAACCTGACAGGTAAAATTATTCCCTCCTTCTACAGCCCTCCTAATTGCCTCCCCTGGGCTCTGGCAAAGTGTAAACGTCACTGCCTAAATATTAAGTTCAGGCAGTGTCAGCCCCATGCCTTTCATTACAGCAATCTCTGTCTCCTGGCTCAGAGTGTAAGTTACCTCTAATTTCCCTGCTAGGACCCACGTGTAGGGTGCAACTTTCTACTCCAGCTTTAAATCATTATGCCAATTTCCCACAGCTTTTAAAGATAATTTTCTCAGGAACCACCTGAAAGGCAGCAGGGGGCTTTGATTTTTTTTTCTTTTGAGCAACAAAACTGTTTTTCCTCAGCCACATCATGTCCTGGCATGCAGAGAAGTGCTTTCTCTTGACAATTTAGTCTGAAGCTGTCAGTGAGTCAAGCCCTCTTTCATTCAAAATCATTACAATTAAGTCATGACATCAGGGTTATTAGGTGGTTTACAATATTTGTCATCTTCATAGAACCACAGAATGGCTCAGCTTGGAAGGGACCTCAGAGATCTTCTACTCCAAACTCCCCACCATGGGCAGGGACACCTTGCAGCTGGACTCAGCTGCTCGAGGCCACATCCAGCCTGGACTTCAACACCCTTATCCACAGCCTCCCTGGGCAGCCTGCTCCAGAGCCTCACCACCCTTATACTGGAGAACGTCTCCCTCAGCTCCAGTCTAACCCTGCTGTCCCTCAGCTCCAGACCATCCCCCCTTGTCTGTCTTTAGACACCCTCATGAAAAGTCCTTCCTCAGCCTCACTGTAGGATCCCTTCAGATTCTGGAAGCCAGACCATATTGTTCCTACTCCATCAGGGATTTCTGGAGCTTGAGATTTGAAATTTCCAACCAGAAGTGTTGGAAATCAGTCACTAAAGTATAATAAAGCACCTAATGACTTCCCAGTTGATTTCTTTCAACAGCTGAATCTGATGCTTGCAGCCTGAACTTGGTGATGGGGCTGAACTCCATCACCAAGAATACTTGGAAGCATTTTTTTTTCCCCTGGAAAGATCACCTTCAAATCCTTCCATATGGGATATCAATTTGTCTATGTTGATTTATGACACTGAAGCCTTTGCATTAACAAGGTAAAGGCAGAAGCCCCAGAAGCTCTGTGCACAGCTTGGGTGTCAGGGCAGCTATTTTCCAGCACCCACCACCACTAAGCTTGGCAATGGGCGATTCCTACAGCCCCCTCTGCGCTCCAGCTGCCACAGGCCAGACTGCAACATCCTCTTTCAGACTGTAAAGCAGCACTGTGGTGACTGGAATACATCAGTCAGCATGCAGCAGTTCTAATACTACCAGCTGCTACATCTGTAATAGGTAGCTATGAATTTATTTTCCTCTCCTTTGCATAAAATGCACAACTCCTATCCAAGAAGATGGAAGCAGTTTTGCTCCCTCCCCTCCCCCAGCAAATACCTAGACCTAGTCAAAGGTGGAGGTATGCATACATTTATTCCAGCTGTAGGCTGTATCTGCAGATTAAATACCATTTGTTCTGGGTCTGACAGAAGAGGAGCTGGAGACAAATGTGTCAAAGAAGAAAAGAATAAATATATATCTATAAACCAGGCAATGTCTGGGAACTAAAAACTGGTTCCCAGCACAGGTGTCTTGTTTCCCCTGAGGGCCACCTCTTGCTGCTTGTGTGCCCCCACCCCAGATGCTACAACTCAAGAGGCAGTAGGATGAGTTAATGCACTGACTGGAGCAAGTCATGCTCTCCTTCCTTTCCACTCTCTCCTCTTCCTTCTGCTGGGAGTGGCAGGCCAGCCACAGAACCACTTTTACCCAATGCACTTCACTGATTTCCCCCTTCTCAACTGCATGATAATGTTCAAAATACCCTGAGGAGATGCTTTTCACTGGATACAGCTATGGGCACTTTCAGGAAACTGCACTTCAGAGCTGGCCAAGGATAACTAATGATGGAGACACCCAGCCTGGCAGGATGAGAAGGGGAGGCGGAAGTGAGAAGGGGATTTTCAGCCTTAGGTCTTCAGGTACTGTGGGGTAAAAAAGAGCAAGGAAGGCTTAAGTTTTGGAGGGTTGGAGAAGGCACAGTTTGTACAGAGACAAAGAAAGGGAGAGACAGCTAGATCCAATGTGTCTATACTTGCTCGCTCCTTCTAAGCACCAGGGGAGCAGAAACTTCTTTGCAAGTTGGTCCCCATCCCCCAGCATGGCTTTTAACTTCCCTGACTGCTGCAGTCACAGGTTGGTCACACTGTCATAGGATGCCCAGCCCCATCACACTGGGATGAACAGCTGACCTGCCTCTGGGGAGAGGCTTTTTGTCAGCAAGGCTCTGGAGCGTGTCCTTCCCTTCCCTTTTCTCCAGGCAGAGACAGAGCTGTGCACTGATTTGGAAAAGCAGAGGCACCCAAAGAGAAAAAACCAACACCCTCCACAGCTCAGCTAACTGCTTTTGGTTAGTAATGTGGAAACAGGAGCCTGGCCAGCTCTTACAAAATACACTTTTGACACTGATCTCCCTAACAGGAACAGGCTTGTTCTGGCTGAACGTACAGGCACACACACCCACACACCCAGATGTGAGGAGAAAGCTCAGATCTCCTGGGCTCCAGCCACCAGCATTAACCCAGGCTCTATCCCTGGGACCCACCACTCTGCTTGATCATAGAATTGTCAGGGTTAGAAGGGACCTCAAGGATCAGCCAGTCCCAACCCCCCTGCCATGGGCAGGGACACCTCACACTACAGCAGGTTGCTCACAGCCACATCCAGCCTGGCCTTCAAAACCTCCAGGGATGAGGCTTCCACCACCTCCCTGGGCAACCTGTGCCAGTGTCTCACCACCCTCATAGGGGAGAGCTTCTTCCTAACACCCAATCTGAATCTACCCATTTCTAATTTTTTTTCCCCATTCCCCCCAGTCCTATCACTCCCTGACAGCCTCAGAAGTCCGTCCCCAGCTTTCTTGTAGTGCTTTTCAGATACTGGAAGGCCACAATTAGGTCTCCTCAGAGGCTTCTCTTGTCCAGACTGAGCAGCCCCAACTCCCTCAGTCTGTCCTCACAGGAGAGGAGCTCCAGCCCTCTGCTCATCCTCAGGGCCCTCGGATCAGAAGACCAGCCTTGAAGGGAACTTACCCTCATGGGTTGGGCCTGGAAGAGTAGGGGGAAAGAGATGAGAGTCTCCATCCATCAAGCCAGACAGTCAAATGAATTGCCCTTTTCAAGAGCTGTGAGTGCTCCAAGTGCAAATCTCTCAGAGTTTGTGACAATGAATTCCACCACCCCCCACCCCACATCCTATTAATAAAATATAATAGCAATTCTGAGAATAATGGCCTATTATCTGGAGTCTTCAAATGACAGAGCAATCAAAAGGAAGGTGAAATATAGGGCTGGGGGAATCAGTTTTGGGGGGGGGTTGGGGGGGTGGAACCTCCCTGCATAGCACGATAGACTCAGTGGCTTCTCAGACAGAAAACACACCACCAAACAAGTGCAGCTTTGCCTTTTTTAATCCATCAAATGCACATTTTCAAGTTGCTCCCAGTGCACATATGTCAATTGTTTGCACAGCTCAGAAGAATTACCCTGCTCTGCCACCTAAGCCTGCAGAAGAGACGGGTTGGACATGCCAACCTCCCGCCCCTCCTACGCTGCAGCTGTCGCAAGGTTGGCAGGGGGACAGGGTGGCACCAGGGACAGCAAGGAGCACACAGCACATGTTGAGCTCTGCCACTGATAGAGCAGGTAGGGAATCATAGAATTGCCAGGGTTGGAAGGGGCCTCAAGGATCATCCAGTTCCAGCCCCCCTGCCATGGGCAGGGACACCTCACACTACAGCAGGTTGCTCACAGCCACCTCCAGCCTGGCTGCAAACACCTCCAGGGATGAGGCTTCCACCACCTCCCTGGGCAACCTGTGCCAGTGTCTCACCACCCTCCTGGGGAAGAGCTTCTTCCTAACATCCAATCTGAATCTGCCCATTTCTAGTTTTGTTCCATTCCCCCCTAGTCCTGTCACTCCCTGTCACCCTCAAAAGTCCCTCCCCAGCTTTCTTGTAGCCCCCTTCAGATCCTGGAAGGCCACAATTTGGTCTCCTCAGAGCCTTCTCCAGACTGAAGAACCCCAACTCCCTCAGTCTGTCCTCATAGGAGGGGTTCTGCAGCCCTCTGCTCATCCTCGTGGCCCTTCTCTTCCAGCACCTCCAGATCCTTCCTGCAATAGGGGCTCCAGAACTGGACCCAGTACTTCAGGTGGGGTCTCAGCAGAGGGGGCACATCCTTTCCTATTTTGCCCTATAGAAGGTGCATAGAAAAACTGTATTTTAAAGAAAAGATCAAATTAAAAAAAAAAAGGATCTGAGGTCAAACCTTGCCTGACTTTTTTGTTGTCATTGGTGTGGTCTCTATGGAGCCAAACTAGAGCCATGTCTGAGTTTGTTTTATTTTCCTTACACCACCACCCCCCCCAGCTTCTGTAGGAACCTTGAATTTAACAACTTCTGTCAGAAAAGTTAATACTTTAATTCTTTTCCCCTTTTCACCTAATGATGTCACCATTCTTCCAGCTTCCCTTCTATTCTATCTCCCTTTTATCATCAGAGAATCAACCAGGTGGGAAAAGACCTCAGAGATCATCAAGTCCAACCTATAACCTAACACCTCCTGACAACTAAACCATGGCTCCAAGTGCCACATCCAAGCCTTTTCTGAGCACCTCCAGGGATGGTGACTCCACCACCTCCCTGGGCAGCACATCCCAATGGCCAATTCCTCTTTCTGGGAAGAACTTTCTCCTCACCTCCAGCCTAGACTTCCCCTGGCACAGCTTGAGACTGTGTCCTCTTGTTCTGGTGCTGGTTGCCTGGGAGAAGAGACCAGCCCCCATTATCCAAAGGTTGAATTATCCAGCCAAGTCCTTCTCCACTCTACAACCTCTAACGACAACAAAAACCAACCCTCTAATCCCTCTTTGCATCCAGCCACTAATGCAGAAACTGCTTATGTGACTTAATGATGCTCCTCCACGCTTCATTAGCTTTTATCAGTGTGGAAATCAGGATTGGTTCTGAGTTCTGCAAGCCTGTCACTGGAGATGAGCTGGGGAGAGCTCAGTTCCTGGCTCCCTCGGTGCCGTGGGGCTTGCTGCCGCTGATTTCAGGGGTGTCAGAAATGTCACCCAGGGAGATTTCCAGCGATAGGCTGCTGAGCCTGATCCAGCCCCAATTAGCAGCTGCTTGATAATTGTTGACATTGGAGAGCTATGAAGTAAATTGGGGGCCTTGATCCAGTGAACCATAAAAAATGAAGAATAACCATAAAACTACGTCTGCACCATAAAATCTCACCCGGTGATTGCCAGTAATGATGTCTGCTATTTATACATGCTACCTGGCTGGGGAGGGCTCTGAGCTTAGAGACTCCACGGAATCTGCCTTAGCCATCTTTATGAGAAGGTGAAGGGTTGAGCAGGCAATGAACCAGGCACTATTATCCTGCCTCGCCCCCAGTGTCACCCGAATCAGGGCCGAGATGTTGTGATTAGATCGGTCATTGTATCCCTGCCCATGGGGTCTTTCAAACAGGCAGCTTTCAAGCACTTTCACAGAGTTCCAGGAGTTAGATTCAGCCTCTCCTCAAGCCCTGCATGACCTGCTGAGTGCGGTGGCAAGCCCAGGAAACAGCTTCACGTTTGCTTTACGCACACCACTGGAACCAAACACGACCCCAGTCAAAACAGACTTCTGCTTTGATTCACTTTCCCCACTGCCTTATCTTCACTATTGCTTTAGCAAGCAAACACCTTAAAAACATATATAGAATGAGTTAAAAATAAGCCATATCTGCCAAAATAATTTCCAAATGAGAACCTGCTGAGTTATAATTGCCTCTTCCCAGAAAGCAGCGTGTGACAACTCACTCGAGTCAACCTGGGCTTGTAAAAAAACCTGATCCTGGTCTTTGCCAAACCCTGGCTGTGCTTGGTTCTTAATAAACCACCAGGCAGGGAACAACTTCATGCTCATTTGAAAACTGAAAACCACAGAAATCTGGGCCTGTCTTACCAGCTCTTTGGCCAGTTCCTGTGCAGCTCAGTAGAGCTGAGACACCAGGAAGGCTTTTGGCGTCTTATTCAGGGGCCAGCCCTACAGACCTTTGCCTAAAAAGACACTTCCATTGTCTTTGTACTGCAAAGGAATAGCTCAAAAGTTTTCTTAGAGCTACTCTAGCTTGCACCAAAGGGGAAATTTAATGCTTTCCTACCTCTACCCAAGCTTAATACATCAGTGTTTGCAAAGAGAAGATGACAGAGTATGAACTTATCATTTGCAAACAGCCTATTGATGTTTCCTCCAGAGCAGCCAATTTAATACACCACCAAGTCCTTGCCCATGTTCTATGTAATTAATTCAACACTCAAAGGACATTTCATTTAATCAAGACATATCAGATCCTCTCTTTCAGCTGAAAGAAACACTGAAGTTATAATGAAAACGAGTTGGTCTATCAACTACCAGCAATTTTTCCTCTATTTCTGGTGGGCCCCAAAAGCCAAAAAAAAAAAGAGAGCTGATGCTTTTCCTTTATATCTGCTTGCTCCTTGTCTGATAGTCACAGAATAGAATAGAATAGAATAGAATAGAATAGAATAGAATAGAATAGACCAGAAGAGATCATCAAGTCCTAGTGACAGGGCAGAGAGTCAGGCAGTGAACTCCCCAGGACAGAGAAGTATTGCATTTTTATTGCATTTATTCACAAAGGTTGTAACTAATTTTGCTATCATTTTTCCCCTCCCTCTCCTTTTCCCTAGGTAAAAGTGTGTTTTCATGTAAACAAAACCCACCATTGTCAAAGGAGCTCTGACCATCTGGTCCTGCATCCTGGCTGCGATGGGGATCAGCCCCAGCTGTTCCAGGGGAGGTTTGCTCCCAGTCCTTCCTGTAACAAGCCAGTTTGCATCCTTAAACAGGAGGGCTTCCCTCCCCTCCAAGCTTTCAAAGGAGACCACTCAAATGTTTTAAGTAATGTTTTCAGAAAGGTGCTGCAGTTAACAAGCAGTGGGCTAGCTTTGCTGGGCAGCAAAAGAGCTGCCTCTTGAACCCCAAGGTATTTACAGCCTCCTCTGACGTGGTCAACAGAGAACACATATAGCAGAGACTTCTCCATTTGCCACATCTTAGCCAAGACTTCTCAAGGTAAGTTCAGCTGCCTTCACACTGTGTGTAAAACATCACAGCTCCTTGGCTGGGGGCACTGCTGGAGCTGCCATTCTGGTTTCTAACAGGAGAAGAAACTGAACATTGCTCAGCATAGAGAAAAAAGGCTCCAGTGGGACCTCAGAGCTGCCTTGCAATAGCTGAAGGGGTCCTACAGGAAGGCTGCAAAGGGAGTTTTCATGAGGGTGTCTAGAGACAGGACAAGGGGGAGTGGTTTGAAGCTGAAGGAGAGCAGGGTTAGACTGGAGCTGAGGAAGAAGCTCTTCAGTATGAGGGTGGTGAGACTCTGGAACAGGCTGCCCAGGGAGCTTGTGACTGCCTCCTCCCTGGGGGTGTTCAAGGCCAGGTTGGATGAATCTAGTTGAGAGGTGTCCTTGCCCACAGTGGGGATGTTGGAGCAGATGACCTCTAAGGTGCCTTCCACCCTGAGCCATTCTAGCATTGTACACTTGCACCTCTGTCTGCTTCTTGTTAATTAAAGCACAGCTGCCAAATCTGGGAACAGAAAAAAGGCAGAGGGGGGACAAAAACAAACCCCAACAAAACCACACCAAAACCAAACCTCTCACCACACACATCCAAAATATAAATACTCCTGGCTAGTAAATGTCACTTGACACTCACATCAAACCTGTCATCAGCTCAAGTGATTAAAAGGAAAAGAAAAACACTGCTGGGACTGGCTTCACAAATCTGTCCCTAGTACTAATTTCCCAGTAAGCTTTCTATATTAATTATGCCTAAGTATGCCACAATGACACATTAAATTTGCATGCAAAAGCCTGGTAAAAGCCTGACCAAGCCAAGACTTCTGAGAAGGCACCACACAGAAGAGAAATGTATTGTTTTAAGTAACTACCCACTGCTGAGCTGGGGCACAGAGCATCGTGGGAAGCAGCAAAACTGCTGGGGAGAAGCGAGACTATTTCGAAAGCAACACTTTGGGGTCCTGCTAACCCTGCAACAAAGGAGCAAACATCTCTTAAGGTTGGTATAAGGTGGGTCTGGGGTTAGGCAAATCCAAGCACATGCAAGTACTGTCTCCAGGTCTGGTGTCCCCAGCATAAGAAAGACACAGAGATGTCAGAGTGAGTCCACTGAAGAGCCACAAAGATGATCCAAGGGCTGGAGCACCTCTGCTGTGAGGACAGGCTGAGGGAGCTGGGGGTGTTCAGCCTGGAGAAGAGAAGACTCCAAGGAGACCTCAGAGCTGCCTTCCAATAGCTGGAGGGATCCTACAGGAAGGCTGCAGAGGGACTTCCCATCAGAGTGTCTAGAGACAGGACAAGAGGGAATGGTTTGAAGCTGAGGGAGAGCAGGGTTAGACTGGAGCTGAGGAAGCTCTTCAATAGGAGGGTGGTGAGACTCTGGAATAGGCTGCCCAGGGAGGTTGTGGCTGCCTCCTCCCTGGGGGTGTTCAAGGCCAGGCTGGATGAAGCCTTGAGCAGCTCAGTGTAGTTGAGAGATGTCCCTGCCCATGGTGGAGAGGTTGGAGCAGATGACCTCTGAGGTCCCTTCCAACCTGAGCCATTCTGTGATATCTGCCTACTCTGGTGATCCCTGGAGGTGGGAGCTTTCTCTACCTTGGTCACAGCTGTAGCAAACACATGGAAAACACAGGTAGCAGAAGCCATTCTGGCTGCCCAGAAGTTAAGCAGCTTCAGGGACTGTCCTCAGTAAAGGAGCTCAGTGAAGCTCTGAATCAAGCTGGCAAGTACTGGCTCTGTTGTGATTTGCATGGACCTTCCCAGAGAGCACCAGGATGTTTTTACCTCACAACAGATACCATCAATGTGAAGCAAATTGCTTGCATAATTATGCATATTTGCACAGAGCTGTCAGCTGCAGCTGATGTCATTTGTCAGTTATCTTTCTCCTGATATTTTTCCATCAATGGAAGCTTGGTTTTTTTATTAGTGACTCATTCTGCAGCATTTATTGTCTGCTGTGCCATGCTAGGTGTCCTTTTAACACTTCCTTTATTGCCACAGACTTGTTTTATATGAGGATGGGGTGGAAAAGGCATCTGTTTGAATTCACCCTTCCCACTCCATGGAAGGGTGTCATTAATTATCATTTGTGTGTCATATTAATCCCATGATGCTATTATTTATAAAGCAATCAATCATCCCCACAGCAGTTATAAAAGGATCAAATCTTATCATGCCCTGGTGAATCAGAGTTCAGCATATTTTAGGCTCCCCATAATCAGCTGGCAAAGGCTACTCTCAGGCAAGATGCTGTTTATTGTTAAGTTGGTAATGGACAAACATCAGGAGCCCACAGGAGGAAGAAGAGGAGAACCACTTCCCTGGGGAAGGGAGCGATGATGCCACAGCAAGACATTTGCCCTCGCTGTTGCCACTGGAAGCAGCACTGCAGAGACAGCAGCTGCCTGCTCCTCACCTCACACTGTCCATCCACAACATGGAGTAACATAGAACCACAGAATGGCTTAAGATGGAAGGCACTTCAGAGATCACCTGCTCCAACTTCCCCACCACGGGCAGGGAGACCTCTCAGCAAGACTCAGCTTCTCAAAGCCTCATCCAACCTGGTCTTGAACACCCCCAGGCAGGAGGCAGCCACAAGCTCCCCAGGCAGCCTATTCCAGAGTCTCACCACCCTCACACTGAAGAACTTCCTAAGATGCAGTCTAACTCTTCTCTCCTTCAGCTTCAAACCATTCCCCCTTGTCCTGTTGCTAGACACCTCTTGGAAAGTCCCTCTGCAGCCTTTCTGTGGCCCCAACATACCACCCACCTTTGGTCATGTTATCACAATGATGCTTCTCCACAGCATGAAATTATAGGAGCTACAGAAGAATCAGGCTGGCACAGGGTATGGAGGACCTTTGCTCTGTACTGCAGAAGAAGACAAGCTGCAAGAGGGTGGTCTGGTCAGATCTGCCATTAGCTCGAGCTTTACCCAAGCCACAACAGTTTGGAAAGGTGAGGGATGAAGAAGCCTGGCTCTGGCCCATCATAAGCTGCATGGTTTGCTGGTTCTCATCCCACTTTGTTAGCCTTACAAAATGTAAATGTGGTGTGAAAAGCTCAAGTGTGGCAAGGAGGGGACACTTGGGAGCTGCATACTTGGCTTTAAAAGCAAGCAGTTGCTGAAAGCCAGGCTGTACCTGCAGCTCATGGACAACAGCCAGTTCACTGGGGACTGAAGAGGGCATGAAGCCTCTGACCTGCAGGTCACCACAGATGGATTTTTGTGAACTAGGTTCCTGCCTGGGTGCTGTTTGCATCCTTAAGTAAAATAAATAGGAAAATCTCACTCCAGCTCTTAGCTGCCCACAGCCTGAAGTCACCTTACAGCTCTCAACAGCAAGATTGCCACCAGCAGCCCTGCAGCTTTGGGAAGAACAAAACCTGCAGTCCAAGGGAGAGACATGCTGGGGTCACCACACCCCAGCTTACTGCAGCCATAGCCATGAAATTGTTCCCTGAAACAGCTTAATGCCTACAGTAAAAGCCTGAAATCCATCACTGCAATCCTAAGGGAAATAAATCCAGTGGAAGACCCCCACCTAGTCAAGGTGGAGCAGGACTGGGAAGATGGGAGGATGCTTGCAGACCCCCAGCCCACAGTACATAAGCCTTCATCCTGCAACATCAACAGGCTGGATCCTCCAGCCCCCTTTTAGATAGGGGCTGCAAGGCCCTAGCTGGGAGCCTGGCTGTGAGCTGGGAGCCCAGCTTCTCCATGAACATGACACATTTAGGACTTTTTGCACCACCCCCACCACTCACACTCTGAAACCTGAGGAAGAAAAACCCTTGCTGCTCTCCCAGTGCAGCCCTGACTCGCCCTTCAGAGATAGGTATGGACAATTTAGAGTCTCTGTCAGTAAATGACCATCTCATGGCTCTGAGCACACATGCTCTGGTCCACAGCTTTGGCAGCCTGGGAGTGTTTGGGAAGTGTATCACCCTGCAGCACTGTCCCACCCCCCAGCTTGTTTACCTAGCAAGCATGCTTAATAAGGAGCCTGATAAAAAGGGCCAGGGTTAGAGAGCACTCTGGCCTGTCAAGACATCAAGTCTGGATCATGGTGTTGATCATGATTTACTGGGGAGGGGAGGAAGAAAGGCAGGCTTGAATTAAAAGCCAAACCAGAACTCATTATGCACACAATAAACAGGACAAAGACAAAGGCACTCAGCTCCATGCTGTACCTGGGATGAGGGATCTCTTGCCTGAGCTGCTCATGCTCAGTGGGTAACTTCACATTTCCATGTGGATGCCTAGCCATAGAAACATTCCACACATGACCTTTCCTCACAGTGTGCTTGCTTTGGCCTATTCCCTTCTGAGCAGCACCACAACAGGGCACTGAACTTTCTTCAGGCCACTGCATCCCAGCACAGGGAGGTATTGCCTGACCAGCAAGCAGAACCACAGGAGTCCCAGGCAGTACATTTGAACCTAAATCTGGCATACATTGACCAGGTGAAGCAATAGGAGCTCTCCTTGAATCATATTTCACATTCAATTACTTGAGAAATTCATCCCTGAATGTTGCCTTCAAGACCTCCTTGGATCCAGAGATTTAGCACAACGTTAGCTGAGCTCTGGGGTGCAAGCACACAGAGATGGCCCTCAGAGGCTCAGCCAAGAGGTCTCATCCCCTTTCCATCCATCACCTACTCCAGTGCCCTACCATCCAAACAAGCTTGCCACTCCTCACTTGTTTCCAGCCCACTCAGGGGCAGTGCAGGGAAGCCACTGATAACTAGAACTCTTTCCCCTAGAAGCTCCCAGCAGAAAGCACTGCAGAGCACAGCAAACTTTTGGCACACTGTGGTCTTTCACGAGTGGTCAGTCCAGAGAGGACATCTGGCTGATGAGCAAGCTCAAGCTCACCTCTGGCCAACCCTTACACTGACTCAAACCCAGGTTCCCCAACTGCTCTCCCCACCCATCCAAGTAACCAACCACTTTTGTCATCCCCCAGGAGCCCTCTAGTACTCATTTCAAGCTCCCCAGCCCTGTTCCCAGCTTAGCTCCTCCTGACTAATTCCAACAACAACAACTTACTCCACAGAAGTCCCAATATCCTAGCACCTGGAGTGAAATCTCCTTGAAGTGTGCATGCCTCAGAAGAGGACCCTCAGGTTGGACAGAATTCGTGGCACCACTGTGCTGTCAGAACCTAAGAGAAGCTGCACTGCTCCTCAGGTCACTGCCATTGTCTCCATCCCACATTTTCCCAGGAAAAGGGGGAAGGGAGTGAAGTCAACAGGAGCAAAAGCACAGACAGGTCTTTTGTCTCTGAGCTGCCTGGCATTGTGCAGCCCAGATGCAGAGTTTAAAGCAAAGGATTTTTACGACTGCCTCACCAAAGCAGGCTCAGACGCTTCGGTAAGACATAAGCAAAAGAGGTTTCCCCTGCCTGCTTTTACTCATGGAAGGAAAGAGAGGCTGACTTGATTTAATTTTGCCTATAAATGAGCTGCACTCCCTGGCTAAGGGCTCACAGCTGCCCAGACCAAAGGCAG
This sequence comes from Dryobates pubescens, assembly GCF_014839835.1. Taxonomy (NCBI): domain Eukaryota; kingdom Metazoa; phylum Chordata; class Aves; order Piciformes; family Picidae; genus Dryobates; species Dryobates pubescens. The sequence goes on from NC_071628.1 coordinate 3,311,406, forward strand.
CACTGACAGTAAGTCAGGTAAAGCAGAGCTGACATCGCTGCTTCTTCGCAAGCCTGACTTGCAGAAATCACCACAACTGCCTGCACAGTGCCAGCGTGGAGGGGTCCCTTTCCTCCCACACACAGCCATGCAACCACCTCATGCCCTGCCTGTACACAAGTGTCAGCAGAAACAGATCTGAACTGAAATGTAATGAATCCAGCTAATTCATTAGTTGAGAGACTCATGTGCTTCAGTTCTGTTTCATCTTGAAGGCTGGGGTTTGGGTGTGTTGTCGTGTCTTTTCCTCCCAAGCCAAGCCAGATGGCCAATACCACTCTCATTGCTAGGTACTAATCAGCCACTTCCATATGATATTTGCCATGAAGAATTAATACAATTAGGTCAGGATGTAAAGACATCACATTATTCATGGCAATGAGCCCAGATTTGCTTTTTATTCCTCCTGCCACTGCCTGCAGCCTGAGTGAGGTCAGAATCCAGCTCCCTTTTTTCGCTGCAGTGAGCTGAGCTGCTCCAGGTCTCATTGCACAGCACTCCTGCAGCTGCAACTCTTGTTTCACTTCCATGAGAAAGAGAGCCAAATTCAGCTTCAAAAAGAAACCTTGCTCAGGGATCTCTGAGCACATGATGAACAGAAGGATGATGTCCTTGCAGTCTCTCACTTTGATTCTTCAAGTCTTATTTTCCCTTCTTTTTGAGTCCCTACAAAGGAGATGAGTAACATGAAGGTGAGAAGCATTGGGCAGGCTTTGGCTGGCCAAGCCCTGGGAGCTTGTAAGAGCAAGGGCTGATGCCATCCACCACATCATGGTGCTCCTTCCTGACTGCTCACCCAAATTAAGTGGCTCAGCTACTTGTCACTGCTTCATTACTAAATCTTTTCTGAACCATTGATTCCCCCCCTTCCACTTATTTTTCTTATCTAAGTAACTGAAATATAAAATCATTGCCTGTGGCAGAGGTTCTCTTGGTAGCAGGACCCAAGCTTGTCTAGGAAGGATAGTTCCTCTCTGTTCCTCTTCCAGGGCACATTCCCAGTTCATACCCACAATGAGATTGATTTTAAAGGTCCTCCTTCTTGAGGTTCAAAGCTATGAGCAAAGGTAGAACTGCTCAGTGACACACAGGACACCAAGCCTGGATCCTTCACTCTGATAGACATACAAGGCATGGCTTTGGCCAAGCTGCTTGCTTTTTTTCCCCTATGCCTTAGGCTCCCTGCCCCTACCAGGAGTTCAAGCCAAAAATTCAAAACTCTTCTGTGCAGTGAAGCAAAGGTGTAGAAAAGAAACCTTCAGACTGCAGCACACAATGGAATAGAATAGAATTAACCAGGCTGGAAGAGACCTTTGAGATCCAAAGGTCCAACCTATCACCCAACACCATCTAATCAACTAAACCATGACACCAAGTGCCTCAGCCAGTCTCTTCCTCAGCATGGTGATGGTGACTCCACCACCTCCCTGGGCAGCACATTCCAATGGCCAATCTCTCTTTCTGGGAAGAACTTCTTCCAAAGAATTTCTTCCTAACATCCAGCCTAAACCTCCCCCGGTGCAGCTTGAGACTGTGTCCTCTTGTTCAGGTGCTGGCTGCCTAGGAGAAGAGACCAACCCCCACCTGGCTACAACCTCCCTTCAGGTAGTTGTAGAGAGCAATAAGGTCTGCCCTGAGCATCCTCCTCTCCAGGCTAAGTCAACCTGGGAGCTGCTCCCAAGCAGCCGAGGGGCCAGGATGACTGGTGAGTCCCCCACTGGGCTGCTGTGCCATGCCCAGAGCTCATTTCCAAGCTGTCTCACACTGTGGTCACATCCCTGCAGGCCTGCCTGGGAGGCAAAGCCCTCCTGCAAGCCAGGCCATGGCTCTGCTCCACTTCCTCTGGCTACTTACAATTCGAGACATCTGTGTTTGCTCCGTGACCCAAACCAGAGGGTTGTTTTCCCTGGAAGGCCTCCATCACTGCCTCTCTCCTGGTGCCTACCATGTGTCCAGTTACATTTTTTTCTGGTTTTTTTTTTTCCTTCCAAGGAAGGTCTGTGTGCTGCTATTTTAAGCACCTTCACATGCTAGAGGCAACCCGTGCTTTGGGACACATGGCAAGGGCTGCAGAAATATTTCCTCTTGGTCCAAGGAGAGGGAGGGGGGAAAAAAAGCCCAACATAGCAGTGCTTCAAAGAGCCCATTCCCCATGTACAGCAAAGCACACAAGGCAGACAGTACTCCAAAAAATGTGCCTTTGGCACCACACAAAGTGAAAACCCTTCAGAGAGCCAGAAAGCTGAACAAGTCAACCAGCTAATCTACTGCAAGACAACCTCTAAGGCAAAATATGCTCCTTGCAACTGCACCTCATGTTGTTACACAAGGACAATGTGACCTGCTTGCCTGATCCCTGGATGGAGCACACTAGCCAACACTCAATGGACATGGACCTAAACCCCCAAACCTGTTTCTCAACAGGCAGCTCAGCCACAGCCTTCATAGCTGGTCCCACTTCCAGCTGCCATGCATGGACCCTCTCAGGGCTGCCAGCCCTCAACCTTGCAGCTGAACACTCTTCTGTTCTCCTGCATGACAACAGGATGACCAAGTTGTCACCTCATCACTTCCCTGTGGCAAGACACTAAGGGACACTAACTCACTGAGCAGGACCCAGCCTCCTCCTTCACACTGACATAAATGCTTTCTCGTGCTCTACCATTTCACTTTGTGACTCTCAGGGGGAAAAAAAGATTGGTGGGAAGTGTTTGTTGTTATTAATACCATTATGAGATAGTAGAGGGGTTTAGAAGGCACAGGTATCAACAGGGGCTGAGTGGATGGGAGGAGGTAGGAAGGAGAAGTGGCTTGCAAAAAGCCTGCAGAGCAGCTTGTGGAGCAGGGCAGTGCCAGATCCCCACAACCCCTTCCAGCATGGAAGTTGGGGTTTGTTCCCTTCCTGCAGGCTTCAACTCCATTTCTCCCCTGCAACTGATATTTCCTCCTCACCCTGACAGCCAGGAGGTGCTTGGCTGGGACTGGAGCCCATCAGAGGCCAAACCCCAAGCCAGCACGTGTGTGCACCCTCCCTTAGCCCAGCAGAGCAGGGAGGGGGTCAGCCCAGGAGAGGATGGGGTGTGGGGCAGAAGAGGCTTTGAAGGCTGACAGCCTCAGGTGTGAGCGTGTGACTGCAGACATTCCTGCAAAGCAGGAGCAAGAGATTTGTTACCTGGAGAGGGCTGGTGCTTGATGAGTGATATCTTCATCCAGCTGTCCAAGAAGCAAGCTATTCTGCCTGCAGGCAGCTCCTGCTTCAGCAGGGCCAAGAGCCCACATGCAAGACTTTTTAAGGTCCTTAAGACATCTGTGAAAGAGGGAGAGAACTGAAGGGGGGAGGGAATAGCTGGGGAAAGGGTGCCTCTAAGGCTGCCTCTCCTGTTTGTGTCAGCTGGTGGGGAAATGTGGAAGGCCTTGCAGAGCTCCTGCCTGCCTGCACACTGCTCAGCATGGGACCTGCAGAAACGTGTTCCCCCTCCTGAGGAGCTCATGTCACTGATCTGGCAGTCAGCCCTTGGAGGGGAGGTTGTTGAGCAGCTACAGCTCTGGGGAGCAGAGGGGGACACAGAGTTTGCAACATTTTTCTGATTTCCAGCAGGTTTTTGGTTTGGGTTTTAGCAGCAGAGATGCATTCCTCTGGATAAAGAATGCCAGGCTGATGAGAATGAGCCTGGGTTTGTGAGGAACCTGTCAAAGACAACTAAGGAGTGCTCCATGTACTGCTAGATGAAAATTAGAGGGAGGGCTTTGGAAAAGAAGATTTGGGTATGTCAAGAGCCTGAGGGGAAGGCCACGGTGCAGGAGAGATGGGCTCTGAGGTATCATCCCACCCACACAGCCAGGTGGTCCTGCAGCCCTAGAGAAATGAGCACATTACCCTGGGCTCCACTCACTCTCCTTATCTGTAAATCCAGGCTGCTTCATTACCACTGCATTTTTAGAGTCAACACATGAGCTTTAAATTTATTAGTGCCCATAAAATCCTTTGCATTCCAGGGTGGGAGTTTTCTGCAGCAAAAACCTCACTGCTGCCTTCTGCTGCCAAAGCACGCCTGTCATCTCGTGGTGATCACCAGACCACAGCAAGACACTTCCCTGGGTAGCACCAAAGTGAGCTTTTCCTAGCATGTACTTCACTTTTCCTTCCTCTCACGTGGGTCTTAGGCTTCACAAAACACACCTCAGAGACCCCCACCCCCCCATCATGCAAACTCATCTACAAGACTTGCAACTTAGAAGATCCTTCTTTCGCTGGTGAGAATGCAGCCCAAAACTTGGCACCTCTGGTGCAAGTGGATGCAAAACAGCTCACCAGTGGTGAGGGGTTCCTTCTCATCCCAGAGGAGGCCTGGAGATTGTTGGGAACAGGGTGATGGCTCCTGATGCTTCACAAGAGCACACATTACCTGGCCATCAGACAGGAACAAGCTCGTTCACTCCTTACCCAGCCTGGATTTCAGTTATGGGACTGCACTCTTGACTTTCCCCTGCAAAGTCAGGATCAGGCAGAACCCTGGGATGTTAAGAGGCAGGCAGACAGGCCAAAGAAAAATCAGGGTAAGAGACACACAAAAAGGCACTCCCCACTTGCTCTGTTCAGTGGGAGCTGCTCAGGAATACAGCCAGGTTTGGCTAATCCCCTTGCAGAAACACATTTCAAACACTGCTTCTGAAGGTCCCTGAGGCAAGATAGCTTCAGCTATCAGAGCAAAACCCAACCACACTTCATCTCCCCACCTGAGGGCATGTCAGTATTACACTGGCTTCTGGAGTGCCAGGATTCTGGCTCAGCAACATGGAGGAGAGGAAAATGGATGAGCCTGTATCTTGTCTGAAAGATGTGAGGCCAGAGAGCTTTTCCTAGTCTACATCAGGAAGAGGACTGAAGATAGTGCTATGGGAAAGGGTAGTTCCTTGTGTTTGCACACAGTCTGGCAAGAAGACAGATGCTGGAAGTCTGCTTTCAGACTCAACCCAGCAGCCATTGCCACCAGATGGGGAGAAGCAGGGGACTAGAGCAGAGCAAAGACTGTGAGCATCATGAAAGGAACCAGGGAGAGCCTTGTGCTCTACAACTGGATACCAGTTACAGCTCTTCTACTCCTGAACATTCCTGTTTCTTTTCCAGTAAAACCATTTCCACTTGATGCAGTCCCCTCAAGGTGATGTCTGGAGGCTCAAGGAACCCAGAGGATCCCAGGACAAGTCACACACCCCCACCACCCCCCCCAGCCAAATTCATCACGGACCACGGAGAAGGGGTTAAAAGGCTTCGCATATGGCTCTCATTGCTCCTCCTTTTATCCTGGTCATGCCCAGCAGGCAAAGGAGAGCTGGAGGAGGTGGAGAATAGGAAGGGGGTTTGGAAGAGGGTTAAACTTGAGGGAGGCAGGGAAATAGCCTGGCCATGGCTTTTTCAGCACAGCCAGCGAGAAGGCTGCCGGCCGCCTCAGGGGACTATTAAGGGACTATGGTGACTTTCATCTCCAGGTCACTAGTTCAAATCTGGTCCAAGTCAGGGGACAACAAAGGTATTATGTGAAATTAATTGCTGGTCTCAAGTCCAATTCCTAGTACATGTGTGTCCATTTCAGTAAAACTTGCACCAGCTAAAGGCCAATTCAAGCAGAGGGGCAAAGAAATGAAGGGTGATGAAGCTCCTGCCTCATCCCCAGACGGAAACCTGCTGAAGGCAAAGGTCAGTGCAGTCAAACAGCACTTGCTCTCCTCCACTCACAGAGCTATTGTCCTCTCACCACATATGCTTTGGGAGAGAAATAACTTCAAGAGAAATCGTTTCAAGAGATCTCTGAATTTTTGACTCAGGAGATGTGAAGCTGAGTAAGGAGTAACCCCTGACATGAGGCTGGAATCTTCCTTTCCCAAAGAAAAATGCCTGAGCTACCAGGATGGAGTTAGATGGGGAAATTTACAGGGCAAGGACAGACTTTTGGTTGGGATTCTTGCACAGCTGTCAGCACAGCAGCTCCTCACCCATGAGCACAGGAGTAAGTGGAGACTGGAGAATCCCTCCCTGCTTTGAGCAATAACTGGGCAGCAGTGCTTCCGGCTCCCAGCGAGAGTCAGCGCTCTCACTTCCTTGCAAAGAAAGGGAATGAACACACTTATCAAGGTGTTTAAGAATAAACCCAAACACCAAAATGCTTCTAAAAACCTCACATGCAAGGTTAAACTGCTGAATCAGTTTTCTGTAACAGAGCAGAGAACCATCAGACACAAGAAGGTCCACAGCAAATTGCCCATGTTAGTAAACCACCAGTTCACACCAGCTGGGTGTCAGATGGTACCTCCATACCCTGGGGTGGGACTCATCATGAACCTGCCTCAGCTGTTCCCAGGGTTTCTTAGAGCTGCCAGGAAATATTTGGATTGGATACAGAAAGGCATTTTGGAGTCCTCCTGGAGAGTGTGCTCCCTGAGCAATGCCCTCAAGAAATCCCGGCATTTCTTTTCCACTCTTGAAGCAGGCAACACACAGCTCTGCCTGACCCACACTGGAACAGGCAGTCAAGGAGGGACAGCTCTCCATCCCCTAGACAGACTCAACCCCAGCTGATGCTCACCCATGACACACACCAGCTCCCTCCTAGCAGCAATACCTTGTTTAATTTCTCTGCTGAAAAATGACAGCAGATGGTCTCAGCTGGGAAATGTTGCTTGCCCCTGGAGTTACAGCTGCATCTCTCCTGACTGCTTGCCTCTCCCAATTAGAAGCAAATCTGCCTCCTGTCAGGCAGCAGTTCATTCTGCCCCTGCAGCCCACCCCATACTGGCTCCCATTTAAAAATAAAAGATTGCCTTTTCTGAGCTGCTTATTGCTGCCTGCACTGACAATAATTCTGTGGAAATTGGTCGTTGCCACTGCTGATGACCATTAGCGTGCTGACCTGCTTTGACTTCGCCATCAGCTTTGAATATCAAATCAGTGATTAACGACTTCCAGTAATGACCCTGCCAGGAGCATCCCTGTGTTTCTCCAGGAAGGTACCCTCTGAACTGGATCATTACAGGAGCTTGTCATTTGTCAGCAATTTAAAAGCTGATAAGTCAGCAGCTCGGGGATGAGACGGAGCTGACTTCCTTGATGTCTGCTGTTGCATTTCCTTTGCCACCAGCAGAGGCAGTTAAAATTCTTATGGCTACGGCCAGCCTCACTTCTTGTTTGGTTAACATCATGTGAGAGAACAGTGTGAAGACAATCACTCCTTACCTGCCTATTTCTGAACTCCCTTCTGAAAGCATCTCACTCACTGACCAGCTAAGGTTGCAATTCAAAACCAACATCAGGTCCAACATGCCCTGCCCAGTTGGTGCCATGGTTTAGTTGATAAGATGGTGTTGGGTGATGGGTTGGACTTGATGATCTTGAAGGTCTTTTCCAGTCTGGTTAATTCTATTCCATTCTCAAAGGCATGATTCCACCTCCAAAACTGTTGGCAGATCAATTCTGACAGGTCAGGCACCTACACTGCATTCTGTGTTAAGCAACATTTGACTTCCTGCATGCCTGCTTCCCCAGCACACCAGTGCAAAAACAGTGCAAGTTCTGTACCTGCCAACAGGTGATCCACATCAGATGTATCACCAACTGCACAGAGCCAGCCCTAATGAGTGTGAAAGTAAAGCTTCAGAGGCAGGGCACTGGGCAAGCTAGACCTTTGGTCTGCCCAGGTACCTTAGCTGCTCTTAGAAGAGTAAGGCTTTAATAATACAACAAACCCTGGGCCAGAAAACCAAATCAGAGGCAATACAACCATCCTAACAAAAACTTCCAGTCAACCCTTTGATACCTTTACAAGGGCTTACTAAGGAGCTCCCTGGAGCTGCATCAAGACCAAGCACTGCAAGGAGCAGGTGAGCCATGCTTGGAAGCTGCCTTCACATCTGCAATGTTTTATGATCCTGGAAAGAAAGAGAGAGAGGAAGAAGGGATACTCTAATGAGGTTATTACTAGTGCCTGGCACTGCAGCAAGGCTGCACAATGCCTGCTGCACTCTTTCCTCCTACAGGAAAGGAAAGCCCTCCGTGTGAAGGGTTTAAAGGGCTCTGTAATGAGACATCAAAGGTAGCACTTTTCAATGCAGAGAGCCACAGATCAACGTGGCAAGCAGAGGCAAAGTTTCTAGCCTTTTCAGCAAAACAAAAAGCTAAATCAACAGCAAAGAGTCCTCACCACCAGATGTGCTTTGTATGGTTACAGTCTTGATCTATCTGGCAGAACAGAGCGAACATAAACCTGCTGGAATGCTTCTGGGTGCCTCAGTTTCCTTCTTGTTTGCAAAAGATTAACTCTGACAGGCTCAAAGGCAGCCTGAAGTTCCAATTTCCTTTGGATCCATCTATTCTGACTGTGAGCAACAGCTTTAACAACCAGATCCCAGGAGGAAGGAAACCATCTTATTTGAAGGCACAACCTGTCATTCACTTCAGCGTTACCAGCACACTCAGAGACATACACAAAGGGAGCTGCTCTCCCCTGACCCTGTTTCTCCACACAACGCTGACACATGGAGCCCAATACTTCACACAGCAGCAGCAAGTACAGAGCTCTAGGAGCATCCTCATGCTAACACACATATCTTACTGCAGGCTCCAAGGAGCCTCCATTCCAGCCTCTGCAAGTCATACAGACAACTCTGCATCTTGCAGCTACATCCAAGCAAGAAAGGACCCAAAGCCGTAACACCACCTTCTCTACAGCCTGTGGCTTCCACACCCTCCCTTCCTAGCCCCTCTTGCTTGCTAGAGAAAGGAGCAACAGATGCAGAAAGATGGAGCTTGAGTTTTCCTTACGAGTAGTTGAACAAGTAAACACTTGTGAGGAAGTCCTGGCAAGACTCCATTCTCCTACTTACCCTGAGAAAGTTTCTTCTGTCCATTTTTGTTTGCCCACCACACACAGCTGTCTTGCTTTTGTTTTTCAGTCCTTCCACCTGCTTCACAGCAAGTTTCCAAAGCATGATGAACAAAAGGCAAAGAGGAGGAAAATAATAATCAATACCAAAAGCCTTGCCCCTTCTAAGGAACAGCCATTTCCTTTTCCAGCCTCCCTTTAGGAAGTTCAGTCAGGAATGAGATTCCTCCAAGGAGCCAATCAAAGCTCCTTATCAGTTAGGGTAATTGGCACTCAGCTGAGCCTGTCTCCCAGTTGGGACCCATTAACACTCAAGTAAGACAACCCCAGGCCCTGCTCTCCTCACTGTTTCAAGTCTCCTCTGTGTCAGTGCACAGGTCTGTGCACAAAACCCATGCGGTTGTCCATCCATCAAGTGTCTGGAAAGGCAGGGATAATGATAATGAGTGTAATGAGCACGCCATATTCTCAGGGAGCTTTGCACATAGCTGTTCTCCCAGCATTTAAATTATGCAAGTAGCCTTGCCCCCATGTCATGGACAGGCCAACACCAGCCTTCAAGGGGAAAGGGAGAGATTTGGAAAGTGTGGGGCGCTCCCACGCAGAGCTAGCTTGCTCTTGGTGCCATCAGGTGGGGGATCAGTCCCTGGAGCCTTCCACTATGTGCTAGGTGCAAGACATCACTGACTGTGAGAACGGCACCCCTGATTTTCATGGCCCTGGGTAGACCTAAATCACCTTCTCAAGGGCTTTTATTGTTTTTATTGTTTTATCTAATCATAAGGGCCAGAAAGCAAATAAGAGCAACCTGGGGAACAGCAGAGCTTGATAATCTTCTTTGACCTTGAGCTTTCTTCAAAGTCTTGATTCACTTTGGTTGGCTGTTGGGAGATGATGTTTTGGGACACATAGCACGGTTGGGTGAGGTGGGGAGCTGGTGCCTGTGTCCTCTCCTCCACCACTTCCACAGCAGCCTCCTCTTCAGTGTCCCTGTTCAACCACATAACCCTGGGGAATGGAGAAACCAGCCCTCATGTCTCCTTTCCTTGCCACAAGCCTTACTTGAAGCTGTCAGCATTGTGCTGACCCTCCTCCAGCTGCTCCCTAACCACATCCTAAATCCCCTGTCAAACCCAGAGGAAACAGTGCCTGGTCTTTCTGCCCAGAGAGTTTGATCTATATCCACCTGCCTGCCTGAACCAAGGTTCAGGAGCTGTGTTTTGCTTGGTTGTGCAGCCCTGAACAAACCAAAGCTGCCAGGCAGCAGCACATGATCCCTCCTTGCTCTCCTCAATGATTTATTTTTATGCCACACATCTCCAAACCATGCACCAGCACTGGGTCTGGTTTTAACATATACATTAAAATATCCCTGCCTGCAGTTCAATGTGTATATAAAAGCAGGGGGACATGGAAAGGGAAACCTGTCAGATGACCTAACAAGTCACAGCCAGCCAGAAAGCATTTCTTCTTCCATCTTCCTGGGGTCAGTGCACATCTGATTTGGAATTAATAAACAGTACAGACATTTTCCAGCCATCCCCAAAGGAGGATGCAGCAGGAGATTGGGTTAGTGAACTACTTTTTCTCTCTGCTGCTCATGTGCTGGCTGAAACTGAAGCAGTACTTCCAGAAAAATCATCTGCTCCCAGGCAAAAATCACTTTCTTCTCCCCTTCTCTCGTCTGCAGTTCCAGGAGGTTGAGGCAAGTCACCTCAGCACCAGGTAACAGTGTCACCAGCTCACTGCTGCGACCCAGCTCACAGCAGAGGGAGGAATCAGTGCTGCCCTGAGCAATGAGCTATCTGCCTCTGCCTGGTGCATGGATACCATCTGTCTTCAGTGGCTGAAGCCATTTACTTCCAATTTTCGAGGTGTTTGCACTAATGATACTAATTTATGTCCAGCATATTAGACTCCTAGGGATTCTTGTCGGGACTGACCTTCTGATCACTCTCCCATTTGAGCCTGAATGTATTCTGCTCATGTTTTGAGATCAACCCCATTATGCCTGAAGCCTGTAGAGACTGCTACTACTGCTTTTATGAGCCACCTCCTAATGGACCATTTGTCCTGCCCTCCCAGATGCCAGACTCCCCATCACCATGGGCATCGGCCTGCAGCTGGTCAGCCACACACAACCTGCCCGTGTCTGCAGTGCCTTGGTGTTCCTGGGGATGATGTGCAGGGGATGGGGATGTGTTCAGGGTGTCCCAGACCTCCTAAGCAGAGGCAATGGTGAATCATGAAGTCAGGGAGCTCATTCACAGGTAACAGACTCTCTCCAGCAAGTCCTCTCTCAGGAATTTTGCACCAAACTGTGGATCAGGGAGTGCTAACTCAGGCAAGGGGAAGTACAGCAGCTTGCACAAGAGACCTGAGATCTGCCCCACCCTGGGCTTTGTGGGCTCCACTGTTTCCATCCTGTACAAGCAATAAGCAAAGATGACTAGACAGATGGCCACACTGGCCTGGAAGGAAGGGTCTCCTGAGATCTATAGCCATCCTCAACACTTACTCTTTCAGCAATCTCAGGGAAGTCATTTAACTATCCCACCTCTGGTTCCCCTCCTGTAGCACAGCTCATCTATCACACACACAACCCCACCAGTGCAGCTCATCTTGCAGGTGACTGTGAGCAACGCACTCCACTCTGCTCTCTCCCAGCTGCATAGTGATCAGCAGGAGAGCCTGAACTTCCTCATGTGGCACATCTCAGACTTCATTTCTACTTGTGGCAAAGCATCATCATCTTCTGAAATCATAGAATGGTCTGGGTTGGAAGGGACCTCCAAAGGTCATCTAGTCAAACCCTTTCTGCATTATGCAGGGGCATCCTCAACTAGACCAGGCTGTCCAGAGCCCTGTTGAGCCTCACCTTGAACACCTCCAGGGATGGGGCTCCAACCACCTAAAAGTCCTAAAAGTGAGCTAAATTGCCACCTAACCCAGCAATGAAAAAAAACCCACAGGTTCTACATAAGATTTCCTTCCATGTGTGTATTGGGTAGTGAGGAATATCTTTGCCCTTCTTGGATGGGAGCTAGAAAATCATTTCTCTCCTGAAAAACGTTTCAGTGGGTTGGGTGGTTTTTTTGGTTGGTGGGTTGGGGTTGGGTTTTTAATTTGTTTGCTTGGGTTTTTCCCTTTCTTTGTTGGTTTGGGGTTTTTTTGTGTGTTTGTTTGTTTTCAAAAATGAATCATTCCACCCATTGCTGAACCACAGCTTTTTCCGGGACAAACTCGGGCAGAGAGCTGGAGGAAAACTCATCGCACGGTTCCTCCCGAGGGGAGAAACAGGTGAAGGGGCCATCCATCACCACATCAAAGCGGAGCTCACCCCTTTGTAGTGCCCATGAATGAGCCTCGTTTTGTCCTCCTAACAAGTGGGGTCCAGCGCGGAGCTGGCCGCATTGATTCTCGGGCGGCTGCTTTTAACGGCCGCGGCAAAACCAATCAGCTTGATGGCATCGATGGCTTTTGAGACGTTGACTAAGGATCTCTGGAGGGCGGAGGAGACAATACAACCTGGAAAGCTTTCCTTCCTTTCAGCCTGCCCTGCACTTCCCCTCTCGCCTTGTTCTCCCTCTCCTCTTTATTAAGCCGCTTTTGTGGGGCTTTCACCCATTCTCTCCAACAGTGAAAAAGTCCAAGCGAGGGAATCTCTCTCTCTTGTGTGGTTTTTTCCCCTCCTTTTCTATCATCCTTTTTCAAAGTGGAGCTCGGGAGGGTTGGCAGGGCTTTCAGTGCATCGGGGTCCCTGCCATGCCGCTTTGTTGGCTGCCCCAGCATTGTGCTTCCCAAGGCAGTGCAGGTGCAGCAGGGTTTTGTCTGGGTGTTAAACGCCGGCTAATTAGCTGGAGGGAGGGGAATGGGGATTGCGGTGCTGGCGTTCGTTACACGGAGACATTCAGGTTCCACAGGAACTGGGATCTGCCCAGCTGGTGCAATCCCAGAGTGTTTCTGCCCTCACTGCAAGACAAGGAGAGGCTTTGGGATGCGGGATCACACCCCATGTGGGTTCACTCAGCTCCTCTCCACTTGTGCTTGCCACTATCCGGGAAGTTATCTCTGACGGGGAGAATAAATTGTCATCAGCTCTCCACAGCACTCCCACACCCTGGGAACGGTGAAAGGAGACATTGGCTCCGGAAGCTGGGGAAAGGCACAAAGCCCCGTAAAAGATACCCAGATAATCTGCATGTAAAATACTGCAGAGAGCCCTGCTATTGAGGGCTAACGAGCGAGGGTCTGCCCTGGCTGCAGCAGTTGCTCTTTGCCAGCTCCTATAATGCACACCATATGCATTCAGCCTGGATATTTAGTTTGAAAGACAAGAGCCCTCGCTTGGTTTCATCTGTCACTAAAAATGGGAAAGGAGAAGCATAGAGCAAGTAAAACCAGGAATACTTTGATCCAAACCCAGTAACAGATATGAGTTTCACCCTGGCTATTAGTGTGTGATAGCTCCAAGGTGTTTGGCACCAGTACCCTTCAGAGCAGCACTTGAACATACACCAAGTGAATCACACTGATGGGCCAGGTCCAGGAGCCAGGGCATAAATCTCCATAAGCTGGTAGAAAGAAATTTAGAAGTTGTTGGGAGGTGAGGGCTGTATGTCCCCTTGGGTCCCCTGACCTTGCATTTCCAGAGTGAGCCTTGCTCCTTACTCACATCTCCCCTTTGTAAGCCCAGCCAGGTCAGAGCAAACTCCATGTTGACTTAGCAGCGCTTTACATTTACTTTGGACTCACTTCGTGCTGGTGTGAATAACTGCATAAGGATCAGGCAATCAGAGGAGCAAAGATGTGCAAGTAAAGCAAAATAAACCATCCCCAAAAAATCTTTGAAGGAGCAGTTCCCAAAAGTCAGGTATTTTTCATCTGCAGATATTGTGCACCCATATCAAGTCCCAGTCTGGGCAAAAGCAGCTCAGACAACTCTGCTGCAGCTCAGGTTGAAATTCAAGGTCCCAACACTGCGTTTCCCCGTCAAGCAAAGGCCACTTTTGCAAAGCTGGTGTTTGTAGGAGCTTTCCACAAAGGGTTTCAGGCAACATAAAATATTCCTGGCACCATTTGCAGCCGTGTGTCCCAGAGACACTTAACTCTGTACTTAATTCAGGTTTAATAGGCTGCGATTATGTTAAATAAATACCAGCTGAGCTGATTATTTAATACATAGTTATAGCTCTTTAACAGCCATGCAACTGACTGTTACATCTCAATAAATGTGTGGTTTCCATCGATCTCCTAGTATTTTATTTCACATCCCATAATTTTCCTATATAACTCTTGGCCCTTCAAAGCATTGCTGGGGGTCTCTCCAGCCCTGCCTCACTGATCCCTGCAGCAGCAAGAATATACTCAAGAGCTGCTGCCTTCCCAGGGACTCATCTCACGTTAGGTCACCACAACCAGCTTCTTTCCACCTCCTCCTTCCATGTTCAGGTGATGCAGGGGATGTACCACAGGTTAGGTCACCACAAGCTGCTTCTTTCCACCTCCTCCTTCCATGTTCAGGTGATGCAGGGGATGTACCACAGGTTAGGTCACCACAACCAGCTTTTTTCCACCTCTTCCTTCCATGTTCAGGTGATGCAGGGGATGTACCACAGGTTAGGTCACCACAACCAGCTTCTTTCCACCTCCTCGCATTTTCAGGTGATGCAAATTCTTCTTCATATCCCCTCCAGCCTTGCCCAGCTGCTCGGGGCCAGTGAAGCAGCTGCATCCCTCCACCCCAGCGTTGGCCTCCTCGCAGGAAGTCAGAGATCACTCTGCTCTCAACAGGCTGTAAAGAGTTTAAAGCTTCAAGAGGCTCTAGAAACGCATAAGCTGGGTTTTTATCCCTTAAAATTCATAGCTCCTTGCCTGCTGATGCTTCCCAACCGGTATCTGTGCTTTTCCTCCTCGTTATCAGCTTGCCTGCAGCTCCTCTGAAGACATGGGCTCAGCTAAGAGGCATCGTTAGCGCGGGGCCGTCAGGCACTGGAGATGATCAGGACAATGTATAAATAAGGGGTTGTTTTTAAAACCTGCCCTCTCTTTGCAAGCCAGCCAGCTGACTAACAAGCTGTTATTAAAAGCACATTTGTGGAGGGCTGACGACTGCACCAGGGATACACACAGCCTCTGCCGCAGAGCTGTTTACCCTAACTAATCACTTAGCTCCTCCAAAGGCAGCATCAACATCAAAATGATACATACCTGCATTTAATTACTCTCCAGCCTTACCACCAACAGAATGAGGTTTTAATGGCTACCTTTCTCAAAGGCTTTCACCCGAGCAGCCACAGCCACGGCGAGCAGAGCCATTTCCATGTATTGTAACAACTGAATTTCCATGCCCTGCCAGAAAATTTCAGGGTGTGCAGTAAAGAAGGGGTTATTTGTCTGATTTGTTGTGTGTCATTGGAAGGTCAGCCAGCCTGAGAAATACAGATGTCATTTGAAAAGTGGTAGGGGGGAGGAAAGGCGGGGGGGGGTGGGAAATGAATGAAAAAATACAGGGTGATTTTCACCATGCAGTGCTGCCTACCCTTTCAGAATGAAAAAAGCCAAACCCCTCCACATTCCTGGCTGTTGTGAGCTGCTCTTTCCTATTCAGACCCCAGCCCACTGAAGCCACGAGTTATAAATGCTCAAGAGCTAATAAACACTTCTCAGGGTTTAGCAGTGGAGAACCACATGGCAAGGAATAGACAATTCTTTGTTATCATTGTACATAACCCCTTCCTTAAAATGCCCTGACATGACTCTCAGGCAATAAATCCTTTCCTCTGCCAATGTGCTAAAGCTATCTATGGACTATAAAAGCTTTTCTTCCTTCTTTCTTTCCCCCCATATTCCATATCCCTGGGACAATCTTATTCACAAGCAAGCATGTGTGCATGTGAAAAGAAACATAGCTCTTGTCCTTCTGAGCAAGAATCCCTTTTGCAAGTTAATGCTTCTCAGAGCAAGTGGTGATCACAGGATCTCAGGGGTTGGAAGGGACCCAAAGAGATCATCAAATCCAACCCCCCTGCCAGAGCAGGACCATAGAATCTAGCTCAGGTCACAGAGGAATGCATCCAGATGAGCCTTGAAAGTCTCCAGAGAAAGAGACTCCGCAACCTCTCTGGGCAGCCTGTTCCAGTGCTCTGTCATCCCTTCCCCTTGTGTTGAGGTGGAACCTCCTGTGCTGCAGCTTACATCCATTGCTCCTTGTCCTATCACAGGGAGCAAGTGAGCAGAGCCTGTCCCCTCCCTCCTGCCCCCCAGCCCTCAGATACTCATAAACATTTATTAAATCCCCTCTCAGTCTTCTCTTCTCCAGACTGAACAGCCCCAGGTCCCTCAGCCTCTCCTCACCAGGCAGTGCTCCAGTCCCCTAATCATCCTGGTAGCCCTCTGCTGGACCCTCTCCAGCAGATCCCTGTCCCTCTTGAAGTGAGGAGCCCAAAACTAAACACAGTGCTCAAGATGAGGTCTCATCCTCATCCAGTCAGCACAATCTTTATTTGTTCTGTATTTTCCTGACACACAGAGCCCTGCACCGTTCCAGCCTGTGGCAGAGGCATGAATTCACTGCTTCCCCCATTATACAATCCCCACTTCCTTTCCAGTTTTCTCACTCTAATGATGCTATAATAAAAAACAGAGGTAATAATGAAATTGGGAAATGGTGTAATTTCTAGCTGGCACAGGGAGCTGCTGGAATAGAGCACAGCTCTGGAGGCTGCGTTGCTGGAATAGAGCACAGCTCTGGAGGCTGCGTTGCTGGAATAGAGCACAGCTCTGGAGGCTGCGTTGCTGGAATAGAGCACAGCTCTGGAGGCTGCGTTGCTGGAATAGAGCACAGCTCTGGAGGCTGCGTTGCTGGAATAGAGCACAGCTCTGGAGGCTGCGTTGCTGGAATAGAGCACAGCTCTGGAGGCTGCTTTGCTGGAATAGAGCACAGCTCTGGAGGCTGCTTTGCTGGAATAGAGCACAGCTCTGGAGGCTGCTTTGCTGGAATAGAGCACAGCTCTGGAGGCTGCTTTGCTGGAATAGAGCACAGCTCTGGAGGCTGCGTTGCTGGAATAGAGCACAGCTCTGGAGGCTGCGTTGCTGGAATAGAGCACAGCTCTGGAGGCTGCGTTGCTGGAATAGAGCACAGCTCTGGAGGCTGCTTTGCTGCTAGCTTATTTGATGAGGGGGTTTGAAGAGCTTTTGTGTGACGACTTGTGAACTGCCAAATTGGATCTCAGCAGAGCCAGGGCTGCCTCATCGATGGCCAAAGCCAGGCAGGTCACAGAATGAACAGCTTGGGGGTTTCCATTCCCTATAGATGGAGAAATTCCCTCAAATGGGGCTTTGCATCAGGTAGAGTTAAAACTGCTGTGTGCTCCAAACCAACGAGGTCAAGATGCAACCAGGCTCTCACCTTCCTCTTGCTGCAAGCCTGCCCTGTCGCTGGGCACGGGCTCTGCTCCAGGGCAACTGCTCCTGATGGCACTGGAATAAACAGGATCTGAATCAGGACATGAAAATGAAGGTTTTAATGAGCAATTTGGAGATAACATTTCCTTTCAGCACACCCAGAGACACACCCTGCCCCATACGCTCTGCCCCTCCGCTGATTTTCAACGCTGCATTCATGCACCCATGGCAATTCCTTACACAGCAACTGCCTTATCCCAAGAGAAGTCCTCGTGGTACAGTTAAAGATACTGATCTTCTGGCTGCCTTCAGCTTCCAGAACATCTTGTACCAAGAACACTTGGGAAATGCAGCAATATCCTTCAAGCCTTACCTGTGGGCTGCGTTTGTCACTGGAGGAGTTATCCAGGCAATCTGAAATGCAGCAGGTTTGTGTGGGCTCAGGACAGGAGGTGCCTCAGAGCTGCACCTACAGGTATTGCTGTGCTAGGTGGATGTCACTGAGAGCAGAGATCTTGGTGATTTAAAGAAAACCTGGGCATTTCCCACCCACAGCATCCATCAACACTCCAGCCATAGGAAGGAGGTGGTAGCTTGGAAGCTTTTCTCAACTAAGCAGAAGAAACACCCTCCTGCTTCTACTGCACAGCCACAGAAGCAAACGTGAGGAAGAGACTCTTGTCTTCAGAAATGGTGACATGATATAAATCTGGCTTGTAGATGCATAACCATCTGAACCAGGAATGGAGGAGCTCAGCAGGTACCAGTGGAAGGCCATGCAGGAGACTGTCCTCAGCCTCAGGGACAGCTGTTTTGAGGTCTCTGCTCCCCAAGCCCCCCAAGCTGAACCACTGAGCTCACTTACCTCTTCCATCAGCTCCTCCAGCTGCCCAATTTTACACCTCACCTTCCAGCACAGGCTTCAGGACAAGCCTGGTGTCACTCTTCTCCAGAGAAACAGTAGGTTTCCAGAGGAAAACAACTCTTCAGCTCTGCAGAAAACAGGACTAAAGCACAAGATGGGAGATCTCTTTTCTGGACACCAGCTGGAGCACCCTTCATGTCAGGGTGAGATTAACCCCACATCTCCTTAAGGAAGAAGAAGACAGAGAGAAAGGGGGAATGTGGGTTCTCAAGCTTTGAGAGCTCACTCTGAGTGGCCAGACTTGTGTCTCATCCCAAGACACCTCATGTGGAAGAAAGCAAGAGAGGGTAACTCTGTTCAGCCACCTCCAATGAAACAGGAGCCTGCAGCTGAGCCCTTCAGCACCGCCTCAGAGCTCCTGCAATTAGAGAGAGCTTTGGGGGCAATAAACAGCACCCAGCTGGTTGCAGCACAGCCCCCAGCAGTTGAGTTTCAGTGTCTGGAGTCTTTTAAAGCTTTACAAGCATGGACTTAACAGGGAGCTGCATTTACACAGGTGATGGTAAACTGCAGCTGAGAGGAAGGGGTGGCTGGAGTGCATGGTGTTGGATGGCTCCAGAGACAGCAGATCTCTTGCTGGTCAAAAAGTGGTTGGAATGAGATGCAGCCAACTCTGATTGCCAGCACAGGTGGAGCTGAGCTCCTGGGAAGCAGGAGGGCTACATACCTGGTGTCAGTGCAGAAAACCAGTGCACCCCTCATGCAGCCCCTTCCTGCAGTAAGGGAGGAATGGATGTCACCATGCACCATGATCCAGACCCCCTCCTCTGGCTGTCAGCACTCTCCAAAGGGCTGTGCACCTGCAGCAACAGCTACAGGAGAGATTGTTCCCCTTAAAAGGGAGCAGACCCCAGACAGCATCAGGTACTCAGGACAGCAAACAGAAACATGCATCATCCATCTCCTTCCTCCCAGGGGAATTTCATGCCACCACTTCTGCTTTTCCATCCAACAGCTGTCACCCAAACCTGCCAGAGTTTCCAAGCACAACCACCAAGGGAAAGGCAGTGGCTTGATGCAGCACTATTCAAAAAAAAATCTGCCCAAATGCATGATGGATACAGGGGCTGAGTGTTTTGACCTCCAAACCTCTCCCTCAGCTCTTCCAGAGTCCACAGTCAGATATGAGGGTGGGGTATGTGGGCAGAGGTGGTGTCTGGTGGCTGATGGTATCAGGTTGCACAATTTGCTTTTAATTTCTCCCTCTCCTCCCACCTTGCACCCAGTGGGGGGAATAAAGTAGATCTGAAGATTAAAACAATGGCTTCAGGGTGGGAGAGGTGCACAGAACACACAGTCCTCTTCCCACAACACATGTCAGCCTCTGCTAAACACCTGAGCAGACACCAGCAGCTCCTGTGGGCTTCAGACTATCATTTGAGCTAGAAAGTGATGCAGGTAGCCTAAGAGGTTAGAATCCAACTAGAACTGGGAAATCCAGGACTGAGCTAAACCACAAGCCTGGGCTAGAGGGATGCTCAGGCATGCCAAGAATAAAGGAACTAGAGACCAGGCAGGCGTAATAAAGCAAGAACAAGGTCAGAGCAAAGTTCAGTCACATCCTGCAGACTCCTTGGCTTTTCTGGGGGGGACTCTGAACAATGAAAGCCAGCCTGGCACGGTAGAGTGGGCTGGCTAGGAGCAGGGACAAGGATGGCCACACTGTGAAGCTGAAACTGGCCATTAAGACAAAGTAACCAGGAGCAAGACCCAGGAGAACAGCTACACAAAATGGCACATTGCAAAGGCAAGGGCAGCTGGTGGCACTGACCAACACCTCTGCCAGCAGCTGGGACTGGCTAGTCCCAGGCCTGACAAGACTAGTGTGAAATTAGTTCACAACAGGACAAGCTTTTCCAGACTTTCATTTACCAAGACAATCTCTTCTCTGCACTCCTCAGCCACAGTTTGCTGTTTCTCATTTGCAGCTCCTTCTACTCTGCAAACACAAGCTGCTCTCGTGCTTGCAGGCACTGGCAGCCCTGTGGTAATGAATCCTGAGAAGTTGGCCATTTGCTCAGCTTCTGCAGACAGCCACACCTGACATCTGCAGAAAGACACCTCCTTTGGGTGCTCTTATCACTGCAGCCTTGTTCAGCTGTCCTGCCTGTGCAGGCTTGGCCCCCTGGCAGCAGCAGCTTTCCTCTGAAGTTGTCCTTTGCACAGACAGCAGCAGCTCACCTTGGTCCCACATGAGGGGAAGGATACTGGCACTGCCCTCCACCTTCAGGCGTGCAGCCACCAGTTGGCATGGGCATAGGAGTAATGCTAGATTCAGTCCCACTAGTAAATGATCTCTGTGCCATTTGTCCCTTCAGCATCTCTGCCTCCTCACCACAGCACCATAGAATCATAGAATAGCAGGGGTTGGAAGGGACCTCTGGAGATCATCTAATCCAAACCTCTGGGGAGCCCAGAACAGGACACAATCCTCCAGGTGCAGCCTCACCAGGGCAGAGCAGAAGGGGAGGAGAACTGGTCTGAATTCCAGTAAAGATGGGGAGCCAGCATGGAAGAAGCCCCACATCAATCAGATGTTCATCCTGTTTGATTTCATTGTGATGCCTCTGCTCACACCAAGCCTTAGGTAGGATCCAAATGCTGATTTCCAGGGCAAATACTGATCAGGGTAAACATAATCACCTTAAAGAGTTCAAAATCATCTGACCTGGAGCACTACTCACTCCCAGTGACCAGTGGAGGGAAGGAGGAGCCCTTTTCATTGCTTTTCCCCACACTGTTTGCAGGCACAGCCTGGTCCAGTGAGAAAATCGTGGCCATCCAGCCCAGCACCTGAAACTCTAATGACTAATTTGGCTCTCCACCTTGTTACACAGCACAACAAGAACACAGCCAGAACTGAAGGGCAGCCTGAGACCTGCAGTGCTATTTGAGCTCCAGAAAGTGAACTGCTGCTTAGAAATAAAGTAGAAATGTTCAGAAATAAGACAAAATAAAGAAGCAGCATCAATACCTTATGACATGGTTTGATGGTCAACAGCTGCTGGACTCTCTGGTCTTAGAGGTCTTTTCCAACCAAAACAAATCTATGGTTCTGGGAATGCCCATCCAGCAGGTGAACCAACCACCCAAGGGAGCTGGCTCTGCAAGAGGATGGGCAGCCCCAGGAGCCCAGACACAGGGAACAAACCTGGAACTTAAGCAGAGCTGGCCAGGAGCTCAGGCTGGGTCAAATAACAGTGCTCCCTCATAGCCTTGTGCTTGGTGAACGTTGAATGCCAAGAGCTGGTCTTCGGATGTGAAGGACCCCCAGGCTTTCAGGTTTGCTTCATGGATGGGTGAGCCTCAGGAAAGGTAGGAAGGGGTCAGCCACACTCTGTGCAAGATAAGGTTGATATCCAGCACCTCCATTTGATTACTCAAATCCAGCAACTGCAGGAAAGCCTTAGAAACTTCTCCCTGGGGTATCTCCACTAGTTACCTAGAGACCTAGACTGAGTTTTATGGGCAGAAACTATGTTGGGAGGCATGTTTGCCTCATCTGCTTTTAAAAAGGAGCTATTTTCCCCTTTTCCCCACCCAGCAATTTCATTAGTTGAGAACTATTTATGGGCTTTAAGCACTCTTCCCTTCTTTGCAGTGTGGATTTCCCGGTCACAAGAACATCCCCAGCCCCTTTCACTTCCAGCATTATGGCCTCACCCAGAGGTAATCTGTCCAAGCTTCTGTGGTATCTAAAGGGCCTTCTGTGAATAAGAAGCCCTTTATGAGCCTAATACCTCTGCATGCTGTCCTTGGGCCTCAGAAAAACCTACTTGCAAGATGGGTTTTGCCTGGGGGGGAAGCCCTACCAAACCCACCGGGATTAAATTCCAGACCATAATTGAACCCAGCGAGTTTCTCAGTTGATTGTCCTCTCCTTTTGTCCAGGATCTTGCTGAGCTTTCTTTGCTGGATATCAGGGAGCAAACAGCCCAGCAGCCAGCACATTATCCTTGTGCAGCAAGCAGGGCTTTCTCCTTTCATTCATCATTTATGGGCTGCAGGAGAGACTGCCCAACCTTAGTGCTTCTCCTTAACAAAGCCAAGGGGGCTCAGTGGCAGGGGAGGAGGCAGCCTGTTAGCCTTTCACCTCTGGAGGCCTCTGCTCAAATCCTGGTTCAGGTTACCAAAGAAAGCGACTCTGATGGGCTCCCAGGCACCATCTGCGGGGCCCAGCTCCCTCCCCAGGCAGGCAGGACAGATGAGATGTGTTACACACCACACTCCAGCCCAGCACCCCATGACCCTGCACAGGATGCCACACCGGGGGCTCCCCTTCCAGGAGGCACTGGCTGGACTGATGGTTTCATGGCTACAAAGTGCCACATCTCCTAGGAGCATGGCAAAGGCAAGCTCTGGACTAATGTGGGGTGTCCCTGCCCATGGCAGGGGGGTTGGAACTAGCTGATCCTTGTGGTCCCTTCCAACCCTGACTGATACTGTGATACTAAATGATCTTTCAAGGTCCCTTCTAGCCCCTGACATTCTGTGCTTCTGTAAAGCAGCATCCATGGCAGCACAGGGTGAAGGTGAGGGCAGGCTGGGTGGCATTGCCCCAGTCATTGGATTTCCCTTAGGTTTGCCACTTATTCCTCCCTGGTCTAAGCAGACCAGCTTAAAATTTACTGCCCCTTTCTCTCTTTGTCATTCTGCTTCCCTCTCTGACAGATGATGCAGATAAAAGTACGGGGGGTGGGAAAAGGGAAATCTAGTTTAACTATAAAATCATTAGAATCATCACTTTGGAATGGAATAGAATCAGGAATGGAATAAAATAGAATGGAATAGAATAAGGAATGGAATGGAATAGAATAAGGAATGGGGGGAGCTCTGTTTTCTGTGAAGCTGAGCTGCTGGGAGCTTTCTTTCTCCAATTCCACCAGGAAAATGCAAAAATAATTTATTCTGGGGGAAAAAAAAAACCAAACCAACCCAAAAATCATCTCAAGCTCTTCAGACTGTTCCTGGAGACAAGACTGAGCTTGACACTCAGAAATGTATCTTTAGAGAGGAAAGGTTTTACTCTTCTTCCTTAAATTCAACCATAACCACCAGCTGTGAGTTTCTGCAACAGCCTTCCATGAGGAGTATCAGGGACAAAAAAATCCAACTTCAGAGTTGAAGGCAGAGCAATTTAATGCAAGTTTAAGACGTGGCTGCCAATAGGAGAACTTAGCTTTCAAATTTATCTGGGATGTGGCCTGCTTGGGGATTGTTTGCATCTACCAAATGGTTTGATCAAGAAAAAAGGTGAAGCTGAGGAACCAGATGATCTCCTAGCATTCTGCCTCCTTCCAGGGGCAGCAGACTTCCTGTCACTTCCAAATGGTCTGCTGCTGAGCTATATGGAAATTTGGGTCACTGAGGTTTGATGTATGGCGAGGGGAAGCACTCAGATGCCAGCAGCAGCACTGATGAAGGACAGGGTGCAGGAGGACAGCTAGAAGTGGGCTGCCTAAGTGAATTACCAGGTTAGTTTCTTCACCCATTCTCAAGGCCAGCTCCAGTGATCCACAGATCAGTTCCCACACCTGTGTTTTAGGTGAAGCCAGTCACTCTCAGCTAGATCAAGCACACCAGAGAGTTAGTCCTCCCTCCATCACCTACCTCCAGGGGCTTAGCAACTGCTCCTGTAAGACCTTCATGACCTGTGCAAAGTCAAGCCTTACTCAGCCCACCGTGGGTCCTGCTCATCGGACGTGCACGCTGCATACAGACAACCTAAAGCCAACCTGTGTGAACAGAAAGTCTGTGAGTTTGGGGGTCCTGGGCTTTAGAAGCCACCCATCTGGCCATGAAGGCACCCCATGGGGGCTGAGCACGGAGCAGTGAGTTTTCCCTGCCGTGGCTCAGGCCCCCGCTGTGTTGTGGGAGGTAGGGACCACCGTGGCTGCCAAGCAGATAGAAGCCACTGGTGCTATTTTCACTTCAGCTATTTCTCTTTCCCTTCGTGGAGGGAAAAAGCAAATAGAAGGCCCTCTGCACCTGGTGAGGAACGGCTGTTTGTTTAGACAGCCAAATGAAGTCATCGCTGAGAAATGATGCCCTCGCACCCCCTGTCAGACTCACTTGCCAGAAACCAGAATGCAGTGAAATGACCCAGCACCAGCCACAGCTGTCTGACAGAGCAAGGAATGCTTCTGCCCCCTCCTCCTCCAGCTCTTCCAACGAAAGCCAAGCTCTCCTTATCGTTGCCATTTAACAACAAAGACAGACAAACAAACAAACAAAACCATCTCTCTAGGATGAAAGGGAGGTAGAAATCTCTGCCCCATGAATTTGCCCTGGGAGCCTACAGCACCTGAGCCCGTCCTGCCGAGGGGTCTGGCCGAGGACTACAGCACCCCCCAGCCAGGGCAAAGCTGCTTTAAAAGAAGCTCCATGCTTTAACCCCACTCTGCTCCTCAAGACAAATGGAAAACTAAGCGGTTTTAATTTGCATCTTAAAACAAAGGCTTCTAATATCCAGACCATTAACTTGGTTATGAGGCTTTCACAGCAAAAACTTGTTACCCACTATGTGTTTTGTTGTCACTAAGATATATTAAATACTATTAATTGTGATGCCTTCTATTATGCCGTTTGGAGACTTGCCACCAGCCCACTTCCACCCAACCTGGATGATGCTGTGAACCTTGGAGGCATTTTAAACACCTCGTGCAAAATTCATGAAGGTGAAGAGAAGCCTCTCTGTATTCCCAACATCTTGAGGGGCTGGGGAGCCTTCCTGCAACCCAACTTAGTCCAGCACCGATCCCTAGCAGCTACTACATCTCAATTCAATCGCCCCCCCCCCCCCCAAACTCAGATGATTACCACACTTTATCTGCACCTTCCTTCTAATGAATATAGGCTCAGGGACATCTCATGCATTATTTACCAAGGTGTGCTTATTATGATTGCAATGATTTAAGGCAGTTTGTTACAGGCACAGCTCTGAGTGATTGCGATCAATAGAAGAAACAAGAACAAGCCAATCTGCATGGAACAACAGCCCTGCTCCTTAGGGGCTGTGCTTCCCCGGTTAACCCTTCCCAGCCTGGCAGCAGAAGCGGCTGGCACTTGTGTGACATGACACACAGAGCTGGTTACCTTCTCTCTTGCCCTCCCCACTTCAGTCAAGGGCAAGAGGCATTCAAAGAGGTTGTGCAGCTCCCCCGGCTGTGTCTCGGGGCAGGATCCCACACGCTGGCACAGCATTCCTCGTGGTATTTAACGTGTACCTTGGATGTGGCTGTAATCTATTCATTAGCATATGTCACGTCTCCACCTCCAGGCCTCATAGACCAAGCCTCCATCTCTTCTCCCAGCCACAGATTTAGAAACAGCAGCTTCTGCTGCTAGCTGTGGAGAGTTCAGCTTCAAACCCTTTCAGGATGACTAAGGAGGCAGGTATGAAGCACTTACTGCAAACATGGAGCTGGATAACCATCCTTCCTCAGCAAGAACCACAACGAGGGAGAGAGGGATGTGGAGCAGTTTTCTGTGCTTTCCAGGACCAACAGAGAGGTCCCAATTCTTTGCACCTGATACCTCCTAATATGCAGAAGTATGGTTCAGAATCTCCTCTGTGCATCTTGCTTTCCCTGCTGAGTGCACAGCTGACCTCTGCTCCCATGCAACCATGGCAGCTTTGGATCGGACCTGGCACACAGGAAATACATTCATTACTTCAAAGGGGAAGCAAACAGGATGTCTGGACAAAGCACCAAATAAAAGGCTAATGACACAAATGGATATTTAATACAATGACTTCCTCTGATTATCCTATAAGGAAACACTTCAAATGCTGTCCATTTCATACATCCTGCAGCATTCCAATATGCTTCAGAGGCTGGGAGGGAATTTTCCACACCATGCACTGGGCAGGTGGGGCTGTGCTCTTACCTGCCCACTTCAGATAGACTGGTGCAGCACACACAGCCTGCCTGAGCTGTTGGAGGTCCCAGCATGTTCTTCCAGGGAGCACTCTTCCTCCTCCCCACCACCTGCTCAGCATCCCCAGCCCAGGGAGAAGGGTGACAAGGCATTGCTGAGTTGACTCTTCACATTACAAAGCTATCCCTGGTGACAGAGAGGAGACCAGAGTTACATTTTCCCCTCTGCTCTATCCCTGCCATAAGCAGCAAAGCATCAAGATAACACCAGCACACGCTTGGGTTCAGTCCCCAGACTCTCCTACTGTCCCACAGCCTGAGCTATTCCCAGGACAACTCTCTGCTGGGGGAGGGAAGGAGGGAGGGCACTGAACAAACAAAGTTTAACTGAAATCCTTACTTAGACTAAGCCAAGACAGGATTTCATTAGCATGGCACTTGTTCCACATGCTGGTGCTGATCTCTCTAGAGAAAAGACAACTGAAGCCTTTTGCTTGATAGCAACTGGAGGGGGAGGGGGGAAAGAGACAAGAGCAAAATAGTTCATCTGAAAAATTGTTTCCAGAGTCACCATGACCTGATGATTGCCTTGGGTTAAACTAAATCCAACCCAACATAATTGGCCAAGAGGCCAGGGACAACAATATGTAGGAGAATTAAGATGAGATTCCCTTTTTTTTTTTTGCTGGAGAGAGAAGCCTGAGTAGAAAAAAAAACAACAAACCTCTGCAAAATGACTTCTGATTTCTCTTTGATTTGTCTTGATGTGAACAATTCAAGGAGAGAATTGAGCCCTATATAGTTACTGAATAGCAAAATGATGACACCATTAGGAACACAAAGCTGAATGATGGAGGACAGTTCCTTTCTAGTTTAAACTGGTAGGGTTTTGTTAACAGCTATTTCATCCCAGTGCCTCCCCAGCACTTTGTTTAAAAGAGGCCTTTGTTAATATTTTGATTAAGTTCATAAACATTGTTCAGCAAACCTACCTCTACAGAGCCAAGGCAGAGAAGACCTCCTAGCAAAACCAGAAGAGAAAGCTTGACAGTCCTGGGGGGGAAAAAAGGAAAAATCTATGAGAGGGAAGTAGAAGAGGAAAAAAAAAAGAAATAAGGGCAAAAAAATAATGGGAAAATCCCTCAGCCTGAGTAGTCTTTAGCCATTCCAGCATAATTAAATACATAAATAAAATGAAGACTAATTAAACAGCAAATTTCATTACAGGCTGTTTTCAAGCCACTGTTCTTCCAGTAAAGGAAATCCATAGTCTGGGGACGACAAGGAAAATGTTTCTAATGCTTTTTGAAGTCTGCTTTTCTTCCAGCAGTTCATACATTGTGTTCTGGCTTCAGCCCACTGGAAAAGGAGGGGGAAAAAAAAAAAACCCTGAACATAAAAATCCAAACAGAACTGAATCCTCTTCTTCATTTCTTAGCAGCATCCTTGGAATAAAACTTGTTTTCCTGAAGCAATAAAGATAGTTCTGACCAGTACAGCCATTGCTGGTGGTAATCAGCCCCTGCTATCTCTGAACATGGTGTGAATTAGAGTTATTTCTGTATCAGTGATGCAAGAGCAGTTTTCTACCCATCTTGAGTTGTCCCTAAGCTCAAGGGAAAGAGGTTCATTCAATCCCATCTTTGCTGTACAGCTGCTTTAGGAAAGAAGCCAGTTAGTGTTCCATTCCAGGCCAAGAAAAATAATTTCTAGGGATGAGATAAGGCAGAATTTGATCCTGTGCTTACAGCTCCCATTGCAACCAAGGCCAAGCTAACAGACTTGTGGGAGAGCCTCGGTGTCTTGCGGAGCATAGGTGTCAAGGAGAAGACTGTTTGCCCCAAAGGGCTAACGTTCCTCCCTAACACCTTTCATGGAGCAACACAGGGGATTAACTGGTCTCATTATTTGATAGCTCCAAGCTCCTTATTGATTCCCACCTACTGCTGGCATGAAGAAATTACAATTATTGCAGCCAGTTTTCACCCCGGGACAAGGCTGCTTGCAGCAGCCTTCATCAGGCAGAGGGAGAGCCTACAGCCCCCTTAGCTGCTCAAGCAGACCAACACCAGTGGAGAAATCAAGGTGCAAAATCAGGAAACTACCTTCGTTCAGATTCAAGGCCACCTCCTTCTCCCACAAGAGCCCTAGGCTCCACTGCCTCCTCCAGCCTGGGAAACAACCTCCTCTTCCTTCACAAACAACCCATTTCAACAGGCAGCAGCTGATGCTCGGCCACTTATTCGCATCCACCTCCAGCTGCTGGCTGATCACCCAGCAGAGGAGGTTAAGTGTCACTGGAGCTTAGCAGCAAGATTGGACCTGCCCTTCTCCAGCTGCATCCGTTGTGCTCTTGGGGCTGGGCCAGGCTCAAGACAGAGGATCTGATGGGGTGGAAAAGGAAATTCTGTGCATTCCTTATCCGTAGCCTACATGCCAAGAGAAATGCAGCGATGAGCAGCCAGACCGGAGCCCTCAGCTGGGGCTTCCTTCTAGCTGCAAAGCCTGCACTGCATTAAAAGCAACCTCACTGAGCTGGGTCCAGAGAAACCAGGCTGCTAGGGTGATGAAATCATCCCCACTCCAGCATTAGTGCAACAGGTGAAAGAGTAGGAGGAGCATAAATCCCGGGATACACCCTCCAAAGACTGAGCTCTGGCTTAGGAAAAGCACCTGCCCTGAACTGCTCTAAGCATGAGACTTTAATTTGCTTTGACCTTTTTGTGTTCCTCCTTAGCCAGGCACAAAAATATCCTCCTCAGAAAAAATTCTGCCTGGAAATGATGGTCTTTTTCTTTTTCCCCCATGTCCTTGTCTTGCAGAAATATGCTGCTAGGAACAAGTGATCTGCCTGCTGGGGGTGGGGAAGCACGTTCTGCAGGGGGAATTCTCTCGGTGCTCATCCCAGCTACATCCTAACAAACACAACTGTAACAACACTCAAACACAACAGCAACGACACTCAAACACAACAGCAGGGAAATCCAACGTAAATGCAAAGTGACCTTGGTAATTAACAGTTGAAAAATCCAGCTTTTGGTTCCCTTCTCCCTCCTGCTGGTGCATTGTGAGGTTTGTACATGGAAATCTTCCATGAGCAGAGTCGTGGTGGCTAATCACAGCATCCTGACAAATGCTGGTGTGAGCAGTGTCCCTTCATTGCCCCATCTGCCTTAAGGGGTCTGGGAAGGACAGTTCTCCATCCTCACACAGCTTCAATATTTCATCCCTTAAAGCCCTGTGCAGTGTTCTGGGGTGCCTCACATTCAGGTGATGTCCCTTCAAGAACTGTGCACCCCAGTTAATTTTAATCCCCCAGCAGCTGTGAGGATGAAGACTATAAAGGACACATGAAGTGCATCACTGTTATAAGAAGTGCTGGAGAAGGGTCTGCCCAGTGTCCTTGCCTAAGGGTTCCTTAGAGTGCAATCAGACCTTTAAAACTTCCAGCAGGAGGGAGCTGGAGCCAACAATACTCATGCCACAGGTGAGAAGCCTCATCCTTCACAAGGTATAATCTGTCTTCCCACTCAGGACATTGGCCAGTACCACCATGACACCTCACCCACTCCACCCATGGCTGCTGACTTGGATGGGACATCAGCTCTGGCCCAGGACAGTTGGGAGAGAGCTCAGAGTCAGGTTTGAGTCCAGGTATTTCTGGCAGATCCACCTCTGATTCAGCAACAGCATTGGGTTTGGAGGCCTGGCTTTGGAAAGCTCACCAGCTCAGCTAAAATCACTAGGGACCAGAATAAATCTGAGGGGTGGTGCCAACAGCCAAAGTGAAACAAACTGCTCAGAGGACTCTTCCAGGAAGATGGTCAAGCTTTGTCCACACCAAGTTTTCTTCACCACAAAAGCAGTGCTTCTGCCATTGCTACCACTAGTTTCACTCCATTGCTTGTAGAACAGCTCCTGTCTCTGTACATCTGTTTCCTGTAAGGGTTTATAGCACTTCCATTTGCACCATTAATATGGCACTCGCTTCAAGCCACATGGCAGGTGCACAACCCAGATACACCCAGTGGTCACCTCCAGTTGCTGCTAGGAGTCATACCTTAGGAACGGTTTCAAGCTGAGATGACTCCAAGCTTGAGTAGGTCAGGCTGGGGGCATAGGTCCCATAAGAGAAACGGGTGACAGATCAGTGGAGAATCCAAGTGTGCAGGAGGTGGTTGGTAGGGACGTCACAGAGGACCCTTTGTCCATCCAAGGGCTTAGTTAACAGCTGTAGCTGCTGCCAGTAGCAGCCTACTTCATAATTCATGCTGGCTAAATGGCTTTTGGGGTTTAAACTTGTTCGCTCCAATGCCTCTTTCAGCCAGACATGATCCTCTCATCAACCTGCCTAAAACATCTCAAAGCTGTCTCCTACAAACTGAAGTTAGTCTCCCTTCAGTGCTGATTTCTGCTGAAGCACTACTCAAGTCTTGTCCCTCCAGCCTGAATGGCCAATGTCTGGGATAAGTACCAGCAACAACTTGTGCGCCACAGGCAGAGCAGAAACCTCCCCAGGACACCTGTGGGTGCAGGAGACAGAGCTCCTGCTGGGCTGGCACAGGGTTTCAAGGGCAAGGGACAAGCTTTTCTTCCACATTTCTTCCCAGGGAATGGTTGTGACCAAGGAACAGCCTGGCAGCACATGTGCTGAGGGTAAACAACTGTGCTCCCTTTAGCGCAGTGCAAGCAGGGCTGCTATAGGAAGGACCAAACTCTGCCTCCTAAAAAGGTTTCTCCAGCCCTGTGTCCTCTGGTCCTGTTCCTTTGACCTTGCCTTTCTGCCATGGACACATACCACACATTTTTCAAAGAGCAACCAGCAAAATGAGACATTTCATCTGCATCTGATCCTCCCTGGGAGAGACGAGAACAAAAACTCCTAATGCACCTTAATCCCATTACCAGAGCTCTGCTGAAAGATGCTTGATATTTGGGACCACTTGCAAGGGCCAGGAAAGACTATGAAGGAAAGTCTTCTGAGGGCTCCCACATCCCACCCCAGCAGTGGCTGCCTAGCAGTGAAGCAATTCTCAAATGTCATTGGTCCAGCACAAATCAATCCATGGCAAGGCTGGTTTGTGATCACAAAGCACCACCACGGCTCAGACTCCATGACACACCTGTGTGACGTGGCAAAGCAGGCAGGGAGGTGGCCCAGTGGTTTGGGTGATGCAAATGCACACTGTAGAGTCAAATCCCCTCCTCATCTGCAACCCTTGTGTCTCCATCTCAGCAAAAAAAGCTACAATGAGACAACCTGCATCCATGGCACCTCCAGGAGCCACTTCTTCAGGGGAGAAGAAACCCTCTAGAAAACAGGATGAAATAGAACTAAGCCCAGTGTAGCTGAAGGGTGACACCTCCAAGGGGAGGAAGGGAGAGTGGAGCAGCAATTTCCATCCTGGGGCTGGGGCAGGTGGCAGCAGCAGCCGCAGGGCTGTGTACAGACTTGTCCTCATTTTTGTCCTTTGACCCTCTGCCCCCCTCAGCAGCTGAGCCTTGTTTACTGGCATTTTGGCAGCCCATCTCCTGTTTCCATTAACCCTCAGAGGATAGAGGAAAGGGTGTGTAATGCTGGGTGGTTTGGTGCTCTGCAGTGTGAGCTGCTCTCAGGCAACACCATGGGGAGAGGCTGAGCCAGTATTCATTGATGGGGGGAAGCATGGAGACAGCAACCTGACGTGGGCTTGCTGCTTTGCCTGCTACACAGCACACTGGGAGGGACAGGGAATTGGTAATGACTCTGGAGTCACCAGCTTTGCCTTCAGTGTTGCACATCTTGGGGAGAGCTTTCACTGTTGTGATGATTAGACAGAGGGTGTCAAAAGCAGCCCCACTCTGCCTTCAGGCTGTGTTTATTCAGCACAGAGATGAGACATTTTCAGCATTCCTCCATCAAGTCTGACCTTGTAAGAGGATAAAATCCAAAGGACCTGTCCCCCTCCTGCAAATGACACCACAAAGACTTCAGTGCTCCTGGATAACTGTGCCCCATGGGTTAAACCCAAGAGTTTAACATAAAAACAAAGGGGAAATATTGTCCTGCTGACAGTCAGAGCCACTGAATCCAACTGATCTGAGCCACATCTGGCTAAACAGATCAGAGATGAATGATAACTGCTACAGGCAAGAAGGCACATCTCCCGTGCTCCTTGCTGCTTCTGATAACACTGCAGTTACTACAGCATGGCTGCTACCCCAGCTCAGGGTTATTTGTGAGGCCAGTCCTGGGACAACCCTGAGCCAGAGTGGTGCTGCACCATGAACGCCCAAATAAACCCTGCTCCAGGGGGCCTGCAGCTAGGAAAAGCCTTCCCAAGTCCTCACATTTTCAATCCATAGCTTTCAATCCATGAGCTCTGCTTACCTGCAAGATCATCAGGTTTCAGAGATATTTATATTTATGGGGTTTGTCTTTTCCCTTTTCCTTTTTCTTGGTGGAATCTATTGTTAGCCACAAAGAAGAGATTCCATCTTTGCAACACTGCCAACTGCAAGCCATCAGCCCTCGGTCTGGAGAAACCCCATTAACCATTTCACAAGATACATGCTGAGCCTAGTGACAAGCTGCCATATGGTTGTTCAGGATGGACAGACAGACAGACTGCCTCTCCTTCTACTCTGCAAGTGTTTCAGTCCAGCTGCAGTCAGTCAGCCTGGCTTAGCTGCAGGTGTATTTGTCATACAGGGACCTGAAGGATAGTGAAGGGCACAGATTCATCATTATTCCTGCGAGTGCAAGTTCAGCCTCCCCACCCCGTGCCTGGGGATTACCAAACACCACGAAGAACAAACCGAGGATTAAAAGGACCCCTCGGTCCCTGCAGTGTCCTGCTTTGCCGCTGGCCCTGGGGACTGCGTGCTGCCCTTCTCTTTGTCTGTGATCTAGACTTGGGCAGGTGGTGAGTCGCTCGCTGGACCAGAGAGCAGCCTTCCCTGCAGCCCCGCAAGCGTCAGGCTGCTGATGAATATCCATCTAATTGGAATTAGGGATTCTGCAGCCCAGCCCTCCAAGTGGAGAAATTAGCTAGTTTATTCCAATAAAGATGCTAATATGGGGAGCTTTGTGAAGGGCGAGAAATTCCCATTGTCATTCAGAAGCAATTTGTAGCGGATTTGAAGCCTTTGTAAAGGTGATGTGCTGGTGGCTGGGTTTGTATAATACCCGTGCCCGAAATTCACAGCTGAGCATTCTTCCCCTCCATATGCTTCAGTGCTGCCCAATTTGTATTCCCCGGGTGAGGAGGCGCTGGAGCGGAGCGGAGGCTCGGAGCGAGTCGCCGGCAGCAGCGAGGGGAGAGCGACTGGTCCCGAGGGTGGGGGACATCCCAGACGGGCATGGTAGGGGCTCCACGCTGGCCTGATGGGGATGCCAGGCTAAACTCTCTGCTGGGCTGGGCAGCAAACGAACCGAAATGAGCTTCTTTGGGGGAGGAGGGTCTTAGAATGCCTTCAGCCAGCGGAATTCAACATTTATAGAATCATAGAATCGGCAGGGTTGGAAGGGACCTCAAGGATCCTCCAGTTCCACCCCCACTGCCAGGGGCAGGGACCCCTCACACTACATCAGGTTGTTCACAGCCACATCCAGCCTGGCCTTAAAAGCCTCCAGGGATGAGGCTTCCACCACCTCCCTGGGCAACGCTTCTCTGGGGTCTTCATGCCATTTTGCTGGCATTGAACCCCTCCATGCAGCTCTGTTGGTTTGTGGAGCTCCCACCTCCCATACTCTTTATTTTTAGAGGTCAATCATCAGCCCTGGATGTGGCTGAGACTGAAGTCTCCAGAACACCACCAAAATCCTTAACTGAATTTTCCAATTTAATTTCCCTCCAGTGCTCCCTCCTCAGGCTTAGCCTTCTAATCTGAAGACTACACAGGCTGGTGGCTTATGTGAGGCACCTGAATTGTCTAGGGAGGCTTTGGTTCTCCAAGCTGCTTGGCAGGTGATGTTTTACTGACCTCCTGGCCGGCACTGCCTCTAACACACCGGGTCCCTGCAGCAAACCTTAGCAGCATTTCAGGAATGAAGCACTTTTGCAAACTGCAGCCT
Source organism: Dryobates pubescens (assembly GCF_014839835.1). Classification (NCBI taxonomy): domain Eukaryota; kingdom Metazoa; phylum Chordata; class Aves; order Piciformes; family Picidae; genus Dryobates; species Dryobates pubescens. Next base: position 3,345,588 of record NC_071628.1, read on the forward strand.
AAATTCACATAAACCCCAAATGCCTCCCTAAGCTGCTCTTTGCAGATTGCTCTAGGAGATATAATGATAGCAAAATGTTTCTCTAACAGCTGCCTGGAAATGGAGGCAGAAATCTGTACCACGGAGAGGGACTATTTTTGCAGAGGGGGGCATCCTCTGGCACTGACCTTATATCCTTTGCTCTTTCCATCTCGTGATGCAGAGCTGAGGAATGAATCACAGAATGACAGCAGAAGCCATGAGCAGCTGGAGCTGCTCCCCCAGAAGCCCAGATGCACTTGACTCCTGTCCATCTCTCTGTCTCTGTAGCCTTATCTGTGCGAAGCCTGGCACCGAACTCAATGTTTGCTGCGGACTGCACTGAGTCCATGGAGCCTGTGTAACTGACAGGGCCTGCTCTGCTATAAATGTCATGCCAGGGCCCCCACTCAGGCAGGTATTTCAGCTTGTGCCTAAATTTAAACGTGAGATGGCTCTGCTGAACCCAAGGGACCGCTCCCATGCCTGCTGCAAATACCTTGAGGTCAGATGGCTTAGGAGCACAGGCGAGGGAGGAGGAATATTTCCATCTGCTCAGGATCATGCTTTTGCCCACAAGCCCTGGCCCCACTCAGAAAAGGACACAGCTGACCAGGTCAGAGTCCATAAATGCTCACTCTTAGCCATGGTGAGAAGGACTCCTTGGCTGTGCAGCTGCTGATGGGCTGGTTCCCGGAGATGTGAAGCTCAACAGCCATTTCCACAGCATCTTTGCCAGACCTTCACATTTTTCACCAGGGACTCTGGCAGACAAGCAACGTGCCCACACAAGCTTTCCAGCAGCACTGAACTCCTGGTGTGGCAGAATTACAAATTCTCTGTTGAACCAAGGCTTAACTATTAGGTTTTTTCCTAACAATACCTGGCAGCAGAGGGGACTTCTGGTGTTTCTCATCAGCCATGCTGTGCATCCACTGCTCAGGCTGCAGTTGAACTGATCTCAGGTTTTCATGCTTCAAGCAAGCATCAATTTGAGAGATAGAAGAATATTAATAAATGGCTGAATGGGATAAAAGGAGCCTTGGTCCCCAGCCAGGGCAGCTGATGCATCTATGAGATTTTGCTTGGCTGTGCAGCCTGGCTTGCCATGGGTCTCTTGTGTGACCAGAGCACAGATGAGGATCATACAGAGTAGAGCAGTCTTGGCTGAGCTCAACTTTGTGCTCTGAAACAAGCTAAATTCAGCTCTAAAGCCCCTTGAGCAGGGATTATAGAATCTGTTTGTGATCACTATGCACTACATAGCTGTAACTGTAGACTTCTTATCTCATTTGCAATGTTGATATGAACTTTAATGAAAACAAGGGAGGGGGGGAATTGTTTCTCAGACATTTTGGCCAACTCTGAAGCAATGCTTTGCATTATCTCCCCTGAAAGAATAGCTCTATTAGAACAATAGATTTGTTTTGTTTGGGGCTGGTTTTTTTTAACCTCTTGAAAAAATGGAGTGAAGATAGTATTTTATTTTTGGTTTCCAGTTGGCTTCATTTCCTACATGGGGAGCTGGTTTTGCCAGTCCTTAATCGGGATGGAGCCATGGCACCTTCCCCCCAAATTCCACAGGGAAAGAAGCAGGGAGGAACCAATTTCACTGAAATGTCCCAAAGAGGTCAGGCCCAAGCCATGGAAAAGTATAAAGATCAGAACAGAGACCAAACAGCACATGCTGGCAGCACCTCCACACTGGAGTGTTCACAGAGGGGGGGAAGGAAAGGCTACCTGCTCCAGGCAGCAAACATGCAGCCTTGCAGTCCACCCTGCATGGGTTCACTGCCTGGCTCCAGGCTCCAGGCATCCACCTTCTCCCCATTGTGAAGAAACTCCACACAGAGCTAAATGCACCCAAAATCTGCAGGCTCTGTCACTTGCCTGGGGGTCAGGTCTCACAGTCCTCTGTGGGTAACGTTGTGTAGATGTGAGCAGCCTTGTGGCACTGGAAGGACAAACACTCCTCTGCTCCCCAGCCCTTCCTCTCCTCGGTTCCTCACGCTTCAGCTTTGCAGTTTAGGCTCCTGGGGATTCTGTTTTGGTTTAGCCCATGATGCACTGAATGCAGGAAAGGGGCTGAAGGGAAAAGATGTCCTTCCCCAGGCACAGGGTCCCTACGAGGCATTTCCTAGTGCCACCCTCAGCCCTACCAAGGCAGCTGGGCTGTCACCTCCTGAATGATGCCATTGTTCCTGCCTCCAAAATAAAACAGGCACAGGAGGCGTTTCCACCCAAAGAAAGCCAGTTTCCACTGGTGACTTCTCCCTGCTTGCTTGAGAATCCTCCCTGCCTTTCAGGGCCCCTGTAGCTTTCCTTTGTGCCTCTCCCAGGATGAAAAGAGGTAGTCATTGATTGTATTAATAATTCAGAGCCTAATCTCACGGACGGGTGTTCGCGGCCCGTGAGGTGGCAATCTTTCATCTCGAGATCAGGATCAGCCCTATCTTTTGGAGGTCAAGGAAGATGGCTGCAGTGTGGACAATGCCTTCAAAATAATAGTTTAGGCAACTCTCATGCATGAGTGAGGATGGCAAATGCAAAGCTTGTGAGTCTCATCCTCTCCTCTGGCCCTGCAAAGGTTGTGATGGCCACAAACCCTTGAAGATTACTTCCACCAGCTTCAGGGAGCTGTGGAGTGGTCTCTGCCACATGCCCCAACAACATTCCCCAGGTCACTGAACCCTCCTGCCCCTCAGGACAGCCACCTGCCTACTGTTGCACTACCAACCCCTCTTCTCCCATGGCCAAGCTCCTCCTTTAACTGCCTACTCAACTGTGTTGTCTTACTCATTTCTGGAAGGACAAAGTGTGCTGGCACGACTTGCTTGGTTTGGTTTGTGGCCAAACTGGTCCCTGTGCAGGGAGAGGAGCAGATTCACCTTTGGTATAAGTAGGTGAAGCTGGTCACAGGCTCTAAATTGAGGATTCCCAGGATGGGCAAAGGTAAATCTGAATATTTTGGATGTAATTTTCCCCTGGCTGTACTTAACGCACCAGGAGAAAATTCACACCGCTGCTCTTTGGAGCCTAGCTAAAAGTCCATTCTCCATAGTGTCCTCCTCTTCTCCCACGACCAGCTGTTATCTGTCTGCTTCATCTACACCTGTGTCCTGGCAGCTTGGGTGTTGCTCTCAGCCCCAAGGGCACAGCTCAGGCAGCAGGGTGCCCATGGATGGGCTACACCGACACCCGTGCTCTGCACCTCGCCGGGGGTTTAAGGCGGAAATGGCAGGTCGAAGGCATGCACCTTGTACCTGGAACTGAAGGTGCCAACTCCTGCTGCAATGCCAAAGATTAACGGCGTGCTGATAAGAGCTGGGGAAGTGGCCGGCGGAGACTTCTGAGAGCTGCCTGTAAGTGCCGGCTGCGCTGTGCTGGGAGCCTCCCGCTCCGGGGCTGCCGGCTCCCAGCAGGAACCCGGCTCGGCACCAATTTGCTGCTGCCACGATGCTCTGCTGCTGTCACCAAGGCACTTCCAGCGCCCTGTGCATTAGCATTTCTGCTCTCTTGTGCTTTGTCTTCTCGGGGGAGCACTTCCACGGGGCAGCCACAGACGATGTGCTTGTGGAGGCAGTCCCCCTTCCCCGAACAGTGGCGGCACAGACCCCAAGCGCTCGGATTAGTAACGCTCCGGTGTGTGGCATTTCACAGCCTGGGACTCCGGCCCGACCCACTGTGCACACCTGCAGGAAGGCCTGGGCTTGCCATCCCTTCTCCCCCCTCCTCCTCTTTGTCTACTGCCTTCACTCGGCTCCTCTGAACAAGCAGTTTACCTTCTCTCAGGCAGGGCCTGTGCCTGGTTTCCTGTCTGTGCAGCATCCCAGGCCTGACAGAAGCAGCTCTGTCTGTACTACAGTGTCCAGACACCACAGTATCCAGAACTGTGAACTGATTTGCAAATAATTATTATGGAAGGAAGCCCTGCCTTCCAGAGCTGATAACTTCTCTGGTATACATCAACCTTGCCCCAGCCTTTTCTCTGTTCTGGCTTTAACAATTCATCCCCCAGCACGCTGCTCCTTTGTCAGGACTGTACACCCGTAGTACCCACATTTAAGAGCAGGACCTCTTTGATGGCAGGGTTTCTGTAGCAGGGCTGTTTAGATTTGTTGTGATTAAATCACAACCATTTTCTAATTTGTACCTAACACACACTCAAATCCCTCCTTAAGCCCGAGATGTGCAGGCACATTCTGTCTTTGCTGCTGACTTAATCAAGCAGCAGAGCTGCTCTGTGCTCTCTGCAATTGTCTCTTGCACAGGAGAAAGAGAGAGAGGGGGAAAAAAAGAAGGGCAAGGAAGAAAGAAACACTTTGCAAAGGGCTGCTATTATCCACGCACTACGGCGACAGCATATTTAGTGTGTTTGTGGCTCTGGGGCTGCAGTAATTAATTGTGTGTCTGACACTAGCTGGCACAGCCTTGCACCCAGCAGAAAAGCAGGCACCCCAGTACCCATGGATGCCAAAATCAGATCCCCTCCCCCAGGCCCCTGTGGGAAATGGGTGCTCCCCCCAGGTTTGCTGGGGGGAGGCTGGGAGGGAAGGTTGCCCCACTGCCGAATGCCAGGCAATGATGGGTGTGGGGATGGCTACAATGAGGGGCTGTTAGGGCAGCCTGGGGGTCACCATCCCTTCCCCACAGCCTGGGTCCTCTTTCCTCTCCCTGCCCCTGTCCTCACTGCAATTGCCCATCAAGAGCAAGATGCTGTCAGCACCCACACATGCCTCAGTCGCTGGAAAGGGGGTGTCACCCCAAACCCCTCTTCTCCACCATACCCTCCTGCTGCAGGTGGAGCATCTGGGAGGGAGTGTACCCTGCAAGCTCCCCTCCACCTTCCACCTCCCCCAGCCCTGGCTTCCTGCACAGGGAAAAGGGGTGCTGAGGGTGGAGAGTAGGGGGGGGGGGGGGGAAGGGGGGGGATTGCAGCCAGGACACCCCCCCAGCTCCCCCTCCGCCTGGCCGGGGGCTGCGCCTGCCCTCCCCTCCGCCGCTGCCTGCTAACGCCGCTGCTCAGCGTGTGCAGAGGGAAGGAGGGAGGGGGGAAGGAGCGAGGGAGGGGACCTCCCTATCTGGCTCTATCTCCTCCGCTGCCTCTCACATGCTCCGGGGAGGGCGATGCGGCTCCCCGCGTCCCGCTGAGTGAGGCCGCGCTGCACCGCGCCGGGGCTGCCCAGCGCAGGGCAGGGGGGGCTGCCTGCGCCCTGCGGTCAGCCTTCCCTCCCCCCCCTTCCCCCCACCCCCGCCTCGGCTGTCTTTGGTGGGTTTTTTTACCGGTTTATTTTATTTTATCTAGTTTGATTTTATTTAGTTTTATTTGATTCGGATTTATTTGATTTGGTTTTATCTTTGTTTTATTTACCCCACCTGGAAAAAAAAAAAAAGAGAGAGAGAAAAACCCCACAACAACAAAGCTGCCGCTCCCCGCACCGACCCCCGCGGCGGGCTGGAGAGGCTGATGCGGCCGCTAAGGTAAGCGGCGGTGGGGGGCTGCGCGGGCCCCCCCCGGCTCCCTGCATGGCCCTTCCTCCGCGGGACCTGTTGAGGCTGTCGCTATCGGACCCCGGCTGCCTCCTCCCTCCCTCCCACCCGAGCCCTTCCGATAAGAACCCTCGATTATTCCTTCCCATGTTCTCTGCCCAGCTCGCTCCCTCTGTCCGGCTTGACACCAGCCTGGCGTGCATGCGGGTGTTCATTTACTCTCCCTTCGGGTGGCCGCCACTCAAAATGCGCCCTGCTGGGCCAAGTCAGTCTGATAATTCCTTGCAGCCCAGGGATGAGAACTGGCAGTACCCTCCCCCGTTATTTGCCCCTTCCCGTTGGGTAGCTCATCACGGGGCTGGTCGCGCTTATCGAGATCGGAGCGCTTCGTTTGCAGACACAAAGCTTCCCCATCCCTCCCGCTGGGTTGCGAAGCGCTGGGGTGTAGGCAAGCTCCGAGGGAAAGAAGGGGGTGACAGCTGGACAGATGTGGGGCATTGGCAGGGATGGCCACATCTGTGTGCAGGGAGAGGACGGGTCGCTGCAGCATGGCTGGCCGAGGGAAGACTTTGCTGCTGGTAGACAGAGGCCATCAGTGAATAGCCCATAACCTCCAGCCAGAAGTCGGGGAGGGGGGCAAATACAGCCCCCAGCTCAGAACATTGCAGAGGCACCAGGCAGAGGGGCCCCCTGTTGAGGCTTGCTTCCACTCTTGGGACCTGCACGCTGCCCTCCCTAAACATTCTATAGGTTTAAGGAAGCCGGGCTGTGTTTGCAAGACAGGTGCTTTGTGTTGTGGTGTGGTTGCAAGGCAGGAGATGAAAGTTTGGTGTTGTTTTGATGTGATTCTTGATTGCTGCCTGTTGGAGTAATTGCATCGCAATTGCTCAGAGGTAGAATCAATTTCCCCAAATTGAGATTTTAATGGGCGCTCGCAAGCTGCTGTTATGTCATGTGGTTACAGGCGGCGTTGGATTGCATTTATTTTATAAACTGGATACTTTTGCAGACGGTGCAGGGATAACAGCACCACCCAGTGGGGCCCAGCCCGGCCCCAAGCCCAGCTCCAGCCTAGCAACCCCAGCCCAGCCCAGTCCTAGCCCAGCTCCAGCCCCAGCCCTAGTTCCAGCCCCAGCTCCCGCCCAAACTCGCCCCAGCTCTGCCCCAAATCCAGCCCTGAGTGGGACACATGCCCAAGACAACTCTACAGAAATACCTGGTTTATTTATTGAAATACCTATAGAGATGCTGGATTAAGATTGTTGGGTGGTTTAGGTGTTCTTTCTTTTTTTTCCCATGAGAAGGAATCTCTCAGATGTTCAGGAAAAACTTTTCCATGAGCTGCTGACGCTGTCACTTAGTGTTTCATGACTGAAACCCCAGGAGAGGTGTCCTGCAGCGAGTTACATTTCTGGCCACTACTGTCAGGAGTTGACAGAAGAGGACCTGGGAAAGGTGGTTGGGTTTCACAGTTGGTTTTTTCCATAGGGTGTTTCAAACATCCCATTCTCAAAGGGCTGAAGATGTAGATCTACAAACACTTGATGCCATCTGCCACCTTCAGATGAGGTCCAGGAGATGTCCTTAGCTGACCTGTAGGTTAGAGGGGGGGGGGGGGTGTGGGGGTGGAATTGGGGAGCTGTGCTTGCACTTTCTCCAGATACCAGTAGCTTTTAAAAGCAGGAGAGGAAGACTGTCCCATTGCACAGACTTGTTTCTGTCTCTGCTGATGAACACCCAAGTTCTCTGCAGCTCTGTGCTGTTCACTTTTTGGCAGTTCAGACTTATCCATCTTCTCTGCTGAGCTGACATTTGGCCATTTGAACTTGCTCTTGGGCACCTCCCAGCACACTGCATTTTTATTTCCTTTTAGAAGGCAGCCCAGATGTGAAGAAGATACACTACAGAGATACTGCTTGATATTTACCCCAACCAGGAGACTGGGCCAGGAAGACCAGCTCCCTGCAGAGAACTAAATATACAGATGGTGAATTCCAGCCAGCCCTCCAAACACTGCCGAACAAGGGATGGTTACAGGCTCCCATGTGTAGGAGTCAGGCCTCACCCCACAGGGCTTTGCTAGCAAGGGAGAGGGAGAGACACGAATGAATGCCCCCAGTCAAAAAAGTCTTATTTGCCTGCAAATATCCCTGCTTGTTTTGCTTTCTGTCATGGGTGAGACTGGAAGTTTTCCACCAGCCCATCTTTCCCTGGTCCAGCCTGGCTGGGTATGAGCATTAAGAGGTGACTTTTATGGCTGTGAGCATGGAGCAGGCACTCTGAACAGAGAGCCCACAGCAAGTGACTTCAGCTGGGGCTGCTCTGAGTTAATCTGTGGGTGCAAAGATGCAAGTCAACAAAGCATTGGTTTATGTATCGGTGTGACAAAGCTGTATTTTGTTCCACTTTCAACCCTCTGGCCTCTTGTACCAGACTGGTGTGTCTGATGTTCACAGGGGCAGCTGTGGGGAGGCAGATTAGCTGCACCAGCAGATTCTTCTCTGCTCTTTGCCACACAGAAGTGAGTTGGTTCCCAAAGCCCAGCTCCATGCCATCTCCTCTGCCTGTCCCATTAGTGTGAAAGTTCAGAGCAGGGCACTAGTAAGACCTTGGGGGACACTTCTCCTGTCAACTGCTCCACCAGGCGTTCTACTGCAAGGCAACAGGTTAGGAGGAAAGGTTTAGCTGCATATTTGGCATCTTCAAGGTGCATAGCTCAGGGGGAGCATCTCCTTGGGCTGTCAGCCAGGAAAACTGTAAAATGATTTTAAAAAGCCTAAATTATGAGGAAAAGGAAGGTTTTTAAAGTGAGCTGCAGCATTTTGCAGTATTGCAAACATCAGAGGTGTGGCTGTCACTGCAGAAAGATGAATTGGGTTTGGGGTTTTTTTTGTTGCTTCTTGTTCAGGGTTTTTTTTCTTTAGACTTTTCCAGAGCACAGGTGTTTGGTTTTACTTCCACAAGCATTTTGGGATCAGTTGTCCAGCCTCCTCAGAAAACAGCTGGGGGGTTTCCACTACAAACGTAGTTTCTTCCCCCTTTAGTGAGCAGTTTGGTTTTTGCTGCTCACCCCAACCCTGCCGTTGCAGAACATTTCAGCATTGGATTCCTTCACGAGTGATTCCATCTTATCCCAGCCAGGCCACAGGCAGCGTTCACTGAACACCTTGTCCCAAGGCAGAGCAGGCAAAGGCATGTGCTGAAGCTATGTGGAGAGAGCTGTGTGAAGAGTGGCCACGCAGAAAGTTCATGGGAGAGTCAGGAGCAGCCCAGGAGCCCTGACATCCGTTCCTCTAACTGCTAGTTCCAGTGCCCATGTTTACTATTTTCACCATATAATTACAGGTAGTGAATAATTCCATTAGGAAGGCCGTAAGGGGAAGGATCATCTGTAAACCTTAGGGCTCAAATTAGACACGCTCATTCAGCCCCATCGAAGCCCACAGCCATGCATGGCATGACGCAGGGCAGAGGGAAGTTCAGATGAGTGATCCCAGCTGAGTTTCCCCTGGGAACTGGGAATCTTCCCGCTTGTCCTGCAGATACCCCCGAGAAGGCTGTCGGCTAACCCCGGCCGTGATTTGCACGCCGTGCCTCTGTAACGACACCCAGCACAAGAATTAACGTGTGTGTGACCAGGGAGGCGCCTTTGCCCCCGGAGCGGGGCCGCTGCAGCCCGGGCTCCGCTGTGCCTCGGAGGTGTTTGCATTTTAGCGGTGGGTGGTTTCCCGCACGCTGTTTGCAGAGAGCGGCGGGCTCGGCGCTGCCGAAACGGGGAGCCCCCAGCTGGCCTTGGAGAAGGGAAAGAAGCTGGGGGAAACATGGTCACTCTGTGTTTGCAAGCCTAGACAGCCCCACCGAGCAAGGCAGCGATCCGGATTTCACACAGCCTGCGATTCGAGCAAGCCGTTTAAAGCCTTTGATTCGGCTAATGAGAAAAGGTGAAGGTTCTTTGAAAAACGTGGAAGGAGGAGCAGGATTTCAGAATCACACCTTATTTGGGGCCTTTTCCTGCTCTGCAGTTACGCTTTGGACACATCTGTTGTTTTCTCCAGCGAAATCCGCTGCTTTGATCGGTGCCAAGAACAGCAATCCCATTTGCAATGCATGATGCAGCTGAGCAAAAGCAAGGAGAAATTTGTCCAAACTGGAGCCAGGGGCATCAGGCTCTTGCTTTATGGCAGTGCAGTTTTCCCTACAGCAAAGGCAGAAGCTTCAGCAAGGGTCTCGTTCGAAAAAGAATGCTTCAAAAGTGGATTCCAGTCCTGTTGTTGCCCTGTGTCAGCTTGCCGCAAAAGGGCAATACCAAAGTGGTACTTCAGGTCGAAAGCACCAAAGCAGCCTCGCTGCAGCTATTTAGCAGCTGGATTTTAAAAGTTCCTAATTCAGATGGTATTTTTTGGGTTAAAGATAAGTACATCATGCTCTATCTCACCAGCCAGGATAGCAGCAGAAGTGGTGCTTTTCAGACTGAACTAAAAGCTAAAGCTGCATTGCAACAAACAGCACACAGTGCGAGCAAGAGGAAGGGACTTGGGGTTCTGAAATGCCATCCCCTGGATCTTTGTCCCCTGCCTGGGCTCTCCCCAGCGCGTGGACCCTCTCCCTCCCACCCCCACCTTCCCCCTAGGCTCCTTCCAGCTTCCCCAGGCCCCTTGCAGCTCCAGCTGCCTACACATCCCATCAGCAGGCATTTCTTCTTGGGTGGTAACAGCAGCTGGCAGGGTTTGGACATATTTGCCCCTGTTTGACATCCCCCACAAAGAGGTGCTTCGAGTAGGCGTTCCTCCCACACTGCCTTAGCTACAGGTCTGGATCCGGCCTGCCAGCTTTCATCTTCTGCCCAGCTCAGCCCGGTCTGGCAGCTCCTCTGCACACAGAGCTCCTTCTGACTTTAGTGGACATCACTTGCGTGCAGATGTAGGAAGATCAGGACCAAGACAGATCTCTGGTCAAGCAAGCAAGGCTTCAGGATTTTTGGATCCCATCTGGGTCCCAGATGGAAAAGTTACAGCATTTGAATTCCAGTTGCAGCCTGGATAAAGCCCCAGTGAAGCTCCTCCTTCATTTGGAGGCAAGGGGGCTCAGATCCTGAGAAGTGGCTAAGTGTTGTTAGATCCCTTCATAGATATTTACTCCTATCTCCTCTTCCTCACTTCACCTTCCATGGGAGATCTGTTGTAGCTGAATCACAGATTCAGTCTGCAGCAGAGGAGATGACAGGCTCTTCTTGGAAATGTCCAGCTACCATCATCACTCCAGAAAGCACCCTTATGGGTGATGGTGAGGCAGATGAGAAGGGGATTTCCAAGGACAACCAGAAGCAAAGTCAAGGAGGCCTGTACCAAGCTGCAGGAAGAAAGACCTGCTGCTGCTAGAGGGCATTTACAGAACTGGGAGAAGAACTGTGTACAACAACCAGCATCCTTTTACTCTTTGTGTAGGATGTCCAAGTGAAAAGGAGATGAAACATTAGGATGGCAGGGGGGCACTCAGTCGAAGGAGGGCTGATGCTCTGTAAAAGGGAAGTTAGAGCATATTCATTAAGCATATTACACCCACAGGCACTCTCATTCAGAAGTGAAGTTGTCTTAGTTTACTGTAGCTAAAACATCTTTTGTGTGAAATTTGTTAAGGGGATGCCTCCCTAACCCCTTTCTAGGGTGGAGCAGACCCATGGTGGGGCTGCAGATCCAGCCTGCCCGTTTCCTTATGCTGTGGCATCACAGGAGGTAGAGAAGAGCAGGATTCTGAAGCCCAGCAGGCAAATGTCTGTTCCAAGCTGCTGCTCTATCTACACGGTCAATGAGCAGAGAGAGCGCTCCGAGGACTGCCCTGAGGGCTGCCCAAAGTATCTCTAAGGGATACTTAAAAGTGTGATGCCAGGGCAATTGTACCAACACAATGGTGAGACATTCTCTCAGTGAAGCTGAAGACCCAGGTCTATACATGGGCTGGTGGTACAGACTAGGCTGTTGTAGTGGTCCTGAGAGAGCACAGTGCCCTCCCTCAGGCCTCAGTGGGCTGGCAGCTGGATTTGAGGAGCCTTGGCAGTTGTTCCCTTTATGAGAAGTGTCAATCGAATGATAAAGATGAATGACATTTGCTGTTTCTGAGTCACCAGGGTTTATTCTACCTCTGCCAGTGCCTGTGCAGGTGAATGACCTGGAAAGGTTGTGAAATCCTCACACCTACCAGGCAGCCAGGGCTGGAGTGGCATGGCAGAGCTCCTTGTGCAGAGAGGACCATACCTCAGTGGGCTGGGGGCTACAGCATGGCTCTCAATCCCTGCTCTGCCGAGCATCTCCTGCCTCAGTTTCCCCCCTCTGCCATACAATAGACTTTTTGCTCCAAATGGCTTCGTTTTGAGCAACTCCAAAGCACTCTTGTTAGGCACATGGGAGAGAAGCAGGGAGGGCATGCTCCCCAAGAGGTTATGAAGAAGCCCTTCTCCCGAATCGCAATGGAGCTACCATGCGTGACTGGGAGACACAACGCAAAATCCCAAGAGCCCTTCCCGCAGCCCACCCTGCGTGGGACCGCTCCTCTCTTGCCCACAAGGCACCGGAGGGTTTGGTGGCTCAACCCCCATCAGTAACACCCTCGCCCGGGTGTCCGAGGCTCTCCCTTGCCCGCTGCCCGCCATGGTCGCGGCGCTGGGCGGCCGCTCCCCGCCCCTTCCCCGCCGCCAGAGCAGCATGGCCGGGGAGGCGGGCGGAGGGGAGGAGGCGCAGGCAGAGGATGCCGGCATTGGAAGGCTGCCGGGATGATTGATGGTTTGGGCTGTTTTGTAATGGGAGGGGAAGGAGAGGAGGAGGCGGAGAAGAAGGAGAGAAAAAAAAGTCTGTGTAATCTTGCAGTGCGGGGGCCACCGGAGCGCGGAGCTGGGGCCGCCCGTCCCTGCGTCGCTCCGCGCAGCCATGTGGGGCTTTTAATTTTGGTTTTGGTTTGGGTTGGTTTTTTTTTTTCTTCTTCAATTCTTTCCTTCGATTCATTTATTTTTTTCCCTTTTGTTTGTGTGTTTTTCTGGTTGTTGTGTTGTTCGTGTTTTGGTTCGTTGTTTGGTTTGGTTTTTTTCCCTTCCTTTCTTCTTTTTTTTTTTTTTCCCATTTTTTTTCTTTTTTTTTTTTTTAAACTCTTCTTCCAGGGAGAGGATAGTGGTTAAAGCTCGAGCTGGATGGATGGGTATGGGGAGAGGGGCAGGATCCACAGCCCTGGGACTTTTCCAAATCCTCCCTGTCTTTCTCTGCATCTTCCCTTCAGGTAAGGAACAGCCTCTTTATTTTGAAGCGTTTTTCCTTGTATTTCTCGCAGCCCTTGGATAGCCGCCTCCGTTGCCCCTGTCTCTGGGCCTCTTTCTCTCTCCCTCTCTTCGCAGCAGTTTGCCACATGTTTAAAATACGCAAGCGGGGCTCAGATTTGGGGGTGCGTGTGCCCCCCCCCCCCCGCTTCCCAGCCCCTTTTCCCTAAGCAGTTACGGTGAGTGTTTTTCCTTGACCTCATCTTCTTTGTCTCCCCGCTGCCTCATCCCACAAGGAAGGAGGTGGTCGAAATCAAAGCAGTTCCCGGCGAAGGCTGTTTCTGACAGCGTCAGGCAGGTTGCGTTGTCCTCCCGTTCCCGGCTGTGCCTTGAAAGGAAGTGGGGGGGACGGGGAGGGACCCACACATGAACACCCCAGATGCCAGATTTCTGCCCTTGAATGCGCTGGGGGGGTCCCCGTTCCGAGCTCTCCAGTAAGGGAAAAGCCGGAGCGGTTGCGAAGGGGGTGAAGGGGGTCGTTGCTTTGTGATTTGGGATGATCGGGTGTCCGGGGGGGGCTCATGGCCGCGGGGAGCGTAGCCCCGGGGCTCACCTGGGGCGGGCAGCGCGGCGGAGGATGCGCGGGCGGCACGGAACGGGCACCCCCGATCCACACTGCACCTTCCCCGGCCTCGGGCGGGAGGTTTTGGGGGGGCTCAGCGCCATTATTTCGTTGGAAAACTTTCCCCGACCAGGCCCTGGGAGCTGTTGTGCTGTCCGAGGGCGGGATGGCAACCAAATGGTCCGGCAAAGCCTCGGCTCCCCCGGGCGAGCCCTTCCCCGCGCACCCCCGGCCGCTCGCACCTATGGCTGGGCTCGGCCTCCCCCCTCCCCATCCCCAGTTTGTTTGTATTGTGTCAGAAAAGGAGAGAATTTCAGAATTACAGCTGAAAACGCCATCTGTTTCCAATGAATCCCCCATAGTTTTTCACAATGTTTTTGGCAGATCTCTGCCTGCAAATTCCTTCAAGCCCTGAGTGCTTGTTTTTGTTGGGGGAGGGGAAACCCAGTCCACAGAGGCGGATTTGTTCCTTCCAAAACTCTCCAGTTTCTTTACCTCTTTTTTTTTTTTTTTAGCCTTTTTTTTTTTTTTATTTGCGAGGGGGGTTAAGAAAAAAAAAAAAGGAGAGCAAGGAGGAGAAAGAAAAGCCCTAGCGCTTAAACCTCCCTGTTCATCTTTTTAGTTCAGCACAGCTTTCCTCCTTTTCTTTTCTTTTTTAATGTATTAATTTTTTCATCGCCTCTGCCTTTCTTTTGCATAACCGTAGGTGAAGCAGTCTTGCACACACATGCAGCAAATAAATAAATAACTGCTTTATGCCCTTCCTCCCCCCCCCCCCCTTGCCCTCCCAGCCCTGCTGAAGGAAAGCGAAGCCTTTTCAGCACTACCCTTTAGCACTGAGGTGTCGCTCTGGACCCCACTTTTCCCAGGGGACTTCCCGGCAGGCTGGAGGTTGAACCCCTTTTTCCTTTTCTTTCTTAATTTCCCTGGGAACTCTGGAGCTGCTCCCATGTGTGTTGCTTAACGCCCTTTTCGGAGCGTTTTGAGTTGCAAAGCGTCGAGGCCGTGAGATTTACGGTGCAAGAAAGAACTTGATAGGAGATCTGGCTGCCTGCTTTGTTTGATTCTGCCTTCAGCAGTCAAATAAGGTGCAAAGAACTGGCAGAACGAGGCAATCCGGAGCCCGCGGGAGCGGGGCGCAGGCAGAGACGGTGCTCCCCGTGTGCAGGGGCTGGGAGCACGCCGGGGGCTTTCGGCAAAAGCTTTTTTGGGGTGGGAAGGTAGGAAAAAAGGGGGAGGGTTTATTCCCTGCCGTATCCTTTGCCCCTTTTTTTCCTGTGCTTCCTGGGAATTTGCGGGCTCCCAGCAGGTTCCCAGGCCTGAGGAAGCTTTGCCCCCCACTTGAGAGCCCTGAGCGAGCGGGGCTGCTGGAGGCTGCCCAAGTGGGTGCTCGGCGTGTCGGATCAGTGCCTCGCCGAGTCCTGCCCTATTTATTTATTTGCTTAAACTCCCCCCGACGCGCACACTCTGGGCTGGATTCCCGCTTGTGCCGCTCTCACACCAATGGCTTCACCCTGCCGCCTCCTGGGCGGCCCCCACCATCGAGCACTCTTGGGCTGGGAGCACTGGAGCGGGTCCCCTCCGTGTGGGTCAGGGTGACCACTGAGCGTGAGGCAGCTGGGGAAGGAGGTTTGAGCAGAGCAGGCCTCTGCTGACAGTTTCCCCAGCAGAAGTCTTGTGTCAAGTCCTAGTGTTGGATGCTCAAGGGTTCTCTGTCCTGGCTGGGACCCTGATTTCCTGGGGTGCTTGGCAGACAGTCCCTTGTGCCTCCCAGCACAGGCTGTGCTCAGTCGTCTTGCAAAAAAAATTCCTTTTGTACTCTCTTGTACTTTCAAAATCTGGCCGTGGATGTTTTGCTCCAGATGTCGGGCTTTGGTCTCTCCCTCATACTCCACTTCGCTTTGGCTTTGCTGTTTCAAAAGCAATTGGGATTTCCTGCCCTTGGTCCAGCTGGGCAATGCAGTTGGTTGCAGGAAAGGGTCCTTCCCTGCTCAAGGTGTACCGGACCGGTTGATAAATGGCTTTTGTCTCAGCGGCAGGGAGGGACGTGATTGCAGCATTAAGCTGAAATTGAGAAGGGGGGCTTAGAGGCTGTTAAAACAACATCTCCCCAGCGCCGTGAACGGGGAGCGGGGCTGGGGGCCGGGGAAGGTGGCGGCAGGGAGGGAGCGCGCCTGTGCGGGATGTTGTCGGGGCAGAGAAGAAGGGAGGGATTCAGATGTAAACCTGGGAATGTTCTGGCTTCCCTATTTTGTTGCTCACTTGGAGCCCTTCTCATACTTCAGCAGAAATTCTCTGCGTGGCCAGCAAGGCTCCGTTGTAGTGCTGGAAGACGATGCCTCGATTTAATGTAGATGTGTTGCTTTTTCCCCGTAGAAAATCCCAACATTCCTTTCCCTCGATTACTGGGAACAGGGGGATACTAATAGTGACTTTGGGGTAATTGTGGCCACGGCTGAGGTTTCCTTCTTTGTGGCCTGAACAGCTGTGCACATGAAAGTGCTCGCAGGGCTGGGCAGCCATAAAAACTTCCTAACCTGGGGGCTCTGCCGAGTCTCTGCACCAACCTGCTGTCCCCAGAGAGCTGTGCTGCAGCACTGGATCAGGCCCCAGCGACGACAAGTTTTGTGGTCTTTCTTCTGGCTCCCTGGTGGGTGCATCCCATAAAGTAACCCTAGGCTTTGGCAGAGCAGTTCATGGCCTGGGCAAGCCCCTCCTCAGCCCATCCATCAGTCTTTCAGGGGAGCCCACAGCTGAGCCCTGCAGCTCTCAAGGGATGACTGCTAATGGAACAGCAAGGAAGGGCTGTGCTTTTCCCAGGAATGATTGGACCAGATGATCCTTGTGATCCCTTTCAGCCTGATACTCTAATTCTGTGAAAGTCAAAGGCATGGGTTTGCTTCATGTGGGTGAATTTCATTGCATTTGATACACTTTTCCCATTGGAGTAGACACCAAACTTGGAATAAGGGAGAGTGTGGGAACCCAGGACCAAAAGAGCATTGGAGTCCCAAGTGGGTTGGAGGAGGCCACGGTGAACTGAAGGCTGCTGCAAGCCAGAAGTGGGAGTTTGAGGAGGATGGAGGATGTTTTGAGATGCAGCTGTGGTGGGACAAGACGAGGGAGTACCCTGGCCTTTTTCTGGCTGTCTGGGCAAATCCTGTCTGGATGGTGCAGATCCAGAGTGAGCTGTGCAGGCAGGGCCCTGAGCACAGCACCCAGAGTGCACTTGTAAGAGGAGAGCCTGTAAATGCCTTTAAAAAGCTTTGTCCCCTGCACTTGGTAACTGCTGGCATGAGAAGAAGAGGATATTTATTCCCTTGTCCATGAGCTCTCAAAATAACAGGGCGTTCGATTGTAGCCTCAAGATTGCTTTGCACTCAAGTGCAGCCCGGCTGAGTAAATCACTGCTTCACCAGCTGAAATTCCTGCAGCAAGGGGGAGAATTGAATTATGGCCAACTGCAAAACCAGATGCCATCCCCTTGATGAAGTCATCGGGCTCTTACTGCGGGAGAACAAGCTGGCTCCTACACACACGCAGCCCTCGTAGGCGCAGACTGAGCCTCTCTGTCTAACGGCCTGGCCCTGCTGTGTGGGGCAGCTGGAGACTGGCATCCCTGCAGATGCAGGAACAGTAAGTCCTTCAGGGTGGAGCCCCAGAAGAGCGTTGAGTCCCACTTTCCGCTGCAGGAGCATCCAGGGGAGTTTGGCCTTTTAGTTCCCAGCGAGCAGCGCTGTTCCTGCCTGTGCAGGGGTTTTATGGGTCAGGCAGGGAGCAAGCTTCACTTGAGCCTGAAGTATTTTCTCCTCCCTCAGTTTCCTCTCTTTCCTGGACAGCTGTTGACTTTGGTCTCCAAAGCCCTAGTAATGATCTATGGCATTCTGGTTTTCAGACAAGCTACCTTTTTTCCTTGCTGTGTGACACGCTCCAGCCAGCACTTTTTCTGAGATGACAAGGACGTGTGGCAGGACGTTCTAGGGTTGGATCCTGGCTCCAGGCTTTACCAGCCCACAGTGATCTGAGAGCATCAGTGTGCTGGGGATTAGAGGGTGGAGAGCTGGGGGTGGGGGTGGGTGGGTGGGGGTGTGTTTCAGTTAAAGTTACTTTTTTCTCTGAAAATTAATCCCTGAGCTCAGCAGGGGCTACCCATCAGATGCATTTAAAACTAAATAAACCTCTGAAGGTCTGTGAAGGAGGAACAGATTTTGTGGCTTCTATGGAGAACAAGCGCTGGGTGGGAGCCTAGCCTGCAGGAGGGCTTCCCCAGGGTCCCCAGAGTTCTCCGGGGCAGCTCCAGCACTAGTTGGGTGCCTGGTGGGCTCGTGGGGCTGCTGTTGGCCACCCCACGCCCTGCACGCCTCCGACGGAGCTGCTGCAGGTTTTTGGCAGGCCTTTAATTGTATAAATTTGCCTCATCCAGATTTATGTGCTCCGGGCTTTTCTCCATCTCCTCATTTCGTGTCTCATTTACCTCTGCGTTTGAAGGGTTGAAATTTCACAAGAGCACAGCGGGGATGATTATTCCTAGAGGGAATCCACACCTGTGAGCAGGAAAGCGTTTCCCTGCCAGCCCTGCCGCGGCCTGGGCGAGGGGGAGGAGGGCGAGGGACCCGCCGCTACACCTGGGGGGCCCCGGGCGCTGGTGGGTGGCAGCCCTGCCTTCAAAGGCACCCTGGGAAAACAGCTTCAGCGTGGGGAGAGTGATGCCTGCTGGAAACTTGAAATGCTCGGTGATGGGGGTGGCTGGCAGAGGTGGCCATGCATGGGTAAGGCTGCTTCAGAGGGAGGGCAGCATGGGTGGTGTGGGCTGCAGGAGGAAGTCGAGGGTGATGCTCGGTGCAGGAGGGTGACTCCAGCTCTCTTCCCGTTGGGCTTGTCTTGGGTGAAAGCCCTTACATCCTCGTCCGAAAAAGGGACCGCTCCCCTTGAGCTTTGCTGGCTCCGGAGGACTGTGGGTGAAAGTGGCTGGGTGCTCCCCAGCTGGAGGAGTCAGGTGTGCAGCTCCAGCGCCGCTCTCCAGCCCACAGCACGCCGTGGCGGGGAGCCAGCTTTGTTAGCGCCCTTCTGCAGATGGAGAAGCGGAGAAGATCACTTCCCTCCCTCCTTTTGTCCTCCATCCACCAGCTCAAGGTGGAGCAAAACCTGCATCCTCTGAACCATCTCTTGGAGCTGCTTCCTCCCAGCAAGATGAAAGCTCAACAGTTGCGGCAAAGGCAACCCTGCAACCCGAATCTCGGGACTGGAGTTTTAAGAGCAAAGTCTGCAGCGTTGCTGCTGCTGGTTCATCTTTGCAGCCCATCATGCCTTCTGAATTTCCCGGGATTTTTCCATTACTTCCCAGAGCAGCCTCAGCAGCCACTCCAGGCTGGGAACATCACGGTCGGTGGCCTCTCTGATGGTGTCTGCGCAGCCTTCTCCCTGCCTGGGGACGTGGAGGTGAGGCTGGAGGAGCAGTGCTGGCGGAGGGGGCTGGGGAGAGCCGCATTCATCCCCGCTAAGCATGCCGGGTCAGCGGTAAGCTGACTCTCCCAGCCAGAAGAGCTGACTAAGTGACAGGAACAATCAAGGGCTCCTTCGGCAGCATCCAGCGGTTCCTGCCGTAGCCGGTGAAGACACTGACTGTGCTCTTTTCCTGCCTCTGCTTGCCCCATGTCTCTGTGATGCCTGGGAAATAGAGACGGGGGGCTGTGAACTCGGTGCTGAGGACAAAAGGGAGTTGGCTGTGGCAGGTCCTCCGGATGCTTTTAGTGATTGACGCAGGTTGAAACGAGAAAACTCCATCTCTGCCCCTTTTTTTGGCTTGAAA
This sequence comes from Dryobates pubescens, assembly GCF_014839835.1. Classification (NCBI taxonomy): domain Eukaryota; kingdom Metazoa; phylum Chordata; class Aves; order Piciformes; family Picidae; genus Dryobates; species Dryobates pubescens. Next base: position 3,364,767 of record NC_071628.1, read on the forward strand.
GAACTGAAGAAAGCCTTGCTCCAGCATCCTCTTGAGCAGGACAAGGACTGGTTTTAAAGGCGCTGCGTGGATTGGGGGATGCTCTTAGCTACATCTCGGGTCACTCGATCAGCACGTCCTTCGCCTGGATTTAATGCATCTGCTGCTTTTGCCGGGAGAAACGAGCACAAACCCCAGGCTCTAGCGTGGAAGGTGGCCCCTCGGAGCCAGTCTCTCCATGCACGCCCTTGCAAAATATGAGCTCCAGCTCTTTAAGAGAGTCAGGTTTATTTTTCTTCTTCAGCTCCCTCCTCTCAGTCCTTCCCCCACTTCAGTGCAACTGAAACCTGATCTAATCCCTTTGCACATGGGTAATTTATTGGTCTATTGGGCTTTTCTTGATGGCAAATTGCATTGTCTTTCTTCCTGGGTTGAGGCTTTGGAGCAGTTTGCTGCATTCCTGCAGCTTTTTTCTCAGGGCTGATCTTTCACACCCCCTCTGAGCACAGTCAAATCAGTTTTATTGGGCCTCTTTGTTATGCAAACAAGGCAATAATAACCAGGCTATTATTCTGCAAGATTGTGCTTGATTAACAGTTCAAAGGAGGTCGCTGGAAGAGCCCGCCGCTGCCATCCCGCACAAATCCTTTCACCAAGCTTGGGTCAGGTGGCCCTTGGGTCTTCCTCACCCCACGGTGCCCTGTGGGGCTGCAGGAGGGCTGCCCCTGCCCATGACACCCCATCCATCAGGGCTGTGGACAGCACTGATGGGCTTGCTTCTCTCCCTGGTGTGATGAGGCGCCGCTTGATGTGTGTTGTAAAACACAATCACAGAATGGTTTGGGTTGGAAGGGACTTTTGAAGGTCATCTAGTTCCAGCCCACCTTCCACTGGACCAGGCTGCTCAAAGCCCTGTCCAGACTGTCCCTGAACACTTACAGGGAGGGGGCATCTAGCACCTCTGGGCAGCCTATTCTGGTGTTTCACCACCTGCATTGTAAAAAATAGTTGTTCTTTTTATCTGTCTGGTCTCCCAGCCCATGCAGGCATCAAGATGCGAGTCCAGCATGGCCAGACTTGCCCACTGGGGAAGTGCAAGAGGCTGGACACAGAGAGTCCAGACAGATGTCTTTCATCCCCTTTAGTTTTGTTTTGGATTCCTAAAGTCTTGCTGGAAGAGGTGTCATCAGCCAGGTTTTTAGAGAGCATTGTGATCTTTTTATACTTCTTTTTTCCTTAATTTTTTCCTTTTTTTTTAAGTCTCCTGTGGGGTGGTTTTGGTGCTGGTGGTGGCTGCTGTCTGCCCAGGAGCTGAGCAGCCCCCATCTTGCAGCTGGCAGATGTCGCTGGTCTTTAGCACCTCCGAGAACTGTGCCTTTCGTTACCGAGGTGTCAGCATAAATATGTTTATTTAGATTGCCTACATAAATACGTGTTTAGGAGCCTAAGCCTAGGTGCTCAGATCTGAGGCCAAAGGTAATTAGGCTTTACTGTGTTATCCAAAAAAGCCTTTGAGTGCATGTGTGGGGCTCGCACGCCGACACTTCAGTCCCATACATTCGGGAGGGCGCGGGGTGATGGATTTGCATCACGTGGGGGTGATGACATACTTTCCAACCCCTTAGTGACCAAGCAGTGAGCACTTGAAAATTAACAGATCTGGTTTACATGCACCCAAGAGTCTTAAAAGAACTGGCTTTTGTTTACTGAATACATTGGCTTTTGCTTACCTCAAGTACTGCGTCCAGTTCTGGTGTCCCCAGCGTTAGAAGGACACAGAGCTGTGGGAGTGAGTCCAGAGGAGGCCACAAAGATGACTCAAGGGATGCAACACCTCTGCTGTGAGGACAGGCTGAGGGAGCTGGGGGTGTTGAGCCTGGAAAAGAGAAGAGCCCAGGGGGACCTCAGAGCTGCCTTCCAATAGCTGGAGGGATCCTACAGGAAGGCTGCACAGTGAGGGTGTCAAGAGACAGGACGAGGAGGAACGGTTTGAATCTGAGGGAGAGCAAGGTTAGACTGGAGCTGAGGAAGAAGTTCTTCAGTAGGAGGGTGGTGAGACTCTGGAATAGGCTGCCCAGGGAGGCTGTGGCTGCCTCCTCCCTGGGGGTGTTCAAGGCCAGGTTGGCTGAGGCCTCGAGCAGCTGAGCCTCGTTGAGAGATGTCCCTGCCCATGGTGGGGAGGTTGGAGTAGATGATCTCTAAGGAGCCTTCCACCCTGAGCCATTCTAGGATTCAATGAAATTCATTCCCAGATTCTCTTTGCTGTAGAAGTTGGAGGAGAAGAGATGAATCGTTTTGGGTCTTCTTTGTGCTTGTTTACTGGAAAAGCATGATTTGCTGAACTGAAATCCAGGTGACCTGACCCCAGCTGAAAGGAAAATAGGGGGCAATGATAATTAAAGGGCTGTTAGTTGGATGTGTGTGTGTGTAATATGTTTGAACACTTAATTTAACAGTGTGCAATATAACACAGCAGTGACAATGATCTTAAAGGTCTTTTTCATCCAAAATGATTCTATGACAGGGGCAGAGCAGCAGGACCTCACTTGTGTCATACCCCAAGGCTCCTGAGCAAGTGAGAGCAGCAACCTGGGGTGGGTGGACCACAGGATGGTTGCTGGCTTGGAGGAGCAGTGCTTTGCAGACTGGGAGCTCTGGAAAAGGTCACAGCACATAGAATCATGGATTTGTTAGGGTTGGAAGGGATCTCAGGGATCATCTAGTTCCAACTCCCCTGCCATGGGCAGGGACACCTCACACTAGACCAGGTTGGTCAGAGCCATATCCAGCCTGGCCTTAAACACCTCCTTGGTGCCCGCTGTGGTGCGGTGTGGCAGGGAAGGAGGTGGGCTCAGGAGAGCAGCGAGCTGTCCCACAGCAGTGTGGCCCATCAGGTGGTAGGCTTGGCAGGAAACAAGCCTGCCGGCAGAAGGTCTGATGGTGGGGCTGGGCAAACACCTTCAGTGAGGACTTTAAAGTGCAAACCGTTTAGCTTATCTAGAGGCTTGACAAGTGACTTGATTACGGCGTGCAGTATCTGTGTGGGAAACAGGCTGGTCACTAACGGACCTTTAACTGCCTTGGAGAAAATCGCTGGGCTTTTTCATGTCCTTACAATGAAGGCAGATAAAATCCACTTAGAACCCAGGCCAGTGTTTTGTAAAGGTGATAAACTCCTGAAACAGCCCGCCGAGGGGGGGGAGGCTCTTGAGACCCTGCAGACCAGGGAGGTCCTCATGGGCAGGCATGGGGCACCAGGCTACCTGTGGGTGAGGGGGAGCTGTCTTAGCCCAGGTGACTGAACGATTTCTTCTGCCTTTAAACTTTCTGAAACCAGGTTGGATGGGGTCTTGAGTAACCTGGTCTAGTTGAGAGGCATCCCTGCCCGTGGCAGGGAGGTTGGATTAGATGATCTCTAAGGTCTAGGAGGACAGACTGAGGGAGCTGGGGCTCTTCAGTCTGGAGAAGAGAAGGCTCCAAGGAGACCTAATTGTGGTCTTCCAGTACCTGAAGGGGGCTACAAGAAAGCTGGGGAGGGACTTTTGGGGGTGTCAGGGAGTGATAGGACTGGGGGTAAGGGAAAAAAACTAGAGATGGATAGATTCAGATTGGATGTTAGGAAGAAGCTCTTCCCCATGAGGGTGGTGAGAGCCTGGCACAGGTTGTCCAGGGGGGTGATGGAAGCCTCATCCCTGGAGGGTTTTAAGGCCAGGCTGGATGTGGCTCTGAGCAACCTGCTGTAGTGTGAGGTGTCCCTGCCCATGGCAGTGGGGTTGGAAGTGGCTGATCCTTGAGGTCCTTTCCAACCCTGACAATTCTTATGATTCTTCCAACCTGAGCTGTTGTATAAAACCATTGGTTTCAATATACTGAAGGAAAGTTTGTCTCTGGTTTGAGTGGCACCAAACCCTTGAAAGGAAAAGATGATGGGGAGGTTGGGAGGTGGCTGGGCTAGGAGGGGCTGAAGGACCCTTTGTGATGGAGAAGGGTGGTGGCATCATCCAGACCTGGGGCTATCTTAGAGATCCCAGGAGAGCCTTGCTGGGTTCCTGCTTGAGAGGATTTGTTTCTGTGCTAAGTCATCTGTGGTTGAAAAACAGATCCATTGTGAGTCGATGGAAAATAGATTATGCAGAATTGAATAAACATCATTTCTTGGCCTGGCTACAAATGAGCCTGCACCACTGTGCCAAGGCTGCTGCCAGAGGGGACAAGGCAAGGCATGCCTGTTGGGAGGGGGAGAGGGTCCTGTTTGCTCAGCCTTTATCAGGTGTGGTCAGGGTTTGCCAGAGCTGGTGGCCGCTGCTGTGGCTGGGAGAAGGTCTGTGTGAAAGGCGAGGTGCGGGCAGCCCCCCTGGCACACCCCCTGTGCCACGGCAGCACCTGGCTTTGGAAACCTGGCCTTATATGGGGCCCAGAGCGAAAGGAGCTGCTGCCAGGACCCAGCGATAGCATCTTAAAGAGGAACACTCCCCCTTCAGGCTCCGGGAGGATGGAGATGGGCTTCCCTGCCCTCCCTTTGCCTGGGAGTTTTTTAACTCAGTACCTTACAAAGTTCTGTGTGACCCTGGGCAGCGCACGGTGAGGGGTGCTCAGCACCAGGGTGCTGGGGAGCTGTTTGGCAGCAGCAGCCTGTAGGCTACCACCGTTCGTGCCTGCATCTGCTGATGGCAGAGAACAGAGCATGTCCTTAAAGAGCAACACACTGTGGCCTTACTCCTGCTGAAATCTCCTCTCTGCAAAGCAGCTGAAGGGCTGTAGCAGCCGAAGCGGTGCTCGCAGGATGAGGTGCTTTGCACGGTGTCTCCGGGGGCCTTAGCAAGCTGTCAGGTGAAACTGGGATGTGTGGGTCCTGCACGTCCAGGGTCATGTCCTGCAGCTGCTCCTGGGGCTCTGTTGTCTGCAGTGACAGCGTGTTCAGCTGCATGCAGCCCCCAGGCACCCTGGAGCTGTGCATTAACATAACTGGGAGCGGAGTGATTTTAATTGCCCAGTGCCACAACCGTTTGGGATAACCAGCAGTGGCAGCGCTGGTCACACTCCTGCAGACTTTTTTTGACTGCTGTCTCCACTGGGAGGCTCCTGGCAAAGCTACACTTGCATCTTTCATCAGATGGGGTGAGATGCAATTTCCTTCTTTTCCACCCCGATAAACCCACATCCGCCCCAGGAATGCTGCTGCTTGCGTTGCCCCTGCCCTCAAGCATGCTGGCTCACGTCACTCCCCACCGTGCTGCTCTGTGCCATCATCCCCTGCACTGAACGCCATCTAGACCACAGGAGGCTCCACCTTCACACGAGGAGACCCTTCTTACAGTGAGGGTGATGGAGTACTGGAGCAGGCTGCCCCAGAGAGGCTGTAGAGCCTCCTTCCCTGGATGCTTTCCTGTGTTGTCTGCTCTAGGTGATCCTGCTTTGACAGGGGGTTTGGACTTGGTCATCTCTAGAGCTTCCTTCCAACCCCTAACATTCTGTGATTCTGTGTGCAGGGAGGTTGAGTTTGTGTGAGGGAACAGCCTCAGGCTGCAACAGGGCAGGTTTAGAATGGACACCAGGAGGAATTCTTTTTCCCACCAAGAGTGGTCAGGCATTGGAATAGGCTGCCTGGGTGGAGTCACCAACCCTGGGTCTAGGTGGTTTGGATGTGGTGCTTGGGGATATGGTTTAGGGGTGAACCTTGTAGAGTAGGGTTCTGGATTGGACTTGGTGATCCTGAGGGGCTTTTCCAACCTCAGTGTTTCTGTGGTTCTGAGTTCTGGTTGATCTCGATGATATTAAGGTCTTTTCCAACCTGGCAATTCTGTGACAAGTTAAAGGCTTTCCACAGTGCTTCTTGCAGGTTTAAGTGGACTGCTGCCAAGACAAAACACTTCTCAGTGCTGTTGCTAGCATCTGAGCTTATTAAACATGAATTTTAAAGCTGTGAGGAACCTGTCACCATTTCCTATTTGCACTTCACTCTTCTTGGAAAGGGAGAGGAGACAGGCTTGTTTCCTAAAGCTGAGCTGCTTAGTGTTTTACCACTCGGTCTCCTGTTCTGATTTTCCAGCACCAACTGTGTTTAGGTTTCCAGCACTGTGATGTTTAAAACACACTGTTTGCCCTGTAACAATACTGGGTTTTGTAACTTTCTTCTTAAACAAACGTGAAATGGTTTTGGCACAGCTGCCTTGCCAGCCTCCTTCTAAACAAACCCCGAGACAGGAGCGTGCATGCACGCCTGCAAGAGGCACCGCAAAAGCATCTGGCGGTGGTGGGGCTTTGCTGCTTGTCCTTCTGCTGCCTAATGTGCCTTGAGCCCATCCTGTCTCCAAACCCTCAGAGGGGGTTGATTGAGGAGGACAGGAAGGAAAACACAGTGAATTTCAAGAGGTGTGAGCCTGGGTTGGCCCAGCAAAGCTCCGGACTGCTGCAGGCAGAGCAGTGCCCGTGTGATGCTCAGCGGTGGCCGTGTGCTTCTCACACAGCTGCTTTCCAGTCTGTTCTAGGGAAGCCACTGCCCCAGGGAACAGATGCTGGGAGTGGGGGGAGATAGGATCCAGTATTTCTTTGCCCTTCCTCTGCCTTGCCAGGGGGCACTGGGGCTCTGGTTGAGCCTGGCAAAGGCAAGGCCCTGCCTTTATCTCTGCGTGGGCAATGCAAGGCGGGTGCAAAGGGGAGGTGAGGGCTCAGCTGGCATCCCCACACCCTGCCATGCCGGTTTTTCTCCTCCACCTCTTGTTCTCTCTCAGTGGGCCGTGATGGGGAACAGACTCCCAGGGCTGGGCAGAGCCACACAGTGCTCAAAAAAGAGGGGGTTTGTCTCCTGCTTCTTTGCAGGGGGGCACAGGGACATGGGCAGGCTCTTTTCCTGGCACTGCTGTGACTCTGAGGGTGGTGGGGTGGCTGCTGGCTCTGCTGCAGCATTGGTCATGGCACACATCTTGCTCTGACCTCTGCAAACTGGCACGTGGCTAGGGCACAATGGTCATGCCAGGGCTGGGTTTCCCCTGGCCCACAGAGGAGGAAGTGGGAGGCAGTCAGAATTTTGGCCTCATGGATCTGAATCTGGACACTAGGCACAGTAATTGAGGCAGCACAGAGCTTTGAATGCCAGAGCCTAACAAGGCACTGAAACCCTCCTTGCCTTTCGCCCCATGTTAGTGGTCCTGCCTTATGCCTGCTAATGAATGCGTCCTATTCTCCTACACTCTGGCTTTCCCCTCCAGGAGCATTCATCTGAATGCTGGGTGCTCTGACCCTTTGTGGCTTAAACTGGGGCAAATCCTGTTGGTTTCTTTGACTTTGATGCATGAAAATTGGGTCATGAGAGTTGGGTCACATCTGGTGAGCAAGGCCCTGTCACGCGGTAGAGCCAATATCATGGGTTTGGGCTGCAGGGGGGGACACTGACCTCTTGCTGGGGGTAAAGCCACTGTCATGGGTTTGGGCTGCAGGGGGGGACACTGACCTCTTGCTGGGGGTAAAGCCACTGTCATGGGTTTGGGCTGCAGGGGGGAGACACTGACCTCTTGCTGGGGGTAAAGCCACTGTCATGGGTTTGGGCTGCAGGGGGGAGACTCTGACCTCTTGCTGGGGGTAAAGCCACTGTCATGGGTTTGGGCTGCAGGGGGGAGACACTGACCTCTTGCTGGGGGTAAAGCCACTGTCATGGGTTTGGGCTGCAGGGGGGGACACTGACCTCTTGCTGGGGGTAAAGCCACTGTCATGGGTTTGGGCTGCAGGGGGGAGACTCTGACCTCTTGCTGGGGGTAAAGCCACTGTCATGGGTTTGGGCTGCAGAGGGGAGATGCTGACCTCTTGCTGGGGGTAAAGCCACTGTCATGGGTTTGGGCTGCAGGGGGGGGACACTGACCTCTTGCTGGGGGTAAAGCCACTGTCATGGGTTTGGGCTGCAGGGGGGAGACACTGACCTCTTGCTGGGGGTAAAGCCACTGTCATGGGTTTGGGCTGCAGGGGGGAGACACTGACCTCTTGCTGGGGGTAAAGCCACTGTCATGGGTTTGGGCTGCAGGGGGGACACACTGACCTCTTGCTGGGGGTAAAGCCACTGTCATGGGTTTGGGCTGCAGGGGGGAGATGCTGACCTCTTGCTGGGGGTAAAGCCACTGTCATGGGTTTGGGCTGCAGGGGGGGACACTGACCTCGTGCTGGGGGTAAAGCCACTGTCATGGGTTTGGGCTGCAGGGGGGGACACTGACCTCTTGCTGGGGGTAAAGCCACTGTCATGGGTTTGGGCTACAGAGGGGAGGCACTGACCTCTTGCTGGGGGTAAAGCCACTGTCATGGGTTTGGGCTGCAGAGGGGAGACACTGACCTCTTGCTGGGGGTAAAGCCACTGTCATGGGTTTGGGCTGCAGGGGGGGACACTGACCTCTTGCTGGGGGTAAAGCCACTGTCATGGGTTTGGGCTGCAGGGGGGAGACACTGACCTCTTGCTGGGGGTAAAGCCACTGTCATGGGTTTGGGCTGCAGGGGGGAGACACTGACCTCTTGCTGGGGGTAAAGCCACTGTCATGGGTTTGGGCTGCAGAGGGGAGATGCTGACCTCTGGCTGGGGGTAAAGCCACTGTCATGGGTTTGGGCTGCAGGGGGGAGACACTGACCTCTTGCTGGGGGTAAAGCCACTGTCATGGGTTTGGGCTGCAGGGGGGAGACACTGACCTCTTGCTGGGGGTAAAGCCACTGTCATGGGTTTGGGCTGTGGGACAAGAGCCCAAACTCTGCCTCGCTGGGGGTGGGCTTGGATGTCCTCCATGCAGGCGTGCAAGCATTGATTGACCACCTTGTGCTTCCCTCCCCTCCCGCAGTGACATCTCCATGCAAGATCCTCAAGTGCAACTCTGAGTTCTGGGCGGCCACGTCGGGCTCCCACGCCCCGGGCACGGAGGAGGCGCCCGAGTTCTGCACGGCGCTGCGCGCCTACGCGCACTGCACCCGCCGCACCGCCCGCACCTGCAGGGGCGACCTGGCCTACCACTCCGCCGTGCATGGCATAGAGGATCTGATGGTGCAGCACAACTGCTCCAAGGATGGCCCCACCTCCCAGCCCCGCCTCCGGACCTTGCCCCCCGGCGACAGCCAGGAGCGCTCCGACAGCCCCGAGATCTGCCACTACGAGAAGAGCTTCCACAAGCACTCGGCCACCCCCAACTACACCCACTGTGGGCTCTTTGGGGACCCCCACCTCAGGACTTTCACAGACACTTTCCAAACCTGCAAGGTGCAAGGGGCTTGGCCGCTCATAGACAATAACTACCTGAACGTCCAGGTCACCAACACGCCGGTGCTGCCTGGCTCCACGGCCACCGCCACCAGCAAGGTGAGCCTGGGGCATGTCCCCGCGAGCAGAGGCGGGCGAGGGCAGAGCTGCTTCTGAACAGCTTTGCTTTTCTGCCAGCTCTCTCCTCCACCATTTGCACTTCCCCTCTGAATCTGAGCGCCTGGCCCCACATGTCAGATGCCCATCCTTCCTTTGTCCCCACCTCCAGGGCAGCCAGCCCTGTCGTGGGTAGCAGGCTGAGATCCACAGCTCAGGGGGACACCATGGCCAGAGTGGGGGATTGCAAATTAAGAGGGCTCCCACCTGGGAGACTCCAGGTTGCTGTGAGCAGCCAGACCAGGAATGATATGACAGCTTGTGGGGGATACCCAAGGTCCAAGCAAACCCAGGACTGCCCTCCACAGAGGCACCAGCTTGCAGGGAAAAGCCTGGAGGGAGCTGAGATCCTCACGTTGCCTTTCCCTCTGGCCAGGCTTATAATTGTCTCTGTGGTTTGCAGCCAAGTCAAGGCATTTTGTGGGGCACAGTCTGTTCTGGAGGTGCTTTGTCAGCATAAATAAACATCCTGAAGGTACAAGGCAAACACTGAGAAAACCCAAGTGAAAATGTGCTGCTGTGGTACGGCAGGACTTGGGTGATATGGCCTCAACTTCAGGAGAGACCCGGAGCTGCTTAACTGTTAGCATGCTTCTTGGTGCACAAGCTCTAAAGTTAGCAAGGCACTTTTAGTGCCAAAAAATGGAGGCTCAGCAGGAGGCAGCCTCTTGCTTTTGGAAGGTGTCCTGTCCCACTGTGCTTGGGAGTTCTGCTTCCCTCTGCTCGTGCAGAGAGAAGAGAGGCAGATGCGGGACAGGGACTACTTTCGGCTCTGGATGTGACCTTTGCAAGGAAGCTTGGCTTGAGGAAAGTGGTACTTAAGGACCCCAGGGACCTGCAGTTTCTCAGCTGGATCCCAGGATCACTATCTTAATTGAGCCTTTTCAGCTGTTATCTGCCTCACAGGCTTGTGGTGAGGAGGGATTAGTCATGAGATGTGCAGCATGAGCTGTGGGAAGCGTTACTGGGTCACTGCTAGAGGACCGTGTGCTGCTGGAAGGGATGGGAGCCTCTCAGTGCCTGGGGCTCTTTGTGGTTTTGCATTGTGTTCTCTGGTCTACCCTGAGCTGGACCCAGAGGAGGTAGCAGGAGGTCCACGCAAGGGGTAATCCAGCCTGAAACCCAGGGCAAGGTGGTGCCTCATGACATGAGTGAGAAAGGGATAGCAGGGCTGATAAAGGACTGGGAACATCTGGGCATTCAGGGGGAGAGTGGGACATTGCCAGGGCTCTGGACAGCTCTGGATTCCTCACCAGCACCTCTGGAAGCAGAGGTGCTGGGACCCACCCTCGTACTCAGCCCAGTCCTTGGAGAGCCTCAAGTTTTTCCCACCCTACCTCAGGTATAGCTGTCCTGTAGCTGCTGGAACCATCTCTCCTCCAGCCCTGCTCCACTGTTACCAGGTCTCAGTCTACTCCTTTGTTGGGGCCATGTGGCAGGAGGTCCCACTTACTGCTTCTCCCTCTTGGAAGGGGGTGCAGGATCCTTCCTGCAGCAAGGGACCTGTGTTTGAGCCCAGCCAAGGGTGCAGAGCAGCGTTGGACTCAGTCCACACCCATACTGCCCCCGGAAGGGCCTGCCCACTGCCAACGTGGGGCACACGCGTGTGGCTGAGAGGGAGCACAACGTGCTCTGGGGCCCAGAGGCAAAGGCTGTTGGGCAGTGAGTGTCGAGGGACAGGAGGTCCAGCCTTATGATCTAAATGCCATGGGAGCCAGAGGAGCTTCACCTAGGGGAGGCAGGGCTCATCCCCCTCTGCCATCTGCCAGGCCCTGGAGGCAAGACAGTGCTGCGTGTGTGGGCATGCCACTGCAGGCCTGTGAGGAGCCATGCTCCACCCAGCTCCAGCTACAAAGGAGCTCCTATCTTGGGCCTGGAGATAACAGGATGGATCCAGGTGGTACCTTTCAGTCCAGCCTCTGGGTCTTGACTCCATGCACAGTGTCCTGATCCCTGTCCTGAGTCAAGGTGGCCACGTCTGGGTGCCTAAAAGCTGGGGAGCTTCTTAGGATGAAGCAGCTGGCCATGCTCCGCTCCTGGCTCTGCTGAGCAGATAACCTCCTTCGCTTCCCTTGCTGCTCCTGGTGCTGGCTGTGCGCTCTGAGGCGGTCGTTGCTCATTGTAACCCTGCTGCCTTTTGCCTCCCCCTGCAGCTCACCATCATCTTCAAGAGCTTCCAGGAGTGTGTGGAGCAGAAAGTGTACCAGGCGGAGATGGACGAGCTGCCCGCTGCCTTTGCCGACGGCTCCAGGAACGGGGGGGACAAGCACGGGGCAAACAGCCTGAAGATCACGGAGAAGGTGTCAGGGCAGCACATCGAGATCCAGGCCAAGTACATCGGCACCACCATCGTGGTGCGGCAGGTGGGCCGCTACCTCACCTTCGCCGTGCGCATGCCGGAGGAGGTGGTCAACGCCGTGGAGGACCGGGACAGCCAGGGCCTCTACCTGTGCCTGCGTGGTTGTCCTCTCAACCAGCAGATTGACTTCCAGGCCGTCCGCTCGGCTCAGGCCGCCGAGGGTCGCGCTCGGCGCAAGGGGCCCAGCCTGCCGGCCCCCCCCGAGGCGTTCACCTACGAAACGGCCACGGCCAAGTGCAGGGAAAAGCTGCCCGTGGAGGACCTCTACTTCCAGTCCTGCGTCTTTGACCTCCTCACCACCGGGGATGTCAACTTCATGCTGGCTGCTTACTATGCCTTTGAGGATGTGAAGATGCTTCACTCCAACAAAGACAAGCTGCACCTCTACGAAAGGACACGGGAGCTGGCCCCGGGCAGCGCCGCTCCCTCGGGGGCCTCCGCCGCCCTCTGGGTGCTACTGCTGTGCTTGAGTCAGTGTTGGTTGTGCTTGTTGTAGAGGTTTGCTCCTTCGCACCGTGGGAAGGGGAGCAGGAGGGAACCGGGGATGAGACGGCGGCGCGGGGCAGCCGGAGGTTGGATGTCAGAGCTGCGTGGGGTTGTCCTCAGACCTCAGCTCCTCCGGCTGGCGCCAGGTCCTCCACCTTCCCAGCTCGTGCGTGGGAAGAATGTGCTGCCAGTGGGACCAGTCAGGAGATCTTGCTGGACCGTGTCTTGGCTGGACCTTCCTCGCCTCCTCTTCCTCCCAGCAGTGTGGGTGCTGAGGGGCCCCCAGCGCTCCCCCGGGTCCCAGAGATGCAAATGGCCACCGCGGCACTGGCGTGCACTGACGTGGCTTTGTCACTGGAGAGCAGAGCTCGTGAGGACACCGAGCAGTGAGCCAGGGCCAAGCCTGGCCAGCACAGCAGGGCTGGGTTCCTGCTCGCTGGGGCTGTGCTCTGCTTTTTGGGCATGTCCTGCTCTGCCCACGGCCTCTGTGTTGCAGAAGGTGATGCAAGGGGCTGGAACAGTGGGGAATGGCCCCACGCTTGCCTGGCCACCAGTGCCAGGCATCTCCTGGGTGGAAGGAGGACATGCTCCTCAAGCCTCGGCTTGTGTTTGCTGTAGTTAAAAGGGCATCTCCTGTTGTAGCCAGTTCGTTCAGCTGATTCACTCAGTAGTTTTATTCCTGGCTCCCTTATCTCTGCCTGGACCCACTGAGGACTCTTGATGGCAACAGGAGAAACCTGGCCAGTATTCAAGTGGTTTCTGCAACTTCTGCCCAGCGCTGGATGAGTCCCTTGCACCATTTGCTCTCCAGTGCCCTCAAACTGGGAGCAGGGAGGCTGCTCAGTGGGAGAGCCGAGCTGCAGCTCCCCCCAGCCCTGCACCCACTCCTGCCTGTGGCTCGGCCAGGCCCCAGGATGGAGCAGGAGCGTCGTGCTCTCTTTGTTTGCTGCTAGGTCTCTGCTCCGCTCCTCATCCTGTGAGGCTGTGACTTGCAACCCCATTGCAGACCAGTTGCACCTTAAGACCTTCTGGGCTGGAATCAGAAATGGGGCACTGTTAGAAAGCCAGCCAGGAGACGGGATGCAGCAGAGGACCCTCCGGCTGCCTCCAAGTGTCCGTTCCCTGCCTCGAAACCATTGATAATCATCTTCCTCCACCACCTAGTGCTTCCCATCTCCTCCTCTCCATGTTCCTCTGTGGTTCACCTCATCATTCACTGAACAAACAGCAAGACCACCTTTGGTCTGTATCTTGGAGACCTCCTGATGAATTTCCCCTCCTTTCCTCAGGGGGAGCTTCCGAGAAACAAGCCCCAGAACACATCACTCTTGGGGACATCTCTTGCTCTCAAGGGAGGTCTCTGGGCATGATGAGACAAGCTAGCACCAAAAGAGGTGGGAACAGGCTACGTTTGGCAGTCTGAACTGGTGCCAAGAGGCAGTCTGGTGTAAATACTCAACGTGACTTAATTCATTGTGTCCTAACAGCTCTAGAGCTCCATTTGTAAAGCAGCAGAGAAATGCAAGATTGTGTCCATGGATGTAATTTATATTGTCTCTTTAATATATAGAGCCCTGGCATTGATCTCGTGTGACTGTACAGATGAAGAGATGTAATTGGTTTTTAAATGTTTAAGGAAAGAAAAGAAAACAAAAAGATGTGTTTACTACTTTGCTCCTTGCTTTGTTTGCTGGTGCCCCAGGCCTGCTGTGGAGGGAAGATGTGGAATTGAGGATAGCAAGAGTTGGGAGGTGCTGAGAAGAGCAACCACTGGACCATGGCACAGGACAGTTTAGTCTCCCAGTGCACTAACTACTCAGCCAAACTGATTTGGACTTTTTGCTCATTTTGTTCAGGAAGGAACCAAATTCTTTTGTTATTTCCCAAGAAGACTAAAAAAATGCAGGTTTTGAAAGCCAATATTTGTCACAGGGGGCAGAGGAGACCTTTGGTTCTTTCTGTGTTAACTCATAGGTAACAGCCAGCTGTGCATTGCACCCCTCTGAAGGCAGGATGCTTGCAGGAGGACAAGAGGGATGGGTTTCAACTAGAAAAGGGGAGATCTAGACTAGAAAGAAGTTTTTCACCAAGAGGGTGGTGAGACAGTGGCACAGGTTGCTCAGAGGGGTGCTGGGTACCCCATCCCAGTTCAGATGGAGCTCTGAACAACCTGCTCAAGCTGAAGATGTCCCTGCCTAGTGCAGTGGGCTGGACTGGATGACCTATAAAAGTCCTTTCCAACCCAAAGCAATCTAAGCTAGACAGTACCAACAAGTCCCTACTTCCCCCAAGACCTCCCTGTCCTATAAAGCAGTCCTCCTGCAGCACACTGTGCAGTGCTTTAGGGGCAGTGTGCAGCCCAGGCAAGTTCCTCTGATCATGGTGTGGTTCAGTCCCACTGTCCAGTGGGGGCCAGATGTCCTGCAGGGGCTGGGGCATCCCTTTTTCGTTGTTGTTGTGGTTTTTTTTCAGCAGCAAACAGTGAAGCACTTTATTTTGGTTATGTTTGACCCAGTTCTGGTTTAAAGGTGAAGTGTGGCCAAGAAAGACCCAATACTTGGAAACAAACAAATACAGAGGCAAAGCAGGGAGGGAAGGGGAGGTGAAACCCTTCCCCCACCTCCTCCCTGCGATGAGACCCACAGGAGTGTCACCACCTGTATATACTGTAAATTATTTATTGAAACACAAGTAAAGTTTGAGGGTTTTTGACAAAGAATGAGTGGGTCTGGTTTTGTTCCCCATGTCCTGAGCGGTGCTGCCCTCTTCCTGCAGCTTTCTTCCACCTCTGACCCCTTGGGAGTTGCTTTCTGCCCTAAATTCTCCTGAGAGGTTCCCTCTGGAGTTTTTTATTTCTCTACAGCCAGATGAGAGGAATAAAAAAGGGGGGGTGGGGGTGGGGAGAGAGGGATAGCAATAATGAATTTCCTGGAGGTGTGCAGCAATGGAGGCCAGGCCTGCACCGTCACCTTTCCCCTGCTCTCCTCCCCAGCAGCTGGGATCTGCATCCTCGCAGTTTCCCCTTCCAATGGTCCCCTCCTCTGTTGAGCATTGCTCTCGCCCCGGCTGGGTCTGTTACTGCCCTCTAACGAGGGAAAACAAACCTGCAAACCCTAGTGCTCATTTTCCTCTTCTCAAAGGCTCCTCCTTACCCTAGCATCTAAGGCCAGGAAGATGCTGAGGCTGAGCTGGACGCAGACACCAAGTGCAAACAGGCATTGTTTGGGCAAAGCCGTGCAGGAGACACCCAGCACCAGAGATCTGAGAGCCAGCCTCCCTCTCTGTTAGAGCCCTGAAGTACCAGGAGCTTTCAGAAACGGCCAAAGCCACTCCTGCCACCACCTACACCAGCTTGCAGGAGCTTGGCTTCAGCCCAGTCCTCAGTCACCAAATCCACCCAGAGTGCAGGGAGCCAGGGGCTGTGCCTTGCTTGCTGCCCTGCCAGGGCATCTCACCAGCCTGGGGCAGCCAGCAAGCAGCACACTCACACCTGGTGAGACCAAGCGCTGCTGCAAGGGGATAATAACCCCTTACTGACCAGGGTGTCCCACCCTTGTTAGCCATGTGGCACTGCAGCTTCCCCAGGAGCTGAGTAGTGAAGGCACAAGGCCATAAAGGGGCACTGGGGCACAGGTGGCAGCAGTGACTCTATGGCAGCTCTTGACAGGATCAAATTGCTCTGCAGGCCTTGGTCCATAGGTGATGTGGGTGCAGCCCCAGCCTCTGTGGGCAGCCCCTGAGGGCACCAAAGTCCAGTTCCATCTAACCTTTCTGAAGCACATCATCCTGTGATGGGGAGCTGCTCAAGTGCCACAGACTGGTGTCGTGGGTACAGTTTCAAGCCCCATTTTTGTGTCTTTGCCCATCCCTTGGTCTCAATCCAGAGCTTTGGCTTTCTCAGAACGTTGCATCCAGTCGGTGTGAGCAGGGGCAGGGGGCACCCAGCTGCTCTTCACACCCAGCTGTCTGGGAATAACCCCAAGTGCACAACGTTGTTAACCAGAAGTGGGGCTTTGCTGGGACCTGGCTGCCCTCTAGAGGGTCCAACAGCTCTGGCACAGCATAAAGCAAAGGGCACTTCTCAGCCTCCCCATCGCCTTCTGGGCTGGCTGGGAGGTAGGCTTGGGGGCCTGCTGCCTGCCCCTGCACAACAGCTTTGCCAACCACCTTGGGCAATGGGTCCCCTCACTGAGGTGAGCCAGTGGCAGTGACCACAGCTCCAGCCTGTGCGATGTGGACACAGCCCGGCTGCCCCTGGCCTGTACCCTGGGAGAGCCACCGAGCTGCATGGGCCAAAACCTCGTGGCAGAGACAGGGCTGTGGGACCAGCTGGGGCTATGGAGATGTGAGAGGTTGAGTCACACCAAGGAGCCGTTTTCCCATCAGCTTTATGGCACCCTCAGGATTTAGCTGCTTGCAGCATGGTGCTGTCGGCAGGGGGGTGCTGGGGATCAGCCGTGCCAGGGAGCACCTACCAGCGTCCCCCCAGTGCCCATCTCCTTACCAGCCCCGTGGCTCCAGCTCCTCAGGCCTCTGCTTCTCCAGCTTTCCTGCAGGTAAGAGATGAAGCCAGTGCTGAATTAGAAGGACCACCTGCCTTGGGTGGGTTCGTATCCCCGTGCTCCGGGCAGGGACACCCAGAGCAGCTCCCCATAGTCCCTGTGCCTCCCTGCAGCTGAGCCCTCTGCCTGCCACAGCCCCCCCTGCTAGCAGCTGGTCACTCTTTCCATTAGGAAATCCATTTGGGGGAGAATGGAACTCAGCTGTGAAATTTCACTCTTGGCTGAAACTTGGCTCAGCAGCAGAGAGGCTGGGGAAGGGCTGGACGCAGTGGCTCCAGGTGTGAGAAGTCCCCTTCACAATGAGCTCTTGTGGGAGAAATGGCTCCGGGCCCTGCACCCTGTCCTGCTGTGGGGGCCTCACTGCCTACAGATGGAAGGCAAAGAGCAAAGCAGCCCACAGGATGCCATCACATCCCACCCAGGGAGAGGGGAGAGGCACATCCTGCCCAGGAGGGGCTAGGGATGGAGGAGAGAACTCCACTGATGCAGAAGGAGCAGCACTTACCCTAGAGAAAGGGGACTTCTCCCCAGGAGAGACCCAGAGGAGATGGAAGATGGATAAAAACATAAACTTCAGTGCCACCCCAATGAAATCCTGGTGGAAACAGGCAAGGAAATTCACAGCTTCTCTTGATTGGGTGGAAATTCCCATCCAAAGAGGTTTCCAAGTCTCTATCACCACAAGACTGTGAACTATGTAAAGCAGCCAAGAAGAACATGCTAAATCCTGCAGGGTGAAAACACCCATCCTGGCATGCCCGTGGCTGGCAGGAAAGGGCCCCTGAGCCCATAACCAACCCCAGCTGAGACCTCACCTGAGTACTGCCTCCAGCTCCAGAGCCCTCAACACTGCAAGGACATAGACCTGGTAGAGCAGGGTACAGAGGAAGGCCATGAAAATGGTCAGGGGGCTGGAGCACCTCTGCTGTGAAGACAGGCTGAGGGAGCTGGGGGTGTTCAGCCTGGGGAAGACTTCAGGGAGGCCTAATAGCAGCCTGCCAGTACCTGAAGGGGGCTACAGGAAGGCTGCGGAGGGACTGTTTGCAAAGGCCTGCAGTGACAGGATGAGGAGCAACGGTTTGAAATGAGAGAGTTAGACTGGATGTTAGGAACAAGTTCTTTACCATGAGGGTGATGGAACACTGGAACAGGTTACCCAGAGCAGTGGTTGAGGCCCTAGTCCCTGAAGATATTCAAGGTGAGGCTCAGCAGAGCTCTGGGCAACCTGAGCTAGTTGAGGATGTCCCTGCTGACTGCAGAGGGGGTTGGATTGGATGACCTTTAGAAGTCCCTTCCAACCCAGACCATTCTGTCATAGAATCATAAAATCAACGAGGCTGGAAAAGACCTCAGAGATCATCAAGTCCAACCTGTCACCCAACACCTCATGACTACTAAACCATGGCTCCAAGTGCCACTTCCAATCCCTTCTTGAACACCTCCAGGGACGGTGACTCCACCACCTCCCTGGGCAGCGCATTCCCATGGCCAACAACTCTCTGTGAAGAACTCTCTCCTCACACCTCCAGCCTAAACCTCCCCTGGCAACAGGACAGCACCTGCAGGATCCTGACTCTACGCTTGCACCCTCTCCCCACAGCCCCAGCCCCCCAGACACAGCACGCCGGCCCGGTTCTGAAAATCTCAGTAACACTTTTTAATATACAAGAATCAAAAGTACAGCAGTTTTACAAGGTAGGAAAATTTCATACATACTATATAAACAACATATTTACAGCAGAAATCAATAGGACAGTGGCTTTTTTTTTTTTTCCCATTATTTTTTCATTCTTTTTTTCTTCACAAATATAAATTAATTACTGTTTTCCGTTTCTTTTTAGTCAATAGGTTTAAAAGTCCACGTGGGGTTTTTCTTTACAGTAAGAGTCCTTCTCTCCCCACCGAGGGGAGGTGGAGGTCAGGAAGAAATGGGTGAAAGTAGAGCAGGATTTTGTGTGGCTCACTTAGAACTGTTCCCAGAAGGGCTTCGGAGTGCTGCTGAGTATCCCTTCCAGCTGGGCCTGACCCTGCAGCAGCTTTCAGTCTGCAGGGCTTCCATCCTGTGAATTCACAACTTTCCACCATTTCCAAAGCAGTCAGGCTGAAAAACTCTCTTTTGTTTTCTGTCTTAAAAATCACACCCCAGCAAGTGGCTACTTTTGCCCTGCAAAGAGCAGAGAGCCGATCCCACAGCCGCTTCGGAACGAAGAGCCGGGCCGGCTGCTGACACAAACACCGCAGTGACGCTTTGACTGTGGACCTGTCCCCTCCAATCCCACCTGCACCCAAGTGACTGTGTCTGCTTGTGGTCCCTGTGGTGTGTGTGTGCTCAGGGAGAGTTTTCTCCTCAATCTAGTTCTGCAGCTTCATTAAAGCCAAAGCCAGCGAAGACCCCACCCACCACGAGTGTGTGACTTCAGTGCCAGGCTGACAGGACAGCGGGGACAGCTCTTTGGAGGACATGGGTGAAGCTTTTTGCTGTTGCATAAGAAGGAAAACCCCAACCAACCTCACTGCTGGAGCTTGGGATGTGCAGAATCCCCCGTGCTTGGACACAGAAAATGCCTCTTGCTGGGGTGGGGTTCCAAGTTTTCCTGCACCAACCGTTAACACTGGTCTGGCCAGTACTGCCTTTTGCTACAAGGGTATGGCACAAACTTTCCATCATGGTAGCACTATTTGGTGAACAAAAAGAGCAATTCTTTATGCCCCTCTGAGGTTTCTTCCATTTTCACATTAAAAGCTAATACCTCTGAAAAGAAAGGACCTCTTTGTTGAATACCACCACAGCAAGCGTGCCTGCAATCACAGCTTAGTGAGAAACACCTCCCATCGCCTGGCAGCTCCAAGCGGGGCTGTGGAAGACTTGCCTTCACCTCTTCCTGAGCAGGTAAACACTTTCTGGGGGCAGTGCAGTGCCCCTGAGGAAGCAAAGCTGCCCTGCCTTCGGGGAACATCCTGCAAAATGAAAGCAAAAGGGGAGAAGGGGAGCAAACCACAGCCTGGGTGCCCCCTTACAGCAGTGGGCTCGGCAAGGAGTGAAGGCAGCAGAGCGCAAGGGATGCACCGCATGGAGGGGGGACAGGGGACATTAGTGTTGGCTTGCATGCACCTTCCAAGGTGCTGGCTGCAGTCAGGAAGCCAGCCCTGAACAGCCATCTCCCTTCAGTCTTCTGGGGAAAGGACATCACAGCTTATTAGGGTCAGATACTGGCAGCTTAATAGGAGGCCCAGCTCCTGTCCCCCAGCAGAAAGAGGAGTCTGGAACAGGCTGGTCTTGAATACTGAGTTCTGGGAGGTGACATCCCCTGATACCATGCTTTGGGCAGCCCAGCTGTCAGGAGAGCTTTGTGGTCTCCAGGCATGTGACTCTACAAAGACCTAGGACCTGAGAAACAATCACCCAAGCCACCACACCAGTCTCCAGGCTGGACACTGTTCTGCACCATACACTGTGGCTCAAATACTTGGAGGAGTGTTTGCTCCAAACTCCGCAGGGCTGCAAACTCCTCTCTTCCCTCTGCCACGCTGGGCTCCTGAGACACTTGCTCCAAGGACTTTTAGGACCCAGTCCTGAATTCCTCATTCTCTCCCTGCTCACTCAGGTGTTAAGTCCCCAGGCACATTTCCAGTTTAGACAGAGAGAAGGTCTTTCAGAGCAGGTACCTTTAGGAACTCAGAGCTACTTCTGACTGCTGGGTGGGTGGCAGGAAGTGAACTGTTCCCTGAACAGTCCACTGGATTCCTCTTCAACTCTGCTCTACCATCCCTTTTCTTTTGGGTGCCAGCAGAGGTTTGTGACCACTGTTTCATGAAGCACAGAGAGGAAAAGACTTGCCCAAAGACTGGAGCACTTCAGTGGCAGAGAGATTAGGAATTTCAGGATCCCCAAATGCCCAGAGCCATCTTTTGACCTTCCAGCTCCCAGCCAGCATCTGCTGGTTCCTGGACCAGCCAAGCTGCCCATGTCAGGAGGGAAGAGGAGTTCTGTTGAGATAAATACTGTTCTCACCCCAGTTTCTTTCCTGTTGGTTAGAACTGAACTAAGCCTTTGCTAAAGGAGTCTTTTTTTTTTCTTTTTCTTTTTCTATTTTTTTCTCTTCACATATCCCAAAGCCCCTCAGAGCCAAGATTTGCCAGTTCCAGCCCTGGAGATGGGAGGAAGATCCACCACACCTCTTCTGTTGCAGGGGACACAACAGCAATCAAAGCAGAGCCAGTTTCTTGAAATGGATAAAGACACAGAAATGGTAACGTGGCCAGGAAAGCAATGGATTGTCACCAGCATGGCTCCAGCTCCTTTGGAGTCACTCTGCAGGGACATCAAGTCCCTCTTTCAGCCAAGCTTGACTGCTGAGGGACTCTCCTGTCCCTCCTTCAACCAAGCTTGGCAGCTAAGGGACACCTGTATCCCTCCCCTCAAATGTATCTTCTCATTGCCCTATGCTGGTTACACACCAAGCCCAGCCCAACCCAACCAGTTTATCCCCAACCCCAAAGCAGCATCTGTCAGGTAACATCAAGTCAGAGCAGGCACACAACCTTCTCCACCACCCTAAGCAGCACGGATCCACCTTCTTGGCTTGGGGAAACACTGGCTGGGGAGAATTCCCTTGGGTCCATCAGACAAGGACAAACACAACTAAGAATGAGGCAGAGCAAGGCTGTTTCCAATGTTCAGTCGTAGAAGAGGGTAAAGGAAACGGGAATCCAAACAAGAACCAAGACTTAGGGAATCTCTTCCTCCACCTACTCCCTCAAAATCCTCCTTGACCCAGCAAGATGATAGCAGCATGTTCAGAGTTTCTGGTTGCCGGCCTGGAGAAAGCAGCTGCTCTTGCATCAGACCAAGCATTCCGGACGTCCGCTTCGCCCCTCTCCGCCCCTCTACGCTTTCCTTACGTTCCAGTTATAGTCTGGGTTGTTTTTCTGTTCCAAGGACCTGTCCAGAGGTGACCTGTGATCCAGAGGTGACTTGGAGTCGTGGGGGGATTTCTGAGAGGGGGGAGAGCGAGGGTCCGACATGGCAGAGTGAGGCGGAGGGAGCGGCTGTTTGTAATCTGCCGATTTGTCTGTGTGGAAGGACCGGTAGTGGTCCGAGGGTCCCTGCCCATGGTAGCCCATGGGCGGCCTGTGGTCAGACATCCGCCGGAAGTCCTGCTGGTGGTAGTTCTGGGGCCTGAACTCGTCGGACCGTCGACGCTTGGAGTCGTGGTGGTGCCTGCAGAGACAAAACGAGGGGGTGGAGGGCAGGCCCCAGGGAGAGCCTGGGAACCCCCGCTGGGAGCACCGCTGGGCGCACCTCCCGTGGGTCACAGGGTGCTAGGGCTAGGCAGTGACCTCTGGAGATCTTCCAGTCCAACCCCCCCTGCCAGAGCAGGACCACAGGATCCAGCACGGGTCACACAGGAACACATCCAGACAGGCCTTGAAAGTCTCCAGAGAAGGAGACTCCACAACCCCTCTGGGCAGCCTGCTCCAGTGCTCTGTGACCCGTAGAGTAAAGAAGTTCTTCCTCGTGTCGAGGTGGAACCTCCTGTGCTGCAGCTTACATCCATTGCTCCTTGTCCTATCACAGTGCACAAGTGAGCAGAGGTTGTCCCTGTCCCTTCCTTCCTGACACCCACCCCTCAGATATTTATAGACAGTGTTCAGGTCCCCTCTCAGTCTTCTCCTCTCCAGACTGAACAGCCCCAGGTCTCTCAGCCTCTCCTTATCAGGCAGTGCTCCAGTCCCTAATCATCCTTGTAGCCCTCCTTTGGACTTTCCCAAGCAGATCCCTGTCCCTCTTGAGTTGGGAAGCCCAGAAGTGGATGCAGTATTCTAGGCAGGGCCTCACCAGGGCAGAGCAGAGGGGGAGGAGACCTTCCCTCCATCGGCTGGGCACACTCTTCCTGAGGCACCCCAGGATCCCCTTGGCCTCGCTGGCCAGCAGGGCACAGCGCTGTCCTGGGGAGCACTGCCAGGTCGCTCTCCAGGAGAGGCAGGGCGGTTACCTGTCGTAGTAGTCCCGGTGGCCCCTGTGGTCTCGGTCGCTGTTGTACTGCTCGTAGGGCCTCTTGCGGGAGAGGTTGTTTGGTCGGTAGTTGCCCGAGCTGCGGTGGGGCTCCCCGCGGGAGCGCCGGTCCCCGTAGTGGTGGTCCTTGTACCAGTGCTGCTCGTACTGGTGGTGCCGCTCCCCGCCCCACATCTGGTTGCTGTTGCCGCCGTAGTTGAACTTTCGATCCCTCTGCCATTCTCCTCGGTCTGCGGAGAGGAAAGCACCACCGGTGAGGCTCTCCCACGCTCTGGGGCGACCCCACTGCTTGCTGAGCTCTCAGAGAAATGTGTGTGTCCCTCTGGCTGTGCCCCTCTAACCGTCTCCTCCCTGGCATTCCCTGTCACATCCCTGCCAGCCTAAGCCACCCTATGGTCATTACTCCAGCAAACCTCGCTGTGTCCTCACACTCTTTCCATCACTGCCACATGGAGTTCTACACTTCAGCAGTAAGTCACCGCAGCAGCAACAGGTGTCCCATTCCATCACCTTTAAACCTGCCCTGCCAGGAGCCCCAGAAGCCTTCGTGCCCACAGCAAAGAGCCAGCAGGTTAAGAAGGGAAGGTCGCTCCTGGCCCGGCAGCGCTCACCTGCGTTGCTGAAATGCCTCTTGTTTGGATGGCCGTAGTTGTCCCGTGGGTGCCCGTGCATCTGCTGCTGGGCGTGGGAGGGGGGCAGGTGGATCTTCTGGGAGTGAGGGTTGTGAGGCACGTGAGACTGGGACATCACAGAGTCGCGGCTGGAGCCCGAAGGCTCCGGGCGGAACGGCTTCTTCATGCTGGACATGTCCTCCTTCTTCTTTTGCTCCTGCAAGGTAGAAGAGAGGGTTACAGCTCAAGAGCCCTTCCACCGCAAGATTCATACTACCTGAGCAGCAGTCCTGCCTGACAGGCTCTGGATTTTGCTGCAGACTCCCCAGGCTGTGGGTAACACACCTCTGAGGATGTGGTGAACGACCTGTGCCCGAGCACGGCACAAACAGCAGTGGAACAAAAGTGTGGGGGAGCTGCACAGGTTTGCCCCACGTGGCTGTTTTCACTTCCTCTCCTTACAGGGCAGCACTCCCAGGCTTTTCACTCTGAAGGTCAACTCAACACAATGTGCCACACCAAGCAATGCTTTTTTCTTGGTCAGGACAGCCAGGACAAAGCGACCAGTGGTGCTGGGTGAAGGGAGAAATGCCACACAAGGGAGGAGGCAAAGGCAACCACACTGTGCAGGTGTTTAGGAAAATCACAGGCTGCCAGCAGCAATAAAGCAAGCCCATGGTAAGAGGCAGAAAGCTCTGACACTTCAAGAGTGACAAGTCTCAGAGAAAATGCACTTCAAGATCTCACCTCCTCTTCCTGTGATCTTTTCTTGTGAGCCATCTTGTAGAGTTTGTGCAGTTTTCTGGCATCAAATTCTGTGAATTTGGACACAAATATCCATAGGTTCCTGGAAGGATGTGAACATGTTCTGTTAATTGCTACATCAGCAGTTTAAGTGGCAGTCACTTTCATATCAGCATCAAATCAGCTCTGCCCTCTCTGGAAGGAGAGTCTCAGCCCAGCTCAGGACAGGATGATCACGAGAGCTGGAACAAGTCAAGACCTTCAAAGTAAGATAAAGAATCCTGCACTGATTTATCTAAATGATCTCTGAAATCAATCTAAATGAAACCAGTGCAACCTGCAGGCAAAACCCTCACTTGAGAGTGGTCATGGACTGAGTGGGCTAGAGAGCACAAGACTTCACAGCTTAAATAAGAGGCAAATTTCACAGTCATCCACATCAAAGCCAGCAGCCTCTGACTACCATGTTAAACATCACAGACCAACCAAACACAGCAGGATGATCCCTCACCTTCTCCATAGCTTGATATGATCCTGGTCACTGTAGGCTTTAAGGCACTCAGAGATGCGGTCCCCAATCTTTAGGAGGCAGTTGCGTGTGTGCTCCAGCTGCTCTTGAACTGTCAGTCCCTTATCAGGCTTGTCAAGCTGCTTCAGGGCTTTTTTGACTGGTCTCATCCTTTCCTTGCACTTGAAAAAGCAACAGAGAGCAGAAAGGGATTCATTTGGCACAGGGCTCTCTACTGTTCCCTTGGTAATTAGACAGAGCTGCATCAGCATGAGGTTATTAGCTTTCTCTGATCATTAGGCAAGGAGAAATCAGCTCTGGAAACAGTAGTATGTTAGACGTGCTGCAGCAAAGCATAGAATGGCTTAGGTTGGAGGGGACCTCAGAGAGCATCTCCTGCAACCTCCCCACTGTGGGCAGGGATGCCTTTCAGCAGGGTTGGCCTCAGCCAACCTGGCCTTGAACACCCACAGGGGGAAGGCAGCCATAGCCTCCCTGGGCAGCCTATTCCAGAGTCTCACCACCCTCCTACTGAAGAACTTCCTTCTCAGATCCAGTCTAAACCTATACTGACTCAGCTTCAAACCATTCCCCTTTGTCCTGTCCCTACACATCCGCATGAAAAGTCCCTCTGCAGCCTTCCCGTAGGATCTCTTCAGCTATTGGAAGGCAGCTCTAAGGTTCCCCCTGAGTCTTCTCTAAGATGAGTCTATCCTCAGAGCAGAGGTGTTCCAACCCCTGGATCATCTTTGTGGCTTTCCTCTGGACTCACTCCTTCTGGGTCACCTGCTTTTAGAGAGGGGCAGTTTGCTTTGCAAAGTGTAACCACACAGTCTGCTCTTGCAGGGACCCCACAGCAGGCTGGGAAGGGTAGCCAAGCACTGACACACTAAACCAACCAACAGCCCCAGCTACAGGAGTGCTCACTCCACATCCTCCCTGTCCATCCCCAGCTGTGGTCACTTCCATCTACTGCTTTTACCAAAACTGAAGGACATGAGCTGAAAGCCTCACTTTTGTCAGCTGTGTGCACCAGCACTGAGCACAGACAGTAAGGCAGACAAGTTCCTGATGCCTCACTGGACCTTTCATGCATCACAGTGGATTAAAAAGCAGACCAAACTAACAGAGGCCATGCAGCAATTTTGCATTGGCATCTGTTTCAAGAGGGGTATTTATTTCAGCATTGTCCTGTGCAAGTCAGGCCAAGGAGACTCTGCCATGACAGCTTGTACCAAAAGGCTATTTTTACTGCCAGCCTTGCAGGCACATTTGCTGCAAGAGCATTTAAACAGCTAGGGAAGTGCTAACAGCTCAGGCAATTCCAGACCTCCTACAGCCATACAAGGTCACCCTCAAAGCTCCCCTGTACTTCCCTGCCTGGAAGAGCCCCAGTGGCTCCTTGGCTGTCACATGAGGCTGCAGGGTCTTCTGTAACTCACAGCTGTCAAAGGAGTGTTGGGAGCTTATCAGCTGAAGAAGAGAGCCCTTCTGCATGCTCTGTTGAGATGCTGCCCTTTTCTGCCCTGGCATCATTGGATAACAGGTAAGCAAACCCTGGCTCCCCTGCTGGGCTCTCTGCAGTGCTGGAGGAAGATACTCACTATGCTGAATGTCTCCTGGTCCAGGTCGTCATCCTCATCTTCTCCAATGGGGATGGGTTCGCTGCCTGCGGTAATGTGGACAGGACCTTGCGACCTCTTCCCTTTGCTTCCAGATTTGGCTTCACTACCTTTAGGCTTTACAAGGACAAATTACACACATCACACAGTGAGCCAGCCTGCAGGGTCCCAAGTGATCCAACTAACAACCTCCACGCTATTGTTACTGGCAGTTTGTTAAACCTGGGCACTGCTCCTACAGCTTTCCTCCCAAGCTCTCAAACCATGTAGCTGCAATGCCTCTATTTAGCTTTATGTCACCCCTGAGGGAGAAGAGAGAACCCAGAGCCAGCATTTTGGACGTGAATATGGTTTTCAGGCTCATGGGAAGGACACCAGCACTGAAGGCTTGGAAGAGAGGTTAAGCTCAAGAATATTTGCCTCTTGCAAAGGACATGTCTCTGAGGATCTGCAGCTTCATGTGATGCTTCTAGTCCTCAGACTCTCTGAAAAGCAGCCTCACATCATGGTCTGTTATGTAAACCTTGATTTCTGTGACTTATCTGCAGTCAAAGCCCTTCTGAGTCAGTGTCATACCAAAAACCACTGGAAAGCAAACTTCACCCTGGATATGCAACAAAACTTCTTGGTTTGTACTATGAGCTCACTGCCAAACCACACTGGGCATGCAGCACACACCTGTTCCTTGGACAGGTACTTCAGGTCATAGTTCTAGAAGCTTTTACCCCTCTTCCAATTTGAACCCATCCTCAGGGCAGCTGTAGTCAAAATTCAAGGGACACTGTAGTCCACAGCATGCCACTGATGTTCAAGCACTCATTCTGGTGAGTTCTGGACAGTGACAAGGACAACTCACAGTCTTGATGGCGTGGACAGTTGGGTTATTTGGGGCGAGTTTAAATTAAAGGGGAATACAGACAAGGAGCTGCCAACCCTATAATAAATCACAGCTGAAAAGCACTTTGATCTGAGTGCTCTGGGCCCTTCCCCCACCCTCCTTCAACATCAGCTATCTGGCTGTCACAGGGACAGTTGTACTTTAAAGGCAGCCTGACAAAAACTCTTCCTTTTTGCTCACATCCCATCAAGCCCTAGGATATATTTATTGCCTTTTCTGCTTTTTATTGCAGTTCTTCACAGTAAGAACTCAGGAGGGATGAAAAAAGGATAAGAGCTCACCCCACAGGGCTTTACTGATGTCCCTTCACACAGAGCCTTTAATGAATCACAGGTCTTACAGGTTGCCCTTCTGCTCAGATTGTTCTGTATCTCTTAACTGCTCCTGAGAGTACCACGTACCTTCTCCTTTTTGTCTTTTGACTTCTTTTTCTCTTTGTCACTTTCCTTTTCTTTCTTAGTGCTTGTCTGTTTTTCCTTGTTCTCTTTGTTCTCTTTCTTCTTCTGTTTCTTTTTCACTGGGCTCTTTTCCAAGCCATCCTCCTAGAAAATCAGCCAGAGCACAAAGCTGGAGTCCCTCACCTCACAAAACACTTCCACCCATGAAACGTACATCCTCGAAAAGCAAGCCAGTTTTGAGGGCCATCCAACTTTGCCCTCACACCTCTTTTAAACAGACAGCAAGCCCTGCTCAAGCAGCTGCAATCCACCCAAGCCTTGACAAAAGGACATAAAAACCAGACGAGCCCCAATCTGCAGCTAGCTGGCAGGCTGCAGATAGGCACCGCTGGCCTGTGCCAGCTGCGCTGGCGAACGTGCAGCCCCTGAGGTAGATACTGATCAGCACATGAACAAAAAGCCTTAGACTCCAAGCCAAACCACTCAAAGGCAACAGCATGACCTTGCTAAACTCCAGCTTCACCATTGGCTGGTGTACTGAAAAGGAGAGGGAAACAATTCCTCTTTCTCTCCTTTATAAGGGCAACAGGCTTTGTCCCGAGACAACCTTTTCTTAAGGCGCTCTGTGGAAGTGCGTGGCCGTGCTGGGACCCCCCCAGGACACTTCAAGCACTAAGCTAGAAGGGTAGGTGGGAAAGGTCCTCCTTCCACCCCAACAGCTGGATGCATGTTCTTGTGAGTTTGCCAGTCTCCTGTGGTCCTCCAACCCCACAGGATGTCTGCCAGGGGTGCTTCTCAAGGTGAGTTTCTGCAGTAACAACACAGCTCAAGGGAACTGATCCACCAAGTTGACTCACCTTGACTTCACCTTCTTCTGACTGGTTGTCTGAGTGCCTAGGAGGGGAGAGCTCATTCCCATGCTCATCTTTGACTTTGGGAGCCTTGTTCTCTTTCTTTACTCGTGGTTTCCTCTTCTTTAGCTTGCCCTAGTGAGAACACAGGACAAGTGAGGTCACGTGAATAGCTAGAGCTGCCTCCTGGGGACATGTCCCATGTCCTCAACAGCATGCAAACAACTGCAGGTCCTGCAGGGTGGCTAGAAGCCTGAGGAGCCTGAGTCCTTCAATAATAATTACCTGCCCCTTATTAATTGCCATTCCAGTATCACAATGCAATCAGACAACAGACAAGTCCTTATTCTTTCACAGAGATGATGTCCAGTGACTTGGGAACAGCAGCTGTCTCCCACCACCCTGTTCATCCTGAAACCTCCAAAATCAAAAAGCCACATCTCACCTCTTCCCCATCCTTCATGTTTTCTTTCTTGTCCAGATCTTTCTTCAGCAGTTTCAGTAGATAATCAACTCTGGTCTGGAGCTGCTTTCCCTGAGGTTTCTTATCTGTCTCCACAGGCAGGATCTTTGATAAAGAAGAAATAAAGTAAAATGCACCCACATTCACCTACCAAACCCTAACAGAAGAGATACACACTAGCAGCAGTCCTTCCAGGCCCAGCAAAGGGTTGGAGATGCTGCACCTTCTAGGGCAATAATAAGATTCAAGCATTTCTTCCAGCTTCCATGTAGACCCTTCCAGTGTAGCCCAAAGCCAAGCTCCTACCAAGCATCCCTCCCCTGGGCCTTCTACAGTAGTGAAAGGACCCCAAGGCATCTACCTAGGCTCTCTACAATCTTTCTTTGTAACTGTGCCAAGAAGAAGGAAAAAAACCCCAAACTTTTCCTTTTCAAACCATCTTTGGGATCTTTAGTTCCTTTGAACAGAGTTGACTCTCCCTGACACATCAGATTTGCTTGTGACAGCAGGCTGGTCCCCTCTGGCAACCTGAGGCTTTGCTGCAGCAACGACACAGATGGGGAAGTTTTAGTGGAAAACAAGGCTGCCAGGTGCCACTTTGTGGAGGAAGAATCTCAGCCTGCCAGCTAAGTTCCCTTCATACTTCATTGGAGGCTGGGGGGGTGTGTCTCAGGAAATTGTTTCCATTGTAAAATGCCTTCCTTGCAGGAGGGCTCTCAGCCACAGCCTGATCCTTGCTAAGAACACTAGCAGGGAAGTCATGGGAACGTAGCAAAGCTGGAGCAGAAATTCCCCACGTTCCTCAGCCCTGTGGCAGATCTCTCTCCTTCCCCTGTGCAGGCACAGCGGATGGCAGCTGATTTTTAACCTGGATCACCTCAATGGGGCCCCCACGAGCAGCTCTTATGGGAATGAGTGAGGAGCAGAGGAGCTAGATGGAGGCTTTCCAGCTGGCTTTGCTGCCACAGCCAGTCACGTAACCATACCCTCAAAGCCAACAGGGGCCAGCCTTGACATAAGCAGTGTCAAACCTGTGAAAAATTATTTCCACACCAGAAACTGAGACTCAGCTTCTTGTGAGATGCTGAAGGAAATATGAAGTCAGGCTTATGCCCTGCCTCCCCTATACCGTGCATGTAACCACACAGGGCAGCATTACCAGTTTCTTCCTCCATCTTTTCAGTGTGGTTCATGTGGTACTGTTCAGAGAGGGGGAAAAAATGACTGCCAATCAAATAACACAACTCTGCTTTCCATGGAGCATGCAACATTCCTCAGAGGTCACTGTTTTCCTATTATTTATTGTTATTATTTTTGGAGTGGTTACAAACATAAGCAGCTGTTCCTGGAGCAAAGCAAAACATCTTCTCTAGGAACGCTGCCACAGGCCCCAAGCAAGCAAGGAGCAAAGCAACCTACCTTATCAGACAGCTTCAGCTCTGGATCTGTTTTAATTAGCTCCCAGTTTCCATAGCCATGCTCATAAATTCCCACCAGCAAGCGAGAATCCTCCTCCACTCCCCAGTCCACATCAAAATGGGCAGCTTTGACACGGCACGTCAGGCGGTACCTGAAGGCATTTCAAACAGGAGATGCTTTTAGTGCTGTGGAGGAGGAAGCACAGACACAGGTCTAGGCCCTTCTCCTTCCACTACCAAATCCAAACCCCCACAGCCTCTTTCTGCATTGCCTTCTTAGCCAAACTCACTTCTTCCTTTCCTCTGGGTCTGCAGGAATGGATTTATGCAGCATTTCAAACTCCTCTTCGTGCTGGATGATGGATTTCACGTTGACTTGCACACCAGAGATCTTGATAGTAGGACCTCTTCTTTTCCCAGGCCCTTTGCCTGCTCAACAACAGAACACAGCAACTAAGAGAACTCTTACAGAAAGAAGTTCCTCTGTGAAAATGTCTAAACACAATGAGATCAACACCTTGCCTGCAACCTCTTATTCAAACCTAAGGCTGTCTGCTATGGCAGGCCCAGAAAAAGTAAGTGTTTTTTTCAACTAAGTCACTTTGATCTGCAACCCAAACACCTACCAGGATCATTTTCCTCAGAACCCAGCTAAGCTGGAGATGTTTCTTCAGTAGTTTTGTTGAGCTGCAACAGGCAGAGACCCAATGGGAAATCCAGCCCAGATCCCTGTACCTCCAAACTAACAGCAGGAACAGCCACGGAGGGGCTGATGATGCCAGCTCTGGGGTGTGCTGGTTGTGGATCCAGCTCTACCATGGAGCACCAGCTCCAGCACACAGCACCAGCTTGCATCCCAACCCCAGGGGCAGCTAAAATACTATCTGCTTTGCCTTGTGGCTCAGCATTAAACAAACTGACGACTTCAGCTTCTCCCCATGAAAAGTTAGGTTCAGCAGAAGCCAACAGACCCAAATGGCACTTTGCAGTCTGAGCAGAAGACTCAGGAGTTGGTGCCAGCTGCCTGGCAGAGATGGGGATGCTTTAAGTGTGTGCTTGCTCTTTGCTTTTAAGTCACAGTGGAGCAAGCCTCCCTGTCCAACAAGAGAACAGGTTTCTCACCAGCTGCACGGAACGCCCCTAAAACCACCACAATCAGCCTCTTGCTCACCTTCACTTGGATTTTCCTTCAGCTGCTCCTCATATTCCTGCATAGCTGACACACAGCTGTTGTGGATGAGCTCCCCTAACCGTTTCAGATCAGCCACAGACTTGTCCACCAGCTCAGCATCCCGGGCAATGCACTCCAGCCTGGGAAAGGGGGAAAACCTACTTGATAAAGGGTATCTCCTGCCAGCCATGCCCTGAGCAGTTGTGTCACAGCTTTTAGTAGTCAATACTGTCTGTGTGTGACTGCACCAAACACACATGAGCCAAGTTCCTGCAGGAAACTATTTCAGTCTCTTTTAAGTCTACCAGTTGCACTGTGGTGCAGATGGAGTACAACTGGTCCAATCTTTTGGATTTTTTAGGGTTAAAGCAAAGGTGACAGCTGTCTATCTCAGGCACCACAGCCCAGGTCACTGTGTCCATCCAGTGTTACTTCATGCTTTCCCATTGCCACATTAACTCCATTTGATGGTCAAAAGCTGCCATCTGCTGTCCCTTTTGCTTGGCTGAAGTTAGGAAAGCCAAGGCTCCACACACAAGCCTTGTGTTTCACAACAGAAGAATCCAGCCAGCTGAAACAACACAGTTGTGTCTCATACAACATATGCAAGGCTCCCTGCCTCAGCTCTGAGAGCTCAGCAAGGGCTCCAGCTTCCCAGACTCAGGACATGTGCCCATCTCCCTTCCTTCTTCACAGCTGGCTCTGCAGACCCACACTTGAGGATGTTGTGTGTGCCTCTCCCCGCTTCCCTTCAAGAGGGACGTGGCAGTGAGACAAAGATGCTCCCAGTCCAGTCTTGAAACTAATATGCATAGAGAAGCTTGGCAAGCATTTTGGGTAGCATTTGCTGTTCAGACAGCTGCTCCCTCTCCTTTCTAGGCAGAGTGGAAATGCCCCAAGGGCCAGGCTCTGCCAGCAGGATGATGCTGTGTGCAGCCCTCTGCCACTACCGCTCTAGCTGCTTTTTCAGCCAGCACTCATCAGCATCCATCAACTGAGACGTGAGGGACTGTATGGCAGTTTTGGGTTGCTGATCACACGACAGCAAGGCTTTGTGCTGTCTGTGGAGGTTATATCAAACACCCAGAGCAATGTGGGTATGGCTAGAAATACAATGTCCCCCCAGGATAACCCTCTGGAGCAGGGCCAGGCTGTGACTTACCGTTCGAGGGGCAACCCAAACTTCTTGTAAGCCTTGATAAACCTAATGAAAAACAACAAAGAACACAAAAACTAAACCAACTGCCATAAAAAGTGGGTCCAGTATCACAAATATTAACTAGATCACAAGTATTATTTGCAGACTGCCACATTATCAACCTTGCATTCCTCACTGATTAGCTAAGCATCACTCAAAAGACTGAGAAGCCAACTCCATTAACCCTCACAAAGAGTTTTGTGACCTTGGCTGGGGAAGAAGATGACATTATTATGAGTGGTGGATGTTTGGCAGATGAGGGAAAAAAAGAGGAGAGTCATAACTGTAGTGTAAAAAAGATGGAAAGAAAGCTTTGGCTCAGACCATGTTGGCAATAATTAACTTCATTTTCCCCCAGAAGAAAAGAGGCATTAAATCAATGTCATTAGGAAGTTTAATGCTCAGGCTGTAGCAGCCCATCACAGGGGAGCCAAATGTGGTGCAAACCATCAGAGAGGTTTGCAGACAAGGGTTGTTATTTATTTTTATGTCTTATTTTTGTTGTGAAAATCACTGCCACACAACTTTAGGGCAAGAGTCAGACACCACTGTTTCAACTGAACAGTGCCTTGTGCTGGGAGCAGTGGCTTTAGCTACTTCAATTAGTTATTTTTTCCCTCCTCTCTTGTTTTTTCATCTTTTGCTCTTTCACCCCTTTCTGCTATATCACAATAACCTAAACAGCTGCTTTAGTTCACATTGCAACACCTCCTTCCTCCTCTATGGTTTCAGGGGCTGAATGTGGGACAACTGCTGCAATCCAAAAAAGTCTGACTGCTACCTGTTTAAAAATACATCAGAACTCAAGAGTCCAGGAAAGCTCCCAGGCCTCTCTTTTCCACAAGACAAAGATCTTTGAGAAGGGCTCAAGAGTTAGAAGATATAAGAAGAAATCAATGCTCTGGAATTCAGCCCTCAGCTGACTTCAGGGACACACTGAATAAGAGCTCTCACAACCACTGGCATCCACAGCACCAGTGCTCCACATGGGGTTATTTTGCCAGAGCTGGTCTTCCACCTGAACCTTAAATGAGCAGGACTACTGCCAGAAGAACGTCAGGAAGGCCACCAGAGTCCTTGGCTTCTCCAGCTCTGTATTTCATGGGACTTAAGACCACAGGAGTAACATGGAACTAACTCAATCCACTTGGCCCAGGAAGTGCAGTTAAACCAAGGATTAATTGTAGGAAGGTACTAGCTTCACTGCAGCCTGGCTGAAGACAATCCAGACCAGAATGTTCAGGTCAGCAGCTGACAGTGAAGTGAATTACACAAAGGTGCAGAAGCTGCCCCAGTGAACCAGCTCTGCATAAGCCACTGATGTGCTTACAGGTGATCACCTCCTGGATTCATGTGGGGCTTTCTCCACCTGCATGGGATTTCTAGATCTGTTTTCTGGACTGTCTCTCGTGCTTGGCACTGACCTCCTGATTTCAGCATCAGTAAATCCTTCCACGGTGTCTTTCCTGACGCTGCGAGGACGCCCCCTGCGCTTCGGTCTCTTCTCATCGTCGGTCTCGTCGGTCTCACTCTCTGACCCAGATGATCTCTGAAGCCTTCTCTTGGTTTCTGCATCTGATTCACTGTCATTTGTCTGGGCCTGCATGTGCCAGAAAAAGAGCAGTACACTTAACAACTGCTAATCTGCCAGCATTTTCTGTCCCTCCCATGCAGTGGCACTAGTTCGCTCTCAGGCTGTAAAACACCTTGGCATCTCTTCCGGAAGATGCAGAAGCTCACAAGATCAGCCCAGAGAGGCTGCACATCCTTGCAGTTTCCAGGCTCTGGTGGTTATCCTTCCTTTAGAGGCTTCTAGCCAGCAGTTTCACAGTTGCATTTTGATTTACTGAGGTATGGGACACATTAAACCCCACTGATTACTGTGGGTTTGTGACACAGTCCCACAGGTGTGACGGCTCAGAAATCAATCCCGAGCCATCCGGTAGGAATTATCCTTCTCTCTAGTTTTCACTTTCAATGTTTTCCTCCAGCTCATCCCAGAGAACAATTCATAACCCCTTACAGTCCCATGTCCCAGAAAACTCTCCTTGCACAGCCTGCCTTCTGTTGGATAGTGGTAGATCCCATCACCTAGAAAAGAACTTGGGAAGGCACTGTATCTCTTTTGCCTTCCAGACACACACTTAGACCTGGGGATCTAGAGGGACCAAGGAGAAAAACTGCCAGAAAATGGCATCACCTGCAGTAAAATCTGCATTATACACTTGGATAGTTTGCCCTGTGCTCACTACAGGCTCTTTTTGTTTTGCCTGCTAAAGCAAGGTGAACTGTACCAAGTCCAGTGTGGGCCCTCACACTGCATTACAAGCCATGACACCAACAAGAGGTCCATGAGCTACCTCTGTGCCTTGTTCCTGAACAGCTCTGGAGAAGATAGAGCAGCACTGGGATGGCAGGAAGGCCTCCCCTGCATGCTGCCTTCATCAGCTCTCATCTCCTGCCTCTCAGTTCTTCAAGCTGGGCTGTACCTTTTTGGTGGAGCTCCTGATTCGAGGCAGCATGTAGATTTCCTCCAATTCTTTCTGCCTTTCTTCTTCCTCCACCTTTTTCCTCTGCTCCTCTGGAATGATATCGTCCCAGTCCTTCTGGGACCGCTCGTCCAGCTCCGTCTCCTCCTCCTCCATGGTTGCAAAGTTGGCCACCTTTTGTAAGCAAAACAGCACTTTCAGAAATCCTCTCCCCTGGCAGGAACACCCTAGAGCTGTCTGCTAAGCCTCAACTCCTTCCCCGTAGGAATTTTGCCAACACTTCCATAACTACTTTATAATTGATCCCTGTGTCACTGCGTTCCTGGTTGCTTGCCACGTCTTTGGGCTAGCAGCTTTTGAGGAAGTACGTGCAGCTGAAGGAGTACTGCTGAGCCTCCCTGACTTATTGGCTTTGTTTCCAAATTTGGTAAATTCTGCCCTTTGTCCACAGGCTTCCAAATCAACTTGTTGGAAATTAAATTAACAGCTCTGTACCTCCCCAGCTACCAAATCCAGGCAACCCCGTCAGCAAAGCTCTTGGTACGGCTCACATCTAACCAGGCCTCGTTTGTCCTCTCTCGCACTGACCGTGGCAAGAAGGCACAATCCTGCACCCCACCAGAGAGCTGCATGGTCCATACCTTGAACTGGGAGAGGAGCTCGTCAGTAGCACTGGTGGACACTTCATTCTCCCGTGTTTCAGCCAGCCGCAGGATCTCATCAATGTCCATCTCCTACCAGCCGGAAAGAAAGAGTCATAAAGAGGAGGGCGCTCAGCACAGGCAGGAAATAAGAGGCTTGAAGAACAGCCTGGTGGGCTGCAAAGCTGCACGTGCACCTCGCTGATATGAGCTAAACAAAGTGCAAATATCTGCAGGGTGTCATCAGAGAGGGCAGGGATTAACCACCTGGAGTGGAACAAAAGAGTCTAAACAAGGGTGATAAGAGTAGAAGAAAAGGAACATCAAGGCTGAGCAGCAGGAAAAGTTTCCAGAGTGAGATCTATTAACTGTGGGCTGTTTACCCCAGGGGAAGCTCTGCTGCTCAGGCTGTGAAGAGAACTGGGCAAAGCACTCAGCACTAAACTCTCAAGCAGCGCTGAGGCAAGGAGAGAGCGACCTACTTGACTTTGCTGTGCTGACTCCTGTCTCCGTGAGAACAACCAAAAAAGGATGCTGAGGAAGTGTTCTGAGGCAGCAGGGAGAGGAGTTCTCAGCAGGCTGTGCTCTAACTAGCTAATGAAGCCTTGGGAGCCAAGGCACTTTCTTGGTGGCCCCTGCCATCTAACCCCAAACAACAAGGTGCTCTCTCCTCAGCCCTCTGACCCCCCAGCCCCAGAACTCTCTTTTTTCAGCTTCTGCAGACTCAAACATGCCCTGTTCACTGACCTGCTCTCATGCACAGAGCAAGTACAAAGAGGCAGCACACACACCTGATCCCCCATGCACACCTGCAGAGGACTACAGACAGCTAAGTGATTTCAATTTCCAACTACCTGAGGCTCTGACTCTTCCCCTTCAAGCTCCTTGAAGAGATCTTCAGCTCCAAACTTCAGAATAGCTGTCAGCTCCTCCTTGTTGAAAGGATTTGAGCTGCAAGAATGAGGAGAAAAGTGTGTTTTGAGCTGTTAAGTCAGCATTGGTACAGCACAAAACCATGCCAAAGTTTTGCCTAATTAAAGCAAGAGGGAAATTTGCTACTCAGCACTACAAAAAGCTTTTTTATTCATCTCTTTCCTGCTCTAGCACAGACACTACTGTCAAGGGAACAATGGCTATCTGCTAGGGGGCAGAAATGAGGAGAGTCTGAGGTCACTGCCAAACTGTTCTACCATCACCAGCTGGTTCCCTCAGACCAGGATGATCTCTAGAAGGAAGACAGAAGGAAAAACAGGTAATGCATTAAAATCAGGGTTTTTTTCTGATCATCTTTATGCTATGTGTCCAAACTAACAGCAGCCTAAACCACATGTGGAAGCTGCCACTGTTTACTAGCCTCCTGCCCTGCATCCTATCAAATACTGTGAGACACCAGCAGGTGAAGCTGGTTCTGCCTCCTGACACAATCACAGAATGTTACAGGCTGGAAGGGACCTTGAAAGATCATCCAGTCCAACCCCCCTGCCAGAGCAGGATCACCTGGAGCAGGTCACAGAGGAACACATCCAGGTGAGTATCTCCAGAGAGGGAGACTCCACAACCCCCCTGAGCAGCCTGTTCCAGTGTTTCTGTCACTCTCACAGTGAAATAATTCTTCCTCCTGTTTCCATGGAGCTTCCTATGCCTCACCTTCCACCACTGCCCCTTGTGCTGGCATTGGGCATCCCCCAGCAGAGCCTGGCTCCAGCCTCTGGGCACTCACCCAGCCCAGCTTTATGAACATGAATGAGGTCACCCTCAGCCTCCTCCTCTCCAAGCTAAAGAGCCCTCAGCTCCCTCAGTCTCTCCTCATAAGGAAGATGTTCCACTCCCTCCAGCACCTTTGTGGCTCTGCGCTGGACTCTTTCAAGCAGTTCCCTGAGGTCCTTCTTGACCTGAGGAGCCCAGAACTGGACACAACATTCCAGATGCAGCCTCGAGTAGATCACTCACTTAGACAACCCAGAGCAGATGACTTACTTGGACCCCCCAGAGCAGATGACTTACTTGGACCCCCCCAGAGCAGATTACTCACTTGG
The DNA here is from genome assembly GCF_014839835.1 of Dryobates pubescens. Lineage (NCBI taxonomy): Eukaryota > Metazoa > Chordata > Aves > Piciformes > Picidae > Dryobates > Dryobates pubescens. Next base: position 3,402,596 of record NC_071628.1, read on the forward strand.
ACCCCCCCAGAGCAGATCACTCACTTGGACCCCCCCAGAGCAGATGACTTACTTGGACCTGCCGGAGTTGTTGTCCAGCACGGTGCGGCCGGTGGTGTCCATGCGCTGGATCACCAGGTGGTCCAGCACCATCTTCTTCTTGGCCCTCTCAATGATCTCCTCCTCCACCGTACCCTTTGTGACCAGGCGGTAAATGTTCACCTGCAGGACAAGAGGAGAACAGATCTATTCCCTGCACCTGAGCATGCTCTGCTGACACAGCAATGCATCCCTCGCTGGTTTCACAGACCAGTCTGCTGATGCCCTTCATGCACAGATGTCTCTCTTGCAGACTAAAACCCATCAGATGCTTTTTATGTCTCAGGGGGATCAGCTAAACTCAGGCTGGTTAACACAGATCCTGCAGCGTGGCTAAGCACAGAGCAACAATCTTCTGCAACAATCGTTCTCAATCCAGACTGGCACCCAACTTCTCACACATCTAATAAATCCCTAGCAAGGTGGATGTTCTGCTTTCACAGAATGGCTTAGCTTGGGAAGGGACCTCAGAGATCATCTGCTCCAACCTCCCCACCATGGGCAGGGATGCCTCTCAACTAGGCTCAGCTGCTCAAGGCCTCATCCAATCTGGCCTTAAACACCCCCAGGGAGGAGGCAGCCACAGCCTCCCTGGGCAGCTCATTCCAGAGTCCCTTGTACTCCAAATTTTTCAGAGCAAGAAAGATCAGAGTCCCCTAGCAGAGAAGTGCAACACCATGGGTTGGGTTCTTGGTTTTGAACCAAGCCTACAGAAAGGACCTGGGACTGGGCAAATTTAGGCTGTTTTTTTTGTTGTTTCCTGGCTTTCTGCTTGAGTTGGGGAGCAAAGAGACCACATTTTCAGAAGGTCTTGGAGCCTGTTTAGATGCCCACACTGAAGCCACAGAGAAAACAAGCCAGGCAACTCTTCCAACCTGCTTCTTTTGCCCAATCCGGTGAGCTCGAGCCTGAGCCTGAAGATCATTTTGTGGGTTCCAGTCCGAGTCAAAGATCACAACAGTATCAGCAGAGGCCAGATTAATTCCCAGCCCTCCAGCTCGTGTTGACAACAAGAAACAGAAGTCCTGGAGGAAAGAAAAAAGCATCCATGAGCTAACTGTCAACATCAAATAACAGTGGTGACTTCAAAGCTGTGCAAGGAAAGGGAGGGAAGGCTCTGCTGCACTCATCCAGAAAGAGGATTTCCTTCCCACACCCTGTTCACACAGGGTCAGCACCACTGGACTTTAAGGTGAGGCAGTGCTGGCAGGGGTGACAGTTGTGCTATTCCAGGAAGGGCCTGTCATGCATCCTTTTGGGACAGTAACACTAACAGCTCAGGTTAAGAGCAGCTTGGAGTCACTTTTGAAGGTCAGAGCATGCTGCCCACCACACTCCTACGGAGGCAGAGGCAAACGTCCTTTTTGTTGCCTGATGCCTGCTGGGGGTGAGATCAGCAACTACACACTGAGTCACTGCTCAAGGGCATGGGGTGCCAGGATAGAGCCAGAATGTCTGAGCCCCCAGGAAAAAGGGCAGATCCTGTGGGCATTCCTGCTCCTTTCCCACTCACTGTCTCCTCACTTGTGTCAACTTTCCAACCACCATGAAGCACTGAACTGTACCTCCTGTGTCAAGAATCCTCCTTCAGCCCAGGCTTCTGGAGGGAGCAGAGGTATTTGTCCCAGCTGGGCTGACTGTGGCACAGAACAAGTGCCTCACACCAGTCACTGTGAGTCAGCAAGCTCAGAAGAGAGGCTCGAGACACCCCCTCCTGTTAGGCTGGAGTCTGCTGCCTGCCAACGCTTAAAAGCCCCCTTTTGACTCTGCCATTTCAGACCAGCTTCAGACTGGAGGAATCATTTAGCAACCAGCTCATTTCCTGGACCATGGGAAGAGAATTGCTAAATTCTGGCCCTTCCCAGCCTCTTTGGGGCATTCTGGAGATGGCACCTGCACGGTCTGGGGGTGCAGGACATTTAAAATGAGAAACCTGGCTAGCTGCAAAGCCTGCCAGATCTATGTCTTTAAAAGTATCTGGGGTCCTGTAAAGAGAAATGAACCCAACTTATTCCCTCCTGGCAGTCACCTATGGTTCAGCCATGAATGCCCACAGCTCAGACAGCCCACCCAGACCCTCCTGAAGCAGGGCAGCCCCAGCTGTGGTACCTCAGAGCCGTCGGCGTTGAAGTGGTCCAGCGCCTGCTTTCGGATCTCCCCTTTGATCGAGCCGTCCAAGCGCTGCAAAGTTCAACGATAATGATACAAGACAGAAGGCAAAGGAGCCCTGAGGAGCTGCTGCAGCCACGTTCTGGGAGCCTTACAGCCCCCTTCCCTGCCTGCAGCATTTCATAATTAAAAATAACTGCCAATTAAAAAGAAGTGCCCTGCCTTAACCCGCGGCGGCGCCAGGGCAGGAGGGTGACACAGCAGCTCTCGTTACAGGCTGCCCGCCAGGGATTCTCTCCTCTGTGTTTACCACAGGACAGAGCCCAAAGCAGAGGCCTGCCTGTGTGTTTTACAGAGCCACACTGAACTGAAGGGACTTCTCAGCTCCCTCCAGTGTATTTGAGGAAGTGCAGCCCATAATCCCGGCCCACAAGCCCTGGGAAACTCATCGAGTGCCATCGCCCAGGCTCCCTCTCGGTGTCCCTGGAGCCTCTGTGAACCCCACTGCTTTCCACACTGTCTCTCACCTGAAAAGGGTAGTGTTTGATAGTCAGGTACTCTGCCAAGATGTCCAGCATCCTCACCATCTGGGAGAAGATCAGCACCCTGTTGCCTCTCTCCCGCAGCCTGGTCAGCAGCTTGTCCAAGAGAATCAGCTTCCCACTGCTCCTGACCAGAGACTGAAGGAGTAATGGTCATTCCAGCTGATGCCTTCCAACTTTACCTTATCTACACAGAGGTGGCTCTTTTGGGGCCATGCTTCTCCTGTACACCTCTAATCAAATCATCTGGATTTACCCAAAGGCCACACACAAAAGCACCTCCCACAAAGCACTGCCTGCAGTACAAGGGCACAGCAGGACATTCAGGGGCTCAGCCTTAGCTGTGAGGACTGTTTCTAATGGAAAAGCAGCAGAAGCTAAGGCTCCACCAGATCTTATCTTGGTGGGAGGATAGGAAGAAGGGGAAAGCTAAGAAAAACCAATAGTAACCAAAGGCACTGCCCACCTGCAGGGTCTCAAGGCCATTCTCTCTCTCATTTTCCTCAGGAGGTTTAATAAGGTAGCAGTGGTTGCAGCACTTTTTCAACTCCATCACAATGTTCAGGAAACCAGATGTGCTCCCCCTCGTTCCCTTGGAAAGAGCTTTATAGTTTCTTGTCAAAATCCACCTACAGGCAAGAAAGTGAAAACTCTAAATCCTTCCACAGTGCACAGTGGGCATGCTGGAGCCTCAGAGGAACAAAACCTGCAGGAGTGTCTTGTTCAGGCATCAATCAACTTCCCTCCCTCCATCTCTCTTCACTTCTAGAGGATACTGTTGGCTCCTGACTAGAAAGCCCAACCTTACTTTCCTGTTGATATTACTACAGTTTAATATTAAACAGCACCACAGTTCTGTGGGGAGCTTTCCTCTCCCAGGAAAGACACAGCCTCTGTCCTCCAAAGCTGACCAGCTGAAACACATCATTCTACACCACCATCTCCAGTGGCCTTAGAGATGTTTTTTCAGAAGGAAAAAGATCAACTACCCTACCTGAAACTCCTACTGTGAAGCTCCTGGTACTACAGGTGATGCCTGTGACATTGCATTCTGAAGGCCACAGTACACTGAGCACACAGAAAGATGTGCCCATTTCTCCTGGCACTCCCAGTAACTTCAGAAGTGACTCACTTGTAATACTGCTTCTGCAAAGCAGACATCTCCACACGAAGGATCTGCTCCACTTTGGCTGGCAAAGATTTCTCCACATCCTTCTTCACTCTGCGTAGGAGAAATGGCTCCAGGACCTTGTGAAGGCTCTGGTAGCCATTCTCTCTACCTTTCCCGTGATCCTCTTCAAAATCCTCCCAGAACTCAAACCTAGCAACAGAAATGAGAAGCAGAGAGGGTCAGAATACCTCTTGTCTTATCACACCACACAGCAGCTCCTGCCCTGCTGCACAAGACACATCATTGCCAATCGTTTCAAGGCAGAGCACAGCAGATTTAGATGGGATGTTAGGAACAAGTTCTGCACCATGAGGGTGGTGGAACACTGGAACAGGTTGCCCAGGGAGGTGCTTGGAACCCTTTCCCTGGAGATATTCAAGGTGAGGCTCAACAGGGCTCTGGGCAACCTGATGTAGTTGAGGATGTCCCTGCTGAGTGCAGAGAGGGTTGGACTGGATGACCTTTGTAGGTCCCTTCCAGCCCACCCATTCTGTGATTCTATAGTTTGTCAGTCAAACATCATTTTAGTGAGTTTTGGGACATGCCTGTCTTAGCCTCAACAATGCAAGACAGCACCTTTTCTTTTCAAGAGAGCAAAACATTTGTGATAATGTGGACAGGAGCACAACCAGCTAAGACAGCACTGTCCTTGAGCAATGCTCCCATAAAATGGCTGGGGAGTTTGGCTGCACCACAACATACTGCAAGCCTCAGAAATGGTTGGGATGATTGCTCAAAACAAGTTCAGCTTTTTAGAGGTGGCTCTAAGACAGCTCTGAAAGGCATGGATTAGGTTTCCCCATACAATTTGCTGCCACAAATACTCCTTCTATTAGTCATTTAACCTCTGGTTTTCCCTACCAATGTTTGCACCGCTTTCATTGCTTCATTCCCACTGAGTTGAGCCCAGGGATTTAATGTAGGGGTTTCTGCCACTCTGCACTCCCTGGAATCTATTTACCAGGCAGGAATGGCCACAGAGGGATGTGGAAGGACCACAGGGGCACTTACTTCTCCGGCATGATGAAATGCAGCAGGGACCAGAGCTCTTTGAGTGAATTTTGAAGTGGGGTGCCAGTGATCAGCAGCCTGTGGTTGGACTTGAAATCAATCAATGTCTTGTAGAGCAGAGAGTCGTCGTTCTTCAAGCGATGGGCTTCATCCACGCCCAGGAAGGCCCAGTTAATACTGCCCAGAACGGCCTGGAGCAGGAGAAGAGAACAAAAATGGGACCCAAGGAGATGCTGGCTCAGACAAGCCCCACCACCTTGCACATGCTTGTGTCTCCATGGCCAGAAAGCACTGCAGTGTGTGCTTTCCAGGATGTCCTGCTCCAGCCCTGGTGCTGGACACACCACCAAAGGAGCTGGGCCCACAAGAGTTTCACTTAACAAAACCCGGGACCAAGGTGCCTGCGCTGCTTTGGCCTCGCTGGAGAGGAGAGCTGACCATCAGCCATGCTGGGCAGAACTCCTGCAGTTCACTGGGCTGCTTTGTCCTCTTAACTAGGTTAAAATTAAATCAGGCCAAACCTGCCCTGCCTGCTCTTACAAGTGACAAGAGCACCACAAGAGTGCAGAGCACAGGAGAGAAGACACTGCAGTGAGTGTCCTACATCCCCTCTGCATTTCTGGCAAGCAAACGTAGCTTCATGTCCTCTGTCACTCCTCTGGCTCTCCCCTTTGTAAGCAAGAGAAAAGCATCAAGAAAAGTGTGTCCAGCAGGTCTAGGGAGGTTCTCCTCTCCCTCTACTCTGGAATACTGTGTCCAGTTTTGTGCTCTCCAAGTCAAGAGAGACAGGGATCTGCTGGAGAGAGTCCAACAGAGAACTACAAAGGATGACTGGGATTGGAACATCTCTGCCATGAAGAAAGGCTGAGGGACCTGGGACTGTTTAGTCTGGAGAAGGCTGAAAGGGGATCTTATTAACAGCTATAAATCTCTGAGGGGTAGGTGTGAGGATGAAGGTGCCAGGCTCTTTTTGGTGGTGCCTAGTGACAGGACAAGGACCAACATGAGGAGACACTTCTGTATGGTGAGGGAGATGGAGCCCTGGAGCAGGCTGCCCAGAGAGGTTGTGGAGTCTCCTTCTCTGGAGACTCTCCAAACCCAAACCCCACCTGGATGTGTTCCTGTGTGACCTGCCCTAGGTGATCTTGCTCTGACAAGGGGGTTGGAGTTGATGATCTCTGGAGGTCCCTTCCAACCCCTACCATTCTGTGATTCTGTAAGAAACATCCTTGGACTACTACCCACCTTATCCTTGAGGAGGATCTCATATGTTGTGATAAGTGCATTGAATTTCAACCTTTTGGACTGAGAGTGGATCCACTCATATTCACGGATCTGTGAGAGGAGACCAAAGTTGACACTCAGTTCACACTACTGAAAGGGATGAGTTAACAATTGTTGTTCTGGTGTAGCTGTGGCCAGAGACTTCAACCAAGTCCAAGCCTCTGATGTTCAAGGTGCCATATGAGGAGCTCAGGGTGCCCAAGGAGCAGTTCATTTTAGTGCCCACATGGTTCAGTTGTGTCATCCAGCCTGCTGCTGTGATAGTGCCCTCATCCAGTGCCCTCATCTGCCAGCTGAATGCAGCATCTCCCCAGTGACACCACTACAGTCCCAACAGTTGCTTTCCTCATCACCAGACCCCACACCCTTTGCTTTCTGATACTCACCATGTTCCTGCTCATCAGGTCTCCGATGTAAACCACCACATTTATCTCTGGTGCCCAGACTTCAAACTCTCTCTGCCATGAGGTGAGAGTGGACAAGGGCACCACCACCAGGAAAGGGCCGTAGAGCTGATGCTGATGGAAGAGGTACGACAGGAAGGATATTGTCTGAATTGTCTTGCCCAGGCCCATTTCATCAGCCAGGATCACACTGTTGTTCCTGAGAAAGAAGAGAACAAATTTAAGTGCTGTCTGAGTGCATGCTTTCACCACTGCTCACTTACTGTGCACCAGCAGGAAGAGCAACCCAAAACAGGGACAGAAGGGGAGCAGTGCAAAGACATTGATCTGAACCCTGCACATAGCAAGGAACTTCCAAAAAGGAACACTCCAAACTGGCAGGCAAGGACAAAGGCTAAGGAAGAGGGGAGTCAGTGGCCTGATTTTAGAAGGACATCTCTCAAAGGCTTGAACAATGTGTAAGCATGCCAAGATAGGAACCTCTTTTTTTCAGTGAGAGCAATGGAAAATAAAGGCTGATACATGCCATGCTCACACAGCAGCCAAATCCAGCATGTGAGCAGGCCCAGGCAGGCAAAATGGGTTTTGGTTTTGCACAAGACTTCTCGAGTTCATGCCCCAGATAGTTCCTGCTTGCAGCATCTGCAAGGCAGCTGGGCACAGTCACATCTGAAATCCTGCAAGCTGCAGAAGCAGGATGAGTAAAGACCTCACTTGAACACCATAAGGTCAGATCCCACTGGGGCAAACACCAGGAGACAAAATGCCTGTCACAGAGCATCTGTACATACTTGCACCACGAGTGAGCAAGCCAGTTGAGGCCCTCCAGCTGGTAATCTCGCAGCTCTAGGTTCTCACCACCAATGTAAGAAGGTTGTTTCTTCAGGGCAACAAACCTTGGCCTCTGCTTCAACACCTGGAAAAGAAGGTGCTGTGAGCCCACTGAAGAGAAAGACCAAGTAAGGCTGAAAATCCAGCACAGAATGGCTATCTGCTAATTTGTTCAAGTCCATCTACATTTCCCTAGCCAGTGCTGATGCTTGCAGCCCATCAAACCACTCCACAGTGTTGTGCTTTGCCTGCTGTCCTCTGGTTCTGACAACCAGGCCCCTGAAGAGCACAGAAAGCTGAACATGAGATGCAAAAAGCTCCCCTTCGTTTTTTTTTATCCTCTTGTTTTCCCTTCCATTATCTCTGTCCTTTTCTCCACTACATCAGCACCTTGCATCCTTGCCCAGGTATGGCTTTTTTTTTTTCCCATCCAACTGACATTAAAACTTTGCATTTCTGCAGAAGCTCCATCTGAGGAGGAAGCACTTTGCAAGATTAACTAAGCCTCCCACTCCCCAGGGGGACATAATGTTCTCAATGTGCCCAGAGCAAATGAAAGCAAAAGGGGGTTCGTGTCTCTGCCTTCTGAAGTGCCATACAAGAACAGCAAGCAACCACCGGTGGGAGGCTGGGGAAATGTTCTCTGACATTTATCCTGACAAAACTTCACCTTCCCACTGCTTGTGTCATCAGCCAGCAAGAGGAAAGGAGAGGAGAGAAGGAAGCAAACCTTGCAGTCCCGGGTCGGAATGGTTTTGGAGTTGTTCCGGTTGTTGAAGCTGTCGATGCAGTGCTGGAATTTCTTGCTGATCAGAGCCTCATCCTCCCAGCTGCACTCAGCATAGGGCAGCCCCATCCACTTACACAGGTATTCAGGGTCATTTGAGGATGTTTTGCGACTGTTTGCTGCAAAATAGGCCATAAGAGAAATGAGCCTCAGCAGCTGCGGTTGTGCGGCTGAGCCACACACGTGGCTCACAGGGCAGCCTGAGCCACCCCAGCGACCACAAGACAGGTCTGGGCTAGCAGAATAAGCTCAGAGGAAGCAGAAAATGCTCCTTTACCTGGGAAATCCGAATGTCCCATTGCAGACTTGCTGGTCTTCACAGCTGTGTTTGGAGACAGAAGGGAAGGAAGAGTTTGGAGCGCCGGCCGCCAGCAGAGGGAGCAGGGCAGGCAGGCTGCCGCTGCCTCGCACCCCAGCGCTTGTGTAGGCATTGTGAGGGGGTAGGTTAAGCAGCAATCCGAGCCAATTCCCAAAGCAGCTGGCTGCCAGCACCTCTGACCCGCAGGGCTGCGGTATTACTGAAGTGCTCAGTAAGCCCTGATTTTATTTTCAATATGTAATCTTGAAAATCTAAGCCCTGAGCTGCCTTGCACTCTAAACACGTCCTCAACCGCCTCACGCGAAGCGGTCCTCACAAAGCTCTGAGGCTGCACTGCTGCTTTGGCTGCAGACCCCTGGCATCCAAAGGCAGGAAGGCAAAGAACTTCGGCAGCAGCTTCAACATCTCTTTGGAAACTAGTTATCACCTCATACTCCAGGCAGGGAGAGTGATTTGTATGGCCTGTAAGCACAAATCTGCAAACACGGGTGTCTTCTGCTCAAAGCCCTGAATGTCACACACTGCACTGCACCTAGCACTAGTTGCTCTCCAAAGGTACTGGAGGAGGGGGAAGAAGAGAGCACCATGCACTCACTCTGCTATCACCAGAGATTAAAGTTCCCACATCTTACTTCACCCTTTTGCAAGAGTGTTGGGTTCACTTACCAATGACTCTCTCCACTATTTGATACTGTTTGTTCAGCTCTGAAGCTAGCTCCTGTTGGCAGTTGAAATATTCTATGTCTTCAGGTGACACTTTGCCCAGCCTGGATGCAAAATAAAAAATCCAAACCAAAAAAACCACTGTAATGCTTCTGTCATATGCTTAGAGGCCACAGATGGAAACTCTACTTTCCTGCATGGTTCTGTCATTGAGACAAGCCACTGAAGCAGACTACTGCTTAGATGATGTCTCCTAAAGCCTCCTATCATTATAAATCATGACAGAGAAGCCAGCGTCTCAGATGTTCATGCTCTCTCCCTGTCAAATGATGCCTTACTCTGCTGCAAGCATCAGTTTCCAAACCAGGCTCAGAGACTGAAGCTGCTGCTCCAGCTTGCTCGCTTGGGAAACACACCACAGCTCCTCCCCTCAGAGTTCCTGGGGAGGTCAGGCACAAACTGATGAAAAACTTGCACAGAGACAAGCCCATAATTAACAGGAGTCAATAAGGCTGCAAAGCCCACATCTCACTTGCTGGGCCAGGTACATCTGAGCACCATTCATGTGTTGCCAGCTAAGGAAATCTCAAGCCTAGGAAGTGGCAATATTGTAGATTCCATGCCTCTTTCTGTGACTTTCAACACCACAGCCACAGACATCCCCTTTATGAGGGGGGATGTTCCTCAGCAGGCAGAGAGAGATGTGAATGTTGTGCACCAAACCCCAGTGCTTTGAATGCAACTTGCTTTGCAAGAAGAAATCAAACATCTTCTGTCAGGCCTCTGCAAACCCCTGGCTAAAGAACGCTTTGCCCAAGGCCAAACGACCCTTTGGAATAAAGCATACCACTGCTTGATCTCCTCCTCTTTCTTCTTGAAGTTCTCAAGCTTTTTCAGGCCCTTCACTTTCTGCTGCTGCAGGGACTCCTCGCTCTCCCACGTGCTGTGGATGTATGACCAGCCTTTCCATTTGATCAGGTACTGAACCTCTCCCTCGTCCTTCTCGGGATCGAAGTCGGCGCTGGGGTTGCCGTTGGCTTCGGTCGCGTACACTGTGGTGGAAGCACCAGTGGCTGCACGAGAAACCAGCCTGCAGTCAGTGCCTTTGTGACCAGGCACTGGACAGCAGCTGCACTAGGGCAGAAAGTTATTTTTCTAATACATCTTTTGTGTCAGCACAAAGGACATCCTACAGATCCTGCAAGCCACTAAGGCAGGCAACACAAAAAGTTCTCCCTGCAACAAAATCTTTTCCAACCTCTCCATCAGAAATGCTTTAAATATAATTGAAAGGTCTCTTGCCAACATTCAGCCACCATTCACTTTGACAAACCCCCTTTTGTCGGGCTCTGAGAACAAAACAGCAGCTTTATTTTCATCATGGCTTTGTCAATGGAGCTATGAGAAGTGACTCTACTGGAAGATCTATTCTATATCTCAAAGAAGAGAAGAGCAAGAATTGCAGAACAATGAAGGCAGCTTTCATGTGCCTGCAACGCCAAATGAAAGCTGCCAAGCACATAAACTTGACATTGGAGGATTTTCAGTACTTAATTTTACAAAAGCTGCTAGAAGACATAAATAAGAGGCACTGAGCAAAGGGGGAAGAGCACTGAAACAACCCTTGGCCCCACTTTGAAGTTGTAAAAGCACTGCACCGGCTCAAGAGAGGCTGCGAGTGCACGTGACTGACATCAGCAATAAAGGCCTTTTCCAGAGCTACACACCTCCTTTTTTCCCAAGCCTGATGTCCAGGACTTTCTCAATAGTTTCACTGTTGTCTTGTTGTTCATCAGCTCCTTCCCCAGTCATCTCTATCAGGTCATCAGAATCCGTCTCAAAATCATCATCTTCTTTGTAACTGAAAGAGGTCAAAACCAAATTGGTCCCAAAGCCCTTGGCTCTTCCTAGTCCAGACACACACAGAAGGGCATGGAGTGGAGCAAGCCTTCTCCAGCGTTTTCCCTGGGCTCCAGTGCATGTCCAGCACATGCATTTCCTCAGCTAGCCAGTCAGTGTTATTCCCTGAGACACTCAGATAGCTACATTTGATCAGATAATCACAGAATGTTAGGGGTTGGAAGGGACCTGCAGAGATCATCCAGTCCAACCCCCCTGCCAAAGCAAGATCAGCTAGGGTAGGTCACACAGGAACAAATCCAGGTGGGGTTTGGAGAGTCTGCAGAGTAGGAGACTCCACAACCTCTGTGGGCAGCCTGCTCCAGAGCTCCATCACCCTCACCATACAGAAGTGTCTCCTCATGTTGAGGTGGAGCCTCCTCTGTTCCAGCTTGTACCTGTTGTTCATTGTCCTATCACTGGGCACCACCACAAAGAGCCTGGCAGCTTCATCCTGACACCCACCCCTCAGAGATTTATAGACATTGATCAGATTCCCTCTCAGCCTTCTCCTCTCAATACTAATTAAGATTAACACTCTAACTCATCTATGTATTTTTTTCTGACCTTGGCTTCATGAGGAGGTGGAACAATCCCTGCAGCAGAAGCAAGACCATGGACAGTGGAAGATTTTAACAGTGGAGGTTGCAGAGCATCAAAAGGCTGCACGGGTGCCTACACTGCCCTAGGAACTACATTTCTTCTCTTTGATGAACCACTACAAAGTATTCTTCAGGTGGCTCACTGCAAGTCCCTTGTTAGGACAGCCAAGAGATGAGAAGGTATATTGGGGAATGGATAAAGCTTCAGCTCCACCATGTCTCAGTGCTCTGTCTCAAGGCATTGCTCATCAGCCAGTCTCACACAACTGGTCCAATCTTTCACAGCTCCTTCTACTCCTTTTTATCTATTATTTGCAAGCTGTAGTCTCAGAGTGCTTTAGAAATATTATGAAAAGCTCCTCACATTTCTCTAAGGGAGCCTGGTAAATATTTCCTCTTTTACAGACAGCAAAAGAAGGCAAGGAGAAGTCAGATGTGCACAGAATGAACCAGTCAAAAGAACCTCTTGGACAAGAGATATCTGCAGGGCAGGGGAGAGCCTCTCTGCAGAATACACAGGGACTCCGTGCCCAGAGCAGGGAATTTGGGGTGCCCCTCTCCCCCAGGCATCCAGCTCCCATCACCCAGCATCCCCACACTTTCTGATACCTGACATTCTTGGAGGCCCTTCGTCGAGTCTGTCTCTTGGGGGTCTCATCATCTTCGTCGTCATCATCATCTTCAGATGACTCTGGTTTCTTTCTCTTCTTGCCACACTGCCGCTTGTGAGGCTTTTTAACACTGGTCTTGGCCACTGTTCTACAATGAGAATTCATAAAATCATAATCCAGCACATTTCACCCAAACATCCACTTCAACAAGTCGTTAAGGAAGCAGGAATCTCAAGTGTCAGACTCCCAGGGCTTTAGTCTGCTCTAACTGCCATGGAAACCACTGCATCACTCGCTGGAGCATGAAATGGGGAGACAAGAGAGTAACCAGCTCCTAGATTTACTAGGTCATAAATAAAGGTAATACTGCAGAAAAACTAAAGGCCCACATTCTTTAGCACCAAAGAGAAATCACCTCTCCAGCACAGGCAGAAAAAAGAGACCGCCTGAACCACCAACTCCTTACCTTCTTTGGGCAGGTCTCCTCGCTTTAATTTTCTTGGGTTCAGGCTCACTCTCTCCACTGGTGCCCTGTTCCCCTCCATCTTCATCCTCCTCTTCACCAGAGATCTCTCTTTTCCATTTATTTCTACAGCCAGAAAGGTAGGTCAGGAAGGGCAACTGTATTTCAGCCCAAATCCCTGGCTAAGCTGACACCCAAGCCATACTAGCAGGCCATAACCACGAGCCAAAGGTGCAAACTTCGCCCTCGGTTGTTCGGTGCAATAGCTGAGGGATTTTATGGCGTGATTCTCTGCTTTTAGCAAGAGGCCTGAGTCACCTAGGGTTTAGTTCACACACTGGCAGTCTGTCTCAAGTGCCTGTGAACACAAATTGCAGCAGTGCCTGTGGCAGGGTCTTGCTTCTTACAACTGGGTGGGCAAGGGCTTTGGTTTATTTATTTTTCTTTTCCCCCTTCTGCTTTTCTGAAATGAGCTGTAAAGATCTTCAAGAGAAGTGCTCACTGTCACACATGGAGCACAAACCACAGCATGCTCAGTTACATGATCTCCTCCTAGCCTGGAAAATGGAGCAAAGCAGCCTCCTGCCATCTAAATTCAGGCAATTAAAGCTTCCAAGCATGAAACCAAATGACATCGTGCCCTTCGTGGAAGGAAGCATGTTTGCTGTGGGCAATTCAGAGCAATGCTGCAGCTCCAAAATACCCTTTGAAGGAGCAAGAGAGGATGTCCTCTCTCCAAGGGGATGTGGAGATTACTCTCCTTGCTCAGAAGAGGCCCATATTACCACAGCCCTCCCTGTGCCTAATTAGTTTTCCTCCTGCACTGATGCGTGCAACTGAATGAAAAGCTGAGAGACAAGAAACAGAAGAAAGGGAGCAGGAATTGGTGGCTGTGTTTAAAGTTTTCTGCAGCAGGCATCTCACAGTTCAGTTCACTGCAGTGTGTGGAAAAACCTTAAAAATACTAATTAGATGGGAAAAGGCAGTAAAATCTGACTGCAAGTTAACTCAGCCACAGTGATCAGACACCCAAAATATCCCCTGTGGAAATCCTTTTCTCTTAGCAGATATCACTGATAAAACCAGGATGGTGACTTGGCATTTTATTCTCTGCTAATCAAAGAGGTGGGAGGGAAAGAGACTGAACTATTTTAGGAACAAGTTCTTTACCATGAGGGTAGTGAAACACTGGAACAGGTTGCCCAGGGAGGTGGTTGAGGCTCCATCCTTGGAGATATCCAAGGTGAGGCTCCGACAGGGCTCTGGGCAACCTGATCTAGGTTGAGGGGGTTGGACTGGATGACCTTTGGAGGTCCCTTCCAACCCAGAACATTCTATGATTCTATTTTAAGTATCTCTGAAGGAGAATAAGTAGAAGGACTAAGAGCAGTAAGGGAACTTGACTTGCTCAGATTCCATCACAGGCAAGGAGGGCAAACAGGAACAAAAGCAAAGCTGGGAAACTGTATCCAATGTTCACCCTTCAATTTCAGTCACCCAGAGTACTACCACTGGAAATACTAAACAATTTCTTTTGCAAGCTCTCCAAGCTGACAGCACCTATCAAAGAACCCAGCTGTGGAGAGCAAACCAAACCAAAGTGCCACCATTCCAAACCCTCTCCCTAGAAACTTACGGTTTCTTCATTTGCTTCTGGCCTCTTCTTTTTGGGCTCTCATTTTCAGATTCACTACTTGCCTTCAATTGAAAAGAAAAAAAATCAGGTTGTAGGCTTCAGCTCTGGACTCTCTCTCTTCAAGGATGCAACTCAAACACATGCAGGTGGTCTGAGCTCAGGCAGAGCCCCACTGCTCTTTCACTGCAGCTCAGGAAGGAAGCTTTGGTGCGACTGTGCAGGTTCCCAGCACCATTCCCTCTGCCCTGCCTCAGCTGCAGGGTCAATGCTGCTGTGCTCTCAGCATGGAGAAGGTACCTCTCTGCAGAAAGGCTGGAGAGCTCTACTGGAACATCTGTCCTGGAGTTCCTGAGCTCAAGATGCACGAGGCTGCAACCCCCCTACCCCTCATCATCAACCTCCAGGACCTGGCAGATGCCATCTCAGCAGTGGCAGTGGCCAGGCAGACCTGCAGTGTGTGCAGCACTCCATAGATTACAAACCCACAGGTGAATTTTAGTCACCAAACCTTGCCCTGCAGCCTAGGGAGAGCTCAGCTGCTGGTACCTCTGCCCACGGTGCAAGGCCAGCATCGCTTCTGCCTGATGTCAAAGACCCAGCCAGGCTGCAGCATAACTTTGTGCTCTCTGGCCAGCATTTGCAGGGCTTGCTGCAGTGCTAAGGCTCAGCTATTCTACAGGCCTTGGAAGTGAGAGGGCAGTGGCTGCATGTACTCTGGTGAGCACCCAGGCCTCCCACTTCAGCAGGTGTTTTCAGGTTCAGTTTCTGTGACTGCAGAAACTTTGGCAGCCACACAAACGCACCACGATCTCTGCTTTCATTACAGACACTTTCTATAAGGAAGGAAATGCTCAGAAAAAGGCAATGTTCTCATCACAAGAGTGTCCCTGCTCCCCTGAGGACCTGACTGGGTCAGAGCCATGCCCCTGCTGCTTTCCTCCTAATCCTCCAGTCTCCATCAGTGAAGTCTCTCTGGCTAAACAGATCAGGAGATATTCTGACTACCTGCTGTGCTATTTTAAATGTGGGTGTCATTAACTGCTACAGACCAAGATAGCTACAGAAAAATACCCTTAGGCAGGCTGGACACAACTCCACTTTCACAAAAACTAGTCAGCTTAAAAGCAGATTCTCACCCCTCAACCACTTTGCCTTGTACACTGGATCCAGAAAACTGGAAGCAGTAATGTGAGGTTTAAAAGGGAGTATCAAAAGGATAGAAGTAGCCTCCAAACCTTGCTTGCTCTACACACTTACTGGAAGCCCTTCCACTTCATTGTGTTTTCTGTAGCACTAATCAGCTCCAGCTGTAGGCAATGCCTACCCAAAACCTCAGGTACCTGAGTTTGCCACCTCCTGCTACACCCGCCACCACCCCCCTCCTGGACACAGCTCGCAAAGCTTACCAGCAAGAGCTGCTCACACAGTTTTGTGAGAAGGTGTCAGCTGCCACACGAAAAAATGGAGGCTCTGGAGAGCCAAGGTCCACCCCTCTGCTTGCTTTAGTTCCATTTTCCAGCTTCCCTTCCACCAGCAGAAACTTCCCTCTTGCTTGTGTCCCTGTTTCCATTGAAAGACATTGATACTCTGCCTGCCACATCAGTCCAGCAGCCTTGCTGAATTTTAGATGTGACACAGGAACACCTTTTGCACCATCTCTTGCTCTGAATGTCTCTTCCACCACCTGTCTCACAGCCCTGCAGGAGATCTCATCTCCTTCCCCAAGTATCCAGGAAGCCAGCGACTGGCAACCACCGGAGAGCATCCCGCCTGCCCTTGCGACATAAGCCAAGCATTCCCCAGGGGTCAGTTTCAACAGGCAACGTTTCCAAAGTCCTCAGTTTTCTGGTTTCATCTCTCTTCTGCCCTCTGAAGCACGCTGCTTTGTCATGCCAATCCTGGCATGTTTTTGTGAGAGCTGCCCCTCACAGCATGTTTACTTTCTGCTGCCTTTTGGCAAAGCCCAAGCAAAGAGAGGTGGGTCTGTCTTCTGCTCTACGTCAGAGAAGATCACACCTGGAGAAACCCAAACAGAACCTTTGGCTCTTTGAAACTAACTCCAAAAGCTTTGCCAAAATCCCACCGTAAAGTCTCCAGTATCCATTCTCCTAATGCCTCTGCTCTCCCCCTGCTCTCTCTACAAAGCCAATGTTCATCTCTTCATGACTCCTCTTTCCCTCACTTCTTCCTGCCTTGAAAAAATGTAACTTGTGACTGCAATTCAGCTGCCTTCAGTTACATCTTTCAAAGACATCATTGTCTCTTTTGGCTGCACGTCAAGGCCAGCTCCATCTCCTCTGACACAGCCAGTCCCCAGCCTGAGTCATCTGCCTGCCTTGTGCTCCCACACCCTCCCTGCATGGATGCTGGGAAGCGCTGCGCCTGCAGCAGCCACCTGTGACTCAGCCTCTCCTCACTGCTCCCTCACCTACCACTGACCTCTGTCTCACCAGCTCCTCCTGTCATGCTGCCTCTGCTGTGCCAAGCTCCAGTCCCTGGCCAAAAGCTGCCTTTCACCATTTCATACAGAACTACTAATTGATTTTTAAAGAAATAAAGCAGAAGCACATTTTAGCAACCTCTTAATTCTGCTGAAATCCACATTTCAGGATCCAGCTGCAAAACTCTATCCTGAATTCTATGCTGCTTCTCCTTCTCTGGAGACATTCAAAACCCACCTGGATGTGCTCCTGTGTGACCTACTCTAGGTGATCCTGCTCTGGCAGGGGGCTTGGACTCAATGATCTTTGGAGGTCCCTTCCAACCTCTAACATTCTGTGACTTGCTCAAATCAGCCCAAGGGTGAGATTTGCACCTCTGCCTTGGACTCTTGTTACACCCCATTCTCAACATCAACCCACAGGCTCTGCCTGGTGGTCAGTTCCTCACTTAAGGAAGTGCAGATGACAACCAGAGAGCTGGGAGCGTGCCAGGTCCAGAGCATGCAGCTGAGGTGCCAGCTGCACTGCAGCCTGCCACTCACTGTCACCAGGAAGCAGCCTGACTGGGCAATCACCTGCAACTTGAATCTTAGTACTGTCACTTCCCTCAATGACTTGAGCTAAGATGATACAATCCATCTCCAGGCCCCACCAGAGCTTCTGTCAGCCCAGTGAGATACTGGGGAACACACTGCTCACTCTCAGAGCCTAAGTACCAGCACTGGCCAAGTTCTACTGGGCTCAGGCTGCCCCTCTGGGGTGCTGCTGCTGTGGCCAAGGGGAAAGGTGACTTGCCTTCTGTGGTTCCCTCTTTCCCTACCGTGACAATCACTGTTCCAAGTGGACTAGGAACTGGCCTCTTACAATTTGCTTTCCCCAGCTCCAGCTGAAGGGATCAGCCTTCCCCCTCCATGCCTCACTACCTCCTCCCATCTAATTTAATCTTCTTCTCTCCCAGCACACAAAGTGTGCACACTTTTACTCAAGTCATTATCTATGGAGCAACACTGTACAGAACATAATGATGCTGCACACACAGCACCAAGCAGAGCAATGCAGCAGCAGCTTTCAAGTTCTGGTCATACAGGTTGTCCATGAGTGTCCTCACCACTAACCCAGGGCAGGAGAAATGGAGACTCAGAGCCATGAGCACGGTCCATGTCAACCTCCTGAGCTCATGCTGCCTACTAGGAGAGATGAAATCTTGCTTACAGGGAGGCAAGAAATAGTTCAGACTGAAGTTGGAAGGGAGGATTTGCTCATTTCAGGCTTCACAGAAGCCAAGCTCTAGTGCTGCTGAAAAGGTGGAGAACCTCAACTCACCAGCTTAGTTTTATTATGTCTGCTGAACTTCTCTCTCAGCAATCCTAGTAGCAGCACATGAACTTTGAGCAAAGACACGAGGGACAGCGCTGAACAAAATGTAAATGAGCAGAAGCTGGTTTTCAGTAATCAAACCAACTCTACTCTGGGAACACCTCTGATGTGTGACTTGTGGCTTCTCTCACCACGCCATTGATCACTGACTTCAACCTCAAACTATCCTTTTAGTGGCAAAAAGGTTGTGTCTGCTTTGGGCACATTTATTTCTCAGCTGCCCTAGAACACTCTACAAGGCACCTGGCTCTGCACGTCTCACTTCCCCTGGCTGAAACCTGAGGCTGATTTATGAACTGCAAAGAAAACACATGGGGCAAGTACTGATCTGACTACAAAATTCACACGTGCTCTTACTCCTGGAGACAGCCCTGAGCCCTCCCAGCAGCTCTGTACCCCTATGCAAAACTGCCCTTTCACTTTGATTTCTGCCCTTGTCTCGGTATCGATCACCATTTCCACCCTCTCAGCTGCAGCTCAGAGACCTACACCGCACGCTTGGAGGCCTCTGGGCAGTTCCCAAGCTCTCAGAAGGAAACAATTTCTAACACAGAAATAACCCTGCCCAAACTGCTGGTCTCAAGAGGACAGAGCTGAGACCGAACAGTGCCCCCAAGACTGAACCACCTCCACCTACGTGCCACCTTCCCCCACCCAGGGTGAGTCACGGGGCAGCGTGGGGGGAGGTGTGATGATGGCTGGTTCTTGTTCTCTGAGCCTGCCAGCAGGCTGCCTGGGCGATGCTGTTTGCTAACACTGCAGAGAATGGTTAGGGAAGAAGGCAATTAAAAGCTCCTAGACACTGTGCTGGAAGTCCCAAGCAGCAAGCAACAAGAGGAGGTCACTGGCGACAGGCTTAACCCTGTAAAGGTAAAAAGCAGTCTTCAGAGGTGTCAAGCGCCTTGGGTTTCTGCCAGCTCCAGCAGCAGCAAGGAGTGCTCAGCACCATGCAGGCTCGAGCTATGCTAGCTCCTCCCTCTGGGCGTTTAGGTCTTCCAAAAGCAAGACAGTCCACATCCTCCTGCTCTTTGTGAGGCCCCAGCACTGTGCTCCTGACACGTCACACCCTCCGTCAGACTCTGCTGCAGACGGGAGTCGCCCTACAGGGATCAGTCAGCGTGGCTTTGGGGGGAAAGAGAGGGGAAGGGGGGTGTGCCAATTCTGCTCCTTTTGGCTTGCTGTTTCACAAAGGGGGCAGTGGGATCATTTGGAGGAGTTGATTTTTCTGGGTTTGGGTTGGGTGTTTTTTTTGTTTTTTACAATATTTTGTGGTATAGCAAAGTTTTTTCCATCTCAGATCGAGTTAACGTTTCGGTTTTTGAGTCGGTTTTGTTGTTTTGGTTTCTTTTAAAAACTTTTTATCGTACCTTAAGTAGTAGGAAATAAAGGTGTTGAAAAAGCAAACAACATTTGCAAAACCACGTAATATTGTAAAACAAAAAAAGATGGGACTTACCTGAGCCCCTAAGAGGGCACTCGGGGCTGCAGCGGAGCTCTGTGGTGGGTGTGACATCGCCGGCACAGTGCATGCCAGGGCATCGCACAGAGAGGCGGCCGGCGAGCCTGGCCCTTGCAGAACTTGAAAAGGAAAACAAAAGCTAAGTCAATGACGTGCCCCCAGCCCCTTCCTGACCTGCTGCTACGTGGGACGTCCAGCACAGGAGTCTGAGGGGGGCACAGGCGGTGGCGCAAGGTTCGGAGCTAAGGCAGCAGAGGAAGGAGCCGGAGATGTGTGTGCGCCGCGCGACTCGCAGCCCTCCAGCATCCAAAGGCGCGTTTTGGAAGCGAGGCACAAACATCCTGACCGTCACGAGAGCGCCTCTGGGCTTTTGCTCTGCTCAGAAACTGCCTCTCTTATCTTCAGGTTCCCAACAGCGTGTTTTTGCACCTAGCTGTAAGCCCCAAGCTTTACTTTTGGCCTAAGCCTCTCCCTCGTTTTCTTTCCCCTCTGCTACAGCTACCCAACCTTTCTGAAGACCTGCAGCTGAAAGTGCAGAAACTCTGTTAGATGCAAACGAAG
The DNA here is from genome assembly GCF_014839835.1 of Dryobates pubescens. Taxonomy (NCBI): domain Eukaryota; kingdom Metazoa; phylum Chordata; class Aves; order Piciformes; family Picidae; genus Dryobates; species Dryobates pubescens. Next base: position 3,422,844 of record NC_071628.1, read on the forward strand.
GTGGCAGCTTAATCCTGCATCTTCTGAAGAAAAGGAAGGCTTGTCTGCCAGGCTCTGACCACCATCACCTCCAACTGAAGCATAAAAGACTCCCCAATATTCACTCAAAGAACAGTGGATGGTTCATACAGCTGAACACACACAAATGCAGCTATCAGCATGATCCATTCCAGGATGGGCAACAATGGCTCTTTTGTTGGGACGAGGTGTTTCTGGGAAGTTTCCTTTATTCCTAGTTGGATTTGTTGTGTTTTGGTGTTTGTTTTGTTTCATTTTGGTGGTTTTTTTTCCACACAGACTCATTCTCTCCAGGATGTTTCTACAGCAGAGCATGACTTGCATTACTCCCCATTGCAGCAATCAGATCAGTGCATGCAGATCTCAGCGTCCCGCTGACTCCAGAGCTCTAGGGCCAAGCAGATCCGACTGGAGGACTGAGACCTTAACTGTAAACTCCAACATCCATGCATCAAGCTAGGACTCAGTGGTTACAAGGCAGTGCAAATGAGACCTGCCTTTGCTCTTTGGGACTGCTTGGTTTGCTATGTTCAGTAATCTCTCATCTTTTGGTTGTTTTCCTTACCTCATCTTTTATATTAAATCGCGACGGCTCTTGTCTGCTTCGGTTTGACCTCCTAACCCCATAAACATCAGGATATTCTTCCCACATCTGCAAAATAAACAGACCATCAGAGGGCCTGCTTCATCCTCCTTACTTCTGACATTTTAGAAGTTTGATGGTGAATGTTCTTGGTTTTTTTAAATAAGCATAAAACCATTAGGGAATTAGCAACCAGCATAGGGACACTTTAAAGAACTGGCTGAAAAGGATTATGAGTATTGGGGGATATTTGGTAACACTCTAAAGCACTGTGTTTTATCTCAGCTTTACAGTGCTCCATCTTTCCATCAGGGTAAAAGTTACTCTCCAGCTCATCCAGGCTGAAGGAGTGTTGATAGCCAGTCCTCTACAAGCAAAGGTGCTGCAGGTAAGGCAGCAACACCTTGCATGTGGAATGAATGGACCTACTAACTCATAAGGACTGTCCACTGTTGCAAGCAGCTTCCATCACGATTCCTTTCCATAGGGAATAGCTCATCAGCTGCCTGACATCGCCAGCAGCACCTTCAAAAGCATATTCTGTGGCCCAATCTGGCTGACAAGGCAGAGGTGCTGCAACTTCTACTCCTGAAGGCACTGATGCAAATGTGGCTTGGCAGTGAAGGACACATGGATGTGCAGAGACAGCTACTGGGAATGGTTGTGCTCCATTTGCTGTAACCAGGCCCTAAACAGTTTACACAGTGTGTAACAGTGTGCACTTGTTCTTGCTGGATGGACAGGAGAAGGGGGAGACAAGAACCGATGCCTAGAGGGTTATGAATGCAGAGCTGTGTTGGTGACACAGGACACCGGAAGATTCCCTGAGCCGATACAAACCACCACCGTGCCTCTCCAACACCTACACCAACAATCCCTCTCTCCCTCAGCAGAGCTTATCCTCTTACAGCTTTCTAAACTCATTCCCCTTCAGCTTCTCTCCCTCCAGCCCTCCCATGCCTCTGAAAGCCCCTGGCAGGAACAGGAAATCAAAACACACTGCCAGATGCTGCAGCAACTCGGGATTGAGAGTCTGATGAATACAAGGCTCCATCCCAGCTATTCGTTGTGCTACTGTTAAAGGAGTAATAGGATAACACTGCCACAGACAGATTGCAAAGGTGTTTATCAGCTGGGCAGGGAGATAAATTCTCATGAAACAAAACCTCAAAATAGTCCCCAAACCATCTGAAGAACCTGACACGAGTTTTGGATGAGGGATTTACTCCCATGATAAATCTGAATAGCACCCAACGCAAATTAACCTCACTCTCATGGGTGTATCCAGACAGAAATACCAAATAAACAATAATATCATAATTAATTGCCTTGGTTATTCAAGGGGAACAGGTATCAACATGTCTAGGTAAGACCCAGCTAAGGAAAACACCCATTAACAGAGAAATTAATGAAGGGAGAGGCCTTCTTATTAGAGGGTGCCCTGACCTTTTCACGTTTCATCCATGCTGTGTTACTCCCTCACAGGGTAATTTTGATGTTTATTGTTAGGGACATGCTCTCAGGAGCCCAGAGGAAAAGAAAACTTCCTTCAATCTCTGCTTATCAACCATAAACCAGAAATATGGTGTCACCACAGTTGCCCTACAAACACATCCTCCCTTGCCGGTCTGAACACATGAGATTTAGCCATGACCCAAGCTGGCAGCCTAACGATTTGTGAGAGAGAGAAGCTGTCAGTAGAATTCTTTACTTCTCCCTTGCAAGTACATGGGGAACACAGGCTGCAAGCACTGCCCTTCCTTCTCGGTCTTTACATGCACAGCAACCTTCTCCATACAACTCTCTCTCATAAGCAAGCTGCGCAAGTGCAAACTATAGCTAAGAAGAACAGGAAAGTTACACACCACAAACAAACAAACAAACCTGACCTAACCTGATTTTCTTCCCTCCGACTTCACCAACTTTCTGTCTCCAAATGGGTAAGTCAGCTCCTCTTTCCCACCTCACACTACACTCTATTAACTCAGGTGTCTCCACCCCTCAGGTAAAGCAGACACCCAAAGCACAGCTCTGCACTGGGGAGGTGCCAAGCAGGAGGACACCACACACATCAGACACTTGCAATTCCTTTTCCTCCTGGGAAGCACCAGGGAGAGGGCAAACCTGGCTATTTGAGAGGGATATTGCTAGAAGTTAGCTGGGAAGCTGCAGGGAAAAAACACAATAAAGAACCACTATGCTTTTATCCTCTTCCTCTTTTTTTTTCCCATTGCTTTTTTCAAGAAGGAAGACAGTGAGAGAAAAATCCATGTGGTCCAAATCCTAGACAAGATTTCTCCTGATCATATATTACATGAGTAAGCTTTACTGCCTCTGAGGGAGAGAAGACACAGGGGAAAGACAAAGAGACAGAATGAAATGACAAGGCTGTGTAGTGGTGACAGCTGTCTGCATCTCGTTTGCACCAGTCAGTCCCATCACTATCTACCTGGTGCCCAAAGGGTTGCTCTATCAAACACACAAGCTCCTGCTTGCAAGGATGACACCAGCAAGGCACTACCACAGACCACAGCCAGCAATTGACTTGGGGATACCAGAGTTTGGAAGCTGTTTGGTCAATGTGCAAAAGGGCAGGGAAGTTGAAGATGGCTTTGTTCATGTCCTGCTTTCTGCCCTTTCAAGGTGGACACAGGAGTAACATGGCTGTGCAGAGCAGCAGGGGTGATACCTTCTTAACATCTGCTATCCTTTCCTTCTTAGAGGCTGGTTTTTCTTTGGTTTCAGGAGGGGTCTGCTGGGATTTCGAACATGTTGATTCACTTTCGGATTCAGATTGACTCTCGGAGGACTCCGAGCTGCTGTTTGACTCGCTGCCCTGTTCACTTTCAGACTGGCTTGCAGAGTCAGAGCCAGAGGCTTCTTCAGATGCCGAGTGACTGATGGTAGAGAAAGAAGACATTACATTTTAACTGTACTGACACAGCCTAGAAATATGCAGCAAGCAAACCTGAGCCACGTCCAATCTACAGCAAGAGGCTTGGCACAGCCCAAACACAAGTGTGAACTGTGTGGCTCCACACAGATCCCCTGCACTGGCACACTGAAGCAGGAGCAAATCCTTCCCAGGACAGGCACTGAACACACAGGTGGGAGTGCAGCCTCCAAAATCACTGCCCAGTATCTTCTGCACAGACTTCTGAACAATCCTGCTTAATTTCTGAAAGAGACCAGCACCAAGAGTGTATGCATACTACTATACATTACAGTGAATATCATGCTGCTTGCAGAAAGAATACATTCAGCAACAGAGCAGGAGAAAGGAGCTTACACAGGCATGTGCTGGGGCAATTCCTGATTGAAGGATTGTACCAATGCTGGGCAGACTGCATTCCTCAGGTAGTAAATAATAAGAGAGTAAAACTTCAAATAGGTGGGTTGGGGTTTTATTTCTTTAGGTTACAATGGGTTAATATACAGAACATTCACTTAAATGCAGGCTCCTGCATAAAACGAGAGGCCAAACTATTTCAGGTGGCCAGAATACTCCAACAGCTTTTTGCCCAATCACTCCAACATCTACTTTTTTCTTTGTTTGTTTAAAACCCAATTAAACTGAAAACTCACTGCAAAGTGTAACACACAAGATAGTAAAGGAGCATTACAAATCCCACTCTGTCACACACCAAAACTTAGAGTGACAACAAGGAGACTGCAGGAGGTTGGAGCAAGGAGTGTTGTCTTTCCAAGCCAGCTGCTGAGCTGCAGCTGGATGCTTCTGTATTATTTAAGGGCATGCAGCAGGTAACACCACGAATAAAAAGAGACAGGAAACTTTGCAGAGGGAACCAGAGTTTTAATTTGCTTCCTTTTGTACGAGAGGACAAAGGTAATGAGACGTGTTGAAGGCTGTGCTGAGATTTCACCATTCGAGAAAGAATACAAAGACAATAAGAAGAGGGCACGCCCCAAGCGGAGGTACAGAGAGTCAGGCAGCAATCGATCACTGGACTCGGCTGCTGCTCACAGGTCCAGCCGTATGCAAACAGGGCTCATTAACACCGCGTCAGCAAGTTTTCTGCTCTCAGATAAAGCCTCCGAGGCTCCCTGAAGAACCGGAGCGGGATGGCCCCGGCAGCTCTGCAGCGGCGGACAAGGGCTGAGGTCCCGGCTGCCGTCTCGCCGGGAGCGGGCAGAGGGCAGCAGCCGAGCAGGGCGGATCTGGCTGCAGCAATCCCTGCGGCGCAGGGCAGGGCGCGCCGCCAGGCTCCCGGCCGCCATTTTACACCCGGCCCTCTTCCACCATCTTGAGCGTCCCTTGCGGTGCCAGCAGCTGCTCTGGGGCCGCACAAGTCCTGCCGTGTAGGAGCGTAGCATGCGCGGGGGGGGAAATGGTAGAGAGTGAGAATTTTTCAGGCTGAAAGACTAGAAACTAGGCTTTCTCAGCGTGGAGGGTGAATGAGTGCATTGCTGGTTTCCTTGTCCCTGCAGGGTTTCAAAGGAGATGTAGGTGTCACATCGCTTCCTCCTAGCAGGGCTGGAAAAGCAAGTTGAACTTCCACCCTTCCAGGCCACCCAGGGACTGCTGTCTCCTGCTCTGTTCCACTGCTGACGCCCTCCATCACGTCCTTGCTCGCCTGCCGCCCTGCAGCTCCCTGAGCAGCTTCGCATTGAGCACATCCACACAGCTGGCGTCTGCTCCCAACGTCCCACTCAAAACCATCACCTTGCCCCCAGCCTGCTTACAGCCAGTGAAGGACCTTCAACTGCAGGATGCTGAGTGTTACAGGCTTTGTTTTCAACACAACCCAGGGCCCTTTATTAGCAAAGGCTGCCACACCACTCGAGGGAAGGATGCTGCTGCAGCAGCTCTGGGGACAGCTGGTTTCCACAGGCAGGGCTTGGCAGGACACCATCCCACACAGCCTGCTGCAGGGATGGAGACCTGACCTCCATGAAAAGAATGTGATCTGGAGGCATCCAAACCTCTACTGGCATGGTCCAAAATGGCAACACCAGGCTCCTGCTGAATCCTGTTGGCATCCCATGTTCCCCAGCGATGCAAGAAAGAGGAAGACACTTTTCTTTGATCATATTTATTAGCAATAACTGGAATAAATTATAACAGCCCAGGCTAGACCGAGGCCAGACAGCTTTGGCAGTATTTGTTTAAGGGCAGAGCAGTAATTACTGGTCTCCCATTCTGCAGCTCTTTTGTTTGTCAAGGCCCTAAGCTTTACTTCAAGGGCACAGGGGCAAAGCCATTCCCACCTATCAGCAGCATGTGCTTTATCCACTGGACACTAATTCTGAGGTGTTGGTTGGTTGGTTAGTGTTTTTTGCCAAGATGTGAATGTGTTATCTGAAAAGAGAGCAACTTCTTAGTGACAAGATGGCACACACATCTACAGGCATCCACTCGCCTTACTGAGGATATCTGAGCAGCGTGTCTTTTTGAAGGCTGTGACAAATAATTCTTTTTAAGTAAACAACCTGCTACCAAGGCAGAAGGATGTGTGCTTGATAAAAAGACAACTTAAAAGGCTAATTCCATAAAGTAATCCTATCACCAGGACACAGGAATCACTCCTTCCTTCACCATGGAGTATAAAGGATCTGCAACATTATAGATCAAGTCAGGCCTTACGCTGTACATAGCTGGAGATTTAAGTCCTCTTTTCAGAAGCTATTTTGAGAATATGCCCTGCTTTAATGTACCTAAGTTAACAGCCAGGCGAAACCTACTTTCAATTAAACTGCGAGTGGGGGATAAGCTATAAATGATAGTCGCAAAAATCATGATTCAACCAGTTTACTGTCCTCCAAATCCCTCAGAGAAACACCCTGAACATCAAGAAAGCTACAGCTGGACTGTTGGGAACTCCCTCGAAGTGAGAAACTGCTGTAAAAACAGAGATCTGCTAAGACTCAGCCAAGTGTGTTCCTCCGGTTTCTAAGAAATACTTCAGGCTATAATTCTGCTTTAATTAAGAGCCTGCTCCTGACTTGAGGGAAAAGAAAACCAAATCATCCCTTACTAAGAAGGACGTGTTGGTTCCAAGAAATAAGTAGCTGAACAGCAGTGATAAGACCCTTTACAATCAGGCATCAAAGTTTACAAGGCAATTAATTACAGCAAGCCTGAAGCCTCCAGCCTTAGCATTTAATATTTTACACATGACTTCATTTTATAGATCACCTTGGCTAACAGGAAAAGAAAATAAAAGTATTATAAGCTCTGAACAAGTGCAAACAGCAGAGAGGTTTCCAGAAAGTGCCAGACAAGATGAAAAAATAACCCAACACAGGATTCAAGAGCTGAAAAGGGAATTGCTCCAACTGGGACTGTTCTATGCAACACTTTAAAATCTGGCTTTGATGGACAGAACTTGAATTTAACCAAGGAGATGAAGACTAACAACTCACTGCCTTCCCACAAGCCATGCTCCTCCTAGCTTTAAGAACTCCATAGCTACGTTTTGAATCTAATCAAGTTTCACTTTACAAGCTGAGCACCTGTGAAAACACCCTGGGCAGGCTCAAGGACAGACAACCTCTCCCCGTTCTGACCAATCCTCACTTTACAGTCCATGTTTCCAGTACTCACCTCATGCTTATGCCAGCTCTGACGAGGCTGATGAACATCTCCAGGGCCACTGGAACACGTCAGAGTCAAACCGGTCTCTGCCAGCTTAGTGAGCAAGCTGCTCCAGGAACCAGGAACACTGCGTCTGGCAGCACAGCCGGGTTGTAGAGCAGAAAAGCAGCAAGTCCATCCCCAATTCTGGGGCACCAGCAAGCCAGCTGCAAGCCAAGCCACTCAAGTTGGGCCACCTCTGGCTCCTCAACGTCCCTCTCTGGCAGATCCAAGCCAACTGCCAGCTTGCTCAAAACATTCCAGCTCCACGGCAACCTCGGAACCACAGGTCAGCCCACTGGGCCTGCATGGCACAGCAGCAGGCAGCCATGCTGCACTCTGAAGCGAGGAGGATGTCTTCTCCAGATCAGATCTATCTGTTGGATTTAGGTCTACCAGGAAAAGAGCAGCTCTTCAAGCCAGGGCTGCCAGCCACACCCATCCACCAGTGGCACTGGCCTTTGCTTTCCTCCAAAGCACAGGCCAGCAAAGCCAATGCAGGCAACCAATTCACAGCTCTTTTAACTGAGGTGGTCCTCCTAAAGTCACCTACACACAAACTGTCGTGCACACAAAGGGACAGGGACAAACCACAGAAGATGCTAACACAACTGCTCAGCAGTTGTTCATCAGTATTTCCTTTGAATATTTGATCTGTAAATGTGACTATTTATTACTGCATAATATATTATTATATATAGATGTGTATGAAAAGCCTACACCTATTGCAAATAAAAACCAGCACCACCAGTCCACCTTGATGCATACACAGGCTCACAGGAGCTGTAAAAAAAGCACCAAATCACATTTTATCTCTAGACTAAACAAGCCAGGGAGAGAAACAAAAGAATGATTGTGGCTGCAGATCATCTGATCAAGAGGGGACAATACTTGATAAAGGGGGATAATAGGTGGACAACAGAGAACTGAGAAGTTCCTGGGATCTATCCTTTGCCTTGGGGAAGAACAAAAAAGGGCAAATGCTATAGTAAGCTTAGTCATAAAGACACAAGAGTACAGGGAGCTTGCAGGATAGCTGAGTGGATGACACTCAGACTGTGATACTGCAGACAAATTCAATTCCTGGCTTCTTGAGTTCCCTTCATTTTATTCTGAAGTCTGTTAAGGAGAGTGATTGGTGCTTGCCTGTCTCCCAAGGCAGAGATGTGCTGAGTGAGAAGCACTGAGAAGGGTCAATCGGTGAAAGAGCTTTTCCCAACTTATTTCCTGCAGGCAAAAGTGGAAGGGGGTGGGGGGGAAGAAAAATATTCCTGCTACTCTAATCCTACCCACGCATGGGAGGGATTTCTAACATGATCTGCCTCAAAGCAGGAACTTAAACTACAATGTACTCAACACAGCCAGGCTCTTCATGCTGTTTAGAATTGAGTCTCAAACAACTCTGAATAATCACAATATAATTAGGCCTGCTCTGGGCAGGCTTCCAAGTGGCACAACAAACACTCTCAAGGTTACAGGGTTGCCCCTGCCAGATAACTAACATGTACTTCAAAACGGTATTTCCCCTACCTCATTTTGGGACCTTTCCTCTCAGATAGGGAAGAGAGAATTCCCATGGAGAATATACTCGTTCACTTGTGACTGCAAACCTTGCTGGTGGAGGTTGGTCGTTAATTACATTGGCACAGCACTAGGCACAACAGGACCGTGGTGCTTCTGCAACAACTGGGGGATTACACACTCGGCAGGGACCCTGCCTAAATAACCATCAGATCTTGAGCCTGGCTCAAAGGGACGGGGAAGAGGCAGAGGGAAATCACACACAGTGTGGCCACCGCTCCTTGCCCCATCACAGGGCTCCCAAATGCCAAAGGCAGAGCAGCTCCCAGCACACAGCGAGCTCACTCTGTCCCTCTCTCGGGTGCTGCAGCTCCCTGCAGAGCACAGTTGGGCTATCTTGAACGGCAAGCATTTTCCAAAAGTGGTGGTTTGTGGTTTTTTATCCCCCTCCACTACAAAGACTCTGCATTCCGCTTGCATAAGCAAGTAAAGGCAGCAGTTCATTCAGGATTGGGAGTGCTGGCTCCCTGCTCTCTGATCTTTGAGCCAAAGGCTGAAAACGCTTCGGATGTTTAGTGGGAAAAGGAGAAAAAAAAGTCCTAAACACCCAACACAACAGCACAGGGACAAAAGGAGTCAAAATCCGTCTGCTTGATTAAGGAGGCCATTGAGAATGTCCAAAGGCAGCATCCTTCCCCTCCCCTGCACAGAAAGGGAAGGACAATTGCTGTTGTCAGGGATTTGAAAAGGGATCATCTCCCCCTCCCCTGGAAGGCGGGGAGCGCTCGGTGCTCCACCATCCATCACCGCGGGAGGACCTGGGCTGGCTCCTAGCAGCCAAGAGATGAGCCCGGGGGCACACACCTTCCCACAAGGGTTAACTCCGTGTGCCCTCCGCCATGCCACTCACAGCCTCTTGTCAGCTGTCACAGCAGGGGACAGCTTGACTAAAGCTCAAAGGCAGCACAAAGGGAACTGCACCATCCGAGTTGTTGTCAAGAAGATGCAGATGTAGGAGGGGGATGACTGGCAGCACACACACGATTTTGGTTAAAATTAGGACAGAAATGGTGGTGGGGTTTTTTCCCTCCCTTAACAAACGTTTGCAAACTTCTTTAAAGACCTAATAGATTAAACAAACGCAGTAATATGGAAATGCAGGACCCAAAATCGTTAACAAGCATACAAAGGTGCACAAACTCCGTTGTGGCTCCAGATGACCTGCACCTCAGAAGAAGGGAGCCTGGCCTGGCCCCAGAGTTCTATTCCAAGTGCCTGTCACAAGCTGGTTTTAACAGATTTAAGGCTCATCATTAAGCCTCAGTTTTACAGACAACACATGGCATTCAAAGCTCTCAGCTGGTGACAACTCTGTAGTTACAGCAGAGGTTCCTCCCCCTGAAAGAGATGCAATCAGCTCCTGTAATTAATAGATTTAGCAACTCCAGTCATATCTACCTCGCAATAAAAACCTGCGAGAACAGTTGCAACAGGACTTCTTCCTGGGGAGCCAGGAGCTCTGCAGTCAGTGCATTCTTGACATTGCAACCCATTTGTTCATAGCCGGGGTCAAGGTTCCTGAGCAATGAGGTGTTCAGCATCCCATCCCCGCCTGGGAAGCACCCGGTGCTTGGCAAGCATGCTCCACAGGCACAAGTACCTGCAGCACTGTGTCCAGTTCTGGAGCCCCTCTTACAGGAAGGATCTGGAGGTGCTGGAAGGTGTCCAGAGAAGGGCCATGAGGATGAGCAGAGGGCTGGAGCACCTGTCTTCTGAGGACAGACTGAGGGAGTTGGGGCTTTTTAGTCTGGAGAAGAGAAGGCTCTAAGGAGACCTAATTGTGTCCTTCCAGTATCTGAAGGGGGCTACAAGAAAGCTGGGGAGGGACTTTTTGGGGCATAAGGTAATGACAGGACTAGGGGGAATGGAAAGAAATAGAAATGGGTAGATTCAGATTGGATGTTAGGAAGAAGCCCCATGAGGGTGGTGAGACACTGGCACAGGTTGCCCAGGGGGGTGGTGGAAGCCTCATCCCTGGAGTTTTTGAAGGCCAGGCTGGATGTGGCTCTGGGCAACCTGATCTAGTGTGAGGTGTCCCTGCCTGTGGCAGGGGGGTTGGAACTAGATGATCCTTGAGGTCCCTTCCAACCCTGACCATTCTAAGTATGCTCCACAGAAGCCCTGCCCAAGATGAAACACTCTGCAAGCCCCACCAGCACAGGATCAGAAGGGAAGCAGAGATCATTGTTTCAAACTTTTTATTTTTTTAACCTTAAGACACTCAAGGCCAGGAAAACATAACTGCAGCCTGGGCTGTCTCAGCCCACAGGTAAACAAACATAAAGCAAGCTGTATGTTGAAAAGGAGAATTTAGCAGCAGTGCTGCACAAGCAGTGATGCAGGAAGAGCTACTGTACGTTGGGAAAGACTCCCATCAACATTTTGCTTCTTTTCAGATCCAAAACACACTCCCTGCTCCAAGAAAAAGAGGCATTAATGTTGTGACAGACTTCCAAAAGCCTCAGTGCAAGTCACTAGATGTGGATTTTTCATTTAAGTCTGTTTTTCCTTTCATTTCAAGGATCTAAAGGCAGAGTTTACAAGCACATCACCACCTGTTGAAAGAGCATCCTCAAATGGCATTTCAGCACATGTTGTTCCTTAGAAGCATCTAAGATCCCATGGAAGTAGAAGAGCTGAGGCTTTGCTGGAAGCCTGCTTATATCTAATTATGGTAATCCAGGCCATCCCCTCCTGCATTGATGTTCTTGCTTGCATTTATCAAAGGAAGAAGAATGCAGAGCAGACTCTTCCTCCATCCATTATCACTGCCTTCCTGAGCAGGATTTCAGCTAGGGACAATGAGAGATTTAGAAGCAATTCTCTGTCTTCAGAACTTGACAGCCTAATATGATTCATGTTGTCTGTGACAGGAAACAAGACACAGTGGATGCACACACACACACACACCCCTCCAGGTTGTATGTTAGGAGAAGATGCATTTCAGCATAAGCTGCCAAACCCACCCAAAGCAGGCTGACTTTAGCTGTCTCCTGCTCAAGAGCCAGCAAGGCCATGGCATCAGAAGCTTCATTCCAGGCCATACACTCCTGCTCACAGTGCCAAGTACTTTACCACTAGTGAGACTAGCAGCTAGTCTCACTGCATCTGCCACTGGTACCCTCATTCTGCTCCTTAACACTAGTGGTGATAAGCCTGAAGAAACAGACAGGTCAGTATAAAAATTCCTCAGAGACAGGCTTAGCAACTCAGTAGCCTGCTAATCATATAAACAGCTTTCTGAAAGGAGGGGTGAAACATGGAAACAAAGGTGGAATCTGGTTTCTCACCAGACCAAATTGGTGAGATTTAAATTAAGCCTTCCAGACCATACCTCCGAGGAAACCGAGAGTGGAAAAGTTTGTTTTAATGCAAATGCAAGCATGGCTATTGCAGCCCAACTGCTGCTCCCAAGACACACACGTGAGATCTCCCACTCTGAGACGTGCCACCTCCTGCAAGCGGTCAGATGCGACCCTGTGGCACCCTAAGACGTTTTTTTTTCTCCTCAAGCCGTGGGAGAGTTTGGCTTCAGCTCACATAGGAAGTGGGGAAAGGTGCAGATAAGGGCAACTGCTGCCCTCAAAGTAGAGCAGGTGAAACATCAATCCAACAGCAAGCGGAAGAGGCTCTAATCTACCATCTCACCCACATCAACCCCTCTTGGCTGAGGGCACGGAGAGAGGCAGGCAGCAGCGCCGTGGGAGCGGCGGGCACACGAGCGCAGCACGGCCTGCACAGAAGCATTTTGGCAGGGTGACAGAGTCACCCAGGTGAACTTTTGTCTCTATCTGTTTCCATTTTCATTCAGCCAAATAGCCACGCGTTCAGACAACAGGGAGAATGTTGTTAAGTAGCTGAAGATGCTTAACTAAAACAAACAATGCAGAAAAGATGAAATTATTGCTAAATGTAGCTGGAGCCTTGTATCAATTCCGGGCAGCAAACACGAAACAGGAAAGAGAAGCTGAAAGTTTCAGAATTGTGTCTTTGTAATTAGATGAGACATTTCCTTGGAGAGTGTAATGCGAAACAGAAGTAACAAAGCAAAGCAAGAACAATCTCCTTTGTGCTGCACGCAGATTACATCACGAGCCAAATGAATTCCTTGCACATGATTCCTTTTGTGTCCTCCACTGATCAAGCATTAAAAAAAAAGGAAAGAAAAAAAGGAGAAAACAAAAAAAAAAAAAGCCTCTGGACGGTTTCATAAAGGGTTAAAAGGTCAAAAGAGGAAAAAGAATCCAGCAGTACAAGTGAGATTGAGAGACTCCATACATACAGGATGGCCACAGGAGCTAAAAAGTAACCCTGGTTAAAGAATCCAGTAGCACAAATTAAATTGAGAGACTCCATACATACAGGATGGCCACAGGAGCTAAAAAGTAACCCTGGTTAAAGAATCCAGTAGCACAAATTAAATTGAGAGACTCCATACATACAGGATGGCCACAACAGATAAAAAGAATATAACCTGCCCAGCCTGGATGAAAAGTTGAAGCCCATAGATAGAAGCTTTTTAATAAAGGTGTTTGGTGTTTCCACTCAGCTCAAAGAAAAACCAGTTGCAAAGTGCATTGTGAAAGCAAGAATGAGTTTCAGTGATTTGAGGATGCTGAACACCGTAATGATATTAAAAATAATAATTTAAAGAAGGCAGATATTCCAGGAATACTATAAAATTGTGGAATTCCTTCTTAAGTAAGAAACAAGAAAAGAAAAAGGAAAAAAAAAGGGGGGGGGGGGGAGGGAAGGGGAAAAAAAACCGGAAAAATAAAAAAGGGGAGAGGGGAAAGAAAGAAAAACAGGGGGGAAGGGAAAGAAATTTGAAAAGGGAAAAAGGAAAAGAAAACAAAAAGAGGGGGAAAAATGGGGGGATGGGGAGACAAACCAAAAGGAAAAAATATGAAAGAGAAAAAGCTGCACCAAAAATAACCCCGCTCCTTTTCATGTCGCTGGCTTCTCAGAATAGCCGGCGCTGTTCAAAACGTCTAGAACATGTTAAACAGAGCCCGCGCCCCTCAGGTGGGGAAGCGAGGCCGGGCGGGCGCAGGGCCCCGCTGGCAGCGCAGCCCGGCAGAGCCGCGGGCCGGCGGGCGTGGGAGAGGCCGCGCCGCGCGCGCAGCCATTGCGCGCAGCCATTAGGCGCCGCCATGGCTCTGCCCCCGCAGCAGCCGCCGCCATCCGCCCCGCCGCCTGTTACCAGGCGAGCGCAGCCAATCGCCGTCCCCAGGCAGCACAGGCTGGCCTTTGAACTCCCCAGCAGCAACTTCCTGCTGCTTTTAGAGTACACACAGTGCAATGCAGTATGTCTGTCAGCTATGCGGCACAAAGGAACAGCCATTTTGTGACTCAACTGGACCCGCACCAAAATGCCAGCCGGTGCAGCCTCCTCTTCCCCTGCTGCGGGGAATCGGGGCTTTCTGAGCGCCACCGAAACCAGACAGGGCTGCCGGCCGCTTTTACAGGCGGCCAGGAAGGACAATTTTTGTTTAACGCCTTCGCTTCTCTCCTCCCCACCCCCGCCAGATCCCCTTTCGCATGCAGCTACATCTTCATAAAATGGCTGCCAGGAGAAGCAGGGTGTTCTGCTCGGCGAGGGCTGCAGCACACGCTGCACAGCCCTCTGGCTCCAGCCCCCCCCCAGAGGCAAGCACCCCACCACTGCACACCTCGCACTTCTCACCCTCCGAACAGAAACAGGCTGAGGTGTGACCCACTCAAACCTTTCCCCCCAAAAAATTACAGTATTTTATTGCTAGGCAAGCTGGATAGAGATGCAAGGGTTTCTTCAGCCCTGCAGCTTCTGCAGCAGCAGCAGTTCCCACACTGGGGTATTTAGGAGGTGGGAGAGCAACTGCAACAGATGCTGGCTGGGGGAAACGAAAGGAACAATGTATCCAGGGCAGGGTACTTGTTATCCCCCAAGAACTTGCTCACAGACTGGAGGGGAGGGTCCCCAGCCTGCTCTCACCTCTGAAACTGACATGAGGGTTGCAACACAAATGTATCCATCCTCACAGCGCCTGCCTTTCAATGAGGTAGCACAGAGGATGCTAGCAAACACAGCAGGGTTTTGTTCAATTCCCAGATACACAGGCAGTGCACAGAAACTTTTATCCCAAGTGGAGAAAGTTGCATGAAATGAGCCAGCTTCAAGTCTGGAAAGAATTTACAAAGGACACAGGTGTGGCTGTTCCATCTTGCAAGGCATCAAGTACACACCTCAGGTTACAAACTGGAAAGAATTAACACTCAATTCCCTCCCCAGGAATCATTATCCATTTGGGGACAGTTCTCAGGTATTTCTGTTTATCCAGCACAGGCCTTTGCATTTCCTTAGGCCTGGGAAGGTGAGGAGTCAATTCCAAACATACTTCTCTCCCCAGTCAGGGCCCTAAGGTAGTGTACAGGAATTTCATTTTCTTCTGCTTTAACACCTTCCTCAAGGTGAATGACACTGGTCATATCCACCCATCTCCACCATCCAGGCCTCCCACCAGGGTTTATGCCACAGGACTTCACATATTTCCACGGATGCTGAGCTGGTTTCACAAGTGGGGAGAAAGGTGGTCAGCAGCACGTGAAGTGCAGACACCAGTGCATTTCTGGGCCACAGAAAAGCAAAGTGGTGGCTTGACTTCCTAGAAATCATTTCCCCTACAACTTCGAGTCAACCTCAGGAAGTAAAGCCCATTTTACGACATTCAGCTGACTCACAGCTCAGAAATAAGCTCGACAGGGCTCAGTCACAAATATCCTGTGCTCAATTGTTCCCACACTCTAGGTGAGTGGATGTTACCCACCGCAGTTTTATTTTGAGAAAGAACTGTGGAGGGGGAGAAGGGTAACCTTGCACACAACAGGTGTTCATGGAAATGGCTCAATTATCATAAAGAACTTTTCAATGAAAACACCAAAAGCACACGAGGCACTATGCAAATATGCTTCTAACCCCCACCACCCCACCCCCCCCAAAAAAAAAATCGAAGCTCTTCCTTCTGTGGAGCTACTGCTAGGCGTTTCCAATTTAATCTCTTATTTTGCATATTTCTAACACCAGTGAAATACCTTAATTTAGATTTCCTGGAAAAACCCCAAAAATTCTACCCATTATTGCACTCACTGATAATCTGCACTTAAAACAAACAAAAAGCTCAGGGGGTTAAATAAACTGAATCATAATTCTCCTCAAATCCACTTTTCAAGCAGGATTTTTTGTGCAGTAATGTAAAGGTAACATAGTCTGAAGTGTTTTTGAACTGCATTATTAAAAACCACTCTATGTAGGTGCTGTATGTAATGCTCCACCAATCCCTAAGGCTAATTGAGTTAATCATCATTTCGAATTAAAACTTACCCATATCCATTTTAGGATTCAAAATTTCAATGCAAAAATTTAACACATCCAGACCAGCATCCAAGCTTATGCTGCTCGAAGGTTTGCAGTAAATTTGCTAATAAATCTTATTCCCCACAGTATTTCACGTTTGTGTGCTTAAGGAAGGTTAAATACTGGACATGGAGAATAGTGTTGAAAACACCTTGCAAACACCACATAGAGCACATGGGATACACCAGACAGTTCAGAATTCTTTTTTATTCACGTCGGTTAAAAGTGACTGAAGGCAACACCAAGGTAAAAAAAATAAACAGGCCGCGATTTGATCAAAACGAACAAAATGCCAAATTTGAGAGCAGTTCCACCCTGAGAAACAAAAATGCATACAGGCCAGAAAAAAAAATAAAAATGACCCTTTAAATAGAAAACAGGCAATCCAGTCATCCTAAATCCGCATTCCCAGCAAACAAGCATTCCCAGTGTTTCACACTTTTCCTACAGCAAGGTTAGGTTTGTAAAAAACCTGCAAAGAATCTCGTTACTCGACAAAAGTAAATAAAAACACTCTGAGCGAAAATATACATTCAACAAACAAGCAAAGCGTTGGGAGTCTCCGGCTAATAGTCCCGGTGTTTATTTTACGCTACCAAATGCTATCACCAGCAGGATAAAGTCTGGTTAAATTGTATCAAAATGTTGTAAAATACCTAAACAGTATCAAAGTTCTACAAGCCCGAATAAAACCTGAAGTAAGGGGTAGGAGACAAACGGGCATTTCCCAGTTTCTATTTTAAAATGAGCTTTTTTTCATTCATGTAACTTTTTCTTGTGCCTATTTACTATAATTTACTACTACACCAGGCTTCTGTATGGCCCTCACTTAAAGTTTAGACTTCTGGGATTCTTCAAAGAAAAATTTGCCTTGTATGTAAAATGGTGCAATGCAGCAATGGCTAAACCGACAAGGTCATTTTTCACAGCACAAAAAACCTAAAAACCGAAATTCCAAAGCTGGAAAAGCATCCTGCAGAGGCAAGGGCTGCCCTGAATGAAGGTACAGTACCTTTTGACTATGACATGGGCCCTTAAGTCACAACACAACTTTCAGAAATTGCTACCAAAAAAAAAAAAAAAAAAAATCAGGGTGTGGCATGCTAACAATCTCAAGGTCATTCCTTAAAAAGGAAGCAAAATCACTAAAATGTTTTGTATTAAGCACTGACAGTAGCCCCAGGCTGTCAAAGTAACCAGGGTATTCACAGGTTTTACCCAAAAAAAAAAAAAAAAAAAGTAAGTTGATAGATCATACCTCGATGCATTGCTGTGGACTGAACCCTCCTCTCCTTGGCTTTTGTCCTTATTTCTCATCATCTTTTTATTCTTAAATATTAAGGGGTGGGGGGGTCAGGGCTGTCTGTTTGCTTTGAAGTCCTGTGCCCAGGTATTTACTGTCAAAAGTTGAAAGAAAGGTAAGGTCCCGGTTCGTTTCACTGCCTTTCATAATCAGGAACAAAGTCCTGACGCTGCAATGATATTGTTACAACAATACACAACCCCCCAGCAACACGGCAAAAAGGGCAATTAAAACAAATAAGCGTTTTTAGAGCAAAAATCCCAGAATAAGCACAGCAGAGGAGCATCCTGCAAACTTTCCCAAAGTAAGGCTGGATGCAAATAATCTCTGTATCTTATTGCGTCATCTCAATACAGCTCAAATCGGTCGAAAATCAAAGTAGTCAAAAGGGCAGAAATCTAAAAATCATCATTATTAATTGCTCACCTACCTGATCCGTGCACCGCCGCCAGGACCAAGTCGATATTAGTTTCGGGGAGTGGAAAAACATTAGATCCAAAATATTTTAGAGTTATGACGATAAAATACAAATTTCAGAGAATGGGGGAAAAAATATATATTCGAATCCCCAAAAATATGCTGCCGATGAAGCGAAAGAAGCGATAATTAGTACAAAAACGTCCGGGGGAAAAAGCTCATTAGGAGAGCGCACAAAAATGGAGGTACGCCATGGCTTCTAAGCTGGAAAAACAACGACCTGGGCTCTCTCCACGGCTTCTTCTTTCCAGCAAGGCACGAAAAGGGAGCCCTCAAAAGCTGCTTTTCTGCCCGAAAAAGGTCCGCTCGGCCCCCGGTTAGTGCCTAGGAGAGGCAAGGGGCTGTGGGGGCCCCCTGAGGCTGCCCGAAAGTTAGGGAAAGTTGCGTAAAGTGTTGGGGAAGGCACGGAGCTGAGCGCGCTCTAAGGCACAGCCGCCATCTAGAGCTCCTTCCCAGCTCTGAGCTCTGCCTTTGATTGACACTCTCTACATTTACCCCACAACTCAGGTGATGTACCATAGACCCACCCCTTCATTTCTACCAAAAAAAGAGATAGCCTCCACCTAAAGGGTGCCTGCTACCCCCACAGCCCTGGCTCCCTCCAACTACCCCAGCTGAAGGGGCACCTTAACCCCATGTGGCTCAGGCACCCTTTTGAAACCAGAAAGAAATGGAATTTGTGCCTTTTGTTTTAAAGATTGCTAAATATTTCAGTGCCTGGGCTAAAATTACTTCCTCCCTGGACAGGAAGTGGTGCTGCTACAAGCCATTTTGAAAGCATGGCAGTGGAGCTGACAGCCATGCAGCCAGCAACAACCCACCTTGGGGTTCACCCCACCCAAGGGGTAGCTTTTTTTCAACTCAGGGGCAGTATCCCCAGACAACAGCTCCACCATTTGTCACCCAGCACTTGCACTCAAAGTGTGGGATGAGAGCTCCAGGCAGTCCTAGGAAAGCCCCATGCTGCTGGTCTCCCCCTCCAGCTCGACAGCGCCTCCCTAGTGGTCTTCCCCAACAACAACAGTCCAACAGCTACACAGTTTTCATCAATTATGCGAAGGCACCACTGGGACATCAGCTCAACACCACCAAAAGGTGATCCACTTTAACCCATTGATGGTCATCAACAGATTATAACACAACAAATTAATCTAAAGCCATGTGACAGCCAAGCTGTGTAACTGGAAATCAAGCAACATCTCCAACACAACATCCTAAAATCAGAAGGATGTACCACAGACGAACTGGAGGAGACCCAAGGCATCCCCTAGCCACCTCTGTTCTGACTAACAGTTGTCTTCCCACAAGCAACAGACTCTTTAAAGCACAAGGACATCTTGCATATTGTCAAACATCACAACAAAACAGTCAAATAAAAAGCTGGGGGACTGTTGGGGGGAAGGAGGTATTGGACTATTTGGGCTTGTATGAGGACATCCATGGCACAGCATCCCAACAGCCTGAAAACACTGGCTTCTACCAGTGGAACCAAGACAGTTCTCATCAATTCCTGCACATGCTTGCCATTCGCATGCTCCAACAGCCTATCGCCTTTTCCCATCGCAGGGTTAGAGTAGGCACACTCCACTGCCATAGTCCATTCCAAACAATTTCACCCTATGGTTATTCACAGAAGGCCCCTTACACCTCAACAACAAACCATTCCAAACAATTTTGGCTCACGCCAAGGAAATCCACTCAACTGAATGGGGATCCCTTTAGGCTGGTCCCAGTATCCAACTCCACCATGCAACACATGGCAAAACCAAGCTTGACCAAGCACATATCACCAACATGGCAGGATCAAACAGGTATGAACAGTTCCTCATGGGAAAAACTGGTATCAACAAAGACAGCTGGGCAAACCAAATGGTTAAACACACACAATGGAGGTTTTGTTTGTTTCAGTTTGTGTTTTGCTTGGTTTTAGAAGAGAACACCTAGGTTATCTCAACACCAGGTTTGTCATCTTGGCCCTCCAGCATAAAAACAAAGACAACTATGAAACTGAGGTGAAACATGCAAAGGAAGGTGGCTACAGTTTAACTATTTGATCCAAAATTGTCTTGAACAGAAATAGGTTTTGAACATCAGCACCATTTTAAAATTCATTTGTAAAGGTTAACATGTCATCCATAGCAATAGCAAAAAACAACTTTTCTTCCTCAAATACATGGCCCAGTACCACACAGCTAAGTCTACATTGAACAGCAGTGAAGCAGATTGGACACTCAGAGAACAATTTCAAGACTGTATGAAGTATGTCATCCAGGAAATTTGTTGAGAAGTTCCTGTAGCAATATACAGCCAAAGAACCAGACCTTAAAAAGTCATACAAAACATTCAGGTGCTCCTTTATTGTGGCATCTGCCCAGCCTTCATTTGATACCAACTTCACCTTAAAATAACTGTAGAAAGTTCAGCAGTAGCCTGACAATAGACCAAGTACTGCAAGCCCCCTAACATTAAGCACCTGAATGAACAAACGAGCAAATAAAAATTCATTGGAAGTCATGGCAAAGTGAACATAATTTGCAAATGAAAACCACATCTTAAATCAAGTATAGCACAGAATTTTACCTTGCTTTTAGTGCTTAGCAGCTAAAGTATTTCTCACTTTAATAGCACCCCAGAATGTAAACCCACTTCAGTATCAACAGAATAAAATACTCAGCCAGAAAGGACAAACGCAAAGTGTGAAAGAAACCAAAACCTTTTATTAAGTCAATTAACAAGCATTACATTTTCTGCGAAGGGGCAGCAATAGATCTCTTACCAAATGCATTCTCCTCTTATGCATACACAACCCAAAAGTCAAATTTTGCCACCCAGTCCTCAAACAGATCCTTCATTGGACAGTCACGATACAGTCCCCTGATTAATTCAAGTGCAAAGTCCATTTTGATAGGATGATCGCAACCCAGATCTTCTCTGGTTTAACAACACGAGAGTCCATGTTTTAACATCCTTTTCTTGGACAGACATATGACAGCACTCATGCATCAGTCCATTTCCTCAACCTCTCAATCAACAGTGGAACTGCCATCTTGGTGTCTCACTCGTAGGTTCCTTTTGACACTCTTCATGTGATTGGATTCTTTATGGAAAATTAAAAGAAAAATGCTGTTGGAATACAGGTCATATCTTCAAACTAAGACATTCAACTACTGTACCTTGAAGATAATTTAAACATGCCATGTTTCATTCCATATTACACACTCCAGAATATCTACTTTTATCACGAACAAACATTGGCAAATCATCAGTCCAAGAGTCAACAAATGTAAAATTTAACCAAAATTATATGAAGAATGATTAGAAGTTCGAGAAACCTTTCAGGCTCCATAAATTCCACTTCAAAATTCTCCATAGTGTTAGAAGACTAGAAAAATCAATAGTGGGAAAGCTGAGATATTTGCTCTGGCAACCATCTTGATTTGGCCCAACCCATTTATTACAACTGATGCTACCTAGTTGAAAACCAAGTTTATTACAATAAAGCCAAATGATTTAACTGCAGCCCATGCTCCTTTAAGAAAGGACACAGGTCCATCACAACCAATGTAACTAGTATCAAAACTGGGTTTCCAAATACAGATGGTGGCTGGAGACAAGATATTCCACCATGTTAACCCAGTTTTCCAGCTCATGAAAGACATACAATGCAACACCAAACGCACAATGGAATGACTGCTTTAGTTACTGGTGAGAAAGGACACAGAGTCAAATGAAAATGGTAACAACTTACACTAGTTGCCTTTAGCAAGGCCACCATACTACTCCTGATCCCTATTTCAACTTCACTCTTCATGTAACAGCAACTGAGCCCCACAGGTGACTGACAAACCAAACTGATCAAATGACTTCCACATGAAGAAATACAACCCAAATGTGCCCATCTTTACATTTTCTTCAGAGTAAAATAACTCATGTATTTAAACACTACTCCTCCCTATGTGCAAAAAATGAAGTAAAGGAGATTACTAAGCATTAACATCATAATTTTCAAGCCAACACTAACTGTAGAAGAGACAGAAACACAAAATAGGTTTTAAAATGCCTTCATGATTTTGAGTATCTCCACCACAACCTAAATTTTTTTTCTTTCAAGTGTGTATAGCTTCAACCTCATTTCAGTTTGAAGGCCAACTCCACCACTATGTTGCCCTGATAACCCTGGGCAGACTGTCTCAAGGTATGCAGAAGTTACCCACAGTACAGCAAAACCCAGTGGAGCCACCTAGTGGTCTCTGCCTCACCACTCCAGTTTCCCCACTCCCCTTTCAAAATCACCAGTTACAGCAAACAGCAATGGAACCAGTGCAACAAGCCTCGCTCTGACTTGCACCACTGCCTGTGTATCTTGTTTTGTATTCCTCTATAGACTTCCTGCTCTAAATACAATGGAAAAGAAGTACAGCACATAGAAAAGTAGAACACAGGGTCTGGGACTTCATTTTGCCTTGCACTGTGCAACATGTGCAGTTGTAACAGTATTCAACCACAGGAGCTTCCAGTACCAGAAATCGAACACTCCACTCTGCAAAAATGGCTTGTTTCAAGCACTCAACTCACCCTCAGTTAAGACAGGAATTAAACATTTTTTAATACTTCCTTTTTTTTTTTTCTCCTCCACACTAAACTGCATGATCAGGATTCTGGGGTTGGTTTGGAGATTTGGGGGTTTTTTTAGTTCTTACTGGTATAACTAGCCTCATTTCAAAGATAATTTGAAAATAAATTAAAGCTCTGAATAATTTTTAATGCTAATGCCTTGACTGAAATACCAATGCATGAAAAAAAACAACCCGAAACACCACAAAACTGTCCATCATTGTCACAAATACTCACAAGCACTAACATGAGCACAGTGGAAACCCCTTAAATAAGGCAGTTCAAGTATTTTTTACAGTTACTGTAAGAAGCTTCACAGAAGGGAATTTAATTACTGGCATCACCTTCCTCCACCTATTAAAAATGTAATTTAGTTACATATTAGTCAACCTTGAAAGGCCCTTTTCAGTTGGGTTTGCCTTCTGCCTTGGACACTAATGGCATCTGCCAAAAGCAATTTACGTGTAAATTTCCCTGCTAGGTTCACCTCTGCTTGGTTGTTCCAAAAACTTTGCAAGTAACCACCACATCAATGTTAAACTCTTCTCTTGACCTTGTAGAATAATTAGCAGCAAACAGAACTGAGGATATATTATAATTAAGAACAGACCACAACAGCCCTTGTTCTAGAAGTTATTCATACATCAAAAAGATGCCACAGTAATGGACACCCAAATCATAATCTCTAGCATTTTTCATGTGAAATCTAAGTTTACTTGTAAAGATTTCACAGCATTTATTTATGAATTAGAACAAATGTTACTAAGAAGTCTCAGTAATCTTGCAAAAATATATTCCTCCTCAACTGAGACGCATGCAGTGACCCTACACTTAAGGTAGCTAGAGAAGATGCCTATATTTTGGTTAGATGAGTAATCCAATCTTTCTGTAACATCAATTAGACATCATCTCCTTTGTGAAGCTTCCATTATCTACTATTTAACCTATTTGTTTCCAAACACAGTATTTTGGTGGTGATAAAGATGTCTTGTTAGTCTTCTAATACTTTCATTCTCTGGTAACATATTGAACACCCCCTGTCAAGAGACAGGAATCATTCAGGGCCATGTCTACAGCTTTAATGCAATGGGTTTGAAACATCTGAATTGACAAAGTTTTTTCCTTATTTTTTCCAGTTAATAATTTGTTGCTCTATTACAAGACCACAGCAAGACGACATCTTTTTTGGCCAAAAACATGGGGTCAGCAATTTCATGTCTACTGAAGCTTTTCATTTCTGAAGTGCGAGATTGAAGGTCAGTAACACCATGTATAACAGCCACGCATCAGCCCAAGTGGGGAAGACATCAATGCATTTACCAAGCTTTCTGCAATGAAATCTCTTGTGTTCTGAGGCTTACACCTAAAAGCCAGGGTGACATACTGCTAGTACAGGGGATTCATTCCAACAGAGGGAGCTGAATGGACAGAATGAGGTTTTGAGCAAACCAACCCCGAAGTTCTGCACTTCAAAGTTAATTAAAGTAGGGTTTTATTCTCAAAGGCATGCTGCTGGTAACTTCCACACTAGAGGAAAAAGCCGACATGCCCTTCATTGACACCTGAAATCCACAATCATGTTCTGTCCAGTCTTTAAAATTAAGTAGTCATGGACAGTCCTCTCTCTTTTTAGCACAACTGGATGTTCAGTAAGCACAGCAGTAAATGCACAGCTCATGTTGAAATCAGGTACTTTTTAGTTAAGAAAGGCTGTTTGCCAGGTTCCTCAGAATTAGAGATGCATTTCAGGTGAGATTTGACTTTTTCCAAGGATGCACTCTTCTGTGGGTATTTTTGTAAACAACAGATTTCATTGCATTGAGCAAAGAATGTCAACTTCAAACAAGCTCCTAGGGTTTTCTAGCACTCCCCCCCTTCTATTACAAAAATCAAAATCAGGGCTTCAACTAGAATTATCTGTGTTAAGCAGAGCAGATAACACCACATCTTTCAAGATGCACACTTTGGATGTTTTCACAAACACACTCTGAAGCAGCTTCTTCTGGAAACAACTGTTTAAGGCAATTAAGAGTTTCACATTCACCCTTTTTTTAGGAAAGGTTTATAAAACAAGAAAGAAGAATTGTTCACTGTGCCACTGAAAAGTAACATTTCTGATAAAGAACCCAGATGTGACAACAGCTACTTTGCAATCCAGTGAGAGAAAACAGGAAAAATGCACATAAAGATGTAGGAAAAAAGATTAACAAAAATGGACAAGTCACATGTTGAGAGGTTCTAGCAGGTGACTGAGGGAAAAAGGCAACAGTGGACAGCACAGGAAGAGCTCTCAGGAATAGTTGGAAGGAGTACCATTTACTGCTACCACACCAAGAAACATGCTGCTCTATACACCTGCAACGTGAAAAATGGCTTAAGGCTTTTCAAAGGATCAAGTAAAAAAATCAGAAGACAGGTGAAACACTAATTGAGGATCATTAAAACTGAGCACACATACACACAGTAAGAACTCCTCAAAGAGAGGAGAATTCCTCAAAGTTCACCACCTCTGTTTTGCTTCAGGACTGAAAACTTAGTCCTGAGTTTAACTCAGTAATTTAACTCAGGTTAAATTAGTTCAAAATGAAAGCAGCACGAGGCCATACCAACATGGTTTATTGAGGTTTGCATCTTACCCCCACATGCTCCCTTCTTCCTTTCCACAAGAGCTCTACATTAGTCTCCACATCACATGGAGTCAAGCTCTGGAGTACAAACAGGGAGTAGCTGTTTTTCTAGCACCTGAGGTAGCACAGATGGCAGTTTGTACAAAGGAAGTATGGCTTTGCAGGTCTCTAACCTTCACAGCCATGGGACAGTAAAAAGAAAAAATCACTATTATCGCTGAAACAACAGGGCCAAGCTTTTCCCAAGAAAGGTTGGACCAGATGATCAAGGCCCCTTCCATCCTGGTATTCTATAGTTCTATGAATATTTGCATCTTGGAACAACATTTTCTCAAGCTGTCTGCAGTCTAAGGCAGGCGTGACTCAAGGAGGTAGCAAGTCACACTGAAAGAACGGGCTCCAAGAAACTGTCTCTTCTACAGAAGATCAGGTATTCCAAAGCATGGCTCAACAGGAATATAGCTTCCACTACAAAAGTTAATTCATGCACACAGAATGCAATAGATGCTGTAATTAAGAATGTAGCATCAAGGAGTCTGAATTTTAAGCAGACAAGATGACAAAAGGACTTGGGTCTTTCCAGAGACAACTTACTAGTGTCACAGAATGTGCCAGGTCATCAAGGCCAAATTCCTTTTATCTGAGCAAACTGGGGAAAACCCTACCCCAGTGTTCATCCAGTAGAGAACTGAATGCATTTTTCTACTTAAGCCTTCCAGTTTTGCATTGTAACTGTGTGAGGAATGATTCCTAAATGAAGTCTATCAGCTAGGAGTTTCATACGGGAAATGGTATCAGCATTACACCCCATTTCCTGCAAAGCTGAAGTTTTGGGAATGAAGAACAGCAACAGAACAATCACAGAACAAAAGACTCACTGGTAGTGACAGAAGCATAAAGAGACAACACAGGATGCTTGTAAGACAAGTTCTTCCTGCTATGATGCTTTCCACACCATTTGTAATCCAAATGCTGTGTAGCAGTTCTTTGTAGGGACATAAATTTGTGTACCAAACCCTTCTGAACAAGCTAATCTATGATTTAATAGTTCTGTGACATATGGAGTCAAATCACAGAAGACCAAAGAACTAGATATTACAGATGTTCTCTAGCAAGACAGGTTGAGAGCACTACCCAAGCACAGCTTCATTTCTTTAGAGCCCAGCAAGCTCAGTTAGAAAGATGGTTCTTGCTAGAGACACCAAGTACAGACACAATTTCAAGAACTTCAGGATGTATTTGACAAAAAACTTTAGCAAGTAAAACACAGTCATGTGTGGTTGTTGTGGGTTTTCTTTTTTTAAAGCTAAAAAGTAAATGTTATTAGGAATAAAAACTTACCAGTGCTTCAACCAAGAGCAGTTATTTTGCTTACAGTGAGCATACCAATTCCTCAACATATCTGTAGGGAAAATGATATATTAAACACTTGAATTAAAGGCAGTTTAAAAAATGTAATAATAAACCTTTAAGGGTCTACAAGACCAAAATACTAGCCTAAAAGAATTACAAAAGCCCAATCCTCAAACACACAACAACAAAAAAACCCCAACCATTCCCAAATCACAGCATGCAGTACAAAAGACATTAAAAAAAAATAATCAAGTATCACTAGGCAACCCAAATCAAAGAACCTGTGCAACCCACCCAAGAAATCCAGCCTTGTACACAAATCCCTTGAGAAACAAGGCAGCTACAACAACAACAAAAGTATGTGCTGAAAAAAAGGTAACAGGGCATCAGGTGAAAGCATGCTTAAAGTAACTGCTATGACCTTCACATCATTAAAATACTTGTTTTTACTGAGAGGTGCTACCAGCTAGATGCAGCAGAGTTATTTAACACACCATTGAAAAACAAGTTACCTATTTTGTATCTCCGTTACCTGCATACTGGCAAAGCCCAAATCTGGAAACTCTACTTTGAAAATACTTATTTGCAATCCACATCAATAAACACCCCATCAAAATAATCTTAAACAAAGACAGTAAGATCCAAGCAACCCCTAAAACATTAAAACAATGAAACTCCCTTTTTATCCTGTGAATTTCAACTGGAGTCATTGACCACCAAGAGGCATGCAAGTTCTCCACCTAACATGCACACCATGAGCTCTCAGAATCTACTTGTATTGGAATATAGCCTCAAATACATAAAAATTAATGAATCTGTTCAGTGAAAACACACTGGGCATGATTTTCTATTGTCTTCTAAATTCTCCTCTTCAAACTGATAGCTACTCCTGTGTGTAGCAAGGAAGTTGTGATGAACAGAATTGCAGTTTCTTTGTTGATGTCAATTTAGATGGCATTATAAATACGGAGAAACACTCTTCAGAAAAGGTAAATGGTAAAAAACTTAGTAGCAAACTGGCATAAATGTGGAGTGGCCAAAGGAATGTGAAATGGAGAGGTTTAAAATATCCACCAAAATGTGAACCAACAGCTGCTGTGAAATGGAAGCACAAAGCTGAAGTGCTTCTAAAATGGTGGCTGGGCATGTTGTAGAAGAGACACAACATGGCTGCTGGAATTTGATCAGCCAAGAGGCATCTATCAGTCATGCAAAGCATAAGAAATGAACCACGGAGAGAGGTTTACTTCTGCCCTTCAAATCTCTTTCCATCCTGTATCATTTCACTCAGACAAAAAGCCACTTGGAAACTACAATTTAACACCTGAAGACTAGGAAAAGTTATTGATTGAAAGATTTTTAGCAGCTGTCAGCCATTTTTCATCATTTACAGGACAGCTAAACATATATCAGCAGCATCCAAGTTCATTCCTGCATTAATTTTAGAGTTAACATCCAGTTAGGGTAATTTCATAGGAACTTTTCATGAGGATATGTGATATGGCTGTCTCACCACAGCGGAACAGCTTCTCCTGTACTGAAAAAGTTACTAAGACTTGCCCAGAGCAAAACTTTGCAAAAGGAATGGAGTTTTGTCAGGCTGGTATCACTTAGTAATAAAGATTTCTCTATTCCATTGTTTGGTTCATCTGTTCACCTTGAGTTTTGTCAAACCAGCACCATGATGTTAATAACATACAGTTTCTTTCACAGCACATGAGGGATCATTTCTCCACCAGTAGAAGACTTATTGCTTTATTTTGAGCTTTTGAATTTTAGCATTTTAAACACTTGCTTCTGAGCTATGGAATGCATCAAAACAAGATGAAGGTTTATGGCAAGAGCCACAAACTGTACAGCTAGTAAATAAAACCTCCAGCTGAAGAAATTAGCCTTTCAGATCAACACCTGTATTCCCTGCTTAACATTCAATTGAATGTCAATCTAAAAATCTTTTAATCAGACTACAGTAATTGCTGTAGTCCCCATGTGATTAAAATTTCCTTCTCCATTTAAAAACAAGCATGAATTTACCTCTTTTTAGGCAGTCTCATGTTTAATTTTCAATTCCAGCATGAAATCTAAGCCTACGACACGCAAACCATGCCTTGCACCACACGTCCGTGACTCCTTCACCCAAGGGCTGGCAATGCTACATTTTCAGAATCACAAAAGCCTATCTCCTTCCACAGCATGAGGTGAAGTCAGATGCTCCAAGGCTATTTACCTGACATCACACCCTTTCTTGGGATAAATCAGGAATCTTGGCAAAGATGATGCATCACCACACCAATGGTTTTCCATACAAGCCATCAACACTACAGATTAATTCCAAGCAAATACTTAATACGGCTTTTTATCAAGAGAGAGGAACAGCTTCCTCTACTGAAAGAGACGCAACCAGGGAGCATTCTTCTGACCTTGTTAATTCTCATTAGTAGGCTGGAGGGTGGGCACAAACTCAGAACTTCCCTCAAGTTCCCAGTAGTGTGCATCTAGCCTACTGAGATGTACCTAACCTAAATACCAAGCTGCCATTTATGAGATGAAAGCATCTTGTTCCTACAAGAAAAGGCAGCTGCAAAGAACTCACAAAAATAATATGGGACATTTAAAATTGGTGTTTGTATCTAGTCAGCACAAAGAGCATCATGACAATATAGGAAATATGTAAGACCACAGTATAGGAAACATGTAAGTCCATTTAGATCAAAGTGGTCAGCTCGGTATTCATCATAAAACGCTCAGGTCGGTCAAGAAGACTCTGCTCTTGAGCACTGTAGTTTCAGGTTTCTTATTTTTCTTGTAAGAGCAGGTGAATTAGAAGTTGCAGCTTTAGACATTTAAGGATTTAACATTAGGAATACATCCCGAGTTTGACAAGTTCAGTGCTGTCATCACCATCAGACCTGTGTGAATAAGCCTAGTCTTGCCTTTATCGTAATAGGCTGTCTAGTAACTGATTTTGACCCTCTAAATTGAAAATTCACACAGGACTTCAAATATGTTCTGCTGTTCTTCTCAAGTTACCAGATCATTTCTAACACAAACATCTAATCCTCAAACCTCACAACTGTTACACAATGAAGTTCTAGAACATACCTAAGAGCCTCGTTTGTTAGCTGTTTTGTTGTACAGTGTGGCACATGTCTATTGTCTCTCAGGTTTTGAGCCCTGCCTGGCACAGCAGCAGTGACTCACTGCAGATGAAGGTTTTATTACCATCTAAAGAGACATTCTTGAAAAGCTTATGCAAAATGGGTCCATGACTTCTCTCTTATCAACAGGCTGAAGCCTTCCTCCAAGCCAAAAAGAGCTGCATTCAGACAGGGGCTTCACAAGATCTGTACTCTTTAAAACTGTATCATTTAGCACAATAACTTAAGAGTGAGGTTATCAAGAGGACTTTTGAGAACCCTGATACACGTCTTCACGAAGACACCTTTACGCTTCGAGGTCCTGAGTATGAACTGAAGTGCATTAGCATGGTAAGCTGCAAAAGGCACCAGTAAAAATAGGCAAAGATAAGATCCCCAACTTTTCATTACATAGTGGTGAAAGCTTGACTCAAATGTAACATTTACCCTGTCTCTAAATGCAAAACTAAAATAATGAGACATTAGAAGTCTGATTTGTTTATACTGCACGAAGGACAGCAAGATTTCATTAAGACTGGATACACATTTAGGCTCTTAGAGTAAAATTTGCACTGAAAGACAATTTCTGTCTATTGTATAAAATCAATTTATTGCAAAGGATAGCTTATGAGTGTCACTTGCTAACGAACCAATGCTCTGATCCGAAGGAAAAGTATTTCTGAAGCTTGCTTAGACTGAATGTCCTTGGTAGACGGTGATCCTCAGCAGCAGCTTTATTTTACAGTGTTGGTGACATGGTCATTTCACATTCTTAAGGGAAGTCTTGTTTAAGAGTGACCATGAAAACCTTAGAGAAGTGTGTAAGGAGACCTCAATATCACTGCATTTAGTACATATTAACAGTTTGAAATGCACTCAAACTCAAAGAAAATTCAACAAGGTGAAAGACCGTAGCTGAAACGTTCCATGTTTATTTTGCAGAGAAAGAAAATTACTTCCAGAACAATTAAAAACCAACCAACCCCACCACACACTGCAACGTACCTGGTATGCACAGCACAGAATTTTCTTCAAGGTCTTTCGCTCAACCAGCCATCTGCATCTTTGGATACCCAATGAGAGCCTTTAGAGAAAAAAACAAAACCAAACCAGGTTTGTCTGGCAACAAAGGTACAGGCAGATTTTACCCACAGTTCCAGCTGCTACCAACTTTTTCAAAACACAGAAAGTGTCCTATGATTTGTAAACATTTAACGTACAATAGAAAATACAGTAACGCTCTATCCTTGCCAAGCATTAGCATTCAGACCTCCAAAAATTACAAACAGGCCCCCAAAAATCTCCTGAGCCAATACCTGAGGTTTGGGGTCGTTAGAACCATATACAAATCTTACAATATCCCCAAGCATTAATGCTGCAGACTCACTGAGTGCAAAACAATTTGGATAGTCCAATGCACGCATTCACTGCTGAAATGGGACATACTGAACTCCTGGGTTTGTTTGTGTGTACACATTAAAAAATAACCTATTCACTAAACAGGCTGAAATTAATTAACATTTGTACAGAAGTAGCAGCAGAAACATCAGGACAGTCTACCATCACCAGAAACATCTGGACAGTCTACCCTGTCTGCAAAGCAAGGTCTTTCCAAAAGTCCAGCACATTTATCAAGTGTGTCCTCTCCAATTTAAAAATGAGATTTTTTTTTTTTTTTTTACTTCCCATCTGCATAGCAGCAAAAAAAGGCAAACACTAAGATCAAAAAAATAACAAGGAAATGAGCATACTGCCACAAGTTAAAACCACTCTTACCTAGGAAAATGAGGTACGAACGATTCTTCTGGAAGCCAGGCAGGAAACAAGGTATTGTTCATGGAATCCTACCTAAAAAATAGAAGAAGCATGGAAAGTTTCAGCAATTTGTTTTACAAAACCAAAATAAATCAGATGCTTGAAATTTACTCATCTTTAGTTACTTAAGTTCAGAAAAACTTGTAATAGCAGTAACTGTATCTGTACAACTCAACTCTAAAAATAAGAGTCCGTGTGGCTGTACATAGTTGGCTGAAGAAAAACATCAAGAGTGACTGACACAACATGCATGAGCTGTATTTTTGCAGGAATAACTGCAACCTGCTCTTCAGTCTCCCATTGCTTTGATTCTGAATGACTTAAACATGAAATGCATAGCCCATTTACCATTTTTTTAAGAGAACTGATCATACAACACCCCTTACTCCTAGTACTTTCTTCACGTTAAAGTCTTTAAAAGTAGGGTTCGCAAAATTAAATCAAACTGCAGTGCTAGCAAAGCCATTTTAAAATGGCTTCTGTCATCAGCTTCTCTGAATCTCAAGTCGTAAGTTACTTCACCTCCTCCAAAGAGCTATCTTTTTTCCCTTTCAGAACACAGTTTTAAAGCCTTCAGCTTCTCTAACCTTTAATCAGACCCCAAACTATGCTCCTTGACGCAAGGAACACCACATTTGCACTACCTCTAGCCCAACTTCTCTCACCTTTTGTGAAAAGCTTTAACACTTTTGCAACAGTGGTATTTATCACCACTATTTCAGACTCCTCTTAAGAGAAGTCTGGAATGACTCTGTAAATACGTGAGCAATTACAAAAATAAACATTTTAATGCTGCAGTAAAATATTTCTAAAGTGCCAAGATTACTGCATCTTAGGCGTACAAAAATGTAGACTAATTAAATAAAAACGTTAAGAATTCAAAGCAATTTGTTTTCAGAGACAGCTGCTACTTTATTTTTGGTAGCTGAAGGAAACAAGGCAAAGCTATTTTAAAAATTATCCCTCAATATATTAATTAAAAACCCCCGAACAACAACAAACAAAAAAAAACCAACACAGCAGACACCCACCTAAAGCTAGAACTTTCTTTTCAGCAAAGTGTGTTTGTCACAACCTGTTCTACACTGCAGAACTGTTGCTGGGGTTATAAAACCACCCTAATCCAAACGTAAAATAAAGGTACCGAACACTTGGCATGAAGGTGAGAGAAGTCCAACGGTTGCAGTAACTTGCATTGAGATTTCCAGAAACAAACCAAAAAAAGAGCCAACTTTCATTGCTGTAATGACAGAGTCATATTTGCGGAGGAAGTACCGAAAAAATGTACATTTGCCTCCAACTGCAATATTTAAAGCCTGTACAGAGTTTTGTAATCCTGTGCAAGTGCACAGCAGATAAATCCAACAAATATGACGATAGACGATCTCCAATTAAAACTTAAGTTCTTATCGTTTACCTCTTGCTCTACTACCAGCGACTTTCCATACGTTTGGAAGGACAATTTTTACCCTTAAATCGCTAATTTCTGAACGTGAGCCAACGGCAAACAAATAGCAGGCATTCCATTTAAGCCTTCATTTTCGGAAAGTCGTGCGCTAGCTGTTGTACAACTTTTAAATTATTAACCATAGAAACAACGATTAAAATGCTACGTAAACAGAAAATACCTGCGAGCTTGCCGAAAAATGCAGAAACTAAATATTAAACCCCAAACCGACACCAAATAAACGCTTTTCAAACGCTCTTCACGTCATACACAAACCCATTCGCTTCCTTATCATGTAATTCATATTTAAATAACTACCTTTTCTTCTTGTAGCGTCGTCTAAATCACAACTGTAAGTATTTTGCCAACTTCAAACTGTAGACTTGGCATGAACAACCTTCGCCTTTTTAAGCTTTTAAGTTCTCGTTTCGCCGTTTTAATTGCAAAAATCATATTGCACCTAATTCCTCAGAGTTTTCTTTAAAGTTCTGCACCTGAACTACCGTTTTTCAAGTGAAGAGCATTTTTATCTATTGTTTCACTAAAGTATTAAGCTGTCTTATCCGCAGCCTGTTTTTTCCTTACTGGTTTAGAAAGAGTTAAAAGCCAACACCCCACAAAAAAAAAAACACACCAAGTTTTATTTTTAAGAGAAAAGGACATGGCGTCTTTGTTCTTACAAACTATGAAAACATCTTCCCAGCCGAGCAGCAATGGGCAACAAATGCCCTTTAAACAGAGACGGGTTTGGGACTAAACATTTACCTGATGATGTACAACAGTCTTCACCTCTCTCCCCCTCCCTCCCTTTACTGCTGCATTGGAGTTAGAAGCGGGTTTGCAGATGCCCCCCTTCCATGCTGCACTGGAGAGGAACAGGTCTGCAGTCCCCCCTCTCCTTACTGCTGCATTGGGGAACCCGTCTGTAGCTGTCCCCATCCTCCGTGTTGCATTAGGGGACGGGGTATGCGGAGCTCCCTCGGTGCTGCATGAGCAGGGGGGAGGGGGAGCGCTCTGCAGCCCGGGAGCCGTCGAGTGTCACTGGGGTGGTCGACGAACTGGGCTCCCTCTGCAGCACCCCATCTCCCACCGCTCCCTCCCCAAACTGCGCGGCTCCCCACTCACCCAAAAGGGGTTACGGAGACGAACAGGGGTCCCCAAGGCTCCCGTCAGGGAAAGGCGAGGGGGGGCAGGGAGAGGCAGGCGCCCCCTCCCCCTCCCAGCTCCAAGGACATTTTGTTTTTCCTCCCAAGGACAAAGGACAATGAGAAACGAGGAGACTCAGACACTTACCCGATGAAGACCAGCCCGCTGGCAGGCAACAGGGGCCCAAAGAATGGGGCGCTGCACCCCTTTCCGCCCGGTGGGAGGCGAAGGACAGCCCTGCGCCCGCACGGCGAGGGAGAGGCGCGGGCAGAGCTCCGGAGCCCGGCGCCATTACTCTCCGCCCGTCGGCAGACCCGCTCGGCAGCCTGACTTGCCGCTTTCCATCGCCCCGGAGCCCCCAGAGTGCCGGGCCCGACTTAGCCACCGAGACCGGCACCCGGGGCTCTCGCCGGACCTCCCCGCTCCGAGCGGCGGGGAAAGCGCCCGGGAGCCCGACTGCAGCTGCGGCTGCTTCCCCGGCCATCTTGTGCCGTGTGTGTGAGAGAGTCTCTCCCGTCTCCTCTCAACTCCTTCCTCCCCTCCCCCCCGCACAACATGGCCGCCCGCTCACTACTCACTGCGGCGGGGAAGGGGCGGGCCTGCGCCCCTGCCCCCTACCTACGGCGCGCGGTGCCCCCCCTCTTTGCTCCGCACCGCCCTCGCCTGCGCGCGCGCCGCGCGCCACTCCCCATTGGCCGCGCCGCGCCCTCCCCGCCAGGCCCGACGGCGCGCACCGCTCCCATTGGCCGCGCCGCACCCTTCTTCGACCTCCCCGCCCCGGGCCCGCGCGCACCCCGGCCGCGGCCTCCCATTGGTCGCTGCCGAGTGTTGGCGAGCGGCGCCGGCCGCTCTCTATTGGCTCATGGATGCCTTCTCCAGCCGACCCGCCCGCCGCAGGCTCGCCCGCCGTCTGCACGAGCCTCCCCTCAGGGGGCGGGAAGGAGGCGGTCCGAGGGAGTTGTCTCGCGGCGCCCTCCCCGCCGCCGGCCCTGGGCGCTGGCGTCATCCCCTCTGCAAGTCCCACCTGGCCGGAGCGTCCTCGGAGTCTCCCCGCCTCATCTCAGCCGTGACCCCGCTCGGCCTCAGCACGGCCTTTTATTCCTAGCCCACGCTTCAGAAGTCTCCTCGTACCTCGGCCTGTCCCGGGGTGCCCCTCGCTAATGTGTGCCTGTCTGCAGAGAGAGCCAACCCCCCCGCAGATTTCACTTGGACGAACCCCTCATCTAATGGCCCGGTTTATTATCGCACCCTATCCTGCCATCCCCACAGAAAGCAGCTCTGTTCTCATTAGTTCTTGATAGGCAGCAGCTCAGCCTGGGCCCTGGCACAGCCCAGCGGCGAGCCAGGCCTGGGCACCATCTCCACCACAAAAACTCCTGCTCTCTGGACACGAGTACAAACTGCTTGGGCTTTCCTAGGCATTGTATCCCCCAAACTGCTCCTAAACTCTGCTTGTGGGAGAGCCGCAGCAGCTGCATCACCCGGCTGGCTACAGCATCAGTCCCAATCCCAGTACCACTCCGAACCACTACAGACACCCAAATAAAACTAGATATGATGCTTTTT
This sequence comes from Dryobates pubescens, assembly GCF_014839835.1. Taxonomy (NCBI): domain Eukaryota; kingdom Metazoa; phylum Chordata; class Aves; order Piciformes; family Picidae; genus Dryobates; species Dryobates pubescens. The sequence goes on from NC_071628.1 coordinate 3,458,499, forward strand.
TTAGCCAACACCATAGAAACTGGCTCGCATGCCAACCTCACCAGGACACTGCCTCCTATTTTGACGACTGCCATGGAAACAATTTCAGATACCAGCTGGATGGAGGGGGGCATCCCCCACGTTCTTGGCCAATGTCATAAATGCCTGTCCCCAGCCACTCCGTTAGGATGTTTCTCTGCAAGAGGCAAACCCACAAACATGACAGAACAGCATAATTAATATTTGCTACATCAGCACTCACTTGGATCTACGTGCCTTTCCCCTTTTATTTGCACAGCTTGCTCCATTAAAAGCAGAGAGAAAGGTGTCCTATTCTTCCCTTTTTTAATACTAATAACGTGGGTGGTTATTGCAGCAATTAAACCAACAGCGCTTAAAACGATCGTGGAAGGTCTCAGCAGTTAGTCTGGCACTTGAAATGGTGCAGTTGGACTTTAGCACCGATCTGCTGAGCTGGGTCCTGGAAAAGCCAGAAGTAGCTGGTTAGCTGAAAGGCATCACTCACTAAAGTTCCTGAGGAGAAATTATTCTGAGCTGAGGGATGTATTTCCTTTCAAAATACAGGGGAAAGCCAACCTCCTTGTACAGGAGTGGAGGAACGAACAAATCTACTGGCTTGTAGACAGTGGTGATAAGGTGCTTGCTGTCTTTAAAGAAGGGCCAGTGGTGCTCTGTGAAAGGTACCACAGCATGGGTGTGGTAGAAGAACAGCAGGCACTGCTTCTCACCCGGAAAGAGCAAAAGGCCTTTGTTTTTTAACTCCACAAGAATGATTGAAGTTCTGCTCTGCAGAGACTATGGAGAACAGATAGCCTCTTCCACAACTTCATTCCTACTCAGATTCTTGCAAAGGCTAATCCTCTTGCTCTCAGTGGAGCTACTCAGGCGTAACTCTATGTAAAGGTGTTTGCATGGATAGAACCCAGATGCTGTCCTCCTTGGAAAACTACCAATGGCAAAGAAAGGGGAAAGGCAGCCAAGGATAAGGCAGGAACTAGATAAAAGTAGGGCACAGCAAAAGCACTTCTACGTACGTCAGCGTTTTCAGCCAGCACTGCAAGGTACAACTTCACGGCAAGGACCAAGATTAGGGGTTTAATGTACAATTTACAGCCTTTCTATTGTTTCTTCCCAGAACACAAGTACCTTTCTAGAAAAATACATAAAGTATGATCACTTGTAATAACCACAGGAAAGGGAGAAAAGAGAGCTGGCATTCAAGACATAATTGCAGTTTGGAAGAGTATAACTATTCTGGCTGGAATTGTATAAGATTGTAACTGAACAAGCTCACCCTGTACACTCAAAACTGTTATCTGATTTTCTCTAACTAGACCAGACTGTCTAGTATAATAAACTGTCTGGTATAATAAACTATCCTCTTTGGGAAAAAAAAAGAGAGAGAGAAAAGAAGTATTTGTGTACATTTACAGATGGAATTGGTTTTGAAAGGTCACTGTACTGCTGCTATATGCAACAACAAAAATTCCTGGAAGTCTAATATCCTCATTAAATTTGTTCCATGCTGCTCTTTTGCTTCCTGGCCACCAAGGCCTAAAGCAGCTCCAAAGAAGCTTACACAAGTGTCCTCTTCTGCCTCTCGGCTTCAACTGAGCTCTCTCTGTGTGAATATAAGGACAGTCCCTTTGTCTAGAGCCATGGCAATCAGACACCTTCCCTGCTCGTGCACTGGTACCAGTCTGTTTGCTTGCATTCTTCACCACACTGCTGGCCTCCTTTCTCATGTTTTTATTTCCCATAAACACTGCTGCCTCTGCAGTTCCTTTACTGATTTTTTTTTTACCTATAAAGTTCTGCATTTCTACAGAACTGCAAATACTCCTCCATACCATTTATTTCTTCTCTTCCAGAGGACACACCTTCATAGAATCCTACACTAGCTTAGGTTGGAAGGAACCTCAGAGATCACCTACTCTAACCTTCCCACCATGGGCAGGGACACCTCTCAGCTACACTCAGCTGCTCAAGGCCTCATCCAGCCTGGTCTTGGAACATCCCCAGACAGGAGGCAGCCACAGCCTCCCTGGGCAACCTATTCCAGAGTCTCACCACCCTCATACTGAAGAACTTCTTCCTAAGATCCAGTCTAACCCTACTCTCCCTCAGCTTCAAACCATTCCCCCTCGTCCTGTCTCTAGACACCCTCATGTAAAGTTCTTCTGCAGCCTTCCTGTAGGATGCCTCCAGCTATTGGAAGGCAGCCCTAAGGTCCCCCTGGATTCTTCTCTTCCCCAGGCTGAACAATCCCAATCCCTTGGTCTATCCTCACAGCAGAGGTGTTGCATCCTTTGGATCATCTTTGTGGCCTCCTCTGGACTCACTCCAACAGCTCTGTGTCCTTCTTATGCTGGGGACAGTGGAACTTCTTGCTTTGTGCATCATTAGACTAAATACTTCAGCCATGTTTTATGAACCACATGTCTGATAACAAAGAGACAACATAATGTTTCCATTACTAATTTGGAAACTATTTTTTGTCACTGCATCTGCAGTTAGAATTGCAGATGGAGGCACACAGCCTCACTTTCTGGTACTCACTTGAACTGTTTTCTTTTACAACCTTTTTTTCCCTTTCCCCCTACCTCCCATGAAGATTGTTATTATCCCTCAGGGACAACAGGCAAAAGCATGCTGTAATTTCACAGGGCAGTGTACTTCCTTTGCCCCAACATGCCCTTTGTACCTGAGGATACCCAAAGGCTGGTGTAGAAGCTTCTTCTCTGCAGTACATGAGGTACAAATGTAGCAGAGAGCTCTTTGGAGACAAATATAATGGAAATGCCAGAGATCTGACAACCAGTATTTGACAGAAAGTATTGTATCTGTTTTATGAAGTGGAAAACAGGAGTCTGAACAAAATTGAGATGTGCAATGTCACCAACTTCAGCTGAATTTCCAGGAGGAATCAGTAACAATTTTCTAGGCCCTGAGCCAAATGTAATCGTTAGGACTACTTGATAGAGATTATGCAAACAGGATACCAGATGCCCTTTGAACACAGCAAGCTCCCCTGTGGTAGGCATTTAACTTCCTGCTACTGGGTGTTCACAGAAATTGCTGGTTTGTTCTGAATGAAGCAAAGTTCCATTTTCTGGTTTTGTAAGTAACCTCTAATATCTTAGAATGGCTTAGGTTGGAAGGGACCTCAAAGATCATCTACTCCAAAGCTCCCTGCCATGGGCAGGGACACCTCTCAACTAGACTCAGCTGCTCAAGGCCTCATCCAGCCTGGCCTTGAACACCCCCCCAGAGGAGGCATCCACAGCCTCCCTGGGCAGCCTATTCCAGAGGCTCACCACCCTCCTACTGAAGAACTTCCTCAGATCCAGTCTAAAGCTACTCTTCCTCAGCTTCAAATCATTCCCCTTGTTCCTGTCCCTAGACACCCTGATGAAAAGTCCCTCTGCAGCCTTCCTGAAGGATCCCTTCAGCTACTGGAAGGTAGCTCTAAGGTCCCCCTGGAGTCTTCTCTTCTCCAGGCTGAACACCCCCAGCTCCCTCAGCCTGTCCTCATAGCAGAGGTGCTCCAGCCCTTTGGTCATCCTTGTGGACTCCTCTGGACTCACTCCAGCAGCTCTGTGTCCTTCTTATGCTGGGGACACCAGAACTGGACACAGTAGTGGAGGTGGGGTCTCAGCAGAGCAGAGTCAAGGGGCAGAATCCCCTCTCTTGGCCACACTCCTCTGGATGCAGCCCAGGACACAATTTGCCATCTGGGCTGCATGAGGACACTTCCAGCTCATGGTGAGCTTCTCATAATGTATTACTAAAACAAACAATCTGCTTTTGCCCTGGTTCCTTTCTCAGTAATTCACCATTGTCCAAGCAGATACAAATTCACCTTCTCTGACACTTCTGCAAACCCAGGTTTTTGGAGCAGTGAGCAGAAAGATGCTGTGAGAGTACTGCTGTGCCTGCGCTGCTGTCATCTGTGGGCTCCTCACAGCAGTGACACAGAGCAATATGGACAGCAAGTGCAAACACAAAGTTCTAAGCGTGGCTCCAACTCCCCTGTATGACTGGTGAAGCTGAGGGCAGTGTATTGAAGCTTTTTGCTACTGTCACAAGACAAGCAATAGCAGCAGCAAGGATAAAAAACCCAATTCTACCCATCAGCTCTTGCTGCTCATTCTGCTCTAGGCCTGGAACTGGAATTTAGACCCAGACTTTTGTTCCAGCTTGTAATGAATAATTGCAAACACATCTACCCAGAGAGAACTTTTGCAGATGCCCTTTTTGTTCCTTGGGTTTCACACTGAAAACTAAGATGATGTTAATATGGTGGGTTTACTAACGCTCTTCTGGCGCTCATGTTTAGAAAGATGAGTCTTGTGAGCAGCAAGGAAAAGATTTATTAACATGAATAATTAGAAACAACTTCTTATCAGTATCATAAACATATGGTAAAGAAAGAAAAAAACCCTTTCCATCTGCTAAGCCAAACTCTGGTGGGTTTTGGATTTATTCAAAATGAAGCAATTTTAACCAAGATTCAGCTCTTTTGATTCCTGTTTTCAAAGTAAGTTATCAATAAAAAGCATAAATATGCAATGGAAGTGAGAAACCAACATCTTTTGTAGGATTTAACTGCTCCTCCCAAGCAAATTTTTCACTTGTTGGTCAGGACGCATCGAAGAATCACTGTTGTTATTGTACACAGGATCTTGTGGCCTGAGCTCCAACTTTAGAGCAAAGAGCTCCTGAAAATCCTACCCAAGTTGCTGTTTCAGTTTTGCATGAGTTCCTGTACACAGCGAGGCATGTGAGAGACCAGAAACTGCTGCCTAGTGAGAAGAATCATTCTGGTACTTTTTATTAACTTAAGGAATCTATTTTTCTTGAGAAATCAAGTTCACTTTTCTTAAGGAGGTTTGAAAGCTGGAGTTCTTTGTTCTAATTAGAGATCACCTTCATATTATCTGTTGATGCCATCTTAACTGTAAGCAAAACTCAGTCCGGGTACTTATGCTGTGTTTGGTCAACATCTAACATACAGTGATTGCCTTAACAGCCTAAAAAGCAACTCAGAAAGATACAGTAGCTCTTATTTTCATCCAATCTCGTGACAGTTTAAAACTCTAGACTGTTTTGAACATGAAGAATTTGGGTGTTTGTGTAAAATGTTTAATTGTTCCTTAAAGTGGAGAAAGCTGGAGCTTTTCAGCAACGAATTTGTTTCTTTACCCCCTTTTTAGCCCCTGTTACTGCATGAAATTATCTGGTTTTCAAGGTCAGCTTCTAGGTAGCAAACTCTTCTGCTTGGCTTGGCAAACTTCTGTGAGAGGACTGGGACGTGGTAGAAAAAACACTGATTGATCATTCTGCTCGTACCTACTTAGACACCAGAATTTATACAAGTGCTAACAAGGTACTGCAGGTCTCTGTACATGAGGGATAAAAGGACACCACTTGGCTGAGTACTGAAATCCTTTCTGAAAGCAGATTAGAAACTTCTACACCTTCCCAGGAACTCTTAACACCTACAGCTACAGCACGCAAAGCCAGCTTCTGTGACCTAACCCTTAAACTTCTCTGGCCTGATGACGTTTGCTACTTGGACACTTGGAGAACTTGAAACATGCAAGGATTAGACAAAGTCATAGAATGCCTTAGGTTGGAAGGGACCTTAGAGATCATCTACTCCAACCTGCCTGCCATGGGCAGTGACACCTCACAACCAGACTCAGCTGCTCAAGGCCTCATCCAGCCTGGCCTTGAACACCCCCATATTGGCAGGGCTTTAAGTGTCTTTGGAAGGTAGAAACTGTAAACTGTATTTTTATCTTACCATTCTGGCTGTACCTACGTTCTGCAGTTACAGGATCTTTCTGCTGGGCTGGGAGATGATCCTCACTTTATCACGAGTCTGGAAAACAAAAAAGGCATTGGCAAGATTAAAAGAGGCATACCTAGCCTTATGTCTCAGAGTAAAGACATTGTTCTCCCATTTTCCTGTATACCCCACAGACCCATCTTATGTCTCATAAATGAAGACATTTCCCAATCTACCCCACAACTGTTACATAAAAAGTCAACAGAAAACTTTGCAGTAAAATCTTCCGAGTATCTGGATTTTACAGAGAGCTGGGTAAAAAAGAGAACTAAACAGAAGATCTGGACAATGAAATTAATAATCCTTTGGGGCTTATTTTAAACTTGGATAATCTGAAGTTCTCTATCTGCACACAGAAGTAATTATGCTAAAGTTCATTTTCCACAGGCATTCAGCTGTTCGCCCTTGAGATTTATTCGCTGCAAACGTGGGCCAGGACAGCTTGAATGCTTAAGTGTTGGAAGAATAGGATCAGAAAAGGGAAGAACAGCACAAGTATGTGTTTACACATCAGAAACAAGGACAAACCAAGCCCAACTATAAGCCTGAATGTGAGTTCTAGTGGGGACTTTGGAAAGTTTTAGCTGACAAGCAGAACAAGTATTCCTTCTCGGTAAAAGAAAGCCTCTCCCTGGAGGTCTGGAAGCAAAGGGCTTCATACTAGCCTTGCAAACATGATGAATTTCACTCAAATTGAATAAGATGAATTGCAGCTACTCTAAAATGAAAAGAACAACAACCCAGGCCTCCAAGCCCAGAAGGACAAAATGGGGGATTTTTATTTCAAGCCCGTTTCCATAACAATCTTCATTCTTGTCTCTTGTGCACAGGTAGCACCATAGGGCATTTTATTGATTGCTGTATAATAGCTGGCAAAATGATGCATTATTCAGCAAATTGCCACATGCAGTGAAAGGAAACCTTAGGGTTTTACTTCTGAGATCTTACAGGCATATACTTTTGTAAATGTTATAGGCAAGCTGACAAAACACCGAATCACCCCCTTGTAATGTGGCACATACACAAAAGAGAAAGCCACTCATCTTGGTAGCTCAGAACAAACTTCTTCGTACTTGTCAATACTTGTCAGACGTGCAACCCAATCAATTCTTGATGTAGTGATACTATATCAGGGACACGCTTGGATTAGAATGTCACCTGAACAGAAATAGCTTCTGTGTCAGACTGATGTTCCCCATGAGCTTTTATATTTTCTTGCTGTGGGTGATTCACTATAAACTGGCTCCTGCCAGAGCTTTATCCAGCTCGGAGAGCTCAGCAGCCCAGGGACTGAAGCGGTTTTGTGCATGTCGGGCATGTGGTCCATCTAAACTCCAGATCGAGCAGCTTGAACTCTTGCAGGCAACAGATTTGCATGTTGAAACAAAACCTCTTTCTCTCTGACCAAGCCATAAATGATGATAATCTTGTCTCAACTTGAAATCCTTCCCAGTGTGAGGTTTTTTACATATTTAGTCAAAGCTTAGCCTTAGAAGGTGAGCTGGTGAGAACATGTAAGCACCACAGGAAAACACAGTTGGTACAGTCCTGTCACAAAATGAGGTCAATGGCTTTTTGTTCAGTTAAAGCAGCAGAAGTAATGCAGAACATCCTGGGTGAGACAGCCACAGCTCTTGATCACTGTCTGAAATATCTGGCTGCAACTTTCATCCCAGTTTCACCTAGCAGAGGACCCAAACAAGGTTCCATGTGCCCAAAATGCAGCTTAACTTTCTTCAGGATTTAATAGTGGATTTAACAAGAAGCCTTTACCTCTCTCTACAAATATGTCTTGTTTTAAGGTCTGAAACATTTAATTTAAGGACAAAAGCTGCTCTTCAGTTACGTGCCTATGCCTTTAATTAGGCACTGAGTAATTACATTTAGGTCAGTGAAATCACTTTAGGTTTTTCCTGAGGTGTCTAAACTGAGTGTTGTCCTCCTAAAACTTTGGAAGCATATGAAGTGAATTCAGGAATGAGAAGGTACTTGGAAAACACGACTGAAATTTACTAACCCTGTCCATAGAAGGGAAAGAGAGCATCAAGCACAGGTCTACGTTTCTAGAGTTGGAGCAAGCATGCAATTTCACACATGCAGGTATAACTACAGCACTGTTCTATTTTCCCCAACATTTCTTTTTCTTGCCTGGTTTTATCAATAATGGCAAAAGGAATAATAGACATTAATTCATGCTAGGTACTTCATCTCTTAAGTCAATATTCTGTATACTAGAGGGGATGAACATCAAGAGATCAGATGTTAGACTTAAGTAGAACCAAATCCTAGAATGGTTTAGGTTAGAAGGGACCTTAGAGATCATCTACTTCAACCTCCCTGCCATGAGCAGGGACGCCTCTCACTCAGCTGCTCAAGGCTTCATCCAACCTGGCCTTGAACACCCCCTCAGAGGAGGCATCCACAACCTCCCTGGGCAGCCTATTCCAGAGTCTCACCACGCTCACACTGAGGAACTTATTCCTCAGATCCAGTCTAAAGCTACTCTCCCTCAGCTTCAAACCATTCCCCCTTGTCCTGTCCCTACACACCCTCATGAAAAGTCCCTCTGCAGCCTTCCTGTAGGATCCCCTCAGGTATTGCAGGGCAGCTAAAAGGTCCTCCTGGAGTCTTCTCTCCAGGCTGAACAACAGCAGCTCCCTCAGCCTGTCCTCATAGCAGAGATGTGCATTCAATTGGGAAACTAGCTAATATTTTCCTGGTACAAGCCACACTTGTTACTGTATTAACCAGCACATTTGAACACTCTGACCTAGTGTGTAAGATAAAGGAGACCACAGAACACCTTGGAGGAAAAAAACTTATGGAGAGGATGAGTTTGTATGTGGAGGAAATTGAGTCAAATGCTTGAATAATTTAGAATCATAACATGAACAAAAATTAAACACTGGGACTTTAATAACGGTCTGATTAATTTTTTTCCTTAAACTCCAGTTATTAAGATATAGTGCTCCTGGCTACCATATCAGGTGCTGGTAATGAATATTCAGGAACAGTACTTTTACTTCATGAATACAGTTTGTGCTTTCAAAGGATTAATAAAGGATTATCTTTATATACACACACACACATATACATATGCACACATACACACACAAGAGAATGAAAATTGGAACCAAAAAAATGAAGTTGAAGTCTACTCAATAAGTGCTAATGAAATAAAATTCAGTGTAGGAGAAAATATAATTAAGAAGTTCATAAAGTCATATCAGTATGTGTTGGGAAAGTATATGAAAACTGGTTTATGCTTTGTATTCCAATGCCTGGTCTGAAACAAACAAATCAAAGCTGTGCATGAGCTTGATAGCCGAGCGCTGTACTCTATGTCCATTGGTGTACATCTATGTCACTGGTGCACAATGGACAACTTACAGTTGACCCACAGATGTAATGTGACCTCAGCAGAGTACAAAAGGGCAATAAAGAGAACAAATGATCTCGAGGAGGCCAAAAGGTTTCTTTGCATTGCTTTTCTGTAATGAAGGAACCACTGACTCTGAAATCTTTGCAGGGTGACAGGCTTGAAAAGAAGCCATTCTTTTAGACCCAGAGAGAGGAGATCAAAGACCTTGCTAAATTCAACTGCAGCTGACATGGAGGAACCTTACCCTTGGTTTTAAATATGATTTATGCTTCTGCCAATCCTAGTTTGGACTGGAGTCCCATGGCTAGAAGTGATCAAGCCTTTTGTGAGGCCTGCTTTGCTGCTGGTGGGCAGTTGCACACCCAGCTAGCACTGCATTGCTGCAGCATCCCCACTCTGCACCATCCTCAGGCAGAGGCTGTGATATTTCTGAGCTATATCTTACTGCCTGGTCAGCTGGCACAGGTGCTGACTGCTTGGTGGGCAAGGAAAGCAGAAAAGCCTTTGCACTCAGTTTGTAGTTATTCTTTAGTGGAAGAGCAGGAGGCTGCAGGTTATGGAGACAGAGCAGTGCTTCTGCTAAAGCATGAACTAAAGCCTCCTCCAAAGTGCACTGAAAGCCAACTGAATTTTGTGGAAGCTGAACATCAGATCAAAAACTTAAGGCCTCTAACAGCATGATTTCATATGCTGGTGCCTCCTCGAGAAGCCAGGATAAAAATACAGCTACATGAAAAATAAATGAGCAGCTCTTCCTGATTCTGAAACTAGAGAATAGTGACACAAAACCAGAATCAAATGCAGCGATCGCGCTTGTATTCCCAAACAGCAGCACTAATGCCGCCTCTCCCAGCTCCCAAAGACTTGTTAAACAAATGAGCCTTGCAATGTATTTTGCAAGTGAAAGACCCTGGAGTGGGGGAAAGGAAAAAAAAGAAAGAAAAATCCAACACAGAAGACCCTTAACAAAAAAAAAAAGAACCCGAAAGTGTTGCTTGCTCCGAGTTTTATGCTGTAGGGGATTCAGCCTGACCTCATTCCTGCCACAATCACTATTTTCTCTTTTGATCAAACAGCAAATAGTTTGAGATATTCTATCCAAACTAACATTTCAATTCCTGGAAGTCAAGTCAGCCCCTGCAAATCAAGAAGGGACAATACCATGTGTGCACAGACCAGCCAGACTGGGACAGCCTTTTACACCGGCAACAGAACTCTTTAAACTATACCTGATAATCTACATTTCCCCTGAACACCTCAGCCATGCTGGTTAGCCTCACTACAGGCTCCATGGCAGTTTTAGAACCATGCTACACTTCTGCAATCTTCCAGTCTGTTGGACAGGGACCTGATTTTGGTTGCACTCTGCAATGCCCTCAGCAGAACTTTCCTCCTTGTTTTCTTCTTTTTTCTTGCTTGTTATTACTTTTCAAAAGTTAAATAATATATATAAAGTAAATCTTTTGCTCTGAAAAGGGGCGAAAGTGAAAGAAATAAACCTCTTGCCTGAAAGCAAAGCTTAAAGCACGAAGTGCCAGGCACACAACATGTCTCCTGCTGCTGCATTAATGCCGCTTCACGAAATGGCGACTGCCTCTGGAGACAGCTGCCTGCAACCGCTCCCGGCCCTGCAGGAGAACACAAACTCAGCTTTTTGTCCCTTCTAGGTTATTTTGTTGGGGTGGGATTTTTTTATTTATTTTTTTTTTTTAAGCTTTCCTTTTCCTCTCTTTGCACGACTCCCGAGAGCTCTGCGCAAAGCGGTAACCTGACAGCCCGCAGGGAGCGGAGAGCTCTCCTTGTGCAGAGCCAGCCTTTGCCATCCGGCTGCAGCCCTGCGGAGCACCCGGCAGGGACTCTTCCCCACGCTGCTGTGGGGCGGGCTGGGAGACAGCCCGGCTGGGACGGGGGGCTCTGGGCTCCGGCACCCTGTGCTGTGCAAACCAATCTGCTGATGGAGCTGCTATCACCGCGATCTTTGCCTTTCCAGAATTTTCTCCCTCTGCTTCCCAAACATAAAGGGACTTTTGTAGTGAGGCTGGAGCTGGAGCGCTGATGGGCTCCGAGCAGGGAGCCATGTGGTATTTGGTTTCTCGCTGCAGTACATGTTTTTATAATGATGGGGGAAGGGAAGAAGGGAGCTGCTTTTACCAGCATGCCAATAATCTGTTGCAAAAGGACTGGAGCGCTCCGAGCCAATTAGTCCTGCGGTTAACCGTTTCACTGCTGGATAAACCCTCGGATCTCAGGCAGAGCCAGAAAAGGCTGTGTAGGTGTACCCACGGCGTCGAGCTCACTGCAGATCCGTTCAGACCTCCATTTTTCTAGTTCACTGCTTCAAATGCATGAACTGACCACTGCAATTCCCCCCCACCCTGGTCACAGCATCCCAAGGTGGGACAGCTATGTCCAGAACACACATACCACAGCAGTTTTAATACAAGCTGGATGTGTTTCAGGATCTGTGCCAGCCTGTGGTGGAACCATGAAAGCCACCCACAGGAGCTACACTTCTGATAAGGATTTTGGGCAGGTACAAGTCCCTGCCATGTAAATGGCAAACCTATGCTGCCCACAGCAGGGTGAGAAGGGTCCAAGGCATTGCCCTGGCAGAGGAAACCTGGCTGTGTCACTGCAGCATCTCCCAGCAACATTGCTGTGGATGGAAAAACACCTTAAGGTGGGGCAAGTTCTAAGAAAGCAAAGGCATAGTCTGGTCTCCCTCCCACTGGGTATGTCTCCATCATCCCTGAGCTGTACCTAGTCCAAAGAAATACTTTAGACCTCCCTGCACCAGATTTGGTTTTCTAACCTCTTGGCTGCATTAGAACAAGGCTCCAAACATTAGTTCTTTTTAGATTCTGCAGTTTGTCATAAACTTTTAATGCCCAAGCTTACTGTGCACTGCTGAGCACACCAGGGAAGAAGCTGCATGCACCAGTCCCAGCATCCTTCTTTTCCTTCAGGGTCAAGTCTGAGCATGGCCGGGGAGTACAGACAAGCTACTTCTAATGCAGAGCAACAATAACATGCTCTCACTTGACCCACTCAATTGGTAAACCTATCCTTGTGCTGCTTATTCATTCCATGATGTACCTGCAGATACTGGATCAGACTCCCAGGGACACCAGCAAGACCAGAGTTTGCAAAGCAGTATATAGCACCCTGGCATACTGAGAGCAGGCTCTCCACCCCGGCTCAACAGCCCAAGCAGGAAGCAGTTGTATTTGCTTGGGAGGGAACATACAAGTGCTGCAGGTCTGCTTCCAGTCTAAGCAAGCACTGCAGTGTACAGGAAAGGCACGTTCTTACATCTCTAGCATCTCCCATCGATGAAAATGAAGTCAAATCTCCCTGCTTGCCATGGAGAAGGTCCAGTGCACATGGAGTTTTTGTCCCACTGAGTAGAATAGAATAGAATAAAACAGGTTGGAAAAGACTTTTGAGATCATTGAGTCCAACCTATCACCCAACACCATCTAATCAACTAAACCATGGCACCAAGTGCCTCATCCAGGCTCTTCCTAAACACCTCCAGTGATGGTGACTCCACCACCTCCCTGGACAGCACACTCCAATCTCTCTTTCTATGCAGAATTTCTTCCTAACGTCCAGCCTAAACCTCCCCTGGTGCAGCTTGAGACTGTGTCCTCTTGTTCTGTCACTGGTTGCCTGGGAGAAGAGGCCAACCCCCAGCTGGCTACAACCTCCCTTCAGGGAGTTGTAGACAGCAAGAAGGTCTCCCCTGAGCCTCCTCTTCTCCAGGCTAAGCAACCCCAGCTCCCTCAGCCTCTCCTCACAGGGCCGTGCTCCAAACCCCTCCCCAGCTTTGTTGCCCTTCTCTGGACACCTTCCAGCAAGTCAAGGTCTATAGCAAGATGGCACTGTAACCCATCTCACTTTTAAGCTCCAGGGAGAATTCTGACTACACGAAAGTCTAACTTTACATTCAAATTAAAAGCACTGGTGGGGGGGATTATTGCTAAGCATATAGATTATTTAGGCATGTGAGCTGTCAGAGCTCTGGCAATACAAGAGCTCTCTTGTTCCTGTTGCCTTCCACAGCTGCATTTGCTAAATATATCCTAGGCAGAGAACTGCATTTCTCCACCCCTTTCTCAGCCCAATGGGCTTCCACAAACACCACCCTTGGGACATGCAGTCAGGCAGCAGCAATGCCCTAGTTACAGGCATCATGAAGGACAGAAGTGACTAGAAGTACCTGCAACTGGGTGAAATTGTTACATCCTCAGGTTATTTTGAGAGGGAGGGCATGCAGCTGATCAGTACTTCAATGTTCAACACAGGGTGCTTTGTTCTCCAGAAGGAAAAACACCATTTGAACGTCAGAGTCAGCTGCTGGAAGTTATTCCCATAGGATAACTTCCTTGTGGAAGGATCTGGTGGTCTCAGAGCAAACTGATGCAGAATGGTCACTTCTTTTAAAATAAAAAATTAGCCCCTGGCAGATTTAAGGGGGAGCAGTGGTCTGCAGTGCCTTGGGGACTGGCTGGCCCACAAAGAGCCATCCCAGTTTCACCCTCCATCAAGTCAAGCATCTGTGGCATTTTGCCTTACCACCTATCTCCCTCCAGGGAGAGAACAATCTACAGCTGCATTTCCACAGGGCCAAGGTGCTGCCTTCATAACCTTCATTCTGCTCTCTCTGTTTCTCCTATCCCCACCTTGCATCTTTTACTGGCAAGGGCACACACTGGTCTGCCACAATGGAACCTTGGTCCCAGCTGCAGCCTTCAAAAACTGCTACAACCACAGCAACAAAGGAGTTGAAAAGCTGCCCCTTCTTGTGTGGTTAATTCTGTAGTGGATCAAATTCTGGAAGAAAAGAAGATTGATCTTGGTGGCTTCCCTCACTTCCAAGCTGTGAGCCAGCAGGGATTTTGCCCCTCCTGGTCCCTGCTGCTTCTTTTCCTCACAGTTCCCTATTTTCTTCAACACCTCCCAACTCCTCTAGCAGCAAAGCACATTTGACAGAATCTGGTCAATTTTTCAAGCTCTCTCGTTTTAAGAAGTCAGGAGGAGTAGGCTGCATCTTGCAGCCGAACCTCATAGGAGGGAGACTTAGATATCTCATGCACAACCTTAATCCATAGGATTTTGTAGGTAGTTTTCCTTGTACTCTCAATACTCAGAGCTTATCAGGCATTCAAATCGTATCTGCAGCCCTAGAACATTTTGGCAACAAAAGGAACCCACATTCATTTGGATGTGATTATGCAGTCACACGAGTCACATGCTCGCCGTGGCAGAAACACCCTGAGCTTTTGGGAATAACTGGCAGACTTCAATTGAAGTGTCAAAACCTCCCCAGGAACGAAAGCTATCTGTTATATAAGGGAAAAAAACCCCACCACACCCCCCAATAAATCTGTTTTAGATGTCAGATTGCAGCAGAGCAAAACAGCACCCTGTGTGTGTATAAAGTCTTTTAATATTCCTTGTTTTCAACCTAGCCGCTGTTAAAGAGTCTAAACTCATACTCCAGCATCCACATAAAGCAGGGAACTTATTTTTCCAAGGCAGTGATATCGTCTGAGGTATTTAAAACCTTCAGAAATCAGAGAATTGGTACATAAGATGGCTACAGGTCCTGGCATTTCGTCAGAGCTGAAAGGTAGGAAAGCTAGAAAATTGTGCTGGGTTTGCGGTGGGGTTTTGGTGTCTTTCCTGCACCTTCTTCCCTTCTCTGCTTTTCTTGCCTTCCTGAAACAAGCTGTCCTCAAAGACTGATCTAATTTTGTCTTTGGAAACTGGCACTGTCTTAATTAGCAGAGTTGCTGTAGAACTGTGCCCTGCTGCACCCATTGTGCGCTGGGGACAGTAGCGGGTGTGCCTGCTCTGATCTCCTACGCTCTGCTGGATCCCGTGGATCTCTGAGCACACGCAGAAAGCTGCAGCCTCCTCTACGTGCTTTTAAGAAGGAAATACAAAACATGAAACCAGATGTTAAAGACTGAGCCACGGGGGAGCCACAGGAGCGTGAGTTACCTCCAACAACACTGCGGTTCTAAAAGCAAACAAAGGCACAAGAAACTGGGATGGAAGGTTTCAATCCTCAAACACAAGGCAGTGACTCACACGCATTCCTAACTGCTCAGACAAGGGAGGCAAACCCTCCTGGCAGGCCGGATCCTCCACCTCTTACTGTGTGGAGCAAGTCCCAGTGCAAGGGCAGGCTGTGGCGGTGGCACACTGTGGGCAGGCACAGCACAGGGCCAAGTGAACTTCAGAGAGGGGTCCTCCTTCACCAGCCCCTGTACTGGCCTGCCTTTGTGGAAAGATTTGAGAGTTCAGAAGGTCTCCTTTTCACAAGCAGTGAAAGGGCTACCACCAACAAGTGCTTTTCAAGAGCCAAATTCATCTTTTCTTAGATACCAAGGTTTTCTGAAATTGCTGAGAAGCAGTAGTTGACCTTCCTACCCCCCCCAACAAAACCCCTAACCAAACATAAAGCACTCCCAAACAGCTCAAAAGACACCAGAACAACCCAAGGCCAGATAAGACAAACCCAAAAGTTAACTGAAGAGACAGCCTAGCAGTGTGTAAGGTGCTGCTCCTAACTATTGAGTTGTCCATATGGGAAAATCCAACCTAATGATACAGAAACTCATCATCCTAAATATCTGTTTAGTCATTCCCACCATACACAGCAGACTCCACTGATGAAGGACAAGGATATTGCAGATGACAGACAGCATGCAGCCAGGCTGCTCATCAGGCCCAGCTCCACCCTTCCTGTGTGGATCTCTGGGATGTGGGGAGTACAGTGAAGGTCCCCAGATGGTAGCTGAACTGCTGGGTGGGAGCAGCAGAGCCATCAGCAAGCAGGGTGGAGGAGGAGATGGTAGAAGGGCTGGATGTGAGGGAACAGGACCAAAAAGGAACACAGAGAGCAGGGAACACTGCTAATGTTCAAGAGAACCTCCAGGAAGCCACATCTTTAAACTAGAAAACTCAGAGAGGTTATGGTGAGGAGACAAACATTACTGGGTGATGGTGCAAGAGTGAGGGCTGCAGGTAGGGCTAATGCCAATGCCCAGGGAGAGATACCTCAAAGCCATGCTTCATCTGGAACCCTGCAAAGAGAGGTGCTGGCTAGGTGGCCCCCTCTGTACTTGTGCCACGTCTCTGCTGGGTGAGGTTCATATGTCTGTGTGATGGAGGATGCCAGATTATGAACATAAAATTCCCCTCTGGCTTCATACTCCATGAAGCAAAATGAAGGCTGACATTCAGCCTGCTCCACTTTATAACAAGTTGTTTAATTCTCAGGTTTCCAGTGGCTGCCAGATACCCAGATGTTCTCTCATTGCTCCTGGGGCTCAGCTCCTGAGGGTGCAAACGGCACTGTCACCTAACAGGGAGGACTTGATTGCTTAACAGTTATCAGCGTAAGTCTGGCTGCTGGTGTAGGAAGAGTCCTTGACAAGGCAGGCTGTTAGCAGAGGGACACAAAGCTGTGTTATGAGTGGAAGTATCAGGCTTCTCCCAAACAAAAGAAGCTATCCTGGAGCTGAAGCCATGCTCCAGACACGATAGAAAAGCCTGTTGCACTGATGCTGCTGCTCTACTTGCAGCCCAGCCCCAGCGAGCTGGCAAAGCACACAGATTGATCCTCCATGCTGCCGCAGGTCTTGCTGGCAGCATCTGAAATACTTCAGGCATTTCAGACAACCCTCAGCAGGCACTTGCCCATCGGGGCAGCAGAGCTTGCCTTAAGGAAAAGAAATCTGTTTATCAAGTTGCAGAACAACAACTATCCATCTAGTTTATTAGATGGAAACAACAAAAGCAGGGGGAGAGATTGCTGACATGATTTCCCCCCAGCTCCACACGCTGCCTTGATTAACTGGCTAACTACGACCAGTCCAACAGCACACAAACCACACGAGCTTGCTGCAAGATACTTCCTTGTGCAAAGGCAGAGAAGCCAGCACGGGAGACGGACCCCGAGCAGATGATTATTACCGAGTATTTTTGGCTGGCTTGTGCTGTTGAGGACCCCCAGTTCTGCCAGGCTGCTTGAGAAAAAGCAGCGTTTGTCCCCTGCCTTGGGCATGAGAAGGCAGCTCGCGTTCCTCCCGGGGAACAAAGGTGCTTCCCAGGAGCCTGGCGCGCCGCCGGCATGCCGAGCGCGTAGCCAGGCAACGGCAGCCGGAGCGGGGCTTGCGCCTCACCCGCGACGCTTTCGCCTCCACAAACAATTCCTGCCACGTAGGCAAGACCGTGCAGGGTAATGGAAAATTACTGCAGGCTTTTTCTTAAAGGGCAAGACTCTCCGTTGGCGGAGAAGGCTGGGCTGCAAGCCGCTTCCCAGCGCTTCCCAGCTTCGCTTTGTGTGCCCTGCGAGGAAGGCTGGGGCGCCTCAGGAGCACGCCGGGGGCGTTCGCTGGGGCAGGTTTCGTTTGCGTGGCGTTGCAAGTGACTGTGGCGATAGGGAATAGAAAGCGGAGAGCTAAGCTGCAGCGAAGGGGCTGAGCTAAACAACCAGAGGGGAAGCAGCCAGCAGCTGCCTTGCTAAAGCGGCTCTGGCCACAGCCTGAAACATGGCGACTCGGCGCGGTTCACGTCAGCTGCGGGCTGGTGCCAGAGCAAGCCTCTTGTGCTTGGCAGGAGGCATGTTGGAACAACTGCCTGGCAAATTGGCGCCTGCGAGGCTGCCTCTAAAGGCAGAGCAAACTTGCTCTGCCAGTTGTTAGACTGTTATCAAGGCAACGGCGGTTTTTGAAGGCAATGGCCACATTTACCTTCAGCCTCTAGTTAGAAAATAACGTTTTTTCCCCAGACAGCGCCGTGCCTACCTGGCTTAAAGTACCAAGCTAAAGAGCTACACAAGTATCCACAGCAGCACCAAACACCCCATTCAAGCTGCTGCACTTTTGCCACGTGAAAATCGGAGACTGGCAGACTCACCCATCGGGCAAGGCAACACCTGCCTGCCAGGCACAAGAGCTGCCCAGCAAGAGGGTCCCAGCGCTGCTGAACAAACACTGCTCTTTGCAGGGCTCAAAATTAGCTCCTGTATCCATTACAGGTTTCATTTCACCTCCTTAAGGCACGGACCACACTGCTTGTTCCCCTGGGGCACCCATAGGAAACCAACTGTCTAGCCTGAAGCAAAAGAGAAAAGCAGACCTGCTCCTCTTGCTCTAACCTTTTTGCTCACTGTATGCAGCTGTGGCTCGTAATGGCCCTGGTTTGGTTCAAGGATGCAGCTGTGGCTCATAATGGCCCTGCTTTAGTTCAAGGATACAGCTGTGCCTTCTACTCCCTCTGAAGTTGCCTGCAATTTGAAGGTCAGCTCCCGCAGCACCGTGGCTTTTACTCCTCCCCATCTTTGTGCTTTAATCAATCTTCTCTGGTTTGGGGTTTGGTTTGGTTTTGTTTTAATCTCAGATAAGCACTGGTTAAAGTCTCAGCTCAAATCTTTCCATTTTCTTGTATCTAGCAGAGGAAAATGAAGTCCCTGTGCACCTAGTTAGGGGACTTCTTTGTAACAGAAACTTCCCACCTCCCTTACATGGAAACCTTTGTTGTGAAACTGCTTTCATTGCAAGCTCCACAGGGAGAGTCATTGCATTTAATGGAGGTTGACCTCATTTTGTAGTCCTCAGTATTAAAGCTCATAAGGAGGGAATGTGATTAGAAGTGGTGACTTCCAAACAAAGGTATACAGTACTTGTTGCTGCCTCCTTCTTACCTAAGGATTCATTTACTATAGCTTGGAAAGAGTAACTTGAAACAGCTTTTGGCAGATAAGCGAACTCAAGTCAAATGCAAAGATCTGGTTTCCAAGAAACTCTTTACAAGCTGTACAGAGAAATGAAATCAAACCCTGCAAGAGCACACAAGGCTTCCTACAGAGACGTTGCAAATGTGCATTCCGGGCGAAAGCTAAGCTCGCTCTGAGCCTGGGATTACATGAAAGACATCTGATGGTGGAGAGGGCTGGTGGTTGTGCGTGGACCTGCCCATGTGGCAGCTTCTGCTTGGCTGGAGGGAACTGCTGGAATTTTCTACCACATTTCCAATGCTGTGGTCTGAGACAAAGAAAGCAAAATGGTTTGAGCTCAGCAAACATGCACGAAGCAGTGAAGGCAAAGATGTCCCAGCTTTGGTGGCTTTCCAGCTCTTCTAAAGCAACCTGGGTTTCCACACAGTGGACACAGGGGAATGGGCAAACACAGCCACTGGCCACCACTAAACAGATACAGGTTCTAAAGCAAGGCAGTGCGCTGCAGCAAGAAAGATGTGGACGTGCTGGAGCGTGTCCAGAGAAGGGCCACAAGGATGGTCAGAGGGCTGGAGCTGATCTGCTATGAAGACAGATTGAGAGAGTTGGGGCTGGTCAGTCTGGAGAAGAGAAGGCTCCAAGGAGACCTTCTTGTGGCCTTCCAGTATCTGAAGGGGGCCTACAAGAAAGCTGGGGAGGGACTTTACAGTGTGTCCAGGAGTGAATGGAATAGATCCAAGCTAGAGGAGGGGAGATTTAGATTAGACATTAGGAAGAAGCTCTTCCCCATGAGGGTGGTGAGACACTGGCACAGGTTGCCCAGGGAGGTGGTGGAAGCCTCATCCCTGGGAGTTTTTAAGGCCAGGCTGGATGTGGCTCTGGACAACCTGATCTAGTGGGAAGTGTCGCTGCCCATGGCAGGGGGGGTTGGAACTAGATGATCCTTGAGGTCCTTTCCAGCCCTGGCAATTCTATGATTCCATGTGCTGCACCATGCCAGGGCCCCCTCTGGGCACAGCTGCATCATGGCTCTTCACCTTGACATCTTCTGAGCTTAAAACGCCTGTCCATAGCCTGCTTTTCCAGCACTAACCCCAGACTTTTCCAGACTGGAGAAGTCCACTTGACATGCACATTGTGAATTCACTTTCCCAGCTTTGTGCTCTTCTTGTTGCTCTCCTGCACTGCGAGCATCCCCTGCATCTCCAGCGCTCTGGGTCCTGCTGGCTGAGTTTCAGCTCCCTGCTGTAGCACTGCTGCATTGCTAGGAGAAACTCTCATTAATGTGAAAAGAACAATTTCTTACTAAAAGCCCCAGGCTCCTTTAAATTTCCCTTTAGACTTTGTGGTTTGAACCAGCATTTCTGCTTCAGCAAACCTCAGGACGTCCTGGTTTTGGCACAGTGCTCCCTGCCACAAACAACTGAGCTCAGCTCGGCTCAAAACTCAGCTTTGGGCACAGTTTCTTGAGAAACCAAGACAAGTGGTGGTGTCCTCTGCTGAAGCACTTTCACGCGGTGCTAAACAGCAGCTCCCTTTTCTGTAGTACCTCCTCCCCTGGGGCTGTGTGCCGTGCACAGAGCAGAGAAGTTGCTGCCCACACCTGCGGTGGGTTTGCTCTGCTGTTTGCCCTGTGGTTAGTGGCACAATGCATGTTTCAATGGGAGAACAGAGAAAGGCAGCTCCTCCAAGAAGGTAATCAGAAGCTCCCTAAAGACCACAGCACGGCGGCTTAAAGCACCCAACCTTTGTTCCTCCTCCTCCCTGGGAGTGGATTTCCACTCCACAGAAGCAAAAGGGATCATAATCATGAAATCTGTGTGAGGAAGCCCAAAGTGGGACCACAGCAGCCTGGCACAGACCCAGAGGGCTGGGGTGTGGGACTGGGAGCACACATCATAGCTAGTGGCTCTCCTCTCGCTGTCCCGCAGGGATGGAAGCATGCAGTGTAGTTAAGATACCTTTAGTCTTCCATCCTGCTTCACCTCCATCCTCAGCGAGGCCACTACTATTCTGGCTTAGCCACCTTCTTCCTCAGGCTCCTCTTACATCAGTGTTAATGAATCACACCAAACAATTCCCACCACACCTCAAGCAATTAACCCTGTCCAGTGGCAGTGCTGGCTGGGAAAGCCTAGGACAAAGCTGTGGGACTACAGTAAAGCCAAGAGCAATTTTGCTGCCCATCCAGTCCAAAGAAGGTTAGACTTCTCCTGTTTATTTTCAGAGCAGTGAGTTATTTTCAGAGAGCCTCTCTGTCAGGCTTGGCTTCATACACTAGCTGCCAAATCATCTCCTCCAAGCTCTGTGGGCTGAGTGTGATGAAGTGGTGTCAGCACTCCCATTACAGCACCTTTCCCCTGCTCTGGCCCTGCTATAAATGGGATGCAACAATCCAGTTCTGGCAGAGGCATTCCAGAGCCAACACGGAAAACAAGGCACCTCCTTAACCTGATCCTTGCTAAAATGCATCTGGCTGGGGAGGGAAAGTGGGATTTAAAACAGATTCTATCCCACCCACACCTAAACCCTGAATGTTAAGATCCAGCTGCATCACGCTCAAATTACTCATGGGGAATTATTTTTAGGGGCTGAGGGTTTGTTTTTTCAGCCATAGGCCTGGTAAATGGAGAAGTGAGCCTTTCCCTCCTCCACCCCTTCTGCAAGCCTAAAGCCTGATTAGAAGTTGCCATGGTCAATCCCATTAAGGGAGGCCAGGGTTAATAACCATTCTAATTGGGCACAAACCCATGGCAGCGTTGAGCAGGAGGGGCAGATGTCCCTGTCACCACCCTCAGCCACATGCAGCCACCCAGGGGGTTGGGGTAGGGAACTAATTTAGCTGACAGCTCACTGGGAGTTTCCAGCCAGCTCAGATCTGGCTGAAACCACCTCTCACTGTGAAGCAGGAGCCCTGTGGTGCTGGGAAACGGTGGCCATGGCTGGAGGAAAGGAGGATGGCTCCTGGCATCAGGGCTTGTGCCTGTGGAAGATGTTTCTTAACAACTGGCTTCTGTATCAGCTGCTGGCTCCTTCTCTTGGGGAGGTGCTTGCTATTGAGTGCTCCTATCATCAGCCAGGCTGGTGAATTAATCCAGATTCAAGCTTACCTTTTCTCTCTGCTTTTCAGATGGATCCATGCCCTGAGCACAAGGGCCGGCACGCAGAGAGCAGGAGCAGGGGAGTGGGGCAGAGGAGTGCAAGGTGCCTCCTGCCAGCGGCACCGAAGGCTTGGGCTGGTACACAGTGACCTCAAAACAGCCCTGTGGTGCCACAGCTCTTGGCTTGGCTGGTTCCTCTCCCCCAAGCCAGCATGCAGTGAGTGCACTGTGAAATCAGCAGGGGAGCAGAAGGAGCCTAGGGATGACTTTGCATTGCCTTAGTGAGGGAGTAAATGGCCATCTAAGGGGGCAGGTAGGGATAGAGGAACTACAGGAAGGAGCCTACCAACTCTTTGACTCTTACCAAGAAGTTTCACTACTCCTGGTTTCAGTATTTGTACATTTGCTGTCTCCAGCGTCTATTTTCTGTTAGCCCAGAACAGGCAAAGTCTAGAAACTGCTACAGGCTCCAGCCAGCAGGAGCTGGTTGTGGTGTGAGGGACATCTGCGACTCCAGACTTGCTGAGGATGTTTAGGACACAGAGGAGAGAGAGATTTTAGAGAGTCACATGAGACAGCAGCCAGCCAAGCTCAGCCCAGCCCTGCTGTCCCACTTCCCTGTGGGAATGCTGTGCTGCATGATCTGGCAGTGCCTCCTACACCGCTTCCAGTGCCGCTGCTGAATCCAACCACACTTGAGAGACAATGCAGAAGAGCCAAGGAGAAGTTTCTATGTGTCTCCTGAAAAACCCTTCCCCCAGCTGACCTCCAGACACTTGAGCTGGGGGTAGGAAGGCTTGTGAGCATGGCCATCTGCCATCCTGCTGGGTGGCAGCTGCCCAGCCAGGCTGCACGTGTGCCTGAGCCTGCTAATTAGCGTGCATTTAATCACAGCACACACTCTGCTTGGAGTGGGTGTGATGAGAGGCCTGGGGAGGGAGTCGGGAGGTTTGCAACAACAAAGGACACAAATTAGCAGGAAACAAGGCTTCACTTCCTGCTGCTGAGAGTGGTGTCCCACTGGTTGGCTTGATGGTGTAAATGTGGAATGAAATGGTGGAAGGTGCATATTCCTTTGCAGGAAACAATGCCAGCCTGGCACCCCTGGCAGCACTTGCAAGGTGCCAACTGGTGGTGTGGCTGATGCCCTCCATCATAAAGGCATTAGAAGATGAGGAGGCTGGGTCAAACATCAGCATCCCAGCCTTATCCCTGCACCCTGCTGTTAGCAGAGTGTGCCAGTAAGTATCAGCACCCAGCCTTCTCCTCTTCCTCTGGGGAACTGCAGTGTTCCCTGCACCATCACACACGGTGCCAGCAGGTCATTTGGCCAAGCTCTGCCATGAGTTGCACCTGGCTGAAATTTGATCTCCACTGGGAAGCACTTTGCCACGGGTAAAGAAAACCCTTTGATGAAGGAATGCATGTAAATACCAAAGGTGGGTGAGAGATTAAAGCAGTGCTCAGGGACACTGGGTTCCACAGGGACTCTGACCTCACCTCTAATCCATGTTTTGGCTCAGACTGGAATTTACTCCTGTTCAATATGTACCTGATAAAGCTACTCCCCTGCTGGGAGAGTTGCATCAGTTTTCATCCCTGCTGTTCAAGCTTCTGTTAAAGCTACCATTAAAGAGTGAGGCAGTCACTTGGCACAGTGCTGCCTGGCACACGTTTGGAGCCTGGTCTGTGTCAGGCCAGGGTGGTGTCTCCTCATCATCTCACCTGTCTGTGTAAATGCAGGTCTTGAACATACACCTTTGGAAATGGATGGTTTCCCATGCGTGGTGCTGTGGCCCCATTTCCCTGCTGTAGGTGAGGCTGGGACTGCTCTAGACCCAAGACCCTTTTCCACGGCTGGCTGGGGGAGGTTTGCACAAGCAGGTCCACATCCCAGTCCTGATGTCACTGTGAAATGCTGAGGTCCTCTGTGTGCCTCATGAAAACCAAATACAGAGAGATTAAATCAGCCCTGGAATGCCTTTACTCTGCCAGGAATTTGGCAAGCAAAGCTGAGAGGTGAGTATGGCTCTGGTTGGCTAAGAGCAAAACAAACCCTCTGCTTTCCCCCATCTCTTTGTAAGATGGAAGCATAGGTCATGGCTTGCAGGGCATGTGTTGCAGCCTTTCTCTTTTAAACACAGAAATAGTCTGTCAAGTGAAGAAAACTCTTTCAGCAGGCAGGCATAAGCTGGCTGCAAAGGCTGTTGCAATTATGAGCTGTTTCAATTATGAGTTAGGCAATCATTTTGATTGCATAATTTCCTGGTGCTTGAGAATATCCCAGCAGAGAAAGAAATGAAGAGAGAAATCATGAAAAATGTTCCTTCTCCCTCTTCAAATTGCTAGCAGCAGATCTAAATCCCTCTTGTGAGCTGAAGGAGGAGGAAAGGATGTCTGCTTTTCTGTCTAGCACCAGCCACCACAGTGCATAACCATCGAGTACGTACCTACGTATTAAGCTATATATAGGAAGGATCAGACCTGAAATCCAGCCAAAACCATCCCAGTGTGAGAAAGAAAACCTGTCTGTGCCATGCTCTGCTTTGTCCACAGCAGCAGACTGGAAAGTAATTCTCACTTAGGACATCCCTATTGCAAAGAAGAAGAAAGGGGGAGGAAACAAAGGTAGCAATTAGGAAGGGCTGCTGATCTGCCAGACCTGCTCAGTGTGTTAACAGCCAGGGGAATTAAACTACAGCTGACATTCAAATGGACAGGATGAGATGAAGTGCAAAACAGGAGAGAAAATGCACCTATACTCCCACAGCTCCCTTAGGGAGCCCAGGGGAAGGTTGAGAGCTGTTTTACCACCCAGCAGAAGCAGTGAGAGGTCCTTAAACCCTGAGTCTGCTAAATCAAACACTAAACCATCCTAGTACACTCCTAAACCACCCCAACACACCCCTAAACCATGCCAGCACCCCCTAAACCACTCTCTAAATGACCCAAGCATCCTCCTAAACCACTTCAACACCCCCCTACAGTACCCCAACACACCCCTAAACCACCCTGACACCCACCAGTTAATAACATTGCCTTTATCAGTGACACTGGGGCTACATCATCCCCTTGCCCATTCTCAGCACTCCATAAGGCTCGGGAAAGGGCTCTCATGGGGCATATGGAGAAGCAACAACAACAAAAGCACTAAAAAGGGGCAGAGGCACCACCACAGGAGTGGCGGGGCTGGGGCAGGGGAAGGAGCAGGGACAGGGGAAGGAGCTGGGACCGGGACAGGGGAAAAAGAAAGGGTAGGGGAAGCAGAAGGGGAAAAGGAAGGAGCAAGGACAAGAGAAGGAGAAGGGGAAAAGGAAGGAGCAAGAACAGGGAAAGGGAAGAGGAAAGGGTAGGAGAAACAGAAGGGGGGAAAGGGAAGGGGAAGGGGAAGGGGAAGGGGAAGGGGAAGGGGAAGGGGAAGGGGAAGGGGAAGGGGAAGGGGAAGGGGAAGGGGAAGGGGAAGGGGAAGGGGAAGGAAGGGGCAGCGAGACAGGCACCGAAAGCGCTGCCATTGCCCGGCCCGGGCCCGGCGGCCCCGCTGGAAACTGTCTGCTGCCACCTGGTGGCTGCTGGGCCCGGGGCGGGGGTCCCGCTGCTGGGCACGGTGGGTCCTGGCGTCCTGCTGCAGAGCCCCGAGGAGGCCGGGAACCTGGGAAAGAAACCAGACCTAGGCATTCAGGAAGGACTCGGAGACAAACAAAAGAGTGTTTTTCCTCTCTGCTCATGCGGAAGTGCTGTGGGGGCTGAGCTGGGTTGAAACCCGTGTCTGCAAGCTGAAGCATTGGTCTTAGACAGCTAAAGGGCATCAGGAGAGCTCCCTGCACACCCCCAAATGTTCCAAACCGCCTGAGCAGCGAGGTTCTGCGGGGAGGTTTTGGGGAGTGCGTGCATGGATGTGTGGATGGGGGGCGTTGTGCCTCAGGCTTATGAGAGAGCAAGACGAACTGACAAGTGAGAAGTGAGAAATAGAGGGGGAGCCTGAACAGCCTGAATGAGACATGGTGTGCAGTGCTGACAATGCTGTGCAGGATCTGGGCCAGGAGATCTGAGCAAGGAAACTGCCACAGTCCTTCTCTTCAGAAAACAAGGATTCTGTGTACTTGTAAATGCACCACCTCAAAGAAACTAACCATTCTGCTCATCCCCTCAAAGAAATTAATCATTCAGCATCTTCCCTTCCCTTCCCTTCCCTTCCCTTCCCTTCCCTTCCCTTCCCTTCCCTTCCCTTCCCTTCCCTTCCCTTCCCTTCCCTTCCCTTCCCTCCCCTCCCCTTCCCCTTCCCCTTCCCCTTCCCTTCCCCCTCCCTTCTCCAAGTAAACTGTAAGCCCTTCATTAACAAGGACAAAGAATCTTGAGCTCAACACTATTTTTATCTCATCAAAACCTTTGTTTCTTCTCTTCCCCCCCCGCCGTGGGAAATCCAGACAGCACGTGTGGCTGTGTGGCTGCCTTGCACAGCTTTTAGCATTCTGTTAACTTCCTGAAGTGACAAGGGAAGCTTCTTTGCATAGCAGCTTGGTTTACTGTCAGGTTTATAGAGCATCACTCTGTAAAACCAAATCGCAGCAGCTAGTCTGTGAAATTCTTGCAGCCACAGGAGGAAACACGGAGGGAACAAAACAGTGAGCAAAGCTTTCCCCTTGGCGTCTTTCCTGCCTGGGGCCAGCCGCGGTTTCCCAGCAGTTGGTGCAGGCTGAGCTCCCTCTCCTGTTGAAAATCATCTTTAGCCCCTCTCCACCCTTGGGGAGGAGACTCGGTGCTGTCGTTGCCCAGCAGTTACGGGGATCAGACCTTCGGTAGTGAGAGGTGCTCTAAACAGACACCAACCTCCCCACCTTGGGATAGTTTTGTTGTCTGCTGGAACGGGGCAGGGTTTTTTTCAGAGGGTGAGATGCTGCTGTCTGGCAGGCAGACGATCCCATGCTCTGCTGAAGCACCACTGCAAGAAGGCAGCAGCTGAGGCTGACTCAGGGAGGACTTTCCAGGAGCATCAGGTGGTGGCCACCACATCAGCTCCCACCCAGAGCCTGCCCCGTATGGAAATGTCTCCTATCAATAGGGTGGATGCTCATCAAGTGCTCATTTAGGTAGCCAAGCCAGTGGGGCTTTCAGAGCAGGTGGGGAAATAATTGGACCTGCACTGGATGGCTTTATTACACCATGTACCAAACTGCTCCAGCAATCTCAACTGGCTGCTCATACTTCTTCTGGGAGGATTGTTCCCCCCCCTATGTGATCAGGTTTGTACTGCATAGTTCAGGTTTTATGAATTGGAAGGTGCTGAGGCAAGAAGCATTTTTAAAAGCTCTGTTTCCCATGTGTCAAAAGTCTCTCCAGCCTGCTGAAACATGGCCGTGGATGTAAACTGCTCTTTGGTGGAGGGGAGTTGGGAACACAGCGTGAGGGCAGGAAAGAGCTGGCTGCAACACAAGGTTTCCGCTTCCTAGGGACTAGCAGGAGTCAGTGACAAGGACTGGATCAGGCTGAAAGCAAAACCAGTGATGTTTTGTGTGTGAATGAGCAATCCCAGAAGAGGATGCTCCAGGGCAGGACTGGGAGGCAGCGCCTGGCCTCCAAGATGCAGCTCAACCCTCTGGTCCATTCCCTGCTGCCAAAGTACAACACATGGGGACGTTTGGGAGGCAGCCTCTGGCAGGCCCTGGGGTTTGCATGTCATGAGGATCCCTTTGCCACGGTGTGGGGTGGAATGCATTGCTCCTCCAGGTGCCACCAGGGCTTGTACCTCTGCTCATCCAAACCACCACAGCCCTCAGATCCCTCAAAGCCTCTGCTGCGCTGCTCCACAGCCACAGCTAGCTCACCCTCTGGGTAAATCCATACTGCAGGCAGTGTTTTCCATGCATGTAACAGATGGGGAAGCTGAGCCAGGGGATCACTGTGGGGCAGAGGAGGAAAGGGAGGCCTGTCTTCCCTGTCCTCCATGGTGACCATCCACTCCAGCACACGATGCCAGTCTCCAGTGTGGCTCTGACTCGCCTGCAGAATGCTGTGTGTTGATGCTTTGGTTTCATACTTGGAGAGCTCTGTGGAGATAGTTAATTAGACAAAATGAATTCCTTTGAGAACAGCCTTCTGGCAGCACTCTGGGAAGTGCTAGGTAACTTCTGTTGTTCTGACACTCCTTAAAAATTGGTGTTAGCCATTGCCTGATTTATTTTTAAAAGGACAATCAAGCCACGTGGTTCTCCAGGTCAAATGACAGCTGTGACTTGCCTGCCAGCATCACTCTCAGAAAATGAGCTGCCAGACCCTCTCATCTGAAGTCTCTTCCCACAGCTGCCAAGCCCTTGCTGTTGTTGCCCAGAAAGGTTTCTTTCCTTCCCGAGCTGTCAGAGCTCTCTGCTCTCTTTGTTTTCTGTCCCTTTTTCTTGGCCACCTTGACAGCAATTGTGGGGTCTGATGGTCTGGTGATGAGATAGGCATGGCAGGGAGGGGGAGCAACAGTGGCGACCTTGCTGGACAGCCCTGCAAAGTGACATCCCCTTACAGTCAACCACTTTAGAGCAAGAGGTGAATGGCTGCCCCTCTCATGCCTGCCTTCTCCTGCAGCCAAACAGGGATACTTGTGGGACCTGAGTCTCTTGAACGTGTCCAGAGAAGGGCAACGAGGCTGGGGAGAGGCCTCGAGCACAGCCCTGTGAGGGGAGGCTGAGGGAGCTGGGGTTGCTTAGCCTGGAGAAGAGGAGGCTCAGGGGAGACCTTCTTGCTCTCTACAGCTACCTGAAGGGAGGTTGTAGCCAGGAGGGGATTGGTCTCTTCTTTCAGGCAACCAGCACCAGAACAAGAGGACACAGTCTCAAGCTGTGCCAGGGGAAGTTTAGGCTGGAGGTGAAGAGAAAGTTCTTCCCAGAAAGAGTAATTTGCCATTGGGATATGCTGCCCAGGGAGGTGGTGGAGTCACCATCACCAGGAGGGGATTGGATGTGGCACTTGGTGCCGTGGTCTAGTAGTCATGAGGTCTTGGGTGAGAGGTTGGACTTGATGATCTTTGAGGTCTTTTCCAACCTTGTTGATTCTATGATTCTATGACCTCATAGCCACCTTCCAGTACCTGAAGGGGGCCTACAGGAAAGCTGGAGAGGGACTTATTTGTAAGAGCTTGTAGTGATAGGAAAAGGGCAATGGTTTGGAACCAGAGCAGGGTGGATTCAGGTTAGACATCAGGAAGAAGTTCTTTACTATCAGGGTGGTGAGACACTGGACTGGGTTGCAGAGAAGCTGTGGATGCTCCATCCCTGGCATTGTTTAGGATCAGGCAGGATGAGGCTTTGAGCAGCCTGGTCTAGTGGGAGGTGTCCCTGCCCATGGCAGGGGCGTTGGAACTGGATGATCTTTAAAGTCCCTTCCAACTCAAGCCATTCTATGAATTAATTCTGCTAACCTCCTACAAATAAGGACACAGAAAGGCAAAGTCTTGATACAATTAAAGTTTAGGAGCCCCAGAGGTCTGTGTTTGCAGCTGTACCTGGGTTGGAGCTGAGAGGGGAATGCCCCAGGCTGCAAGTACTGGGCAGGACCCTGAACAACCCCCCTAAGCCCCTTGCTCTTCACACTGCAGCCAGCTAGGCTCTGCCTGCTTGGGCACACTCACATCATGGAGGAGACCATCGGGGTCAGTGGCTGGAAGAAGGGCCCGTGTGAAACTATGCATCCTCCTACCCCAGACCACTCCTTGGGCGTTCATTTTCTGCCCTAGTCCTCTTCTTCTCCCTCTGAGGTTGCATGGCAGGGCTCCAGGTGTCCACATGGGTTTCTCAGGCTTTCGCTTTTGCTGCCTGCATTGTCCATCGACCTCTGTGCAAAGCAGAAGCCTCCTTTTCTTGAGGTTTGCTTTGACATCTGTGCACTTACACCGGGACGACACATTGCACGGCTTCGTTGTGTGAAGGGAAGGGCTGAGGCAGCGCCGAAGAGCTGCAAGGTTTAGCCCTCTTCTGGCATAGCCTGAGCAATGCAGCAGTAACAAAGGGCTGCACAGCACGATCTGGGCTTTATTCAGCCTCCTCACTTGGTTTCAAATCGATTCCAAATAAAATCAGAATTTAGGTGGATCTTAAAAATAAACCCAACCAACCAACCAAAAACAACAGCAAAAGACCACCAAAAAACCCAACCCACCCCAGCCAACCCACCCCCTGCCCCCAAACAAACAGCCCCAAACCAAATAAACACCCAAACCAACAAAACTCTGCTCATCTTGTGCCATAAGGGAAGAAGGAGACTATACTTAAACACTTAATGAGGGGATGTCAGCAGAGTGCTCTGCAAATGGGAGCGTGCTAGGCATCTGCTATTTAAATATAGCTGCACACACCACCCCCCTTGGCCTCCTGAACCCCTGGAAACCTCCTAGCAGGTGATCACACGCCAGTCTATAATTGAAATCAACTTAATCCTGACCCAAATGTGGCAGCAGCTGCTCTGAACGCTGTGGCTGCTCTCCAAGTGTTCCTTCCATTACCCTGGCCTGCGTATTAAAGCCAGACTGATTGCTGTGTTGCAGGCTCCTGCCCACAGAGTGTCTCTTACAAGGAAGCTGCTGTGGTTGTAGATTAAGGGCTTTGTTGTATTTTTCATAAGAACACTTTTCTCCTGTGTGATGATCTGAGCTGTTCAGATGTTAATTACTCAGGACCTGCAACAATACTCTGAAGTGAAAGGTAAACATGGCTCTGCTCTCTCTTTCTCACATGTATCACAGCCATACATCTGGGCAGCTGCCTGTGTGGTGGGCTGAAGAAGCAGGGCTCTCTTTGGAAGTAAAGGATGCAGGATGTTTACATAGAAGTTTACATAGAATAAACCAGGTTGGAAGAGACCTTCAAGATCACCGCGTCCAACCCATCAACCAATCAAACACCACCCAAACAACTAACCCACGGCACCAAGCACCCCGTCAAGTCTCCTCCTGAAAACCTCCAGTGATGGCGACTCCACCACCTCCCCAGGCAGCCCAGTTGAGAGCAGCCAGCAGCCAGCCAGAAGAAGATATGAGAAATGACTGTAGCTGCCCTCCTAATTTAACCTTCATGCCACAAATCTCTGCCTGAATGCCAATGTGCTGTGGAGATGTGGGATCAGGAGCAGCTCCTCCTGTAACTCCTGATTGTTCACTGTTGTATGAGAGCCCCCCCAGCCTGTCTTGGCTCCTCCAAATCTTTCCTCTTTCTGCCTTCTCCATGTCTCCTCTCCTGTCCTGGGTCTCCCTGGGCTTTGCTGAGTGGGACCTGGCATTTATGCAGCTCTACCACAAAAGCAGCTATCAAGCAACCTTTCTGGCAAGGAAGAATGTCTTCACCTCAGAGCCTTGCAACTCCAGCAGCAGAAGTCTGGGGAAAGCTGGGCTCAGCAAGTGCACAAGATGGGTTGTGCAGACCTAGGAGATACTTCTTCACAGAGAGGGTCCTCAAAGACTGGAATGGTCTGCCCAGGGCTGTGCTGGAGTCACCATCCCTGGGGGTGTTCAAGCAGCCTGTGGACCTGGTGCTTAGGGACATGGTTTAGTGCTGGCCCTTCAGTGCTGGGTCGAAGGTTGGCCTGGGTGACCTTGGAGGTCCCTTCCGACCAGATGTTTTCTGTGATCGTTGTGACCAGGCACTGAGTTCCCTCTCCCTCGAGGCCACCACAGTAATGAGGGGGTCCCAGCCCTTGAAAAACCCTATAAGCAGGAGCACAACCACCGAAGTGAAGGTCCCTCACCTGAGAAACCACTCACCTCACAGAGGTCAGCCCGAGCTTGTGAGGGGTCCCTGCTGCCTCCCTGCTGGTCCGCAGAGCTGGGCTCACCCTTCCAATCGCTTGTGCTCTCTCTGCTTCGCGCTGCGACTCCCAGCACGGGAACAGCGACCCGGCCGTTCTTCAGCCCCGGGCAGATGCCCTCAGTTTCAGTGTGACACCTCAGCCTTGCTCAGAAGGCAGGACAGAAGATGGTGCTGCTGAGCCAACAGATTTTAACAAGAAAACTTCCTGGAGCTGCTGGTCGGGCTGGTTTCCTTCCTTCCTTTCTTTCTCTCTGGCTTTCCTTTTCCCCCTTGACAGCTCCAGTTCCAAAATAATCTTTGTTTAAACTAAAGAGTTGCCAAGGAGATAAGTTTAAGAAGCCCAGGAGCTACAAAGAAACATCCCACAGCCCATTCCCTCATGGAGAAGTGAAATATTGATGGAGCAGGCTCTCTAATTACGCCTCCTTGCGAGGGGCTGGCTGGGAACGTGGAGCTTTCCTGCTTTGTATGCAGCGCTGTTGGGATAGAGTGATGGGATCCCTGGCAGAGCTGCATGGGCAATTGGGCTGGGATGTATGTGGCTAATGAACAGGTGTCAAGCAGGCAGCTTTGTGGGAGCTAATGAAATGTTCAGTACAAAATGTGTCACCTCCAGGTATCGCCTGCGCCTCGCTCCTGCAATTCCATCCTCGCCTCTCCTCTGCCTGCCTGCCTGCCTGCCTGGGCAGCCTGGCTCTCTGCTTGCTGAGCTCTTCTCTGTGTAAAGCCACAGGAGCAGCAGAAAGAGCAGGGGCTCCTCTGAGCAGCAAACTGGGCAAAACGGTGTCCAGCTGTTGGGTTGTGGGGGGTTCCCCTGCCCCCCACCCCCCCTATTAAGCCTTGTGTTGCTCCAAACAAAAAGCAAAGGCACATAATCTCCACCCACAGTGCTGGCAGCTACATATTCTATTTATTTTTCTTTTAATGGGAGAATTTTATCTCAGAGTGAGAACAACAATAGGAAATTGCTTCATTTTTCACGCCCGGGGTGGCCTTGTGCCTGCACAGCCTGCCTGCCCGGGAACTGCAGTGGTGGAAAGAAGGAGCCCAAATTCAGGTGCCTCTTCAAGGTGTGATTTATTTGGCAGCTGTAAATGAAGTGGCTGTAAAACAGGAGTCTGCCTCACACTGTTTTGTTTTCTAACTCACGTGGCACCTGTAAAGTCAACTGGGCATGGAGAGCTGAGCCTCTAAGCCAGAGGGATGCCGCGAAGCAGGACCACGCTCCGCTCTCGCCCTTCTGGCAGCTCCATACCTGAGGCACACGTGGGTTCAGGGCTAGAAATCAGAGCTCTTGCTGCATCTTGGCATATCACTGTGCTGATAAATGAGCTTTGTGCTGCTGGCTCCTCTGGAAGAGGATGTCACACATATGTTTGCCCATGCAGCACAGGTGATGACTGCCATCAGCAGCCAGGAGCCTTCACTACTGATCTTACTACAGTTCGCTGGGTTAGCTTGGTGGAGGCCCTGTCTCTGCTTGTTTTCACTTCTCTGGCTTCAGAGCAAGAATAATGTTTACCCATTTTACAGGCCACACTAGAAAGATTAATTAGCTAATGCTTGTTGAGTGCTTTGAGGATATAACACAACAAATGCATTTAAGGGGCTGCATTCAGCGTGCCTGAGATCAATAGACACTTGGCAAAGACACCAGTGAAGGGACTCAGATGGTGTGGAAGCAGAGGGGGATACCCCAGGTCCTGGGCCTGACCCCACACATGTCCATACACTTCCCCCTGCACTTCTCACCAAGACACCCTTGCTTGCATCAGGACAGAGGATGTCTTGGTACAGTCCTTCTGCTGCATGGGTAGCAAATTGGAAAGCAACAGCAGTTCTCTCAGCTGAGGAAAGAAGTTCCTCAGGCTCTTCATACCCTGAAGCTGTCTGGGCTTGAGAGGGGGGTGTGGATCACTCCAGCAGCCCAAGCTGGCTCATGGTTTTCTCTGCCTCCAGCAGTTTGTGCTTTCTAGGCAGTGGATGCAGCATGCAGAAACGGTGAGCCAGCACAGCAGGAAAAGTTTTAGTAGGCACAGCAGAAGAAGAGGGAAGAAGTGAACACCTTGGGCTCCTGGGAAGCAGCTGGGGGATCAAGAGCCATTCAGTGCAGAAGCACTGCCCCAGTCCTGAGCATCATGTGAGAGCTGGTGGTTACAGCTGCAGTTCAAACAGGAGCCAGTCTGCAGCTGCCTGAGCTGCAGCTTTGCAGGCAAAGTAAAAAGCTGATTAAAATGAGTCATTAACTGAACACTGCTCTTGCCATTGATAAGGTCCCTTCGAGCCACGTCAGAGCGATCCAAACCCTCTTGGTCAACAGCATCCTGCTCCCTGTTCTGTTCCCAATAAGCAGAAAGAAGAGGTGGGCAGGGTGGCATCTTTTGAGGCATGTCACTGTGAGCTTGTAGAGGCAAGGCAGGGACAGGCAGCAGGAGAAGGGCTGCAAACCTGCAGCAGCTTGCCTGGCACAGGCAGCCTCCTGCTCTGCACCTTCCCTACAAGGAGGTTAGAATCTGCAGTTTTCTGTGCTTTGTGGCCTGTGTTGTACCTGTTGAGATACTGGAGTTAAGAGTGGACAAACTGACCAGCTGGTGTGGCCAAGGACATGGGCTCCATTAACAGGCACAGGGGAAACCTAATGTTTGCTCTCTGTTTTTTCCAGCTATTACAGAGATAAAGAGAAGGTTGGGAGGCCTGGAGGCAGATTGTGGAGGAGAACTCTGACACTGCTGCTTTCCGTCCCCTGGCAGACGGCACGCACAGACCTCGTTCCAGCATTAGGAACTGGAAGCTTCCCACAGAGAGGGGATGGGTCACTGAGTGATGGAGACCCTCCTGGCAACCTCATGCCCAGAGAAGCACCAGGGGCTTGTCCATGCATCCCTGTGGCCTCTGGTGCCTTACATAACTTGGTCTAAGCTTGACCCTAGAAAAAACCCCAGCTACTAATTTCTTGGCTTTCCTCCACCCCACATTAACACTCTGCTACCTTCCCACCCACCCTGGCTTGAGGACAGCATGAGAAGAGCCTTTGCCTGAGAAAGGCCAGAGGGCTGCATTGCCCTGCTGTTGCTCTGCATGTTTAAAAGCTCAGAGAGAGCTACCAGACACAGGCTGAAACAGCTCCTGTCCATCAGTGCTGCTCTGCACTGCTGAAGTACCAGGGATCAACATCTGATTCTTTCCTCCTCATGCAGAAATTCTAAATCAAAGGTTAGAGAAAATGTTTATGCTCTGTTGACAAGGACTCAAGGCAGATTATGAAGGTTCCCAGTGTAGAAATGTGTAGGGCCTAGGAACAGTGAAGTTCTCCTGCACCTTCCTTCAAGATGCCTAACTTCTGCATCTAGCAATCAGGAGTCTGGCACTCTGAATACAGAGCTGTCTGAAATACCAGTTCATTGCCTCAGTTTCCCCCTGTGTCTCCATAACTGATTAATGGGACACTAACAGGCTTCCATTGATGATTCTTGCCCTGGCATTTATGAAAGGCACGGGAATGGGTGTATGAGATCAAACACACAGACACCAGGCACAGAGGCTGGCCCTTGTGCCTGTCTGTAATCAAAAACCAACTAACAGGAGCCTGCATTTGTTAAACCAGACCCTCAGCCTTCAGCTGTTCCTGGGAAAGCTGAAAGGAGAGGGAGAGGCAGTGAGTCTTGTAAAGATGACAGCACTGAGAAGCCACCTCGTCCTAAAGTGTCTGCGTTTCCCTCTCCATTGACTGCACAGCAGGTCATTATCAATTGCTAATTACCAGAGCAGGCCAGTCAGGTCTGTCATTGACCTGCTGTGTAAGCTGGGCAAACAAAAAATGAACCTGTCCCCACTGCATTGACTGCAGGTAAATGTAAAATATATGCACTGAGGAGGCTCCAAGCTTAATACAGCTCTTGTTAAGAGTGCATAAAGGATACTGAAACCCTTAGATGAAGAGGTAGAGCCCAGAAGAATGATGGGGTTATAAAATCCATTTCTACAAATAACTCATATTTATACAGGGCCTTTCAACCTGGCAGATCCCAAAGCTTTCTCTTCCCCCCAGCACAACACCCTGATATACTGCCTTCCATTCACCTCCCAGTTCAAGGCAACCTCCTCTGAAGTGAAATGCAGCAGCTGTTTAAAAGCCCTGAGCGGGCAGCAGCTTTAATAATAGCCAGGCATTTATATGGCCTCACAAACTTCAAAGAGTTAATTCTCTGCCCCCTTCAGGAGGCAGGAGAGGTTTATTATTCCCATTTCACAAAGGCAATATAACAAGAGTGGACAAGAGTGGGGGAAATCTGCACTCCCACAGATTTATACAGCGGAGTTCCGTGCGTGAGCCTGAAGTGCTTTTAATCCCACACAGAGCAAACACATCAACATGTCTTACTAAAAAAAAAAGAGAAAGAGAGAGAGGGGGAAAAAAAAAAGCCCTTTGCTAAAAATAATGATGTGGAGAGAGAGCTCTGATCTAGATTCCAACACCTGCCACTTCTGGTGGAAAAATTACCTCCTCGAGCCTGTGTTGACATAGAAACATCATGGGCCACAAACGCTTCTGTGCCAGCAAACAAATTGGGTGCTCCAAATAGGCTGCTAAGAACCAGGCAATCTGCTTGAAGAGGACCCAAGAGTTACTAAAAAACCTCTTGAAATATAGCAGGAGGGGAAGGTGCAGCAACACCAATCTCAGAGGCAGGCTGGCATGGGAGAGGCTGTTCAGAAGGGCCTGTGGGGAAAGGACGAGGGGCAGCGGCTTGGAAGTGGAGCAGGGCAGAGTTAGGCTGGACATCAGGAGGAGGTTCTGCACAGTGAGACACTGGAACAGGCTGCCCAGGGAGGTGGTTGAGGCCCCATCCCTGGAGACATTCGAGGTCAGACTTGAAGTGGCCCTGGGCAGCCAGATCTAGTTGGAGGTGTCCCTGCTGCCTGCAAGGGGTTGAATGAGATGACCTTTGAGGATCCCTTCCAAGCCAGTGCAACCTGTGAATCTGTGAAACTCCTCCACCACACGTGGCTCTGTGGTTCTTCCCAGCTCCCTGCATTGTGTGGCAATGCTGCTTCCAATGAGTGGGAAATGGCCACCTGCTGTGCCCTCAAAGATGATCCTGAACTTGGGAAAAGAAAGCTTAATCTCTTAGTCACTAAGGACTGGAGTCCTGCCCCCAGGTGGCACCACTGTTCTCACCCTGTTTCTTGACTGTCACCCTGATGCAGGATAAAATAGAAGCTTGGAAGGACTATTTTGTCCCTGGGGTCCCAAACATATCTTCACACAGAAGCCTCCAGGTTTCATTCCTCCTGCTGGTTCCCACCAAGAATTTGCCCTATTTCAGCTTCCACTCTTATTTGCAGCCTGAACCACGAAGCCCCCTCTTCTAGACCCCTTTGGTCCTTCACAACCTGCTTGTCTGCCCAGCCTGAGGCATGAAGTCACTGCAGGTGCCCTACAGCCCCTTTTGAGTGGGGGCTGCAAAGCTGTGTTCAGCTGGGCCGCTGAAGCTCCCAAACAGCTCCCAGCTGCCCACAAATGGATCTGGACAACTGTCCCTCCTTCCAATTAGAGCCAACCCCCTGCAGATGTCTTCAGTCACTCCTGCAACCCGAGCAGTGCTTGGGTCTGGTGGAGGGTGAGCTGTGGACTCCGGGGCAGGGATCCAGGGCAGAGGTACAGGGAAGCAGGAGAGATGAACTGACCTGTGCCGAGCACCATCGGTTCTCCAGCAAAGTGATTCCCATCACAGGAGCACATTTGCTACGTGAATCACATCCCATTCATCACTGCAGCTGTCTGGATGTAACTTTGCCAGGCAGGGCTTGGACTCTCACTCCAAAAAGCCTCTGATACACAGCAGCTTCACAGGGCAGGACATGGATCAATGCTCCTGCCTGATTCATTCTCCCTCTTCCTCAGTTCTCAGAAGCTGTTCCTTTTCATCACTCTAGCTTTGCTGTCCCCAGAGAAACCACAGTCCCACTGCAGCTTCTGCTGTGAGGGGATGTCTAGGGAAGAGCTGGCCAGGGAAGCCACCTGACTGGGGAAGCTGCTTCTTGTGCACAGCTGTTACAGGGCCCTGGCAAACACACCCTGGCCTGAGCTCACACCTGGAGCTGCCACACATTTAGGCACCCGAACAAGGATGTAGAGGTCTTGTACTCGGGTGTTTAACGCGGGCCCCGCTGCCACCGTGGAGCTCACACCCAGAGGGACATGATTTCCTGCTCCCGTGGCACTCAGCTTCTCACCTTCTCTGCTTCTGGAGCAATTCATTTATCAGGACCACATTTCACTAGCAGGCAAGTCAAACACACTGGCAAGTGTCAAGATGAAGGCCCAGGGGAGAAATCTCCTTGACATATCTGATGCCTTATGAGACAACGCAGATGGTCATGGAGGAGATCCTATGACTTTGCTTCCTTGGCAGCCTTGGTGCCAAGAGACTCCACTGGCTGTGCACAGCCTCACAGCCAGCTGCTGGCCACGTTCACCTAATGTTTCAGCCCAGGAGAGGAAGCACCTCAGCTCTGCTGATGGTTTTGGCAGGGTCAGCTGCCTGAGCTCCTTCTGGGTGCCACACTCACCCTGCTGGCTGCTTCAGCCCTGATTAATAAGTGTACTGAAGTGTGTACTGGTGGGTCTGGCTGTCAATGTCAGTTGATTTCTCAGGGTGATGAGGAGATTTACAAGCTTAAGCCAGCTTACAGGTCTTTATTTACAGCTCTCAAGCTAAAGACCAGTCCTAGACACCCATATATTTGGACTCAGAGGTTGAGCAAGTAAAGAAAATATTTAAATCTCTCTCCCTCCTCTTGGTTCCCTGCCTGTGGGATTACTGTTCATCACAGGTAGGAGTGTGAGGCCACCAATGGCTCTGGGGAATCCCTGAATCCCCATCATGGGGGGTGAATCACTGCCCTTCCCATGGAGAAAGGCATGACACAGCCCTTGGTGTTGGTGGCTGAAATGCAAAGACACAGTGAGGCCTAGATCCTTCTGGCCACCGTCTATGGGGTGAGGCAGTGGAGCAAAAGCACAGGATGTCCCTAGTCTTCAACTGGTGTAAGCCAGCAGAACAACCCTCAGTCATACACTAGGACAGGTTGCCCAGGGAGGTGGTTGAGGCTCCTTCCTGGAGATAGTCAAGGGAAGACTCAGTGAAGCCCTGGGCAGCCTGGTTTGGTTGGGGATGTCCCTGCTGACTGTGGGGAGGTCAGACTAGATGACCTTTGGAGGTCCTTTCTGGCCTGGACCATTCAGTGATTCTGTGATTCAGTGCTCCTGTGCTTCTCTACCACCTGAGAAGCAGGCTTTTTCCATTAAATAAATCCTGTGGCTTTTCCTTCCCCCTCCTTTTTTTCTTCCCTTCATTTTTCTCCCCCTCCTCCTTCCCTCTTCAACTCCAAAAAAGAATCCCATTTGATTTGTAGGGAGCTTTTCCTGAACAAAAAACCCCACCAGACTTGACCCTGACCTTTGCAAATGGAAATATGATGTAGTGAGAATTGAGAGGTGAGAATTAACTAGCATCTTGGGCTTTGCAGCTGAAATACAGCAGGTTGCTTCACATTTCTGTTAGGAGCCTCAGATGATGGGGAAGAGAATTAGGTAATTCCTTTTTTTGTGGTTGTTGTTTTGATGAGTTGGTTTTCCTGTCAGCTGGGAGATGGGATCTGAGGTGTATGGAGAATGATTGGAGGCACAGGAGGAACAGCTGGTCACTGATACTGTTTGGGCTGCTGTTTCTGCATGACCTGCTCCAGAGAGATCGAAAGAGATTGTGTCTGCCTCCCCTGACGCTTAGGACCTGTTTTCCATTGCTGACTTCAAAGCAGTTTGAGCGAGCAGGGAATCAGGACCACTGTTTAAAGATTGTCTTGAACCTTAGCTAAGCTTCTAAATGATCAGAAATGAGCGAGGCATGGAGACATCAACATTGAAGTACATCAGGGAGCCCACAGGCGACAGCAGGGGAGCCTTGCCGGAGCTGACAGCTGGCGAGGGGGAGAATCAGAAACTCCAGCTCAAAGTCCTCACCTTGCCCCATGAAAGCAGATCCTCCTCATCACAGGGGCAGACTGCCTGCTGCATGCAGGCATGTATGCAATGGAGAGTCTGCAGGGTGAAGAGCAGTGTTGGTGAAAACCCCAGAAGGATCACTGCACAGAGCAGCGAGAAGCAGAGCGAGCACCAACCGGATAGCAGACAAGCTTTGTCCCAGAGAAAGGCAACAGAAAAGACAGAAACCCAGTCTCTGGGAAGTGAGGCCTGATTAAATTTAACCATAACTTTCTGTAAAGGAAACAAACAAAAAGCAATATGTGTGATTAATGAAGCAAAGTATTCCATTTCCATCTCATGGGGTCTTCAGCTCCAGACACTCTGGAAGAGATGCTTTAGTGCTAGCCATTAGCAAGCTCAGCTGAGGAGTGAGAGGAGCAGACTGGATGCTCTCATGCTTCTTTCTGCTCCTAAAAAGAAAAATCTGTGAGCATGTTTGGCTTTGGGAAAGCAGTTGATATAATACCATAAAACTCAGCTCTTTCTTTGGATGATCTGAGCGCTGTAGTTCGTGGACCACATCACAGCTGGGCAAACAAAGAGGCATACTAAACAAGGAGCTGTTAGCTTAGAGAATTATCTTGATTAGGACAGCACAGAGATCAGGTCTCTGTTCTCTTTTTGGCATTTTTATTGATGACTCTAAAGAAGGATTGAACAAAAGGATGACAGGCTGTGGTGGGCTGGAATCTTCCCCCCCCCCACATTAACTTTGCCAGACCAGCTCAGCTGGAAGCAAATGAAAGCTGTTAACAAAATTTTAAAGGCATAGCCTAAAACTACCACAATGGCACTCTCAGAAGTGACACAAAGATGAAAGGGACCATGAACAAGAGGGAAAGCAGGAAAGCAATGCAAAGGCATCTGGATACACTAGGAACCGAGGGTGAAAACCTTTCAGTGCAATGAATCTCAGAGCCAAGCACATTGGAGGCCTCATATCTGCAAAGGTGATGCTCCATGGTCATGCCATGGGGGGAAAGAACCTAGAAAGCCTTTGCCCAGGTGGCCAAGAAGGCCAATGGCATCCTGGCCTGCATCAGGAACAGTGTGGCCAGCAGGAGCAGGGAGGTCATTCTGCCCTGTACTCAGCACTGCTTAGGCCACACCTTGAGTCCTGTGTCCAGTTCTGGGCTCCTCAATTTAAGGACTTTGAGATACTTGAATGTGTCCAGAGAAGGGCAACAAAGCTGGGGAGGGGTTTGGAGCACAGCCCTGTGAGGAGAGGCTGAGGGAGCTGGGGTTGCTTAGCCTGGAGAAGAGGAGGCTCAGGGGAGACCTTATTGCTGTCTACAGCTACCTGAAGGGAGGTTGTAGCCAGGTGGGGGTTGGTCTCTTCTCCCAGGCAAGCAGCACCAGAACAAGAGGACACAGTCTCAAGCTGTGCCAGGGGAAGTTTAGGCTGGTGGTGTGGAGAAAGTTCTTTACAGCAAGAGAGACTGGCCATTGGAATGTGCTGCCCAGGGAGGTGGTGGAGTCACCATCCCTGTGATACCATCCCTGGAGGTGTTCAAGAGCTTGGAGACTTGATGAGGTGCTTGGTGCCATGGTTTAGTTGATGAGATGGTGTTGGGGGAGAGGTTGGACTGGATGATCTCTGAGGTCTTTTCCAACCTGGTTCATTCTATGATTCTATGATTCCAAGTGCAGTGTATGGAGAGATGCTCCATCTGAAGCCTTAGAGAGACGTGACACAGCAAGCCAGGGGAAGACAGCAGAGAATGCTTCTGCACTTCTCCCAGCAAGCCATTTAATAAACATGTCTACCGAGAATCTGCTATAACAAAACTGGATGTATCATTCCTGTTCACTGAGCCACTGTCGTGTCTGCAAACTGCACCAGCCTTTGTCTCCTCAATGCATTAATTTCCATCCAAATGCCCAGGCAGAGCCTCTATTAGCAACCTCTGTTGACAAGAGTGGATTACTCAGGGAAGCGTAACTAACTCTCTGTTATTTCTCTGAAATCTACACTCCCTCCTCTGCTGGCAGGCAAAAAAAAGCACAAGTGGAAATGTCTGCTGCTCCTTCCTTTGTTTTAAAGGTTAGGGGCTGGATTTAAAGAGGGATTCCAGAGGTTTAGGGCTCAGAATCTGCTGTGCTCTGCGGGTAGTCTTCACCTATCTCTCAGCGCTGCTTGGGTGTAGGAGAAGGGGACGAGGAGCTGGTGGAAGACCTTAGAGACACTCTCAGCTGCAAATGGATCATTGACCTGT
The DNA here is from genome assembly GCF_014839835.1 of Dryobates pubescens. Taxonomy (NCBI): domain Eukaryota; kingdom Metazoa; phylum Chordata; class Aves; order Piciformes; family Picidae; genus Dryobates; species Dryobates pubescens. The sequence goes on from NC_071628.1 coordinate 3,500,638, forward strand.
AAGGCTCAGGAAACCTGGGCAAATGGGCTCAGGAAACCTGGGCAAATGGAGCCAGTCTGGAGCAGCTCTTGTGTGCAGGCTTCCCTGTCCCTTCGAGAGCCTGTGCCAGCGGCCAGGGTATTCTGGAGCAGTGGTAGGATGGGGGCAGTGCAGCCAGGGAACAGGGACAAGAGAAGCCCACACCAGAGTGCTTTAAGTGACCCCAAGGCACTCAGTACTAAAGGATTTGTGTTGGATGGGAGCAGAGCAATGACTTTTGGCCGTAGGTCCACCCCACCCTGGCTGGCATCAGCTAATGCCCACTAGCCTGCGGAGCAGCTGTCTGCACGATTGCATTGTGCCGTGACCCAGAGGCAGTTCCCAATTTACCACTCACCTGGCCCAGCCAGAGCCCTGTGTGCAGAGCTGGACGCTGCCATTGCACCTCGCTCCACTGGCCTACGCTGCTCCTGAGCATGGCTTTATCTCTCTGCAAAACAGAGGTCATTAAGGTGTTGGGCAGGTAGAGAAGGCTTTGAAGAAATGCTTTGAAGTAGACTATAGAAGTAGACATTATTACCTGCTGCCCAGGGATTTGGAGAAGGTTTAGTCTGATAAAAAAGGCTTTGCATTCTGCTGGCAGGAAGCATGACATAAAGTGGAAATCTTTCCAAGCTGAATTCAAATGAGTTGATTTTTCTATCAGCCCTTGAAGAGAATGAGTCTGTCGTTTCCCTGGACTGCAGCAGGTTTAATGCTCTAACGAGGCTCACCCTACCAGCAAGGATTCACTGGGTAGAGCTGTGCTCAGAGTTTAGGGCTGAAATTTTAAGAGGCTTGATCTGAGATTAAGTTTATGGTACATTGGAAGATAGAAAGTACATCTGGCTCAGGAGAAGTGCTTGTAGGTCTCTTGGTGCTGAGGATTTAGAGGCACAGCAGCTTTGGCAGAGGATGGGAGCTGGAGTAGAGGCTAGATTAGCAACTCCTGATAGCTAGGCCCACGGTGAATTAGCCTCCTCGGGGAGGACTGTGTGTTATGCTTGGCTCCAAGCACTGCTGTTAGAGCCCTCCCTTCATAAAGCCTCCATTCTTTCACAGGTGTTTGGGTTGGGGAAAGAAAATGGGGAGCAACAGGCTAGGTTTATGGGCTAGACATCTTTCATCTCAACTGCAATAAACCTATTAGCATCCCCCAGGTGAGGAAGGGTTTGTGGCACTCTCCTGATAACAGCACTGACAGCCCACGTTTGGTGCCAGGCAAATTCTTCACAGCCAACCTTATTTGAAGTGCTGGCTTCCAAACCTCCTCAGCTGCATTTAGGCTGATGCTGAAAATATTTTAAATGGTGTTTCAGGCAGCACAACTAAGGGGGGGTGGGGGTGGGGCAAATTGCAGCTCACAAAGGCTGTCTTAAGTGACAATTTGTGTAGTGGGAAGCAACATTGGTTTAGTTGATTTAAAGGTGGCTCTGCAAAGGAAACAACAATATTTGACACCTACTCTTTATGTGTAAAAGAGGCTGGAAAAAATTAGTTGAAAGAATCTGTTTGTTATTTTGCAGCTATCAAGACATCCTCTGCTTTGCCTTTTAAACAGGGGGAAGCAGGTGTGAGGAGGGCTTTTTCTAAAGCAATGACATCCCTCAGTCTTCTGAGCATTTAGATTCTTACCCCAGGTGTCTGTCTGATATTTGAATGAAACAGATGAGAACAAGCAACAGTGAGTTGCTAGCAATTTAAGCAAGAATCCTCCCTCTCCTGATTGCTTATCTTTTATCTTCCTGATCTAGCAAGGTCATAAACCTAACTATCTCTCCACTCATCCTCAGAGACCCTCCAGCCAAACAAAGATAAGGATTCATGTTTCTAAAGAAGAAAACAGGGAAAACCCTTCTCTGGAGAGCACAGCAAAACCAACCAAACAAAAACCCTCTGCTAACAAGCCACAGCGTTCAGCCTGGTTTGAAAGCAACAAATCACAGCAAAAGCACAGAGATTTTCCCCCTCTCCCCACCTTTTGGGGTGTCCTCCTCCTGGTGTCCACCTTGCTATGAACCAGTCTGAGGGCTGCTTCACCCTGGGGGATTCAGAAGCCTGGCTGCAGATGCTAACAGATGTTTCCCTACCTTCCCCAGGGAGTGGGTGCCACTTGCACAGCTCTAATCCTCTGTCTGCTGATTCCTGTAACAAGATGCCACAAGGGTTCAATCTCACAGCTTCCAGGGGAGCTGCTCAACCCTGGAGGGTTATTTGAGGCAACCCAAGATCCCTGCCTGGTGCTGGGCTGACAGTTACAGGCAGAGCTCTGTTAAACCAGAATTAAAGTCTGCTGCTGCTTAAAGGGGAACATTTCAGCAGAGCCAGGAGGCAGCTTGCCTCATCCCTGCTCCGTTGGGTGTTAGGATTCCTGTGAACTGCAAGCAGATGTTTGGCAAGGCCTCTGGCTCTCACTGAGCTCCTCTGCAGCACTCTGACATGGTAGGTGCTTCACAAAAGAGCATCCAAGAGCAGCAGGCTCATTCCAATGCACAGGCAAGGGGCAGCACGGAGCAGGAGTGCATCACCTCTCCAAAGGCACCCCTCAGGGTGAGGTGCTTCACCATGGCACAGGTAGGTACATCAGTGAGCTTCAGGCTTTCTGGAGACCAGCTACACACTCCAAAGGGATGTCTGCATGGCAAAGAGTGTGCAGGCATGCCAGGCCTTCATAGTGGCAGTAACTGTAATATTTTAGAGCAGCTTCCTGCAAGGGCTCAGGCAGAGTCACAGAATCCCAGAATGTTAGGGGTTGGAAGGGACCTCCATAGATCATCAACTCCAACCCCCTTGTCAGAGCAGGATCACCTAAGGCAGGTCACACAGGAACACATCCAGGTGGGTTTGAAAACTCTCCAGAGAAGGAGACTCCACAACCTCACTGGGCAGCCTGCTCCAGTGCTCCAGCAGCCTCACCTTGAAGTGTCTCCTCATGTTGAGGTGGAAGCTCCTGTGCTCCAGCTTGTACCTGTTGCTCATTGCCCTATCACTGGGCACCACCACAAAGAGCCTGGCAGCTTCATCCTGACACCCACCCCTCAGAGATTTATAGGCATTGGTCTCTTTGCAAAGGCCTGCAGTGATAGGATGAGGGGCAGTGTTATCAAACTAGAGAGGAGCAGATTTAGACTGGATGTGACAAACAAGCTCTGCACCATGAGGGTAGTGAAACACAGGAACAGGTTGCCCAGGGAGGTGCTTGGAACCTTTTCCCTGGAGATATTCAAGGTGAGGCTCAGCAGGGCTCTGTGCAACCTGATCTAGCTGAGGATGTCCCTGCTGCCTGCAGAGGGGGTTGGACTGGATGACCTTTGGAGGTGCCTTCCAACCCAGCCCATTCTGTGATTCTATGATTGCAGTGCAGCTGGACCAGAAGGTAGGTTACAGAGGGGTTAACATCTCTTTTCTTTTTTCCCTTCCCCATCCAGGTCACTTGTAATTCTGGATGGAATCCTGCTACTTGGCAGTTACTTTAATATCATCAATAAACCTCCAAAGCCATCTGAGGCTGCAAGATTAGCAGCTACCACCCCGACGAGTTTTAGGCAGCCGAGAAAGACAGTCTGAGGACAGGAGCTGCAAATTGTATTATTAAAGAAGGGGGGGGAAAAGAAGGATTTTAATTATTTGTCAGCTTCCTTCAGATTGCACTTCAGTGGGCCAGCCAGGACGTGCTGCATGAATAGGCAGCAGAGCAGTGGGAGGCAAAGTCATAAGCAGCTTTCGTGTCCTTTGATTATTGTTACCCAAACTCAAGGAAGATTTGTGCCTTAGCGCTGTCCTTCCTCCTGCCTGGGCCTTTTGGGCTGCACTGCAGCGCGCTCTGTGTCAGTGATACCGTAGGAACCTGTTCCAGAGATAATCTCTGCGCCCCAGCTTAATGACTGCACCACGCTTTGTTCAAAGCAAATCTGCTGCTTATCGCCGACTCCAATTGCCAGCCTTTAGCGGCAGGAACGGCGGCTTTTAAGTGTCTGTAAAAAGCCATCAGTGTTTTACAGGGTTAGAGCAGTAACGGGCTGCTGCCATGTGCTAACCAGGAACGCGGGAAGGACTCGCCCAACTCCATCTGAAGCTCCTGCTCGCTCTAGATCACTGCTCTTTAATTAGCAATTGGGCTTCACAGCAGCCCTCAGCCCACTTGTGATAGATGAGGCGCTGCGGGTTTACTGCGCGGCTGCTTGAGGTTATCTATCGATGGTCACTGGAAGAATGATTAATCCTGGCAATTACCATCCCCTCTCTTGTCTGACATCCGAGCTCAAAGACTCTCTGATCGAGACCTGGCCGCTCCTTGAATTTATATCTCTGCTATTAGTCTGGGGTTTTAGTTTCTGAGACGGCAGAGAGGTGCTCCTGGAGCGCCGGATCCTCACATGCTGCTCTTCATTGCCTTCTGTGCTGGGCTGACCCTGGCTGGGTGCCACTGCCCACCAAAGCCACCCTGGCACTGCCCACCTCAGCTGGACAGGGGAGAAGAAATGTCTCCGAAGGCTTGTGAGTCACGGTGAGGGCAGGGAGCTCGCTCACCAATTACCGACACAGGCAAAACAGACTCGACTGGGGGAAATTACTTTAATTTATTACCAATCAAATCAGAGCAGGGTAATGAGAAATAAAACTGAATCTCAAAGCACCTTCCCCCCACCCCTCCCTGCTTCCCAGGCTCAACTTCACTCCTGATTTTCTCTCTCTGCTCCTCCTGAGCAGCGCAGGACGAGAGCCGGGCTTTGTGGTCAGCTCCTCACGCACTGTGTCTGCTGCTCCTTCCTCCTCGGAGGGACGTCTCACGCTTTCCTCTCGCTCCACTCTGGCGTCCCTCCCACGGGAGACAGCCCCCCCCGAGCTTCTCCAACACGAGTCCTTCCCACAGGCTGTAGTTCTTCCTGGATTACTCCAGCATGGGTCCTCTCATGCAGCCACAAGTCCTGCCTGCAAACCTGCTCCAGCGTGGGCCCCTCTCTTAAGGGATCCACAGGTCCTGTCAGCTGCCTGCTCCGGAGTGGGCTTCCCCTGGGGTCACAGCCTCCTTCAGGCTGCTTCAGCATGGGGTCCTCCATGGGCTGCAGGTGTGGCTATCTGCTCCACTGTTAACCTCCATGAGCTGCGAGAGGACAGCCTATCTCACCATGGTCTTCACCATGGTCTTCACCATGGGCTGCAGGGGAATCTCTGCTCCAGCACCTAGAGCCCCTCCTCCCCATCTTTCTTTGGTGAGTCTGCAGAATTGTTTCTCTTGCACATTCTGACTCCTCTCTCCCAGCTGCTGTTGCTGTTGAGCAATGACTTTCCCCCCTTCTTAAACACATTATGCTAGAGGAGCTACCACCGTTGCTGATGGGCTGAGCCTAGACCAGTGGCTGAGCCTAGACCAGTGGCTGAGCCATCTTGGACCTGGCTGGCATTGGCTCTACCAGACGGGGGGGAAGATCCTAGCAGCTTCTCACGAGGCCACCCCTGTACCAAAGCCCTGCCACACACACCCAATACACCTTTCCTTACTGGAACCTGAGGGTTTGGCCAGAAAGTGTATTACTTCTCCAGAGAACCCTTGCAAAGGTATTTTGCCTCACTTTGTAAACATTTCATTTCTTGCACAGCAACCCCTGTTCATTCCCACAAATCCAGCTTTACCTAAATCCAGCCACTGAGCCAGCTTTGACTTTGCTTATTTCTTCTCTGCACAATTTCTTGCATATTTCTCCCTATTCTGAGAGCTAAAAATACATCTGGGTGCTGCCTGGAGGCCATCAGAGAGCACAAAGGAAAGGGCAGCCTGAGCTTCAGCTGCATTGCTAAGGCATGCCTGAAGAGCCTGCTCCACAAATGGGGATGCTGCAGCAGTAGGCATCTGTAAATACACGAATCTGCCATTCCCAGGAGGGATCACAGAGAAACGTTCTTGCTGCTTCTGTTTAGCCAGCACCAGACCCTTCTACAGAGAGTGCAATTGCCAGTGAGAGCTCAAACTTGGAATGATACTGAACAGGTGTAAACTGGAAGAACAGTTCAGCAGAGAGAGAAGCTACACCGACTGCCACCCCTGCACTAGGCAAAGCCTTCTCCTCGAGGTTGGTGTTGGTGTCAGGGAAGCAAAGCAAGCTCTCAGCAGAGAGGAAACCAAATGATTGCTGCATATATATATTTTTTTTTTTCCTGGCTGTGAATTTCCTCTCCACCTCTCAAACTCCTGTTTCACCAAAGCTCTGGGGAGCGCAAGCTTTTCACATCAACCACTGCTAAGGGGCAGATGAAACCAAGATGTAGTTTTCTCGTTATCCACCCGGGACTCTCTGTCCTATATGCACGGAGAATGTGGCTTAGTGGGTAAAATCTAAACCCCCACAGATTAGTTCAGGCCCCCCCCCCCCCCCCAGATGACTATTCAGATGAAATGCCTGCTGTAGAAGGGCTGGTAAACTCCTCTTGCTCTCATTTATGACTGCTGTGCTCAGGACAAACCACATGGCGTTGAGGAAGGGAGTTGTGAAATCCCACATTCCACAGCAGGAGCCAGGAATGATTCCCAAATTAGGCAAATGACATGCAAAATAGCAGGAAAGCATCTGGGGGGGGGGGGATAAATAAACCCACAAAACTCCCATAACAAAAATCCCCAAACCAAACCCCTGAAGCCACATGAAACAAAGGATGTTCTCCAAAGCTGTCACATTCACGACTCCTCACCTTACTCAAAAAGTCCTCAGTACCTGAGCTGTTGGAGTAAGGCAGAGGAAGGCCACAAAGATGCTCCAAGGGCTGGAGCAACTCTGCTGTGAGGACAGGCTGAGGGAGCTGGGGGTGTTCAGCCTGGAGAAGAGAAGACTCCAGGGGGACCTTAGAGCTGCCTTCCAATAGCTGAAGGGATCCTCCAGGAAGGCTGCAGAGGGACTTTTCATCAGGGTGTCTAGGGACAGGACAAGGGGGAATGGTTTGAAGCTGAGGGACAGCAGGCTTAGACTAGAGGTGAGGAATAAGCTCTTCAAGTATGAGGGTGGTGAGACTCTGGAATAGGCTGTCCAGAGTGGTTGTGGCGGCTTCCTCCCTGGGGGTTCAAGGTCAGGTTGGATGAGGCCTTGAGCAGCTGAGTCTAGTTGAGAGGCATCCCTGCCCATGGAGGGGAGGTTGGAGCAGATGATCTCTGAGGTTCTTTCCAAGCTAAGCCATTCCACGATTCTATGATGTTGAGAATGTGGAGCTAGGATCCCAGAGTTAACATTAAACTCAGGAGCAGTATTCACAGATGATTTACATAGCAACAATCTGCAAATACTCCCTTTGGATACTGCCATTCCACAGACATTTTGGACATCTTGCTTCCTACCTGAATGGCAGTTTTAGTGGTGAGCCTGGAAAAAGGCTTCCAAGCTTCCTCTGTGCCAACAGCCCATTTACTTGTTTAAATATTAATATGAAGAGTTCTTCTGAAAGCTGAGTCTTTGAATGGCTGCAGGGCTGAAAGCCTGGGAGATCCTGCTCCATGCCCATCACCAAGCTGAGTGCCCTTCCCCCCTTCATGACAGTCTCAAGATTCCTTTCCTCCACAGCATTTCTTCAGGCTGGTTTAGTATTTTCTGTCTGCTAGGGCAAAATTTCCTTCTTCTGGCTCCAAAGGATGTTCAGACAGCAAGGACAGCTGGATCAGTTTATGTTGTCTAAAGTTAGCTGGGATGCTGGGAAGTCCTCAGGAGATATGCAACTTCCTGGGGCTTTCTGTCTCATTCTCAAGCAAGTCCAGCCACTTTCCACTGCTTCATTCTTTTCAACACATGCAAGAGACTACACTCAGTACCTTGTCTGGCTCTGAAAAAATGGGTAAGAGCTTAGATTATTATTTTCTTAAGAATCAGTCACTTGAGATTTCTATTGAACAGATGGGAACAAAGCCCAATCTGGCCTAATTAAAGAACAAAGGCAGATTAAATTGTACTTGAGCAGTTAGGCAGCATCCTGCACAAGGTGGTGGAAGATAATGTCCCATTGCACTGCAGAATGGAGACACTCTGGAATAAGCTCAGGTCCTCCATGCTCTAAGCACTGTGTTTAAGGGCAGCCACAGAAGGAGGCAGGAGCAGCAGAATCTATCCATCCACCCACCCCATGTCGTCCATATGAAGGGATGTTCTCTGTGGCTCACTTGGACTAATGTTGCAGAGTGCCAGCGAGCAGCTCTGCTCCATCTTCTTGCAGAAGGTCACAGACTCCTCCAGGCACATGCTCCACTCCTTAAAGGAATGCAGAGTTTGATGGAAAGGTCACCTAAGCCAAGAGGAAGGTTCCTCTTTCTTTCAGAGAGCTTCAGATGTAACTCCCAGCGAGGCTGACCTCGGCAGCAGCCTGCTGAAATGCTCTGCCTTTCAGAGGACCACAGGATATTAGGGGTTGGAGGGGACCTCTGGCTTTGGTCATGTCTACATTGCTCTGACATCTTCCAGTGGAAAAGAGGTGCAGGGTTCATGCAAGAGGTGTACACAGGTATCAGTTACCTTACTCTGCAGGTTCAATTTCCAATAGGTTCATGCCTCTACCCCCACGGTGTGTCTAGACGTGGCTGGTCAGAACCTAACTGCACCCAAAGAGTGCAATATAAAGCATCCAAACTGTTAAGCACCACCACAGAGAGGCTGGTTAAACCCAGCTGTGTTCAGAAGCAGGAAGAGGAGGGCATGGGGAAGAAGGCAGGGGATAGAATAGAATAGAATAGAATAGAATAGAATAGAATAGAATAGACCAGGTTGGAAAAGACCTTTGATATCATCAAGTCCAACCTATCACCCAACACCATCTAATCAACCAAACCATGGCACCAAGCACCCCATCCAGTCTTGTCCTAAACACCTCCAGTGATGGGGACTCCACCACCTCCCTGGGCAGCACATTCCAATGGCCAATCTCTCTTTCTGCAAAAAACTTCTTCCTAACATCCAGCCTAAACCTCCCCTGGCACAGCTTGAGACTGTGTCTTCTTGTTCTGGTGCTGCTTGCCTGGGAGAAGAGGCCAACCCCCTCCTGGCTACAACCTCCCTTCAGGTAGTTGTAGAGAGCAATAAGGTCTTCCCTGAGCCTCCTCTTCTCCAGGCTAAGCAACCCCAGCTCCCTCAGCCTCTCCTCACAGGGCTGTGCTCCAGACCCCTCCCCAGCTTTGTTGCCCTTCTCTGGACACCTTCCAGCAGCTCAACATCTTTCCTAAACTGAGGGGCCCAGAACTGGACACAGGACTCAAGGTGTGGCCTGACCAGTGCTGAGCACAGGGGCAGAATTCCATTGTACCCCATGGAATTTGGAAGGGGTAACACCTTCCTTTTCTTCTTCCTGCTGTGCAGCTTCTCAGCTGAGCACCAAAAACCCCAACAGCATAAACCTGCTTCCTACGCACCACAGAAAGAAGCCAGAAGAATCTTGAGCTTTCACATTTCTGGGCTGCTTGGGACATGTTTGACACCATCCACACTGGTACAATTGCAGCTTGTCAAACAGAGGAACTCTGTGGTGACAATAAATATTAATTCCCTGTGCTAGCTTTCAGCCTAAATCTTGACTAGAGTGAAATATCTGCCACAGCAACAATAAAAGCAAACAACCCCCTCCCACACCCCCACCAAACCCAAGCAGCAATAGAAGTCAAACCAAAGTGGCAGCCCCAGCTCCTCGCGGTGCCCGGGTTTGTGCCAGTCAAGGAACAGATGTTTCAGGCTGTGCATCTCAGAGGAAATGGCTCTGATATGCTCACAGAATACAGCAAATCCTGCTGCAAATTTGCAGGCTATTTATTTCAGGAGTAAGTCTGGCTGTACTACAGAAAGGATGTGAAACAAACTGCCTTGGCTTTCCAAGCCTTCCCCAGCCCAGCACCACGGCAGCAATGGTGAGATAAGATGAAGGATGATGGCAGGGAAATTGTAGACTGAGCACTGCCCATTTTTCATGCTTTTCAGAAGGATTTTGTGCTGCCCACCCATGCCTGCACCCTTCCACAGCAAAGCTGGCAGCATCATAGAAGCACAGAATGGGTTAGGTTGGAAGAGACCTTAAAGATCATCCAGTTCCAACCCTGCTGCAGGGCAGGGACACCTTCCACCAGCCCAGGTTGCTCAAGGCTTCATCCAGCCTGGCCTTGAACACCTCCTCCAGGGAGGAGGCATCCACAACCTCCCTGGGCAACCTGCTCCAGTGTCTCACCACCCTCATTGTAAAGAATGTCTTCTTAATCTCCAGTCTAAACCTCCCCTCTTCCAGTCTAAATCCATTCCCTCTCATCCCATCACTACAAGCCCTTGTAAAAAGTCCCCTCCCAGCTTTCTTGTACCTCCCTTCAGATACTGGGAGGCCACTATAAGGTCTCCCTGGATTCTGTTTCCTATGTTCATCATACAGCAAGCAGATCGCAGCTTGGCTTTGAGCAGGCTTAGGAGGAGTCTTTGCTGTTAGTGTCTCCTCACCCATGGAACATCAAAGGAATGGGCATAAGGATCAGTGTGGGACATCACCTAGTGCTCACCCATCACTCCTGTCCACTTATGGCAGGATTCCCACACAACAATTGTGAATGCTAGTTTTTGAGAGTGAAGAGGTATCTTTGACCAGCTGCATGGCACTGTGGAGCTCTGATTTCACATGGATGAGTAAAGGAGAATGGTAGATGTGCTGTGGATTTGGACTCTAAGCTCTGTGACTGGCTGCAGGTTGTTCTCTCTTTGGAAGTCCCTTACACCTCTTCCTTCAGCCTATGGAGAGAAGCACTGCACTGCAAGACCAAAGGCAGGGTATGACCAAGTGAAATCTCACAGAGGCCAAGCAGCAGCTGGCAAACATCTCGGAACAGGCAGGGCCAGCCTCAGGGTCAGTGTTTACAAATAACAAATCATGTGAGCAGCGCTCACACCAAAGTTTGGGGAAAAGTTTGCATCACCAATCTGACCTCATGCCCAGCTGGCCTTCTTGCATTTCTTTTTGCTTGCTTGTTTCTGAACAGAAATAAACTAGGGCCCCATGTTGGTAACCAGGAAACTACCCCAAAGTAAGCAACGAAATAGAAGCGGAACAGTGACCCATTCACAGCCTCAAGGGGCCTTCTGCACGTTGTCCATGTCAAAGTTTCCTCATCCCAAAAGCCTTCCTGCAAACAAACAAACAAAGAAACAAAAACCCAAACTCCAACCCCAAACCACAGGATGCTTTTATTATGGAGTGGGTGGCGTTAGATGCAGCGTCCCAATTGGCTGGGAAAGTCAATGGACCTCTCATGATTTCACCACCACCTTTCCACGGTGACATTGCCAGCAGGAATCTCTCTCTGGAGTCTTTTTCACAGTTTAGTCACACGTTCCTATAGATTATACCCTGCCATGCTAACCCTGAAGTACAGAGCCTAAGAGGAAGAAAAGCAGCTTTTTCTCCTTTCCCCTCTCCTCTGTTTCACTCCATTTCAGTGGCAACATGCCCCCTTCCCCAGGCACAATTATTTTGCTCATGGTAATGCCAAACACGGAGAGCAAAAGTAACTTACATCTTAGCAGCACGGTTGTATCTTAGCACAGGCTCCCCTGCTCCCCTATTTATTCTCCTTGTCTGGCTTAGTTGATGGCTCTGTTCATAAGCTCAGCACACCCGGGGATGGTTTGCACAACCGTGGCTCTGATTTCACCAGTCTGAAGATTTCAAAGATGTGAAGTATCAGTGAATAAATTAACCTGGAAGCAAAGCCTAGTGGAAAGGCAAAAGAAACACCCCCCGAAAAAGGCACATCTGATCTGGTAATCCTCCAGCTGGGCAGTTAGGCCATGCTAAGCCGGCAGCACGGGGAGACCTGTACCGTCTTCACAGAGAGAGCTGTTGGCCATTGGGATGTGCTGCCCAGGGAGGTGGTGGAGTCACCGTCCCTGGAGGTGTTCAAGAGCGGACTGGACGTGGCGCTTGGTGCCGTGGTTTAGTTAGTCATGAGGTGTTGGGTGACAGGTTGGACTTGCTGATCTCCGAGGTCTTTTCCAACCTTATTGACTCTCTGATCTTTGCTCGCCGCTTGAACCCTGCGATCATTCGGCGTCTCGGCAGCCGCTGCCCGCTGTCATTAGGAGCGGCCCGGTGAAGCGGCGCTTTGCGGCAGGGCCCGCCGGGGGCCCGGCTGCCAGCCGCCCCCGCAGCCGGCGAGCCCCGTCCCCCGGCCGCGGGCCCCGGCGGCGGGAGGCGGCGCCTCGCGGGGAGGCGGGCCGGGCCGCCCGGCGCTGCCTTCCGGGGCTCGGCACGGCGGCGGCCGGAGCCGGCCAGGATGTGCTCCGCCGTGCCGCTGCTGCTCTTCTCGGCCTGCGTGCTCCTGCCGGCGCTGCTGCCGGCCGCGCCCGGAGCCCACGGCAGCCAGGAGCCGGCGGCGAGCCCGGCAGCCGTGAACGGCAGCCGCCTGCCCGCCGCGCCGGCCGGCGCGCCCGGTAACCACAGCGGGGCCCAGCTCAGCCCCGTGCCCGCGCTGCTCCGCGACCTCTCCGGGCTGAAGGCCGCCGTCATCGGGGCCTGCACCCTCACGGCCGCCCTCATCGCCTGCCTTCTGCTCCGCGTTTTCAGGTAGGGCCCGGCCGGGCCGCGCTGCGCCCTCCCCCGGCAGGTGCCGGGCCGAGGCCTCCGCCCGCGGCCTGCAGGCTCCGCTTGCCCAGGAGGAGGAGGGGGGGAGGCCGGGGGTCGGGTGGGCTGCGGCCGAGGCCTGCCCGCCGGCCGATGGCGCTCTTCGGGCCGGTGAGCGGCGCGACCCGCCGGCGCGGAGCCGAGCGGCGCAGAGCCGAGGCGGGGCCGAGCCCCTCGCCGCCAGCGCCGCGTCGGCGAACGCCTCACGAAACTCCCCTCGCAGAGGTGCTGCCGGCCTCGCAGACCTGTGTCTTCCTCATCTAATGCAGAAAAATGGGGCAGCAGTGTAGGTTCAGGGGGCGCGGGGCCACGGCGATGGTTGGAGGCTGGGGTGGGCACAAAGTGAGACTGTGTGAGAGTCCACCCGAAGGTGTGAAAACTGGTGGGAGTGGCAGGGCACTGGGATGAGGTGGCCTGAGGAGGCTGTGTGGGCTCCATCTGTGGAGGTACTCAAAGCCCAGCTGGACAGATGTCTCTGGGTGGCCGTGCTTGATCTGGAGAGGTCCCATCCAGCCCCAGCCACGTGTGCCCTGTGCGCTCATCATGAGGTCATGCCGATGCTGCTCCCGTAGTAGAATCAGAATTGTTAGGGTTGGAAGGGACCTCAAGGATGATCCAGTTCCAACCCCGCTGCCGCAGGCAGGGAGCCCTCACACTAGATCAGGTTGCTCAGAGCCACAACTCAACGCTGGGTAAAAAAAACAGATGAAGACAAATCTTTGTTTTGCCTTTTAATGAGGCTTAAGCAGATGAGCTTGAATGCGTCCAGCAGTGCTGAAAGCAGATGTTGGTTTAGAGCACAGCCCTGATTTTACTGGAGCTGCAGTGTGTTACCAAACTTCCCTGTGTTTCAGTCACGTAGCTTAGTGATGGGTACAAGCTTCTGCAGCCAGGATGGCAGGACAGAAACTCCTGATTGCTCACAGAGGTAGAAGAAGTGCTGGTGGGCCAGCAGGAAGCTGGGCAGAGGTTGGCATCGGCTTGGTGCTTGTATCTTGTCCGTTTGTCTGTGCGGGCCAGCTCATACCGGAGTGAATTGGTGCTGGCACAGGCTTGAGTTATCCAGGCAGCTATTGGAACTCATGTAATGCCTCCTGCGGAGAGGGACACAAGCAAATGAAACTCAGTGCCTCTATAAAATCAGTCTTCGGCTTGTTGCTGGAGCAGAAGGAAAACAAATATTAAGGCTCCGTTTGGCACGGTTAGCATTAATTACTATTTATCTGAGCAGTGGCCACAGTCCCCATGCAGCACTAAAGGCTGGCCCTGACTCGGCTACACGTAAGAAGTTGTTGTCCGTTTGTGGCCAGCTTTGCCAGGAAGATGGCAAACTTCGGGTAGTTAACAGTCATCTGACATCCGGGTGGGGGCAGCGGGAAAGAGCCGGCAGTGCAGCAGCTGGCGTTCGGCTGCAGGGAGGAGGGGAGGGGAGGAGGTGTGCTGCGCGGCTCAGGTGACAGAAGGAGCTGAACAAGTGGAGTTCAAGCAGCTCCTTTGTGTTTAAGTGATGGCTGCAGATGAATGCTCTGCTTCTCCCCTTTCCGAATTGATTGCATGTATGAGGGGCAGCCTTCACAATGGCAGTGTGATGAAGTGTGGTCTTAAAAGACCAAAACGCTAAACATCGGTGTTTTCTAAAGAAAGTGACATTTAACTCAAGTCTTAGGTGTTGCAGCAGCTGGCAGAAGACAATGCAAATAAATTTGCTCATTACAGTGAGGTGCTTTGGGAAAACCCAGTAAAATATTGAAGGGCTTTTTTTTTTTTGGAATCAATACAACCACTTTGCAGCTGTATAAAGTTGTCATGGATTAACACAGCACAATTGGTAGTAGCTATATGAGAGGGAATTAGGAAGTCTATAACCAAGTGCTGAGTGAAATGCTTGAGTTTCTTTTCATAGTTCTCTCTGATCCTGGAGAGTTTTATTCCCTCTACCTGGCGTAAGGCTGAAGGTTTCCAAGCAAAGGTAGCAAAATGATAGCCTTTAAAGACCTTTCCCCACACCACCAGCAGCAGCAAAGCCAGGTCCAGGTTAAAGTCACCTTGGGAAATGATGGATTAATTCTCCCGTGCCCAAGTCGTCGTTACACAACTGATCAGAGTTAATGCAGCATTAAAGATCTGCAAGAGAATCAGCCTCTGAAGTCTCTCATATATCTTTAATAGAAGCTGGAAGGAAAGTGGGAAATGAAGCTTTCAGCTTCTGAGTGCATTTCTTTGTCTGACAGCACTTGTTTGTAAGCAGTTACCCCAGCTGCAAAATGAGACAAGCATACCAACAGGTACGTTTGTGCTGGTGTCACACTTGTAGCTGACAACACAGATTGGAGGAGATTCTGTTGCAGAAGAGATAAGGGATTTACCCTCAATAAATGTAAAGCTTTTCTCCATCAGAATGAGAGCTTTGTTCACCCTTAGTCAAAAACATTGCCATTTGTTTTTGTCCTGAAGTGTCATGGATTCCTATTAATAGGATTTTGCTGAAATCCAATCTTTGATTAAACCTTCACTGTGAAATTGCTGTAGCTTGCTGGAAGTAAATTATCCTTTTAGATATGGGTTGTAGAGATGAAATGAACTGGTGAGTGGTGAGAGATTCTTGTCACACAGGCATTGGATTTATTTTTAAATACATTTGTTTATTTTTTTTATGTACATCTCACTTTATACATTATTTTCCCTTTTTGTTTGGTTTGGTTTGTTTCATTTGTTTCAGCAGGGATAGAGCCATTTCTCAAGCTTTCCAGCTCTTGCTTTTAAAACAATGCTAAGAGATTCCTCTTCATGCCTTGTGGGAGTGTTATGTTCTGAATTCATCTGATGGTCCTGTGAATCAGGCTGTGGTAGTGCTCAAAGTGGTCTGAATTTCCTTTCTCTCTGCGGCTACTGGGGACTGTGAGGGTCAGACAAGACTCTGCCACCAGTCTGCATGTGGCAAGACATAGTTAGCTTTATTATTTACTTTGGGGGGTGGCAAGCTCAGCTCTGGGCCTGCTTTCTTTCCTATACATTCCCCTTGGGACCTGTATGCTCCCAACCCAAAACCATCTCCACAGCAGACCAAGTTTCACGTTACTCTCAGTCAGAACGTTGGGTAGTTTGCATTACCAAGAAACTGTGTTTGCAGCAGCTTTGTGTGGCTAAATTCACTCTGGTGGTTTTTACCCTCATGCTCTGCCCTGCCTCTTTGAACTGAGCTGCACCAGGAAATTCTTGGGATCAGCTCCCAGGACATGTAGTTTCTGAGCTGTGGCTCTCTGTGCTCCTAGGGAAACTGGGTAAGTGACTTCTGCTCAAGTAGGCCGGCTGAATGCAACCCAATATACATCTAGACCATATACATCCTAGGGAAACTGGGTAAGTGACTTCTGCTCAAGTAGGCCAGCTGAATGCAACCCAAAGCTTCAGTTGTAGAAGCCTCTGCTGTAAATACTTGCTACATGCCTTGACCTGCCCTTTAATAGTAGCTCTTTTCAGCTTGGGTTCTGTTCACCTAGGTTTTGAGAGGGAAGCCACCTACCTGTTTGCTGACTCCTTGCTTTGTTGCATTGCTTGTTGCTCAATTTTGATTTCTTCTTCAAATACCACTTTAAGCTTAGTTTTCCAGTAATTGCAAAACTGGTATAAATTACTGAGATTGAAGAGAGAAGTCCAAGCATATGATCCTAGGATACAAGCCCCTTTGTTCTGTGAGCTGGGCAATTGTTCTGGGCCATCCAAGGCTTAACCCCAGAGAGTTTGACTGATTTAAAATTAATTGTATTACAACCAGTTAGAGTACTCCAGTAAATACAAGACTTCTGCCAGGAACAAGAAAGAAAAGCTCTCCATTAAAATGACCTTAAATGGAGAAGAGCAAAGATCCACCAGCAAAACACAGCTTTGTAACCCACGTTGAGAGCTTCGTCTAAGCTGTGTGTTAGGGCCACAGGGAGTGACAAACAGGGTCACAGCTCGGGGCTTAGAGGCTCTGTCTTTGGGCAGACTGGGCTGTCTTGGTGTGAGCAGGACAGCAGATGAGCAGAAGGAAAGGAGAGAGCACCACTGTCTTGAGTTCTTTACAGCTCTGGTGTTAAGTCACTACAAAGGTTGAATGCTTTCTTGTGCTAGGATTTGCTGCCTCAAAGAGTTAGGGGAGATCATAAAAGTTATTCTAGAGCTGCTCTGTAGGACATTAAAAGACCTCTTGAGCATCTCTCAGGTGGTATTGGTCTGACTGTGCTGTGATTTCTGGAAGTACCTGGCTGGCACTGGTACTGAGCACCAGATGTGCTCCTAAAGGTGTTCCCAGTAGCAGTCTCTGATCCATCCTTCCTATCAGCAGTGCAGTTAAGCAAGGGCCTGCTTCTACTCTTTGTGGCCACCTATGCTCCATCTTAAGGACTTGATTGTTAGAAACCACAGCACCTTCAGTGTGCTACAGCAAAAGTCATAGAATCAGAATTGTTTGGCTTGGAAAAGACCCCTAAGATTATCAAGTCCAGCCATCAACCCAGCAGCACCATGGGCATCAAAGGACACCCAAGGCTCTAGAATTCTGGAAGGTTTGTGAGAGCAGAGGGCACCAAGGCAGAGCACACAGGAGGTGTTGCTCTCCTTTAGATAGCTAGGAGTGCTGAGGAGCTCTCGAGGTCTGCAGTGCGCACCATTCCCAAGAGGAAGAAGAGCTCTCAAACAATTCCCAACCCATTAAGGCATGGAGGAAGGCTGATTGAAGGCCTGCAGCTCCAGATCCGTTCCTTCCCATCACAACTCTGTGTCCCAGTGCTGTGGGGCTCTCCCTGGTTCCACTTGCAGCACAGCAACCCTGAACACCTGCAAGGACTTGGCTTCGTGCTTTAACTTTGTTGTGCACAGCACCGTTCAGAGAGCAAAGCCAGCCAGCCCCACACTAATGAAGTATCTCTGATCTAATTCATCAGCTGGTAGTGAGCCTGGAGTTTCCCCAGCTTTATATTTCCATAATATTTTTTTTAACTGCTAATGGAGCCAGTTAGCAGCAAATAAACTGGTCCCAGTTCCATGGCTGATAAAACATTGCTGCAGTTCTGGGATGGTTGCAGCTGGGTTAAGCAGACTCCCAACGAGCAGTTGGCTAAGAAGGGATGGGGATTGGGGTGCTTGGTTTGGTTTTGTTTTGCCTTCCAGGGGATGGTGCCCTCCCTCTGCATCCCTTGGCAGGAAGTGCTAATGATAAGAAACACAGAGACCTCTCTCTCTGGGTCAAGAGAAGCATTAACTTTGAATACCAGGGGTTGTTGACTAAAATAGATCAGAGGCGTAAATAATAGAATGAGTTGACTTGAACATTTGCTCCACCACATGATGCCCCAGAAAGGAGGATGGAGTGCTGCATATGACTGGTGCTTGACCAAAATAGCCCCAGGACAAAGGACAGAGACACAAAGTCAGCGTTCTGCTCCAGCCCATCTCTCTGTTTCCCTCCCTGCGCTGGGTGGTGCGGTAGAGGGAGCACAGCTGACTTCTGATGGAGCAGACCCTGGCATGGTGTGTGGCACCACAGGAATTAGAGCCCAGGGGCAGTGCCAGAGTGTGCACATCACTTCATCATCTCTCAGTTAATCACTGTGCTCGCTATGCCTGCCTCCTGTTGACACCAGTGAGTTTTGGTGGCAGAACCACATGGTCTACACTGAAATAACCTTTGGAATATCCCTGGCTGCAGTTAACTCTTTTTTTTTCCTCCCCCTCCTCGTGATGATTCAGTGCAAGACTTGTAGCATCCCCTTCTAATTATGGAAGGGTGGCAGAAGTCAGACAGCAGAAACAACATGATTGGTTTTTTAAGTGGAAGACAGATTTCTGTGCTGAAGTACCCAATGCTGCCTCTCCCCTGGCTAAACCACTTAGGGACTGTTTCAGCTTGTCCTTGTGCAAGGGGCATACTCTGACCACAGCTCCCAGCACGCTTCATGTTTGCTTTGAAAAGCCCCACACAACACAAATGTGGCTGGAAAGGAGAGACTCTCTTTGCCCATGAGGGTTGGTGTGTCCTAATCCTATCCAGGAGGTCTCCAGAGTTCAGGAAGCATTTGTGTTCTGTAGTTCCTGCTCCGTGCTACTCTGCTGTCTGTCTGCAAACAAAAGATGCAGCGTGGTCTCACCCACTTGATACAAGGCTTTGCCTTTTGCATTGTCATCACTGGTGATTACAGGGATCCTGCTGAGGTTCTGGAGCTTTAATGTGCCAACAGCTTCCTGACAGGCAGGCTTAGTTTGTGTGCATGTAGGGACACTCCCAAGGCTTTTCCTTTAAAGTGAGCTCTGGTAATTCTTCTGGTATTTCTGAAGCCTAGGGGAGTCTCTCAAATGAGCAAGTGTGAGAAAACAGACCACTGAAAAGTACAGATTAAAGACAAATTAGCTGGCTAATCTGGTGTAGAATTAATTGAGGAGGAAGAGGCAAGGAAAGACCCTGCCAAGGGCAAACAACTGATTGTAGCAGCTCAGCCAAAAACCAGCAGCAAAATGAGCTTCATCCCCTGTCTAAATGAGCGCTGTGGTTAAGTGAGGGTCGTGGAGGATTAATAGATCACTGTGCAGCGAGTTCTGCTCCTCTTTAGAGTGTAGCCCAAATAGACTAATTAATGGCTGGAGGCTAAAGGCTTCTGGTTTTCCATTTCTAAAAATACTTATTCTGGGGTAATTGCTTCAAACACTCCAATATTGTGTTGTAGTAGGAGCTCCACAGAACTGGTGTGGCGAGATGAGCTCCACAGAAGGGATGTTGTCTAGCGGAGGGAATGAGGGAGGATGTCTCCCATCACAGGCCTGCTGCACAGGTGGTGGTTTTAAAAGGGTAAGCCTATGGAAAGCCAGTGTGGACTGTGTGTAAGGTAAGTGGTAGGGCTGTGCTTGATTTGTTCTGACAAGCAGACACAGGTTAGTTTCACGCTGTACTTGGGCTTCACAGTGTGAGTAAATGTTTCTTGTAAAAGCAATGCCTTGCGTGTAAGATGAGACCTCTCTGCAGCTCTTTGCTGCTAGGTCTTGGCTGAGAAGCAGACTAACACAGAGAAGTGTTTTCAAAAGGATTTTCAAGTGTTTGGGTTAAGAGTCCTACTGTATTGGATATGAAATTGCTTATTTCCACAACAGCAGTAACAGAACAAACCACCCTGTCTGTGCTCTACGTGACACAGCCACACAGATTGCTATAAAGATTAGGCAGCAGCAGATGACTTTCTTCTCGCTTCTGATGCAACCTCAGACTTCAGAAGAGGGAGGAAATGCAAACTGCTCCATCCTGAGGCCTGGAACCTGTTTGTTCAGCCTTGGGCTGCTGCCCACAAGCAAAGCTGGGCAGCGCTGAGGCTTCCACCTCGGAGCTGCTCACCCATTTAAATGCACTTGGAGCCTGGGGGGGATTGTAGCAGTGGAGGCACAAGGGCAGGACCCGAGTCCCAGTCTCTGTAATGCAACCTTAGTTCTTGCTGCTGTGTAACTTGAAGTTCTGAATGCAAAACTGCTGTGGCGGGTTGAAATTCCGTCCCCCCCAACATTAAATTGGCCAGAGCAGCTCAGTTGGATGCAAATGGAAGCTGTATTTACAAGCAAACCTACCACCTACAATGAAATGCACAAATATCCAATATTTACAGGTATTGCAATTAATAAACAGCACAAGGACCCCCTGGCCAAAGACCAGGGGAAGCTACTAGCTTCTCCCTTCCTGCCCCCCCAAACTCCAGTACAAAGGGGAGAAAAGAAAGCAGAGGGATGTGAGACTTGGCCAAAACAATGCAGCCAAGGTCAAGCAGAAGCAAGTTAGTATCTCTCCCAGAGCAAAGAAGTGAGAAAAGAGAGGTTGGTTTAGTCCCTCTTCCAGTGGGATTAGGATTGCCATTATTTCCCTTTTTACACCCAACAGTGATTTAGTTACATTTTACTACATTTCTGTTGGAGATCTGTGAAACAATTTTTAAAGGCATAGCCAAAAAAACTACCACAAATGGCAGTGCTGAACCTGGCACACCTTGCATGATGTGCCAGGGCAAGGCTGCTTGGTGGTGGAAGTGCACTTGTGATGTGCTGTCTGCTTGGAGCAGTAGGTAGCTGTGGTTAGCAAAACTGAGAGGGGGCTTGCTGCTGGGTTTGGAGCACAGCCCTGTGAGGAGAGGCTGAGGGAGCTGGGGGTGTTCAGCCTGGAGAAGAGGAGGCTCAGGGGAGACCTTCTTGCTCTCTACAACTCCCTGAAGGGAGCTTGTAGCCAGGTGGGGATTGGTCTCTTCTCCCAGGCAAGCAGCACCAGAACAAGAGGACACAGTCTCAAGCTGTGCCAGGGGAGGTTTAGGCTGGATGTTAGGAAGAAATTCTTCATAGAAAGAGAGATTGGCCATTGGGATGTGCTGCCCAGGGGGGTGGTGGAGTCACCATCACTGGAGGTGTTTAGGAAGAGACTGGGTGGGGTGCTTGGTGCCATGGTTTAGTTGATCAGATGGTGCTGGGTGATAGGTTGGACTCGATGATCTCTAAGGTCTTTTCCAACCTGGTTTATTCTATTCCCTTCTCAGGCTTGGCAGTTTTAGTGAAGGTGAAGGGGAAAGTTCTGCAGTTTGGTAACCAAACCCCTCCATTTTCCTCCCTGAAGGCTAGCTGTACACATCAGCAGCTTCTTTAGTGTGTAATCACCACAGTGTATTCATGCCTGAGTGGCGTGGCCCTCCCGGTGTGTATTGGAGGAGTCAGGGAGATGATAAGAGCCCAGGCAGCTGGGGCTGCAGGCAGAGAATTAGCTGAGGAGCCACGCACCGAGCCTTTAATTGAAAGTGTTAGGGAATGTATCTCTCAAAGCCATGGGAGTTCAGGTGCTTGAGCATCTCCATCCCAAAAGGCAAGTAAGGCTGGTGTCTGTAGGAGAGGTGGGAGCTGGGCTGACAGTTGAGTACTTTTCATCACCTAGTGTAGAGCGTGGAGCTTCTCAGACAAGGCTCAGGGTTCTTGCTCTGGGAGTCCTGAACTTGGCCTGGTGGCAAGAAAAAAGATCAGGCTGTTTGTACCCAAACATTACCACCCCTTTGCTCCTCATAATCCTGACTGGAACATTCCCCTGTCTCAGCAGGGCTTAACCTGGGCTTTCTAATCTAAACCTTGGCTGCTGCAGCTGATTAAGCCCACGTCTCGCTTATTGGACATGGCAGCAGGAAGGACTCGGTGGGCTCTGCACTCATCTGTCTGCCCTGGATGCCAGAGGACCTCTGGTGTGTCAGCAGCTGAAAGACTGATGTTGATCTGGATTGCAGCTGACAAGAAGCTCTGCTCTACACCGAGGGGCACAAAAAGGCAGTGGGAGGGAGAGCAGGCTGGCTCCACAGCCTTCAGCTCTGGGCAGGCCTGAATGAGAGCAGTGGTTCAGTGTTGGAGGGAACAGCTTCAGCCTCTCCAAAGAACAGTGTGTAAAGACCCTGCTCACTTCTGTGTTTCAGGTCTGGCAAGAGGATTAAGAAGACCAGGAAGTATGACATAATCACCACCCCAGCCGAGCGGGTAGAGATGGCTCCTCTGAATGAAGAAGATGATGAGGATGAAGATTCAACAGTGTTTGATGTGAAATACAGGTACTGCTGTGAGCCTGGCCAGTTAGGCTTGCTCACTGAGCTCTTAGTAGTGAAGACAACTCCTATTTTTCTGGCCAGCTTGGCAGGGATGAGGCAGTCACAGTCTCCCCTTCGCTTTGCTGAAGCATCCTGACTCCCCAGCCCCGCTGCCTGTTCTCAGCACACACTGCTCTGTGTTCCTGCTCCTGTAATAACCACATTGCTACCCCTAGGCTGTCTGCCCTGCTCTTGCCTGTGCAGAGCTGCACAAGGAGATACATGTGCCTCAAATAGCTAACAAGCTCTAACAGGCTGAGCTTACCCTCTCGGGCAGCTGCTGGCAGTTGTCCCTTTGCACTCTCAGTGTCCACACATGGATGGAGGGCTGTGGATCAAGGGCTGCTTTCCCAGGCACTGCTGTTGTCCTCAGCCTGGGGGAAAATGATGGTGAATCTGGGTTTGCACCACAGTGATGGTGTCAGCAGTTACCCATTGGCAGCAAACTTCCCTTAACTGTGTTTGCCTTTTTGAGAAGGCAGCATGGTGACAGCTCAAAACCTTTGGTGCCTGCTCAGGGCCTGAGATTTATATCAGCCATTCAGCACATAAAGATGCTGTGCATTGATTTATGGCATCAGGGTGTTTGCATGTCTCATTTTCATTTGCATCAAGCCATCCACAGAAATCAAGTCACATTCTCCTCCAAATAAGGCCTGCTTCAAAATCTGTCTCCCTTTGGCTGAAATGAGCTCTCCTAATTATAAAACCACAGCACTTGACAACTCCTAACTGGAGATTTTACAGACTTATGCTGCCCATCTCCTGACTTTGGGAAGGCACAGCAGCACATTGGCTCCACAGACATCTGTGCCAGCATCTAGGACACGTAGCACTGCACGCTCTGCTGCTTGTTTTCCAAACAAGGCTGTTGTTAAAAGCCAGGCTTTATACAGAAACAATTAGTTCTTGAATTGGGAGACTCCTATCAGTCCTTGCCTGACTGTTGCCATTCTCTGTAGCTGCCTTATGTTTGCTCTTACAATTTCAGCTTGTGCACTTTGGGGCTGAGCTTTGCTGCACCCAGGGTGCCAGAGATCTGTCTCACCGTGGCCTTCTGTAACTGCCTGTGTCTCCTGCCCCTCTTCCTCTTACCTGGATACTTTCCCTGTGATCTTTTGGTGGTGAGATGAGAGTGGGTTTCCCAGGATTGAGACCAGAAAGTTCTCAACCATGGCACACACTGCTGATGCTTTCACAAAGCCATTTGGGCTTCATGGGTTCCTCCACAGTACAAATGGCTCTTCACCTCCTCTGATGCTCAGTTCAGACACTACAGGGTTTTTTGTTCTTAGCCAAGCAGTTCTTTCTTCATTCATGGGAGTCCTTTCCTTCTGCCACAGTGCAGCAGCTATTAAATTCCACCTTTTCTGAAGTCCTTGCTCTTTCAGGCATACATTTGTTTGGCTCAAACAGAGCTGCCTCAGTGTGGAGGGGGAGATCAGCTTACAGGCAGCAACCCCTGAGCAGGACTGCTTTGGGGAAAGCTGCTTTGAGGATATGCTTGCTGTAAAAGGTATCAAGCTCTCTGGTTCCTTTGTGCAGCTCACAGACTACATCCCCAAGCAGTCCCTATCTCCTGTCACCAGTGAAGACACCTCTTTGCACATTTGACTTGTTGACTTTGACATCCCCATTAAAGCAGTCAGGAGGTTCTTCATAGGTGCTTGTGGTCAGATGGGAAGGAGGGCTAGAGATGCAGAAAGGGCATCTCAGACATGACTGATGTGGTCAGTTAACTACCTTCTACCAGGGCTTCTCTTTGGGTTCCTTCTTAGCACCCTCCACTCTCCTCCCCCCTCCCAGAAAACCCCAAACCCAAACCATCCAGGGAATAGTTTCCTTCTTTGGCTTTTGGCAGCTGGCTGCAGGTTCCAGGGAGTCAGGGTAAGGAGAAGGAACTTCATCCCTCTCAGTGGTTAATGAGAGTTGTAAATACATGCAGGTAGCTGCAATAGGTTTGTTTTCCATATTCAGCAAGTGCCTACAGTTTTAAAAGAACCTGAGTTAATTGCTGAGTCAGGAAAACTATTTCCTCTCTTTCCTCTCTCCATTATCTCAAGGAGGGGAAAAAAAAGTAATGAATTGTGGAGCTGGATGAACTGGGGCTGACACATAAGGAGTAGCATGATACTGCTGTTTGCAGGTTGTTTGCCAACCAAAGCAATGCATCATGAGTTGCAGCAACCTAGCAGCAGTTGTGATGGACACTGTGGCATCCCTGCTGCCATATCTCCAGCAGAAGCTAACTTTCCACAGCCATTTAAACCTGTAAAGCCTCCCTATATCACTTGAAATGAGGTGGAGTCTTTTGTCCTATTCATTTATTTTGATGCAAAAGCTGTGAAGCTCTGGGGGGAAATGGCCTGTTCTGCAGAAAGTGATGCTGCACAGTGGTGTTTGATCAGTGCTTTTCACTGCAGAGGCACCAGAAGTGTATTTACAAATGCAGGCTTCTGAGAAGGGAAGTGAGATTTCCAAAGAGCAGTGCAGTAGGGACAGCTTGGCTGGGATGTGCTGTAAGCATCAGAGGCTGCAGCCAGAGGAGTGTGGCCAGCAGGGCAAGAGAGGGGACTCAGCCCTTTGACTCTGCTCTGCTGAGACCCCACCTCAAAGACTGCCTCCAGTTCTGGTGTCCCCAGCATAAGAAGGACACAGAGCTGTTGGACAGAGTCCAGGGGAGGCCACAAAGATGATCCAAGGGCTGGAGCACCTCTGCTGTGAGGATAGGCTGAGGGAGCTGGAGGTGTTCAGCCTGGAGAAGAGAGGACTCCAGGGTGACCTCAGAGCTGCCAGCTGCCTTCCAATAACTGAAGGGATCCTACAGAAAGGCTCCAGAGGGACTTCCCATCAGAGTGTCTAGAGACAGGACAAGGGGGAATGGTTTGAAGCTGAGGGACAGCAGGATAAGAGTGGAGCTGAGGAAGAAGTTCTTCAGTATAAGGGTGGTGAGACAATGGAATAGGCTGCTCAGGGAAGCTGTATGTGTGCTGGTGGTGTTCAAGGCCAGGCTGGATGAGGCCTTGAGCAGCTGAGTGTGGTTGAGAGGTGTCCCTGCCCATGGCAGGGAGGTTGGAGCAGATGCTCTGTGAGGTCACTTCCAACCTAAGCCATTCTGTGCTTACTCAGTTTGTGTTACTGGTGGGAGCTGTGAGGCAATCCCAGGCTTTCAGATCTCCAGGGTTGTCACCAGCGTGGTAGTAGGGGAAGATCTGAAGAGCTGGCCTGGAATGCCAGAGCATTAAATCCCTCCTATGCATAACAGTGCATTACCCAGTGTTCACAGAATCATAGAATCACTAAGGCTGGAAAAGAACTTTAAGATCATCATAGTCCAACCATAACCCAACTACCATGACCACTAAACCATGGCCTGAAGTGCCACATCTACAACTTCTTGAACACCTCCAAGGATGGGGACTCCACCACCCCCCTGGGCAGCCTGCTTCAACACTTCACCACTCTCTCAGTGAAGAAGTTTTTCCTCATGTCCAATCTAGACCTCCCCTGCACAACTCAACCCCATTTCCTCTCACCCTAATATCTGACTGAAATGCAGGTTGTAAATAGTAATGCCTTGGGTTTGTAGCATAAGTCTTTGCTGAGGATGCTGTGGGTAGGCTCTGGGCTGGTTTGTCTGAGGTCCTTCCCATCACTGAAAGATCTGTACTGGCTCTTGCATCAGTGTTTGGGGGAGCAGTGAGATTCTGGGCTGTCTCCCCCATGTAATGCAAACAGCACTGTGATTAAAAGGCAGTTATTGTCTGGCAGCAACAGGGGAGAAGCAGCATCTACCTCTCCAATTGTTCTCATCCACTTCATTTTCTTCCCTTTAATGCTTTGTCCTTGGGTGCATTTGTTTCCAGCCTTCCCTGAGGCATCAGAGAAGAGCAGATGGTGTGAACTGGGCTGTTGGATGGAGGCTGCTGGTTGTTGTTGTGAGGGTTTGTTGGTTTTTTAAACACTTCTTTTTCAGGAGGCTTCAAGGTGTTGGGCTCCCACTAGAGCCACATCCCTTGGGCTGTGGAGCCAAATCACTCCTTGCAAAGCTTCATGGAAATACTTTTTTCTATGTGGAGGATGTGTTTCTGTAGATACTTGCTCTGGTACTGCAAGAGGCATTTGGGTAAGTGGTTCAGGAACTGTTCTGAAGTCACTCTAGAGCTGCACAAAGAAAGCAAACTGAGCAAGGAAGGGATCTTTGTTTCCTGACTGCCATTTCAGTCTGTGCTGCTGAAGGCTGAAAAGTCTCCCTCTCCAATTGATTTTTGGACCACATGAACTCCTCTGCTCATCACTTTCCAGGTGTCAGATGCTTTCTCATGTTTTATGATGGGATTACACTTGCTGCACATCTCTGAAAATGAATTAGTGGAAAGCTAAATCCCACCCTCCATCAGTGCTCTTTCTCATCACACCCAGAGGCTCTAAGATTTCCCCCTCCTGTTTTTGCCCCTCCAGCACTCTCTTTCATAAGGTCAAGGGAAAGTTGTGCTGGTTTCATGATCTCCTACTTGGTGGGGCTACACCATTGATTCTTCAGGCAGTTGGCACTGTGGATACTCAAGAAGGGAGGAGCAAAGTCCAGCAGGTTCCAGGCAGATGTCCCTGGCAAACTGGTGTTAGCATCCCTCCCTCAGCAAGAGCACTCTGCTTGGCTTTGTGCAAGGAACAGCTGCAAAAAGAGGCAGTTTCTGCAAAGGTAAATAAAATTGTTAGCTTATTAAGCTTATTAACTCCAGCCTAGCTCATTGGGGGATTTCTTGTCAGCTTCAATAGAAGACTGAAAACAAGTACTGAATAAATTCTGTGGTGCCTTGCACATGAAAGGCTTTGAAAGCACTTCAGTAATCTGGGATATCAGCAGTGTCTCCTCTCCCTGCTGACTTGCAGCTGTTGGAGGCAGCTCCTTCTGCCCTTGCTACGCTTTGCTGAGCCCAGCTGGGTGAATTTCACAACTGTCCCCACAGAGCATTTCCAGTCTGGGGTGATAGGTGCCACATGAGAACCCAGAAGGAGCCTGGAATTTAAATGCCAGAGCTGGGATTGTGCCAGACCCAGTGTCTGGCTCCTGAGTAAGTACTGAAGGAGAGTTTTCTACGGGTGGGTTGAAGCCTCTGTCCTTGCTGTTGGCTAACTGAGATTCCTCAGTTTGTTTTCCACATAGATTGTAATTTTTCCCTCTGACAGCAGAGCAGCAAAACACAGAAGAATTTGAGGAATGCATCTTCCAAAGTGCTCTTGAAAGCAGCGAGATTTATGTGTGAGGAGCGGTGGCAGGCAGAGGGAAGGAGACAAGAACATTTATTCAACTGCCGTGGGACTGAAGGGCTTTGGAGAGCTTGCAGGGTGTTTTACAGATGCACAGATTGCATTGGGTTGGAAGGAACCCTCAAAGGTCATCTCCTGCAGCCCCCCTGCAGTCAGCAGGGACACCTCCAACTGCAGCAGGCTGCCCAGGGCCACAGCAAGTCTGATCTCGAATGGTTTAGAGGGACCATGCAAAGGCTGGATTCTGGACTCATCCCTTTTTCAGGCACTGATAGCCTTGAAATGTGTTGGAAATGCCTTAATCAGAGTTGCAAGGCTCAGCCTTTGATGTGCTGGAGTCTTTTGGAAGGCTCTGTAGAATGAGAGACTTACACAGTTGGTGCCTTCCCCATCCTTTCTATACCCTGCCTGCCTGCAGCTGCGAGTGGAGCCTGGTGGTGTTCTCTGCTTGTTCCAGCAAGGTGTTGACTCAAGGCAGCAGGTCTAATGGATTTTCTTATTATTTTTCTTGCCAGCAAAAGCTCCAGGCCATTCTGGATGGTGCTGGGTGAATTGCACTGGGGTTTGTAGCAGCTTCATTTAGATATCTAGATGTATTTCTTTTCTGCCCCCCAGCAGGCAGCAGTGACAAGTTGTGTCTGAGCAGAGGGCTGTCGTTTGTCCTCAGCTGAAGAGGGTGCAAATCACCACCACAGTCAGCTGCTTACTGTACATACAGCAAACTACCAAAGCTTTGGTGCTGCTGTTAAGGATTTCCCACGAGTCCCCTGCAGCAGGGGAGGAAAGAGCTGGTCATAAAGCAATTTGTGTTTGGTTTTTTGAAGGCCAGGTCCTTTCCTCCTGCAGCTCTAACAGTTACTACCAAGCACACCACACTGGCTGCCTGGCTCAGTCAATGATACACTGGTGGTGCAGTCCTAGGGGAGAGCTCTTGTAACAGATTCCTGTAAAGGGTATTTTTTATGAGCCCTGAAGCAGCAGGGGCTCAGGAGGAGAATCCACAGCAAGGAGGACTGTCCACATGTGGTGTGCAGTAAGGGGCTGCAGTGGTGTGAAGAAAAGGCGTGAGGCTCAAGATGCTGCTTCATGGGCAGTGAAATAACAGATCCCCTGTGTGTGCTCCCACAGGGGCTGCTCACAGGATCTGTCAGCACCTGGGTTTTGTCTGATACAAACCTGGTTTTGTTTCCTTTGCTTCATCCAGCTTCTCCTGGCACGGTGTTAACATCAGGCAGGTGCCCACTGGCCCCACAGCAGTCAGTTGCTGGAGGGAGCTGCTGGCGATGGCTGTGAATAATGCTGCCTTTTCCTTGCTGCCATTCTGGATTGCTTCTCCCTTTGCCCTGGGGGTTCTCATCTCTGCTGTCAACTCTTTAATTGCAGATCTCCAACTATACTAATTCTTCCCCTTTTCCAGGTAAAGCAGCTTCATGGAGCATCAGTGCCCTGCAAGATGTCACTCTGCTGTCGAGGGACCTGCTGAAGCCGTAACTGTGAAAGGGGAGGCTTTCATCTCTGCAGTGTTACAACCAAACCAGGCCTCACCTCTTCGAGATGCTGTTTGTACAGCAGGCTATGGATCTCCTGACCAAAATGCCACCATTCAGTTCCCTGGTTTCCAAACTGCTATCTTGGAATGACCAGAGTTCCTCTTTGCAAACTCAGCTCTCCCTTCCTTCAGCGTCACTAAAGCACGACAAGGTGCAGCCCTGTGTACTGACTTAAGAGTTCATGACAGTCTAAGCTGTGCAGAAGGAAGGAAAAGGAAGATGGAGCTAAGCTGCCCCATGGACTTCTTTTCCTAGTTCAGTACTTCAGCCACTGTTAAACTTTGGTCATTGTCAAACAGGTCATGTGTTTAAGAGAACAAAAACAATCAAGATGTGTGGGGTTTGGGGCCTTAGAGGTGACTTAGGGCTTTAGGCAGTAAAAATGTAAGCCATGGTTTGTTGGGGGAGAGTGTGAGGGGTTAACTCATGTGGAAAATTGTACTGACTTGCTACTGATTATTTTTACTTCCTTTTTTGTTGTTGTTAAACAATTGCACTAAGCTTTCATGATGACTTTGTCCCAAGGAGCTCTGAGCAGACCGACTTCAATAAACGAAAGCCCAGGGAAATAGGATGAATCAGGCATGCCCCAAACTACCACAATCTTGGATTAAAGAAGATCTATTTTTGTAATTTTATGCCCAGGGAGTGAAAGCAGTGTTTTGTACTGGCCTGTGCTGACTGCACCTTGGCTACAATTAATCTGCATTATTAGAAGTTACCCTATGGAATGAATAGATTGCAGGAAGAACTCCTCTTATTTTTCATGGAAGCTTCATGTAAGTGATCTTAATCTGTATCAAACTGGAAGGGTTTTTTTCCCCCTACCACCTGCTTGACAAATCTCATTTAACTCAAGGATGCTTTTTTTTAACCATCACTCCCAGCTGTGCTTTGTGCTGCAGAGGTCAGAGCTGTGGGATGACACAAGGAGAATTAAATTGCTGCAGCTGGGTGGATTTGGTTTAGGAGACCACAAGCATGCAGACTTTCCAGGCCATGGGTGGAAAGGGCAAACCTAAGAGGGTTGGTTTCTTTACTTTGTGGTTTGCCTTTAAAGTAACCACAGATGCAGTTCAGACTTCACTGCACCCCTTAACAGCTTTCATTTGGGGGTTTTTAACTGGCTGCCACCTTGCTTTTCTTGGGGAAGGCAGGCTTGCCAATTGTTTTAGGATTATCCCACTGGTTGCTTAACCCTCTACTAGCCTCCTGCAGTTACAACCCCTTAAGGAGGCTGCAGAGCTGCTGGCACAGCATCAGCACTGCAGCCAGCTGCCAGCTTTGGGGAAGTGGGGTTATTTTTGAAGGCCTGCTGGGATTTGAGGCTTGCTGAGAATACTGAACTGCTTTGTCATGATACCACTGTCTTCACCAGTTCTGCACAGCTCCCTTGGGCCCTGCAGTCAGGAAAAGGAGGTGAAGGGTAATTCTTTCTTTTTCCATCCCAGCAGCCTTGTGCTGTCATCAGAGAAGCTCCCATAACACATCTGCTTTCCCTAGCCATGACTCAGCAGAGGCTTTGCAAACAACCCACTCAGCCTGGATGGAAAAATCCCACAGCAGGCTTGCATTAATATTAGTCATCAAGGCAATATAAAAGTGCTATGTTATTCTCATTCATGGAATGACTGAGTCATTCCATATTACTGTTACTAAGCAATAGTGAAGGTGTCAGCTGTGAGGTGAGGATGGAGCCAAGCAGGTTGTGTTCTGGTAGGTAGGAATGGTGGGGACCAGGAGGTTGAACAACGATGTGGGTCGAGGTGAGATCCAGGGCTGTTTCCCTGTCTGAGTAAAACAGGTTTCAGACTTAAGCTGGATGCTTCTGAGGGACACACTGTGTCTCTTCAGGACTAAAGAGCTTTGAAGACAGGAATTAAACTTCTTAGGCAGACCAAGTCCTTTTGAAGTCACAGAAGTAAGGATGCTGAGGGGAGAGAGAGGTTAAAGGCTTCCATCTGCAGAAGGAGGCGATGGAGCGAGGTGGCTGCCCCGTCAGTGGGCACCATGGCAACATCTCCATGGCCACTCTTTGCCAAACTCATTAAGCTGAGCATCAGGCATGCTGGGTGAGTGGTGGAGAGGGAATGAAACCTCTGCACAGAAGAACAAGCTCTACAGGAGAGAGATGAGAAGGTGCATGCAGGACACTTCTCAAGGGCGAGTCAGTTCTTGATGCGAGGGCTTCAGGTCACTTGCTGGGTTTGGCTGGCTGGCTGCTCCCTAAAAAGTCCTACTGTTTCTGCAGCATGGCCAAATCTCAGGGGTGGCCAGGGACCAGGTGTTTAAGATGCTGAAGACAGAGGTGCTCAACTACCACTGGGATGCTCTTGCTCCTTGGGGAGGCCCCAGACCGCGTGCCCGGAGCTGAGAAGTGCTTAGAGGGCAGCAGCAGCTGCCTGGTGGAAATGAAAGGCCAACCTCAGCAGTTGCTCATGGCCATGAAAATAATCTGAAAGCTTTGGGTGATACTCAAAATTGCTGTTGCAAATGTGAGGCAATGTTTACCTCTCCAAGAGTTGCTGTATGTGATTTAAAGTCTCTGGTGAAATATTCTATAGCTCTATTTAGTTAAGATTTTAAGAGCACTTGATGTGACTCATCTGATAGTATATATATAGGAATATTTTTTTAATGGTAGGAATGAGTTTAAAACATAGTTTTCAACCTGTGAACCATTTGGGTCAGGTAGTTCTAGGAGTTCCTGGGAGAAGAAACAGCTATTAACCACTACATGAGTGTTTCTGCCTTCATGTTCTGTGTATCTCACACTGCAGATTTAATCTGATTGTGACTGTAAAGTGTCTTAGGATCTGCTGCTATTGTCTTTCTGTTGCATAGTCAAACTTGCTTTGTTCAGGAGCATTTTTAAAGGCCTGGATTTTTGTTGTTGTTGTTGCAGGAAATGAAAAGAGAAACATCATGGCAGATGTCTGCCTGTAGCTCACTCACTGCTTAAAAAACAGAAAAGAAGGAACAGGAAAATCTAGTGACTAGCAGCAGAGTCAGAGCAAGCAGAGTGGAGGCTTTCCTCTTTGTGCACACTCTGCTGTGGGGGGAAAACGCTGCACAGAAGTGCAGCTGCTGTGTTCCAGCCACAGCCCTGGCGCTGGGGGTTCCATTTGGGAAGCCAGGAGTTGGTGTGCCAGGCTGGCCTGCAGACTTCAGGCAGAAGTGCACAGTCAGCTTCCTATTTGGGGTTGGTTTTCTTGGGGTTGTGTTCTTTTTTGGCTGTTTCCCCCACTGAAAGATGAGGAGATAGCTGCAGATGCATGTTCAGCACACCAGCTTGTGTTTGTTGAGCACTCTAACTTGTGCTATCCTAAAGCTTCTCTTCAGCCCAGGCTAGAAGTCTGCAAACACTAATGAAGCTTGAGCACACAAGCACTAATGCATTCAAGTGTTTTGTTCATACCCATCCCCTCTAATTCACTCCACAGGGTAGAATCTCTGCAGGGTGATAGGCTGAGGGTGTTTTTTACTGTCCTTCTGTCAGCTGAGTTGCTGCTGCTGCAGTTTGTGTGAGGAGTTCCCAGGCCTGTGTGTTCTGTTTTGTGCACTTGCTGGAACTTTGTTTTTAAAGAGATTTGAGAGTTTGTCATTGTGACCAAAGCTTCTTTTGAAGAAAACATTGGTGAGACAAGTTTGAATGGAAACTGCCATCATTAAACATGTTCTTGAAAGCCCCCCTTGTGTTGTGTGCTGTGTGCAAGGAGAGACTGGGACCAGGGCTGTGGCACCTTGAAGCTTAGTGGTTGAGAGAGACGCTTGGGTGATCCCCCAGACAGCTCCTGTCCCAGACTCCATGTCCAGTTGGTTGAACAAAGCCATGTCCCTTCCCTGGAGCAGCCAGGCCACGTTACAGCCATTCAGCAGCCTTCCTTCTGCTTACCTGGAAGCCTTGCTTGCTTGACCAAGGTATGGGTCTACTGAAATAATTTTGCCTTGTGGCTTTCAGGGCAGGGTGAGATGCTGAAGTGCTCAAGATAAGGATGAGGGCACTCTGAGGCTTGCTTCTTTGCTCTGATGCATGTTTTCAGCAGAAAACTCTTTTCCTTTTGCACTATTTTTACCTGCAGTGAAGACACTTCTAGACCCTGGAGCAGCTTCAGGACAGACTGATCCAGTGCTTCCTGAATGAATCTGCTTTGCCTCTCTCCTTCCCTACATGCCACAGGATTGCTCCTGCCTTGCTATCTTCATCTGAGAGTAATTCAGTGCTGCAGCCAAAAGGCAGCTGCTGTCCAGCCAGTGCCTTTTAGATGATGTCCTACCAGTAAATTAAAGCTCAATCTAGTTCCAAGTACTTCAGAAAGTGCTAACAGGCCTCAGCCACGAGGCAGCTGTTGTGTAGCAACTGGTTTGTGTAGGAGGTGCACGCCCCATGAAGGTGAGCTGTGGCTAAATAGGTCAGGCTCCTCTTAGCACAGGCTGCAGAAGTGTAATGGGAAGGCAGCAGCTGCAATCTCTAAGGGTACTTGCCTTCCTGATGAGGTCTCAAGTGGAAGATGAGCAAATGGCCAAAAATCTGGTGTAAATTACTGGTTAAGGGAGAGCTGAAGAACTAGAGCTGGATGGAGATGATTGCAGCTGGGGCTCTGGGTAGGAAGAGCAAAGCTCAGTTTAGCCCTGCCTGAATTTTGACCTGGGGGAAGCCCAAAGCTTCAGCTATGTTCTTCCACAACAAAGATTTTTCCCAGTCAAGTTTCCCCTCAAAAAGGGAGGGGCTGTCTTTCCTGTATCTTAATGTCAGTGATCTTGGGATGCCTTGATGCTGATAACTGCAAAATTGTCAGTGCTGCTTGGCAAGTGCTATCAGAGACATTATCTTAACACTGGGATGATTTGAATTATGCCTGACAAATGAGCTCTATTAAGAGCATGAAACAGGAATAGCTCTAATTGCTTAAGACCAAGCTGCCTGTGACTAGGCTGCACAAAAACAGCACTGGAGAGAGCTCAGCTCCCTATCAGCTGGCAATTATGGATTTCTAAGAAACCAGAGGCTGTTCTAGCTCTGGTTTCTAGCAGGTACCTGCTCCGTGCTCAGCCAGCCCTGCTCTTGGTTGGCCTGTCCCTGCCTTGCCTGTTGGCTCATGGCATGTGCCTACAGTCCAAACCAGCATGGAGATCTCATGAAGAGCAGCTCTTCAAGAAAGCAGAAGGGATGGCCTTTGCCTTTCAACCCAAGCAGCAAAAGGTCTTAAAATCCAGATGGAGTGAGGCTTGTGAGGGACAGAACTAGTGTCTAGGCTTTCTGCTCCCTTCCTGCTGGGTCTTCATCTTGTTCACTCACTTCCCTCCGTGCTGGCAATCAGCAGCAAGGGCAAGCCAGGCTCTCCCCAGCTCCAGAGGGAGAGGCTGGTTAGGCTGCAGGTCGACAGGGCAGGGAAAAGCAGGTCCTGAGGGGCTTGACCAGCTGCTTCACAGCCTCAAGCAGCATGCTTGATCTCCCTTTTGGAAGGGGTGCCAGCCTTCAAAGGCTGCCAGCCCTGGCTTGAGAGTACACTCCTAGGTGTTGCCTGGCACTGCCCGCTCCAGCCCTCCCCACGACGGGGGAAACCCAATGATCTCTGTGTGGAGCAGGGACTAGGATTCCTTGGCCAGCATTCCAGCTTTGTAGTGTGCAGATGGGGCACTGTTGGTCTGGAAGAGGAAGAGGGAGAAAGGTAAGATGATTTACTGCACCATTTCAGTCATCTCCATTTATTCTGAGGCGTTTCTGTGGAGGCTAACACATCTCATCTACTTAAAGCTCTTCCTGACTCCCCTCAGCTTCTTGCCCTGGCTCTTGCTGGATGATCAGTTCAAGGGACTTGCTGCTGTTCTGGCCTAGCAACACTTTAGCAGCAAGATACCTGCTCAGGATCTTTACCAAAAAACCAAGTGAGTGAGTCTGACCACCTTCTCTGACCTGCATTAGGTAGCACAGAGCATCCCTGGGGACCCTTCACCAAGCCTAAAAGCCACTCAAGTAACTGTGGGCAGCACTCCTGCTTACACAGGCAGGAGAGCAGCTCGCTCCAGGCTGTACAGTAACAGAAGCCAACCTCTGCCCTGGACTTGCTGGCCCTGCTCACAGGAAATCCTCAGCTGGTATTTTAATGCCAGGGAAAAAAATTCTGTTAAGGGGGCACAAGGGGTCCTGTGTTGATGTGAGTGTGTTTCTCAGCACTGATGGCAGCCCAGAACAATCACTGTGCTTCTGCTGAGCAAAACAAAGAAGTGCTTTGAATCGTCATCAGTTCCTTGAAGCATCTCTTCTAAAGCAGTTGCCTCTGCTCCCCGGTTTTTCACATGGGTTTCCAGGCTGCCTCTGCCCTGATACAAACATGTTTAGCTGAAGAGAAGCTCTTCTTTACAGACACTTTTCTCTCCTCCTGCCCTCAATTCATAAAGGCTTAAGCTTAGGTCAAGAACATTTGACATGTCCCCACTTCATTTCTGCCTGCCTGTCAGCAGAGTTATCTCAGCAATGCCTTTTGGACAGTGTCTGAAATTACCCAGCTCTCTCCAGCTCCTTGTGTGAGGACTCCTGTGGTACAGATCCTAGAGGCATCAAGATTTTTCTCAGGTAAACACAACCCCCAGTCTATTCAGGCAATTTCTTCTGCTTCCTTTCTTTGATCTGATAAAATCTTCCTTTTTGGGTCAGACAAGTTCATCTTGTTGATGGTACAGCAACGCTCTCAAAGCTCAGAACTGAATACAGCAGCCCTTGCCCTTCTTCCCTTGCCACCCAGCTCTGATATTTCTACCACCAACTTCCCAGCTACCTTTCTCCCATTCCCAGCCACTGTGGGCTATCCCAAATTTCAGATGGCTTGGACTTCTGTGGATTAAACTATGGCAAAGGAGAAATGAGGCTGTTTCTCCTGGAGTAACAAGGCAAGGTTTTGCTGCAACAACCTGGTGAGAAGGACAAGACTTGCTAGAAAAGCAAATCTCATCCAGAGATCCTCAGGACCCCCTGATCCCCAAGGCTGACTCAAGGACACAAAGCCACCAGCTAATAGAACCACCTGCCCAGCATGCACAGCAGCAAAGGATGTCCACAGACCCATAGCATCACTGTGGTTGGAAGGGACCTTTCAGATCATCAAGTTGACCTAACACTGCCAAGTCACCATCCCCCCAGCACAGGTCCACCATTTGATGCTCCAGCTCCAGCTCTAGCCCCATCCCTAAACCTACCCTTAGGCCTGGGTGTGGAGTTTGCAGGTGTGGGATGCAGAGGCTGTGCAACACCATAAATCAGAACCCTCAGAGGTGACATCCACCATGGTCTGTGCACAGCAAAGAGTGGTGCCCCTGGTCAGCCAGGGCATGCTCACTCATCCTACGTGCCCATGGATCACCCTGGGGTGGTACTGCTTGGTATGAAGCAAGATTCCAGGCTTGGTAGTTAGATAATGGTTGTAATTGATGATCCTAAAGGTTCTCAAACATTGGGATGGCCTGCCCAGGGCAGTGCTGGACTCACCATCCACGGAGGTGTTTAAGCAGCCTGTGGACCTGGCTCTTAGGGACATGGTTTAGTGTTGACCTTTCAGTGCTGGGTCGAAGATTGGACTGGATGAGCTTCGTGGTCTCTTCCAACCAGTTGTTTTCTGTGATTTCTGCCTTTTCTAACGGGAATCATTCTATGGCACTTTGATGTGGCAGTGCAAGGTTCTAGTCTGAGCTCCTGAGATGATTCTATGACACTTTGATGTGGCAGTGCAAGGCTCTAGTCTGAGCTCCTGAGTCAGGACTCTTCAAGCAGCAGTAGCACTCCTGAAGCTTGCTGAGCTTCAAGAAAACCACAGCAGCACTCAGGATCCTTCCAGACAGGGCGAGTTGGGTGTGTGGTGGTTTGGTTTTCCTCTTTCCTGAAGAGCTGCTCTTTAATGAGCTGTTCAAATGAACATCTCACTCTGGCCCTCTGTGGATCTGCAATCTTTCTGAAAGCACATATTTGTAGCACATTGTTTGCTCCTGTTCAAGGAAACAAATGATTTGCTTTTAACATAAGCACTATCAGAAGTAAATTATTCAGCATTTGCTGCTTGGAAGTTAAAAAAGGGAATCTGAATTTCTTTCTTCCTCTTTTTATGTGTTCTTTCTTAGAATAGATCCACAAGCTGCAGGGCATGCTTTTATGCTCCTGTAGCCAAGATTTTGTAGAATTGACTAATAATCTATTTTGCATATTTATAAACACTTTATTATTTATTAATGGAGCATTTCAGGAGTAAATTTATAATCCTGCCATGTGATCTCAGCCTTTCAGAGACAAAAAACATAAATACTGCTTGCTCATGTCAAAGAGCTGGAAATGAAAGCTGGCATGACAAAGAGGGGAGGGCGAGCAGCTCATTAGCCTGAGAGCAAACGGGCAAGGGCCTTGTGTGAGGAGGAACGCACACACGTGAGATGGCTCAGAGAACCCACAGCAGCTGGCAAACACAGAGCTCAGGAGGTGTCAGTTCTCTGCTCTGCTTGCTATAAACCCAGGAGAACACAGTGCAGCCCTGCAGCCCTGCTCCCAGATCAGCCCTGCTCTCACTCGCCCGAGTTGCCATCACTGCACTCAGCCACTTTGTAGTCCTAGCGTGGTTTGGGCTGGAAGGGACCTTACAGATCATCTGGTTCCACCACACCTGCCATGGGCAGGGACACCTTCCCCTAGGCCAGGTTGCTCAAGGCCCTGTCCAGTTTGGCCTTGAACACCTCAAGACCCACGACCTCCTGTTGCAGTCTCTCACCACCCTCACTGTAAAGAGTTTCATCCAGTCTGAATTTCCTCATACACAGTCTGAAGCTACCCAAGAATAAAAAGGTATTAAAAAAAGGAACAAAACCAAACCACCACCACCCCCAAACAACAACAGACAACAAACCAACCCCCAGAAGGGCGTTTTAAGCTTCAGGAGTTTTGCAGAGGGTGCTGATGCCCAGACAATAGATTCAGCCCCAAAGACCAGATAGAGGTGTCCCATCAGCTCCCCACAGGTCACAGAGCACTCACTCCTTTCCAATGTCAAAGCTGGATGTTTCAGGCACCCCCTCTCCATCTCCAAGCACTGCCAAAGCGTGCAGAGATGGGTGCCAGCAGCAAACACACACACACATATCGACAGTTTCTGATACCACCATTGTTTCACTTCAAGATAAAACCAAAACACCTTCTAGGCACTCAGAATAAGCCCTCTGAGCTCCCTTTTCTACCTTACCTGCAGCTGGGAAACCGCTGGAGATTTGTCCTGCTAAGCTCTCCAGGTCTTCAGGAGCTCTTTGAGGCACCGTGTAACACTTGCAGTGATTACACCACTTGTGCTCTATGTAACTTTCTGGTCTTGACCAGCATCCCATCAAGTGACTCACTTAAGATGCTCCTCCCACCCCCACCCTATCTCTCAAACACAGGTGGAGGAGGAAGCCCAATAAAGAAGGCACAAAGCTACAGCTCCAAAACAGTTGGCAGCTTGCATAAAGCCACAGTTGTGGGCTGAAGGTTTCAGAGCCGTGCAGACTCCCCAGGTCACAGCCCCTTAAGTGCAAGGGTGCTGAGGCTTACCCCAGTGCTGGCACCACAGCTGTGCTTCCCCCAGGGCACTGGTGGAACATGCCATTTTTGGAACAGAAGGAAAAGCCCTCCAACAGCTTCTCTGGCACCATTTGCACTTCCCAGCCCTAGAAAATGCTTTCTCCTGGCTGCTTGCTGCCATAAAATGAGCGACAGCTGCAACCCCTGTGCCAGGGCAGTGTTGTTCAGCCCTTTAACTGTGTGGCTGAGCTTGGCATCGCTACCTGCTGGTGAGGCTGAGCTTGCAGCTTGTGCCAACCTGAGCCACAGGAAATGCCTCACGGAGATCCAGCTCTTAACCAGGGCTCCACAGGTCAGGCAGGATGTAACCATCCTGCACAGGGGGCTGCAAAACACAAAGCTTCAAAACAACTTCAGCGCAAGAGCCTGGCGGCGGCATTTGGCTCTTTTCGATCCGGAGCTGGCAAGCAGGGAGTGTGTAGAGAGCTTTCTCTTGCTAAGGGAGAGGTGATTAATGAGTCTGGCTCATAAAAGCTTGGACAGAGAACTGAGGAGACCTGCCGGGCTCATCAGCAGCAGCACAGGCAGCTGGGTGCAAGCTGGGTCGGCTCCCACCACGGAGAGCTGCTGTGCCACTTGCCCTACGCTGGAGGCATCAAGAGGCTGCTGCTGTTCTGGGGCAAAAGCCTCTGGAAGGTGAGGTTTGCTGCACTCATTTTACTTCATTTTTTTTCTGAAAGGGACTTGGAGCCTTTGGAGTTTCCTTTGATTTGAATTTCAGAGGAAGCAGAGCTGTGCCTTGCCTCCTGATGGGGAGCAGGTAGGGGAGGGTAGCAGCGGAGGGGAGAGGGTGGATTGAGCCACGGGCTGGCAGCGTGGCCAAGTGCAGCAGCACGTCCTTGATGCTGCTTAATTGTTGCCTGCAACTCAAATAATGTGGAAGGCATTAGCAATAATAGCAGCCTCATTATGCTCATTTTCTGATGTGCTGCCTGAGAAGCTGAAACCCAAGGAAGGATATTGGGAACCCAGCATTTTAGGCTTTCTTTGGCATTGTGTTTTCCTGCAGAACCTGAAAATGCTTCTGTGCAGCCTGCTAAGGCCTAATGCAAACCTGTGCAAACAGAGGCAACCTGCAGGCACAGCACAAAGAGCGAGGTTTTAGCAGGAGGGGTGTTAGGCAGGGGCTGTGCCGATGCACTGCTGGGCTTTTGCACCTTGTGCCTTTGAACCTCCCCCCAAATACATGAGCTGCTAGGTCAGAGACTAAAAGCTCCTGTTAGGAGCTGCCTTTACTTAGCACAGAATCAGCTCTTATAAGGGGAAGCTGAAGGAACTGGCATTGCTTAGCATGGAGAAGTGGAGGCTGAGGAGACCTCATTGCTACAACTACCCAGAAGGAGGTTTGTGATGAGGGGAGGTTCAGGCTCTTCTCCCAGGTAACTAGCAATAAGATGAGAGGAAATGGCCTCAAGCTGTGCCAGGGCAGGTCTCCACTGGATATTAGGGAAAATATCCTTGCTGAAGGAGCAGTCAGGCATTGGAACAGACTGCTCGGAGAGGTGGTGGAGTCACTGTTGCTGGAGGTGTTCAAGAGATGTGTGGAAGTGGCACTTTAAGACATAGTTTAATGGTCATGGTGGTGTTGGGTTGAGTGTTCACACACAGAGGATCACACAGGATATTAGGGGTTGGGAGGGACCTCAGGAGAGCCTTGAGTGCAACCCCCCTGCCAGAGCAGGACCACAGAATCTATTGCAGGTCACACAGGCATGCATCCAGCATCTCCGGAGAAGGAGACTTTGGACTTGATGATCTTTAAGGTCTTTCCCAACAGAAACAATTTGATGGTTCTGTGATTCTCTGAAAAACATGTCCTGTTGGCTTAGAAGCCCTGTTGGGAGGGGTGTGAGAAGGTTCAAGATGCAGGGCTTGAAGAGCTGGGGGAACAATCTGTTCCTGCCTCTTAGGCTACTGAGTAGGTCAGCACAGCCCCTGCTGCAGCACATTAACACGGTCAATACATTAACTATCTCACCCAATGGCTGCATCTCTCTCCTCACCACGTCCCCCTGGCTGGCTCTCATCAGTGGGGTGTTTGGAAATGCAGTGTGGCACCTCTGAGCACCTCGGGGGTTTCACAGCTTGGTGTCATTCAGCCTGCATTAGGCGTCGGTGAAGTGAGGACTGCCCACGAGTGAGAGGAGGAGGAGGAGAAGGAGGAGGAAGGGCTCCTGCCAAACCACAACCAGCTCAGCTGTGGTGCTGCTGGGACAGTGGAGCAGGTAGGGTTTGTCTGCTGCTAGCTGCCAGCTGCCAAGCCCCTGTTTTGTCCTCAGTACGTGGAGGCATTGTGTTGCTTTCTTGACTTCACCTCCCTGGCAATAAAGAGCCAGAAGGAAAGATCCTGGTCCCACTGCCACCAGCACAGACACAGAGCTGTCCCACAGCTTGCACAAATATTGATGCCTCACCTATGCAAGCCAGACTGATTTTCTTTTCACCTCCATGCCCAGAAGGGAGGCATGCTAAAGCGATGCTCTGAGGGCTCTGAGGATGGTGGAGAGGTGTTTGCATGAGAGATAATCACATGAGGTGCTTAAGTCTGTCACAGTTCAACCTCTTTTTCTTCCCAAGGAGGTCTGCAGCCTGCAGCATCATCAGAGGGCATTTACCATCACTGCTGTGATGAGTTTTCCTGACACTTGCTGGGCAGCAGAGACTCACTGAGAGGGAAGAGCTGGATGCAGCAGCAGCCTGGAGCTATAAGAGGTGAGAAAATCCTCTTGCACATAAGACAAGAGGCTAAGCTGAGATTTCATGGTTTGTTGAGACACAGTCTTTGCAATGACCTACATTCATGTATGATATGTGGGACCCAAGCATCAAGAAGACAGGATGAAAGTGCTGGGTAAGAGCAGTAGGGGTGTGTGGTTCCCAGGAAGGCTCTGGGAGGCTGCACTGGTCTGAGCCAGACGCTCACTGCTGTACTAAATATGCTGGTCTTAAATCAAAGTGAGGCACCTGACCTATTTCCCATCAGCTGATAACAAGATGAGGTCAGTGACAAATGCAGCTCTCCCTGGGCAGCCTCAGAAAGCTGCCCAGCCTTCTGGATGGGGAGAAAAGAAGCATCAATGCTGATCTGTCCAAGGCACCTGAGTCTTGAAATGGTGTAGGAAAGACTTGTGGCTGCTTGCGTTCCCCTAGCCCAAGCCATGCTGTGCCCCTGATGCCAGGCTATCCTGGGTGTCCTTCTTGTCCTTCCAGATGTTTCTCTGTCACTCAAAGGCCACCGAGCACAGCTGGGTGACCATCACAGGTGCTGTCAGCTACGACACACCTTCCACAGGGTATGTGAACAAGAGGAATGACATTTCCTCCCATGCTTTGCCCCAGAAGTGTACAAGGATGCTGCTTGATTTTGCCCCTTTGTCTCCTTCCCTCCCTCCCTCTCCCCTCAGCTCATTGTGTCTTGTCTTTCATGGTTAGCTTGTTGGAGTTGCTAAGAATAGTCTAGCATCAGTTTTGATGTCCTCCCAAATCTGGGGAAGGTAACAGGCATGTGAGGGCTTTCGGTTTCCCCTGTGCACAAGATCCAGTCAGCATTACTCATATGTTCTCAAGACTGAAGGTATTCTAGGGCTTGAGGTGACATGATGGATGGAGTGAAGACAAGGTCTGAAAGGATCAGTGAAATTGGGGCTTTCAGAGAAGATGGATGAAGAAGAATTCCCTTATTCACAAGCAAAGAGAGCACCTGCCAGGCTTTTTTTTTCCCTCCCCACATGAAGGAAGGAGTAACTTGGTGTGGAAAATGTGCCTCCAGTAAAGTCTCTGGCAAGAGTGCCACCGAGAGCAGCCGAGCCAGGACATCGTTGCTGCAGCTGCCATCTGCCCATGCTTCTGCCAGGGGCTGCCATGCAGTGGGTGCAGCTCCCTTTGCTCCTGCCAGCCCCACTCAGGGTACTAGGAAGACAACAGGAGTGATAAAATTCCTTTCCTTATCCATCCTCCTCCTGCAAGTCAAAAATATATGGTCCTGTGTTGTTAGGTGCCTTTACACAGAGACCTGGGTTTGCTTTTGGCTTGAGCAGGGCATCGCTGCAGCCACGTGTGCAGGACACGGCTGGTCTAGGCAGCATCTGCTTTGGCATGGTCCTAACCTCCCTTCTGGGACACCCAGGCAAAGCAGGGCACTCGTGTGTGTGTTCTCCGTTCAACTCAAAGCTGGAAAGCACCAACACTGGCAGAAGAGGCTCATTTGGAGCTGTGAATGTAGGTCATGCTGAAGATCAGCGACCTGTTACTTCCCAGGTTTGAAACCAAGGGTCA
Organism: Dryobates pubescens; assembly: GCF_014839835.1. NCBI lineage: Eukaryota > Metazoa > Chordata > Aves > Piciformes > Picidae > Dryobates > Dryobates pubescens. Next base: position 3,543,573 of record NC_071628.1, read on the forward strand.
CTGAGCCTTGTGGCTGTCCTGCTGCTGTCCCCACCGTGGGGGAAACCAGCCTTGAAGGTCCAGAATAAGAGGAGTGATGCCCTGCTATGGGGAAAACTGAAATGCACCAGACTGGTTTGGCAATCCAGTTTGGAAGCTAATGTTGTGCTCCTACTGAGTGGCTGTTGGGTGAGGAGCCAAGGATGCCTTGGTGCCAGTGGGAGGTGTACTTCTCATCCCTTCAGCAACAGATAATCAAGGCTCACTCCTCTGGAGAAAGGCAAATGGCTTACCCTGGGGTAGGCAGGCCATTTTTTAGCAGAGCAAAGAAGTGAACCAGGAGCTCCCTCTCTAAGGAGCATTAAACCTTGAGTCCTGCTCCCCTCTCTGAATCACAGCTACCTATTGCCTCCAGGCCCATGTTCTGCTCTGCTGCTGCTCCTGCCCCTCCTCAAGGTCTCGAGCACCCAAAGCATTGGTTTGAAAGGATTTGAAAAGATCCAAAGCTAAGCTTATTTGTTTATTCACTTGTGCTTTATTTAGAGCTGTCTCCTAATTAGATTGAGTGTCTCAGCAGACATTTGTTTGCACACCCTGCCACTTGCAAGGGTTTCTAGTTAGGTTTTTGAAAGTGAAAACTGAGCACAGGCTCAGCTTCAGGAGCTGGAGCTGCAAACAGCCCCCACTGTGAAGCAATCAGAGGCTCAGAGGAGCTCAGAGAGCTTCTGCAGAGCTGTGCTCAGGTCGTCACTGTGGCACGCTCAGGTGCCACATGAGAGCCAAAGCTGCCATGCCCTGTCCAAATGCATCCTCCTGGGTGTGTGTTTGATGTCAGAGAGACAGAGCGTGCTGGATCCCAGGCTGTGTAGAGGTCAAGAGTCAGGGCACCAACGGTTGTTCTTGGCAGGCTTGGAAATTCAGCAGCCCTTTTTGAACCCCCCAGCAGCCCCTGTGCTGCTACCTCTGTGCAACCTCTGTAGTCTCCTCGGTCTTTTCAGCACTTACACTTGCCAAAGCCCCAGTGAGGGATCGAGTGCTGGGTACCCTGCTCAACCTGGCTCGCTGTCTGCTGAAGAATGATTAGCACAATAAGCTCTTCACCTCGTTTTCTCGGCGCAGAGCAGGCTGCAGAGTTCCCCTGCAAACCTGGGCCCTGTGGCTTTTGGCAAAACATTAGCTCCTGAGCTCTCTGCTTGCCTCCCTCCTGACACCGTTAATGATAATCATCATCTCCCCCCACAGCTGCTAATCCTCTTTGCAGAACCGCTCTGCCGAGCGCCGGTCTGAGGCTCCTCTGCCCTGCATATTCTGCAGTCATTTATATCCATTCAGCATGTCCATGGAAACGACCTCCTGGGGCTTTTTGCACTGCTGGGAATGACCACAGAAGGTGGAAGCCAGCAGAGGTGGGCACAAGCTGTTCAGGGGTGGCTTGGCCAGTCGCTGCAGACCGTTTGGCTCAGAGCTGGGGCGTAGCTGCTGCCCTTCAGGGCGGGCATGGCACAGCTGTGTCCCCACTGCAAAGGGCTGTCTCGTGGCAGAAGGCACTTGGCAGAGCAAGGATCTCCCCTGAACCCTGTCTGAAAGATCCAGACATGCTAGCTAACTTTTCTTCCTAGCATGGGCAAAGCCAAGCCTGGTAGCTGTGTTAAAAACACACCCAAGCAAACAGGCTGCAGGGGATGAGCCTGACCCCCTGCCTGGGATAACAAATTGTTTTCCACATCTATCTTCTCTTGGTGTGCAAGTGTTAAGGCTCAGCTCCTTTCATGTTCCTCTTTAAAATCATCTCTGAAGTGATGGGTCCCCTCAGACTCATACTAAAGCAATGATTGCAGGATCTCTGGGGCAGCCTCTGTGATGGGCACAGATTAATCAAGCAGCAGTTATGGTGCAAATTCAACCTCATAAGAGAATGACAAGACCTTGGAATGTTCCCTTCCATAACAGTGACCTGAGTTGTTATTTAATGTTCTCCAGCAATCTATCTCCAAGAGCTTTAATAAGGTGGGCTACTGTTTCTCTCCTCCTATAGAAAACGAAGAGCTGAAGCAGAGATGCCAAATTACCTCCTGAAGTTCACACATTTTAAAGCCTGCCTAGTAGAGCAAGGGGAAAAAAATATCCCTTTGAAATATGTTTCTGGTGAAATGTTCAGTTCTGTGTGCTTGAAACCTTCCATGTGAACAGCATGAATTTCCTCCTCCTCCTCCTTCTTGTGGAGTCTTTCAAGCCCCATCTGGTTGTGTTCCTGTGTGACCTGTGCTAGATTCTGCGGTCCTGCTCTGGCAGGGGGGGTTGGACTTGATGATCTGGAGGTCCCTTCCAACCCCTAACATCCTGTGACCTTTACAGATGAACCTGCCTCGAGGTGACCCAACCTGCACATTTCAGGTGTGTTTGACTCACCAAGAAGTGTCTTGTGGACCCCCCAGTGAAGGGTTGTGGTTAGCAGAGGAGCACCAGGGTACGTTCTATCCCAACTGTGATGCCAGTGGGGGCGTTTCAGCCACATGGGTGAATGTTGGCCAGGCTGAAAGCTTTCCAGACCCCTGTGTGAGTGCCTTTGTGTGACTTTCTGCTCTGTGAAAAATCCTTGAATGGTTTGGGTTGGAAGGGACCTTAAAGATCATCTTGTCCTAATCCCCCGCCATGGGCAGGGACACCTTGCACTAGCCCAAGTTGCTCAAGGCTTCATCCAACCTGGCCTTGAACACCTCCAGGGAGGAAGCATCCACAGCTTCTCTGAGCAACCTGCTCCTGTGTCTTCCCATCCTCACTGTAAAGAATTTATTCCTAATCTCTCCTCTCTCAGCCTGAAACCATTACCTCTGGTCTTATCTCTCCATTCCCTGAGAGACTCCCTCCCCATCTTTCCTGTAGTCCCCCTTTAAGTACTGGTAGGCTGCTATTAGGTCTCCATGAAGCTTTCTCTTCTCCAGGCTGAACAACATCAACTCTCCCAGCCTGTCCTCAGACCCAGACCCCTGATCACCTTTGTGGCCCTTCTCTGAGCCTGATCTATGTCTTTGCTATGCTGGGGCCTCAGAGCTGGACACAGTCCTCTGCTTGTGGCTTTTGTCCTCATTCCCTAAGAAAGCAAATGCTGAGACACTGCAGTGGGAAGGGTCTCTCCTGCCTGGTGGGGGGATGGAATTAAAGTGCAGAAGGTGGGGGCACACTGATTTTTTTCTGCTCACAGGTCCCTTCCCTCTTGTAACAAGTCTATGCTCTTTAAAACAAAACAAAGCAAAGAGCCAGCAGTGTGCCCAGCTGGCCAAGAAGGCCAATGACATCCTGGACTGCATCAGGAACGGTGTGGCCAGCAGGAGCAGGGAGATCATTCTGCCTGTGCTCAGCACTGGTCAGGCCACACCTTGAGTCCTGTGTCCAGTTCTGGGCCCCTCAGTTTAGGAAAGATGTTGAGATGCTGGAAGGTGTCCAGAGAAGGGCAACAAAGCTGGGGAGGGGTCTGGAGCACAGCCCTGTGAGGAGAGGCTGAGGGAGCTGGGGTTGCTTAGCCTGGAGAAGAGGAGGCTCAGAGGAGATCTTCTTGCTGTCTACAACTACCTGAAGGGAGGTTGTAGCCAGGTGGGGCTTGGTCTCTTCTCCCAGGCAAGCAGCACCAGAACAAGAGGACACAGTCTCAAGCTGTGCCAGGGGAGGTTTAGGCTGGATGTTAGGAAGAAGTTCTTCACTGACAGAGAGGTTGCCCATGGGAATGTGCTGCCCAGGGAGGTGGTGGAGTCCCCATCCCTGGAGGTGTTTAGGAAGAGCCTGGCTGAGGCACTTGGTGCCATGGTTGAGTTGATTAGATGGTGTTGGGTGATCTCAAAGGTCTTTCCCAGCCTGGTTTATTCTGTTCTGTTCTATTCTGTTCTAAAGTTTTAAACTGTCCACATGGTCACCTTTATGGCAACTATTGAGGTGTCCAAAAGGACACAGCTTTCCCTTGTGGTCTCTAGAAGGCTGCTAGTCAGAGCCCTTTGGTACAGCCTTTGCCCATTTCTCCCTCTTGATTTATTACAGCCCCCCAGACAAGCTCACTGCAAGGCTTTGGGGCTTCAGTGAAATGCTTTGCAGTCTGTTTACCAACATGTTGCAAACTCTTATCATAAATAATGACAGCCACAGCTGCCAAAAGAAATGGCTGATGGCCCTGTTGGTGGTGCTGTGAAATATTACCCTCCCAAGCTGGGGGGGAAACAGAGAGGGTTTTGTTGCAGTTGGGCACTGACAGCCAGTGCCCTGTAATCAGCAATGTTTCCCAGTCATTAGCTCAAATTAGAGCACCCATGATGACAACTCCAGCTCCTAATGGCCAAGGAAGGTGCAGACTGACCCTGCTTGATTTTTGTCCCCATTCCTGAAAAGGGGGACAGGCACCCAGCAGTTGTGTAATGCTGTGCTCAGCTGGGTTTGCAGCCAGGAGGTCTGGGGCCAGCAGTGAGCACGTGGCTTTGCTGAAAGCAAGAAAGCTGGGGAGGGGCTTCTGAGGGTGTCAGGGAGCGAGAGGACTGGGGGGGATGGAGCAAAGCTAGAAATGGGGAGATTCAGAGTGGATGTTCATGAGGAAGAAGCTCTTCCCCATGAGGGGGGTGAGAGCCTGGCACAGGTTGCCCAGGGAGGTGGTGGAAGCCTCATCCCTGGAGGTGTTTGCAGCCAGGCTGGAGGTGGCTGTGAGCAACCTGCTGCAGTGTGAGGTGTCCCTGCCCATGGCAGAGGGCTTGGAACTGGCTGATCCTTGAGGTCCCTTCCAACCCTGACAGTTCTGTGGTTCTATAAATCTCAGCCAGCAGCAGCAGGCTCCTGTGACCTGGGGAGGTTGTGACCTCCATGTGTTTTGCAGACCCTGATGTCCCCAGTGCCCTTTCTTGAGGTTTCATTTCAGATGCAACTTTCCTTGATCTCTTCCATTCAAAACAGAGCTAGGGAGACATCTTTTCTGTAAGCAAATAGACCCTAAGTTGGACAAATGCACTGGTGGGATGTGAGCAGGCAAGATTGGACATGTGTGCAGCAAGCAAAGGAGCCCAGAAATGGCAAGGCTGGAGGTGGCAGGAGTTTCTGTTTGGATCTTGCTTAAAAATGCTGATGGGGAATTGTGGTTCTCAAGGGCTCTGCTCCTAGCAGTACAGCAGCAAGACTAAGATCTTAAAATCTCCTGAACCTTTGGTTTCTCTTCCTGTCATTGAATAGAACAGAATAGAATTAACCAGGTTGGGAAAGACCTTTGAGATCATCCAGTCCAACCTATCACCCAGCACCATCTAATCAACTCAACCATGGCACCAAGTGCCTCATCCAGGCTCTTCCTAAACACCTCCAGTGATGGTGACTCCACCACCTCCCTGGGCAGCACATTCCAATGGCCAATCTCTCTGTCTGGGAAGAACTTCTTCCTAACATCCAGCCTAAACCTCCCCTGGCACAGCTTGAGACTGTGTCCTCTTGTTCTGGTGCTGCTTGCCTGGGGGAAGAGACCAACCTCCTCTTCTCCAGGATTACCCCAAGGAGATTTTCCTACCTGATTTCTAATGGTGAAGGTCCTGACCCAGGAACTGCAACCATGGAGGAGATGAAAGTGAGTTATGGCTGAGAGTGTGGTGTGAGTTCCAGGTGCAAGCTGAGCTTTGCAGGAATGCTGCATGGTGGTTTTGAAGTCACAGCTCTTGAACTTGAAATGATTTGAGGTGCCCAGCTCTCATCAATACAACAAAAGCTGCAGGTTTCTAGCCCCCATGGTTACAAGGACAAAGGCCCTGAGAACCAGCGAGACATCACCAAATTAACAATAGATGGCATCCAGAAAGATCCCCACAGGCATTACAAACACAGGAAAGCAAAATGAAGTGATCTGGGAGGAACTGAACTCTTGTGCTTCCTTTCCAGGAGAGAAAAGCATCCTGAAATGCCAGGAGTCTTTTGTGGATGTTTACCTCGTCCTCCCATCTCAGCCCAGCTCAGCCTTGGGCTGCCGTGACCCAGCCAGCGTGGAGGTGAGTGTCCCCAAGTCTGCTGCACACTCAGGTCTGGCAGAGGCTGGGCTGTGCCTGTCACATGCCTCTGTCCAGCAGCTGCTACCCAGAAAGGATCTTTTGATATGATAAAAGGAGCAGGCTAGAGGCCCAGGGGCCAGAGGATCCGGGGGCTTGTCCCTGCCCCTGCCACTAACTTGCTGCCTGATCTTCAGTGGGGCGCTGAGACCCAGCCTGTGATGCCCAAAACACCGTGTGTCAGCACTTGGCTCCATGGTTTGTGGAGACACAGGGCACTGCCTTCACTGAGCACCAAGCTGTGTTTCACAGTGCCTGCCTGTGGCTCTGGGGATGGTGGTAGCCCCCTCCATGCCTCTTTTTGCCTTATCTGTGGAGTGAGGCTAACAGCATCGGCTCATCATCACAAATCGCATTGAGGCCCTTGTCTGAGGCAGGGGTGGAGGTTTCTGCAAGATCCTCAGGCATTCAGCAGTGTGAGTCCCAGTGCAAATCAGTTTGAAATTAGTCTTAGATGGGTTTTGAAATTATTTTCTCCCTGTTATGTCCCCACTGGAGCAGGAGGGCTCATTTCTTGCACACAGCTACAGCTCTCACTCCAGAGCAGGAGCATTTGCTCGCAACGGGTTTCCCCAGCTCCCACCCAGCTGCTAAACAACTCTTTTTTCCCCAAGTCCTGGAGACCTGGGGCTGGACCCACATCTCATGGCTTCTCACGCCCTCATGGGAGCAACTTCTGGGCACTGCCAAGCGGCTTGTGGACGCTGCTGACTTCCCAGCCAGGAGCATCCCAAATCGCTGCTGCTCTCTGATTTCTCTCCCTTCATGGACCTGGATGAGCTCTTCGGGTGGCTTTTAAATGCCACCTCCTCTGGGACTTGTTAAAGTGCTTCATCAGTGCCCATCTTCCTCTGCAGGGATGACCTTTAACTCATCTCTGCTGTTGCTACCTGACTCGGATCACCTCCGAAGAAAGGTTGCCATGGCGATTTCATATTCAGCTCAGCCAAAAAAATCCAGCTGCTGTATCTTGTTAAATGCTCTCTTCCAAGGACCCTGGGCATGGAAAGCCAAGGCCAGGGGTTGTCTGCATTCGCTGCAGCCAGGAGTTTGGGCACTGGGAGTTTCTCTGCCAGCCAGCATGGCTGTTCCTTACCCTGTTGCCAAGCCCCAGGGGTGGTTTTGTCCTCCATGTTAGGGTAGAAGCTGGGGGGGTTAAAGCCATGAGCATGGCTGTGGGAACACTCCTCTGCAAAATGCCAGTCTGCCTTTTCAAGGGGATATTTCACCACTCTAATCTAAACTGTGCTGTCAAATGTCAGGAGAGGATGCTTAATGAGGATCAGTTGGAAGCCCTAATTGGATGGATATTCAATGGGCTACCTTTTTTTTTTCCCCAGCTGTTGTTTTATCCTGGGGACTCTGTTTTCACAGGCAGCCTTGTTAAATCTTAGAAGCTAACCTCTGTTTAAACTACCACCTCGAGGAACCCAGGTCCTCAGGGGCTGCTTGGAGCCAGGGCTGTTGTGGGCTTTCCTTGCATTCACCTGGAAGTAGAGAGAAAACTCATCCAGGAGGCTTCTGCAGGAGCTGCAAGGACCATTTGGGGGCTTAGGCAGTCCTTTTCTTGCCAGAAGGTAAGTGTGCAAAGGCTGAGGCACCAAGGTTGTGGGATGATGGAGAAAGAGCCAGGGAGTGCTGGGGTGGTTGGCCCAGGGTTCCCCTCTCTGCTGAGAGATGTGACCAGGCACAAGGAAGGTGCCCAGCTCACTGCATTTATCTCCAGACATACTGGGCACCCCCCAGCAGTAGGCAGCAAACCCCTCACCCCTTCCAAGGCCATGAACCACCCCAAACTCATCTAACCCTTTTAAACTCGGCAGAGATGATGCCTGCACACCCTGCAGCCATCTCTTCGGGCCTCATTAGCTCCCTTCCGCCACCCGCCAGCATTTCCCTGCTGTGGCCTCTGTCGGAGGCAACAAGTGCCACACGAAATGATTGTAGTGCCTCTGCCACCAAGCTCCAAATGCATCACACTGTGTCATCTCAGAGATCCCAGCTGAAACCCCTCTGAGCCATCCAAACATCGGCTCAGCCCGAATCCCAACACCCTCGCCATCTGACCTCCTGGCGCGCGGTCCTGCTCCTCAGCCTCTGGCAGGCAGTGTGCTTCTGGAAGCCAGCTGCATCCAAGGGGAAGCAGGCAGGCAGCAGATCCTCGTGATGGCACTGCACTTTATTGTCTTGTGCAGCACGTGCTTCCTAACAGGAAAACCTTCCCCAGAGGGCTTATTTCTCTGTGGGAACTCGCTGTCCCGAACGCTTTTATACCAAGAGTTGTCCTTTGATTTCCTTTCCCTCCCCTCCAAAACTATTTAGAGCAGATGATTTTAACAGCATTCTGCTTTCCTGTAGTCAGGATTTGATTGTGTTCCTAATTGAAACCTTGGGAAGAGCATAGAAGGCACATCACAGATGCAAGTGATTCCATGCCCGCTCCCAGAGGACCAGGCACCCCTAACAGCAGCTCCCCTCTGCCCCCTTTGCCCTGCGGCACACTCAGGCATCCTCCTTTTGAACAGGTCCTTTGGCTGGGAGCTGGCTCCCTTTCCAGCACACATGTAACACCTTCCCTCCATCCTTAATTGCCTTTCATTTAACACATGCAATTACCAAAAAGGCTCCTTCCAAAAATAAACCAGGGGATGTTCAGAGCTGCCTGGCTTCTCGGATGGTTTTCAGCCAAGAAATCTGTGCCCTCCTGGTCTCTCCTGGAAAGCCCAGGAGCAGGCTGGCTCATTTGTAAGCTTGCCTCCTCCATAAAACCCCAACAACAACCACAACACAAACCCAACCTGCTGTGAAGCCTGTGCTGGAGGCAGGTGAGACACACAGGTTACAAATCACACCAATCATGCCTCCCGCCCAGTCATTTCTAGGCATTTGTTATGGTGTCTTAAGTCAGCAACCTCAACAACTCCCCTGGTCTCCAGCCAGGAATAAAAGCGCTGAAGGAAATCAGGCCACAGTAATTTCCCCAAACCACAGAGCTAACATGCATGGTAATTAATTCTTTTAGTGAAGAGAGGGTTTGGTGTGGGGTTTTTTTCCTCTGCTCTGAGCTCTCCCAAGGGCTGCCGCTGTAGCTCATCTCCTTGGCGGTCATCCCGTGCCTTTAATCATGTGTCCCCCACACCATCCTGCAGGAGAAGCCAGTAGAATGTATTTATTTAGTTAGTTATTCATTCATTTTCAGCGTGGTGCCTTAAACACTGAGCTGCCAAAGTCCAGCCTTTGAAACAGAGATGTGACCCACCCGGAGCAGTGGATGAAACTGTGGTGCCACAGGACTCGGTGGAAGCTGCCTGCCTCTTGACTTCAGCAAGGTCAGGATGTGTCCCATCACGTGCTGGTTTCTTAATGTGAGGAACAACATTGCCTGTAAAGCCTTGGAGTCTTTTGGGGCTCATTATTTGCTTTCAAGAAAGGAAAACACTCAAGTTCAGGGCTTGTGATTAATATAGAGCTTGTGGGAGCAGTCTAGTTGAGGGTGCCCCTGTTTACTGCAGAAGGGGTTGGACTAGAGATGGTCTTGGGAGGTCCCTTCCAACCCAGACCATACTAGGACTCCAGGAGTCCATGTGTCTAGGACTCCAGGAGTCCATGTGTCTAGGAGGGAGTCTAGGATTCCATGTATCCAGGAGTCCATGTTTCTAGGGTTCTAGGATTCCACATTTCTCTGAGTCCAGGATTCCAGGATGCCATGTTCCTAGGAGTCTAGGAGTGAGCCTAGGAGCCCAGGATTCCAGGATGCCATGTTTCTAGGAGTCTAGGAGTGAGCCTAGGAGCCCAGGATTCCAGGATGCCATGTTTCTAGGAGTCTAGTTCAGTTTTCCTAGAGCTGTCTTCCTTGTGGAATAAGGAATTCCTTTCTCCATCTTCCTTGAATTTGTCACTGAAGGGTTCCTGAATTATGCTTGCAAGCCTCTGAATCTGATCACAGATGGAGCATAAATGTCATGTTATTGAAGCTGAAGGACACAGCTTACTTTCTGGGCAATAATACATTGCAGGCAGCTGATAGAGAATAGCTGGGAAGAGTTCTGTTTTGTTTCCCTTTCACCATGTTTCCTTCAAAGCTTCCACCCATAACACAACATCCACCCACCCCCATAACTAATTCATTATTTTCCAGCAAGTAAAATCAAACAGGAGACAAATGACTGTTGTTTAGTGCCATTAGTTTCAATGGCTTTACACAATATTTGAGTCATTGGCTCTCTTCTTGCTTTGGAGGAATCCCAAATCTGGATGAATCTATGCGCATTATAAACCATCCGTGGGGCCAGGCCAGGCCTGCCTAACAGATGGAGGTCCATATGCTTTGGCTCTGCACCCATATGGAACACTAATATGCAGTCCAGGAATAGAGCATGCCTCTTCTCCTCTCTCTCTCTCTCTCTTTTTTCCTTTTCTTTTTTCCTGAGCAATCTCAACTCCAAAGTCATTTTCAGACACAAGCTGAGTAAAGTGAGCTCATCTGGAACCTGTGCAGCAAGACGCTACGAGGCTGATGGTCCAAGCATAATATTTGCCTTGCTCTGTGGTTCCTGCTGAAGCCTAAATTGCAACATTTTCTAGAAAGCAGCGTGTCAGGCTTTCCAGAGTGCTAGTTAAGGAAAGCCATTACAGCCCTGTAATGTGCTTTAACCTTTGCTGCCTGGGTTGTGCAAGAACACGGAGTGCTCCCACGGCCCTCGCCGGAGGAATTTCTCCAGGCAACCAAACTGGCCAAGAGCTGAGGATATTTCACAACGCCTGGGAGGTTCTGTTTGCTGGAGGCACAGGATTAGTATCAGATGGCCTGCCACCATCTCAGCAGTGAGGGATTTAACTTTTATTGCTGGCCACACTCCGACAGCACAGGCAGGTTTGGTCTAGCCAGCAGCGTTGAGGGGGGGAACGACCTCCCCGGCTGCTTTTCAGCATTCAAGGACAGTGCTTGTTCTGCTGCTTAATCCTTACTCAAACTCTGTTTTTCTCATCAATACAACAGATACAGAATGCTTCAGTCCTGTTTTGAGCCTGAGAGCAATAAATTCAGTGCCTGCACCATGCTATCTCAAAGGAGGCTGGCATGGTCTTTAAGGTGGCATCTCCCCAGCCGTCCCTGTGCTGTGGTGGAGGCCCTCCTCCTACCTCATCCCATTTTCGGGGGGTTGGAGATAGCTGCTGGTAGCTGGGTGCTGAGAATCCCTGTGCTAACCAAGAGGGAGATACTTCCACCCATGCTGCTACTTCATGTTTATTCTCAGCTCATGCACAAGGTCGTGAGAGCATCGTGGTGGGAAGGGTTGGTGAGGGCTGCTTGTGATTCTTGTAGAAGCAGAAGTAGATTTGCTTGGAGATGATGATAGCATCCACAGGGAGGAGATGACCCAAGATGGAGCTTGGCCATGTGACAGTACTGGAGTTGCAGGGAAGACTTGCCAGCTCGTGGGTGCTCAGTTGTCTTCACAGGGCAGAATAAGATTAAGTAGAGCTCAAAAGAAGGAAAGCTAGAAAGCATTTGGATGTGGTCAAAAAGGGGACCCAAAGTGAAATTCAGCTCTCTGATGCCAAGGGCACAGAATAATGTTTAGGGATGTTAATAAACCATTCATAAATGTGAGAAAGCTGCTAAGGACAGCAACCAAAACACTGAAAGAGCTGAAAAATGTGTGGGTTTACAAAGCATTACACTGGAGAGCAAGGTTTTACTTCCTGGCATTGAGGGGCACTTCGGAGCAGGCCATTTCCCTGCTGTCCTCTGCGGCTTTCTCAGAGCTTTAAGCTTTAATTTCCATAGTTTCAAGCCAGTGTAGCATGAAATTGCATCCTTCCCATTTCTGAAAGGCGTGGTGGTCAGAACCCAACATCTTTATACCCAGAGCTGGAGAGGCTACAACATTTCTTTTGGGGAAGGGGGACACTGTCGTGCACAAAATGAAAACTGACTTCGTCTTGGAGTCAGCTGAAACCACTGCTGCCATTGGAGTCCCCAGTGCTCAGTGTTATTCCCAGGCACAAAACAACAAGGTAAACATGCAAACAATATTCATCACACCTTCAAAACAAAATGTTGTGTCTGTCTGCTTTGCAAGACTGGTGTCTCAAAAGGGAAACAAACAAACAAAAGAGAGAGAGAGATGATTCAGTTGATTCCTAGCACTAAAGCGAAACCCCAAACCCTCAGGCACCTTGAAAAAGAACACTGAAAAAAAAAGGTAATTTGATTCACAAAGACTGCTTGCACTTTGTTCACTAATTACCTGGGTTGTGACTGAAGGAGAGGATTGGTTATTGACCCTGCACCAAACCCTGGCTGGCGAAGCATTCAGGGGAAGGGGGTTGGCCCTCCTGCAGCCCTCTCCAGCAGCTGGGAGGGAAGCAGCGCCTCTGCCAGCCCTGCCCAGGCTGGGGACTGCGGGAGGCAGCTGAGATCATGCACCGAGATTCAGAGGAGCTACTGCAGCTCCCCCAGGTCAGCTGCAAAGAAGGCAGTGCAGGCATGAATTATAGAGGGCTTGGCAGCACAGAGCCTGCAGACTCTGAGGCTTGACCAGAGGAGCTGTGTTCTGTGCCAATGCAAGATCTGAGCAATACCTCCCCCAGGAGAGCTGCAGCCACATCACTATATGTGTATGTGGTGACAGGACACAGGGCAATGGCTTGGCACTAGAGAGGGTAGATTTAGATTAGACAACAGGAAGAAGTTCTTTACTATCAGGGTGGTAAGACACTAGACTGGCTTGCCCAGAGATGTTGTGAACACCTCATCCCTGGAAGTGTTTAAGACCAGGCTGGATGAGGCTTGGAGCAACCTGGTCTAGTGGGAGGTGTCCCTGCCCATGGCAGGGAAATTTGAACTAGATGATCTTTAAGGTCCCTTCCAACTGAAGCCTTTCTGAGATACAGACTTCTATAGGATGAGCAAAAGTGCTGTGCTGTTGCAGTCCTCCCGTGCATGGCTCTGCAGCTCACACTCAGAGCAACACGCATGGCGAGAGCTGAATTCAGCTTCTTGTCTGAAGGATCCTCTGTTCAGCCTGGTCAGGTCACTAATGACAGGTTTTGCTCACCATGAACCAAAAATCACTGGAGTCAGCAAGGGATGAGGGACCCAGGAGGGAGCACGTGCTTGCTGTGATGCCTAATGCATTGGAGGGTGCAGTGAGGTTTGGTGGCTGGGCTGGCAGTTAGCCTGGAGACACAAAGAACCATGTGGCAGATCAGAAGGCTGGGATGTAACCAAGTGAACCACAGTTAAAAAGAAAAGCAATGCAGGCAGCTGTGCTTCTGGCCACAGTGTGGCTGAGCAGGCAAAACGAGACCCTTGTCCCCAAGCTGTTGTAAGGGGACAATGCACCAGAGGCACATGGTGAGGAGAAGGATGCTGGGTTTGCCCAGTGACACCCTTTAAACTATTGCCCCCAAAACCCCACCCTGGGAAACAGCTCCAGACTCTGTGCTTAGCTGGGTGGAGATGAAAGCTTACCTCTATTTTACAAATTTGGGTCTCTTGCTACCATCTGAAGACCTTTTTGGCACAAATGTGCCTAATGCATGGGAGGGAGCCACCAGCAATGCCAGTTTGGGTTGGTCTCACTGTGGGAGAGAGCAGCAGGATGGAACAAAGAGCAAAGGGAGATGCTGCTGTCATTTAGGGCAGTTAAGTATATTAACAGTGCAACACATGCACCTGCATCCCTGCCTGAATAGCAGCAGTACTCTTTTGTTTCACTCTTGATGACAGCAGAGCCTTAATTGGGCATGAAAAAATTCATCAAGCAGCAGCCTGGTGCGGCCGCTGGGTCCCCATAGCATCTGGCAGCTGCTGTGCTGCAGCCCCCTGGCTGCTCAATGGCTGCTGGCTGCCCAGCATAGCCCAAATATCATCCACCCCCAAGGAAGAACCAGTGGGCCCTGTGGGGAGCAGAAGGTGAACCTGAAACTCTGCTTCCACTGTTGATGGGCTTCAAGGCTTGCTCAGATGCAGGGGCTGGGCGAAGCCAGATCCTAGCTCTTTGCTGGAAATGGAGAGGACAGTCTGCTCCCAACCCGCTCAGAGAAGCAGACCAGAGGGCTTGTCCCAGCCCACTAAAGCAAGAGGAAATTTCTAGATGCTTCTGTGCATATAAACTCAGGAGGGATCAACCTGCTTGGCAGCAAGGTGAAAGGGGAGCTCGGCCCCTGATTTCAATAGCCACAGGGTCTTGCTCTTTGTTTAATGTACTTTTACCACAGGGCTGAGCAGGACCCGTTCTGGGAATGGAAACATCACCAGCAATTTCATCCCCCTGAATAATTTGTCTGTAACTTGCCTGTGCTTTGATGCAGAAGCTGCTTCAAGGGCACCAGAAATCCCTTCTCCTACTTGCTTTTCACCCCCAACAGCACATCCCTGTTGTGCCGCTGTTAGGTCCAGCTCAATAATCTCTGTAGGCACAGTGAGGACATCCTGGTGGCTTTGAACATCCCCCTGCCAGAGCACTGACATCCATCCAGATGGGTGAATAAGCCCAGCCTTCTCCTCTCCTTCACTGGCCAAGGTTCCAGGGTGTCCCCATTCAATGGCATGGTGTTTATGGTCCTGCTCTGCTTCTCACCCTCCTAGTCCATGGAAACAAATGCAAAATGCAAAGAATAATAAATTAAAACAACCACCCTTGCACATTTACTTAATTTCTTGGATTTTTATTTAAAAAGAAGGTTTGCTAACAGCAGTCAGGGCCGTGGTGCAGGCCCCTCAATACAGCAGTTGGCTTTAGCAGCCCCTGTGGCTTCAGCCCTGCTCTGTCCCTCCGCCAGGCCAGGCCAAACCCAGGAATGACCCAGCTTCAACAGCTGCTCAGCCTGAACCACAGGAAGCTCCTTGGGATTGCAGACTACTTCCATCCTGCAGTTTCACCCTCTGTCTCCTCCAGTCTCAGCTTAAGCTGAGCTTCACAGCCAGGTTTACCTTTATTGTGCAACTAAACTCAAGGTGAAAGAGAATAACTGGGGGAAAAAGTAAGGAAAAAAAGCTAGGTTTGAAAAAAAGAAAAGCATAAAAGAAATCATTTTCTGGAGCTGGAAAGAAACATCCCCTCGGTGGCAGATTAGCCCACATTTATCCACTAGAATGTTGCTTATACCTTAATCTTAGGCATCTTCATCTGACACTAATTAGCAGGCTGGAGACTCCTATGGGTACAGTAGCTTCTGCGTCTCAGAACTTGAAAGTGAGCTCTTCCTTTTACTGCGTGAAGCACTCAGCTTTTAAAGACACAATGTCAAGTGCTTCAGCCCCAAACTGCGCATCTTTTAACTCAAAAAGCCACAGCAGCAGGAGGAGGAGGCACAAAGGTGATGATACCCAGCCAGGAAGGCACTGCAGTGCGTGTCCAAGGCTGGCCTGCTCGTTCCCCCACAAATGAAACCCAAACTGCACTCACTGAGCCCCAGACTCACCTGAATTCTAGCACTGAGGGACGATTTGGAGACCAACAAGGAAGGCCACGAGAGCAGAAAGTTAGACAGGCTAAGCAGATCAGTCCAGTTGCTTTCCTCAAAACCCCCAAGTTTTAGAGAAAAGCAAAGGGGGTTGTAAAAAGTTCTTTGCATTTTGGGTTCTCCCTGGGGGAAAAAAGAAAAAAAAAAGAAAAAAAAAAGAAAAACAAAGAAAAGAAAGAAAAAAGGAAAAAAAGAAAAGGGAAAAATGGAGTAAAGAAGATAAAGACAAAAAGAGGAAGATGAGAAGAGAAGAGAGAAGAGCAAAGAGAAGAATAGAGGAGAGAGAGGAGAAGAGAGAGAGGAGTGGAGAGAGGGGCGAGGAGGGAGAGGAGAGGGGGGAGAGGAGAAGGGGGAGAAAATAAAAGAAGAGAGAAGAGAAGAGAAGAGAAAGAAGAGAAAAGAGAAGAGAGAAGAGAAAAGAGAAAGAAGAGAAGAGAAGAGAGAAGAGCAAAGAAGAACAGAGGAGAGAGAGGAGCGGAGAGAGGGGAGAGGAGAGGGAGGAGAGGGGGGAGAGGAGAGGGGGGAGAAAAGAGAGAAGAGAAGAGAAGAGAAGAGAAGAGAAGAGAAGAGAAGAGAAGAGAAGAGAAGAGAAGAGAAGAGAAGAGAAGAGAAGAGAAGAGAAGAGAAGAGAAGAGAAGAGAAGAGAAGAGAAGAGAAGAGAAGAGAAGAGAAGAGAAGAGAAGAGAAGAGAAGAGAAGAGAAGAGAAGAGAAGAGAAGAGAAGAGAAGAGAAGAGAGAAGAGAAGAGAAGAGAAGAGAAGAGAAGAGAAGAGAAGAGAAGAGAAGAAGGAAAAACGAATAAAGACCAAAAGGGAAAAAGAAAAAGGAGAAAAAGGGAAAAAAAGAAAAAAAGGAAAATAAGGGGAAAAAATGAAAAGAAAAAAATTTAAAAAGAGGGGAGAAAGGGGGGAGAGAGAATTTCTTTGATGTTGATCACCAGGCAAGCCTCCCATCAAGATCCATGTGACATCCTATTTAACTGTTCAGAGTAAGCGCTCATCGGAGCTTGAAAGGAGGACAGAGCAGGAGTTCAGGACCTCAGGACTGTGTGCTGGCTCTTTGCTGGGGAAGTGAAAATAAATTATTTAGACTTGACAAAGTCCCTTGAAGTCCTGTGCTCTTTCTGCTTGGCTGGGTCTCGGGCCTATCACCAATATTTCAGCAGTTATCTTTGGAGGGGCAGAGGAGTCAGGCTGCTTAGCAGGTAGCATTTGGGAATTAAGGGCTAAATGTACTTATGGTTTTCAGGAGCCCTGACAGATGTTGAGTGCCTTCGACTGTGGCACAGTAAGACACTTAATCCTAATGGTGCCACTTTGCAGCAGCAATCCTCTTTCCTGCCACGTTCCAGCATCTTTGCTTCTTTCTGCATTGCTCCTTGGGAAAGGAAGAGAAAAACAGATGCTCAGCATCCTCCTCCCTGCCCGCCTGGCTCAACACCGGTGTGCCTGTCCTCTGGAGGCCCTCACATCCCCTCTCCCAGCACACGGCACCGGGATCAGCTTAGCACAGCTCCCCTCCACCACATCCTGGAGGTCAAGCTGCAGCCCAGAAGACTCCTCTGAAGGCTGGGCTCAGCCTGGCAGTCCGTGTTTTGGACGGCTCTGTGGGCTGGTTCCTGCTGGGCAGGAGACAGGTCCCGCTCGGCGCCACGGGCAGTCCCTCGGCCCCGAGAGCCACCAACAAACCTTCCCTGCCCACCCCGCTCCCTGCCCCTTCCCCTCCCCGCCACGAGCACAGGGCCAAGAACGTGCCTCGCTGCAGCATCCTTGGCCAAACTAACTACCAACCTTGGACCAGTCACGACACACGGCTTAACGTTTACCCATCACCTAACATACCCTCAAAAACCAAGGCCACCTTCACACCCTTCCCACGTAGGTCGAAAGCCTTTCCGAGCCCAGCAAGCCCACACCTGGGGGTCTTGCCCGGGCCAGTCACATCGGGATGCTCCTGCATCGCCTCCTGCCCCTTCCTTGGCGAACACCAAACAGTTATAATACTCAGGTCAATATATATAGGTACCACGTGTATATATTTGTGTCGCTGCTCTGCGCGTTAAGAAAGACAGCCAACCCCACCAGGCACCACTCGTCCGTTCCACCCCCTCCCCTTCCTCCCATAGCTGTGCAGGAACGTGGCCAGGGACCAGCCTACGTGGCCCCATCGCACTCCCCCACTGTCAGCTTCAAGGCTCCCTGCTGGTGCAGCGTCTTTAAGGCTTTGAACTCCAAGGGCATGGTGTGTGGGCTGGCCTGCGAGGTGTAGCCGTACTTCAGGCTGTCGTAGTAGTGGTACTTGACTGGGTTCTGGTTCTGGTCCAGGGGAAAGGGCCAGAAGCCATACAGATAGATCTGGTTGCAGAATCGAGTGGCCAAGGTGTACATGAGGAGGCCGGTGGTGGGTCGCTTGATGTGCACCTTGTTGGTTAGCCAGTACCTGCAAAGGGAGAGCAGAGGAAAGGGTTATTGCCCTCCACACTTGTGTCTTGCACGTTCTCCCTCTCCAGCCTGGTGTTACTGCCCTCCACACTTGTGTCTTGCACGTTCTCCCTCTCCAGCCTGGTGTTACTGCCCTCCACACTTGTGTCTTGCACGTTCTCCCTCTCCAGCCTGGTGTTACTGCCCTCCACACTTGTGTCTTGCACATTCTCCCTCTCCAGCCTGGTGTTACTACCCTCCACACTTGTGTCTTGCCCATTCTCCCTCTCCAGCCTGGTCTTACTGCCCTCCACACTTGTGTCTTGCCCATTCTCCCTCTCCAGCCTGGTCTTACTGCCCTCCACACTTGTGTCTTGCCCATTCTCCCTCTCCAGCCTCTGACTGAGATATGTTGGTAATTCAAAATGAGAGGTTTCTGACTAGCAGAAGAGTTCTCCATGCCAAGAAAAAGCCTCTCTACAGGTTGCTTCATGAATAAGCATCCCCCTGCTCTCTGTCTGGCAGTTGCTATGGCACTGAAGCATCTCATGCCTCGGCAATCCTTTATGAAAACCAAATTGCTTGCAATGGTGGCCTCCAGTACTTCAGCCTACAATTACCTTCCAATCAGCCTAGGAGATCAATACCACAGATCCAACCATCCATGTGTCAAGTAGAGTCCAACGACCCCTTGAACAAGGCACTCTCACACAACACAAGCTGATGAGTTTCATTGAGGACTGAAGATTTTTACTGTGACAATAACCACACCAGGGCTGTACAAATGTTTGCCTTAGAAGAAAGGGTCCCCAGGCTGGGAGAGGTATAACACACTGTGTCCTCATCACACCCAGTGAGTGCTGCTGTGACCTGCACCACATACATCACCATGCTCTGCAGTGTCATCAGATACACAGCCATGGAATGGTTTTGGTTGGGAAAGACCTCTGAGATCATAGAATCATAGAAAGGCTCAGGTTGGAAGTGACCTCAGAGGTCCTCTACTCCAACCTCCCCTCCATGGGCAGGAATGCTTCAGCTAGACTCAGCTGCTCGAGGCCTCATCCAGCCTGGCCTTGAACACACCCAGGGAGGAGGCAGCCACAGCCTCCCTGGGCAGTCTATTCCAGAGTCTCACCACCCTCATACTGAAGAACTTCTTCCTCAGATCCACTCTAACCCTACTCTCCCTCAGCTTCAAACCATTCCCCCTTGTCCTGCTCTGCAGCCTTCCTTCAGCATCGCTTCAGCTACTGGAAGGCAGCTCTGAGGTGCCCCTGGAGTCTTCTCATCTCCAGGTTGAACACCCCCAGCTCCCTCAGCCTATGCTCATAGCAGAGATTCTCCAGCCCTTGTATCATCTTTGTGGCCTCCTCTGGACTCACTCCAACAGCTCTGTGTCCTTCTTATGCTGGGGACACCAGAACTGGAGGCAGTCTTTGAGGTGGGGTCTCAGCAGAGCAGAGGCAAGGAGTCCTCTTGCCCTGCTGGCCACACTCCATCGACCAGGTCCAGCCATCAACCTGACAGCCCCATGCATGCTGCAATACATCTGTGTGAGGTGGAGGCCAGCTGCTGAAAAGTCTGTTTGTTTTTATGAGGAATGGCAAAAAGAGCAGGGCAAGGAGCTCCCCTGTAGTGATGCATGAGCAGAAGCAGGATCAGCAGCTGTATTTTGGGTTGACAACAAAAGTTACTGTAGTATCAACATCCTCTAAGAAGATGTTGCCAGCACCCAGTGTTCATTGCACAGGCACCTTACCTCAGCAGAGAAAACACGGGCAGAGGAGCAAAACCAGAAAGCAAAAGATTTGGAGGAGGGAGAAGATGTGCCCCCAGCGGTGCACTCCCTCCTTCCCCAGCACGTCTGATGCTGGTGGTGCCCCACAGCAGGCAGGGATGATGTGGGCAGCACATCCTGCTGTGCCACAGCTCCTCTAAGCCCTAGGATTATCTTTAATTGATGTTTCCAAGGGCCTGGGCTCAGGTCAGGGACTGGCAGCACTTCAGATAAAAGCATCAGGAAGCAGAGCAAAGCACGTGGCACTTCCGTGCCCTCAGCCGGAGGTTTGGGCTCCTCAGCTGGGTCCCAGTGTCACACATGGAGCGTCTTGCTCCTCATTCACACTTTCCACCAGGCTCCCAAGGGTCTGGCACTCAGACAGTGCAAACCCTTGGGAGATCTGAGCCTTAATCCTGCAATTAGCTTTTCACGAAAGCCATTCAAATTCAGCAGCCAGAGCTCAAAACCTACTTGCTTGTTTGCAGCCAGATAAGGGAAAAATTGACTTTCTGGTGAACACAATCCTGGAAGCACTGTGACTGCCTTGACCTGCACAGGAGGGCATGGCAGGTCCCACAGCTCAGTGCCTGTAGCTTTAGCATGGTGTTCTGGGGAGGTTCTCCTTGCCTGCCTTGGCGTCCAGCACACAAAAAAGAGCAAGAAACTGGGAGAAAACTGCTGAGAAGACTGCTGAGAGGCACCATATCAGCATTTGCTGGGCTGTCCTGGACATACAGGTTGTGCTATGGGGACACAGCAAAGCCTGCTGCAGTGCCAAGACAATCTGCTCCCACATCTGGCCATAAAGCAGCCTCCTCGATGAGGTTACAGGTAAGCACATTAGACCCCTGGCAGGCAGAGAGAAATGGGAGATGATCACAACTGTTTAACACTCTGAATTAAGGCATCCTCAAGCAGCAGGGATCCTACCTGGGAAGAATGTGAAGCCTATTAACCAGCTGGCTTTGGGCGCAGACAACTGCCTGGCTTTGTCCTGCAGCTGCTTGAGCCTTAAAGTTCCCCTTCCATCAAGCTACCAGCTGGAGCACAAAAAGATGCTGGTGACCTTATGCCTGCTCCAAATATTAACTTCCAGGTTTTGTTGAGAAGCTGTAAAAGCTCTGTGAATGTACAAAGACCTCCACAGCACAACGAAGTGACCCTTGCTCATAGGTACCACCTCTGACCACAAGTGCAGTAACAATGACAAAAATCATAGAATGGTTTGATTTGGAAGGGATCTTAAAGACCACCTTGTTCTAATCCCTCTGCCATGGGCAGGGACACCTTCTACCAGGCCAGGTTGCTCATGGCCTCATCCAGCCTGGCCTTGAGCACTTCCAAGGAGGGGGCATCCACAACTTCCCTGGGCAACCTGTTTCAGTGTCTCACTACCCTTACTGTAAAGAATTTCTGTAGAATAGAATAGAATAGACCAGACCAGACCAGACCAGACCAGGCTGGAAAAGACCTTTGAGATCATTGAGTCCAACCTATCACCCAACACCATCTAATCAACTAAACCATGGCACCAAGCACCCCATCCAGTCTCCTCCTAAACACCTCCAGTGATGGTGACTCCACCACCTCCCTGGGCAGCCCATATCCAGTCTCAATCTATACTCTTCTAGCTAAAAAAACCCATTACTCCTCATCCTATCACTACAAGCCCTTGTAGAAAGTTCCTTCCCATCACTCCTGAGGTCCCCTTCACAACCTGGGTCAAACAGAGTGGTGCCCTACAGAAGCCTGCTGTCCTCTGCAACCCAGCCAGCACAAACAACGTTCCTAAGACCAAATGTGGGCAATCAGCACCTAAAAACAGCCCTGCCAAACCCAAGCTGGTGTATCCCCCTCAGCACACACAGCTATCAAGCACTCAATAATATTGGGTATGGATCCAAGCTAGAGGAGGGTAGCTTTAGATTAGATGTTAGGAAGAAGCTCTTCCCCATGAGGGTGGTGAGACACTGGCACAGGTTGCCCATGGGGGTGGTGAAAGCCTCATCCCTGGAGGTTTTGAAGGCCAGGCTGGATGTGGCTCTGGGCAGCCTGCTGTAGTGTGAGGTGTCCCTGCCCATGGCAGGGGAGTTGGAACTGGATGATCCTCAGGGCCCCTTCCAACCCTGACAATTCTGTGAAGAAACAATGGCAATTCAGGTTCTGAAAATCAGAATGAACCCCCTGGCTCTTTTATCTGTATTTCCCTCTGTTGCAGGCATGGCCTTAGAAATATGAGAAGGAAAATAAACCTTGCTCCTGCAGCACCATAAATTCCACCTGCTGGCCGCAGCTTTGGGAGGGGGTGATGGACTCCAGGCTGTCCCAGTCCACCCACACAGATGACAATACATAATCTATACTGCTCAGATCACAGGCTATGCCACCCCTCTGGCAGTTTGTTTCCTGGAGAGTGAAGGTGGGAAATCCTCCGGTGAGGTCTGGGGAATACTTTTTAACGACCAGTTTGTGACGGGGGCGTGGGAGGTGTGCAAGACCTCCCTCTTACCTCTCCCACCACTGGCCAGCCGAGAGAGTGGCCACATTCTTGGTGCAGGAGAGAACAGCTGGGGATGGAAATAAAACCTAATTAATTCTGTAAATCCAAATGAGGTTGTCTGGGTGCACATGGGATGCTGTGTCAACAGCACACCTTTAATATGTGAGGTCCGGGATTTTAATTAGGAGGAAAGATAATCTTGAAGCAGGCAGTAATTATTTTTCAGATTGGCTACACCAATCACCATAACTATTAACTGCAACATGTTATGAAAAGAGACAGCAATTAAAGGAGAGGAGCAAAGAGCAGTCCTGAAACCCAATACCTCCTTTCTCAGAGCCATTCTCACAGCGTGGTCCTCCTTCAAAAGCTCCTGCTGTGTTGTTTCTGTAAATAAAGCCTCAGGGGTGGAAGGAGCTACAGAGACAGGCTGGTGCCTGAGTGGGATGCAGCTATGAGCAGGAGCTGTCAGGCAAAAATTGTCCGAGACAGCTCTTGTTTGGGATCATGATGGTGACAGATGGAAAATGCCAGCAGATCTTCAAGGCTGCCTTTTGTAAGGAGGCAGCCTACACACAAGCCCTAGCACCTATCTGAACTAATACCTCATGGCAGCCGGGCACAGAGGCTTCCAGAAAAGCAGCTCAGAGTGTCTCACCCCAGCTGGTGGTTCTGGCTGCTCCTCAGCAACATCAGCTTTTCCAAAAGGTTCCCCAGAAACCTGAGAAGTCTCCTAAAGGGACCTGCGGGGCGCTGCCTGACCGCCGGGGTGAGCCTCCCGCGCTGCGCTTGCACCGCAGCCACGGGGGAAGCGGCTGCTGCCTTTGGTCCTTACAGCCTGGTGGGTACCCTTCAGGAGACAAAACACTCTGGGACTGCCCCTAGGAAGCCACAGCTCCCACCCAAGCCAGAGAAGGTGGCAGCCTCCACGTCATACATCCGGAGCACACCCTCCCCACTGACAGTGCTCATCCTCCCCCAGCATCACCCGGCCCAGGGAGCAGATCCTGGCCTTGATTTGGGCTGCAATGCTGGGCAGGCAGTGTTTGAGGAGCACTAGTGAAGGCTCAGTGCTTACCCACCACCTCCTGAGATCTCTGAGCAAACCCTAAAGTAACTCCAGGCAAGGGTTAACGTGCAGGATAAAAGGAACAGAAAATCCATCGCCCTGATGAAATGAATAAAAACCTCAGGTCAATGAGGAAATCAGGTTTCAGCACTATCAGCTGCATTATTTAGTGATACAAATCAGAATGGCTGAAATAATGCAAGTTCAGACCTTTTTAAACCAGCTTCTTCCTGAAACTGTGACACAAACACAAGTTGTTGTGGAGGTGCCAGTCCTTGACTGTCAGAAGCATATTATTAGTCTGACACACACATCCAGCTCCAGCTAATACTGGTGAAAAACCAGCTACAAATAATCAGAGAGAGTGCCCCAGCAGTGTTCTTTGCTCATGTCAATGCAGGAGAGGACAGGACCTGCTGTGCTGGGCACACCATGTACCCCAGCTGCTGGGTGGATGGAGATGAAGCACTGGAGCCCATGGGGGCAAGTTCTATCCCCCACCCAGCTCTTCCCAGCCCTTTTCTGTCCACGTATCCAGTTTCCTCTGTCTCCTGCACTGAAATCATAGAATGATAGAATGGTCTGGGTTGGAAGAGATGTCCAAAGGTCACCTAGTCCAACCCCCTCTAGAGTCAGCAGGGACATCTTCAACTAGATCAGGTTGGCCAGAGCCCTGTCCAGCCTCACCGTGAATAATTCCAGGGAAGGGGCCCCAGCCACCTCCCTGGGCAACCTGGTTCTGGTGTTCCATTACCCTCATGGTAAAGAATCTGTTCCTAACAACCAATCTAAATCTGCTCTTCTCTGGTCTGAAGCCATTTCCCCTTGTCCTTTCACTGCAGGCCTTTGCAAACAGTCTCTCTCCATCCTTCTTGTAGCCCCCTTCAGGTACTGGCAGGCTGCTCTTAGGTCTCCCCAGAGCATTCTCTTCTCCAGGCTGAACAAGGCCAGCTCCCTCAGCCTATCCTCGTAACAGAGGTGCTCTAACCCCCTGCTCACTTTCATGGCCTCCTCCAAGGGCTGTGCACAGTGATGAGACCTGTGCTGGATGGGTAGGACTGGGCAGGTCCCCATTCAGATTCATGCTAACACGGACTCCAAAAGCTGGAGCTGGAGTCGGAATCGGGCAAAGCCTAAACACCAAATCAAGCTTCTGTATTCCAGACTGGGTCTGTAGAGTGTGGACTGAGCCTGGTGGACTCTTCTTTGCCTAGGAGGCCTCTCTGAATCTGGCAGGTTGCACTGGTGATGACACAGGGCAGAGCTGCGCTAAGCAAGCCTCAGACCCTGAGCAAGGCGACGAGAACTGTCACAGCTGTTTGGATGTTAAACTTAACAGGAGACCCGGCCAGGGAGCTGGGAGATATATTGATTATTTCTTATTTTCTTCTCCTTCTTTCAAGAAGCTCTTAACAAAATCTTACAGGATTAGAACTGGTTACTGCCAAGAGACCCTCCTGATGGACACCGTGAGAAATGCTGGACTAGATTAGACAAGGCAAACCGAACCGTGTCCATGAATCCTCTGTGAGGAGCGATAGCCAATCCCTCAGACACGATTATTTCCCCCCTGCTTCCTGCATTTCGTGTTGTTTCTCTCACAAAAGCTGCTTGGCAGTAGGGATTACAAGGCCTTTTGGAGACACTAACAGATGACTTGCAAGGGGCTTGCTCGCTGGCTTCCCAGCCAGGAGACGAACGCTCTGCTCGCCAGGATGAATTGCTCGGGAGACGCTTTGCAGAATTGCTCTCAAGTGAGTCACGCACCCCCGAAACACATGGCACCAGCCCTGGCCCCGTGAGCTGGCTCCCTGCCATGGCACAGCTCTCCTCCTCAGCCTTAGGTAGCAACTTGGCTTCCTTCTGAGCTCCTCCATAGAAAAAACTGATGGCTGTCTCACCTCCTGGTGTGAACGCCGTGAGTTTAAGAGTGCAAGAAGAGCCTCTGTCCTACTGCACAGATTACCCAGAACCATCAAAGCAAAAAGCTATCAGCAAACATTTAAGGCACCCTCACAGCTAGGAAGGTGATGTCTCAAATGATGCTGTTAAGGACAACAAACCCAAATGCTTTTTACTTATCTCGGCGACGCACACTCCATAAATGCCCCAAATGCACTGAAAATTATAGGGGGAAAAATAGACATAAATGCTCATTTGCCACTGGAATTCTGGTCTGGGGGAAAGCAGAGCAGGGCAATAAATACTGAGGTTCAAGGAGAAGTCAAGAATTCACAAACATACTTTGCTGGTAGTAAAGGAAGAAGAGAAAAGGCAAAGCTTTTGTAGCCAAACTAAGGCTGGCTGAGATGTTAGCCTTTGTGCAAAGTCTTATTCCTTGGGGAAAAAATATATATATGTATACACAAAGGAGTGACTTGGCTGAAAGACCTCCCCCATGTCTCTGTGATTTCCAAATCAACTTAGGATAAAGGGTATCTTTATCCAGCAAAGGAGAAGAGAGGATGTCTCTGCAACCGCAGCCCACTGAAGCCCAGCAGGATGTTCTGTGGGGCTTTGTGGATTATTGATTCTCTGCTGTATGCTGCACGTCACACAATGGATTTGCTTCCCAGATCTCAGATCTGCCAGGGAAAAGTGCAATGCCATGAACTGGCATCTTCTGCAGAGAGACCTGGGGAGACAGAGAAGGACGTTGGAGACCATGTCCCTGTAACAGCAAGGAGCTCTAAGCAAAAAATGTAGGATGGTGGCAGGGATAAGTATCACAGAAGGTGAAAAAGTAAACTCCTAGAGGTTCTGGTCAGTCTGACCTAAGGAAAGGCTCCCTCATCCCAAACTGCATCGTATCAGCTACCCTGAGCAGATGGTCAAGACAACTCCATGTGTACCTGAGACACCTCCTGTATAGACCCAAAAGCATCACAAGGATCACCTCAAGGATCATCTAGTTCCAACCCCCCTGCCATGGGCAGGGACACCTCACACTAGATCAGGCTGCTCAGAGCCCCATCCAGCTTGACCTTAAAAACCTCCAGGGATGGGGCTTCTACCACCTCCCTGGGCAACAGCACACCTCCTCTCCCTCAGCTGTGGCCAGTTCATTCAGTACTGCTGGAATCACTCTTAAATCCATCCCAGTCCAAGCCTGAGTAGGCTGCACCAGGGAAAGCTTGACATTGACTCCAGCCTTGCCACAGCACAGCCCTTTGCCTCCCAGCCTGCTTGGTCCCTTTGCAAGGCCACAATGCACTGGGAAGTGCTCCCATCAATTCTGGCTGTCTGAGGGGGCTGCAGTTTTAATTCTATTAATTGGTAATTAGTAGGCATCCTTGTTTTGCTGCTGCTAAGTGTGAGAGCAGGAGGGCAGGGCAGGTGGCAGCTCCCCTGAGGAAGATTAGCGCTGGCTTCTGCAGTGATAATTGAATGAGCGCTGCCTCCACGCAGCCGTGACTCACCTTCCTGCACTGCCCCACAGCACACTGACCAGCCCACAGGACAGCCCTGAGGTCTCAGCTGTAGCTCAGACTGGATGTTTAGAGCCTGTCATCAGCATTAGACAGTGCCCAGCCATGTGCTGGTACCATATCCATCCCAGGTGCCCACCAAGAGCGGCCACTTCACTCCCTTGCTGGTCTGACTGCTTGCATCCTTCTGAGCCCCAGCAGGTTTTCAGAAGCTCAAACCCATACTGCCTGCATGGGGCCCCATTAAAACTCACAGCAACACTAACAGGTGCCAAAGGATGATACCAGCCTATGGTGCATCACTTTGTGCACAGAAAGTGCTTGAACCACTGGGCATGTCCCCACAACCCTGCATCCCCAACAGCCAGACGTGACCTGCCAGCCACAGGTGGTGGCTCCAGCACTGCTCTGTGTGAGGTGCCTGGGGACAAGCAGAATGCCAGCCAGCCTGGCTGGACCACAGGGCTGCAGCACAGGAGGGCCAGGAAGGTGCCATGAGTTGGAAGATAAGCTCAGCAGCAGAGCTTATTGAGGCATCCTCCCCTTCTCCCATGGGGAAGTGATGCCTAGTGCTTGCCAATCCCTCTGCAAAGCTTCCTCTGGGAAGTTTTTGGCACTGGGAATGGTTGCCAGCACAGGATTAGCAGCCTGTTGATTTAAAGGGCTTATTACAGGAGCTTAATTCTATTTTGACAGATGAAAGTAAGTCAATTACAGCTAGAAATAGCTCAGAATTTGGGTTGTCTTTTTGGTTTTCTTCCTCTCCTCCCCTTCTGTGAGTTGTTGTATCATTTCCTTCCCTTCCTTTGCCTCAAAACCAGTTTTCATGACATCTCTGGCCCAGGGAAGCTTCAAACACAGGCACTTGGGGCAGACATGGTTCTTCTCACCCATTAATGCTGCCTGTGAAGTACCATGGCACCGGAGCCTCCACTCCTCCCAGCCTCCACTCCTCCCGGCCCACCAGTGCTCCTGCAGAGCTGCCTTCCACATCCCTCTCCTCAGAGCCCCCAAAATGTGTTTGGTGCCCACCTTCTGCAATGACACACAGCCTGACCTGGGACATGGACCAACAGGCTCTGAGGTCTGCAGGGAAAGAAGTGCTCAAAGCTATGAAGAAGCATTAATGCTGAGGCATAGGGATAGGAACACCAGCCACACAAGAGAATTCCCACTCTGGGAGACCAACAGGCTTCACTTGGAATCACAGAGGATAACTATTGCCACTAAGCCACCTCCAACATAAGCCTCCCCCATCCTCAAGCTATTCACAGGGAAGTTCTCCTTCTTTTAGGACCTCCTCATCCCCACCACACCTGCATCTCCCAGATACCTGAAGTTGCAAGGAGAGGGCAAAAAGACCTCTTTCTTCCCTCCTAGGAAGTCCATTCACCACCACCTGGCTCTATCTGATGAGCAGGACATGTCCATGCCAGTCCCCTCCTCCCTGCCTTTGCTGGTCATTTAAGATGAGCAGTGCAATTAGCACCACTACAGGACCATCCAGGCCACTCATGAACTGCCACTGCTGAGCTCAGCCAGGCTGCCATGAGCTCCCTGACTGGAGAGGCTGCGTGAGATCTCCATGTATCACTTAAGCACCAGGTGACAAACCTCATCCCTAGCTGGGCGCGTATGCATTTCTCCAAGGAAAGCCCTAAAGTGGAGGTTTATCATGGTGGTACCCAGGAAGGCACTGGAACATCTACACCTGCTATGTTGCATGGCTAAAAGCCCTCACACTCAAGGAGCAGAGCAGGGAGCTCCTGCTGAATGCCCTCACACTCAAGGAGCAGAGCAGGGAGCTCCTGCTGAATGCCCTCACACTCAAGGAGCAGAGCAGGGAGCTCCTGCTGAATGCCCTCACACTCAAGGAGCAGAGCAGGGAGCTCCTGCTTGCTGGGGTGTTCGTCACTTCTCATCTAGGGGCCAGCCACCACCCAGGGAGCCCTCCTCTCGGTCTGCAGGAAGGAACAGCTGGTGCTCCTGCAATGCCAGCTGCGAGCGCAGCAGCAGTGCTCTCACCCTCGGACGGCGTGCAGCAGGCGCAGGGAAGGGTAGGCAGTCCTGACGTTGATGTGGTGCTTCAGGATGAGCTCGTTCACCCACTCCACTCGCTCCTTGCCCCCCTTGGCCATGAACGCCGGGATCCAGAGGATGCTGCCGTTGAGGCTGTGCAGGCGCTGCAGCAGCTTCTCTCTCCAGGTCTCGTTCACCAGGTCCTCAAAGGCTCGCTGGATGACCGAGGGGTTCATAGTCACCAGGTCTGTCTTCATGCCCACATCCTGTGAGTACTCCTGGACAGGGGCCAGGTTGCACCTGTGAGGAGAAACACCGAACAGCCCTTTACAATGGGTGTGGGAGAGGGTGGTGACAAATGCAGGGGGTGCCTGATGCCAAAAGCTTGGGGCAGTGATCGATGTGCTCTCATTTTTGGGAGGAGGAGGAGGAGGAGGGAGAACGAGCCTCTGCAATAAATTAGAGAAGCTCTGATCTGGTAATGAGGAGCCATCCTAATATAAGGACATCACTCCTCAGCACACTGTGTGTGTGCCTATTCCTCTGGGGCAATGCTAATCACAGCCATAACTTTGGTGTCTGGTGGGTGGGCTGGGATGGCTCTCTGTCTCCTCTGGTGCGGTTCAAAAATAACATGCGGCAGCGAAGCTCCCATCTCTGCTGCCACAGCAGATTGCAAACCAGGCAGCCTTTCCCACGCAAGGAAAGCCTCTTAATTCCAGCCCTGCTGGGGTAACATTATCCCAAGTCCCTTCTCCCTTCCCGGCGAGTCTCTGCCAACAGCAGACCCAGCGGCACCAGCGGCGATAACGACAGCAGCGGGCACCGCATGCCAGGACACGGTCCCCGCAGGGTTTGGCTGTCTGGAGGCTCTGACCTTCAAACCTCCTCTCTTTCTGGGGTATTAATTGGTGCCTTCTCTCAGGCTGTGCACATGAATGTGGGCACACACGCTCCCTGGGGATCTCCCACGCCATGACCTCAGGCCAGGGATGAGGGCTGAGGGGCTGTGGAATAAACTGTCACCAAATCAGTGAGACACTGAGACAGGCTGCCCAGGGAGGTGGTGGAAGCCTCATCCCTGGAGGCTTTTAAGGCCAGGCTGGATGTGGCTCTGAGCAACCTGATCTAGCCCATGGCAGGGGTTTGGAACTGATCCTTGAGGTCCCTCCCAACCCTAGCAATTCTCTGATTCTATGATCAGCCCTGCTATGTGGTGGTTTCCTACAGCTCCTTGAGGGGAGGGGGGATCCACAGCTGTTAAGCCACGGCCTCGCTCTGCACGTGGCACTGGGTAAATGGCACCAGTGAGCAGCTGCTGGGGGGCATGCAGAGAGATGCTGCCCCAGTGGGATGAAAAGCAGAGGGTACCCACATGTCAGAACGCTGCGTGCTCTCCTGCGGCGGCTCACGGTGAACTGACAGTATTTAACGAGCAGGAATTGCATCCCAGCCATCTGCCTTGAGAAGCAGCCAGTACTATTCTTCTCCCTGCCTTACAGATGGGGAAGCTAAGGGAGTGGTGGAAAGAAAATCCAGCACGCAGGACCTTTCTGGTCCACTCACCACAGGAGTAAAATCGCTGAAAATAAACACTGGAGCTGCATCCTGGACACAAAGCTCACTGCTGGGCACTGCCAGCCCTGATGAAAAGGCTGCCTGGGTAGAGCCAACCTTCTCTAGGAAGATGGGGGGGAGGGGGCAGGGTTGGTCTCTTCTTCCAAGTGACAAGCACTAACACAAGAGGAAACAGCCTTAAGTTGCACTGGGGGTGGTTTAGATTGGCTATCAGGCTTTCTTCACTGAAAGGGCTGTGAGGCACTCAACAGGCTGCTTGGTGGAGTTATCATCCCTGGTGGTATTTCAAAGATGTGCAGATGTGGTGCTGAGGGACATGGTTTAGAGGTGGACTTGGCAATGCTGGGCTAACTGTTGGACCTGATGCTCTTAAAGGTCTCTTCCAAGACAAAAATCTTGATGATCCTATGATTGCAAAATGCAGATTCAAGTGGTGGCTCAGATAACCAGTGGTGGGAAGAGCATGTGTATGCCAGACCTGCACCAGCACAAGCCAGCTGCAGAGAAGTCATTCAAAATCCCAGTCCTTATACCCAGAAGTGCCCTCCTCCTCCAACTTCCCTGCTTGACACAAAGACCTCTCCCTAAACTTTGCCAGGACTCTGCAATAAGCCATTTTCCCCTTTGCTCGCTCTGGTTACACTTAAGGATGGACCTATAACCCCCTGCCCCCTGTAGACAGGATGGAGCTGCTAGCAGCCAGGCAGCCTGGAGCAGCCAGGCTTGAGCAGGGGGCAGAGGTGACATTATCCTTGGTCCCACATCACACTGGGGACCGCCTCTGTGAGCTGCTGATGGATTGGGCTGTCTTCATAATAGACTCACCAGAAAGCAAATGTCTGCACATACATAAATCATCAGCAGGCTCCTGCAGCCCCTCAGCTGACAGATGTACAGAGGTGTGGGGATGGGAGGGCAGGCCTGCTCCTCCTCTCCACTTCAAGCACCTTCTGTAATGAATTTGCTGTGTTCCACAGTGGGGGTCAGGATCTGCTGCTGCAGCTCCATGGGGCAGTGCCACTGACATCAGTGCTGGAGACAGAGCAGTCACAGGGGAGCATCAAACCCGGGTGTGCACCAGTGCAACGCCAGGGCATCGCGTGGGGCACCTCGTGCTCGAGGGCAGAAGTGCCTTGGGAAAGGACTGAGCTGTAGCCATGGGAGAGTGCAGGACAGGGTTTGTTTGCAAGAGGACAAGCATGTGGGAAAAGAGGAGGGAGTGGCACTGGGGTGCTGGGGGTTAATGGTGCCCTGTGTGGGTTAACAGTGCAGGCATGGGGTAAAAGAACATTGAGGGAGCACCTGGTGATTGGTAGAAGAGTTTGCAGCAGGAGGTTTGCATCAGGGCTTGCTTGGCATGCACATGTGGCTGCAAGGCTGTGCTGCACCATGCAGTCAGGACTCCAGCCCCTTTCACAGAATTACAGAATGTTAGGGGCTGGAAGGGACCTTGATAGATCATCCAGTCCAACCCCCCTGCCAGAGCAGGAGCACCTAGAGCAGATCACACAGGAAGGCATCCAGGTGGGTTTTCAATATCTCCAGAGAGGGAGACTCCACAACCCCCCTGGGCAGCCTGTTCCAGTGTTCTGTCATCCTCACAGGGAAATAATTCTTCCTCCTGTTTCCATGGAGCTTCCTATGCCTCAGCTTCCACCATTGCCCCTTGTGCTGGCATTGGGCATCCCCCAGCAGAGCCTGGCTCCAGCCTCTGGGCACTCACCCTGCACAGCTTTATCAACATGAATAAGGTCACCCTCAGTCTCCTCTTCTCCAAGCTAAAGAGCCCTCAGCTCCCTCAGCCTCTCCTCATAAGGGAGATGTTCCACTCCCTTAACTCTGCACTGGACTCTTTCAAGCAGTTCCCTGAGGTCCTTCTTGAACTGGGGGGCCCAGAACTGGACACAATATCCCCCTGCTCCAGACCCCCCTGAAGCCCCTCCAGCCCCAGCGTGCAGTCCCCTACCTTATCACGAAGCTGTGGGCGTCGATCTCGGGGCCGCAGCCGCTGCTGAGCAGGACCCCTGAGTTGCCCACGATGGCACAGGTGGGGAACTGCTTGCCCTTGAGGGGGGAGGTACGGGGTAGCAGCTCATACAGGTTCTGTGAGACGTTCATGGTGCTGTCCCTGTCAAAGACATAGTGGATGATGTCCCCCGGCTTCAGCGTCCCCTTCAGCACCGAAATGTCCTTCTCTGCATCCAGGAACTTCAAGATCTGTTTTCTGAGGACAGGGGAGAAAACAGCCCCATCAGGTGAGGTACACAGAGAGCTTGGATCACACACGAGATGAACTCTTCCTTCCTGGCTGCCCTCCCTCTGTGGCAAGTCCCAGATGTATGGCACTCTCCAGAAAGAGCGTACAAATGGATGCTGGGAAGAAGCTCTTCCCCGTGAGGGTGGTGAGACACTGGCACAGGTTGCCCAGGGAGGTGGTGGAAGCCTCACCCCTGGAGGTTTGTAAGGCCAGGCTGGATGTGGTTCTGGGCAACCTGCTCTTATGTGAGGTGTCCCTGCCCATGGCAGGGGGGTTGGAACTGGATGATCCTTGGGGTCCCTTCCAACCCTAACAATTCTGATTCCATGGTCTCTATTCTAACACCTGCTCCTTCTCCACCCGTCGCTCCAGGGGCAGGCTAGCATGGTCAGCCCACCATTAGCAAGGGGTCCCCATGTTTACCCTGGGGAGAGTGTCTCCTTTCCCCTTTTCTGACCCAGCACCAGCACACACTAATTCCACTTGGCCTGGAAAATGGGGGCTCAAGTGCTCCTCGCTTCATCGTCGCAAGGCCAGCTGGTTCAGCTGGGAATTCATTTCCAAGCGATCGCTTACAGATAGGAAGCCTAGCTCAGCGGGAGATAAGCCTTTTATTTCTTCCTCCACTTCTTTAGATGATATAGAGAGGCAATTTGCCAGCTTGCACTGGAGAGGACCAAATCTGTCTCTTGTCCTATAGGTAATTACCAGTACCTGATCTTCAAAGAGAGTGTCTGGTTGTGTCTCCATTTGGATGAGGCTGGTTTAATGTTGTGCTTAATGCTTTCATTACTTCTGTCAACAACAGCTGGAGACGAGGAGTCATTTATTATTACTTCAGCTCTGGAGCAAAGACAGGGAGAGGGAGACAGAATCCGTTAGCATCCTGATGGCATTTCTAATCACTGTCTTCAGCTCTGCCTGTTGGAATTCAAACTTCATCAGAAAAGCAAAACTGCAGTTATGAGCTTAAACAAGAATGGAAAGGCTGTTTGTATTCTGCTACGCTCAAGCAGACAGGCACCAATCCTTAAATACCTGCTTGCTCACACCAGCACAGATGTACAGCCCTTCAGGACACACAGCCCTGCACAGCCAGCATGCACACAGCACCACAAGCAGGCTCTGCAAAGACAGGCTGGCAGATGGACGCTTGTAGGTGAGACATCCCAGAGTCCTGGGGAGCCCCCAGATTCATCAAGACATTTCCTGTGTGGGCAGTTGAGGCTGCTGCCCTGCTGCCTCTTGGGCATGTGTGAGCACTCCAAAGTGGAGCCAGCTCACTCCTGGAGAGGGTTACAACTGAAGGACATTGAGGTGCTGAAGTGTGTCCAGAGAAGGGCACCCAAGCTGGTGAAGGGCCTGGAGAGAAGTCTTATGAGAGGTAGCTGAGAGAGCTGGGGTTATTTAGTCTGGAGAAGAGGAGGCTCAGGGGAGACCTTATCATTCTACAACCGCCTGAGAGGAGGTTGTAGAGAGGTTGGTCTCTTCTCCCAGGTAACTATTGGTAGCATGAGAGGCAATGGCTTACAAGTTGCATCCAGGGAAATTTAGATTGGATTTTAGGAAGAATTCTTTCACTTTAAGGGTTCTCAGGCATTGGACTAGGCTGTCCAGGAGTCCCCAACCCTGGAGTCGTTTAACAGCCTTGTGGATGTGGTGCTTAGGGATGTGGTTTAATCAAGGACTTGTCAGTGCTAGGCTAATGATTGGACTCAATGATCTTAAAGGGCTTTTCCAATCTATTTTTTTTTCCAATCTTTTCTGTGATTCTGTGAAAATCCTCATTAAACACAACCTTCACTTCACCCAGAGGAGAAATTAATTTAGCTGAGCCACTGGGTGCTGCCGGTGGGATTGGGCTAACGGCATCCCATACCGAAGCGGGAAGCTGGCTCACTGGGAGCTTTTTTCCCTCTGTGGAAGGCAGCACAGGGATTTCAGCATCTTTATTGCCTGATCCAGACCCAAAAACTAGCTGGGGGACAGGGAACAGCCAGATGCTGTGGTTTGGAGACGATCACTGGGAGACCTCACTTATTAAGACCTGCACTAAGAAGCAAATCAGCCCCAGCACTGCAGTGGCACTCACACCAAATGGCATGAATTAAGGGAGCCTCTGAATATTTGATTGCAGCCAGCCACCCTCCAAAGAGAATACCCAAGCACCTCATCAAGAAGCTGTGCATGTATCTGCAGCCTCGAAAAAACCTTCACACTTCAGAGTGCTCTGAAAAATACACAGCCAAAGCACCTGCTGCCAGCTAAAGGGAATCTCCCTCTCTGGTGCAAAGGGCTTTTTCCAGCTAGGGAAATGGTTTGTCAATAAATACATTTATAAAACCCACGTGAACCTCAAAGAGAGATGAGGCAGAGCTGGTGGCCCAGGCTTGTGGGTAACATCCAGCTCCCAGGAGCACTTCTCCAGCCCAGGGAAGGAGCTCCTGAGGACACACTGTGGCTCAGACTGTGTAGCATTTCAGCAAGGCAAGGAAGTGTTCATAAATGCTGGCTGCCAGTGTCTTTGTGTGTGTTTGTACTGCACCTCTCCAGAAGCTGCCAGGCAAGGCTGTTGGATTTGTGTCTTGCATTTTGCCCTATCACCTCCTGCCTTGCAAAGCTTACTCATAAGGTGTCAAAAATCCTGATCTAATTGGGGATATCTCTGCCTGCTGCATGGGGGTTGGACTACATGACCTTTAAAGGTCCCTTCCAGCGCAGCGCATTCTATGATTCTGTGAAAACTCATAAAGGAAACAGGGTAAAGAAACCTTGGCAACAAGAACAATTTTTATGGCTTTGCCCATTTCTCTGGGTTTGTTTGGGGTTTTTTGATCATCACAGAATGGCATCACTCTGTCTTCCTCACGTGGTGGCACTGAGCTTTGCTACTGTGCCATGTGGCAACACTGAAATCGTTGTAAGAATGACAGAGAGAGAGAGAGAGAGACTGAAGCTACGACGGCATGCAATGACTCTGCTCCTGAAGTGCAGGATGGTGAAACCCAGGGAAGTTCTGCTGCTGAAGCTGGTGGTGGCATGCAGAAAAGCTGTGAAAATGGCAACTCTATCACTGACTTATTTTCACAATAAGTAACTCTCTCTCTCTCTCTCTCTTGTTCCCTCAATCACTGCAACTTGCAGATCCTTGGTTATTTGCAAATGATTATTGCACTGAGCTGGGGGAAGGCAGGGTGGTGGTGGGGGGAAATGATTAAGAAAATGCAAAGCAGAAGTGAAAAGCAGCAGATACATTTGCTAACTAAGAACAGCACTATCCAGCCAAGAGGAGAAGCAGATTAATAGCTGCCTCACAGCAAAAACAAATGAACACAAAATCTAATTTACAAACCTATTAGATTTGCTATGTAAGCTGTTCACAGCTGATCTGATTGTACCTCTGCCTCCAGAACTCCTGCAAGACAAAGGAAATGCATTATTTATAAAGCCAGCTCCTCTCTGCCAAGCATTGTTCAACAGTCAAGAGATCCTGCTCTGGAGGGCTCTGAGCGGAGCTGCTGCTGTGCCGCTCGCATCCCACCCCATCCGGATGGGAGATGTCCTGATGCCTCTGAAGGGCTTTTCACATCCATCCTCAGCACTGCCCTGCTGTGTGACTGTAAAAGCATCCTGGCAAAAGGAAAAAAAAAACAACAAAAAACCCCCAAACTCCTAACCCACCCAATGAATAATACCTGTGCAATCTAAGCAGCCATCAAAGACATCTGCTCTCCGTCGTCAAAGCAGCGTGCAGCCTACTGGTTGCATTAAATACAGCTCTCCTTTCTGGTTTTTTTTTAACAAGTCAGGTGCTAGCAGTCCTCAAAGAAGGTTTCCTGCATCTCCAGGTTGCCAATGGACTTTCCCTGTCCTTTTCAGGGCGGGGACTGAGCTGAACGATCCGGACAGGGTTCCTGCTACTGTCTGCATCTTGGGTTTTCACTCGAAGCCACTCAACCTCTCCATTTTATTCGGACTCCTGGGTGACTTGTGTAGACCTCATCCTCACAGCGTGCCTCCTCCCAGCTCCCAGTGACCCAGCCCAGCCCCAAGGCTCAGTTACAGCCCCCTCCAATCCTGTGTCTCCCCTGAAGCCCCCCTTCTCCACCTTTGGTGTAACCTGGCTGAAGTTATAAGGCTAATTCACCACAGTCATTTACATGCTGGAGCTAAGACCCGAAGTGACAGCCTTGTCACTGCCAGGGTCTGACACCACTGCACAAGGACAGGTGCCAGACCTGCTGAGCAAGACCTGTGGTAATGGACAGTCAGAATGTGCAGCACCTATATGATGCTGTAGCGAAGAGCAGGTGGGACCAAGCCCTTTCACCAACCAACGCCACTCACACAAACTGTGAATCCTCACTTCAAGTAAATACACACAAGCATTGGTCTGCATCTAGCTGGCTGCAGAGCCTCTTGTTGCTTCAGTCTGCGATTTTCAAAGGGTCCTAAAGACCCAGTTGCCCACTCTGTGATGTTCAGCAGGAGCTGGGCTCCTAGTCAGACATTTTAACCTCCACACACTCCTTGCTGTTCCATTGTTTCTGTTGCACAGATAGCCAAATGAAGATGCTCATAAAGAGAACCAAATTATTATATAGAGGTCTTTTCAAACCTTAATCACAGAATCAACCAGGTTGGAAAAGACCTCAGAGATCATTGAGTCCAACCTATTACCTTGTACCTAACACCTCCTGACAACTAAACCATGGCTCCAAGTGCCACATCCAAGCCTTTTGTGAACACCTCTAGGGACAGTGACTCCACCACCTCTCTGGGCAGCACATTCCAATGGCAAATTCCTCTTTCTGGGAAGAATTTTCCCCTCACCTCGAGCCTAAAATTCCCCTGGCACAGCTTGAGACTGTGTCCTCTTGTTCTGGTGCTGGGTGCCTGGGAGAAGAGACCAACCCCCACCTGGCTACAACCTCCCTTCAGGTAGTTGCAGAGAGCAATGAGGTCTCCCTTGAGCCTCCTCTTCTCCAGGCTGCTCCTGCTGGCCACACTATTCCTGATGCAGGCCTGGATGCCACTGGCCTTCTTGGCCACCTGGGCACACTGCTGGCTCATGTCCAGCCTACTGTCAACCACTACCCCCAGGTCCCTTTCTGCCTGGCTCCTCTCCAGCCACTCCAACCCCAGCCTGTAGCGCTGCATGGGGTTGTTGTGGCCAAAGTGCAGCACTCAGCACCTGGACTTGTTAAAGGCCATCATTGTGACTCTGTGACACTGGACATCTTCCCTACAATCTCCTGTTGTACAGTCAAAGACAACACACACTAAGGATAGGATCCCACGGGGTGTATTGCTCACCTCCTGCTCACTTCAGCCCAGCAGTGGGTACCAGCCAGGCAAACCAGCTGCTGAAGACACCCATAGGTTCGCCACACCTGGTATTTTCCAAGGTCAGCCATACTTCATTACCAGCACAGACAAGCCAACAGTGCTGCACTGCTTCACTTCCCCCACCAGGGAAGATGAAGACACTAGGAAATTGGGGGCACTAATTAAGAAGCACGTGCCAAGAATAAAACCCAACCAACCAAACCCACAAAGCCTCAGCCCATTTTATGATACCTTGCTGACCTGGAGTTCCAAATCTCTTGGCTTCAGAAGGTGAAGACCAACCTCTATTAAAACTTCCCGGAGAGGCATTGATTCTGAAAAGCTTCCTGGCGCTCCTCCGTGTCCAGATTGGATTGCCTTATTAATCCAGTTGTTATCAGTTTGATTGGATAGCCAGCTCCACAAAGTACCAACTTGCTGCCTAATCCTATTATTTACAAAATGCTCTTCTTCTGACTTCTGTTGGGATGTTCCCCAGTGATAAGGCTCATCTCTGGGTGCTTAATGCCGTATTACTGCCTCATGCCAGCCTTTTGCTCTGAATTTCCACTATCTAAGATATTATATAGGTCAAATCATTCTGTGCTGAGATGTAAAGTGACACTGATTCATCTATCAGAGGATAAAAAAGAAGAAGAAAATTATATATATATATATATATAAATTGTCTTATGGTTCAGGTCCAGATTTTCCTGGATGAATAATTTCTGACAAATCAGACCTGGGAGGACTTTTCTATTCACCCACTATGAATAGGCTGTTTAGATGTTTAGGGTAGGGTTTTTTTTTAGGGGCTTTTGGTTGGGTTTGGGTTTTTTTGCTTCCCTTTTCATCATCTCCCACTTCTTAAATGATTCTCTTAATTGTTGCTAGGTAGGGTTTGGTCTTGCTTCGAGCAATTTCGACACGTGAAATCAAAGCTGCTTTGACTGAACAAGTAGGTCACACAGCCTCTTTGGGCGAGCAGATCGCTAAGAGCAGGCTCCATGCATCCAGATTCTCAGGGCTTACCAAGGAAAAGATGTGGTTTTGCATGGAGATTTTACCCTGCCCAGCGCCAAGTCCTGCTTCCCCCTCCCTCCCCCCGCCCAGCGTCCGTGGCAGGCAATACACACGGGAAGCAGGCATGAGAGGCATGAACCAGCTAGCGATTCCACCTGCACCCAACCACCCATCAGCCACATTTGGGGAGCACATTGCTGCTGGAACAAAACCTCTGCCTCTTTCTGACCTTGGGCAACACAAGTCCTCCTCTTCTCCCTCCTCCACATAAAAGAGGGAGAACAATCCCTTTGGAGGACTGCTGAGTAGAATTTATCCACCTGAATTCCTCAGACAGACTTCAGGGTGGCACAGTTTTTGCCCTGAGGGGTTCAAATCATGAGCACCTACAAAGGAAGTTTTCACCCCCTGTTTTTGTGTTGGGTGCATTTTAGGATCCTTGTTATACAGCTGGAGCACTGAGGGTGAGGTGGCTTGACCTGCAACACCAAAAATGAGTGTCAGAAGCCAGGACAGGAGCAGGCACTATAGGCTTACAGCAGACCTGTCCCCTTGAAAATGTTGCCCTTTACTTGCTGAGAGTGAGTACAGCTCTTGCTGCTGGCTGTGAGGGCAGGATGCTTACTGCCCAGCAGGCAGCTGTGTCCTGGGTTGCATCAAGCAGTGTGAGCAGCAGGATGAGAGAGGAGATTCTGCCTCTCTGCTCTGCTTTAGTGAGACACCACCCGGAGAACTGTGCCCAGTTCCAGGGTCCCCAGTGAAAGAGGGACATTGAGCTGCTGGAGCTGGTCCAGAGGAGGGCCATGAAGATTATCAGAGGGCTGGAGAACCTCCCTCACAGGGACAGGCTGAGAGAGTTGGGGCTGTTCAGCCTGGAGAAGAGAAGGCTCCAGGGAGACCTTATAGTGGCCTTCCAGTACCTGAAAGGGGCTACAAGAAAGCTGGGAAGGGCCTTTTTACAAGGGCTTGTTGTGATAGGATAAGAGACAATGGATTGAAACTTGAGGAGGGAAGACACAGACCAAGTATTAGGAAGAAATTCTTTACAGTGAGGGTGGTGAGACACTGGAACTGGTCATTCAGGGAGGTGTTCAAGGCCAGGCTGGATGAAGCCTTGAGCAACCTGGGCTAGTGGAAGGTGTCCCTGCCCATGGCAGGGAGATTGGAACCAGATATCGTTAAGCTCCCTTCCAATTTAAACCATTCTACAAATCTATGTCACCCAGAGGACCAAGGGAATCAATCTGACAAGGTCTCACTAGCCTGAGGAGCACATGCAGGCACTGGTCCCCTGACTTGGCTGGAGGCTGTAGCCATAAGGCAGAGAAAAAGAAAAATCACCAGCTGTATTTATTTTGCTTTTCAAGGGTTTCTGTGGGGCTCAGGTCAAAGCCCAGCCACAGCCATAAAATGCTCTGCTATCACAGGAGAGAAAAACAAGGAGAGGAAAGGCTTCACTCACTGCTGGTCAGCCCTACATGCAAACCAACTGGCAAATTGGAAACCAGGTGAGAAGTGATGGAATCAGAGATGCATTTCTGACCCTGGAGATCATACTCTTGAACACTACCTCATGCACTCTCCCTAACACTGGTCTCCCCCCAGTGCATCCAGGAATGCTGCTCTTGCAGGCCCATTTCTCATCTCACATCGTGTTTATAACACCCCAGGAGTAAACAGGAGACCTGACACTTCCAGACCCTTGCCTGTGACAATTCACCAGTTGCCTTTGAGGCTTTCATCCCAAGTAACTAGTGATGAAATGAGATTACATGGCCTCAAGTTGTGCCAGGGCAGGTTGAGATTGGACTCAGGAACAATTTCTTTGCTGCCTGAGTGGCCAAGCATTGGAACAGGGCTGCCCAGGGAGGTGGTGGAGTCACCCTCCCTGGAGGTACTCAAAAAACGTGCAGACTTTGCACTTTGTGACATAGTTTAGTGGACATGATGGTCTTGGACTTGCTGATCTCAGAGGTCTTTTGCAACCTTAATGATTCCATGATTGAGATTAAGAGAAGTGGTGGCCATTGGGCAGCCCTGCATACTCACGCTCCCCTGCTGAGCCAAGTCCCCTCTGATGGGATTCATTTGTCAAACATTTCTAAAGTGTTTGTCTGTTAGGACAAAAGATCCTGCAATCCATCTTGATGAGATGTTTGAAATTGCACTTCAAT
Organism: Dryobates pubescens; assembly: GCF_014839835.1. Lineage (NCBI taxonomy): Eukaryota > Metazoa > Chordata > Aves > Piciformes > Picidae > Dryobates > Dryobates pubescens. The sequence goes on from NC_071628.1 coordinate 3,584,663, forward strand.
GTGTTTAAAATCTCACTTGTTCATATTGTCACAGCTTGGCAGCCTGAGTGCCAAAAACTTCCTCAATACCAGCTTCTATTTTTACTGCTCTAAGCTCCTTTCTTCCTATCAAGTCATAGGACCACATTTGGGAGAGCGGGTCCATATCATGGCTTGCAGGAAAACCACTTTGCCCTGCTGGGGTCCTGATGCAGCTCCAGACACAAGCTGCAGGGGCAGTGCTTGTGCAGCCAGGCTGGCAGAGCAGCATCCTCCAGCAAGCCAAGGAGAGCCGGTGTGAAAGTGCCAGCCAACAGCCTTCCTGTTGCTCGCAGCACTTGCTATTCTCTCCAAGGGACACCAGACCTGCCAATCTCATGCAAACCAGCCTTGCTAATTTGGTCACCTCCTTCCATGCCCCAGTCCCACCTCCATCACATCACCCACCCTGCAGGCTCCTTCCTGGGGACCACAGGGAGATGTAAGGTGGAAACCATGGCTCCACATCAGCTCCTGCACAAACAAGAGCACATTTGGCCCTGAGAATTCTGCCTGGCTGCAAAGCACTCTGTGTAGTTCCTGCAAGCTTGCACTGAGGATGCAGGAATTAAGGCACAAGAGTTTGCAAAGCAGAGACCCCTGTTGCTTCATAGCAATAAGTCAATCAGGCTGAAACGCTTAGGTGACAGAACTGGCGAAGAACCAGCAGGAACGGCACAGCTCTGATGACTAAAGGACAGGAGGGCACAGGAGGGATGTCTGTGGCAGCCTGCCACCAGGATGCTGCTTGGGGTTCACTCTGCACTGGGGTAATCAGAGCACCACAACCAAATCCCTGCTCCTGCCATCAGCAACCTGCCCTGAAGGACCCATGAGAAGCAAGAGGATGCTCAGAGCAGCCTGAGCGTTTCTGCTGCCAGCAAGAGAACCATGATCCAGGGCTTTCAGGCTCTGCCCTCAAACCAGAGGGCACTTCCTCTGTGCCAGAAAAGTCTCTCTCATACCTGTAGAGTGTCAGGTTTCACATCCACATGCACCCAGCACAACCTCCAGCACAACCTCAGCACAGCCTGACTCGATCACCCTGCAACGCTCTTGTTTTATCACTGCTCTAATGACAGGATGCTCAAGCACTTGGGGGCTCAGTTGTCACACACCTCACCTCTTCTCATCCTGCATACTGGCACCACCTTATTCCTTCCTTCACCTCAGGTCTTCCATCAGAAGTTTATTCAGTTGAGTTTCTTTGTTAATGAAACAACCAGCAAAGGAAAAAACATAATAAGACTGAAGCAGGCAAAAAAGGATCCAGTGAGGGGCTCGGGATGAGGGGGGTGGGGTGGTGTTTGTGTATGTAGCTTTCCCCTTCTGGGAGGAAGAAGGAAAAAATCCCCAAATCCCAGCAAAGATCTAGAAAGAGGCAGAGACAACAGCCTGACTGCTTAACAAGCATGTCTACACTACACATTTTTCCTGAGATGAATTTTTTCCAGCCAACAGAGCAGAGTGCCCAGGGAGCACAGACAGCAGAGCATCAGTCTTGCAGCAGATCCTGGCACCCTGAGAATTCGTGTCCCCAAAAGACTGAAATCCCAGAGGCTCCTGCAGCATCTTGAATGCCACAGACCTTGGGAAATGGGAATGGTGCAAGATGAAAAGATACTGTGCCTGAGGGGCTGTGGGTCCTGAGACTCATCCTCCCACACCCATTTCTTGCCACTGCTATGTGGAGCCCCTTGGAATAGTCAAGTTCATGGGGTTTCTTCTTTCACTGTTGAGGTGGATGCTGAGGACCTCTCCTGGGCAGTGACATCCTCTTGGAGTGGTTCTTCTGTATGAGCATCCTCAAAATAACATCTGGTGCCTACACAAAGAGGGCTGAGAGCTACACCCTGCAACCAGCCTGAGCTGTTTGCCCAGCATTGCAGGCAGTCACCAGCAACATAGCCTAGGACTTTCACAGGGACTTAATTGCCAGATGACAATGTCCAGATGCCAATATTGAAAAGCCAAGAGTGATTTCAGAGCTCAGCCTTGGCTCACAAAGTTACACCATGGAAATCAGACAGCAGTAAGGAGAAGTTTAATTACCAACTCAGCAGCTGCTGGTTGACTGTCAAGTGTGCTTCTGGGTATCTGAGAAGGCACTGGAGATGCCTTATGATGATGCTTAACCTGCACAGGGGAAGCATGTCCCCTGTTTTAGCCACTGGTTGAGACCTGAATGACATTCCTGAGGATGCTGATGAAGGCCAGGCTGGGAGGTGATGGGTCATGGTGGAAGAACTGTCCTTCGGTGCAGAGCTGCCAAACACATGGGTGGCACCTGGAGCCAACTGCAGTGCTGAGGGAGGCCTTGAGAGAGCACTTCAAAACTGTGTCACGGGGTGTGACAAGATGTGCTTTTAAAAGATGTGCTCCTGGAGAGCACTGGACAGGGAGGGACAGCGTGCTCAGCAAGCAGATGCCCAGCCTGGGGTAGGGGGAGTGTGTTTCTGATATTCCCAGGGGGTTTTTGTATGCATTAACAAGGACTTTGTTTGCTGTAGCAATAAGAAAGAGTCCAGCACTTAAATTTGGAAACAGCTGACCTGGTGCACAAGCAACCAGCTCAATGAATCAAACACTGTGCAAACAAGGAACCTCTGAAAGGTCAATAATGAGGCCAGCAGAGTTAGTGGTGTCAGGGCAATGAAGCTGCTGACTGCCTGGCAAAGGGGAGCATCCCTAAAGCCCATTTCTGTCTTGCAGTGTCACACCCAGGAGTGATGGTCACCTCTGGGCTCGTGCAAGGACTCCTGAGAAGGTTACTTGACTGCAGGTACCTGTCAGGATTCAGCACTTGGGCTGTAGCATCACTTGCTGCTTCAGGAAGACCACTTTGATCCCATCACCCACACCCCAAGCATCCTGACCACATGCTGCTCTCCTGGCTCATTCTCCTTCCTCACCCCACACCATTGCCACTATCCTGGCAAGGTTTGGCAGTGCTATGCCCATGTCCTTGGATCAGCCCTTTAGCTTCCCCACTGGAGCCAGCGCTGCTGCTGTTGATGAGGATGCATCTCACGAGGCCACCATTACCACTAGCAAGACTGCTACTCAGCCAGGACAAGAAGTTGTTTAGATTTACAGTGGGAAATCAAAGAAAAGGGAGCTGTAAAGATGCTTATTCTCTCTTTGTTTCTTTTTCTTCTTTTTTTTTCCTGTTGCATTGCAAGGGGCAGAGCTGCTGACACCAGCATGCTCTGCCCTGGTGTTTGCTGAAGTACACCTGAAACTCTGCTCCTAGGGTGAATTTAATGTGCCAGGGAACTCCCTTGTTTCCAGAGGCAACTGGGAACAGAAACCTGAGAAAGGGCAAACCAATTGTTGTTTTCTAATGTAGTTTGGGTTCATTTCTTGCTGCTGAGGATGACCCAGGCCTAGAGAAAACAACTGTTGGAGGCAATTAGAAGCCTGTCTTTGGAGCAGCTGTTTTTTTTATAGCAACTACAGCTGTATTTAAGTGGTGCTGGACTCAGGGATGAAAACCTAAAATACCTGTAGCCTGAAAGCCCAAGGAAAGGTAAGGGAGCCTCTGTTAAAGGCTTTCCTGGAAGATCAAAAGCACATCCTGGCATGCAGAAAGGCACCAATGAGTCGATGTCCAAGCAGAACAACCATGGTTGCTGCAAAGAATACAAGGGAAAACTGGCCCCTCCATCCATGCCTGGGAGAGGACAGGAGGGCTGATGGTGCCAGTGGGATCTGCTGTGTCACTGCTGGCCACGGTCCCAGGGCTTTGGTCTCTGCCCACAAGCACATCAGCAGCACAGCGGAGGGGGCACCGTACAGCTAATCACTGAAGCTCACTCTGAGCTGCTCAACAGGCCTGTGCTGACAACTCCTCATTCTCTGCAGGGAGAAAAAAGGCTTCCTTCCCTTTCCAGACTGGAATTGTGCATCTGCAGGGTTGGAGATGGGGAAAAAAAACCAAAAAGCCCTCCTGGGCAAAATGGAAACTTGAAGCCCTTGTGCAAGGTGCTTTGCTCTCCTCATTGCTCTGATCGCTGGGTGTGGGACAGCCCATGGCTTCAGCACCTCTGCACCCAAGAAGTACTGGCTGGTGATATGCATCCTTGTACCACAGCTACTGCTCTCCTCGCTGGCAAGCTTAGAAATTCTCTCCTTAGGGGTCCTGCAAGCTGCTGACAGTCAGACCACAGAGTAACTTCTCACCAACTGTAGCAGAAAGCCCTTTTAGGGACTGGTTATGCTCATGGTGCTGGGTTTCCCTTTTGTTCCACTGAATTGCTCAGGGGTCTGCTAGTGCTTCCCATCCTGCTGCTCCCATCCTGGCTCCTGCCAGACTCCAATAGCCTGCAGGTGCCACTGCTCCTGCCATTCCCTTGCAGATCAGCTTCAGGAAAGAAGCTGAGGGGACTCATCTCCTTCAACCTGCTCTAGGCAGGAGCACAGGTTTCAGATAGGTCTTTGTGGCAGACACCACACAGGGCAGCAGGAGATGAAGTGCAACACTGAAGCCAACCTGAAACTGGCTGCTTGAGCTCAAGTTAGAATAGAATAGAATAGAATAGAATAGAATAGAATAGAATAGAATAGAATAGAATAGAATAGAATAGAATAGAATAGACCAGACCAGGTTGGAAGAGACCTTTGAGATCATCAAGTCTAACCTATCATCCAACACTACCTAATCAACTAAACCATGGCACTGAGCACCCCATTCAAGTTATCATCAGAACAGTCAGAACCAAAGCCTCCACCAAGTATTTCCTTACTCAAATCAGTGCTGCAGCATTGCTTTTATTTTCCAGCTGGATGCACCAGGGCTTTTGTTAGAGCCCTGACATACCAAGGTCTCCCCAGTGGCTCCATTTACATGAATGGTTAGAGAATGCCTGTGAGCTTCTGTCCTGCAGAGAGGTATTACTCCTGCAGAGCAGCCTGGAGAATCGTTGGCTCGTGTGCACCCGCTGTGTGAGTGCACAGAGTCTGTGCTGGGAGAACACAGCACTTTATCAACTGAACTTTCTGGTGGAGATCAAGTCTTAGACTAACTCTGGGTCAGGCACAGCAAATCACAGCCCACAAGACTTAAGCTGGACATTTATACTCCACAGACCAACCTTAACAAGAAGTGTTATGACCACCACAGAGTGCAGAGCACTCGGAGCAAGCACGTCAGCCCCCACAAAGGGCACAAAATCTCCTCGTGGCGCTCCTGAGCCGTTGAAAGGCAGGCGTTAGGAAAGGGCACCTGAGGAAAAAGTGGCAATTTCCTGACAAGCTCCCAGGCAGGACAGCAGTGTTAGATACCCCAGTTCATCACTTCAAAAAGAGCAGAATAAATTCCTCTTGCAATCAGAACGGAGAGGTATGTGGTCCGAGCTAGCAGAAAAAAGGTTGACTCATATTAAGACCAGCCCATCACCCAGTGTCAAGTGCTCCCTAACATGGCTCATAGGCTAATTTGAGAAGTCACCTGGTGGCAGCGGGTCACCAGCTCCCTCTACAGACAATCAGGACACAGCCGGACCCCTGCGGAACCGCTACAGCAGAGGCGACAAAGAGTCCCTTTTAAACTGCTACCGAGGAGCAGAATTTTCCACCTTGTAGCCGGCAGCAATAATTCCATTCAATGCCAAGTCCTTTGTCTTCCTCTGTGGCAAGAGGTCTGGCCCGCCCCCCTATCCTGGGGCGGCTGAAGAGACGGCTGCGATCGCATCAGTGTCCCCCCAGACAGACGCGAACGTCTCTTTTGTTTCCTTCCGGGAAACAAAGAGCAGGAACCAGCGCGACGGAGAGAAACGTAGCTGCCACCGGGCTGCAGGAAAAGTTCAGCAGCCCGGAACCAGGCGGTTGTTGGGGAACAAAGTGCCAAGCCCATTCGCAACGGTGGCACCGCACGGCGGCACACGGCGCCGAACACGAGGAACGAGCCAAGGCGAGCGGGAGGAGCGCGGCCGGGCGGCCGCCGGCACCCCGCAGCAGCGCCGAGCCTGCGAGCCCGGCCGTGCGGCTATAGGTGATGCGTGCCTATGTCCACCCACATCAGCGGGGATGTAAGCGGGAGCAAAACCCGTGCGCAGGGCTGGCTGCAGAGTGGGAGGAACAGGCTAACGAGAGCGACATAGCGTCGGCAGCAAGGAACTGCTGAATTTTCATCCTTGCCCTGACACCTCTTTGTTTCAGCATCTCCCGGCTGCAGGAGGTGGTGTAAGAATATCCAGAGGAGCAAGATGGGACTGCTTAAGGAGGAAACATCTTTCTCAGAAGCCTCTGGCAGGCAGAGCATCTCCAGCCACCTTCCTTCAAGTGCGATGCTGGGAAGTTGCTGTCCAGGGAAACAGCATGACTTTCCTTTTTTTGTCCTTTTGCCAGAAATATTACATTCTTACTTTGTACCTAATGAACATTTTGGGGTTTTTTTTCCTACAATTTCTCACTAGTTGTAGGTGAGAGAAATATGTTCCCCCCCCCCGTTCCCACCCGTGTGAGGCATATTCTTCAAAAACAATCCAAATCGCAGGCAGGGGGCAGGGTATGTGTAAAAGTGGCCAAGCTGTTCGCTCCTCACAGTAATTAGAGAGTGTTTCCATGCCAAGGAAAAGAAGAAAAGAGTTGCACCTGCCTGCATTCCCCAGCCCCTTCCCCCCCCAGTGCTGTAAGCCTGCCAGGGGACACCTGGCCAGCTCTTTGCCTGCCTTATTGCTTGGGCTGTGCTGACCAAAGCCAAGGTGGTCTGCAGAAGATCTGGAGGAGGACGCTGATCCATCAGCCAAATATTCCTGAGCTGGGGGAAGAGCTGCACAAATACCCAGTATCTCCCCAGCCTCTAATGGAGGGGAGCTGTTCCCTTCCAGACACACAGAGAGTTCCTGGAAAACTTTGGAAGGGTCTCTTTCTCTATGCTGTTGTACACCTTTGCTGTCACAGTCCCCTTTACCTACAGGACCCGTTTGCAAAAGATGCTGCTATCAGGTGGCCCTCGAAGCCCCTTTATCATGCCCTCACCTGCTGCAGATCAGGTGCTCAGCTTTTCACATCTCCCCAACAACATTACTTCAGTCAGGTCGGAGCACTCTGCTGACCATTCCGGGTACCAAGGCAGCACAAGGCTGAAGTGGTTTTTATGTCAGGCTCCTGTGCTAAGTGCTTTGAGTGCAAGGTGAACGGTCCTTGGCTCCTTACTGTATTTGGGATGAAGGAACTCGTTTAGCCTGAATCACTTCAGAGATGCAATGGGGAAATACAGTGGGTGGGAGAAGGCAAACCCAGAGAAAGGGTCAGTTTGCCCTGCTTCATGATTACCTCCTAATGTAGCAGGGTCCCACCTTCACTCTGGACATCCCTTTATCAGCAGCACAGCTGATGTGGGAACTTGTCTACAAATGGTTGGGGACTGATACATATCAGAGGGCACTGGATGGCAGGACCACTCCCTCACTCCTTGGGGTGCAGGGTGCTCCCCTCCTTTCCTAGTTACCTCACAGACTACAGCTTCTGAAATGCCCTGTGAAACAAGCTGCTTGCTGCTTCTAACAATGCTCCTCTGACCCTGCTGCCGTCTCCCCTGCTGCACCCGCTTGGCAGTACTTCCTTGGTGGAACTACAGCAACAAACTCAGATGCCAGGGCTTGGAGATAAGCAGTCAGCGAACATCTAATTTCCATACAATGTAGAGAAAAGAGAGGAGGGAGAAAAAAAACCCCAAACCACAACAATGGGAATCCCTAATGAACCAGGGTGAAAGGCAGGAGAAGTAAGTAACAAAACAGAATAGATTTTCAATAAGGGCACAGCAAGTTCTAGGGGACAGATCTAGCAGATAGACAAGGAGAGAAGAAAGAAGGCAGGAAAGCAAGGGGATAAGAACAGCCTGCATGATGGGGAGGATGCTTTAGAAGCTTTTCATTTCCTTTATTATTATGTAGATAATGCCAGCTCATTGCAGAGCAACAATTCATCCAGCCTGGTAACCTACAGTCCACTGTTGGATGTTTCTGGACAAGGCTACTGACCTTTAAGCACTTCTTGCCTGTAGCACCCAATAGAACATAGCAATGAAACAATGACAGATGTCACTGCATTTAATTTATCATTTCAGCCAGGTGTTTGTTGGGATGTAACACAATGGATGATGCCACCTGGTCCCAACCAGAAAGATGGTGTGTCATTTGGGCCCTATGAGTGCAACCCACGCTACTAGGTTTACTGGATTTGTTTTCCCACACTGCTGTAGTGAGTTCCTCACGTTAATGCAAACCCTCCTCTCCATGCTTGCTCCTCTCACCCCCTAAGTTTCCAAGCAGCCCTCAGAGATAGGGTTTATGGGGCAGGTAGGGTGTTGCTTGTCTCCACAGACTTAGAGGCTGCTTTAGTTCCCACCATACAGACACCTGCAGATAAACACCCACCCTGGAAGGAATGGGGTAGGGGTGATCATGAAGCCCCTGATGCAGCCATGGGGGCAGATGAAGGAGTTGAGCTGTTCCACCTTGCTCCTCACCCTCACCCAGCTGGTCCTTGCTCAGTCTCTTCTACTCTGCAGACTGCTCCCTTATCCATCACCCTCACGGGCTGGCACTTTCTCTGTTACGCTCATCTGGATCAACACTGGTGCCCAAGCCTCCTGGGCTGCAACTTGCCCCACCATCCCTGGTCATCAGACTGCCTCCACCTGCTTAGAGACCTACACTATCAGTCCATCAACACCTGAGCACTGCCTTGCACACAAACCCCTCTCTCCAGACCAGTATCTGCTCCAATCAGATTGGTACCTGCTCCAGCATCCCTACCCAGACCTGTCCCTGATTGAGCATCCCTACCTAGACTGGTATCTCAGCATCTCTAAAAGGACTGGTACCTGCTCTAGCATTCTTACCTGGAGTAGTACCTCAGCATCTTTAATAGGACTGCTATCTGGTTCAGCATCCATACCCAGACTGGTACCTCAGCACCTCCAACAGGACTGGTACCTGCTCCACCGTTCCTCCATGGACCAGTACCTCAATGTTTTTAACGGGACTGATACCTGCTCCAGCATTCCTACCTAGACTGGTGCCTCAGTGTCTCTAACGGGACTGGTACCTGCCCCAGCATTCCTACCCACACCGGTAGCTCAGCATCTCTAACGGGATGGTACCTGTTCCAGCATCCCTAAGCGCGAAGGATGCCTCAGCGTCTCTACCACGAGCGGTACCACCTCCCGCACCCTTGCCCGGACCGGCGTGGCTGCCCCCCGTGCCCCGGCGCACCCTGCACTGCCCGGCAGCGAGGCGGTCCCGCCCGGGGCTGCCGCCGGCTCCGCGGCGCTGCGCGGGAGCGGAGCGAGCTCCCTTCCCACTTCGGCACAGCAAGAAACCGGGAGAGCCGGAGACAAAGAAACTGTCCGGGCGCCCGCCCACCCCCCCGCCCTCCGCCGCCTTCTCCTCCTCCTCTGCCTCCAGCACCCCTATCCTCCGCGCCCCTCCGCGCCCCTGCGCACTGGGGAAAGGGTTATTTACCCGCTCTCCTCCTCGATCTCGGAGATATCGGCGAAGATGAGGAAACCGACAAGCAGCGTGAGCAACGCCAGCGTCCAGCCCCGGCACGGCAGCGGCATGGCTCCCGGGCTGGGCTGGGTTGGGCTGGGCTGGGCAGGGCAGGGCCGGGCCGCTCCGCTCCGCACCGCTCCGCGGGGTGCGGAGCGCGGCGCCGCGCCGCGTCCCGCCTCAGCCCCGCCGCCGCCGCCGCTGCCGCCGCCGCCGCCACCCGGCGGGGCCGCTCCGCCCCTCGGCGCCCGCCGAGCGCCCGTCCCGCCCCGCCCGGCGCGGGGAGGGGGTGGGAGGGGAGGGGGCACACGGGGCGGGTTCTGCCCCCGCCGCCCCCCGCCGATAAAGTTTGCGGCGAGTCCCGGGAGCTGCGAGTAGCTCCTGGTTCTCGGCGAGGGGGCAGACAGCCACCAGCCGCCCACCCCGGAGGTGCCCCCTTCGCTTTTTGTTGTCGCTTGCCCTGCGCGGCCGTGGCATGTCTCCTCCCCTGCTCTGCGCTGCGCACCGGCGCCGTGTGGCAGGGTCAGTCCTGCCTGGGGTGGTGGTGAGGGTACGAGCAGGCGGGTGGCTTCTCCCCGAAAGGTCAAAAACTGTCATAAAATGAGACAAAGCAAAGCGGTGTATGCGGTGGCGTTGGCCGTACTTTGCGCTCCCTTGCAAGGTGCGTGTGACGAAGCGGATCTTTGGGGATGGCAAACACTTTGTTGGTAAAGATGATGAGTAATTAATGCCACCTATTACTATTAATTCCTATTTTAAGAAAGCTAATTCTTTCCGTTACTATAAATACTGACCCTCATCACCACTGTGCTCCTGCCCCTGCTCTTCAAATTTCGCTGGAGTTTGAACGGGCAGAATTTATTGAAAGCAGAAACTGCACAAGGGGCTCCGCTGCTGAGGCGCTTGGGTGCGTCTCTGCCACCATCCCCTGCCACCAGCCTCCTGCACCAGAGTGTGTTCTGGCGAGAAAAGACTGCAGGTTCTACCCAGAAAAGGAGATGGAAATGTACGCAAGTTGGCAAAGAGGAAAGAAGAGGGGCTGGCTGAAGCAAAGAACAGCCAAAAAAAGACCGAGAGGTCCTTTTCTTGTATCCCCGTTATCTGTTAGTCCAGCTCCTGGAGGGGAGAGGCTGACTGTGCCCGGGGTTAGGTGAGGCCAGCCTGGCAGAGCGTCTCCAAATCCAAGTGTAATTCTTTCGGACCGGAAAGTTGCTGAATATCAGAATATCTGGTGATATATGCACTGCCGAGCTGGAGAGGGACGCAGTAGATTTATAATGCAGCAGGCAGGAGAAGCACAGATGTGTTGAGAGAGAGAGATACTAATTGCTTACATATTTAAAACAGCATCTTTAGTCTGAATGGGAGGCACCATTAAGCAAAACAGAGCTATTAACTGGGGCCACTTGGAAAGCTGCCATTTTCCTTTCTGTGCGCAGCTTTTTGCATCAATAAAAGGTACCTTGCTCAGGGTGTGATGCTGCCAGTGTTGTGTGGGTGCTACCCAGGACAGTGGGGTGCTCTGCACGGGGGTAAGAGTGTCCCTGTGTACAGGGATGCGTGGCACCAATGTGGTGCACGGGAAGATGTTCTCAGCAGAAGACTTTTTTCCTTTGTCTGGGTTAAATGGTGGAAAGAATGTGTTAAGGCCAATGTGCTCTCCTGGGGATTCTGAAACTTTTCTAACAAGAGGAGACAAACAAATCACTGTAACATTTATAGGCAAAAAATTACAGCATAGGTGAGTCTGGCACAATTACACTGTAGTATATGTGGCAAATTTACAGTCCAGTATAAAGCTTCTCTAATAGAACATAGTCAGGCCCCTGGGGAGAAAGTGATTTTAGGTGGTGTAAGTAGCCCCATAATTTACCTTTTGCATAAATCTGAGGAAAATCTCATTTTCCTTCTGGTTTATCCTCCTTGAGTCTTTTTGCTCTCCCTATTTTGGGGAGTTTCACAGCACTGTGACCTGCCTGAGGATGAGGAAAGAGGCTTTGAGGTGACCTTGCTGGTGCAGGGAGTGACACTGGAGTTTCCTGAGATGCAGCAGGGCAGAGCACCAGACCCCTGTGATTCAGGAGCACCACTCTGCAGCTGGCTTCCCAGTTTACCAATCCTTGAGAATACAGATGGAGCTATCTGCTCCAGCATCTTTTTCAGCTCCATCCCAGGTGGTGTTTAAGCTTCTTTTGTCTGATCTTTTTGTTCCAATTGCCAATCACAGTGGCGATGTACAAGAACAGAAGCCTTGATGGAGGCTGAACGGTGAGTGGGGGAATCATTCAGTGCACGGTGGGAGTTGGCTTGCCTGGATGAGGACCCTCCCTGGGGCAGGGACATCCTATGTGCTAGGATGCTGCTTCTGCTGAAGAGTAGCTTGTCTTTTAAAAGACACGCTGGGATTTGACTCTGCTCCTGCATAAGTCAATGGAAATGCTGCTATTAACTGAAATGAAAAAATCCCTCTTTGCAGGGCGAGCTGAGAGTTAAGCTTGATGCCCTTCACTGGAGAGCTTCACTGCTAGGAGTTTGCACAAAGAGCTCTGTGAATCCTATGCTTGGTGTCATCTGTTGCTTTATTCCTCTGAAAGATGTAGGTCGGAGAGAAAGGTCGTTCCTCAGCTGATCAGGCTTCAAACAGGGGACCAGCACCTTGAAGTACAGCCGGTTTTGAGTGAGGAGGCAGCAGGCTATACAGAAGAAGCAGCAGCAGTGCAGCATGCTGAAATATTTTGTAATCAATTAGCAAGGTTGTACAACATCACCAAGTGTGACTCTGCAAGGAAAACCTAGAGGTCTTGTTGAGCTGCTGAGGAGTAAACGGTGCACGAGCAGGAGTCTTACTGAAGTGGCAGAAAGGAATGAGTAGAGTAGGTAGTGACTGTAGGAGAGGACATTTTACTCTGCCTTCACTCCAAGTCCATCCTTTAGAGCATCCTGGCCAGATTTGGGGGTGGGGGGGGTGGAGGAGATAATGCACCTTAGTTTCATGCGTTGTTCATTATCCTGAAGAACTGCAAACTGCTTTGGAACAATTGCTGTTAGTCCCTCAAGTGTCAAGAGTCGTTCTGCACATTCCATTCGCTGTGAACTCTCACATGATTCAGCTTAAGCAGGTGCATCAATGTTGCAGGACCGGGTCTGTAAGCATCCAGAGCCTCAATTTTATGTCTCATTTGTAAGATGAGTTGCAGGAAGATGAGAGCAAACTGTCGCAAATAGACTGTTGTGGTAGAGTAATATGTCTGAAACAGAATAAAAGGCTATTATGTCTTCTAGTTCCTAATAATTTGAGGAAATAATTCTGTATCCAGAACATTTGCAGTAAATATAATAAGGTGTACTTTCAAAAGGAAAAAAAAAAGGGGGGGGGGGGGAAGGGAAAAAGTCTTAGCATAATGGCAAAAGTAACTGCACCAGAACAATATTGCATGGTGCTGCTTTGAAGGGAGAAGAGAAAAGGAATGGCATTTTTACATTTCCCTTTGACCTTTGAGAAATATCAGGAATATGTAATAGCCACATTCACCAACAATAGCTCAGAGCATTCAGGGAATGAGAGTTAAACACCTGGGGACATTTACAAACAACTGGCAGAGAGGCAATGAATTTAAGATGTGAGTATGAAAGGCAGAGATACACAGAGTGCAGAAATAATACATATTTAAAGTGCTTTTAATCTATGTGAGAAGCATTGCTGAGGAAGGTAGCAGCTCCTGAACCAGCAAAGAAGGGACAGAGAAGATGACCCAGGAGGTCTTTGCCGTGCTATGACAAATGATAAGACCTGGTGCGGCGAGAGGTCTCAGGGGACCTTTCTCCATCAAATTCGTAATGCTGCAGAACACACATAACCTTTATCATATCTGTCAGCCAAAATGAACAAAGTTTACAGCCCATTTTATACAGCTAAACACTTCCCTGACGTGATGAACGGGTGTGACAAGCGGGAGCCTGGATTAATCAGGGCTGCGATGTTTCATTGCCTCATTAGGGGCAAAAAGGACCCCTGCCCCTAGGTGCTTTCTCCAGCCCCTCCCTCGGCTGGGGCTGGAGACCCTCGGCTCCTCCTGTGAAAGTCAAGCGACCCCCAAGGGGCATGCCGTGTGTTTAAACTCCCCAGTCAGTTCATCAGCAGGAAGGAAGGATGCTGACTCAGGAGGTTTGATGCCCTCCATCTTCTCCTGAATGTTCTGGCTGGTCTCTGTGCAGAGAGTGAGGGATTGAAGCTCCAGTTCATGGATGGAGAAACACTGGTGATAACCAAGCAGCTTCCAGAGCTATCAGTCTCCTCAGCTGGCTTTGTTTACCCTTGGGTGAATGTTTTCCAGCTGGATTCCAAAGTGGCTAAAGTGCATACACCTGCCTCCTGGAATGACTGAGGGCCTTGCTAAAGGGCTCCCAAATGCTGGAGAAATTATTTGTGATGGGCAGGAATGTGGTTCTTTTTCTTTGAGAAGCAGAGAGCACTGAGATGCAGCCCTCGCACAGGTGTTTAAACATGTCCTAATGCTGATGAATCTGATTTTAGCCACATCAGAGGAGTTCATAACTTTCTGTGGTCTGTCTCCTATTGAGCTGAGTGAAGGAGCATCCCTGCTCCTCACCTGTTGGGCTGGAAGGGAGAGCCCTTTACTTGTGTGAAGAAAAAGCCAAACCCTTCCTGACTTTCTCATTTTAGGGGTTTTTGCAATTAGGGGGAGGACTCCAAGCCTGTTACCTTCTTTACACTCATAGTGGTGCAGCAGCAACAAGCAAGTGAGAAGAAAATTAAACTGTATTAATTTCCAGCTCTGTTAGGGTTTTTTTCCCCCAAACAAAATCAATAAGAAAAGATGGACTCAGTAGGGAACGTGACCTTATTTTCTCGGTGTCTGAAGGGGAAGTGCACACAATAGAGAGACAAAAATACTCACATCTGCAAAACCAAATCGGTTTCTTTGATGTTGAAGAAGAGAAGTCAAAATACTTATGTAAACTGGCAGCACTTGACTGGCAATTAGCAGAAGCATCCTAAAGAGGGGGGGGGGGGGGGGGGGGGGGGAAGAGCAAACCAAAAGTAAACAAAGCAAGCCAACCTCATACCCCGCCCCCAAATCCCCCCAAACCCAACCCCATCCATCAGCCCTTTGTATTTCTCTCTCTCCTGCAGTAAATTGCAATAAAGGTGTGATCCATGCAACATTTCATCAACTATGACTCGCCATTGTCAGAGCAAAATGTTTGCTATAGAACAAGAAGGATCTTTCTTTCTTTTTGGTCAGGTTAGCTGGTTTGGATTAATAAAAATGCCACATTCACAATGATATTGATAATTTGCATGTGAAAAGCTTTCCACCCTGTAATGAAAACAATTTTTCAGTTTTGCCACCACTAGTCGCAAGAGATAAGGTCTCCTGTCCTCCCCCTCACAATTAACCACGCAGACACAAAGAGAGGGAAAAGGTGGAGGAAGGGGGAAAAGGTGGAACCTGTCTGACAATTGCAAATTGCCTTTTATCTGGACCTGATGCTGAGGTATTGATATTTCCCCTTGTGGCTGCCCCAGCTGGCACGGGGTTACAGCCTGGCTATGTGTGCGTGCCAAGCTGGGCACCTCCAGGTTGGGAAAGCAGAGCTGAGTGCTTGTATGAAGTTTTGGTACCATATTAATGGCATTTGGGGGAAAAAATCCCCAGCCTAACCCAGGTTTGCAGCCCCTCTCCCTATGTGGTTAGCGAGCCACAGGGTGGCAGTGCTGTGTGTGCACACGTGTGCCTATGCACACTGCGTGGGGGGGACTCCCTTTCGGGGGTATGTCTCAAATCTGGGTATGCTTTGCTCATCCCTGCTAAGCTGAAGGCCACCACAGTGCACAAGGCAGAGAGCAGGAGAAGAAAGGGCTGAAGGATGCTTCATTTTTGAACAGAACAGATGATTGCTACATTTCCATATTTCCACCAACCTCTGCAAAGCTCTGCACTTAGGATGAGTGAGTGCCCAGGGACTGACCCTTGGGCTGACCCAAGTCTGACCCAAGCTGTCCCAGCCTCACCTGCAAACCTGCACTTGCAGCATTTGTCCTGCATGGTCATGGGAGGAACAAAGAAGCCCCTTGCTGGTAGTCCTGAAGGCACGAGAAAGCCTCCCTGCTCTCTGCCTCTCCCCTAACCCATGTACCTCACCCTTGCTTTTCCTACCTCATAGAGAAATAAGTAACCCAGGACAGCTCCAGGTTCAGTGACTTGGGACGTGCACACGTGCTTGGTGCATGTGAAATAAGCACGCAGCCAGCAATTGTTTGAATGCAACACCACATCCCCCCGAGGTGATTCCAACTGATGAGTATTTCTCACTTCTAATGGCAGGTTTGAAGTGGCTGAGAAACAGATAGAGGATTCAGATGACAAACTGAGACCTCATCGGGTTTCAAATTTTGTCTCTTATCTCAGTTCAAAGCTGCTGAGACCATGGCATTTCTTTTAGGTCTATTTCTGCTGCACACCTTCATCACACTACCTATTTCTTCATTTCATGGCTTTTAAAGCACAGGTCATACCTGACTCTAGTTTTGGCCTGTTTCAGCTTGGCAGGTTTGATGAATTTTGGTGCCATACTTGACAGAAACCTAGTTACTCTCCACAGCTGTGGCAAGGAGGTAACTCCACCTAGTCTGGATAAACAGTTCCACATGGGGGATGAAGAAGGCTCTAGGGAGACCTAAACAATGACCTTCTAGTACTTCAAGAGGGCTACAAGAAGGGTGGAGACTGCTTACAAAGGCCTGCAGTGATAGGAAAAGAGACAATGGTTTCAAACCATCTGTTCAAAAAGAGCAGATTTAGATTGGATGTTAGGAACAAGTTCTGCACCATGAGGTTAGTGGAGCACTGCAACAGGTTGCCCAGAGAGGTGTTTGAGGCCCCATCCCTGGACATGTTCAACATGAGGTTGGACAGGGCTCTGAGCAGCCTGATCTAGTTGAGGATGTCCCTGCTGACTGCAGAGGGGGTTGGACTGGATGAGCTTTGGAGGTTCCTTCCAGTCCAAACCATTCTATGAGTCTGTGAAGAAATGAGCTTGATATGGACACCCGTAAGTAAGGGAGGAAGATTCTTGTAAGGTTATCTACAACTACCTAAAGGGAGGCTGGAGCAAGGAGGGGGCAGCCTCTTCTTCCTGATGACAAGTGACAGGACCAGAGGAAGTGGTTCCAAGCTGCACCAGGGGAGGTTCAGCCTGGATATTAGGAAGTATTTTATCACTGAAAGGGTTCTCAAACACTGGAAAGGTCTAGCAGGGCAGTGGTGGAGTCACCATCCCTGGGGGTGTTCAAGCAGCCTGTGGACCTGGTGCTTAAGGCCATGGTTTAGCGTTGACCCTTCAGTGCTGGGTCAAGGGTTGGACTGGAGTATCTCCAAGTTCTCTTCCTACCAGATGCATTTTGTGAATCTATGATTTCATTGTTCCTGCCTATGAGGAGTCAGAGCAAAGAAGAGGACTGTAGAAGATGACACAAGAATAAAGGAGGGAACCTTTATAACTCTTCTTTGGGGCCATCCAAGACAGTGCTGCTAACCACTTGGTGGGGAGAGCTCCTGAGAAAACCTACAAGGCAGCTGCCTTGCTTTTTCCCTCATCTTCATATGGCCCTTGGGAAAATGCTGATCTAAATCTTTGCAAAGTGTGCAGTGTAGAACAGCAGCTAAAACACCCAAAAGAAGAATCGAAATTCACATGCACACCTGGCCCTTTGCAGATGAGAACTTCTCTGCAAGGAACAGAGGAGATGCAAAAATAGGTTTCATTTAGCAAAAATGACAACATCTTAAGGTGCAATGTAAAGAATGTCACTTTTTTTTTGGGTCTTCTCTCTACCTCTTGCTAACAGCTGGAAAAGTGCTGTGCAAAAGGCCTTTAATGCTCCTTTCAGCTCTAGAAAGGCCTTTGGTTTCTGACTACAGGATCTGTCGTTTTGCCTCCCATCAATAATACATGCTTTTCCTCCTCTTTTATACTAATATTTCTCATCTTTCATGTCCTTTCTAATCCTCATCCACGGGCAGAGCTGCTGAGTGAATTGCCAAGGCTTCAGAACAAAGGGAATTTAAAGAGAGAAAAGTAGGGCACTGGGATTTCCCCCTAAGAGCTCTAGCCAGAAGCTACAGGGAGGTTGTGGACCCCTGGTTAGCTCCTTCTGCAGGAGCAAGAACAGAACTTCTTTGCATAGAACTCACCAAAAATCTTTGCCTCTTGGTGATCAGCACCAAGGAAAACCAAAACCAAACCTACCTACAACTGATTCACAAAGCTCTGAGAGCCCAGCAAACATCCCAATCACAGGAGGAGCAGCCAGGGATTAATCTTTTCAGTATCATATCCCCCCTACCGGGTCCTAAATCCAAGCTGTTGAATACACGTCCCTGGTTGTGCAGCACCACACACTTGAAAACCCACCTCTTTGGAAAGCTGATTTGTCAGTCCAGGGGACATGTTCCTCAGGAAGGAAATCTTCAGTGCAGCTTGTGCCAAAATGGGAGTTTTGCTCCGATGTTAGATCATTAGTGTCCTCTGTGGTGAGGAATGTGAATGATTGATTTGCTGCTGGAGTGCACCTAGCACGGCCAAGACACCAGCAGAAGAGGGAGACTGCACATAACACTGCTGGGAGGTTTAAGTGCATAGTACAAATCTGGAAGGAGTAAGGACACAGAAAAAGAGCCAGCCTGGGGGAGAGGCACCACATGCATGTAGCAGCCTTCCTGACCTGGTGATTTATTTCTGGCATTCCTAGAGGGGAAGAAGCCATGCAAAGATCACGAGGCTGCATGCTGCAGTAGGTGGCATGCCCAGATACATTCAGCAAGCAACAATACAAAGCACAAAATCTGCAGACAATGGGGAAATCCTTCTGCTCTGTGTGAGGTTATTGAGTGGTTAGAGTCAAGGAATCAGAGAGTTTTATTTGGAGGAAGAAGAAAGATTTGCCTTGCTTCTTTCTATAAATAAATCACAGGAAGATTTTTGGCTTTGCTTCTTTGAAAGGCAAGGTTTTTCCTCTCCCAGACCACGCTTTCTTCCTGCTCTGACCAGCTTATTCCAAGGAATGAGCTGCAAGGAATTTTTGGATACTGATAGCCTTCGCAGGTCTGTAAGGGAAAAGGCTCTGTTTGTACTCAGATGCCTGGGAAAGATATATCACAGCGAGCTGCTGTCTTCAATGTAGGTGAACAATGAGAGGAGTGCTGCAGACAATAGGCCTTCAGTATAGCACAAAAAAAGGCAGAATCTGTGTCAGTGGAAGCCAGTTGTGATGTTCATTGGCCTGATGAATACTTGCATTGGCAGATGGAAAGTTCAGAAAGCAGAGTCTTGCAAAAGGGAACTGCACAAAGATTAACTCTGCACTCACCCAAAGGCCTGATTCTGTGAGGTTCTGAGTCCCTGCAGCTCCTGTTGAAATGCCCTTGGCCACCATGAGAAGTTACTGAAGTGGTTCGCCTTTGGGCCTGAGCAAACTTTGGTTTCACCAGGTTGATGCAGTCAGCAGCAGAACCTGCAGCAGTGTAGCAAGAGGCTGCCCACGCTGAGGGGAGAGCAAGGGGAAGGTGGGATGTTCAGCAGCACTCATCAGACCTTTCACATCGCAAAACATTAAGCCCCAAACAAGGTCAAAGTCACGTTTTAGAGCTCTTGACTCTGTTGTCTCAATCAGACCTCATCATAAATAAGAAATTAGATCTTAACCCCAAGCCTGGACCACTCCATTATGGTTCTGAACTTGGGGACTTCAGCTTTGGGGGTTTCAAAATAGAGAAGCCTCTGTGGCCTTCAGGTCCTCGAGATCTGTGGGGACACAGAGCATCGAGTCTCCCAGCTTCCTCTCCAGCCCTGCAAAGCTGAGGGTCTGGTGACTTGAAGAAGGCTCAGGAAGACATGACTCGAGAAGCTGCATTTAATTACTGCAGGAGTGGACTTACTGCTTGGACTTGCATCTCAATCAAACTTGCCTGTCATTCATAGATCCCCAGGGGAAGCAAAAATAACCTCCACTTATACATGGGAATATAATAATCAATCAAGCTTTATCGCTCCTGTTTCCATTCTAGCAGCTTATAACCACATAATAAAAGCACATAATGAAAACATCATAAAAACACTCAGTAAAAAAACACATTCACCATGCAAGTATTGCCATCTTATCACATCCTGGATAGAAATGCTGAAGAGTTCTTGAGGCTTCTGGTCTGTACTAATAGCCTCTGGAACACTGCATCACACCTCCCCTTTCCACTTCAGCAGTGTTGTATATTTAAGTGGCAATGGCCATGGAAGGCACAGATGGATGTTTGGATTCAGCAAACCAGGGACACAGAAGGTCTCAAGAAGTGTTTTGCCTTCTTGGCTTTGCAAAGTTGGTCAGGAAAAATGTTGTGAGAAAAGCTTCTTCAGCTGCTTTAGCTGTAGCATTTTGTTGGGGAAGTCACAGGAGATGGGGGTTGCATTAACACTCTTCTTCCCTCTGGTTTAAATTGAGGTTCATCTTCACAGGCACTCTTGGCTTTATTTTTGAGGGATACAACTAGCTGGCTTTAGCCTCATTCCTCTGACCTTTTTTTCCATCTAACTTTGCTCTATCATTCTATGGTCCTGTTCTGGCAGGGAGGCTTGGACTCAATGATCTCCCGAGGTCCCTTTCAACCCCTAACATCCTGTGATCCCATGGTTTGCTCTCATTGTAGATGAATCAACACCCTGGAGCCGCAGTAGTACCTGGACTGAGGGGTGATCCTGCACCCTGACAAAGGATACTGGTCCATATTAACTCTGCTTTACAACCAGACTGGTTTGATCCACGTCAGATAACTCTCACTGCTGTTGTAAAGAGGTATCAGTAGCACCCTTGGACTTCTTCCCCTACCCTGCGTAGCAGTGACTCCTTCATGGGGCGGAAAGCTGTGAAGGCTGCCCTGTGGAGCTGGCCACTGAACCCATTGGTTTGTCCCTTCACACCACTTCCAAGTTTCTCACACAGTTGTTCCAGTGAGTAAATAAACCAGAAGCCAACCATCAATCCCTGCAGCAGCTTTATCCTTCGCTTCAGTAGTTACCTCTCGCTAATAAGAGCCTCTTGAGTTCTTTTCACTTTTCAAAGATTTTGTTTTGGGTTTCAAGCCAAAATTACAGTGGCACTGTGAGCTTTAATGGTTCAGCCACAGGTTGAATTTTGTACTTATTTGTTCAAGCCACAGATGTTAGCAGTAACATCCAAGATGACCGAACCTGGTTATCTTGGAGATTAAAGGCAATATTGTTCCCCATTTTTTTCCAGCTGGTTGTTTTGCTTCTTTGGGAAGCACTTTGTGCTCACATGGCTTTGCTTTTTTTCCTTCCATTACTTCTCTCTCCTTTGTTTGCTTGACACTTTCCTGCAGAGACAGGAGAGAAACATAAACTAGGCAAATGTGATTTGATCACAGAGCTGGTAGGGGGCAGGTACAGTCAATCACGCTGCCTTGAACTGTCTTGTGTGTGATCAGCTGGAGTTTGTTTGGAGAGAGTCCCCTGAAATTATGTAGCACAAAGATGCTGATACAAAGCCCACGGTCAAGAGATGCCTTTGCACGCACTCTGGATGGGTTGTAGCGAGCAAATATCCCACCATGTAATTTGCAGGTGTGGGAGAAGCTGGAGGGTAGTTTACCAAAACCTGTAGGTTGATTCAGCTGCAGAGAAGAAATTCCTTGCCCTGCTCCTTCGGTTGCTCTCTCGAAACACAAACCACCATCAGAGACATTTCCCCCCACCCCCGCCCGGTTCTCAGCCTTTTCAGAGACACACCAAATGGACCTGAACTCCCCTGGCTTCCCTTAATCTTCCCAAAATGCAAGATGCAAAGCAAAGCCCTTGTCAGCAAACACCGCGCAGGCGGCGGCGCTGCCCTCCTTACACCAGCTCTGAATTTGATCCCTGGGATTTTAACTGTTCCTTTATCTACTGAAAAGGAATGTTGAAAAGTTTAATTGGCATGTAATGAGATAACTGTAACAAGTTAATTAGTTCTCAATTAACTGGCGTTTACCATACATTCCGGATATGTTGTTGGCAATTAAGGACACCTAATGAACTTGCAGTAGCAACTGAGTTTACAGAGATAAGGAAAACAATAACAATAATAATAATGATGATAATAATAAAATGCTCACACACGGTCTCATACTGCATTAAGAGCCACAGATGACTTCATAATTATGTGGCTAAATCATCCTATCTGGGAGTCACTGGGAAATAGCCAGGAAAACTATTCTGGCACATCTAAGAGGGTCTGGGAGGAAAGGATTTGTTTTCAACGTGGATCATATTGGGAGAAAGCATTCCCCATGAGCTGTGGGAGAAAGGCAAAGGAGAAGGGAAAGGAAAGCTGTGAGATAAGGTTAATTATTCAGTTTAGACTTAAGCCTAACAAAGAACAAACGATTGGAATAAGGTGGAAACCCCAGAGGATGAAGGGAAAGAGTTAAATTCTTTTCCAAGATCCCTTAAGCAGGTGAGTATGTGGAGAGCAATTTGTCTCTGTGCTTCCAGTTAACCTCCCCTTAATGCTTTGTGCCATTAAAGTGCCACACTGAATAGGCATTAGAAGGGAAAAAAACCCCACCACCCTACAAACTAATTTACATTTTAATGAATTTTTAATTGAACCAAAATCTGTTGTTTCTGTTTAAAGATGCAGTGTTGACTTTGTGGTCTGTGCTGCTGCGAGCCAAGTGGGATCTTAATGTGATAAAAACAATGATAACGCTAAGCTTAATTAGGTTTGAAAGCCTGCCTGGTAAAGTGGTGTGGAATAAACCAGCAACTGTCCTGCATGGAAGCTGAGGAGCAGGGCTGGGCAAAGCCTGCACCACTCAGCTGTCCTGAGAGCCGTGAAGCAACAACCAGAGATGCTGCCGATTGCTAAGCTCGACTGATGGCACAAATGGGGTGGGAGAGAAAAATCTGATCTCATGTGCAACAGGATCACCCACAGTAACTTTGGCTTCATCCTCTGCTGCCCTTAGATCCAGCATTAATGATGGGCAGGACCCTACTGGGCTTTCCCTAATCACTTTTTTTCCCCCTTTGCAACAGGCTGTATTGAAATGCCAAAGCCTGGAAACTGTGCTTTCCAAGGCCAGGATTTGGAGGTGTGGGCTCTCATGCCCTTCTCCATCCTGGAGCATGCCTCCAGCAAAATACACACATCCTCCTCCTATGCCTCCAAGCTTAGCTGGAGCTAGGAGACAAGGGACAAGCTCTTGCATAGTGATTTCTGGCTAGCTAGGTTTGGATTGAATCAAAAATGCTCCCTAGTATGGAGGTGCACTCATTTGCTCTCTCTCTGGGGCACCTCAAATCCCATTCCAGACGTTTGAAGGCATTTTGTTGTGTTTTTAATAGCTTGTGCTGAGTCATTTGCCAAGCTGACCGTGGCACACCCCTCCCCCCCCCCCCAAGAAGCTCAATGAAATGGCAGCAAAGCAGATTTTTAACATGACTTTCTTGTATGTTCTCTTCTTTCATCCTGCTCCTGGCTGCCTCTGCCCCTGTGAGGATTGTTCTGTTTCCTAACACGCTCAGGGTTTCACCTAGTTAAACCTTGGGTTTATTAGTTATTATTTGTCAGGTTATTTGTTGGTTTGCTCCTGCAATGAGCAGGGAGCCTGAGTCCTTGACAGTCATAACAAGCCTAAATAAAATCACAGCTATGGCAGCAGGCTTCAAAACCTGTTAGAATCACTATGTGAGCTCCATCTTCAATGTCCTGCTGCTACCTACCAGGTCCTGCATTCTACAGCAATTTTCTCCACTATTGCTCTGTTACAACACCTGAATTTCGATTACAAATGAGTCACTAACCTTCCATGCTCAACCCTTCCATGCTCAACTCTGACCTTTGCATTATATTGCCACATTATTTTTGACTTTTCAAAGCAAGAGTTCCCCCAAACAAGGTGTTTCATGCCTCCTCCTGGTGGTAGTCATTTGGTTCCCTGTTAGCATGGGCTAGAAGTTTGTCACTGAAAGCATGCATAGGTGGGCACACAACAGCTAAGACAGAGACCTTCCACCTCATCACACGCCTGCAACTCCCCTTATTTCGAGGTGGTAGCAAGCAACCTTTCACTGCTCCATCAATTTTTCAGCTGCTGCTGATTTTGCCTTCAGAGGCATTAAACTCAAAACTCTCTTTGCCACTGTGTCTCAGCTGCTGCTCTCTAGAGTTAGATCATCCAAACAGAGCCAGCCACAGCTCTCCTTGCCTTGGCTTGGGGAATTATTCCTGCCTGCCCTGCCTTGCTTTGCAGCAGCAGGAGCTGTCAGTGAAGGCTACTGTTGCTGGGTGTGATAAGCAGAGCTGTCCAAGAATAGCTCTTGGTCCTGACAGGGCACAATCCCAGAATAGCTGGGACATTAGGAAGTTAATGGAGGGGAAAAGGAGTCACTGGGAATTCTGAATTTCAATCAGGGACATCAGGACCCCCAAAGCCACACATACTGAGTGAGGTAATGTGTTGAGCATAGGTTCTTGCCTTTGCTGAGGACAGCACAGTGGGGATCCACCTACCTGGAGCAGGTTATCAAGACCTCTCTGGGCTCTCCCAAGAGCAGACCTGGCAGGGGTTAGTCTGTTTCCAGTGTATTGTGGTCTCCCTAAACTCATTGTTTTGATTTGGCCATTGAGCACCAGCAGTCCCAGGGATGGAAGGCTGGCTGCAAATCCGGTCAGCAGGGCTGGGAAGCCCACAAAAGATGAACAGACTAAGGAGAGGCCTTTTTGCACGTCTTTGCACTGCACTTGTGTGGGAGCTTGTCACCTTCCTGCCCATAGGAGCAAGCTACCTTGAAATCCAGGAAACAGCTGCTAAACAGCAGAGACATCTTAGCATTTATAGGAGTGTGTGAACCCAGGCTCCTGCAGATGGACTCTAAATGTGGGTGGGTGCCACCTCACTTTGCTTCTTCCTTCAGAAAGGGTCTTTCAACAAATCATGCCCCTCCTCCCCTGCCTTTCTCTATTCTTTCTCCTCCTGTGCTGCTGCTGTCAAGTCAATTGAACAATTTTCCATTTTGTTCTGACAGTTGCAGGCATTTGAGGCCACCTGGAGCAGCTGTGGCACCAAGTGATGGAACAGACCAAAGGAGCACCATGTCCCTCTCTAAAGACCCTCAGCATTGTGGCTGGCAGGTCCAAATGAGCACCAACAGCAGAGATGTCTCTCTACCACAGAGATCACCTCATAGTCATCTTAGGACACTTCCTTGGATGGATTTGTAGCTGGGGGCTGTGGCTCTGAATTTAGCCTGATCTGGGTGATACAGGCTCTCAGATCCAGACAACATTCATTAGCATGCTTTCAGAAATAGACTGGTGAAATTCAGCCTGAATTCCAGGCAAAAGAAATGGCAAAGAGGTAAAAGCCTTCATTATTTACTGTTGAGGTCTTTGCTGCCTGCTGGGTCCAGCTGTGCCAGCATCTTCAAGATCAGACCTTGTGACAGAGCCCAGAGAGAGGCACTGGATGTGCTGCCACAGATAGCTTTTCCAGAGCAGGCTGAGGGGTTAGTGCACCCCAAGACGTGCCTTGGAGGTGTATCCACTGCTGGCATCTGCCTGCACACTGCTAGAGGGTGGCGTGTGGAGCTGGCTGTGCTTTTCACATGGAGTGGGCACAGCTGGTAGTTCCAGCCCAGCGAAAGCTGAATAGCCATTCCCAGGTGCTACCAGCCATGATTCACTCACCAAATACCTAGCACAAAGTTGCTTTCATGATGGGCTGAAAAAATTCCAGCAAAGAAATAGCTGGCTAGCTGCCTTTTTGCCTATTTAGGTGCTGGTGCTACAGAAAAGACACTTCTGAAGTGAAGGATCTCTTGGAAATGATTTCTTTCCATAGCTCTATGTAAAAAAATCTCTTCCTCCCTCACAGCTGAATCAGATCCATTGATCTTACACTGCAAGCCTTGCCTCTCCCTTTTCACCTGCTCCTGCCTCTGTTCTGCATGGTATGGTAATGAATTCAAACTACAAGAGCTCAGTGTCTCCTCATAATGATGCCACTTGTATCACAAAGCCTAATTTTGGGCACCTGGATGGAAAAATATTGTCAAAGTCCCATTTATGTAAATGCCTTTATTTCTGAAAGAAGAATGATTTTTTTGCAGTTCTGTTTAGGAAAATGAGGACAAAGGAGGGAATTTAGTGCAGGTGGGTCTACAAAGCATCTGGTCCACGTGCTGCAGGCCACAGGACACTTTCCATCTCTTTACCTAACAATGCCTACAGGAAAAAAAATAGGCCAGCCACGCATCGTGCTGCAGGAGGTCTCCCAGGGTCCTAGGTTAGTATTTTTGGGAGAGAAATGTACCTGAAAGATGGGTTTATTTGATAGTTGCTCCAGTGGTTTGAAGGCACTTCTTCCTCTAGGGGGAACAAGGACCTGGTCCTCAGCAGCACACAGGCAGGTTCTGGCATCCTCCTTCAAAGCCACCATCACCACATCACAAGACACACACCTGCGTGCAGAAGAGGCTGAGATGTTTTGCTGAGGGGAAGAGAAGCTTTGGCAGAGAGGCAGCAAAACAGCTGGAGGCTGTAATTTCTGAAGCTGTTGCAGCAGGAATTCATCTGCCAGCACTCTGGAACCAGGAGGGTCTAGCGAGCATCTTGCTGTACACCCATTTCCAACGAGGGTAAGGTCAGGTGTGATCATTTAGTCCCCCAGCTCTGTAATGGGGTTAGGCATAGAAAAGCTGTCTTTGGAAGTGATTTGATATAATTGACTCAAGCAGAGATCAAAAACTCCTAGGAGATTATGGGCATGGTCTTTGCATGCAGATAGCTCCTAGCACAACAGTGCCCTGACTTTGGTTAGGCTTACTGCAAAATAATAAAGGTAATAAATTATATAATGGAGGGAAGAATTCTGACAAAACACTTCTGCCCAAGAAGGTAGAAGTGATTTTATATATATATATATACACACACATTGTTTTTTTCAATGGCACACTTTTCAGGTTCCCATCCACCAGGCTTCAGCTCCTTTTGGAATAATGAAATAGATGAACAAGTGAAATACATTTGCTTAAACCACGATCCCGATTGAAACGCACTGTGGTCAAACAGGTCATGTTCTACACGAGATCAAGGTGATAAAGCAAGGAACGAGATGGACTCGTGCTTCAGAAGTGTTTAAAAGCCTTTCCTGCTCGGCAGGAGCAGCTCACATTTGTGAAACATTTATTCAAGCCTTAGTTGAAAAATAAATCCTTGAGTGTAGCTGTGCTACTGCCAGGTTGCGAAGTGGCAGTGGCCTCTTTAATCATTGTCCCATTCAAGCCCTAATCAGGGCAGCATATGCAGGAGCCAGTGGTAGGAGCCCAGAACTCGCTTCCCCAGCAGGGTGAGGTTTCGCCTGTCTCTTCTTTCTAATTAGAAGCTCTATTCAAATGTTAATCAGCAACACCGTGATTAAGGCGGATTAAAAGAGAACACTTGGACATCGCTTCACTGATGTGGCTAAAGAGGTTTTTACTTGTTGTTGTTTTCGGTCCTACATAAGGGTTTTTCTCCTGGAGGAAGTCAGTTTGTTTTCCAAGTGCTGGTTGGCTTCACCTTAGCAGTGATGATGCCACTCCTCCACCGCAGTGCTGAAACTGCGGAGGGCAGCTGTACATCCAAGACCTTCTGCCTTTTGTCACTCATCTGAGCCACTGGCCCTCGGTAAATGTTGCTGGTCTGCTGCAGCAGCAGTGAGGGACTCAACCACCACAGCCAAAAGGAACTCGGGAAGTACTGAAGACAAAGATGACCTGACAGAAGGCTACAGGAATAAGCTCCCTGCTCTTCCTGCTTTGAGCTCTCTCCTCAGCTATTCCAGTTTTTTAATGCCCTTCTTGTCCCATCCCTTCTCTGCCAGTATGGGCTCCTAAACTGCCCTGCTTGCATTTTAATTTCAAGAAGAGAAGAAAACCACTGGTGGGGTGAGATGGATTCAAATGAATCTGAGCTGAATGGGTGAAGTCAATGAAAGAATATTACAACAGAGGGAAATGGACATAACCCTGCAGCAGGGAAGGGACAAAACCTCTGGAAGATTATATCAGGATGACTCCAGATAGGATAAAGAAGGATAGAACCAGTGGACACTTCTGCATCCAGAATTTCTCAGCTCTCTTCTATATCCTCTATTTTAGGCTGGAGGTGAGGAGAAAGTTCTTCACAGAGAGACTTGTTAGCCATTGGAATGTGCTGCCCAGGGAGGTGGTGGAGTCACCGTCCCTGGAGGTGTTCAAGAAGGGATTGGATGTGGCTGGTTTAGTAGTCATGAGGTGTTGGGTGACAGGTTGGACTTGATGATCTTTGAGGTCTTTTCCAACCTTATTGATTCTAGGATTCTATTCAAGGGGAAAGGGTGCTACACAACCAGAGACCATGTCCTCCTCCAGTGCTCTCTCCCAAGGTGTCTGCATCACATGCCAGGCCTTGCTCAGCAATGCCACGTCATTCCCAGTGCCTTCCCCTGCCCCAGAATGAGGGCAAACAAAAAGCTCTGTGTTTCTTCTGAGAGATGAGCTCAGCTGGCATAAAATGAAACCATTTGTCTAATGGTCTAATATTTGGAAAAAGTCCTTTCCAAGAGAGTGTCCTGGAACTGGCTATTCCCCCAAATACATGCAATGATGTAATTAAAGGTGACAATTTAAACAGAACTTTTAGTAGATGGTGACCTCACTGTAAGCCTGCATTCCTCCCCTACAAAAAGCTAGCAGCAGGTGAGAGTGCCTGACTAAGACCCACACTGTAACAGAACCAAATTCCCAACACAGGAGCATTCCCCTGAACTCTGGGGCCAGGGAGAACTCCATTTGCATCTTTCAGAAAAGAAAAAAAGAAAAGAAAAGGAAACTAAAACTCAGAGCAATCAGTTAATTTCTGGTGGAGAATTTGGATGCTACCCCCTGCATCCATGCATAATCCTCAGCACGGCATTCATTAAGCTCTGATGATTCATGCCTGGCTTCTTCAGCTGAGTCACAGGATGGGTTCAGCCCTGAATTGCCCTCACTGTCTGGAGCCATTTAACTGTGGGGGTTTAAGAGGAGACTGGATGAGGCACTTGGTGCCATGGTTTAGTTGATTAGATGGTGTTGGGTGATAGGTTGGACTTGATCTTTTCCAACCTGGTTAATTCTATTCTATTCTACACACAGGTTGCTGTGGGTATTTTGGGGCTGACTGCTCTGCAAAGCTGTGTTGATTTCAGCTGATCTGCTGGCAAGCAGGGATCCAGCCCTGCACTATGTATTGTATATGATTGCATGTGGCAAAAAAACCAACCCCAAACCAAACTACCACTGTCTTTAGTTCTTCTTGATAGTGTGCATGGGGGGGAAATGGTGGCAATGACAGGCTGTGTGCTTGCAGAGTACTTCCAGGCTGGATTAACATTTAAAGTCAGATAAAGGTTAGCAGAGAGTTGTCAGGGATTTCTGAAAATTATGGGTTTTCAAAGTGTACAATTCCCACTTTGAGATGCTCTTAGCAGTCAATATCTAGTCCAAATCTTTAAATATCAGCTGGGTCCTTTGGCTTACCTTCATGTCACACTAATAGGCATTCACACCTCAGCCATCACCACTAGGAGAGTAACTCTGATCTGGAGTCCTGTCCTGTCTAATGGAGACAGGCTGTAATCTTTGGGGGGCATATCTATGCCAGATTTGATGTTTCCAGCACAGGCAACAATGATAATGGGTCACAGGATGTTAGGGGATGGAAGGGACCTCAAGAGATCATTGAGTCCAACCCTCCTGACAGAGCAGGGCCATAGAATCTAGCACAGGTTGCACAGGAACACATCCATATGGGTCTTAAAAGTCTCCAGAGGAGACTCCACAAGCCCTCTGGGCAGCCTGTTCCAGGGCTCTGTGACCCTCACAGTGAAGAAGTTCCTCTTCATGTTGAGGTGGAACCTCCTGTGCTGGAGTTTATATCTGTTGCCCCTTGTCCTACCACAGGGTGCAGCTGAGCAGAGGCAGTGCCCTCCTTTTTGACACCCAGCCCTCAGATACTTGTAGACATTTGTTACATCCCCTCTCAGGCTTCTCCAGACTAAAAAGCCCCAGGTCTCTCGGTGGCAGCCTGATGGAACAGCCAATTGTGTAACCTATACCAAATGCTTGATCTACTGACCCATGGCAACACCTTCATCTCCCCCCACTGTCACTGCTACACGGGGTAGATTAGGTGTGGCTAGATCATTCTGCCCACATGACAGTACAGCTACACAGAAAAAACCCCCAACCCAACCAAAAAAAAACCCTAAGAAACAACCAGGGAAGAACTGAGAACTGGAACTGCAACAAGCTGTGCCACAGGGAAGGTAAGAAACAATTATTCACTGTTCTTGCAGCAGAAGAACAAGGGATCATCAAATGAAATTCTCAAATTGCAGGCTGAGGCAAAGACAGAACAAGTATTGCTGCACACACACTTAAACAGGGGAATATGTTGCCACAGGATGATGTGGAGGCCAAAAATATTCATGGTCAGAAAGCGCTGTCGAGAGGCATTAAAAGGAAAGGCTGAAACGTTGCCCTAAGTAATGCGTACTCCACTGCTGCCCAGAGGGGAAAGGACACACACAGAGGTTTCCTCTCTCCCTGTACTGAAAGGTTCTGCTGATGATCACTGCTACAGAACAACAGGGACCTCTGGAGATCATCTAGTCCAAGAGAAGAGGTAGAAGCCAGTGTAAGTCCAAGATACAAATAGAAGGCAGAGCAAGGCTTGGTTCAGCTGAGTACAACCATTCTAACATCTTTAGAAACAACAACAAAACGCTCTTGTCAGGGATTTGCCCTTACTGGGGAAGTTCAGGATCTCCAGTTAGCATGTTGACAATTTTGGGTATCTAATCTAACAGTCAAATATGCCTTTGACTGATGCTGGACAGGAACCATCTTGCTGGCTTATTGCAATGATCCCCAAGAGTCCTTAATGGATTATTCCCATGACTCCTAAAAATCCTCTGCAAACACAGAGCACTGCCAGGACAGAGGAACCCCACGTTAGCAATGCCAGCCATGTCCTTATGCAGTCAGAACAGTGTTGCATGCTCCTCCTTGCACTCAGGGTCTCAGTCCCTCTGTCCCTGAGCGAGAGCCAGCAGACTGAGAGGAGCCTGTCTCAGCTGCGTAGCTGCCCAGGTCTCTAACATTTCACTGCTGTCACCATGGCTGTGTCTATACAGCATAATTCAGTGCTCTGCAAAGCTCTATCAGCCAGCTCTGAGTCAGGTAGCATCTGTACTATTGGCACCTGAGCTGCACACTCTACTGAGCTCCCTGGAAGTTAACCTATACTATTTCTCCCCCACAGGGCTACTTTGGTGTCTCTGGCACCTCTGCACCACAGAGACACACCTTGGTTTCGTTTCAGGAACGTGGGGATGAAGCCTGCCACCCCCTTTGCTCAGCACTGGAAGAGCAAAGACAAAAAACTGCAAAGAGCAACCATGTTGGGCTGTGCCATCTCGACACAGCTCCCTGCCAGCTTTGAGGGGGTGAGGAGAAAGACTGGCAGGAGAAACAATGCACCAGAAGTACAGACTTACAGCTTCAGTTGTAAGCAGAGCTCCATCAAACTCAGGAGTGAAGCTTGGCAGGGCAGGCAGCACATCTCTCATGGTTTCTCAAAGCACAGGCACCTCCTCAGCAGCCTTCAAGAGTCCTGAGAGCCTGCCTGGTGCTGTGCAGGTCCCAGGTGGTCCAGCAGGCACTTTCTAGCCCCATCAGAAGCCCATACTTGGAGACACTTTGTCTGCAGCATAGCTGAGTCATGTCTTGAGGCAGCCTCAGGTCTCTCCTCATGTTCATTGTGGTGTTGCCATTTCAAGAGCTTGAGGTCTTGTGGACAAGGGTGAAATGCTCTCACTAATGAGCTGTTCTTAGCTACATTGTGGTCAGCTGGTGCCATTTAGCCAGGAGCATCCAGTAGGTACCGCTGCACTGACCCTCTCCTTGAGAGCCTAGGAGAAAGCCTGGGAAAGGAGGAATTCCCTGTCTCCACATCTTTTGCTTTAAGCAAAAGGTGGCTTTGCATCAGACCCTTTCCTAGTGCTTAATTATGGGGCACTTCCATCTGGCAATAAAGTTCCCTTGAAGCATTTAAAATTAAGAAAAACCCCCAACAGTTAAACTAAAATCAAAGAGCTACAAAATGCTGAGGGTTTGATCCAAAATCATTACCCTTCCCATGTGCTTAGAAACAGATTAATATCCTTCTTGTTTGCTTCTTTCAGCTAACAGTATCTCCAGAGCAGTTCTTCCAACCTCACCTCTTTCTTGGCTTGTGAAGAGGTAAAACTCTTGATTGATGATGGCAGGCAGATGTGATGAATGCAGCCCAAGCAGAGGTACACCACCGTTGCCTGGCTAATGGCTTTCCCACCCTCATGGGATGCAGCACGCATCAAGTACTGAGTTTGCTCTCATAGCAGGCAAAATTCTGCACCATCAGATCTACATCAAAGTTCACTTTGTAGGGCAAGAAAGCAAATAGACAAACACAAAGTACCTCCTCACCCCTGTCTGGATACTAGCATGACCTACTGCTGCAGTAGGTCGTTTGTTTTAAGATGGTATTTGGCTCGACAGGGAGTCTAGACAGGAGAGTGCTCTGCTGGTCTGACAGGTTCCCTTTGCTCTTCCATCCATCCAGCAAATCTTGCATGAGCTGCTGCCTCCAAGGCATAGCTCAGTCCTGCAGGGAGGCTGGTAGGGACCTTACAGCAGAGCACCCTGGAGGAAGGGTCCTGGCTGACCAAGTCAGGTCTCCTCTGGAAGCAGAAGAGGAAGATATTCACCTTCCTCTGAAGCAGGGCTGAGACATTCCACAGTGCCATGACCACAGAAGCATTTATCCACATCATGAGTGAAAGGAGTGGTGGACAAGCTGCCAAGGTCAGTGTGAACAAGCAGATAGGTTTCTTTGTGGGGCAGCAAGACTTTGCTTAGCAAACAGTGTAAAGAATAATTCTGTGCAAGGCACTGGGTCCTACCTCAGCCTGAGCCTTGGTGGGAATCGAGCTGGATCCCTTTGCTGCTTGAAAAAGGCTTCAGTAACTGGAAACTGCATCTTATTGATCCAAGATGCTGTAATCCTCACCCCCAGGCTGTTCTTTGCCACCCAAAGGCACCCTCTTTGCATTTCTTCAGTGCATATAGATAACCTCTGCCATAAAGAGGGGACTACAAGTCTCTGCTTTCTTGTGACACCATCCATTGCCATAGTTCCAGACAGCCTCTGAACAGAGACTAGCCAGCATAAAACCTTTTAGGAGCCACCAGGAGTTGTACACCCCCATTCTGCATGCATGCTTGAAAAACAGGCAGCTGCTTCAATGCCAGGCTCCTGATACTGATTCAGTACTTCTTAGAGCAGCAATAATCAGCCACAGAAGTAGGGGCAGGCCAGGTTCATGTCACATAAGGTAACCATGAAGAAATGACAGTGTGACAGACAACTGCACGAGGAAGAACCCTCTCCACAGTCAAGGCTCTGCTGATAAAATGATGCAATTTCCAAGCAAGAGCTGCTCAGTGAGCTCCACAGCCTCAGCTGCTGGAGTTTCTCAGCTGACACCTTCCAGGTGGGGCTGAGGAGAAGGAGAGAGGGAATGAAAGTTAAGAGATGTGACTATTTTGGGATAGAGAGCTGGAAGTAGGGATGAACATGCCCGTGGCACTGCACAGTCTGCTCTGGGTTTGTGTTTTGCTTTGTTCCAAGATGCTGAGTGCTCTCTCAGTGAGGTCAGGAAGCCAGCATTCATCTACAATCATCCACCCCAGTTGTCCCCACTGTGCATACACAGCCACAAAATCATCATCAAGCTGCCAAAACCTGCTTCTGAGGGCCAATATTAATCCAAAGCCCTGGATGCTGCCCAGGGCAGTTGGTGCACCAACTTTTCTCCAGCTGCTGCAACCAAAGAGGAGCCTGCAACAACTGCTGTGTGCTGAGTCAGGCCTGATGCTGGCTGAGGAGTCCACACCTCTTCCCAGAGATGCTCCTGGCCCTGCCTTTGTTGTGTGGTGTCCAAGAGCTGGTGCACACTGCTGCACACCTGCACCCCAGAGTTTGACACGAGCAGAAGGGACTGAGGAGGCAGCTCCAGATAAAGATTTTTGGCTGCAGCCCCTGAACGCTTCTCTGCCCATGAAATATTTATGATGACATGTTGCCTAGCAATGACCAGATTGCCCTGAACAGGCAGGAGATAAAATATACTATGGGATGTGGGAACCAGAGAGAGAGATTGTGAAGAGGAGGGGGGGACAAAAAAAGAAATCAAAGAAAACCCAACTGCAAATGGTCACTGCTTTTGCTGGGCTCAGAATGTTTTGTTAGCAAGAGATGGAAGCCAGATTTTGCTCAGTGAAGTGTTGGACCGGTCAGACTAATTTCACCAGCTAGGTAGAAGCTTACAGGGATGAAAGCAGGCAGCACTTAGCTGTTATGTAGCAAAAAATGGTTTATTTTTGTCCCTGCTTGTCGCTGTGTGCCTGGACAGGGCTGTTCCGTGGTGTTTTCTTCCCTCTCGCTGTCGATGTGCCAGAGCTAATTAAAGTGAGCTGGGTCTATCTGTGAAATGGGATTTACTGAAACAAACTAATCAGGAAGGCAAAAATAGCTTTTTTTGTTGTTGTTTTGGCCATTTGGAGGGATTTGTTTGGCTCAGAAAGAGGATGGAGGGAAGAGCTGACACCGGGGGTTGTCTCTTTTGCCATCTGATGCTCCTCATTCATCCAGGTGTGCATTCAGAGCACTTGCAGGCTGGTTTTGCCTTGTTTTTCACCTGCTAGGTTTAAGTCCGTTTCCAGCAAGCTGAAGAGCCAACAGGTGAAGGAGCTTGCATTTCTGAGAAACAAACCACCTAAGCAAGCTGCTGCTACGTTTGCTTTATGATGGACCTGGGTATAAAGGAGCAGGGAAAGGGGAAGAGAGAAGTTCTTTTGTCTGTGAAAAGAGATCATCTCCTGACTTCATTTGCAGCATGTGTTTGCTGGAGCCTTTGCAGAGGGCAGCTGTTGAAGGGGGGGCTGCAGGAGCCTTCTCATTCAATTTATCACCAATCTTGCACAAAATGATTCTGCTGCTTTCACAGGGGCAGAGTCAATCTAAGTGCCTCACATATCTGGAGAGGGCCCAATTGCTTTAGCATTCATTGCCTGGCAGTCTTTATTCTCTTCATAATCCCGTGTGCAAGGGATGGCTGCTACCTCCATTTTGCAGAACCACAGAGTAGTGCTTCAGGCCAGAGGGGAAATCTGCATCATCCAGCTTAACACAGTCTGCAACATTTCATTGCTTACCTCGATTCTTTGTGCACGGCCAACGTCCTCCTTCCACATCCCACCACCAAGTGATGGAGACTCACCGGAGAGCTTGTTGCTTTTGGTTAACCTCCTGGAAAACTGTGTTCAGGCTCAAATCAATGAATATCTAATTCAGGCTTTCTCCAATGCTGGTCATCACTGTGGAGCTGCTTGAAGCTTTGGGGTGTTTGTGCCAGCCTCTTGCAGCGAGTGTGGGGACAAGGTTATCCCATCCCCTCCTGGCTCTCACTTAGATTCAGCGTGGGGGAACTAATTGCTGCCTGCTTTAATAGACAAACCAAGGGCTGTTTAACCTTTGATGACTGAGTGGATCTGGGAAATGAATCGACCAATCTTAAACACAACAAATGAAATGGTCACAAAGGAGCAGAAAGCAACGGCAGGTCCACTCAGCTGCTAAAATTGAGGTGCAAGGGGCCGGAACGAGACCCTCTCTCCTCCATCCATATCCAATGCTGTCCATCAGAAGCTGGGGGGTGGGGTAATCAGATATGGCACACCTGTGCCAGGAGTCAGGCTCATCAGTTACCACCAATGGAGTGGCACCAGGGAGATATTCCCTTCAGCACTGCACCAGAGAATGCTGAGTCAAGCCCGTGCCCTTCAGGAGATTTCAGAGGCCCTCACTTCTTCCCCGATGCTTTCACTTTTATTAGCAGCTGGAAGTGTGAGGAGCAACGAGGAAGCACCAGCTCCCCTGGGTTCAGTGCCTGGCTTTGCCAGTGATTTGCTGGATGCCCTTGGAAAAGCCAATTAAGTCTTTGTTGCCTGGGATTTCTCAGCTGTACAATCCAGAGCCGCTCGCAAGCGCAATTAACTCGCGCTCTGACCGTGCTTCCAGGAGTGTGCTTGGCAAGGGGAAGGCATGATTATTGCAAAAATCAGGTATTGGAAGTATGAAACGGACTTTTAAGGCCTGAAGCAATGGCAGTGCTAATTTATTTATACAGCATTAGTTAACCAGACCGCAGAACCTCTTCCAGCAGTATCTACACTGCAGGCAAGCCTCTGAGTCCTGCCTGCACTCCAGCACACCCTCTACAGAGATGGCAAGCCTTGATTTAAAGACCTCAAGTGACAGAAACTTCATCACATCTGTAGATCAGCTGTTGAAGAGCTTGTTTACCTGCACTGCTGAAGTATAACCATATTGCTAGTCTGACTGTATCCAGGATCAGTTCCCACTGTGAGAAGATTAAAGAGCCGTAAATGTGAGCAATCTCTAACCCAAGTGGGAAGCTGCAGACGGTGACTGAGTGAGCTCTTTGCATTCTGGTGGATAAGCTGAATAGATTAGGGTTTAAGCCTCTCAGAATAAAGCAGGGTTTCAAGATCTTAAATCATTCCTGGAACTCTCTCCAATTTTTCCAGCATCTTTCTTTGAGTTGATGCCCAAACTGAAGAAAATAGGAGAGCCTGATCTCACTGATGTTGCATTTAGATGTAACATCTCTGCACTGCTTGCAGCCTCTTTCCATATTTATTCATGGCTCATATTTGTGCTCCTAGCTACAGCTTTGTGAGAACAGTTTGTGTTTGACTTGCTTTCTACTGCCACGCTCTGTTTCTGTTCCAGCAAAGTTTTTGAGTGTCTGTTTATAACTTGATCAATGCTTAGGCGTAGGGGTGGGATGAGTAACTTGATATTTTCCCATCAAAATATCTTGAAGAGTTATTTGGATAAATATTCTGACTGCCCAGAAGTCAGAAGTGGAGTCAAAGTCACAGCTGGAGCTGTTCAACCAAGGCTTGAAAAGATACCCCAGGTGGAGGACTGGAATTAACTTCCAAGGTGGGGTTTGCCTCTGGAGCACGTCAAGCCTGACATTAAGCTCAGGAAGTAGACTTCCCCCCCCCCCCCCCCCCCCTTTTCTTTCCTCACTGTGGCTTTGAGCAAGAACCAGCTAAAGGAATTATACAGGATCAGATGCTGCAGGCATTTATTCTAAATCTGTGTTGCTGAGATGGGAAGGTAAGGAGGACTCCTGACCTGAGCTAACACAGTAGACTAAAATATAGCCAGGAGGAGATGATCTTGGGATACCCATACAGGAGAGAAGGTGGACAAGGAGATTTGAGTTCCATTGGTGTGGAACTGCTGGCACCTCATTCAAAGACAGGCTTTGCAATAGCTCTGTGAGTTGCTGTGGGGTCATACATGACCTCATATACATCCAATAAGGACTCATCTCAAGTGCAAAAAAACCTCATCTTCTTCCTGTTGTTTCTTTTGTGTTATGTCCTCCACCCCCTGCTTTGTGAGGAGTAGCCCAAGAGTTAAAACTGCAGGGCAAAGCCCCAGCTTGCTCTGGGACGCAGCACAGTGAAATGCTGATGCTCTCACATTTCTTCTACTGGTCACAGAGCAACTTAGTTGGAGTCCAACCCAGGTAGGAGGTTCTAAGGCTTGGCAAGAGAAGCTTTCCTCTTGTGATCTGTGCTGAGCAACTGGCGCACATCCTGTGCTTCCACCACAGCCCAGCTGAAAGCTGACTTAAATCAATTCCCTGACAAGTATTGTGAATGCTCCTAGCAAAGACAACCCTGCGGGCTGTGGTGTCCAGAAGCCTGCACCTTGTCCCTGCCAAGAAGACCTGCTGATTGCTCCAGCTGTACATTGGCTGCTTCTAGAGCAGCTTGCACAGCCCCAGAATGGTGCAAACATCCAGGGGGTGTCTTTCTACAAAGTCGTGACCCGTGGAGGAAGACAGAACGAGGAACGCAAGGAAGATGCAGGACAGGGGGAGAACAGATCAAGGAAGGGTCTCTGGGGAAAAGCCCTGTGGGAAGTGAAGGGTGTTGACAGGTAGGAAAAGGGGAGCTAAATGGAAGGGTAGTTGTGGTAAGAAACAATAACACCCAGGAACTGCTTTAATAACAAATGAAGGCAAAAAGTTGTGAGTGTAGTAGAGCCACCTGCAGAGAAAGTTGGATTTGAAAGCTGCTGCCTTACCTGAATAAACCCAGGGCTGGCTAATTCCAGTTAATTAACCCAAGTCAAGTACTCGGTTTTCTTGCCAAGGAGACACATCCTGCTAAGTAGAACAGACAGCATGAGAAAAACAGACAGCATGGAGTGAGTGTGAGGTCTCAGAGGGATGTACTGGGGGCTGTACAAAGCAGCAGCAGATTTGACTGTTTGGTTTTGAGGGAACAAAGGAGAAATTGGGGAAATGGAGAAGCAGAGATGAGAATTGTCTCAGCTCAGTGATGACTGAAAACTAGGAACTGTCAAACCAAGGGAAAGAGGAGCTGAAGGGGATGAGGACAAAAATCCTGTACAGCAGCAGCAAAAGAAAGAGAGAAGGGGGAATGGTTTGCAAGGCTGAAAGGGAAGAGCAAGTCCCTCTGCAAAATCTTGTACAGGAAAACTGTGACCAATTGCATAATGAAATGTTTTGGCCTCTGGGAAAGCCTCTGAGGAGCTTCATACAGCACTTTCAGCTGCTGCACTCAGACAGACAAATGTCACCTCAAAGGTTTTGTGTTGCTGTGTTTCGAGCTGGGCTATGCCACGGTCTGGCATGTCATATATTAACACTATCAAATGATGGCTCTGTGGTTGTTGGGGTATATGGTGGAGTATGTTTTACTCCTGGCAATAAATGTAGTGTTTGCTTTGGGATGTCAATCAATGAAATACCTGCCCTAAGTGCCATTGATTTCTTCATTCATTGCAATACTGCACAATGAAAACCAGCACTCCAGCATTGTCACATCCCCTGCAGCAAGAGTGGCAGAGCTCTCACAAAATCCATTTTGCACAGCAAAACTTAGGATTTCAGATGGGAATAAACCTCTGTGAAACTCCCAATGACTGCAGCTTTCCACTGGGATACCAAGGAGCCACCAGCCATCACAGCTTATTGCTGTGGACACAGGAGTGATGTTCACTTTTACCTCTTCCTTCATCTGCTGCTGACTTTCCTTCTGCCTCAATTCAGCAACGGAGAACAAAGCTTCCCCTAAGTGAAAGTGTAAGCTCAGCTACCCTGTTGGTTCTGAGGCTTGGTTGCAGCCTGCAGAGAGGCTCAGCAGCACAGCTTTGTTTAAGAATGGTGACAAAAGCTCCTTATCCTGCCAAGGCAGCACTAAACCCTCCCTGGCACAAAGGGCTGGGCAGGCAGCAGCAGGGCTGGGGGGCTCTCTCCTGAAGATGCTCAGCTTCTGCTCTGTTCTGTTTACAAGGCACACAGGTTTTGTGCTGCTTTTGGCTCAGTAGGATCCTGCCAATATAATAACCCCCCCTCTGTTTTTTAACCTGGGAGGGGCAAACCAGTTGAGTCAAAAGATTAACTTTCATGACACTGGAGAGGCAGAAGCAAGGCAGTGACGCTGCCAGCTCGGGTTGGTGACTCAGCTTACTGTTTTGGTGGTGGTGGGTTTAATTAAAAAGTAGCTGGGTATTTTTTTTTGCTATTCTTACACTTCAAACAACACTCAGGATATCAGGCAGTCCCAGGACAAGGCTGCTGATGCTTAAAGCATTTCCTCCCTCGCTGGTACCTTCAGTCACGGCTTCTTGCTTTGTTCTGGGGATGCCTCTACATCCCCCTCCTCCTCCAGACACGAATATATGTGCTGGCACTTAGACTTAGCACGGGCAGTTATGCTTCTGAGGGTTCTCTCTGGTCTCACCCTCATCTGAACAAGTCAATTAATCTCTCTGCATCTCTCTCTCTCAGCCTGTAAAAGTGATAATAACGTGGGCACCACCCAGCAGGGCTTGTGGAAGTGCTGGCACCTCCCCGGCTGAGAGGGCTGCAGAGGTATGCCGGGCTTTTTATCCCAGGCAAAGTACAATGCCCTTGGCTGAGTGGTTGTCATTACACTGCCGAACCACAAGCAGCTTGTGCCCACCCCTGGGATTCGGTGTGTCACCTCGCAGGACCTCCTGCCTGCTGCGGCTTTGAGCCACAGGAGACCCTGCTAAAAATAACAGCCCTGGCACTTCAGCTCCTCATGCTTCAGTC
Source organism: Dryobates pubescens (assembly GCF_014839835.1). NCBI lineage: Eukaryota > Metazoa > Chordata > Aves > Piciformes > Picidae > Dryobates > Dryobates pubescens. Next base: position 3,624,579 of record NC_071628.1, read on the forward strand.
CATCTTTCTCTCTCTCTCTCTTCCTTTCTTCCCTCCTTTTCCTTTATTCCTTCCTTTCTACTATATATTTTTTAAAGCACTGATTTCACTGACATTTCCTTAAAAAAAAAAAAATAACAGTGAGGAAGGAAGAGTCAGAAATCCTTCAATGAGAGGTGAAAATAATGGCCCTGATAGGCTGACTCTGGCAGGAGGGGGGAGAACTGCAAACACTTCCTGTTGGGAGCAAGGGGATGTGGGGTGTAAGGACCTCTGCTGCAACCAGCTGTGGGTCTGGTGTGAGGAGAGCAAGGCTGTGAAGGCAGCAGCCCCAGAGGAGTTGTGCACAGTGGGTAGGAACAGTGTCAAGCCCTCCTGGGAGGACAAAGCCCCCCCTAGGTCACAAAAGCTCTCCACATCTCCCTCCTCCAGGCGGCCTTGCTCCTCGCAGCACTACAGAACCTCGCTCCCAGCCTTTCTTGCGGTGAAAAGCGACCCAATTAGATTTCAGGATGAAAATTTGCCAATTAAGTAACTTTTCTGCAGAGAAAATTGCTGTGCACATGCCATATCACTTCAGGAGGGGATGTCCATTAGTGCTAATTGTGCTGGTGGCTTTGGTAATGCAGGCACCGCTCTGTTTGGAGTCGGAAGGACAAGCTTAATCCTATTTCAGCTACACTCCTGAACAGATAGTGGCTGTTAATTACTTTAGTCACTAATTCTCTGGATCACAGTGTAACCCATGATCCAGAGGGGAAAAGTTTGGTATCCCATTATCATAGCCCTGGCGTGGACTAATGACTCAAAAAAAATAAGGAACCTGTTTAAACTGAGAGCGATTCTCACGGGCTCTGTGGCAGCGCTGTCTGCAGCAGGCACGCCTGAAACGCTCCACATTTCACTGCAGAAGATGGATTCAGTGGAAAACTATTCTCTGGGCATTTCTGGTAGCCAGTGAGTGCTTCCTTGGCTTTAGTCCATCTTGTGTCCACTTGGATTTCAAGGAGGGACTAATTGGCTCTGACATAAACAGAGGGTGAGCAAATTGAAGAAAGGGTAGCTAAAGCAAATGGACCTTTCCAAGACTCCAAGTGGGTTGTAAGAAGAACCACTCTAATGTCTGGAGAATCTCCACATTCCCCAACAACAACTTATTCCAAGGAAAAGCCTTTAGGTCTGCAGCTAGTTGTGTGTACACAAGCAAGGCACAGGAGATGGAGCAGGCGGAGCCCTGCTCTGAAAAATCCTTTGTATCGCTCAGCAGAACATATCCTGCCACATGGATCTGCTGTAAGGCAGCAGGACCATAGATGGACTCCAAGGGGACCTTAGAGCTGCCTCCAGTACCTGAAGGGATCCTACAGGAAGGCTCCAGAGGGACTTTTCATCAGAGTGTCTACAGACAGGACAAGAGGGAATGAACCTGAGGGAGAGCAGGGTTAGACTGGAGCTGAGGAAGAAGTTCTTCAGTAGGAGGGTGGTGAGACTCTGGAACAGGCTGCCCAGGGAGGCTGTGGCTGCCTCTTCCCTGGAGGTGTTCAAAGCCAGGTTAGATGTGGTCTTGAGCAGTTGAGTCTAGTTGAGAGGTGTCCCTGCCTGTGTCAGGGAGTTTAGAGTAGATGACCTCTAAGATCCCTTCCAACCTGATCCATTTTATGATTCTATGATACCTAGGACATCTACCCCAAATTTCACTTTTTCTTTGGAAACATATAGATTTGTCTATGGAAACCAATTTCTTCTCATAATTTGTGGCTTAGGGACAAAAATTGTTGGTTTACTATAAAACAAGAAGCAAAAAATTCTTTGAGTTCCCACCTTTTCTCATCCAGTTCCCAAGAGCCTGTGCTCATTCATCCTAAAGTATTACAGGAAGGGGATTTTGGGGGGGTGATGTTTTTCAGAGTGTGAGCCTAAACCAGCATTTAGAATTCAGGCTTTGCCATGTCTGAATGGGTGCACAGAGCCTTCAGACCAAGCTTAGGGTTTTTTTTTGGTGACAGGTAGGCAGGTGAAAGGGAGAAGTCACAGGAGGATTCAAATCATAGAATCATAGAATTGTTAGGCTTGGAAGGGAGCTCAAGGATCATCCAGGTCCAACCCCCCTGCCATGAGCAGGGACACCTCACACTACAGCAGGTTGCTCACAGCCACATCCAGCCTGGCTGCAAAAACCTCCAGGGATGAGGCTTCCACCACCTCCCTGGGCAACCTGTGCCAGTGTCTCACCAGCCTCATGGGGAAGAGCTTCTTCCTAACATCCAATCTGAATCCATTTTGGTCAGTTACTCAGATTTACCTCTTTGTGCTGATTTCCAGGACCCTTCTGAGTTTTTCCACCATCCTGATGACATTTGACTGCCCCAAAGACCTGAGCTCTTCCTCCTCACTACACTTGTCTTGCTAGCAAAGCCATAGCTGAAGGGATGCCCAGTTTGTCTAGTTTTGCTCCATTCCCCCAGTCCTATCACTCCCTGACACCCTCAAAAGTCCCTCCCCAGCTTTTCTGTAGCCCCCTTCAGATCCTGGAAGGCCACAATTAGGTCTCCTCAGAGCCTTCTCTTCTCCAGACTGAACAGCCCCAACTCCCTCAGTTTGTCCCCATAGCAGAGGAGCTGCAGCCCTCTGCTCATCCTTATGGCCCTTCTCTGGACACCTTCCAGCTCCTCCAGATCCTTCCTGTAACAGAGGCTCCAGAACTGGACACAGTACTCTGGGTGGGGTCTCACCAGAGCAGAGTAGAGGGGGAAATGTCTTATAAAAAGCAAGAACCAACCTGAGTGTTCACAGGATGCTGGAGCAGATGGCTCTCTGAGAGGTAATCTGTTTTCTCAATTTGGTGTTGTGGAAGGCACATAAACATTTCCTAAGGAGAGGATGACTCCTTGTCTTTCAATAAAGACACCTTGCACTCCATGCAGCCAGTACCTGAACAAGGAAGAGATAAAAAGGGGGGGGGGGGGGGTGGGGGGGGGGGGGGGGGAGGGAGAGAAAATGAAATGAAATAAAAATCAAGTTGCATTTTTTGAAGTCTTTGTTGGGGAAACAAAAAAGCTGCAGAGAGGGTGAAGGCTCTGTGTTATTATCTGAGAAGCATTCACAGACACTAGCTTTGGGGAAGCCTGTGGCAGGGTAAGAGGACACATCAGCAAGCGCACACAAATGAGGAGGTACCTGCTGGAAGAAAAACAATGCATAAACCACCCTGCTTATGCAAATGGATGATGATGTTACCAGGCACTGATTAGCAAATAAGTCTGACTTGCTTAGAGCTCTCTTTATCTGCAGTGTGCTGGGGTTTGAAGGTATCTGCTGGCTGCAACCTTGGCTTATTCCTGAGGTGAGGTCCAGTGCTTCACAGGTTGGCAGAGGAAGGAAGACTTCTTTTGCTCTGAGGTGCAAGTGAGACTCCAGACACGGCTGATGAACAGGTCAAGGGGGCTCTTGTGCTTGGCACAGGTGAAAAAGGTTCTTTGTCCATCCTGTAAGAGGCATTGCTCTTGTTCCTAAGGTCACTCAGGTGTTAAATCTCATGCCATTGGACTCTGCCCATCTGTCCAGCCTGTCGAGGTCCCTCTGCAGAGCCTCTCTACCCTCCAGCAGATCAACTCCTGCCCCCAGCTTGGTGTCATCAGCAAATTTACTGATGATGGACACGATGCCCTCATCCAGATCATCAATAAAGATGTTAAAGAGCATGGGGCCCAGCACTGATCCTTGAGGCACACCACTGGTGACTGGCTGCCAGCTGGATGTGGCACCATTCACCACCACTCTCTGGGCTCAGCCCTCCAGCCAGTTCCTAACCCATCGCAGTGTGCTCCCATCCAAGCCATGGGCTGACCCATGTCAATTCTGTGTTGTCAATTCTGTGATTCTGTGACACTCAGGAGTCATCAATTCCTCTCCAGCCTTGCCCTGTGAAGGAGGAGAAATGGAGGAGGAGAAATAACTTCCAGAGCAGGTTGGTTAGAAGGTCACTTGCTGTGGTTACCAGGGATTAGAACTTCCCAGTGTCCTCTGCAGGGACAGAGACATCAGGGAATGGCAGGAATGCCCCAGCAGTCCCAGATACCAAGCAGCAGCACAGCTCTTCTTCCAGGGCATTGATTCCTAGGGATATTTTCCTGACAAACAGTGAGCTTAGCACATTCTGCAAGTGCCTTTTCTAAGCCCATCTCATCTTGGCATCCATGACCTGCAGAGACTGGTTCCTAGCTCTCAAAATTGGCAAGAGATCATATTAACAGATGGCCTTGAATACAGACGTGCCAGGACTCATTATACACCTCTCCTTTCCCCCCTCCCCCCCCTACTTTTTGTTGCCTTTATTTATGTATTTTTTTAAGAGTTAAGTGTGGACTCTGTCCAAGTATGTGGCAGCATCTCTCACTGGGATGGTGCTGAAACACCTTTGTTATACCAAGAAAGGAGCTGCCTGCATTTGTGATGCACTCTGAAGTCCTCACTCACACTCAGAAGGAGGGAAGCATCTGTCTGGTTTGAGTAAACAGCTTTGCATTCCTCTTGGATAGCTTGGAGAGGGCTGCTGGCAGCCAAGGCAAAATGAAGCCACTGGGATCCGTCCGGTCCTCGGCAGACTCATGGTCTCAGCAGATTTTCCCAGCTACAGAAAACATCCCAAACACTTCCTCAGCTGATATTCCCAGGGCAGCCACAGCACAGGGGAAAGAGGACACGGAGCAGGAATGTTCTGGCAGATGGCAGCAGGATGCCCAGGTTGCCCACAGAAAGGGTGAAGGGAGCCTGGGGTATTTAGAGCCCGGGGCCCATTGCTGGGTCTGGTAGTTTTAGGCTATGTGTTCAAAAAATTGTTCCCAGATCTTGAACAGAAAAGAGGTAAAATGTAAATAAATCTATTGGGCATAAAAAGGAAAATAAGGATAGCTCTAAACAATCCCACTGGGAGATAATGGACTTGAGCTAGCAAAGTAAACTGTTGCCTCTCTCTTCTCACTTCCTCAGGCTGGGAGATATTAACTTGCTTCTGCTTGACCTTGGCTGCACTGCTTTTGGTGTGACTGGTATTAACTTCTCTGCTTCTGTCTCTTGTCTCTTTTGAACAGCAGGGTAAGGGGGAGGCAGGGAGGGAGAATCATGGAATAGAATAGAACAGAATAGAACCAGGTTGGAAAAGACCCTCAGGATCATCCAGTCCAACCTATCACCCAACACCATCTAATCAACTAAACCATGGCACCAAGTGCCTCATCCAGTCTCCTCTTGAACACCTCCAGTGATGGTGACTCCACCACCTCCCTGGGCAGCACATTCCAATGGCCAATCTCTCTTTCTGGGAAGAAATTCTTCCTAACCTCCAGCCTAAACCTCCCCTGGCACAGCTTGAGACTGTGTCCTCTTGTTCTGGTGCTGCTTGACTGGGAGAAGAGACCAACCCCCACCTGGTTGCAACCTCCCTTCAGGTAGTTGTAGACAGCAATAAGGTCTCCCCTGAGCCTCCTCTTCTCCATGCTGAACAACCCCAGCTCCCTCAGCCTCTCCTCACAGGGCTGTGCTGTAGGCTAGTAGCTAGAAGCTAGTAGCTTCCCCTCTTCCTTGGCCAGGGGGGTCCTTGTGCTGTTTATTAATTGTAAATACCTGTAAATCCTGTATGTTTTGTACATATTCATTGCATTCCATTGCAGACTGTAGTCTTGCTTGTAAACACAACTTTCATTTGCTTCCAGCTGAGCTGCTCTGGCAGATTTAATGTTGGGGTGGAAATCTCAAGCCACCACACTGGGGCTGCCTCCACTGCAGGTGTGGGCAGGGAACCTCTCACCGGTTACAGCTAAAGGTCAGAGGCACCATAGGCACCTCCTGATCCAACAGACAGAATCACAGAATCACCAAGGTTGGAAGAGACCTCAAAGATCATCAACCTGTCACCACAGACCTCATAACTACACCAAGTTTGAGACTTTTAGCTGAATTTGCCTGACTTCAGGGCTGTGCTGCTTACCTGATGGATGAGCACACCTCACTTTGTCTTCCTGAAGCTCATTGTGACTCTGCTGCCTCTCTGCTTCTGTCAGCTTCCAAATTCTCTCTCTTTTTTCGCTGCCTTTTCTTCCTTGCCTGGGAGAAATACGTCGTGCACCGATCTGTCAGTCACTCACTCCTTCAGAGATACTGAATCTATTAAAAAGAAGAACCTGGTTTTAAATGACATGTCATACTAAACTGTCTCATTACCTCCAAAGTGAGATGAAATGCATTCTCTCTAGACATTATTTTTTTCCCCCTTTTATCCCCCCTATGCCTCAGTGTTATTCTTCATTCATGGGAATAGTGTTTAGCCTGGAAGATTATAGACTGGCCATAAGAAAAGAAAAGGCAAGATTTACTCCAATCATGTCAAAGGGACTTCAGTGAATATTAACTGATAAAGCACAGAGAGATCTCAGCACACCCTCATTGCCTGCCTGCGAATTTAGCCGCCTTGATAAATGGGAGCAGTTTAGAGAGCAGGCAGAAATTGATATGGAAGTGGTTTCTATCTGGAATGCTCTGTATAAATTACTGGATGCTTATCTGTGAGTAATTCCCTTGCATATGCTAACTGCCCAGACACGTAGAGCCCATGGCAAAGGCATTAGATAACCTTCGATTCACAATTGCCGGGGGGCAGCTTCCTGCTTAAATAAATAGTTCATCTCTTTGGGACTCCCATGATGTATCTGTTTGCAAGCATCACAAGTATTGGTCTCGAAATGCACACTTTAGGTAGACATACATTTATTTATTTCTTTATTAAGCTGTCCTTCCTTTTCCTTATTTGTTTTTTTTCCCCCTCCTCTTTCGGTGCCTGCAATTTGTGCCTTCATTTTGTGCCATTCAGGAGCCTTCTCTCCTGCCTCCTTTATTTTACCCATCAGGTTTCTAATGTACCCATCTAGGAGCTTGTCAGGTAGATGGAGATTAACAACAGGTTTGGTTTAGTTTTAGTTTTACACTTTCTTGCTATGGATGCTCTGTAGAGGGTTAAAAACTACCCCCATGTGTATCCCTGTAATTTACCCCTGTGGGAACTTTGTCCACAGTTCTTTCTTGCCACAGAGCTGTGTGCTGAGCTGCAAAGGAAATATTTTTTTTCCCCCATTGAGTTCTGCAGGCTGGAGATCAGAAACAAGCAAAGAGTGAGGCCAGGATGCAGACAGGGTGAAACTCAAGCACTCAAGAGCATTTCCCAGCCCTCAGACAGGTGAGTGACAAATATCATCCTCTTTTGACATAACTCCCTCCCTCCCTCCAGCTTAACATGACATTACAGAGCTTTTGTTTGGCATCATCTGGGTTTATAGCTCTATTTTCTAGAAATAAAGTCACTACCTCTGCCTGGATATCAGATTGTGGGTTTTTTTTCTCCCCCCAAAGGAAGCCCATCTCCAACCGAGTGAACCAGGAGGAAGTTCATCACACAAAGAGAAAACATCATGCTGCTGAAAGGCTCCAGGCAGATCTTGGAGCAGCAGATCAAAACCAGGTGGTCAGAAGTTGCTACTTCTCTCCAGCTGTCAAGTGTTAAGGCAGAGATGTCCATCCCCTTGCCACCCAGCTCCTGAGTCAGGGACATTTTCAACCATGAAGGTGAGGGACACCTCACACTACAGCAGGTTGCTCAGAGCCACATCCAGCCTGGCCTTCAAAACCTCCAGGGATGAGGCTTCCACCACTTCCCTAGGCAACCTGTTTTGGTGTCTCACCACCCTCATGGGGAAGAGCTTCTTCCTAACATCCAATCTGAATCCATTTTGGTCAGTTACTCAGATTTACCTCTTTGTGCTGATTTCCAGGATCCTTCTGAGCTTCTCCACCATCCTGATGACATTTGACTGCCCCAAAGACCTGAGCTCTTCCTCCTCACTGCAGTTGTGTTGCTAGCAAAGCTGAAGGGATGCCCAGTTTGTCTGGGCATTAGAGGAGCAGACACTGCACACTGAGCTCAGCTCTCTTTGTGCCTCTTGCCCACTGACTCCTGCTCACAAGCACTGAGGACAGATTTTACATCACCATTATTCTTTTTTCCATACAAAGCTGACATCACTGACTATAAAGGCCAGTGAGAGGAAGAGACATCTTTGCATCAGTCTCTTTTGCTGAAATCTAGGAGCTGCTGCCCGCCTGCCAGGCTATTGATGGAGATAAGCCCAAGGAGGTAAACTCAGCAACAACCTCTCACCCTATTAGACCTGTCCAGTGCAAATAACATCTCTTGCCATTGCTACACACCTGTGTTTTAGGTCAAAGAAACCTTCTTCTTCTCCTTCTCCTTCCTCTGCTTCTTTTATTTGTTCCCTTTCTTTTCTGAATGCTTTCAACAACACTTTGCACAAATGTCTTCACAGCCAGGGTCTTCTGGACATGCAGCAGAAACTGGCTCCAAGTTTCTTTGTCTCAGCAGAATCCCACACTTTTCATCTTGCAGGAGAGAAAACCTAGACATTGTTTCTACCTCCTCTTGCCTTGTTGTTCCAGGGATTCTCCCTACCACCTTTCCCAGAGGGGAGAAGAGTTGCCTTCATTTCTAAATTTAGCTTTAATGAGTGCAAAATGAATGAGGCAGCAGGGGAACCTAATCGGGTTAGCAGAGCAGCAGCAGCAAGCAGGAGGTGTTTGCATACAGCAGTGGGGTTTGATTCTCTCTGCTGAATCCACGGGAGCATTGGAAGGACTTGAGGCTCCTGAAATTTCCTTCAGTGGTTTTGTGGATATATGGAGCTGGTGTGAATCAGGTAGGTAGTCCTTCCTGCCAGAGATGACAGCAGAGCTGCGTTTGGCCTTGGGCAAACACACATGCCTGCTGACTTTGCTTCTTGGATGCTGTTGATGGAGGGAGAAACAGCACAGGCTGGAATGTGTACAGTTCTGTGCAAAATCATCCACTTGCCACAGCTTGTAGATGTACTTCACTCCCAACATGTACCCTCTGGCTGTTGCTGCTATCATCCCTGCTCTCTGCCCTGACAATGCCTTCCTCCTCCAGACCTGGAGTACTACAGAGCTCTGCTCATTCATCTCATTTTGAAGCAACATTATTTACTGCATTGATTCAACTCTGAGATCCCCAAAACAACATTATCAATGCACCTCAGCTTTTCCTCCAGGTCTGCTTCTCCGAGTCTCTACTGATACCCTTTGGTCCTGACTTGCATTATGATTTCCACCCTTTGCAGCCCACAGCAAGAGTGCTGCTGAACTCTGCTAAGCTGCATGGCAGCAGCAATCTGTGAACTACCTCAATGGATCAGGATGCTCCACCTGGTTTTTGCAGCTGGCATTTGGGATTTACATCAAAGGTCTCATCCAAGGTCCCCAAAACTACTCAACAAACCTGTCAGACCCAAATTCCTTGCTCCATTGCTGGGAAGCAGCTCCATGGGCCAAAAGCAATAAATAAATGAGAAGCTGGCACCATTATAACCAAAGTAGCTTCACTGCCCTAAACCACAAAGAAGAATATGCACAGAGATATGACTCATTCAAATACCACTGCAGGGCATTTTAAGCCAGGACTCCAGACCTAGCACCTGGCACTTGTCAGAAATGACAGAGGATGGCTCACGACTGTAAATGATGAAGGCATTTCCTTTGGTCTCCTATGGAAGCTGAACCTTCAGCAACAATAAATTCTGCTAGTTTTGTAGTGATGCCACCAAGTTCTGCAGAGTCCTGGGGCTTCCTTGGAGGTCTGTGGACCAGGCACAGATAAAGGATGTGCAGACTGAATTTCAAAAGCATCTCTGCACCCACAAGTGCTAGGCAAGTCATCTGAGGAGGCTGCAAGGCTCCAAATCCTTTCCTAATTAGATCAGCAGTCTTGTCACCTCCTGAGAATGCTTGGTATATCCTCTGGCTTTTGAAGGAATTCTGTATTAAAAGCAGAGATCTGACAAATTGGAGCCTCCTCAGGCACAGGGAGAAAGGTAAAGATGACAAAGACCTCCTTTTTTTTTCCCTTCCTCCCCTTCATAGTTTTGAGTAATGCCAGCCAGAGAAACAAGCCTTGTTTGTAAATAACCTGTGATCCTTTACATCCAGAGGGATCTTCGGAGTAAATGAATCCATTGTTTTTTCTGGACATAAAGGGCATTGACACCATGCTAGGTCAGTTTTCTCCTGTGGATGGCAACTATTTCAAGGCTGTGCCCACACATTCACAGAAGAAGAAGAAAGAGGTTAATAACATCTTTGGTTTCTCACTAATTTCTGTGGACTTCTTTGCAGAGGCTGAAGCAGGCAACTGATTTATTTCTTTGTTAATTTTATTTACACATTTGTATTTCAGGGACTGAATGAAACCAGTCAGCACCATCAATTATTCAATCAAGCACAGAGGCAGCAAATCAGCTGTGGATGAGCACAGCACTCGCAGGAGCACCAGGGGCAGTTCCTCCCTACCTGAGAGACTTCAGCAGTATAAATTCCTACAAAAGGGTGGATTCACACTTCCACTTGAGGTGTGGTCTCACCAGTGCTGAGCACAGGGGGGTGATCACCTCCCTGTCCCTGCTTTCTAGTCCAAACCAGGAAGCCATTGGCTCACTTGGCCACCTGGGCACCCTGCTGACTCACGTTCAGTCAACTATCAACCAACAATCCCAGATCCCTCTCCAAGTTGCAGCTTTCCAACCACACATCCCCAAGTCTGTAGCTTGCTCTGGGCATCCATAAATGCCATGGGTGAGACCTGTACGAGCCAACACGAGACAACAGCAAGGAAGTACCTGTGAAGAGTTATACAAATGATGCTGGAGTGTTTTCCTTGGAGATACTTCTGACCTTTGCCCATGGAAGTTGGTACAAATGATGCTTCTGTTTGCAAGAGCAAGTGTACAAAGGCAAAGGCTCAGAAAGATGCATCTGAGTGAACCTGCACCACAAAGGGGCTGACACAGCCAGGCAGAAATCTCTGCTGCCTAGAAAGGTTTCAGTCCCTCAGGAAGGGCACTGAAGCAATGTGCTCTAGGTAATACATTTTGCAAACCAGAAACTAGCCACAAAAGGCTGGCAAACAGCCAGCTGCCATTGAAACCAACTTGAGGACTGAGGAACATCCCAGACCAGGCTTGAATAAAAAAACCTTGTCATAAAGCCCCAACCTGTTTATTCATGCATAATGCAGGACCAAGAGACAGGTCTGAATTTGTCATGTAAATTATTTACTGTAAGTATGAAATGGCCACCTGTCTCAGCCTGCAGCAGTGTCTGAACACAGGCCCTTCAAATCAACAAGGAAAAGATAAAGTTACTGAAGCTAAAGAGGAACTTTGCTACTGCACAGCAGTGCAGTCCTGCCCTCAGTCTTAGAGGCATGAGTGGAGCACAGGCTGAGGGAGCTGGGGTTGTTCAGCCTGGAGAAGAGAAGGCTCCAGGGGACCTCAGAGCTGCCTTCCAGTAGCTGAAGGGATCCTACAGAAAGGCTCCAGAGGGACTTTTCCTCAGGATGTCTAGAGACAGGACAAGGGGGAATGCTTTGAAGCTGAGGGAGAGCAGGCTTAGACTGGATCTGAGGAAGAAGTTCTTCAAGTATGAGGGTGGTGAGACTCCAGAATAGGCTGCCCAGGGAGGCTGTGGATGCCTTCTCTGTGGACCAGGCAGCTGAGCCTAGTTGAGAGGTATCCTTGCAGAAGGCTTGGAGAAAACAATATCTGAGATCCAGAATACAGAATTAACCAGGTTGGAAAAGACCTTCTAGATCACCAAGTCCAACCTATCACCCTACACCAGGTGTACCTGTACACCAGGTGGACTGCCCTGTCCAGTCTCCTCCTAAACACCTCCAGTGATGGTGACTCCACCACCTCCCTGGGCAGTCCATTCCAGTGGCAAATCATCCCTTCCAACCTAAGCCATTCTCTGGTTCTATGACTTGCAGCTCTGCTCAGCCTGAGCTGGAGGAGAGCACCTCGGCTCAGGCTTTCCCTGGGTTGTTTTAGTGTTTGTTTGGATTCCTTTTTTTTTAATGCTGTTACTCTACAAAGTGCTTCCAAACAAATCCCAGCAGGTCTATAATAAACAAGAGGTACTTTAGCAAGCCACTTGGCATGCCTGTTTAAATAACCTCTCTTACTCTCCAATTGTCTAGTTTTTCTCAGGGTTGTCGTAGAGAGGAAGATATTGATGAGCTAATGGTGTGTCAGGGAGTGTAGATGAGAGTGGAATCATTCACTCTGTTGTTGAAAGCTTTTCTTTTTGACCTGGTTCTCCACTGTGTGTGGCTGCAGCAGCTCTCTGCTCCTTCGTGTCAGTTTGGGCATTGGGAGGAACATCCTGCAGCGGAGGCAGCGCACAGACATGGTTAATGCTGCGCTGCCTGGCACTAAAGGAGTGTCTGTCATGTTCAATGCATCTGGAGAAAGCAGACACCTTGTAGCAGGGAAGTCAATAGGTTGTTTAGTTATCTTGAGCTTCTAGAGGGCAGAAACTCATTTTCACCTCTCTAAAGAAAGGAAAGGTCTTGGCTATCAGTGCATTAGATCTTCAGAATGTCCCATCCAAACACAGGCTCTTGGAGATGTTACCTTTTAAGAGAAACATCTCACTGAAATCAGCAAGGTCTTTACTCCCTCCCTCACATGAGAAAGGTGATAAATGAAAACAGGCAGCAGGTTCTTAGTCAATTTTCCCTAGAAATAACCCCAAACTTTTCTTCCTGGTGCATTCTGGCTGTGTTTGCACTTAACTAGGGAGCTGGCAAAGAAGAGATAAAAGGTGAATGATGCCAGGCCAGGCTGTGTTAACCATCGAAAGGCTTCTTCAGCAGAAGCAGCATCTTGAAAAAACCCCAAATCATCACCTCAGGAGCGGATCAAGAGCTACCTCCAAACTCCAGCCCTGCTAGAAGGTACAAGAACTGTTGAAAATTCTCCTCTGGGTCTGTTTTATTTTCCTGCCCTTGCTGAAAGGTGCACCTTTATCCCTGATCCACACACCACGTCTGTCCTTTTCAGATATCTCTCCCAACCACTCCAGTCACACTGGCAGGCAGCACTGCCAGTAGAACAGTTTGGATTGTAGCAGTGTATTAACCAAACATGCCAATTAACTGCCTCTTATTGTCTCACATTTCCACTCTCACGTGGCCTGCTGTGCTTTAACAATACTTCAGCATCCTGACTTATTCTGCACACCCTTGCCTTCCCATGTGCAGCTTTGCATAGGGATACACACACAAAAAACCAAGTAAGTGTGCATTTTGTACTCACCTTCACCCTCTTCTGTAGGCAAGCCCCCAAAAGCTGCTGCCATTCTTTTCCAAAGCCTTAATCCAAGCAATGGTGACATTTAAATAGAGCTACAATAACACCAGGCAGCTAATTCCACTGATGGCCACAGAGCAGGGAAAGGAGGGAGGAGGAAAAAAAGGAACCAGCTCAGATAATATTTGCTGAAAAGACAATCCTAGATGTTATTAACCTGATTCTCCTCTGCCATCAAAATTACACCCTGATGTCTCTGGTTCAATGAGAATCAGACCCTGAAAGATAACAAGATCCTTTCTGTTAACAAGCCCATAAACTAATGGCTCTTGAAAAACTCAGCACACCAGGCCTTATGACCCACAGCAAAAACAGATTAGACTTGATGTAAGGGCAAAGAGGGTCCCCTCAAACCTCATCTTCAGCTGCAAAGTGTCTTTCTGTGATGAGCAAAGCTTTGGTGTGCAGCTCAGTACCACCTTCTGCACCTCCACTTGTGGTGCAGCAGCATGTTTAGAATATTGGGTTAAAAAACCCCCCACCACAATAAAGGTAATCAAACTCCCCCCCCCCCAATGCCATTTCAACACAGGCTGGGCTGTGTTCTGTCTTCTACCCTCAACCAGACATCTAGATCTCTTTCAAATTGCTCTGCTCCTTTCCCCAGGCATTGAGAAGCTGTGTGGGTGTCAGTGCTGGCTGAGGACTGATTTCAGTGGGGAATTAAGACATGCACTGAATGGAGAAGAGATGCTTTGTACACACATAAGGCTTGCAGCAAAGAGGTCCCCAGGATTTCAAGTAAGTGCATGATGAAGTAATCTAAGGGGAAGGGTAACATTCAATGCCCTCCAAGAGCTGCCATGACAACATCTTTGTATCAGTCATTCACATTATCTGTCCAGCAGGCTCTCTCTTCTTGCATGTGAAGAGAGGACTGGAGAGAGAACATATTTAATACCAGAAACCAGCTATGAGAGCAAAGCAGGATGGGGCTCCACTCCAGCCTAAGCATTTCCCAGCCTTGCTGAATTCTTGCCCTTGCCTGTTGGAATCAGCCTGAGGATCCCTGTTCATCTCACACAAGCTATCCTGCAGCACATTCATTCCTCACTGGCATCTTGAGTCCACCCAAAAATAAGACAAAAGTCTCTTGTCTCTGTCCACTTTCCCCCCCACCTTTCCACAGAAGCTTTCCAAACTTTGCTGTACAATGAGACCCTTTTTTTTTTCAATTTTGCTATCTCCTAAAGGTGAAAATGAGACCTCTGCTGCCCATAATCATCCCAGATTCAAGGCTTTTAATGAAAACCTCAAAGTCCTTCTGTTTAAGGCCAGGGAGGTGACTAATGGACTAAACAGCCTGAGAGGTGGAGGAGCAGCTCTGCTGAAAGGCACTGTGGCAGCCAGCAAGGACCATGTGTTGTGTTCACAACAGTCAATGGGCACTGTGGACCTCAGAGAGGGAACAAACTCCTCTGCTCTTCACTCTGTCCTCCTCAAGCAGCCTTTCCCTGCCTTCAGGGCTGGTGAAAACACCAGATTTCTACAGCTGCCCTTTTCCATTCATGGACTTTCACCTCTTAGAAAAGGATGCTCCTACTGAGACCTCTGTGTCCTGAAAAATGCAAGCTCCAGAGGTCTCTGGCTATGGTGCTGCCAGTCCAAGGGTGAGCGCAGCTCAGGCATCGCAGCGGCAGGGTAGCGCTGGCAGAGTCTTCCCCGTGAGCACCAGCGGGGGACACGGATTTGTTCAAGAGCAGACACAAAGCCAATTTTCAAATGGATGTTGGCCTCAAACTCCCAGGGAAAAGGCCCCATTGCCTTTGATTTTTAAAGGCATGAGTTCTTCTCATAAGGACTAGATCAATGCAGAAAGGTAACCGAGCGATGGAGAGCCCTTCCCTGCCTCAGGAGTGCATTTGTCCTCACACTGTCCAGCCAGAGCATCTGGCTTGCTCCTGGGTGGCTGTGTGCTCCTGCATTTCCCTCACACCAGCTGTGCCTGACCCCTTGTGCCAGGTAATCACCAGGATAGGTCATCACAGAATAGCTTAGGTTGGAAGGGACCTCAGAGATCCTCTGCTCCAGCCCCCCTGCCATGGGCAGGGACACCTCTCAACCACACTCAGCTGCTCAAGGTCTTATCCAACCTGGTCATGAACATCCCCCTTGAACACACTCATACTGAAGAACTTGCTTCCTAAGATCCAGTCTAAAGCTACTCTGCCTCAGCTTCAAACCATTCCCCCTTGTCCTATCTCTAGACACCCTCAGGAAAAGTCCCTCTGCAGCCTTCCTGCAGGATCCCTTCGGCTATCGGAAGGCAGCCCTAAGGTCCCCCTGGAGTCTTCTCTTCTCCAGGCTGAACCCCCCAGCTTCTGCAGCCTGTCTTCATAGCAGAGGTGCTCCAGCCCTTGGATCATCTTTGTGGCCTCCTCTGGACTCACTCCAGCAGATCTGTGTCCTTTTCATGCTGGGGACACCAGAACTGGATGCAGTACTTGAGGTGGAGTCTCAGCAGGGCAGAGTCAAGGGGCAGAATCCCCTCTCTTGTCCTGCTGGCCACACTCCTCTGGCTGCAGCCCAGGACACAATTTGCCTTCTGGGCTGCATGAGGACACTGCTGGCTCATGGTGAGCTTCTCATCAATCAGGAGAAGTATTTAGCAGCGGGGGCTGGAGTGGCAAGAAGTATCTGTAAGAAAACTCCAGAAGGTCTGTATGCACTTGTATATCAAAAGAGATCCAAATATTGAATTTCCAAACTTCCACAGAAGTGTCATGTTAAGCAGGAAGGGTTGCTTGGAGGCAATCAAAACACTTCTTTTTGACAGAAGTCCAAACAGTCTATTTTACATGCTGATAGATCTGAAGCTACAGTTTTCCAAGGAGAACTCTAAATGATCCAGTTCCAACACGACTCTGTGAGCCTGCTGGGTTTTCTGGAAGGGAAATGCCACTGCAAAGGAGATATTCCCACAAAAAGTAGTAACCCTGAGGAAAGGACAATTTTGTTCTTTCTTCAGGGGGAATATTCTGACTGGCTGTACTTAGCAGCTTGCTTTTTTGCACTTCACCTGCACAACTCAAAGGCATTTGTGGGGAAGGCCAAGTGCCACATCATGGAGCTGAATTCCACCACATTCTAGAATCACAGAAGTTCAGGGGCTGGAAGGGACCTTGCAAGATCATCTAGTCCAATCCCCCTGCCAGAGCAGGATCAGCTACACCAGGTCACACAGGATATAGTTGCCTTGGAGTGAGACTCCTCCTGGGGCTGGTGAAGGTTGACTCGTAAAACCAAGTCAGGCCTTGATGTGCAACACCTCTTCCAAGCAGGCTGACAAGATTATTCATTTTTCCTTCTGTCCCTCATCTATCAGCCTCCATCTGCTTATCTTTTGTGTGCATCACAGGCACTTCTGTTGTCAAAGCTTGCAGAGCACTTGTCTCAGTTATGGTTCATTTGGTGTCAGGGACTGGAGGCTTTACTACAGATAACAGCAGCACCTGGGAACATGCTGAGCATTTTCCCACTGCCTTTTCAAAAGCCTCTTGCAGAGCAACCCCTTTTGTTTTCCTGGTGACAAGACCTCTGTGGATCTGCAGCAAGGAGACAGCATAGTCCAGGGCTGCTCAGGATCAGCCAGGGCACAAACAGCCCTCTGAAGACAGGCAGGTCCTGGCCTTGCAAGGCACAAGCCCATGCTCCTGCCTGGATTTGCAGTATTTGTGGTGGAAGTGCTGGGAAACCAGAGAGAAGGGAAAAATTCTGCACTGCCATGAGCAGCATGGGCTCTGTCTTTCCTGACTGGCTGAGCAGGGCTCTTCAAACAAGGTTTGTGGTACCAAAGTTGACAACTCCAATGACATGCTTCATCCTTCCAATACTCTCCACTGCTGACCAGCAGACTGCTCTCTGCTTACTCCAGTAGGCACACATCCTGCAGCAAGGTCTGGTTGCAAGCAGAGAAACACCAGAATACAAACACCAGAATACAAACACCAGAATACAAACCCAAGCCAAATTCTTTCAAGCCCTAACAGCTGCTTCCTGACACTTAGCCAGCTCAGAGGCACCGTGTAGATCACCTGAGGCTTCAGGAGCTGAGCAAATCTGGTGCAGAGCTAAGACCTTCTGCCAAGTGCATTCCTGGATACACAACAACCTTCTGAGCTCAGAGCTCCTCAAGACTTCATTATCAATTGCTTCCTTAGACCAAGCCCAGGCTCAGACCACAAACAGGCTTGGGAAGCTCACCAGGATGCCACCATCTGTGGGACAGACACCATGTCAGCAAGGTTGACCCAAGGTCCAGGGACAGCAAAGAGAGAGGGCTGAAGGAGGCAGACAAACTTACCCAGCTGATGGGACCCATCTGTGAGTCCTCTCTAATTAAAGCAGAACTCACAGCACAGCCACAGCCCTGCTGCTAATGAGGGAGGGCTGAGCACTGACACATTAACCTCCAGGTCTCGGAACATTAACTTTACCAGGTGTAATATCTTCTAGGTGATATAAAGGTTAATAATCTGCATCCACAACAGAATCCAGCTCGGTAAATACCCAATTAACCAAGCTCTGTCAGAGGCAGCAGCAAAATGCAAGGTCTAGGATGGCTGAAGGGAGACCCTGAAAAGCTGAGTGTGACGCCTGCTGGTGTCCACACCCACTGTGGGGGACAGCAAGGAACCTGTAAGGAACAGCCAGTGGGGCATGCAGGAGTGATGCCTTCAGAGGGAGTCTGTGTAGGCTCCTACAACAGCAGGAGCTAGGCTGAGGGAAGGCAATAAAATGAAATAATCAAAGAATTTTTTGCTGTCAACATTTAGCAAAACATTTTTTTCCTCCCTCCCTCCTTCCAAACTGTTCTCCAAAGCTTCTGTTGTTTGAAAGTGAATTCAAAGCAACAGTGGCTGGATTCAAGTTGTGTGCAGTAAAATGCAAGTGTTTTGTTGTGGGTTTCCTCCCCCCCCCCCCCCAACTTTTAATCTTTGTTTTGTCCTCCAGAAGAGGGAATTGGAACAGGGAAGGATAAAAAAAAAGAGGAACAAACAAGGAATAAGTGAATGTTCAACTCAGTTTGAACGTAATTGCCTCATTTAGCATAATTTTCTAGAAGCTCAGGGGAAACCGATGCTTTTCATTCAACACACTTGAAACATATGAAAATAACGGGTCAAGAAAGTGCCACTTTGATTCTGACCAAGGAGCAGGAGCTAGCACCAGTGGAAATGGACATCACCACCTTCTCACCAACGTGCCACCCTGCTGGCCAGACCCTCGCCACTGCACGCTTGGACGGGGATGGAGGGAGAAGCCTCTGCGGCTCCTGGAGCAAAAACAGCTGCAGGGGCTCAGGGTGCTTTGCAGGGCTCAGCCACTCCACTGAGCTGTTGCTATTTTAGCTAAAAGCTCTTTTTCTTTTCCCCTCCACAGCTGAACTGACACAAGGAGTGTCAGACACACTCATCACCAGTAACACCCAGCGTTTTTCCTAACTGCACAGCTCACGTCCCCTCTGAGCCCCTCCTCATTTCACTGCCTTCCAGGCGTTCAAGTTCTTCCATTCTGCCACCATATAGGATGTCCTCACTCCCCTTTCCTACAACCATTAGCCTTCATCTTGCCCTTTCCACCAATCTGCCTTACCTTGTCACACCACTTCTTCGGCAGGACCCGTCCTCTGGAGGCACTGCATGTGCACTGCAACGTGTTTAGCTCACTGCCACTTCTAGCAAATCCCAGAATGGCTTAGGTAGGAAGGGACCTCGGAGATCATCTCCTCCAGCCCCCCTGCCAGAGGCAGGGATGCCTCTTAACTAGACTCAGCTGCTCAAGGCCTCAACCAGCCTGACCTTTAGCATCTCCAGGGTGGAGGCATCCACACCTTTTCCAGAGTCTCACTGCCCTCATAATGAGGAACTTCTTCCTAAGCTCCAGCCTAACCCTGCACTCCCTCAGCTTCAAACCATTCCCCCTTGTCCTGTCTCTAGACACCCTGATGAAAAGTCCCTTTGCAGCCTTCCTCTAGGACCCCTTCAGCTACTGGAAGGCAGCTCTAAGGTCCTCCTTGGAGTCTTCTCTAGGCTGAACAACTCCCAGCTCCATCAGTCCAGCCTCATAGCAGAGGTGCTTCAACCTTTGGATCATCATGTTCAACCTCAGCACCAAATCTCCAACTCAAAAGCCTCAACTCTGCTCTTACTGAAACTGGGAGCTTCCTGGGAGAGCCAGAGCCCCAAGTTCCCAGCCAGCCAAGCTGTCAGAACCAGAGAGATTATCCAGTGAGACAGGAGAAGAATGAAAATAGTGTTTTTAATATCATTTACAGCAAACTTACATTTTGTATTTCACATCACAGAGTTCTAAACTGCTCATCTGGAAAATATAAGCTGCAAAAATACAGAACACAGTACTCAAAATATATCGAGCATGTGGTTTCTCTTTCTGGGCTTATTTTTTTCCCCTCTCCCTTTTATTTTTCCCTCCCTTTCCTCCCCCCCCCCCCCCCCCATCAATGTACAGTGAAACATTTCCTCTTCCAAAGCAGGTTTTGGTTTATTTTGGAAGTGCTGCTAAACATCTGCAAGCTTACCAACAGCCAAACCAGCACACTTCAAAGATCTTTTTGAGGACCACATGGCCTTGGGCACTGTAGGAAGAGACTAACCTAGAGCCCAAGGCAGGAGAGGCACCTGGGGTCATCCAGGTCTCATGCATGCTGTTACAGACCATCTGCTATGTCCTATGCAGGAAGAATCATAGCATTATAGGATGTTTTGGGTTGGAAAGAACATGCAAGGTCATCCAGTCCAACCCCCTCTGCAGTCAGCAGGGACATCCTCAACTAGATCAGGTTGCCCAGAGCCCTGTTGAGCCTCACCTTGAATATTTCCAGGGATGAAGCCTCAACCACCTCCCTGGGCAACCTGTTCCAGTGCTCCACCAAAGAAGCTTTTTCATAGACAGCCATCCACAAATGCTGCTGTGCCCTGATGATCGTGTAGAGCAGCAATGGTGTGAGGGACAAACAGCACTGACTGCTCTAGCACAGAGGCAGGCAGATACTCCTCCAGTATTGTGGGCTCTGCACACAGCCCAGACGGGGAGTGTTGAGAACAACAAATGTGGCCAACTAAATGTGGTGCTCTTGTTCCTCCAACAAGACAATCAATGTGGAAGCACCCTCCACACACTGACAGCAAATTACATCCACAGACCAGCTGCAAACACTTGCCAGAGAATTCCTGAGCTTCTGAAGACCGAGGGAAACTCTCACCAAGAACCTGGTTGAGCATTGCTTAACTTGTGGCAGACCTGCCTCACTGAAATGTATTCATTTGGTTATTACAACGTGGAGAAACATGAGGATGGAGAAGGGAGCAGGCCAAGGAACAAAGGAAATTCATAATATTCTTATTAGGCAAAAAGAAAAAGCCCTTCAATGCTGGCCAGAGCCACGGAGAGGCCAGCTGGTTGAGTTAAATCCAGGATAACTTCTTTCCCAATCTGCTTTGAATTCTAAACTCTCAAACTTGCTCAGCTGCAGCTGCTGCTAAGAGTTCTCCAGGGTGGAGAATAACTTAAGTTACAGAGGCAAAGCTGTGCTCCTGACCACCCCCTGCAGCAGGGAGAGGAGTCAAGAGAGAGCAGCTAAACCAACATTGTGCTTTTTCCTCCACGATGAATGAAGCATGGCCAAGGAGTGGCTGGGCAGCTCTGTTGTTTCTGCTCACAGACCTCATCAAGAGTTGCTCTCCTCCTGTGTTTTAAGTTGCCCCCACTCCCTTCACTCTGGCTGCCTTTCACATGGTGCTTGTGTCTCACCTATGCAGGGCAGAAGGAATCGTCACACTTCCTTACTGCAAACATTTCCCATCTAATGCCATTGATGCATCTCTAGCTCACATGACCCCAGATGTTCCCCGGGCCTGGAAAGTGACCCAAGTACATACAGCAGGGGGGAAAGAAAAACAACAAACAAAAAAACCACCAAACCACAACATCTCTGCAGACTGCATTTGACTTGTATCAAAATCCCAATGAACACCACGTTTATTGTACTTTATTTACATGGTAGTCACGTATAATACAATACAATACAGCGTTCCATTTGCAGTGGTAGGCACTATGGGTTTTAAAAGGTCACAGCTCTTCCCCTGCTCCCATCCCCACCCCTCCTTCCCTACACCCAAGCCAACCCAGAGCTCCCTTTTGCAACAGTCCCAGCGCTGCTGCAGCCCGGTCACCAAACCCTGCTTTGAGATGGCTCCTTCCCAAGAGCAGACGATGGGAGCTGCTTTCCTGTGCTAACACGGTGACTCCCAAACTGTGGTGGTCACAGAGCAGTGGCAACCAGTCATGCATAGCCTCAGCACCATGCTTTGCACTGAAAGCGTCGTGAAGGCAATGGAGGGCTGTAGCCGGGCTACAGACCTCTGAGCACAGCTTGCAGGCCCCCTGTGATCAACAGAGCACAGTTTTGGTCCTGCTGCACGTCAGACTAGGAAAGGGGTTGTGAGTCTTCAAGAGGGATCATCCTCCTCTGCTCAGGCAGAAAGCATCACAGGCGAAGGGCAGGGGTGACTTCTTCCTTTCAAGTTCACACAGTTAAGAGTTGTGAGGCACCAAAAACATAGCACTGAGACGCAGTTTACACCGAGGGCTAAATGCTCAGGTATTTGTGCGATGCCATACTGCAAGAGAAAAGGGTTTGGAAGGGCTACGAGATACGTGGCAGGGAGAGATGCCTTTTGCTGTCCTACCAGCTGGCAATCCAGTTGGGAAGAACTAAGATGTGTTAGGCTGTACGTGACTGGGAGTCCCGGGAGACTGTTGCTTCCCGTCTAAGAGCTGTGCAAACACAGCGAATAACATTTGCGCCACCTGCTTCACCTTAACACCAATTTGGTTTGGTCTGGGTTCACACCCTCCTTGTGTTTGCTCTCAGTAATTACACAAATGAAAGCACTAACTGGTAGGAATGCTGGGAGAGGCAGAGAATTTCAAGCATCTGTGAGAGGCTATTCCTGGAGAGCGGCTGGCGAGCTGGAAGCCAGAGCTTTGGCTACCCTGGAGCAGTTGGTGTCCAGTGGCGCTCTGCCCGCTGGCACTGAGCGACGATCCTCTTACTCAATCCCTAATCACATACTCCTGAACTGAGTGTTTGTAATGATGAGACAAATTCCAACCTAGGGAACTTGGGAAGCAGAAATTTCCCCCCCCTGGTTGCTGTGTCCAGGCCGAACAAAGCAACGTGGATGAGTTACAAGAAAGCTTTCCCAAGCCCCTGCGGACCACAGATGCAGAAGTGACCTTGCAGACACACAGAAGGCATTGCCTTGGCTTTCTCAGCAATTTGCCAGGAAGAAATAGAAGGGAAAGTTCATTTATGAAGTTGCTATAAATTTTTCTTTGCTGAGTTGGACTTGACAGGTTTCTTATTGCTTTCTGCCGTTTGCAGGCATCGGCTTTGTGTAGAACGCGCCGCTACAAACTGTCAGGGTATTGCTAATCTTTTCCCTCCTTGAGCAGGACACTCTGCTCTGCCACACTTCATCTGAACAAAGTGGGGGGAACGTCCCGAACTCGTAGCATGCCAAAGAGCCCATCCCTGGAGTCACTCCACTCATCCAAGAGACAAAGCAAGGTTTTGACAAGTGAAAGAGCAAGTACACCACACACATCCATGAGCCCGCTCATGCAGCCATCCAAAGGGATTCCCCTGTCCATGAGGCTTGTCCTGAGTGCCCTGTGCCCTCTCAGGTTGGCTGCTCACAGCTGAGCAGCTGTGGTGAGACTGAAGGTGAGAGCAAAGCGAAGCAGGTTCACAATCTGTCAAAGAAAAGAGGGGTATTGCTTCTGAGGAGACAGAGCCTCCTGCTGCTCCACAGACAACCTCTAAAGATCTCACTTGGCATCACTAGTTAATAAAGTACCTCATGTCTAAGAGCTGCTGAAAGGCCATTTTTTTCCCCGTGAAGCAATTGTATTAAGCCTCAGATTGGCCAGAAATGTCAATGGAATGATAGAAAACATCATTTGCAGCCCAGAACTAATAGATTTAGTGTATAAAGGGGGAACAAACTATAATATTTTGAGTATCTGTAACACTAAGTGAGACCTGCTGGCATCCCAGGCAGATTTAAATGCCAGTCGGTAAACTCCTCACATCCACTTGGTAGAGCCAAGCTGTGCTTTGCCATGGGGAGGAAGGAAGAACTGTGGCTGGAGAAAGAAAGCAGATGGTCACTTTGGAAGAAATGCCCACAAAGTGTGGGCCTCAGGGAGGTAGGGCAAGCTGGTCTATCCAGCAGCACCAAAAGGTGGATGAACCATCCAGGGACTCCAGGAGGCTCAGCTTCCAATGCCCTGGCTGTTCCTTTCCTCCTCGGATCGATCTCAAGCTTCGGATGACCAAAGCTGAGCCTGGCTCATGCCAAAGGCTCCTATCATACCGTGGCCCATCTAATCAACTGCTGCCTGTGTTCACACCAGCTGTGTCTTGGCCTCCTTATGGGGACAGGAGGGTCATGTTGGAAGGAAAGGTGACCGCTCAGCATCTCCCAGAGCTGCTGCCAACAACAAAAGGTGTCTCAAGCAGCAGAATGGGATGTTAGGAGAGGAGAACTCAGATTTAGGCAAGGAAAGCAAAACCTCCAAATGCAGATGGGAACAGGTCAGTATTATTGCTTATATTCAGGGTTGCTCTGCCCTATGCATGGAAAGCCTGTTGAACCTTGCAGGCATGAAGCAAATCTGGAGAAAGATCAGCAGCAAACCTGCTTCTGTTTGCAAAGATAGTTCACACGAAACCAGGGGGATGGATAAGCATGGCTGTGTCTAAAGGCAGAGGGAGAGTAAGTCTGGGAACCCTCACGAACAAAGGAACAAGGCATTTGCATGTCTTCAATACTGACAAATTTCCCAAGTCATCTGCCC
This sequence comes from Dryobates pubescens, assembly GCF_014839835.1. Classification (NCBI taxonomy): domain Eukaryota; kingdom Metazoa; phylum Chordata; class Aves; order Piciformes; family Picidae; genus Dryobates; species Dryobates pubescens. The sequence goes on from NC_071628.1 coordinate 3,648,731, forward strand.
AGAACAAAGCAAACATCACACCAAGACTGCTGAAGTCCTGGGCAAACACCGAGCCCAAGGTGCCCAGCTGTGGCAAACTCACATGGCAGCAGCAGCAGCCACAGCTGACTCGGAGGCTGAAGCTTCACAGTGCTGGTAGCCTTCAGGTTGCTTTGGGTTAGCTGCAGAGGGCCACTGCTGGCTGTGAGATGGAGTCACCTCTCTGTCTCCCAGGACCTCATTCACTGAGAACAAAATGTGTCTATGACACCAAGGTAAACCTGAAATACATTGCCTCCAAGAGCAATGTGATGAACACACAACTTTGATGGGGACAGGAGTAGGAGGGACTCCAAATCTCATTAGTTTCCTGCATTTTTAAAGATTTGTTTCTCCAAGGAAAAGAAGCCAATGCATGTCAGCCATTGGGAAACACCCCAACCACTTTCCAAATGTCTGCAGGCCATCAGTTAAGTTCTGAAGCATTCAGAAGCATGACTAACTCAGCTCACTGAAGTGAATTCCTCTCTGCAGCCTTCCCTTTTCTCCATCCCAGCAAGGTGAGAACCCAGCCAGCAGCACTCAGTATTCAGCGACTCTCACAGGGGTATGGCAGTGTGAAGCCTCTGTTACTTGAATTCCCAAGGAATGGAAGGTTTGTCTAGGTAATTCAAGTGATGGCCTCTTAGGTCCCATTATACATCCAAGATGTGCTGGGCAGTGTCAGAAAAATGCATGATTTCAGGATGTATAAAAGAAGGTGGTTCTGAAAATGCAGCCCCTTGTTAGCACGGATGTAAGGACACAGATACCAGTGTTATCTGCACCAGTTTTAGACTGGGGTCCCCTTTTGATTCCCCTGGGGCTATGCCAAGGTGGCATCTGTGCAAGGGAAAGGAAACCCCAACCTGAAGTCATGCAAGGCAACTGGACAATGCCATAGAGACTGCTAAATCTCAAGGAGTTTGTTGGTTTGGTTTTTTTCCCCCCAACATCCCATTCCTCGGCAGACAGCCATGCAGGGAACACAGTGCTTGGAAATGTCAAAGTAACATTTCTGCTGAGACTTGAGGTCTCAACAAACCCCTGAATTGCAATGACCCTGAATATGGAGACAAAACACGTCCAACATTGGCCCTGGATGGCCCAGCTCAGACCATGCCCTCTTTCTGCTCCCAGGAATGGGCATTTTCCTAACTCCATCCTCGTGCTTAAGTTTCCTGCATGGTTAAGGCAGTTGTGGGATGGAAGTGAAGTGCTGGCAGGAGAAGGCTCATACTGCAGTTTGAGAAGTGAGAGGATGTCTGAGACTCTTCATTTGTTCTTCTACAACAAAAATTGGATTGCAGGCAGAACTATCTTGTGGCTTGCACATCAGAAAAAACCCAACCAAACCCAAACCCAAAGAGCCTGCTGGGATGGATGAAGGTTTTGGTCTGTGGGTTTTCTTTACATTAAAGCTCTGTTCCTCAATAGAATCATAGAACTGTTAGGGTTAGAAGGGAACTCAAGGATCTAGTTCCAAACGCCCTGCCATGGGCAGGGACACCTCACACTACAGCAGGTTGCTCACAGCCACATCCAGCCTGGCTGCAAAAACATCCAGGGTGGAGGCTTCCACCACCTCCCTGGGCAACCTGTGCCAGTCTCTCACCACCCTCCTGGGGAACAACTTCTTCCTAACATCTAATCTGAATCTGCCCATTTCTAGTTTTGCTCCATTCCCCCCAGTCCTGTCACTCCCTGACACCCTCAGAAGTCCCTCCCCAGCTTTCCTGTAGCCCCCTTAAGATACTGGAAGGCCACAATTAGGTCTCCTCAGAGCCTTCTCTTCTCCAGACTGAACAGCCCCAACTCCCTCAGTCTGTCCTCATAGCAGAGCAGCTCCAGCCCTCTGCTCCTCCTCGTGGCCCTCCTCTGGACACCTTCCAGCACCTCCCGATCCTTCCTGTAATAGGGGCTCCAGAACTGGACACAGTACTCCGCAGTAAAGCCCTTCATGATGGAGGCATCTGACACACCTTAAAACAACCCCAAAAGAGTGGGATGGGGAGAGAGCTCTTAAAAAAAGTTGCATTATCCACAGAATTAAAAAAAACCCCACACAAACCCAAACCAACCACCAGGCAGGAACTGCAATTTACGGCTTAAAAATGATGTAAGTAACCCCATTCAACTGTGTCTCCCATACATTAACTGGAGGAGAGATGGGATGAGATAAAAAGAGTCAAAAAAGGGAAATGTGAAGTGCCCTGGAGTCCTGGTTCTGCGACTCCAGGCAAGGGGCACTTCTGATTGCACTGACAAAGCAAAGCTCTTGAACCCTGGGAGTTTGTTTTGCATCGTGCCAGTGTCGCTCTTCCCCTTCACCTTGGACTTTCGGAGGAGGAGAGAAACAAAAGAAAGAAAGAAAGAAAGAAATGAAATTATGAAAGAGGTTATAGAATCTCAAGCAATCAGACTTTTGAAAGGTTCTATTCTGTGACATTTGTGTTTGTGTCTGGATGTGTGTGTAGGGTAGGAAATTATGAGCTAACATTTGAAAAGACAGCAGTCTAAGTAATAAATCTGCAGAGCGGAGAGAACTGTACCGAGCCATTTCAAAGGCTCATACTTGACAATTATCCATATTTTATGAGACAGTTCTGCACCCTGTGCCTTTTTTTTCAGATTCATTGTTTTATGGGTGCAGTAGCTCTGTTTTAGCAGACAGGATTATTCTAAAGCAATCTAATAGGCTAAAGAGCATCATTTACCACCCGACATAACAATGGCACTGCACAGCTTAATAACTTTTCTTTCTTCTGCTTCTTTCTCCTTAAAATCCTTCATTAATCAAGTGATTCTTAACAGGTTGGAAAACCAAGAATCTAATATCTGCAGTTACAACATCTGCTGAGTATTTGGCACAGTGGGGGTTTGTTTGAGATACCCTTTTTGGTTTGGTTGGGGGTTTTTTTTTGCCCTTATTGGTGCTGTGCATAAAAGACAAACACATGGGAAGTCAAGTGGAAGCATTTTGATAGCCCACACCCATGTTTTAATGCCCAGGTAAGAGCCAAGTCTGCTAAAAAGAGTTTGAACATGAGTGGCAAGTTATCAACCTTCTGTAATTGTGCCAGCTCTGGGGTGTCCACTGCCTGCAATGGACAAAGGACCTGGGGAAGATCAGCCCCTCCGCACCAGCTGCGTGGAAATGATGACATCCAGCATCCACGCCAGGTTACTTCTCTGAACATCTGCATGTTCACAACAGCTTCAAAATACAAACCAAAGAGCTTCTGGATGATGATGGCAACCCTTAAACCCCCTCTGACATTTAGTCCATTGGAAATGGGTCTGGGTCCTGGGGAAAAAACTCAAACGCGACCAATCTGAATTGCTTCCCAGCAGGAATGTTTTGGGAAAGAAAAACTTGCCTGCAAAGCAAGGCTGACCTAATGCTGCTTGGAATCAGATGAAAGCTTCCCCATGCTTCGACAGGCTGCACTGCAAAGGCCAAACCTGCTCCTGCATGGGAGCCTCTGGAGGATCTGAATGAAAATTTCAGAGGTGCTCGATGCTGGCCAGCCTCTGCTCCCATAACCCAGCCTTCCATAGGAACACTATTTGCACATCTAAGGGCCTCCAGGAGGCGGGGAGAGTATTCCACCTTCTTCCACACAGCTTCCACTGAAATCAGTGGAATTTCTCAGGTGAAAAAAAACAAAACAAAACAAAACAAAGAAAGAAACAAAGGAAAAAATGAATTATGTGGGTTGCAGGATGAAAGTCAGAATTCCTTTCATCCTGGACACACACACACACACACACTTTAAAGAAAACATCCACCACACAATTTCTAGATTGCAAATTATATATATATATCTATATATATCTATATATATCTTTAAAAACTGGAGAGAAGATAAACAGCCTCTCCATATATATGTAATTCACTGAGTCACATAGAATATGAAACCAAAAAAAACCAACCCCAAATCCCCCAAAACTATATTATGCAAATCATCACATTACCTCTCCAACTGACAATTGTTTTCCTAGAGACACAGTGCATTTGTTCTCTTTCTTTAAAAAACACATTATGTGTCTTCATTGGCTTGGTAGCATCTTAGAATGAAGGCTTATGGATGGATAAAAAAACACAACCCCAAACCAACCCCAAACTGCAGAGGATTAAACAAACCCCTTGAGTCACGTCGTGTTTGGGGGACTTAAAACCGGATCCTTCCCCGAACTAGCGTGAATGACTCTTGCCTATGGGGGGGGAAGGGGAAGTGTCAGTGATTTAAGGGTTAACATAGATTGGAAAGTAAGTTTAAATAATAAAATAATTAATTAAAAAAACCCCCCATCTTATTAGAGGACTACAGAGACAAGCATTTGGAATTCATCCCCCCTTAAAAATGACAGCACGTTTGGCAAAGTGTGAGCCTTGAACTTTACTGGGTTGGAGAGATCTGAGCACAGCTATTCACAGACAGCCACAAAGCTGCAATCTGTGAACAAGCCTCGGCTGGAAGGACTTGGATACCTCTGACAGCATTGCTCGCAGCCTGGAAGGCTTCCAGCATCTTTCAAGGTATTTATTGTGGACTGGTAGGCTGGTGACAGAGTGTGACTGGTGGAACTACTCCAGCGCCGCTCCCTCTTTGCCACCGCAGAGCGCAGCGTGTCTGAACAGCACCCAGACTGGCTAACCCTTCAAGCCCATGCCGCCCGCTCCGCGGATCCCTGGGACCCTGTTTGCAACTGCAGACACCTATTCCAGCACTGCTGTTACCACCTGGCTGGTATCACCTCGCTTTCCCCACGCCTCATGCCCAAGCCCATTTGCCGAGCTGTCCCGTGACCCTCCGCAGATGCCCGTCTTGGAAGCGCGTACTGTCATCGAAGGGGCTGGCACCCAGCCACAGCGGCCCCCCGCTTTCCCCAGCCCCCTGCAGGATGTCACAAGCGATCCCATGAGAAGATGTTGCTCTCCAGAATCCCGGCTGGGTCCGACTCGGAGAAAAAGCCCAAAGTTCCCTGCGTGGCCGTTGCCCTTTCGCAGTTGTGTTTCGCCGTCCGTGACCTCGTCTCGCTCTCACCAAAAAGGACCCTCGAGATGTCGATGCAGTTCGCCCCTCCACAGTCACTATAAAACAGACTCCATATTTTCACACCACTCGTGATCTTCCAGGTTATAGATAAATTTTGTCCTATGTGATTGGTTTGGGGGCACCGAGTCCCGCCCCAGATTGTCTAGGGTGAGAGTAGAGGCAAAAAACTCACTAGTGCTGAGACCACCTTCGTGGTTCTTGATGTATCTTTTATAGTTCTTCCTCAAGCACTGCCAGGTGGTGGTGTACAGGATGAATGCGAAGGACTTGAGGGCGATGGCGATGCTGACGTACAGGTATCTGTAGACCACGTTGTCGTAGAGCGCGCAGGCTCCCTGCTCCCCGCAGAACGTGCTCCAGAACAGGCAGGTGGAGTCGATGCCCGCCCCGAAGATCAGCGGGGGTGGGATAAAACCTGCCGAAAGAAGAGAGACACGTCATCAGGCAGGGCTGTAGGGGCACCAAAGTGGCTTTGCTGAGTGCAGCGAGGAAAGCGTGTCCAGCGGGGCCAGGGAGGTTCTGCTACCCGCTCTGCCCTGCCCTGCTGAGACCACACCGGGAATATTGTGTCCAGTTTGGGGCTCCCCAGTGCAGCAGAGACAGGGATCTGCTGGAGAGAGTCCAATGGAGAGCCACGAGGATGATTAGGGGACTATGAGGATCTCCTCCATGAAGAGAGACTGAGAGCCCTGGGGCTGTTTAGTCTGGAGAGGAAAAGACTGAGAGGGGATCTGATCAATGTCTATCAATAGCTGAGGGCTGGGTGCCAAGTGGAGAGGGCCAAGCTCTTTTCAGTGGTGCACAGTAATAAGACAAGGAATGATGGACACAAACTTGAACATAGAAGGTTTCACCTCAACAGGAGGAGAAATTTCTTTACACTGAGGGTGATGGAGCCCTGGAACAGACTGCCCAGGGAGGTTGTGGAGTCTCCTTCTCTGGAGACTTTCAAGCCCTGCCTGGAGGCATTCCTGTATGACCTACACTAGATTCTATGGTCCTGCTCTGGCAGTGGGGTTGGACTGAAAGATCTTCAGAGGTCCCTTCCAACCCCTAATAGCCTGTGAGCTTGTTTCTCCCTGAGAATGAATGTAGACCTTGTTTGTTGTGGTCAGGAGGTCTGGGTAGCTTTTCTATGGGATACAGACACTGGCAGAGGTTGCCCCAAGAGGTGGTGGAAGCCCCATCCTTGGAATTTACTAAGGCCAGGCTGGAAGTGGCTCTGGGCATCCTGATCTAGCAGAAAGTGTCCCTGCCCAGGGCAGGGGTTGGAACTAGATGATTCTTGAGGTCCCTTCCAACCCTGACAATTCTGTGGTTGTATGTTTTCATGGTCTTTATGACAGAGAATGGGAAGAGAGGATGCTTTATCAAAGTTAATGGTCCCAGCTGCAGGCTGTGACTCTAAGCTTTAACGTTTTAAATCGACCTAAACAAAGTCTGTGGATGAGTTTTTAGCTCGGATTTGACATCTACAGACGACATTCCTGCTGATACCAACAAGCAGGAAGGATTTTTCTCAAGTTTAAGTGGCTTTTATTAAGCTTCTCATTTGCCTAATGAGACTGAGTGGAGGGGTAAATGAAAGAGGAGGAGGGCAGCCTCGCAGCTTGCTCTGTTTAGATATTGGCAATTCAGCACTCTGGGGTGTTCACCTGAAGGATGTCAAGCTCTGGAATCCTATGACATCTGCTGAGGCATTGAGGTCTAGTTTTGCACCTTTCCCTGACACAGAAGAAAGTTTTCTCTGGGTCTAAGGAAAATAAACAATGGCCTCTGACAGATGTCAAAGTTTAAATCTGAAAAGCAGGGATGATTTCGCCACTAAATGAAATATCACAGCAGGACTCTCCCACAGCCACTGCAGCTAACTACTGATAAGCATTTCTCCATCACAGACTGCAGCAGAGCTGCACTCTTACAGCAAAACAATCACTCCAATCTCATTTAACTAATACAAGTGAAGTTTTCCTTCTCTGCTCATCCCCATCCTACAGGGATATTGCAGAGCCCCCCCACCCCCATTTCCCATTACCCTGACGGTGGTCGCCAGCTTTGCACTCCCCACTCTGCACAGGACCACTGAATGTGCAGCACTCAGAAGAAAATGTGGCTGTTCTACACATCCTACAGTTCTTCCTCCTGCTGTATTTATGGGGGGGAGGGGGGAGTGGATAAACCCCTGGAAAACCCCTTGACTGATATAATCATTGCTGCAGGTGAAGAGAGCAAGCAAAGGAGAGCGTGGTGTCTGCTGAAATCCAACAGCAGGTAGGCACAACATGCCCTCAGCAGCATCACTGCAGCTGTAGGTGCTGTGCTGCCTGAGACTATAAATACACACACTGACAAACAGACACAAAGCCTGCAGTTTGCAGACAGAGAAGTGTTTTATCTAGGATCCAGTTTCATCATTAACCTGGATTTCCACACAAAAAGAAAAAAGGAAAGATACCTTCCTGCAGCTCCTCATGAACAAATAGTGACATCCATGACACACATCCTAAGACTACAAATAAATTGCTTGTCTTCACTGTTCCCTGTGGTACCTCAGATGTCTTCATTTTATTTTGTCAGTGACTGGTGCTCTGCAGATTTTGTTTGATCTCCCTTGTATGTTAATAAATGCAGGAGTTAAGAAAGGCTATATGGGCTCGTGGTACTCCTTTTAACCACTCATTAATAGCACAAATGTAGTAGACAAAAACAGATGATGGAAAAGCCACACTAGTTCCAGCCATCACATCTCAAAACCTGATTATGTTCTGGAGGAAAATGTCAGTGTCAGCTCCCTGCCTCTCATTTCAGTGGCTGGAAACTCCAGGCTGGTGGGGGTTTGGTTTGGTTGATTGGTTTGGGGTGGTTTTTTTTAAGCCTGTGGACAACCACACACTCAACTTGGAATTTCAAAATGCAGCTGGGCTCCTGACAGAAAAAAAAAGCTGCTGAATGCAGTTTGTGTGCCCAGTTGTGCACCACTGCTGGGTGCCACCTAAGCGGGAAACGTCCAGCTTTGGCAGTGGCCAAGGAGGCAGGAGCCACATGCTTTCTGGACTAAGCAAGAACTGCATTTGGAGCAGCATTTTGAAGTATGAGCCCCTACTGGCTAACATGCTGAGATGCTGATACACAGCTTTGAAGATGTATAGGCTGAACTTCAGAGAGAGCCATCATCCCCATCTGCTGGCTTCAGACGGCTTTCCACGTTTTCAAGATAATTTGTCCTGAAAATCAGAGTCATAGAATGGTTTGGGTTGGAAGAGATCTCCAAAGGTCATCCAGCCCAAGCCCACTGCAGTGAGCAAGGACAATCCTCTACTAGATCAGGTTGTTCAGAGCCTGATTGAGTCTAAACTTGAACATCTCCAGGGTGGGGCCTCAACTATTTCCCTGGGCAACCTGTTTCAGCGTTCCACTACCTTCATAGCAAAGAACTTGCTCCTCACATCCAAATCTAGTAATCTAAAATCCAAATCTAAAGCTACTCTTCTCAAAACCACTGTCCCTCATCTTGTCACTGCAGGCCTTTGCAAACAGTCCCTCTGCAGCCTTCCTGTAGGATCCCTTCAGGTACTGGAAGGCAGCATCAAGGTCCCCCTGGAGTCTTCTCTTCTCCAGGCTGAACAACCCCAGCTCCCTCAGCCTGTCTCATAGCAGAGGTGCTCCAGGGCACAGTGTTAGCTCATGTCCAGCTTCTCATCCACCAGCATCCCCAAGGCCTTTTCTGCAGGGCTGCTCTCATCTCCAACTAAAGCAGGCTGCTCAGAGCCCTGTCAAATCTGACCTTGAATGTGTCTGGGAACAGGGCTTCTGCCACCTTCTCTGGCAACCTGTGCCAGTCATTCATCAGTCTTCTTGTGAAACAACTCTTCATAAGGCTCGAAGAAGAGCCTGCTTACCTGAACTCCAAAGCCATACCTATATGGATGCAGACACAGGTGTGTGAAAAACTTCTAAGGAACCAGTGGGTGTTTCAGTTCATATTTACCAGAGGAGAGGACAAGTGACAGCACCAACTCAGTGCCTAGACCCTGTGAGACATGGGAGTTAAAGGGCTCCACCAGAGGCTAGGAAGTCCTTCTGAGAGAAACACATGCCTTTGTCGTGTTGGGAGAAGGGAGACAGCAACATGGGCTTGGAAGAAAAACAAAAGGAAGCACCCTGCTAAGCAGAGGCTTTGCTAGAATGCATGGTGAACACCATCCAGAAATGATGGGTCTGGGATCTCGCAAGTCTAAATCTCTTTGCCATTGCAGACATTTCCAATCCAAACCTTTGGGCTCCAACAGCACTGCTGTACCTCTTCTTGGAGCAACTGCAAAGGAGGAAACTTATGCTGCCCTTTCACAGAAGAATTCCTATGGAACAAGATAATGCATCCAGGAGGACACCAGGAGTGTTCAGTCTTGTTTCATGTTATTACAGTGAATATTAAAGAGATTCAATCATGTTTGAGCTCTTACTGCAAAGTGCTGCAGAAATTTCTGATATATATATATATATATGTGTATATATATTATTGCAGAAACTACAGGGCTGTAGAAAAAAAAGCTGCTTCTGCCTTACTGAAATCTATTAGCTAGGATTGCACCTCCGGGTCTCATCCTCCCTGTATTTAATACCCTCCTTTGGTTCAAGAAGCAGCTATTATCACTCTCCTCTTAAGTCAAAGCTTAAAGGTGAACTGAAAAGCTTTTAAAATAAATCAGTGGAGCTATTCTCAAACCTCAAGTTGTTAAGGGCAAAATTTGGCTACCCTTGCTCATATTGAAAAGTACCTTTCTCTTCATCTTCTGTGGGTGTAAGCTCCTCTGCTGACATGCTTCAGGATGCTTTGTCTTATTTCATGGGAATTCCTTTGTGACAGAGCAACATGCAACGACCTGAGTTTAAATTCTTACTGTGGGGGCTGCATTGCAAGACAAACCCAAACCTATTAAGAGTGATTGGCCATTGGAATGTGCTGCCCAGGGAGCTGGTGGAGTCATCATCCCTGGAGGTGTTCAAGAAAGGATTGGATGTGGCACTTGAAGCCACGGTTTAGTTGTCATGAGGTGTTAGGTATTAGGTAATAGGTTGGACTTGATGATCTCTGAGGTCTTTTCCAACCTTGTTGATTCTATGATTCTATTCAGCTTCAGTGTACAGACCTGAGCCTGGTTTGGAAGGAATTCAAGATGCCACTATCTCAGGAGGTTTCTCTGCTTTGAAGGGGGAAAAAAAAAACCAAAAGGAAAAGAGTGAAACCCTTTACCCTCAAGTGGGGTTTTTTTTCCTCTGGGAACAACAATGCTCACAGCCACCCTCCTTGCTCACTTGCCTGCTGACAATTCACATTCAGCCAATGAGAGCTGAAGACAAGCCAAAGCCTGAGAGCAGCCCCAACTGCTAAAGAAAAAGCTGTCTCTGCAAGGCTTGAACCAGAGCTGACCTATGTCAACCCAAAAGCTTCCCTTTGAGCTATCTGAGCTCTAGATAAAATCACTGGAAGGAATTTTCTTTATGACTGCAGTTGCTTCAGCAAAAGTAATGAAACCCCAACTGGCTTTATCATAAACTGGTCTGGGACCACCACATTAATTCCAGCTAATGGGGAACAAGGCATTACAAACAGCATGAGTAAATAAATGAGAGCATTTATTCAAAGCAATGAATGGTACTGTTGGATTTTTGGTCCCCTACTTTCTAGTGCCTTGCTGCAACCTCTGAGCTGTTTTTTTCACTCTCCAGCTCATTTCTTTGACACCAGGGTGGTCATTCAGGCAAAGTATTGCTTGTGCCCTGCTGTAAAAAATCCAGAAGTAAATTCCCCCTCCCCAACATGGGGAAAACTTCATCCTTGAGCTGGACCCACACAGTGATGGATCAGAGAGGATTTTGCTCTGAATCATTGATATTAATGAGCAGAAATACAGAAGCTTTAAAATACAGAGCCACCTCTTCAAAAGAGGAAAAAAACTCTTCCACCCAGAAAACAACAAGTGCTTGAGTAACAGCTCAGGGTGTCCGTTCAATTCACACATGAGGAGCACACACTGGACCAGAGGAAAGGCCATGTGCATGCTAATATGATGTTAACCCACAGGAGGATACAAGGACTCAGCCTGGCTCATTTCACTGTCTCCCTTTCCAAGAGACCTAAAGGAGAGGACAAACACCCCATGGAACACAGATCCTGTCCCTGAAGGAAGGATGAAAGCACACATCCCTCTGCTTCAGCAGCAGGCAACACAGCAGCGATTTTGCATGCTGCTGACATGTTAATAACAGCTACAGAAGAGTAAGTGGCTGCGTGGGACCAGGGCAGAAATGGTCATTTCTCAAGCAATATCACATTTTCTTCCATTAGCACCATTCAAATGGCAGGAAAAGTGCCTTCGAGAGCCTTGATGCGAGAGCCTTCACAGAGGGCGCTCAGACCCTGCTGGGTCAGACCACCACACTGTGGTGGGTTTAGGCTGTGCCTTTAAAATCTAGTTACAGATTCTGAGCAGAGAAGTAGAAAAAAGAGGAATAAATCACCATTGGGTGTAAAAAGGAAAAACAAAAGATTATGCTAAACAAATTCATTGGGTAAATATCTGCCATGCAACATAGACTCAATAAGGTTGGGAAAGTCCTCAGAGATCAACTCCAACCTGTCACCCAACACCTCATGACTGACTAAACCATGGCTTCAAGTGCCACATCCAGTCCTTTTGTGAACACCTCCAGGGATGGTGACTCCACCACCTCCCTGGGCAGCACATTCCAATGGCCAATCTCTCTTGCTGGGAAGAACTTTCTCCTCGCCTCCAGCCTAAACCTCCCCTGGCACAGCTTGAGACTGTGTCCTCATGTTCTGGTGCTGGTTGCCTGGGAGAAGAGACCAGCTCTCACCTGGCTACAACCTCTCTTCAGGTAGTTGTAGAGAGCAAGAAGGTCTCCCCTGAGCCTCCTCTTCTCCAGGCTAAACACCCCCAGCTCCCTCAGCCTCTTCTCATAGGGCTTGTGCTTGAGACCTCTCCTCAGCCTTGTTGCCTTTCTCTGGACATGTTCAAGAGCCTCAATGTCCTTCTTAAATTGAGAGGCCCAGAACAGGCTGTACCTAAACTATTCTCTCTTCTTTTCTGATCTCTCTACTTGCTTGGCTTGGGAGAGACTTATCTGCCTGTTGGCTGACCTTGGCTGAGCTGTTTAGTTAAGTCTAACCCACGGCTTTCTCTCTGCTCCTTTCTCTCTAGTGGGACAGGGGGAGGGGGAAGCAGTGGAACAGCTTCCCTGGTTTCTGACCAGGGGGATTTTGGTGTTGTTTGTTGATTGTAACTATCTGTACAATATTGCAAATCCTGTATATTTTGTACCTATTCATTGCACTCCATTGTAGAGTGTAGTTCTTGCTTGTAAATACAGCCTCCATTTGCTTCTAACTGCATTGGTCTGGCAAAGTTAATGCTGGGGGGAAAACTTCAACCCACCACACACTCTCAAGACAACCACAGCAGTGCACAGAGTAGAAATCAACTTTTGCACGTTAAAAATACATTTTTCCATGAGGGAGGGAAAGGTAGAGAAGGAGGAGACAAAACTTTTGTACCTACCTAGCAAACGGAGAAGCAGGAAAAGCACCCCCAGAGCGTAAGACTTGAGTTCGGGGCTCACGGTCCTGTAGGGAGGAGGCAGGGAGAGAGTGAAATCGATTCTTCTTGTTGTGCTTTGATTAACAGCCCCTGTGGCCACTCTCTGCTGTCAGTCAGGATGCCACCACCACCACCACCCCTTGGAAAAGTCATTAATGGGGATATTTTTTCTTTCTTCTTCTTCCTTCGCCTGGACTGCCTACAGCCCTAAAAGTAATTGCAGCGGTGATGGGTTCAGGAATTTAGCTAAGTCATTAATAACAACAGCTAATCTTGTTGTTGGATGGGGAAGAATGAAATTCCCAGCCTAGTAAATCATCATTTACAAGCTCCCTATCATGCTTTCGAGGCTCCAGCTGTTGAGAACTGATGAAGAGAAAACTTCTTGTTCTGAGGCTTCCCAGAAGACCGGGAACAAGAGAGAGAAAGGAGGATGACAGACCAAGAGGTTCAGTCAGCTCGTTCAGTCAAGCCTCCCAGGGAGACATGCTCAAGGAGACTACTTCTCAAGGGCATGACTTTAGCATATGAACTTTTTAATGCTGGGAAGAGAATGGTTTTGCTGCTTTTTGCTACAAACCCAACCCAACTCACTCTATCACATTAGTGTTGTGCTGCAAAGGTGCTTTGATTTGCTTGGCTCGAGGACGCTACTGGCTAAAAGTCATCCTCTTGGGTGCAGGCACAGCAAAGCCCCTGGAATTTCAGGAATCATCACTTTGGTCTTAAGCCTTATAATAGCATTTTTATTTCCCACAGTACATAAAGGCTGGGAAAGCAGGACACTGATCCCCATATGAATAGATTCATCACACAGGGGAACTTCGAAGGCCTAAGCTGTCTCTTCTATGAGTTCCTTACAAAGCTCTGCAGGCAGCACTGCTAGTGGCCCCCACAGTGACAGTGGTGGTCCTCCATATAAATACATTGGATGGGCATCAGGCAACAAAGCAGAAAGACAGAGAAATGAGTTTTAAGAAGAACATTCTGATCACCTGCCCTCATCCCATATGTGACAGACTGTCACACCATACATTACACTGGCCATGGTATTTCATACCATGAGTCCTGCATGCAGCCTGTCACCTCTGGCTGCATTTCAGCAGAGTTTTCAGGCAGACTCCCAGGCTTGACAGAAAGCCTTTATGCCATGAAACATCTACCCTTTGAAAAATGTTCCAGTGATTAATGCCTTGGCTCAAGAAGGTTCTACAGCAGGGTGGAGAATGAAAGAAACAGGAGTATGAAAGTTTATGTTATGGAAAGAAGTAGATGGCTATGTGAAATAGTGGGTTTTTAATTAGTAGTGGTGTCCATCAGCCCACCTTTTTGCAGGTAAGACCAAAGCAAATGCCCACACCTTAGGGTGAAGCAAAAGTTGCCACCTGGAGGCATCTCCTTTTCTCACCAGCTACAGCAGTGAACAAATGAGGTGCCTAAACAAGACAGCTAATCTGTAGACACCCAAGTTAATTTTTAAACTAACCAGAGGCACTTGTCACTGCCATGGACACCAGGGACATACTCATATGATCTAGTGTGAGGTGTCCCTGCCCAAGGCAGGGGGGTTGGAACTAGATGATCCTTGTGGTCCCTTCCAACCCTGAGTGATTCTATGATTCTAGACACCAAAACTTTCTTTTAGCAATCCAAGATGGCAGCTGGCAGAAGAGCCTGAGATGAAGAGCCCTTCCCTGTGCAATTTTGGTAGCTATCAGTGATTCCGAGGGGAGAATTATTTGCATGTGTGAACTGTTTATTCCCTACAGCTGTGAGCTGAACATTTTTAATATTCCCTTCACTTTTCTTATTTCCCTGTATTCTTCTTCCTGGCTGGCCACTGGTTTATCTCATTTGAAGCTGACACAAAGACATCTCCATTCAGGATCCTACAGGTGCTGGCAGCTCCCTTGAACAAAGAGAGCTTCAAACTTCAAATTACTTTTGCCACAATATTTATCACCAGAAATTTGATTTCCCCTTAGCTACTGTGGATGCAAAGAGAGAAATGAACTAGTGGGTGGAATATCTCATTTCATATCCTGCAGGGAGACATGCCCTCACAGAGCTGTTCTGTCCAAAATCCACTCAAGAGTGTGCTTCTAATACGGACCTTATTGATTGAATGTTATTGGAATTTTCCAGGCAGCAGAATGGATCTGCTATTATGCCTCTGGTTATTATTCTCAGCAAGTGACAGCCTGGACAGATAAGTAATTCTGGATCAAAGTGGGCTGAGATCTATATGCATATCATAAGGTGAAGTGTTCCATGTGTCTGGAAATAACACAAGGTCAGTTATTTGAATAAGCCACTTTTGCTCACCTATTCATTTTGGTTCAACTCAGAGATGTCCTTCAGACTTACAAGCTTCCTTCTGTTCTTGGACTTGGTCCAGGGTGAGAGAAGTTAAACTCTAGCCATGGGGGTATTCACCAAAGGTAGCCCTTGCTGCAGTCTTTCATGTTGCTGCAGTCTTTCATTGTTGCTGCAGTTTCTATGATCTCCAAGACACCTCTAAAGGTATCTTATGAGGCCATTATGTGCTGAGAACATGGGGCTACAATTCTGCCCCTTTCCTGATGTAGCTGGAACATCCTTACTACCTGCACTAGAACTTGAACACCTGTATTACTCTTTGTATGCTAATCCCAGCCTTGGTAACAACCACCCTGGACCCTTCTTTGTAGCATCCCTGCAGGGATCTTCTTGGTTTGCAAGCCCAGTCCCTCCTCACTCCCATGTTACCAAAGCTGTGCTCATGCAGTTCCCATATTCTCTCTAACAGGTCAGTGCTGCAGGCACTGAACTTCATGGGGCCATGCCAGGGATGAACCAGGTGCTACCAAGCAAAAGAGTGGTGGCCTAGGGAGAAAATGGCTTAATCAACACTTGAAACAATGGGGCTGAAATTCAGGTAGGACTACTGGGGCTTTCACATCCTCTGCTCCTGCCTGCATGTAAGGGCTGTAACATATGAGAAAGCCTGTGCCCATGGATCCTCGTTTGCTAAGGAGGTTCTGCACCTTTTGATCTTCGTCAAGGTGTCTCTGCCACAGAAGGCTCGGTCAAAAGAGGATTTTGTGATGACTTGAGCAGAGAGTCAGCTCCTTCATGGCTCTAGGAACAGGAGCCCTTCCCTTGGCCCCCAGCGGTACCCCATGCCCCGCCCCAGCCCCACCGCACCGACGGGTTCCTGCCGGCGGCCGTCTCACCTGATGAGGATGATGACAGAGGGCGTCTGCGCCATGGCCCCGATCATGCTGCAGACACACATCACACAGAGGAATGTCAGGAAGGCCTCTTCGCAGCCGGGGCTGGGGCACTTGCCGGGAACGACGGTGGCGTTTTCGGCGGGGAGCGAGGTGAGGCACGAACAGCCGCTCAGATTCTGCAGGTGAGCAGAGGGGATCAGCAGAGCCCAGAGACGCCGTCCCCACCACCCACCCACTCCAGCAGGGCTTTGGTAACAGCAGCTCAGCGTCCTCAGTAACTCCTAAGTGCTCATCTCGGAGGGGGCTGGAAAGAATTTCAGCTCTGATGCATGCTACCAGCAAGGGAAAGCTGTCCCTCGGCTTGTTTCTTTTCTTCTGCTCCTTTCAAGTCTCTGCCATAAATGTCACTGCCACAAAATTATTGCCAAGTTATACCCCTTTGGAGGAGAATAAAGAAACAATCTGTGTCCCTGAGACAAGGAAGATCCCCAAATTATGGTTCTAATTACTTTCTTATTTACCTCCACCCTCTCGGCCGCTGCAATTGAACTGCAGTACATTAGAGGCAGGTAAATCCGCAGCCCCGCTCTCGGCTGTGGGTTTGGTGCCAGCTTCCAGGGTCCTGAATTCCGGGAAAGAGCCATCCAGGATGGGTGCTGTGGTTTACCAAGAGCTGAACTATCACAGCTGGACAGCACAGGCACTGCTGGACTCAGATGCACTACGGGGCTAATAAATGACATCTGGTTCAGAGGGGTTTGTGTTGAGCTAAAAGCCGAAGTCGGGCAGGAGAAAACTTTATCAATATGTGACCAGAAGGAGGCCGAGAGGAACTGCATCTTTCTTTGATCTCTCCATCAAGTGCAGGGTGGGAAAAGCAGCTTTGTTTGCCAGTCACAGATTTAGGGATTTGGGGTTGTTTGGGATATTTTTTTAACTTTTTTTTTTTTTTCCCTTTCTTTTTTCCTTCTTTTCCAACTTGTCCTCCTGAATTTCTGAGTGGGGGATGTCAGTGCAATTAAGGCACACAACAGCACCGAGAAATCCCTTAACGAATTCAGAATGGAGGGATCATAAATGATTCATGGCTTGTCTTCATCAGCCCGCTGGGTTTGCAGGTCACATGTTTTGTAAGAGGAGTAATGCCATAAAATAAAACATATTGAAAACCAGCTAAAGCTCCACCCCCTTCTTCCCCTTCACCACTTCAAGCAGAAATTCCTTCGCTTTTCTGCTGGATTTCCCTCAGGACCCTACAAAAACACACTTTCTGGTTCGCTGCCTCCAAAGATAAGGATCTGCAGGATGCTACTCCAGCCCTTCTGACACCAATTTCTTTCTTCTGCATAGGAGTCAAATGATTTTCTTCCAAGTAAGTGCACAGGGGCCAAGAGAGACCGCAGTGCAGAAGTCCGGGAGAGCTGGAGGAGACATGCAGGTGCCTTTGTGCCTGGCAAACAGTAATTAACATAACAAATTCCGGAGCTGTTGAGTTCGAAGCTGCCACTTGAAGGCTTCGAGAAGGTGACAATTAGCACCACTGCGGTGGTGTTTGCACAGAGACAATGGGAATTTGTAGTTTCTGGCTCTTACTGCGGTGCACTGCTAGCAACCAGCCTGGACACAAACCTCTGGGTTCAAACCCATCCAAGTCCTGCACCGAAAAACGCTGGGGCAAAATTCCAACCACAGCAAACATGCAGAACTGGCCCATCAATGGAGAGAAAGGACCTGTCTCTGGTAGTGGTGAGGCAGATTCTCTTCCCACTGGTGTGGGTTTTGACAAACCACAAGGCAGGTCTCCATCTCCACTGCCTGAAAATTTGGCCCTTGATCTGCTTGTCCAACCATTTGGCACCAAGGTGCCAGCCCAAAGCAGTGGGAGTAGTTTGTATCTACACCTGCCTGCTTAGTGCTGCACCTCATCCTTACCAGGGAGATCTTTGATCTTTTATTCCTGACATGCTGTACAACTCACAGACATCAAACAAGGAAAGATCAAAGATGAAGTTTTACCTTTGTCCTGGGGAGAGGCAACTTTTTGCTGCCCATGCCAAATTGTTATAGATTCCCTTGTCTGCAACCTCACTGCATTCTACCACACATTAGCACAGCCTCCCACTGCCCAGCATCTTACACATCCACATTTTCTGTGAGCTTGTGAAGCTGCAAAGGTGCAGCATCCTTCAGCAGCATCTTGAGTGTGGAGTAATTATGTATGCAAATTATATATACTTTTAATTGCAGTTTTTTGCCCCCTGGCTCTGATATGGAAGGGACAGGCTGGTAATTCAGTGCACAGCTGTGAAAGGTCAGCATGGTAATCATAGAATGGTTTAGATTGGAGGGGACATCAGACATCATCTACTCCAACCTCCCTACCATGGGCAGGGACAATTCTCAACTAGACTCAGCTGCTCAAGGCCTCATCTAGCCTGGCCTTGAACACCCTCAGGGAGGAGGCAGCCACAGCCTCCCTGGACAACCTGCTCCAGAGTCTCACCACTCTCTTGGGAACTTCTTCCCAAGAAGTCTAACCCTGTTCTCCCTTGGCTTCAAACCCTATCCTGTCTCTAGACATCCTGATGAAAAGTCCCTCTGCAGCCTTCCTGTAGGATTCCTTCAGCTATTGGAAGGCAGCTCTGAGGTCCCCCTGGAGTCTTCTCTTCTCCAGGCTGAACAACCCCAGCTCCCTCAGGCTATCCTCACAGCAGAGGTGTTGCAGCCCTTGGATCATCTTTGTGGCCTCCTCTGCACACACTCCAACAGCTCTGTGTCCTTCTCATGCTGGGGACACCAGAACTGGAGGCAGTAATGCCAGGCTGGAATTTATGCATCTCCAGCCAAAAGGGTGAGAAAAGCAACAACATCAGACAAACAAAGATGCATGGTCAAAGGCTTCATAGGCAAGGGTCACTCTCAGGAATGGCTTGAAAGAGAAATTCCTAAGGGTGCCAGAGCTCTGCCTATCAGCACCAATATCCCTACAGCTGCCTGGCAGACAGGTGCACCTCTGCAAGCAGCTCAGTAAGAAAGGAGAAATGAAAAAGAAAATACCAAGTGAGCTACACATTGCTCTTCAAAATTGTTCACAGAGGAAAACTGGAGAGAGGCAGTCAGAAACATCCAATGTAGTAAAGTTAAATAAAGCATTCAGAGAATTTTATGTCTCAGTAAAATGCAACCCTTGGCTCATCACGAGCATATAACATTCACAAGACCCTCTAGACAGGTCATTACCTGGATTATGGGTTTAAAACCTGGTTTGGCAATTTGGCTTTGCCTCAGGGCCATTGTATGGCCAAACTGGTCCATAATTCTTCATAAGGCCCTTTCCAGAGGATGCTATTGCTTCACTAATTTGTGTTTGAAATGTTACTGCAAAAAAACCCTACAAAACAAAGTGATGAAAAGAACCCCAAGATGATGGCAAAAAGGGGAAAAAAAAGGCCAAGCAAGAAAGCATGAGTAAGAGAGAGGGGAGGGAGAGTGAGGTTTCTGCTCAGAGATTCGCTCTTGCAGAGCATGAGGTCAGGCAGCTGCAGACTGAAGGAGCAGAGCTGAATTTTCATTACTGTGCCCCTTCCAGAGGAGTCAGAACCTTTCCTTGAACTGCACAGTGAGGTCATTCCAGCCATGGGCTACTCTGGCTGTGTTCTTGCTGAGGACTCAGTGAACTGTGTGCACCCTGTACAAGCTGGGCTCTTGTTAAAACGATCATGTTGTCACCCCAGGTGTTGGCTGGTCTCTTGTTGGGATGAGGAAAAGGGCAGGAGGTAAGTGTCACACACTCATGGAATCCCTTGCAGGGCTGCTGGAAGTACCTTGAAACTGTTATTTCAAGGGATGCCTACACTCCAAGGAGTGGGAACTGAGCAGAGCAGAGGTTTAAGCAAGGGGAGCTCCCAGGTGATCTGGTCTGTGAGGCTGCCCTTGCTAGCAGCAAGCTTGCACCTCAGCTCACCAACACTCATAGGCAGTTTCTCTCTTTAGGGCAGGAAAGGAGGATTGATGTCCCCTCAAAAAGAAAGAATGAAGTAATGAAGGGATAATTGATGTGGTCAGCACTGATGTCTTTGCAGCCACAAATGGTCACTGTGACCAGGCTGACCTTCCAGGGGCTCCATGCAGGCAGTGTGGCAGTGGTCACCATGCCTGGCACAGCCCCAGGAACAGATTGAGGACCAATTCCTACCCACAGAGGCAGCAGGCACTCTTTTTCAATGCAACTCAGAGGACATTAGCATTTCAGCAGCAAAAAAATGGCAAAAGCAGGGGTTTAAGATACTGTAAAAAAAAATTCCCCACATCTTTACACAGAGAAGGTTTGGTCTTTAAGTTTTCTAAAAGAAATAAAACTCTTAGATATGGAGAACTGAAAAATGCAGAATGTCTTTGGAAGAAGTCTCTGCTCCCTTGACAACTGCTCTTGCCTCTGCCTCAGAGCAAAGCAGGGAGAGAGAGAGAA
This sequence comes from Dryobates pubescens, assembly GCF_014839835.1. NCBI lineage: Eukaryota > Metazoa > Chordata > Aves > Piciformes > Picidae > Dryobates > Dryobates pubescens. The sequence continues at coordinate 3,669,114 of NC_071628.1, forward strand.
GCAAGAGGAGTGGAAGGAACATTCAAACAAGGATGAATAAACCAAGGTCTGGTTGTATGTGTCTAGGAATCAGATTCAGGAAAAGAGCAGGAGGGAAGATAATAAAAAGGATTGAGCAGAGCAAAGATGTGCTGGTGGAGAAGCAAGGAGATAAGGAGCTGCAGGACAACAAAGAAGCTGGTCCCCCAGCCCAGCCTAGTGAGCGTTTGAGGAGGATCTGGGTTCTGCCAGTAGAAAACTGTGCAGCTCTCCTATTGTATTCCTTGCTTCTGTGCCAAGGAGAAAGACCAGAGGAGGAGGATGGGAAATCCCATCCTGCTCCACGTGTGACCCTGGCAGACTGCTGCTGGAGTCAGAAGGTGTTTATGCAACAGAGTGGAAAATGACAGTGGCTCAGTCCCACCCAAGGAACCACTGCTGGCTGCAGATGAGCTGCTCTGCCAGATATGCACTACCCTCACCCCCTTGCACTCACTGAATCCTTCCTACAGGCACGAGGTCCCGAGGAGAGGCCACTCACCGTGCTGCTGCAGCCAGCAAAGCAGGCAGATAAGTATGTGACCCCGTCTGCCCCACAGACTGGAGTGAAGGAATCAGTTTGGCATTCACAGTTGTTATTGCAGGGGGAATATGGGTCCAGAGATGAGGTTGGAGTTGAGCTGTAAGAGAAACAGAAAGAAATTAATGAGCAGCTTGATGATAGCAGCCAACTTTTCCAGTCACTGCCACACAAAGATGGCTTTGAAGGGGGAGAGTTAAAGCAAACAAACGACAGAAGCAGTGGGTAGGCTTTCTGGGTCCCAGCTGTCAGACATCTAGGCTACAGCCTCCCCATGGGGACAGAAATGCCATGGCCACTATCTGTCTGCTAGAGGCAACCTAATGCAAGGCTCAGGCTGCCTTGTTACCCCAATGGGAAGCTCCAAGGAAACCCAGAGAGATGTTATGAAGGTGGCTCTGTATTTTTCCAGAACAGTCACTGTGAAGAGCTAAGAGCCTCAAGTTGTCATCTTTTTCAGAAGAGCTGCCACTGCACACTGAGGAGCACCAGAAGAGGAAGTACAGAATAAATCTGAGTCCTCTGAATGCTACAGGGCACCGTGGGCCTCATTTCTCCCATTAAAATGGGCCTCTCCTCACCAGCTCTGAATTTCCAGGCATCTAAAACCTGCTTCTACAGATTGCCCTCAGGCACTTAAATCAATGTAGAAAGAAATGTGTGTCCCTTGCTGCCAGGAGACACCAGTGGAGAGGGGATGTGTTGGACAAGATGACCTTTAAAGGTCCCTTCCAACCCAAAGCATTCTGTGATTCTGTGGATCCAATGCTACACAGGAGGTGGTCACAGGTGCAGCAGAATCAGGCCTGGCACCTTTCAGCTCAGGTCAACCAATTTTAGTGGAACTGCTGTCAGCTCTCACAGCAGTGAGTGACAGGAGAACATCCCAAACTGAGAGCCCCATATGACATTGCCTTCTACAGGCTTGCTCTCTATGGTTGTCTGAAGGCTGCTTGGTGAGGACAACAACATGGCATTTGAGGACAATAACGTGGCTGCCCAGACAGTCTCTACAGAGACATTCAGAACCACCTGTCTGGATGCACTGCTGTGTGACCTACTCTAGGTGACCCTGCTCTGGCAGGGAGGATGGACTGGATGATTTTTTGAGGCCCCTGCCAACCCCTGATGTTCTGTGACTCTGTGGTTTATGTTGGTGAGGCTGTGTGAGACTTACTTGTTTCCATAGGGAACAGTAACCCCTGCCACAGGTCCTGTGTCACAGCCCAGGAACAGGAAGGACACGTAGCAAGCTGTGGACACCAGGTTCACCAGCATGGCCATCCTGATGGCTCCCAGAGCCGACAGGCTGAGCTTCTTCACCAAGAGGCCACCCAGGAATATGCCCAGACATGCACATGGGATTGCTGTCATCCCTGCAAGAGGAAAAATGTTAGCAAGAAGTGTGAGGGAGGCTCAGTGAACCACGCTACTGCTGCTTTTTACCTTCCAGCAGAGACCTGTGTGATAGCATGAGGAAACCTTGCAATGATCAACCACTGGAGCAGCACTAAGCTGGGGTTGCCCAAAAGGAGAGGAACAGATGCAAATGGGTATGTTGCCTTGCACAAACAAACTGGGGTCTTCTTCCAGTTCTTGTCCATACTGGAGAAAGGCATCAAAATTGCTGAGACTGGTCCACCTTAATCTAAGGAGCATCATCTCTAATGCTTCCTGCAAGAGTTGGCAGACCAAGACAAGCATTTTCTAGGGTGTCTAGAGGCTTTGGATGAGCCCTGTTTGTTATACTGCACAGCAGCCTGACCTTCAGAGAACAGGTAATAGTTGCATTTGAAAATAGGAAGTTTCCCTTAAAGAATCTTAAACTGTGAGATGCAAAATCACTGCCAGCAGTGACTCATTTTCCAGGCACAGAAAGGCATTATCACACTAACCCTGTCTGGGTCTGCTTTCATCCCTTTGCTGCCAGACCTTACTTACCTGGGCTGAGCTTAGAAGTGCATCCAAGTCCTGGCATTTCTGGACTCCCATAAATGCCATATAGGAAATCTGGCAGCAGCTTTGTTTAAATGGAACAAATTGTGAGGACTGCAGATGTAGCAAAGTTTCCTTGCCCACTGGCAGGTAGGTCAGAAGCAGGACATGCCCTGGCTCACAGGTGATTCTCGCCTTGCTGACCATCCAGCTGTACCCACATGCTGACTGCCCAGGCATCTCCCACCAGTGTGGTGGTTTTCCTTCCCCCAGTTGTTCAACAGTGAAGTTGTTATCCTTTGCCAAGCCTTTGCTTTTTTCAGGAAAGATGGAAGAGCCAAACAACTCTGAGACCTCTGCCCTTCTGTCACATCCCATTACAATTCACTGCTGAGTTCCTGTATCACCAGGGAAGGCAAAACTGACTGCAGGGGATTGTTTCTTTTGCAAAACCCGGCCAAAGCCAGAAGATACCAATCAGCTCTGGGGGAAAATAAGTAACTGTGAGGATAGCAGCTTGCAAGCTCCTGACTTTGCTACTAAGATCCACCCATTTCATAATGTCCCAGTTTTTGACAGATCACTGCCAGCTGCCCATCTGGCAAGCTGTGGTTGCAGATCATCCAAGATCACCTTGCTCAGATCTTAATTGGGTGCTGCTGAAGGAATGGCTATCGTAAACAAATGGCTGGGCCTGCTTGGGAATGAGCAGCAGGAGAAAATAAATGAAGATCCTGCCTGTGCATCATTGTCCTGTTGAGAAATATATGCATGGGAGACTGCAGCAGCATGGCGTGGTCAGAGAGAAGGGGCATTTGAAAGACAACCAAGTCACATTAGCTTAGGTATCTGAGCTGCTGGTTGCAACCCTGTTATTTCCAGCTCAAGGGGAAAGGAGGAAGCAGCAGGAGAAATGAGGCTTCTTACTCCAAATGGAGGTAGGCTGGGTTGCCTGGAGAGGTGGTTGGTGCCCCATGCCTGGAAATATTCAAGGTGAGGCTCAGTAGGGCTCTGGGCAACATGATCTAGTTGAGGATAGCTCTGCTGACTGCAGAGGGGGTCGGACTGGATGACCTTTGGAGGTCCCTTCCAACCATTCTATGAACTCTGGGGTAATCATAAGACAAGCAGTTTGATGAGCAGCCCTGTTGCTTGGCAAGCTACTGCAGTGTTGGGCAACCAAAAAGCCCAGCGTGGCTGAGATTTCTGCTGTACTTCAGGGCAGTCTTCCACACCCTGGCTGGCTCATACCATTGCTCACAGAACTCCAGCTACAGAGGAAGTGACTGCAAGCAGGCTGCAGTGGAGAGTGCAGTCAAGGAGGAAGGATGCTGGAGTTCTGCTCTGGGCCCTGGAGCCAAGACACAGCTGGACCCCAGCCCTCCCACTTGTGGACACATTTCTAGCAGTAGGGCAAGTAGTTTCTCTGGGCAGCCTAAGCAGGGGGACTGGTTGTGGGTACCAGCCACGCTCAACACTTTCAAAATGTCTTTGACATCAGAGATTTGGGGTCATCCATGTGGTTACTCACCCAGGAGCTGGTTAGCAGATGATGTGGTGAGGTTGAACTGCTGCTCCAGGTACTTGCCCAGGAAGGCAGCAAAGCCGGCAACCACCGCGATCTCCATGCAGGCTGCCAGGATGATGCAGGTGAAGACAGGATTGGAGAGCAAGTGCTTAGTTACTTTGGGGATCACTAGAAGAGAGGAAAAAAGGGAGAGGTGATTTTGTGCAGGCTCTGCTCAAGGTGCTGGAGGCACTTTGCCGATTTCCTGCAGGATGAACTCTTTCAAATCAGGAGCAGCTTTCTGTTTTGCACAGAGAAGCTCATTTGAAACGTGGCAACACCAGAACAAAGTGAAGCACCAAAGCACTGTCAAATAAAGACTAAGATACCAGGAGGGTGTAAAAAGAAGTCACCTGTCGCTATGTTGATATCTTGCAGATGACTTTGAGATGTTGAAGGATGAGTGTTTTCCCATATTGCCTTTGTTTCCCCCATGGGGAAGTCAATCAAAGCCTAATATTCTCTTTTTTCCTTTTCCTTTCTTTATGTGCTCCCCAGGAACAATACTGAGCCAGCCAATGGTGTCTTGAGTACTGTACTCAGCACCAGGCAAGCTCTTGGAAGCCTTCAGACACAAGCTACCCCAGCTCACACCTGGGCCTTCCTTCTCCAGACACCCACATTTGCTTCATTTTCTTATTCCCTTGTAACACTGGTCACTCGCTGAGGGACACCTTGCAGCATGTCTGGGTGCAGGCTTATACTCTCCTGCTTGGTTTGGGGCCATGGCCACAAGGGATCACATGCCTGGGGCAGCATATTAGCCTTCACATTCCCACTGACACTGAAGAACTTCTTCCCAAGAAGTCTAACCCTGCTCTCCCTCAGCTTCAAACCCTGTCCTGTCTCTGGACACCCTGATGAAAAGTCCCTCTGCAGCCTTCCTGTAGGATCCCTTCAGGTACTGGCAGGCAGCTCTGCGGTCCCCCTGGAGTCTTCTCTTCTCTAGGCTGAACACACCCAGCACCCTCAGCCTATCCTCCACAGCAGAGGTGCTCCAGCCCTTGGATCATCTTTGTGGCCTCCTCTGGACTCATTCCAACAGCTCTGTGTCCTTCTCATGCTGGGGACACCAGAACTGGACACAGTATTCAAGGTAGGATCTCATAAGAGCAAAGTCAAGGGGCAGAATTCTCTCTCTTGCCCTGCTGCCCACACTCCTCTGGATGCAGCCCAGCACACAGCTGCCTTCTGTGCTGCATGAGGGTACTGCTGGCTCCTGGTGAGCTCCTCAGCAAACAACACCCCCAAGTCTCTGTCTTCAGAGCTACTCTCAAGCCACTCTGCCTGGATTTGTGCCTGGGACTGGCCTGACCCAGATGCAGGACCTTGCACTTTGACTTGTTTAACCTCATGCACTTGTCACTGGCCCACTTCTCCAATCTGTCAAGATCCTCCTGGATGGATCCCTTGAGTGAGTGCCCTGCACCACACAGCTTGGTGTCATCAGCCAGTTGCTGAAGGTGCCCTCGATGCCACTGCCCATGTCGCTGACATGCACGCACATTTGCTTCTGTTTCATGTTCCCTTCTTAATCATTAGTGCCTAGAGCCCTCTTCTCCGGGCCCATCTCCATCTCCACTAAGCAAGCAGGAGTTCCCTTACCCAGGGAGATCTGGCTAATGAATCAGATGCAGCATTTTCTACTCCAGCGAACATTTTAATTATTGCCGAGATAACACAGCCTGAAGAGGAGAGGATCCCAGTGCAGAAGAGAGCCTTGCTTTGTCTCAATACCTGATGACTAATTTCTCCCTGAATTAAATGTGAAAATCATTAGGTTTGAAAATTATCTCTCCAAAGTGTAGTGAAGCCTCAGTGGACCCCTGTTTGCACGGTGAGAAATCCATCACCCACATCGCCTGCGGTGCACCAGGGGCTGGTCTGGCAGATGACATTTCTCCAGTGCTGGCCTCAAGTTTTCACTTAGAGCTTCTTTTCATTTTGGGTGCAAAATGTAATTGCCCTGGCCCCAGCATGTGGAGGCACAACTCTTTGTCAAGGCTCTGCTTGGGTCCCCTTTCTTTTGTCCTTGGTGAGGTGGGAATGGATTAGGCTTCGATTTGATCTAACCGTTCTGGAAAGGGTCACTCCACAGATTCTGGGCTCTTTGTGTCACTGATGTTTTTTCCCCTGCTGTACAAAATTCTTGCTTCCTGAGGGTTTGTTGAATGTAATGAAGGTGCAGGAAGTAAGACTATTTTTTTTTTTTTCAGTGGAACAGAAGGAAAAAAAAAAGAGAGAGAGAGAGAGAGAGAAAAAATTATAGTAGGAGGGAGGAACGGGGGTGGGGGAATTCAGATGTGGAGAGATCTCAGAAGCCACCTGCTGCCTCCTTCAGTTTTTTGGTGGCCACCCACAGAATTTCCTCTTTTTGCCAGAAAAGGGAGGAAAAATGCAAAGGTGGACTTGGCAGCACTGAGCCTGAAAGGCCATATTTAAGGTATTAATGCCTGTGGTGCCTCCGGCGTTCAGTTTGTGCAAGATTAATGGATTCCTTGAGATGCAGCTTTGTGCCAATTCAAATGCAAAGACACAAAGGTCTACCTCTAACTTTGTCCACCAAGTAATAACAATGACAGCCTATCTTTTGCAGGAGGGAGGCAAAGATCACAGCCATTTATTTTTGAAGTTGGCAAGGCTGGTACCCAACCATCATGCATTACCAAGGTCAAAATCCATCTTTTGTACTTGGAGATGGACAGCAGAAATTTTGCAGAGTTATTGCCCCGTCTCACACAGGAGAGGAGGCCCTTCTGACTGCCTTGCCTGGCAGTGTTGGGCTGTGAGTTCCATCACTTCACCATTGTTTCTCCTCCCTGTGTGTCTGGGTGTGAGTATTCTGGGACAGATCCTGCCCCTCACTGTGTGTTTCACCACTACATACTGCAAGAGGGTTCTGTACCAGCTGGAGGACGTAACTCCAAACCCAGCACAAAAGAGTGCAGAGGCAATGCCTGGCAGCCTCCACCATCTCCTCAGGCAGGGCCAGCTCATTCCCTTTCATTTTCTGAGGGAGATGACAGGAGGCTCCCCATAGAAATGAATATCCTTTCATCTCGCTCCTGCCACGCGTTAAGATGAATCATTTGACACCTGCTGCCGCCTTATCTGTCTCAGTTCTTGGGGTGAAATACCTCTGGGAACAAGATTAAAAGTCAGCACTGAAGTTTAAAAATCTCTCAATAGAGCAGAGTGACGTGCTTTCAGCTGCCTGGCATATGGTGCTGGGTGTGAAGGGGGAATGGAAGACGTCTTGATGGGGGACAGTAAGGCCCTGGGGAACACAACTAAGCACGGTGCTTCTGCACCGGAGCTGATCCCAGCAGCCCCCCCGACAAACCTCACCCTGCATCGCGGGGCCCCAAAGCCTAGCTCCACGCTTTGTAGCTGTACATCTGAGGCTGAAGCCCATTCTCCAAATGGGAAAAGGGAAAGGTCTTTTGGATTCAAAAGAGCCTCAAAAATCTACTTGGAGAACCCCTGAGCTGTGTCAGACACGGCACAGGCTCACCTCCCACACTCGGAAGGATCAGCTCATTTCACAGCCTTAACTCCTGCCACAGAAGTGATGTCAGAAAAGCAATTCTCAATGCTGTGGTGAGACACACTGAGAAGAGCAAGAATCCTCAGCCTTTTTTCACTGCTAAAGTACTGAAACCCCAACTCTTCAGATTACTCATGTGCAGCTTTGGTGATAGGATCACCCAGAGGTTGAAAGGAACCAGGCAGGATGTCCCAAAGCTCTGCAACACCCCTGCTGATCCCTCAGCTTCCACCTTCTAACAACCCAAGCAATGCCTGCATTGAGGCCCAGGGCATCCTCCCTATCCCCTGCTGTGGGGCAGCTGTGGGTGACAGGGCAGAGGTTTGACAAGCACACACACTTCTGTACACCAAGTAGCTTTGATTTGTCACTAAACATCGGGGAGTACCCAGGGATAATTGGCAACCTCATTACATGAGGTTTAACTACTCTCTAGAAACGACAAACTATAATCATCACGTTGGTGCTTGAAATGAATTGTTTGGAACATTACAATCACCAAGGCCCCCTTTTCCAGTTGGAGCACCCTACAGAGACGTGTTTTCAATTTGCAGTAAAGATGAGGAACACAGGAAGCAAAGTAATAAATTAGAGGGAGGTTTACAGCCCTGTCCACCCAGGACAGTGCTGTGAGGGAAAGGCAAAAAATGTAGCGCAGAGCCCAAATGCTACTTTCTGATAGCAATGTAGGCAGCAAACCTCAGATCTGAACAGAAAACAGAAGGCAAAGTCTCTACCTGGCTTGAGGAGTAAGGGATGAAGAAAATACTGCAGGCAGCAAGAAGAAGAAAACCTGCAGGAAAGAGGCAGCTCCTGTAAAAGAGGAGATGGAGTAAAGCAAGAGGTGCTGAAGATTTCTCAGGTGAGTTTCATATGCCACCTGGCCTTGGCAAAATTAGAATCACAGAATGGCTCAGGTTGGAAGGGACCTCAGAGATCATCTGCTCCAACCTCCCTGCCATGCCCAGGGGCACCTCTCAACTAGACTCAGCTGCTCAAGACCTCATCCAACACCCCCAGGGAGGAGACATCCACAACCTCCCTTGGCAGCCTATTCTGGAGTCCCACCACCCATGTACTGAAGAACTTCTTCCTTAGATCCAGTCACAAAAGACATGAAGGAAAAGGATGATACCCATGTCAAAGAAGCTTCCTGACAGATACAAGCGTGAAGCAACAGCAACATTCTCATGGATTGAAAGGGGAAGTCCTTCTACTTTGTCATCTTGACTCCAGCAACCACCTTTGCTGGATTTCAGAGGGGGACATAAACCTCACCCAAATCGTGGCGGTCACAGGAAGGCAGTGTCACAGAATCAATAAGGTTGGAAAAGACCTCAAAGATCATCAAGTTCAACCTGTCACCCAAGATCTCATGACTACTAAACTATGGCACCAAGTGCCACATCCAATCCCCTCTTGAACACCTCCAGGCACAGTGTCTCTTTGGGGGCAGACACACTCTGCTCGACCTGAGCTGCTGCTCAGTTTCTGCCCCGCAGCGTCAGGCTGAAGGCCTTTCTGAATTAAGCAAAACTTCTGGTTTGGAAAGAGTCAAGAAGAACCTGCCAGCAAAGCCCACTTCCTCGTGAAATCCAAGCCAAAGGAAACTTGGGAGACTGATAGGATCTGATGTGGGCCCTTTTATCACCAGCCTCTACTGCCTTGTCTGCGATTAGAATTTCTCAGCGAGCTTTTCAGATGTTGGTACCGAGCCAAAGCCCAAATCCAAAAAGGAATCAAAGCCATGATATCTGCCTGCATCAGGGCAAAAGGCTCTCTGTGCTGTGGCCATGAATGAAGGTACAAATGAAGCCCTCTCCAAAAGCTTGTCACTGTGACTTGTTAAGGCTGTGAATTTAAAACTCCTCATGTTAGCTGTTAATCTGCGCAGTCCCAGGAACTCCCACTGAGGACTCCGAGCCCTCCATGGCCAAGGTTCACCCCGCACAGCTGGAAGCTTCTGGCCCAGTGTGATATGTTTGCTTCCCAAGAACACTTTTGGGGAGGGAAACCCAGGATTCAGAGCTGCTCCCTCTCTAGGTATTCAGCAGACTGGTACACAAAGCAGGAGGGAGGCAAACAGAAGACAAGACAGCTGTCAGCTGTACATCCCAGCTCTCCCATGCTCTTGGAAATGAAGCTGGACAGAAACCAAAACGTTTCCAAATCTAGAGAATTTGTAGTTTTGAAATTCATTTAATTCCACAGTGAGCTTTCTTTTAAATCTTTGTGAATGAGCTTTTCTCTCCAAACCTGAAGGATCCCATATCAATTTCAATCCTTTTAGGTTTTTAATCTCTCTCACTAGACAGACAGGCAGGAGGTAATGAATTTCTGGCTTAAATCATTGCTAAACAAAATGCATTGAGAGCAGAATGTTTCAGGAGTGTTAAAGATAAAGCCTTACAGGAACCATTTTGAAATGAAATTTCATTGGAACTGACCATTCTGTTCAATAGAAATGACATTTCTGTATGAAAACCAAAAATGATGTTAACAAAACATTTCCAAGCCCAACCTGGAGCAGGTGGTAGGTTAGAGGCAGTGCGTTAACACCATGAAGGCAGATGCTGGACTGATGTGAGCAGAGGGCACAGGAGCTCTGACACAGCTGAGCATCATCTCCACCCCTGCATAACAGAGAGGTCCCCAAGGCACAGCAGAGGTAGAAAAGTGAAGCTGTGCCCCCAGGACAGCAAGGATTCCTGCAACTCACACCTGCAGTGCTCCCACAGACCATAGGGAGAGTGCAGGGCTGGAACAACCCTGCCAGGCTGCCAGGTGACAGCAAAGAGAGAGCAATAGCAGCATTTATCCATCCTCTTCCTGCTATTAAGCCTTCATTTCCTTGTGCTCCCAAAATGGATTTGCACTGCTTAACTGAAATACCAATCAGGTAAGGCAGCATTCATATACCAGTTTTGCACAGGTAAGCACCTGCCAGGACTGAGCCATCGTGCCCCTGCCAGCACAGCTCTGCAGAGATGCTGTGGCAGCCACCCGCTGCTCCTGCTGCCTTTGATGGCCTCTTCACCTTCTGACATTCAAAGGCACAGACTTCATTTGAAGTTCGAAGCTCCTCTTAAGGATGCTTCTTTTCCCAGCATGAAAACACCCCTCATCAAGAGACACCCTGGCTTCCCAAAAGCTGGGCCCTCCCTCCAGCTTAGACCTTGTACAGATGTAGAAAGCCTTCCTGATACTTTGAGCAGGTTCCTTTCATATTAGCCCTAGCTCTTCAGTGTGCTAAGCCTAGGAGCAGGCAAGGAAATCTCACCCAGCCCTGTATCTCCCTGTTTTACAGCAAATCTTCTAGTGTCTTGAGTAACCTCCCAGGTGCCAGCATGCTGTGTTGCTAGCTGACAGCTGTGGCCCAGCTGGGAGCATGCCTCCAGCCCACACCACCCTGCTGCTTCTCTTGCCATGTCCACTCACTTGCAGCAATCTCTGCAACAGTAATCAAATAAAACAGAAAAAAACCACCACCCCCCTGCAGTGGCCATAAAAGAGACTCAGTGCAGGCTCTGAGGACACACTGCTGATACAAAGTGGGTTCACATGATCAGTCCAGGGTAACAACTCTTCCTTCCCACCCTGGGCACAAGAGATGGACTATCCTGCACCTCCATGCACACATGGACTTATATCTGCTCAGGACCATGCTGCAGAGACAACACTTGCTAAACAGGAGTCTGAGTTAAGACCACACACACCACAATGAGTATTTCCCCCCACCACAATGAGTATTTCCACCCACAAGCTCAACTCCACATTCTATGTGATACATCCTGTAACCATGGCAGGTACATCCCCTGCCATTCAGCTTCACAAACTCATACAACCCCCAAATGTGCCATGGCAGGACAAAAGATGTGGCTACATATGCACAGATGTATTAACCTCTGCACAGATATAGTCTGAGCCTCTGTACAGATATATTTTTAACCTCTGTGTATAATTACTGCATATAGAGATTTTTATCCTAGGGAAAAGGCAAAAGAGTTGAATTTTTCCCAAAGGAGATTTTATACAATCAACAAAGAAGTAACACATCCTAGGTCCTACCACAAAAAGGATCCATATACATGTTTCAGCTGCTGTCAATATAATGGATATGCACAGCATGAGTGCAGACCTAAGCAATGCTCACCAGGAATGGTGAGGCACATTTGCCATCCCTTGCCTGAACATCCTCTCCAGGCAGGCACTTGACCATATTCCCGCAGCGACAACAGTGGCAAAGGACTTGAAAGGAGGTGGCAGCTGCCAACACTGTGTTGTCTGTGACAGGATCAAAAGCATAACTAAAAAGGTCATTCTGTGTCTTATTTGATGTGATGGAAATTGTATTTCAAAGTCCATCTTACGCAGAGACTTCTGGAACGCCAACTGATCCGAAATGGGGTTACCTGCAACGTGGAAGCCTGGTGCCTCCTGATGTAATCAATACTTTGAAGCATATGGATGTGGCAGTTTAATCTCTCTACTTCAATGAGCAATAGATGCTCTTGGAACCCCTCCATGGCCTCCCTGCGTGTGAGAAACTCAGCTCGGTCAGCACCATCTTCAGGCAGAACTGCTGCTCCTCCGTGCAGCAGGGACGTTGCCAAATTCTTTCACTTTCCAATCTGAAAACCTGCAAAAGTGTCCCAGTGCCCAGTCCAAAAACTCAGCGGCCAGAAGCAGATGCTGTGATGAATCCCTGACAAAAGCCACAGAATCATCCATATGGGCATACCATGGGGAAGAGCCCACTCCTCAAACTCAAGAGAATCCTTGCACCAGAGATGAAAAGAGGAAGAAATTCATTTCCCTGCCAAATTAGCAAACAATTTCTCCCTTTACCTTTGCTCTGAATTTTCTCACCAAGTTAAAATGCCACACCTTTGACCTTCCCTAATGAACATCCACATCAATGAGTCAAGGCATTTTTATCGTTAAGAAAACACCTTCCCCCCTCCCCCCAGGTCTATTTTCCCTTCCCAGCAGCACCTCATTCAATTCCTAATTAAGGCAACTGCAGAGGGAGTGATTTTGTCCTCGTTTATCTAAATGCATTAGGCAGTAATGAAACCTGCTCTGCCACAATGACAGAGAGTGGGAAGCAGCCACCAGTGCTGCAGAACAACGCTCTCAGAAGAAGGTTTTTCCAGTGCAGCCTACAGAAGGGTATCTGCCCACACTCTCCCACAAAATCCTGGGTCCTTAGCTGACCTTAATCAGAGCCAGGTCCATTTCCATTACTGCAGGACATGATGTGGAGTTTTCTACTCTAATTTGCTACAAGTCATGCTCTACTCTGACACTTTGCTTCTGTTCTGGGCTGGTGTCTACCTCCTCCCTGTCTCAGTTTAGGAGCTGTAGTGGTGCCCAGTACTCACTGCTTTGTATCTGGGATTGCACTAAGCTGCAGCTCACATGCTGGGAGCTCCCAGTTTCTTTTAACCACCCTTGCTCTCCATTTCAGGAGGCAGAGGTGAGCAGGATAGCAGACTGGGGAGAAGTTCACAAATTGCTCTGGCAACTGTGTTCCCCTTCAGGTTTCTTTCTCAGCTCCAAAGGCCTATCATCCATTTCTGAGGCTTTGTAGTTTAATAAAAAACCCAACCAAACCTTTCAAGTGGAACAAAGTCTCTCTTTAAAATGAGGACAATGCCAGAGATAATCAGAAGCTAGCAACTTAAATTTCAGGATACTGAGTTTTTTTGGAGTAGAGGTAGATGGACCAAATCAAAGACCAACTGAAAACCCCACCCTGCTGTTAGCCTGTTGCTGACTGTCACAGAATACACAGAATCACAGAATTATTGAGGCTGGATCCAAGCTAGAGAAGGGGAGATTTGGGTTACATGTTAGGAAGAAGTTCTTCCCCATGAGGGTGGTGAGACACTGGAACAGGTTGCCCAGGAGGTGATGGAAGCCTCATCCCCAGAGATTTTTAAGGCCAGGCTGGATGTGGCTGTGAGCAACCTGCTGTAGTGTGAGGTGCTCCTGCCTGTAACAGGGGGGTTGGAACTAGAAGATCCCTGTGTTCCCTTCCAACCCTGACAATTCTGTGATCATCCAGTCCAGCCTATGACTTAGCACCACCACATTGACCAGACCATGCTACTAAGTGCCATGTCCAATCTTTCCTTAAACATCTCCAGGGCTGGTGACTCCACCACCTCCCTGGGCAGCACATTCCAATGGCCAATCTTGCCTTCTGTGAAGAATTTCTTCCTAACACCCAGCCTAAACGTCCCCTGGCACAGCTTGAGACTGTGTCCTCTTGCTCTGGTGCTGGTTGCCTGGGAGAACAGACCAACCCCCACTTGTCTACAACCTCCTTTCAAGTAGTTGTAGATGGCAATGAGGTCTCCCCTGAGCCTCCTCTCTCCAGGCTAAGCAACCCCAGCTCCCTCAGCCTCTCCTCGTACGGCTTATGCTAGAGACCTCTCCCCAGCCTCATTGCCCTTCTCTGGACACCTTCCAGTACCTCAACATCTCTCTTGAATTGAGGAGCCCAGAACTGGACACAGCACTCAAGTTGTGGCCTGACCAGTGCTGAGTACAGGGGAAGAATAACCTCCCTTGTCCTGCTGGTGCAGGCCAGGATGCCACTGGCTCTCCTGGCCACCTGCAGGTCTCTTCCAGCCTGGTTGATTCTGTGAAGGTGCCCCCACCCCGAGTCCCCCTGCGGGGCCTCACCTCGCAGCTGCTGGAAGCAGGTGGTGCTGCTCTCAGCGTCCAGGGCGTGCCGCAGGACCCCGTTGCTGGGCTTGGGCCTCTCGTAGTCCCTGTCGGGGAGCATCGCCTGCTCGCTCTCCACGGCGCGCTCCGGCCGCGGCGGCAGGGCCTGCGGGAAGCCGAACATGGGCAGGGACGAGAAGAAGAGTAAGGCACCGCACAGCAGGAAGCCTCCCCACCAGGCACCGATCCACCGAGGGTCGTCCGGGGTTATGTCCAGCTTGCCTGCAAGGGAACACACACACACACCTGTGGGTGGCTCGGTGTGGTGGGCTGAGATTTCCACCCCCCACATTAACTTTGCCAGAGCAGCTCAGCTGGAAGCAAATGAAAGCTGTGTTTACAAGCAGAACTACAATTTGGACTTTGTTGTCTGCTGAGTGGATCGCAGATACTAGGTGAGGACCCACAGTGCATTCCACACCCACATCATAGAATCAGAGAATTGTTAGAGACCTCAAGGATCATCTAGTTCCAACCCCCCTGCCACAGGCAGGGACACCTCACACTAGATCAGGTTTTCCCAGAGTCACATGCAGCCACCAGTGCATAATGACCTCCATATCCAAGAGGTTCTTAGGATAAGTGAGGTTCTTAGGAGAAGTGAGGTTCTAAGGATAACCTTTGTTTGTCGAGATGGTACATCCAGCTTCTGCAACAACATCCTGCTATCAGAGCTTCTTTCCAGTGCCTTTGGCTCTGCCAGCTCTAGGAAGCTGCCTTATATCAGTTAGTGTCCCCCCTGCTGGCACTGATGGACATCGCTGTCCCAGCGTGCCAAATGTGCACACAGCTGACACATCTACCAGCAAAGACTTGCATGGAGAAGCAATAGAACACAGAAGGACACTGCCTCTCCACCTCACCTTACTTGGTTTTGTTTTTTTTCCCCCCAGGAGGTCAATGCTTTGAATTCACAGCCCTTTTCAGTGAAGAAGAGATGGATATTTGTGCTTTAAAGTCACCTGTGACTGCCTGGAGGATGAAGCAGCTGTAGATATTGGGAGAACGTGCCCACTGCATCAAGCAGGCTCAGAAGGGCAGAGAAATCCTCAGAAAATGAAGAAAAACGAAGCAAAAGGCTGCAGCATCCTGCAGGCCATCACTCAGCAGAGATAAGGAAAAAGGGGGCTCTGGAGTCAGTTTAGGGGGAATAAAAACAAGCAGCAGGAGAGCAGAAGCTGTGCTCCTAAAGCTGCCTCCATCGGCAAGGCAGCGGAGGGTGCCCAGCGCCTGAGCTGACTCCCGGGGGAGGTCTGGGTCTGCGTGGCTGGAATGACAAGCTCCTCTGTTCATGATGTCTGTCTGGTTACTGCCACTCTGAAAAATCTGTCTCAAGTGAGGCAATCAAGTTGTCTCTCAAGCAGAGACAGAAGGAAACTCTTTTCCCCTTAGGGAACAGAACAGGTAGCTCTCCAACGTAGATAAAGTTGGGAAAACAACATTTCGGAGGGGCTGCTTTTTTCTCTTGTGATTCCCTCCTGCCTAAAGTGCTTGTTTAAATCAGGTTCTTGAGAACACCACCGTGTGAAGAGCCACATAAACCAAGGTCGTCTTCTTAGCCCCTTCTTAAAATAGGTCCTGTATGGAGGGCAGCACATCGGTGTGCCCTGGCATCCCACACCTCCTGCCTGGAACAGAGAGCAGAACAGGGCTCAGCCCTTTGGAGCTCTGTCTCACACTACTGCAAGCTGCAAGGACGAGCCAGCTGCCATGTGGAAACGCTCTCCCATACAAAAATAGATGGAGGCTGTGTGTGCCCCAGCCCTCACACAGCAGCAATGGACCATGGCCAAAGCCAGCTGGACCTGCAGCTGGAAAGTGCTATACCCTTCTTGTGACCTGCTGAGCCACAAGCCCTGCAGGCTTCTCAGTGATAGCATGCTACCATTCTCCTCTGTGCTTCTGCTTTTATCTCCTTTGAGTTCCAAATATGGAGCAGTGTCTTATGTTAAAAATGAATGGATCACATCACATTTTTTTAGCTAAGCCAGCATCTTGCCTTTGATAGTAACCAGCTGCAGATGCCTAGAAAAGCCAGAAGAATAATGTCAGCATACACCTGACCACATTCTGAGATTTGTGTCTCAGATTTCTAAGCTACATTTGGTGTCATATTCACTTTTTTTTTCTCCTATAAAATTGCCCAATTGTTTTTCATTCCATTTGCAGACCTCTAACATCCTACAGTGAGGAGTTCCACAGCTTCACCTCCAAGGAGAAGAGATATTTTCTTCTGCACATTTATGTCTAGGAGTTAATTATACTTAACAGTAAAATATGTAATAGGGTTGAAAGAAGTTCCTCTGCCTAAAGGTTGGATCAGATGATCCTTGAGGTCCCTTCCAACTTGGTAATCTATGATCTTTGCTAAAGCCAAGGAATGAAAATGAGCCATGCAGTGTTTGACTAAGGCACAGCCCTCAAAAAAGATACTTCTTTCCTGCTCATCAAACACCACTTAGGTTCTTCAGCTGCCACAACACTAAGAAAAGGCAGCATCACTTTTCCAGATTTGCACAACTCTGTTCCAAGTCCTGCAAGTTTCAACTCCATCCAAATGCATCTTGTGAAGATGCATTTCCAACAGCCAGAATATTGTATCCAGTTTTGGGCACCTCAGTTCCAGAAGGACCTCAGGGATCTGATTCAGAGTCCAGCGCAGAGCCACAGAGGATGAAGGGAATGGAACATGTCCCTGCTGGGGAAAGGCTGAGGGAGCTGGGGCTCTTTAGCTGGGAGAAGAGAAGACTGAGAGGTGACCTCATTCATGTTTATAAAGATGTGAAGGGCAGTGTTGGGAGGACAGAGCCAGGCTCTGCTCAGTGATGTCCAATGACAGGACAAGGGGCAATGAGTGCAAGCTGGAGCAGAGGAGGTGCCACAGGGACATAAAGGAAAAACGTTTTCACTGTGAGGGTGACAAAACACTGGAACAGGATGACCAGAGAGGCTCTCTGGAGACATTCAGAACTTGCCTGGATGCATTCCTGTGAGAGCTACCCTTGGTGACCCTGCTCTGGCAGAGGGGTTGGACTTATCTTTCAAGGTGCTTTTCAACCCCTAATATTCTGTGAATCTGTGCTGACAGAATCAGGACAGACCCTCAAAGGGGACACCACCCCTGCGGCTGTACAAGAGCCTGTGGTGGGGTCAGCTGGAGCTGAGAACTGTAGAAAAAGCCTCAGAAGAACTGAGGGAGAAGGAGGAAGCCTCCGGTTTGCAAGCTGGCCAAGGGCTGGGGGAGCAGTGAGGGGCAGCCTGTCACACACTGCCCTCTAACGGCCAAGAGCGCGTAGTGCAGGTGGCCCTGAGTTCAGAGAGTTCTTTCTGGATGAAAAAGAGCCAATTTGCAAACAATCTGCTTTAACCCAAGTGCAGAGTCAAGGTGAGCAATAATTAGCACTGCTTTGGCAAAAACAAGCAATTATGCTGTAGGGACCGAGCCTGTCCATCCAAACAAAGTCACTGGCAGAAGGTGCCGAGCATGGGTCTTAACTGGTGTGTACCCAGTGGAGAGCCTGGGCAGTACTCCCAGGCCCTGGAGATGGCAGCTCTCCAGATTTCATCTCATGCTCTGGACACAGCTTCCCTGGCAAGACTATGTCCATGGCTAGCTGGTGTGCCCTTTCACAGTGATATTTAAGATGTTCCTCTAACAGCTCGGCTGAAACTCATCTCACAGGAGAAAAGGCCATGGAAGGGAACAAATTTTAGCAACTTCAAACCTGTTCTCTATGGAGAGAGTTGAAAACTTTTGAATCCCAGTCATAAACCCCCTCTAAAAGTGACATCCACACAAGAGGCACTCAAGGTGAAACAAGAAGCATTTTCCTGCTTGTGAGCATCAGCATTTTTTGTCCTGCTGATACATTCGCATATTTGATTTGGAACCAAACCCAGTTCTCCTTACTTGTGTCAATGAAGACAGCATCCACATAGATTTTGGTACAAAAGGAGCCCAAGATAAATCCACAGGCTGGTCCAAATACCAACATCGTAAACAGGATCCCTAGAAGAAGAGAGAAAGGAGAAAATCAGTGCTAGGCTCAGGTTCTTCACTGCAAGTTGTTCTGCTTGTCCTGTGTTTTGCAGGATTGCTCTGCTGATGACAGACAGGCAGGGGTATGTGCCTGTGTCAAAGGCTTGAGAGGTCAGAGAGCATCCTAAATGCCTTCTGCTTGCCCATATATCTGGAGGAAAAAGAATAGATGCAGCTGTGATAATGCTGAAGGATTTCTATTGAGCTGAGCGTGGACGTAAGCTGTGCTTTGGTTGGCTGGCTGCTCTTAAAAGATGTCTTATTCAAAAGCACAAGAGAAAGCAGACCTGCCTTCTCCCCATGGGGAAGTCACCTCCAGCCAAATGCCTGGGAAACAGGGCTATTTTCAGAATTTAGGGCCAGCAAAGCTATGAAAATGCAGCATTGTCACAGGCTGCTGGATAAAGCCCCTTTCCAGAAGCAGAAGCACTCCACCAAATCCGTGAAGCCCTTCTCCCCATTATAACCACACTGCAAACGTTCCCCAAGGCACACAGCTCTTCCAACCCCTCACAGCTGCTCGCTGCTCCTGCAAAACCTGCATGAAATTGCCAGGGTACTGCTAGGCAAAGAGCTATTATGAGGAAATTACTTATTTGCTTCAATACAGTATTTAGAAGTATTTATTCCCACTCCCACTTTGGCCCTGGAACAGGAACGCTACAGGCATGCTGCCAGCTCTCAATTATCCAGGGCGGAAAGGCAGGGGGACACAAGGATAATCCAGACAAAGAAGCAGCAAAGATAACACAAAACATTTGTAAATTAGACAATAGGAACATATTTGGTACCTTCATATTTGGGATAGAGGAACAAGAAGCGCTCCCCAAGGACGCTTGTAACTGGCTTTCTGAAGGAAGCAGGGGCAGAGCCAGACCTGCTCGCTCACTGCTGATGGACCTGAGGGCCTGGTGAGGCGGGAGGCACCTCAGGGCTCTTGGTCAGTGACGTGCCAGCCTGTCCTGACACCAGACTTGGTGTTGCTCACTTCAGGAATGTCCCATGAAGCAACTTGCATCTGAGTGTGGCATACATGGTGACACATCTCTCTGCAAATCTCTCTAGGGGTGCTGCCTGGCACCTCGGTGCATTCGTAATGCACACCACCACAGCTACCAAGGTCCTTAGCTGGAAACTCCTAATTCCTAAGTTCTCTCTCTGTGCATTTCTCAGGAGCTGGAGAAACAATCAGAGCTGCAAAATATTCCCAGGAGACCACCAGCCCTACGCAAGGCAAGCTGCACCTGCTGATGACAGTTTGGCCAAGCAGAGTAAATTGGTATGGTCAGAAAGAACTCCACCTTCAGTTTTAAAATGCAGAGCACAAGCTAAGCACAAACCAATTCCTCCAGGTTTGTAGCTGGATCCTTAACTAGGAGCAGAGCAACAGTGTCTCCAGCCATCCAACTCGTGCAGAAGCACAGAGTGTTAAAGCCTTCATAGCTATCACCCACAGAAACAAGAGGGAGAAACAAAGGTGGTGGGAGGAAGAAAAGAGTGTCAGGTCATATGAGCCACAGTAAAGAGTTGCTGCTGTCAGGACAGCAAAGGAAGCTGCCATCCCTTGCCCCATCTCAGCTCAGTTCAAAGCTACAGCAATGGCACCACATCGTTGTCCATGCTGCCAGCTTAAATTAGTCTCCAGGATCACTGCCCATGACGCCTGTGTCAGCACTGGAGCATGCCACCTCCCGTCCTACAGGCACTTTGTCCCCAAGCATTGGGCTTGTGCTCCACAATCCAGCAGCAAGCCAGGGAATTTGTGCTCCTCAGTCAACAGAGCTGCTTAGGACATCTGTGCTTTGCTCCTCCAGAGATCTATAAAGCCTCAGGTGGGACATCCCAGTCCCTGGCTACCTGCAGATGCACTTTGAAGGATGTGAAATGAGGGAATAGGTCTGGACAGCAGGGAAAAGGGATTTCCCAGCACATCCAGACCACCTCCCTCCCTCCCGGCCCCAAGGGCTGCCCCACTTCAAGGCTACCAAATTTCCAGTGGCATTTCCTAGAACACCCACATCGTTTTTTTCCTGGTCACTAGATGGCATTAGTGTCTGCCACTCATCCCACAAGTGCCACGTGCAGCAGGCTGGCTGGCAGGGCAGCCCACCCTGGCTCCCCAAACTGGGGTCCTACAGCCCCTGGGGAGGATCACTCTGGCGGCAGGGTGCTGCCTTCACCCACGTAGCTGCCACACACCCCATCAGGTTGTGCCCTCTGCCTGTTTGCATGCAGGAAAGCACAAATCTTCAAACTGTTCTAAAACTGCAGAGTTTGTGGTCAAAGAGATTAAACAGATAGCATCTAGCAGAGGAATGGCCATGACTGTTAGTCTGATGGACACAGACAGAAAGCAAAGCTCTGGTTTACCTCTGATTACGGTCAAACAAGCACAGACACACTGGGCCTCTCACTAGAGCAGCACCTGAGGCAAACAGAGCCCATGGTTTGAATCAGGAGCCCCTGCATTTCAGCAGGAGTCACAATATTGCTCTGCTCCCTAGAAGGAGTAAGGGAAAGGAAAACCCAGGCAGACCTGAGCACCTCCTCTTTCCCAGTCCTGGCTCCTCATCCCAGATCCTGGTACCCAGCACCCAGAGAAACTCTCTACTCCAAGGCTCCCCGAGTGTTCACATCTGCAGGGATGACTCTCCAAGGCAAGACTGCTGTGAGCGTACCAAAGCACCTGGGCTGTGACAGGCACCAAGGAGCTGCTAAAGTGCTGATGGGACCTGTGTGTGGCAAGCAAAAGGACTGAGGGGTCAACAGACAGCTGACTCAGGGCACCCACAACCCAGGAGAGGGCAGCTTTGCAGCTCTGGACATGGCAGGGTTGGTTTAGGACAGGTGGAATCAGGCACAACCTTCTCTTCACAGGCAGCAGATACTTGCTTTCTCCTTTTGTTTTTTGAAACCTATTACTGGTTGATGGTTTTCTGTAAGTGTTAACTGCTCTGAAGAACTGGGAACACACCAGAATGGTTGTTTGGCACCAATGCAGGCACTCACACGGCAGGACAAGCACAAGAACCAGTTCTAACCCTCTAGGCAACATCTCTGGGTGTACCAGGGTTGGCCTGCAGGGGAAGAGATGTTTGCCCTGTGATGATCTCCAAAGCACAAGCAGGGTTGTCAGACTGTGTGCATACATGCAACACCACAGAACTGATGTGTGCTTCACGGAGCAAAGGGCAAGACAAAGACCACAGAAATAGGTCATCCTGCACCAAAACAACAACTAAAGAACGTTTTCCCCTTTTCCAATGCAGAAGAGAGCAGGAACCTTTAGCTGGCGACCCACCAGCAGCAGGGAGATGCTTGCAGAGGCAGTTAGCCGAAACATAAAGCAGACACCAAGAAAGCTGCCCCTGGCGCTGCACCAGGTGAACACTGCCCACGTTCACACTGTTCCTATCCCACGGCAAACCACCACCTCAGAAGAAGCCACGGCCTCAGCTATCAAACCACCACACTTCCAATGCCTGCAGGCTGGAAGGAGTTATCTGCTCTGCAGTGCCCTCACTAGAGGGCAATGTGGGATAGAGCATCCCCTGCGCAGGGACGTGGGTACCCAAGATCTTACAATAAGATACTGAATTATGATTCACCTCCAGGCTGGCTTAAGAACCCCTCCTGTTAATTGCATTTTTACCTTTTCTATACAGTTTGTCCTAAAATCAAGCAAACAACTGGCTCACACCATGCCCTCGCTGTTAGTCTTGCTTTGAGACTCCCCTTGAAATCTCCCTGTTGCAGTAAGAGTGCTCTGCACTTTATCTGACAAATCAAACAGGTTCTGGGAAACCCCAAGGCATGGACTGTCACAATGGATAGTGTGGGGCCTGCACAGGGCTGGACCATGCTCAAGGATCAATGGAGCACATCACTGGCCACAAGAATAAGCCTGTTAGGTGATGGCATAGTGCCTGTGGCTGAACGTGAATGTGGAATTGAGGGCTCAAGGGGCAATCAGCCAAGTTAGGACTTGCTTAAGACATCCTTCCTCTTTCGGGACATTCTGCATGATTGATAGCCAGCCCTGTTACCAGGAAAACACTTTCCACATCCTCCACCTAGTCATGCAACCTCAAAGCTGCTGCAGTAGATAAGGAGCTCTAGCAAAACTCCTTTCCCAGTCCTGAGCGTGCTGCCAAGGATAAAGATGTGCTAACCTGTGGCAGGCTTGAACACCACTTCTGAGGTGTTTTCCCACCTTAACTTCCAGATCAGCTTGATCTGACAGAGCCAGAGGGCACTAATACCAGGGGCAAACAGAACAAAGGACTAATCCTGGCTCCATCAGTCTCTTGCAAAACTACTGATGGCAACATAACTGGTGACCAGTATGAGATATTGCAGCCTCTTCTCTTTCACTCTCAGCTTAAATTCTATTTTTACTGCTTAGAGCAGCAACAAAGATCCTCCTTGAGAAGAGGAAGGGAAAACATCCAATGTTGCCCTAGAAAAAAAGGCTTCTTGCTCTGCAAGGCTGGCTGAGCCTCTTTGAAGGACCTGTGCTTGGTCCTGCAACCAACACCTCAAGAAGGTGCAGGGGAAGGCTCCAGTGTAGCCATCTGTAGTTTAGGAAAGATGTTGACTTGCTGGAATGTGTCCAGAGAAGGGCAACAAAGCTGGGGAGGGGTTTGGAGCACAGCCCTGTGAGGAGAGGCTGAGGGAGCTGGGGTTGAGGAGGCTCAGAGGAGATCTTATTGCTGCCTACAACTACCTGAAGAGAGGCTGTAGCCAGGTGGGGGTTGGTCTCTTCTCCCAGGTAACCAGCACCAGAACAAGAGGACACGGTCTCAAGCTGTGCCGGGGAGGTTTAGGCTGGATGTTAGGAATAAGTTCTTCACAGAAAGAGAGATTGGAATGTGCTGCCCAGGGAGGTGGTGGAGTCACCATCCCTGGAGGTGTTTTGGAGCAGATTGGATGAGGCACTTGGGTTAGTTGATTAGATGGTGCTGGGTGATAGGTTGGACTCGATGATCTCACAGGTCTCTTCCAACCTGGATAATTCTATTCTATTCTGTCTAGAGACCAGTGAAAGGTCAGAGGAGAAAGCTTTCTCCTTCATGCAGTTTGGTGTGCTTTTGAGTTTAGAGCTTAGAATGCATTAATTGCTTTTAATTCTCACTAAATTATGGCAATTATGGCTGTGAATTAAAACACAAAACTCAACAAACCCACCTTGTTTTGGGATGGTTTGAACACTTTGGGAACTCACAAACAACTTCTTTTCAGTTTGGGCCCTTTTAAAGCACAGTTACATTTTACTTACAGCTAATCCTTTGCAGCTTTGCTGCTCTGTTCCCTTCCCCACTCTCCTTGCCCACCCCCCCAAAAGGCAGGGAAATGATAGAAAAAGGAGAAGCAAGTCAGGCTGGACTGCAGAATCAGAAATGTTTTCCTCCCCACCTTTTCAAATGGAACAATTTGCTAAATCCTGCCTTCTTGTGCCAATTAATAGACATTTTCCAGGGGCTGAGGGAAGAATGGAGACAGAAGGCAGTATCAGATCTGACACCTTGTGATGTGATTTTACCACTAGTAATGCCCAGGACTGATAATGCAGTTTTCCATCAGAGCAAAAGAAGCCTCAGCAGCAGCATGGACCTGTGGAGAGACTGGGGCACAGAGATGCTCAGTCACTCATGCAAAATGCAAAAGAACCAAGTTGCAAAGGCAAGGATAAAGAATGTCAATATTGCAGGCATAAAGAGCTGTCCCTGGGTAACCCAGGTTGCTTTCCAGCAGCAACAGCAGCCCAAAACACAAGTAAAGTCATGCTGTCTGCAGCACAAAAGGGGTGAAGAGCATTCATTCAATCTAACAAATTAACTGGGGACAAAAACTCCCAGCAGAATCCTTCCTGGCCGGAAATAAGACCTGGAGGAAGATGCAGCAAGGTTTACCAGCCTCACCAAGGTGCAGCAAGGAAGCATCTCAGGCACAGCTCACTGAGGAGTAAGAGCAGGTTCAGCACAGAGCCACAGGATGGGAAAAAACCAACACCAAGCTGCTTTGCTCCTTGCTTTGCTCAGCAGAGGCTAAGCACACAGGGAATCTCTTCTTGGAGACCTGCTAACAAGTGCCAGGTGAAGATGAGATAGCCAGGTGAGAGAGGAGGAGGAGAAGCAGCAGCATCTCCCACAGCAAGTGAGCACACAGGGTTATAAGGGCAGGAGTCATTCCTCTTATTGCAGCCACAGATGTTTCCCATCTTACAATCATCTGAACTTCCCAGGCCCTTCTGATGAGAAGTTTCCAATGTCTGTCCTCTTCTATCTGCAGGCTTCATTTCTTTCCATGGAACCCTGAAGCAAACCTCAGGAATCTGGGGTTTGTTTTGCTTTCTAAAGGAACTCCCAGGCAACCAGTGGCAGAACAAGAGGATACAGTCTCAAGCTGTGCCAGGGGAAGTTTAGGCTGGAGGTGAGCAGAAAGTTCTTCCCAGAAAGAGTAACTGGCCAGGGGAATGTGCTGCCCAGGGAGGTGGTGGAGTCACTTTCCCTGGGGATGTTCATAAAAGGCCTGGATTGTGGCAGTTGGAGCCATGATTCAGTTGTCAGGAGCTGTTAGGGATTAGGTAATAGGTTGGACTTGATGATCTCTGAGATCTTTTCCATCCTGTTTGATTCTGTGGTTAATGCACTTTGTAAGGGGATTTAGTGAATGGTGGTAGGAATGCCAGAAGCACCTTTTAACATGGAGAAAGGAGAAAAAAAATCATGTTGAGCTGTCATTGCCTCTTCTCTCACATTCCTCCCAAGTCCTGCTGCAAGGCACTACAGCACCTACCATTTGTTTTGCCCAGTAACAGCCCATGCAATAATGCAGAACAGCAGGATAGGTATTTCTGACTTCATCCACACAATGCTAAGGCTTGCTTCATGAACACAACTCAGTCAAGCTCTCTGACATCAAAGGAACCAGCCCAGGAACACAGGAGGTGGTGTGAAACAAGACTTTATCCCCAAAGATGTTGAAGGCTTCTGTCCTTGACTGCCTTGATATCAAATGGATGCAAACAACAAATCTCTCAGGTAAGAGTCAGTGCTACCTCCAGATTATCAGTACAGGGACCTTCTTCATGCCTTTCCTCTGGGTGTTGGGTGCCACTTTCAACTTAAGGCCCAGTTTTTGGAGGTATGGGATTTGATGAGCATCTCAGCTTGGTACCCAAGAATCCACCTAGCACTGAGGACCCATCTCATAGCTCTGTGCAGGCAACCTGCTGCCAGGACTGAACTGCTATTCATAGTTATGCTAGCTGGTCAAAACCCCACCTTAAGCACACTTTCCTGAGCTCCAGTCTCCATCCTGTGCTCAAGGGTTACCAACCTTCCTGACCTTAGCAAGAACATACTGAGATGACACAGCATTTGCCAAGCATAGGCAAACCCCTGGTGTTGCAGAGGACACTTGTGTAGTCATGAAGATGTCACTGAGACCTGCTGGGTTTATGGTCCCCTTGAGCCAGGCTGTTCCTGCCTTGACACTTCCATGAAATCAGAGTGTAAGAGGCACACCTTCAGCAAAGCACATGGCCAGAGCAATGCCTGCTCCCTCTTGCACCACCCCAAGGGACTGCTTTGGGTCAGTTTGGAAGATCTGGTGATCCTGCTCTGGCAGAGGGGTTGGGCTGGATGACCTTTTGAGGTCCCTTCCAGCCTTTAACATTCTGTGATTCTGTCATGTGTGAGAGTCTCTTCACTGCAAAGCTTATGTTGTCATCACATCAAGTAGCTCCATGACCATGGAGTGAAAAGTGATCTCTGTCAGAGATGAGTGACCAGGGGGTTCAGCGACCAGGGGGGTCACACACAGCAGGTATCAGGTACAAAGAGGAAGGCTGAGCACACACCCTCACATCCATGACCCTGGGGATGCTGCTGCAGACATGGGGCACCACCCCCAGCCCCCTGACTGCTGCAGGAGCAAGCTCTTTCTAAAAGCACAAAGGGAGCTGGCTTTGCAAAGCACGAGATAATCTCAAAACCCTGCTTGTCCCACATTTCCTGCTGCGGGGAGGACAGGGCGGGCCAGTGCGAAGGGATTACTGCAACAGTGTCATTTGTGTGCTGTGCAACCTGCCCTTAAAGAGACACCAACCCAGCACAGCCTGCAAGGACCAAAGGTGTCCCAGTGCAGACAGGAGATGCTCTGTTTTCCTGCATGGCAAGCACTGGCCCTCAAGGGCTTTGGATAACAGGTTCAGCCCCTGCAGGCAGAGCTCATCACTTCAGTGCTTGTTCTATGATTTCTCTCAGTTAGTGTCACCTCAAAGCCACACAGGAAGGCTAGAAGAAGGCTGCTTCCCACCAGATGGCTTCTTAGAATCATAGAAACAAGGTTGGAAAAGACCTCAGAGATCATCAAGTCCAACCTAATACCTAACACCTCCTGACAACTAAACCATGGCTCCAAGTGCCACAATCCAAGCCTTTTTTGAACACCTCCAGAGCTGGTGACTCCACCACTTCCCTGGGCAGCACATTCCAATGGCCAATTACTCTTTCTGGGAAGAACTTTCTCTTCACCTCCAGCCTAAACTTCCCCTGGCACAGCTTGAGACTGTGTCCTCTTGTTCTGGTGCTGCTTGCCTGGGAGAAGAGACCAACCCCCACCTGGCTACAACCTCCTTTCAGGTAGTTGTAGAGAGCAATGAGGTCTCCCCTGAGCCTCTTCTTCTCCAGGTTAAACAACCCCAGCTCCCTCAGCCTCTCCTTCTTCCTGCAGCAAAAACTCACCAGTCATCCTCCCCAGCAGACAGCCCATGAGCTACCCCCTTCCCACATGGCTACAGGGATGCCCACATGCCTACAGAGCCCAGCAACAACACTCAGCTCCCAGTTTCTATTGCTCAGCTTTCCTGGGGACAGTTTTCCTCATGTACCATGGCAAGGCATCGCTTTTCCTGCTGCTTGACTCCTTGTCTGCACAGCCAGCCGCCCGCCGTCGCCTCCTGCCCCCGTACCGTGCCGGCTCCTTTGCACCGCTGTGCCCCACTGTAGGAAGCTCAGATAGGTGGTGCTGGACCAGTGGCACCTTTTGATTTGTTTTCCTTCCTCAGTGTGACCACTGAAGCAAAGGAAATGTTCCAGCAAGCCTGACAGATGCTTCCAAGGGCCTGCAGCTGTCAATTAATGAGGAGCAACTTTGGGAGAGTTTACTTTAACGTTTAGCCTTTGTTCTGATGGAGATCAAAGCAGTTCCAGCCCTGCATTGGTATGAGACCAGGTGGGGAGGAGGGAAGTTGACTTCTCTCATTTCCATGAGACCCCCATAGAGGAGTGCAGTATTTAATTGCCCTGCCTTTAGCCAGTGAAATGAATTATTACCTAGTTTGAAATCAGGCAGCCTTGGACATCTCCCATCAGCTTCTTCCCTTCCACCCCTATCAAACCTTTCCATCAATTTACCAAATTGCTTTCAGCAGCCTTGTAAAATCAGCTCCTGTTTCATGAAGATTTATTCTAATGTAAGCTGCTCACCACTGTATGGAAATGCTGCAGAATGACTTATTTACCCCTGTGTTTAATAAGACTTAATGACTGTATCTAAAGCTGCTTGGAGGGTTTCATTTACTTAGCAAGAGGCAGGAAAACAATGCACCCATACTACAGATAAAACAAACTTCTAGTGTGGTTCTTCCAGAGCTGCTGAACGAGCTCATGGTGGTGGCCTTCCTCCTGCCTGCTGGAAAAAGCCCTTCACAGCACAGCTCTTTGTTCTGGCCTATATTTAGCATTCAAATGTTAATCCCTAAAGAGGTCACTAGGACTTGAAGCTAGGTTAGGAGGAGGTTTCTCCCCAGACTGCCAGTGTCCCTTTAAATATTGATTTCCATCAGAATTCAGAATTTCTCTAAGGAAATGTCTGTTGACTTTGAGAGGAAATCTGACTCCTGTGAGTAGGTCTTTTGCCTGGTGAACTACTCTGCTTTCTCAGCTATTACCAAGCTTTAAGTTGGTTTTACCAGCAAATCCCTGTCCCCAGCACCATCAAGGCTGATGTTACACCAACGACTGGCAGTTCCAGGGGATCCTGAGGAGCACACAGGGTGTTTGCCAAGTGGCACAAAAAGTGCTGGGGCTTTTGCATTGCTGAGCTCAAGCACATGAATTTGCAGCGCCATAATGACTAGGTGAACTTCTGACAGCTCAGAACCACTCCCACTAGCTGTCCTGTGTCCTCATTCTGACAAGCAGAAAAATGAAGAAAACCCAAGCAAAAAAAATCCCCCCACCCCCCAAAAACCCCAACCAACCAACCAGCCAAAGCTCCACCCAAGCAATCCCAAACTGACCAAAAACCCAGCCCAGAGCCCTGTTTGTATTGGCCTTCAGGTCACTGCTTAGCCCAGCTGCTGAAATAGGATCACCAAGATTGCAGAGAAATGAATCATGCAGTGACAAAAGCTCCACAACCCTCAAAGCTCCATTTGCAAGCAAACCAAAACCTGAAGCTGCCCATCTGTGAGCTCCACAAGGTGAACTGTGGGGATGCTCCCACTACCAAAGCCTTGGGGTTACTCTGATCCCATCAGCTGACACTGGGAGCAAACTGTTTCCCATTCCTGAAGGGTCTTCCTCCCCAGCATCCTGGTATCCTTCCAGGCAGCAGAGGGATTGCTTGCTGCATTTCTCTCCTTCCTGATGGGAAGCTGGAGAAGAAATTTGCTTATGCTAATCAATCCCTGGCACCAGTCACACGAGACACTAATCCAGTAGCAATCTCCATCAGTCTCTGCATATTTAACTAAAGCAGTGAACACTCACGGAGGATTATGAACGCAGTGGTATTGTTGTAGCAGTGTTTTCCTACTTAAGCTGCAATCACTCTGATGCCCTGTCTTCTAATATTTACATATGCTGTACATATAAACAACCTGCAGAATCACATCAGTCCATGCAAGGATCCTGGTCAGACACGTGGTGGTTTCACAGATCAATCTGCGCTCTACAATGCGGTCTCCATTACCCTCTACCAAAAAGCTTCTGATCACAGAATCACAGAAGATAGCTGGTTGGAAGAGACCTTGAAGATCATCCAGTCCAACCTTTGACCCAGCACTGAAGGGCCAACCCTAAGCCACAGAAGCATAGAACAGTTTAGGTTGGAAGGGACCCCCTTCCAGGGGCGAGGACACCTTCCACTACACCAGGTTGCTCCAGGCGCTGTCCAGCCTGGCCTTGAGCACCCTGAACCATGTCCCTAAGCACCAGGTACACAGGCTGCTTGAACACCCCCAGGGATGGTGACTCCACCACTGCCCCAGGCAGACCATTCCAATGTTTGAGAACCCTTTCAGTGAGGAAACATTTCCTAACATCCAGCCTGAACCTCCCCTGGTGCAGCCTGGAATCATTTCCTCTGGTCCTGTCACTTGCCATCAAAGAGAAGAGGCTGCCCCCTCCTTGCTCCAGCCTCCCTTCAGGTAGTTGTAGTGAGCAATGAGGTCTCCCCTCAGCCACCTCCTCTCCAGACTGCACATCCCCAGCTCCCTCAGATGCTCCTCATAGGCCAAGTGCCCCAGGCCCTTCTCCAGCCTCCTTCATGGGGGTTATTTACACAAAGCAGCATCCTCAAAGGCATGCATGTTGCTTAACACTCAAAAAAGGCAAGTCTCTTTCTCCAAAGGATTTATAGGTGGTTTTGGGGGGTCATTGCAAGTGGTTAGACACTCAGGCTGGGCTAGGCAAACTCTTGAGAAAGTGTTTCATAGTCCAGTTTTCCATCACCTTCTGCAAAAAGCAAAGAAACAAACAAAAATTGCCCAAACTCGTGCTCTGGCCCCTTAGGTGCATCCCAAAAAGCCAAGATGCTGAGCCACCTCTGAAATCTAAGGACAAATCACTTGCTCCACCACCTCCCTTGCTGGATCACGTTCTTGTCCCTGAAAGTTGCTTGTTAGCACATCAGAAGAAGCCAAGTGGGCTTCAGGAGCGGGTGTAAGAACAAACCTAACTATAGAGTGTAAATCCAGGGCAGCTTACAAACACCCTGAGCCCACGAGGCACCGATCCCACACCTTCACCACAGGGCTGCAGAGACGCCAGCCATAGCTGTGGGCTTGAACCAGCCATTTCCACCTTGCAAGCACATTTTCTCTGTGTTAATCACCTTGGGAAGCAGCCACCAAAGAGACTCTGGAAGGGAAGGAAAGGCTGTGCTCAAAACACCAAGAACGCTTTTTCAAAGGGTTTAGTGGCATGCCTTCAAGCTGTGCTCATCTCCTCCCAGCAGCTAAGCACCAACACCTGCTTTCCCAAATCTGCAGGGCCAGGCTAGCTAAAAGCAGCCAGATTTCCTGGTGTTGTTTCCCAGGAACTGTGCCAACAGCATGGAAAGGCACTTCCAGGGCACTTCTCCCTCTCTGCAGTTCTCCTCAGAGTTTGCTGACCAGTTTCTCCTTTGACACTGCGTGGTTTCGATCCAGCCTAGGGATACACCAGAGAAATGCACAGAATCCTTCACATCCCTCTCTCCCCTGCTCAGCCAAGCTGCCTGCACCACCTTTATTTGTTAAATAGACAGGAGCCCCTTCTTGCACCTTTTTTTTGATCTCCACCAGTTGAATTCTGCAGCAGCCAGCCCCCTCTCGCTCTCTTTGTATGCTAAAGCACACCAGGAATCAAACCCAGCAGATCACAGGGCCCAGAGTACAATGAGCTGTTCACACATGCAAGGAGAAGCTCAGAGCCTGACAAATGTGAATGCTGGCATTTGTCAGCATGGAGGTTGGTGTAACACCACCACCTTCTTCACTTTATTATTTTTTACTCCTTTATTGTTGGTTTTTTTGAGCTGTGCACTGAGTTCAGCACAGACATAACACATTTGCTTGAGGATAAGGCTGCAAGGACTGCCTCCCTCTCTCTTTAACCTCAGTCTTGGGGGGATCCCTTCCCATCCATCCATCCATCCATCCATCCCATGTACCTCACATGACAGAACAGTGAGTCCCATTTCCAACTGACATCTTCTGTCAATACAGACAGCTTGCTGCTCTTCTAAGCAGTGATGCAGTTTGGAAGAGAAGTTCAGCTCTTCCTCCCCCCTAGACCTCCCCCCGTTCCAGCCTCACCATTTGAAAGGCTCTTCCCTGCAAAACTTCCCACTCCTCCTTCCCACCTCTGCCCTGACAACAGCAGAGGACCACTGCTGCATTTCCAACCCTTTTAATGGCTCTTGGTGTTTCCCATTTCTTCCTTGTACTGACAGCACCTGGGATTTTGAGGCCTCCCCACTGAGTATCAGTCAGAGAAGGCATTGGCCAAGGTCAGAGGACATAAACTCATTCGGCCTGGTATGGTGCTGCATACCACCCAAACATCCATCTCCTGCAGCTGATCACACACATGCACATGCATAGTTCTCCATCCCAAACATAGCATCTGCCACAGGATCTGTTTCCCTGAAGCACAGGTGGAAAGTTCACACTTCTGCTCCTCAGGCATTTCTGTGCCAAGGCAAAACCTCTCATTACCCTGCAGTCCCTGTCACCCCTGCTCCAGAGCTGCCAGCTCAGCCAACAGCTCCCTGGGAACTTCAGCTGCTCAAAGGTTTTTTATTCTCCTCTTTTTGTCATGGGGTTTTTTGGTTGGTGTTTTTTTGGTGGGGTTTTTTCTTTGGGGTTTTCTTTGCTGTTTTGGTTTGGTTTTCCCCCAAAAGTCTGGAAGGAAAAGCTCAGGATAATGAAACAGTGACTTAATATACGGTTTGCTCTTCTGCAAAGGAAAGCAGGAAGAAGAAAGTGGCCAAAAAAAGCAACAGTTGCCCAAGAGCTGTCTGGGCCACTCCTCGCCCTCCCAAAAGCCACCAACAGAACTCTCACTTTTAGCAAGGGTAGCTTTCACTTTTCATGCCTCTTAGTGTGTGTGATGTCTCTTCTCCTTCTGCCTGGCTGCTGCTCAGGCAGAGGCTACGCTGCACGGTGGGGGATGGCTCAGGCAGCCAGTGCTGGGTAAGCCCATCCTAAATTCCTGAGGCAAAGAGAGACCTGGGAATGGCCAATGACGTCAGGAAATCTGCTGGGAACCTAGTGCTGATAACAGTTATCAGCACCAACCACTTAGGAAAGTGCTGTGCTTTCCTCTGCTGAATAGATCTAATCGAGTCTGGTAACGGCTGAGCTGTCAGGAAGGAAAGGAAATTGAAAACAAAACTTCTGTTGTTTCACTTCCTCTTATTGCAAAGTCCATTAGAAAAAAGCATTTGCTCCTGTCAGCACTCATTCTGCACTGACCCAAATCCCACTGAGCTCTCTGGGAACTCTTGCACAGACTCTACCTGGCTGTGGATCAAACCCACTGCTCTGTGCTGAGCATGGCCAGACGTTCAGGGTGCTAGCCCTGGGACCTGCCAGACTTTCACTAGTGAGCTGCTATGGCTTCACACTGGGATCCTTGCGCCTTTTTTTCCACCCATCTCTCTTTGAGCTCCCTCACTTCAGGTGCTGCCTAGCCCTTGCCCAATCATAGAATCATAGAATAGAATCATAGAATCAGTAAGGTTGGAAAAGACCTCAGAGATCATCAAGTCCAACCTATTACCTAACACCTCCTGACAACTGAACCATGGCTCCAAGTGCCACAATCCAAGCCTTTTTTGAACACCTCCAGAACTGGTGACTCCACCACCTCCCTGGGCAGCACATTCCAATGGCCAATCTCGCGTGCTGGGAAGAACTTTCTCTTCACCTCCAGCCTAAACTTACCCTGGCACAGCTTGAGACTGTGTCCTCTTGTTCTGGTGCTGCTTGCCTGGGAGAAGAGACCAACCCCCACCTGGCTACAACCTCCCTTCAGGGAGTTGTAGACAGCAATGAGGTCTCCCCTGAGCCTCCTCTTCTGCAGGCTAAGCAACCCCAGCTCCCTCAGCCTCTCCTCACAGGGCTGTGCTCCAGACCTCTCCCCAGCCTCATTGCCCTTCTCTGGACACGTTCAAGTGTCTCAATATCCTTCTTAAACTGAGGGGCCCAAGCACAGGCTGCAGCTCTGCTTGCTTCACTGAGAGTGGTGAGAGCATGCTGAGGTTTTCTCATAGCATCCGTGGGGTTGCTGTGGGCAATGCAGGGCTGGGGGGCTCCAGTTGTGCCAAGCTTCATGACCACCTCATTTCTCAACAGGCTCTATGCAAACTCCTCAGCAAAAGAAAATTGGGAAGTCTTACTATTTATTGGTGGGACAGCACTGTGTTCCCACAAAACATTTCCAGAGCAGGCAGTGGGGATGGCCCAGCCTGACAACCCCCTTCAAGCAGCCCTGCTACTCGCCCCATGTGGTGAAGTCTGAGGGATGCCAGATGCCAGTCTGCTCTGGGGGATGGGGAGGCTGGCTGGATGCAGGATAATCCCCCAAGCTAAGATTACTTCCAAGCAGTCAGTTGCATTAGAAGCACAAACTTTAAAGGCTGGATCCAGAGGGCTCTGGTCCTCACAGTGTTACTCAACATTTCATCCCTAGTGTCCAGCCTTCTCTCCACTTCCCAAAATTCCAGGCCATGGAGACATCTTCCTGAGGTTTCTTACAAACCTGGAAGCCATGTGGAGATGCCAGCCACTCCAGTGCTGCTTTCAGAAGAGTATTTACCTTTGTGCCAAGGAGGGCCCTGTCCCTCAAGAGTCCCTTTCTCTCCAGGGGAGAGAAAAGCTGCTGCTATCAATTATGGGCTTGTCTCCCTTAATTAAGCAGCCACAGCCACAGCTGAGAGATGAAAACAAAGTCCTCTTCCAGCCCTACAGGAGGGGAATAGGATGGAGGCTCTGGAAGAAGACAGCACTTCTCACCCACAGCAGACCTGGACTTGCCTTTTAAGTTGGGAAGTAAATTAAAAGCTCTCTGAATAACCCATTTTAAAGTCAAACATATGAGAATGGTCCAGTTTAAAGGTGTTGAGTGGGAGGCAGCCCTGGCCTGAGGGAAGCCAGCCTAGTGGGCCAAGTAGCATGGACCTAGGAACACACAGTTACTGAGGCAGGACCTCCAAGATTGTTGCTATCCCCTTCCTGAGTGCTCAGTGACCTTACAGGAGCTGGTGTGGCTGCAAGACTCGTGGCTTTGGGATGGGGTTCATGTTTCCAAGATGGTGCAGGTTTGTCTGAGGTATTTTTGTTGGTGAAAAAATAAATAACATATTTTGCTTTTTAAATTAACACAAGGCCCTTAATCCACAAGCCTTTGGCTTCAAGCTGTTTTTCTTGGTAAGCACAAAAAACCAGGAGCTGTACCCAATCTGCAAATGTCTGAGTAGTACTCCTGAAAGTCACTCTGCTACCGTCACTCACTGGCTCCTGCCTGTCTCCAGCATGGCTCTCTCCATGCATTCATAGAGACTCTCATTTCTCTGACTGTTTACTACCCTGCTCCCAGCAGTCACCTCCAGGGAGAAGTTAAGACCTCACAGGTAAGTGCTCAGAAAATGAAACCAGTTTCAGACTGGTTCTGGCTGAGCCCGAGCTGGATTAAGAGGTTTATAGAGCTTGTTACCACCCATATGCTTCAAGTCCTGCCAGCCAAACTGCCAGTGCTGGCATTTCCAAGCCCAGTCCTGCAAAGCAAGTCAACTTAAGATCCTCTCCAGTTTTAAAACAATCCTGCTCAAAGAACTGCCACAAAGAGGAACCCCACAGGGGATGTTTCAAGAGGCTGGAAAGAGCAGATCCCAAACCAACAGATGGAGCTTCCTGCTCCTTATACAACCATTTCATAGAATCATTAAGATTGGAAAAGACTTCTAAGTTCATCAATTCCAACCATCAACCCATTTAATAAAGCCTCTCTTTACTGCAAGGTCCTGGTAAGCAGAGTTGGTCTGAAGGCCTTGGACAGACCAATGTGCCACTGGGAAAAAAACCATCACACCAAGTCAGGAGGCTTTATGAGGCTATGGCTGCTTATCCTTATCTCCACTTTTGGTAGGGGAAAAACAAGGACAAGAGGTTGAAAACTCTTCACTGAATTTCAAATTGGAATATGGTATTCCTGGGGTTTGGAAAAAAAGCCCAAACCACACATTATCACTTCTATGTCATATATTTTGTGTCTAGTTCTGGGCTCCTCAGTTTAGGAAAGATGTTGAGTTGCTGGAAGGTGTCCAGAGAAGGGCAACAAAGCTGGGGAGGGGTCTGGAGCACAGCCCTGGGAGGAGAGGCTGAGGGAGCTGGGGTTGCTTAGCCTGGAGAAGAGGAGGCTCAGGGGAGACCTCATTGCTGTCTACAACTCCCTGAAGGGAGGTTGTAGCCAGGTGGGGGTTGTTCTCTTCTCCCAGGCAAGCAGCACCAGAACAAGAGGACACAGTCTCAGGCTGTGCCAAGGGAAGTTTAGGTTGGATGTTAGGAAGAGGTTCTTCCCAGCACGAGAGATTGGCCATTGGAATGTGCTGCCCAGGGAGGTGGTGGAGTCACCATCACTGGAGGTGTTTAGGGAGAGACTGGATGGGGTGCTTGGTGCCATGGTTTAGTTGATTAGATGGTGCTGGGTGACAGGTTGGACTTGATGATCTTGAAGGTCTTTTCCAACCTGGTTAATTCTAATTCTAATTCTATTCTATTCTAATTCTATTCCTATTCTATTCTATTCTATTTCTATTTTCATATTTCAAGTCAGAGAAGCCCATGCCCCAGGGAGAACAGAGATCCCACAGGAGGAAACAGACATCTAGCCAGTTAGATGACAAAGCCTGATCACTTTACAATCTGATCATGCCAAGTCAACACCTGGCCCAGAAGGGTCAACCATGCCCTGGGCTGCATCCAAAGCAGTGTGACCAGCAGCACGAGGGAGGTGATCCTGCCCCTCTGCTCTGGTG
The DNA here is from genome assembly GCF_014839835.1 of Dryobates pubescens. Classification (NCBI taxonomy): domain Eukaryota; kingdom Metazoa; phylum Chordata; class Aves; order Piciformes; family Picidae; genus Dryobates; species Dryobates pubescens. Next base: position 3,705,310 of record NC_071628.1, read on the forward strand.
AGACCACACCTGGAGAAGTGCACCCAGCCCCACTACTCCCAGCATCAGAGGGAAATGGAACTGCTGGAGGAGGTCCACAACAATTATCAGAGGTTTGGAGCATCTCCCCTGTGGGGACAGGCTGAGAAAGTTGGGGCTGTTCAGCCTGGAGAAGCAAAGGCTCCCAGGAGACCTTAGAGCAGCCTTCCAGTACCTGAAAGGGGCTTCACGAAAGCTTGAGAGGGACTTTCTATAACTGCCTGTAGTGGTAGGATGAGAGGGAATGGATTGAAGTTTGAGAAGGGGAGAATTAGACTGGAGATTAGGAAGAAATTCTTTACAGTGAGAGTGGTGAGACACTGGAACAGGTTGCCCAGGGATGTCCCCTCCCTGGAGGTGTTCAAGGCCAGGCTGGATGAGACCTTGAGCAACCTGGACTGGTAGAAGGTGTCCCTGTCTGTAGCAGAGGGATTGGAGCTAGATGATCATAAGGTCCTTTCCAACCTAAACCATTCTATGACTCTCTATATAGCACACATAACAAAATTAAGAGGCAACTAAAGCACTGAAGTTTCAGATCTTTTGTTCTCAGAATACTCCACTATGGAAAGTTTTGACACTTGCCACATTTTCCTCTGTGCAGAGAAGCAGAGACCCAGTCCATGAAAACTGAACCCCTCACAGGGGGCAGAGCACCATCTCCCACCCCACTGTGGTGAGATCCCCCCCAGTCCCACAGGAGCTTGCCTGGCCAGAGCCTGCAGACTGCCACATGTTTCAGCTGGTGTGGCTTTGCATGATGATCTGCTTTTGTTATTTTTGGCAGGCTTGGCCATATTCTTCTGGACAGTAATTACATTTTCCAGGGCAGGCTTTCTGCCAGAGCTCAAAACAATGACCAACAGGCCCTTTCTAACCACCTGCTAGGATTCCAGCCTTGATTAGCTATTAATGTGCTGTTGAAACCCGTTGCAGGAGCCACCCTTTCAGGTTACCCTACCAGTCTGGCTTCAGGGAGAGGTAGGCTTGAAAGGAAACTCTGGAAGCAGTGAAAGGTCTGAAAGTGCAGAGATTTTGTATGCTGGTGCCTGCCTGTGAGCATTCAGACTGCACCAACCTTGTCCTCACTATACCCACAGCAGCTGGGATTGAGCAGCTTTAACATCATATGAGCAAACCTGATACTAATGATAGCCAAAAATGGAACTAAAACTTCCTGTAAAAATCAGGGTTTTTTTTTTTTCCCACTTGACAAATACCAGACTCTCATTTAACTCCTGTGCTCGGGCTGGCTCCAAGGAATGAGACAGGCTTGAAATCTCTAAGCTACTGCAGATGTCTGAGCGCCTTCTGACTGCCTCCTCCCTAAGAAACACTACCTACATGGACTCATTTAGATCTGACACAGAGTAGGGGTCTTAAACATACCAAATTCTTCTGATTGCCACGGATGTGTGGCCAGGGAGAGCAGCAATAGCTCTGTGCTAACTCCAGAGGTCAAGCAGCAATAGCCAGGCCACGAATGTTGTCTGCATTTATAGCTTGATGCTCATTATGTGGTGTCACAGAGGGATCTCAAAGCACAGTCAGAAGTTCATCTGTGGGTTGGTTGGATGTAGCAAGCTCCCCTTGGCAGAGGAATAGGTCTTTCATTCCAAAGAAAACCTCTCATTTCCTCCACCCTCAAATTTCCATCCTCTAATTTTTGCCATATCCTCGCTCCCAAAATAAGAAATCACCATTCCTGACACAGGAGGATGGAGCTTTGCACAAGGAAGACTCTCACTCTGTCTTGCTGAAGGGAAGCAAGGGGCCCCTGTCACTGGGTACCACACACTTCAGGTATTTGTTTCACTATACCAGAGAAAACAAAGGATTGAGGCACCATGAGGATATGACCAAGGATATTCCCCCAGTTTTAGGGAGCCAAGATCCTTATCCTACAGCTCCTTTCTCCAGCACTGCTATCAAGCAGTGCCCAGATTCCACATTAGATACCTTGGACTGCTCAGATGGATCCCTGCTCCTAGTTTGTGCAGTCACCCATGGAACACTCTGTCCTTCTCCTTTTAATAATCATCAGGTTTTAATTTTGCCTTCAGTCATCAAGCACAGAAACAAATCAAGGGCTTGGCACACATCACAGGCATGAAGGCCATGGACACCTGGCACCTTCACACAGCAGCAGTCCTAAAGTGAGCAATCACAATTACACTCAACAGGAATTTCTGTTCTCTACAGGTACCAAAGTTTGAAGGAAATGTGACTGACAACATCACTGATGTCCTGCACAGGAGCTAAAACTCAACAAAACCCCACTCATCCTCATCTAGCACCACTCAAATCATGGAATCCTAGACTGGTCTGGGTTGGAAGGGACCTCCAAAGGTCATCCAGTCCAACTCCCTCTGCTGTTAGCAGGGACATCCTCAACTAGATCAGGTTGCCCAGAGCCCTGACCAGCCTTACCTTTGAATATCTCCATGGAAGGAGCCTCAACCTCCTCCCTGGGCAACCTGTTCCAGTGTTCCACCGCCCTCATGGTGCAGAACTTGTTCCTGACACCCAATCTAAATCTGCTCTTCTCTAGTTTGAAGCCACTGCCTCTCATCCTGTCACTGCAAGCCTTTGTAAACAGACTCCCTCCATCTTTCTTGTAGTCCTCCTTCAGTTAGTGGAAGGTTGTTATTAAATCTGCTTGGAGTCTTCTCTTCTCCAGGCTCAACACCCCCAGCTCCCTCAGCCTGTCCTCGTAGCAGAGGGGCTCTAACCCCCTGATCATTTTCATGGTATGACTTGGTCATGAGTGTACATTGTCCAGCCCTTACCAAGCTCCCTGACACCGCTTGCATTCTATCAAAGCCAGCAGGATTTCTTCATTCAGGCTGCAGCTGCAGGGCTGCAGTTCAGAGCTGGTTTGCAGCTCACCTCAGAGTACATCTCAATCAAGTTACCCACAGATATGGATAAAAAGAAATGTGATACTCTGCTGTGGGTCTCCAAATCCACATCCTGCAGGGGATACAGGAAAATGACAAACAGCTTTGAGGTAAAGCATCACCAATGAAAGGGCCATCTCCAGGGAGCACTCTGCCTTCACTTTCACTCTGTTATCATCTCCCAGAAGGTTTTCATTATTAAAAGGATCCAGAGTGGGCACAGTGAAAGCTCTTGGTATCTGTTGTGATCATTTCTGCTTTGCAAGGCAGCCATGTGGCTGCCAGAAAACATGGTGCCTCTCCTCTGCCGGTGTGCCCTGAACTGTGGGGGGGAGATGGGGAAGTCATTTTTGACATTTCCCTCTTTCCCTCCTTTTCTCAATGAAGCTGCAACTCTAAAGCCATCTAAACCTCTCCCTTTGCTCCCCTTTACATGGCCAAATCCACAACCTGATTAGGTTAGCCCTCCATGCAGATAAACATCTCCCATCATCGTGGCTGTTCCTCAGCGCACCTGGGAAAGTAAAGCACACAGCCCTCAGCTTCAGAGGCTTTGGTTTCTCTCTGGGAAGTTTGGCAAAGCAGTTCTGTAAAAACAAAAGCTTTTCCCATCCATGTGGAAATGTTTCCTCTAGCCCAACGCTGAGACAAACCACTAGACCTTGTGATTTTTGGTGCCAAAAGAAACATTCCCAATATGCTTCACTGGAATGCCTGAAACACTCTGTGTTGCTAGAGGGACAAGCAGCTACCTAGACTTTGCTTCATTTATTATTATGTTAGGTTAAAAAAACCAAATCCCCCAGCCCCACCCAAATAAGAGACTGTTGAAAATCTCCTGTTGAATATTTGGAGAGGTTGATGGAATCCTGCAAAACAGCTCAATGAGGTTCAACAAGCTGAAGTGCAAGGTTCTGCATCTGGGTCGGGCCAACCTCAGGCACAAATGCAGGCTGGGAGCAGAGTGAGTTAAGAGCAGCTCTGAAGAAAGAGACTTGGGAGGGGTGTTTGCCAGGAAGCTCCCCAGGAGCCAGCAGGGCAGAAGAGGGGATTCTGCCTCTTGACTCTGCTCTGCTGACACTCCACCTCCAATACTGCCTCCATCTGTAGTGTCCCGAGCATAAGAAGGACACAAAGCTGGTGCAGTGAGTCCAGAGGAGGCCACAAAGATGATCCAAGGGCTGGAGCAGCTCTGCTGTGATGACAGGCTGAGGGAGCTGGGGGTGTTCAGCCTGGAGAAGAGAAGACTCCAGGGGGACCTTGGTGCTGCCTTCCAGTAACTGAAGGGATACTACAGGAAGGCTGCAGAGGGACTTTTCATGAGTGTGTCCAGAGACAGGACAAGGGGGAATGGTTTGAAGCTGAGGGAGAACAGAGTTAGACTGGAGCTGAGCAAGAAGTTCTTCAAGTATGAGGGTGGTGAGACTCTGGAACAGGCTGCCCAGGGAGGCTGTGGCTGCCTCCTGCCTCAGTGTGTTGAAGGCCAGGCTGGATGAGGTCTTGGGTAGCTGAGTGTAGTTGAGAGGTGTTCCCTGTCCATGGCAGGGAGGTTGGAACAAATGCTTCCTATGGTCCCTTCCAACCTGAGCCATTTTAGGACTCTATGAATTTGGAATCTATGAATTCACAGCAAATTGCCAGTGAGAAGCATCCAGCAGACAAACCCTAGCAAACACCCTGCCAGTTCCCCTGTGCACACCTGGTGTGTTTTGTTTTCCCAGCTGAACAGTGCAGGGATGACCCAGGAGGTTTCTGATCTGCAAGCAACCTTTCTGAATGTCCTCCATCACAGGAGCTGCAGCAGAAATCTTTAATCATTGCCTCATTGCCCTTTTGCAGGATTAGCCACAAGACCACAGCAGGGCATGCGTGTAAAGGAAGTGAACTGGGCACCCAGATCTGCCTGTACTAGTCTCCAGTGCACTAATTGAAGCCTTCAGGCAAATTATCATAACTTCCTACTCAGGAAAGGGAAAAGTTTTCTTTCCCACTGAATGACCATTAAGCACATAACACTAATAGGGGACAGTAGCCATTCAGAAGGATAATTGAAGCGTGTGTCACAAGGCAGAGTTTGGCAATATGCAATTTGCAGAGCCCAAGCAGATTAGAGTCCATCTAGTTTATGACTGCAGGCAAGTGTATCACAGCTCAGCAGTATCATGGCAAAGCTCTCTTGGGTCACATCAGCTTTACTGCCATGGTTGGTGTAGGACTGCTCTTCCTGGCCCCTGCAAGGAGATTATATTCCAGTGCCCACATGCACAATTTTACTGCACAGAAACTGAGCATTTATGGTCATGGTTAATAACTCAACTAGTGAGCAGGTGGAGCAAAGGAGGACAGAAACAAAGTGTACTTGATGCTGTATGAGAAAACTACTGCTCCTTTCAACAGCAGGTGCTGGAATACAAAGAAGGTGCTGACTGACACAGCCTGAAATGATAAAACCCTTCTGGGGACACAGACAGTTCTGTGATGCTGTTTAGAAAGGGTCACAACACCACCCAGGCACTGCTGCCAAAGGTGGGTTTGACCCAGCCCTTGCTCTGCTCACCAGCACTCATCCTGCTTTTCACAGGCTGCTGGACAGGAAACCTGCTGCAACTGCTCTGCTTTGTGATGCAGGCAGTGAACAAAGCCCCAGCCCCTGAAACACTGCTTTCTTCTCCACCATGGCCTGCAGAGGAAAGTGCCTCTGGTTCTGCCACGACAAGAGAAGGTAACATGGAGGAAAATAGGTCACATCTTGGAGAGCCTTTCCACCAGCCTTTATAACCCTTTCATATGGCCCTTGAAATAATTCTGGAAGTGTTGAAGATGAGACAGGTTTTAATGTGGTTGGAAGGGGGGTGGGAAGGAGCTTGAGAGATGTTCTGCATGGCACAACACCTACAGACCTCCTCATGTACCCCTGGAGACAGGCCCTGAAAGCCCATCCTCTTGCATGGAGGTGCTTGCTTTCATCTCACTGTTCCCATATCTTCTGACATGGGTGATTACAGGATCATAAAAACTCTTCACACTGAGCAACTCCACTCCCAAACTTCCAGGCTTTTCTCAACCCAGCACTTCCAGAAAAATATCCCAGTGAGGACTATTTTGTTTTGCTTTATTTCTTTAGTGTGATCAAAACCAGCTAACCTCCCTCACACCAAACCTTAGGCTTCCTGTTCTGTCCAAGGAAAAGAGGCAGCACTCCCATTACTAGCTCAGGCATTAAGAGTATTCCTCCCTCACCTGCCTCCCAGAGACCACATTTCAATTCCTTCCCTTGTTAGAGGAGTACCTACACCACTCCCTGTCTGATGCCAGCCTTGGCATGTGATCTTTGGAGGTCCCTTCCAATCCAGACCATTCTGTGATTCTACTCCTGAGCTGGAGACAAGCCACACATTCCCAAATTTCTCCTCAGCTCTTATGCTGGCTCAGGATCTGAATTGGAGAGCTCACAAAAGCAAACTGGGAACAAAAGGAGAAGGGTAGCAGCAGCAGTCAGAAAAATGACATTTGTGGCATACTAAAAATCTCCCCCTTCCAGTACCAAGTGCAGAGGCTCTCAGATACATCTACATAAGAAGCTTGAGCAAGCTTAGCTCTCTGGAATATGTGTCATGCTAGAGCCAAATCACAGTGCTGTGATGTCATGGCCAACAGCAGCAGCCCAGCTCCCAGGACTTGCCTTTTTTTTGGGGGTACCAAAATAGCATTTAAGCCTGAACAGGAAGTTCTGAAATATTCATAACAAGAGAATCAGAGGTAACACTTAATCCTCATTACTCACTATTGGTATTTAGTGCAGCATAATGTCTGGCTGGTGAATAATCCAGAGGCAGAAGGCAATAGATGTTAATATATGTGAAGAAGGTGCTGTCACTTCAGACAAGTGACTGCTGCCTACTGGCCCTGTGTAATCTTTGTGGGCAGAGGGAATGCAAATTCCTCTCCCTTTGCCTGTCACTGTAAGAAAAAGTAGAGCTGGCATGAATAAAAAAGAAAGCAGACAGTTCCAGGTTTTGCTTCCAGCTACCTGGAGCTGCATTTACAGTGTATGAGCTGCACTGAAACTTCCCTGCCTATTTAAGGAGAGTTTGGTCAGTGGTACTCTGTGTCCACACCACCATGCTGGCCCAAGAGCACTAACAATGTGCTGGGAGACTTGAACCACAGTCAAGTATTGCCTTTCAAGTGCAGCTGTGTCTCTTTTTGCTTCTCATTATTCCTTTTGCAAGCAGCAAGGACAGGCCAGCTGCCTGAGCCCTTGGTGTAAGGTAACCTGCCTTGCTCAGGTCAAGAGGAAGCAAATTAGCAAAGACCTGTTTATACTGCTCATGCTTACCAGGCTCGTTTTGGTTTAAGGAGGAATCAGATGAGCAGCTGCCTGCTGGGATCAAGGCTCAGCATCTCCTCAATACCAGGTAGAAGAAACTCTGCAGCTGACACAGTAGAGACTAGAAAAGGTCACAACTCTGTGGCCTCAGTTTAGTAACAACACTCCTTTCAGGGACTGCACATTCTTTTGCAGAAGACTTGGAGGTCAAGGACTGTGGAAAGTCAAAGTACTGCATTTCTCCCATCTGAAGGCAGAAGAAACTGAGCCTACTTCCCACTGCTGGCAAACAGCAGAGGAGACAATACAAGCCAAGCTCTCTGGGGTCTCGCCAGCACTCCATCACCAAACATCTGATCTCACACACATCATGCCAGGTACCACATTTTGTCTGTGCTGCATCTGCCCTTTGCTTCTCACAAGGACAGGAAAGCAGCAGACAGGCTGAGACTCCAACTACCCCTGCCACACAGACTTCCTTACCCTCCAGCCATGCTCTCTGTGTCTCCTGAATGAAAGGTTCTGTTTCATCCCACTGGCATGACCAAGGTATCTCACTCCCACTCAACACACTCAAGCCCTTCAAGAATGGATCACAGGATGTCAGGGGTTGGAAGGGACTCAAAGGGATCATTGAGTCCAACCCCTCTGCCAGAGCAGGACCATACAATCTAGCTCAGGTCACAGAGGAATGCATCCAGATGGGCTTTGAAAGTCTCCAGAGGAGGAGACTTCACAACCTCTCTGGGGAGCCTGCTCCAGTGCTCTGGGACCCTTACAGTAAAGGGGTTCCCCCTTGTGTTGAGGTGGAACCTCCTGTGCTGCAGCTTACATCCACTGCTCCTTGTCCTATCACAAGGAACAAGTGAGTACAGCCTGTCCCTCCTTCCTGACCCCCAGCCCTCAGACATTTATAAACATTTATTAAATCCCCTTTAAGTCGTCTCTTCTCCAGACAAAAGCCCCAGGTCCCTCAGCCTCTCCTCATAAGGCACATGGAGGCTGCCACATTCTGATAAGACCAGCAAACACCAGGACTGCAAGCAGAAGCTTTGAGTTTGCTGCCCCACTGAGCTGTGATGGAGAGAGCAGACATCCACAGAGGCTCTGTACCAACCCATAAGGTCCTGAAAACATGACTGCCAACTAATCAAGGCCTTTGAAGTATTGTAGGGAAAGCATTTTCCCTTCTTCTAAGGAGTATAAAGATGGATGTGCTGTCAGTGAGGACATGTTTGGTACCACCATGAACTGCACAGGTTCTGCATGTCTTCTCAATGATAGGGTGGCCAGGGCACAACTCAGGATGTTGTCACCACAGACAGGGCTGTGACAAGGTTATACCTATAGCAGTCACTCCAGCTGGCTTCCAGTCTGCCAACATCTGCATCTCTGCACTTCCAGTCTGCAAAACTGATCTCCAAAGCAGATAGTAAAGATAAAACCTGACTTGCCAGGCTCTTGCATGCATCAAGCAAGTTTAAATCATTTCAGCTACACACCACACTGGGTGTGCCCATCTGCCCAGCCTGGCAAGGTCCCTCTGCAGAGCTCTCCTACCCTCCAGCAGATCAACTCCTGCCCCCAGCTCGGTGTCATCTGCACACTTACTGATGATGGACTCAATCCCCTCATCCAGATCATCAATAAAGATACTGAACAGGATAGGGCCCAGCACTGATCCCTGGGGCACACCACTAGTGCCTGGCTGCCAGCTGACTGTGGCACCATTCACCACCACTCTCTGGGCTCAGCCTCCAGCCAGTTCCTAACCCAGCTCAGAGTGCTCCTGTCCAGCAGGCAGCGTGGCAGCCTTCTAGCTTGTGTAGAGCATGCTGCAAGAGAGGAGATTCACTCATCAACACACAAGAGTCAAACTGCCAGAGCACATCCTTCCCAACTCTGGATTCCAGCCTGTGGAGACGGAGCTGTGTAACCACAAAACAAAGCGGGATTTCCACCTCCAACGTTACAAACAAATGAGCAAAAAGTCTGCTGCTTACTCACAGCTCCTTTGTGCCATCCCTGTTGTGTGGGCAGCAAAAAGCTGATTGCAGATTGCTAACAGTAGTTGCCACTGCCATCTTCCAAACTGCCATTTGCAACCGATTAATTAATGCTGCTTGGGTACAGGCTGTAATGGTAATTAAGCTAAGGGGGAACTGCAGAAAGCAATCCTGATGAGTGCTACAAGGCTCTAGAAGTGGCTGAACACGGCTGTCTTTCCCCTCCAGAAAGAGTGAAAACAAACAAACAAGCAAAGTATAGGCCAGAACAAAAAAGGGGTCCTAGTACATTTTTAAACAGATCACACTGGCTTAGTTTCAAATAAAAGCTATGCAATTTAATTTCCAGGGCCAGAGGCAAGAATAATACAGCCCTGCTGTGTTGTCTTCATCTGTCTTCTAATCAGCTGATTAGAGCCCAACACGTTAAAGCCCTGTGCACCACTATCTGTTATTCAGGTCCCTAAAAGATGTTAATTAACCCACATGTTCTGGGAAGCTCCATTGTAGCACATACAATGGGGAGCCACATGGCACAGTCAAAGCACGCGTTGCTTACTGGTTTGGACTTAATTACATGGGCGTGATGCCAAGGTGGATCTGGAAGAAAACAATATAGTATTGCAGAGACAATGTCCAGATGCACACATCAGTTTGCCAGGGAGGGGGGAAAAAGAGAGAGAGGGAGAGAGAAAAGAGAATCTACCTTTCTCTGTTCTTACAATACAACAACCAAGAAAAATAATCTCCAGAATAAACCAGCTTGGAAGAGACCTTTGAGATCATCAAGTCCAACCTATCACCCAACACCATCTAATCAACCAAACCATGGCACTAGCCTGGTCAGAACTAGATTGTCAGGGGAATTTAGTACTGAACAAGATAGGGCTGGGTTCAAAAAGCAGCACTCACAGAGTTGCTCTTGCCATGCAGGATGGTCTGAAAAAAGAAGCATGCTTTTTAGGTTGAAGTGCAAACTAGAGAGTAATTGTAGAAAGAGGTGAACAGGGTTTTGACTCAGCATCATAGGTAGGTGGGATTGCAAGAGGAGAGCAATCCCTGGTAGGCACTGGCCCTCTTGCTGGGGCTGCACCCAAAGTAACAAGGTTGGCTTGGCTAGGAGCACACCAGAGAATCCTTTAGGTTGGAAAAGACCTTTAAGATGAAGTCCACTCTTTAACCCAGCATTAATCCTTCTCATGTTCAAAGGAGCCACAAAAAAGCAGCTGACATCAAACGAGCTCAAACCGCTCTTCCACGGCCAGGCTCCTGGCTCAGGGCTGGCTGATAAGGGCAGGACTTTGCTCTGGGGCAGGAACTGGCTCTGTCCCCCAGGGCCTTCAGGTTCTGTTTTTCTCTACCATAAATCAAAGGCAACTCCATAAACCTGCTAACATGAACTCCTGGTGGGAATCATGCAAACCTGGCATGTGCAATGGGAGGGCTGGAGAGAGCCTACCTCCTCCTTCATCTCTTTGTGCTGCTGGTATTGTTTTTTAATGCCAAACGTGCACTGCAGCCAACAGCTGCCTCTGGGAGCCTGGTACTTTGTGAGCTATGCTTTATGGATGTACAAAGCCTTTGTGCTGGGGTTTCAGATGCCTCTGGTGTCAAGGATTTTATACTTAAATGCAGAGGGACTATTTGATCCTTTCCTTCGACTGGAGGAACTTGAAGATGTCACAAAATTTGTATTAGAGCTTAGTGTTAAATAATAAAAAGAAATCTGAAACTTAAGCTGTCCTTAAAGCCCTTGTGTGTCTATTTGTCACAGATGTCATCATCTTCCTCACATGCATGGAAATCCAGAGAGGAAAAAGGCAGTTTGAGATTCTCTTGTGAATAGAATAGAATAGACCAGACCAGGTTGGAAAAGACCTTTGAGATCATCAAGTCCAACCTATCACCCAACACCATATAATCAACTAAACCATGGCACCATCCAGTCTCTTCCTAAACACCTTCAGTGATGGAGACTCCACCTGCCGCCCTGGGCTGCACATTCCAGAGGCCAATCTCTCTTTCGGGGAAGAACTTCTTCCTAACATCCAGCCTAAACCACCCCTGGCACAGCTTGAGACTGTGTCCTCTTGTTCTGGTGCTGGGTGCCTGGGAGAAGAGACCAACCCCCACCTGGCTACAAACTCCCTTCAGGGAGTTGTAGATGGCAATGAGGTCTGCCCTGAGCCTCCTCTTCTCCAGGCTAAGCAACCCCAGCTCCCTCAGCCTCTCCTCACAGGGCTGTGCTCCAGACCCCTCCCCAGCTTTGTTGCCCTTCTCTAGACACCTTCCAGCATCTCAGCATCTTTCCTAAACTGAGGGGCCCAGAACTGGACACAGGACTCAAGGTGTGGCCTGAGCAGTGCTGAATACAGGGTAGAATGACCTCCCTGCTCCTGCTGGCCACACTGTCCCTGATACAGCCCAGGATGGCACTGGCCTTCTTGGCCACCTGGGCACACTGCTGGCTCATTTATTCAATTGAATCAAAGCTTTTTCTTTACCCATGCAGATCCTGAGTGTGATCAAGAGTGTAGACTTTATAGATGGACCACTGGACTGGAGAGATCATGGGTCTTGACCCCTCCTGTTTTGTTGTCAGGGGGTTGTAAAATTAATTCCTTTTAAAAATAAATATTTATTTTGTTTGCTTGGGTTTGGGGTTTTTTGTTGATGATGTTTTGGTTTGGGTTGGGTTGGGTTTTGGGGTTATTTTAGTTGGGTTGGGGTTTGGGGTTGTTTTGTTTGGCTGGACTGGGGTTTTTGGGTTGTTTTGCTTAGTTGGGTTGGGGTTTGGGGTTGTTTTGTTTGTTTGGGTTGTTGGGGTTGTTTGTTTGGGTTGGGGCTTGGGGTTGCTTTGTTTGTTTGGGTTGTTGGGGTTGTTTGTTTGGGTTGGGGTTTGGAGTTGTTTGGTTGGGTTGGGTTTTTGGGGTTGCTTTGTTTGGTTGGTTCTTTATTTGTTTTGTCTGTGAGTGGCTTTCTGTTTTTTGTTCCGGTATTTCTTGTTGTTTCTTAAACAAACCAAACCAAACCAAACTCCAGCACAACAACCAGAAGAACTTGGTAAGTTTCTGAAATATCTGTGCAGCAACACAGAAAGAACCCATTCAAGGTTTATTCTGCTGGCAGGACTGCAAATGAGAAGGAGGTCCCCTGATGGCAAGAGAAGACAGTTAGCCAGCACCACCAGGGTTTTATTGCATCTTCTGTCGACCCTCTGCACATCCACCCAGCAATTTCTCCTGCTGACAAAAGCAGTGTTTTTATGATCAGCCAACATCACTGCAGCTGCCATTCTCTGGCTGTGTATGGCAGTGCAAGCAGCGGTGCAGTGTTAATTGAATGGCTAAGCATTGATTTCACCACACATTAACACTGCTAAAAATGATATCATTCAGCTCCCTGGGTACACTTTACTGTATGCCATAAAGTACCTCAAGAGAAAAACAGAGGAAAGACAAAGCAGATCAGAAGGCTGAAAGCTCCTAGCAGCTTCTCCCCTTTCGGAGGGCTGTTATTTAATCAGCTTTTATTTCTATTATTTATCACGTGGAAGCAACCGTGCTGCTTCAAGTTGCTGTAGCTTAAAATGTAATAAAATATGGCTGTGACACCACAATACCTGGATCCTCCAGCCAAACCCCGCATTTCAGTGTCAGGATGTACAAAACATTAATCACCTGATGCAGCTGCTGCCGCCTTTGTGAGCGGAGCACATATTTCACCGCACCCTGGCAAGTCTCTTCTCCTGGGGGCTTGTATTCAAAAGAGCCTGGGAGTTACTGAACTGTGAGGCTTGCAAGCCAGAGATCTGACCAAATCTCCAGGTTCATAATGCTCTTGGAGCATATTTAAATCAATGAGCAGCCCCAGACCCTTAAATCACAGCCAAATAGCAGCCGACACACCATTACACAACAAATCTTTTTTAAGAGGAGGCGGCTGATAAAGCTTAGCTCCTGGCATCATTATTTGCAATGTTTTGTAACCAAGGAGGCCAGGTTCCTGCTTATGGATTAGGTCAGACTCAGGAAACATTGGGGCTGAAAAAAAGGAAAGCCCTTTGTAGGCTTCATCTTTGGGTGGTGAGTTTTGCAGTGAGTTCTGATGAAGGAGAATACTATGGCAGGCTCGTAACATCGGTTTGGGTGGAAGAGACCTTTAAGATGGACACATCCAGCTGTTACTATTGGTTATCTGTCAGACCACTGATGGAAGCATTTTCCAAGAGGTTATAGAATCATAGAATTGTCAGGGGTGGAAGGGACCTCAAGGGTCATCTAGTTCCAACTCCCCTGCCACAGGCAGGGACACCTCACACTAGAGCAAGTTGCTCAGAGCCACATCCAGCCTGGCCTTCAACACCTCCAGGGATGAGGATTCTGCCATGTCCCTGGGCAACCTGTTCCAGTGTCTCACCACCCTCATGGGGAAGAACTTCTTCCTAATATCCAATCTGAATCTACCCATTTCTAGTTTTGCTCCATTCCCCCCAGTCCTATCACCCCCTGACACCCTAAACAGTCCCTCCCCAGCTTTCCTGTAGCCCCCTTCAGATACTGGAAGGCCACAATTAGGTCTTCTCGGAGCCTTCTCTTCTCCAGACTGAGCAGCCCCAACTCTCTCAGTCTGTCCTCATAGGAGAGGTGCTCCAGCCCTCTGCTCATCCTCATGGCTCTTCTCTGGACAAGCTCCAGCACCTCCAGATCCTTTCTGTAATAGAAACTCCAGAACTGGACACAGTACTCCTGGTGGGGACTCACCAGAGCAGAGTACAGGGGGAGAATCACCTCCCTCGACCTGCTGGCTGTGCTTCTCTTGATATAGTCCAGGATGTTCCAGGTTCCACCATTAGGTCTAACATAAGCACAATGCAACTGCACAGTAATAACACAGTGCTTGGGGGGAAATGCTGAAGGGAAATCTCCTCCTTTGATGATGCTGACCATGCAACATGAGCTGCCAAGACCACATCAAAGCTCTTTCCTTGGTCCAGCAGGAGGAACCCAGTGGCTCCTTGGAGCTCCCCATCTTTCAAACCAAGCTCATCTGACCACCCCAGACTGTAAGAACAAAGACTGCAGAAACACAAATGAGAATATGAACATTTCCTTTGGCTGCAGTGTCAGTCCTGATGAGAACTGGGTCATTAAAGAACAGCTATTCTGGCCATTATATCTAATTACAAAAAGGAACCAGCCTCTAAAAATAAAGCTTTGAAGTGCCTGAACTATATTAAAGGCAGATAATTAACAATCAAATAGAGGAGGCCATCTCCCCCATCACACTGAGTCCGGGTTTCCCACTGAGACATCACTCAAGTCTATAGCTACCATGGCAGCCCCACACAAGGGACAACAGCCACAGCTCCTGACTGATGACACTAAGACACACTCACCTCTTGCTGGGAACTTTGGAAAGCAAGGAACACTTCTCTGGTTTTTGCTGCTGAAGAAAACCTTTCTGCACTGAATTCACAGATACAACTGAGCCAGTACTCAGCAATGGTGAGGCCGCACCTTGAGTGCTGCGTTCAGTTCTGGGCTCCTCACTAAAGGAAGGACATTGAGGTGCTGGAGTGTGCCCAGGAAAGGGCAACCGAGGCTGGAGAAGGGCCTGGAGCACCTGAGTTATGAAGACTGTCTGAGGGAGCTGGGGATGTGCAGTCTGGAGAAGAGGAGGCTGAGGGGAGACCTCATTGCTCTACACAACTACCTAAAGGGAGGTTGGAACAAAGAGGGGGCAGCCTCTTCTCCTTGATGGCAAGCAGCAGGACTAAAGGGAATGGTTCCAAGCTGCACCAGGGGAAGGTCAGGCTGGATGTTAGGAAATAGCTCTTCACTGAAAGAGTTCTCAAACATTGGAATGGTCTGCCCAGGGCAGTGGTGGAGTCACCATCCCTGGGGGTGTTCAAGCAGCCTGTGGACCTGGTGCTTAGGGACATGGTTTAGTGTTGACTCTTCAGTGCCAGGTCAAGGGGTGGACTGGATGATCTTCAAGGTGTCTTCCAATCAGATAGATTCTGTGGTTCTAAATCTGTGACCCACAAACTGGCTAGGTCTCCATCTCTGATACATCTCTGTTATTTAGACAGGTAAGTGATGCATCTAATTTATAGATACTGCATCCTCCAAGGACTGACAAACATGCCCAGAGGCGACTCAGTCCTCCTGAGACACAAACCATCCTCTGGCAATGCTTACATGTTTCCAGAGGCTTTCCAGGCAGCTTTCAGTCTCTGGAAAAAAAAAGTGCCAGACGTTGAGCCTGTCCCTCCAGATGAGGATGCCTCAAGGCCACCCTCCATCACAACATTAGCAGGGACTGCAAAGCCAAGCTTCCTGGTGGGACCTGAGAGCAAAACACCTTTGGAACAAGAAGGTGGGAAGCAGGGTACAGGAACTGAACAACCACGGATGGGCAGAGCCTCAAAGCTCGTTTGATGTATGTAAACATGGCAAAGATCAGACGTGCCTTTGAAGCATTTGGAGTTGCAAAGCTGGAGTGGAGCCTCACAAAAATAATCCTGTTCATGGTACATCTTGTTCCTCCTATTTCTGAGTGTGATGGGTGCGCTGTGAGAACAGCCTCTGCCATCGCCGAGGAGCATATTGTATTCCCAGACCGTGCGGCAAGAGAAACGCAGGAGCGAGGGAAGCACAAGCAGCCTGTCACTGTGGCATTAGCACCCTCAGAAATGCTCCATGTTTGGGGGGAAAAAAAACAGAAGAAGAAGAAAAAAAAAGTCCATATTGCTGAATAGGAACTAAGTTTTTCTCACACCACTGGGGAACTTCTCACAAGGAGAATTTTACAGAGAAGACCTAAAACCTAAACCAGATTTGAGAAATTCGTGTGTGTTAGGGTGGAAGCCCTTCCTCACACCTCCTCGTCTCCAGAAGAGCATCAGTGCAGTCAGACTGAGGCAGGGCAAGCCAGCTCGTGGCATCAGTTCACTAAAGGTTTCTGCTGTGCCCTTCCCATTGCTTGCTGATGACATGAGCCAAGCTGCTTCAGGTCTCTGTGCTTCAGCTTCTGTCACGGCTAAGCTGAGGTGAAAATCTGGCAATGAACTACAACAGCACATGGACAGCCCCAGCAGCCAGGTGAGGGAAAGGCAGTGAACCTGAGCCACACATTCACTCCTTCAACATGACCAAAACTATGCATGGAAGAACAGCCAAATTCCCCTTGAATGCCATCATTCTGGTCTGCCTCTTCATCCTCTCCTTTCCTGGCCATGCTCTGCTTTTCTTCTCAGGGCCAGGCTGTTACTTGGGCATTTAAGCACATTTGATTGAAGAGAAACCAAAACAGGCAAAAAGCAGAACTGATGAGGACCAGACACTCCTAATCCAACAGGCTGCTCAACAAGACCAAGCCCTGGGACCAGAGTGTGAGCATACTGAGATGCACTCTTAGAAAAGATGGCAAGGATCAGTCAGGTGGAGACTTAAAGTGAGCAGAAGCAGAGATGCCCAGGCAGATTACACACTTTGTGAGAAAGGCTTTTTCAGCCTGTTGTTCAGGTTCTGTTTGAATCATCCTTTCCCTTGCTCAGAGGATCATTATCTTACACCCTCCTTTCTCACTTTTAGCCAAGCTCCTTCCATTCTTCTCCACCTTCTCAGAGGCACTGTTCACCTGCCTGCACACCACCCCGCCCCCCCTGCTCTGTGTTTATCAAGTCTATTCAGATCCCAACTCCACAAAGATGCTCATTACCTCACACCTGCAAAGACTTTGTTAGCCAGACTTTCAAAAGCTTAGAAGAGGGATTAAATAGCATCCAGTAGACAGTGAGTTGTGGGAATCAGCAAGTTTTTTTCACACAGGGCCATTCAGGGGTAATTACTAATCACATATTCATTGCAGATGCAACCTTTTCTGACCCAGTTCTCAATAGGCAACATCTGTCTGCCTGCAAAAATGTGCAACATTGTGCTACAACTCTTGTATATGTAAAAAGGAGCTATTTTGTACTAAAAGCCCTCCCTTTTTCTCAGAAATCCTTCTACAGACTGGATGGGTTTTACCACTTTCTCACACTGCCTGCCTTCCATTGCCAACCATCAAAGGACTTACATCACTTGCCACTGCACCTCTTCAGGCCATGGGCAATGTCTTGTCCCTTTGCTACACTGCCCTTATAGCCTATATGATGCTCTTTCCTGGTGCTAGGAACCAAGAGTGGAACGGCTGAAAGCTCTTTAAAGTGGGGAAGAAGTAGGGGAGGATCAGTCTGGAGAAGAGAAGGCTCTGAGGAGACCTAATTGTGGCCTTCCAGTATCTGAAGAGGGCTACAAGAAAGCTGGGGAGGAACTTCTTAGGGTGTCAGGGAGTGATAAGACTAGGGGACATGGAACAAAACTAGAAACGGATAGATTCAGATTGGATATTAGGAAGAAATTCTTCCCCATGAGGGTGGTGAGAGACTGGCACAGGTTGCCTAGGAAGCCCCATCCCTGGAAGATTTTAAGGCCAGGCTGGATGTGGCTCTGAGCAACCTGATCTAGTGTGAGGTGTCCCTGCCCATGGCAGGGGGGTTAGAACTAGATGAGCCTTGAGCTCCCTTCCAACCCTGACAATTCTATGATTCTATCTGACCCTTTCTGTTCTCTCCAAACCCCTCGCAGCTCCAGCCAAGCTGGCCTCTCCGTTTAACTGCCTGCTAATCCAAATTTGCTGACTGCTCACAGGTTAGCCACCTCCTCTGAGAGTGGTGCCAAGGGATGCTGAAGGACAGATGAAACTAATCTGTGCCCATTTTGTCACTGGTTAACCCACTGCAATTACCACAAAGTTCGTGTTCCGTAATGGGCAACAAGCTCTTAACAAAGCGATGCACAGAAGGCTCCTGCAGATCACAGCTGGGAGCATGGCTGAGAGCTCAGAAGCACTCCTGGTTAAAAATAGGACAGTACAGGAAAGAGGTAGGATTTGTAACTTCTAAAAATAGCCTTCCCTAAAAGGATGGGTTTTTTTACCTTGCTCACAAGTCACGTGCGTCAGGCCAGCACCAACAGCCCTGCCAGGATTTTTGCCCGGCTGTAATTTAGGATTTCAGAAACATCTGAGCAGAACTCACAGCTGATTCAAAGAAAGAAATAAATAAAAATCACCACAGTGACTCATTCTGAGAGCTACATTCAAATAATGCTCCCTTCCCCCTACCAGGAGACATATTCCAGGACCATGTGAGCAAGACAACACAGTGGCAGCCTCCAAATAACGCAGGCTCTGCTTGTGGAACAATTCTGGCAAAGCTGCTTCCTGATTCAGTGCTTCAGATCTGCAACAAGAGGAGGGAGAGATTACAAGAGCAGGTCTGCATGGAGGCTGAGATGAATGTAGGTCGAGCAAGCTGAATTTCCTATGAAGTGTAGGAGAGCAGTGTTGTCACACCAGGATGGTCTCCAGCTGTTACGCCACCAAAATACCCAGTTAACATTTACAGCACACACGGAGTGCTGCAGGGCTGACACAACTGACAGGAGCTCTGCAGGGCAGAGTCACTAGCACAGGACTGAACACTTCCAGACAGTGAAGAGACATTGCTCACATGAGCGTCTTCCTGCCATTTCTGGAGTGGCCCAGGTTGGAAAGGACTTAAGAGATCATCAGCTTCAACCTTCCCTCCATGGGCAGGGATGCTTCTTAACTAGACTCAGCTGCTCGAGGCCTCATCCAGCCTGGCTTTCAACACCTTTAGGGAGAAGGCATCCACAACCTCCCTGGGCAGCCTATTCCAGAGTCTCACCACCCTCATACTTGAAGAGCTTCTTGCTCAGCTCTGGTCTAACCCTGCTCTCCCTCAGCTTCAAACCATTCCTCCTTGTCCTGCCTCCAGACACCCTGATGGAAAATCCCTCTGCAGCCTTCCTGTAGGATGTCTTCAGCCACTGCAAGGCAGCTCTAAGGTCCTCCCTGAGTCTTCTCCAGGCTGAATAACCCCAGCTTCCTCAGCCCATCCTCATAGCAGAGGTGCTCCAGCCCTTGGATCATCTTTGTGGCCTTCCCCTGGACCTGCTCCAACAGCTCTGTGTCCTTCTTATGGTGAGGACCCCAGAACTGGACAGAGTTTTTGAGGTGGGGTCTTACAGAAGCAGAGTCAAGGGGCAGAATCGCTTCTCTTGCCCTGCTCTTGTTGCAGCGTAGGATACAATTTGCCTTCAGGGATGCATGAGCACATATTGGGATAAGGAAGATTAAATGATTCTCCAAATTCCTGCTGCCTTCTATTGCTCTGCCAGCACCCCTGCTAAACTCATTGTTAATGAATTGCATCACAGTTCTTTTTTTCACAGGGACAAGGGAAGCTCATACTGCACTGTGGGAGGCAATGTGATCCAGCAGATGCAGCACAGGACTAGCAACGGAGATGCTGTTCCTAGCTGTGCCACTGGCTTATGGTACATCCCTGTGCAAGAAACCTGCCTTTTTGTGCTGTAATTTCCAGATCTCCAAAGTCAGACTTAGAATCATAGGATTGTCAGGGTTGGAAGGGACCTCAAGGATCATCTAGTTCTGACCCCCCTGCCATGGGCAGGGACATCTCACACTAGATCAGGTTGCTCAGAGCCACATCCAACCTGGCCTTAAAAACATCCAGGGAGGAGGCTTCCACCACCTCTCTGGGCAACCTGTTTCAGTCTCTCACCACCCTCATGGGGAAGAACTTCTTCCTAATATCCAATCTGAATCTACCCATTTCTAGTTTTGTTCCATGTCCCCTAGTCTCATCACTCCCTGGAACCCTAAGAAGTCCCTCCCCAGCTTTCCTGTAGCCCCCTTCAGATACTGGAAAGCCACAGGAAGGTCTCCTCAGAGCCTTCTCTTCTCCAGACTGAACAGCCCCAACTCCCTCAGTCTGTTAAGATCTTTCAGATCCAGATACAGACAGGTTTCTGCTAAAATGAGGGCAGGAAAGCCTCAGGGCCAATAAAGAGCCAAGGACCACCCAAGCAAAGTGTGTTAAGTTAGTGGAATTCCTCTGGCTTTTTATTTGTCCATAATAATCAACAGGCCATGATGCTGGCAGGCTGCCACAAGACTCTAACAAACAGCTGGTAAAAATTAAGGGTTCAGTGTTTCCCTTGATGTGTGCATAACAGGGGAGACACATCGAATGCATGGATCCGCTTTTAAGACAAGGGAGTAAGCAGCACTCTCTGACAAAGGCACTGGGCAGTACAGGTTCCCAAAAGGAGAAGCTGGCTCAGTCTGGGCTGTCCAAAAGATATTGCCCTTTTTTTGGGTGGAAAACTGGTGTGATTCCACAAAACCCAAAATGAAAAGGTCAAAGTCGAGGTAGTGAGAATTAGATGCCTTTCAAAACTCAAGACTCCTTTCTTAGGTGCTTGGACTTAGCCTTTGGCAGAATAGGAAGGAAAGAGAAATACAAGCATTCCTTTCTCTTCTACATCCTGGGGTGGCTATATTTATAATGCTACACAGGCTGTTGACAGGTTGGTTCAAATGTCAGAGCAGCAACACCTGAAAAAGCCTCAATTTTCTCAGTAGACTCCTCGGAGCGATAGATGATGACAAACTACGCACAGTATGATACAGCTGCTGTGTAACCAGCCCCCCAGGTTTGCACTCTGGGAAGACAAGAGATGCATTGACACTCTTTCTACCTCCCACGCGGGCTCTAGGAGGCAGCTCACCAAAGGTTCATTTGGTACAACCTGCCTGAGGGCTTTTCTTTCCAGCTTCAACGTTTTACAGCACAGAATGGTCTGGGAGCAACTTGAGACAAACACAGTCACAACTGACTGCAGGTAAAGAGACTCTCCTGACACTGCAGAATTGCACTTCCTAGCATAACCATGAAGGAAACTCTTCTGAAGTTCATTTCTTCTCTCATTTGCATCTTGCTTTCTGGCTCCTCTTTGAAAGCACATTTCCCTCCTCATTAAATAATGGCAGGACAGATCCTTACGCCAGCTAACCTTAGCTTGTCTTTCATCTACATTTTAATCCAATTACCCCACACACCAAGACCCCAATCACTTGTGCTTTAAATACCATCTCTCAGAAAGGTGCTTGGTCTCAACTAGGCAACTTCAAGAGATGGAGAAGTTTGTCCACAGGTTGATTGTGCAGCACTGGAAGGAAAAGTGCTGGCAAAGCTCATATGTATTGGGCACATATGACTGTGTCATGTCCTGGCTCACTGGTTACTGGTCTGGTAGACAAGCTTCTACCATCTGATGTTACAGAGCTGAAAGGTTGTTGAGCAACAACAAACAGGAGATGCCCAAAGTCTGCTCATGGCATTATCATAGAATTAGGGAATGGTTGGTGTGATCATTTAGTTCCAATCCACATGCCATGGGCAGGGACACCTTTTACTTACACTGGAACAAAGCAGAGCTATCAAGTTGATACTACTGTGGGTGGGGAAATCCAGCAATTCCTCTACCATATAAAATGACCTGAAGGAATCAGAGGGAATTTGGAGTGGCTGAAGGAGAGAATTGCTTGTTCCTGGGAAAAAGGTGTAATTGAGGTCCCATGTTTGTACTTTGAGGGGGAAAAAAGAGAGCAGAAAAGCACATTGCACTGTACCTGCAGACAAAACCATCTACTGTGTCTCTTTAGATTCCCCACTGAAACTGAAGTGGCCAGATGAAGACTGATCTCTAGTAAAGAGCAGCCAGAAGGGTTTTGAGTTTTGTTTTCTTTATCTATAGCAACAGGCTAGTGCTTGGGCCAGCAGCTCTGCTGCTGTGTAAATCCAAGGCCTCCCTATCCGTGCACAGGCAAAGAGAGGAATTGATTAAAGGCTGCCGTGACACGCCTTTGATGCATCAAAAGCTACGCTGTCTGCCTCTCTCAACAACTGAGTCATAACCATAAAGGAAACTCTTCTGAAGTTTATTTCTTCTCTAATTTGCATCTTGTTTTCTGGCTCCTCTTTTGTAACTTGTGCTTTGAAAGCACATTTCCCTGCCAGCAGCAAAGCAGAGCCTGGGAGATGAGAAACCTCCCTCCCACCATTGCAAGGATTCCTCGCTTGCTGCCTACATGTCTTCTGACGCTGGGCTGACCCTGCCCATCTGTAGGAAGGGGAAGCTCCCTCTCAGAGCTCACCTACTAACCACCTTCAAGGTCTCTGAAGGAATCTCCATTCCCTCTGCTGCACCCCAACACTTGGAAATAAATTGTGGTATATCAGACAGAGAAGAACATGCAGATGCTTACTGTGGAGTCATACCCACTTCATCGCTTTCCCTAGCCTACTTTCCAAGCCTGTGACTGGCCTGATGCAAACTATGCAGCTGGCTGTGACTGCAGAGCTTCAGCAGCTACTCTGAGCTCAACCAGCTGACCATGATGGAGCACCACACTGATGGGTCATAGTCCCTAAGTTTGATTTGAAGGAACAATGGGACATTTAATAAGCAAGACATTTACTGAGTAAGAGCAGCAAGGCAGAGGTCTGTGAGGAAGCTCTGCATTTGTCTAACAACCTTGATGCAGGGCAATGGAAGCACATTCCAAATTCCAACAACCCCCTAAGCCAGAATTTGTTTTCACTTTCACTCTTTTCAAGGGATTATGTTGGAACCCTGAGCATATCAGGGTGCTTCCACTCTACACCCAGGCCCTATAGGGTTCTGTGATTGTGGCTTCCTAGGATGTGGTTTCAAACATGTTTATTGATTTGTGAAGGGATTTTAAATACAAGAGTCTCTAATGCTGCCCAACTCCAGGGGGAAAAATGCAAGAGAAAGGCACAAATTTTCAGCAGCTACTGCTCCAGGCCTCTTTTTGAACCTAGACCTCATTTCTGGAGGAAGTCAAAACCAAGTAGAAGACCACAACATAAAGGTATTTTAGCCATACATTCAGACCTCTGTCTGCAGTGCCAGTTATGCCTTGCAGGAGTTATTGCTCTAACCTTCACACTTCTTCAAGAGGCAACACACAGGCTGGCCAGAGCTGCACCCACACTTTCAAGTTCAGTGGATGACCCCAGAAGGCAGCTAAAGTGACAGCTCTGAAATGATGCAAAGTTTTTTGCATGGGAAAGACAGATTCATCCAGTTCCTGGCATCCTAGCAACGGCTCCAAGGCTACAACCTATGTATCTAACCCTAAATGCACAAAGAAATGAAAGGGGGGTGTGGGGTTGTGGGGAAAACAAAAAGATTTCAAGGTCAAAACATTGTGTTTCATTTTCTCATGAATAATGAGAAATATATGTAATAATTATCTATATATAATATCAGGAAGAAATCTTGCCTTCTGCCCCAGTCGTAGTTTCTTAGTCATCAGAATTCTAGTGGTGCCTTTTCCATCTCTCTGTGCCTCTCATAGGTAGGGGGTTGACAATTCAGTAAACTAAACTGAAATGAAGGCTCAACAGAGCACAAAATCTGAGGCTAGTTGCAGCCTTTGAACCAGACCATTATGATATTTTGGGTCAGTGAGTAGGAAAACAAAGTTGGGACAGAGAAATGTCAAAGTGTAAAGCTGTCAGAAACAAAAAAAAAAGGTAAAAAATGTCAGAAACAATATACTTTCATTCCTCCCTGAAGATGAGACTGTTTGGGATACAATACAGAAGTCATTTTACACACCAGAGATCCATAAAGTCCTCTGAGATGGAATGGCAGCAACTGATGTTTTGCTCTGGAGCAGGCACAGTGAGCTTCATCACTCTTGATCTCACGTTTCAAGAGTTGACTTTGACCGTGAAATTTTATTGGTAACACAAATTTTTTTCAATATAGCTGAGCTGATGGTTTTGTAGTGCTGAGAAAAGGAAACACATTTATTTTGATCATTTTTATCCCCTCAGAGACGAGGCTAAGAGCTCAGGAAAAGATGTAAACTTCAGGTCACAGATCTTCGATATGGCTAAGTTAGACTCACAGAACATCAAGGGATGCAAGGGACCTCAAAAGTTCATCTTCTCCAGCCCCCCCCCTGCCAGAGCAGATCACACACTAACATTTCCCAGCAGATTTTGAATGTCTCCAGAGAAGATTCCACCGCCTTTCTGGGCAGCCCATTCCAGCATTTTGTCATTCTCACAGTGGGAAAGTTTTTCCTTACATTCGCATGGAACCTTCCACTCTCCAGCTTGCACCCACTGCCCCTTGGCCTATCATGGAGATCTCTGAGCAGAGTCTGGCTCTGTCCTCCTGACACTGCCCTTCACATCTTTATCAACATGACTGAGGTCACCCCTCAGGCTCCTCTTCACTAAGCTAAAGAGCCACAGCTCCCTCAGCCTGTCCTCACAGGGAGATGTTCCACTCCCTTCAGCATCTTTGTCGCTGTGCACTGGACTCTTTCAAGCAGTTCCCTGAGGTCCTTCTTGAACTGAAGAGCCCAGAACTGGATACAATACTCCAGATGTGGCCTCACCAGGGCAGAGTAGAAGAGGATGAGATTATCTCTCAACCTACTAACCGTACCCCTTCTAACACACCTTAGGATGCCATTGGTGGTCTTGGCTGCAAAGGCACATTGCTGGCTCACTGAAGTATTTCCTTGGCTAGGAAACACAGAAGCTCAGTGAATTTTCTGATCACTTCAAAAGCCTGACAGTCAATCTTGCAACACTGTCTTGGGTTTTGGTTTGAGGGTTTTGGGGTTTTTTAAAGCAAACTCAACACAGAGCCTAGAATGTCATCACTAGAAATAGCCTCATGAGAAGGTAGCAAAGATACTTGTTAAATCCACTTAGGATAAATTTGCACTCACTCATGTATTAAAATCAATGACAAGAGATGAAGCATCTGAAGTGATGCATGAATAGTGCTGTAATTCTCAGCTCATGGTTGCACTCCAAAATAACTTGGTTAAGTTCTTCCAATCAGACAGTGCTGGGATTCAACAAATAACTTAAGCCATTGTGTGCAGTGCCTAGCGTAACCTCACTGTACAAGAAGAAAGAATTTGAAACTGGAGCAAATATGTCTCCCCAGATGAACATTTCTGTGTGTAGATATGAGGGGGAAGAGACAGGTTGAAGGCTCTAAATGCCTCAGAAAAATCACAGAAGATAGGTTTCATCTAAGACACAGATGATCAGTAACCACAAATTATCATTATCATCCTATGGCTCTTAAAAGGTCCATGTGAAAATGCATGTGAAGGTCTCCTGCCACAGCCCACTGGGCCACTCCCCCAGGGCCTTTAACTGGAGTCTTTGCCGTGAGCTTGGTGTCAATGCCAAAAAACCTGAAGAGATGCAAAGTTGGAGTCCACCTTGGGATGGTCACCAAAGGACCATGGGGAGGAACATCAGCAGCTGCACATGGGCAACTCTCCCTACCACCACAGCTCTCTAGATGGAGAGGGATGACCTGCAGGACAGACAATCTGACACTCAGATGCATTGAAACTTATTTCAGGTGTTTAAAAATGATAGTTCAAATTAACTTCCACTTTCTTCTGTACATTATCTACTGAACTGAGGAATTCCCTTCCCCAGCTCCTAGGGGAAAGCTGGCACAAAGGCATTTTGTCAGTCACAACCTGTCAGTCTGCAGCCCAGGCATCCCAAGGGATACCCTAGCACACAGCCACTGCAAACTGGACTGGGTGAGCCATCAGCACACAGTGCTGCTGGAAATCACCTTGCATTCAACCCTGAGAGGGCCAGGATATAAGAAATATTTCCAAACTCTCATTTCTCTGGTTCCATTTGACATACTTGCGTTGAAAAGATAAAAGACAAGGGAAGAAGGGCAGTTAAAATAGCCACTTGCACAAAATACTCAGCTTGATCCATCCAGGTCAAGCATCCTGAAATGTAAAGACAATGCAAAAGAAGGATATAAAATAATGGATTTGATTGTTTTCAAGTGGGCCTTTTCTTTCCCCAGGAGAGCTGCCTTTATAGAACCCAGGGTGCCTTCAGAAATACAGTGCCCTTAGTTAGCAGAAATAGCCTCTGAGTGAATCTGTTTAATTTAACCTAGGATCCAGAGGTCTGCTCTTTTCTCATGCTTATTCCCTAATCAGTTATTCAGAAGAGAACAGCAAAGCCAATTGTCAAGTGTTTTCATCAGCTGAAATGCATCTTGGATGCCTTGTAGATGACCCCAACCCCACCTGGGATGCCACAGCCCGTCATCCCCCCTCTCACTCAGATCATTGTGCCAACCACTCTCTTTCCCAAGAAAAGTACTGCTAGGTAAAGAACTGGCAATGGATTTTAGAGCACTTAACTAAGAAGAGGAAGACCAAGCACCAAGTAATCAACCAGAGGATGAGTAAGCTGCTTCTTGCAAATAGCTCACAGGGAACAATTTGGCTTATACTAATATTTACTGTATTATTATATTCCCAAAGAGCTTAAAAAAGGAGAGAATAGCTTCCAATCCCCTCCCCCAATTAATTGTTAAGTTGTTGAACTCAATGCCACATGATGAGAGAGCCGAAAGCTTAGATGGATTCAGAAAGCAACGGGACAAAAGCTCTCTTAGTGCCAAACAACAGTCAGTGAATGAATCTGGAGAGACAGACACTCAACTTATATGATCCAAATGTATTCTGCTGGTTTATGTTTGCTCAGTATTTGGCCATCATGGACAGGTCCTCATACAACCACAAACATGAGAGCACAGGCAAGAGTTCCCTAGATACCCAAGCCTGTATTGATGGCATTGAGTCCTGTGCTTCCTCGTATCGATCCTGACTGACCTTACACAGTCCAAGGAAACCTCTGAACAGCTTTTGGGGATAAAAAAAACATTACTAATTTTGCATGACTGTATAGAGGTACAAAGAGCAACACAGATATTGAACCATGGGGTCACAAACAAGAAGCAGGAGCAGCACAACAACCTGGATCCCAATCCAAGGATCCTCAACCCGGTAATTCAGGCAGAGCAGCACGAAACCTTGAAGTGGATTTTGGCTGCAGCGACTGTGGTTAGAAGCTCTTTTTTCTGTCATTCCCCTCTAATCAAATGTTTTACTTTGCAAAGACAAATTACATTCCAAGCTTTTATTTACTTGGGGACTGCTGTGACCCAGCAATCAGCTCCAATACTCTCCTGTCAGGTTTAAAATGATGATGGCCAACTCACATGAGAGGCAATTCATCTTTGAAGCACATCAAGCTGCTGCCATTGCCTGACTGCTGCTCACACACCACAGAAAGTCTGGCTCAGAGGTCTGAGATTCAGAAGAAACAGGACTCCTCCAAATGACAATGCACTCCCCCCAGTGTCCCACACCCATGCAGGCTTTCCTCTTGAGTTTCACTGCACAAGGGAAGTCACTCATCAACAGGCAGCATCTCTATAAAACAGTGAGCAGGCTCCAGAAACAGATCCAACCACCTCTCCTGCCACCATATGCTCCAAATGGTGCAGCAGCCTCTTTTTGCTCCCAGCCATGGTCAAATGGTAGACTGACACCATGACTGACATTACAGTGAATTAATAACACACAGGCTACAAGCTGGTCAAAGTTTTCTCAGATCTTCTTCTATTAAGAAGCAGTTTTTCTATAAGCAGGTAAAAAATCATTCCAGTATTTTTTTTCCCAATTAAAATGAAAAAAAAAAAAAAAAAGAGAGAGAGAGAGAGAAAAGAATTATCAGGAAATTTCATAGGGAAATGATGACTGTCAAAACCTGCTTAAGCGCCAGAAGGTAATCTCAGTCTACCCTATTCCTCAGCAATTCCATCCCCAGCAAGACTGAGACACCTTGGGCAGTTTAGTCCAGAGAAGAGAAGGCTCAGAGGGGATCTTCTCAATGTCTATAAACATCTGAGGAGTGGGTGTCAAGGTGAAGCTGCCAGGCTCTTTGTGGTGTCCAGTGATAGGACAAGGAACAGTGGGTACAATCCAGAACACAGAAGGTTCCACCTCAACATGAGGAGACACTGGTGAGGGTGACAGAGCCCTAGAGCAGGCTGCCAGAGAGGTTGTGGCATCTCCTTCTCTGGAGACTTTCAAAACCCTCCTGGATGTGTTCCTGTGTGACCTGCCCTAAAAGATCCTGCTCTGGCAGAGGGGTTGGACTCAATGACCTCTGGAGGTCAGTTCCAACCCTTAACATTCTGTGATTCCTATGACCATGGCAGGAGCACTGGGACGCCTCAGCCCAGACTGATTTCTTGTAGCCACTATTACACACTCCTAAACCAAAGTCCCCCCTTTCTGACACAAAAAGATAGGGATAGATGTCTTTGTTCCAGCTGCTCAATGGACAGAGAAATCAGGGCAGTTAATTAGTGCTTGTAGCTAGCACAAATTTCACTTTCCTTTGAAGATATGGATCATAAAAGACAGACTAACTCTCCATCCCCAAGAGTCAAACAGCTGTGAGGGTCAAAGTGTGATTTCCAGTGGGTGTTAGTCAGAGAGGCAATGGCTCAGATTACCCCATTCAACTTCTGCAAGCTGGAAAAGAAACCCCACCACAACAGAGAGTCCACCACTAATTCCTTCCTTTATTAGGAGTCAGTGCGAGACCATATGTGCTCCAACTTTCTGGACCCAAGACAGCCACCTGGCACCGAAGCACTGCACCCAATTAACATGATGGATTGATTTCTCCAGGAGGCCAAATTAATGCAAAGCTTTAGTGTTATCCAGCTTGTATCAGCATCTCACAGTTCGCAGAGCAGGTGACACGGGTCTGGCAACACTACGAGGATGCAGGGAACTGTGCATCCCTAATGCTGGCTGGCTGGCCAAGCACGCAGCCAGGATTTGAGGAAACCTCAGGCGACTGCCACAAGACCTCTGCTCAGGCAGGTATCATACAATATCATCACAGAAATGTCACCCAGCCCATGATGTCTGCAACCTGGCCTGTAAGCTTCTAGAAAGTCTTTTTGTTAGCCAGATGCTCTCTGCCCAGTAAACCTCCTGCCTTACATCACACTTCAACATCTTGCCAGAAAAGGACTTCTTTTCCTTCTCCCATTTATGCCCAGACAATACCTCCTGCTGCATCTCAGAATTATTCTAGGCAGTCTTGGGGTGCCATGATTAATCCCCCTAAGGAGTGCTTTTTACAGGCAAGAGAGCTGGCTAAGTTCACCTTCCAGGCCTTCACAGCAGCAGTGACACAGACCACACTTAAAGGGTCCCACTGCAGGTCACTAAGACTTTACAAACTACAAGCAGACGAACAGGGACTCAGGAACTCTCTCTAGAAGGAAAACTAGCCCTGAAGACCCAAGTGCTGCATCAGACTCAACAGCTATGACTTCAAAAATGAGGCAAAACTGTACTTTTCTGTAATCCCAAGAGAGGATTTCCTTTTGACCTTTGGGAAGCTAAGGAGAGGGAGCAAACCACAGGAAAAGGAGGTAAGGCAGTAAAATGAGGCTCACCTCTGCTCAAGCTTGTAGGCACTGCTGCAATCTAACATCACAAACCCTTCTCAGAGTATTTTGGCTGTTGCAACCCCAGCTGGAGCATCAAAAGCCACAGAAACAAAAGACTAATTAATTTTAATTATTGTTTTCTAAAAGCTGGCCAAATGGAAACCAGGACCTTACCTACAGAGACAACAAACCAGAAAGCTCTTAAGGGACTGGAGCATTGCCTTATGAGGAGAGGCTGAGGGACCTGGGGCTTTTGAGTCTGGAGAAGAGAAGACTTAGAGGGGATTTAATAAATGTTTATACATATCTGAGGGCTGGGGGGCAGGAGGGAGAGGACAGGCTCTGCTCAGCTGCACCCTGTGATAGGACAAAGAACAATGGATGTAAGCTGCAGCACAGGAGGTTCCATCTTAACACAAGAGGGAACCTCTTTACTGTAAGAGTCTCAGAGCACTGGAGCAGGCTGCCCAGAGAGGTTGTGGAGTCTCCTCCTCTGGAGACTTTCAAGGCTCATCTGGATGCATTCCTCTGTGACCTGAGCTAGACTGTATGGTCCTCCTCTGGCCAGGGGGTTTGGACTTGATGATCTCTTTGGGTCCCTTCCAACCCCTGACATCCTGTGATCTCCTCTAAAGAGGAGACCAAGAACAGACATGATGGAAAAGTCACCTAACAACTGCTGCAGAGCATCGTAATACAGAAACATCTCTCTCAGATGCCAACCACTCAGCTCTCAGCTGGACACACAGAGGGGAAATTCTTTACAGAAGAGGTAGCTCCCTTCATATGAGACTGAGGGGGTCCCACCACCACTGCTCAGTGCAGACATCACCTCCCCAGAATGGTCTGAGGACACCTTGGTGACCTCCACTCTCAGATGTAAAGTTTGGATTAAAACTGGCTTTTGCAGGCAGCACCTGACTCAAGCTCTCAGAGTAGCTTGGCACCTGTCCACAAGATTGGGAAGGAGCAGAATGAAGAACAGCAGCCACAACCAGTGCTGATGTGAAGTAAGTGAGACAGACAGACAAGCCTATGGAGAGCAGCAGTGAGGACTGATGGAGTGCCAGATGGTTACACAGCACACTTTTGCCTTCCTTCATGGCTAACAGCATTGTCCTTAGAGCAACTCCACTGCCAGTGCAAGATGTGTTCTCCTTCAGGGTCTTGTTGGTTAATACTTGCTCACTGCTCCTCTTGCACGAGAGCCATGTACTGATGCACAGGTCCCAGCAGCTGCAGGGGCCATGAGTAAGAGAGGGGGAGCAGGCTGCCAGCCATCCACAAATAAAGCATTTGTCTTGCAGTTTAGATCCAAAGAAGCCATTTGGAAACTTGTCCCAGTGCTTCTGGTATTCCATAGACTGTCAAATGCCTCAGTAAGAAGCTGGGTGCCTGGTTCCTACGGATGGGAGAAGTCTGCCTGCATATGTCTGTGCACACATGCATAGGATGATCCAGGCTGCCTAAAATAACTGCCTAAGCACCAGCAGTCAGAGGCAGATGTCTCTGGTGACCTTGATGCTGAATTTTTTGGAGGTCATGGGAAAACCCAGGAGGCTTTAGCAACTGTGACCCAGAGCACTAACTGGGTGAACAGTCCACCACCAGACCTAACTACCAGCTAGACTAACAGCTGCACATACAGGATCACAAAGACAAGTCCCCCCACACTCCTATCCCAACCTCAGTGCCAGGCAGTCTCTGGAACCTGCAGGGGCCTTAGCAATGATGGGAACAGAACAAGGATTGCTCTCTTGCCTTGGTGCAGGCAGACTTTTGGCTACCAAGAGTGGAAACCACAGAATGAACCCGCAAGAGCCCACAGTAAGCTGGTGCACAATGTGTGCATCATTAAAGAATACACTGATTCAAAAAGCAAGTTTAGTACTTGAAGGGTCTTGTAGAGAGTCAGGGGGGAACACATCAAACATTATTCCCACCTCCTGGCCACAAAAATCCCAGGCCAAACTCCCAGCCTCTACCACCACGTTCGTGCATGAATGACACCACAGCCACTTGCAATCTATAAAGTTACAGCTATAAGATTACAGCAGCAGCAGCAATGACATAAATAGCTGTGACAGGTACAGATGAGAACAAAGATGAACAGTCAGGGATTTATTGTCCACCAGGTGTTGCATTAGCAGATGACAACCAGGAGCAGCAGAGAAGCCTGCAGCCACCCTGGCCGCCTTTGCCCTATATCTCAAGCTCCAAATCTGCAGTAAGGGTTTCCACTTCCTGAGCAGCTCCCTGGTACTGGCACAGTGGCATTTCCAGTCCACGCTATCCAAAGACAAAGCTGCTGCCTGACCTCATCTCCACCAGAGCTGGCATGCCACCAGACCCCATCACCTCCCCACGCAACAAGGATGCGCTCCGTACCCCATGCTGCGCTTTACAGACCAGTGCTGAGCTGTGACCTACATCAACCAGTGTGACCACACAGGCAGGCTGCTTAGAGCTAAATGAAAGGCCTAAAAACTTGAAGATTTGGAGGATTACAAGGGAGATGAGGCTGAGCCAGGTCCTAATCCTAAGTATTTGCCTGATTTTGTGTGCTAAAATGAGATCTCTGTGACACCACGTACCACAAGCTTCGGTTCACAACCTTGTAGGGTTTGCTTCCTCAGCTCCTTTCATCCCCATCAATTTCAGCATTAGAACTTGGAAGACTATGAATAGTGAGTGGGACATCCCAATCTGGCCCTTTGGATTTAGTGCTCTCTGGAGCTAGCTGCACACACAAATCCTCCCTTTCCCTACTGCTCTGACAACAGCACTGCTTTGTGCCAGAAGTCAAGGTAACAACCCCAGCTGCTGAGCAAGGTCAGGAAAAACCCCAATGTTGCTTTCTCACAAGTCTTCTTCATTAGGTAAGTGTAAAAAACTCTTATTGGGGACAATCTGGAGGGTCAGATGGCACTGCTGCTCCAGCCAAAGCATCCCAGTTGGGAAGAAGCAAGGCTGGTAGTAATGGGTAGAGTGGGGGAATTAAGTGCCAATTTCATTTTAGAGGAAGAAAGCAACTAGAAACACTAACCTGATCCTCTTGCTGACTCCCTCATTATCCATTTAGCTGTGTTGTCTTCTCTGACCTGAGCTTTTGTGAGGTTGGGCTCCATATGTTCCTGGACTCTATTCTGCTTCCTTCACCTGCTACAAGCAGCACAGGTTCTCACTGCAGCATTTGGATGCCATCATTCAAAGCACTGACAGAAGCTGCTGGGTGGCACTGTCTAACCTACTCAAATGCACAGCTTGGTATTTTACTAACCAGCATGGTTTCTGCATCAGATCTCTTTATCTTCTGAGGTCTTACAGTGCCTCTCTGTCCAAACAGTTCTTTGCTTGGTGTGGCTTCAGGACTTCATGCAAACCACTCTCCCCTCCTTGCCAATTTGGGGAAACTCAGACACAACCCCCAGAGCATCATGCTGCTTTGCTTTTCCTCTGTTGATTAAACTGCTCTGTAGATTTCTAGGATCCAGAACACCCTCTTCATTAAATAATGCAATTAGCCACTTGGATCTGGAGGACTGTCATTAGTGTGAAGCTTAAAAACATAGGTTAGAAAACATGCAGTTTAGACACAATGTGGCGTGGGGACTTGGATCTTGTTTCAACATCAGGGCATCCTCCAGTACTCAAAACCAGGCTGGGACAGCAGCAGAGTGTCTAGGCCTGCATAGCAGATTCCAGCACTGCACAGAGAAAAGGCTAATTCAAAGTCTGTGCATCTACAGCTTGGTACAAAGCAGTTTAAACTTCCTCTGTGGTTTCTCCTCCATCCCATCTGCTCTTGGATAAGTGAGATTCTTCTTATCTAGATACCCATTTCCACATGTGGTTTCATTAGGCTGGTGGATGAGGTTTCCTTATCCTCTGCAACCCACCAGAGTGGTGAACAGAACTGGCTCATGAATAACAGATGCTCAGAGAGAAAATAATACAGAAACCCAAAGCTCACTTATCCTTGCTTTTTTGTGTTATTGAAGTAGGTTTTCATTAGCTGATAAACACTCTGACAGTGCAATTACTCCACGAGAAATCATCATGCAGAACAAATCAGTACATCCACAAAGCTGTCTCCAGCCTCCAGCCTCCAAGGGGACCACTTCCCCCACTGATCAATGCATAGGGGAAGGAGATGCTAATTCGTCCTAATAACACTTTGCCTTTCATCTGAGATTTTCAAAGCACTCAACACTGAGCATTTGTTTGTTAATGTTCAGAGGACCCCAGAGAATGGGGGGCCTCACTGCATTAGGAAACTGATACAGTCGAAACATCATCATCCCTATGCTGAAGACTGTGGTCTTTTCAGACTGGACAGATACGGTGCAGAGAAA
This sequence comes from Dryobates pubescens, assembly GCF_014839835.1. Taxonomy (NCBI): domain Eukaryota; kingdom Metazoa; phylum Chordata; class Aves; order Piciformes; family Picidae; genus Dryobates; species Dryobates pubescens. The sequence continues at coordinate 3,739,237 of NC_071628.1, forward strand.
ACTAAGGCAAAGTAACCTCCAGCACCTGAAAGGGGCCTACAAGAAAGCCAGGAAGGGACTTCTTACAAGGGCTTGTAGTGCTAGGATGAGAGGCAGTGGATTGAAGCTTGATGAGGGTAGATTTAGACTAGACAGTAGGAAGAAGTTAGGGTAGTGAGACACTGGAACAGGTTGCTCAGGGAGGCTGTGGATGCTCCCTCCATGGAGGTGTTCAAGGCCAGGTTGGATGAAGCCTTGAGCAACCTGGTCTAGTGGAAGGTGTCCCTGCCAGTGTCAAGGGGGTTGGAACTAGATGATGTTTAATGTCCCCTCCAACCTGAACCATTTATGAATCTGTATATAATCACCCACTGAGGTGACTATGAAGACAGCTCTGTTTCCCTGTCTTAGTCTTACTCACTGGATCAGACTGAACGTTGCAGCCAAGGTCCCTGCACCAGAGGCACAACACCCACCCATGCAATAGACAAGAGAGGCCAAAGGAACTTGAATTTGCAGGAGCAGGAGAAGTCAAAGAGCAAAAACATATTCCTCCTTAAAGGGAGTCCTAGATAGCTCCCAAATGCCTGCACAGAGAGAGATCCACCATAAATGCCAGGAAGAAATGCGTGGCAAAGCGTTTATGTGAACGAGTCACTCCTCTTTTCCATTTCAGCATTTTCTTCCAAAGCAGAATGTTTTATATGTTACTTGGATCTATAAATAATTTCTGAATCTGAAAGAAAAGAGGCAAGGACTGGCAAATTGAGGTGCCATATGCCTACACACATGTATTTATGTATAGAAGTACCTGCACACACAAGGCTCCCTATTCTGGCACTCAGCTCTCTCCAGACAGCTCATTTCTTTCCCCTCTCTTCTCCTCCTTTGCAGGATCACAGTAATGAAGTTAGGCCTGGCAACATTAGTGAAGCACTTATTTAATCCACCCTTTCAAATTCAACTGATATCTGCCCAGATAATAACAAGAGTGCAGCTGAGGCCCCTTTGTCAGTAGCCTTGAAGGAGTCATAAGCAAAAAGATAATAAGAAATCTTATTACCAGCTGGGAGACAAGAGAGAAAAGAAAACCACAGATTTGGAGAGAGGAAAAAGCCAAGAATCAACCCTAGGCAAATGCATGTGAATAGGGCTTTCAAATGCAGTGCTCCATACCAGGGGTTTTAATGTGTCCAACACACCTATCCAATTAAAAAGGCATTTTATAAGGTGTTGGGCACCAGCCCTACCTCTGCCAGGACACAGAAGTAAATATTTACCCTCAGCTGAAGAGAATAATGTGCTTTGCTGTTTCAAGTCCAGGGCATGATTTCTTTTTTCCCTTCTGTTCTCTCCCTTTCTACAGTCTCAATGAGCAAAAATGGCATTCTTGCTTTACAGAGGACACCTTTATATATCACTTCAGAAGCACAAACTCTCTGCATGTATCTGGAAATGCCATCTAAATCTTAAATTGCCTCCCCAAAGTTGATTTCAGTACCAAGATGCTTTTAAAATAAGCCAGCTTGAAGAGCAATAGCACCACATACTTGCCTGCAAGGTGACTGAAATCACCTTATTCTCTGGGATTTCTCAGGATTCGGAGATGTGACATCTTTCAATGAATTATTTATCTCTTATTTATCTTAGAACTTCCTTTTGTTTTGGTGAATTTTGACCATTTCACATTTTTATACTTGAAACTGGCTACCACTGGAAAAAACAAACCAAAGGTTTTGCAGCCCTCCAAAGAAGAGACACTGATATAAAGAAACCACAAACAATCTGATCCCCAGAATGTCCTACACAAACCCTTATGGAAGCTATGCCCAAATTAATGATTCCTTCCCCCTCTAGCTTCTCCTCTTAAAATAAAGCTGTCACACAATTAGTCATCTCCTAGCAGTGCTCTATACTACTGCTTAAGCTTGCACAAGATGGGAGAAGAACTTTTACTAGTGGAGCCACAAGGACCCATCACCAGCAGACCTTCAAAGCCAAGGGCTAAGCAATGCTTTGAGGAAAACTTTTTCCACCAATTTGAGCCTGAAAAGGGGGGGGAAAAAAGAGAAAGAGGGCAGCTCCTTATTAATGACAGACATTTCTCAGTAGCAGATCTTCACAAAGCAAAGTTTGTCTCATTTCCCAGTTTGGGGGCTTGGAAACCTGAGACACCAGGGAGGTGGTTTGCCAAGGGGCACTCACAGTGACTCTGCTCCTACTGATTTATTAATAAACTCTGTATACACTGACTCAGCTGGAAAATATGATGGCCTCTAAAGCCAGATGATAGCTGGTTTATGGCCCAGAAAGGTAACACCAGTTGAGCATATTTCTAAGCATGTTTCTAAAAGCAAAGTTATATTTAAGTGCTCAGACGTTACAGCTGATCTCACCCCAGGAGATAAACTCTAGAGGGCCTTGCAGTGTGCCCCACTGGAGGCAAAACAATTCTCTCCAACAACTGCACCTGGAGTTTTGCTTGCTTGTTTCAGCTTGGTTTTTAACCTCAAAACCCAGAACAAACAGCATCTTCAGTCAGCCCAAACATTTAGCTTCACATGACCCATTTCTGACTGCGACGACTGCGTTCGCATCATTTATAGGTCACCAAACTGTGGCTCGCAGTGAGGAGCACAGCAGCTGTGCAGCAGCTCGGAAACCACGCAGTAACATCATACCCTTGTACCTGAGCACTGAGAGGCTGAAGCCTCTTCATCACCCCAGGTTTTGGTACAGAATGACCATTTCCAACAGTTACATTAACTGCAGATCAGAGTCAGGACACAGGAGACAGACCCACCTGACCTGCTGCCATGATCAGCTTAGATTTGAGGATTCTTTACAAGCTTGAAACATGCTTGATGAATCTCTGCGTAGCCCAGAGCAGTTCTCCTGGTTGAATCCAATAGAAACAGAGTAAAGGTGGACAAGTGGCCTCCTTTGCTGCTCTGACAAGGAGTAACTACAAGCAGTAGCTTGCCTGCAAAGAGAACAGCTCACCCTAACCTTCCCTGACCTAGTGGAAGCTATGGACCACTGATGACCATGATGGAACTGCCCTACATCAGGTTTGGGATTTAAACAACAAATTGAACTTGCAACAGAGTTCTGGACTGAGACACTAGGTCTGCTAGGCAATGCAAACATGGCACATGCTGTTGCAGCAGGATCCTTAGAGGGAACTTGCTATGAGACCCTGCATTGTTCCAACTCCTGTGCCAGCCCTACCCTGTGCTCACGGCTCTGCCTGCGATACACTCGGGAGCTGTGCTGGCTTAGTTCAGCTCTGTGCCTAATCAAAATTAAAAGCCTCTTACACTGCAGCTTGCCAAGACTTCAAAGGAAAGGTTGGTTAAACAGCATGACTACCTGCAGACCCAGAGGAACAAGATTTTCTTTTCCTGTCATAAATGACAGCCTATAACTGTGTGCTGTGGCAGGAAGCTGCGCCAAGAGCTACTAAACCTCTCCATCTATTGCCCATCACCAAAGAGTCCTGCCCTTGCAGTTGCCTCCTACAGCTGCTATGTCAACAAGAGACTTCTCCATGCTCAAGGATCTGCTGCTTCTCCTCTTCAGTCTTTCTACAGTTAAGAAGCACCACCTTTGAGAGCTGACAGCTTAAGGCAACAGTGGACGCCTCCTGTCTTCACACATCTGTCACTGACCCTGCCCTGCTAGGGCTCAGTAAGCACTTCAAGAGGTGTTTCCCTGGAGCAGCAGAGCTGTGTGGCACTTGTCCAGTAATCACATTCACTTCCTGCAAGTGGATGTTTCTGCAGGACATCTGAGAAGTCCCTGCACTCACTAACACATTTCTACTCTTTTCCATGGACATCTCAAGAAGCAAACAGAGGTAGCCTGGCTTTCATGGACACCGTTTCACTCCATGGGCAGACAACCCTTGAGCTTAATTCTGCTGCAGGCTTTGATACCTGCCTGACTTTGCACATCCTGCCTTTGGCTTCCATAGTAATTCATCAAGATGCTCTTGTGCCCATCCTAACTGGAGCCTTCCTGACCGCCTCGGAATTAAATCTAATCACCAGCTTATTGCCTAAACTTGATTATTGCCTGTGAGTGGCAGGAAAGAGGGAACATTGTATAAAATTGAGATCAGGGCCAGGCTTGATAAAACTTGATAAGAATTATCTCTGGAAATGCATGCACTGATGGTGTCTGAAAACAGAGCCTCTCTAACAGGGCAGAATCGCCTGTCCAGAGCTGTAAGCCTCTGCTCTGCCTCTGGGCCAGCCTGTAGCAAGCCCTGTAGAGTAAGTGACAGTTAGCAAATCCATCCAGGTGATACAAACAGGGGAAAAAAGTCAAAGGAATAGTAAAACCCAACAAACAGTCCAGCTATGCTTTCAAGACAAAGGATCCTCTCTGCTATGCATCCTTTTGAAGGGCAACATTGGACTATAAAGCCATGCCAATGCCACTGCAGCCTCCAGGGAAGGCTAGTGAATACCTGATACCAGAGAATACCCTGAGCAGCTGCATACTGTGACCTTAACAACGAAGACAACATCTGGGAATTGGGAAGTCCTCTGTGCAGAAAGCACTAAGCCCTTTGTGTAGCACTTGCACCACCCCCAGAGCTCTATAGAGGTGCCCAGATGAGAATGCAAGTGGAATAAGCATGCCACAGCTCAGCAGCTTTGCTCTTCTGGAACATGTCTGTTTGCAGAGCTAAAACATTTTGTGTCCATACATACAAAAAAATCAAATGTAGCTCTTTCTCAAGCTCTATGTTGATGATTGGAGACACTTCTTTTATATTCCCTCTTCAGGGAGGGTTATGTTAGTTTGGGGTAGAAAACACTGATCATCAGCTGCTTCTTTCACCAGTGCAGACAACTATCTTGCTTCCCCAGTTTAATTTATCCCCAGATCCCTTGGAAAAAGCAAGCTTGCCTTGTTCAGGGCTTGTTAGAGCACGAAACAAGACACAGAGTGGTGCTGAAGTCTTGTCAGGACACCAACTCTTGTCAGAGTTAAACTGGCAATCTCTCCAAAAGCTGGAGTAGAGGAGCAATGCCTGGAAATGAAGCAAGGAGGGGCTGCCTTTTCTGTGCAACAGCTGGGAAAGAAAGCTACAAGCTTCTTTTCAAGTCCAGTCTTCATCTAACTGAAAAGATTAGAGCAAAATCAAACAGTAAGCCACTCTGAAACCGACAGAGCAGGAGGACGACACATACAAGCAAGCAGCCTGCTTGGAAAAAAAAATCAGCTGAAGAAGCAACAGCCCTTAGTTTCCTCCTAGAAAGCAGACTGGGGAGTTAAACATAGCCTTGGCTCTGCAAAACTTTGGAGAATACCATCTCCCACTTGATCTGCATCCTTTCCCACATCCATTCCATAGCATATTTAAGGAGCAGCTTTCAGAGGATCGCCGTAACACTACAGGGAGGCAGCACAACAGAGAGGCTCTAGCCTGAGTGGCAGCCTCCCACCGGGTATCCCAGACCCAGATCTGAACCCCACAGCACAGGCAGCCCCCCTATGTGTGAAACTAAAGTGGCTGGCAGCTCTGGGTGGAGGTAAAGTTGTAGAAAGCCAAGGTGGGAAAACACATTTATAAAACACACTGTTTAGGGAGAGCTGCAGCATCTCACAGGGTAGCTCAGTAAGCCCAGGCAGGATGCAGAATTCCGCTTCGCTCTCATTCTCTGTGCCACTGTTACAAAGGCAAAACTGAAACCAGCAAGTATGACTGATATACCTCTGTGGCACAGGAGATGCCCACTGCAGTTGGGCTGTGCCAACAGCTCACTGGGCACCACGACAGACAACAAGAAGAAAAGGCACCTGCTGCTCCCTTCTCTTCAGCGCAGGACCACAGCTGTAGGATCCAGACAGTCCAATGGAAAGCAGAACATAGAATCATAGAATGGTCTGCACTAGGAGGGACCTCCAAAGGTCATCCAGTCTAACTCCCTCTGCAGTCAGCAGGAACATCCTCAACTAGATCAGGTTGCCCAGGGCCCTGTTGAGCCTCACTTGGAATATCTCCAGGGAAGGGACCCCAACCACTTCCCCGGGCAACCTGTTCCAGTGTTCCACCACCCTCATAGTAAAGACCTTGTTCCTAATATCCAATGTAAATCTGCTCCTCTTTACTTTACATAGAATACATAGAATAAACCAGGTTGGAAGAGACCTTCAAGATCACCGCGTCCAACCCATCAACCAATCCAACACCACCCAAACAACTAACCCACGGCACCAAGCACCCCATCAAGTCTCCTCCTGAAGACCTCCAGTGATGGCGACTCCACCACCTCCCCAGGCAGCCCATTCCAATGGGCAATCACTCTTTCTGTATAGAACTTTTTCCTAACATCTAGCCTGAACCTCCCCTGGCGCAGCCTGAGACTGTGTCCTTTGAAGCCCTTGCTCCTTGTCCTGTCACTTCAGGCCTTTATAAACAGCCTCTCCCCATCCTTCCTGTAGCCCCCTTCAGGTACTGGAAGGCTGCTATTAGGTCTCCCCAGAACCTCCTCTTCTCCAGGCTGAACACCCCCAGCTCCCTCAGCCTGTCCTCATAGCAGAGGTGCTTCAACCCCCTGATCATTCCTGTGGCCCTTCTCTGGACCTGCTCCATCAGGTCCATGTTCTTCCTATACTGAGGGCTCCAGACCTGTACACAGTACTTTGTTCTGGCTCCTGTATGAAGGGAGTGGAAGGATCAGGTATAGAAAATGCACCTCAATGAGAGCTTCTTGGACCTTCCTCCCCTTCTCTTCCAAACCACATCTCCGGTTTCAAGGAAGCACCACATGCCACAGCTGTACTTCAGTACTTTTGGGTTTTTGCCTTGACTGTAGGCAGAAAACACATGGATAAACTGAATACCAGGGATTACCATGAAAGCATCTGACAGTATCCCAAGTGAGAGCATTTCACCACCACAAATAAAACCTTCAATAAAACCAGAACAGGTCCAGCCACAGCCCATGATGAACAACTGGTAGCGCTCTGTGGTCTGACAGATAATTTCCATCCTAGCAGCAACCCTGGCTTTCACCTCCTTGGAAATATTACTCAAAGCCCACAGGGTACTGTGAAGTTTATACATGGGGAAAGCATAATTGAAATAATTCATCCAAGGTCTTGGAGTAGAGTTTCAGCTGGACTATAATTCAAGCAGCTCTTCTCCAACTGCCCTCCCTGCACATGAGCTCATACTCTGTTGCTGAGGAGTCAATAAGAACTCATTTCTGCACCATGAAAACCTAGCTGTCTTTGCTGACAGAGTTCCCATTCTGTAAACTATATTATTGTTACAGGGACACAAAGGAAAATATCTGACAATGAAAAATTAAACAGATTCCACCAAGTGCCTCAGCTCAGCACAAAGAGCAGATGTTAAAACCTTTGAGTGGTGTCAAAATATCTTTCTCCAAAGTGGCAGGCTTTGAATGGCTTGGTAATTAAAAACTCTGAAGACTGCTGGCTTTAGTTCAGCACACTTCATGTTCACAGAAAGGCCTATTTCTTCCTTCCACAGTGCCAGATATTGATGCACCACCAAGATATCTAAAAAGCCAGTGAGTCCCCAACTTCCATGAGAGAAGGGTAGAAGCCAGCGACGCTGAAATCCCAGCAACTGCAGAGACTGCTCACCTACCCTCAGTCTGCCTGGGTAATGCACAGACAGAAATTTGCCAGCCCACACAAAGCCACAACCAATTTTCACACCTTGCAGATGAGGGAAGGGTTTCTTCCCACAGGCACTGCCAACTCTGAATGGGGAATGAGTCAACCAACACCTCAACCACGACTTTACAAATGTGCATCTCAATACTGGACCTTTGTCAGGTAAGGCTCTAATGGAGCACAAAGCCCACTCGTGGCACGAGCTCAGAGATCACCATCTTTCCACATCCTCACCACTTTTCATCATCTTCCTCACCAAATTCTTCCATTAGAAAGAAACCCTGAACAGCCAAGCAAAATTGTAAGCAGACCAACCCACATTGCCCACCTGAGGCTACGCCAATTCAGCCCAGCAGGGAGGCTGATTATGTGCAAGGCAACAGCTTTGGCTTGGAAATTTTTACCATCTTTAGTAGGTGTGAAAGCAAGCTGTCCCATGAAGATTTTAGGGCTAAACACATCAAATTAGCAGGCACACAAGATCATTCAGAGATGAGAGATGCCACAGCAGTCCAGTTCACTCAGCAGCATAGAAAGGTTGGTCCAACAAAGAGCCACAAGGATGACTAATGAACTTGAACACCACTCCTATGAAGAAAGACTGAGAGAACTGGGACTGTTTAGTCCAGAGAAGAGAAGGCTGAGGAGATCTCATTAATGTCTATAAATATCTGAGGGGTGAGTTTCAGGAGAAAGGGGCCAGGCTCTTTTCAGTGGCACCCATTACCAGGACAGGGAATAATGGATAGAAGCTAGAACACAGGAGGCTCCACCTCAGCATGAGGAGACACTTCTTTACTGTGAGGGTGATGGAACCCTGGAGCAGGCTGCCCAAAGAGGTTGTGGAGTCTGCTTTGCTGGAGACTTTCATAGCCAGCTTGGATGTGTTCCTGTGTGGACCTGCCTAGGTGATGCTGCTTTGGCAGGAGAGTTAGACCTGATGATCACGGGAGGTCACTTCCAAACCCTACCATTCTGTGCTTCTAAGGTTGACCCCTATATCCCAACAGCTGGAAAGCAAGTACCTCATAGAGATACTAAACACCCCCCCAAGTGAAAGTGCAAATGAAGAGCAGAAGAGGCTGAAGCAGGACATGGAAGTAACCAAAGCCCAATGATCCCAGAAGGCAGGTATTGCCCAGAGAGAGCTCTGTTTGGAACACACTGAATAGGAGGCTCCAAAGCCGTCACGCTTTGGCTGAACTCCATCACTATTTTAAGAGTGGATCTGGGTATATTCCTTCCAGGATATACAGAGCATATTGAAACAGGCAAACTCCCCCATAAATATGTTATAGACCAAAGGGGGGAAAAAAAGAAAATAAATGAGTCCTCTTTTTACACCAAAAGTATTTTCCACACAAAAGCCATGCTAGCAACTACAATTTTTCCCTTAAGTGATGCACACCAAGGGTTAGTCAGATACCTCCCATTGACTTTAATCAGAGCCTTATGGCTAGAACAGCACACAGCTTTTTCCAGAACATGGTGGGTGGAAGTAACTTCTATTTTAACAGACCAAGAGTAGCAAGATAGACAGAAAACCAGAAAAAAACCCCAACAAACAAAAAACCCCAATCCCCCTGCATGCTTAGAAGTAGAAGAGAGTTGGCATATCCATTCTCTGCCTCAATTCAGGGATTTGAAATGCATACTCAAATTAGTTCCTAAAACTTTGATGCAAGAGCAGAAACTCCTTTTCAGAAGAGATGTAGTTTGCTTAACTTGCTCCTTCCTGTAGGATGAACAAGCTCCACCTTGCTCATCCTACAGGCCAACACCAAGATACAGACATGGAAGCTGAGAAGCAAAACCTGGATTTTAGAAAGATCACACAAAAAATATTCCTTAGAATCATAGAATGGTCTGGGTCAGAAAGAACCTCCAAAGGTCATCTAGTCCAACCCCTCCTGCAGTCATCAGGGGCATCCTCAACTAGATCAGGATGCCCAGAGCCCTGCTGAGCCTCACCTTGAATATGTCCAGGGACAGGACCTCAACCTCCTCAGAGCCTTCTCTTCTCCAGACTGAACAGCCCCAGCTGCCTCATTCTGTCCCCATAGGAGAGGAGCTGCAGCCCTCTGCTCATCCTCGTGGCCCTTCTCTGGACAAGCTCCAGCACATCCAGACCCTTCCTGTAACAGGGGCTCAGGATGGTCACAATGGTGACCATCCTGATGGTTGGATTCCATTATCTTAGAAGTCTTTTCCAACCAAAATAATTCTATGATCCTATGCTGTGTCCCTGCACATTTGAGGAGTATTTCACGATCCTTATAACAAAAGGAATTCTGAAAGGTTGAACCAGATGATCCTTGAAGTCTCTTCCAACCTGGAATTCTGTGTGATTTTGTTATCTGAATTACCAGAACTAGGGAATTAAAAGAAGGAAAAGTCTTCTCCATGATGTCTGAAGCAAACTTCAACTCTGAAATGGAAACCCACCCCCTCAAACCTAAACTTAGAAAGAAAAATCCCCCAAAACTACACTCTGAGATTTCAGTTAGGAAAACTGAAAACAATTTGTAACAGGATTTTCAGAATGCTTCTGAAGCTCCTTCAAATGCCTAAAGCCCAACTGTTTGCAAGCTGACAAGCCAGGCAGCAGGCAGAGGAAGGAGGATGTGAAGGGGATTTGGAAGTAGAGGAGTCTTGCATGGTGCACACCTTTGGGCAAGGATGTGGAAAGCCCTACAAATCCCACCCTCCAGAGCAGCACACACGATGCAAGCTTGGAAGCCTGGACTGCTGTGAAGCATGAAGACACTTCAGCTTCTAGTCTCTCTTATGTGTCAGTTCTGTTACTCTGAAGGGCCTATTAACAATAACCTTCATATTTGCATAAGGTTTCAAAACCCTGGGCAAACATCTACTAATCCTCTCACCAAAGCTGTGAGGTAAGCAAACGACTCTCATCATTTCCATTTCATAGATGAGGAAAGCTGAAACACATAAAAGTTCAAGCCAGTATTTTCCAGTGAACAGAATCAAGCCACATTTTCACTTGAATGCTGAAAAGCCAGGCTGGAGACATACAACAAACATCCAAACAAGCTTTTGTGCACATACAACTCCAGTCCAACTGAAAGCACAGCTCATGGGTGCTTGACCAGGCTCAGCTACCTCGCTCAAGGGCACGCAGCAAGTGAGCTGCAAAGGCAGAAGAATCCTGCCTCAAATTCTTTCCAGCGCCCAAACCCACACTGATCTCAACTCAGATTAAGCAGATATTTAGACCTCTGTGTTTTATAAGTTCCCACCATGTTCACAGACAAGGTAGAAAAGTTCATCTACTCCCTGCAAAGCAGAAAAACTGCATGGGAATCCATACTGCCCCAACCACTGGGGACTCTACCTTAGGGAGCCTTATAAAAGCACCCCAAAGGGAAAAGATTCACCTGGATGTCTTCACTCTGTAGACAAAGCCAATGAATCTCAGTCCCAAATCCATGGGGGAAATGGGCTCTGTTAGTTTCAGTGCTCACATGAACTCTTACAGAATTCTGAATCAGTGACTGTCCAGGGAAGACAGCATCAGGTTGAAGTGCAACACAGATCACTTCCTCCAAACTGCAAGTCAGGCTGGACAGCCAGGTTTCTGAGGGGCATGGTATGCACACCTTCCTGAAGAGGCTGACATGGTTTTCTGATCAGTATTCATGCTCCTTACCATACCTGATGCTCATTTTCCATGTGACAGAGGTAAACTCTGCTTGGGTCTTATGTCTATAGGTAAGAATTTGTGCAGTGAGAATAGCAAGAGATGGGTTCCAGGTTTCAGGGTTTCAGGACAAACTACAGTGGTTGCTTCTTCCTCAGTGCTGGGGGAAGCAGCTATTGCTGTACACAGTAGAGGTGGTCACTGTTTTCATGCCTGGTTTGTTTTGAATGCATTTGTCAAGGACACTTAAGTATTCAGGCTAGACATTTTATCATCTTGCTCTTAAAAGCCCAAACAAACATCACAGTCTGGCAAAATTGATTAGTTAGTGAAGAACACAAAGATGAGCAAGCAAGAATACTTTGAAGACCTCAAAAAAAAAAGAAAGAAAGAAGAGACACATCCAAAAGTCATTCATGTCTGCAAGGATAAAAAAACCCAAGATGAACAATGCATCAAAAGCAGCACAGGCTAATTTATAAGCCAAAAGCCTTTTGTAGGGAGTATACTGAACTGTGAAACAGGTTTGAGCATGGGCCAAGTTGTGCTTCCTAGGCTGATGTGTGACTATCCAGCATGACTTTGCATTACAGCACAAGGGCACTGGTGTGATCTACAGTAGGGAGCTGCAGAGAAATCACAGGTGAAGAGGCACAAAGCTGAGCATTTTCAACACAGCAAGCAAAAACAGATCCAGATTTTCATTTCAAGTACAAGAAGCTTTGAGCTGGGCCAGTTTTTAGTCATGGGACAGGGAGGAGAAGAGCAAATTAATTCTTGTTTGATTTATACTAAGCCAGAATCTAGACCCTTGCTTGCTTCTTTCTGCTGAAACATAAACAGATTAGATACATTAAACTGATGACACCAACACTTATCTTGAGAGTCAAGATGCAAAGCAACAAGCATGGATTTGCTGTCACAAGCACAGGAGCAAGACCCAGATTTTCACAAATCTCAGCTGTTGCTCAGGCAACAGCCACTTCTGAGCAGCTAACATGCAGAGAGCATTTTCACAAACCCAGCCCATAGCATCTGTGACTCAGTTTACTTGCTGCAAGCAGAGATGAGACCCTCAGGGTGAGAGAAAGCAGCATGCACCTCATCATCCCTGCAGGAGGAAAGCCTCCCTGGGGTCACTATAAAAGCTGATGCACCCCACCAAGAAAGCTCTGCTGTTCACTGTGTTAGCAGACATGGATCTCTTCTGTTCCCCTCCCTGGGTAGAGGTGTGATGTGGCAGGGCTGCAGACCTGCCCTGGGGTTCTACAGTATCCCTGTGCAGTTGTATAAAGCTCACAGACCAGCCCTGCCAAATCCAAGAGTTGCAGATGTGCAGCAAAGTTCTCTTGATCCCAATAGCTACAGAAGCTCAAGACCTAGAAAGCTACAAGGCAGGGGGAGAGCCTGCATTCCCCAGTTCCCTGCCTCCCCCTCTACTGGAGTGCAGCATCCCTGTCTTCTGCACACATTTGATGGCTATTAAATTTTTCCTCCCTCTGTTTCTCGCTGCCCATAGAGAAACAACTTGTTCCCTGTCAGCCTGTTCCTACTCACCTGATCCTATTGTTTCAGCTCATTCTGACTGTCTGTGTGGGAAGGCATGCTCAGTAAATGTGAGGACAAATGTGTGATTATCTGGGTTTTGTTTTCCAGTGAGGTGGCACACATATGCCAGCGTGTTTCAACTATTCTTGCTGAGCAGTTTGGATACAGCCTCAGCTGTTTGGGGTGGAAAATTGGGAGCAAAGCTCTGTTTCAGTTGGTTCTGATCTCAGAGCACAGAGCTGAATTAGATCATAGAATGACTCAGGGTGGAAGGGACCTTGGAGATCATCTACTCCAACCTCCCTGCCATGGGCAGGGATGCCTCACAACTACACTCAGCTGGCTCAAGGCCTCATCCAACCTGGACTGGAACACCCCCAGGCTGCCACAGCCTCCCTGGGGAACCTGTAAGAATCCCAACACCCTCCTACTGAAGAATTTCTTAAGCTTCAGCCTAACCCTACTCTGCCTCAGCTTCAAACCATTCCCCCCTGTCCTGTCTCTAGACACCCTCAGGAAAAATCCCTCTGCAGCCTTCCTGTAGGATCCCTTCAGCTATTGAAGGCAGCTCTAAGGTCCCCCTGGAGCCTTCTCTTCTCCAGCCTGAACACCCCCAGCTCCCTCAGCCTATCCTCACAGCAGAGGTGTTACAGCCCTTGGATCACCTCTGTGGCCCTCTTCTGGACTCACTCCAACAGCTCTGTGTCCTTCTTATGCTGGGGACACCAGAACTGGAGGCAGTACTCAAGGTAGGGTCTCAGCAGAGCAGAGCCCGGGGGCAGAATCCCCTTTGTTGCTCTGCTGGCCACACTCCTCTTGCTGCAGCCCAGCACACAGCTGACTGAGGGCTGCATGAGCTCACTGCCAGCTCATGGTGAGCTTCATATTTAAATATCATACCCCAAAAAAGATCTTGCAATAAACTTTAATGCTCTGTAAAATACAAGTAGGCTACCTGGCTCTGCAACAACAAAACCTGCTCATTTAAATTCTGTCCTCCAAACACATAAAACTGGAGGTGTTCAGATCTGGACACCATTAAAATCTGTATTTTCCAGTAGGCAGTAAAAAGTGTATGAATAAGGGAATGAGGCAATGGGGCATAAATAATTTTTAGGTGGTAAGTCCCACAGAGGACAATGCTGGGAACTGTGGGACCTATATAGAATAGAACAGATTTAACCAGGTTGGAAAAGACCCTTGAGATCACAGAGTCCAACCTATCACCCAACACCATCTAATCAACTAAACCATGGCACCAAGTGCCTCAGCCAGGCTCTTCCTAAACACTTCCAGGGATGGTGACTCCACCACCTCCCTGGGCAGCACATTCCAATGGCCAATCACTCTTTCTTTGAAGAACTTCTTCCTAACATCCAGCCTAAACCTCCCCTGGCACAGCTTGAGACTGTGTCCTCTTGTTCTGGTGCTGGTTGCCTGGGAGAAGAGACCAACCCCCCACCTGGCTACAACCTCCCGTCAGGGAGTTGTAGAGAGCAATGAGGTCTCCCCTGAGCCTCCTCTTCTTCAGGCTAAGCAACCCCAGCTCCCTCAGCCTCTCCTCCCAGGGCTGTGCTCCAGACCCCTCCCCAGCCTCATTGCCCTTCTCTGGACACCTTCCAGCAACTCAACATCTTTCCTAACCTGAGGGGCCCAGAACTGGACACAGGACTCAAGGTGTGGCCTAAGCAGTGCTGAGTACAGGGCAGAATGACCTCCCTGCTCCTGCTGGCCACACTATTCCTGAAGCAGGCCAGGATGCCATTGGCCTTCTTGGCCACCTGGGCACACTGCTGGCTCATATTCAGCCTACTATCAACCAGCACCCCCAGGTCCCTCTCTGCCTGGCTGCTCTCAGCCACTCTGCCCCCAGCCTGTAGCACTGCATGGGGCTGTTGTGGTCAATGTGTAGAACCCAGTACTTAGATGTGTGCCATTGGACTCTGCCCATCTGCCCAGCCTGTCAAGGTCCCTCTGCAGAGCTCTCCTACCCTCTAACAGATCAACTCCTGCCCCCAGCTTGCTGTCATCTGCAAATTTACTGATGATGGACTCAATGCCCTCATCCAGAGCATTGATAAAGATCTTTACAAAAACTGGAACAAGGGCTCTAAATAACATTTGAAGAAGGAATAAAAAAAAAGGAACCACAGATAAATAAGGCATAAATGACTGCCTTGCACAGACAAAGACCATAACAGGCATGCAGGAGCCAAGGAGAGGGAATAGAAGGAGAAAAGGATTCAAATGTGGAGCCAAAGTAAAAAAACCCCAACAAATGTTGGTTTGATTTGTCTGTACAGCAGCACTCCAGTTACCTGGAGTGACCCTATGGAAGGAGCCCAGCAGCAACAAGGGCTGTAGGGAGATGCTGTGGCCAGATTGCCACAGAAATGCAGGGCACTTTCAGGTTAAAAATAAAGGAACAAGACTGTTCCCTCCGTGCATGATGGCAAAGCAGCAGTCCCTGTGCTGACCCTGCAGAGGTAAAAAGACAGGAGGCTTTAGCTGAAATTAAATAGACAGTGGATTAGTATGGGATTTTTATCCTTGACCTGGCTTTCCCTACTGCAGGCAGCTTACACCCAAACACGCTGGCAAACAAGAAAGCAGCAGCCAAGCAATACGGTTTTGCCTTGGCACAACCAGAGGAAGTTTTCTGTGCTTTTCTGTACACAGAGTAAAAAATGTTCCCTGAAGTCACAGGAAAGCTCTTTCCTCCTCTCCCAAAACCACCTGCCAGCATTCCACACAGCAGTGCTGAGTCCTGTACAAGGTTCCACCCCCTCCAGGGAAGAACAAACCCAGTTTTTATTGCTTGAATTCACGTTCTACATGCATCCAGGATTTACATTTGAAAACAAAGGGGAAAGTGAAGAGTTGCAGACAGTGCTGTGGAGCAGGATCCTCCTCCTCCTCTCAGGCAGTTCAGAACACACATGAATCAGAAACAAACCCTAGGAAGTTTGTTCCCTCCTTTCATTCACAGCATGAGGGTTTCCCTTCCCCAGCCACTTTTCAGAGGCAGAGGCTGCCTCAGTAACCACTTCATCCTACACTCTGGGATGAGACACCGTAGGCAGGAGCTGGCTTTCAGTTAAAACACAGACCAGAGCATTTTCTGCATTTAGCCTGGCAGTGAGGCCTGCAGCCCACCCTGTGCTGGCAGGCTGGATGAGGAATGTGTGCCTAAAATAGTCATGGAGCTTATTAACCACAAACCAGTTCTGCTTCAAGTGCCACACAGAGAGCAGCTACTTAAAAGCTTCTTCAAAGTAGATAACAATTTTAAGGTCAGGCAATAACTTGTGTATTTATTTTTAAGCTGTGACATACAAAAAAAAAACCTCTGACCAACCCCCACCTGGCTACAACCTCCCTTCAGGTAGCTGTAGACAGCAATAAGGTCTCCCCTGAGCCTCCTCTTCTCCAGGCTAAGCAACCCCAGCTCCCCCAGCCTCTCCTCACAGGGCTGTGCTCCAGACCTCTCCCCGGCCTCACTGCCCTTCTCTGGACACATTAAATGCTGACATTCCTATCAATGCAAAGGCTGATGCAGGGGTGAGGAATGGCATCAGCCAGGCAGCCCCACCAGCCCTCTGACAGAAGATATGATCATTTCTTGCTGTGTTTTCTTACTACATTTCCATTATGAAACAACCCCCTGGAAAACCCTTGCAGCAACTACCTTGCCATTTCCCCAGGAACCAAAACTTTGACACACTTCCTTTTGCAGTTTCCCCCCATTCTAGGCTGTTTTTTTTTTTTTAAACCTTTGAAATATTTAATCTCTCCTGGGTAAGGGTGGCCAATCCCACTCACATGCCCAGCCACTGATCCTCCTTATGCTGGTCCACCTGGCCCCCATCAGTTTGAAACTCCACCAGTGCTACTGGCTATACAGGAGGAACAGCAGGAAAGTGAGGCATGACCTGAATCTCAGGACAGTGTGTTCCCTGAGCAAGCAACACATGCCTCTCCTGAGAATGTGAAAAGAAGGATGACTCTGCTGCTCTGTCACAAAGCCTTGTTCACTATTTCAGTTTACTGGACTTAACTTGCCCTGGCACATAATGCAGCCGAAGGGAAAACTCTCCCTTGAGCAGCTGCAGTTGCTTGTTTTAAAGCAAAATGATCCTGTGTAGGTCCTCAGGATGGATCACTGGAAATGTTGGGATGCTGTGATGTTAACAACCCCTCCCAAGATGACACATGTAATCCTTTGGCTTTAAAATAAAAGCCAACTGAGGCACAGAGGGGAAGTTCTCCTTCAGGTGCCTTCACCCTCTGGAAACAGCTCGGGAAGTGCCTTTTACCCACTTCTGCACTGCAACCATCTCTTTGGTAAGGAGAAGCAGCAGATTAGCATCCTGTAAAAGCATCCTAGGATGACTTTGAGGACAAAATATTGCTGTAACATTTTCAGAGGGTGAGGCAGGAGAGAACAAGAACTGCACAAACAGAGCTTGTCCCCAGAGCAAGAGCCAAAGATTAGCTCACACAAACTGCTGGAGCAGCTGAGCTTTCTGGGGTCAGAGGAGGAAATTTCAGTCCTCAAGCAGTTTTGCTTATGCCAGTTAGCTGCTGTGGGAACAATCTCTGTACACGTGCATTTGCACACGCACCCCCTTCCCCACGTATCACCGGCAGCATGCTCTGCCCTTTCTTCGCTCCCTTACTACCAACACCGACTGCAGCTCAGCTCTGCGGAAAGGAGGAAGCTCTAACAAAGCAGGGGGAAATCAATACATGACAGCTATAATTCTCTGCTCAATAATTACACAGAATTTACACTGCTGACTAGGCTCCCTCCATTGATTTCTGCAGAAATATTTACTGCAGCCACAACACAGGTGTAAAGCTCAGCTTTGAGGCTCTGGAATCGATGCGCTGAAAAGGGAAAATAACCAACAATTTCAGGCTGCACAATGCTTTAATACCTTTATACAGGCACCTACAGTGTTTCCACACACCCCACACCCCCCATTTGTCTGTTGTTCAAAAGAGCCAAAGGATTCCCTGTCCAATTGCTCAAATATCCTTCACTCAGCTACTTGCTGCTACTTCCAAACAAATCACATTCCAGGTTAGCAACTCTTAAGTATTTACACAGTTCTCAGTAAGAAATGAGTTGCATTATAGAAGATCTTGAGTCCAACCAGGGAGAAGAAGCACCTCTGCAATCAAGACTCCACCCCAGGACAATTGCAGGGCTGTCAAGATCACTGGGCAAGCATACTGCTTTAATATCTCAGTGCCAAGTTATTAGGAAGCTAGACAGTGCTCAGGCTGTAAATTACACTGTCATGGAGGGGAAAAAATATAAAAGAATAAATCAACACAACTCCATCCTGATACCAAAAAGCTTCTCAGTGCTTCCTGCAAAACGGGGAGAGGAATTGAGAAGGGAATTAAATACCATGACGCCACTAACTCTGAAGCAAACACGTATCTTGGATGTGAATTTCTGTCTAGACAGCCTTAGAAACAATAAAAAAAAAAAAAAAAGGCAGGAGGAGGAAAAGAGAGACAAGGTGAGACCATGAAAATGGATAGATGGAAGGAGACAGTCACTGGATTGGGAATTGAAGATGATAAGAAATGACTGAACTGAGCCCTGCTCTCTCAGGGCTTGCGAGTAGCCAGGTAGATGATGCAAAGTGTGATGTGGAAAGGATACCATTTGTGGAACTTGCTGCTGCAAGGCATTGTAAAACTTAAAGCATAAATCAGCTTAAAGTCAGGTTAGATAAATTTGGAAAGTACTGGCTCAGCAAGGGTCCAGCTGCAGCCTCCTGTCCAAACCACTGAAGAGTCAGAAGCTGGTTGCAAATACCTGAGAGCAGATCATCCTCACCTTGTGTCGCCTCTCCCACACCTGAACATTTGTTACTGGTTACTGTGTGAGGCAGGATGCAGGCCAAGAGGGACTGTGGCCACAGCTGTTCCCAAGTTTAATGTGGCACAGAAATCCCTGAACTCTTGCCAGTACAAATGGCATGACTGCGGATGTGTAAGGAAGGGCAACTCAGCAGCACCACAGAAAGAGGGACACAAACTCCCTTCAATTTCAAGGGAGGAAAAAGATCACCATCTAATTACTTCCCTGCTGTTGATGGTGTCCAGAGGGAAAAAAGCAAGATGGACCATGAATTTGAGATTGATTTTCCACAAATCATCAGTGTCCAGCACTTCCTACAGGCTCTTAGCAAAAGCAACTGCCCTTTCCCTTTGAAAGCAGAACAGAAAGCACAAGCCTTCAACCCCTGAGCAGGCCTGGATCCAGACTAATAGATCACACCGACACATAGAGATGAAGGGGAGCTTCATCAATCCAGCTTTCTGGATTCTCCTCTTAATTGCAAATCTTTTGAATTTCATTTTCTAATTTTCTATTTGATGTAAAGAAACTGGTTTGTAACTCCAGGGGAAAATACAAACCAAAGGCAGAAGGTCAACACTGCATAAGACGTCTCGTTTCTCTTGGTTTTGCCAGCTGATGCTACTAATGCACCATGAATTTCATAACAGTGACTCACTAAGTCATAAACCATCATGGTTTAGTTCTCTCCTCCTCAAACTTCCCCAAGAGGAGGAATTTTTAGGAGTGTCATCAGGGCAGCAAGGGCCACAGCTGGACTTCAAGAGCTGGGTGCAGCGTTCACATCTTGGAATCCTCTCCCAGGCACTTTGCAGGACTGTGCAACAATAAACAGCAGCTCAGTGCCTGACATGCAAGAGGAGAGCCTGCTGCAATTACAAACAAAGCAGAAAGGCAGAGGAAATGCTTCCAGGAGCCAAGCATTAAAAAGGTTTGTTGAACAATGTTTCTTGGGGGGACAGTGGGTCCCTGCAAAACCTCCTGCAAGCCCTCTGGTAGTTTTCCCTATGCTGAGAAACAAACCAAGCCACAGGGGCAGTGAGAGAACAGTAACAGGAATAAAACCTGCACCTAGGCTACAGGGTAATAAATAATTATTGCCTTTCCTTTTTGCACACTGTGGAAACAGATGCGAGAAGTAGTTCAGTGGGAAGTGAGCCAAAATCAGCTCTTCTGCTGCTGCACACCAGCAGAGTCAGCAGAACAGCTCTTATTTACCTTCTTAATGATGTAAAAATGCCTGTCCATCCAGGACAGGCCTAGGATAGTGTGCTCATAACCCCTGACATCCCTGCTCCACTGCAGATATACCACTGCCAGCAGCGCCATATGCTCAGCAGCCCACCATGCTGGGAACAGCAGCACATCCCTCTGTGCCAGGCAAGGCAATGCACCAACAAGTGCTCCTCTGAACCACCGAGATCCACACTACTCACTCCTCAAGCATTGCAAAGATGTAGTAGTTGCTGATGCTTTGTTAGGGAGCCAACATTAAGAGAGTCTGCTGTCCAATGCTCAACCACCAGCTCTTCTCATGTGCTGAGAAGCTATTTTTGTACCTTCACTCAACTCCTTTCAAAGAAGGCTGTTACATTCTCTCAGACCTCTTCCAACAATCACACACTCACAAATCTGTTTGTTCTCTTCTTGTGCTGCCAGAAGCATGCAAACACACCACACAGAAGCAGCATAACTGCACATGGTTGTTGCCTGCTTTTTTTCCCCCCCTGATGAAAGGCAAGTTCCATCACCCAAAATACATGTAAAAAGCCCCCAACCAACCAAAACCCAAACCAAAACCCACTAAAAGGAACAAAAAAAACCCCAAACCAACCCTAAAACACCCAGCTGCAATATATAGGCAAAAGGCTTCAGACTAACTGGTGTCACAAAATTTGAATGCAAGCCTCTCAAGCCCAGACTTATTTCAGTCAGTATCTTGGCTCCCACGGGGATGGGTGGAAGATTTGGTTGATGTGTGAAGTCACCAGTTCCACCTAGTATCTCAAGTGATTGGTTCCTGCTGGCTCCTACCTCACTGGCTGACAGAGAGGCACAGATGGATCTCTCCAATTATTCAGTTGCTGAGGCATCAGGCAGTAAATACAACTCAGCACTAACTCCCTCACTCTCCTATGAGGACAGACTAAGGCAGTTGGGGCTGTTCAGTCTGGAGAAGAAAAGGCTCTGAGGAGACCTAATTGTGGCCTTCTAGGATCTGAAAGGGGCTACAAGAAAGCTGGGGAGGGACTTCTTAGGGTGTCATGGAGGGATAGGACTGGGGGGAATGGAGCAAAACTGGAGATGGGTAGATTCAGATTGGATATTAAGAAGAAGCTCTTCCCCATGACGGTGGTGAGAGACTGGCACAGGTTGCCCAGGGAGGTGGTGGAAGCCTCATCCCTGGAGATTTTGAAGGCCAGGCTGGATGTGGCTCTGGGGAGCCTGATCCAGTGTGAGATGTCCCTGCCCATGGCAGGGGGGTTGGAACTAGATGATGCTTGAGGTCCCTTCCAACACTAACAATCCTATGATATGTATCCTGCACCCTTCCCAATGAACGCAGGCTTTGAGGACCCATTCATCAACAGGGTGGCAGAGTTCATGCAAACCCCACAGAGACAGGCTGAGGAAGAAGTGTCTTTCTCCTGAGTGTGCCACTCTGAAAAGTCTTGTTCAGAGTGAGCTCTGGCCTGGAAACAGGGTGGACAGGGTAAAGAAAGACCACTGGGGAACAAGAGCTTTGCTCCCAGGACAGGTGATGCTTCCTTGAAGCAAGAGAAGGTGGGGAGACAAGACAGGCTGTATAGCCATTGCTCAAGATGCATTTCTTTCCATAAATGAATGATTGACGTCCGCTGCGTGCTGCCAGAGGCCATCAGGGAAGCATGTAATCTGCATCAGTTCAAGGAAAGAGAGAGAAACCTGGGGCTGGTGATGCAGAAACCAAGGAGGTTCCTGGGCTGGAGAGGAGGGAAGGCTGAACACACTGGGAAGGGACCACACACCCTCACAAAAGGTCTCCAGGTAACACTGGTAACAGCAGGTGAGAAGGGTGGGTGCAGTTTCATGAGCTCAGAAGAGGCCTCTGCAAACAGTGGCACCTGCCAGATGGTGGAAGCTGCTGCTCTGCTTCTATGCACACTCTGCCCACTGTTTCCTAATGCAGTTCAGGGTTTTTTTTCCCCTCCTCCATGTCTGAAACCTCTCCAGTTGATTTAAAAAAACCCAACAAAACCCAAACAAACCACCAAACACTTTCTTTTTGTGGCAACATGAAAGCTCCTCATTATTCAGCACTTACTCCACATGGCTGAAGGTCAGAGGCCTCCTCAAAGACCTTTCCTGCAGCCTGTGACATTAATAGCTGCACCATGAGAAAATTAATTTCACTTCCTGAGATCTTACTTTTGACACTGAACAAAGTGAGTGTGATGGGAGGGGAAGGAAGAGCAGCAGCAATTCCTTGCATGACTTGAAGGGAAATAACCTCAAGGTGCTAGGACTGAATCCCACAGATCCATTTCTGCCCTCTCCTCCAGGGTATGCAAAAGGCACTGGGGTAAGCTGGTCCATACAGGTTAGCACCAAATCCCAGACTCCTGCTGTAGAACATGATGTTGACTGCTCACAAATTACAGGCAGGGCTCTTCCAGGAGGGACAGTGACTGGATGGGGTGCTTGGTGCCATGGTTTAGTTGATTAGATAGTGCTGGATGATAGGTTGGACTTGATGTTCTCAAAGGTCTCTTCCAACCTGGTCTATTCACAACATGTGAGCAGGTCCACAGAAATATTCCAGGAAGCCTTAAAAATGCTTAGATGCTTAATAAGGTGAATTACTAGGGAAAAAGTTATTTTATTCATCAGGGAAAAAATCAAACAAACACCAAAACCACAGAATTCAAACTATGCCCTTAAAGAAAGGAGAAAAAAAGAACTGCTGTGAATGGTATCAGCTCACTCTTCTCCCACTAGGAAAAATCACCACTTTCATCATGTTCCCAGTGTCAAGGGCTGGGTCTCAACAGCTGCATCTCTGCTGGAAATATGCAGGGGTTAAATAAAAAGGAAGAAAAAGATAGGGCTGACCATCACACCCTCTTTTTAGTTCTCACTACAGCAGTTCCAGCCTTCAGAGCCCTCAAGCAGAAAGCTTAACAAGCATCTGAAGATACAACTGATGCTCATGATGACAGATCCAGGCCATACAGTTGGTCCCAGGGCCAGCTCACCCAGAGCAGCATCCAAAGCTATGACCAGGGCTGAGGCTCTACCTCTACTTTATCTGAAGCTTGGCCCCAGTAAGTGTTCAGAAGCCCAAATTCCCCCATTCACAGGCTCACCACAGGAGATGTGGTGGTGCTCCTGCAGCAACAGACACTTGGGCAGTACTCAGGGTTAAAGGGCCACCACGCTCACTGCAGCTGAGCACTACACAGGCGGTCTTGCTCCAAGTTGCTCTTCACCTCTCTTCACCACAGGTCACCTAGCAAAACCACCTACTACAGCCACCCCCAACCCAGTTCTGCCAAAACCACCCACATCATCTTCAGTCCTTCAAACAATTTATCTTCTGAACCTGGATCTTTCAGACTGAACAGGGCCTGGTGGCATAAGCAGCTCTACTGGGAGTCTTGGTAGGATGGGAGAACCCTCATTAGCCACCCACAGCCAGAAAGAGACAGAGCCAGACCCTTAGGAGAACCCATCTGGGAAGGCAATAAAGCCACTGAAGAGTTCTGAGGCTGAATGCAAACCCACTCAGGGTGGAAAAGGAGAGAGTTTGGCAGCAGGGAGTTGCAAAGGGAAGAACGCTGAGGCAAAGGAGTGTAAAATTAAGTGGGAGGATAAAGCAGTGCTGTGACCTGCCTTATTACTATGGGTAAAGAAAGAGCAGCAAGGAAAGGCAACACCAGTGCCCTGCTTTCTGCTGTCCTGACCTACCCCTGTGCAGGTCACCAGTACCAGACGGTATAAACAACCCAAAGGAGATTTGCCATCGTGGTGCAGAAATCATATGCTATTTAGAAGCCCTGGAATGAAGTTGATTTTGCAATTCCACAACAAGCACAGCAGCAAAATCAAAAAGTCAGTGGGTTAAAAGTCAGGATCTCCCTCAGTGCTTGAGACACTGTTTGCTTTCAGCTGTGCTGCACAGCTCAAAGAGGAAAGCTTAAGCCACAATATTAAGGTTCATACGGCTGAGAAGATATTGGCATTTGGGCAGACATCAGCAGTTCTTTCAAGCAAGTTGCAGATAGCAAGGGCTGGAAAGTCAGAAGCATTTCTACTGTGTAAAATGTGACATGCCAAGATGTTTATTCTCTTGTAAATGATGCTCCAAACAGACTTTAAAGACTGGGCTTCTTGCAGCTGAAAAACAGACACCCCCACCCCATACACACAAAGCTTTTGCTCCAGGTACAGTGCTGCTACCTGGCTTCTGCTCACTCCAGCCTGGTTCCTCAAAAAGGCACTTGGGGCTTGCAGAGCTTCCAGAAGTCCTAATACTATGTGGCTCCAGGGAGAAATGATAGGAAAATGCCTCCAGTTAGCATCTTACTAGCACTGAATACAGATCAGAGGCAGCATACAACCACCTATCGCCTGCTAAACGACCAGCTCATGTTTTCAGACAGTCTTTTCACCCTCTGCACTCCCTAGAAAGGGCTTCTTGCTTCTCCAAAGGGCACGTGAAGGAAGCAGGACAGGAGAAGGGCAGCCCAGGACATGCTGCCCACTGCGGAGCTCCCAGCAGGAGCGCTGCCAGTTCCCACGGCCGGCGAGACCGCTGCCTGCAGCGGCTTTGCTTTAAAGACCCAGGCAAGCTGCGACCCTGGAGGCCAGAACTGCCCAACTGAGGTTCCTTTTTAACCTCAATGAAAATAACAGGCTTTTCAGCTGCTGGCCAAATATTAAATGTCACTTTCATGCTAGTTTTCAAGCTTGCACACAAGCATTTGTTTTTCAGAGAAGGCTCCAGAAAGCCTCTTGCCTTCTGCACCGACAGGCACAGCCAAGATCTAGAAACCAATCCAGCAGAACTGATGAAAGCTGATTTTACTCCCTCTGCAATTATGATGTCTGTGATTTTTGTTGATATAAGAAGTTAGCTAAAGCTTGGGGAAAAAAATGAAAGCTCTCATAAAGAGATGATACTGCATTGCTACTACTCCTGCTACACAAAACCCTATTAAAGGCATTCTTCTGTTCAGAAATTCATGTTCAAGTTAAGCATTTTATTAGTTCAAGACATTTTTTTTGCATTTTGTGTGTGTGTGTTTTGTTTGATTGTTTGGTTTTGGTTTGGTTGGGGGTTTTTGTTGGGGTTTTGTTTATTTCTTTTATTGTCTTTCCTTTTCTTCTTCTTTCTTTATTTCTCTCTCCTAAATAAACTCTCTCCAATTTGGTGCTAGAAAACCCTGAAAGAGTAGAGAGAAAGGGGAGCAAACATATCCTGGTTGAGGGTTAGAGCACGTCCAGCTGCTGAAGAAATGCAGACAAACAGAAGGAAGGAACTCAGCCAACAGGATTTTGGGCCCATGGGATGTCAAAGGTCCCAGGAAACACTTTCAGCCTCCTTGCCACGATCCCAGATGCCACAAAGGGCAGGAGATAAAGGTACAGCTCCTGCCCTGCGTGCTCAGGTTGGTTGTGCACAGGGCACACCACCACTGCAAATTAAGTTCTGCATGACCCTTGAAAGGGGCCAGGACCATAAGGCAATGATGAACCTTTACTTGTTAATAACTACTTTTGCTCCTTAGAGAGATGACATTAAAAAGAGAGTTCATTTTAATTTCCCTTGAAGTAACTTGGGAAAGAATCATTCTGATTTAACCTTGGGCAGTCTTTATCTTTTTAATTATTATTATTACTTTTTTTAAACAGTCTACAACTTCCCCTGAAGGGAGCCAGTCCACTAGTTGCCTGTAAATGGAGATTTACTTACACCAGTTGCATGCAAGCAGGATTAGATCTTCATCATCATCATTTTTAGAGCATCCCAGGTGTATGCAGAGTACTGCACAAACGGAGAGCTGTGCCAGGCAAATAACAGGTTGCCCAACCAAAAGGGTTTACATTAATTATGTTAATCCAGTAGAGACATAGGAGTGTGATTAAACAGCCTCTACTGCTTGGGATTTGGCTGCTACCCAGCAGTAATCCTGCACAATCTGTGTTTGAACCATGTGTGTGCGTAAGAGGGATACTCCAAACACCTACCTTCAACATTGAAGCTAAAGACTTGGGTAGATGATGGCATCCTTAGATGCAGGAGCAGTTCCTGGAGAGCAGCATCTCTAGAGATGAGCCCCAAGTCCCTCAGCTCAGCTTCTGCAGAGCAGCCGCTCTCTCCCTCCCTCAGCTGCTGCGAACCCAAGGGCAGCAGGGACTTGAAGTTAGGTAGTAACTTTAATTAAACCCCAAAAGCCTCTTTAAAGAAAAGCAGAAGTAGACACAAGAAAAACTTTGGTGCTAAGCCATAACCCTAAGCTATCCCTGGGTACCTGACATAGGACAAAATCTCTTTGAGGAGGGGAGGAAGTCTCAGCCACACTGACCCTCCATGCAGACACTTGTGGTTAGATTCAGACTCCTACTGAATGGCAAAAGTTTGCCACCTCTGAATCTGCCTTTTCTTCAGTTGTAACGCAACTGGTTGAGAAAGGAGCAGCAACACAGCTTAGGGCATCAATGGACTCATAACCCACATCTCTACCAAATCACATGTGCTTGTGACAAGCAGAAAAGCAGGAGATCCTCCAGGCAACTGAAACCACTTTGTGCTACATGGGCAAGTAGCAAGTCAGAAGCCTTTAACTTTAGTTGGAGGCAGTGAGCCTGTGGCTTTCCGAGCCTCTTCCACTACCTTCCCCACAAAGGGCCAGAGGTTACCAAGGGCAGACGGTGCAGATCCTGCAAAACTGGCCCTGTGACTGCTTTGTGCTACTTCCCCACCCGGCAGCACTAAGCCAGCTTCACCCCAACAATGCCTACACCAAGCACACTCGTCATCAGGGCTGGCATATGGAGTGACACAGCAGGCTGCAGCATGGACTCTGCTCCTGCAGTTTCAGCACAGCCAAAGGTTAGCTCAGCTTCTGACCTAGCTGGCAGCAGACCCTCACTGCTGCCATGAGGACCCTGCTGATACAGTATCCACAGCCGTAACTGGAACCCAGCTTAGTCATCTGCCCTGTCTCTGACTGTCTGCCTGTCTCCCACCCAGAGCTATTTCCCAGGAAAGAAAGAGAGCAACTAGCCCTGAGTCACTGCTAGCAGGCATGTGGATCTCTGCTTACCCTATCCACTGAGCAAGTTCTACCAGCCCATTTGGTCCTGAACATCACCTTTGGCAAGCAGACAGCAGTTCTGTGCTACCTAGCACAGCTCCGGAGAAGCTGGCAGGAAAAACAGCAATTCATCTGCTGAACTTTAACTTGTAACAGTGCTAGCATGGATTCCACTGCACAGCAGCTGGATCCAGCACTGAAAGCTGCAAGGAGCAAGCCCAGATGCACGGCTTCTGAGATGTGAAATGAGAAAGGCTCACTCCAAAACATTGCATCCCATTTCTATACTCACACCTCACAATGAAGCAAGACCCTGAAATCAAATGGGATCCATTTAAACAAATCCTATTCCTCTCTCTTGCATCCCTCTCAGAGAATCTCCAGGACACTGCAGAAGAACCAAGACACTCTGAGTGTCCCATGACTGAGGTCTCAATCCTTCTTGTTCCTTCATGAAATGCTCCCTTGCCAAGTACCCTGGACAGAAACCCAAAAGCAGCAGCTTAAATGCACACACAGAAAGAGGGAGGAACATAATTAAAAGCTATTTCTAAATTCCCAATCTCATTTGTGAGCTGAGATGCTGTGCACAGAACACAATTTCTCTGTCTCAGCATGGGAGATGGGACAGAAATCTTGCAGACAATGCAAAGGAGGGGAGGAATCAAAGAGTCGGTGTTTGGGAAGTGCAGATCACTGCTACAGAAGTCCTGTTTGCAAAGTGTTCTTTTATATCATGGTGGAAAGCTCCACTCATGCAAGCAAGGAAGAACATGAAAGCCTATCCCATACTACTGCAAGCTTCATGGCAAATAAGCTTTCTGCAAATGGTTTAAAAACAGGCCTGTGGGTTTGCTGTAGCCCCTCAGCTCAGGGCTGCTTTCAGAGGAGCTGCTGACAGCTGGTTTGTTCAAGGTTTGCGTTTTGTTTGAAAAGCTAAACATCCCCAGCATGAAAAGCAACAATGTTTTCCTTGGGTCAGCAAAGCAGGGCAAATGCAGCTTTTCTTTTTCACCCTAACCCTAGAGGGGAGCCGGGGGGAGATTAGAGCTCATGGCTCAGAGGCTGAAGTACTGTCAGCCACACTGCTGGGAATGAGCTTGCTTTGTAGCTGCAGAACATCATCCAATTCACAGTTGGAGGCTTTCCAGTTAATAAGATGGCCATATGGGGCATTAAAAAAAACAAAACCCCCAAAAGCATTTCCTTCCTTTGCTACCTCCAGTCCCTCCAAAACATGTCAGCCAAAAAGGAAACCAGCAGTCAGTGGTACTCCTGAAATTCCAGAGTATGCTTCCCCTCCCCCTCCCCTGATGAGCTTTTTACCCAAGGCACGTTTTAGCAGCACATCCGATCAGTGTGCCAGGGGCAGAAGACAAATAACAAGGGGTTGGAGGCAGCAATTAGCATCTTCAGTAAAGAGCAGGTTCTCTTTGGGAACAAGGCTCCTGAGCACACTTACTTCCCCTCCTGCCACCACCCACACCTAACCACCAAAGCACACTATTTATCCCCCCCAAACAAGCTTGCTTTGCAAGCAAATGGAGAGCACCTGTGGCCTACCAGGAGGCTTGCAGCAGGGCCCTTGAGAAGCTTCCCAACAATTCTGCTCCAGAAAGGCAACCTTGAGCCCAGGTTCTATTGGGACACCTAATTCCCCTGGTTAGCCATTAAGAGAAATACCCTGAATTTTAACAGAAAATAGTTTTTTGGATGTGAGAATCCAGGCTTCAGCAGACTTAATGTAGATGGCCCATACCATGTTTCTCCTACAGTAGCTGAGCTCCCATCTCAACTCCTCTTGCCTCAATACCTCCGTATGTCCCCACTTTATCAGGCTGCTGCTCACCTCCCCACTCCACCTCATTTTTGCCAACATCCTTATTCTTGCCTTTGCTGAATGCAGCCTTCTTTCATGCAGATTTCCCAAATCCTTACCCCATCCTAAGTCACAGCTCCCTAGTGCACTGTAGATTCAGCTTCAAATTGTCTTCCTGGGCTGCAGTAAGCAGGAAGGACCTTCTCAAGCATATCCTTACCCAGTTCTACACCTCCTCCACTTGCCTACTCCTCCCTCTGCTCCTCTGGCTCAGCTCTAGAATTTACTGATCCTCCAGGGCTAATAAAGCCCAAACTTGCTGACTTTAAGGTACAGAGCAAGTCTCATCTGTTTACTCAGACTTGGAATATCACAGGACAGCGAGACTAATTTATTCAGAAAGCTTTGCTTGAGCTGCTCCAGTCTCCACATTACTGTGGTTTAGGGGGGAGATGCAGAATGAGAGATGAACTCAGGGAGCTACACATGGGAGCATTTTATACAGCAACACTGGAGAGAAGCACAGCTTCATTTTCACTTCTCTTGTTTATCCGACTTCAACAGGTCTTTTGTGCATCAGCAGAACCTACTTAAGACTACCTTTTTTCACCCAGTGGGTTGATGGCCTGCCCTAATCTTTGCCAGCTACACCTATCTGTGCTTTATCCTCCCCAGGGCACTTTCTCACTAGCCCAAGGAATTCCCAGAGCACTCTTAGCAATGGTAGGATGTGGTACAGTCAGGGTGATGGTATCTCTGGCACCAACAAGATTTTTGACAGGCAGATGCCACTTCAGAGGTATTCTCACTCCAGGAGAATGGTTTCATGCTCAGTTTACCACCTTCATAGACTTAAAGGCAGAATCCTAAGCATCCACCTAAGAAAATAACAGGCTTGGGAAAAAAATAATGCACAACCTAACAAGGAGATGAGAAGAGCCACAAGGAACTGTGGAATTTGCTGTTGTCTGTTGTGCAGGCAATAAGAATTAGCTTCAAGTGACTGGACAGACATAGGGCACATGTCCCCTGTGTTGGTGACTCCTGGAAGCAGGTTATAGAGCAGCAAGAAGCCTGACTGTCCTCAGCCACACTTAATTGTGCCTCACTGACCACTATGCAGAGTGTTGGTTGCAGTTTAATCATCCAACACCTAGAGACAAATTAAACAGTGGGTAGAGGTTGAACAGGGTAGAGCTAGAAGAGAAGCAGCCAGGACCATTAACCCCTCTGGCTAGTGAAAAGGAAGGGAGGTCTGCACCCATGGAACAGACATTGTTTCTCAGGAATGCAGTGAAGTGTTTTATGTCTCTGAGCATTTGTAGGACAGTGGAGTCAACTGGGGTTTATTTTCACCCTCCTGCTAACTTGCTTTATAACCCTGGAGACATTGCTGGAGTAAAAGTATTTGTTTAACCCATGCTTAACTTGACTTTTGCTACTGCTTGCGAATCAAGTCCCTCCAAGATGCTAGGCACCTAATGAGGTCGGATATCACAGAAGAGACCAGGATGCCCTTTGATATGCAACTGTCACCAGCCCAGCAAGGGAAGCAAGGCTTGGAGAGCCTAGAAGCAGCTTTTACCAGAGCAGGTGACAGCTGGAAACCAAAAAAATAAATCCTTAAGTAGTCACACTGGTCAGTTCAAGATCCACCAAGCATGAACACATGTGTTTTCCAGATGCTGATCAAAGAGAAGGTGTCATCTGCCCCTACAAACTTCTGCCCTTCTGGCACCTGTGGGAAATTCTTCACAGCTTACACAGACCTACTGCAAATAGTTTATAGCTTCCTGTAATGCTGCTTCTTGCAGAGCCTACAACACAGCACGCCTGTCCTACCAGCAGGACCAGAACAGCATGCTTGTACTGAGGACAGCAATGGCAGAAGCCAAAGAACGCACTAAAAGATCTTCACACTTGCACTGCAGGCAGTGGAAGGGGGAGAATATCAAACACAGCTCACACAACACAACCAATGAGTGCCTAAGATGAACAGAAAAGCTAAGAGGCAACCCACAGCTGAGCACCGCAAAGCTCAGTGCTCAAGACACTTGACAGCACCGCCAGAGTACTTCGGAGCTCAGCTCTTAGATGCCACCACCTCTTTCAGTTCTCTCAGTGTGTAGCTTACAACTCTGCAGAGGGAAACCTTTAACTAGTAGTAGCCTTTTGATGATCAGTCTGAATGAATTAGAACATCCATATGTTGTTAGCTGGTGGCTAATAAGATACAAGTGGGCTTTCATCACAAGGGTAATTGGTCTCTGCAGTGATGACTAATACAGCAAATTTGTCCCATTTGTCTTCCCCCCCCTCCCCCCCCCCCCCCCCAGTAATGTTATTTCTTTCCAGCTCTAATAAATATCACTGTCTTGTACGATCAGTTACAGCAGGAAGGGTTTGCCCAACACTGAGGATAGGAACATACAGAAAACCACAGGGTAAAAAAACACAAGGTAAGCAGAGGGAGCCAGCAGGGAATGAATTGGTGCACAGTGTATCTTGCTCTTCTATCTGTTAGAACTCTCAAATCTCTGCTGTTGCTTTGATCTGCTGCCTTTGGCCAGATCCTGCACCTTGTAATAGAGGTAGCCTTGTTCAGCTGCAGAGAGCTGCTCTGAGGTATTAAGTCAAAGAGCAACGTGACACGTTGTTAATATCCATCCCAGAAACTATTTAAATCCTCACATGTTAATTGGTTAATAAAGGGCCAAATTTGGATAGCCTGCTCCAGACAAAATCCCTATTATTGAAATCAAAAGGGGACTTAGTGAGAGCAGAACTCCCTCTAAGGAAAAGCCAAGTACCTCATTAGAAGCACAGTTAATGTAACTGCTGTATGTCAGCAAAAAGAGACCCAAAAAAAAAAGACTCTCCCAAGTGCTTTCAAAAGAGCAAAGTTCAAAGGAACAATTCAGGGACCAAAACCAAACTTTGAGAAGGCAAAGCCAGGAGGATTAATCCAAAGCTGAAGGGAAAGCTCCTAGCTGAATAACCCCAGAGCAGCCAAGCACAGGCCTCCTTCAGCCCTTCTCTGACTGGGGTCACTGCTGGGCTCCCCTTCCCTCATGCCAGGTGGCAAGGTCTGCAGCTTGCAGTGCTCCTCAGCCCACACTGCAAATAGCTCATCCCTTCCCAGAGCCCTGCAGATCACCTCCACACTGCCCATATGAAAGAAGAAAAGGGGGGGGGGGGGGGGAAACCCCAAACCAAGAAAGAGGTCAAAAAGCCTCAGATCTGCCCTGAGGGTTACTTGGGCTGCTGCAGATAACCAAGTAAGAGCCAGCCACAGGTGGGGAGGTGTAGCCAGGCTGGCCAGCTTTCCCTGCAGCTCACAGCATCACCAAAAGCAGCAGCAACAGGGGCCTGAAGCCCTGCTGGCATCGTGCAGGATGTGTCTGTCAGGGTATGCAATAAAGCAGGAAGTATTGGCAGCTTTCTAGGCAGTGATTATCTTTTAATACTGCTTCAGGTCACTGCCCTTTTTATTTGTTGCAAGGTTACAGTGGTACAGAAAAACTCAGAAGGCTGACGAGGAGCAGAATAATCATTTCTTAAAATATCCTCCAGGCCAAGTTCTTTGTTTCAGTAGGAGAGAGCAACACAAGCCTTGGTGTTAGGGAAGCAGACTTCAACCACGACTTGTGGGGCCAGTGTCCTCATTTGTGCTGGTGAAGGGGCAGATCCCCTGCTGTGTGACACATGGAAACCAGTTCCAAGTGCCCTTGGCATCACACCATAAACAGGGACCAAAACATCCTTATGTGGAATGAGCTGGGGAGTCTCCATCAAATTCCCAGGAGAAGGGCCAAGACTGACAGCACAATCCAGCTTGCTCCCACTTGTTCCGTCAAGGAGGTACAATACAGCCTTCAGCTCTTGCCATGAGCATCTCAGCACCTTCCAATTACTTAATGTTATGAATCTTAGGACTAAAATGTCCTGTCCTTTACATGTCTGCCTTTTAAATGACAAGGTCAGCCCCAGGAACAATATCCCTCACTAGGCTCTCCCAGCTGATGCATGTTTTAAATACACCACAGAAAGCAACCACCACGCTCCAAAAATGAAGTGATTTTTACAAGACACTAGAGTCAGCAAATCCCAATTAAGCCAGAAATCAGCTGCAAAGCACAGGAGAGAGCAACAGGGAAACAGCTCACAGCCTCAGTGTGTTCTACACAAAGTCATTTTTGTGTTGGGCCCAAGCTTTATTTACTCAGCTTATAACAACAACAAAAAGCTATTAATAGGGGGGGAAAAAACCAAACAGACAGTTAGCAGAAGGTGAAGGTAACTGGAGCAATTGCTGTAAAAGAATGGAGCCCACAGCAGTTATGACTTGGTGCACATAGACATTTAATTGAATAAATACATCCCTTCAGCTACCGCCTCTCACAACTCAGCCTTGCTGCCTGCAGTGGGGAAGCCGATTCCCATTAATTGATTATTGTTACTGCTCTAATACACCCTCCACACTTGTTTGTGTGGCCATTTAATTTTCCAGGATGTTCCCAGCAGCCCTGTGAAAGGGGACATGCGTGAGGCAGCCAGCCCTGCTGACACACAGCGAAACCAGCACACGACTCTTCCCAAAGGGGAGTAATTACAAAAGGCTGCAGGTTGCCAAGGGATCAGCAGGTCAGCCCAACATGGTTAATATCACCACGTCCACATGCAGCCATGCAGCTTAATCTGATCACAGCTGGGCCACGGGGAAGGCAGCCCAATGAATCTGCTGCGAAGATAGCTTTCAATAACCAGCGGGGAGCACGGCACTCACGCCGGCGACGGCGCTCCTTGTACTTCAGTGTTAATATCCTGTTTCTCTTAAGCCCTTGGAGGCTGTGGCAGAAAGGAAAAGGCTCTCCAAAGCACTCGTAGGAGGATGCATTTACTGAACAGAACAATTAGAAAATTCTGTTAAGTCTTCAGGCTAAAAATATTATGTACCTGTAAAACTCCGTAGACCGGGCAAGGAGAAAAGCAATTCTCTGGAACAAGTGCTGCTCGTGGCTCCACAAATTCATGTGCCCACACAGAGGCAAACTCACCAAGCAACTACATAGGGAAAACACAGATGGGAAGCTAGCTAAGATCCACCATAAAGGACCTGATGATTTCAGCAGCTTACACTGGTAACTTGCTATTAACTCGCCACCGTACAAACTTACTCTCAGAATCAATTCTTGTCAGTTGAGAAAATGCTTCTGCTTCTCCAGAACACAATGGCTGCTGTCATTTTGACTGACATAAGCTACCATAAGTGATTTTTCAAATGGACAAATTTATCCCTGGAGACAGCAAGATTCCAACTAGGCCATGTCTGTCTTCCTCTGCAGTAAATCTTGAGCCGATGCTTAAAGCAAGCAAGAAGGCAGCAGAAGTGAGAGTGAGCATTTCTCCATGACTCTCACTGCAAAACAAAAAGTGCTTCCACACATTCAGTGCAAAATAACCCAATGCTGCTGCAAAGGCCAAACTTGGTAGTAACAGAGTCCTGTCCCTCTTACTGGATTAGTCCCATCTGGGCAGATGTGGACAGAGAACACCATCCTGCTGAGCTCTCTTACATCGAGGGTAAGAACTGGACCATCCATAAGATAAACCAAAATACAGACAGAAATGGCCAAAGAGAAGCCTGGGAGATGAAAGAGAACCAAGCAGCTAAAGAGACACATCCAGCAGGGCTGAGTTTTCCATTTTTCTGTTCCTCTGCCACAAAGGAGGCCAAGAACAGCTCTGCCCCTGAGCACACCACGCTCAGGCATACCCTTGCACCAGCAGTATCTCAGGAGCACTCGTCTTCCTCATCACTGACTCCTTGACTCAAGACTTGGCCCTTGTGAAATTTCCTTGAGGTTATTCTCCACATGACAGCAGTTTCTAGAAGCCAGTGAGGAGTCTGAAATGGCAGGCTCTGAAAGTGTAGGGTGTCCATGAAGTTAAACACAGGCAGGCTTCAACAGACTTAAAGACAATCTCCAATGCATCCAAGATCAACACAGCGTTCTTCTGAATGAGCCACACAACCTGGCAGTGCTCCCTCCAACATCAATATCAATTTCCTCCATCAACAGGAGACAATAATAGCAACTTCCTCTATGTAATGCAGCCCTTAATTGCCCCAGACCAAATGCTGGCTCCCAGAGACTTTTCATTCTGCTCTATATGTAACCACATTGTAGACAAGACCAAATAACTTTCATCAGCAAATGGTAAATGCTGCAGGAAGCTCAGAAGATGTATATGGAGGCTGCTAGTAACATCAATCTACCACATCACTGCACTTGCTCTGGAGACACAAACCACTGCTGAGGGCAGCATGGGCTCTCCAGCGACCAGAAAATACTTGCAAGCACTTGCTCATCTGAGAGGCAGCAAATCCATACAGCTACTGTCAGATGAAGTTTCCCACCCCCTGTATCAGCACCATGATGCCTCTGATCCCCCTCCTAATGACGAAGTCCTCATTGATTTCAATAGAACTCAGCAAGACCTTGCAGAAAACCAACTAAAGAGGGAAATGTCAAGTGAGTCATTAGTGGGTAGAGAAAGGAACAGTGTAGTAAGTAGTCTTCAACATACTTTTCCTCCTTTGATATAAATGATACCACAAATTGAGGGAATCCTTTGACATTAGAAAAGCTGCAGCAGAAATGAGCCCTGCAGAGTCTGCTCAAGCAGGGAATTATTCTACTCAAATGGCTCACTAATGCCAAAGGCCAATAAATACACAGGTAAAATGAATCTGCTTGTTTGGAAACCTCCAGATGGGAGTTCACATTTTAAACAGAAGAACAGAAGCAAGCAAACCAAAAGAAGTTTCCCAACCTCAAACAGCTAAGAAAATTCCTTTCTTTTTTAAGCTTCTGGCTGCTGCTGTCAACATGACAACCTTTCTGTTGAGCACAGCTTGCCCAGGGAGGTTGTGGATGCCTCCTCCCTGGGGGTGTTCAAGGTCAGGTTGGATGAGACCTGGAGCAGCTAAGTCTAGTTCAGAGGTGTCCCTGCCCATGGCAGTGGGGTTGGAGTAGATGATCTCTGAGGTCCCTTCCAACCTGAGCCATTTTATGCTGAAATGGGAGGAGAATTAGGCATGGTCCCCTTAGCTTTCTAACTCAGAGCACAAATGTCTTCTCTTCTGAACATCCTTCGGTGTGCACTCCCATGCATGCACCTTGGTGATTTGATGTGCCCTCGGTTACCACAACAGAGCTTTGTTGTGTTTTTTTTTCCCTAGGGCTAATTACTACAGCAACAGAGTTTGGGTTTGGTAGCAACACATTGCAAGCATCAAAAAATCTGCTACTAGAGCTCAAGAAAGCATGAAAGTACATGTCAGCAGCCCATGCCACAAAGTTATCTTCCTGTAATATCTCAGCCCTGTTTCTCTAATTACGAAGCTATGGAGTCCCACCTCCTTGGCAGAGCATAAGCCTGAGCAAACTCTGTCTTCAAAGGGTGCAGAACACTGCCCACCATCTCCTGCGTGCCTGGCACTGTAGAGAAGCCACAAGCAGTCACATTTGATGAACCTTATGGTCAAAAATAACTCTACTCTGCCCTGGTGAGGCTGCATCCAGAATGCTGTGCCCAGTTCTGGGCCCCTAAGTTCAAGAAGGACCACAGGGAACTGCTTCAAAGAGTCCAATGCAGAACCACAAGGATGCTGAAGGGAGTGAAACATCTTCCTTATGAGGAGAGACAGAGGAGCTGAGGGCTCCTCAGCTTGGAGAAGAGGAGACCGAGACTGACCTCACTCATGTTTATAAAGCTGGGCTGGGTGAGTGCCCAGAGGCTGGAGCCAGGCTCTGCTGGGTGATGCCCAATGCCAGCACAAGGGGCAGTGGTGGAAGCTGAGGCAGAGGAAGCTCCATGGAAACAGGAGAAAAATATTTTTACTGTGAGGGTGCCAGAACACTGGAACAGGCTGCCCAGGCAGGTTGTGGAGTCTCCCTCTCTGGAGATATTCAAGACCCACCTGGATGTGTTCCTGTGTGATCTGCTCTAGGTGAACCTGCTCTGGCAGGGGGGTTGGACTGGATGATCTCATGAGGTCCCTTCAGGCCCCTGGCATTCTGTGATATTATATTGCACAGATGCTGTTACTTGCACTGGTGGCTAACACCAAAGTTTCCCCTTAAATTCCATAAGGTATTACATCTGCACAGATGTGTTAGTATTAACACAAAAAGGGTGGGTGTGGGAGGGAAGGGCTGTTCTTGGGCTTTAGAGGTTTTTTGATGTTATTTTTAATTAGGTGTCTACCTGCATTGTCATTTCACTGCAAAGACACTGAATTAGATATTCCAGGAAGAAAAAAATCTCTCTTGGTGCACAGAGTTATTTCTGTCTGAGTCACTGCCTTGGGACACAAGGGTTTTTTTACTGCAACAGGTAAACAATTACTAGTACTTACCTGTCAGGTAAGAGACTGCTTCTTCCCCTACAGCTGCAGTACAGCTCAAATGCAGCACACACACACATATACAGATATAGTGTATATATATATATACACACACACAGAGAAAAGCTTTGTCACTGCCAGGGTGCCACTGGAACAGGCTGCCCAGAGAAGTTGTGGAGTCTCTGTTTCTGGAGACTCAAGCCCTGTGAGGAGAGGCTGAGGGAGCTGGGGTTGCTTAGCCTGGAGAAGAGGAGGCTCAGGGGAGACCTCATTGCTCTCTACAACTCCCTGAAGGGAGGCTGTAGCCAGGTGGGGGTTGGTCTCTTCTCCCAGGCAACCAGCACCAGAACAAGAGGACACAGTCTCAAGCTGTGCCAGGGGAGGTTTAGGCTGGATGGTAGGAAGAAGTTCTTCAAAGAAAGAGTGATTGGCCATTGGAATGTGCTGCCCAGGGAGGTGGAGGAGTCACCAACCCTGGAAGTGTTTAGGAAGAGCCTGGCTGAGGCACTTGGTGCCATGGTTTAATTGATTAGATGGTGTTGGGTGATAGGTTGGACTCCGTGATCTCAAGGGTCTTTTCCAACCTGGTTAAGTCTGTTCTATGCTCTGGTCCTGAATGTGTTCCTGGCTCATTTACTCTAGGTGATCCTGCTGTACCAAAGGGGTTGGACTGGATGATCTTCACAGGTCCCTCCCAACCCCTACCATTAAGTGATGCTGTGATATGTACCCAACTTTAGCAATATATTAAAGACATCACGGACTGGCCGCTCTGATCATTTATCAGCCACAGCCAGCCATGAAAGAAAGTTTGGTCAGACTATTACTGCTGTTGTTAATTAGTTTCTATCCTGAGAGAACAAACTATGCCAGATCTGCTCCTAATTTAAACCGAGGGAACTCACCCAAAAGCGTTTTATCCGGTTACCCACAGTGTAGCCCCTACTGAGGGAGTGTGCTATTATGAGAAAGCAAACTGATACAAATATAGCACAGTGACAGTACACACTCTGCAGTTATTTCCTCTGTGAAACAGAGAAGAATGAGGTGGGTAAGATGCTCAGCCAGCTCTCTGCTGAGGCCACATTGATGACAGCACAAAATAATGAGTTAAAGACAAATCTGAGCAAGTAATTCTCAAGCAACAACTTGAACTGCAGAATGCTGACCCGAGGAGACACACTTCCACAGCTGCTTCTCCATTTATAGTCATTCACAGGAGAGATTTTTTTTTTCCTTATTTTTTTATTTTTTTTTTACAGTAATTTTTCCTCCTGTTAGCATTTATTTCTTACTAGCCAAAACTGATTGCAGGTTGATGGGAGGAATCCATCATCCCATAGCTGAAAAGCCTACTTGTGATGGATAGACTTGAGAAAGGGGCAGATATTAAACTGCACTGCTGGTATGGCTGATGGGTTGACTCTGCACACATACACTCTTCTGCAAGCCATAATTCATATGCAGAAATTCAAAGAATGATATTTATTTTTTCCCCTAGCTAAAAGCCAGTACAGCAAACAACCCCCAAATGCCTTAAATAAATCAATAACCCCCCAACAAACTCTCTGCATTTAGAGAGGAACATGGTTAGAAGCACATGTGAAGGAAAAATAACAAAGCAACACATACAAACCAGAAATCTTTCCCCTTTTTGTTTTGGTGGCAGTATTTTCCCAGCTACAGTCAAAGTGCCAACTTTAAAGAAGCTATTTTAGCATACAAGAGGAATGCATCTCAGGAACAGAAAGAATCACTCCTCCTAATCTCCCTCTTATGCACCCTTCTCAGTCCTGTTCTCAGACACGAAGCACTGCTTAAAAAATGCCTGTGAAACAGCCTGAAAGCAGTTGCTGCTTCTCTATATAGTTATTTATAATAGATAGCCTCAGAATCACTCTTAATTCCAGCTCATCATTTATGGTGTTGGCAAAGTTGCTCCAGTGAATTTAGTCTCATTATTCACCTCGGGGTTGTACAGTATCTTGTATTTTATGTGCCACCCTGCTTTATCCAATGGATCCCTCACAAGCACTTGTAGAGCCAAGTGAAGGTGAATAATGATCCAAGGACGAAGCTAAATGCTGACAGAGTACAGTTTTATGTCCAGCTACAGTAAAACATGAACACACTTTCAACATGCAGGAGAACATCTCTGAAGTAGCAATACATCCAGGAATGCCACAGCATCCTGTGTACTTACCCAGGGAGGTGGTTGGGGCCCCATCCCTGGAGACATTCAGATCAGGCTCTGGGCAACCTGATCTACTTGGGGATGTCCCTGCTGACTGCAAAGGGGGTTTGATTAGATGACCTTTGGAGGTCTCTTCCAACCCAGACCATTCTGTTATTCTAGTTAGATTCCCAGCAGGCCTCTGCACTACCCCAAAACACAGAACACCACTCTGACCATCAGCTGGACCGATCAGTTTTGCTGTCCCTGTTCATACTCCAGCTGCATTCCATTATGCTTGGGAACTTGATAAAAATGTCTTTGAAAACAAAGCCCAAAGCAGTAAGAGGAGCATCCATTCAGCTGAAAGCCACACTGGAGACAAGGATGATGGGACAAGTGCACAGAGGCTTTTTGGTTACTAGAAACTGTACTAATAAGTACAGAAGAACCACATCAATGGCAGCACACACTTCACTGCTTTACCACATTGGAGCCATTTATCTAGTGTCGAGTCCTGCAGCAAGAAGAATGAGCCAAGATGGTCAGTCTGGGTGGTTTGTTTTTTTTCCAGAGACCTTCATCCACAACATCCTCTTAAAGCTTGCTGGATAGGGTACTACTGCTGGAACTCATGAGCACTTTACCCCAAAACCAGAGCTGCTTCATTGGGTAACTGCAGCCACATTTCTTATCTTAACTATCTGGAAGAATTCTGCAACATGATCACCAGAATCATGAGTTCTGCTTCAGGTTCACCAGATCTCAAAATAGACCTCATCAGCTTCCACATCCCATTCCTTCACAGGGATCACACTATCTGGGGTCCCACCACAGCATGCTGGCTCACACCACCTACTCTGTAACAGGCACTTCCTTGCTAGGATGTGCTGGTGGCAGTGAGAAGACACATGTTTCCTCTCAGTCTCCTTACATTGCAATAGTCAGACAGAGAAGTGCTTTAGAACAGGAAGGGAACTGGGGGGGAAATCGTCATCTTATATGCCAATTAGAAATTCTTCAGCTAAAACTCAACCACAAGTCACCAATAAGAGAATTTAAACCAATCTGGGCAAGCACAACAGGAGGAGCAAACAGTTTCCTAACCATCCAGTAATAATCACCATGGCTGTCAGGCTTGACCATTGCCTCAACGCAAGCAAACATCTGTTACCCTGCTGCCTGCAGCTGCTTGGTGTTGAGCCCCATGCCAAGCTACCTTCACAAGCACATGGAGGTGAGGTGTCAAAGCACCCCTTCCACTGGCATCAAACTGACAAGAAGAGTTCAGTGGCAGGCCACAAGGAAAGCCTTTGGTGAGAAGTTCGGAGAGCCTTACCTATGTACAGGGAGGAATCTTTCCGCCTCACGTGGTCATCGATGTAGGAAACTCCCAGGGGCTGGACAGGGGTAGCACCAATGCCCAGGAGGACCTGTGCCCCAATGAGCAGCAAGTACATCATGTTGGTTGCAGTCCTATTCCTGCAGATAAGGTCAGGGTCTGGTCCCTCATCGCTGGTGGACCCGTTGGCAGCGCACACGTCCCTCCCTTCAGCTCCCCAGCGTATCTCTCCCGATTCGTACTCGTACTGGTGGGTCAGAAATTCAGGCAAGGCAGAAAGGAGGGCACCCAAGGCCATGACTATCCCTCCACATCCTATCAAGCGTGGCCGATGTCCTCGGGCTCCGAAGTAGCTCACAAAGAGGATGAGGGCCAGGTTGCCAATCTCAAAGCTGCTGGCAATGACACCCACGTCAGCACTCTGAAGGTTGAACCGCCGCTCCAAGGTGGTTAAAACACTCACCTGCAACAGAAAAGCCAACAGACAGTTACTGGAAGGGAATGCAACCTGCCCTCTGTCCTCCTCCTCCTATGTCCTGCTAAAGCTTAAGCTTCCTTGACTATCCCTCCGAGCTGAAAACATACATCAAAGGCATCCAAATCACAGTGTAGCAGTAGCTGACCTCCAAGCATGCTCTGGCTATGTCAAACAGCCACATCTGAAGGTCCTAATACCGACTGACATTTCACAGCCTACCACCTGTTCACTTCCAAATTCCTGTGTGCATCAATGCATATTTTGGGTGCCTGCAGAGACCCAAGGCTCCACGATTGATTTCCCTCTCTTCAGGCTCCCTTTCTCTTTGAATGCACATCCTCCACACACTGTCCCAGGGAATCAAGGCACGAACCACACCAAGCCTCACATCACACTGGACACCCAGTCTCTCTCTTGGAAGAGCAGTCAGCAAGCAGCAGAGAACCTTATGGATGCTTGGCTCACACACCAGCAGGAGGCCACCAAGTCAGCCAGAGACAGTGATGCACAAAGAGGCAATTTGGCCAGAATAAAAGGCTTCTATTAAAGTATATAAATAAAATGCTGATCAAAGAGTTTAAACTGTTTTGTGGATTAGTTAATGGCTGGGATCTTCACTTGCAGGCTGTTTTTTGAGAAGACAGGCCAATTAAGGTGCACACAGAAGATTTAAATCCACCAGGAAGCAAGGAAGATTTGACAAATAGTGGTTATTTAACACTAAGCAGAGAGGCCCATGAATAGTTCTTCAAATATTTAACATCACTGCAAAAAAGGAATGACCTGCTCTTTTTATTCCAAGTGGGTAGGACAAGAAGTGACAGGCTTAAGCTGCAGCAGAGATGATTCAGGTTAAATACAAGGTAGGGAGAAATCAGACTTCTACTGGTAAGGATTACAAAGCACTAAAATATGCTGCCTAGAGAGGCTGCAGAGGTCTTTCAAAGAGCACAGACCAGTATCTGCCAGGAATGACGCAGGTATGACTGCTCTTAGAATCACAGAATCAGTCAGGGTTGGAAGGGACCACAAGGATCATCTAGTTCCAACCCCCCTGCCATGGGCAGGGACACCCCACACTAGATCAGGCTGGCCAGAGCCTCATCCAGCCTGGCCTTAAACACCTGGAGAAAAGGAGACTCAGGGGTGACCTCATTGCCCTCTACAACTACCTGAAAGGCAGTTGTAGCCAGGTGGGGGTTGGTCTCTTCTCCCAGGCAACCAGGACCAGAACAAGGGCACACAGTCTCAAGCTGTGCCAGGGGAGGTTTAGACTCGAGGTGAGGAGAAAGTTCTTCACTGAGCGAGTCGTTCGTCATCGGAATGTGCTGCCCAGGGAGGTGGTGGAGTCACCATCCCTGGAGGTGTTCAAGAGGAGACTGGAGATGGCACTTGGTGCCATGGTCTAGTCATGAGGTCTGTGGAGACAGTTTGGACTCGATCCTCAAGGTCTCTTCCAACCTTAGTGATACTGTGATACCTCCAGGGATGGGGCCTCAACCACCTCCCTGGACAACCCATTCCAGAGCTTCACCACTTTCACAGTCAAGAACTTCCTCCTCACATCCATCCTGAATCTCCCCACCTCTTGCCACAGGGCAGGAAAATGAACCAGGTCACCTCTTGAGGGCTCTTCCAGTCTTGATGACACAGTGCAGTAAAACATACCATGGATTTCCTGTGACAGTCTTAGGGGTATCAGGGTATGAAGATGAAACATTGGGTACCTCCCTTGCTCTTATTCCTGCTCAAGGAAGAAAACTTAGCACATTCTCATGTCTACAGCAGTGACCCCCTTAAGGTTTTTGTTTTTTTCCTTGAAATGTGTCACAGAAATGCCAAAAACTTACCTTGGATAAAAGACAACCCTGTTTTTCAGATTTCAAAAAGATGAAGATACTTAAAGTTGTCCTAAACCAGGCAGATCTCTCTATTAAAAACAAACCAAAAAAGCAATAAAGGCCTCAGAGCAGAAGGCAGCCTCTGGAAAGACTAAAAATAGCCTCCCACTGGAGGCACTGAAAATCTTTGCTGATAAACCTCACAAAGCAGGAGCCAGTCTGACCAACTTTAAAGTATTCTGACAGCAGCTCTTCTCTGAGGGCAGTTAGCCTTTGTTAGGGCACAGTTGGACAAAGACAATCCCATCAGCAACAAAATGGGAATATGGAAGCAACCCACTTCTGCTGCTTTGCATAAAGCTCTTAAACCCAGCCCTGATGTGTCCAAGGGAGATCTCCAAAACTGGACTGTTTCAGCCAACTCTGAAAATTCAGCCTTGCTTCCATACAGCCATTCATCATTTTACATTACCACTGTAATCCTCCTCCATTAAAGAGTCAAGAACTGAGCAAGGCAAAAACACCTCACCAACCCTAAACCAAAATGAATCCAACCCTATGACTGAAAGGCAATGCC
The DNA here is from genome assembly GCF_014839835.1 of Dryobates pubescens. Classification (NCBI taxonomy): domain Eukaryota; kingdom Metazoa; phylum Chordata; class Aves; order Piciformes; family Picidae; genus Dryobates; species Dryobates pubescens. The sequence goes on from NC_071628.1 coordinate 3,782,914, forward strand.
AACAGCAGTATCACACAGACTCAACCCCCAAGATCATCAAGTCCAACCCTAACTAATCAACTAGACCCTGGCACTAAGTGCCTCATCCAGGCTTTTCTTAAACACCTCCAGTAATTCCTCCCCACACCAAAGCCAGCTGAAGATGTGTGTGCCAGGGGGGCAGGAGAGTGCCACTTCATCTGAAACACCACATGAAGGTACTTGTTGGGAGGAAATGGCTCTGTGATTCACTTGTCCTCTTGTACAAGGGCACAGCATGGTTTCACCTTCTTTAGTGACCATGGCCATGCTGCTTCAGCACACATCCAACAGCAACCTTGCTGTTCCCAGTCTTCCATGAAAGCCAGGGCAGCAGAACTGAACAGATGGGGACAGAGAGGGCTAGAAAACAATACATTGGTAGTTTTAAAGCAAGGGACACCACAGTGGAAGGACAATATCTCCCTGCCTCAGGGAGCCCCACCAGGTACTCACACGACAGAGCTACGTTCAGTGGTCAGACATTGGACTGTGCTGCCCCAGGGAGGTGGTGGAGTCACCATCCTTGCAGGTATTAAAAAAATGAGTAGACATGCCACTTCAGGATATGGTTTAATGGCCATGGTGGTGTTAGGTCAACAGCTGGACTCAATCTCAGAGGTCTTTTCCAACTGAAGCAATTCTATGATCATCAACAAGAGAAGCCTGGTTTTATTGCAAGGTGTATTCCAATAGGGCTGCTGCACTCAGACTGAATAGAATAAACCAGGTTGGAAAAGATCTTTGAGATCATGGAGTCCAACCTATCACCCAACACCATCTAATCAACTAAACCATGGCACCAAGTGCCTCATCCAGTCTCCTCCTAAACACCTCCAGTGATGGTGACTCCACCACCTCCCTGGGCAGCACATTCCAATAGTCAATCTCTCTTTCTGGGAAGAATTTCTTCCTAACATCCAGCCTAAACCTCCCCTGGCACAGCTTGAGACTGTGTCCTCTTGTTCTGGTGCTGGTTGCCTGGGAGAAGAGACCAACCCCCACCTGGCTACAACCTCCCTTCAGGGAGTTGGAGAGAGCAATGAGGTCTGCCCTGAGCCTCTTCTTCTCCAGGCTAAGCAACCCCAGCTCCCTCAGCCTCTCCTCACAGGGCTGTGCTCCAGACCCCTCCCCAGCTTGTTGTCCTTCTCTGGACACATTCCAGCAACTCAACATCTTTCCTGAACTGAGGGGCTGGTAGGAGTCCAGACTTAACAGCATGCAGCAAACACCAACAGACACTTGAAGCAATGCAGAGTCCCTGCTGTGGGAGCCCTCCTTCATGCTACCAAGTCCAGCAGATCTCTAGAAGAACTCTGCTATAGTTAAGATGAAAATCTGACTCTGAGCAAGCAGAATAATGTCTACAGGCTCAGGATCTAGAAAGACCATGTAACCCAGCCTTCTGCCTTTCTGTGGATACATCACCTAACACACAAGAACAAGGAGGAATTAAAACTTACACCACAGCTGCACGATCTCCTCTTCTTGCAGAGCCACAGCAGCCTGCACACTTAAGTTTGCCTCAGGTGATTCTGAAGACTTAACATGAAAAGGGCCCCCCCACCCCCTCAAGTCCCTCCTAAAACTATTTTCAATGATTGGAAAAGAAAGGAAAATGATCTCACATAATGCACACAGTGATAAATGACTCATTTAAAAAAACCCCAAACAACTGAAAAACCAAAGAGAAAACAAACCAAAGGAAAAACAAATAAACCAAACCAAACCAACCAGCATCAACAAAACCCCCAAGGAAACAACAACAACAAAAAAATCCACACATAAAAAGCAAAGAAGTCAGTCAGCACCTTAAAATTTTCCAGCAATTCATACTGCAAGCCCTGTAACTAAATCCAGGAAGCTTTTGCTATGCCATTCTGGCCTTATTTCAATAACAGGAGCTCACATCCATCATTCCTGCCTGTCCCAAATCTATAGATCTTGGCATTTCCGAACCGAGGTGAATTTGTTCTCCTCCTGAGCTGTTTATTTGATATTAATGCTCAGCAAAACTGCAATCCACAAACCTGCTCCACACTATTGTCCCACTTTATCACTAAGGAATGAAGTGAAGGCTGGGGGGCACCATTCTGGAGTCAGAGACACAGTGCATTGGAAATGAGGATCATATTGTTCCTATCTCCAGCGATCAAGTCATATTCACCCCCAGAGTCTACAGATAAAGTTCATTGTGTTAAATAATACAGGATTATATATAGAAAAAAACACATTGACTTCATGCCTGAAGGGCCTTTTTTCTTTAGGAAAAAAAAAAAAAAGGCCTCTTTTTAATGTAAAATACATTTTCTCAGTTATGTGGTAGGAGATTGGACTTGAAGAGACATGTCTGCAGCGCTACAGGGTGTAAAATAATTGCCTGGCAACTATGTTCCCGAAGGAAAACAAACGCCGTGTCTCCCACAGCCTCCATTTCAGGGCCCAGGTACACAAGATTCCTCGAAGAGCCAAAGCCACCAACCCAGAAACAAAGCCACTGCTTCCACACACCTCCACCCACTTCAGATCTCATCTCATCCTCCCTTCCAGCAGCCACAGGGGCCGGGGCAAAGCGCATCCGCAAGCTCTCCTCTCCACAGCGCTGGTACCCATGGGCTCAGCCCCCCCTTGCCACCCACTCTCCCAGCTGGCAGCACAGCCATCAGGCTCAGGCTTCAAGCCCGAGGGAACAATGCTGATCCTCTGCTCTGATGTTTTTCTGCTCCACGATTGCAGCGCTGAGATGATCACTTGCGGTTCAGCCCAATTTTTTTCTAAGCTGCAGACAATTCCCCTGGCGTTTTGCCCACTCCTTCCCTATCAGATGGCTGGCAGGAGGGTAACAAGCTTCATTCCCTTTGCCTAGCCCCAAGCAGCAGGATTCCTTGCTGCTCCCTACCCTGCTCAAAGAGTGAGAGCATCAGGACCTCCCATCTCAGGCTTCTAATCTAATTTCAACACCATTCCAAGTCCAAAGTCAGTGGAAACTAAGAAGTGTTCTCACTGCAGATGCTGACACCCATGCTGGCTCTGGGCACAGGAACATAAGGGAATGCAAAAAAAGGGTGGTGATGTGAACACACCCAAGCTGGCTCTGCTCAAGGTCTGGAAATCATCTCTGCATAGAAATTTGCATTCACATGACAGGGATAATAGACACTGCAGCTGAACCAGTGCTGAGAAGTAGGGTGTTATCAGCTTGGCTGTTGCTGCATGTGCCTATGCTGTTTCTAGGCCAGCACTGGAAAAATCTGCAAGGAGTTTGCAGCTGAGATCTGTGCCTCACTGGTGTGAAAATTTCATTTCAGATTCTAGTAACCAGCTCTGAGATTTCTGACACAGTCCAAATTAAGCCTGCATTCAAGGTCAGGATGTTCAGGAGCTTGAGGAGAAAGGGCATTACACCATGCAGCAAGAGAAAAGGCATACCACATTCCAGGTTGAGGCAAGACACGTTTTTGGCAACCCCTCCTCTCTGGCACCGGGCAGAAAACTTCTCTGCTGCCTCCTGTACCCCAGTGTGCATCTCCTCCCACACTCCAGCAGTCACAGCATCCCATGCCACCTGCCCTCCAGCCAACACAGGGCTGAAAGCAAGCATCCCTGGGTCACTCTTGGCTGGGCTTTGCAGCTCTGCTACGAACACAGCCATGCTGCATGCTGTTGCACACAGCCAACGGCACCCACAGAAGATATCCTGTTTGGTCAGGAGTTGATACATCAGCACAAAGCCACAGTTTGTTTCAAAAGAGCTAAGAACAGGGGGAAAAAAACAAGTCGCACACCTCTCAGTTAAATGAGGTATTTTCCACTACTCTAAGTGAAACTGGGATCCACTCTGATCAAACACACAATGACCTAACCTCTAAGCCAGGCAATCACACAATGCAGCTGGGCTGCTCTTATCTTCTCCAACTCCTTCCTAAGCATCCTGCATGGGACACAAAGGACTGACCTCCCCCTGAGGAAGAGAAGGAGCACTGCCCCATTTAGAGAGGTGTGAACAAAACGATCATCGGGGGTGTTATTTGCAACTACCCCCTCACATCCATCACGGGAAGTTAGCCTGAGTCACCAGCAGCTCAAAATAGACCCAGGTACAGAGCACCAGGCCACACCAAACTTCCTAGCAAAACCTGAAAGGCTTTTTTTCTCTTCCACTGTTGCTCTGCAGCAGCTGTGCACCACGGCTGAGATCTGTGGCTTTTGAACCTTCTGAAGTCCCAACCCATGAAGATGTTATAACAACCAACTGTCCACACGAGCTTTCTGCCTCCAAGTCTGCTGTTCAAGATTCACCTCACTGTCCGAAGGCAGGTGATAATGTAGCCTCTGGCAGGGTATCTACATAAATGCACCCAGTGCCAGGATCTATTTGTGGAAAACATCGCTCTTTAGTAGCAAACAATGAAGCTAGTGGCTATTTGAATCCTTACTTATTTGTAAATGCTGTGTCTTTTTTTTTCACTGGCAGCAAAATAATGCACAAGCATGCAAAGAAGCAGGAGCCTCAGCCCTGTAACTGCAAGCTTGTGTGTTTGAAAAACCTGTAGCACAGAACACTGCTGCCGGCACGTTTCCAACCCAGAGGATGAAGAGCTCCATGCGGAATTAAGTACACAGCAGCAAGGGCTCCTAAGCAGGCTGGCCACTCAACTCTGTCAAAACAAACAGCCCAGGGGGAGCAGCTGGAGCATCTTTTGACACATTCAGAGATGGATCTCCTTTTTTTTTCCTGTGGCCAGGAAATAGGTGTGTAAAGCCAGAGTGATTTAAACTGGATACAACCCAAGTGCAGGCTCCTGCTGCACCTAAGGCACTCTTAGCCATATACAGGACTGGCAATACAGACTCATAGAATTGTTTTGGCTGGAAAAGATCTCCAAGATCATCCAGTCCAACCCTCAACCCAAGACCACCATGGTCATTAAACCATGCCATTAAAACATATCCCATCTCCATGGCTTTTCAGTCCTTCCATGGATGGGCACTCCCAGCACCTGGTCCAGGCATTGGCAACCCTTTGGGGGAAGCAACTGTTCCTAAGTGTCTGAAAAATAACTGCATGAAGTCATGGGTCCAGGACTCTGCACACAGGGCACCATTGCCCTGGGTTCACTTCCAGTGGAGGAAGAGATGAAACATTCTCTTAGAAGAAAAAAAGCAACCTTTCTTATGTACTACCAAAGCACTGGAAAGGCAGGATGCTTATCTGTCCCACTGCAAGACCCTCATTTCACCATCTCCATAAACAAGTGTACTGGTTTATCTTAACAAAATACTTCCTAACACCACACTTCCATGCCTGCAGAGAAGGCTCTGGAGAAGAGGAGGCTCAGGGGAGACCTCATTGCTCTCTGGGTTGTAGCCCAGTGGGGGTTGGTTTCTTCTCCCAGGCAACCACTAACAGAACAAGAGGACAGAGTCTCAAGCTGCACCAGGGGAGGTTCAGGATGGATGCTAGGAAGAAGTTCTTTATAGAACGAGTGATTGGCCATTGGAATGTGCTGCCCAGGGAGGTGGTGGAGTCACCATCACTGGAGGTGTTTAGGAAGAGACTGGATGGGGTGCTTGGTGCCATGGTTTAGTTGATGGGATGGTGTTGGATGATGGGTTGGACTCGATCTCAAAGGTCTCTTCCAACCTGGTTAATTCTATTCTATTCTCTCCAGTATGAACAGAGCTACTTGCCACAGCAGAAACCATAATGTAAGCCTGACAAGAAAACTTGTCATGCAGAGGACTTTGTGCTATCTTAATTTACAATCAAGAGCTGAACTCAGAGGTAAGGGTTGCGTCCCAGTTATGCCACAGAGCAGATCCAGAGGTCTGCAGGGCTGGTTGCAGCAGCACTCCCAGCTGCCAGGCATGAACCAGGGCAGAAGTGACACAGGCAGGACACTCTGAAGCAGCATTAATAAAAGCTTTGATGGAAGCAGAATTCAGTTTTCACAGTTGGAGCACAAGGGGGATTATATAAAGGCTATATACTGTGAGAGGAGGTTTTCTGATGGGTCCTACCGCTCCTGCTCTCATCTGCTCTGCCTCTGCTGCTGTCTGTTGTGCTCCATCCCCTACCCAGCAGTAAGCATGCCTGGCTACGGCAAATGAGAACTCAGGTTAAGGAGAAGTTGGAGGCACTTCTCATCAGGCAGTACCTGAAATGCTTTAATGTACTAAGCCTTAGGAGGAAGGAAGCCATTTAAAAAGGAAGCAAAATGGCCACGGTGTGCACTTTGGGTGTTCCTAAGGGCTCACAAAAGAATCACCAAATTACTGCGAGCATGGGCAGGTGGAATTAGGGCGTCTCTAGCAACACCTCCAGCTCCTCCCAAAGCCACGTGAGCCCTGCTTGCTTATCCCCATCTCACACCCTGCAGCCCACACAAGAGCTGTCCTTGTCATTCTGCTGATTTGCTAAGTAACACCCTCCTACAAAGCTCTTCACAAACACCTCAGTTCTCCTTCCACATTGTCTCTGTGCAGAGCCAAGGCTACACGGGAAGCTGCTTGCCGGCTGCTGCCAACCCTCCCATTGAAGAACAGGGCAGGCTGGGAGGTGAGTGCAGGGGGTCAGGGCTTGAAGATGATCTTCAATCTACTCCCACCCAAGAACCTGGGTATTAGCTGAACACTTCCTGCGTGAAGAACAGGGGGTGGAAGTCAGAAAGGGCAGACTTGTGGCATTTGCAGGTTTAAGTTTGGCAGTCCTGAGTGCAGCATAAGCCATGGAACTCTATCTCATGCCATCATTATCTCCTCATTTTGTCACATCTCAAATGCAGTAAAGGCCTTTCCTCCTGAACAGGAGGTGATTTAGAAAAAGCTTTTAAAAACAGCACACATGAAGGCATAAATAAGAAATCCTAAGGAAAAATGAAATGGGAGACCTAGCCAGAGCAATGGACTCAGCATCATTTCACTTGTCCCAACGTGATCCCTGCAACAATGGAGATACAGGCAATGAGATCTCTCACCAGATGATGGGAGCTCTGGTCCTTGGGATTCACTATGAAATGAGCTATCAAAAACCCAATGAGCAAATGCATCTGCTGAGGCTGTACACACAGATGGCTGAATTTCACCCCTGTGTCTGCGGGATTAACAATAACCCATGTCAGAGCCAGGCACCAAACAGCAGCTGACAGAGTCCCCTCACTGTAGAAATACCAGAGCCTGCAAAAATTCTGTGACCATGCACAAGGATGACAGAAGTCACCACCTCTTCCATTTATCTACTGGAGTCTGATGTAAGCAAAAACACAACAGAAGAGAGGTTCCCATGGACTCCTACAGCAGGGACACACCACATTCTGCAAGGAACCCAGAAGTCAGGCACTGCAGAGTGAGAACACCACCCAGCTAAGGACATTCACAAAGCTGCTGGTGCAGCCAACGTGAGCACTGTATCTTTTCTCTTTGTACTTTCCCAGCCTCTGGTTTCTTTTAACCCTGGTTTTGCAGGGGCATGACAGCCCACCCAGGACAAGAGCTGCACACACAGCTGCAGTATTCCCACCACCAGCAGAAATCTGTCACCTCCAGGTGCATTGCTTAAAGCCTTGCTAAGCTTCCCTGGGATACACATCAAGCAAAGGCAAATGAAAGGCATATATATGAAACCAAGCAGGACAAAGCCTCTGTTACCTCAGCAGCGTGACCCCTGCAGCCTGTCTCTCAGAGATGGCCCTAATGGATCTGTGATGGGATGAGTCCAGCTCAGCTTGCACAGAGGAAGCTGCAAAACTGGCACTTGTGTTAGCCTGCAGGTTACATTAACTGAGAGGGTTTGACTAGTGAGAGGATCATTATTCATCCTCTTCAGTCTCACTAACTGCTCTGCTAGATCTTTTGTCTTCTTTTACCCAAGCCTAGTAAAAAGTTTTGCTCACAGGTCCATGTGCACTTTCTTCCCACCACACATCCTCCACAGCCTTTTCAAATCCTGTGTTTTCATCTCCTTCCACAGTTCTTAACTCATCCTTCACAGACAGGTTCTCTCAACTCAGCTTCTCCCTGGCTCCTGCCTCCCCAAGGTACTAATTACAATACAGTTTATTAGCCAGGCACATAATATTTAGACTCTAAATTGGGTCTGCTTCAAGGGAAGCTGGGCACCACTGAAGCACTCCACTGCAGTCAGTAACAGGGAAGGATGCTTTTTCAAAAGCATTTTAGAGGCTTGGGAACAAGAGTCCCATTTTCAAAGAGATGCTTAAAGTAAGTTCCTTCTGTCAATGTGAGCATGGCTTAGACAGTATCTTAGAAAAATAATACCCTTGAGCTCTTTCAAAATCCATCACTAACAAAGAGCAAGTGAAGCAGCCCCAAAGTAGTCTTTTCCTGGGAAGGCTTGAAAAGCCAAGGGCAGGACACTTCAATTTCAGCCCTGTGGTTCCAGACGGGTGTGAGGGAAGCAGGGATACCACTCAGCTGGCAACAAGGCTGCACTATACCCCAGGGTGAAGGGAGAAGCCTCATGGATCAGCTACAGGTAGGGTAACACAAAATGATCAGTGAATTAGTTCAACTTGTTATGGCAGCTGCTAGACACCTGGTTCAGGGTCCAAGCCTGGGTGCCTCTTTCATTCCAGTTACCATCACTGTAGCATCCAGTACCCATCAGCCCAGCCCACAAGAGGGTCATGAAGTCAGACAATACCATAGCTAGCACACTTGCTGATGGAGAGAAAGCTCAAAGGAGGCTTGGGGAAGTCCATGACAAAGGCAGGAAATGAGCCCAAACATCTCTGGTCTGCATCTTCACCAGAAGATACAAATATTAGCTGCTCCTCAGCCAACAAGCATTACCCCACAGGCAAAGCTGTCCTCCCCCAAGTCTGCCACATGTCATGTTGTCCAAGTGTGAATAAAACCAGATTTCTCTGGGCATGAACATTAGTCAGTCTTGACTGACGAAGGGAATCAGTTTGGACTTGACAGCTCTGGATAGCCAGCTGCACAGTAAGAGCCTGACTTGAAAACATTACCCACATGTGGCAGGAATTTCGCTCTGTCCCTGCCAAGATGCCACCACCAACAGAATCTGCCTAGCCAGTATTGGCTTAGGGAAAACAAGTTGCTGTTGCCTCATCATTTAATCTCACACTTGTGCAAGCAGCAGGGGCAAGAGGGAGAGCAGGGAAATACACAGTGACACAGACTGCTGGAAACACTCCATGAACTCCACTTTTTGTGATGCTGTCTGGATACCAAGAGCTCTGAATGCAGTCAGGATGCTGAGCATCACATTGGAAGCTTCTGAAATCTATATACTAGGCACCACGGTGGGGGGCAAATAAAGGAGAAAGCAAAGGTCATTTTAGTTTCAACTTGTATTTCCAGCATACCAAAGTTGTGTGCATCTCTTAAAGACTCCTTATCATGAAGCTTCAGTGCGATGCCTAACAGCAATCTGGAACATTTTGGTCAGATATGACCAAGTTCAGCGTAACAGTAACCAGCCACACTCCACTCATGCCAAAAGGCACAGTTACCTGCATCAGAAGACCTCACACTGACAGAGGCCATTTGCAGAACATTTCTATCTGTTCATTTGGGGCAACCACTCCCCCAAACTAAAGCCACCTCAGAGCAAGTATTGAGCTGAGCATGGGAAGAAGAAATTTCCAGGCATGAGACCACACACCTTTATGCTGATTCCCAGACTCACCATGGCTTCCACAAGAAATCTAGTTAATTCAAGCCACATAATGACTATTTGCTGCTGCCCAACTCGCAGGACATTCTCCAAGTGTAAAAGGAGCTCTCCCAGAAGTTGAATTCTACCTTCCTACCTCCATACCAGACTCTCCCACTCTCCCTCCCTTGACTCAAACTCCCAGCTATGCAGGGTCTTCAAACAGTTTCAAGCCCTGACCCTCAAGAAGAGAAAAATCTTGTGTCCTGGATGAAAACAAGCCTGTTTCTCCTGGCAGCAACCTTCTGGTCTCAGCAATGCAGTGAAAGCAGAGAAAACTTTGCAGACAGATTTACCTCCCTGCTAACCAAATTGCTCACTGGATACCTGCCCACAGAATACCAAAGACACATCTTAACCTGGGAGCATCTTGAAAGCTCAGATAATGACAAGGGACCCTGAGCGCTACTCAAGAGACACACTTCAAGAGCCTGCAATTTGAGAAGAGCACAGAACTGATTCTAGAGGCTGAATGCAGTATTTCCCAAGAGTCATTATACACCACTACAGCAATTCATTAGGGATCTCTTTAAATGAGAAGGCAAAATAAAAAATCCTGGCAAAACGCCTGTCCAGCATTGAATGAAGTGGAATGATCCAAATCAATAAATGCCATCTCAGCTACAAGAGGCTACACCATAAGCCCCAAATGCTTCCACGAGACACAGCAAGAAGAAATGTGAAACTTCTGCCTTCTTGGTTAAGAGCTGGCACTTGGATTAAGAGCAACAGAGCAGCCTTGATGCATCCTAATCCACAGAAAACACTGGACTTCTGTATGGGGCCAGCACGGAAGAAAGCTTGCTCAGTGGCGCCAAATGACACAGCAAACCCACAAAGCTGTGCCTCTAGCACATGGTTTGCGTGTGGCTTAACTTCAATAGCCATCCAATAACTTCCAAGCTGGTTTTGGAATCCATTCAGAGGGATTTGTCAATGCAGAAGTGGCCTCAATTGAGCAAATAAACTCTTGGAAGCAAACAGTTTATCTTGCTCCATGGAATACTTGAAATATTTCTGCAGCCTTCGCTCTCCCAGTTCTTTCAGGTTGGCAGGTTTGAATCCCAAAGGTTAGGTGAAAGCCCTTCAGTTAACCCCAAGCCAGCTCCCCTGATGTATAAATTTAACAGTATTAAATATCACAGATTATAGCAAGAGAAAAACAGAAAACAATACCCAACCTAGACCAGCATCACAGAACCACAACCCAAGGGCTCAAGCTAGCCACACGGCTTCTGATACCACTTTTTGATGACAGAAGTGCCAACTTGGAGACAAAGACCCCCTTCTTTGGGCCAAAGCTGGAGAACAAGATGCAGCAGGCTCCTGCAGGAACACAGCTGAGCTCAGTGGGCATGCAAGAGAAAAACAAACCAACCCCAACCTAGACTAGCAGCATAGCACCACAACCCAAGGGCTCAAGCTAGCCACATGGCTCTTGATAGCACTTTTGATAACAGAAGTACAACCTCTGAGCCTGTGGTAGTTTTAGGCTGTGCCTTTAAAATTTTTCACAGAGCTTGAACAGAAAGGAGTGAAATGTAAATAAATCACTATTGGGCATAAAGAAAGAAAATCATGCTAGTTCTAAGCAGTCCCACTGGAGAGAGAACTACCATATGAGTTAGTTTGGTAAATAATTTCTCTCTTTTGCTTCCTTGAGGTTGGGAGATAGTAACTTTGTGCTTCTGCTTGACCTTGGCTGCATTGTCTTGGCTGAGTTCTAACTTCCCTGCTCTGTCTCTTGTCCCTTTGTGTACAGGGAGAGAGAAGCTATTAGCTCCCCTGGTCCTTGGCCAGGGGGGTCCTTGTGCTGTTCACCAATTGTAAATCCTGTATATTTTGTGCATGTTCATTGCATTTCATTGTAGATTGCAGTCTTGCTTGTAAATACAGCCTTCATTTGCTTCCAACTGAGCTGGTCTGGCAAATTTAATGTTGGGGGGGAAATTTCAACCCACCACAGAGCCAAAGCACCCCTTCTTTGGGCCAAAGCTGGAGAACAAGATGCAGCAGGTTTCTGCAGGAACATAGTTGAGCTCAGTGGGCATTGAATGAACCAAGCACCTCGATAAGCCCAGCTCCTGTCCTGTGATCCTGTGGTTACAGGGTCATCCAAACCAGCTGATGTTGCAAAGCTAACGTCAGCACCCTTCACAAACAAGCACCCCTAGACAAGGCATCCCTTCAGCTAAAGCTCCTGTCCCTCAGGCAGCAGCTGCATTGGCTTCAGACATAAGGACCTGCATTATAACTAGCCATAGGCAGCAGGAAACAAAGTGTGCATCTCATGCAGAGACTGAAAGGCCCTTTGTAATTAACTGCTCTCAGCCCTGTACGTTGAACCAGTCAAAACCCAAAGCCCACGGTTCTTTTTTGCTGGTAAGCCCTAAAAATGCTGCCCACTCTTTCTCATGAAGGGCCCAGCGCTTTCTCTGCCCATCACACAAACCATTTGGCACAGGCTATTCCCACAATCAACTTTTACAGACAGTGCCTGCAGGACACAAACAAATCACCCCGTGGTTTGGTTGCACAGATGTGTTTCTCCTTGGGCTGCACCTACTTGCTGCCCAGCAGCACACCACAGGAAATGATGACTGACCACCAAGTGCAAACAGGTTCCAAGCACTGGGGAAACCATTTACAACATTTCTGCAAAGAGCCTGTCAGTGCTCAGAGAGAATTAAGGGTTTACTTCAGCTCATGGGTGAGGTCAGATGCTCTTCCAGCAGAGTGGAGCAAGCACCTGATGGGGACATGCTCCCAGCCAGCCTAGTAAGAAGAGGGACAGGGCTGTTTTAATTTTTGCCTTTAAGCATCCAAATTCATTTTATTTGGCAATAAAAATTCATCTTCATGCCCTGGGGGTCAAGTCAGGTTTGCCCCTGACAGTAATTGCTAGTCTTCATCTCAACCCAAGAGCTTTTTCACTTCATCTTCTGCTGCCCCTGCCCTCTGGAGAAAGGTAGTAGCTGGGTGGGCATCTGGCTGCAGTACAAGGTTAGCCCCTCCACACCACCTCACCAAGCAAGATGGGTACCCTTTTCAAGAGAAAAGTTAAAAGAGACTTAAGAACTTGTCAAAAGAAGCTTTAAAAAGACCTAACAAGTACAGTTGTTCTGGCAGCTCAGAGGAGCAAGCAGCCAGCCACAGGACTGAAAAACTGGAAAGCTAAACTCAAGCTTTTCCTCCCCAAAAGTCAAGCCCTAGTTACATGTTGTTACACTGCTGTTTCCCAGTCACAGGGAAAGAAATGATCAACCTCTAATGTGGCATCCCAGCACATCATGCAACACTCAGGCCCTGGCGGGATGAGGAGTAAGCATGGTTCCAACAGATGAAAGTCGTTAGCACAGCACAACAAGCAGCAGGAGACCACTGGGGGCATTTCTCCTTCATATTTTTCAAAATAAGTTTCTTGTAGTCAGGGTTTTTTAGCTTCTCTTTTGGAAGCTTCAAATGCTGCCCCCTCCCCCTCCCCCCCCTTCTCCCTTGACATTTCTCATGTGCCAAACTAAGTTTACATGAAGTCGAGACATGGAAAGAGGTAGCAGCTACTTCACATCCTCCTTCTCAGAAATGAAAACAACAAGAACCTCAAACAAACCTTTTTGCAGCTCTTCCTGTTGAAGTTCTACCAGAGGAAACAAAGCCTGCTCGCTCTTTAACACAGCAGGTTACAATCATAGAACAGCTTAGGTTGGAAGGGACCTCAGAGATCATCTACCCCAACCTCCTTGCAGGGATGCCTCTCAACCACACTCAAAGCTTCATCCAACCTGCTCTTGAACACCCCCAGGGAGGAGGCATCCACAACCTCCCTGTGCAGCCTGAGTCTCACCACCCTCATACTGAAAAACTTCTTCCTCTTCCACTCTAACCCTGCTCTCCCTCAGCTTCAAACCATTCCCCCTTGTCCTGTCTCTAGACACGCCCCAGAAAAGTCCCTCTGCAGCCTTCCTGTAGGATCCCATAGGATCCCTTCAGCTATTGGAAGGCAGCTCTAAGGCCCCCCTGCAGTCTTCTCCTCTTAGAGCAGTCTTGTCTTCTTAGAGGACACAGTCTTAAGCTGCACCAGGGGAGATTTAGGCTGGATGTTAGGAAGAAGTTCTTCATAGAAAGAGAGATTGGCCATTGGAATGTGCTGCCCAGGGAGGTGGTGGAGTCACCATCCCTGGAGGTGTTTAGGAAGAGACTAGAAGGGGTGCTTGTGGTTTAGTTGATTAGATGGTGTTGGATGACAGGTGAGACTCAATCTCAAAGATCTCTTCCAACATGATTACTTCTATTCTATTCTCTAGGCTGAACAACCCCAGCTCCCTGAATTGAAATCAGCCCTTGGTGGGGAGGTTAGAGGAGATGATCTCTAAGGTCCCTTCCAACCTAAGCCATTCTCTGATTCTAGGAAAAAAAAAATCTACCTTCTGGAGTGTGTATGGGGAGTAAAGAAGGCAAATGTGTGTGTGTGTATATATACACACACACACCCCATTATACATGATTCCAAATGAAAAGTTAAGCCTTGCTGGAAATTTCCTGTATTCCTCCACATCCACACCTCCCAACTCCTCCCAAACTGCCAAGCTTTCCTTCAGTTTCTTTGCAGCAGAGTTTGCAATTGCCTTTTAGAAGAAAAGAGGGGGGAAACCCAAACAATAACAAAACCCTTGAAAACACCACACACACAAAAAAACCCCAACAAAAACCCCACCCCAACCACACACTCAAGAATACCTTGAGAAAATGTTGGATTCAGATGCAAACATCAAAGCACCAAAAAAAAAACCCACCCCAAACAAAACAACCACCACCAACTTGAAAGCAGATCTGCCTTAGCTGCTTCAGAAACCATAATGCTGGGTGAGTCACAAAGAACTCAAACACAAGTGAATTATGCAGGTTCCTTTAAAAACTTCACTGTCATTTTCTGGATCACCAGAAAACTGAAGCTGAAGGCTTCCCCCACTGTCAGTAAACTCAGGCATTATGAATTATACAGGTGAACAGCACGCTAAGTGGTTTTAAAGGACATTTAAATATTAACAGTTGACCTTTAAATATTAACAATTGACAACTCCAGAAATCCTTGCCCAGAAAATAGAGTAAACCGGGCTGGAAAAGACCTTTGAGATCAAGTCCAACCTATCACCCAACACCATCTAATCAACTCAACCATGGCACCAAGTGCCTCAGCCAGGCTCTTCCTAAACACCTCCAGGGATGGTGACTCCACCACCTCCCTGGGCAGCACATTCCAATGGCCAATCTCTCTTTCTATGAAGAACTTCTTCCTAACATCCAGCCTAAACCTCCCCTGGCACAGCTTGAGACTGTGTCCTCTTGTTCTGGTGCTGGTTGCCTGGCAGAAGAGCCCAACCCCCACCTAGCTACAACCTCCCTTCAGGTAGTTGGAGAGAGCAATAAGGTCTCCGCTGAGCCTCCTCTTCTCCAGGCTAAGCAACCCCAGCTCCCTCAGCCTCTCCTCACAGGGCTGTGCTCCAGACCCCTCCCCAGCTTTCTTGCCCTTCTCTGGACACCTTCCAGCAACTCAACATCTTTCCTAAACTGAGAGACCCAGAACTGGACACAGGACTCAAGGTGTGGCCTAAGCAGTGCTGAGTACAGGGCAGAATGACCTCCCTGCTCCTGCTGGCCACACTATTCCTGATGCAGTCCAGGATGCCATTGGCCTTCTTGGCTACCTGGGCACACTGCTGGCTCATGTTCAGCCTACTATCAACCAGCACCCCCAGGTCCCTCTCTGCCTGGCTGCTCTCAGCCACTCTGACCCCAGCCTGTAGCACTGCATGGGGTTGCTGTGGCCAACGTGAAAATAGATCATTATGGAGCATGGAAAAAAAATTCTTTGCTCCCACATCTGCCCTTGCAGCCACTTATCTAAACGGCACTGGGCCTGCAAACATGCAGAAATCATCCATGCAATAGCTGCAGACACCAGAAAGAGAAAGTTGTTAAAAAAACTACAAGGAAAGGAGAAAGTGGAAAGCAGGAAGAAAGCACACTATGATAGGAAAGGAAGCGGAGAGGAAAAAGAAGCCAAACCAAACTGCTTCTCTTCTTCTTGAGCCATAGAAAGTAAGTAACAAGGATGACAAATATTCCAGCCCATGTGAGGGAAAGATTTTGGTTTTGTGCTGCAAGCAGTTATGTAAAACTGAGTGTGTTGAAGCACTGCTGCAGCGTGAGCCCCTGAGTAAAGGATCTCCAACCTCAATACAACAGGCACTGTGCAGCAGCAGGAGGGTGCCTGCCTCCTGCACTTCAGTAAGGGATATTCGGGTATCAAACTGCAGAGGGACATCACATTCAGAATAAGGCTGGAAAAGAGAAAGTTGCTAGCTGGAGGGGTGATTTTATTTCTAAGGCCTTTGCTAGATTTGCTGAGTGAGGAGGGGCAGATCCAGTCATACCTGTGCTGTAGGTCTTCATCTCTGCATGATTACAACTGCTTCCCAGCTCCAAGTCCTGGGAAAAAGGAACCGCTCCTTCTCTCCATGCTTTGATCCATCAACTCAAACAGACATCTTGGATGCAGGGAGCACCTTATGCTTCCCATAAGAGGGCAGAACCTTCCCAGCATTGATGGGAAGCAGCACCAGACACTCCAGGAACTCCCCAAACAGTTTACTGTTACTGCTGGGTGTATTGATAGTGTATGAAGCATAGCAGCGTTAAATCTCTACTTGCTGGAGCAGGGAATGCTCCTTGCATCTACAAAGAGACAGAGAGTCTAGTGGTTGCTCCAAGGTGACCTGGAGATAGGACTCTTGGGGTTCTGGTCCTGGTTTTGCTGCAGAGTTATAATGAAGCCTTGTAAATCAAAACCAGTGGCCCATTTTTTGCTATGCAATAGGAAAACCTAATTCCTCCCAACTCCACTGGAGCACTTAACATGAGAGTTACTACACAAAGTACTATCATGTGCTTACTTAAACTTCTTTGGATGATGCTTGAAATGTATCACTCTGCAGCTTCATCTGGTGTTGATCAGAACACAAAGCTACACTAATGCATCCAAGCTGCAACCTCACCCACTAAGTACTATGCCATTGTTTAATCTTGCAGCCGTGAAGAAATAACTGAAGGCCAAGGAGTGCACAGAGTAAGGAAACATTTTAGGTTATTATACACAGAGGACAAATCTTTCTTGATGAATTGCAGAATAACTCTTTTGAAGCAATAAATTTACACTGCTGTAGCAGAACAGAAGTTGGCTGGTGGGCCTTTACAATATCCTGAAATTATGGGAAAAGAAAGTCCATGCAGCCTGAGAGAGATCCCTTTCTGGGAAACAGGGAATATCTGCTCCCCCTTGCAGAGAAGGAGAGGGATGGCCATTCAACTGAGCCCTCTCTGAGACAGGGGCTATGGTATGATTTAAGGAGACATACAGAACTATCCAGAGAATATATCTGGTTGGAAAAGTCCTCCAACATCATCCAGTCCAACCCTCCACCCAGCACTGCAGGGTCAACACCAAACCATGTCCCTAAGCACCAGGTCCACAGGCTGCTTGAACACCCGCAGGGGTGGTGACTCCACCGCTGCCCTGGGCAGACCTTTCCAATGTTTAAGAACCCTTTCAGTGAAGAAAAATTTCCTAATATCCAACCTAGTATCTGCACCCCTGGTGCAGATTGAAACCATATCCTCTGGTGTCAATGGCCACCAAGAAGAGGCTGGCCCCTCCTCGCTCCAACCTCCCTTCAAGGAGCTGCAGAGAGCAATGAGGTCTCCCCTCAGACTCCGCTTCTCCAGACTGCACATCCCCAGCTCCCTCAGCCTCTCCTCATAGCCAAAGTGCTCCAGGCCCTTCTCTGGACATGCTGCAGCCCCTCAATGTCCTTCCTGGAGTGAGTGGCCCAGAACTGAATTCAGCACTCAAGGTGTGGCTTCCCCAGTGCTGAGCACAGCAGGATGGATCACCTCCCCACCCCTGCTTTCTAATCCAAGCCAAGATGCCACTGGCTTGCTTGGCCACCTGGGCACCCTGCTGACTCATGTTCAGTCAACTACCAACCAACACCCCCAGGTCCCTCCCCAGGCTGCAGCTTTCCAACCACACATCCAGCTCTGTAGCTTACCATGGGGCTGCTGTGAGGCAGAGTTACTGCACAAAACAAGAACAACAGGGAGGTCCCTCCCAACCCCTACCATGCTATGATCAATGTAACTCCCTGATCTAATTCAAGATCCCTTTAAACCTCAGCTGCACAAATCCTGCAAGCCATTAAAACTCAGAGCTAGTTGTCACACAGGCACACAGCAAATGCTAAAGGGATTTTGGAAGTGAGGGCTGGCCAAAAGAAATGAAGACATTGGTGGTTATGATGGACCATAACATTTCTAACAGGCTGCTCTTTCTTCCAGGGCTTACAAAGACCACTTGGCCCTTACAAAGAAACCTAAGAACTGCCAAATTTTCTGCCAATAATAATAATATTATTTTTAAAAGGCAATAAATTAGTTCACAGTCCTACACATCAAGTGCAGTTGTCCTTTAAATGCATTTAAGCAAGAAGGCAGCAAATTGTAAGCCTGGATTTACTCTGCAAAAGGCACACAGTACATAATGGAAGAGACAAACACATTATCTCCGCACTGCTCCATCATTAGTAGTACATACAACACAACTTTAAACCAATGTACCACTGCCAGCTACTCACAAGCCTTCCTGGCACTCAAACATCCACCCTACACCTGATCACATTTGTTTCTGCTAATTTGTATGAAGTTTTTATGTTGATGAGTCAATGCCACATTCCCCAAGCCAAGCCCCACAGGAGTCTGATGGCATCACAACCCAGAGCTGGATCTGGTTTCTCCTCCACTCCACAGTCAGAGACTGAAAAAAAAACCATCAAAAGGCTTCTTAGAAAAGAAATATGAATGTAGTCAAAAGAGCTTGTTGAGAACAACTTTCTGTGCAACTCAGCTGCAAAACAGACAATATTCTCTAATGGGAAAGGCATACTAGAAACAACTTTCCAGAAATAACATTGCCAGCAAAGATATATTAAGGGAAAATGAACTGTAAGCAATAACCAGCCAATGCTTGGCAGCCTTCATCCTCACTAAAACATTTATTTTCACTCCACTTTTTTTTTCCCCCCCCTTAAATACCCCAGCGACAAATAAATCATGAGCATTACAGCTAATTTATTACTCAGCACTGCTGAGGATGGAAAGGGAGGAAAAAAAACCCCACCACAACCAAACATAAAATAGGACAGAGATATTTTCAAGCTGATTCTTATTCTAGGAAAATAAATACTTTAATAAAAACAATAATAAAGTCAACATGAAACCAGTTAAGTCTGAAGCGGACTGAAGCACCTGAAACTGGAACTGCTTGGTGCTGCTCTTCTCTGCCCATGCCCAAGCCATTCAGGCTCTCCTGCTGTTAACCAAGCTAAAGCTTTACCAATAGCTCCAGCAACAGAGTCAAGCTCTGCCTCAGTTTCCCCATCTGTAACATACCTCTCTCCCAGTTCAACCAGACTGCAAATGCTGTGGGGCAAGTTCTGTTGCATAGCACCAAGCACAACAGAAAGCTTTGAAGCACTGCAGTACTCCTAAAGTGAAATTGTCTTTGATGGCATCCTCTATGTGGAACCCCTCTAATTTCAAGGAACACTTGACCAGGTCTCTACAACAGGAGAGACAACTCCTTTCTGTAACAGGCAAACAGTATTGCATGTGTCACATTTAACACAGGAAGGGGGTGTACACAAAACCAACTTAAATCCAATAGTCAAATGCCCCTCCTAATCCCTCAGTTCCTTGGTATCCATCCCACAGGACCCCTATTTCATAGAACTGGAAGGGACCTCAAGTTCCAACCCCACTGCCATGGACAGGGACACCTCACACTAGATCAGGTTGCTCAGAGCCACATCCAGCCTGGCTTCCACCACCTTCCTGGGCAACCTGTGCCAGTGTCTCACCTCCCTCATAGTGAAGAGCTTCCTAACATCCAATCTGAAACTACCCATTACTTTTTTTTTCCATTCCCCCCAGTCCTATCACTCCCTGACACCCTAAGTCCCTCCCCAGCTTTCTTGCAGCCCCCTTCAGATCCTGGAAGGCCACAATTAGGTCTCCTCAGAGCCTTCTCTCTCCAGACTGAATAGCCCTAACTCCCTCAGTCTGATTGTTCCAGCAGGAACCCTTTGATGATTAACTTCTCTATTTACTTTTGAATATAGAACTTTAAGCTTTTCATCAATATCCCAAACTCCATCAGCAATAAAACTGCAGGAGCCTGTCTCAGAGAGCACATACACACAGCACACAGTCTCACCTGGACTCGCATGCACTATTTTTACTGCAACTACCTTAAGAGGGCCTTCACAAGCTGCACTCAACCACCACTGCTCCAAGCAAAGCTCTAGCCAGGAAGCTAAGCGTGGCTCAAAAGTTTTCATTCAGCAAAACCCCAAACAATTTGGCATTCATCCCCATGCAAACACCAATGCACCCGCCTTGGGAGGGACCAATTATTTTCCTTTCCATCTCCTGCTGAGGCCAGCCATCCTCTGTCACTTGACAAAACACATGAATAGTTGCATTCAAAGCTGCAGCAAACAGAGACATCTCAGTAAAGCTCTGTAAAAACAGCTCTGCGGAGCGCACCACATCACCATTCCTCAACCCACTTCCCATATGCGCCCCCTGTATCTAAAGGAGCCCGTGACTTTGGCAGATGTTGGAGGCTTGCAACTAGGTCAGTTTGAACCGGAGCGAGCCGAGGCTAAAGGCTAGAGAGAGAAAATTAAATCATGCTCCTGCTCCACGAACTGTGGCTGTCAAACCCAGAGCTCTTCGCCCTCTGCTGAAGCAACGATTTCACCGCCGGGCTAGGAGAAAGGTTTGACTGGTTAGGCTGATGAAAAGCCCGGGCGATAAACAGTCAGGAGCGCTCGGAACGTTATTACCAGTCCAAATGTTTCAAAACATAATGCAGACAGGAATCCAGGAGTGGAGGGGGAGCGAGGAGGGAAGTGCTGCCAAGGTATGTGAATCAGCCTTATCGAAATCCTCATCGCCGCGCGGCCGGGGTGACCGAGCACACTGCTGCGTTCACCCGAAAGGCACAGGGCTCCCACTGGAAAACGGAGGTCCCAGCCTTCCCCTCCTGCTGCCAGCTGCACCAGTCATGCTCAGCTCTTTAATCCACAGACCTACGCTGCAGGAGAGCAACCGGGGAGGGGGGGGAATGGAAATCATCTGGGCTTTTCAAAGTTGCTGCAAAAAAAACCCCGGAGTAACTTCTGCAGCAGGAATGCAGACTACAAGCAGCATTTCCCCACTGCCGCTGCAGATGCTGGGAAATTCGAGTTTCCAAAAGCAAGCAAGGAGTAATTAGATGAGGCCAAATAAATGCATACACAAAACCTTGCAAGAATATGCAAATAACAGGGTGTATTCAGCAGCCCCAGAAATTAAGGCAGCAGCGGAGGCTTGCATTTGCATAAAGTATGCAGGGTACAGCACCAAGTCGGTTTGGAACATGTGCCTTTTGCAAAGAGCAAGCCCAGTAATTGACAAACATCTTGGAACACGACATTAATCAAACACACCCTAAAACCCTCATGTGACAGACCTCAGAGACACCAGGCTAATTAACCATAGACCTCTACTGCTGGCATCCTGGGGTCCTTTCGCCGCCGAGTTCTGTGGGAAAAGAATTGGACCTCATAGATTTTTATCAGCATTTATTATTTATAAAGCCCTGTTGGCAAGCACAATGTTTCATGAACAAATCAAAGTGAACAATCCCTGCTTCAAAAAACCATGTAATGAATGAATGCATACTTTGTGCATGCATTCAAGTGGGTGCTGCTAGTTGAGAAAAAGAAGTCTTTACATCTCTAAAACATTAAACTACCCACTTCCAAGTGGACTGATATGAAAGCCAAGAAAAACCAAATCTGAGCTCTTCAGTCAGTCTTAAAAGTCAAGCCCTTGCCTCTTCTTACCAAGCTGAGTTTTTGGCCTCTGTGCAGAGCAAGGCAGGCAAACCCAAGGAAACCAACTTGTCACCGTATAAGGCAAAAAAGAAAAGGTTTCTCTTCCTGAGTTACAAATAACTAGGGAAAGTCACACACGTGGCCAAGCAAAGCAGAAGCATGAAGGCAGTCCTCGCTCACTGCTGACAGGCTAAAATTAGTAGTTTATTCAACTTCCCAGAACTACACAGTGTGTCTGTCCTCTACAGCACCTCCCTATTTGTCTTTCTCTTTGCTCTCTTGCTTTGTCTCATCTGCTAATTTGTCCCTCAGGGGGCAGCCCAGAGTGCCACTGCCAAGCCCAGCAAGCCTCCTGCTTACCCCAGGAGCCTGAGTAAATGAATATCCACTTGCAGTTACACCTGGGCAACTCCGCCCTGCCTCCAGTGATTCCACCTGAGAACAGCACTTGGCCCCACAGGACACCCGGTCTGCAGAAATGATTAAGTTCCCTCTCCACACTTTCCACCAAACACCTTTCCTGCCGCTGCTGTTGTTCCCCTACAACACCTGTAAGCACAGCACCCACCCAGAGTCACTTTAGTGCAGATTCCCTCTCCAAAGATAACTCCACATTTGCATCTGTTCATTGTACAAAGAGCTGCATGGTATTTGCAATGATGACAGATAAATTATACAGGGAAGGGAGGAACACTTGCCCAGTGCAGCTGGGCCACTGCTTATGCATGCTGGGGATTGTTGTCAGTTTAGGGTGGGGTTTTTTTCCCCTTCCCCTCCACCAACCAGTTGTCTGCTAGGAGATCCAGCTGACCATGGGTGAATGATGTCATGCTGGACAAGATGGTATGAGGTTTACACAAGGCCAAGTGCAGGGTCCTACACTTTGGCCACAACTACCCCATGCAGTGCTACAGACTGGGGGATGAGTGGCTGGAGGGCAGCCTGGCAGAGAGGGACCTGGGAGTGCTGGGTGACAACCAGCTAAGGATGAGCCAGCAGTGTGCCCAGGGGGGCACACAAGGCCAATGGCATCTTGGCTTGTATCAGGAATAGCGTGGCCAGCAGGACTAGGAATGTCATTCTACCCCTGTACTTGGCCTCAGTTCTGGGCTCCTCACTTCAAGAAAGATCTTGAGATGCTGGAGCAGGTCCAGAGGAAAGCAGTAAGACACTGGGGAAGGAACTGGAGGGAAAGTTTGATAAGGAGAGGCTGAGGGAGCTGTTTAGCCTGGGGATGAGGAGACTCAGGGAGGACATTCTACAACTACCTGAAGTTGTAGTAAAGTGGGGCTCAGGCTCTTCCCCCAGGCAACTTGTGACAAGACAAGAGGGCATGGCCTGAGGCTGCACCAGGGAAGGTTTAGGTTGGATGTTAGGAAGCACTTCCTTGTGGAAAGGGTAATTAAACACTGGAATGGACTGCCCAGGGGGGTGGTGGAGTCACCATTCCTGGAGATGTTTAAGGAAAGACTGGACGTGGCAATTAGTGGCATGGTCTGGTCAACGTAGTGGTGTTAGGTCTGATGATCTCAGAGGTCTATTCCAGCCTCAATAATTCTGTGATTCACAGTCCTGGAGAATGGCAAAGAGTAAAGACAGCAGCAGCTCAGTTTGCTTAACCTCCAGGAGGAGGGAGGCAGAACTCCCAGAATTGCAGCAGTGTTTTCCCTGCCAGCCGGGCTGGGGTGCACAGAACACACCAGAGGAGTGAGGGGGAGTGAGCGTGCTACTCCAGTACAAAGCACGCCACAGGAGTCGGGGAAAACAGGAAAAGAAACACTAAACTGGTGAGGAGAGAGCAAGAAGAGGAGTTTGAGGAAAACGCCACACTAGAGCCTGCTCTGCCGATCCCGTGCTCAGCAACTGTAGCAAAGTGTGCCAGCATCCAGTCCTCAGGCAGAGCCGTACATTTGCAGCACGCTGGTGCCCACTCACTGGGTGACATCACCTCAGCCAGCTCTCCCTTGGTCATTACTTTGAGGAAGCATCATCCCACACTCATTCATGCTGACAACTCATATTGCAAGCAGCTCATCAGAAACAATATATTTACTTACTAAGGCGTTACTCATGTGAAAGAGACAGACCCTATCTGGCTCCTGCAAACTGAGTGATGTCCACCTATGCTCACTCAGGGAGCTGCTGAATTTACCTCAACAGATGTGATGTAGTTTCCTCTGGAATGCCAAATATGCTGCAAACTAAACTTACATGTTTTATGACACGGAGAGATGACTGCTAATTTCCATTTCCTATTAATAGGGCATATTAACCATGCTTAGTTTAGCCACGTACCTTGAAAAATTACAGCTCACGTTCAGGACAAATTTGCATAAGTACTTTGAACGTGTGAGAGAGGAGCAGGGCTAAGTACTGGATACAAGTATTCCAAATGCAGAGCTCCTGCACTTACTGTATATTACATGTATGGCCTCAAAAAACCCTCAGAGATTATGAATACATTTCTTTTCCATGGAAACTATAATTCTCAAATCCAGCAAGCTATTTTGAGAAATTTAAATCAACTCTACACTTACATCTGCTGGAAGAAGAACACTTCATTTTCACAGGCTGCCTCTCGGTGCATACTCAAAGGCACAAGCCCAGCCGTATGGACATCTTTCCAACTCTTCTACTACAGTTCTGCCGCTGACACCAAGATCTCACTATGCAGATTCAGTGCAAAGTCCTATTTTGCCTGTTCTCTACCTACCGCCAAGACGATGGGGCAGCTGAGCTTAACGCCGCAGCATCACTCGGGGAGGAGAAGGAAATGTACAAACGCGGGAGGCACGAAGTAAATGCCCCACTAGATTTCCTCGGTATTTGTTCAGCGTAAACTGGAGAGGCTGGCGTTTGATCCGAGTTACCGGCCAGGTCGGGAACTAGCAGCAGTGAGCAGCCAGCCGCACGCCCGACCGTGCTCCGGGAGTGCGGGGCAGCGGCTGCAGAAGTTAACCGCCGCACACGCGGGAGGGCCGGCAGAGGGTAACCCCCCCGCACTGCTGAGTCATTTACGCCGTGAAACGCTGGGTTCTCGTAAAACCCACCCAGGGGCTAAAGGTAGAGGGGTGAGGGAGGGTTGCTGCCCGGCGACCTGCCCCGGCTGCGCGGAAACTTCCCCTGGGTTGCAGCCGGCGCATCCCCTGCTCCGCGGCTCAGCCCCGCCGCGCCGGCTCTGCGGGTCGGGCGGGGGGGCTCCGCGGGCCGGCTCCCACTCACCAGGTAGGCTCCCACTGTGCCCTGGGCCAGCATCAGCGCGCACTCGGACACCAGGAAGAGCTGGATGCTGGAGAAGCAGGAGACCTTCCTCCGCCGCCTCCGCTGCCGCGGCGCGCTGGCCCCCGGGAGCTCGCTGCCGCCACCGTCGCCGCCGCCCGCCGAGCTCCGCTTCCCCGGCATCCTCCCGGGCACCGCCGCCGCCGCGGGATGGCGGGCCCCGCGGCTGCTCCGCGCCTTCCTCCTTCCCGGGGTGCCAATCACAGCGGCAGCCCGCGGCGGCTGCCTCTCCACCCGCGGGCTGCTGCTGCCATGGCCAGCGCGCCGCCTTCGCCTTCTCCTCCTCCTCCCGTCTCTCCTCCCCTCGCCCTGCCGCGCTCCCTCTCTCCGCCGGCCCCGCGCAGGCCGGATCCGCGCCCCCGCCGGCAAGGGGCGGGGGAAAGCGCGGGGCTGGCGCCGGCGGAGGCTCCGCGGCGGACGGGGCGGCCCCGTCCCGGGATACGCGCGGGGCGGCGCAGCCGGTTCTTATCGGTGCGGGGGGGGGCGCCGCAACACTCCCCCCCGGGCCGCCCCGGAGCTGGCTCCTCCCGGTGCGGGGTCGGAGTCCGCAAGCGGAGGGAACGGAGAAGGTCCCCGCACGGGGCTGGAAGTTTTTTACGCAGGTTGAGAACGAGATGCCCCTAGATAGGCCTGGCTCGCATCTCCCTCCTCCTGGCATCCCGAGGCCTGGGTGCCCTAGTTTCATACTCCTGCAAATGCCCTTTTCCACGGGGCACGAAGGAGCCTCTGTAAAAATTGCACGTTCCGCAAAACAAGCAGCGCTAGGTGCCACGCGTTGCGGCATCGCTGCCACGTGGGCAGGACGCTGCGCTTCGTGTCCCAGCCACGTGCCTCTCCCGTGGTGCCTTTTGCTGTCACTCTCACCTCCAGTTCTAATTTCAAGAGATATCTTCTTTTAAAACCCACTAATCGTCACTTCTACTATTACAGATCGCGTTCCTTGTTGGCGTAATAGCAGAACCCGATCGGCTTTGCCCTCCGAGTGCACTTTCCCAGTTCATTTCTGGGTCTGCAGTGGGGGCTGCTGCTTTGCTTTCTCATGTTAGAGAGCTTCCAGTTCACTGGGAGTTTAGGTGCTTAATCCATTTAGCACTGGGACCTCTGTGGTCTTTGGGAGGAATGGTTTTCTGTGCAAGCACAGGTTGTATTTTTCAGAAATAACTGCGTGATTTGGATCCTAAACTTCATTTTCAAGGCTAGTTGTGGCTTGGAATCTCCTAAATACTTACAAAGATGCCTTTGAAAATGGACCTGGAGATCATTCTGATTGTTCACCAGTCAGGCCGGGAAGCTGAGCACTGACATTTTAAATAAGCAGGCAGTTGGAGTTCCCTCTTGGAAAATATCATCATTTTCTGGGAGCTTAATAAAGGCAATGGTGAAAACTAACCTTGAGCAAAGTCTCCACCGAGGTTGATGAGTCTTTATCAAGCCCAGCTGGTGCACATTGCCCTAGCAGAACTGCAGACCATAGGCAGCAAGAAATGCAAGAGACCTGACATGCTCAGCTGCTGGCCTTTGCTCTTCAGCTGCCAACGGCTCCCTCCTATGCTGAACTTTGGCTCACCACAGCTTTTCCAGCAGGTCTGGGCCATATCAATATGCATCCATAGTCCTCTCTGCCCCAGTGGCATGGCCTCCAACACTGATGGCGTGAGGCAGCGTTATTAAACAATTTAGTGGGAATAACAGTCTGGTGCTTGGAACTGAATGGTCTTAGGTTTAATGAGATACTTATCAACCTTTCAGATGTTCTACAGCTCACAAGATGAACATTAGAAGCTACCTGAGGTCTCAAGTGCCAAGGTTTCTGCATGAGGTCATGAAAAACTGGTTCATCCATACAGGGTTCTGCCAGTTCATAAAGTATTTGTTTCCCATTCAGGGTAAACTGGTTCTTCCATCAAAAGAAAACAACAACAACAAAAGCTCATTTCCTTGAAGTCTCTTTAGACTACAAAAGTGCTCCTCTCTTCCCTAACATGGATATTGAGGAACCTCTGCTATCGAAAGTCTGGAGGTAGAAAGCTAGAAAGGTCTCTGCCTCTAGCTGGGTAGATTCACAGGCTAATTCAATTAGTGTGGCTAGACAGATGCTTTGCTCCAGGTGGATGCTGTGATGTGTTATGAACAGGATGGACAAACTAACAGACATTTCAAGTGAAAGTGGAGGATCATCTCTTCAAACACTTGAGCATGAAAAATGATAACAGAAATAGTCTTAAAAATCCCTGGAAAAAACACCCCAAAGCCTCACCTTTTTGGGGCATGGTGGTCTTTTGCCTGCTCTAGGTTAGGTGCTAACAGCAGTAGAGCTTTGGAAACTCATGTAATGCACCAAGTGTCTATCTGGAAGCCCAAACAAACTTCTATGCATCCTCTCACGGTCACCAACATTCAAGCTGATGCTTTAAAGCTCTTGAATTTATGTGTATTTGCTCTGGGCAACTTGATCTAATTGAGAATGCCCCTGCTTACTACACAGGTGGTTGGGTTAGGTGACCTTTGGAGGTCCCTTCCAACCCAGACCATTCCATGATCCGGTGATTCTGTATGCAGGTGCCATCACCTGTTTTGGTCATGTCTCAGACATCCTGTTGGAAGAGTTTGTCCAGGCAGAGGAAAGAGACAGACTGCTTATCTGTCATAAGGAAAACAGCTGGTAGAAAAATTTGTCTCTAATACTAATTAGCTGAAACTTCTGGTTGGATAGTTTCTTGCAGCAGAGCACAATTATTCTGTCCAGAAGAGACAGAATGCCTGGATTCTTTTCCTCTTCTTTCTCTTGTGTACTTGCACTTCCTTCCTGTAGAAAAATCCCTCCTAGCATTGCTGAAAGGAAGAATGAAGGTATTGCATCTCCACTCAAGTATGTCAGTAGACCTGAGTTTGCTTCCTGCCACGTTTCAACAGACCCTGTTCCTGAGAGATGTCGGTAGACAGGGATGCTTCAGGGATGGACAAGTGACCTGTTTGGATTTAAGAGTTAATTGTCATTACACTCAGTTTTTCTGGTCTAAATTGACTTAGCTTTGGCTGCTAATGCCCTGGCCTGCTGGACATCTCGTTGAATACTTGTGTGCTTTTGTCAACCTTCAAGTAACCTTAGCAGCTGGATTTTCCTTGATCTGTCAGCATCCCAAAGCAGCTTTTGCTTTATTTTTGACAGGTGTAACCTTCTTCATCCATGTCAGTGCCTATGGTGCATAGAGTTTATGGCTAACACAAAGAAGTGAGGGAGAGCTGTGAAGGATGAGGACCTTAGCGAAGCACTCAACTGATATCTTACACCTTAAGGGGCAAAAGTGCAAACTGAAAAGAAAAATCTAAGCTCAACCATCAGGATTGTTGGTAATGGGAGGAGGAACAGCAGAGGATGATTTTCCTTAAGCAGAGCGGGTGGAAACCTCCTCTGTGTGAAATGTGCCAAGGCAAGCAGCTGATCTGTATCATTAGGCATCTCTACAGTTGCCATTGGAATGGTATTCCCAAGCCCTCCGGACATATTTTACAGTCCAGGAAGCTAATGTGTTCTTCATCCAGTACAGCCTCCCTGGAGCAGTGGTGGGCACCCAGTGTGCCTCTTCCTGCTGAGGATGCAGCAGAGAAAAACAAGGACAGGTGCTAAGAAGATGATGGGCTCACTGGAGACATATTGGTCCTGTGGTGTGTGTGTGTGTTAAAAACCCCAACCCCACCACAAAACCTGTGCTGCAGCCATAATTCTTCTCTCCCCAGAACTGTTCTGGGTATCTTCTACAAGGCCACTGTGTGTTTTGTTGCTCTGCTTTTACACTGCTGTAGGTCGGGAGCTGCTATTAGAGTTTGATATTCACCCAAGTGCCTGCATCCTCGCCCTTCCCCATGGCTATGGTGTTATGGCAGGGGTTTATGCAGTTCAGCATTAGGGTTTCTCTCCTGCCCCGTGGCCCTGGGTGCCACCCTAGCTGCAAATCACCGTTAATCTGGGGTAATTGCAAGAGTGACTGAGGAACATCTTCGTGAGAGCCACCTTCAGGGCATGCTTGCTTCGGTCTGCTGGGTTGACTCTTGTTCTGCCCCTTGATCCGGCAGAGTAAGTTCTTTCTCCTGGCTGCAAGGATATCATGGTGCTGCATCAGGTGCTGGAAAATAAGGTTCCTGAGAGATTTGTATCCTGCCCCACTCAGATTTACATCAGTGAACTTAAAAACCAGGCACTGCTGTCTCACATATCACTCTTGGACATCCATTTGGGTTTCTTTCCAGGACAGTGCAGCCGTGTTGAAGCCGGTTGTCATTTGCTGGATGAAAGGAAAGTTCATGTGCTTTCAAAATGGATTTGCACGCAGCATGAATCATGTCCCATCAGCACCAGTCCTGCACCCCCAGCTGGTCCTACACGGTGCATTTATCTGTGGGAAGGTTTACATGTTAAGACAATGAAGAGTAACTGCAGCTATGTTCAAAGAGCAAGGAAGAACACATAAATAAATAAGAAATCCCAGGACTCTAGCTAAGAGGCTTTTCCTTGTGATGGCTTTGAATTTCTGTCTTCTGATTCTCTGGTGCAAAACCCTGTGGATCAGCTGGTACAGGGGGGAGGTGACAGGAAAAGGTTTTAATCATCTACTAGTGTAGAGTGGAGGTATAAGTGTGCACATCAGCCAAGGCTGTGCAACAGCAAGGAGGCTTGAGAGTGGGACAGCTTGTGGGTATATCAGCAGCTGTCATTTCCGAGATACCACAATGCTAACAGTTTTAATGCAATTTCTTTCTATAAACACTTCTAACTTGACTGCCTTGCTATTTTAAGTCCTGCTGGAGACTTGGACTCATTAAAAAGGCATTTCCTTCAGACAAGCTGATTAGATTGCAGTTCCTTCCCCCCAGATGATGAAAGGCTGAAGAACACCTCGGTGAAGCTAAAAACTGCAGAAGATTAAGACAGGTTAGTTTACAAGAGGTGCAGGTTCACCCTGGTACGTCTCCCTCTGAAAACAGTTTAAAAAGAGAGGAGGTCCTTGAAGGCAAGCATTGGGTGACTTGTCTACAACCTACATTGCATAAGCCTGGCTCCTAACCTCTAATTATGGTTTTCCCAAATAAAGGAGACTCGGATCTGAAGGCAGCTGAGTAATCGCTAATGCCTTTGACTCCACAAGCCCTGAGGGCATGAGACACTTTTACAGGAGAACTAAGCACCCAGCAGGATCATGGTCTAAATGGAAATCAGAATGAATTTTGAATTAAAGCAATGTGATTTAGCAAACACAGTATAATTGTGGAGTACCTGCAAATATTGACTTCAGCCTTACGCCTCATTTAGTAGGAAAGTTAATTTGCAGAATCAGAAAATGAAAAGCAAATTGCTGGACAACAGACTACCACTTTCCCAGCTCTTAATCAGCATCTCATCAAGCAATGACTGTCCAAAATGTAAGTCAATATGCAATAAAAAGATTCCATTTCCTTGTTGCAGGGGTGAGACCTTGCAGCTCTAATTCTAGAAGATAATTTTATGTAATCAGTTGAAAAATAAAAAAAAAGGAAATGTCATCCCTTGGTGTTCTCCATACTGATGGGCATTTAGGAATCAAGAGAGGTGTGGTAGCAGCACCTTATTACCAATGTTCCACCTTCCTGCCACTGTCACACTCTGGAAACTATCCTTGGCCAGATCCATCCGTGATCCGGCTGATGATGCAGCAGAAGGCGATGTTCCCTGGAGTCAGTAAGAATTCATCTTCCAGGTGGTGGGGTAGCACAAGGAGTGATGATGCCAACTTTCCTCATCTAGTGGAGGATGTGATGTTCCTGCTGACTGCAGGGGTTTGGACTAGATGCTACTTCATCCAACACTTCCTTTGGATATCCCTGGAAATAGTCGTGGTGAGGCTCAAGAGGGCTCTGGGCAACCTGATCTAGTGGAGGATGTCCCTGGTGACTGCAGAGGGGGTTGTACTGGATGACCTTTGGAGGTCCCTTCCAACCCAGACCATTCTGTGATTTTATGATTCCTGATCTTTACTGTAGGAAGCCACACCAAGCCCTCACACAGCTGCAGCTGCTAGTGATGCAGGGACACTTCTGCTTAAGGCTGAGTATTGGTCTCAGTAGGTCAGCCCAAAGTTCACTCCTGGTATTAAATTTTGCCCCCTTACTGATTTAGTTTTGTCTTTTCTGGACACAGCTTGGTTCCTTCTATATGCTTCCACCTCCCAAGTAACCTCCTTCAATAGCAAAATGCATCAGGGGGCCATAAGCACTTTGTAAGCAAGTGGAGTTCCAGCCAGGTACTGAACAGTTGCATCCTGACACTTCTTGCTAGATAATAACTTGGTAGACCCAATACTTGCAAATCAAACTGTGTCCTTAATAAAGAAATTGTTTACTGAAGTGCTCAGTGGCAGCTTGAAACCTATCCCTGGGTGCACAGGCTGGCTTCCTGTGGGGTCTTTTATTTACAGTCCATGCCTGTTATCTCCCTGGATCTTGCACTTCTGTGTGAGTGCTTCCAGTCTACAGTTTGTGCTTGATTTATTCACATTTGGTGGTCATATATTTCGCTTTTTTTTTCCTGTAGATGCTATGTGCATCATAGATGTGTCTCATGGTACTAGTTTCTGAGTTTATTGACATTTCTGGTGTATCTCTTTGCAGAATAGATTTTATTAACCTCTCCAAGCTGGTAAAAAAACCTTAGGGTGTTGCTGGATTAGCTAGACCTCCCCAGTGGAAGTCACTTTCTCCTGTATGGTTTTGTGGGGAATTAAAATCTCTGTAACTTGTTGTAGTTGCAGAGAAAAAAAACTGCTTTGGAGGATTTTACTTCTCTCCCAACAAGGTAAAGGTGTTTCAACCTAAATGGTGAGCAGATAAAAGTTAAATAGTGTCCTGTGCTATCAGTGAAAGAATCAAGACAATGAGCAAACACAAAGTAGAAAAGGAAGGAACTACACTGACAGTGTTCTGAGGTTCACCCACAGCTTCTCTAAACAAAAGCAGCTCCTATAAAGCAGCCTTTTTATTGCCTCTTTGGCCAGAACTGAATTGTCTCACCCTTTGAACTGATGCATGATGCCAATTCAATTCAATAGCTCCTGAGCAGCAGGTAAGAGTATTGTTGGGTGTTACCTTATATACTTATGTAATTTCAGTTGAGCTGGCTTGATGTAAAAGAACACCCTTATGTCACTTTAGCTATACCAATACCTTCAGGTACCACAAGGCCAGCCACAATCTTTTTGACTGGCCACATAACCCTGAGTTGAATTGTAACTAATAAGCAACATTGTGCCTTTGAAAAATGGCAGCAATGTGAGTCCACAGTGAATATTTTGGCCCAAATTCAATGCTTTTCTTCCATCTCATAGTCTATGAACCTGTAATAATTGGCTCTCAGCGTTCTTGACAGTTTGTTTTGTTTTTTTTTTTTTGCCCAGAAAGGTAGTTGAGGCCCCATCCCTGGAGATATTCAAGGTGAGGCTTGAAAGGCTCTAAGCAACCTGATCTAGTTGAGGATGTCCCTGCTGACTGCAGAGGGGGTTGGACAGGATGACCTTTGGAGGTCCCTTCCATCCCAGACCATTCCATGATCCTCAAAAGGTTTGCGTGCAGGCTCAGGGAAGCTAATAGGAACCACTAGAAAGCAATTGGGTTTTTTGAAGAACTGATTTCATTCTGAAGGACACTGGTTAACCCTTCCTATGCCTTATTGGTTCAGCTTTTACAATTAATGGGATCCCTAAAACACTCTGGGTCTGTGAAAGCCTGTGAAACTGGAATGCCTACAACACCCTGTTGTAAATACCAATGCCTGAGTGTAGCAACTGATGTTTAAGGCAATGGTCATCTGGTATAAACATTTAAATCAAGTGTCAGGAGAGCCTTTACTGCAGTCACTGCAACAGGCTGGCTGCAGACCTTGCTGCAGGTTCCCCCTACCCAAAAAACACCCAGGTTTTGCTGCATCTTTTTCATCCTCAAGGTCTTAGTAGAAGGAACTTCATATTGTAAAGGCTCCTTACAGGGTTTGGTGTGAAGGAGTCTGATATCTCTGAAGCAATGATAAAAATGCAGGAGAGAGGAATGCAGGGGAGAGGGGAGTTGTTGACCTTGCTGGAACCCAGAGGAAGATAAAGGAGAAGTGCCTTGCTTTTGGCCTGACCTCCAATATGAAAATAGGGCAATGCAATGAAAGGTCAAAGAGTCACAACAAGACACTTGATAGCACCTCGGTAAGGCAGCAAAGATTTGCTCTACTTGACCTTGAAATTAGCAAAGCTATCAGAGGAAAAAAGCCCAACTCATTTGCCTACTGCAAAGCTAACAGAGCCCACAATTTTGATTGCTCTAACAGAGCAACTCTGCCATGAACCCTCCCCAGAAAAGGCAGGATGTGGGAGAGGACATTTCTGAGCTTCTTGGATGTTTCTCAAACACGTCTGATTCTTAATTCTAGAGCATTTAATGAAGAGGAAAATGGAGCAAAATGAAGTGCAGCAACAAGGAGAGGAAAAGCCTGACAGGTTCTTTAAATTAGAGATATATTCCTGCTCTGCTTTCCATTGCTATTGGAAAGAGAAAATAATTGGGTTACAGGAAACATCCTGAAATCTGTCACATCATTGTTTGCTGTTTAGGTAGAGTGACCTGCAGGTGAGCACTCACTAGTTGTTTTTCATTGAAAAAGAGCCACCAGTTCTCTCTGCTACCTTTTCAAACTGTGAAGAGTTGTCCACAAGCCAAGAATGTATTCTCCTAACGCTGAAGGTGCAGCAGTAGAGGTCTGGATGTCAGTCATTCTCTCACAGCCAAGAGCAGCATGGCTAGTTCAAATGGATTAAAAGATAAATAATCTCTGACAGCTCAGGTAACTTTCTCTCCTCTCTAGGTTAAGAAACTTACCCCAGCTTTGTATCTATATCACAAGGTGGGCTTTGCTCCCCCACTAAAACTTCATTTTCCCAGAGGAGAGCATATGCACTTACACAGTAAAATTTCAGAGAGTACTAAGCCAGTGAAAGCAATGGCCTTGAGATGTTGCTTCCAGAGATATTCCCTGAGCTCAGCAGGCTTTGATGCCTTAAAGTCATCACAACCAATGATGCCACCACAAGAATGGCAACTATGTCCCATTCCCTGCTTTGTCTCTCGTCCTGCAATGTCCTTTCTTCTGGTCTGCCTGGAAGACATGTAAGTCACAACAAGCACTTGTAAATACCATCCAGTATCAGCCTTTGCACCTCTACTTTTGCTTCTTTTCTGACTTTCAAAGCCCTTTTTTTGTTGTTTCTGAAGATGTCCTATCAATTACCAAGGATATGTTTGGCTGCATAACTGGGATGAAGGAGAGTTGTTTGGAGGTGATTGTTAATGTTGTTTTTATGTATCTATGGTGATATAAAAATCTCCTTCCAAATCAATCATAAATGTCTCTTCAGTGATTTGTGACTAGTATGTGGAAG
Source organism: Dryobates pubescens (assembly GCF_014839835.1). Taxonomy (NCBI): domain Eukaryota; kingdom Metazoa; phylum Chordata; class Aves; order Piciformes; family Picidae; genus Dryobates; species Dryobates pubescens. The sequence goes on from NC_071628.1 coordinate 3,817,356, forward strand.
CTGAGAGAGAGATGGCTTTGAATGCAGATTTTGTTATGAATTATTTCCTTGAGTTTTTCCCCTAAATGCAATCATTGGCTATTATTAATAGTCTGTGCACATCACATTGAAGCAAAATATAATACATCTTAAAACAACCAGCCTACTTAGACAAAAAAAAAAAACCAAACCCTTAAATTCTTGCATAACTTCCTCCATGTGGACATATCTCATTAATCTTTTGACAAGGCTGAAGGATCTCGATTCTTTCCTCTGCTAGCACCAAAGAAAAGATGCAGTGTTGGAACAGAGCACTGCAGCTGCACACCTGCTAAGGCTTTGATGGTATTCAACTTTGTTGACTTACATAAATGTCAGCAGTGCTGAGCCGATCCCTTGTGGGCTGAAGTTCTAGAGGTACCACTCTCCCAAGTACAAAGTCTGAGTCTTCACTCTCAGCGGTGTGGATCTTCATTTACCACCTGAGCAACAACATGAGAGGATAATGGTCATTCAAGAGTGGTGTACACTGCATTCAGTTTTGTCACCATGCCTTTCCTTGGTCAAGCTGAATAGCCTGTCAGTGAACTAATGCTGTTGTTTGCTTGAGAACAGCTTCTTACCAGATCTCATCAAAGTATAGAATCACAGAATGGTTTAGGTTGGAAAGGACCTCAGAGATCATCTACTCCAACCTCCCCACCATGGGCAGGGACACCTCTCAACTAGACTCAGCTGCTCAAGACCTCATCCAACCTGGCCTTGAACATCCCCAGAGAGAAGGCAATCACTACCTTCCCAGGCAGCCTATTCCAGAGTCTCATCACCCTTGTGCTGAAGAACTCCTTCCTAAGTTCCAGTCTAACCCTGCTCTCCCTCAGCTTCAACCCATTCCCCCTTGTCCTGTCTCCAGACACCCTGATGAAAAGTCCCTCTGCAGCCTTCCTGTAGGATCCCCTCAGGTATTGGAAGGTGCTCTAAGGTATAAGGTATATAAAGTATTCATATAATATTCTCCTTGCTGTTGTTTTCAGTGAGAGAGATCCTTTCCCCATAATAAATATGCATGTTTCTGTGAAACTCATCTTTGAAACTCACCTTTTATCTCCATGTTTATCTAGGAACTTCAATAAAAACATAGAAATATGTCCATTTTAAGTTTCAAAATGGGAAATGAGACATTTTTGGCCCAATTGCTTTCTCTGTCTTGACTAATTAGCCAGCTGTAAGGACAGAATGTATCTTACAGCTCCTTGTGTCTTATGAATCTGTCTAACAGTGCTGACATTACCACGCTTTCCACATCCTACTGAGCTTTTTCTTGTGGTTTCAGTTTTCCTAATGGAAGCATTAGAGGGACACATTTACATGCTTGCCCTGATTTATGAGCACATTTTATATGTAGGGAGATTAAACTGTGGTGGGTTGGATCTGTTTGGGTTTCCTCGATAGCCTCTGATTGGTTGTAACGCAGGTAGCCCTCACAGTAAATCAAGTGCCTCAGCTGTACCGCAGCAAAGTGAGGCTGTGACTCATTACCTGGGAGACAAACCCTTTCCTCCCGTGCTAACCCCTTAAACTGGGCAGATTGCAGCCACCCCAGCTGATGGTGTCATTCAGGAAAAAATCTAATGGTCCATGTGTGATGTGAAGTATTTCAGGGCTCACAGATGACTCGTTAAGAGCTGAGCAAATTCAAAATGTGCTTTGCTGAGGACGTCTGACTGGGTGATGAATGTGCCCATCACTGGGCTCCAGGGTCAGCCCCTGGAAGCACTAGGTTAATGGACAGAAGGTTTTCTTGGAAAGTCAGTCTCTCTGCAAAGCTTGATGAAGACAGCACATTCCTACCGATCAGTGGGTTCCAGCCTGGGCTGCCAGGCTCATTTAGAATAGAATAGGATAGAATTAACCAGGTTGGAAAAGACCTTTGAGATCATCGAGTCCAACCTATCACCCAACACCATCTAATCAACTAAACCATGGCACCCAGCCCCCTTTAAAACACCTCCAGGGATGGTGACTCCACCACCTCCCTGGGCAGCACATTCCAATGGCCAACCTCTCTTTCTATGAAGAACTTCCTAACATCCAACCTAAACCCCCCCTGGCGCAGCTTGAGACTGTGTCCCCTTGTTCTGGTGCTGGCTGCTCAGGAGAGGATGTTATGAACAGTCCCTGAGCTAGGAAGCAAGGGTACTACAAGCCTGAGGGCATGCAAGATTCAGATAATGGCCAGTGTTTGTAGAACATCTCAACCCAGCCTGAAAGCAGGAATTTACAGCAGCACTTTGGTTAGTTTATCTTCTCTCTGTTATGTAGCACCTGCAGTATATTGCATTATACTTCCTTCTTTCCAGCACGCTTGGGTCTCCACGCAAATAAAGTATCAGTGCTCAGACAGACTCCTTGAATGTTCTCACCATCATGCCATTCTTACAAACTCACATGGTGTTCACCCTCCAGCAAGAAAACCAAACCCCACACGCCTGCTGTGTCCACCTACGAGCTGGGCTGTACAGCCACGCCGAGAGGCTCCTGGCCATTCTCTTTGTGATATGTGTTTTATTGCCACTTGGACAACGAGCCCATCACTCAGACTCCAAGCCATCCGAGATGAGCTCTGTATTCATGTTTTCTGTTAAGTGGCTTGTGAGCAGGGGAGGCAGAGGGGGGGATATGAAATAATAATGACAGTAATAATACATCTGATAGAGTTCAGTTCCGCTTTAGCACCAAATGGGTAGCTGAAAGCCTCCCCATGGATCTTTCCCATCTTGAGCAGCAATGATTGTAACAGATGCATCAGTTATTAATTTAATGGCTTGCATGACAAATAATACTGATACATGTGTTTAGAAAAATCTGGGACCAACTGGCATGTTTTGATTAGCTGCAAATGAACGATGCTACCAAGTCTGTAATGTGTTCATAAAATGTATAGATGTGGGCCACTTTTTCTTTCAGCTGAAGCAAGGCAACATATGTCTGCTGCTGTGCTGTGTGTCCTTTGCCTTCAACTTTATAAGAGCTTTTATGAAGTTAAAAGGAGAGGAGAGGGGGCGAAGGGGAGGAGAGGAGAGGGGGCGAAGGGGAGGAGAGGAGAGGGGGCGAAGGGGAGGAGAGGAGAGGGGGCGAAGGGGAGGAGAGGCGAGGAGAGGGGGCGAAGGGGAGGAGAGGCGAGGAGAGGGGGCGAAGGGGAGGAGAGGCGAGGAGAGGGAGCGAAGGGGAGGAGAGGCGAGGAGAGGGAGCGAAGGGGAGGAGAGGCGAGGAGAGGGAGCGAAGGGGAGGAGAGGCGAGGAGAGGGAGCGAAGGGGAGGAGAGGCGAGGAGAGGGAGCGAAGGGGAGGAGAGGGAGCGAAGGGGAGGAGAGGGAGCGAAGGGGAGGAGAGGGAGCGAAGGGGAGGAGAGGGAGCGAAGGGGAGGAGGATAAAAGAAGGGCTTTCCTCTATGATTTTAAAAATACCTGCAAACAGCAAAGGATTACTAAATCCCAAACAGGAATGAGGAAACACTGAAGATGAAAACTGCTGATCCATTTAAACACAGATGAAATGATTTGAGGACATACTGGAAAGGAATACTAAACAGATACAAGCTATTAATTCTCACTGAGGGTCAGCCTGGGAGCTCGAGCAGCAGAAAGTTCAGGTTAACCCTTCACAGCAGAGAGGACCTCACCATAAATCACAGCTTCTTACTCTTCAGGGGGATGTTGGTACAGCTCCAGTAGTAACTGGAAAGTGTTGGGGAGAGGTGCTAATGTTTATAGAAAGGAGGAGCAGTCTGGGAGGTGACAAAAGGTTGAAATTTGCAAGGAAAGCTAGCAAGTGGCAAAATTGCAATAGAGAACTATTGATTCCTTTAATTTGTTTCTTAGAGTGGGTGAGGAGGATGTTAAGGGGTGAGACTGATCATGATGAGCACAGTTTGTGCTGTTAGAGCTCCTCGTGGGAGCAGTGACCTTCCAGCTCATAGGTCAGCATCTCATCTTGCAAGCCCCCTGTGGGCTGGACTCTTCTGCTCATTTTCAGTGTCTGTGTGATGCAAGAGTATTAGAGCATCTTCCATGTTGAGCTTAACAAACATGAAGCTTTTGTAAGACTCAAGAGTTTGCTGGCTCAGCCCTCTTTTTGAAGTTAAAACTCTGCTCAGTACTTTTGGAGGGGAGCAAGGAGGCTGGGAAGAGCTGTACAAGCAGTTCACCTGGGGAATTTCAGCCTTGGTACCTCTATTCTGAGCACTCCTTCACCTAAAACAGAGCATTTACCTCCTCTCTGCTGTCTGCCCAGCCAAGTTTTCACCCTTGTCCTTAAAAAAGCAAACAAACTGTACAACAAATCCACAGGAGAAAGTAAAAGCTACTCTATTCATAACTTTCTACTCCTTCAACTATCCCATTGCCCAGTGCTAGAAATAATCATAGAACTGTTTGGATTGGAAGGGACCTCAAAGATCACCTAGTTCCAAACCCCCTGCCATGGGCAGGGATCCCTGACACTAGATCAGGTTGCTCAGAGCCACATCCAGCCTGGCCTTAAAACCCTCCAGGGATGTGGCTTCTGCCACCTCCCTGGGCAAATAATGATGTGAACACCTCTATATCAGCCTTTTCTATCATGATTAAGATTATGCCAGTCAGAAAGGTCACCCATATGATAGACTACAGGCCACAAGACCCCACAAGCCAGTGTGACTAACACATTCAGCACTGGATTGCAGCTCAGTCAAGTGACTAGTGTAGTGTGAGAAATTAAATCAATACTCACCCTCGTGAGAAATGTTAGAAATGAGCATTCACTGTCAGCCACCTTCAGATGGCTGAGAGCCTGGGCTGCCATATTTTCATCTTTTATAACCTTAACAAACAACAACAACAAAGAAACCACCCTGAAACTCAGTAGCAATGCTGAGCTCCCGCAAGTCTGTCTTTGACTTCATCATGGACTCCATTTATGGAGCAGCAGTCTTCTCCTTGGAGGTCATTGTACCCCTGCCAGGAGGGACCTGCTCTGCTTGGACACCAATTCCAGCAGAAACAGCTGAACTGGGCAAGATTTGGGTCGCTCTGCCTCAAAAAGTACCCCCAACAAAACTGTTGTAACTATTCTAGGGGATTTGGTTTCAATCCCTCACAAGAGAATTATTCCAGGTATAGCTGGATGTGTTCTAAATGGCTTGCACATCGTGTGGGACAAAAGCCTGTATGCCCTCCATCCTGTCTCCCTTCCCAATCTTCCCCATTTTTAACATGTGTTCAGCACCAGAACAGACAAATCTGTCACTGGCAATTTCACTAATCTCTGTCACCATGATACCATGCTACTCTAGTTGAATCAGAATTAAACATAGATGTTTACAGAGGGCAGGCTGATGTCTGTCTCAATATCTATTTTTCAGTTATATCCTTCTCTTTTTTTTGGTCTTCAAAGACAGATTGAGTTTCTTCCCCCCCCCCCCCCCCCTTCTTGTTGTTGTTTATTTCAAAGATGCCTCTGTTGAGCAAGCAAATAGGATTTCAGATTGATCTTATTGTCTGTTTACAACAGGTTGATCTTGAGTTCAGAAGCATGACTGTTTAAAAAAGCATTGAAGCTGCAGTCATGAATACTGGAGTGGCTTTTATGTACAGCCTCCTGGTCATGAAAGCAAAGAGAAGTGCTGAAGCATTTAGCGTGCGTGCTCCGGGAATAGATATTTTCCAGGTCAGTCTTACAAGCAGCCCCTTCCTTTCAAGAGCAGCTCCAAGACTGAATCTCTAAGTCCAGACACGCTCTTAAAACTTGGCCTTGTCTGAAAAATAATTAATAATAGGAAATAAAATTGGGTTTGTGTAACCTTTCTATAGAAGGAGCCTCTAATTGGTGCAGATAGTGGTGCAAAGCAGCACTCGGAAGCAGCATTGATTACAATTCACTTTGGGACACCACTCACTAAAGGGCAATCACTTATTTCATTAATTGCTTTGAAGATAAGATTTAGAGAAAGCTGCATATGAAATAGTGGTGGGACTCTTAATGATTCCTCTCCTAATCTATGGCAGTGTTTCTGCTGACTTCAGGAGGAGAAAGTTGTGCCTTCTCTTTTAGAAGCTGGTGAGTTGCTGGAAGGTGTCCAGAGAAGGGCAGGGGAGGGGTTTAGAGCACAGCCCTGTGAGGAGAGGCTGAGAGAGCTGGGCTTGTTTAGCCTGGGGAAGAGGAGGCTTAGGGGAGACCTTATTGCTGTCTACAACTACCTGAAGGGAGGTTGTAGCCAGGTGGGGGTTGGTCTCTTCTTCCAGGCAAGCAGCACCAGAACAAGAGGACACAGTCTCAAGCTGCACCAGGGGAGGTTTAGGTTGGATCTTAGGAAGAAATTCTTCCCAGAGAGAGAGATTGGCCATTGGAATGTGCTGCCCAGGGGGTTGGTGCAGTCACCATCACTGGAAGTGTTTTAAGAGGAGACTGATGAGGCACTTGGTGCCATGGTTTAATTGATTAGATGGTGTTGGACCATCTAATTGGACCAAAGCAGTTGATCAGATAAGTTGGACTTGATGATGTTGAAGATCTTTTCCAGCTTGGTCTATTCTATTCTATAGCTGAAGCCATGGCTTGGATGGGCCCAGATTTGGTTATAAGGAAATTGGCTGTTGGAAAGGGGAACATAGCAAAGAACTGCCAAAACCACAGGTCTGCTCTACTGCAAACACATTCATTGCAAACACCTCAAAAAGAGCAAGGAGAGAAAATTAAGTCTGGGTATGTTTCATTTCTCCAGGCAATTTTTTCTGCCTGGGTTACCAGAATCTATTCTTTTCAGTTGTGTAAAAAAGAAAAGAAAAAAAGCCACAGAGTGTAATTGTTAAAAGGAGCTGTGGGAAATGTAACAGCCTGACAAGAAATTACATGTCTTATTTATCTCCACCAAAGTTGCTCCTCCAGGAGGTGTGTGCTGGTGGAATGGATTGCATTGGAGTCCGTGCCTCTGATGTTTGCCAGAGGTACTTCCCCGTGGCTCTGCAGTAGTTTGCTCCCACTATTAAGTCCTAAAGGTAAATGCAAACCTAGGCCTGGACCGACCTACAAGTCTCACCACAGACTTACCCCCTTCCTGCCCTATGCTATTAGTGCTGAGGCAGAAATGAAGCAGGTCAGGCAAAACTGGAGATCTGTGGGTGGCCTCCTGACTGCAGGAAAAATTCCATCAAAGCTCAGGGAACAGTTATCCCTAGGGAAGAGGGCTGGTGCTTACAAGCTTTCTCTGCAGATGCTTGAAAAACATCCCTAAGCATGATGTATAGTGAGTGCACGGCCCTAGACCAACTAACTCTGGCTGAAATAGAGAGCAGAATAGGTAAGACAAGAAGACTGGAGCTTAGGGAGAAGTTCTTCAGTAGGAGGGTGGTGAGACTCTGCAGTAGGCTGCCCAGAGAGGTTGTGAATGCCTCCTCCCTGGGGAGCCAGGCTGGATGAGGCTTTGAGCAGCTGAGTCTAGTTTTGAGGCATCCCTGCCCATGGCAAGGAGGTTGGAATAGATGATCTCTGAGGTCCCCTCCAATCTAAGCCATCCTAGGATTCCATGGAAGTGATGCTTTGGGTACTTATTTCACAGAAGCAGTCAAAGCAGTATAAAAATCAAATCTTGATGAACCAGCTCAGAATTCTTCTGTGCACTGAATTAACAGCATGCTGATGTGCTGATAGCATTTCCCACCAGCTTGGTTAACGCTGCTGCACTTTGCTCCACAAAAATTCCCTCCTTTTCCACAGATACCCCTCTGAGGGCATCGAGGCTCTTCTGAGATGGATGGCTTCTCGTGTGGAAGAACCTAGCTCCTGTTTTGATCACCACAGTGTAAAAGCAAAAGCTGAAGGGAATCTAAATTACATTGAAATGATCTTTTTCATTTTTGCTGTTGTTATGCATATAGGGAGGGAAAGGGAGGGAGCAAATAATGAACAATATGACAATTATACCTTCAGAGGGCTTGGCTTATGTAGGGCAACTGGGTCAACAGATGGTGAATGCAATTTGGTGTACAAAAGTATGAAATAACTGATCTGGACAGAAAGATTAAAGTGGAGTGTGTGTATAAATTGAACATGGATCACGAGAAGTATATTGGGCTATTATGGGAAACCACTGAAGCCTGAGCACAGATGCTGCAGAAGACAGCAAATCAAACCGCGCTGGCACAGTAACAGAACCAAAGACAAAAGGTGAGGGTGCTATTGTTTTAGTCTTTTGTGAGTGCTACAGGCTTTGATCTGCTGCAAGGAGAGAGCTGCCTCGGGGGAGAGGCACTGAAGGATCCTGTCGGGAGCAGAAAGTTCACAGGGGCTGGACTAATTTACCACTAACTACAGGATGCTGTGGTTGATTTTAGAGGTAAACCTTGAAGGAAAGGCTCCATCAGGGCATTGCATTTCTTGCACTAGCGCTCAGGAAGACAGAGCATCTTATTAGTGCTGGCAGAGTAGGTCTGGATGAGGCAAAAAGGCCAGGCTACCTCTTCCAAAGAGTAATGCAAGCACAGAGTAAGTAAAATGAGGACAGGCACTTTGAGAGCGCTTAATGGGAAGCACCAAGTTTTTAGTTGGTAATAGCCACTTCATCAGACAGCCCTTAGAGAAAGTCCTTCTAATCCTAGCTCATCAGCAGAAGTGATGCATCACTGGGGTATGCCCAGGACAGAAGTGCAGTTTAGCTGACAAAGAAGACTAAAGTGTATCAGTAAATTTGGACAGTGCTTGTAGCTGTGCTGCTTTAATGGAATGTGTGCCCCAGACAGTGGTGGAGATCCCCAAGGAAGTGCTGGCTGGGCTGGTTCCCAGGGTGAATTGGGGCATAGGATGATGTGACTGCACCACTTTGGGAGTCACACCTCAGCTCCTCTTCACTGTGCCATGCATTCTGTGCAGCAGGGCAACCTGTGCTGGGTATGCCTGTCAGGTAACTACCTCCACCCAGGTTACCCATCTGTGTTATTATTAAAAAGCAAGGCCTTGACCTGTTTCAGATGGATGTTATAAGGGAGCTGGCTGGGGTGGCAGCACTGTCTCTCAAAATAGGGAAAGATTGTCTTGGTGTGTCCCCTTACCTTGGGATGAGACTGCAGAGCTAGCAGCAGAATGTAGGCTCTGGGGAGCTGTTGCTGGGGTCTGAGGGAAAAAATAATTATAGGGCTACCACTGGATGGGTCCAGTACAGAAGGACTCTTGAAGGATTTCCTAGAAGAAGGGAAAAGCTGTGGGAGATTCCAGCTGCTGAAATAGCTCACTTCAGCTCTCTCAATATTAAATAAACTATAAAAATCATTGAACATCTTAGATTGGAAGGGACCTCAGAGATCATCTACTCCAACCTTCTTGTCATGGGCAGGGACACCTCTCAACTAGACTCAGATGCTCAAAGCCTCATCCAGCATGGCCTTGAACAGCCCCAGGGAGGAGGCAGCCACAACCTCCCTGGGCAGCCTATTCCAGAGTTTCACCACCCTCATACTGAAGAACTTCTTCCTAAGATCCAGTCTAAACCTGGATCTCCCTCAGCTTCAAACCATTCCCCCTTGTCCTATTGCTTGGCACCCTCATGAAAAGTCCCTCTGCAGCCTTCCTGTAGGATCCCTTCAGCTATTGGAAGGCAGCTCTGACGTCCACCAGTCTCTTCTCTTCTCCAGGCTGAACACCCCCAGCTCCCTCAGCCTATCCTCACAGCAGAAGTGTTCCAGCCCTTGGACCATCTTAGTGGCCTCCTCTGGCCTCTGCTGGGGACACCAGAACTGGATGCAGTATTTGAGGTGGGGTCTCAGAAGAGCAGAGTAGAGTAAAGGGGCAGAATCACCTCTCCACACTACACCAGAAAGCTATGACCAACCCTTCTGTCTAAACCCAGACCCACTCTTATGTTCACTCTTCTAACAGAACTGTGGTACCACGGAGTCCCTGCTGATCTGAACTTTGCTGGCATTCCTACCTGGCAAGGGTAATGTTGCACAGCTGGCCTGGGCCAGCAGGACATCACCATTTTCCTCATTTCCTCACTGGCTTAGTTCCTTCTGGTTGGCCATGTGGTGGGTGGAGGATTGTTTCAGTTCATTTCCCACCCGTAACGGAGAGAATCAACTCATTTGCTCGCACAATTTTGATGAGCAGAGCCGATAGGCATGAGGAAGCTCAGGTTGGCTTTTTCATCCCCTCACAGTCATACAGTCCAAAAATCAAATTAAAACCCTCACCCTAGAAATGTGTCCTCTTGTGACATGGACTCACTGCCCGCAAAGGTCCTGGGAGTGCTGAGGAGTCAGAATGGTGTGGTCCAAAAAGCTGAAAACCTGACTTTGGGGATTTCATGGCAGAAATAGAAAATAAGAGCAGTGGAGAAAATCAGTTTAGTGCAAGCAAAAATGGATATTTCAGGGGAGAAAAAGAAGTTTTCTTCAGCTTGGGATTATTTACCATTATAAATGTTTCCCCTTTTTAAAAGAAAAGCTCAGTTCCAGGTCAATTTTTCAGGGAAAATTCCTGTCTCAGCATGAAGAGGCAAATCTCTTCAGCTTGAAAGCTTCCCCCCCGCCCCTGCAACTGGCATGCCTGAAGTGGGACATTTTGTCTTAAAACTGTGAACACTGAAAGTTAGGACATGAAAACTGCTCCCCTCACTTTGCCCAGCCTTCTCTGCTGGCCCAAGTCAGCTCGGCTGTGTTGTCTCAGTCCCTCTGAATTCCTATTTAAGGGCAGTTTTCTTATTGACAGTACCTCAGCTGGATCCTTCCCTGGAGCCACCAAATCCTTAGGTTCCAGTTCTGTTTTGTCTTCTTTTTCTATCTCCTTTCTTTGGAAGTTTGGGGGCTGAGGGACTGACTGAAGATGTTTGGTTGGTTTTCCTTCTGCTGCTCTCTGATGGATAATCTCCACTCCCTCAGATCTCAGGACTTAAGACATAAAATAAGGAGTCAAGCTGGAAGACAGGCCAGGAATACATAATCCAAGGGCATGGGTAAAGTTATGGTAATTAAGGTGAAGTCCTGATGCAAAGCAACCCTTTAGGGATAGGTTAGTGTTAGTTAGCTTTAAAAGAAATTGCAAGAGTGTGCTCAGACCTTATTAGCAGATATTCCCTGGGTAGGGAATATGTAAAACATCTGAAGAGTTAAGCTGAAAAAGGAAAGCTTCTGTAAGGGCTGCTTAGCTCTAAGGAAGGCCTAAGAAGGACTTAATTTAGATGTAATCTAGTGAGAGATTTCTCATTAGGAGATGTTACCTGCTCTTTTTGACTCTTTGTAGGAGTCACTGACATTCCAGCTATCCAATCCTGTCCATAGGTGGTCCCTATAGACCATGACAAATATAAGGCAGGCAATGACCTGCAGGATAGAAATCCCACTGTGACCACCAGACTAAACCTGTAGCATGAGTGCCAAAGCAGGTGATAGAAGGAATTTGGATTGATGGCATCTGAAATAAAGCAGCAGGGGCATGCTGGGGTCCCAAACTCCACCAGAGCACCAGAACAAGAGGACACAGTCTCAAGCTGTGCCAGGGGATATTAGGAAGAAGTTCTTCATAGAAAGAGAGATTGGCCATTGGAATGGTCTGCCCAGGGAGGTGGTGGAGTCACCATCACTGGAGGTGTTTAGGAAGAGACTGGATGGGGTGCTTGGTGCCATGGGTTAATTGATTAGATGGTGTTGGGTGATAGGTTGGACTCGATCTCAAAGGTCTCTTCCAACCTGGTCTATTCTATTCTATTCTAGCACAGAAACAATCAATGTTATGTTGGACATGAAGTATGAAGTATCTCCTGGCTCTCATTTAGTTTCTTTCCCTTCATCCTGAATTTGGCAGACAAAACACTATGTGGCCTAGCAGCTCTGGGAAGTTCCTGATGCCATCCCCTTAGGGAGACACTGGGATGAGCAGAGCCATGTTAATGTGCTGCAGCACCTGAACAAGCAGATGGTCTCTCATGATTTCCTGAGCTGGCCTTACTGCATGGACATAGCTTAAGCTTCTCTGCATTGCACAGTGTGGTCACTGTCGTGTGTCTTTCCAGGACGAACTGGCAATGTCCCTGTCCCCGATGTAAGTCACGCACCACTGCAGCACTGCTTCGTGACTTGGTCCCAGAGGAAAGCTGTTTGTGCTAGGCACTGGGTGAGTAACTGTGTGTTCATTCCCAAAACAAGGAGGCCAGGGAAGCAGAGGAGCAGGTGTGACCTTAGTAGACACTCAAGAAGGAACAGGAGAGGACATTCACTGCAACGAACTAGAATTAGCACGAAGGAGAACATATTAACCTCACAGCTGTAATAAGGGCCCTCAAACCTGGAGCTGGGGCTGACAAGAATTCAGCTCTCCCAAACATCCAACCACACTGCCCTTGAGCTCTTCACCTCCCTGTATCCTCAGCATTGCCTGCAGTCTCAAGTGTAACCCAAATCAACCTCTCCTCTTCCCCAAGCAGTTCACAGAATCACAGAAACATTCCAGTTGGAAGAGACTCTCAGAATCACCAAGTCCAACCTAGAACCCTACTCTGCAAGGTTCTCCCCTAAACCATATCCCCAAGCACCACATCCAAACCACCTTTAAATACATCCAGGATTGGTGACTCAACCACCTCCCTGGGCAGCACATTCCAATGCCTGACTACTCTTGCCGTGAAAAAATGTTTCCTGATGTCCAGTCTCAACCTACCCAGTTGCAGCCCGAGGCCATTCCCTCTTGTTCTGTCACTAATTACCTGTGAGAAGAGACCAGCACCAACCTCTCCACAACCTCATTCAGGGAGCTGTAGAGGGCAATGAGGTCTCCCCTCAGCCTCCTCTTTTCCAAACTAAACAGCCCCAGCTCCTTCAGCTGCTCTTCATAAGATTTATTCTCCAGGGCAGCCATGCTATATGTTTATCTCCCACCTGTTCTGGTTGCTGCTCAGAAGCAGCAGCAATTCTGATATGCTCTGCATCTCCCCAGCATTTCACAAGCATTCCCTGATGTCAGCTGTCCAGACAGCCAGTGCTTTCTGACATAAATTTGCTTCTTTCAGTTTCAGTACAAAAGGTGGAGAGGAAAGGTGTTGGCATGGTGCTCTCACTGCCAGAAAGCTCAACCAAGTATGGAAAATTCAAACTGGGTGTAATGAGAGGTAGAGATCATCTTCACTCACACTGTTGGTGCAAGAACTCTGGTTAATATTTAAAGGCATGACCCACAGTTCTTCATGCAATGTTTCTTATTCTCTAGAGTCTTGTACAGTGTGACTGTAAAGAAAAAAAAAAACCCAAACAACCTAAAAACCTAATAAATCCCTTTTTTGCCTGTATGGAGTATCAATAAAATACAGTCTACATAATCTCACACTCTGACCATACTTCCCAGCTGTCAACCCAGTTAAAGCATCTCTGTCTTTCAGGAGAAACAAAATGTTGTCAGGTCTGTCACCTTCAGGAAACACAGCAACCCTTTTTTTCTTCCTGCTGGCTCAACTCTGAAGTGCCTCTCACTTGAGTGACTCCAGTTTTGGTGATCAAGCAGCCTGTTTTTAAACACCTGGGAAATCCCTTCCCCAAACAGGGGAGAATCTGGATATGAACTGTGCTCAAACACAGACCCATGACTGGGAGTTTCTGTCTGCAGACATAACTGTGCAAGAATTCTCCTCTGAGTGTACAGAAGCATTTATAGCCTCTTCTCTACCTTCAGTGGAAGGCAAAATCAGTCATTGTTGACATATTAAACTTCAAGCTTCATTTTGAAGTTTTCTGCTGAAGCATAACAAGCTGCCCCATCCCTGGAGACATTCAAGGCCAGGCTCGATGGGGCTCTGACCAACCTCATCTAGTTGGGAATGTCCTTGCTTACTGCAGGCATATTGGGCTAGATGACCTTCAGAAGGTCCCTTCCAACCCAATGCATTCTATGATTCCAAGGTCTACCAAAAGCATTTGTTGTGTGTGCTGTACCTCCTCAAAAATCATCTTCACTGGCAGGTTGGATGGATGGGGGAGTGCAGCCATTTAAAGTCAAGTGGCTTCAATAAAGCCACTGAATAAAGCCAAACACAATGAAGTGAAGCTTGGCTTCCTGCAACATCCTGCTTAGCAGCTGGATTTTGAAGTAGCCTGAAAGGTTTGAGCTCTAGTCTAACCTTTTCTGTGCACGTTGCCCAGTGGTCTAGTAAAGAGGAAGACCATGGTTCAGCCTTTCCTTCAGCTTATTCTTTCAGCTGGAAGCTGCAAGAATTTGTCCTACAGGTTCAATAGTTTGGAAGCAGATAAGCAGGTTACAGGCAGATATGTGGATGTGTAGACAGAATGATCTCAGCAACCTTCAGAAGCTCAACAAGAGGCAAACAGAAAAGAAAAAAATAAAGTAAAAATAAAGTAAAAAATAAAGTAAAAAATAAAGTAAATCAAACAACAGTAAACAATTGTTAAAATCAGCTAAATCAGAATAAATATATCCATAGGGGTCATCTCAAGGAAAAAAATACATAACTGGGTGGATGCCTCTCCCCTTCTCTTTTGGCCTCTCGTTGTTTTGCAGCCACAACCAGAAATGATCCTCTCCTCTTCCCCAGGCTGAACTCAATCTCCCATCATGTCAGCAGCTGGCACCTCCTCAGCACTCACAGAGACATTTTGGGTACTGCCAAGACTATTCCCCACCGCCAGAGGAAGGATTATTATCTGCTGAATCAATGAAACCTGTGTCAAACTCAACTGTCCTTCCAACACTCTGAGCACTTTGTTGCTGCATGTGCCTGAGGAAATGGGAACTATTTACTGAGGCACAATGTTCAGCCCATTGCTGCAGGTGCTGTGTGCTCTAGGTTGGAGTCGCCTACTGGGAACCTGAAATAGATGCAATAGGTACTTGAACTTGTTGATGCATAAACTTGGAGATAGTGAAGTAGAGAAAAAGCAACACCTTTCCCTCTCTGGAAATGAAGGAGCAGTCACAAAGGTTAAAGAATTCCACAGTGGCATCCTTTGAACTCAGGTTATACAACAACTACAGCGTTAGAGCTGTGGGGCAGGGGGGGGATTTTTCAGGTGACCTCAGCAAGGAGAGGTTTGCATAAGATCACTTTCCAGTAATGTTTTATCCAAACACATACTCACACATGCTACAAAAAAAATAAATCCTAGCAGTTGGTCTCCTGAGTAGAGAGGGCTGAACACATGGCAGGCACCATGTGTGTGAAGTATACTTTGCCCCAAGCTGCTGGAAATCCCAAAGATTTCCAGAGAACTGCAAATGTCGCACTGTAGGTTGGCCGTTTCCACCCTAGGCAGTAATCTGACTTCTCCCTCTGAACTTCCACCAGGATTTTTGGAACAGGGCTGGAGCAGCCCATGTCTATAAATACTCCTCTTCTACATCAGTGTTTGAGATTCCAGATGATCAGATTGTGGCTCTTATGCCACTGTTTTATGTATTATGTGTAAAAGGCTTTCTGGTACCCCTCTCATTTCTCCCCCCTTGTGGCACTGCTAGGTGACTCTTGCTAAGACACACTGCAGAGATTTACAGAAGAAACATCTGTTCTTTCTTCTTTTTTAACCCCCAAACTGAGAGTCCTGTAGCTCACAGCCTGCAGTGTTTCCAGGATGTGAACCAAACACAGTCAGCAGGACAACACGTCAGTCACTAGGCACAAGCCAAAAATAGCACGTGCAAGGCCAAACTCAAAGGGCTGAAATGGTGCACTTGGAGCAGATGTTGAAAAGCTTGTGCACAAGTTATAGGCTTATTAGCCAGCCTGGCTCAACTGCAAAAGGCCTTTGGGAAGTATTAAACCCCTTGGCTATGGCACTCACTTCTCCATTGGAGGGAGTGGTGATTAGTCATGTTTAAAATTCAAGAATAAAATAAGATACAATAAGCACCAACCTGGGCTGAAGCCTTGCTCGGAGATCTCCTGGACCTGGCATCATTCCTTTTTTGGGGGGGGCCAAGTGCTCACTAAGTGCAATAGGACTTTGATCTCAGAAAGAGCTGAGCAGGGATATTTATGGCTGAAGAGAGGGCTGTTTTAAGGAGGATGGGGTAGAAACAACTGCTCAAGAAATGGAGAAATTCAGTGAGGAGGGATAACAGATTGGAGGTTGGACAGCTGTAAAAGAGAACACATTAAAAAACATCTGAAGGAGGAAGACCACAAAATTCCTGACCGAGACAACCTCCACGGCAGGATGTGGCACACTGGCAATCCCAGCCTTGTTTTGCTCCTACTCTGACATCTACAGAAGCACCACATGTTTCACTTGAGTGAGAACAAGCAATGTTGATGACTTGGGCATTTTTCACCCTTCCTCCTACCTGGTATCTCTGCACCATGCCCTGCTGAACAAACTGTTTGCTGTCCACCTTTACTGCTTCTGCCATAACTTTAGTTTCCTTCATTTCGTAGCCGTGAGACAGTGTCTTTTGCTTGTTACCATGGCAAGAAGGTGCCCTTATGTGTCATTCCCAGTGAAAAAAACAGAACTCCTAATGCTCCACTTAACCATTTTGCAGCCTTATGTGTGAAAACATTAACTAATGGGGAAGGAGACAGGCAGATTTCACCCTAAGGTATGGATGCTTGAAGCTGGTTTCCTCAGCTTTTGACCAAGCACCACCACTATTTATTTTTTTTTCATTATTTTTTTCTTCCTCATCACAAGAAAAAAAAATACCCTTGAAGCTTTTTTGAAGTGCCAGATTCTACAGGCAACAGGCTGAGAGCAATTACTTCATTAGTCTCCATGCCCTCCTTCCTACATCTATCAAGACCAGTACATCACAAACAGGGTTAGCTGGACTCAGCAGTGAGTGGACAGTTCATCTGGGTAAAGAACAGAGGAGAGACAGATTGGGGGTAGGGTGGTGGAGGAAAGCAAAATAACAGTTTCTTTATTTTCTCTCTTTCTTTGAGCAGAAATGAATCACATGTATTCTTTTCCCTGGCCTCAGCTGAAGCTAGGTGAGTGCTTGGAGTGGTGGTGCTCACTCTTGGTCCTGTGCAGAACTCGCTCACTGTGCTATTATAAATTCTACCCAAACATGTGAAATTTGGTTTTTTCCTGACATGGCTATGTGAGACCTCCACCAAGGGTAGATGACAGAAGCCAGGGTATTGTGGAGCTATTTTCTTGCAGAATAGGCCAGGAACTTAGAAGCAATCACTGATGGAGCAGAGAAGATGAAGTTAAGTGCTGGAACAAAAGCCCACTGAGGAATTAATTCTTAAATCTTGCAGAGAAGGAGGAAATAAAATCTAGTTAAATGAGTTGTTCATATTTCTCCCCCTAGCAATTGTAAGCATGAAATGCTAGATTGTAAAACAGCAATGCCCTGGTACACCATGGGTGTGTTAACTAGCTCATTCACACAGAAGCAAGGTTGTGGGTAACAAGGACCTTTCATTTAAAGCTGATCTCAAAAGGAAGTGGCTTTCCTCAGCACTTACCTTTTTTCCCAGGCACTCCTGAGATGTGAAGATTGCCTGAGCTGGAGGAGATGTCTTGGGAAAGCTTGTAGTATGGACAGGCCAGGAGGTCTTGTCCCCTCGTGGTGTAGTTTCCTCTCACTGGCTGTGCATTTTACTCCTCCCAGCACATTGACTCTGCTTCTCTTATCACCTGAGCTTCTCACATTGTTCTGATTGGATCTGGCACCTGGAAGAAATTTCCTTCAGGAATGAGGAACCAGCAGTAGAACAGAGTGCAGCTGGTGTCATCCTAGGAGTGAGAAACAAGGCTGGCAGAAAACTAAAGTTTGACCTATATAGAAAGATCCATCTGTCTAGGGCAATATTGCTACACTTCCTAGAAGCAGCTTCTTCACCTGCTTTACCTGTTGGTGTTCTGACAGCTTGGCAAAAATTGGCTCTTTCCTGAGCAGGTCTTTTTGTTCTCTGCTGAAACCCCTTTCACCCAAAATGTGATGCTAGAGAAGGCTTTAGCTGTCCAGACTTACTAACCTTGCATGGTTTTCAGTGGCATCCAAAGAGTTCCCTTGAGGCTATCCTGTTCAGTCATTGCATTGTCTTCCTTCCCTTCCTTCCCTTCCTTCCCTTCCTTCCCTTCCTTCCCTTCCTTCCCTTCCTTCCCTTCCTTCCCTTCCTTCCCTTCCTTCCCTTCCTTCCCTTCCTTCCCTTCCTTCCCTTCCTTCCCTTCCCACTGCAATTCACATAAACTTTGTATGAATAAATGGACCTTTCTCTCCACCCATCAGACAAACATATGGAATATGGAGCAATAAATGACAAAGCAGCCCCACATCTTTCATATCATCATTGGCCTTCATATCTTTCTTCCAGCTGATTTCATCATGGTTGAGTGATCCTTCAGGGTAAAAGTTAAAGATCCTGACTCCAGAATCCTTTGTACATAGCTTTACAAATGACTCACCTGTAAATGGAATGAAATGTCAGAAGATGATGTCAAATAAATGAAGATATCACCACAACCACTCATGTGGAGCATAATGTCCTAGACCTTCTCTCTATTATTTCAAAAGCACTCACATTTCAAAAGAGTGGGGAATTTTTTCCCCCTCCTCAGCACAGGGGAAACTGATGCTGTAGAACTGCAAACACAATGGTGGTGTTTGCTGTAGGAGAAGCAGCCACTTGCTGCCTTGGAAACATTGAAAAGACCATCCCCCTGATTCTAGTTTCTTGTTCTCTCACCCTCTAATTATGTAAGCTCCACTCATTCAAGATTGGGTTCAACCTGCTTCTCCTCCTAGTATCCATTACACTATTAGTCTATTGTGATGCCAGAGTAACCTGGAGGGAGGGTGAAAAACCTCGTGGGCTAATGGAGGAAGCAGGATGTTTTTCCTGGATGAGTGTTGCTGTAAGTGGGGTACAATGGAAGAGATTCTCCCTGTCAACGGTGGTGCCAGTGTTACAGCAGCAGCCACCCCTCCTGTTCAGCCATCAGGGTGGCTGAACTGGTAATTTAGATGTAATTGGGCACCACTGATTCTGTTTAATGGGGCTTTTGACAAATAGCTCTCCTGTCTAATTGGTGCAGTTATCAGAGGGGGGACTGGCCCAAAGTGTGAGGCAGCACAGGCACCTAACTCCCACTGAAATCAATTACACCGAAATCAATGAGAGTTAAACAGCTGAATAGCTTTAAAAACCTGGCCCTCGCTGCACCCCAGATCTGTAATTCATCAAAACACCAAATAAATGCCATGCCTGCTTGATTTCAATGGGTGTGATTGGCTCATGGACCTTGTTACTGGAAAGCCCCTAGCTGTTAATAAATGTCCCCTGCTCTTGTCCAGAATCTGAGCCTGTTGGTGCACAAGTGCGAAGCCAACGTACTTGAGCCTTCAGGAAGGCTCTCAGGTGGCATCCATCATGCCTTTTGATTTTGAGTGTGATGGGGAAGGGGATACAGGATTAGACTGACCTCTGCTCTCATCTCATGCAGCCATTTGGGGCAGATCTTATCAGAATAATTATTTGAGGCAAAATTCGGAGCTCTTTGCTCCATCATAGAATCAATAAGGTTGGAAAAGACCTCAGAGATCATCAAGTCCAACCTATCACCCAACACCTCCTGACTAACTAAACCATGGCTTTAAGTGCCACATCCAATCCCTTTTTGAACACCTCCAGGGACGGTGACTCCACCACCTCCTTGGGCAGTACATTCAAAACTCTCCTGACCATCTCCTGGCACAAACCCAAGGTCCTTTTCTGTATACTGCAGCGCTGCACACAAAAGTAGGAGACAGGTATGAGTGCTGTATTCTTTGAAAGAAAAGGATAATTAAATTAGGGTGTACTGGTGCTTGCTGGCATGACCTTGTTGCTCTGTTACAGCTGCTAAGCAGAGCACCTTATCTTCTAACTGTTGTAAAGTGCTTCACTGCTTTGCAAGCTATTTTATTTCTCGGTAGCACCAGATATTAACTATGTCTCAGTCCCTACATCCTTGAGAAACTGAGAGTCAAGCCAGGACTGCTACTGAAAGGACTTCTGCTTCTGCAAGGATCAGTGGTTTAGAAGTGTCCTGCAATGGGTAGTAATGAACTAATGAGCAACAGGTTTACATCACCCCCCCCATTTTCTATGTACTCTTTGATTTCCACATACCTGCTGATCCTTTGGCTACAGTGGCTTCTCAGAGCTGTCAGCTGAGAAGAAATTGGAAATGACGATGTGAAGGTTGGGGTGGCACTGGAAGATGAGTGGCCAAATTCACCTTCCCTGCAGCAGCCAAGCCCTCAGGGGTTCCTGAGAATTACAGCCCCTCTGGGATCACAGTGGGGCTGTCTGCAGGCCCTGACGTATCAACTGGCTTTCTTAATTTATGAGAGTGATGCCTCATAACCTGTCAAACCAGATGTCAAGTGTCGGTCTTTTAGAGCGTGACAAACGATCTCCATCCTGAGATGGCTTCATGTTGCTGATTAGACTGCTGATGTGCCATCAAAGACATCAGATTCTGCCACCCAGACTTGGTGACAATATGTGAACTCTTCAGTGATCTACATATTGGCTTGGTGGCTGCCTTGCTCTTTCCTGCTCAGAATAGCAGTAGCTCCTCACCCCTCCAGCGAATGACATGTTTCTCACATTTCTGTGGCACCAGCCTGGTCAAAAGGCTGGAAGGTGTGAAGGAAAAGTAGCAACACAAAGTTGCATCACTTGTTCCCAACATAACTCGTGCTGGCACCGTTTGCATTGTCCTTGTTAAACAGGCCAGCGTGCGCTCGCGTTTGTCACGCCGCGTGGCACAATCTGCTCAGAGCTCTGCTGCCAAGGGTTAGCCAGGCTTTTGCTCCTCTCATGATACCCAAGCGTCTTCCTGTAGCTAGCCAGCTAGTTTACTCCAGCCTTAAGCCAGACAGCAGGCACTGAGGACATGGTGTGGTTAATGACGAAGCCCTGGCTGCAATGGATGTGCCTTACAGCCCCCAAAATCCTCGCTGGATGGAAGGCAGCTAAAGATGCAAGTAGTCTTTAGTGGGAATTTTGGGAAAAATAAGAACATTTCATTCCACATGTGGAGAGACAGAAGGCCTTGGAAAAAAGCCCCAAGGTGCCCTTTTATACTTTAGTTTCTTTGGAAATAACTCCTTGAGCTCCTGCACAAAGCCTCCCTCTGAAATGCTCAGTTTTGTGCCACTGATATGTAGCTGCCCCCTCCAAGAGCTGAGCTCATGGTTCTGGTGGGTTTATTTCATCCAAGGTGCCTGGAAGGGGCACACTTTAAACAGCAGTTGGCTATGTTTGGACTCATGCTTTTCTTTCTTTCCTACTCCCCCTGAACTTTCTTTATGCTTCCTTGAGGCAGCAGGCGTGCTCTTCAACATACTCTATCTTGCTCTTCCACAAACTGATGCAGGTCACATTATTGCAATGACAGCAGCTGGGAGGTGTCCATCAATATCTTATCTATAAATGGCTTAACACAAAATTCCTTCAGATCCTCTCAATATGCACTTAAAATAGACCCCAAGTGTTGCTTTCTCTTTATTTGTTTTGGTGTTGGTTTCCCCCCCCCCTTTCCTAATCTGCTGCATTTCTGGCACCGGGAAATGCCTTTGTGAATCTCTGTATTTCTTAGAATGACCTTGCTGGCATTGTGACCACATCATGTGAACGACCTGAAATGTTTCCAGCCTAGTAAAAAAAAAAAACAAAAAAGAATTTAATAAATATGTAAATAAATCTGTGTTTATTTGTAGCCTGGCAGAACTTGAAGACCCAGATTCCAGCCAAAAACTCTGTGTTATCTATGATTTCAAACGGCTTTAATGCTTCAGAATCTCAAATACCAGGAGATGAACATGTACAAAAAAAAGACCTTTTTTTCTTGGTAAAAACCAGTTAAATTGCACATCATTTCCTTCTGTGCTGCAGTTTAAAAATCAAATCAAATCAGCTCACATCAAATCAAATCACATTTTCCCCTCTTTATTTTCTCCTTACATGTTAACAAGGCATCCCTCCCTTAAGAGGTCACTCAGGAGAGGAAGGTGATCTCCATTCCTCTCCATAGCAGTTCACAGAAGCTCCATTCAGGTGGGCACAGTGTTAATGGCGCTGCCATAAGGACCACATTGTAGTTATTGACTTCTTTATTCAGTTAGTATAAAGAATGCCTGGCTCAGGGGATTACACCGAGGAGTGAAATCAAATCAGCTAAAAAGAGGGGGAAATAAGAAATCTCGCAGTGGATGCAGCACAGAGCTTTCAAATCCTGTTTGTTTACTTTTTGTTTGTGGGTGGCATTTGCTTCACTCCTCATCAGTCATGCCAGCTATTGGTATTTCTTCTGTCAGACACTAACAGCATCTGACTGACTGACACTATCTGTCTATTGACTGCCTCGATTTTCAACCTTTCTGGATTCGCAGCCCCCCTAAGCGTTTCCTAGCTGAGGAATTTAAGCCAACTGACAAAGGGCATTAGGCTGAGTTACTCGGCATGGACCTCTTCAGAAGTAAACCAGAAACCTCAGAAGCCTTAGGTAGATAACCCTGATTCTATAGGATAGATATTTACACACCACTATTGATGTCTCAGGTGTCATCAGTCTCTAGCTGGGTGAGATAGTCAATAGCAGAAAATGCAGAATGAGATTGTTCTGGGTATTAGGAAAGCAGATCCATAGCTGGATCCATTTTCTGTCTCTCTGGGCTGAGACAGTGTTTCCAAGAGGGGCATTCTCTCATTCAGGAGGACAGATGTGATCCAAGCATCATTTACACCCTGTGCCAATGGATAAGGAGTTAGGCCAGCCTCTCTTGCAGTCGTGGGAGACAAGACTGGAGACTCTAGCTTAGATGCTTTCTCCATACTGAATGGTTTTTTTCTAGGGCTTGATTACACTTTCTTTTGCACCTAAAATAGGATTGGAGACACATTCTTTTGGGTTCCTCACTACCAATCCATTGCATTTTCCAGAATCACACTAATTCAGTGTGTGCTGCCAGTGACTCCATGTAGGCACCACATTATATGCAAGCTATGACTTGTATAACATTTGGGGGCTTAGTTTTCAGAAGTGCCTTTGCCCAATGGAAATGAGCAGGAGCAAATCCTGATGCTCAGCTTCCTCTTCCCATGATTTCTTAAATAGAAGAATCATAGAATCAGTAAAGTTGGAAAAGACCTTTAATATCATCAAGTCTGACCATAACCCAGCTACCATGACCACTAAATCATATCCTGAAGCACCACATCTACAGCTTCTTGAACACCTCCAGGGATGGGGACTCCACCACCTCCCTGGGCAGCCTGTTCCAGCCCCTCACCACCACTCTCTCAGTTAAGTTTTCCTAAGGTCAAATCTAAACCTCCCCTGGTACAACTCAAACCCATTTCCTCTCATCCTGTCGCTGGTTACCTGGGAGAAGAGACCAGCATCAGCCTCACTCCAACCTCCTTTCAGGTAGCTGTAGAGAGCAGTAAGATCTCTCAGCCTTCTCTTCTCCAGACTAAACAACCCCAGCTTCCTCAGCCATTCCCTCAGCAGCCTCATTGCTCTTTTCTGGACACCCTCTGGAACCTCAATATGTTTCCTATCCTGTGATGCCCAGAACTGAAGGCAGTACTCAAGCTGTGGCCTCACTAGGGCTGAGTACAGGGGCACAACCACTTTCCTGCTCCTGCTGGCCACACTATTCCTGATCCAGGCCAGGATGCTGTTGGCATGTTGGCCACTAGCCACACTGCTGGCTCACATTCAGCTGGCCATCCTAGTCATGGGCAGAGACTGAGAGTTTCTGCAACGTTCACATGTCAGTTAGATTTGCAACCTCTGCTCAGCTGAAGAGCTTTGTCCCTGTCAAAACCTCCAAGCTGAAGTTCTGAGGGAGATCACATCCAACAATTTTATATGGGTTGCTTCTTAGCCAAGAAGGTTTAAGGGGTCTGTGGAGTTGCGTTGATTCAGTTTACAACGTGACCTAGTTCTATCAGACTTATTATGGTTGCTGTTTACATTCCCCTCATGTAAGATTAAATGACTAATGGTTTAGACTGGAATATGATAAAATCATTTCAGAGTAGAAAAATTGTCCTGAGGTGGTAAGAAAGAGCACTTCAACTTACAGTAATTTCTGTGCAGGCCAATCCTGGGAAGTTTAAAAGCCACTCCTTTCTGCACACCATGCACCAGTGGTGAAAGAGGAAAGTTGCTCTCCACTCATCTTGTGAGGTGTTAATGAAGCTTTTCATCCTCTAATGGGAGCACTGGGATTGCAGTTGTCTATATTTTATTTTAATTGTTGTTCATTTTCCAGGGATCAATACCTAGTTCCTAGAAAAGATGCACAAAAATTCCAGTAATGCAAGGCAGAGAATTACCTTGAGGTGCATTGAGGACTGGAATGCAGGTAATGAAATCTGCTCTGCAGTGGGAGCCAATTTAAAATTCTCCACTGCATTGATCTCCCTTTTCAAGATGCAGAGCAGAAAGGGGAAAAAAACTATGATATTGTGTAGCATAAACCATCAAAAGAGAAGAAGAGCCCAGTAGCTTATCAGTGGTGTGGTTTGGATTTGAGCAGTCATTTAACAGCACAGCCTCAGAGGTGCTCTGGCAAGCGAGAGAAAAGCACCCCGCACACAGGGCAGTCAGAGAGGCCACTAATAGCTCAGAAGCTGCTGCCAGGATTTGTTGCCACCACCTCTTGCCTAACCTTCTCCAGAAGAGGCTTTGTGTTTAACACAAGCTGCAACTGTACCAGACAAAAGAGTTTTCTTGGCAAGACTTTGGTTTGATAGCCAGTTGCCAGCGCTTGAGGGCTTGGCAAGAACAAAAGCAGCAGGCTTGGAGCGCTTTGCAGTGCACTTGTTGCATTTTTCAGAAAGGCTTATCTGGGGGTTTTCTCTTGGGGCTGCAGTATGTTTTCAGGTGTCTGGAGAGCTTCTACTATAAGAAGCTCTCATGAGAAATTTTTGGCTGTCCCAGCAAGACACTGTTAGAAGAGAAACCAGAAAGTGCTGGGGGGAAAGCCACAATTTCCCTGTGTCATTGCTGAATCTTGTCCCCAGCCCAGGTTCATCCTGGTCTCTGTACACTTCCCAATGTCATTTGGCCAACTTTTTTGCTTTTCCTTTCCTGACTCAAAACCATCTGCAAGAGCTGTTCTCAGCTGCCATGCAAAACACAGTGCTGGAGGCTGGAAATTTTCAGATGGACTACTTTCCCCATCAGAAATTTGCTAGTTCAGTATGAGGGAAGGATCCCAATCTGCTGGAATTTCTGTGCAAATCCACCAAAGAGCAAAAGCAACCTCCCTTAAACTCTGCCTGGTTTTCTGCTGGGCTGGCACCTCAGAAGCCCTTCTGGCAGCCCTGCTAGTGCAGTGCTTGGCAGCAACTCTGGCTTAGAAGTGTTTTTATTAAAAATTATGGCACATACCCCAGAATGAAGATTTCAGCCTCTGAATCATGGTACTGCACTGCTGGGGTGGCTGTGTTTCTGTAATGTGATCCTTGAATGTGTGGTTGGTAAAATTCTTTGTAAAGATTTTCCCCAGCCACTTGGAGATTTCAGTCAGGCATAGGATTGTCCTACATCGTTTGTGGCAGCACTAATTGCTTGATTATAACTGCCTGATTACAGCTGGGAAAGGACTTCAGAGGCAATAAGTTACCCATGGGTCAGCCAGGTGCTCTTCTGGCCAAGAAGGCCAATGTTATCCTGGGTGCATTAGGAAAAGTGTTTCCAGCAGATTGAAGGAGGTTCTCCTGACCTCTACTCTGCCCTAGTGAGACCTTCTCAATTTAAGAAGGACACTGAGATACTTGAACTTGTCCAGAGAAGGGCAATGAGGCTGGGGAGGGGTCTGGAGCACAGCCCTGTGAGGAGAGGCTGAGGGAGCTGGGGTTGCTTAGCCTGCAGAAGAGGAGGATCAGGGCAGACCTTATTGCTCTCTACAACTACCTGAAGGGAGGTTGCAGCCAGGTGGGGGTTGGTCTCTTCCCCCAGGCAACCAGCACCAGAACAAGAGAACACAGTCTTAAGCTGTGCCAGGGGAAGTTTAGGCTGGAGGTGAGGAGAAAGTTCTTCCCAGAAAGAGAGATTGGCCATTGGAATGTGCTGCCCAGGGAGGTGGTGGAGTATCCCTGGAGGTATTCCAAAAAGGCTTGGATGTGGCACTTGGAGCCATGGTTTAGTTGTCAGGAGGTGTTAGGTATTGGGTAATAGGTTGGACTTGATGATCTCTGAGGTCTTTTCCAACCTTATTGATTCGATGATTCATATCTGAAGTATTCTGTCCAGTTCTGGGCTCCCCAGTTCGAGAGGGACAGGGAAGTATTAGAGAGAGTCCAATGGAGGGGCACAAGGGTGATTAAGGAACTGGAGCATCTGTCTTAGGAAGAAAGGCTGAGAGACCTGGGGCCGTTTCACCTGGAGAAGGCTGAGAAAGGATCTTGTTGATGTTTATACCTATTGGAAGGCTGGGTGTCAAGAAGGGGACAGTCTCTTTTCGGTGATATCCTGTGATAGGATGAGGCTCAATGTGTACAAACCAGACCACAGGAACTTCTGCCTCAACATCAGGAAAAAATTCATTACTCTGAAGTGTGTCAGAGCAGTGGAGCAGGCTGCCCAGAGAGGCTGTGGGATCTCCTTCTCTGGAGACGTTCAAAACCTGCCTGGATGCATTCCTGTGCACTCTGCTCTAGGTGATCCTGCTTTAGCAGGGTCCCTTCCAACCCCTACTATTCTGTGATTCTGTGACAATATGCTAAATGCTGCTCCACACAGATCAAGGCAGAAGAGCTTGCAAGGTGTGTAATTAAGCTATATGTTGTACTGAGTAGGCACCAACACCCAGCACAGAGGTATGGTCTGCTCCTCTGCTCTGGGAGAAGCAGCTTGATTTTGGTGCCCTGAAAGGAGGACTGTCCCTCATCTTTCTGGATGATGAATGAAATAGTGGTGTTGCCTACAGTACTTTAAAAGGTGGCTGAGAAATGCTCAAAGCATTGCCCCTGCCAAGCTGAGCTTGTGGTGGTTGTGGAGTCTCCCTCTCTGGAGATACTCAAAACTCACCTGGATGTGTTCCTGTGTAATCTGGTGTAGGTGATCCTGCTCTGGCAGGGGGCTTGGACTAGAGGATCTTTCAAGGTCTCTTCCAGCCCTTGAAATTCTGTGATTCTGTGAACCTGTCATTAATAAAAGAAGCCAGAGAGAGCCTGAAAGCTTAGTTCAGACCAAAGAAGGTTTTGAGCAGAAGCATGGATCTATGAACCGTGATTTTGAGGGCATGTGGGTTTCAGTGGAGTCCAGGGTATAAAAGCCAGAAGGAAGAAGATGTAAGACAGGTTCAGTAAGATCCCATCCCAGACTATTTCACAAAAGGTAGGGGTCCCAACCCAGGTTAATGCACTGCATCATTTCCCCCCTCTACTGCTGCTAACAAGGTAAGATCTGCTCCTGCTTCTCCACAGGGTCAATGTGCAATGTAGCCTCTCTTACAGACCCAGAGATGGTTTCTCATTGTTGCCTGTGAAAATTAGCTGATTCCCATTGGAATAGAAATAGCAAAGCTCTCATGGTGCTCCAGCAGCCATCCAAGCCTGAGAGGAGAGCTGGCACCTCCCCCCCTGACATCTCAAAAAACCCTTGCTGTGTTTTCACTGCTAAATGATGCTGTGGACAGAAGCACCGAGACCATTCTGCTGCTAAGCTCCAGGGACAGATGTTTCAGAGAGATGCCATTAATCTCCAAATGATTACAGGCTTTTTTTTCCCCCCCAACCAATAATTGCAAGGCAATTCAGTCTGGGGAAAGGAGAGCAGGGTGACAGAATGGGTGGCTGTGAGGAAGGGGACTGTCAACCCCGGTGCCTGGTGAGGTTCAAGTGGTGCTCCATCCCCTGTGAGTTTCAGTTACCAAAGCTCTATATTCTGATCCACAGCAATTCTGCTTCCATCTTGGTCTTTGTCCTTTTCATTTGCAGCTGCCATTGAGTGCCAGGCATTGTGTGTCACGGTTGAGAAAGACTTGAGAAATCCATTAAAAGCTTCCACAAAGAGGGCAATTTTCCAGATAAATGTACAAAGGAGAGACTGGTCCCCTCTGATGATTAATACCAGGAACTATCCGTCAAGTCAGGTGCCAGGCTTTGCAGTAGGGTAGGAGCGTTCAGAGCTGTGATGAGTAAGGCCTCCTAGCCCCGAACCTAGAAACCAGATACATCAGCAAATGCATGGGCAGCAGCTCCCAGAAATACAACATTAGTTTTAGCCACTCTCCTGTTGAAAATTGTGTTTTCACTGGCAGGCTGCAACTGCCAGCCCTTCATAAATCTTGCCATGGAGGCAGTGCCGTAAGCACTGCTGGTTTAGCTTTAATCCTTGGGGGGTTGTTGGCATAGAATCATAGAATTGTTAGGGTTGGAAGGGACCTCAAGGATCATCTAATTCCAACCCCCCTGCCATGGGCAGGGACACCTCACACTAGATCAGGTTGCTCAGAGCCACATCCAGCCTGGCCTCAGAAACCTCCAGGGATGAGGCTTCCACCACCTCCCTGGGCAATCTGTTTCATCTTTCATTCACCCTCGAGGGGCATTCAGGTGGCCCCACACCCAGACTGTGTCTGGCTGATCTCGGTGGGAGACTTTAGTCAAGCAGCTATGTAACCAAACCATGACAACTTGGTGGTGAATATTTAATCCACTGGTTGATATACTGCCCAGAGATTTATTGTGGTCATGCTTGAGCAGAGCTGGTTCAGCAGCTCAGGCTGTGATTTGCACTGGGAGCTGGAGAGCAGTGCTGGTTTGATGCATTGTGTGTCATCAGGCAGCATGGTGGAACACCATCCCCCCCATTCCCCCCCCCACTATTCAAACAGAAATCCCCCTCCTTTAAATGCCACTTCTTGTCTCTGTCTACTAGACTTAATTTTGTACCACACAAAGTGATGCCCCAGATTTCCACTGTCAAGAGTATCTCTTAGGTGAGAGCTCCCTGTGTTTGTTTTATCACTGGAGCCAGAGAATAGACTTCTTGGCTATGGCTTGGATGAGTGATCTGTTTGATGAACTGTTTTGAGTATCTATGCTGTAGGGGTTTCTCCCTTTCAATCTCCTTCCCAGAGAAAAAAAAAAGGGAGAGTTAAAAAAAAGGAGCCACAGGGAATGAAACACCTCTGGCATCCTGCCAGCCTCTACTCCAGAGCCCCCTGCTCTGCTGCCATGTAAGTCAGATTCTCCTTGAAGTTACACTTGGGTAATTCTATTGAAACAAATAAGATTTTCACAGTGTGATCAAGAAGAAAACTTGCAATGCAAGTTTTTAAAGATATACTTACTCCATTCCCTCTCCCTCTTTTCTTTCTTTCCCCCTGCCTTGTTGCTGGAAAAAAAAGATGTATTTAGAGCCTTCTCCTTCCTTCTTGCTCTCTTGTGGGTGTACCTCTTGTGAAGCTTTCCATTGTTGGAAGTGTCTGTTAAAAGGACAAGAAGAGACAAGCTGTATAACATTTGGTTTGTTGCTTTTTTTTTGTCTCCCTAAAAGCTTCCCTCTACAGAAGAGCCTGCAAGAAATGTGGAGAGAATGTGGGCATTTAATGCTGGCCTTTAGACACATGTAATTCTAAAAGGCCTTCAGGATGTCAGCCTGCAAATGAATGGCATTTCCAGCAGAGTGCCAAAAGGAGTGTTAACTGTTCCCTGGTGATGGAGACCTAAGGTACAGGGAAATGAAATGATGCCCCCCTAGTCTCACACAGGCACAAACACACTCAGAGTCACAGGCACCTTTGGTCACCAAGCCATGGATTAGCACACTGGTCACTGGCAAATCTTGATTTGTAGTTCGTCTCCTGCTAATAGGAGTCAGCCAAAAACCCATCAGAAGTCTGTAGGAAGCCAGTGTCAGTCCTGAGATCAACTGCTATATTTGGTCTCTAATTGCAACAAAGGGTTTGGACATTCTGTTGATCCACAACGTCTCACCATCAGAATTTGCCTTGCACAGAGACTGTCTCTCTCTACATTGCAGCCCAGCAGGAATCAATACCCCCCAGAAAGAACTGATTGTAATGACAGTAGCAGGACATTCAGCTGGCTATCACCATCTGAACCTTTGCATGGGACCCTGCATGGGTTTGCTAAAGGCTGGCATGTGGCAATCACTCTTGTCAGAGGCCAAAATAACTAAGCAGAAGGAAGAAGACAGCAATTACCAAGAAAGATACCAGCAAGCACAGGGCAGCCTTGCACCCCTCTTACATTCCCATCTTCATTAGATAGTTTCTCTTTCTTTAGTGCTAATTCCACTTCACAGTTTTACAGCTCTCTAAGTGCACAGTA
This sequence comes from Dryobates pubescens, assembly GCF_014839835.1. NCBI lineage: Eukaryota > Metazoa > Chordata > Aves > Piciformes > Picidae > Dryobates > Dryobates pubescens. Next base: position 3,847,619 of record NC_071628.1, read on the forward strand.
TTGACCATGTAATGGTTCATTTAATTTAGAATAAGAGATATAATTCACTGACATGTAACCAAGTCTCAGAACTACCATCCTGCAGCAAAGTCAATCTTTCTTTGCTCTCTGGTGTTTGAGAGCTACAAACCACAAGTGATCATCAGCCTTCTTGACTGTTATTCTTAATTGAGAAAGGAAGGACCAAGAAGGTACTGCTTTCAGGAAACCCAAACTCCATCTCCTCCTCAAAATGTGGTGACAGAGCCTCTCTTTTGCTTCTCACAATTAGTCTGTCTCTAAAAAGCAGGTTGCTTGTTTATTTATGTATCTATCTAAGTGTATTTCTCCAGAATCAAACCCCAGCTTGGGCCTGTGTTTAACAGGAGAAGCTCAATACAGAGTAGAAACAGCTCACTTCTTATAGCAGTTTATCCTCTCGTCCCAGATGAAACTCCAGTGGGGGCATACATCTGTCTTGCAACTGAGACACTTCAGGCTTTCACCTGAGATTTCTCCCACTGAGAATGTTTGCCTGGGGCTGTCTCCTGTGCTTTCTCCCTGGTGCTTACTTGTTCTGTGGTCTGAACTAGTGGTGAGGGCATTGGAACAGGCTGCCCAGGGAGGTGGTGGAGTCACCATCCCTGGAGGTGTCCAAGAACCATCTGCATATGTGGGATACAGTTCAGTGGTCATTGTAGTTGGATTACAGTTGGACTCAATCTTAAAAGCCTTTTCCAGCCTTAATGATTCTATGAACACAACTCTTCATGCCCTGCATTCTTCACCTGTGAAATTGTCTTGAAGACCAGCGTTAAGAGCACACTGAGATCGTGCAGTCAGGTGTTCCATGTGGAAGCTGTGCCATGGGTTCCTTTTGCCTAACCAGTCTTAATTCAGTCCCCTTATGCACAAGAATTTTGAATAAGTGAAATCCCCCCCCTGCAGAATCTGATTTGAAGGGAGTCTTCAGAGGAAAAGCATTCATCAGCCTCACCATGAGTATCCCCTCTAATTCTGCCTGCAATGAGAGTCTCATTGCTCTCCAGATTAAATGCTGTGGTGTCTTTGTGAAGCATTAGATAAGAGCTATCACTACTGCTTAGACACACAGTCTTATTGCCATATCAGGACAGGTTTCATTTTCTGTTGTGTATAGCCTCTGTTCTATGTCCCACTGGATCTCCAGGGAGGGCCCCTTTCCAGAATGAGATAGAGACTCCACACCAGCAGAGCAGCACTAATTGGGAGATGACAAATATTTGCTGTTGGACCTCTGAAAATGTGATCCTGGATCCCAGCTGTCTGCTGGAATGACCAATTTATTTAGGCTGACTGGAGAATTAAATGCATGAATAAAATTCTCCTCATTTAGACTCAATTCTTTCCTCACACGACTGCAGATCTCTGAACTTCCCTTGAGTTGTATTGTTCAAGGATTATCTGTTTTCTTCCCTGAGAAAGCATGGAGTTAAGTCATCTAAATATTTGGTCTCTTCCAAAGATCAGAAAATTGATCTGTCATTCAAAATACCTGTAGATACTCCCTAACAGTGGTGGAAAACACTCAGCCACACACAGGAGCCACAGCACAAGCAGATTAAAGGGTCAAGTATTTGATCTGAAGACAGCCAGTGAGTCCATGCCCAGTGCTTTGGCTAGGTCAGCTCTTGCTTTAGAACACAGCCTGCACACCTGCCTGCAATATCATGGAAATAATCCCATGGTCCTAACCCAAAACCTCACTGCTTCTCTGTTCAGCAGCCTCCATCCACCCTGGGAAGAGATGCTGCCTTCATTTTAAAGGTGGTGAATCAGCAGGAAAATAGCTTCAGTCCCAGCAAGCAGCTGTGGACGTTGCTGGGATGGCATCCTCAGGACTGTGCCCAGTCTGTGCAAGGACCCAGCCCAGAGCTGGAAGTATTTCTGCAGAGAAGAGGAGAAATATTCCACCCTCAATCTCTCTCCAGCTTGCTAGTGATCACACCAGTGTGCCACAGGGTTTGGGTAGATCTCTCTGCCAAGAGCTACTCAAAACCTCATTTCCTTACTAGGCACCGTACAAATTTTGCCCATTGATTCACAGCAGAAGAGAATGGTTCTGAAGAGAGGCTGAGGGAAGCTCCCTGTATCTACTGTCAACCCAGCAGCTGCCCATTGCTCTGCAGGATCCTTGTACCAGGCTCCCCACCAGCCATGTACACACCAGGAATTGTCCTCACCTATTACTGGGTGATAGAGATGCTTGAGGAGATCCTGTAAACAGCATACAGGAATAAAAGAGGGGAACTCAGCTCTTCAGATAAACTAGCCACCTAAGGGACTAAAATGGTTCATTCATTTATTTCAGGTTGAACCTTTATACAAGTTTATGCACTTACTTTGCCTCATAGAATCCTTTCAAGCATCATCAGCTGTCACTTAACAGGAGGCACATCTCTACTGGTGCTGGAAAGCCCCTTCCAGCTTCAGCAAAGCATACTGGTTTTACAGTGCACTCTCCACCCCTATCTCAAATTTCTTCTAGTCATCAGTGCCTGATCATAGAATCATAGAATTGTTAGGGTTAGAAGGGACCTCAAAGATCATCCACTTCCAACCCCTCTGCCATGGGCAGAGACATCTCACACTAGATCAGGTTGCTCAGAGCCACATCCAGCCTGGTGTCAGAAACCTCCAGGGATGAGGCTTCCACCCCATCATTTTCCATTTCTGCTGCCACTGTGTTCATATTTCTTCTCCAGAGGTATCAGAGCATCCATGGACAGAGCTACTGATCAGAGCTGAAATGCTCCAGAGACAAAGCTGATGGACCAGCCTGCAGACAAGGAGGCTCATCTGAAAGTCCCCTGTGTCCATGCACTGTGAGCACCCTGCAGACTTGTTTGCTTCCTGGTGACAAGCAAAAAGCTGATGAGCACAGCTCTCAGGTCACCCAAGCCACAACCTTCCTTCTCTCTGTGAAAGTCACTGCCTAGCTCTTACTCTAAGATGGACTTCAATGTCCTGACACATCCCTTCTAGCGAAGAAAAATGCTTAATATACCAAGCCCTTGCACCAGCGTTTTGAGAGCATTTCCCAATAAAATAGATCAAATGAAAACAGAGGGAAATTTCCCACTGATAAACGTGGCCCAGCCTGTCAGGGCTGCTGCCCTAAAACAATCACTCATACCTGGGAGCTAAGCTCCCACAAAAGGCAATTGCACCCTCATGCTGGTAATGCTTTTTGTCATTGCAGTATGTCTTTAAGGTACCTCTGGCCCAAGCGGGGCTGGTTTAACATAATCTCTTCTGATAGCAAATAGGAATTTTAGCTGCAGTCCAAAGAAAAAAAGCCTTGACAGTGTTGCTTTCATCTTTGCACCATCCCTGCTAAGGATATGAGCAGAAAAACATCAGGGCCAACACATCGGCTGCCTCATAATGTCACAAAGGAGTCACAAAAGACACTGCCGCTTTCTGATGACTCCATCATTTAATCCAGCTACCCTGGAGCATGATTAGTGTGACCACAAAGAAGGTAACACTGAGGACAGCAAAATGAACTAGCAATATCTACTCTTGGAGTAATTCTGAGTCACCACCGATTATCTGCTGCATGAACAAGGAAGGAAAGGAGCAGAGCCAAGCTGATTTATGCTCCAGATGCAACTCTCTGCCAGACTCAGGCCAGTGTGACTGCATGTAGCCTGGAGAAGAGGAGGCTCAGGGGAAACCTTATTGCTCTCTACAACTACCTGAAAGGAGGTTGTAGCCAGGTGGGGGTTGGTCTCTTCCCCCAGGCAACCAGCACCAGAACAAGAGGACACAGTCTCAAGCTGTGCCAGGGGAAGTTTAGGCTGGAGGTGAGGAGAAAGTTCTTCCCAGACAGAGTAATTTGCCATTGGAATGTGCTGCCCAGGGAGGTGGTGGAGTCACTGTCCCTAGAGGTGTTCAAGAAAGGATTGGACGTGGCACTTGAAGCCATGGTTTAGTTGTCATGAGGTGTTGGGTGACAGGTTGAACTTGATGATCTCTGAGGTCTTTTCCAACCTTATTGATTCTATGATACATTTTCCTTAGAGCCCACTACAATGGCTCTACATGAAGGAAGAGCTTGGGTTAGCCTGTGGTGAGAAACCAGTGCTTGCCAAACAGGTGAAAACTGAGAAAGGTACCCTTTGGGTTTGCTTTGTGCTGTGGGGTTTTAGAAGCCCCCTTGGAAACAATTTGGGGTTTGACATCTGATGCCTTCTAAAGCTGTTTGCTGTGTTTGTAGCATTTTGAGAGAAAACCTGGAATCGTCCTGACCTCTTTAATGCACCACGATGAGATCTGACTGTAGCAATAAATCATAAGTGATTCTATTCTATTCTCATTGATTCTGGTGGAATAAGGGCTTTGCCCAAAGGAATACACCCACGTGAATAGTTTGTTAGCTTCCCATCACCTCTTTCTCAATTGATTACTACTTTGATTTCTCCTCTGACACCTGGTCGTGGAAGGCAATTCAGTAACTAATCCTGGTGAAGGGTTCCTGTCCTTCTTGTTATGTGTGACAGCACTATTTGTGTTTCATCTGCAAAGACAGTAACAGGGGCTAAATCTTACCAGAGATGTAGACAACGTGCTAGCAGCTTTGTCTCCTTATTGGCTGAGAGCAGTGCAGAAGTTTGGACTTTGAGGTATAAATATTTCCAATCTACTTGCTGGGAGGCTGGGTGCAGCGCTCCAGGGATACAGACCATGAAATGGCAGAGCTGCTCCTCAGATTAGCTTTTCCTGGGCTTCTTTGGTTTGACCCTGACATCCATGTCACAGCTCTGCACTCTCAGATATTCCAGGGAACCGACTGGGGAAATATCAAGGATGCAACACAAGAATTGTGCTTCTGAAATTGCTTCCACAGCAGCAAGCTGAGCTAAAAGTGATAGCTGCCACAATGAACTAACTTTAATTTCCCACACACTTTCTTTCTTTCTTCCCCCCCCCCTTTTCAGTTTGTTGGAATTAATACTCTGGCACAGAAAGATGGATGGTGAGAAAATAGGCTCTGGCCACCAATGAGGAGGCTGAATGCATTTGATTAGGTTTCCATTTAAGGAGAGATATTCTTTGGGACATTGAGTCTCACTCCTACTTAGAGACTGTGATCCAGGCTCATCAGGTGAGGAGAGGTTTGGTTAATATTTCAACACAGCAGCTGCTAGTAGCACAATGCCCCTGATTTGAGAGGAATAATTGCTGCCTTCAGCTTAGGCTTAAAAATGGAAGAAACCAGGCTCACAGGGCATGGGCAAGAGAAATCTCATGTTGGTTTTAATTGGGAAGCAGCAAAGAGAAAACCTGTTGTGCTGTGCCTGTCAGTGGGATCTCAGCAACTCTATCAGAAAGACTTCAATCATTGGCATGAAGCAGCAGCAGCTGCACCAGTTCTGTGCAAACCTGCATCTCCTGGGTGGGGGAAAACTGGTATCTGGTACTTCCTCCTCCCCCATTTCCTACAGCCTGCCACAAACCCTAATCTCTTTGGTTCAAGATGAAGCTGTTTAGTTGAAGTGAAAATGGAGCTTTAGGAGGTGACTGTAGAGCCTTTGCTTATCGGTTGCTACCCAGATCTGCACCATGGGAAAGTCTCCATCAGGGTGAAATCTGTGTCCTGGTGCCTACACTTCACCAGGACTAGATTAACATGAGGAGTACACTAAAGGTATCCCAGTTAGCTCAGTTGTTAAAGAGCAGGCAAGAGGTTCAGAGAAGATTGTCAAAGCAGAGCAAAAGATTTAGTGCTGGAACTTCTGTTGTCATTAAATCCCAGACACTGCTTTGAAAAGTTCCCATCTAAGTACTACCTTAAATCTGTAATGCAGTAATGGTATTAAACAGGGCAGGGCCATTAAAGCCCTGGCTTAAATCTTGGATTGCCATAATGCTATTAAATAGGGCAATGGCAAATCTAGCACTTGGGCTTGATTAATTATGTGGGAGGGATATGCTGGGCTGACCAGCACTGCCATAGGCAAATTGGTTATTAAAAGGTTATGCTCTTTTCTTTTTTTTCTTAGATACCTCTTAAATGCTCCATCAGCTCCATCTGAAGGGAAAGAGGGTACATCATTGAGGTCACCTGCAGGTGAGTGTTCCCTCAGGACAGCATGCAGGCTTTCCTCTACTGCTGACTGTGCAGGGAAAGTAGGACCAAGCTGTCTTGTACCCACAGGTGTTGCAGAGCAGAAGGCATTCCCTTTCCACCAAGCAATGCCTTCTATTGTTAAATTGCATCTATTTTGTAAGGTGAGGAACATACACCCACTCTGCTGCTTTTTGGAAGAGAAGATGAGGGTCAGAGCTGCCTTGTTGCACAGCCTCAGGCACCTGCCTTTACATTGACTTTTGCTGATGGTTCTCCAGCAATACCTCCCTTTGCTTTTCAAAGACAGAAGTGAGAAACGGTGGCTAAAAGGAGCTTCCCAGGGCTGTGGGTAAATCTGCTGTACCAGCCAGAATTGGTAGTTGAGAGAAAAGAATCAGTGGACCCAAGTTGCAAGCTCACCTTGACCTCATGTTGTCTCCTCCGTGGCTCAGGTAGTGTGGGACTTGTGCCTGCAGTGCAGCAAGAAAGCTTCTGAGAACCTGCTGAGAGGGTAGGGCTAAGGAGTTCAAGAGGAAAAGCTGTGTTTGCCCATGCTCAGTAGTGCTGGTGTCTCTGGCAGGTGGTGGAGGTCTCTGGGAGGTAATTTGACCCAAAGGAAGTTTGCAGGCATTCCAGTCCCAAAGGTGACCAGAGAGGGTAAAGGCTACTGGACCACAGAGATTATCCAAAACTGTTTCTAGCATCTCTGGATGCTCCTGGATATTGGAGATCTGGAGGGAGAAGGAAACCAGTCTCCCATTCAACCCACAATGCTGGACAAGCACATCTTGCCTTTTCTGTTTACTTTCCTCCTCCTCTCCTTCAGTGAAGCTTGCCTGCAGATGGATGCCAATAGCCTCAGATGCTATTTGCATGAGGTAGAGTGGAGCTGCTAAAACATTTCAACTCTTTAGAAGAAGCTGGGTGGTGGGGTTTTTTTATTCCCTGAAGAAATGCAGTTAAGATTTGTTTGAAGCTTCTGAGGCTTAATGAACCGTGGCTGTGCCTGTAGCTTTTTCACATTGGAAAACTTTTGTTGCTAATTAACTTCATTAATAGTACTTAGAGGCACATTGGCCAATATTTACTGAGTGTTGGCATTACTGCAAAGTGCCAATGGACTCAGTGGCTCAGCAAATGGATTCCCTACAGAAAACTCTTCCGGAGCTGAACTCCTCGTGGTCAGATTGTTTCTCTTCTGTGAAAGTAAAAAATGAAAGCCTCATTGATGCTGTTGTTTAAAAAAAAAAAAAAAACAACAAAAGAAAACCACAATGGCTTTAAATGAATAGAAGGAACTTCCTAATCCTGCTGTGGCTGTTATTGATAGCTACATTCCCACAATGAATTCTCGGCACACACAGAGAGCTCGCTGCAGGATCGTGGCCTGGAGCTGAGCACGGCTGCACAAGAGCAGTCCTGACTCTGCACAGGCATTGCAGTGATTGAGGGGAGAGGCTGCAGAAACATCTGCTCCCAAATAAGCCCATAGACTGAGCTGTGCTTGGTGGCTCCAGGAGATATCACTGGGGATGCTGGCCTGGCTCTCTCAGTGCCTGGACTGATTTGCTTTACCTGAGGGACTTCAGCATCAGCTGGGCAACATTTTCGACACCTTGGTACCCACCAGATAGTCACTGAGTGCATCCCCCAGGCACCGTGGGATGGTGGCTTGTAATGAGATCACCTTCCCTGTTGTATCACACTTAGCTTTCTGCTGCAGCAGTGCCCTCTGGAAACGTGGAGAGGTTTCCTTGGCACAGCTGCCTGAAGTCCAGCATAAAGTGCAGCTAATTGGCCATCCCTGTGACAAGAAATGGATCTTCTGTACAGCTGCAGAACTGTGTCATCCTGGCAAGACAAGCAGTTGGAAGGTTTTTTCTCCCAAGGATTTCCACTATTTTTTCTCTACTTTCCTGTCTTTTCCTGTTTGTTTTGTCTGCTTCTTTTAAAGGTGTTGTTTTTCCCCCCCTTTTTAGTTTGATTTGCTTTTATTTTTTTAATTGTTGTTGTGGGTTTGGGGTGGGGTTTTTTGTTTTGGTTTTGTGTGTGTGTGTGTTTTGGGTTGGGTTGGGTTTTGTTGCTGCTGTTTGCTTTTATTTGTTTGGTTTTTTGATCAATCTCTTACCTTTTTCTTAACCTCTCTTATTTAGACTACATCCTTCAGGGGATACTGTTGAACCACCCACTATAAACCTAAAATATATCCCTCCAGAGTGGTGGGTTGAAATTTCCCTCCCCCAACATTAACTTTTCCACACTAACTAACCCCCAGTAGTGACTTAGAAAAGATGTTGACTTGCTGGAAGGTGTCCAGAGAAGGGCAACAAAGCTGGGGAGGGGTCTGGAGCACAGCCCTGTGAGGAGAGGCTGAGGGAGCTGGGGTTGCTTAGCCTGGAGAAGAGGAGGCTCAGGGGAGACCTTCTTGCCATCTACAACTGCCTGAAAGGAGGTGTAGCCAGGTGGGGATTGGTCTCTTCTCCCAGGCAGGCAACCAGCACCAGAACAAGAGAACACAGTCTCAAGCTGTGCTAGGGGAGGTTTAGGCTGGATGTTAGGAAGCAGTTCTTTACAGAAAGAGAGATTGGCCATTGGGATGTGCTGCCCAGGGAGGTGGTGGAGTCACCATCCCTGGAAGTGTTTAGGAAGAGCCTGGCTGAGGCACTTGGTGCCATGGTTGAGTTGATCAGATGGTGTTGGGTGATAGGTTGGACTCCATGATCTCAAAGATCTTCTTCAACCTGGTCCGGTCCATTCCATTCCATTCCATTCCATTCCATTCCATTCCATTCCATTCCATTCCATTCCTCCACTGACAGGACTTCAGTGTGGGTCCAGAAGCTGATGGGAAGAAAGTGGCTGAAGTCCCATGGGAGCAGAATCCTCTCCTGGTTTTGCTGCAGCTCTTCTCTCTTTCTCTTGTTTTTTTGCCATGGGAGTCCAAGTCACAAGGGAGTGCTGAGGTGGTGAGGACATCTAGAAAAGGAGGACCAGCTCAGCAGGCAAGGGTTGCAGAAGCAAGGAGGTTTGTTAAAATTTGATTGTCTCCATGCTGTTATCCACCACACCAGATGCATTTAGGTCTTGTCCAAAGAGGGACAGCTGAGGAAATAAGCTCAGGAGTTAGCTCCTTGCTCTATTAGATTGTGGATGGCTAAATTTCTCTTAAGAGTTTTGGTTTTTCCTCTTTCTATTGTCCATGGGGATGGTATGTGGGAGAAAGCTAGAAAGATAGGGGAAAGCATCCTCTGGATGCCATGGTGTTGGAGCATTGCTGAAGGTCCCTTGGAGCTGTATGTGCTGATGTAGAGGAGGCCTGGTTCAACCCCTCGGTCTTATGTATCTGCAGCAGATGTTTTCTGTGCCTGTAAGGCCATACCAACATTGCCTGAGGTCCCTGCTGCCTGTCACCGTAGCTGGAATCCTACATGAAAAGCATCATAGGTCTGTGCACAACTGGAAGTCTGGGCCTCTGGAGAGCAGTAAGGTTTGCATTAGGCTGTTCTGGAAAACTGGAAAGGTTTCAGATTTTTTTTCTCTGAGGTCTCACATGCAGGCACAAAAAAAATCACAACAATGGCTGGTGCTTCTAATGAATAACTTAAAAGCCAGTGTTCAGGCTTGTACATTTGTTTTAGGTGAGAAGGGAAAGATCAGCATTAAATACAGTTTTAAATAAACCAGGAGGTATGTGGAAGGAAGAGAGGAGCTTAGGAAAAGCTCTACTGGAATGTATCAAAATGACTGCAGAGGAGTCCTTATGCAAAATCCAAGGGGAGGAAACACTTGGGCTACCATCACGAGGCCCAGTTCTGCTCCTGACCACTTGGCATCAGCCAAACTGCCAGAAAGTGAAGCTGGACCTTCTTCAGAGGTGCAAGGCACCTCACCTCTCTTTGTGTCACTGACTTCAGCAGTGCAGTTCTGCTGCTGGCTCTGCTATGAGCAGGACTGGACCGGTGCTGCCACTACAAAAAGAGATGAGTTGATGCAATTACAGGGGCTGGAAGAGATGCTTGGGGTAAAGAGCAAGACAGAGGAGTGACTCCTCTATGGTGTTTCTACCACTGGCCAACCTCTGAAGGCTGTAAATGGGTGTAAGGCTTTGGAATGGTTTAGCCATCTCTAAAGGGCTGTAGGGGTTTTATCCACTTCAGCTCTCTAAGCCTTTAGTGCCAAATCCTGGTCCCTTGTAAGTCTCCAACAAAATCAGCAGTGGTTTCAATGGGTGCAGGATTGGGTCCCTGGAGCACTTTAAGTAATTTAAACCACCCTAAATCCTTGAAGCAGCTTAAGTGATAAGCTACTTGTTCCAGAGTTTTCAGCTTGCAGACCCAGCTTGTAAAATACTCCAGGCAGCTCATCGTGTGCTTGACTGTGAGCATACAGAGAGGCATCTGCTTCAAAACACAGAGATAACCCCATGAGCAAACTCTAGAAGAGTTTTGCTTCCAGGAAAGAAAGAAAAAGGGACTTTGCTATTTGTTAAATGCAGAAAAATAACAATTTCCTGCAGCTGGCAGATGAGGTGCTGGTCCCTGAGCTCAGAGAGGAGAGATGCTGCTGAAGGCTCTGGGTGGTGGTGATCACCTTGCTGGTGATGACACTTGCTGCTGTATTTCCAAGCAGCCTGTGTGCCATCAGGAGCACCAGTAGCTCTTTAAGGTACCCTGCTCTTGAATGGTGACTGGGAAAATAAAATACCTGGGAAATAAGTCACAAAAACCCTTTTGTAAAGAAGTCTTTTTGCTTCTTTGACCCCATAAGGGGTGTCCCTCAAACCAAGTGACCTGGAAGTTTCCAAGTGAAAAATGCCCTGCAGAGCTCCTCTGGCCTTTGCTTGCAGCACTGGTGAAACAGATGAGGGAGGGAGACTTTCACCTCCCTCCCAGTGCAGGTACTCTGGGTCAGGATGAAGCTTTGCTATAGAAGGGAGGCTGAGAGGTGAAGCTGCCATCACCACCAACCCAGTTGCACTTATGAGACAGGTATGCTTCTGTTGTAACCAGAACTGTATCTCCAGGGATTTCTTCCTTGCTCTCAGTAGCATCAAGCTCTGACCAAAAAAAACCCATCTCAAAATCGTTGCTGCTTCAATGTCTTCCCTGCAGGTACTGATCTGTAGCAGTGAGCTCCTCTGTTTTCCATGGGAATGGTTGCATTTGCCTGGAGAAGAGGAGGCTCAGGGGAGACCTTATTGCCATCTACAACTGCCTGAAAGGAGGTTGTAGCCAGATGGGGGTTGGTCTCTTCTCCCAGGCAACCAGCACCAGAACAAGAGGACACAGTCTCAAGCTGTGTCAGGGGAGGTTTAGGCTGGAGGTGAGGAGAAAGTTCTTCCCAGCAAGAGAGATTGGCCATTGGAATGTGCTGCCAAGGGAGGTGGTGGAGTCACCATCCCTGGAAGTGTTTAGGAAGAGACTGGATGAGGCCCTTGGAGCCATGGTTGAGTTGATCAGATGGTGTTGGGTGATAGGTTGGACTTGATGATCTCTGCGGTCTTTTCCAACCTGGTTAATTCTATGCTATCTCCTCCAGCTCATGGGCTAGGAGAAAAATCAGGACCCTCCAGGGAGACCTCATGGTTTGTAGGCAGTTATCCACCCTGCTTATTAAGGTTTACCTGACTGAGCATCCTCACTTTGGAGTGAAGTTTGACGTTGAGTGTATGGTGGAAGTACCAAGTGCCTTGGTGGGCAGCAGCTGTTAGTCTGAGGGCAGTGGTGGCATTTGCAGATCGTGGGGAGAGGTGCTGCTTCTCCCAGATGAGCTCTGCAAAATGTGATACCTCCATCTCCTTGTGTTGGAGGCTTTGAGGGAGCAACAGCTATTCCTGATTGCCCCTGAAACACACAGAGAAGGGAGAGGGCAACAGATGCTCACCAGCAGCAATTAGAAAGAAAGACACAAAGCTTTCTGAAAGCTAATGATAAACTTCAGTGCCTGCAGGTTAGAGGAAGATGAGAATTAGAAACATTGCCCTTTTCTCCAAGCTCTGGGAAGAAAGGGATCAGGCACTGCAGGGACAAAAGCATATTTCAGTCTGCAGTGGCTCCAGCCACTTTAGAAGTGCTAGCAGATCACCAAGTGGCATTTGGGCAGGCCTGCTGCAAGCAGAGAAGTGTCTTTAAAGGGAAAGGGAGGGAGAGAAGCCAGACAAAGATTCCCCTGCTTTCCCAGCCTTTTGTTTGCATGACAGCACCTGTTTCACTCTTGGCTTCTCATCTTTTTTTTTTGCACATCTGCAAATCAAGGCAATTATGGCCAGCCCTAGTCAAGAGGATATTTTAGGGAACTTATTAAGCCGTGCTGAAATCGCAGCAGTTTGCTACTTAAAGTCTAATGACAGAGACTGAGATGTTGTCTGAGACTTTAGCCAAACTGTCTCCCTGGAGATGAATGTCTCCCTTCCCTGCAGGAGATTCAGTGTCCCTGCAGTAAAGTGGGAGGCTCTGATGGTGCCCAGCTCACATCTGAGTGAGCTCCAGGAGCAGACACAGAAAAAACAGGGACTGTAGCCCTCTGTCAGCTACTGCAGTATCAACTCTCTGCTGTCCCTGCTGTATAGCATCCTTGCTAAGCACTAGCTCGGTATTTCTTCTCTGTCTTCCAGCGCATCTCTCTTCCCCTGCTAGCCCAAGCTCCTTTCTTCCTCTCACAGCTACTAACTTGAAGACAATAGAAAATTTCATTCTAGTTTTGCATACTTTGCTGACTCTTTTTCCCCCCCCTCTTCTCTTTCCCTCCCACCATGTTCATCACCCTCTGCCTTTCCTCGCCCTCCTCCATCATCATCAGCCCTCCCTTTCTCAAACTCTTGCTTGCCTCTAGATAAATGTAATATACCAAACTGCAGCTACAGATCAGCACCCAGGACACCTGGCTCTGCATCCTGCTGGTCTTCCTGAGCTTTTTTTGACTCAGCCTCTTCCTGACACTCCTTCCCCATCTGCAAGCTAAAGCTGGAACCGAAAAACCATAGGGATCATGTGCCCCTTCAATTCAGGGCACCATATAAATGCAGGGTGAGGATTGCCATTAACCTCTTCTGTAAGACGCTGGACTAGCCAGATTTGCTGGTGGAGGCCACTGGCTCCTTTTCTTGGCTGTCACACACCTCCTGCTCATGTGAAATTTTACTGAAGAACTTTTTTTCCTCCGCTTTTCCCTCCCAGGCTGTGGTGTGCTTGGCACAGGAGCTGCAGTCCATGCAGTATTATTATGAGGCAATGAAGAGTGCCAGTGGATGATTAAAAGCCAGGCACAGCTGCTGATATTGATTTTTAAAGTTCTGTAAAAACTGCCTCTTTTCTTTTTGATTTTAATGGGCATGAGTAGGTCACCCCTGGGGAATCTCCACAATACCACTCTGCAGGAACAAAAACACAGAAGCTTCTGAATTGCAGAGGCTCTTTCAGGGAGCCGTGGCATGGGCTGCCACTGCCAGCAGCATTGGTAGGGGCAAGGTGCTGGCTTTGGCTGTATACTTCCTGCAATTTCCACTCCATATTGATAACAGAGCTGCCACCATGCCAGGAAGAGCAGAGAGTGAAGCCTGCAGAAGGGATGCAGGAACATACTGTGCAGACACTGATGGATGTTGGTAATATTTTCTGCCATTCTCCCTAGAGTTTTGTAGGCTGAACAGCTTCTGTCAGAGTCCATCCTCTTCTCCTGCCTGCTTTCCAGTCCCCACACTCTCTCCTTCTTTCCTGCCTTCTCTTGTTCTTGTCCTCAGGTTAAAGCAGCTCTGTTGGCATGATGCTTATAGCCATCCACTTTCTCACTCTGTGCATACATCCTACTTCCACTTCTCATTAGTCCTTCAGGACAGAGAGCATGCACTTGACCTTCCTCAACAAATGCATCTGCAGTGGTGGGCTTCACCCTGGAGCAGATGAGGAACACTCTCACTTCTGTAGCAGCTCATGCATTACACCACCCAGCATTTCCAGCTCACAACCTTTCACCAGGTGATAACCTGCACCAAAAGAGCTGATCACAGGCAGGCTGTTTGAACAGGAGCTCTCTAACCACCACTGCTGTTTCCAGAGCAGCTAAGTTGGGTGCCTCTTGCCATCACACTCTTATCCCTAAAACCTAATACAATTATAAAAATAATTGGAAAATGCTTTGTGTTGTGATAGGCTCTGTTCAGAATCATTTACAGGTATTTTTTGTGTGCAGAGAGATAAAGAAACGTTGAAGAGAAATGCCTAAGGTGTATAACAGGGGAATTGGATTCCCAGCCCTTATTAGAAGTCAGCAAAATTGGTGCCTAAGAGTGGTTGGAGTCTTTGAAAAGCTCTCTGATTTCAGGAGAAGGCTCCCCCTGCATCAAAAGTTCTTGGAGAAGACAGGTGACATGCAGCTTCCAGCACACCTGTGTGGTTTCACAGAAACACAGAGTGGTAGGGGGTGGAAGGGACCTCCAGAGGTCATTGAGTCCAGCCCCCCTGGCAAAGCAGGACCTAGGGCAGGTCACACAGAAACACATCCAGGTGGGGTTTGGAGAGTCTGCAGAGAAGGAGACTCCACAACCTCCCTGGGCAGCCTGCTCCAGGGCTCCATCACCCTCACCATACAGAAGTGTCTCCTCATGTTGAAGTGGAACCTTCTGTGTTCCAGCTTGTACCTGTTGCTCCTTATCCTGTCACTGGGCACCACCAAAAAGAGCCTGGCAGCCTCATCCTGCCACCCACCCCTCTCTAAAGACCTTGCTAAGCTCCCCTCTCAGCCTTCTCTTCTCCAGACTACACATAAAATTTGAGGAACATTCAACTTAAAGACTCAGGATCCAAATCCCATTTTAACACCCATCTACACACCTCCAAGCCCTGCTTGGAAAAGTGCTCAGGAGGTGCCTCTGCACATGTAAACCACTCATCCTGTATGGCTTTTGGAACTGAAAATGTAGTGCACTGGAATGCAGCAAATCCTCTGGGTGTTGGATGTAATCTCCTGGATGCTGTCCTTTGCTCTGATAAATGGGGGAAAAAAACATACATAAAAATAAGCCCTTTTGCAGAGCAAGGGATCTGAAACACAGCCCTGAGACCCAGACTGCAAACAATGCCTGGGAGAATTTGAGTCATGCATGTGTGGAGGGAGGAGCAGAAACGCTGGAGCAAAGAACAGGAGCAGCAGAAGCCTCTGCTGCGGTGCACAGCTCACCAGGGGAGCAAGAGAAGACCTGAGTGACATGCCTGGGACCACGGGCAGGTTTGATTCCCAGGAGTCACTGGCAAAGAAGCCTTTTGTTAGGTGGAGTTAATTTAATTAACCTTGAGACAATCAAAAAAAAAAAAAGCAAGCAAAAGAGCAGAATCACTGCCAGCTATGTTGCTTTTCAATAAGAAGCAATACCAAAGAGTTCTGTAGGTTTCAAAGGGCCAAGATTTAGCATCCTTTATAGCCCCATCTGCCTAAAGGCCCGAGTATCTTATCTGATCATTTCCATGGCAACGGCTCTGGGATTAGAAAAGCATGAGTGTTTAGGAATAGTTGCTGGAATTTCATGGAAGATGATGAATTGAGGATTACTTCCCTACCTACGTGTTACCATGGAAATGCTCAGTTACAAATGGCAGAGGATTTAAAACCACCACCATTATTAGTATCAATTTGTGCTGCTTTCCCGAAGAGCCCCAGGAGAAGGCGGCACATCGCCTGGTTTGCACCTTTCTGCCCCTCTGAGCATGGCAGGAGGAGAGGACACAGTCTCAAGCTGTGCCAGGGGAAGTTTAGGCTGGGTGTTAGGAAGAGGTTCTGCACAGGAAGAGAGACTGGCCACTGGAATGTGCTGCCCAGGGAGGTGGTGGAGTCACCATCACTGGAGGTGTTTAGGAAGAGCCTGGATGAGGCACTTGGTGCCATGGTTTCTGGGCCCCTCAGTTTAGGAAAGATGTTGAGTTGCTGGAAGGTGTCCAGAGAAGGGCAACAAAGCTGGGGAGGGGTTTGGAGCACAGCCCTGTGAGGAGAGGCTGAGGGAGCTGGGGTTGCTTAGCCTGGAGAAGAGGAGGCTCAGGACCGACCTTATTGCCATCTACAACTGCCTGAAAGGAGGTGCAGCCAGGTGGGGGTTGGTCTCTTCTCCCAGGCAGGCAACCAGCACCAGAACAAGAGGACATATTCTCAAGCTGTGCCAGGGGAGGTTTAGGCTGGATGTTAGGAAGAAGTTCTTCCCAGAAAGAGAGATTGGCCATTGGGATGTGCTGCCCAGGGAGGTGGTGGAGTCACCATCACTGGAGGTGTTTAGGAAGAGCCTGGATGAGGCACTTGGTGCCATGGTTTAGTTGATCAGATGGTGGTGGGTGATAAGTTGGACTTGATGATCTCAAAGGTCTCTTCCAACCTGGTTAATTCTGTGCTATAGATGGTGTAGAAGTAGACCTGTGCAAGGGGAAACGATTGTCAGGTCTTGGACCTAATTCTTCACAGAATCACAGACTTTTAGGGGTTGGAAGGGACCTCCAGAGATCATCCAGTCCAACCCCTCTGCCAGAGCAGGATCACCCAGGGCAGGTCACACAAGAATGCATGCAGGTGGGTTTGGAATGTCTCCAGAGAAGGAGACTCCACAACCTCTCTGATCAGGCACTCTTGCCAGAAAACCTCCTCAGCAAAAGCCAGCGAGGGAAAAGGGTTAAAAACCATGAGTGTACTTCATGCATAGAAAAGGCACTAATCAACCCCAAAAAGTCCCTCTCAATCCATGTATATTTAATGGAATTGGCTACATGGATGAATGGGTTTATGAAATACCACATCCAACTTGATGACTTGAAAGACCCTCTTCAGACTTGCAAATCTAAGCTAATTTTAAAGACTCTTTTCATTGCTCTAGCAAAATTCTTACTTTAAGTGTGAACTAAATTCACAGTATTTTTTATGGGGGGCGTTTGGGAGGGGGAGGAGGGGAGAAGGAGGGTAAATTACTCCTAAAATATTCCATATTGCAGTAACCTGCTATGCCCTACCCCCAGGACTTAAGTAGGACTTGAGACTAATTCTTAGCAAAGCCCTGAAAAATAGACACTTCCCATCTTTGATGCCCAGAGCAAAAGGCAGCAGAAAAAATAACACCACCACCCCCCTACATAAACCATGACAATTCAGGGGGTCAGATAAATCACCCCTGGAAATTCTTTCATCACAGACACTCTCACCACACAAAGAAGCATTTCACCATACACAGAGTTGCAAATATCATAACATAGAATAGAATGACATAATAACTCAAGGAAAGAGATTGCAGCTGAGCTGGGAATTTCCATCTAAAGGCCCCAGAGCACCTCTGAAACAACAAAAAAAGAGGAGGATTTGAAGCAGCTTGAGAAAGAAGTATTAGTGTCACTTTGTAAATCAGGAACCTGGGTTCAGGGAAGCTGCCCCAGGGCTCAGCAGCCTGGTTGAGGATGTGGAGCTAGTCTGGCATTATGCAAAACTTGACTGGGATTTGCTGGTTGGAAGTCTTCAATAAGGGATGAGTGTTGTAATGATGTATGTGATAGTGATGCAAGTGTAAGGATCTCCTTGGAGGAGAAGCAAAGGTGTCCTCTAAGGAGCTGTGTGCCTCAGACAGCTCCCAAACAAATTCATCAGCACTGGCAGTCACATCAATGCCAATTCTCTATTTGGACTGACAGCCTCCCTCTCTAAAACTAGGCAAGCTATGCCAGGGTGAAGTTTCTCTAAGCATGACCAAATTCTGTTCATCATCTTTGCTGTCCTTCATGTCCCTTTATAGATCCTGGGTTTGCTGCAGGTACACTGTGGTGCTGTCAGCAGCTTGTGCTGGATGTCTCAGTGACCTGAGAAAGGGGTGGAAGGACAAGATAGGCTTCCCCTACAGGGAAGCAGCAGCATGAAGGCTCACAACCTCTGCACAGACACCCAGGAACCAGTCAAAACCCAAGGACACAGTGGTTCTGAGGACACCTTGCCCACTTGACCTTTCCATGTGAGAGGGTGAGGTGCTCCGTGGTGCTCCATTAGTGTAGCCATCATTTTGGAAGCCATCATTGTGTGGCTCTGAGGAGACCTTATTGTGGCCTTCCAGTATCTGAAGGGGGTCTACAGGAAAGCTGGGGAGGGACTTTTTGGGATGTCAGGTAATGATGGGACTAGGGAGAAGGGAGCAAAACTAGAAATGGGGAGATTCAGATTGGATGTTAGGAAGAAGCTCTTCCCCATGAGGGTGGTGAGAGCCTGGCACAGGTTGCCCAGGGAGGTGCTGGAAGCCTCATCCCTGGAGATTTTGAAGGCCAGGCTGGATGTGGCTGTGAGCAACCTGCTGCAGTGTGAGGTGTCCCTGCCCATGGCAGGGGGGTTGGAACTGGCTGATCCTTGAGGTCCCTTCCAACCCTGACAATTCTGTGGTTCTATGATTGGCCTTGTTAGTGCAGCATAGCATCCTTCCAAACCCACCTAGGCTTAGTGACACGTTTGGGTGCTGGCAAGAAGCCAGCTCAAGGCCTGGCATACTCCTGGTGGGCTTGCTGATGACTGAAGGAGGCAGCTGGTGCTGCCTGAGTGGGGAACTGGCTCTGAAAGTCGCATGTTGTCATGCCTCGCAGCCTGCCAGCAGCTCAACACCCAACCCCCCCCAAACCTTCCCAGCGAGGCAAAGGAGGTAGCAGCAGAGAAAGAAGGGAAAGGGAAAGATGTGTGTGCCAGTCATGATCTCCTTAGGGGCATCCATGCCCACATTGTTTCATCCACATCCCACTGAGGCCATGTGGCAGGGTGCTGGCTGCTGAGCAGTTTTCAGGGCACTCTGCTCTCCATCCTGCATCCACCTGGGACCCACCCACAGGTGCCCCCTCCTGTCCCCTTTCTCATGTGAGAGGCTCTCCAATTAATGTAGCTGATTAATTAGCCAGATTGCATGGTGGCAGGATTGACAACAGCTTGCTTTTTTTAGAAAAATGTTCTCCTTTAGCACCTTTTTCTTGCAGACTTTTTGCTTTCTTAAAGCACCTCTCTGGTTCTTTCACTTTATTTCTCTTTATGTTGGACAAATTAGTTCTGGGCTCTGCCTTTCTGGGAAAAACTGCTGGCAGATGCCTCTGCCTGCCTGGAAGCCCTGCCTGGGAGCCCTGCTTCCCCTCAGCTGACCTCCTGCAGATCTTCTCATGAGTAATTTAGAAAATACCTGGAGCAGTCAGAGCTGCAAGGAAGCAGTGAGCAGGCATGGCATCTTCCCAGTGGTGAGAAAATCCAAAGTGAATCAGCTGTTTGGAGAACCTCCACCCTTTCCTCCAAGATAAGCTCCCCAGCTGGACGTAAAACCAGAGACAATGAAGGAGAACAGCCCGGGTGGGGTGTGATTTCCTCCTCCTCCTCCTCCCCTCTACCAGCTCTGAGCTTTGGGAATAGCATTTGCAAAGGCTGCAAGCCCTTGGCTGGCTTCACTGCCCCACTTTTGTCTGCTCAGAAATATCCCCAGCACAGCAGAGTGAGTGTGTTACCCTGGAGCCCAGCCAGCCACTGCCACATGCGCTCTCCACATGCCACTGCCTCTTTCAGTGCAACTTCTCCTGCTTGCTCCCATGCAAGGCTTCAGGTGTCCAAGGGCAGAGAAGCCCCCAGTGATCTGGTTTTGCCTGTGGAAATGGGGGGAGGGCTGCCAGGCACCCTGCCACCCACTGCAGGGGGAAATGGGAGCGAGCTTTAGCACAGGTTACTTGCACACTTCTGAGCTGCCAGCTCTATTTTCAGCAGCTTCAAGCTGGAGCAAGTGCCATGGGGAGAAGGAAAAAAACCCAAACCTCAACTCATTAAAGCTCAAACAATAAGAGTCCTCAGATTTTCTTAGCAGCTTGTTGACAGCTTTTTGAAGTTTAAATATTGGAGGGCAATTAAAAGGCTGTTTTGGAGGACGGTGGGGAGCAGCCAACAGTTTGAATAGGCGAATAGAATAGAATAGAATAGAATAGAATAGAATAGACCAGGTTGGAAAAGACCTCTGAAATCATCAGCTCCAACCTATCACCCAACACCATCTAATCAACTCAACCAAGCACCAAGCACCCCATCCAGTCTCCTCCTAAACACCTCCAGGGATGGTGACTCCACCACCTCCCTGGGCAGCACATTCCAATGGCCAATCTCTCTCTCTATGAAGAACTTCTTCCTAACATCCAGCCTACTTAGATAGAAAGGCTGCAGGTTTCCAGCTCTGGTCAGCTGAACCCTAAGAGAAGGTTGAGTGTAGAGAGCAGATAGGATTTGCTGTTGGAAGAAGACAAGGAGGTATTTGGCATGGAAAAAAACAACCACCTCGAGATTTACAACTGCAAATTTGCTTTTCAAACACAGACCTTGTACATCCCACTGCAGGTTTCCTGTACTAGTAACACTCCTACAGATTTTGGATTACTACTGCAAAACAGCAACAACACCACAGGCATGACTGCACAGTGTGTCTTGACTGCACTGCTGTATCTTGAGGGCCTTTCCATCCATGCAGAGGATCTTTTATTCTTAGTGGCATTGTCCCTGCATGAATATGTGACTATAAAAGGCCAGGGACACAGAGTGCTACAGTCCAGGGACTCCACAGAACTGCCCAAATCACTGCTTAAGGGTGAAGTCAGCCTATAACTAATAAGTGGAAAGCCCCTGTTCAGTTTCTGGGGAGAAGAGCCACAGCACGAGAGGCTGTGGGGTTCATCACATCTCCCAGTGAAGCCAAAACATAGAATCATTGAATCAATAAGGTTGGAAAAGACCTCAGATATCAAGAGATCAGAGATCAAGTCTGACCTGTCACCCAACACCTCATGACTAACTAAACCATGGCTCCAAGTGCCACATCCAATCCCTTTTTGAACACCTCCATTGATGGTGACTCCACCACCTCCCTGGGCAGCACATTCCAATGGCAAATCTCTCTTTCTGGGAAGAATTTCTTCCTAACCTTGAGCCTAAACCTCCCCTGGCACAGCTTGAGACTGTGTCCTCTTGTTCTCGTGCTGGTTGCCTGCCTGGGAGAAGAGACCAACCTCCACCTGGCTACAACCTCCCTTCAGGGAGTTGTAGAGAGCAAGAAGGTCTCCCCTGAGCCTCCTCTTCTCCAGGCTAAGCAACCCCAGCTCCCTCAGCCTCTCCTCCCAGGGAGCTGTGCTCAAACATGCTGCAGTTTGTTCAGAAGTGCTGGAGGTAAAACAAAAGAGAACTGCAGGGCTAAGGGCTCCCACTGGAGTGAATGGCCAAGCTCCTGGTTACTTTAGTGATGCTGGATGGAACAAGAAAACAAACAAGCAAACAAAAACCCCAAAACACAACAAACCAAAAAAGAAAACCCCCAAACCCACCAACCCCAAACCCCACTCGGTCTTGTCTCTTTTAATTTCTTTTCCCTTTCTGTATCCTTCCACAATAGCCATAGGAAGCAGAAGAAACATGACTCAAAGACTTTTCCTTTTAAGACCCAGCTTCCTTCCTTAAACAGTTGAGAGAAGTTTCAGCTGTGCATCTCTCTGAGCAGATGTACAGCCTCTCTGAGCAGAGGCTTTCTTTGTTCTCCTATTGTTAGGAAAACCCCACCAAGAAGTGTCTGGTCTAGAACAGACATCCTGGGTCAGGCAGGTCAGTCATGGCAGACAGGATCTTGGTGCTTTAGGATGTTATTTTATCCCAGAAAGCAGGATGCAGGATTTACTCTTTCACACAAGAGGCTAGGACTCTAAGAGAGCGTTCTGGCAGAGGAGCCAATTTTAGCCATGGAAGTCAGCACAGGCAGCATATCTTCCACCTACCTGAGGCACCTGAAGCACACAACCTGTGCCACTTGGCCTGCCAGGCTGGATAGCCTGATCTCACAGAATCACAGAAACATTCAGTTTGGAAGAGACCCTCAGGATCACCGAGTCCAACCCAGAACCCTACTCTACAAGGTTCACCCCTAAACCATATCCCCAAGCACCACATCCAAATCACCTTGAAACACATCCAGGGTTGGTGACTCAACCACCTCCCTGGGCAGCACATTCCAATGCCTGACCACTCTTTCCATGAAAAAATGTTTTCTAATGTCCAGTCTCATCACAGCTTGAGGCTGTTCCCTCTTGTTCTATCACTACCTGTGAGAAGAGACCAGCACCAACCTCTTCACAACCTCCTTTCAGATAGTTGTGGACAGCCAGGAGGTCTTTTCTCATCCTTCTCTTTTTCAAACTAACCAGTCCCAGCTCCTTCAGTCACTCTTCATAAGATTTATTCTCCAGGCCCTTCCCCAGCTTTGTTTCCCTCTCTGCTGAGTGTGGCTGCCCAGCTGCAGCAGAGACAGGCTCCATGGGAAGTGTGAGAGTGCAGGAGCAGACATTCACAGCTAGAGATGTTTAAACAGCTTCAGACAGATAGAGAGAAGGAAAAAACCCAAGATTTTGAAAGAGAATAAGATTTGAAGGTTGCACCAGTTCAAGGGTTCATAAAGGATCTGTTTTAGGTGAGTTTGTCTGTGCTTTTTGTGTTTGTTTGGGTTCCTTGGTTGGTTGGTTGGAAAACTTCTTGAGGACATTTTTAAATCACTACACTAAAACCTTTTCCAGTACCAAAGATGACATTTCTGTGGTGAAGACCTAGAAGTTGGCAGGCAACTTATTTTAGGAGAAAAGCTGAGAACCCTTGCACAGCATCTCAGTAGAGCTCAGATGAAGACACAGAAAACATTGCATCAGGCATGCAGGATTTCAACAGTCATCACCAGGGTTTCCCATCCCTCTTCCAGACAACTCACTCTTTTCTCTGTGTGTTACTTCTGGTGCCAATTCATCCTCCTAGTCAGGCCAGAAGGCATGTCACAGGAGAGCTGGAGATGCTCTGAAGGAGCAGGCAGCTGGGGGTAGTGGCTGACTCATCTCTCTGCACTGGGAATCCCCAACCTTTATACTTTCTGAGACTGGGCAAATGTTACTTTCCACAGGCAGGTTAAATTCTCCTTAAGTTAAAAAGGCTGTTAAAAAGCTGTTTCCAGGGCTCTAATCCACTGGGAAGTGTGAAACCAAGAGGAATTACACCAAGGAGTGCTGTTTCCCACTCTGCAAGGCAATACAGGGACTTTTCTCATCTGATCTCCATTCTTGTGGGCTTCTCAACCCTTCCAAGCGGCAACAGGCACCACTGTAATTATGCTGTGATTGCAAACACTCTGTGCTGCCATCTGAGTTTATCCTTGCAAATCAAGCAAGAAAAATGTCCTGAAGAGTTGCAGAAACCAGGAAAACCTCACATTATTATTATTGAAGTCGTAGGTCTGACTGCAGTTTGCTAGGTTATGTGGCCCTCTACTCAAGATCATGGCCAAGCATAAGGATGCTGTAAAGAAAACATCAAGCTGATCAAGTTTAAAAAGGTTCTTGATGCTATTACCAGCCATGGCAAGCTCTGAGGAAAGCTGGAGCATCACAAAGTGTGCCCAAAGGATGCAACAAAAGGTTTAGCAAAGGACACCAGAGGGAACCTAAAGTCTTGCTTTTCCAAAGCTGAAGAGTCTTTAGGAGGATCTGCAGTGATATTATCACCCAGAAGAATCTTGAATCCTTTGCTTAATTCTAGTAATTACTGTGTCTTGTGATTTATAAGGTGTCTCACAGGCTGTGACAAGGCAAGGTCACTTTGCATTGATAACACACTCCTAATTGCAGCAGTTTGTCACTTCTTGAGGAGGAGCACAGGTCAGCCCAGGGTATGTCACTGAACAGAGGTGTTTGTGCCTCTTGGAGGTGCCATATGTCTGTCAGAACTGGGTGCAGCTGGTACACTTACCCTGCAGTCATCTGCTTCCACCAGCAGCAAGGCATGGGCACTTGATGGATGCACACAGGTAACTGCCTTGTCATGTGGCCTCTAGGAGGGTCGGTGTCCCAAGAGGCACAGACACTTGGTGTCACTTTCAAGGCTGATTGGAACAGATGCTGTGCAGCACAGAATCTCCAGAGGCTCCCCATACCACTTGCACTCTCCTGTGAAACAGCATCTCTGGCCTTGAACAGCCCCATGGAGGAGGCAGCCACAACCTCCCTGGGCAGCCTATTCCATTGGCTCACCACCCTCATACTGAAAAACTTCTTGCTCAGATGCAGACTAGCCCTGCTCTCCCTCAGCTTCAAACCATTCCCCCTTGTCCTGTCTCTAGACACCCTCAGGAAAAGTCCCTCTGTACCTTCCCCATAGAATCCCTTCAGGTACTGGAAAGCAGCTCTAAGGTCCCCTGGTCTTCTCTTCTCTAGGTGGAACACCCCCAGCTCCCTCAGCCTATCCTCACAGCAGAGGTGTTCCAGCCCTTGGATCATCTTTGTGGCCCTCCTCTGGACTCACTCCAACAGCTCTGTGTCCTTCTTGTGCTGGGGACACCAGAACTAGAGGCAGTGTTGGAGGTGGGGTCTCAGCAGAGCAGAGCAAAGGGGCAGAATTCCCTCTCTTGCCCTGCTGGCCACATTCCTCTTGATTGAGCCCAGGATACATCACAGAAAGACAAGAGCAAGCAAACCATTCTCACAGCTGAGAGACCAGTCCTCAACCCTGCTGTTTAGAATTGATTTGGCTTAATTTGGATACAATGTGATGAATCATGTCTGGACTTTAGAAAATAAGTATTAAAAAAAAACCCCAAACCCAACACATTTATTTCTCAGTTCACAGCCAATTTTTTTCCCCTACCTGTCCCACTCTCACTTCTGTTTTGTTGTTGCAGTGGTGCTATGCTGAAGAGCCATGGGCAGTGATAGCAAAGAGCAGAGTCATCTGAGCTTTCCATAGCCAGGCAAATCTAATGCTAACACAGTGATTTGTGCCTGTACAGTAGTTCACTTGAATGATATCATTGTATCTCCCTTTAATGCTGGAGAGAGAGAGCTCAAAACTTATTCTTCCCTCTGGGTGGATGGAGAAACTGAGTCATGCAAAATAATCACTGTTTAGCTCTGCATTCAGCAAGGCATTTAATGAGCTGCTTAAGCCATTCTCTGTTTCATAAAGCATTTAAGCATGTCCTATACAGGATATGCCATAAAGTTGTCAGTTGAAGAATGTATTTTCCAAAGCACTGAGCACTTGGGAGCTGCAGTTAAAAAAAACACAAGTGTGGCTTTTAAGATAAATTTCATCCTTTTGTGTCCAGCCTTCTATTTCCACTTCACTGAAGTGAATGGGTGGCAGCATAGTGAGCTTAAAGAGGTTTTGCCCTTCCAAAGTTGGGGGAGCAAGGGGGAACACCACCCAAATTTGGGCCAAAAAAGAAAAGGTCTGAAAGTGGAGAAGGCCTGCAGTCCACCCCAGCACAAAGGGCTTGTTTGTTCCCCCCTGATCTGAATGGCAAGATAAACTTGTAGTTAAGAAAGATAAGGCTTTAGATCAGGAAAGATCACTCCAGCCTTCCCTCCTCCTCCTGCTCTCAAGGGGGCATTTCAGAAGTCACATCTTTCAGCAATCTCATATGCCCTGAAAGAACACACCCCAGAGGGAGGGACCTGTATGGAGTCATAACGTTTTCCTCTGAGATGATGCCTCTCCAACTCAGCAGAGCCTCTTCCCTCTTCAAAGCACCAGGTGGGTAATATACCCCCCCCCAGATGATATTTGTCACTATCAAACAAGGCAGAGTTTGCACACTTGGGAGCAGAGTGAAGACAATCAACTTTTCCTGTACTTTAAAAAGGATGTTCTACAGTCATTTGATTGCTTTATCTTCATCATTTTGACTTGTAGAATTATGTAAATAGCAATTTAGAGAGCCCAGAGGATTCTGGAGGTTCAGTTTAATGGTTTGTAATTGTTTAATTGGACTGTAAACTGGCCCCTGCAGGGAGCTGAGCACAGGTACAAGTGTATGCTTCACGTCCCTACCAAAACCTGCTAATTGTCAGCTTTTGTGTAAGCAGCAGCTCCTAACCTCTCCCAGCAGCACCGCAGTTAGCACTGTTGGGTATTAAAACCACATTAAGCTTCAGCTAGGGAAAGCATCGCAGTGCCTATAGCTTTGACTGGACATATTCACAGGCAGCAGAACCCAACCAGAGTGTGCCCACCATGAACAGACCTCGAGGACAACTTCTGGGCAGAAAATGCCATTAGCAGTGCAAAGAGAAGAGGTTTAGCTCAACTTTTTCCACATGCTCTGGCTGTACAGAAGCAGCACAGGGTGATTTAAGAGATCAGGAGCATGTCAAATCCACCAGTACAGGTACCCAGTATTTTGTCGATGTGCTCTGTTCAATCCAATTCAAAACATACCTGGGTAGACATTTCTTGGATGCTGGCCAGAAGCTCTATAAAAAGAAAAGCCTATATTCCCCATGGAAGCAGCCAGGCTCTCAAGCAGCAAAACAGAGGCAGGGCTCGCTTCTGAGCTGAGGGTCCAGCTACACTCCCCAAACCATCTTCTTTCCCTCTCCCCCCCCCCAAGCAGGGACGAGTGGGGCAAGGAGATAAATCACTGCAAAAGGGCAGCAGGTGTCTGGTGGAAAAAAGGCCAGAGAACCTGAGATTATTCCTGCAGCAAAACTAACTGGCTTGAAAAATGAAACATAATGGAAAGTGCCAACTCTGCTCCGCTCTCCGGCCGCCTCTCCTCTGGCCATTTCGTTTGCCCTTCTTCCTCTCAACAAAATCAAATGAAATGCATATTTTACTGTAAGCTTCTTTACAGTGCAAGCTGCAAGGAGCTGGAGGACTTCCCTAGGGGGAAATGAGCTAAGCAGTGATTGCTTCATCCTTTAATTCCAAAGGCCAGGGACTTTCATTTTCAATTTCCTTTTATCCAGGGTTTTTCATTATGTTCAGGTTGCTCCTCCACACCCTTTACTGAGTGACAAGTGTGTGCTGGGAAGTGACAGACAGACACCCTGTGTGGGGCTGGTGCCAGAAAGAAACATCTCAAACCTGCTTTGCAAATGGAAAGATCTTGATGAGTTTCTGGATTGTCTGATAAGGTTTGTCTCCGTGCTGAGGTGCAGCTGGGCACCTTGCTGCAAAAACGTGATTCAGAATATCAAAAGCACCAAGAGCACCAGGAGATCAGGGCACTGTAACTAATTTATTAAGCAGGAAACAGATATGGCTGCTGGTTTATATGGGACTTTATGATCCCCTCCACTCCCCACCTCTTACTTCCACAGCTTGGTTACACAGGACAGGGCAAGGGAAGTACATCCTGAGGATGAAGGATTCAGTCCTTGACTATCTGCCTCTCCACAGAGCATTCTCCCTCTCAAGTCCTCTATCTTTGCACAGTATACATCATACCAGAGTATATACATCATTCCAAGTATACATTATGTTAGCTCCTCTTACAGCCTGGTTATGATGCCTCAGACCTTCCTGGCAGGAAATTGCAGCAGGGACTGATTTCCCTGCATGCCATAGGAAGTGGCTTTACAGTTTACATAACAGCAAAACACCCCCAACAATTGAATACCATCCAGTCTACCCCTCCTTCTATTTGTTAGTGGCCAGGCACACCAAGTCTGATGGTTCTGTGTTTGACTCAGAGACAACAAATCCACTCTCTAAATCCCTGTGACAGGTTGCTGGCTCTGAACCAAAGCGTTGACAGAAGACTGTCATCCTGCAGTGTCATAAGATGTCACACCTATATGCCATCACCTTCCTCTGCAACAAGTTTCCCCATCAAGTGGCTTAACCATCAGTTAACCTCATACTTAAAGATGACCCCTTTTTTTTCTTTCCACTTCAACATCTCAGAGACTTCTGCAATTTGTTCTATCCCAGAGAAGGATTCTCAGGGTTATTTTGACGTGGCACAACAGAGGAGCAGACACTCTTGAGTGTCAGACAATACTTTGCTGAGACACTTACCCAGCAAGTATGACCCCTGGGCAAGAACCACTTGAGAACCAGCCCTGGAGAGAGCATTGGTTTGAATGAAGCAGGACAGCTAATCCTGCACAGCAGTTATGCATGCTATATAAGCATATGTACTCTAATATATATATGCACACCACAAAAGCATCTTTTGATAGGGATTATTGCAGTTCTCCATCGGCTTAGCCAGAGGTCAGCATCATCTGCTAATTCTGAATCCTCCCACACATGGCATAAATCATAGAATCATAGCATCAATAAGGTTGCAAAGACCTCAGAGATCATCAAGTCCAACCTGTCATGACTAACTAAACCATGGCACCAAGTGCCACATCCAATCCCCTTTTGAACACCTCCAGGGACAGTAACTCCACCATCTCCCTGGGCAGCACATTCCAATGGCCAATCTCTCTTGCTGGGAAGAACTTTCTCCTCACCTCCAGCCTAAACCTCCCCTGACACAGCTTGAGACTGTGTCCTCTTGTTCTGGTGCTGAGTGCCTGGGAGAAGAGACCAACCCCCACCTGGCTACAACCTCTCTTCAGATAGTCAGAGAGCAGTAAGGTCTCCCCTGAGCCTCCTCTTCTCCAGGCTAAGCAACCCCAGCTCCCTCAGCCTCTCCTCATAGGGCTTATGCTCCAAACCCCTCCCCAGCTTTGTTGCCCTTCTCTGGACACCTTCAAATATCTCAGTGTCCTCCTTAAATTGAGGAGCCCAGAACTGGATGCAGCACTCAAGGTGTGGTCTGACCAGTGCTGAGTACAGGGGCAAAATGACTTCCCTGCTCCTGCTGGCCACACTATTCCTGATACAGGCCAGGATGCCATTTGCCTTCTTGGCCACCTGGGCACACTGCTGGCTCATGTTCAGCTGCTGTCAACCAGTACCCCCAGGTCCCTTTCTGCCTGGCTGCTCTCCAGCCATTCTGACCCCAGCCTGTAGTGCTGCATGGGGTTGTTGTGACCAAAGTGCAGCACCCAGCACTTGGAATCGTTAAATGTCATCCTGTTGGACTCTGCCCATCTGCCCAGTCTGCCAAGGTCCCTCTGCAGAGCTCTCCAACCCTCTAACAGATCAACTCCTGCCCCCAGCTTGGTGTCGTCTGCACACGTACTGATGCCATATGCAGAGGGGAACTCTTAGTCATCATCCCCCATCATTAATCACCAAAAATGTGTTGTTGCATGGGCTTCATCCAATTATTCATTATAAACAACAACAAGAAGAAGGAGGCTGTAATCACGTGATGTTTCCAGGAAGGCAAGATACATTACGTCTCTTATTTCACATTTGAGCAATAATGGAGTGTAGGAAGAACTGATTGCTGTCATGTACTGAAAACATCTGCAGCCCCAAACTTGCAATCCTCTTTGCCTTAATTTGGAGAAACTTAGCCTTTCCCTGCTCGTGAAGTGTTCTCTTAACTCCTTTTGTTTCCCACTTTAAAGACACTTTGGCTTACTCTGAATTTTAAGGACATGCCAATTATAGCAAAGTCTTCTGGACTTCCCTAAAGATTTTCATGCCTTTAAAATATTTTAGACAGAATATTGAAGAGCCCATGAAAACCCTGAGCTTTTTTCAACCATCACTAACACACTTGAACCTAATGCTCAGTGTTAGCTGAAGAGAGATTAAGAAGCAAGGGCAAAGGAAAGACATCGTCAAATGAATACGTAGAAATAAATGCTGCCTTCCAGCTCTGCTCTTCTCCATCTCCCATGGCTCTGGACTTGTTAGATATAGCTGAAGAGTCAAACTTAGCCTGAGCCCACCTGGCTTAGCCTGGATTAATGCCACAATCAAGCCAGGAACATTTTCTTTCCAGATTTCTTTGAAGACAGTGAGCCCCTGTGGAAACAGGGGGACCGAAAGTGAAGCTGCTCAGTGGCCAAGCTCTCTGCATTTGCTTTCAGCTCTCAATCCCAAGCATCACATCCAGAAGCCAAGTAACAAGGAGGAAAAAAAAAGCAGCCAACCAAATCCTGCCATCATTTTTCAGGGTATAAATCCTGCACAAGATAATACATTTATACCAGTCTAATCCCTTTGTGGCTGATCAGAATGGGAACAAAAGGCTGAGGTCTACCCTCCCTTGCTCACCAAATCAGAAACAGGTCAGGTGCTCATCAAGATGTTACTCTCTGTTAACACAGCACAGGGTCTACTCTGCTATGCTTTGAGCCCAACTGGCCCCAAGCTCTGTGGCATCCCCTTAGTCACCAATGTCTGTGCTGAGCTCTGCAGGCTGGGGCCAGGGCCACTGGCAAACCTCAGAGGGAAACCCGTTGAGTGAAATGATGCTGATTTCACTTGGTGAGGGAGGCAAAATGAGGCAATCTTTTTGCAACCATGCCTCACCTGTGCAAGAATTCCACTTTTTAATCACCATTTCCTGATCTATTATTGAACTTCTGACCCAGCAGGCAAGCTGTGCAACAGCATTGCCCTATGAGTACGACCATTAGGTACCACGGGGACCAAAGTCCTCACTCCCCACAGGGCAGTGGAGCATAGCTGCTAATTCCTCAAGGATTTGTGGCTGCACATTTGCCCTGATTTCTTATATCAGTGGCTAATGCAGCTGCATTTCAGAGCCCAATAAGCTGAGAGGTAATGAGGGTTACTCCAGTTTTCCATCTCGAATGCTTGCTCATCCTAGCTTAGAACAAAACCGGCTCACTGATGCAGACTCCTGATTTTTTGGTCAAACACCCATGATGCCTCAGCTCACAGTGTTTATACAGAAGCAGGCCTGCATGGCAAGGCAGCTCCCTGAAGCAGAAGATTTGATTAACCTCGTTAGCTTGCTTTGCAGAGCTGCAAATGTTGTTCGACATCATGAAATTATCCACCCCTATTTAAAACCCAACTGGAGGATTTGGCCTGCTGACCTCCCCCAGCAACAAATTCCATAAGTAAAATTAACCACTGCCTTCCACAGCTTTTGGAGTGGTTCAGACCCTCATCCCAAACAGCAGCAGCTCATGGAGCTTCATCTGTGGGAGCTCAGGCTTTCTCCTGCCACTTCACCTTTCCCCACTGAGTCCACAGGCAGAGAATCATAGAATCCTCTGTTTCAGTCCTCAAAAAGAGAGTCAGGCCAAGCCTTTAAAATTAAAGGCAATGAGCAGCAATAGTCTTAACTAGATTTAAAGTGATCTACAAACTCCATGTGCTTAAAAGCTGAAGACTGATGAATGTAAAGCATTGTTCTCTGAAGCTTCTCTCCAAGTTACACAGCATTATGGTGGTTGATGATGCTCAGCAGCTGTAAGAGATTTTATCTGCACTGACATCCAGGGAAGCATGCTATTACACACCAGTTAAGTCAACACACATATGACTACTTGCATTACCAGACTGCCTGGTCCATTGTTTGTGTTCCTTACTGACAAACTTTAGTTCTCCCAGTCTAGGTGAAGACTCAAGTGCATGCTTCAAGAAACAGAACAACAGACCTGGCCTGATTGGTGGAGATTTTTTAGCCTAAAGAACCTGGTGAGGCTGCATCTGGAATGTTTGGTCCAGTTCTGGGCCTCTCGGTTCAAGGAGGACCTCAGGGAACTGCAAAGAGCTCAGCACAGAGCCACAAAGATGCTGAAGGCAGTGGAACATCTCCCTGCTGAGGACAGGCTGAAGGAGCTGGGGCTCTTGAGCTTGGAGCAGAGGAGCCTGAGGGGTGCCCTCATTCCTGTTGGTAAAGATGGGCAGGGCAGTGTGGGAAGGACAGAGCCAGGCTCAGCTCAGTGATAGGACAAGGGACAATGGGTGCAAGCTGGAGCACAGGAGGTTTCATGTGAACATAAGGAAAAAGCTTTTTCACTGTGAGAGTGCTAGAGCCCAGAGCAGGCTGCCCAGGGGGGGTGTGGAGTCTCTCTCTCTCTGGAAACATTCAAAACCTGCCAGGATTCATTCCTGTGTGACCTACTCTAGATGATCCTGCTCTGGCAGTGGGGGTGGAATGGATGATCTTTGGAGATCCCTTCCAACCTCTAGCTTTCTCTAATCCTCTGATTAAAAGTAGCAGAAAACCAGAGCAGTATCACTGCAGGGTTGCAAGAGCTAACAACATCCTCAGCTGGACAGCTCCAGGTTGCAAGGAGGCTGTTTCTCCCCAACTTCTCCTTGTCTTGCTGTACTCCACAAGCCTCCCTTGGAGTTGTACTGGATGCTCCTTTAGGCCCCTTTGGAGCTGCCTGTTGCTTTCCCTGCCTCACAACAATAGGCACTGAAAGTCCTTCTGTTGGATGCACACCCCGACTCAATTACAGCAGCAGCATCCTTCTTAATCAAGGTTAATTTCTGTGGGTAGCGTTTTTCTCTGTTGGAATATTGTTGGATGTTTTTAGATCTCCAATTTTATATAAATTTAGCCTCCCAGTTCTCAAGGAGAGAGTTGCTAAGGTAACCAGAGCCAGCCATACTGCTCTATGTTTTCCCCACGGAGCTTCATTAGGGCCAATCAGTCATTTCCAGGGTAGTAGGATGCGCCTCGCTCAGAGATCAGGATTCGTCTTTTCATAGTGACAAAATATTTGTATTGAACACTTTAACCTCTTGCCCTTTTTAGAGTCAGACACTGACCCTTTCCTCAGAACTTCAATACCCCACAAACGAGATTTAGGCAGACTAATTGCTAGCAGTTGAACACCTAAGCCCCGCTCAGAGGAAGTCAGCATGCCTGGAGTATGTTGTCCTGTGATAACAAAAGCAGGGAGGGTTGTGGATTGTTTTCTGCTGGCAGGAAGCCAAATCAACTTTCTATGCCATTAGCCAGGCAAAAAGCCCACTGCTGAAATAGACCTGACCTGCAGGAACCAAGGGATTTGGTATATGGTGTTTTTTGTTCCAGTCTAGACATATAGACTACCTGCTACGTTTGATCTCATATCTGATCATTGTCTTGCAGATCTAAGAGCTAGTTCACAGCTGTTCAGCAGCTACTTTGGAAGACTACTTGGAACCAACTGCTGCTATCAGGCCAGTCCCTAGAGACGTGGATTTGATCCCTTCCCCAGAACCTCCCCAGTTTCAGCCAGCTGAAAACAATGCACCTTCTTCGGCTGAACAGGCCCTGCCTGTTGTCCTGATCGTCACTGCACCGCTCAGTAACTGCTAAAGCCAATTTCAGACCTCACACACACATCCTCATTTCTTATGGGGGCCATTTGTCAAAATCCTTCCCCCCCCAAGACTTTCCAGACAGCCCCAAGAAATCTTCACTGCACCTTCTGCTAGCAGCCCCACTTGCTGATGCATCTTCTCCATGCCTCCAGCACAGAGCTGCCCTTATGGTTGTTTCTTCAACTCTAGCAGTTAGTAATGATGCTTTTCTCCCTGTGGCTCCTTCTAAGCAGCAGCATCAAGAGTAGACTACTTCTAAAAATAACAAATTATGAGAGAAAGCACATGTACTGCAGAAGTAGTGGGGAAACTTACTTAGCGACTTTGTGCGTCTCAATCTTCGCCTGGTTGGGCTCCTCCAGGGTGCTGTCTGCAAGCCAAAAGCCGCAGTCATAAGACACCTGAAGCCCAAAGGAAAAGTTTGCCCTCCTTCCTCCTCCATTAATCTCTTTGGAGGTTCCTCTGTGGTACAGAAAGATACAGTTACACCTCATCGCTCCTGCTCTCCTGAACATGATGTCTGTCTTATTAAATAATGGATATAACACTGCAGCCAGGAAGGACAGCACCTGTCAGCTGACACCCTATTTATTGTTCTCCCTTGGAAGAGTCCATTATTGTCATCCTGTAGCAGCTTCACTTACAGACAAACAGAAGTTTTACTTAAAAGAGGTAGGCTCTTTTGTGCTGGAGAAGCACAGACAGCTGGGCACTGGCATGTTTTGTCATCTCACAATTCTCCCTGCTGTTACATATTCGCTGCTGGGATAATAAAAGCTGGGGATGTGAAATTTGAATGAAATGAAGGAGGTCGTGGCAAGACAGGTTGAAAATTGTGCCTGGAAGAACCCAGCACTTGCAACACAAGGGGAATTCAACATCACCTGAGTAAGGACTCCACTTGAACATGCCCAGAGAAGGGCAAGGAGGCTGGTGAGAGGCCTTGAGCACAAGGCGCATGAGGAGAGGCTGAGGGAGCTGGGGTTGCTTAGCCTGGAGAAGAGGAGGCTCAGGGGAGACCTTCTTGCTCTCTAGAACTACCTGAAGAGAAGTTGTAGCCAGATGGGTGTTGGTCTCTTCTCCCAGGCAACCAGCACCAGAACAAGAGGACACAGTCTCAAGCTGTGCCAGGGGAAGTTTAGGCTCAAGGTGAGGAGAAAGTTCTTCCCAGAGAGAGTTGTTAGCCATTGGAATGCGCTGCCCAGGGAGGTGGTGGAGTCACCATCCCTGGAGGTGTTCAAGAGGGGATTGGACTT
This sequence comes from Dryobates pubescens, assembly GCF_014839835.1. Lineage (NCBI taxonomy): Eukaryota > Metazoa > Chordata > Aves > Piciformes > Picidae > Dryobates > Dryobates pubescens. Next base: position 3,881,924 of record NC_071628.1, read on the forward strand.
GGCACTTGGTGCCATGGTTTAGTAGTCATGAGGTGTTGGGTGACAGGTTGGACTTGATGATCTTTGAGGTGTCTTCCAACCTTATTGATTCTATGATTCTTCCAGCATCAATTCACTGTTCATGCAAGCACATGGGGATCAGTGAAATTCAGAGCAATCACCACATTTACATCTGGTTTGAATTCTGTTTCTTTAAAATGGAAATGTAGGGTGTGAACAGACATGGGAATAGGAGGAAGCAGCCAGTGATGGGTGACAGCAAGACAGAAAAAAAGGCAAAATGGGAAAGGTGTGTGATGTTGGTAGTTCTGGGGATAGAACAGAAGTGGTTTCTTTTCTCCCTTGTGACATTGTCTCACCTGCCTCCTAAAAATGGAATCTATCCCTATAACAGAGGCTGTGATGAGCCTATAAAAGTGGATCTGAGCTCCATTCCAGGAGCCTCAAGGGCCCATTTACCTGTGCATAGTCACTGCAGTGGAGGACAGCAGTTTTATGTGCCCGTTTGCAGAAGGAAGGATACCTCCTCACCCTCTGTCCTGATCTCCCTGCTCTGCTTGCACAGCACTGCCATGAGGTCTGGTCCTGCAGCCAGCATTCAGCTATGAGTTAAGGAGGATGAGGCCCCTTCACATGGCTGCTGCAGCACAAATCCAAACTGTTCTGCTGGTGCCTATCTGCCACCCCAGCAGCTTCTGACCTTCCTGCTCCTCGATTCCTTGCAGTCACTTCCCCCAGACCAGGGGATCCAGCTGTGATGCTTGGTTCAAGCAAACAACCTTCCTCACTAAGGAGAGCCAAGGCCTTAGCAACAATCCCCTCACTGTGATTTTGGGAGGATGCAGCATTCCCCCACATTTCAGCACTCAGCCTTTTTCTTGCCACCATCCCACCCCAGAGTGGGAGATAGGGCTGGCAAGATATGGATGCAAGGTCGGTAACATCCCTTTGTTTTTTCAGTTCCCCAGAGGAGGAAAGCCATCAGCAAAGAATGATGGAGGCATCTTCCTCATCAGCCAGCTGTGTAATGAACTTTTAATAGAACTAAGGGAAAAAAAGAGGGTGTATAATCTGTGGAAGAAAGGTGAGGCAACCCATGGAATGTTTAAAGAGGTTGCTAGGGCATGTAGGAGGAAAATTAGGGAGGCAAAAGCATATTTGGAACTTAAACTGGCCTCTGATGTGAAGGACAACAAAAAGTCCTTCTATAAATATATTAATAGCAAGAGGAAGGGCAGGGACAACCTCCACTCCTTGGTTGACATGGAAGGAAATGTTGTAACACAGGATGAGGAAAAGGCAGAGGTACTTAACACCTTCTTTACCTCAGTTTTTACTAGCTGGAAAGAACGTCTACCAGACAGCTGGCCTGCAGAACTGGCAGAGGGAGCCAGGGAGCTGCATGGTTTCCCTGTGTTCCATGAGCAAGTGATAGGAGCTCTCCTCAGCAGCTTGGACCCCCACAAGTCCATGGGACCAGATGGGATCCATCCTAGGGTGCTGAGAGAGCTGGCAGATGAGCTGGCCAAGCCACTCTCCATTATTTTTCATCAGTCCTGGCTCACTGGAGAGATCCCAGCTGACTGGAAGCTGGCCAACGTGGTACCCATCCACAAGAAGGGCCGGTTGGATGAGCCAGGGAATTACAGGCCTGTCAGCCTGACCTCAGTGCCAGGAAAGATTATGGAGCAGGTCATCCTGAGTGCAATCACGCAACACTTAGAGGATGGCCAAGGGATCAGGCCCAGCCAGCATGGGTTTAGGAAGGGCAGGTCCTGCCTGACCAACCTGATCTCCTTCTATGATCAGGTGACCCGCCTGGTGGATGTGGGGAGGCCTGTGGATGTAGTCTACCTGGACCTCAGCAAGGCCTTTGACACCGTTCCCCATAGCAAACTCCTGGCCAAGCTGTCAGCCCATGGCTTGGATGGGAGCACACTGAGATGGGTTAGGAACTGGCTGGAGGGCCGAGCCCAGAGAGTGGTAGTGAATGGTGCCACATCCAGCTGGCAGCCAGTCACCAGTGGTGTGCCCCAGGGATCAGTACTGGGCCCCTTGCTCTTTAACATCTTTATTGATGATCTGGACGAGGGCATCGAGTCCATCATCAGTAAATTTGCTGATGACACCAAGCTGGGGGCAGGAGTTGATCTGCTGGAGGGTAGAGAGGCTCTGCAGAGGGACCTCGACAGGCTGGGCAGATGGGCAGAGTCCAACGGCATGAGATTTAACACATCCAAGTGCCGGGTTCTGCACATTGGCCACAGCAACCCCATGCAGAGCTACAGGCTGGGGTCAGAGTGGCTGGAGAGCAGTCAGGCTGAGAGGGACCTGGGGGTGCTGGTCGACAGTAGACTGAACATGAGCCTGCAGTGTGCCCAGGCAGCTAAGAGGGCCAATGGCATCCTGGCCTGCATCAGGAACAGTGTGGCCAGCAGGAGCAGGGAGGTCATTCTGCCCCTGTACACTGCACTGGTTAGGCCGCACCTCGAGTACTGTGTCCAGTTCTGGGCCCCTCAGTTTAGGAAGGATGTTGACTTGCTGGAACGAGTCCAGAGAAGAGCAACAAAGTTGGTGAGGGGTTTGGAACATAAGCCCTACGAGGAGAGGCTGAGGGAGCTGGGGTTGCTTAGCCTGGAGAAGAGGAGACTGAGGGGTGACCTTATTACTCTCTACAACTACCTGAAGGGAGGTTGTAGACAGACGGATGTTGGTCTCTTCTCCCAGGCAAGCAGTACCAGAACAAGAGGACACAGTCTCAGGCTGCGCCAGGGGAGATACAGGCTGGATGTTAGAAAAAAGTTCTATACAGAAAGAGTGATTGCACATTGGAATGGGCTGCCTGGGGAGGTGGTGGAGTCGCCATCGCTGGAGGTTTTTAGGAGAAGACTTGACGGGGTACTTGGTGCTGTGGGTTAGTTGCTTGGGCGGAGTTGGATTGGTTGATGGGTTGGACGCGATGATCTTGAAGGTCTCTTCCAACCTGGTTTATTCTATGTATTCTATTCTATGTATTCTATGTATCATTACCCATACTAATGAGGGTGTTTGGCATTCAAAGCTTGGCTGGTGTTTCAGCTGAAGTAACACAGAGCTCCGGCTCAAAGAGAAAAGGCCAGCAAGCTGCAGGAAAGATGCTCAGAACCCAGGCTCCTGAGGAATACCTCTCCATTAGTAATCATTAAGCACTGAAGGGGGAAATTAGAAACAGAACCCATTCTGCTTTAGTCATCTTTACCAAATTCTCTAGTATAATGGCTACTCAGGTTCCCCTTAGTTTCCTTTCATCAGTACTCTGCTCATGTCCAGACAGCCATGGAAATCCCAGGCAGGCTGCAGCTGCTTGTGAAGCTGTGGGGAGCAGCTTCTCAAAACCTACACTCCCTAGGACTGTCCTCTTCAATAGTATGTGATGGCTTCTCTGCTTTGCAAACCAAAGCACCTTTCCAGCAAAGGGGAAAATCAAGCAATAAAAAGGTAAATTAACCTCCTGCAGAAAATCTGTGTTCCTAGGCCTGAACATCTGCCTTAGCTGCTTTGTGAACAACCAAGTGCTACTATGAGCATAATCAACTTCGGTAGCATTGTGGGGCTCAGGCTGCTTGACTTGAAGTCTCTCTCCATGGAGGATCTGAGATCACAGCTCACGTTTCATAGAATCAATAAGGTTGGAAAAGACCTCAAAGATCATCAAGTCCAACCTGTCACCCAACACCTCATGACTACTAATCCATGGCTCCAAGTGCCACATCCAATCCCCTCTTGAACACCTCCAGGGATGGTGACTCCACCACCCGCCTGAGCAGCACATTCCAATGGCTAACAACTCTCTCTGGGAAGAACTTTCTCCTCACCTTGAGCCTAAACCTCCCCTGGCACAGCTTGAGACTGTGTCCTCTGAACTTTGAACTACTACCCCTTGGTACAGAAAGGCTACTCTCTCTCTTCACATCTTGCTTCATAACCCCCTGCACTTCCCATTTATCCTTGGCTACCAGACTCCTGTGTTTTCTCTAGGGACTACTGCCTCTCAGCAGAGGCCTCCTTAGACACCACCTACCACGGCTTGGCTGCCTGTTGTATTCCTATTGAAGCAAGGACTTCCAGGCACCAGTAGCCCCCTTCTCTGCAAACACACCTCACCACCATCTAACTGCAGGCTGCCTGCTGCTGGATTTCTGCAGCTTTCCCCATCAGTTATAATGATGGCTGTTCCTCACAGGAAAGGAATCAGGGATGAATGGAAACAAACAAAAAGTTCAATGCAAGATGCTTGACTAATAGTTTATAAAAACCCTTGAGACAGCTCAGTGCTGTGGAACAAGTAACAAAGCCCATATTAATGATGTGATTGACATCAGTTATCCTGGAGAGAGCACCTATCAAGGGGGTTGCTTCCAGCTGTTGGCTCAATGCAAAACCACGTCATGTCTAATTGCTGCTCTGCCTGTACCAGCTATGAGAAGCTTGAAAACTCATGGGTTTGCCATGTGAACATAATCTACCTCATGGGGTCTGAAAACTAAAGTAACAAAGCTAATCACCAAATAAAGGCAGAGGAGAAAACAAAAGTGCTTGGGGGAGTTTACTTCCCCTTCTTCCTCTCCAATGAATTAAACCAGTTGGTTGTGTTTCCTTTATTTCAAGTGCAGAAGTAGAAAAGCATCCTGATTTCTACAGCTCTACAGGCCACCAGTGGAGCTTCTCAGGCACTGTTGCTCAGCTGGAGATCATGAACAAGTCACCAACTGTTTAGGATTTTGAGCATCCTTCATTACTACTGAAGTTGACATCACGCTGAGAAGCACCCAGAAAGTTTGAAAGCTTTGCTTATTTGGACGAGTTTTGCCTATCCAAACCGCTTTGATCTGCAAACCGCGGGAGGAAAATGAGAGCTCAATCAGCTTTTCTTCTGCTCCAGCCCTTGTGCTTCTGTCTGGAACCAGAGGTGCTCCCAAGTATACCTTTTCCTAACCTCCCAGCAGGCCTTTCAGAAGTGCCTCCTTAGGTCACCCTCTTGTGGCCAGGGATAGTTTTGCAGCCTCCTTGTCCTGCTTCTCCACCGCAGACACTTTCCACTCCCCCCAGCTTGGGCTTATTGAACCCACGCTTCTCTAGTTCCTTTGTGGGCTCCCCTGCCTTGCAAAACGAGGCTCCTGGGGAGATGCATCAATACTAGCCAAGAATTACACATCAATAAACCCCTTTCCTGGAACATAAAATTCCAAAGGTGGAGGATGGGGAGTGCTAAAGGCTGGGACCAAAGGGAGTTTGCACTTCCCTCCAAGCACATTGCTATGCCCTGAGCCTATTGTCACTACCCTGCTCCCATTAGCCCCAGAGAAGCCAACCTGCTCCTTGCCTTGGTGAAGCCTGTTTATGAGCAGCCTTCTCAGCACAGTTTTCATCCTGCAGCAGGACAATAAGCTGTGGAAAGTGAGTTGTTTCTGCATTGCAAGTGCTCTTCAGCATTGCAGGGCATTCAGCTGCTGAGCCTGAGTGAGTCAGTTCAGTGAGCTGACCTGACGAGATGAGGAAGAAAAAGGCTGAAAAAGGCCTTCCAGGAGATCAGTTTCTTGACCTAATTTACCCTGAGTGGGTGAAAGGGAAGCAGGGGGAGGGTGAAGCTGAAAGTTGGTAGGGAAAGGTGATGGCTGAACACTTCAGCAGCAGGATGCTGGTTAGATGCATCCTCATATTACAACCTAACCATCTCCCCACATCCATTTTCCTGTCTGAACAGCATAGCATTCATGCCTATGTTTTAACCACATCATAAATACATTCCTTTAGCCAAAGGCTATAATAAATTGGAATTTAGGGTAATCTTCCTTGATTTAAACAGGTTTATACACTTCTGCTGAGTAAAAGCAACACCTCTATCCCCCTCCACTGGATATGTATTAATATGAAGGAAAGAAAGTAAACAAGGCAGCAGGAGAAACAACCAGGGTATTAGACTGCATTTAATCCTCCTTCTGCATCATTCACATTTATACAGGCCAGAGACTGATTTTCCTGGTCTGCCAAGCACGGCTGATACACACACTGCAAACAGAGACCAGACCCTTGCTCACAGCTGGGTTTCAGTGTCTCACTAGAGTGCTTTTGTTTTATCTCCTTCTGCACCTCTGCAGTGAGACAAAGTCACTACAGATCCACTGGGTGAGCAATTGTTAAGAGGAAGAGCAACAAAATATGCAGAGAGGCCAATCTAGGAAAAGGATATGGACAGAATTAAGGACTGAAGGCACACACATTGGGTTTAGGCACTAAGGACTAGGGAAAACATTTAGGCACCAACAGTCATTGGAGTAAGAAATAACAGATTGCAAGCTGCCTTTGAAAGATCTTTGCCAAAAGTCTGGGGCAAGAGGCAGGGCCAGCTTTGTGCTGATGGCAAAGCAGTGATGAAAGGTGATTTTGCTGCATCAATTCAAGGCAACAGCTTTTGATGTCTGATCCTCTCTGCACCTGAGGGAACCTCTGTATCAGAGTCTTGCAAGTGGCCAGGGCTCCAGATAAAGCTGTCCAGATAGGAATAATAGCTGGAATGTGGTGGTTTGTGCAACTGAGGCCATCCAGCAGCAAGGTCTGAACTTGTATTCAAACTCATATGCAAGCTGCCACCTACTCACCAAGCAGAGATGCTCTCCCAGAAGGCCTTAAAATCATGGTTAGCCCCAGAAAGCAACAATCCTGGTTTCATCTCATCTCTTACTGCACATCCTTTATGTACCTTTCAAGTGACACACTGCTTGCAAACTTAATCTCAGACTAGGAATCTGAGCAGCAAAACCAAAAAGCTGGTTCAGAGTTGTGTAACCCAGGAATCTGTCTCAGCCATGGGTTTGATTTAAGCTCCCCCCAGACAGCACAAAAAGTTAGCTGCCTGCTTCTGCAGAGATGGATAGATCTGTTTGTACAAGATGCCAATAGCTGCTCAGATAAAGCCTTTGTCAATACTTTCTATTGTCAGATAGATCTTGCATGCACACATAAATCCTCTCGCACTGTCTTCCCTTTCCTTTTTGTGTTATACTTTGTGCAAGGATGGAGCAAGATGTGCTTTGAAGAAAAAGGTCTACTTGAATGTGAATTTACACTACTGAAGCCAAATTAGCCAATAAGCAAGCAAGCAAACAGCTAATGTCTTACACCACTTTTGATGTCCTCTCCGGAGGTTTCCAGTCTCTGGTTCATTCTAAGCCAGCCGAGAGCCTACAGACATGGAGCTGAGCAGCTCTTGGCTCTCATGTCAAGAGATCAACCACCCTACATGATAACTGCTCAGGGTAGCATCTCTTTAGAGCAGCAGGTCCAGGATTTTCCTGGTCTTGGGGAAAGAGCCCCACTGCATTGTAGCTTAAGAGGGTGCTCTGCAGAGCAGAAGCAGGTGTTAGTCATTGCTCTCAACCCATTAGAAATAAATCTGCTGAGCAGAATAATTTGCAGGTTGTAATGAAATGCTCAGCTCACTGATTGCAGTAAACACATTTAGAACAGCTGATGGCATGTGGCAGAAGTGTACTGGGCAGAGGATAACTAGGTCTAACTCTAAGCACCCCTCCAACCAGCTCCATGTGTGGTAGCAACACAGAGGAGCTTCCTGACACCTAGTTACAGATGTGTAAAATGGGCCTGGGGTTGAGCTAGGCTGTCAGTCCAAATCTTGAAACACCAAGCACAAAGTGCATCTCCATGCCCAAATTCAGTGGTTGAGCTGAACAGAGCCATCTCTCTCTTTCTGGGGCACCCAGATGGAAGCCTGTGTCCTACCTTTCTTCCTCTGGGCTTTATTGTTCAGCATGGATAGTGGGGTCACTTCTCCCAAGCTGAGTATTTTGGCATTGTTATGTGCCAGCTCCATGTGTAGGGCAAAGCTAAGCACAGGAGATGATCATTGCTCTGCCAGAGTCAACCCTGTAGGGGCTAAAGACTCAGTTTTGGGGAGCAGATAAGTCTCCAAGGAGATGTCAGGTAGGAGTCACCCAATACAGAAGCTTGCAAAGGTTACATTTGATATAGAAACAGACATCACGAGTGCGCAGAGGTAGTTGGAGAGCAGACAGCCAGGACATCAGTTACTAACCAGCCACAAGAGGATGTCTTCCTCTCTCCGTCTTGAGGAAAGTTTATCTCTTAAGAGGAATGAAATATTGATGCTTGAGAGCTACAGCATATAAATAACTTTGGCAAAGGTCTTTGTTTCTCCCCTCAAATGTGGTACTTTCCTTACACTGATTTGTCCCTTTCACTGAGACTCACATCCTCATTTTTCTTAATTAGTCCTGACAAGTCCTAAGAGCTATGAGCTTTCCCACAGAGAAACCTCAAAGGACTTTCTCCCACTGAAGCAAACAGGTGAGGTTCAGCAGGTCTGCAGGCTTTCACAAATTAATGAGTTAATTCTGGCAACTGGAGCTCAATGGAGCTCTGAAATGCTGCACACAGCAGCAGCATGCTAAGGACAATGACAGAAAACATGTCAAACAAATCTTTTCAAGTTTTGTTTTCTCTGGAAGAGGGCTTAGTGGTCTAATCTCTTTGCATGTGTTCATCTTTACCTAGCTCTTCAGGCAGCAAAATCTTTAGTGGAAGGCACTTCATGGCCTGGTTTGGATAAGAAAGTAGACTGTGGCCAGGCAGATGGGCAAATACTTCACCTTGGGAAATCTGCCACTTAACTTTCCCCTCCTTCTCACTGCTGATAAGAAATAACTTTCCACAGGCGTGTTCCCCAACTCAAAAGTCATCTCCGGTCCCGTGGTGCTTGTGAGGAGCTGCGAATCTGTGTGCACCACAGGGTTAACGAGAAGCCAGGCTGTAAAAGCAATTCCAGCCCTTGCTAATCCCTTGCACTGAGCTGTAAGGCTGTTCTCAAGCTTTCCCAGCACATCTTGTTGCTGCTTGTGCCTTCATATTAGAGCAGAGCACTTTATCTTGTGGCTGATTTTTGGTCGGGCTGTTGAAGGCAGTGATGTTTCAAGCTGCTCGGTCCAGATAAAAGGCTGGAGCTGAACCTCTTGGAAACGCAGGTTTTGCATTTGCAGAGTGTTTTTTTCACCTGACATATGCTCAAAATGCCCTTCACCTGTGTGCCAAGGGAGGAGATGCAGTAAAGCTTTCAGAGCAGGCTGCCCTTGATTTTCTCACCATAGAATGATTTATGTGGTGGTCTTTCTGATACTGACAGCAATATACTCTGGAATATTTAAAGATGGACATTCCTTTTCTGCAGTTCACTTTCCTGCACTTCACTCATCCTGGACTTCTCTGCTTCACGTTTCTCTCAGAATGTCCTAAAACCTCCCCAAATTGCACATCATCTGCACATCTCTCATGCTTGTCGCCCATGGGAGCCACCTTGAGGTAGCTGTCCCATGGCCATCTTGCACTGGTGCAGCTGCAATAGCCATGCCAAGGATGCTGATGGTCAGACTCAGCTTGTAACTGGGAGGCACTGAAGGATCCAGGAAATTCATGTGAGGGGGAAACAAGCCAAGGAATGGGGACCATGGTTGTTGTGGCTGGTGACCATCTCTCCCTGTAGAGAGCACTAGGAAGCCACTAGGTATAATCTCATTTCTTCTTGGCCTTTCTGTGGCACCTCTGATTACTGCCTCACAGTTTAAGTCCCAGCCTGAGATTTTTATCAGGGATAGCATAACTTTTGTGTGTCCAGTGCCCAGGGCATTGGCATTCTCGTGGCTTTTGAAGCCCTGCAGGCTCTAGTGCACCAACGGGGTCAGCTGTGACATCAATGTTAGCCAAGACCTGGCAAGAGGATTGGTTTTAGAGCTGTCTGAAGTGAAAGCGTGCACATTTCCTCTGCATTTCTCTGCAGGTAGTGAAGGCAGGAAGACCCTTGGCAGTGATGCTTCCAAAAGTCAACACTGATGATTTCAACCTACCTGGCCCAGGGCAGCACCAGGCAGTTTCAGGTAATTTGTGCAAATCTTCAGTGATTTGTACACTTCCCTGGATGCTGAGGGCACAGACTGACTCCAACAGGTCTTCAAACAATTTTCCTCTCCCCCATCTAGTTCACATATCTCCTGATTTTATCTTAGATGTGACTGGAAATGCTGATGTCTTCCCTCTCCCCCAGCTATTCCACTTAAACAAGACATGGATTTCACTTAGATGTTTATCTGAACTGAAGCTATAAGCTGTTTAATTGATTCAGCCATTAATATTCAAGGTGGCTGCTTTCACACATGGCACTGTGTGCAACAACAAGAGGTGCACAGTTGTTTTAATGAACCCATAATGACTGTGCATAAAATCCTGTTGAAGATTCGGTACACCACTATTTAGTAGATAATTATTTTAGGTTGTTTCACTTAATTCAGTGTCAAGCACTGGAATTTACATGTGAAAGGAAGGTGCTTTTCCACAAATGGTTGTGGGTTTCTTTCTGCTACCCAACACAGATAGCAAAGCACAGGAATCACAGAATGTATCTGGTTGGAAGAGACCTCCAAGCTCATCCAGTCCAACATTCAACCCAGCACTGCAGGCTCAAGACTAAACCATGTCCCTAAGCACCAGGTCCACAGCTGCTTGAACACTCCCAGGGATGGTGACTCCAGCACTGCCCTGGGCAGACCTTTCCAATGTTTGAGAACCATTTCAGTGATGAAATACTGCCTAGCAATCCTCCTGAAACTCCTCTGGTGCAGCCTGAAACCATTTCCTCTAGTCACAGAATCACAGAAAACATCCATTTGGAAAGGACCTTGAAAATCATCCAATCCAACCTTTGACCCAGGTCTAAAGGGTCAGAACTAACCCATGTCCCTAAGCCCCAGGTCCACAGGCTGCTTGAACACCCTGATGGATGGTGACTCCACCACTGCCCTGGGCAGACAATTCCAATGTCTGAGAAGTGAAGAATTATTTCCTAATATCCAGCCTGAACCTCCCTTGATATACCTCATAACCATTTCCTCTGGTGCTGTCACTTGTCATTAAGCAGAAGAGGCTGCCCCCTCCTTGCTCCAACCTCCCTCCAGGTAGTTGTGTAAAGCAATGAGGTCTCCTCTCAGCCTCCTCTTCTCCACATTGAACATCCCCAGCTCCCTCAGCCCCTCCTCATGGGCCAGGTGCTCCAGACCCTTCACCAACTTTGCTGCCCTTCTCTGGGCACACTCCAGCACCTCAATGTCCTTCCTTTAGTGAGGGACCCAGAACTGAACACAACACCCTAGGTGTGGCCCCACCAGTGGTGAACACAGGGGGGATCATCACCTCCCTGTTCCTGCTTTCCAGCCTGTTTCTAATCCAAGCCAGGATGCCACTGGCTTTCTTGGCCACCTGGGCACTGCTGACTCACATTGAGAGCTGCATTAGAAGGGGCAGGACCCCGTGGTAACAGGCAGAACTGCTCTTATGGAGTATTTTATCAACCCTGAGAGTTTACAGCCTGCAAATAACTTCATGCATGCCCAGCAGCTTCTGGACCAGCCCCAGAGAGCCCAGCCCTAGCTGCCTGCTTGGGTACAACACAGGGCATCTGGCCAGAATCTGGCTGGCTCAGTGGAGCATCTCAGCTCAGGCCACCTCGCCCTTGCCCGTGCTTGCTCCACACAGTTGGTGCTGGGGCCTCTCTGTGTCTTGAACAAGGAACAATTCATCATGTGAAAAAAGGAAGGTGTCAGGCCATAGAGTAATTGCTGGAACATAGGGATTGAATGACTAAAGCCTCATTCAAGTGACAGGAATTTTGCCTTTCATTTCAGCGTGGCCAGGATTTGCTCAGGAGAAAAAGAGGGGAAGGTTTCTAAGATGTCATTCAATTTGGATAAGTACCAACAGTTTGCTTGGTTATCCCAGAGCCTTTTATCTGCAGTAAATACAAAAAGAAAAGGCCTTTTAAGCAGGCAGATTGAGAGGGTGTTAAATAAGTTGTTACCCTCTCGCTTGCTCTGCCTGCAAGCAGCCAGCTTTCATTGATGGAGGTTGCACAGGGCTGCCCACACAAAGCCAAGAAGAGGTAAATTGTATTTGGGGTTTTAATGATGGAAATTTAAGATGCTGCTTTTGGTTCACCCTGGACAAGCCAGTGGATCAATGCACTAGCTGCAGAACTGTTGACAAATAATGATGAGGCTGTAGAAGACAGTTCAAAGGACACATCTGCATAAAGGGCTACAGGCAAGGAGTATTTCTCCTTTTATAGATCTTGCCAAAATCTGATTCTGAGAAGTCTCTGCTGCAGTTAGACTTCACCTCCTGACTTCTCACTCCAAAAGTCCCTGGGGTTTGGGGTTTCTTTTGCCCAGAATGGTATTCATTGCAATACAGACTGTGGCCTGGTTTCAGCATAATTCTTCTCTGCTCTGGTGCCAGAGAGGGCTAGCAGCAGTTGTGAGACTGAATCAATATTTGCAACAACTACATGGAACTTTACCTTCAGGCTTTCTGGGTTCAGCTGCCTTCTAAGTTTGGCAGGAATGATTCTCCACCATCTACTCACTGCTTTTAGCAATAGACCTCAACAAACACTCCTGGGCCAGTAGATACACGGTCCAGTACCAGCTGCCTGTGCAAACCTGACTCTGGATTTGCATGGTGCTAAGTTTTGAGAAGCTGAAACACATCTACATTTGGGTCAGATGCTCTGAGAAACAAATATGACCATGCAAGCTTATTTATTATCCTTACAAAATACCTTCCACTTGGTGGTTCATGAACATTTAAAGAGTTTCCTAGGTGGCAATTCTTCCTCCTCCTGACAGAATATTGATCCAGCCATCCTGTCAGCTCCTGTATCAGCTTAGTTACTACCATGGTTACTGCTACAGCACTAAAATTCATTGAATCTGTATTCTTGTCCTACAAGGTGGAAAGGAAGGGCTGTGCCTGCTTATTCCCAACAGAGTGCTGTTACTCTCTTAGGAGGTGAAGAGCTTTGAAGGTTTATGGAGCTGCAGACTCTGTTTTCCAAACTGGATGCTAATTACAACAGAAAATAAAATCAAACCATAGAGCAAGCAGAAAAAAAAGTTCATTTTTGAGGCACTCATTAACCACTGTTTGCTCCTTCTGGATGCTTTCTGCTTCTGGCCAGTGTAAAACTCCCTCGAGCTCTGCAGTTTCTCCCTCTCTGCTTTTGTTCATTCCGTCCCTGCTAAGTGCCACACAATTCCCACAAGGCAGCTGGAAAAATCCATTTGTATGAAACAATATGACTGCAGAGTGGAGACATTAGGGAGAAGGTCTGTTGTGCTCCCAAGGCTGAGTGTCTTCTTTGCATCCCAGCATGTACTGCCATAATCACCAGCTCTGCCGGTGCAGGCATGGAGAGAAGGGAATGAGAAGGACTTTATGTCTGTGAGTGGGAAGTGATGGTGTTTGGCAGCTGTTGTCTCATTAGTTTTCCATTAACTGCATTCCTGTGCCACTCTAGCTGTCAAAGGGATTAAAGCACCCCATGCCATCTGACTGGAAATATGAAAGGCAGTGGTTGATAGGTAAGTCACATTGAGCAACTTGGAAGCCAAGGGGCCAGCTGGTATCCTAAGAGGGAGTCATTTGTAAGGCACAGATGGGTCTAAGTAAGCACAAGGGAGGCTATGACCCTGAGCACTGAAACACATCCTTCTCTTGAAGCAGTTAGTAGTTCCACTGGATTCATTGGCAGCAGCATTTTTGACCAGCTCTTTTGTGTGTCTAATATTCCCTGGATAAAAACCAGAAGTGATGAGATCACCTTGCTAGTTGTTGGGGCTTACAAGCTAAATGTTTGCAGAGTGCTTTGAGATAGCAACCTAGGAAACAGGTCCAAAGGGGATTCCAAGGGTACCAAATCTCCTAGACACATCCACTGCTTAATATTGTTGATAAATCTAGCTCCATCCTGAAAGCTGTTAAATGTCTCACCCCTAGGATTTTGGCTGGCAAACTATTCCCAGATGTTACCTTTCTGAGGATTAGAAGTAGGGTTATTAGTATGGGCAAATGATGGAAAAAAAGAAGAAAAGCCAATTTAAAAAGGATTATCAATGGCATTATGAGCCAAAAAGAGCAACTGTACTCTGAACAGTCCATTTGCTTCCTGGCTCTGGGCACCATCTCCCCAGTCTCTGCCACTGATACACCACTGTTGTCCCTCCCTTTCTATTATCCCCTGATGGAACATGGGCACTGACCCTGTTGCACTGAGCTCCTGGCACCCTGTTAGCACCCAGCCTCATCCCAGGCAAGCCTCTGGCTGCAGAGAAGATCCTCTATCTTTAATGAGGTAGCATTTTCTTCCCTTCATGCTGGCTAATGAAATAAGCTGTATGTAGAAAACAGAGCCTGATGGAAGAGCTTGTGGGAAGAGTGGTTGTACCCTCAGTCCTGGGCTCCTGAAAGATGCCAATAACCATCAGGGCAGGATGGTGACTGAGCCAGCATTGGAAACCGTGAAAGCAGGAAGAAGCCAAAGCCTCAGTAGCAAGCCATTATTTTTCTCCTATTTCCACCCCCCCCAATCATTATTTGCTAGGATGAGAAATTGCTTTTGTTAAACATTTTAAAATTGAGGCCACTTTCTGTGCAGCAGTCATGAGCTGCCTGTCATTCACATCTGACAGCGGGGGGAGGACCCGGGCTTGGGTATCATCCATCAGTGACAGATTCACATCACTGTGTGACGAAGGGCAAGGCAGGGAGGAAGTGGGGGGCGAGGGGAGGGAATGGGAGGCACAGAGGGCTGGTAAATAGCATAGAGAAATCTCATCTTCAGTTGCCAGCTCAAAAACAACCCCAGCTTGCCGTGGCCCAAGGCCATTTCCTGTTGAGTGCAATGGCTTTGGTGGTTTCTCTGCACTTATCAGACAGCCAACCAAAAACAAAACCCCACCAAAACCCAAACCAACAACAAAACCCAAGCCCATCCCAGAACAAACCCAACAACCAAAAGCAGACTGCAAATGAAGCAGACATGGCTAACAGCAGCTATCCATCTTAGTCTCCATTTCCCAGGAATTAGCAGGACTCCAGCATCTCTCTCGGAAAGAAGTAGTTAAATAAACCCCCAAACTGCTTCATCTCTCTGTGAGCATCATCACCAGGAGTGAAATCTGGATGGTACATACCCAGGAAAACCAGCACCTGGCACCACAAAGAGCCAATTTGCTCCTTGGCTCTAATGTCACCACCGCCCTGGTGCAGAGTCCTGACCCGGAGCAGTGCGCCAGCTGTTGGGAGAATTATTGTCTCACAGCCATCACCTTTCCACGTGGGATTGGATCAGGGCAGCAATGCAAAATACCTTTAATCCCAACCTGGCAGCACTGGAGGGAGTCACTCTGCATCTGCTACTTTTTTTCCACACAATGCCTTTACTTTTGTCTCCACCTGACGAGCTCCAAACTGGCAGCCAAGAGCAACAGTTCTGGCCTCACAGATCATTTCCTAGTCAAGCAGCTGTGCTGGCAGCACTGATTAATGTTTCAGGATAACTAACTTCCTCCTCATCTGTGATTCCTCTGTACCTCTTAGTCTGCTCATGTGGAAAGGGCTTAGCACTGGGTTTAAACAGCTCTTCCTCCACAGACTAACTTTGCCTGGTGTTTGTCTGTGTTGTGGCACCTATCCATGTGAAAGAAAAAGCATGTTGAGGGTAATGGAGCAGAAGGACAGAGGGTCATCATTATTTTTTTAAGCTGCTTTGGGGATTCCAAAGAAATCACTTGCAAGTGTCAATTATGTAGGTATTTTGATGGGGCTGCCTTGTGGAAGGGAATTTGGCTCTGCCACACCTTTTCCTCCTTCAGAGTGCTTTCACCTGAATTTTAATCACCTAAAAAGACCCTTCGAGCCTGGGAAAGATAAAAACCAATAACATGTTTGATGTGGAGAGATGGCACAGGGTGACCCTGAGTGCTGTCCTTTTTGGATGAAAAATGTCTCATTTAAAGTTTTCCAGTCTGTGGGTCTCTCCCAGAAAGGAATTGGATTTCCTGGCTTCTGCATCTGATTCTGATCTCAGCAGAAATTGGCTCATGCAATCAGGCCAGGACAGAGAGAGGAATCCAGCCTGATTTTGTGCACATCACCTGAGAGGGGTACAAGGGGTTGTGTCCCTTCAGCAACCTGAATTGCTGCTCCATAAGCAAGAGCTGAGCCTATTGCCACTACCCAAATACCCACATCAGTCCTTAAGGCACTGTTGGCTAAAGAGCTGGTGTGCAAAGGGCTGGAGATCTTCAAGAGATGAAGAGACTTTTTGTCCCCAGCAGAAAGCAGCTGATAATGAAAGAGCAAAGCATCTACATGCAGGTTTTACCTGCTCCATCTTCTTAGAGTCCTGATTTAGTTAATTGCCCAAAGGAAGATAAAAAATATGATGCCACCTTTTATTCTGGCTGTGAGCTGTTGGCAGCAAGGAGTGCCTGTGCCTTGCAAACTGATGTCTCTGATTTGAGAAGTTTGGGTGCTCAAGTTTCTTGCTTATCACAGAAAGGAAAGGGTTGGAAGAGACTTCTTCCATCCTGGTTTATTCTATGTATGTATTCTATGTATCTCATCTAGTCCAACCCCACTGCCAGAGCAGGTTCACCTTGGGCAGGTTGGTGGGTTTTCAATGACTGCAGGTGGGTTTCCAATGACTGCAGAGATGGAGACTCCAGCACTTCACTGGGCAGCCTGTTCCAGTGTTCCAGCACCCCCAAAGTAAAGATGTCGCCCCTCATGTTTAGATGGAGCTTCCCATGTTCAAGTCTGTGCCCATTACCTCTTGTCCTGTCACTGGGCACCCCTGAAAAAAACACTGGCCCCACACCCCAGAGACGTGCCTGTAAGCTTTTCTGGACACTGATAAGATCCCCCCTCAGTCTTCTCTCTTGAGGCTAAAAAGCCCAATGTCCCTCAACCTTTCTTCATAAGAGAGATGTTCTAGTCTCCTAACCACCTTTGCAGCCCTTTTGGTCCAGAAGAGTTAATAGCAAGAGAAAAGATGCCACTTTGCTGCTTCAGGTGGGGGGGGAACCAGTCAGACAGATCCTCCCCAGAGCTCTGCAGAGGGCATTCAGTGGGATGATTTCTGTTAACTTGAACCTGTGGGCACCTCTGCCTATAAAGACCTTTCCCATCCTGTTATAAAAGGGAAGACCCTGGGACAGCTCTCAAACCCCACATCCTGGAGGAAATGGATGGAAATATTTCTGGGGTTTGCTTTTCTTCATTACCTAACCAAGTGAAACTCTCCAACTCTTGGACTGTTTCATGTTTTTCTTAGCACTGAAACTCCTGCAATGCAGGATCAGATAGGAATCTCAGCTCCTGGTAAGAAGGAGGAGTACATTTTTAGCCAGCAGGATGCACAGAAAAGCTTAAATTCGATGTTAGGCCTTAGGAAGCAGAAGGTGCATTAAAAATAAGTTAAAATATCACGCTTCCTGGGAATCTGACTCATGCCTCACTGACTGGAGATTCTGGAAATGGTTAATTAGGAGAAATCTCTTGGGATGTTCTCAGCTAGAACATCTTCGGTGCCAGGATCACAAAGGGCTAGGATTTAATCCATATTACAGCAGCAGTGGGAATTGCACACCCTGCTGGATATCAATACCCAGCAAGACATCACTTTGGCAGGTTTAGAGGCTTCCACAGCCCTGCAGGTATGCACCACAATGGGATTTCCTTCCCTTTAGGTCAAGTTGCTCAGTGCCTATGGAAGGCACAACGTGTTCCAGTACAATAGGTTAATGTTTTACAGGTCCTGTGTTTTGGGGTGGGGTTTTTTGAGCAGATGAATAGCATCAATAATCAGTGCTACTGCAAGGACTAGTCTAATAAGGAGCAGCTGAGGAACTGGGGCTGGAGAGGAGGATGCTGAGGGGAGACCTCATTGCTCTCCACAACTCCCTGAGAGGAGGTTGGAGAGAAATGAGGATTGGTTTCTTCTCCCAAGTCACTAGTCATAGGATCAGAAGAAATGGCCTCAAGAGGTGCCAGAGGAGGTTCAGGCTGGCTACTACAAAAAATTTCTTTACTGAAAGAGTGGTCAAGCACTGGAGCAGGCTCCTCAGAGAGGTGGTGTTGGGTTGATAGTTGGACTTGATAATCTTAGAGGTCTTTTCCAACCTTTATGATACTGTGATTTGGTTACCTTTAGTTCCTGTTTACAGGGAAATCACACAGATGTCCTAAGCATTGGACCATCAGATCTCAGGTCTCCTGCCTCAGAATTTGCCTCCTCACCAGAGGATTGTCCATCTGCCATTGAAAGCAGTGGTTAAAGACCTAAAGATGTACACTAAGTCTTATTCCTGCTTTCTTATGGAAGCTCACATGTTCTGTGTGAATCATAAAGAACCTGTAAGTCCAAGAGATTCATGCTGGGGGGCTGAGTAACTATCAAACCTTTGGATCAATCCTTAATTTAACCAAACCAGTAAAGAATGGGCAGAAGGCTTCGATTCATTGCTTTATCGTAACAGTTTAAAGCTTAAGTGGATCAAGGGAAATAGGAAGCCAAATCCTTGACAGTTCATTCCAGAGCTACCCTTACAAAGCACGAGGCCTGTCACTTATTTACCTTGCCCTTGATAAATACACATGAAAGGAGGGAAGATTTTACAGCAGAAAATATCAATAGTGTCTTAAGGGAGTCAGGCAAAATTGGTTTGTCTATTTACAGGTCAATACATAAAATCCTCCATAAAGCTGGTACTTATTTGACTTTGATGCCAGGGGTGTAAAGGGTTGTTCTCTGTAATGTGCAGTGGCCCAGAGCAGAGGAGCTGGCTTGTTGTGCTGCCTTTCTCTGTGTATCCCTGTGTCAGCTCAAGCCACGTTTGCTTCATCAGGGACATGGGCTGTGCAGGTGTGCTGGGAATGCCACATGGATGTGCTTTATCTATGACTCAGGGGCCTTCTGAGACCTTCTTCATCATTTAGTGCCCTTCTCATAGCAGGCAAGTGCATTGTAAGGACCTGGGAGTGCTGGTGGACGAGTTCACCACGAGCCAGCAATGTGCCTTCATGGCCAAGAAGGGCAACGGTATTCTGGGGTGCATTAAGAAGAGCGTGGCCAGCAGGTTGGAAATGGTTCTTCTCACCCTCTACTCTACCCTGGGGAGGCCACACCTAGAGTATTGTGTCCTGTTGTGGGCTTCCCAGCTCAGGAGGGACAGAGAACTACCGGAGAGAGTCCAACAGAGGGCCATGAGGATGGTTTGTGGGGCTGGAGCATCTCTCTTGTGAGGAGAGACTGAGACACCTGGGGCTCTTTAGCCTGGAAAAGAGAAGACTGAGAGAGGGTCTTGTGAGGATGGGGCTGGGCTCTGCCAAGTGGTGACCAGTGATAAGACAAGGTACAATAGGCACAATTTTCATCCATATGTTTTCATTGCCTTGTAGGAGGGAGTAATTAGACACTAAGCCCCATGCCAGAGCACAAGGTCAAAGTCCTGCTACGTGCCCTCTATGGAAAGCCCTTCCTGACCTTTCATACTCTTCTGGCCATAGCTCATGCCTTCCTGGCCTCAGCATTCCCTTGAACACTGGCAAGTTTTCCTAGGCAGTTGTTGTCTCCAGTGCTGGGCAGATGCAGCATGTGTTCCCTAGGGGCTGGGAGTAAGTGGGAAAGGCTGTGCAGGCTCAACTGGCACAAGTGAGGTGGTTTCCAGATGTTTCCACCAAAGCAAAGGGAAGATATTAGCTGTAAGCTTTACTTCCACTTCCCTCAGGGAAGGCCAAGATCTGTGTCTGGGAAAGGGAATGGTTTTATATCTGTGCAAGACTTTAAGTGGGAAAAGAAGCCCAGAAAGCCCAAGGGCATTCCTCATATAATTATCAGGAATAGGAAATGTTGCCCAGAAAAGGAGCAAGGGAAGATGCAGGGAGAGAAATGATACCTGTCATTGAATTAGCTGAGCAGAGCAGCTGCAGTACAACAGAGCAGCAGATAAAAAGCCAACCAGAGCTGAGGCACAGAGCCCTTCTGCAGGGATGAGACAAAGATGGCAGACTTGATAAACACAGTCACTAGACACAGCCAAGACCCCAAGCATCAGGCTGAATGCTGCAGTTATGAAAATAGTGCCCTTAACAATTTGAAATCATCACTTGCAAGATGCAGGATCAAGCCCAAGAAATCAGGGAGAGACAAAACTGATTGGGTAGAAATTCCACAGAATGGGGGTCAACACCTCTTCTGCTTTCTCTATCAGGACTTAAAAAGATATCAAGCCTGGGATATAAAGGCCAACAGCAAGAAAGAAGATTTTATTTTCCTTCCCAGCCAGCAGTAAACAGCACACATCTTTCAGAAAATGAGACATGTCCCAAGGAATTTGAGATGGATCATTGCCTTTTATGAAACATTAGATGTCTGGAAGTTAACACTGAAAATTAGAATGCAGAGAATAGGCAGACCACAGGAAAAACACCATCATTATGTGCAATGTATTGACTTTCCTTTCACAGTGGGGATAAGAGCATTATTGTTTAGGTAAGCAAATGGGAATTCAAATGGGAGACCAAATCCACCTTGCAGCCTTTCCTATTTTTATTTCTTTTCTGGACAAGCTAAAATTTGCTGCAGTGTCCTGCATTACCCATTGCTGCCTGCAGGAAAGTTTCCCCCCCCCAACAATATTTTGAGAGAGAGCACAAAGGAGCTTAGAGCAACGAGCAAACACCAAAGAGCATAAGCATGATTAACTTGCTTCTGCCTGCTCCCCCCCACTCAGAGAGGGCTGAGCAGGGGGAAACATTGTGTGCCTGCAAAAGAAACACAGCCCTACCACGAAGGGAGAGGGGACAAAACTGCTTTGAATTCTCTTTGTTGCCTTTTGTGAGACAAATTCTCCAACATAAAGATATAAACCTTCAAACTCCCACGTGCCAGAATGCTATCCCATTCTTGTTTCCAGCAACAGTGGCCTGTGGTCAGCTGCCTTTGACCTCTGGATCTCCTTTCCCCTTTCCATGTGCTCTCTATTTGTGGTCTCCTGCCTGGTGGTTAACAAATCACTGCATTACACGAGTGGAGGAGAGTGGTTCTGTGATAAAGGACTTGTGATGAGCAGAGATGATGCTGGTGGTTTGCTCTACAAGGTTCTTCCTAGACAATTTGTGCCACAACATGTGCAGCCCCAGGAGGGCAATGCTTTTAAACCATAGGTGACGTTGTTGCACAATGCCCAGGCTACCTGCGGAGTGCCTTTGAAAGCAAAGGCAGATTGAGAGGCACTCTGCCCTGCTGGCACAATGGAAGGGGTTGGTGGGTGATGGTGTGAGATCAGAAACCAACAGCCATGGTACAACCTCTCAACCTGGTTTTACTGCTGAATTGGAGGTGTGAACAGCCATGTCCCAAATCCAGGAGGGAGAGGCTTAGTGGTATCAGGTCACCTACTTTCCAAGGCCACCCACCTCTGTTCTCATGAAAGAGAAGCTGTGGTGTCTAAATTGGATATATCTTGTTTGCACTTTGACTGTTGCAGGAGTTGGCCTCAATCTGGCCTTCAGTTTTGCATGCTACCATTCCAGAATGAGCAGCAGGGCTGCTGCTGCTTCTGCCAGCTTTCAATGCCCAGCAGGCCATGGTCTTCTAGGGCAGCAGCATCCCCATCTCTCTGCTCCTCATAAGGGACCTTACTTTAGAATCATAGAATGGTCTGGGTTGGAAGGGACCTCCAAAGGTCATCCAGTCCAGCCCCCTCTGCAGTCAGCAGGGACATCCTCAACTAGATCAGGCTGCCCAGAGCCCTGTTGAGCCCCACTTTCAATATCTCCATCTCCCTTGGGCTAATCTATTCAAGAGGTTTATCAGACAGCTTGTGGTAATGTGGCATTTGCAACGACAGCCAGCCCTGAAAATATGTGAGGGAGTGCCTTGGATTTCATAGACATTCATTGGAATTTTGGTCTCTTTTAAAACTTGGTTACTCTTTTTTTTTGATCCCCAAGTCCTATTTGTGCTGGTGGCAGGTCCAGCAGGCACAGCTCCCAGGTAAGTGGGGAAATCTGCAAATAACTAAGATGTGGAGGAAGGCAAAGGACTTTTCTCAAGGTCTGTGTGCTTTGAGGAAGTGCTGAAGACAAGTAAAAACTGTAGTGAGTCTGTATGACATGAGATGAAAAAAGAACAAATGCACCAGCAACCAGACTCCAAGGTATGCTGCTTGTCTACTTCAAATCACAATTCCACCAGCTTTAAAGAAAGCAGGAGCACTGCAAACAGTTTTCTGGGCACAGAGTGCATTGCATATTGCTCAGCTGTGGTTTAGAGGTTTGCTCTCTTTCCCCCGCTCCTCCCATTGCTAAGTTGCTCCTTTCCTCCTGGTAGTTAGAAATCAGCTGACACCTCAGGGATGGAGGGAATGATTGAAAACCCATGAAAACCTTGAGTCACCACCAATAAACCACTTTCTACTGCAGCTGAATGTCTGTTTGCATTTGAATATTTGATGGGATCTGGTTGGACTCAAATGAAACTGTTGCTGGGAGAGGAATAAGGCTACAGCAGTATGTAGCAATGATCTGAAGTACTGCCATGTGCAGCAGTGGCACTGTGCAACTCACTGCACGTCACTGCCATGTTGTTAATGAGACCCCTGAAACACAGAGAGCCTATTAATGATGGGGGAGAGGCTGCAGGGAGCTGAGCACCCGCTGTGTTTGGAGGCCCTCGACTCACATCCTCCCTGCCAGCTGTAGAAGTTTCCACTCAGCCTCCAGCGCACAGAGATTGCCACCCCCTCGCATCTCCCAGCTGAAAAGCTCATGGGAGCCCTCCCTAACCTGTTCCAGTGGGCAAAGACTGGGATTACAAAGAGCCTGGTGCTTCTGCAAGGGCTGTACTGAGGAAGAGTATAAAGGCAAGATCTTCTCTGATGGTTTCTGAAATTACTTTGCCTGCAAGCCACTAATCCCTCTTCAACTAAACAGTTTTATTCTCCTGTACTGTGACAGGGCTTTTTTCTCCTGCTCTCTCACTGTCATACAACTACCAAAGCCAAAGACATATCAGCTATAGACTTCCTTGCAAAAAAAAAAATACCAACAACCCAAACAAAATGAAAAACTCAATTGGCTCAATGGAGAATGCTAAGATTAAACCTGGAGCTAAATCTGACCCAAAGGTCATCTCTGAGCTCCTGCAATGGCTGAAGATGTGCATCATTCATTAAGCTAAGTGAGGTGCTAGAGAGGTCATTGAACCAGAGGAAAGCACAACTGGTAAGGTGACAAATGTTACCAAGACTTTTTCCTCAAAGCAAAGAGGAGCCAAAGAAGAGGACATAGGTAATTGCATCTTTCAAGCTGATGAAAGCCAAGTGAAAAAGAGATGTTAGGCTGTCACTGCTTCCTCCAGCTCTGCTGAGGGGGTAGTGACAGAAAGAAGAAATCAGACATGTCCTCAGAATCTTACCTTGATCTCCTGAGTAGATGCACTTCCATTAAGCAGTGCTTCCTGCTGTCCCACTGGTCACAGGTGTTCCCAGCTGTGTTTGCTGAGGACAGGATGCCACCTCAGAGTGGGACCACAGTGGTTGTAGGCCCTTTTTGTCATGAAGCCACATGGAAAAACCTTCTGGCTTTCCCATTTCTTCTCTCTGCCTCCATTCAGTGTTTGGCACCACTGAGTGAACTGATGGGCAGCAGCTGGGGTGGAAGCTCTGTCCATGTGCTTTTTATTAGGGTGAGGCTCAACAAGCCTCTTGGCAACCTGATCTAGTTGAGGATGCCTCTGCTTACTGCAGAGGGGGTTGGATTAGATGACCTTTGGAGGTCACTTCCTACTCAAATCATTCAATGATTCTGTGATTAATAACATGATGAATAGAATAGAATAGAATAGAATTAACCAGGTTGGAAAAGACCTTTGAGATCATTAAGTCCAACCTATCATCCAACACCATCCAATCAACTAAACCATGGCACCAAGTGCCCATCCAGTCTCTTAAACAGTGATGGTGACTCCACCACCTCCCTGAGCAGCACATTCCAATGGCCAATCTCTCTTTCTGAGGACAGGATGCCACCTCAGAGTGTTACCACTCTGGTTGTAGGCTCTTTTTGTCATGAAGCCACATGGAGATAGATGGAGTGAGTTTTCCACTCCAGCCTTCCTTGGATGCAAGAGAGGATGAACCACCTCCCTGACAGGATGAAGGGAGATGCTCTTCTCTCACATGGTGGAGACCTTCTACCATACCTGGAAAGAGAGCCCATGAGCAGGTTGCTTATGGACCTGCTCCTGGCCAGGCTTCCCTGTGTCTTCTTCTGAGTCATCACACTGCCCCTCACCTGACACAGGAGCTGATGACACAAGTCCTGCTCTAAGGTGGTCTGGCTATTTGGGTTTCCAGCAGCTGAACCGTGCCATCAGATCTTAAGAGTGAGATTCCTGCCAGCAGTGACCACTTAAACCCAAACTGTTTATTGGGAGGGGGCTTATTAATTTAAGGAACAAATCATCAGTAGGCCAGATTCTGAGGAGCAGCCTTCAATGCTGGTTGCAGCCTTGTGCTGGCGTGTGGGGGCACTCAGTCAAGTGTGGCCCCTGAAAAGGGTCACCAAGCCCACATCCCATGATATTTCTACTTGCTTTCAATTGCAAATGAATGTTGTTTAAGGACTTTAATTTCCAGTTTGCCTTGTAGAAATTGATTTATCTCTTAATGACACCCTTGCTGTGAAGGGGTGAGAGGAAGCAGAGCCTGAGCAATCGCTCCATTGTGTTGTCAGTACAAATTAGAGCTAAAGATGTTACTCTTTAACCACAGGCTTTGGGGGTTCTGGTTTAGTTGTTTGCCTTTTTTTTTTTGCCTTTTTTTTTTTTTTCCAAGTGCAATTTCCAGCTGACAAAAGGCTTTTTGCACAACAGATTCTTTCCTGTGTAAGGTTTCATCCCACACAGTTTTCACAGCCTCGCTGCCCTCTGAACCTCCTGCAGGCAGCAGCATGCAGGGGAGCGGGGATCAAGCTACAGGAAAGAGAGAGCCTGCTTTCTGCTCTGTAAATTGCACTGCACAGCTATTGGTGATAATTACAGGGAGGAGGCTGATTGATTTACAATCCACTTTCTGAACAACTGAGGTTTCAGTAGACCCAGGGAAAAAAAAACCAAACCAAACACAACAAAGCCAAAACTAAGAAATCTTTATCTAACATTAGAGAAGAGAGAGCTAATTTTAGGTGCCTGAGAGCCACAAGAAGCTCCAAGACACAGTTCAGTCTGAAGAAGGAGCTTTACCTCTAAAGTACAAACTGCCTCATTGTTACTCGCCCCAAACTGGGTAGCTGAAATCTGAACTAAGAGTGCATCGGATCTGCAGATGTGGCTTTGCCCTGAAACAAGGGTCCAGGCAGAGCTAGGTGATCCTGCTCTGCACTGGATGCTCTCTAGAAGTCCCTTTCAACCCCTAACATTCTGTGAATCTGAGAAGCTCACATGAGCTGTGTAGCCTCAATAATCCCTGATTGCACCCAGCCCAAGACTCAAGGGCAGCACCAAGAGCATCCTGTAATTCCTTTAGCATAAACAGGAAGAAATCTCCATCCTCTATATTACCTCATTATGGCATTAAGGCTTGTGGAAGGGAGAAAGATTTATTTATCAATTACCATTTGTATACACACACACATATATATACTCATTAGCTTCCTGGAATGTATATTTGGAACATGTAAGACATTCTTCAACAGAAATTTCTGTTCAGCTCAGGAATCCATCACCACAGCAAGGGATAATGAACCTTTTGCTGCAGGATGCAGCTCCGGCTGAAGGAGAGACCAGAAATCCACCACTCTTCCTGTTATTAAGGTTAGACTGAGAATGGGACAAATAAGTCAGCCTTTGTTGTTTTTGCTAAGTGTGCCTGTAATGAGCTACACTAAAATTAGAAAGGCAAAAGCATTTTCAGCAGAAAACAAAGCATGGAGCTGAGGTAATTTATTGCTGCTAATCAAAGACCCAGTACAAAACAAAGCTTTCCCAACCTTTTGTGTTCACAGAGCCTTTGGGCTGGCAAAACAGAGCAAGAAAATCCTGGTGAAACTGTTTTAAATCTATTTCTTCTAGGAAAAAAACCAAACCAAATCACAATTGACTTGTCATATTCATTTACCACCCCTTCACCCTGCTTTGGGAAGGAGCAGGGAGGTCATTCTGCCCTGTACTCAGCACTGGTTAGGCCACATCTGGAGTTCTGTGTCCAGTTCTGGGCTCCTCAGTTTAGGAAAGATGTTGACTTGCTGGAAGGTGTCCAGAGAAGACCAACAAAGCTGGAGAGGGATTTGGAGCACAGCCCTGTGAGGAGAGGCTGAGGGAGCTGGGGTTGCTTAGCCTGGAGAAGAGGAGGCTCAGGAGAGACCTTATTGCTGTCTACAACTACCTGAAGGGAGGTTGTAGCCAGGTGGGCATTGGACCACCACCTCCCTGGAAGCACAGAATGATTTAGGTTGGAAAGGACCTTTAAGATCATCAAGTCCAGCTCTTACCCAAATGCTGCCAAGTCCTAAACCATGTCCCTCAGCACCACATCTACACAGCTTTTAAATCACTCTGGGGATGGAGACTCCACCACTTCCCCTGGCAGCCTGTTCCAGGGCTTGACAACCCTTGGAAAATCTGTTTAAAGATGGTCACTTTGGCCAGCTGAAACTCAAAATGTGCTTCTAACCCTCCTAATCCTATTCCAGAAGTTTGCAAAACCCCTCCAAAAGAGCAACACCTTTTTTATTTCCCCCCTCCTTCCCCTTTGTTTCAATAGAGGAGGCTTCCCATCTTTTAAATTAACACATCTTTAGGGACAGGGTTTTGTGAGTGCTCAGTGGTGGAAAAAAAAACCCAACAAACCTGACTGGGCAAGACTTGCCAACAGAAGCCCTGAAAGGCGTAGGTGGGCAGCAAGGAGAACGTCACCGCATCCGGGCTTCGTGTTGGTAGCCAGCCCACACGCCGGTGGCATCTGTTCATCTCTTCATCTGAGCTCCTCTCTCCCTGCAGTCCCTGGGAGAATGATGCCTTAATGCAGGCAGACCAAGACAATCGATAGAAAGTATTCCCTCCTCCTATTTTATTTCTTTCTTTGGGTTTTTGGTTTATTTTAAGGGAAGGGGGGAAAAAAAAGCCCAACCCCAAATCTCTCTCTCCTTAATCCCTTATTAGGGATTTTAAGGTAATCTTTCATCAGCTTCCCTTGTCACCACGAGACAAATAAAATCTCTCCCTTGCATTCTTACTTCAGGCAACTGAAGCATGAAATGGGAAATCTCATCTGAAGTGGAGAGCAAATGTGTCACCTTATTTATTAGTTTCATGATCAGCTGAAGACTTTTGATTCATTGGACAAACCCAGCCAGAGTGTTTTTGAATAGAGGCAAAAACAAGGAGTAGCTCTGGCAAAGGTTGCTGAGTGCTTCCTTTTGATTATTTACAGAGATGAAGTGACAAATGTAGCTTAAAATCAAGAAGGAAAAGCCCCACTACAAACCTAGGTGCCCTTCTATTCTTTTCCCTCCCGTGGGAAGTTTGAAGGGCTCTCCCTTTTCTGCTGCCAAGTCTGGATCACATCACATTCCAGCTCAAACCTCGACCTGCACATTGAGGAGTGCTGTACCTCTGATTTGTTTGTTTTAGCTAAGCTCATCTACCAGCACAGTGAGCTGACACCCTGCAGCCCTGGCATACACACCCCCCCCTATATCCTCTCCCCTACACCCACACACCCTCCCTACATCCACCCCCCACAAACCACCACCCCACATGCAGCTCTGGGTAACTGCCCTGGCTGACTCAGCTAAGAGCCTGTGATTCTGCCCCAGCAGAACCAGGACAGACGTGAGGACTGAGCAGCTGGTAATTGTTGAAAAACAAAAGGCATCTAATCCGTTCAGTGTATTGCTGCTCAGCCTAAAGGGCAACACATCATCATCTTTAATTGTTGCAGACAGAAGGAACACTCAGAAGAGAGGATTCCTCAGATTTGCAGGGTAGAGGAAAGCAAATTCAACAGCAAAGAGCTGAAGCTGGTTCTGTCTGCCCTCTGACTGAGAGACGCTTCTGAAGCAGCGTGGCCAGTGGCAGCATTTCCCTTGGGCTCTAAGTGGATTATGGATATGTTTTAATTAAGAATGGACATGTTTTCTAAACCTCTGATCTTCATCCAGATGTTAATTCAGAGATATTTTCTGGTCTGCTTTATAAAAGGGGAGTTGGCTGAGGTGGTTTGGCAATCCCTTCTGGCACGATAATCCATAAGCCTCGTCAATAATTCACATTACTGCTCCAGACTTCACCTATGCAAAGGGCATGATGAAGAGGAGCAAACCCAGCCCTGATCTTTGCTCAAAGTCCACTTTAAAGTGGAAATGCATGCAATAGTTGGATCACAGGCCCCCCACCACCTCTGACCCACCATTTAACCAGCTGAATGGGGGAACCACAGGCTGACACTACTGATGTGCACACACGCAGATCAATCTGTCAGGCAATTAAAGTCAGGTATAAACCAACTGGGCTCTAAAGTTGGCTTCTTAGCTTAAAGAGAATCCTGTGGCATTTGCAAATGCTCATCTAGAATCCACCAACTGTTGGTTTTGGTGATGTTGACTGGGTGTGGGGTCAGAGGGATGTGGGGCTAGAGGGTTAGCTTGAGCTGTTAGATGGCTTTTGAGTAGGCATCAAAAAGAGCATGAATGAATCCCAGTCTGACAGCCTGTAGATAAACTGTAGATGGGAGCCATAATTTTTATATATATGTACATATATATATATTTACAAATTCAACAACAACAGCAAATAATTCAAGGGACTCTTCCTTGCCAGCTGGTCTTCCTTCTAAAAGTGGAGGTGGAAAGCTGGGAATCTTTTCACAGTGATGATGGCATGCAGAAGCCTTCCACAGAAATTTACACATTCATCAAACCTTTGTGGAATAATAAGCTACAATCCAGCCAGCCTGGGGCAGCCTGCTGTAATTGTTATGATTTGTTTTGCAGATACAGTACAAATTCCTTGGTAATCTTTCCTGAATTTTAATAAGGGGAAGGGAAGACTTAATTAAAGGCTCCTTTGTGCTGTTCTGTGGCGACTGCCATCTGCGAGTGCCTCAGTTCTGGGTCTTATCTCCATCATGCAGCCCAGAGCTTTGCCTTTGTAGATGGTGGTGGTGGCAACTTAGGCTCAAGCAGTGCAGTAAGTGAGCAGTGTGGTTATGGGGAGCGCTCACCACTTAGGCATCTTCAGGGGCTGCTGTGGAGAGGAGGACCAGAGCCCTTTGATCTGTCCTGCTGCATTACAGGCTGCTTAAGAGCATTTATTCCAACATAAATTAGGGAATGTGCAGTCTCCACACAAAAGCAGCATGAACTGTGGCTATTTTAAAGGGGTATGTACAACATAATTGACTTGTAGCAAGTGTAGTCTCTGGAGTCAATGGAGCCTTTTGTACATTGAGCTAAACGGGCTTTTATTTTCACAGCAGTGATATAGGGAAACTTATCTTCCCAGGGATTCACTGGGCACATCCCCAAAGCTGGCAGAAAGGTGGTGAGCTCCTCAGCTGCAGCTCTCTACAGGCAAAGTTTGTGATTTATTTGGAAATAAGTCCTTCCCTCCCATGGTTTTGGAAATAAGCAGAATTGATAAAGGAGTTGGTAATTAAGGCTGGCTACCCCAGCTTACAAACTGGAAATTCAAATAAGATGATGGATTTCTTCACCCATGTGGACTGGAAAGTGGCTTAGGTTTCAGAAGGGGTTATGTCTGACAACAGGCAACAGGCGTTCTAGAAACAAGCTCTCCTTGTCTTGATGTAGCAGAGCAAATTCTAAGGACAGCTTGCTGAGCACTTGCTCCTGCCTTACACCCTGCCAGATGTTCTATGAGCTCATGACAGAGTTTTGGACATCTCAGTATGCTGAGGAGAAAGTGTCTTAATCTGAGGTATGCAGGAGGCAGGCAATGAGATCCGCTGTGTGTTGCATATCCCATGCACTCTGCTCCTCTTGCAGCAGGGGAGTCAGTTCAGTATCTGACACCACTGAAGCTGTGGCCCCATAGCCAGCTGTTTGGGATGGAGCTCAGTTCCAGAATACAGATAGAGGCTCAGCCTAAATTCTGATTTATACCATGGGTCTCCACTGGGGCAAGACCTGACTGTCCCCAAACACTCATGGCATCTGGTCGTTGGGCTGGAAAAAAGCCTTTACCAAAGACTGTCCTTTGGACTCTGATGTATTCTCCCTCATGAAATATAACTTTTACATGTCAGTCTCTCTCTGGCACTTGATTCCACGTTGTCATCTGCTGGTTAGAGATGAAATCTTGACTTTTCTGCTTGTGTTTACAGCCAGGAAAGTTCAGATTTTCTGTGTATTTAAATGAGCCTTTTGAAGTACAGATGAAGTAGAGTCAACAGCTGCAAATAACTCCAGGGCAGGAAGAGCTGATGCAGATAGTGCCACCTTTCCAACCAGACACACAACAAAGCTGGTGAGGGGCTTGGAGCACCAACCCTGTGAGGAGAGGCTGAGGGAGCTGGGGTTGCTTAGCCTGGAGAAGAGGAGGCTCAGGGCAGACCTTATTGCTGTCTACAACTACCTGAAGGGAGGTTGTAGCCAGGTGGGCGTTGGACTCTTCTCCCAGGTAAGGAGCACCAGAACAAGAGGACACAGTCTCAAGCTGTGCCAGAGGAGGTTTAGGTTGGATGTTAGGAAGAAATTCTTCACAGAAAGAGAGACTGGCCATTGGAATGTGCTGCCCAGGGAGGTGGTAGAGTCACCATCACTGGAGGTGTTTAGGAAGAGACTGGATGAGGTACTTGGTGCCATGGTTTAGTTGATGAGATGGTGTTGGGTGCTAGGTTGGACTTGATCTTTTCCAACCTGGTCTATTCTATTCTATTCTATTCTATTCTATTCTATTCTATATTTTCTAAGGAAAAGAGCTAAACAAAGCTCAGCTAAGAGGGATCTGCTGATTTCAGCAGCCTGGTGAGAAAGGGCATCCACCAGTCTTATGTTCAAATCACAAGGTAGGTGAGGTTTGACAGGTAGAAATAAACAGCTGAAACTCCATGTAGTTAGGCACAGAAAACTGGGGAATGATTTGCTTTGACCATCAACCTTAACAAGCATTACTGAAGGTATTAATCTGCTTCCTTATAATAACTTTACTGTGGGAAAATGCAGAAATATTCATTTTGACACAGCTTTGGCCAACATCTCATCCTTGAAGTTCTGTTTAAGGATGCCTACTACAGTTTTCAAAGGTTTGTTATCTGCCCTACACCTCCCTCTCCTACCCCTTTACCCTACATGCCTGAGGAGTTGCTCTTGTCCCCACTGCTGCTGTCTGTATGGGAATCCTCATCACTTCCATTGCACTTGCCCCGTGAATGCTTCCCTTCCATGTTAATCCCCCCTAGGAGTAGCCAAGATGCTAATTATTAATCAGCTGATTGAAGAGCCAGAAATGCAATCTCTAGATAACACCCATCCAGTTAAACCCTGTCCTTGGTATGTGTGTGTGTTGGAGGAGTGCCTTGGGGCATTCTGTCTCCTGTTGCACCTCGGTATCACAGCACAGGGTTCCCCAAGGGAGTGGAGAAAAAGCAAAGCAGCCCTGACAGCTGAGGTTTCATTCTTTCCTATCTGAACAGAGGCTGCACATGTGGCATCATGTCCTTGCTTTAGCTGCTGGGTGGATGAAAGCCTGAACTGTGGAGAGGGGGGTTAATTTGTTAAAGGAAATAACAATGCCCTTTGCCTTTTTTCTCTCCTCTTTTTATCATCAAAACCTAATCAAGCAAACAACTTCTTTCTACAGCACAGAACATCCAGTTTGTGTTTTATTTTTATTGCACCTTTGTGTCCTTTCAGCTTTGTTAGGGTAGATCAAAACAATCCAGGAGCATATGTTCCTGTCAGATTTAATGTGCAGACCTTCTTAAATCCCCCCAAAGCCTCTTCAGACGTAGACCTACATTTAAGTAAGCAATTAATTATTGCATAGCTCTTCCAAAGAATACATGATTTGTTTGCCATTTAAACTGCAATTCCAGCTCTTTTGAAGTTTCCTGTCTGTTCATTCCCAGGCTAAGGATTGTGCAAATTTGAACTCTGTCAAATCATCAAAAGGCACTGGGGAGCCTCCATGTGTCGGGAAGAATCTCTGAGTTCTTCACTCCCTGCCATGGAGTTCAGGTTCAGGGACCAGGCAAATTCCGTCACACACATCTGTACATGCAAACCACTGAACTGAAACCTCTCTCAAAAAAAACACCCCTGAAAACACAGCATCTCACCCAAAAGGACACAGCCTTCCTATATATATATAAAAGGAAGAGAACATTTAATTAATCCTATAACACTATGAAATGTTAGGCAAGAGGTTGTGCTTGGGGAGGGCGAGGATTTGGGAGCGAAGTGTTGGTTACCCTCATTCACGAGTCAGAGACAAAACTCTGGAGTGATTTTCTGAGGAGAAGATGCATCTGCAGTTCAGCTGTCATGCTGTCAAACGTTCCTGGAGGTCCAGCACCCTGACAGGACAGGGAGATACTACCCACCAGAGCTGGGGGCAAAATATGTCTTTCTACTGTGGAACTACAGGCGGTACGAGCGCTTGTCATGCAGTAAATCGTCTCCACTCTGCAATGCATCACCTGCACCTAACCCAGCTAAAGAACAGAAAGCCCCATAAATACACAGAGAAAAATTAGAGGATTAGCAGAGGGCTTGTTGTGTTGGTTTTTGAAGGAGGGTACATAATTCATCACTTGGGGGCAATCATGAGAGGCATATTTAAATTACTCAGCGAGCGCAGAGCGTATAAATAATAATGAACAGAATAAAATGCAAATGGCCTGGAAGGAATCAATAGTCATGAATGAAATCAGCCCCTCAGATCCTAATTGAAATGAAAATGAGATGCATATTCAATATGTGCTTAATAGAATATACATAATATGAGCATCCAGAGCCAGTGAACGAGACCTTTCCACCGCACATACACCCAGGCAGGTGCCCCTCCTAGGAAACCACTGCCAATGGATGTGTCCACCCTCCCCACACTTCCACCTATCACTATTTATATGCACAGAAGCACCAAGTATAATGGAAACAATGAACTTTTAACCTGTGCTAGGTCTCAGCCCCAAGCATTCATGAAAAGAGCAGGTGTTTTTTTCTGACTGTCCCTGAAGCGGTGCTAGATGTTTTCTGTGCTGTTCCAATGTTAATGAGAAGCTTTTGTTTGTGTTGGGAATAGCATGTGCCAAGGCTTTATGCTGCTCTGTGTTTTAGCCCTTTTTGCAGTGATTGGATGCTCACATGCTGATTGCTCTGGCTTGTTCCTTGGTTAGACCTTCATTGGACCTCACTGACCTACACAGAGGAGTAGGAGCTGGTGCCCTTTGAAATCAAAGAACATCCTTAGTTGGGGGTTGGAGTAGATGATCTTGGGGGGGGTCCCTTCCAACCCAGACTATTTTATGATTCTCTGATTCCATGATTCCTGCTACAGGCCTGAGTTGGGGGATCTCCTGTCATCTCAGCACAAAGCAGATGTGCACTTTTGTGGGGATGACTTGCCCCAACCTGTTAAGCACGGGAACACTCCAGTGAAGTAAAAAATGAGTTGCCTTTTAAGTACAGTTTCCTGGTGTTTGTGCCTTGGAAAACTGAGCAGC
Source organism: Dryobates pubescens (assembly GCF_014839835.1). NCBI lineage: Eukaryota > Metazoa > Chordata > Aves > Piciformes > Picidae > Dryobates > Dryobates pubescens. The sequence goes on from NC_071628.1 coordinate 3,915,574, forward strand.
AGATACAGGAAAATCCATGTCAGGTGGAGGAGAGTCTTTGTCAGGGCTGCAAACATCAGCAGTGGTTCACATTACACTGCTGGGACAGGAGCACAAGAGGCTCCATTGCCCTGGGAGGCAAGAAATGAGAGCAGCTGGGTAGGTGTGAGCCATCACAGCTTATCTGGGACCACCACTCTGAGGTCTCATCCCTCTTCTGTTGGAGAACACAAGTTAAAGATGCCCAGCTTGCTGCTGAAGTGCTGTTTAGCCTACGCCACGCTGGTTACCTCACCCAGCAAAGCAGCATTAGACATATGCTGCTCCTGGGCTAAAACTCCAAAGCCCAAGAGTTCTAACTGCAATACTGCCATGGCTCATCTTCAAGGTGTCTCTCCCAGCTTCTCTGCTTCTGTGTCCTCATCTCCACCCCACATCTGTCCTAAGGGCTGAGTGTTTAACATCGCTATGGAGCTTTGAAAATGTTCTGTGCTAAATCCTATCTGAAAGAATCTAACAGTTAAACAGATTGAGCTTATTTTATTGCTTTGCAAAGCAAATGTCATCTGTATTGAATTTCTTGCCTCATCTGCTAACAAATGCTCCTCTTTGAGGTTTTTTTCCCACCCATTTCTGTGGAGGCAGGGCTGTTGGGGAGGAAGCCAAACACAATAATTTAAGAGCTGAATTTCTCTTTCCTGCTTTTGTACCCAATAGTAATGCTACTACCTCATCACTACCAAGCCAAGATCCAAACTGATATCAGGCTGATGAAGTCTTTATCCCAGACCCACTACTGGAAGGAGACACCTTCTGAATCTGCACCTGCTCTGTGACTGGGTGGAGGCATTCAGTTGAAAAGGCAAAAGGGAGAAAAGGTGTAATTATTTCTTACATTGTGGGTACTAGAAGCGTAACAGAAAGCTGAAGTAAAATCCTCCCTCCTTTAATACAGCACAATAGCTCTTCTGACATAGCAGAAGGCTTTGTTAAGGGCCACTCAGAGTTAAGCAGCTGTAAAAATCTCAGTGGGTTGTCCTCATGGGAAAAAAAAATGGGTGAAATTTATCACTGGTGTGAACTAGGGTGGGTTTAGTTGGTATCTTAGGGATCAGCATAGCCAGAAATCCTCCTGAATCTGTTGGGAAGTTGCTTCTTGCTCACCATCACTGGAGGTGTTTAGGAAGAGACTTGATGGGGTGCTTGGTGCCATAGTTTAGTTGATTAGATAGTGTTGGATGATAGGTTGGGCTTGATCTTGAAGGTCTCTTCCAACCTGGTTTATTCTATTCTGTTTTAGTTTATCACAGGAGAACAAATGGCTGTGCTGCAAGGGTGGGATCACTCCAGCCTATCACACTATGACCCTTTGCCAAGTCTTAGTAAAACATCTCCATTCTCAGAAGTGAACATAGCCATTTAAATGGACCTTTGTCCAAAAGCTATTCTCACAGTCAGATGAGTAATTTATCTAGCCATATTCCTTTCTCTTCTAGTAGATGGTTGTCTGTAGCTGCTCCTTTGTAATTTTGCTCCTTCTTTACTGATTCTAGGCAGTGGGAAGCCAAGAAAATAGAGACCACTGACATGATGGGTATCTGCTCATCACCTAGCCTGCATGTTGTTACCCTGCTTACCCCAGATTGGTGCACTGGGTTCCAGTCTTCCCTCCTACAGCCTCTGTGTCTTCAGGAGGCTGGCTCTGAGTCATATGCAATAAGCTCTTAAGAACTTGAATCTATTCTAGGCTACTGCTGCCAGGTAGAGCAGATGCTATCTATTAGGTTTTACTTTCCCAGAAATTCCTCTGATTCATCAAGCATTCAGGACTGTGGACCCCTATTTTGTCCACTTTTCCTCCCCTGCTGTGTAGGGTTTGGCATTGTGTGGGAATGACTACAGACTCAGCCTTCTCTAAGATCCTGCTTGACCAGAGCAGTATTTGCTAACCCTTGAGGCTCCAATCCTGGAGAGTCTTTGAGGCATCAGGAAAGGATTTTGATTTTCCAGAAGAAAGGAAGAGAGAAACAAGAAAGAGAAATTCTGTTTTAAGCTGTATGCACACATTCCCAGGGTGCAAACAAACAACATGGAGAAGAATGAATCAAAGAGCATTCAAAGTTCAGCCTCACTGCAGGCTTTTAGAAATGGAAACTCATGTAGCTGCACTGCACCAGAGGGTCCTTGCAATTTGTTTCCCTGTATTTCCTTTTTCAAAATTAGACAGTCCTTCAGTTAAAAAGTGCAGGGAACTCTGGAATAAGAGCTGAGAGGAAATTCCTCTTGCAGTCCTCCCTGGGAAGCACTCAAGGGCAGGTGCCTATCCCTGGGCAGACGAAGACTAAAGCAAAGTGGCTCTCAGCACATTCCTGAGTGCTGGGATGAAGCAGAGGTGAATTACAGGGATAGGCTTGGAGCTGCTGGTCCTGGCAGGGGTGAGCATGAACACAGGCTGAGTGCTGGTAGCTCCTAGTGTCGTGGATTCAAAGGAGGCTATGTTCCTCCCATTGCTTTTTGGGATACAGTGCAATGAAGCCGAGACTGAGCCTGAAAACCTGAGCCCAAAGCTCACCTTTCAAATGGCCACTGGTGCCAATGTACACTAAGTGAACTAAAGGATGTGAGAATGGCTTTGCTTATAACAAATTGACTGTTTGGGAGCTTTCCCTCCCTTTTGGAATATCAGATATCTATGTATGACACACATTGATAAGGTACATCTGTCTCTAAACCTACTGCTGCTACTTGGAACGGGGGCAGGAGACATTCACATAGGACTTCGTTGCACTAGGGAAGGTTTAGTTTGGGTGTTAGAAGAAAATGCTTCACTGACAGGGTTGTCAAACACTAGAACAGGCTCCCCAGGGAGGTGGCTGAATCCTTATCACTGGAAGTGTTGAAAAGATGCAGAGATGTGGTGCTAAGGAACAGAGTTTAGCACCAGACTCGGTAGAGTTGGATGATGGTTGGCCTCAATGATCTTAAAGGTCCTTAACAACCAAAGTGATTCTGTGACTTATAGGCCAGTGGGAGGAGGGTGCTGGGAGTTTCAGAGCTCACTCTTAGAACAAACATAGATCTGGAGTCAATAAAACTTTCAGCAGCATTATCCCCCCTTCCCCACCAAGTAGTCCTCATCTTCTACTGCTAGACTTTGCATGAAGATTATGAACTTCTCTCTTGGAATTATAGAATCAATAAGGTTGGAAAAGACCTTAGAGATCATCAAGTCCAACCTATCACCCAACACCTCATGAGTAACTAAACCATGGCTTCAAGTGCTACATCCAAGCCTTTCTTGAACACCTCAAGGGACGGTGACTCCACCACCTCCCTGGGCAGCACATTCCAATGGCCAATTACTCTTTCTGGGAAGAACTTTCCCCTCACCTCCAGCCTAAACTTCCTCTGGCACAGCTTAAGACTCTGTCCTCTTGTTCTGGTGCTGGTTGCTTGGGAGAAGAGACCAACCCCCTCCTGGCTACAACCTCCTTTCAGGTAGTTGCAGAGAGCAATAAGGTCTTCCCCACCCCAGCGTCACACTCCTCCTTTGGAGGACTTTGTTGCCTTGGCTGTATCAAGCTCAGTGTTGCAGTTGTTGTGTTGGTTGCAGATTATTATTGTTTTGAGCAGAACAGGTGTTATTTTTTTTAAAAAGTGAGATTACCACATGGGAAGGCAAATTAATCAATTGATGCTATCTGCTCCTTTTGATCAGAAGGCTGCCCACAGAGCTGTCGATGTGAAATACAACCTGGCACGACTGAAATTTCCCAAGATTGCCAGAGCTCAGATTTTCTTTTCCCTTTTATATTTTCCCCCAAGTAGGAACTTGAGAGCACTTTAATTTCTTTGTTAGAAAAACTCACTGGAGAAGATAATATTTTGTCCACAAGGGCATTCTTTGAAGAGGAACTGACTCAGGCACTCAGAGACACCGAAAACGACAAAGATAAAACCGACTGAGTTGATAAACAGCGAAGACCATCAAATGAAAGGAGTTCATAAAATCTGCAGAGGAACAGCCCAGATTTGCCATCTAAACCTTTGCCACTTCTCCTATAAGCCACAGGCAGAATGTGACTGAGACTCACAATGCAGGGAGCTTATTTTAATATTCTGCTCTCCCTACACATATATTCCACGGCTGGGAGAACTGGGCTTTATCTCAATATTGTCAGAGTGTTTCCATCATAAAAACAGCAGACAGAAACCAGGCTGACTGCAACCGAATACAGAATTCACAGAGAGAGAGAGAGAAAACACAATAGAGATCCCCAAAAGTCTGATAAAAATCGAGATATACCTTCCAGAGAGCAGATTACACAGACCCTTCTAAACATAAAAGAATATTCTGTTTTCACAGGCACCTCCTTCCCAACTCTGTTTCCACTGGAGGAAATAATAAATTATTTACAAAATTCCATTTTCATCCAGGCAGCACCCTCAGAAACTTATTAATGGACAGGAAATGCTGGCTGATAGTAATGTGGTTAAGAAGCAAATTACTTCATAATGATTTTTACCTGGGTTCAGAGTAAGATTTTTAAGTCTCAGGAGAAATGATAGAATAGAATAGAATAAAATGAACCAGGTTGGAAAGGACCTTTGAGCTCATCAAGTCCAACCTATCATCCAACACCATCTAATCAACTAAACCATGGCCCACCTAATCAATTAAACCATGGCACCAAGTGCCTCATCCAGGCTCTTCCTAAACACCTCTAGTGATGGTGACTCCAACACCTCCTTAGGCAGCACGTTCCAATGGCCAATCTCTCTTTGTCAAAGACTGAGTACTTAGAACAATTCAGAGGGGAGTTAATCCCTGCCATATTTTACACAGGGAAAAGATTGAGATAGAACATAGAATGGTCTGAGCTGGAAGAGACCTCCAAAGATCATCCTGTCCAATCCACTCTGCAGTCAGCTGGGGCATCCACAACTAAATCAGGTTGCCCAGAGCCCTCTTGAGCCTCACCATGAATATCTCCAGGGATACCTCAAAGGCAGTGTTGGATGAAGTAACATCTACTTGTGTGTGGATGGGGAGAAAGATGTGTTTATATCAAGAGGAAAGGGAAGGAAGGGGATTTTCCCCTTGTTTCTAGATAAAAAACACTCTGAATTTTTCCCCACCATCTAATACATGAGGTGTAGCCAACGTGAAATGAGTCAGTGCTCTTCAGCTTCTTGGGCATGCACACCCCTGCTTCACCTTCTTAGCTTGATTCCATTGCAAAGCCCTTGGAAACTCTGCTACAGCTGCTGTAACCCATGCAGGTTTCAAGGGATATTCTGCTGTTTCCCCTCAAGACTGAAAACCCAGAACTGGCTCCTCCTGTGAGCAGCATCTGATCTTCACATGAGCTAGAGGCAAACCTTAGGGTTCATTGCACACATGTTCCTTTGTATGTGTGTCTAATTCAACGTGCAAAGAAAAGTGTCACCTCCACCTGTCCTCACTGCAGCACTGCCACTTCCCCAGGGAAAAAAGCTTGCAGGTGAAAGTGATCCTGGGAATGACTGCAAATCCAAGATGCAAAAGCCTGAGTGACCTCCTCTTAAACAGCACAGAAGCATATTGGCAAACCTTTACAACTGCACTGTAAAATAAATACCCATCCATTCATGGTTAAATTTCAAATGCACATGAACTAATCAATTGTTGTTTATTTAGCATGTCCTGGCTACTCAAGTAAATCTAAATTAATGGCATGAGTAATTGGATTCATTTAAGACCTTGTATTTCCTCTCCTTATGCTCTGCTGCTCACTGCTGCTCAAATGGCAACAGCCAAGCCAATTTCTTCCCTGGGCCACGCAGATAATACACCAGTCACCAGAGTCTGGGTTCCAGCTGCTCTTTTCACCATTATTCCTCCACAAGCTCAAGATCTTATCTGTGGCATAGCTCATGATTTAAGCCTACCAGATAGCTCTGTGCCTCAGGCCAACGCAGACCTGAGATGTCAGAAAACCGGCCAGGGTTAGTCTCAATAGTGGGAGAGGGAAGAGATCAGTTTAAAGTTAAGAACAAGACTCTGGTGGCCTTGGCATGTGGGACAAATGTCTTCTGGCTAAAATTGGAGCTTTGCTTGAACTCTTTTGGTTGTTGGATCAGTGATCCTGGAGTGGATTTGCAAGGGAACAAAGGAATGAAGTGCCCACCCTGAATTCTTTTGGTCATTGAGCTGCCTACCTTTACCTTACAAAAGCAAACTGAAAAAGTACACCCTGTTTGCAATGTGGAACCTACTTATAGTATCATAGTATCAGTCAGGGTTGGAAGGGACCACAAGGATCATCCAGTTCCAACCCCCCTGCCATGGGCAGGGACACCCCTCACTAGATCAGGCTGGCCAGAGCCTTGTCCAGCCTGGTCTTAAACACCTCCGGGGACAGCACCCCAACCACCTCCCAGTCTTTTGAGCCAGTGGAATTGTTGCTTGTGGTTTTTTTCTTCCACTTGGACTCTTCCTTGAAATCTTCCTTTGGGTTTTGGTCAGTGCAACATGCAAGAGATGCTGGTGTTGAGAACACCTGAAAAACAATCAAAGGCAGCAGCTGCCCAGGGCCTGGTTCTTTATTGCCCTCCGCTGAAAAGGTTCATGGAAAACTATTTGCTTTCCCTGAGCTGCTAAAGAAAACATTAGACAAGCTATGGTGCTGTGCAGAGGTCCAGGCCTGCCCTAACCTCTCACATCCCTTTGATATCTGCAAATCTATTGACAGATTGTTTCCTATCTGCTTTTCACAGTTGCTGGATTCACAGGATGAGAGACTCTTTATTTCTTTGGAGAGCAGAACTGTGGCCAACTAGATTAGAAAATGTTTCTTTCTGATAGTTATTTTTTTCCTCTTTTTCCCTTTTAGCTGTCCTGCAGAATGAGGTGCACTGTAAAAAAGAAAATAAATAAGGAATCCAACACCAGAGATATGATTTTTCTATTAACCTCCTCACCTCAAACCTCTTCTTTTACTATTATTTTTTTTTCCTATGGATTTATACAGAATTTTCTGTAAGACCTGAAGCAGTTTGCAGAGATCTGCCTTTCTTATAGGCATTTCCTCGTGCTCATCTAACTGTTCATTGCTTTTAAAATGAGATTCCTTCCAACTATACAGGTCACATTAGAGATGAGGTCTGGTGAGGCTCAGTGGATTACAACACAAAGGTCTTTGTTATCAAGTTCTGGTTAAACTCCAGCTCTATGTGTTCCTGGTGTAAGCCTCTAGGCTCAGGGGAGACCTCATTGCTCTCTACAACTACCTGAAAGGAGGTTGTAGACAGGTGAGGGTTGGCCTCTTCTCCCAGGCAACCAGCACCAGAACAAGAGGACACAGTCTCAAGCTGTGTCAGGGGAAGTTTAGGCTGGAGGTGAGGAGAAAGTTCTTCCCAGAAAGAGAGATTGGCCATTGGAAAGTGCTGCCCAGGGAGGTGGTGGAGTCACTGTCCCTGGAGGTGTTCCAAAAAGGCTTGGATGTGGCACGTGGAGCCACGGTTTAGTTGTCATGAGGTGTTAGGTAATAGGTTGGACTTGATGATCTCTGAGGTCTTTCCCAATCTGGTTGATTCTATGATTCTATAATTCAGGAGCTGGTATCACTTGCAGCCCTCCATGGGAAACTGGCATTTAACAGGAACTGGAACAGTAAATGAAGTGATGCATTGGGGTCTGGTCCGCGTGGAGTGAGTCTGCAGCACTTCTCAGCCAAGTTTGCCAGCAAATGAGTCTGCCAGTGAAATACTGTGGCAGGGAGATGGAGACAGGCTCTATTAATCAAACTTTCTGAAATATGAAAAAAGCCATTTCACATGCAGTGAGGGCTGAAGGCAGCCCTGAGGAGGGGCTCCTCCCTGTTCCAAAGGCAGACTTCCCACATTCTGATTGCATGCATACTTAGAAGAACAATATGTGGAGAGATGCCATCAGGGTTCTATTTGCAATCTGCAATCAAACACAGCCCAACACAGCTCTGCTTCTGGGGAGTTTTTCGTTGTGGTTTGTTTGTTCTTTTTTTCTCCCCTCCCCTTTCCTCATATTTTATCTTTCCCTCACACTTCCTTCGCTGTTTATTGTGTCATTTGAGGCATTAATTTCATCACTGCTAAATATAATTTCCTACCAGCTGAGATGCAATGGCAGTCAGGCCAGGATTTACACTTCCAGTTTAATAAAAGCAGTGGGAATGATTTGTTAAATCAGTGCAAGAGGGGAATTTCAAGGATCCCTGAGTTCATGGACATGATTGCATAGGATGGGGGTAATGGCTCTGATTTATTTCTACATGATCCTCATGTCTTGTGGTGCTGCTTTATAATGTCCTTTTTAACATCAGTGCCTTTTACTCCCATTGGGATGACCTTAAACCAGGCATGTTCCTCCTTAACTGCTGCCTTTAGCCAGTGTATTTCCCTACCTCTTTTGCCCTTGTCAGGGTGTTTCCTTCTCAAATTTGGGGTTGATTCAAAGAAGGCTTTTAGAGATATTCAGCACAATTGTGTACAAGTTAAAATCACAGATAGAGGTTGGAAGGGACCTTGGTATCACCAAGCAAACCTGCTGAGGGTGCACTCAATCTTGCTTTCTGGCACACTGGTGAGGATGTTGGAACAGCACTGGTCCCAATATGGACCCCTGAGGGACAGCAGTAGTCACCCATCCCCGCCTGGACATTGAGCCATTGACCAGCACCCTCATGGGGCAGAACTTGTTCCTAGCATCTAATCTAAATCTAAAGGAAACGAGCACAAATTCTTACCCAGCATCACAGCTTCCCATGTCCTGTATGTAAATAGGGTCAGATCCTGCACTCCTAGAGCTGAGCAGTTTTCCTGTGCCTTTTTACAAGGAGTGTCACAAGCCACTGGGGTTTTCCTTGGACACCTCTGAGTGATACACAGCAGACAGTGCAACTTCCTCTGAATTCTGCCCACAACCCAAGCAGCCTGTTGAATTACACTTTTGTCCAAGTATTGCCCTTCATCACCCACAACCCTCCAAGCTTTTTTTCCTTTCAAGCAATTAAACCAGTTTGCTGTTGGCAGCTATCACATTAGCCTGCACAAGGCCAGCTTGGATTCCAAGTTTATTAGGTGAACATTAAGAAATAGCTTTCATAACTAAAGGTGCCATTAGACCTCCATCTGTTTCTCCTCTTATCCCCAGGTTCTTGCCCATGCCAGGTTCCTGTGTGAGGCTGGTCTCATGTTACAGCAAGGACCTCATTCTCTCTGGAGGATGTCTATTCCCCCTAACATATAGATATAGTGATGACTGTAAAGCACAGAGTGCAGCAATTATCCCTGCAAGTGTGAGAAGCTCTATCCCCAGATTTATTTACTCTCTCCACTTTTAATTTTGTCCTTGTTCTGCATCCTGTAAAGGTCCCTGTCATGCTGCCAGGCTTTCAGTGCCTGCTATTTATTTTATTTACTGTTGAGAAATGCAAAGAAGTGTAAATCCATAAATAGCTAACACAAGAAATATTGCTTCCATGACATAAATCTGAGCCTTTCATGGCTCTTGCATCAAATGAATGGTCCAATGGGCCAGGCAGCTCCATCCAAGTCTCCCAGGGCATAATGACATTTAAATAAAAACTTAGCTTTCAGGGTTAGGGGAGAAGGGGAAGCTGAGTGAGTTATGAAAATACAAATTAAACTACCCTACTATTGATTTACAACAGCCTGGGCCACATTAGAGAGCTGATGTGTCTGTTCCAAGACCTTGTCTTGTTACTTTTGCATTAATGTAAACTTATTTCAGCTAAAAAGAGAGCGAGAAAAGAAAAATCAATTGAAACAGAGGACGGAGATTTAATTTAGTTGTGGGGAAATCAGATCAAGGAAGGAAAATGATGGAGATAAAAGTAACCCCTGTCCCAGTGCAGAGGGAGAGGAGCTGGCTGGCTGATGTTCATTAGAATTAATTAACAATGTTCTGCCTCTCAGGGGCCTGGGGAGGGGGAGGTTAAGGAGGGTGGGATCTGCTGCTGGTTTGAGAATGAATTAGAAACACAGGCCAAAGGGAAAGGGAGCCAGGGATTCTTGCTCTTTTCTTTTTGAGGAGACAGTGGGTTGGGAGATCTAGATTCAGATGGACAGAAGTGAGGTGATTTCACCACAGCCCTTCCTCAGCACAGCTGCAGTGGAAAAGGGCAGCGACCGATGGATTATTGCAACTCACAGCTAATAGACCAGAAGATGTCACTGAATGTAACAGGAAGACAAGGTCTCCATTAACAGGACTCTTGCATGCCTGGATGAACCTGCAGCCACACAAAGGCACGTGGCTTCTAGACAGTGGACCTGAGGAAATGAGGCTTATGTGATGCACACTGGGTATGTGACTGCCTCCTTGTCCATGGCTCCCTAAGAAGTGGGATGGCCGTTGGCTGATTTGAACATGAATACTCTGAAAGATGTTAGGTTCCCAGAAGGAAACAGGCCAGCAAGTAGAGAAGTATTTATGTTCAGGCTGAGCCTAGGGCTGAACCTACATTGCTTATTAGGCACCAGAGAATCAGCATATACCAGAGCTATTACTGGAATGCCAGTAACAGGAAAAGCTGCAACCCAGCCTACTAAACTTAGGGTAATCCAAATACCAGATGCAAAATGGTGGGAAAGTGGTTTCATAAATTCATGTGGGGCTTTTTTCCCCTCCTGATTTATCACCAAGTAGTCCTGCCAGGAAGCCTGCTCATGCCAGCCCTGCACTCACTGTGTGCTGGAGGAGGAAAGGCAGCCAGGCCCAGAGTGTGAGCTAACCAAAAGACCTGCTTCCAAGAACGTGGTAGGCAGTTGAGCGTGGAAGGGCACAAACTTTGTTTGTTGGTTTTGGATTGAAAAGGAAGGTTCATTTTAAGGTTCATTTTAAACCTCACCAGGATTTTTTGAGGGATGGAAGAAACCAGACTTAACAAATGCAGGGGGGGGGGAAAGTGACTTTTAAAACCCTGATAAGGATCAGGGCTTAAAGAAACAAACAAAGAGCCATGAAATCGAACCATGCAGATGTACTTGACAGATTCCCTGCTCAGAAACTGGTGCCCAAGAACAAATAGTTCTTTGGCTGTTGGAGTGTTGCAGGATATTGGCAGCCTAAAGAAATGAAAATAACCCCTTGAATAAAGGCATTCTGCATAGCTCAAGCTGCTCTGCTTCTGCCCTGTGGTCAGGATGTGTGAACACTCTCAAGATGGCGATGACTGAATGATTTACAGCCTCTTTTTCAAAGGATGCTTTGATAGGTACCTCTCTAAACCTGATCCCAGCCAACCATGACATCAGCCACTGAAAACTGTTCCCATGTGACATTGCTTATTACATAAAAGCAGAGTGTGGGCCCCTGAAATCTTCATTTGCTGCCTCCTCCATCAGTTTAGAGAATGGTCAAATGTGTAGAAGATTTATGCACTGTTTAGTCTGCCATTTCAGAAATGACACCAAAACAAGTGAAACGAGAGGATGGGGTCAAAGTAGATTCCTTTGGTGCTTCTGTCTCTTCTTTGAGCTGTCCCTCTACACCTGTTACAACCTCAAGCCTGCAGCATGGCCTCTCCCAGGTAGACAGGTTGATGTCAATGGCTTGGGAAGATATGACATTGTTGGGGGGAAAAGCCTCTTTGTTGTGGTCATTTACCCAGTGGTGCAGCATACACAAGAAACTTTATCTGGACACAGGCTTGAGAAGCATAAAGGAGTAAGAAGGACTTTGACAATCTTGAAAACTTCCCAAGCATTTTGACTATCAACCTATCCCAAGACACACCAGCAGGATGAAGCAAGAACATAAAGCAAGACCTGAACTTAATGGGTCAATCTCTTTTCAGTGATTCTATCCCACTAAATTCAATCTTTAGCTCAGAGAAGTGACACAGAGCTAAAAATTGCAGGTCAGCTGTAGAAACTGAGTATCTGGAAGGCAAGAAAGAAGCTGGGCACAGAGTGGAAATAAAATCATTTCTTAAATATCTTCCCCTTTGGTTTCTCTAGCTAAAGCCAGTGTTTGCCAAGAGATAATCCATGCATAGCTTTCCCTCCTGTGCTTAGGAAAGTAATCCACTGGGGGCCAGATTTTGAAACCCCAGCACTCAGCAGCCGAGTATGAACTGTACTGCTGAGCAGTTTCTTCTATGGCTAATGCTACCAGCTGCTCTGATAGGAGAGGGAGCTTTCCTCCTCAGCAGAAAAGAGACTCACTCTCATAGTTTGCACACAGAAATGATTGTGAGGGCAATAGTCAGTGCATGGTCCTTTGGTTCCATTTGAGCTGTCCACCTACCAGGATCAGATCTCACCTTTAAGTAGTTGAAGAGGGAATGGATAGAGGATCAATAGCTCCCCCACACCATGTGTTGTTGTGCAGAGCTCTACAGAGGGCTTTTAATTTCCAGGGATGCCACCTACCTCGTAGCTGCTGTGGTTCTCCAGGAGCTAAGGGTCTTGGTTCTGTGCGGTCCTTGTAGTCAGTTCGGGTCTCAGGGTGGGAAGTTTTGCTTTGCCCTGTGAGGAAATGAAAGCTGAGTCACAGAATTTTCTGCCTGCAAAAATTCTCAGACAAGAGAAACTCCAAATCCCTCCTTTTACAGCAGCTCTGGGATTGCCTCACTTCCCAGCTCGGGAAAATTCTCGTGGGCATAGTAGAGATTATCAGCAGTGGTTACAACAGTATCTGTGTGCTGTATTTTAGAACATATTGCTTGGAGCAGCCTGCAAAGGACTGATACTACAATAATCAGCAACAATTTAGAAACTATCATCAAAGTGGAAAACCAACACAGCTAAAAATCCACAGAGCCAAAGGGCATCATTAGAAGGAGGGGGGAGGCTTTCCTCCAGAATGCAGCCGTGATGCAGAAAATGCCTATTCATGGCTAACTTTAGCTCAAACCCTCTTGCCTTGGAGGAGAATGGGCATTAGAATTTAACATTACCATTTCTGTGTTAGAATTCAAAAAGCAAACACAGCCAGCAGCTTCTGGTTGTTTTGAGATCTCACTTGCCCTGGTTCTCTCCTTTTAGATGTTCCACATTTAACAGGTTGTAAAGGAAGGGGAAATCATCTCGGCTGCAGCAGAGCTCAGAAAAGGTTTCTGATCTTGCTTAAGTGAAAGATCAGACTTTGCATGGACTTGGGGCAGTAGTTAATTTACAACCAGCCACAGTCTGACTGAGTATTCCCACATAGCCCAACAGCAAGTGGCACAAGGAGAGAAGCAGGATAGCTTTCAAGTACTACAGACACAATTTCCTGTGACTGCAGAGATCCTCACAGCAATCAAGGTTTTTCATTAAAACCTGTAATTAAGAAAGCATTTCTTATCACTGGAGGGGAAAATGTTCAAAAGACTTCTATGTTTTCCTTCAAAGTCTGGGTGCATTCCTAAAACATAATCAGAGTCCCAAAGGAGAATATCTTCATTTTCAGGTGGAATACTGGCCACTAACTGACAAATCTTCAGCTTAAGATGGAATAGGGAAAAGCAATTAAAATATCTTGGCAAGAAAGTCAACATCTTACTGTTAAAAAAGCCTTTCTGACAAAAACAAACAAGACAAAAAACCATTGTGTATTCCTCTTATCCTCTTCCTCTGGGCTATCTTTACCAGGTCACTGGTACAAGTGGGTTCCTATCCCACTCTTTCTTGGCTGCTCCAGACCATCCCTTCCCAATGCTGATGTTTCCCTATCAGTCCTCAGTCCTGCAAATATAACTCCTGTGCACAGGAGATGGAGCACCTCGATGCAGCACAAGCCTGGCAAAGCCCTGGATGTTGCTGATCCAGGGCTGTTCTCTGTCACACTGTCAGCTGAGCAGTCCTCCCACCACCTCTGAACACTTACTACAGCAGCTGTTACCTCAGGTCCTTCATGGAAGGTGTCCTACACACTGCTATTCACAGAGTTCAAGGACAAAAGAAACCATCTGATGTGCTCAGCAAACTTCTGATGGCAGAGACCTCTGAAGAGACCCAGTTAATCTGAACTGAACATGCAGACTTATGTTATGCTGAGGCACAACATCTGGAAGGGCATCCAGTCTTATTTAAAAGGCTACAGAAAGTGGCACATCTGGGACACTAAATGATTCTGCTTCTTAATCACCTTCCTCTTAAAAAGTTTGAAACTTATGTCCTGACTTTTTTTTTTTTTTACATGTATTTAGGCATTTCTCATTTTAAATCTTTTCTCCAGAACCACACACACACACATCTAGTAGCCATCTGCACTGTTAAACTCTCTGTGCTCCTTCAGTGCATTTTAAAATCCACAGAATCACACAATGATAGGGGTTGGAAGGGGACCTCTGGAGATCAGCTAGTCCAACCACTCCACCAGAGCAGGTTCACCTACAGCAGGTGCCCAGGATTGCAATGTCCAGGCAGGTTTTGAATGACTCCAGAGATGGAGACTCCACCACTGCTCTGGGCAGTCCTTTCCAGTGCTCTATCACCCTTAAAGTAAAGAAGTTCCTCCTCATGTTTAGATGGAGCTACTTATGTTCAAGTTTGTGCCTGTTACCTCTTGTCCTGAGTTCTGCTGGCTTTCATTCCCACATCATTTCTCCATAGCTCTTGAAGTGATGGTTGTACAGACCTCTTGTTTCAACATGTGTATGTATAACATATGCTATATATGTTTGAAGCAGGATGCCAGTTATGCCAGGACATCCCTAGCCTGGGTTGTTACAGTGTGGCTCTGGCCCCATCTCTTTTGGTTCCACACTGTTAGGACTCTATTTGCATCTACTGCCTTGTGTCTGTTACATCTGGTTAGTAAATGACATAGAGAACTTCAAAGTCATTGTCAAATCATAGAATCAGTAAGGTTGGAAAAGACCTCAAAGATCATCAAGTCCAACCTGTCACCCAACACCTCATGACTACTAAACCATGGCTTCAAGTGCCACATCCAATCCCTTTTTGAACACCTCCAGGGACAGGGACTCCACCACCTCCCTGGGCAGCACATTCCAATGGCCAATCTCTCTTTCTATGAAGAACTTCTTCCTAACATCCAGCCTAACCCTCTCCTGGCACAGCTTGAGACTGTGTCCTCTTGTTCTGGTGCTGGTGGCCTGGGAGAAGAGACCAACCCCCACCTGGCTACATCCTCCCTTCAGGTAGTTGTAGAGAGCAAAGCTTCTCCTGGAGGTAACCAGGGACTGATCCTTTGTGAGCCAGCAAAGGCATTTTGGAGTGCAGCAAGGACAGTCCTTCCTCTCCTCATCCAAATGGCTGAGCACATTTCTGCCTCTAACAGCTTGGTGTGGGAGACAGACGGGCTGGCAGGCAGTCCGAGACCTGCCACGTGGCGCTGGAGAAGGCTGACCAGCAAGGCACAGGTTCCCCAACGCCACGTTGTCAAAAAGCAATGTTCCCATTTAGTCCCTCACACTTGGTGTCTTTCAAGCCTCATTGAACTCCAGCAGGGTTAAAAAAAAAAAAAAAGTTAATAAAAATTTCTGCAATGAATGTTGTCTTCATCTCCAGGATGGAGACATTTAGAGGATGTCATTGCCATGGCTCTGACTTGAGGTAAGGCTGAAATAACTGCTGTCAGTGCCGGGATGAAGCAGCACGGAGGAATGCTGTTAACAACAGGCAGCTGTCAACACCTCCAAGACTCTCCTCTCAAATAAGGCCACTGGGCTCTCTCTAAATCTTCTGCAGGGTGTGCAGCTCGCTGTGAGCTGCGGGTCTCATGGCGTTAGGGGCTGTCCAGAGCGGCGAGTGGTACCACGGCCACCAGGACCCCAGCCGAGGGCGACAGCTGCGGAGGCATCATTACATCCTACCTCCCACTGCTCCATGCAAGCAACTGCTCCCAGCTACCACAGGCTTTTTCATTTGAGTTTGGTTTATATGTGACATAATTCCCCCTCCCCCCCCCCCATAAAGGAGGGCTGATTGTAAATCCAGATGGAAATGGAACAGTTTGCATGAAATGCGCTTTAATTAATTAGCTAAATGTTTTCAAAGTGCTTTGAAGATGTAAAACACCACACAAGTGTTCAACAGCAATAAGAATAAAATAACAATCATTAATTTCCCCAGGAAGCACGTGTACAGTACGTGCCCAGAATGTTCCCAGCCAAGACCACTAAAAAAAAAAACTTCAAATCCCTCTCTGCCTCTGACATTTTATTGAGCACTGAGTACTGCAATAAAATAAATTAATTCATTTATTCACCCGTGGAGACTTGAGTTTGGAGCGAGTTTAAAATGAAAATAATGGCCACAGTGGCCATTAGTCAGCGTGACAGAGGCATAACTCAGAGCAGTTATGCAAGACAGGGCTGTTCAGTGAGGAGGGAGCTGATAAAGGGACCGAGTACCACTGCCTCCCAGGGAGGTGGTGGAGTCACCCTCCCTGGAGGTGCTCAAAAAAAAAGGAGTGGATGTGGCACTTGGAGCCATGGTTTAGTTGTCAGGAGGTGCTGGGCGATAGGTTGGACTTGATCATCTCTGAGGTCTTTCCCAACCTTCTTGATTCTATGATTGCATGATTTTCTTTTCCCAGAAAACCAGTATAGACCACTCAAATGCTGAGTGTTCCTCCAAGTATTAGCCATGGAGGAGGCAGGCAAAAACCTGGACTGTTCTGTATGCTTTTACAGATGGCTCCTGCCTGGAGGCTGGGAATAGCTGCTGCCTTTCCCTTTGGAGGAGGAAGTGTTTGTTTCAGTGCTTGTGTTCACTTAGATTTGCCTTCTGCAAACATTTAGAGAGATTTCTGCGTCCAAGAAGCTGATATCAGAGAAGGGGAAAGCCATTGCAAAAGCTAATACAGATATGCATCTGTCAGAGGATTTGCTCTGGGTGCGTTTCAAGCTTGCCCCAAAGGCTCTGTGGGTGGATAGAATTAACCAGGTTGGAAAAGACCTCTGAGATCATCGAGTCCAACCTATCACCCAGCACCATCTAATCAACTAAACCATGGCACCAAGCACCCCATCCAGTCTCTTCCTAAACACTTCCAGTGATGGTGACTCCACCACCTCCCTGGGCAGCACATCCCAATGGCCAATCTCTCTTTCTGTGAAGAACTTCTTCCTAACATCCAGCCTAAACCTCCCCTGGCACAGCTTGAGAGGAAATCTTCAGCTCCAGAGCCAATCTTCCTGGTGCAGGATCACCAGGATTGCACTTGCTAAAGGAAATTGGGTTAGATCATCCTCACTTTGAAAGAAGGAGTTGACAGTCCAGCGCTCTTCCTTCAGCTCTGTGACAAACCTCTACCTGGAATCTCTCAGGCTTGTTAACTTGCCCATGACACCCCACAAAGCACCTCTGCTTGTGCAGGTCACTGCAGAGATTCAAGGGTAGAGCAGAGCAGTTCTGTAGGTGGTCTGATTTTGCCTTGCATTTTTCATGCTTTAAACAAGTGCATAGATAAGTGGTGAAAGTTTATGTCATTAATCAGCAGCTTGTACCCAGAGCATGAGAGGATTTAAAGGAGAGGAGATGATGTGACAAATGATAAAAATGATGGGAATTAGTGGAAAACTGACTTTCCCCCTTGGTGTTAATTCACTCCCGTGGCAAGGGTGCACTTTCAGAATGCTATCAAGTTCATTAAGAGGTTTTGATGGATAAGGGGAGACAGAAAAGCACCATTTATCGTTTGGAAATGCTTCAAAAGGCACAAGAAGGGCCCCTTTATGGTGGCTTAGCTGCAGGAGGTGTCATCTGCCATGGAGCCTGCATGATGACTCTCCCTCCCCAAACTGGGGACATGCAAATTGCAAGTGAGGCATTACACTTTCCTCCAGAGCCTGGGTTCAGGAGTTTACTTCTAATCTATTTTAGATCTACAAATTGGAGAAGGAAAGTAGAAGGGCTTGGGCAGCCTTCTGCAGAATGCCTCTGCAACCCAGTTCAGCAACAAAGAGCACAGGTGAGATTCACCTGGCTCAGATTCACCCACCTCAGAGCACAATTTTAAGATTCAATAGCATATCTGGTTTGTTCCAAGCACTGTTCTGTGTAGTGGAGCATCCTGAGGCACTAAAATGGGAATGGATTCACAGCAAATGGCTCTAGATGTGTCTTGAACCTTGTCACTAAAGCAGAGGAGCCATTCACTCCCCACCAGAAGCAACGAGAAGCATTCAACAGGAATTTCGAGGCCACCATCTTCCCTAAAGCCAATCCTTAGCTCTTTGCCAAAAAAACTGGAAGAGTATCTGACAGTCACCAGCATGGATTTCCTTGAAGAGGATGCCTGGAGTAAGAAGAGCGAGGTGAAGGTTTTGAGCATGCAAAAAGCAGATGACTTTACCCTGAAGTAAAGTAGACCCTGCTCTACCCTTGCAGAGTAGGGTTCTGGGTTGGACTTGGTGATCCTGAGGGCCTTTTCCAACCTGATTGTTTCTGTGATTCTGAATTCACCTGCTTCTGGAGAGAAGCATTGGGGAATCTGAAGCCTTCACACTACCCCATCAGCACTGACTGAATAAAAAGAAGAGGACTGACCTGCTGAATTTGACCATTATCTCACTGAAAAAAATCCCACCCAAGGACTAAAGGATTTGGCCCTTGGAAATCCAACTTCTACTTGCAGAGCTGGTTTCTGACCTTTTCTGAAAGCCAATGTAGTCACAAGCAGTAAGATCAAAGGCCTGATGAATGTCTGATGTGAAGAGAAAAGAAAAGGCTTCAGGCTCTTTCCCCCAGAGACTGATGAACACACATTTCCAGTTAATTTAATAGGATGTATGCTGAAAAAGGGACTCCTGTATACAGTACATTGAGCACAATCTCTTACATTTTCTCTGCCTAAGTGGCCACTCTGTTCTAGTGAGTCTCTGTGTCAGCAGACACCAAATATTATGTTTGTCAGATGAATGCACCTCTTCAGGAGCTCTCTTTGTCAGGCTCTGGATGCGCTACACTTCAGCCATCAGACACCCACAACACGCTGCTGACTCAGGATGAGTATGGAAACCAAGAGATTTGTCAGGTTTGGGACAAACAGAAGAGAGAAGCCAAGCCTCCAGCGGGATAAACCAGCACAGCTTACTGGATTTCAGCACAGCTCCAGTGATTATGGTCCCTGATGGCCTGAGCGGTGTTTCAGATCAGTTGACTGTGGAACACTTAAAGCAACGGCAGGAAGGAAGACAGCATCTTAAGGAAGGAACACCAGCATCAGACTTAAAATTGACAAGTGAAATTAATAAAGCATTTCCTGACATGTGGGCAGTTTGCTCCTGAGACATCACTGAGGACTTGTTTTAGCATAGGAACTAAGCCACACAGCTTGCAGGAGAAGTGGTGAGCCCAAAGGGAAGCAATGCCTCTGCTGCAGTACAGCTCCACGGCACTAGCTCTCTTCAGGTGCTTCCCAGCAATGACTCCTGCACCTTTCATAGGAGACAGGAGCACAGAGAAATGTTCCTCTGTGTGTACTCTGTGTAGCTCAAACCTCTCTGTGCTAAAGCAGAACTTAGTTAAACAAACTTGGAAGAGACAACAGCTTCAAAAGGCTTTTTCTCTGCTTCCTTCTTGCAAAATAATAAGCCATCCCTAAGGAGAATGACAAGGAAAGGGGGGAAAGTTGATATGATTCAGTGAAATCCATTTAGTGAAGCTAAGCACATCACCTAGCACTTTATTTTGCATGTGTCAAATCTGTATAAGAAAATTGTGCTTGCAGTAGGCAAGAGCCCATGCTTGAGCCCAGGTGGGTCCATTAATGTGACTGACTGCTGGAGGATCTTCTGCACTGGGACGTTATTATGATCTAACCATTTCAGCTGTTGATTTGCTGTGCATCACAGGATGGTGAAGAAGGCACAATGAAGGGAAATGGTGCTCAGAGGGGAATTGGGCACTTAACTGCATTTTGCTGCAGTAAGTAATTACAAACTTGAGCATTTCATACACTTTCTGCTTTTGATGTTTACTGTCAGCCTACAAATACTTTGCAACTGCATCATTCCTTAGGCAGCAGATAAAAGAATCAAATGACAGTAGGAGTCTTCAGCTTTAGTTCATCTATGTCCCTGCTTCTTTTGCCTAATGTCTGTGTGGATCTCAAGTTTGGGTGGATCTCTCCCCTAGATCCACCGAACCATTGTCAGGGCCACAAAAGACACTGTTCTCTGTTCCTTTGGGAGCTGAAGGAAGGCCAGGACAACACTGCTAATCTCTGCCAGTGTAGCTGGGATGGTCAGGGCTGTAAAATGCTTCAGTACTTATCTGCACTTCCAAAACCCTCTGCAGCAGTCAGAGCAATGCCAGAAAGCCTCTGCATTCCCCTCTGCAGAGGATCTGAAAGGAGACATGCTCCTAGAAGTGCAGGTTAGCAGGGGAAGCTTCAGCAGCTGTGTCTGTGCTAGCAAAGCGCTCCTCTTTCAAATGGAGCCTGGGATGCAAACTCTCTTCTCCCCACAACTCAGATATTCTCACGCTGTATCAAACACACGTGAGATGCCACCAGGCTGGTCTCTGAAGGCTGGAACAGCTCCAAGGAAACTGCAGGCTACGACTGTTGTAGCAAATCTTAATTGCATGACAATGAGCTAAAAGTTTGCCATGATTACCCTCTACGAATCAGGACTGCAGAGGCTGCTCTGCAGATATCCCTGCCTGTCATGTTCACTGTTATCACTTCATTGTTTCCTTACCCTCCATTCCGTTTTCTCATGATTTAGTCTTCAGTCCTAAGCACTTTCATGCCACCTTTGCTCTGTCTATGCATAGTGTCAGAATGTAGATCCTTACAGACAGGAGGTTTTAAGTAGCCACCCCAGAGGCTATCTGCTGCGCCTTACAGACACTGTCCTCTTTAACCAGCTGATACAAACTTTCTCTCAGCTGGAAAAATGGAAGTGTCAGCAGGAAAATGAACTAACTCAAGAGCTTTAGTCCTTCCTGCCCCCAAATCCCATTATTTTCCTTCTGCAGTATCATTGTCTTCACAAGCCTGAATGAGTTGATTTCTTTGAATTGGGTTGGGTATCAGGAGAGGGTTAGATATTCCTAACAGATAACAGCATGAGCTTAGAGCTGAGGGTGTGAAATGAAAACCACAACATTCCACATGTGTGCAGCACCAAAGAAGTTGCAGAGGAGTTTTGGATGCCCTATTATTGGAAGTCTTCAAAGCAGGGCTGGATGGAAACTTTAAGTAACTTAATTTGGTGGAAGATGTCACTGCCATGGCAGGAGGGTTGGACTAGATGAATTTTGAGGGTCCCTTCTAATCCAAGCTACTCTATGATTCTGTGGGTGAGTAGGTAAAGCAGTGTCACTGTGCTTATTTTATTGGTAAGCTGGAAATCCAGGGTGGAAGTTAAATTGTTTGAGGGCAGACAAACTACAAAATCCTTAAGAAACCCCAGGAATTCTGGAGGTTACTTTTGCAGTCTCTCAACTGTGTTATCATCTGACCATCTATGAAAATAAGATCTGTGATAAAACAAGCTTCAATCATAAGTCAGTGAAGCTGAGGTGGCAGTAGGTCCCTCAGTTTTCCCTCTCCAAGATAAATCCTGAACTAAAAAGCCAAGGGAAATTTAATTCCTCTTCAATAAAGTGCCATTATTGTGTCTGACAATGACAGGGTTTTCATAGGCAGGCACACACACAGGCATGCACATCCATACAAAGCTGCTCCATAATAATAGGTTTTCTGGCTTGATCTCAAAGCTGACATAAATCAGAAGACCAGAAGATTCTCCTCTGCTAATTTATGGACTATAAGATCTTGATGATCCTTCTACTAGGCCATCATTCATAACCATAAGGTAGACTACCCCTCACAAAGAAAGGACAAGGGAATCTGTCAGTTGAAGTCATTCTGAACATGCCATTGACCCAACCACCACCTATTTGTCTCCCTTCTTTCTTTAATTTAATCTGCTTTTGCTTCTTTTCTGATTCCTTTCCCTTTTCACCTGCTCAGTGAATGGAAATTGTACTGATAGGAAAGCAGAGATACCAGCTGCTCTGTAACTCTCTTCATTTATCTCTCTTAGGTGCTTATCAGTCAGGTGCTTATGTGCATGCTTAACAATAAGCACCTGCTTGAATCCATCCTTATTCAGTGAAACATTTAAAACTCATTGTAAGCCCCACTGCTACCAAGCAGCGTTAAACATAGTTAATGTCATGCTTAAAATTCAACCCAGGTGAGTGGTGCTGTGTCAAATCTTTATGTGGCACTGGATAGCAATGCAGACTTCAATGACCTCCAAAAAGCTGCTTATTACAGTTGTTCCTAGCACTTAGGGGCAAATGCTTTAAGGTACACTTGAGGAAATGTATCCAAATTCAGGGCTTTGGAACTCACAAGCTAAAGTTCAAGGCAGCTAAGAGGAAAAAAAAGGTTCAATTTGCTCTCAAAAAGTCACAAAAGCTCTGAGGAATAAATGCATAAAAATGCAGCTTTCAAAGTTTTTAGGACAGCAATTGCTCACAGCTGCCATGAAACCCAGATGACTTCCATATATTTCATGATTTTTTCCTGTCTAAAAGCTACATTTCCACGTCACCAAACCTGAAGGTAACCTAGGGATGATGGTTTATAGCGGTGTGCCTCCTGTTTCCCACACTTGAAAAATCATCATCCACTGAGATGATCTGAGTGGAAACCGTTCAGTAGCTCAGCTACCCTCCTGACTTGTCATGACCAACTGAGATAGCTCATCACTAACACAAACAGCTCATTTGCACATCCACAATGGCAGAAATAAGCTCCTGGAGGACATACAATGGGCTGGCTTTGAAAGGCCCTGTGCCAGAGGAGAGGGAGAGAGGACACCAAAACTGTACCTGCAGCCTATGTATCCTCAAAATCATAAGATAACTGAAACTGCCTGTTTCTGGTTTGGAGAAAATTTATCTGTGGTATTTGCAAGAGCCATCTGTTCTCTAAAAGTTCATTGACCATTGCACAAATGGAATGGCAATACCTAATGGGAAGTGTCTAATGGGCAGATGAAGAGAGCAAGCTGAACAGTTTGGTCTCTAACCATTAAAAACTGGCCTTGCTTGAGCTTCCTGGCTGAACTGCCAATGGTTCTGCCATTAAAGGGCTCAAGATATTTATCTGCAGATAGAGTTAGGGCTCTTCAAGTATTTCCAGGACTCTCTGGCTCTTCAGACTCTGACTGATCATTGGATCTGCTTGGAGCATTGTACAAGTTTAAGGTAATGCACCCAGAATGGAAAGTGTTTGAAAGCAG
Organism: Dryobates pubescens; assembly: GCF_014839835.1. Classification (NCBI taxonomy): domain Eukaryota; kingdom Metazoa; phylum Chordata; class Aves; order Piciformes; family Picidae; genus Dryobates; species Dryobates pubescens. Next base: position 3,938,760 of record NC_071628.1, read on the forward strand.
TAGGAAAGCAATGGATTTGGTGATTGAGAACATTGAAGCCTGTATTTTCTTCTCTCTCATATGCTGCCACTAGTACCCATGCCACTGAAAACACCAGAAAGTCCTTTCAAAGTGTAAGGAGTCTCTCAGGTCAGGTATTATATTGAGGCAGCAAGAACCCAGTGCCCACTATGCCATCTGCAAGCAGCATCTACTAGTCCTCCACTTCTCTCTGCTCATCAAGAAGTCTCATGACCCCTGTGCTCCAAAGCAACACAATTCATCTACCCAGCAATACACTCACCATAGCCTGACCAGAGGTGACCTCTTGGAACCACTTTCCCTGCTGAATATCACAGAATCATCCTGGCTGGAAGAGACCATCGAGTACGACCATTAACCCCCCACCAAACCACATTCCTCAGCACCATGTCTTTCAAATCCGTCTGCCAAGACACTTAAGTTTGGTTCTTCCTATGTGTGAAATCCCTTCTCAGCCTGTAAACCAGCTTTGGTCACAACTTACTTGCACAGGAGGTACATGATGACAACACAACTTGGAAAGCATAGCAGGTGTCACCAGCTTATCCAAAACTTGCCAAAGAGCTCATTGGTTGGAGTTCCCTCCATTAACACTGTACATAGAATCATGGAACCATAGAATTGTCAGGGTTTGAAAGGACCTCAAGCATCAGCCAGTTCCAACCTCCCTGCCATGGGCAGGGACACCTCACACTACAGCAGGTTGCTCACAGCCACATCCAGCCTGGCTTTAAAAACCTCCAGGGATGAGGCTTCCACCACCTCCCTGTGCAACCTGTGCCAGTCTCTCACCACCCTCATGGGGAAGAATTTCTTCCTGACATCCATGCATACAACTGCTCCCATACATAAAGGCAAAGAGTGACTAAATGGAAACAAACACACACACACTGCTCCTTCTGCCACTTGGAAAAAGAAGGTTGGAGTGTTTCTTGTTTGCTCTGTTTTTTTTTTGCTCACACAGCAAACACTGGGACACCAAATAAGAACCTGTGTAGAGAAGGTGGTGCAGTATAAAGGGGATATAAATACCTGAAGCAAAGTTAGCTGCCTTGCCAAGGAGGAGCTGCTATTTCACTTCGACGCCTGCTGAAGTTGTGGGTTCCTCCCTTGCTCTCAGCAGCTATTTTCTTCCCTTAATTAATCAATTACACATGTAACTGTGGTCCATTAGCAAGGCAGCTGACTGTCTTCAGACTCTGATTACTGGTTTTGAAAGAGCCCAAAAAAATACTTCAATAGGATGAATAAATTTTCTCTATGAGGTTTTAATGAGACCATTTAGCATTATTATTTTATTATTTTTTTTAAACCCAGAGCTGCAACGAGCACAATAAGTCAACTCCAGCTAGATCATGCACTTGGGAAAAACAACAGGCCCCAGTTTGAGACCCTGTCTGCATTTAATTGTACTTGAAAGAGTACATAATGGAGGGCTAATGGTACCTATGTGCTCAGTTCACTTAGCAACGCAGAGGGGCTGGTTTCCTGCGTGCAGGATAGCACTTTGGTTGGCTGCTTTATAAGATAATGATCAGGACACACACACACACACATCAGTAACAGGCTGCCAGGACTAGCACGGCCTGGGTTACACACCCCAGCTCGTCATGACCACTGTTATTCATAATAATAGTAATCTGCATCTCCAAATCCCAGCTGGCTGCAAGAGCCACCAGAGCCTGTTTGTACAATACACATGTTGCAGTAAAGTCTCATTTCACCCCTGTCTAAATACAGGGGCGTTTTTCAGCGTGGGGACACAGAATCACAGCATGGTGAGGCTTGGAAGGGACCTCTGGAGATCATCTAGTCCACCCCACCCCCCTCCTGCTAAAGCAGGGTCACTCCCCACCCAGGGAGGTGGTGGGGTCACAGTCACTGGAGGTACTTAGGAGGAGACTGGATGAGGCACTTGGTGCCATGGTTTAGTTGATTAGATGGTGTTGGGTGATAGGTTGGACTTGATGATCTCAAAGGTCTTTTCCAACCTGGTTAATTCTATTCTGAATCACACAGGAACATGTCCAGCTGAGGTCTGAATGACTCCACAGTCTCTCTGGGCAGCCTGTTCCAGGTCTCTGCCACCTTCAAAGTGAAGAATTTCATTCTTCTGTTTATGTGGATACCAAAGCTCACTTCTTAGAGCACCTCAGTACACTGCTGCACACACGGATGCAGCCAGGATACAACTTAGTGTGCCTCTTCTTTTCGTTAATCCATTATTGGCATGAAGAGCTCAGGACTTTGATTTTAAATCTCATCTGAGAATCTGAAAGCCTCTGCTTTCCAGCAAGTGCTTGCCCTTGGGTCACTGCTGCTATTACATGCTGATTTGTGTTTACACAGGGGTTGTTTGTTTGTTGGAGGCTGCATTGTATTTGCTTTCTCCTATCTGTTTTTCTTCCTGCCGCTGAGGATGAAAACAGTAATCAACACGGGGACGCCAGCAAGAGCTCACAGCTGTTCCCATCCCTCTTACCTTCCCTCAGCCTTTCTTAACGTTTTACTGAATGGTTTTTTCAAACTCAGAGGCTCAGAGATGGGGAATTCCTGGAAAATTAGTTGTGAACTCCAGTGCTAAAAATAGACATTTCACATAATGCTGGAGAGAACACAAGGTGATTCCCACTCCACATTTGCCAAAGCGTTTCTGAAACCCAGCTAAACTCAACTTCTCATTCAATCAGCATTGCCAAGTGGATGAGTGCAAGCATCTTGTTCTCCTCCAGCAGGGAGCACTGGATGACAAGTATATTGGTCATACACTGGGGCTTATTCTGGTGATTGTTTTACCAGTAAGGGAGGCACCAGAGCCTTCAAATCCTTGCTGGAACAGTGTCCTACATCACTGCTGGAACACTTCCAGATCTCCTAGGGCTGCCTCAAGCTACAGAGTTGACTGGGCTTTCACTTCTGGAATACTGTGTCCAGTTTTGGACAAGAGAGACAGGGATCTGCTGGAGACAGTCCAAAGGAGAGCTATGAGGATGATTGGAGGAATTGAAGAGAGACTGAGAGACCTGGGGCTGTTCAGTCTGGAGAGGAGAAGGCTGAGAGAGGACCTTATCAATGCCTATAAATATCGGAGGGGTGGGTGTCAAGATGAACCTGCCAGGCTCTCTTTGATGGTGCCCAAAGATAGGACAAGGAACAGTGGGTACAAGACAGAGCACAGGAGGTTCCACCTCAACATGAGGAGACACTTCTTTATGGTGAAGGTAACAGAGCACTGGAGCAGGCTGCCCAGAGTGATTGTGGAGTCTCCTCCTGTGGAGACTTTCAAAACCCACCTGGATGTGTTCCTGTGCAGCCTGCTCCAGGTCATCCTGCTTTGGCAGGGGTTTGCACTCCATGACTTCTGGAGGCCCCTTCCAACCCCTAACATTCTGTGATTCTCTTGCCTCTAAGGATATTCAGACACTATTGAGGAACAAGATGCAAGAATATATGGATAAAATGGCCCAAAAGCTGGGATCAAGGCAGCTCAGTAGGAAGCAATTTGCATTGTAAAGAAGTGTTATGAATATGAGACCTATTAATAACTGCCTTCGCCTGTGACAAATGTCACCAGGCTGATTTGAGTGGCTTTGGAGGCGGAACGGATAGCAATTATCCATCACCCCAGAAGATGCTCTCAGCAAACAATTCACGTTGGAGGGATGGTGGTGTGGTGTTTTCTTCTGTTTTGTTTATCTGAGGAGCAATCTCAGCGTGGAATGTCTGGTTTTTATAGGCTTCAGACTCCAGGGTCATGTCTGCAGGCCGGTCGTGGGTCCCCAGCCCATCAGCCCTGTTGGATTTTGTGTTGCACAACTTCGAAAGCCACACTTGAAAAAGATCAGAAAGCAGTGGAGAAGATTAAGGCATTGGGCATTTACACAGCTTCAGAGCTATGATGGCTAAAGAAATGCTTGCTGTGGCACTGGAAATGCAGCAGTCTGCAGATAGGTACTGGCTTTTGGTTTGACATAAGTGTTGGAGTGCTCTCAGCAATTCATATTCAAAGGATGGTGCTGTGCTGTTTGCTTCTGGTTTGTTTATCCGGTGAGCAATTTCAGAATGGAAAGCTTTCAAAGGCTTCAGACTCAGGGTCACATCTGCATGTCCCCAGCCCATCAACCCTGTTGCACTTTGTCTTGTAGATAGGTACTGGCTTTTGGTTTGGCAGTAGGGCTAGAGAGGGCAAACAGCCCACATTACATCTGACTCTTCAGAAAAGATCTGCTTAGGCATCTATTCAACATTCTCCAGGCATGGGCCTAAGAAAGCTCCAGGGTGATAAAGACAAATACCAGTTTCAATACAGTCAACACAGATCCTGCAGTGTGCTCCACTGAACTAACACACGTTTTCTGGAGCTGTGTCAGTGTGGTGTCTTAGAGACCTGACCCCTGAAGGTTTCTGCTGCAACCTGCACAAACACAGATGGGCTCAAGAAAATGAGATTCAGCCCTTGCCACATGAAAATGTGAGGAATTTGATCTCTGTGGTGCTAGAATGTCAGCTTTTAAATCCTGTCACCTGTCACCCACATTTTAAAGACACTGTCTTGTACTCCTGCCTGAAGCCAGCTACAGCCATGCCTTCAATGTTATTTCTTTTACATCTGTTGGGAATCACCTCTAAACCCATGTTGTTCCTTTCCTGCCTTTCTGACAGCTTTCTGTGTTCCTCAGGACACACAAACTCTATACAGGAAATTTCTGAGTGCTGTCTTTAGATCACTTTAGTTTTCTCCTCCAGTTGAACACATACCATTCATAGGCATTAACTTCTGAGGTAGAGCACTCAGAGAGTGAAGATTCAGAAACCACTTGGATGTCATCATTTAGCTTATGAATATTTGTGCTTAGTTTGGGAATAAAATATGATTGTGGTTGAGCAAAGGTCTTGTGTGGTTTGCATCATTTCAGGTGTGCTTTATGTGAAACCTTCTGGAGCTGCCTCTGGGAATCTTTGTCAGGGGAAAGTTTTGCAATTGCCTGACCCCCACTGCAGTCTGATACTTTTAAGCAGTTTTCTGTAGAAGAAGTGCTCTTTCTGAACCCAAAGCATTCAGTGGAGGAAACAAACTCCCACAGAGGCAGGAAAGTCACTGGAATTCACCTGGTGGATTCACTCTCAGCAAAAAGCCCATTATTCCATCCTTGAGCTGGAGACAAGGGGAATATGACTGGTTGCTTCTCTGGTTATCACTGTAGATGGGTGCTGTCAGTCCTTAAGACATCATAAATCATGGAAGACTGGCAAGCAAAGTCAACTGCAAACACTTCAGCTTCCTCCATCTGCCCCTGCAGACGCATCTTAAATGGGGATGACTGCGGCGAAAGCTCCATTGCGTGTCACCTGCCAGCGGCTGAATCTCCAAATCCTCAGTCAAAGCTGAGATCTTGCTGAAGTTAATGGACTTGGCTCATTGCATGACCAGGCTTTCTGCTAGCAGAAGTGATCACAGGAGGTGTTGTGACAAACCACTGTCAGGTGGCATACCTACCCCAATCCAAGCTGGCACTCGCTACACGCTTAGGTTGGGTGAGTGGTTTTATATCCTTTGCAAAGGGTTCAGTTCCTCCCTGAACTGCCATCTCTCAGGCAGTTTAGAAGACAATAATGGCACAGTCATCAACACCTTCACATTTTGTGTTTTGTTACCTCCAGTACAAATATCAATTACACAGCCTGACAAGGAGAAAATGAAATTGCAAAGTGTTAGGCTGCAGGTATTTAGTTCAGTGATTGGGGCTGTCTTTAGAACACTCTGATGACAGCGTCCCAGCCAGATATCAGAGAGATGGGGGTATTATGTACATTCCTACACTGGGAATTTAAATGAAAATTGGCTGTGATTTAAGATGTTATCTCCTTTGAAGGTCTGTACTTTCCTGGGAGAAGATAATTATTCTCAGCTAATAATGGGAGTCACTAGGCTAGTGATCGGTCTACTTGCTTCAGAGGCTCAGGTGCATTATTTACTGCATGAGAATCTCAATCAGGAATGATGCTTTGACTTGGAAGGACATCTATTCCTTAAAGCTCATCATCACCTTGCCCTGCTTTTGCTTATGCCTCAGTCTGGAAGAGACATTTTCCTTTGTGTTTTGCAGAAGTCATTACCGAGTGCCTGCAAGTCTGTCAGCCAGGTTGCCTTGATAATTTCTTCTTATGAGTAGTAACAACAACAATGGCAATAAATAAAGCTAAATTATGTCCAAAGGAAAACAGTAGTCACTTGTGAGCTGTGATTGCAGAAATAGGTAGCAAGAAAGATGCAAGGATGTAATGAAGGTACTGAGAGGATCGTCTCCCAAGTCTCATTTTTAACCCAAATCCCCAATCCAAGGACTTGACTTGAATGTGTAATGTCAGACAACAGGTTCTTGTCACAGAGTGAAAGGGGAACCCAAGAACTATTTGCTCAGTGCCAATACCACAGAGCAGCTGCCCAGATCAGCTCAAGGGCAGATTAGGACCCCTACACAGCAAGCAGAAAGAGCTAGACTTTCCTCCACATTGGCTGTAATGCTTTGTGCAGCTACACCAGAATGCCTGGTGTGCCCTTTGCAAAGCAAGGCCATTGCAGTGGAAACCTCTGCTGCACAAACCCTTCACCCTGTGCTGCTTCCTTGTCATGCGTGGGGAAATCCTGACTGAGATACCCCTGGTGATTAACTCAACCCTTACTCCTTCCCTGCCACTGTCTTACAGACTGGATGGAATTAATTCTCAATTGATTATGCTGCTGATAAGGGAATTCCCAGGACTACAGTGACTGAACCTATTTGATTTGCATAATCTTGCTTAAAAATGAACATTCATTTTGCATTGTGTCACCAGATTCCCACTGCATCAGAAGGCAGATACCTGGAGAAGTCATACTAGAAGACGAAGGGATAAAAGAGAGAGAAAGAAAAGGAGACAGGAGGTGATTTTCCCAGTTTGCTGTGCCATGAATCACTTCAGAGATCTAGTTCAGGTCTGACATTCTTCCAAAGTAAGAAGGACCTGTCAGCTTCCCAGAGAGCCACACCATCACCCTAATTTGAACTCAAGAGAGCCTGCCACCCACAGCTCCACTAATTTGGGGTCAGAAATTCAGACCTTGGCCTCTGCACCTTGATCAGTGTTGCCCTGGGAGAAGCCAGAAGCTGCTGGAAAGGCCCACTGCAATGCTTCACAGCAAATGGACAGCAGCAGTCAGAAGAGGGCTCTTGCCTTCTGATTAGCTCGGTAACTGCTCACCTTTTACTCCACCCTTCAGGGTAAGACCATGGAGATGAAGACTTTTCCAGAACAGTTACCCTGTTGCAGATCACATGCCCATTGAAAGCAGCTCTCTTGTGCTTGCAAGCTTTTTTGTCTCTGCTGTTTGTGATTCTTGGAAATGATTGGAGATTGTTCTGTTTCTTTCCAAGTGCTCAACATTCAGTGCTGGCAAATGCTACCAGAAAGACAAGCCCCAGAATAAGTTGTTCTCTGCATCTGATGAAATCCAGGCAGTGGCACATTAGAATTCCTATGCAAGCCTGCTTCCAAGTCTTAAGGCAGTCCCAAGACAGGGAAGGTGGCAGAGTGAAGGTTCCTCATACATCTGGAGCAGCTCACTCTCAGAATCTCCCCTCAGCTTGGACTTGAGTGGAGCCAATCTCAAAACTGCTTCCCTTGTCAGTGAATTTCTTGAGCATGCCATACCCATGTGAATAAAATGCCCAGCAAAGGGCCATGAACTGTCTCCTCCAAGCACAGGGTGTGAGCTGGAAAAGCCTTTCTGCTTGCCTGTGACAGCATTTCCTCCTGCAACAAACTCCTGTTGATTTCTTTCCCCCAACATTTCTGTGCATCAGATTCCTATCTGGATTTCCTCCTCTTTGTGAAATCCTATTTCTAGAGCCCATCTAAGGCAGTATTTCATCCCCAGTGGGCATCAGGAGGTTGCAATAATCAATGGTCATGATTTAAGGATACGCTTGACTTCAGTCTTGAACTCCTCTGCAGTGGTCATGGCATTCACCCAGAGTTACTTCATTTTTCTCCTTCACAGCAAGTTTTAAACTGAGCCTTGACCTAAGGAGACAGAGAAACTGCCTACTTGGAGTTAGATTTGCACCACTTAAAAGAAAAAGCTGTTTTAACAGACCTGGAGAAGGGACACACTGCAATACCAGAGATAAATGCCACTAAAGTCACAGAGCTGAAGGACACAGTAACTGGCACCCCAAAACCTCTTTGCTAAAGGTCTCTGGGGCCCCTAAAGCAGGGGTGACCACACAGAGAGCAAGAGATCTGCCCCAGGGCCCAGCACAAAGGTTGACACTATTCCTGTGCTCTTCCAGGTGGGATGTGAAAGGGGACAAAGTGACATAGCAGGGTCCTACAGCTGGGCTGAGCCAGGGCTGTGAACTCCTTTTGGTCTCTTCAGATAGGGTCAAATGAGGGCTGCAAAAAAAGTTGTTCTGCATTATTTATAGGCCTGAGGGCTCAGTACGTGTCTGGTTTCTGCAGAGCAGTTTGTTGTTCAAGTGTCTAAGGGAAGAAGCAGGGCTGCTGGGAAGTTTTCAAAGCCCTTATCCAAGTTAAAAGGCTAAAAGCAGTGAATTTATCATTCAAAGCTGTATTTTGAGAGGCTGACTACAATATTCTTTTCCCAATCTGAAGGAGAAGGTTTCAAGGCTAAGAAAGGGCTCCCTCTGGAGAAACAGTACCAATTTCACCTGAAACCCCACAGCTGGTGTAGAGCCAGCTCCAGCTGCTGTCCTCCCCATGGCACTCCACCACAGAGGCAGGCTGCAACCCTGGGAAGAGAGGTCACCCCTGCAGTAAGCCTCTTTACTTTGCCAGGGTTACAAAAGAGAGCAAGGAAGCCACTTGAGATCTGGCTTTGGTCTCCTTGCAATTAGGTCTGTTTGTATTCCCTGTACAGCTCTTGTGTTTATTTTCTATGCTGAAGCAAAAGCTTTCCAGGAAAACTTCAACTCTTGGTTCTCAGAGGGAAGCCACCAATGTAAAACCTCTGCAGCTGCATCCAGCTGTGGTGAGAATGAGCTCATAAGGTTGGGGCACTAGATTGCACATCTCAGGTTGGGGTCCCTGGTTTCTACAAGCTCCAGAAAGGGCAGCTTCAATGTTTGTTGGTCTTATTTGTTCATTTTCAGCAGGCTCAGTCACTTACCACCCACATGGGGAAAGCATTGATTCGTGGCACAGGTTGCTTTGAGATGATGAAGCACTTAGAAACATATCTGTTGTCTCTTGTCTTACATTCATGATACAGGGAGGCAGGAGGGGTTCTAAAAACCACTCTGGGGAGAGACTTCTCATTGCAAGAGCTCAGATTTTAGCTGCAGAAGGTAATGCCTGTGCTGGAGGCTGAAGGAGGAACCCATGAGGCAACGCTGCTGACCCCTCACCATGATTAGCTGGACTGGAAACCTTATCTACAAACGCCATTCGCTGGAGCATCTCAGCAGGCTGCCCCAGGAGTCACTGCTTGTGCTGACCAGTTCCTAGGTCTCTAGTTCAGGCACTGGCCAGCCCAGAGCTTTTCTCTTCTACACTGGAGTCCCAGTAGTTTTTCACAAGGTATTTACATCTCCCCTGGAAAACACTTTCGGAGCTGCAGGCTAGGAAAGCTTGAAAACCATTGCACCAGTCTACTGAAGCAGAAACTCTTATTTTCTCCTCCATAATTACATTTGCTCTGCTTCAGATTTGCACAGCTCCCATTGCAAAAGCTTTGGCACTAGGCAGGGCTTTTTCTTTCCTAAACTTTCCCACCACAGCTCCTTTACCACCACCCCACCCCCCCTCTGAATTTTCTGGGGGTCAGACCCTTGTGACCTATACCTGATGGCACCTCTGCAGCACCCTGCTTGTGCACTCTGTGGGACCTGGCCAGCACTCCCGGTCCTAGGCGCAGTCTCCTGCAGACAGCCCTGCGGGTACCTGTGAGGAAGGACTAGCAGCAGGCAATGTTGTGGACAACTGCTGCCATCGTCTGGTCTTCTTGAGACCAAATTTGGGCCCCACAAAGCTGAGGTATAATCAGTTAGCTTTACATATAAATGCATATATGTGCATATATATATATATATATACACACTTATATCTATATAGGTATAGATACACATTTTTATAGGTGGAAGAAATGTTGAATAAGGAATTTATATCTTACTTGTAATTAATATTTTTTTCCAGATATTGCTTATTGGTTAGTGCAACCATAGCTCTAGAGACTTAAAAATGCTAACAATTGTGTCTGAGCCCTCACTGTTTGCATTACTGTGGGCCAAGGAGGCTGCAGGTTCTAGAATTAATTCTCCTCCCAGGCAACCAACACCAGAACAAGAGGAAACAGTCTCAAGATGTGCCAGGGGAAGTTTAGGCTGGAGGTGAGGAGAAAGTTCTTCCCAGAAAGAGTAACTGGCCATTGGAATGTGCTGCCCAGGGAGGTGGTGGAGTCACCGTCCCACTGGATGTGGCACTTGAAGCCATGGTTTAGCTGTCATGAGGTGTTGGGTGATAGGTTGGACTTGATGAGCTCTGAGGTCTTTTCCAACCTTATTGATTCTATGATTTATATCTAAAAAGATAGAAACCTGTTGGAACTTCTTTGGGTAGTTCTTTCTGGTTTATCCACCTCTGCATACAAGACACTGATCTGAGAAACACAGACTCAGCCTCAGGCACAAAGTCACAGCAGTGTTTGTGCACTGGCAGGGCGCTCAGTCTTCTGCCACAAGATGGAAAAACAAGGATCCATTTCCCCAGCCCCAAGTGCCTGGCCAAGCTGTTGCCCTTCCCCTGACTTCTCAATGAAGGGGAACTCAAACTGCAAAGTTTGCTGTCTGCTTTAAGAGTCACAAAACCAGGGGCTGAGAAACAGGAGCACTGATCAAATGATGGGCCAGCAGACCATAATCTAACCCAAATCATATTCCCAATACCAAGTCACTTCACAATTCAGAGGCATCACTCAGACCTACTGCTGAACTTAGTGGCTGCTGGAATGCCATCATTTCTTCATCCCCCAGGTAACCTTCTGTGACAGCTTGGGTGAATCTGCACATCCAGGGAATCTGGGTCATTTATTGGTAGCTACAAGAATCTGTGCCAGAAACTCCACACAGTGAGAAGCATGAAATAATCAGGCCAGAATCAGCAATGTGGAAAAACAGGAAGACAGATTTGCAAAGGTTTTCTTAGCATCCAGTCCATCCTATGCTGTCACAGGCAACTGTGACTGCTCTTAAATGCCCTGCACCCTACTTGAAAATTAGTCAAGGATGGGTTATGCACAGGTTTTATCAGCAACCTCGTCTGAACATTCAGATGTGGCATTTTCCTGCTTACTGGGGTTTCAGCCTTACACAGAATGTGAACTGGCCTGGAGAAAGAACAACTCCAAAGCACCTCCAAGGCTTTCGGTGCAAATCTCTGACCTTTACTTAAAGCCCACTTCTTAGAAAATGCATTTTGGCTGTGTTTGCTTCCACATGGTTCCCTGCCCTTATGGAAATGCAGAACACACAGAAGAGGCTTACAGACTGTTGACTCCACAGCTCTGTGCTCAGCAGTTGGATATAAGTAGTGCAAAACTCAGAGCTGGCAGCACCCACCTGAGATTAGTCCTTACTAGCTCCCACCTGAGACCAGTCCTTACCAGCTCCCCCAGACTGCTGCTGGCTTTGTTTCAGTCGCACCACAGCTCAGATGGGTCCTGTGGGAGGAAAAACACCTGATATAGTCTCCTGATAATGGACATAGCTTCATGGTTCTTTTATTCCATTTCCAGTGTCTCCTGGCTCTTTATCTCTCACTTTAATATTAGCTTTAGCATGTTGCATATGCAGTGTACGTGAAGAGAGGACTAAATGCTGATTGAGCTTACAAGATTTCACCACCTGGGTGATTTCAGCAACAAGGCACAGCTGACTCAGAATCAAAACACTGCTGACCTTCAGTGGTTCTGAAGAAAGGGACATTGCTGCATTTATGGAATACACAAAGTTGAAACTCATGCATAAACCCCATAATCTGCCAACCAGACTCTCTTGCTCGTGCCATGAACTCTTCTCCCATGCAGCAGATGCTGTGCAAGTCTCCATTATGCTGCTCTGAAAGCATGGGCTGGACAGTTAGAGTTAGATGAAGAGCTGCAAATAAATGAATACAAAGAGTGGATGCTGTGGACGACAGTGTACCAAGCTGCAAGGAGCAGCACCTTGGTTTGGAGCAAAACCAGAAATGGGTAGATTCAGACTGGATGTTAGGAAGAATCATAGAATCAACAAGGTTGGAAAAGACCTCAGAGATCATCAAGTCCAACCTATTGCCTAATACCTAACACCTCCTGACAACTAAACCATGGCTCCAAGTGCCACATCCAAGCCTTTTTTTTAACATCTCCAGGGATGGTGACTCCACCACCTCCCTGGGCAGCACATTCCAATGGCCAATTACTCTTTCTGGGAAAAACTTTCTCCTCAAAATTCTTCACCATGAAGGTGGTGAGAAACTGGCACAGGTTACCCAGGGAGGTGCTGGAAGCCTCATCCCTGGAGGTTTTCAAGGCCAGGCTGGATGTGGCTGTGAGCAACCTGATCTAGTGTGAGGAGTCCCTGCCCATGGCAGGGGGGTTGGAACTGGATGATCCCTGAGGTCCCTTCCAACCCTGGCAACTCTGTGATTCTATATTCTAGTTACAAAGTAGAGTTTAGCTTTCTGGTTTTACCATGGTACTTAAAAATATGTCCTGTTTCCTCCACCAGAAAATCTTGCAGGATAAAGATTTTCTCATGGAGAGTGTAAGCAGTACACAGTGTGAAAACAAACCGCCACAGCAGGGAGACTTAATCGAGGTGGGATTGTTTGGGAGAACAAGGACAGACAAGTAGCAAATATCAGAGGAAGTCCCCACATTGTTAGGGCCCAAAGTCACCCTCAGCAGCCATTGTGAAAGGGCTCAAAGGGCACATTAAACACAAGCACTACAAGAGTCACTCTTTTTCTTCCAGCTTTTTAATGTGATGGAGAGAACAAAAACAAAGTCCATCGGAACAGCTGCAATTTCCAGTGACAGCCAGACACAGATCAAATAAGAAAAAGAAAGAAGAAAGAAAAAAAGGTTTCAAATGAAGAAAAGGAACCAAGGGACTGGAATTGGCTATTTCACACACAGAATCGAGAGAACATCTAAATGAACCATTTCATTAAATGCATGACACTGGGTGTTATTTACAGTGGAACTTGCAGTGTGTGCACATTTATACAGCACTACCATCACATACAGCAAAGAAATTTCTGTCATTTGCTTTCCTTCACAGTTCCCAGCCTTGGTTCTTCCTAAAAGCAGCATTTGCTACTACAAGGGTGAGAAACTGAGGGCGAGAGGTGATGGGAATACGATGTACAGGGCTCAAATCTACAGAAACCTAAAAATACACTCTCCAGTTTTGTGTCCTTTGGAAAGTCAAAGGACGTGAGCAGAGAACATCAATGGACCTAGGGCCTCCTTAACAGGAACAGAGTACACTCTGCTGTTGGAGGTTTCAGAGTAGGACCTGGAAGAGACCTGTATGTCTGCAGAAAGCTCAGCTCTATGGAGCCTCACTCTGTGCCTCTCTGTGAACCCAGCCTTAGAACACCCCTTAGTGTGCCTCTGCAGCATCACCAAAGAGTACTGGGCTGCCCAACCTGTCCTCAGAGAGAAGGCCATCTGGCTCTGGATCTGAGTTTTCCAGGCATGAACAGGTTTTTTCTTAATCCAAAAGATCCATACACTGCTATTTGTTAGTCACACAACATTCCAAGGGGCTGAGGAACAAATGGGCAAGAAGGGAATCACTCCATCCAGCCCCAAGATGCAGCCACCACCAGTAGGACATAGCAGAGCCAAAGGCAGTGGCAAGACCAGTCCTGCACAGCTGAAATACAACTAGTTAAATCAACAAGGAACATATGGAGGCAGAACCCTTATCACAATGCCACTGGTTTGGTTTGGGTTTTTTTTGCAGCAGTATCAACAATGTTCTACATGTTTCTGCATGCTCAGAAGTTCCATAACAAAGTCCTCCTGTGACCTGCATTGCACAGCTGTATAGATGAAGACACCAAGTCCCAGCAGGCCCTAGAAGCTCCTTTCCCATGCCATGAAGTCCCTGGCTGAGCAGCTGGACTCATGTGCCACACGTGCATGAAAAGGTCCAGCTGTCCTCTAGATGAGGTCTTTGGGATTTAAGGCAAGTCCCCTTTCTTGGTCCTCTGTGCCCCTGTTGCAGTAAAGTTCGTGAATCCAAGGAAATAGTGCTCTGCAGGGATCATCAGTGGACCTGCCATCAGCAGTTTTCCTCTTCTCTGTGGAGGGTCAAGTGTACCAAAATTCCAAGACGAGGAGACGGTTCACTGCAGCAAATGTAGGCAAGGGGGACCACTGGAGGAGGCATGCTGGCCCCTGCTCTGCAGCTGTAGTGCTGATTTGACAGCAGAAATAAAGCTAAGCCATTGGAGGAGGTGCCTAGAGAGAAACCTCCCCCTGCACAGTGCTCCAGGTTCTCTGTGGCTTGGGCTCAGCCTAGCAGGCAGCCCACAGCTTGAAACTGAGACCCAAATTGAAACTCAGCTAACACTGAGGGGACTGCACCCATCAACCATTTCGCTTTGGACAGCAGTAGTGTGAAGCCTACACTGATTTACACCAGGACAAGGACAATAAACAAACACAAGAGGAGTAGTGACTAAGACTTGTTCACACTGAAGCTGGGTGGGAGCTATCAGCCTGGGTGTCACAAAGGCAAATGCCTGAGCTGGAGCTGGTGCCCTGGCTTTCTTTCTTAGGGAAGGAGAGGAGCAGGGCTGCCCAGGGCAAGCCATCTTCTTCTTGGCATAGTACCTGAACATGGTAGCTTATATTGCCTATTCCTTTCAGTGGAGAATAATGGGAACCCAGGGTGCTGACATCTAACTCAGAGGTGTCTAAGGCTGGGCAGTATGGCTTCCCTTAGTTTTTCCTTTCTCCCTTCTCTGATCATTGCTGTCCTTTCCCAGGCCCTTGTGTACCAGCTGCAGTGTGTCTTTGCCCTTTCCTATTAGGCCACAAACTCTTTGGTAAAGTCAGGGGTAGGAACCTTGTCATGGCACACATGCATCATCCTCTAGTCCTCAGGTGAGTGACCTACGCGTTTTAGGGGTGCAAAAGGTTCCTGCAGTCCTGTGGGTAGCCCTGGTGACATTGACAACAAAATCCTATTGCTCTGTGCCTTGTCCCAGCTCATCTGTCGAAGGTGAGGTTTAGCAGCCTGTGAAAGGGTCATTCTGTAAGGAAGAAAGGTTTCTAAGATTGGATAATATTTCCTATCATTGCTTTGCCAATTCTATCTCCTCAAGACCTCCATTTCTGCTGTCTCTGAAAATTAACAGGGAAGTTTTGCAACATAAATGATGTCATTAGTGTCACTGTGCAATGCCAAAGGAGAACAGGACTAGGCAAGTCTGCTGTCAGAGCTGTGGATGATAGGTAAGGATAATAGAGAGAAGTTCTGGCTCCACAGAGCAGCACAAGAGAATAGGCCAGAAAATGAAACATTTTCCCCCACCCCCAACTGTAATGTGGTAATTGCCATGCCCAGCCCAGTAAAATGAATGAAACCTACAGATCAGGGTGACCTTTGGTGTTGAAAAAAGGATTTAGCTGCTTCTCACTATGCAAAAGGACCAGACAGAGGAAAAAAAAGCACAACAAAACAAAAACCAAACCCACATTCCGGGCTGTGATCCTCCACAGAAGCTGTGAACTGCTGCCAAAGGACATAATTACATTCACTCCCACCTTAGAAAAGAAACCTTGCTGTTTTGAAGACAAATCAGAAAAGAAAGGCTCTAAGCTACTCACAAAATGAAGAAATTAGTCATAATGAGACAGGTGATTACAGCAGCCTGTGATTTCATCCATTTCATAACCCTCAGAACAGGTCTCCAAAATCCCAAATAGCCCATTGGAGGCTAGCTGCTCCTGAAGTGTTTATCCCTCATTGACATAATGGTAGAAATGATGCTCATTAAAGGGGTTAGCCTCATCAGCAAGGACTCACTTCTTGTGATTTCACCCTGCTCTGTGTCCTTCAGCTGTCTTCTGCTGTGCTGACTGGAGACACATTCCCACAGTTATGTGGGTCTGGCCCTGGTGCCAGCTCTTTGTGTATCTGGGGGGCAGGAGGATGGGGACAGTGTTTTTTCAGTGGTGCCCAGTGACAGGACAAGAGGCAATGAGCATGAACTTGAACACAGACAGTTCCATCTACACATGAGGAGGAACTTCTTTATTTTGAGGGTGGTAGAGCACTAGAACAGGCTGCCCAGAGAGATGGTGGAGTCTCCATCTCTGCAGACTTCCAAAACCTGCCTGAATATGTTCCGGTGCAACCTGCTCTAGGTGCTCTGGCAGTGGGGTTGGGCTGGATGATCTCTAGCTGGCCCTTCCAATCCCTCTCACTCTGTGATTCTGTGACTTTTGGTGTGAAGCTGAAGGCAGAGGAGTCAGACTTCAGTCCTGCTGGATTCTAAGTTTGTCTTGCAGGTTTTTCTTTGGAAGAACAAGCCAACAAACCAACCCAAACCAGGAAACAAACAAAACCATACCAAGAAACAAACCAAACAAAATCAACCCAAGAAACAAACCAAACCAAGAAACAAACCAACCCAAGAAACAGACAAACAAAACAAACCCAAGAAACAAATCAAACCAAACCAAGAAACAAACCAAACCAAGAAACAGACAAACAAAACAAACCCAAGAAACAAATCAAACCAAACCAAGAAACAGACAAACAAAACCAACCCAAGAAACAGACAAACAAAACCAACCCAAGAAACAAATCAAACCAAACCAAGAAACAGACAAACAAAACAAACCCAAGAAACAAATCAAACCAAACCAAGAAACAAATCAAACCAAACCAAGAAACAAATCAAACAAAACCAAACCAAGAAACAGACAAACAAAACAAACCCAAGAAACAAATCAAACCAAACCAAGAAACAGACAAACAAAACCAACCCAAGAAACAAACCAACCCAAGAAACAGACAAACAAAACAAACCCAAGAAACAAACCAACCGAAACCAAGAAACAAACCAAACAAACCCAAGAAACAAACCAACCCAAACCAAGAAACAAACCAAACAAACCCAAGAAACAAACAAACCCAAACCAAGAAACAACCAAAAAAGAGAGGAAAACCAAAGCAAAGCCAGCAAAAAAAACCCCAAAGAGCACATACAAAATCATTGTTTATGTCACAAGATATCCTACTGGGACAGATCTGCTGCATGATGTGATGGTTCCTGATCAGTTCTTGTCTATGGCTGAGCTTGTGGGAAGGGTCCCAGTTATCGCTACCTAGCCACTTGAGAGCATCAGGGTGTTATTTGCCTGTGTGTGTTTCATTCCATGCTTCCTGAGAAGATATATCAGAAAAATACACAACTCCCTCATTTCCTAGGTGCACCAAGACTTTTAAGTCATATGCTGAAAAAACCCCAAAGGGCACGTGAATGTCAAGGATGGTTTTGACAGGAGATCAAACTGAACTGTGCCCCCTCCTGGAGAACGTTGTGTTCTGTAGAGCTGAAAGCTTGCTGTGGGCATTCCCTGCGCCCCAAGTTAAATGGCTTTGAGTAACTGTGCTTACAGTGCTTCAGTGAGACCCAAGTAGATAAGAAGCATCATAGTCCTTAAATCATATGGCTAAAATGCTGGTAAAATCACAGTTACCATACTCTAGGTATCAGACCAAGGGGGTAGTGGGGGAAAAAAAGAAGTCTCCTATTTACACTGGATAATATGTACACATTTGGTTTGTGGAGTGCTGCAATATCATTGGAATCTCTCCTCTGTGAAAGCTGCAGGAAAAAAAATAGTCTTCATCACCATCATAGAAATCTATATTCCCCACCATCAATGCATTGCAATATTTCGTGTCTGGACATAAAGGAGGAAGTGTTGCTGAACTGGTCGTGACTCCAGTTAATCTTGAGTTAGTGGAACAAGATTTAAGTGTCCCTCTTAAGATCTTCTTGAGGGTGCAGATACTAGAAATCATACATTTCAGTAGCTGATCACTTCAATATCTGTAAATTTATGTGTAAATACATATATATATATATGTATATTTATATCTATTTATTTCTCTCCCAGACCAAGAAGGTGCCTATTCATTCTCTATGCCCATGTAAAGACAGTAAAGGGCTTTGAGACGCCAATTCTTCTGAGAGTGCCAAGCAGCCACCCTCATATCCTTCAGGAATCAGAGCTCTGTCACTCTTTCAGTTGGTTCACCTCAAAAATCAAGCCAGCCAGGGTCATTTGTAGCTCTTGTCCCTTTTGCTGGAGCTCAGCTACAGTAGTTTTGTTACCTGCCTCCCCTTCGGCTGCCCCTCGTGTCTGAGCACAGCTGGTAGGAACTGCCAAGGAGCGCTGGGCAAGGCAGGAGGTATCTCACAGCTCAGCAAAGGCATAAGGGGGTCAGGATCTGCTGTCCTGCTGGACACGCTCACACCCACACAGGCACACACATGCACAAGCTGCTGTCCACGTCCTGTGTTGCTGCACCAGGATGGAGAGGGAAAAGGTAGACTCCCAGTGTAGGCAAGGTTAAACCCAAGCTCTGCAAGGGGTGTGTGGTAGCTGCATGCACCAGTTGTGGCTGTAAAAGGATCAGAAACTAGTGGTTGAAGTTTTATCCCTTTGGGGTCTTCTTTCCCTCTGTCCTCTTCCCTTGAGGTATTGACACAACAGTGTAGAAATGGACATTTTGATTTCTCCAAAAATGGCTCTTATTTGTTCTTCTGTCTGCACCCCCTGATGCCCCTGGCCTCAGCTGCTCACATCAGGACCTGTTCTCGAGTCTCTGGCAGGCGCAAAGCGAGCAGGCCACCGCCGACCAGAGCAGAGGAAGCCAGAAGGATGGGAACCACCTTGGTTATCCCTACGAAGGAGGCAAAGATTGAGTTCCCCAGGATGGCACCAAACTTGCAAAGCCCATTGAGGATGCCAAAGGCTGTTGCCCTGTGGGGAAGAAGAGCAGAAAGCAGTGGTTAGGAGGAAGGTTCTCAGAATGACTGCAGAAGATCTGGATGGGTGATTTTGTGAATGCTTTTGTGTTGCTCAGGCTATGCTGCTAGCAAGCAAAGCCAGACAGAATAAATAAGCAGAGAAATAGACATCAAAGTGTTGCATGTCTGCCTCAAGAAGGAGAATGTCTTCATGTTTTCATTTCTCCTTTTTCTGTCTCAGCTTCTCCCTATAGTGCCCCACTATGACAGCCTTTGCCCTCCCCAAGGAAAGTCAAAGCCCTTCTGAGCCTTAGCTGGAGTGGGTTTCCAGTAGAGAAACAACCTGGGCTCTGCTGTGAATTCTGCTTCACCTTGCAGCTAAAGGCATAATGCCTCCAAAGCTCAAACCTTCTCCTTTCCTTCTGGCTTCTCCCTACAGCCTGAAAAAAAGGCCAAAAAGGCTTAGAGTGATGTCAGAGGGAAAGGTTCTCCCATCAGGATCTGGGAGGCCTAAGTCAGAGGGTGGAGATGAAAAGGAGACACATTCTGAGCACCTTTTGTCAGTGGGGTAGAGCTCCACGGTGATCACGTCCAGGGCGTTCCAGGCGGCGATGCTGGCCCCGCAGAAGAGGCACTGCCAGCCGATCATTGCCGACTCGCTGTTGCCAAAGAAGAGGAAGAAGCAACACACTGCTGAGATCAACATGGAGCCACCTGTGGGAGGAAACCAAGAGAAGACTGTTGGCACCGGTTGCCCCTGTCCACAGTTGAGTAAACACAGCTGTTGATAAAGATGGCTTTGAAGAGCCAATGTTTCACCCCTAAACAAATTACACCTGTGAGAATACGAAGAAACCACCTTGATGCTGCCTATCTGATGCTGGAAAACAGCCTGAAAATGTCCTCCATGACCATCTGATCCTGCTGATAGTCCTGCTTTTCCAGGCAGGTTTCCAATATCTCAGACTTCCAGATGGACTCAGGAAGAGCAGAGGCACGTCAACAGGAAAGTCAATGAGGAGGAAGAATCATGGTGAAGGTTTTCCAGCCTGAGTTTTGAGTGAGGAGCTGCTGCATTCCATATTATACTGAAATTACTTCAGACATTTATAGTCTCAATTAGGATAATTTACAGCCAATTGTATGGAGCACTTGAGGTCTCTTTTAATTATAAGAACATCATTAGATTTCATGGCACATTTGCACAGGAGCCATAATTTTATGAACACCATCGAGGGAGAAAGTGAGAACGTTTATGCTCAGTTAGGCACAGCACATAGTCAGAAATCCTAATGGCTACATCACTGCCTTCTATCCCACTGGGAATTTTCACCTGAAAAACAGCTTTTTTTGCAAAATCAGAGTATGTTTCCCTGGAAAAATTCTGTTGCTGCTGAAATATCTTGATCTAGCACCAGGAACCCAAAGGATTTGTTGTTGTTGTTGTTTGGGGGTTGATTTTGTTAAATCACTTTGACACCACTTGAAATAATGTGGATGCTGAACTGGAAGTCAAATGCTTCCTTTTGGACATAATGTTACAATTTACAAGCATAGAATGGTTTGGATTGGAAGGGACCTCCAAAGGTCATCCAGTCCACTCACTTGAGACAACATTCCCCCAGTACCTGGAGAGCAAGGTCTGAACCCTGGGGGGAAATGACAGCAGAAAGTCACAAAATAAGCACAAAGCTGATAAAATGATACTCATGTGTGGCACCTTGCCTGGCTGTGGTATAGTCACTTATTCTACCATATGCTCTCTGAAGCTGTCTGTAAAACCATTTGCAAGTCAGAACACCAAAAAAAAGAGGGAACTCCTGGACTGTCAAAGTAGCTGCTTCAAAGAAGCAGCTTACACAGAGGGCCATGGACATTGCCATCAACTCAACAGCACCAAGAGGCCCTGCTTCAGCTCTGCCACTGCCTTGCTGAGCACTGGATGAACACAGAAGCTTTGGCATAAAAGTCAAGATGAAAAAGGAAGGTGTCACAGATGCACAGAAAAGCAGGGTGGGGAGGCAGGGAGCAGGTAACTTGCCCACTGCTGCAAAGTAGATAATTTGCCTCACCCTTGAGTCTTTTTACCCTTCTGCTCCATTTGGCATGAGAATGACTCATCCCCACCTGAGCCAGCCCTGCTTGTATTGGTGTGTGCAGATGCAGTGAGACCTTCACACTGACCTTGGCTTCTTGCACAGTCATGCTCCCAGCCATGGCCTGCCCCATGCACCCATCAGCCCCACTCACCAATCATCTTTATTCTCCCTATCTTGTCCATGAGTAATGCTGAGATGATGTTGCCTGGCAGCACAGACAGGCTGCCTAGGAAGCTGACCAGGTAGATCAGGAAATCATTGTCCTCCTCAAAGTCCAAGTGACAGCCTTCTTTCTCCTTCATAAATGTACTGTTGATGAGCCTGCAGTTGATGAATTTGTGTTCGTAGAGATCTGCAAGGGAAAGAGTCACAGAAAGGTAGAATTTGGAAGGGACCCCAAATCTAGTCCAACTCCCTGCCAAATCAGGTAAACCCACATCAGGTTGCACAGGAACTCAATGTCCATGCATGTTTTAAAAGTCTCCAGAGTTAGACTCCAGCACCCTCTCTGGGCAGCCTGTTCCAGTAAAGCCTGTTCCTCAAAGTAAAGAATTTTCTCCTTAAGTTCAGGTGAAACCTCCTGTGTTCTAGTTTGTACCCATGGCCCCTTGTCCTATCACTGGGCACCACAGAGAAGAACCCAGCCCCATCCTCTTGACCTCCATCCTTCAGGTATTTATATGCAGCAAAGTCTTGATCTTGCTTGGCTGATCTTTTTTCATAGAGCAGCAATAGGAGTTAGGAGCCAAACCAAACCAAAGGTCTGAGAGGAGTTCCTCACCCCATGGAAACAGCCAGGGCGCTTTTGCTTTATTGCCAAACTCCAGCTGCAAGACTGGGGGTAAGCCTGTGCACCCCTTCTATTTGTGAAGTCACCAGGACCCCAGCATCCCCCTGCCACAAGGGCAGGCCATGCAGGTCTCTGCTTTCATGGCAGTATGGTTTGTTCTCTATTGGAACAGAAGTAAAAAAGGTGTTTTTTTCAGGATAAATGAATGTCTGTTTTACTGCTTATGATTGATCACCAATCACAGCTTGCTTAAAATGATGTTTTAAGCCAAATTTGTCAAGTCAAGCCCTTAACCTGCTGGGCATTCTGCCATGCCTTTAGCCTGCCACGGTCTGAGCACAGACCTTTGCATTTCCCATGCAGCAACTGATGACAACAGAAGCTATGGGATTAAAAACACTGATGGAGCAACCAGAAGCCTCCTTCTAAATGCATCATCCTCTTTTTTTCCTTTCCATCATCATCAATCTCAGAACACAGAATACAGAATAGAGAATTAACCAGGTTGGAAAAGAACTTTGAGATCATCAAGTCCAACCCATCACCCAACACCATCTGATCAACTAAACCATGGCACCCAGTACCTCATCCAGTCTCTTCCTAAACACCTCCAGTGATGGTGACTCCACCACCTCCCTGGGCAGCACATTCCAATGGCTAATCACTCTTTCTGGGAAGAATTTCTTCCTAACATCCAGTCTGAACCTCCCCTGGCACAGTCTGAGACTGTGTCCTCTTGTTCTGGTGCTGATTGCCTGGAAGAAGAAACCAACCCCCTCCTGGCTACAACCTCCCTTCAAGTGGTTGTAGAGAGCAAGAAGGTCTGCCCTGAGCCTCCTCTTCTCCAGGCTAAGCAACCCCAGCTCCCTCAGCCTCTCCTCACAGGGCTGTGCTCCAGACCCCTCCCCAGCTTTGTTGCCCTTCTCATGGACATGTTCCAGCAACTTTGTTAAATTGTGGAGCCCAGAACTGGACACAGGACTCAAGGTGTGCCCTGACCAGTGCTGAGTAAAGGGCACAATGACTTCCCTGCTCATGCAGGCCAGGATGCCATTGGCCTTCTTGGCCACACTACCCAGCACACAATCAAACTTACAGCACGCTCTATTTTATTTTTTTCTCCCATAATCTGACCAAATGGTTCCTAACTAGAGAGATGAGACTGTAGCAGGGATGCCCTTACCAGTGTTATAGAAGACAGTGGAGATGATGGTGCAGTTTTCAAAGAAGGTCTCAGTGGATGTCACATCCTCAAAGTAGCATTCCTCAAACAACGAATCCTCAAACCTCACTTCCTTGAATTTCATGCCAATGAATCTGTGGGGCAGGAAAGAGAACTTCACTCTCTGGCTGGAGGCATTTCCTACACTACAGAGCATGGAATGGGTGTTTCAAGAGACCTCAGAGCAATTTCTAAGGTCATTTACAGAGCAGGTGTTGCCTGAATGTGTAGCTGTCCTGCCAACTCCATGCTTACTTAGTTTAGTAGACAAAAAAGGGGCTGAAGAATCTTCACACACACCCCCCCCCCCCCCCAAGAGAGATGGACCTTGTAGGCTTTCTGGCAGTCTTTTTTTTCTATTCCTCAAAACAGCCACACCTAAGAAGACTGAGTGGACACAAAACCTCTCACATTCAGGGCTGGTCCATAATTTCACTCAGTGCATTGCATTTCCTTTGTGAGCTGACCTTGCTGCCTGCCTTATTCTGCCCCTTTCTCTGGCATAAATAAACCCAGGCTTTATCAGGAGCCCACTGAGCCATTCAGTGAAAGGTTTCTGACAGCTGTTTAAACTCAGAGTGATTTCTAAGTGAAAATGCAGTTGGGTTTCTAGAGAGAGTGGGGAGATTATCTGGGCTCTGCTTGTAAGCATCTCTGTTCCAGGACTATTGCTTATCGTGGAACCAAAGCAGACTACACGAAAAATAATCAACTGTGGCAGGTGATTGATTTCTCCTCTGATGGGAAGCTTGACATGTCTGACCTGCCTGCCTGCAGGATGACACAGTATTGATTTACCTGTGAAATTCTGCAGGGACACTGAGAAGATGCATTGGTTAATGCACAGGCATGTTTGGAAGATGTAAGGAGCGATTAAGAGCAAGCATTATTGCTCTAGTTAAGCAGGCCATGACTGTCACCAAACAAAAAGCCTTCTGACATACACCCAGGAACTTAATTGAATTGAGCACTTACAACAGTCTAGCATGATGGCTGTTTACACCATTAAATGAGCACTGCAGGGCTTCCTAACTGAAGCTACTAACAGATATTATTAATGCACAAACACCATGAGAAGACTATTCAAGTCTTTTGTTCCACCCAGGAGGTCTCATAGGTGACAGTAAAACTTAAGCTGTTCTGCATTTCCTCAGCATTAGCCTGTGATGTATTTAGTCCCCAAGGCTGTTAGAAGTCCTTTTCCTGCAGTTTGCTTCCTTAATATCCATCTTTAAAAGAGTCATAGAGCAATGGACTTGTGTTCAGTGGACTTTTAACTCGCAGCCGAGGGCTGGAGGGGAAACACAGCGACAAACGTTATCTTGAGATATTCTGTGGGCCTGCCCAATGAAAACTGAGCATCTGCTCCTGGCATAACATAGGAGTCCTCAATCCTTAAATTTGACCAACATCCACTTATGACCAGGCTTTGGCTGCTCAATAGTTAGGGGAATAGGAAGCATAAGGCTGTGTTTGCACCATCAAACAGCTTCTTGCTCCAGAGGAGGTCTCTGGAAGGACACAGGGACACGTGCTAGGGTCTCCCACCAACATCTACCAGATACACACCAAGGAAATGGAGACAAATCGTTTCTGAGGGGAGAGGAACAACCTGGCTGGGCAATGAGGCATGGTTTCACCTGTGAAAAGTAAAACAGTGTGTGCTTTCTGTACCACTTATCCTCACTTAGTGTAAGGCAGCTGGAGCAGCACCCCTCCTAGTCTGCCTGGGGAAATGAGATCCCCATGAATTTACATAGGGGGATTTTGTCACCCATTTTACTGAGCTTTAGAATAATAATAACAATAATGATAGCCTGCTCCAAATCACTAGGATCTATGTTGCTATGAATCATAGAGTGGCTGGGATCCAGGCTGGATGCAGAAGAAAAAAGGCCAGGCTCAGCTCAAAGAGAAGAAAGGAAACCTAGAGTAACTTCACTGACTTCAAAGCACAAGAAAGATGCCACACTCATCCTGTGGGGAGATGCTGGGCAGTGTGGGAGAAGCACACCAGTACAAATGGCTGTGACACAGCTCACACTAATGGGCTGCAGAATGGAGACTGGGTTGAGGCATGTCGAGGGAAAATAGGTTTTTGTAGTGGAAACGCAGCAGCGGAAGGGTTTCATAAGTGCTGGTCTCTACTGCCCAAAACCAGTAGATGTCAGTGTGAGCTAAGGAAACAGTCACCTCTGCACCCAGCCAGGTGGCTGCCCGGGGCCCTGCTCCCAACAAGGAGGGGCTGCTGGAAGCAGGGCATCTCTTCTTGCGGGGTATGGAGATGACAGTGGCTGAGGCAGTGTGTGAAAAACAGGATAAGGAGGATATCTGCTCTGTGGAAAAACGCCTTTGGGGTTTCAGAGATGCAGAGAGAGTGTCCAAAAGGGCAACACAGATGGAACAACAGTTGATGGAAGTGTTGAGAAAGAGAAAATAAAAAGAGGAAAAAAGCTTTCTGAAATCTATTTCAGTTCCCAGGCATTGAACCATGCTCTGTTCACTTACTTATCATTTCTGTACTCCCCATTTCTGTGGATCTGGTTTTCCAGGGTGAAATTAAAGGTGAAGTGGGACACTTCTTCCTCGTCGAAGATCTTCACTCGGGACTCATATGCCTCGTCTTGGAAATAGCGGATCATGTCAGGGAACCAGACAATAAGGCCATAGTAACTACAGCAGGACAGGAGAAATGCATTAGGGGTGCAAGATCCTGGCACTGCAGATACCACAGTTCTTTCCCAACGAGCTACTACATAACTTGGAGGTGTGTTCCCTTCCTGATGCACATGCATTTCTAGTACAAACTCTCGCTCAGCTCAGGCACAGGCCTGAGCTGTCTCCCTGCCTGAAACACACATCTGCTGTCAGAAGCATGTGGAGGCAATTTTGTTCGCTCAAAGCAGCACAAAGTATTTAAGTTTTAGTGCCATTTGGTCCTTGGCTGGAGAACACAGCAATGTGCTCTCCTTTCTGCCCAAGGGACCGGCAGAGTAGCAAGAAATTGGGAAACACTCTCAGGAAGTTTCCCTAACTCTGCAAGTGGGAGGTTTAGGAGAGACAAAAGTTACCTGTAGTTTAGATTTAGGCTCACCTGAGTTGTTTTTAGACTAAGGAACAGTTGAGAATCAGGTAGGGTTGTAGGGGTGGGGTGTTTTTTGTGTGGACAAGGTCAAATGAAAGGCCTAGAGATGAGAAAGTTGATGCACTATTGCCCTGCTGCCCAGTTTTCAAGTCTTGATTTGCCCAAAGCACCTTGCACTCTCCTACAAGCAATCATATTAATCAATAGCTTATAGGGAAGCAAGGCTTAGCACACAAACACCTCTTAAGGTAAGGCCAGGATTAATTTTGTATTCATTTCTTTAAATGTACAAATAACTCCTCAAACCCTGAGTGTTCTCTAATTTCTTGGAAAAGACAAAGAATTACCATACCTTAAGGCCATTGTAAACCAAACCACAGCCAGCATCAGTGTGTTCATCCTGTACTGGGCTGTTAAACAATATAGCACGTTGTCCCAGACCTGCAAACCCACAAGAAGGAATTAGCTGCAAGGAAAGCCTGGTAGACACTTGACAGATTCATTTCTGTGTGCATCATAAATCTAATGTCAGTGAAAAAAGAGCTCAGTGGGGAAGGTCAGATGTGTGGCTTCTATTCAGTGTTTGTTCAATATCATATTTATTGAGATAAATGGCTTGCAAAGAGGTCACTTATTCAGCTCTGTGCCAGGGTACTTGATATGAATTCTCTGTAAAGAGTTGGAGGGCATGAATTAAGGCTGGGATGATGCAGTATCTCTCCCACATTATATCATTAAATGTGGGTATGAGCCTGTTTTCAGGCCTTCAGACAACTTTGTCTTTTCAAATATATGTATGGTCTCAGGAGTGCTTTCAAATTGAGCTCCAAGGTTCAGTGAAGAGTAAGAAGCCCAAATATAGCTGGCACTTTGGGAGGGATAATGCAAACTGAGGTAGGGATGCAGCCAAGCAGAGCTGGAGGCAGGTCAGTGTCTGCTCCTGGCCAATATCTGCTCTTGACATCTTGAAGAAAATATTGCCAGGAACATGATGGGGTTTAAGCCCTCATGCTCTTGCCACAGATATATAGTAAATAGTATAGCACCTGCACTGTTATTAATTAAGACAGAGTCCTCTTTAAGATTATTCTCTTAGATTAGATCTATTCTCCCAGACTAGAAGATCTCTTCTCCTAAACTAGAAGACCTATCAAGATTTTCCAGGAAGTTCTGCATGGGTATAGGTAAGCAGCATAACATGTGTGAAAGGTTAAATTAGCTGAAGAGACACTATGATATTGTCAGCAGAAACAAGGAACAACCTTCTGAATCCACTGCATGTGGTAAATTAACTCAGGCTTGTGGGAGAGGGAATCAATATTTCTCTGCTCAGAAGAGAGTCAAGCTCTTGGGGCAGTGGCTCATGGGATAGGGATAGGGATAGGATAGACCAGACCAGACCAGGTTGGAAAAGACCTTCGAGATCATTGAGTCCAACCTCTCACCCAACACCATCTAATCAACTAAACCATGGCACCAAGTGCCTCAGCCAGTCTCTTCTCAAACACCTCCAGTGATGGTGACTCCACCACCTCCTTGGGCAGCACATTCCAATGGCCAATCTCTCTTTCAGGGAAGAATTCTTTCTAACATCCAGCCTAAACCTCCCAGCTTGAGTCTGTGTCCTCTTGTTGTGGTGCTGGTTGCCTGGGAGCTCTGCACAGCTGGACCTGCTGTGATCCCCACAGGGGTATTTTAGCACATGGCTGGCAGCGTGCAGATGCACACATCTGCATAGAAAGTGCAATCAGATGACAAGCCTCTGCAAACACCAGCAGGGCAAGAGTCAGAGTTTCAACAGAAAATGACCTGAAGCAACAGAAGCACTGCAGCTGGAAGCTCAAAGCCCCTGGGGGAGTGTTTTCCTTTCTCTTTACCTGTTTGAGAGTAGTCGTGATTCTGACCAGCCAGCGCTGGTACCAGGTCCCTGTGGAGCTCTGGATTTCAATAAATTCATCTACTTGCTTTGGAGTTTTGATATAGGAAACCTGAGAAAGAGAAAAAAATATATAAATAAAAATTGGGGGGGTGGAGGGGGGATAAAAACAAAAGAAAAATATTGGCCTTAAGTTTTTAGAGTTGGTCTAGGGTGACTTTTAAATTCCACTGCCTGCTGGGCAATGTTTCCAGCTGATAGCCCTTCCTATTTTTGCCTTACATTTTATCACTAACAACTGAGCAAATTACAGCCAGAGATTTTAATAGAGTCTTCCTTTCCTCCCTGTCTCCATCCTTTCTCTCTCTCCCCTCCCATGAAATATTTTAAATGCAGCACATCCACCTCAGCCTTCCACTGATTGGTTACTGTGCCTGTGTACTACCTTATTTCTCTATCCCTTGGGTTCCCACTAGAAATTAGGATGAGGTGACTACAGCAAAATATTATCTCCAAGATCAGCCACTTGCAGCCACCTCAAACTGTGCCCTCAGGCTCTCTTTCTTCAAAAATAAGTGGGAGGATGTTTCTCACTCAGCACCTCTTAAGCAGCACTGGCAGAACCCATGTGAGAAATGAATGTGTAGATGGGAACTTTTGCATCTGAGAATGCATCCTGTCATCAAGTGAGCTCACAGCACACAGTTTGCTTCACCCAAACAGCCCAAACTTCAGTGCTGAACACCTGAACTGGCCCACTCAAGAAACCTTAAAAAGTGGATCTCAGTACTTGCCCAGTGCCTTTAAACAAAGGACATGTTCAAGGAAACCAGAGCTGTTTGCAAATAGGAGAAGGAGGTGAAAATTTACTGGGTAAATTTCTGGGTGTGAGTGAGTGCCTTGGCTCTGCTGTGAAGTCTCTGTGTTCCTACTGCTGGCATCACTTAAATGTCAGATCTGGGAACTGAACCAGTACCAGCTGACTCACCACAAACAGGCAACTTTTGGCCTATCAGGAAGAAAAATAATAAAACCCATGTTCTGACAGTCTGTGCCACAGCAGCAGCACTCAGCATCTGCCCCTGCCAACGGATGTCAGTAAACCTTGCTTCAGCGGCGCAGCCTACCTCGAGCAGTCGTGACGCGGCTGGATGGAGTCATCACACACACACAGGATCACAGAACCCTAGGGCTTGGAAGGGACCTCAAAAGATCATCAAGTCCAACCCCCCCTGCCAGAGCAGGACCATCTAAAGTATGTCACAGAGGAACGCAGCCAGGTGGGTTTGGATTGTCTCCAGAGCAGGAGACTCCACCACCTCCCTGGGCATCCTGCTCCAATGCCTGGCCACTCTTTCAGTAAAGGAATTTTTACCTAATAATCCAATGTACAATTTGAGGCCATTTCCAGGTACAATTTGAGGCCATTTCCTCTGATCCCCACCTCTCTACAACCTCCTTTCAAGGAGCTCTAGAAAGCAAGGAGGCCTTCCCTAAGCCTCCTCTTCTCCAGGCAAAACAAGCCCAGTCCCCTCAGCTGCTTCTCATAATACTCATTCTCCAGACCCTTCACCAGCGTCTTTGCTCTTCTCTGGACACATAGATACTTGAGTTTCAGTCCTCTTTTCCTCCCACCACACATCAGGACTGCCCCAGCTCAGCTTGGCATTACAGCACAGCCAGGTAGAGATTTAAAGAGACAGTTTTTCTCACTTTTGCTGTCAAAGTTCACATTAGTTGAGTGGTTGGTAAACTAAAAATAGCAGAGGCTCATTAAGCTCCTACCTCAACCTGAACACTCAATTGTCATACACACAAACTTTAATTTCCTTGAAGGACCACATCCTGAGGGACCCTGTTTGGTAACAACCTTTCTGAACACGTAGCCTTGCTCTCCTTCTTGTTCAGAAAGCCATTTTGCACACAACCATATCTCCATCCTTTAAGAGCACGTGTCCCCTCATGTTTAAAAGCATAAATCAAGAGCTATTAATTGGCTGGCTCATCAGTAGTTTGCAAGTGAGTTATAACCATTTGCAATGAACCCAAGCATCCACCTTTTACCTGGTTTCACTCTTCAGGAAGAGTGCTGGTGTGACCTTTTGTTCACAACAAACAGCAGACCAATGAGTAATAGCCACTCATCCCACTTTCCCTTGGAGAGATTAAAGATTGGGTATGAGGCAGGTGGAGTTTGAGAAGCTCATTAGAGGGTACTTGAAGATTAATCAGAGTTTGATTAGAAGCCAGGCTGGAGAAAGGAGTGACTCACGTCTCCCACATGACTAATACCTCTCTTTGGCTGTAGTCTTTCAGAACAGCCCAAGTAAGCTCATGTATAATTGAAAAATTGCTGGTGTGTGCTCTGTAGAGTAACACCAGGAATGAAGAACACTCACTGCAATTCTGCTCCTTGGAAACACAGGCTGACATCCAGCTTGAAATGCACAACATGTATCTGAGTCCTTTGAATGACTGTTGGGGGAGGCTATGCTGACAATGTCCCAAGGAGGAACAAACTAGAGTTGTGCTGCACCAAGGCAGGTGTGCCCAGCCCCAAGGCAGGTGTGATGTCCAGCTCTTCTTTTCCCATGCTGATGGCTTTGTTAAACTCACCGTAAACACCTTCTCTGGCTCGCCCTTAGCCCGCATGTTGGTGTCATGAACTTGCTTGAGGATCATCCAGGCTTCATCATGTTTACCTATCTGAAAACACCCCCAAAAAAAGAGAGGAAAAGAAATGCTGGAGTTTCTAGCTCTGTAATTTATTGAACCACAGAGAGAAACCAGTTCTAGAGGATCATGATAGTGGAGATTCACACATATGGCAGTGGCTGTGTCAAATGCAAAGAGCTGAAGGCTCACAGGGTGCAGCATCTCTTCTGTCTCTGGTGGAAGGAGTTACCCTGAAACTACCTGAGGCAGCAGCAAAGCTTTAAAACCAGATAGAAGATGAGGAGACCTGGGCTCTAATCCCACACCTCCAATGATTTGCAGGTTTAACAGGAGCTAGCTATTGTCACATTTCACATCTGTGAAACAGGAATGAAGAATATTTGCTCAAGATGTCTGAGGTTTATGTATTTTACCCAGTGAAATGTACTCTGCCCTTTGTCTTCCACCAGGACTCAGCAGTTACATGCTCAAAGTCTGTGGGATGTTTTCAAAATGGCTTTGTTGGACTTCCAGTTGGAATTCCCAGCTCTCACCACCCTCTTTCTGTGGCACATTTGCCAGTGAAACACTTAACCATCATTGACTGACCCCACAGTCTGTAGTCTTTGGGGTTTAAGCCATCTGTGGAGTTGGTGCAGACATGTAGGAGTGGTTCTTCTTCTGAGCTGGTGCTATGTGTGTTTGACAGAACAGAGAAAGACAGACAGTGACGCATGAGGGACCAGCTAGCTTCTGCTAACATCAGACTGCAAGGTTCAGATGAATCATCTTACCTCCAGCAAAAACCTTGGGCTTTCAGGCATGAACTTCAGTGCCACCAGGGAGGCGATACAGGGCAGAGCACAGACAAGTACAAAGACTCTCCAGCTGTGGAAGTGGTACTTGGTTCCCATACTGAACCCCCAGCCTGGAAACAGCAAGAGCCATACAATAAAAACACTGACCAGGAGTTTTTTCTCTCCTAAAGTGGCTCTGAACTTGACAGCTCTGTAAGGACACTGGGACAGGTTGAAAGTTTGCTGTTCTTAGTACTGACAGCTCTTCGAGGCTCCAGAGCAAGTGAGATCATGTTCATTACAGAAAATGGAGCATACTTGCCCAGGCTCTGCCTTTTAAAAAGCCTCCTTTTATCTCTGAGGTTAGGTCTAGTGATAAGCACAGCACCATGCAGCTGTAGGCAAGTAAGGCTGGGGAAGGGTAGAGGAATCAGGGCCATAATTTATTGCTGCTGAGTGAGGTTACAAAACGTTTACAAAGGCTAAGTCTTCTCTGATCTGAAAGGCACATTAGAGGTGTCTCCTTTCCATCTCATACAGCAGACAACGTGGTTCACATTGTATGGAAGTGACCTAGGAAAGCAAGTTGGTCTTTTCCACAACTACTGAGCTGTGAATCAAACTCAGAAGAATCAAGACCCTAATCCTCCATTTGAGATTCCCCTTTTTCCTGCTTTTTTTTCTGGTATTCCACTGCTGAAGACTAGAAAGCAACAGCATGCTTCTTACATTGCCCTGTTCACCTTTCCTAGGCTCAGACCTCAGAAGGAATTTTTACATTTATGTATTTATCTCTTTTTCTACCACCATTTTTATTCACAGAATAAGGAAATCATCAAGCAATGTTTTGGGTGGGTTTTTTGTCGTTGTTGCTTTGGGGCTTTTTTCAGAGTCTTCATCTGAGTCAGTCTTGGTATTCTACTCATTTCAGAAAGTTCCAAAACTGTGGGAAATCAAAAAGGGGAAGCTGCAGAAGTACAACATCAAAAGGTCACCTAAAATATGAATGTAATTGGACTCAAGGATCTCAAAGGCCTCTTCCAACCTGGTTAATTCCATTCTATTCCATTCCATTCTATGCTATGCTTAAGGGATTTTTAAGGCAATTGTGAGTTGCAGATAATAGATTTGTTTCAACCCAACACCACAGCACAGAAGATTGCCTGTTCATCCCAGCAGTCTCTGTCTAATCATTCAAAAGCATGAACTATTCTGAGTGGACTTTAAACGTGGTAAAAATGGGTGAATAGTTAGGGCAGTGTTAGTTAGCTTTTCCCCATGGTCACTGTGGCCTGTCCTCATTTCTTTGAGCAGGATTTTGCAAACAGCTGCTGCTACTGAAGGAATTCATCTTTTCCAGATTCATCTTTTCCAGTAGATATTTGCTTCTGATGCTTGCCTAGGATGGGTAGATGAGTGTCAGGGAATACCATATGACATGCAGAGTTTTGCTTGCCAGAACAGGAGTATGTTTCAGAGCACACCCATCTAGTTTTTCTCTTCCACTTCCAGCCCTGGGCAGGGAACCCATTCCACTCCTGAACCTATTTAGATTAAGTCAGTTGTGACTCCAGCCCATCACATGCTGGGGGAAATTGGTCACCAGATACACAGCCCCAAGAGTGTGGACACTTGGCTAAGAGCATGTGCTGTCCTCACTGCCATCATTCCTAGCACCCAGCAATTCCCTCATTACTTATTTTAGGCAACTGGATCCATTTTTGCAGCACAATCTCAGCCCAATCCTCCCTGCATGCACTGACATTTCAAATCAGAGCTCAGGCTCTGGCAGCCTCATTCAAGGGTTGTATTTAAAGCATTTGCTGCAAAGCAGCCCTCCTCAGCCCTATTTGCAACCTCAGTATCAATCAATCATGCAGTCAATTTATCAGCCCTTTTGGGTGCACTTCAGGTATCTGTTATTTTTTAGCACTGTTTATTCTGGGATATGCAAGGACTGACTAATGCCACCTCTGTGTGTGGGGCTGGGGTAGCATAGTGATAGAGGAATGTGGTGGTGTTGAAAGTGAAGAGCACAAACCAGTTACCATAATGTGGGATGATGCTCCAAGCCATCGCTGAGGCAAAAATGCCACCCATCATCCAGAACATGCAGAGCCAACTCAAGTGTTCTCCTCTCTTCTCACGAGACAGGAATTCAGAGAAATAGGCAAACACAATGGGGAGGGATCCCCCAATACTGAGGAGAGAAAAAAACAGCACATAGGAAGAGTAAGAGTCGTCTTCAATGTCCCTGTAGCTAGGATTGCACACATAAAGAGGGAAGGTCATGCTCAGAGAAGTGAGACTGGTAGGAAAAATGCAAATCTATCTTTGGCTGTACTGGTCTCAGACATCAAAGATAAAGAAAGGTCTTTCTCCTGCTCTGAGAGCTGAATTTCCTGTGGTTCACAGAAAGCCAGTAATGCCCTGCTCTTCCCCTAGACATCTTTGTTGTGATTTTGTGATCACTCCCCTCAGGGAGGGGAAATACAGACAGGTGGTGGGAACTGATGAGGGTCTTACAGGAAGCCCTGAAAGTCAGATGGGCATTTGTCAGTCTCTCTCACCTTTCTGCACGATTTGGGATGTACCAGGAGAATGTCAATGCCCAAACTTTCCTCCCACTAAGACTTCAATGTTCAAGAGATGCAAAGCAACCACACATGCTAAACAGCACTGTCACCCCAGCTTGGTACCAGAGATGAAACTCCTGAGCAGCCTTCCTTCTCTCACCCCATACCCCTAAACTGCTGAGCTGTGATGGGCCTTCTCCAGGACATGAGGTGGATTCACCAGTTACCCACCCGAGGCCTGAGATAAGGCGGCAGAAGAGGAAGAATCCGTATCCCTGGACAAAGGAGGAGAGGAGTGCAAAGGCAGCATTGATTGCAAGTGATATCATGAGGCATTTCTTTCTTCCCAGTTTATCAGCGAGGCCACCCAGCAGAACAGCTCCCACCATCATCCCTAGGTAGACTATCAAGCCTAGAAGGGAGAAAGGAGACAGTAAGTTTGGTGAGTGGAAATGGCATGCAGTGCAGAAGCAGATCTTAAAGCGTTCATGTGGCAGCTATGCAAGGAACTAGAGAGACTTCCATCCTCCCCAGATCAGCTGTGTCAGGTGCCAGAAACTCTATCTGCTGGTGGAACCTGATTTTTCCATGTTGTGCCCATAGGCTTGCATCATTCCCTGCAGTGCAGGCATACCCTCATTTGACCAGCCCCACATCTTTCTTCCCCAGCCTCGCTGCTCGCACATCCCCTGCACGTAAGCAATGGCCAGACATAAGCAGCTTAGGACGCACGTGTCCCAGCTGTGTGCTACCAATGATACACCAGAAGTCTGATGTCTTAACTCCACTGACCCCTCCCTGAGAGCAGTGGGACTGAGAATGTGTAGGGAGGAGGCTGTGTCTGGTTGCTGTTTGTGCTCAGAAAGCTGTGAGAGCAGAGAGGCTGTTAAGGCACGGCCAAATGTCTTTGCAGGTTAGTATCCTACCCCTGCTTCCTTTGCACTCATCTCTCCCTCTCTGCTTTCCCTAGCTTTATTTGAAAGGTTCAGCCTGTTCCTAAGACTTGCCTTGTGTAGCACAGCTACTTCCTTTGCTACTGAGCCAAGATCTGGCATCTAACCAGAGGACAACTTACAGAAAAGAGCACAGCTTTGATCTGAATATTTCAGGAGAAGGGAGAACCTACTGCCTGTCTTGACAGTTTGCTCTATGGAGTTAACATTCTCATTCTTCAGAGAAAAAGCTTCCTCTTGTTAACTTGACTTCATTTTACCTTCTACCCTCAGTTTCTCAAAAGGCAGTTTCAGTGACTGCATTTAGAGCCAGGTTGAATTAGAGGGAATGGCTTTCTTCTCCAAACAGGCTCCTGCTACCCAGCTCACTATATGCTTGCAACTTACGCCTAGAAAAAGGTGAGAGTTGCCCTTGGCTCTTCTCCTGACACTGCCACCAGAAGGGCCACCTATTACACTGCCTTTTCCTTTATACAGGTACCAGAATAAATAGCCCTAATTACTAGTGCTCAAAGGTCCAGGAATAAGGAATATTTTATTTATTTGTTCCATTTACTTTCCCAACATAGATACTTCAGAGAGCAATAGCCTCAGAAAGAGCCACAAGCTGTGGTCCCTTTGCTGGCAGGACCTCTTCTGTCAAACACATCCCTTGAGATACAAGGTGCTGATGAGTAGTTTTTGTGCAGTTCATTAATGTTTAAACAAGACAGTAAGTCTGGTGGCTGAAGGCTGTTCTGTGCCATCCCACAAAGCTAGCTGAGGACTGATGCAGAGAGTTACACTTGGCAGCAGATTCTGCCTTCCTTTGATTGCAAATGCCTCACTGGTTCTGAAATGCATTACTAAATGAAAAGCTATGCAGCAGAGATCCGTGGCAGCACTGGAGGGATGCTTGCCTCACACTGACCAGAAATGGAACATTTTAGACTTCTGCAGTCTCCCCTGTCCCACAGCAGGGTGTGGGGGTCACCTCTCTGTGAACAGTTCTGCTTTCTTTTCTATTGATGGGATGTCTAACAGGCAATGAGGATTTTGTGTGTCAAAGGCAAAAAAAGCCTGTTCTTGCTCCATAACCACCTTTGTACCACAGCTGGGGCACAGGATTTTGCCAGCTCAGTTGTCCCTCTGCCATAGGCACATGGCTCTGTGCCATACTCTTTTGCCCTGCCACCCTGACCCATGCTGTCCTGGTGATTAGGTGATCTGAAGGCGTGTAAAGGTTTCAGATACCGATCTGCAGCCATCAGAGAAGTACACATCTGAGAACCTGGGATCACTTTCTCTTTTGACTTTGGCCTCCTGCTTGTTTGCTGAAGTTCAAATTACAAGGGACAGCTGAAGCCAAACCTGTTTCAGTCCAAAATCTTTCTGAAGGAAGACTCTTAATGCAATGCTGTAGGACTTAATGCTTTTACCCTGGCTCCTGAGCCTTATTTAATGGAACAGCTCTGATTGCAGCCAGCAAACAGAAGAGATGCTGCACCCTGTGTCTACTCACTGGTGCCTGGCAGCCACCCATCTGACAGCGAGTCCTGCCAGCACCCTGCCAGAGGCTCACAGCACAGCTCAGCCCACAGCACCAGACCCTGATGGGGAAGAACAAATTATCTGCCAAGTTTTTTGCAGAGAACATCCCTGGGTGGCAGATGTTCATCCAAATCCTCTTAGCTACAGAAAATGTCCCAGGTCAGGAGGAGGTGCAGGTGGTTGTCACAGTCTCCTGTCTGGTGACTTACTGCAGCTCAGCACCTTGGCTTGTGGCAGGGCAGCCAGCCCTTTTGAAGAGTGGGCCTAGTACAGGTTATGGCAGTGTTTGAAGCCAGCCATCAAGAAGTGCAATGGAGCTGTTTTTATGTGCAAACCCCTGCAGATTCTGACTGAGGAGCCCAAACCTGTGATAGAAGGGAAGATTACATCTCTGTAACACAGCATCCAGCAGTCAGTGAGCAACAAAAAACAGTGGTGCTGTTAATATCATGGACTCACTTAGAGGAGGTGGCTTCAACTGGTTATCATGTGTGATAAACCAATGGATACATTGTCCTCCAGAAGGCTAAACCAACAAATGTCTGTTGTAAAGGAAACCTCAGGAATGGGCAGAGGCTTTCTGCTTAATCAGATTCTGAAGGGAGTTCCATGTTAGAGAGGAATGGTGGACTTAAAAGCTGAAATTCTGGGAATCAGAAAAGGCATCTGCAGTACACTGCACTGTGTGTGCTAAACTAGTTTTAATATTTCAGTACCACTACAAGTAGACTCAAAATAGAACAGAATTAACCAGGCTGGAAAAGACCTTCAAGACCATCGAGTCCAACCCATCACCCAACACCATCTAATCAACTACACCATGGCACCAAGTGCCTCATCCAGGCTCTTCCTAAACACTTCCAATGATGGTGACTCCACCAGTTCTCTGGGCAGCACATTCCAATGGCCAATCTCTCTTGCTGGGAAGAGCTTCTTCCCAACATCCAGCCTAAACCTCCCCTGGCACAGTCTGAGACTGTGTCCTCTTGTTCTGTTGGTGGTTGCCTGGGAGAAGAGACCAACCCCCACCTGGCTACAGCCTCCCTTCACGTAGTTGTAGACAGCAAGAAGGTCTCCCCCTGAGCCTCCTCTTCTCCAGGCTAAGCAACCCCAGCTCCCTCAGCCTCTCCTCATAGGTCTTGTGCTCCAAACCCCTCCCCAGCTTTGCTGCCCTTCTCTGGACATGTTCAGGAAAAAAATAAATAAATCCAAGATTTGCCTAAATCTCCATCATCAGCAGCATTATTTTTTTCCCTTTGACAGTTAATGGGATTAAAGTTCTTTAAAAACATGGCACATTTGAAACTAATC
The DNA here is from genome assembly GCF_014839835.1 of Dryobates pubescens. Classification (NCBI taxonomy): domain Eukaryota; kingdom Metazoa; phylum Chordata; class Aves; order Piciformes; family Picidae; genus Dryobates; species Dryobates pubescens. The sequence goes on from NC_071628.1 coordinate 3,976,722, forward strand.
TCTTTTGAGTCAGGACAAGGACTTGTGGAACAAACAGGAAATCTGAGCATAAAATCCCCCAGCTCAATGGGAATAATCAGTCCCAGAATCCTGGGGGCTGTTGGGAAGAGGTGCAGGGCTGTCTCACCTCTACTAATTGTTCTGCATGGAGCAAGAAGCCAGAGCTCCTACCTGCCTTCAAAGCCCAGGCCACTACCAGTGCAGCTTTAGGGTAAAAAAATAAAACAGAAAAGGCTTTTTGAAGAGGGAAAGCATTTGTACAACAGAAAAGGATTAGGACCTTATATAGCTTTCAATTCCAACTGTAATAAAAATGAAATCCAAACACTCTTGCCAGTGTAGCATCTGTTATGTGTGGATGCACTTCATGGATGTAATCAACATTTTGTGAGTCAGCTCTGGACTGTTTGGGAGATGGATGAGGCGAGGCACAGGATCTGATTGTGCAGAAGTGATTCAAAGAGAGGAATAAAGCAGTGGGAGTCCTGACTCTCCTGTGCTCTAGCCATGGCTGGTGTGTCCCAGCACAGGAGATGGGCTCAGCAGAGGATGAGCTGAGGGCTGAGTGGTCATTTTTCTCTTTCTTCCTGAAATTTCTAATCTGCTTTTCCCTGTAGGCAGATTCCTGCTTTCCCCACGCATCTCCTTGACCTTGCAAATGGAAACCAGACAAAGGGCATCCTCCTTGTGCTCGCCTGGTTGAGCGACTACAAGCAGAGAGCCTTCATCTGCAGCTGATGGCTGTAGCACTGTGGAATGGATGGCCCACGTGAAAGGCAGCTTTCCCTTTTCAGAGATGTGGGGGTGGATACTGGGCAAATGTGGCTGCTGAGACGGAGGGATTCTGCAGCTTAAAGCCAAAGGTGGATGTGCGAATCGGGGAGCGCTGTGACGCAGCTCTGCCAAGGCAGCACGCACCCAGCCCTCCCGCAAGAGCTGCCGGCGTGGCGTGGGTGGCTGTTTACACTCAGCCGGCTTCACAGGCCCCCCACAGGACTTGTCCATCACTACAATATTCATGGGACCATCTGGTTCTCCCCACCCAGCCCCTCTGCTAAAGCAAAGTTTTCAGCAGAGGAAGCCAAACAAATCCTTTGCTGTTAAACGAAAACCTGCTCATGCTGGCTCTGGTCAGATGAAATTCCTCCAGTGTTTATAAGTGGGGTTGCAACCATCTCCAGATTGAGTGCACAACGAGTGGGATGTTCCCAAATCACAAAACCACCTTTTTCCCCCCCTACCACCCTCTAACACATCCCTACCACTCAGGGTCCTGATGCTCCTTGGGCTGTAGGAGTGTTTCTGCCCAAGAGCAAATTTGCAGCCAGGACTTCATGCCTGGGTATTGGGATGTGGACAGGGGCAGGTGTCATCAGGGTTGAGCTGGCTGCCCTGTTGGGGGTCCACAGCTGTGGAGGTGCAACACAGGCAGCCACCAGCCACAGCTGAGCAAGGGAACCACGGCTGGGCTCATTGGTGATTATCCAGGAAGTGAAAGAGCCACTGAGCTCTGCAGAGGGGATTAGGATTTCCTGTCATATCAGGTGAATTCAGGTCGATGAGAAGCTGAGGCCAGATTTTCTCTCAGCTGATAATAAAACATCCTCCTCACACTACTAAAAGCAGGGGTATTGTTACACATCCTGTTCAACCTGCCTCACACAGCCAAGCTTGAATTGCTACATAACTGCAAAATTGCTAATAGGATCTTTTTTCCCCTCTTTTTTTTTCCCTCCCTCATCTACCATTGTGAAGCTAAGAGTCTATAAGATTATATTCCTCTGAAAATATTATTATTTAATCATAAAAAAAAAAAGAAAAGGAGCTGTGTGGCTAAAAAAAACACCCCACAATATTTTATTCTCAGCATTGGTGTGGCTCTTTTCCAGTTATGGGCAAAGGCCTTCAAAATGTTCTTGTCTCAGTTTACTGAGCTGTGAAATGGTGATAACACCACTGCAGCTCTGGGGAGGGTTTTATACACTGGATGTGAAAAAAGTTTAAACCATTACTACAGCACCACCTTTTTGGTGTGTTCTTACTGCTCTGTGCTTGCAAATACCATATTTAGCTCTCTGAGAGGTGATTAAAAGCACTTGAAGGTACACATTTTTAGATAGGTTCATAGAATGGGTTTGGTTGGAAAGGGCCTTAAATATCATTCACTTCCAACACCTCTGCCGTGGGCAGGGACAGCTTCCACCAGCCCAGGTTGCTCAAAGCCTCATCCAACCTGACCTTGTAGGTTTCTTTCAGGCATTAGAATACAGAATTAACCAGGCTGGAAAAGACTTTCAAGATCATCAAGTCCAACCCATCACCCAACACCATCTAATCACCATGGCACCAAGTGCCTCATCCAGTCTCTTCCTAAACACCTCCAGTGATGGTGACTCCACCACCTCCCTGGGTAGCACATTCCAATGGCCAATCTCTTTGTGATGAACATTCTCCTCACCTCAAGCCTAAACTTCCCCTGGCACAGCTTGAGACTGACTGCCTTCAGCACCTCCAGGGAGGGGACATCCACAAGCACCCTGGGCAACCTGTTCCAGGGTCTCACCACCCTCACTGTCAAGAATTTTTGTCCCCAGGAGGGATTTTTAGGCCTAAAATAGCTGTTGATTTGCACCTGATGGTGAGATGTTTATTTTCAGAACAAAATGTAAACATTTTCTCGATGTGCCAGATCCACTTCACACATTTCATGAGACACTGTGGGCATCTGTTTATTTGTAAATCTTGCACAATTTAGGCTGTAATTTGCTCGATGTTTTTCCATGCCTGCTTTCTGAGGGTGGAAGAATATACAATATGGAGAGCATTTAATGCTAAATGCCTGAACTCCACTAAGGCATCTTTAGGGGGCTTCTATTTTAGCTCTCATATTTGCCCCATCCTATTTCTGTGTGAGTTGGATTACTTCCCTGACTTATTTCCCCCTTTTTTCCCCCTCCTGGTCTCTCTTGTTATGTCTGAGACCTCCTTGTGTGCTTAAACATCAGCAGCTACCTGGAAGTCACTACAACCCCACTTGGGATAACGTGATTTTGCTTCCTTAGCAGAAGTGCATTGAGACAAGAAGTTGCTTGGGAATAAACATGAGCTCAGCTGTATTGGTACATAGGGAAAAGGTAAGGGGCAGTAACTTTTGTGGATAACCATCACAGAATGGCTTAGGTGGGAGGGGACCTCACAGATCATCTAACCCAAACTCCCCACCATGGGCAGGGACACCTCTCAACTAGACTCAGCTGCTCAAGGCCTCTTCCAATCTGGCTTTGAACATCCCCAGGGAGAAGGCAGCCACAACCTCCCTGGGCAGCCTATTCCAGACCCTCACCACCCTTATGCTGAAGAACTTCTTCCTAAGATCCAGTCTAACCCTACTCTCTCTCAGCTTCAAACCATTCCCCCTTGTCCTATTGCTTGACACTCACAGGAAAAGTCCCTCCCTAGTCTTCCTGTAGGGTCCTTTCAGGTATTGGAAAGCAGCACTAAGTTCTGCCCCTGCCCAGTCTTCTCTTCTCTAGGTTTAAACCTCATGATAACTTGAGGGAAAGCTGTGCCTTCTCTAACCAACCCTCCATTCATTTTACCAACATTGCCTCACTCCACATTAGGAAGAAACTGAGGTGAAGAAGTCTTTGCCACCGAGTCACTGGACATATCATTGAAGCCTCCCTTAATTAATTTTCACAGAGGATCATCTCACAAATCTCAGATTCAGGAGGAGGCAACCTACAGCAGATAAATATGCACCAAGGAAGAAAGTATGCTTAACAAATAACCCTAAAAAACCCCCAACCAACCAACCAACCCCACCTCCCTCCCAACAACACAACTGAAAACCAAGCAGCTAACGATTGAAGAAATTATTCAGCCAAAACAGGTTCCCAGAAGTTGTCCTAAGAAGTGAGCAGGAAAGGTAGCAAAAAGGGTGCTCTTCCCCTGATTAGAAGTTTCAGATGAGCTTGGTTAATGTGCAAGAGGCTGGAACTAGGATTGGATACAGACCCAAATGTCTCCTTGCTTATTCAGAGCTTATCAGAACACCCTGAACTTTCAGCCATGCAAATACTAAGCTAGAAAAAGCAGAAAAAGCTCTCTGGGGAGATTTCTTATTCATTTCTACCTGTGGTTGGGCCAGAAATACATCAAAGAGAGATTTTCTTGTGACATTTGAAGTTTTCTGACTCAGGTGCCTGCCAGAGCTTGAGCTCTACAGAGACAGATATTTCTAGAGGTCTTCTGAAACTCTACCCCCATTTTCATATTGCCACCAAAATAAATGACCTGCTTTTCAACAAAGGTCTCACCACTGAGAAGGTAGCCAGCCTGGTGCCCCACAGGGAGATGGTGAATTCAGAAGTCCCTATGAAATCACAATTCAGTTGTGAGCAATTTGCTTTCAGATATCTGAGCTGAGATATTTTCCTGTAAGGCATAAAATAAGTAAAAACCTAGCTAACTATAGAAATAAGTGTCCTGATTATCAGGTTCAATGAAAAAACAAAAAAGAATAGAGATGTGTCTAGGACTTCAGTACATCAAGGCAAGAGGCCTGTAGAAGGATAAGTGTCCTTAGTCACATGAAAATAATGCAAAGAGAATGGAATCAAGGGCTGGAGTCTAATCCAAAGCCTGCATATACCTTGCATCAGGCAGGGTTCTAGGTCACAATTTGTGAACCATCAGGATAGAATAGGATAGAATTAACCAGGCTGGAAAAGACCTTTGAGATCATCAAGTCCAACCTATCACCCAACACCATCTAATCAACTACACCATGGCACCAAGTGCCTCATCCAGTCTTATTTTAAACATCTCCAGTGATGGTGACTCCACCACTTCCCTGGGCAGCACATTCCAATGGCCAATCTCTCTTTCTGGGAAGAACTTCTTCCTAACATCCAGCCTAAACCTCCCTTGGCACAGCTTGAGACGGTGTCCTCTTGTTCTGTTGGTGGTTGCCTGGGAGAAGAGACCAACCCCCACCTGGCTACAAGCTCACTTAAGGTAGCTGCAGAGAGCAAGGTTTCCTCTGAGCCTCCTCTTCTGCAGGCTAAGCAACCCCAGCTCCCTCAGCCTCTCCTCACAGGGCTGTGCTCTAGACCCCTCCCCAGCTTTGTTGCCCTTCTCTGGACACCTTCCAGCATTTCAACACCTTCCTGAAATTGAGGGGCCCAGAACTGGACACAGTACTACCAAGTGTGGCCTAACCAGTGCTGAGTACAGGGGCAAAATTACTTCCCTGCTCCTGCTGGCCATTGGCCTTCTTAGCCACCTGGGCACACTGCTGGCTCATGTTCAGCCTCCTGGCAACCAGTACCCCCAGGTCCCTTTCTGCCTGGCTGCTCTCCAACCACTCTGACCCCAGCCAAGATTCTGAAGCCAGCTTTTCACTAGAAAAAAAGACTAGCTACAGCTACTGCCCACTGCATCAGCAGAGCTGTTCACAAGTGACACTTACCTAGCATCCCCTTGTTCGAGCTGGACAAGCACATATCCTTCTCGGCACTGGGAAGAACAAATCCAACAACAAACACCTCCACCCCGTCTGCCATCAGTGCCAAGCCTAAAACGAAGAAGAGAGTCCACTGGAAGCGTCCGTGGCCACACTCCTCAATGATGTTCTCGTACTGGTGGGCAAGCTGCTCCTCGTCCTCCATCCTCTCTGCCATGAGGTCAGCACGGTCTCTGTAGTCATCATCCACAGCAGGAGCTCGCTTCTTCTGCTTTTCTTTAATGTCATCTGGGTGTGGGATCCCTTGGTACTCCCCCTCATAGACCTCATCATCTTCATCGTGGCCTTCTGTGACATCACTCTGGGCATCCTCTTCCTGAGGGGGTTCATCCCCGCCTCGGTAGTAGCCATCGTTGGGTGTGTACCCTTCGTAGTTACCATCCTGGTACCTGTAGTCATCTTGGTTTCCCCCTCTGCCCCCTTGATAGAGGTTTGTGTTTCTATATCCATCATCCATCCTGAATGGAGAGTTCTAAATGCTGTAGATCTCTTCCTGTGGCTGCTCTAATATATGTATTGATCCGTGCAGTTTCTACTGTTGGTTACTTGAACATCTCTTCTCTCTGCTTCTCTGGAACTGCTGGGATACAGCTTTCCAGGCTCAGAGGAAGAATTACTATATAAAGATTCCCTTTGACAGTCTCACACAGCTTTTGATAATGCTTCACTTTTCAGCTGTCATTTGTGACTTGCTGGCTTCTTCTGTGCTTTGGGTGGGAAGAGCTGCTGTCTGGTGAACAGCAAGGGAGCAGCAAATTGCACAGCCAGGGAGCTAGAGGGATTTGACAGGTTTATCCTGATTCATTGTGGTGCTGAAGGTCATCTCCTGAGGAGGAGGAAATAATAACAATGAGACAGCAGTAAGTCTGCAAGCACACATGCATTGAGTTTAGTGGCCGACCATTTGGATACACATTTTTCCACTGGAAGAAAAAAGTGAGTGTTTGAGGAATGTTTCTGCATTGCAAAGCCTCTGAACAACAAAAAAGAGTGTTCAGAAGTACCAAGGGGGCACCTAAAGCAGAATGGAAAGCAATGTGAGGTCCCAGCTTCTGTCATTCCCAGAGGGGTCCTGCCTCCTACATGTGATCCCAGGGCAGTAGTGGGTTGAACTGCTGGAACAGAGCTCCCAGGCTGCTAAATGTGTTTCTGTCCACCTCCCCAGAGCACACTCATCCCTGGTACCCACAGCTGGCTAACATCATCACAACACAAAATACAAGCCTGCTTTGCTTTTTCATCGAGATCCCAAACCTCGTTTTATTTAACAGCTTCTTCTCTCCCCTAGTGTCTCTCCATCTGTATGACAGATGTACTACGAGCATGCAGTGCCTGCCAAGATAAAGTCACCCCAAGCTTTCTTCTTGCCATATCTAGCCATCAATGGAGGATGGTTTTCACAAATAGCAAATGAAAGAGAAGCTAAGCTAGAATCACTGCTCTCTGCAGGGAAAACCAAGAGAAGCCAAAGCACATCTGAGCACATTCTTATTTTGGACACCCAATTCCCATTCCTTTTTCAAGTGGTTTTCAGCCAGTTGGCTCTCCAGTGCTGACAGGCATTTGTTACTGCACACAGCTGTAGACAAGGAGTTGGAAAGGAGACTCACATGGGTAACTGAGTCAAGTCATGCTAGAGGACCCCATGCAGTGTAGGCATGCAGAAAATGTGGACTTCCAGCTTTGAGCTACTTGCCTAAACAAAGTGTGAATGAGCTATGAAATGTCATGGGCAGGCTCATGTCTGGTTTTATGTGGGCATTGTTACCTACAGAGTCAGTTGCTGACCTAGGGAAGAGTACACAAAGGCACACACTAACTGACAGTGCTGCCTCTGCACTTGGGGACCTTATTTGGCACGCAGCATGGGCTAAACATGCAGCTACAATGACCTCAGAGCAGAAATTCAATAGAAGCACTCTCACAAGATGCTGAGAAGGGCATCACTCCTGCTGCAAATGCTGTGATTCTTTGGCAGCACAAATGTTCAGGAAAAGGAAAGAGTCATGGCCATGCCTTGCCTGTGCTGTTCATGGGAGCAGCTTCAAGAGCTTCAGGAAGGCTTCCCCTGCATTTCCATTTAGCTGCTGATATATTTATGGCACGTAATTACAGCACAGCCTCTGCAGCTCCTGCCAGAGCGTCTTCTTTTTCTCTGCCCTCTCTGCCATTTGTCACTGCTGTCCTGTTTCCCCTTCCCTTTCTTTGTGCTGAATCACACCTTTTGCATGATATTAAAAAGACAGCTGGGCAGTTTCAAGGGCTGAGGAAGAGCACTCATTAAAGTAAAAGAAATACAACTAAAAGACAATCCCAAAGGCACTCTGATCAGGTTAGAAAGATCAGGGGACAACAAAACAGGGAGCAATAATGAGAAGCATCTGTATCTGCAGTGGAGGTGTTAATGTGCAGGGGAGTTAATACACCTGGCAACCACCAGGAGCACTTAAGCAGGTTCCACAGCTCTTGTTTCAAGGCTGGAGCATCACCACTAGTGGTTAAAAAAGTATATCCAAGAGGACTTCTGAGTCTCAGAACCTCCCAGACTTGAAGTAACGGTCTTCATTACACAAAGATTTGTGTCATGACTGAACATGATGTTCTCAAAGGCAGTGAAAAATGTAGCTCCACAGAGACATATTTTCTTTTGAAAAGTTGAGGAAAGAGCTTTTTCTTTAAAAAAAAAAAAAGGAACAGCAAAGAAAATAGAACAATATGTGCTGAGGAACATTAGGCCTTGGTTTGGAAGTCTCTTAAATACCGTGTGTTGGCAGGTTATGTCTCAAAGAGACCTCAAACGTCAGAGCAGGAAGCACAGAGACCTCACATTTGTCCTTTTCTGCTTGCTACAGAACGGGATTCACCTTAGGAAATGATATAATGGCAACACTAATGATCAAGAACAGAACTTCACAGAGTCTGGGTCTCCACAGCCCCTACTTCTAGCCTTGCACTTACTCTTTCAAAAGGAAAAAGACCAAGTGGTGGAAGTCTTTTCATTCTCTGTTGAAGAGCTGCCAAGGCTGGGAGCTAGGCTCTTTGCTTCCCACAATAAAAGGGCCAAAGATGATCAGAAAAATAGAAAAGCCCTATTGAAGCATCCATGCTCTTTCACTGGTACACAACATTGTTTATTCAATAGGATCTCTTACATCTTGGGCAGTCTAGGAAATAATGGCAGGAGCTGACAAGTCTTACAGGCCAGTGATAGCCACCTGTGTTGGGAAGGATGTGTAGTTCAGGAAAAAAAAGGTGGTGGCAAGTAATAAGTAGTGGCAAGCAATAGCTACTTAGTCCAAGTTCCAGGTGCTGCACTTCAGCCACAACAACCCCATGCATCACTACAGGCTGGGGTCAGAGTGGCTGCAGAGCAGCCAGGCAGAAAGGGACATGGGGGTGCTGGTTGACAGCAGCTGAACATGAGCCAGCAGTGTGCCCAGGTAGCCAAGAAGGCCAATGGCATCCTGTCCTGCAACAGGAATAGTGTGGCCAGCAGGAGCAGGGAGGTCATTCTGCCCCTGTACTCAGCACTGGTTAGGCCACACCTTGAGTCCTGTGTCCAATTCTGGGCTCCTCAGTTTAAGAAGGACATTGAGAGACTTGAATGTGTCCAGAGAAGGGCAACAAGGCTGGGGAGAATCCTTGAGTACAAGCCCTATGAGGAGAGGCTGAGGGAGCTGGGGTTGTTTAGCCTGGAGAAGAGGCGGCTCAGGGGAGACCTTATTGCCATCTACTACAACCTGAAGGGAGGTTGTAGCCAGGTGGGACTTGGTCTCTTCTCCCAGGCAACCAGCACCAGAACAAGAGGACACAGTCTCAAGCTGTGCTGGGGAGGTTTAGGCACAAGGTGAGGAGAAAGTTCTTCCCAGAAAGATTGGAATGTGCTGCCCAGGGAGGTGGTGGAGTCACCATCCCTGGAGGTGTTCAAAAAAGGATTGGATGTGGCACGGTTTAGTCATGAGGTGTTGGGTGACAGGTTGGACTTGATCTCTGAGGTCTTTTCCTACCTTATTGATGCTATGAATGTTTTCTGGGATCACCCTAGAGAAAAGTGCAGTGCCCAGGGTTAGGCTGCAACTTAGGGCTCTGAAATGCTTTATGTTGGTACCCCATAGTAGTTTCCTCTCCTTGTCATGTATGCAGCACAGGCTGATTCACTCTGGACCTGATACTTTAACACCCTTTCACTCAAGCTGAGCACCACTCACTCATATTAGCAGTTCCATTTAGCATTTAGATGTGAAATCATGACTTCTCCTAAAGATTGCAGGCTTGGGTTGCTATAATTACCCACCACAAGTGATGCATGAGAGCTTGGGACAGATAAACACAACACATTGAGCCTATTATGACCTCAGGCCCTTTGAAAGTGACAGCTACCCTTCCGAGACATGCAAGTGAGGTTTAAACATACAACAAATGTCAGGCTCCATAAGGCAAAGCCTGCTGCAGGGGGATGAGGGGGCAGAGGCAGGAAAGCCTCATTCTGCATCCCCACAAAGTAGCTCATTAAACTGAGCCTTGGACACCAAAACATGAAGCACCTTGGAATGCAGCTCCTATCCTCACTTGTAGTTCTCCATACACCAGTCCTGATTTCTCAGCACATCACCTTGTTTTTAATTCCCCTCTAAGTAATTTTTGCACTAGGGCTCTTCCTCTGTATTCTGCTTCATGTTTACTTTAAACTTTCTTCTTCACCTAACAGCCTGTCTCACCAGTTATCCTTCACTTAGTCCTGTATTTTCCACAGTAACTCATTTAACAGCAGCTCTTTAACATGGATTATTCACCTTGTAGTTTTCTTGCACTCTTTAGTCAGCTCAGATGTTGCATACTTAGCCAGGAATTCAGTCATTTGAGCTCAGCAGTTTAAAATAGTAACCTAAAGTCTTGGATATAGTCACAAGAGAAAGAGGATCTACTCTAGGGAGACCTTTACGAAGAGCAGCTTGCCACCTGCATTTATCCCTGTGGAAGAGCATATAAGGGAGGTGCCTGCCGTGCTCAGGGGATGAACTGTGGGCTGAAGGGCAGCAGAGTCAGAGGGAATGTAGAGTTTGTGGTACCTGGCACTAAGTGAAGGGAGTCCAGAGCTCAGCTCTGGCAGACAACAGACCCTATAGCACATTGGTGAGCAGGGCAGTGAGGGAGAGGAGAGTTCTTATGCAATATATTGAACCTGGAAAAGTGTGAACCTAGAAGAATGAGGTTGCTGCTTTGCAGAAGCCAAAGCTGAAGGGAACTGTGGGTGCACGCTTCTGTGCAGCAGGAGGAGAGCCAAGGTTGGGAGCTGGCATCCAGCTCCTTCTCTTTGCCTTTGCATGCTCAGAAATGGAAAGCTCTCAAAGTCAGCAGCTGAAGGGAGAGGTGATATGACTGCTAAGGATAAGGAGCAGTACAGTACACTATAAAAATGCTTTCAAGGGATCTTTATCATTCACCAGAATAAACCCTGTAAAACAGATGGCAGAGCAGTTTAATATTTTGCCTGAAGGACAGTTCCTCTAGCGTAACTCCCTCGCTTCCAGAGATGCTTTCTCTGTCAGCAATGGGAAGATGCCCAGATCCTACAGTGACCATAAGGACACTCTGCACTCAGAAAGCTGACTATAAAAAAAAACCCCAAACCCAAAAATATCCTGAGAGGAGATTTTCCCTTGCTGAAAGGGTGAAAGGAAACAGTACAGATAGGTTTTTGTGAAGTTCCAATCGCAGTCTCTTAATGAGCATGCAATTAATGGATCCATCTGTACACATGAAGGACCAGATTTTCAACTTGCTTAACAACTCACAGCTCCCAGGGGAGCACTATCCTGGATTTCAGGCAGCCAGCAATTACACAAATCCTGTTAGACAGACTGAGTTCTGATCACTGTGGTGCTGAAAGGAGTGTGGGATGCAGCTTAGTGCTGCTGGGGCTGTCCCTTGGCTTCTTGGCATTTTTGTGTCCTTTCAGACTGGAAGGTGTCCAGAGAAGGGCCACAAGGATTATTAGAGGGCTGGAGCTGCTCTCCTATGAGGACAGACTGAGGGAGTTGGGGCTGTTCAGTCTGGAGAAGAGAAGGCTCCAAGGAGAACTTATTGTGGCCTTCCAGTATCTGAAGAGGGCTACAAGAAAGCTGGGGAAGGACTTTCTAGGGTGTCAGGGAATGGTAGGGAATGGACTAGAACTGGGTAGATTCAGATTGGATGTTAGGAAGAAGTTCTTCCCCATGAGGGTGGTGAGAGACTGGCACAGGTTGCCCAGGGAGGTGGTGGAAGCCTCATCCCTGGAGGTTTTGAAGGCCAGGCTGGATGTGGCTCTGAGCAACCAGATCTAGTGTGAGATGTCCCTGCTCATGGTAGGGAGGTTGAAACTGGATGATGCTTGAAGCCCCTTCCAACCCTGACAATTCTATGATTCTATAGTGGAACAGCACAGCCTACCTCTGATGTGAATTGCAGATCAGTTGTTCAAACCACTTGCAACTGGGGCTTTGAACAGATAGCAACTTGTGCCCCTAGAAGCCTAAATAAACCAGAAAGTGGAGAAAAAGAGGTCCCTGTGCTCCCTGCTTCACAGCTGAGGTCCAGGAAAAGTAAGTGCCTTGTCCAGAGCCCTTGTCAGCTTTCCACAGAACTGTTGCAATCCAGTCTTTGTTTTACTCAAGCAAACTGCTGTTTTTCTCTCAGGAGAGCTTTCAAACCTCTCTCTCCAAGCAGTAAAAATAACTTTAAAAATCAAAAATAATTGGTCTGCAACCTCATAATTCATAAAAACAGAACTCTCAGGTCAGGTCCATGAAAAAGGTCTCAGCTTACACTGTCACAGGTTGCCCTTTCCACTGGCACTCAAGAAAAAAAAAGAAGGTGTATGGAGAGTCATTTCAAACTGAAACCCAAACATTCCAGAAATGCCAGCATGTCAGCTGCTTGATCCAGTTTTCATTAGAAACAATTCCACCCCCCCCCCCAAAAAAAAAACAAACCTCAGGTTTTGAAAAACTGGCACTTTCTTTTCAGTAAAAAAGAGACATCCAACCTATTTTACTCTCCTATTTCAATCTCATGTATATAATACTATGTCAGGTGCACCTTTAATAAGGTAGTATAGGGACAGAGTGGTTGGAGAGCAGCCAGGCAGAAAGGGACCTGGGGGTACTGGTTGACAGCTGGCTGAACATGAGCCAGCAGTGTGCCCGGGTGGCCAAGAAGGCCAATGGCATCCTGGCCTGCAGCAGGAATAGTGTGGCCAGCAGGAGCAGGGAAGTCATTCTGCCCTGTACTCAGCACTGGTCAGGCCACACCTTGAGTCCTGTGTCCAATTCTGGGCTCCTCAGTTTAGGAAAGATGTTGAGATGCTGGAAGGTGTCCAGAGAAGGGCAACAAAGCTGGGGAGGGGTCTGGAGCACAGCCCTGTGAGGAGAGGCTGAGGGAGCTGGGGTTGCTTAGCCTGGAGAAGAGGAGGCTCAGGGGAGACCTTCTTTCTCTCTCCAAATACATGAAAGGAGCCTGTAGCCAGGTGGGGGTTGGTCTCTTCTCCCAGGCCAGCAGCACCAGAACAAGAGGACACAGTCTCAAACTGTGCCAGGGGAAGTTTAGGCTGGAGGTGAGGAGAAAGTTCTTCCCAGAGAGAGTTATTTGCCATTGGAATGTGCTGCCCAGGGAGGTGGTGGAGTCACTGTCCCTGGACATGTTCAAGAGAGGATTGGACATGGCACTTGAAGGCATAGTTTAGTTGTCATGAGGTGTTGGGTGATAGGTTGGACTTGATGATCTCTGAGGTCTTTTCCAAGCTTATTGATTATATGATTCAGAAATATCATAGAATGGGCTGGGTTGGAAGGGACCTCCAAAGGTCATCCAGTCCAACCCACTCTGCAGTCATCAGGGACATCCTCCACCAGAACAGGTTACCCAGATCCCTGTTGAGCCTCACCTTGAAAACCTCCAAGGAATGGGCCTCAACTACATCCCTGGGCAACCTGTTCCAGTGTTCCACTACCCTCATGGTGCAGAGCTTGCTCCTAACATCCCACCTAAATCTGTTCTTCTCTGGTCTGAAGCCATTGCCCTTGTCCTATATATAATATAGAAAAAGTAATCTTGCTAGTTAGAGGACTAAAATTATCTGACCTCCAATGCTGTGAGTTAGAAAATGGTGGTTTTTTCTTCCACAAGGCTCTGACTATTCTTACACAGAGCTCTGATTATTCTTTCCCTCCCCACCCCCTAACATTAACACTGCTATTGCAGCCAACATCTAGAAAGAGAGCTGAGCAGTATTATCATTTTCCTGGACAGATGGCAAGGCTGGGTTCTTGGCAAGGATCCTGCAGAAGGAAAAGCAGCAAGATCTGGAGAGAATATGTATGTGAGTGCAGACAGGAAAAGGAAATGAGGAGGCTTCTAATGCAGAGAGGTAGAAATCAAGTGAAATCAGCAGTCAAGGAGCAGGGGCAGGTATCCATGGGCCAAACTGTGCTCAGAATAAAGAAGAAAATGGCCAGAGAAGGATGATGAATTGCCTGGCATTATTGATCAAAAACCTGTGGAAAAGTAATGACACCTACTGCTTAGTAATACCAGCAGCTCTCACCTTCATATCTAAGGCTTATAAACCCATCTCAGGCCACCTCTGTCAGAGCTCAGCCCTAATCCTGCCTAATTCTTGCTTGATTTCTGGCAGCTCTGTTTCAGTGCCAAAATAATAGATAAACAGAGACAGAAGTCTCATAGCATAGGACTCCAAAACAATTTTGGAAGAAGCTGGCTGTAGGGAGCACCACTCGGTGAAAAGAAGGAGAAATAAAATCAGTGACTGCTATTTAAGGGATTGAGATTTGAGCTTCACAAACCCTTCTCCGCACCGTTGCCTTTCTCCTTTCAGAGAGGAAAATTTCCTCTCAGAGTATGAAAACAGGTCACACCTCTTGCAGGTCTTTAGCAGTCACTTTCCTTGCTCTGCCTTTCCATTAAATAACCTGCTGGTGATGAGAAATGAGTCTCTGGGGAATTTCCAGGAGGATGTTTTCAGATGTGAACACTGGCCAGGGTGATTTAATCAGCTGATTCTTTCTGTCTGTTCTTTTTGTCTGGAAACACAGGTCAGAACCTTGGGCTGTAGTCTGACTGTAGGCAGAGAGGGAGCACCATCTGCAACACTAGGAAAACAGCCACTTCTGATTCCTTCCCTCTCTACTCTCACAAGATCAGAAGCAAAATTTAGCCTTGCAATTTGCATCCAAACCAAACCATGGGCATCAAGCATTCTCGAGGGAGGCCTACATCCCAGTCCCAGGCTGGGAACCCCACCTTGCCTTTGGAGGAAAGTTCACCTCCAGACATTGCCTCCCTTTTTTTTGTTCCTGCTCAGAAAAAAAGAAATCAAAGTGAGCATGTGAGGGGTTTTTTGTTTTCTTAATCACCAACATGGTAGCTGGGAGCTAAAAAGAGCTGCTCTGCCACCCAAGACACCATGATCATGTGCGTGGGCATGCCAGGGGATGGTTTTCAGGTGTAAATGTATGTGTTAAAAGCTGAAACAGTCAGCTGTGGCTGCAAAGACTTACAGGAGGCTAACTGGGTCTTGGACAACAAGAGATTTGGAAATCAGATTCTGTAGCAGATCCTACCTTGAAAAGAGTTTGCTTTGAACTCTGGATGAAGAGATGTCTTTTGTTGTGGCTTCAGAGGAGAACACTGCATTAAGTGAGAACTAAGAATAAAAACAAGTCTACCTTGAGACTTTTTTTTTTGGTGGTTATTAAGAAATTATTTGATAGATGTACAATACAGACTGAAAAGCTCTCTGTGGAGCTTATTAAGCAAGCTTCCCTGCTCTGCATTAGTGGCTGTGAGTGGAAAAGAAGAGCAAGGTCTTTGAAAGTCAGCACCTTGAAATCATCTGGTTGAAAGAACCAGCTTTCAGGTGACATTTAATGACTGCTCCCCTGCAGCACAGGTAGGACAGGTAGGGTAAAATCCCTTTGTCTAGTTTAAAAATCATTGATTTGCTCTAAGCTGCTGCTGTGATCTCTGGGACAGGACTCGTCAATTCACTTTTGCCCATGCTGTAGATTGGAAGAGGATTGGTGCTGATGCAGCCCTGGTATATTGAGGGATGTACAAAAAAACAGAGCTAAAGCAATTTAGTGTGTTACCAGCAGATCAGATGAATTATTCAACAGAGAAAGCATTTCAGTGCAAAATTCCCTGCTACAGACTCTACTGAACTTCAGTCACCTTAACAGTTCCTGGATAATCTCTATTGATCTGTGGTGCTTTTCATGCATTTCTGTGTAGGTGCATACTGTGTATGTTTTGTTCCACCACAACAAAATACCTGCTGTGTAAGTTGGTCCTAGAGTTCAGCATGTTTTTTCTGTGAAGATGAGGCGTTTACAATAGCTCATTAATTTATGGGCAGAGCTGGATGTGGTGTGGACACAAATAGAATCTTATCATAGAATCAATAAGGTTGGAAAAGACCTCAAAGACCATCAAGTCCAACCTGTCACCCAAGACCTCATGACTAGTGAGCCATGGCACCAAGTGCCACGTCCAATCCCCTCTTGAACACCTCCAGGGATGGTGACTCCACCACCTCCCTGGGCAGCACATTCCAATGGCTGACAACTCTCCATGAAGAATTTTCTCCTCACCTCGAGCCTAAACCTCCCCAGCACAGCTTGAGACTGTGTCCTCTGGTTCTGGTGCTGATTGCCTGGGAGAAGAGACCAACCCCCTGCTGGCTACAACCTCCCTTCAGGTAGTTGTAGAGAACAAGGTGGTCTCCCCTGAGCCTCCTCTGTTTGGTTGGAAAAGACCTCTAAGATCAAGTCCAACCATTGATCTAACTGCATCATGGTCATTAAAGGATGTCCCAAAGTGCCATGTGTGCACAGTTTTTGAGGACCTCCAGGAATGGTGACTCCACCCTCTCCCTGGGCAGGCTGTCTCAATATCAGGCTACTCTTTCAGTAAAGGAGTTCTTTGTAATATCCAACCTAAACCTCCCCTGATGCAATCTGAGGCCATTTCTTCTGTCACCTGACATGAGGGAGAAGAGGCTAACACCCACCTTATTCCAACTTCCTTTCAGGGAGTTGTAGAAAGCAATGAGGTCTCCCTTCAGCCTCCTCCTATCCAGACTGAGCATCTCAGTTTCCTCAACTGTTCCTCATAAGCCTTCTTCTCCAGACCTGAGTACTTCAGCTGTGTTCCATTAAAGTATTCTGATTTACTGAGTCCTTAAGAATCTGGCTAATACCATGATGCTTTCTCATGCTAACCCATCCCAGGCACACACTGGGGGGACACACTTTTTAGGAGTTTCCTCTGGGGGCACCACATTGCCATCAGTTATGTGGTGGTGACTTTCACAGCAAAGAGGCTGTGGGCAGAGTTTAACTGGTGATGATCCATATGTAATGTGATGAACTAAGGGACAGAAAGTCCCTCAGACTGTTAAGGAGAGATTACATCTTGGAGCCTGATATTCTGTCGGTGCAGATGCTTTAAAGGTCATCTCGAAGACAGTATGTGCTGCAGCAAGCTGGCACAGTGAGTGTGTAGCAGATGAAACAAGGAACAAGCATCAGCCAAGCAGAATAAACAGCTTTTCTGGAGTCTGGGATGCAGACTAGCAAGTGGGGTGTTAGTGAGATAGAGAGGAATCTTTAACAGTAGGAGTTGGAAAGCAGTGGCTTAACAGCACAAAGCTATATAAGGAGGGACAGACTACATATTGTAATCCCAGAGAAAGGCCCTAAAAGGTCAATTTGACAAGCTGAATGTGGATAATGAGTTGAGACAGATGGTCTAAGAGTATGGGAGCTAATAAATAATGAACAGGCTCACTTCAAGGAGCAAAAGCAGGGAGAAATCACAGCCCAGAGCTTAGTCAGAAGGGAGGTGATGAAGGGGAAAAGAACAAAACCGTGGTGGATGGGAGAGAATCACAGCAGGAGAAGAAGAGTGTCTAGTTCCAAGTGCCAAAGTTCTGTGGAGATGAGAATTTACCCAAAGAAAGCTTAGATATACATATGCCTGAACTGGAATTTGGCCATCTTACTGAGATTAACAATCTTCTAGCTGAGAAAATATTCATGGTGCCTAAACTTTTCCTGGATACCTATTCCCTCTTCTCCATTATCATGGTACCTAAGCAGCCTACAATGCTCACTGCTCCCACGACAGGCTGGGAAAAGTTTTGAGGTTTGTTTTGCACATCGTGACCCAAAGCAGAGAGAGACTAAAACTTCATCTGAGCATTGAAACAGAAATGCTGTGTCTTATACTGCCAGGACTCCTGCACAAGCTAAGGCCTCCTTCCAATCTTCACACCCAGCTGCCTTTGACATGATGACCAAGGTGAGCATTGCCACCCCAAAAATCTTTTCCTAACATGAGGCTGAGTCACCAACCCTGATCTGGATACCAAGGAATATTCAGATGTGTCCCAAGGTAGAGGTAAGTTCAGCAGCTCTCCCAAGATCACTTGGGGAAACCACATCAGTGCCAAACATTCAGAATGTGTTTCTGTTATGTCCTTTTCTTTTTAAATCTCACAGAGAGTTAGGCTTTGAGGCTTTGCTGGTTATTAATAAACCAACCTCTCCATCAGCATTGCACCTGGCAGCATAAAGCCATAGGTGATTTGGTGTTGATTCAGAAACAGCGATGCCCCAGCACCCTTTAATGAGTCTGAACATTGCTCTGTGTGTTTGGACAGCTTATTAGGTCTAACCTTACCAGGCTTGGAGGCTCCCAGGGAGGAGTGTAAGCAATAACCTTGGAAACAAACCGCCTGCAAGTCAGCAAATTCTGCCTGTGTCAGCCGGCAAACATGCCTGATTAACCGCGAGCCGCTTAGCTTATTGGCAAAGATGTGCCTCCAGCTACAAAGGGGACTTCTATTTCATCACACTTGCAATCTGTGTTATTAAATAACGAGCCACTTAATTAACTAATTCACTAATACATGGCCATGATGAATAGATTTACTCCAGTGGCAGAGTCAGGAAAGCAAACACAACCCTGAGTGATTTCTAAACACTGCTTTTGCTTCCAGAAGGGATTTTATGTGAGCAAGCATCTTTATTTAATAAAGACCTCATTCTTTCTCCTGCCTCAGTGTTGAGGTCCCTCCCAGCTCTTGTCATCATAGAATCCTAGAACTGTCAAGGTTGGAAGAGACCTTTGAGACCAGCCTGTCCAGCTGCTCACTTCAAGCACACAATCCCAGCGCTATTGCTGAGCCACCTCCCCTAAACCATATCCGTAAGCACCACCTCCATGAGTCTTTTAAACACCTCCAGGGATGGTGACTCCACCACCTCCCTGGGCAGCCTGTTCCAGTGCCTGAGAACTCTTTCTTGAAAGGAATTTTTCCTAATACCCCTGGCACAAGTTGAGGCCATTTCCTCTTGTCCTGTCACTTTCCTCCTTTCTGCCTTGCTGATGCCTGAAGTTCTCCCTCTCATTTGGCTCCCTGCAGCCAAGGTGTCTTCAGGTCCTGGTGCCACAAAACTACTCTGCCCAGAGCTGCCACACTGCTGTGGCCAGCATGCAGTGTCTCAACATCTCCTATCTCAAATGCAAACAGACTACAGTGCTTCAGGTACTAAAAGCCATCCTCAGTTATTGTCCATCATCACCATCCCATTGCTGAGGGATCAGCAAAACTCCCCACAAACTGGAGACAGAAGGACAAATCACTCAATGCCCCTCAAGGCATCCCTTGCAGGGTGAGTGTCTCCTGTTTTCCACCATGGTTTCAAAGTGTGTTAAGAAAGGGCTCTAATAGAGACATTTCCACAGGCTGAGAGGTCTCCCTGCAGGGAACCATTTTTGCCATGAGGGACAGCTCTTTCTCAGCCTGGGATGCTCAGGCATCAGTCTCCAGAGACAGTTGCTTGCCAGTTCCAGTGAAGTGTACCAAGGCAGTGACCATGCCAGAATTCAGGCTCATTCCAAGAAATGTCTCATGCTGCAGCCTGCTGCAGTCACAGCCAACCTTATGTTTCCATCCTGCTCTTTAATAAGTTTGATACTTCTGTTTCCCTTCGGGGCTGCTCAGCCATCAAGTCTGAGGAGCACAGCTGTTACGATGCTAAGATTGAAGGGTAGGGCTCAAAGCAAATTCAGCCTCTTTCTTTTCTGGTGTAAGCCCTCCAATACAACTGGTTGGTGGCCAAAACAGCTTTCAAAATTGCAAAAGCACTGTTCATTATGCACCCTGGCTGCAGAAAACTACAAATGCAAGCAGCAGGTTTGAAGAGATGTTCACTCTGAGACTTCATTCGAGGTTATGCAGAAGGAAAAATACTGGGGCAATTGGGTTTGGTCCATCTCTTTCCACAGCAGTTTGATTAGTTTGGCCATTTTTTTGGATGTGAAACACTATGAATGAGACCTGAACTTTAGAATAAAGCAGGTTGGAAGAGACCTTTGAGATCATAGAGTCCAACCTATCATCCAACACCATCTAATCAACTAAACCATGGCACCAAGTGCCTCATCCAGTCTGTTTTTGAACACCTCCAGTGATGGTGACTCCACCACCTCCCTGGGCAGCCCATTCCAATAGCCAGTCTCTCTTTCTATGAAGAACTTCTTCCTAACCTCCAGCCTAAACCACCCCTGGTGCAGCATCCATGGCCATTCATCAGATTCCATGTTCTGGTTAACAGATTCATTGTGTGAATCACGTGTATCACAGCAGCTAAACCAAAACATCTCCACAAAGTGATGTTTTCTTCTGTAAGAGGGCAAGAAGTTCTTCAGTAGGAAGGTGGTGAGACTCTGGAACAGGCTGCCCAGGGAGGCTGTGGATGCCTCCTCCCTGGAGGTTTTGAAGGCCAGGCTGGATGAAGCCTTGAGCAGCTTAGTCTAGTAGAGAGGTGTCCCTGCCCATGGTGGGGAAGTTGGAGCAGATGACCTCTGAGGTCCCTTCCAACCTGAGCCTATGATCCTATGATTTCACAAAACCTGCCTTAGCTGGGGGACTGCACCTCAAATACCTCAGATTCCCACATCTTTGAAGAACCTGCTTATGAAACAAGCACCTTGCAGAAACATCACCAAAATAGATTTCCTTCCTTCCTTTTTTTTATTTCCCCATTGACTGGATGCACAAACAAAATTGCCACAGGACCTGAAATATGTTGGCACCAACTTAACAGTGACACAAGAACTCACACATAGCAACACTGCTTTTGCACTTGTGCTTCATACCCATATGGAGACTTTCAACTTGAAAGAGCCCCTGGCAGGTTTGTTGCCCTACAGAGCAGAAGGGAAGTGCAGCTAATTCAAGCACATGTAGTGGGCCCCCTAACATTATGGAAAGGTGCTTGGCACTTGGTTTTCCTAAGCATCCCACAATCCTTTCTTGTTCCTGCAGGAGACTTTAGGGCAGGAAAAGAAAGCCAAAAGCAATTAGGCAGGACCACTGCATGGCAGTGAGAAGGTTGTGCGTTTGCCTCCCAAGCAGCCTCATAAATTCCTGCGCTCAGGTTGGACGTTAATGATGAAAAAGCTTCATCTCCCCAAATTACTAGCTGCAATACATCATCAGGCTATAGCACTGCAGCTCATGTGTATGCAGAGAGAAAAATCCTCAAATCACCTGTCGAGGCAGAAGGAGGATTTAGCGATTATTTATTGCTTAGCGTGAGTCATGCTCGTGGGTAGGGGCGCGACAGTGCAGATGGGAGTTAAAGTCGAATTGCCACCAGGGTAATTTATGCCAAGAGAGTTGAATTCAGGCTACTTCTGCTTATATTTTCCCTCAAACCCCTCTGTAAAACATGAAAAGGGTAAGAAAACAGTTTGAAAAACGCATGCCAGTGCAGCCATTTGTCAGGACTCGGATTTGGTTAGAGGAAAGACGGCTTTTCAGTTTCAGGAGGCATCAAGAGCTCCATGAGGTTTTCTATAATGCCACAAATGGCTCCATTAGCCTCAGAGGTGGTTTTTAGTGACTCTTAGGCTTAGTTCCTTGTCTGCAGAATAGCTGCAATAACTTAATTTCACTACCTGTCAGAGAATGTTTAGGGAAAATGCATGCATAACTGCAACCACCAATGGAGAGCTCAACACCTCAGCTTTCTGGACTTCAGGCTATGCTTGCCAACACCCCTGCCATGTTGAAATTATCCTCACAAGCACAGTCTCCTGGGAATGACTTCCAACATACTCTTTCTAACCAGAATCTATAATACTTCCAGCCTGTTTCATAGCTGTCCTTCCATTCTTATTTCAGCTCTAATGTGCTAAAGACACTTAGTATTCATCCAACTGCCTAAGCATTGAAAGGCAATGGGAGGGAGATCTTGAAACTCTGGACTTCCTATGCAAAGGAGCTGCCCTGGTGCGAGCAGAGAACTTATGACCTGGGGACCAGTCCTCATCATCCCTGTGCTAAGAGTGGACCTTTCTGCAGATACTTGAATTAGGGGAATCCCTCCACCCCTTCCCAAAGCCCAGCCTTTCTCACAGAATCACTTTGCTTGCAAGAGACCTTTAAGATGATCAAGTCCCTCTATCAACCCAGCACCACTAAACCATGTCCTTCAGTACCTTGTGTAATACACAGAACAGAGAATTAACCAGGTTGGAAAAGACCTTTGAGATCATCAAGTCCAACCTATCACCCAACACCATCTAATCAACTAAACCATGGCACCAAGTGCCTCATCCAATCTCTTCCTAAACACTTCCAGTGAGAGTGACTCCAGCACCTCCCTGGGCAGCACATTCCAATGGCCAATCTCTCCTTCTGTGAAGAACTTCTTCCTAACATCCAGCCTAAACCCCCCCAGCACAGCTAGGCTTTTAAATCCCTTCAGGCATGGAAAATCCACCACTGGGTTGTACAGCAGAAATTCCAACTGCAACCTCTATGTGACTTAAATGGAGAAGTATGTTTTTTAGCAAGATTTAAGCACTGAGGACCTTGGCACAGTGTATCCCACTGCTGTTGTCACTATGTGCCCTGGTGCGTGCCACCAACAGGCCTGAAGGCCATCAGTACCCACAGAGTCAGCTGGCCTCCAGCTCTCCTCAGCCTGCTTGTAAAAACCTTCTTTGGTTCTGAGACACCCTCAACCCTTCCTGCCTCTCTAAACCCCAGCTCTTCTTGTCAGCAGGAGTGCTGTGGTGGGCAGCAGCACTTGGCCCTTTCAGAGGCTTTCATCTCTCAGCATGGTATTTTCCAACTTCTAGTCCACATCCAGACTTGCAGAGCCCAAACCTTGCCAGGCTCCTCAGGGCTGTTTTGACTGCCCATACTTTGACTGTCATTTTGATAGCCTTGAGATTTGGGAGAGCTGGCCATGCTCTGTGTGCTGCAGAGCCAGGCACAATGGGCCTTGAAGAGCATGGAAAGCTGTTCTTGACAAGCATGCCAGGGTTTGGGCTTTGGGTATGCCTATTTCCAACCTTCCCCACAGCAGTGTCCCTCCATCTGGCTTCTAAAGGGCAGATAAATGGGATCAGAGAGCTTGGGCTTTTGTCTATCTCCTGCTTCCCCCAGGACTCCTTGGGGACCTCCTGAATTTGGCAGAGTGCAGCCTGAGAGCTGTTGATCACACTTACTCCTACTGCTGATACTATCCATCCCCAACTAGCTTTAGAGATCATGGCCTGCACCCCTCTGCAGAGCTCTGTTTTCACTCTTCCCTTCAACCCCCTGTCAGTTGGCAACACTTCTGCAAGATGCCTTCTCAGGACGGGGTGAATTCACCCACTGGCAGATGGCACCGGTGGCCAGGCAGCTGCCAGAGCAGCACACACCCAAGCTATGTTGGGTGGAAGGGAAGGCAAGACAAGGCAGCAGGTTTGGTAAGGGGTCTCCATGCAGTGTCTGCCTTCCTCTCCTCCTGTGTGGGCTCTGGTGCCAATCAGTTTGAGGGTGGAAGGAAAGGAAACTTAGTCTCTTCTTCCCAGACCAGTACCTGAGATGGACTTATCTGTGGGCTCAAGGTGGTAAACAAAGGCACAGTCAGGAAATTTGAAAGGTGAGAGCTTGAAACACTGCAGAAGGTAATTCCTAACCTGTGGAGTTCCTGGGAATAAAAGGCAAGGGCTTGGCTGCATTGAAAGTGGGACCTGAGTGTATTCAAGAGAAAGAACATGAGCTTCATTTGAGTTCCCATAAACCTTTTGTTTCTACTGAGAGAAATAAGTTGTTCTTCATCAAGGCATCAGGCAAACATCAAGAAAACTTAACCCTGGTGCAGGCTGTCCACTGAGGAGTTTCTTGGGTGTACTTTCTTGTGCTCATCAGAAAGGAGGTCTTAGGCTAGAGAGTTCCCTGGGCAGTAGAACCAGTGTGGCAGCAACAGGAAGGCCATGAAAGGGCTTTCCCTTGACCAGCTACGTGGGGACTATTCAGACAGAAGTGACACCAGCAGATAGTGCTATCACAGCACACAGCTGCTGCTGCCAAAGGAGAAGAAAGAAGCATGATCTATCCCACCCTGAGTAAACCTGAGATAAAATAAGCTGCAGGTTTTTTGCTAGGAGCAGGAATCCTGGGTGATATACAGGAGAAGTCAGGCAAGAAAAGGGCTGGGAGAGCAGGTGTCCTCCAGATGACATGCCTGGAGGGATTAGCTGGCAAATTTCAAAGGGATAATGAATACTTCAAGGCAGATGATGCTAGTGCCTCTTCAGGGGAAAGAGGGTGGAATATCCCAGGTGAAGAAAGAAAGAGAGATGATGATCAAAAGTGATTTATCAAAGTGTAACATCAGCCTTAACTTGACAATGAGCCAGGGAACAGCCAGCAGACAGTGGGTGGATATCAAGCCTTTAATCTAACCCAGGCTGGCTAGGAGAAAAGCCTGCTTTCTGATGGCACTTTAGTGACTAATACAAAGTCTGCTGGTGGGTGCAAAACCTTTGTGGTTACCCAGGAATAAGCAGCCAGAGCAGGGAAGCCCACAGACAGATCCCATCAGTGCAAACTAAGCCTTAGGGGCAAGAGCTAACCAGTTATCTCTTGCTTACAGAAGATTCTTGGAGGTCAGTGATGGTAGCAAAAAGAACATGGAGCCATGATTAGCATACCAGTTTTGGACTTGCAATATTTCAGGAGGAAGTTCTTCACCACAAGGGTGGTGAGACACTGGAACAGGTTGTCCAGGGAGGTGCTGGAAGCCTCATCCCTGGAGATTAAGACCAGGCTGGATGTGGCTCTGGGCAAATTGATCTAGTGGAAAGTGTCCCTACCCATGGCAGGAGGGTTGGAACTGGATGATCCTTGAGGTCCCTTCCAACCCTAATAATTTTGTGATACACAAAGCTGTTTCTCTGTAACAGAATTGAGTGACTGCTGTCTCTTTCCCGTTTTGGGAATGGGATGGAGGGCTCTCTACCTCCCAAAGGTGCTGTAAGATGCTTGGGAAGACAGGGAGGCGATGCTGTATCTCAGCTGAACAAGGGCAGCCAACAGGCTGTTTTCCTGGGGACAGTGGTGTGCTTGCACTGTAGAGGAGGCTGATGCTGAGGGCTGTAATGTTGGTGCTTTGCCTGCTCACTAAATTCACCCCTCAGCTTTCTCCTGTGAGGCACAGATATGAGGAATTCAGGTAATGAATATGGAACAAGGACAGCTCTGAGGCTCTGCAGTTCCTCTTTGCATGAGAGCCACAAATGGATCTAGAGATGGGCAGAGAGCTGTGAGCAAAAGGCATTGACGTGCCTGTTGTGTTTTAAGCTCAGTGCTGGAAGAGGGCCAAGGCTGCCTGCCTCTCTTCAACAGTAAGTGGGCTTGCTGCTGGGATCAGGATGAGATGGGTTTTAATACTGGGCTGGGGGAAGAGCTTTTGTTTCTGTATAAAACACTTTTCTCGCTTCCCTGTGGAGAAGCAGAGGGTTGGATTGTAGAAGCTTCCATAGCTACTAATAAACCATGACCAGGGCTGGATCCTGCCCAGACCTCCATGCTTTGCACTGCTGATGTCCAGACCTTCCTCTGAGGCTGGCCCATGGCCCTTGGTAGGGGCACTCAGGGGCCATAGGTCACAGGTGTCCCACCATGGCACATGGATATTCGTAGCTCCCTGCTTCCCACTGCCTAAGCAGCTGTGCAGGTCTGCTCACCACCATGGAGGATCCAGATCCACTATTGTTTTAACACAAGGCTAAAGAGCAAAAAACAGGCAACCCACACTACACATCCAAACTAACCCAAGCCAGGTGCAACAACCTCCAGGTGAAGCATTTGGCCCATCATGGATTTTGTGTGTCTGTAATTACTGAAGAATCACAGAATTGTCAGGGTTGGAAGGGACCTCAAGGATCAGCCAGTTCCACCCCCCCTGCCATGGGCAGGGACATCTCACACTACAGCAGGTTGCTCACAGCCACATCCAGCCTGGCAGCAAAAACCTCCAGGCATGAGGCTTCCACCACCTCCCTGGGCAACCTGTGCCAGTGTCTCACCACCCTCATGGGGAAGAGCTTCTTCCTAACATCCAATCTAAATCTACCCATTTCTATTTATTTTTTCCCATCCCCCCCCAGTCCTATCACTCCCTGACACCCTAAAAGTCCGTCCCCAGCTTTCTTGTAGCCCTCTTCAGATACTGGAAGGCCACAATAAGGTTTCCTTGGAGCCTTCTCTTCTCCAGACTGAACAGCCCCAACTCTCTCAGCCTGTCATACCTCTTACAGAAGCAGTGTCTATCCTCCACAAAGTGCAGGTGACTGTTTTACCTGCTTCCTAAGTATCACCTGCCCAGCTACTCTCATCAAGACTTTTCCAAGGCTGGTGGAGATCCAGGTCTCTGTTCAACAGCACAGTGCCTGAATTTGCTGTAGCAAAGTCAGACCCAGGATTGAGAAGATTGCAGACATGTGGCTGTGAAATGATCAGGATTTCCTCTGGGAAATAACTCCTCCTGCTCTTAGAAGTTAGTTTCCTCCCCTCTTGTAAAGTGAGAAAATGTTTCTCCCCGAGGGTCCCCAGCCTGCTGATGTGTGTCTGACTGTTAAAAAGTCTGGGGGAGCTTCCCCAGGGTCAAACATGAGTGGCCAACATGGACATGCTACTCTGTACAGTGGCTTGCAAAAACATAGCTTCATGGCCTCATGAATCCCATTCCATCCCAGAGATTTGCCCACTGCAACACCAAGGATGCCTCAGTGCTCTTTTGCCAACTCAACATCCACTTCTGCCCAGCTGCTTTGGGGTGCCTGCCTCTCCCTGAGAAGAGGCTGTGCCCGAGGTCAAACAGGCCACAGTACAGGCAGGGAAGTTTTGCCTGACTGTTCTTTCTGCTTCTCCCCTCCCATGTGCTGTGCAGGATGGAAGTGCTGCTCTCAGGTCTCTGCAGCAAGGGGTTCCCCTGCAGCATGACATCATGCAGAGAGCTCCTTTGGCTCACGGACAGCATGGATTTCTTCTGGTAGAGTAACCCTGGCTGCCAAGTGAAGGCAAAACTGCTGATCCTCACCCTCAGCACCTGCCCCCAGCCACAGATTAGATCCTTTTCAGAGTCATTTCAACATTAACCTGACAAATTGCTTGCTGCACTGCTACAGATGGTTGAGGCACTGCTGACTTTCTCTGCTGGAAGGTGGTGAAGCTTTCCTGCCCTTCCTGGCTCCTCTCTAGCTCACACTGCAATTCATTTTTCCTTTTCAAACACACTCAAAGTTTCTAGGAACATATTAGCCACATCAGCTCATGCTGCTGGTCTGTTTGCCCCTGAGCTCTGGGATATTGATAAGAAGTATCAATAACAACAACAACTCCCTGAAGGGAGGTTGTAGCCAGGTGGGGGTTGGTCTCTTCTCCCAGGCAAGCAGCACCAGAACAAGAGGACACAGTCTCAAGCTGTGCCAGGGGAGGTTTAGGCTGGATGTTAGGAAGAAATTCATAGAAAGAGAGATTGGCCATTGGGATGTGCTGCCCAGGGAGGTGGTGGAGTCACCATCACTGGAGGTGTTTACGAAGAGACTGGATGGGGTGCTTGGTGCCATGGTTTAGTTGATTAGATGGTGTTGGGTGATAGGTTGGACTTAATGATCTCAAAGGTCTTTCCCAACCTGGTTAATTGTATTCTAGTCTATCTAATTCTTCAAAGGATGCTATCACCCACACTTTCCTTGCTGTATGAAGAGAGGATGGAGAATCCATATCAGCCCCCCAAGCTGAGAGTCTGAGAAGGGTAAGATCAGAGGATATTTAATTAGGTTCCTAATTAGAGTGGTGATTGGCTGTCATTAAATTCACCTGGATTTGGATCCCAGCACAAAGAGAACTGCAGATTCCAGAGATATGCATTGCATAGATAAACAGAATTATTCCTCTGGCTCGATCCCAACTGGAAGGATAGCAAGCTGCACTATCCACGACTGAAGATTTAACTCTGGTGTGTCATTTGTTGTTTCCACAATGAAAGCAATCGAAGGAAATCACACAGGCACAGAGCTGGGTTCAAATGCCTTTCCAGACCCAAAGTACTTCATCCCTAAAGTAAATTCAAAAGAAGGAAGACAGGATGGCACCATCTGGAAGCCCACACATTACTTGAAGCACAACCTTACCTCTATTTTCCGCATTCCTTCTAAAAATACAGCTCTGCTGATGGGGACAGACATTGTTTCTTCCACATGATTCTGACTAAGAGAGCCCAGCAGACAGGCAGTCAACTAGAAACTGGTGGAATAACCTTGAATATTCAAAAAGAAAAGAAAAGTCTGGGCTGTTTTCTGCCTCTTGCTTGTCTGGGTGTTTCATTCAGGCAGATGAAACAGGGAGAGAGAATCACACAATTTCAGGGTCTGGAAGGGACCTCAAAAGATCATCCAGTACAACCCTGCTGCCAGAGCAGGATCACCTACACCAGATCACACAGGAACACTTCCAGGTGGGTTTTGAATATCTCCAGAGAGGGATACCCCACAAGCCCCCTGGGCAGCCTGTTCCAGTGCTCTGACACCCTCACAGTGAAATGATTCTTCCTGATATTTACATGAGACTTCCTATGCCTCAGCTTCCACCCACTGCCCCTTGTGCTGTCATTGAGCACCACCCAGCAGAGCCTGGCTCCAGCCTCTGGGCACTCACCCTTTGCATATTTATAAACATTGATGAGGTCACCTCTCAGTCTCCTTTAAGCCAAAGAGCCCTCAGCTCCCTCAGTCTCTCCTCATACAGAAGGTGTTCCACTCCCTTAATCATCCTCCTGGCTCTGTGCTGGACTCTCTCAAGCAGCTCACTGTCTTGCTTGAAAGAGGGGCCCAGAACTGGACACAATATTCCAGATGTAGTCTCACCAGTGCAGAGTAGAAGGGGAGGAGAATCTCTCTCAACCTACTGGTCACCCTGCTTCTAATCCACCCCAGAATGGCATTGGACTTCCTGGCCACAAGAGCACATAGCTGGCTCATGGTCATCCTTCCATCCACCAGGACTCCCAGGTCCCTTTCACCTCTCCAGCAGGTCCATCCCCAACCTGTACTGGTGCATGGAGTTGTTCCTTCCCAGGTGCAAGGCTCTACACTTGCCCTTTGAAAGGGTCAAAAATAGCCTAAATCTTATGAAAAAGGAGATGCCAACAAACTTTTTCTTCATATTAGTTGTGCTTTTCCTTCAAAATTCAACAAAACTCTCCCCAAGAATTCAGAGCTCTACAGTGGGACCACTTGCTCTCAGAGAAAATGAACTCCTCCTTCTCAAACATTTCTAGTCTGTCTACAACACATCTTTTTTATTCTCCTTTTGAGAATAAAATGGTTTTTTATAAGCATTCTTCTACCAGAGAGAAGGAGCATGAGGAGCTCCTCTTCCACATTAACACACTGGCTCCTTTGAAGACTGCAAATGAGCCTTCACAATCACCAAGGTTGGAAGAGTCCTCAAAGACCATCCATACTGTCCAGCTGGACCCAGCTGTGCTGAGAGCAGTGGAAGGGGAAAAAAAAAAGGATGAAGAAAGTGTTTCTAATCTAACACAAATGCATGACCAAGGAGAGTACAATCTGGCTGGAAAGATAGCTCAACGGGGAGTGAAAATAAAGTTCCTAAGCAATCAATGAGTCAGAATACTCCACCCTGTCTACTTCTCAGGCAGGGGGGAGTGAGTTGGAGTGCTGCATTCCCACTGATCTATTTATTCCCAGTCACACCAAGCTGGAGACTAGCTTGGCCAGATGCTGGGGTGTTCACAGCAGATGTGAATGTCTCAAACTGATGCTGATGTTTAGGCAAAGCTTCCTGATGGTAAAACTTCGGGGGCTGAAGGACAGGAACTCAAGGGGAAAGACTGAAACCTCCTCACTAGGGTTGCTGAAGATCAGACAAACAGCTAGGAAGTATCCTGCACTGATGGCACAGCTGAGCCAGAAGGTAGAGGAGCCCTTGCTTTAACCCTTCCACAGATTCAGGATGGAAAAGACACCAGAGCGTGGTGGCTGGTGCTGTTATTGGCTACCACCTTGCACAGGATGCAGGGAGCAGCAGCTTATTTTCTATGTCAGCCCAATGGCAGGTAGATTGAGCTGGCAGGCTCTCAAAGGGCATCCCAATGCCACCCAGAGTTAAGGGGAGAAGGCCAAGGCTGCCAGGGGAGGTAAATCCTGGGAGCTTCACCTGTTTGTGCATTTTCCTTGAGTCATTGCTGCCTTTGCAGTGGAGGAGCCTTACACTGCAGGCAGAGCGGAGTGCGGCAAGCCTCGGGGAGTGTCGAGACTCATGAAATATAGATAGGAGCTAGGCAGGCTCCTAGAGCTGGGTAAATACACACACAGAAATTGGCTCTGTCTTCAAGCAAGAACTGTTTTGCATAAGAATGTAGAACAAGCTCTTTCAGTAAACTTTGCTGTGCACACTTGACTCAGCAATCACTGGGGGAAAAAAGAAAGAAAATCCCTTCTTCATGCTCAGTGCCTGATCAAGCAGCTCCATTTTCACCCTTTCTCCCTTTTCCCTCCACCTTTTTTTCCCATCACCCACTCAGAATATGTTATCTCCAGTGCCCTTTAGAAAGAGCATCTGATGAAAGCAAACACAGCACGGACACAATATCCTGATGCAAACCATTTACAGTCTCCATAACACCCTGAAAGAAAACATCTGTCTACCTGGAACTGGCAGGAAACAGGAGTCACTGATGCACAGACCTCAGCATGGAGACAAGCCAAGAGTTAAATGGTTACTACTGTAATGAGCATTGCTAACAGCATTTTACCAGCTGCAAGGATAGCCATGCTCACCATGGTGCTCTGAGTGCATGCAAACTTCAGTGGCTGCCCCTGTGAAATTACCAAAGGCTTTGTGGATCCCATCTGCCCTTTACATGTGAGCTGGATCCTGAGAGAGATCTATCTTTATGTGCTTTAACCATGCATGGCTGGTCAGAGCAAGCCTCTGCTTCTGCAACCACAGGAAATGAATAATTTCCAAGGCACCTCTCTGGAGACTCTCATGCTTAACCTGATCTCCCTTGCTTGGAGCAAGCAAGATTCCTCTCCCTAGTGGACCTTGAATGACTACCCCCAGCAAGGGCAAGGCAGTGCAGGCAGGAGCAAACAGGGCCAGATGGATGCAAAATGAAGCCACATAGGCAGAATCCTGCACTGAAATCTCACAGTGGAAACAGTCATTGCTTCTCCTGCCCAAACACTCATTTTGAAACAGATCTCGACAATTATTTCCACTAATGGTGGGGGTGAAATTCAGCCCAAACCTACTCAGCTCCAAGCTGCATTTGTGGACAAATTAGCAATGCAGTTTTGCCAGCATCCAATACACGACCACTAATTAACTCAGCAGCTACTGCCAGAGTTAATTAGAGAAGCAGCTTCATTATTCCTGTACCCCCACGGGGTAGGGATCCACCAGCTGCCACCACCTAGCCTGCTGTAAAGGCAGGCCGAGGAGATGCTCTTTTTGCTGCTGAAAGGCCCCTGATGAGGGGGTGGATATCTGTGGGTGGGTAGCCTCAAGCCCTGCATCATGGCTCCTGCAATCCTTCCTCCACAATAGCCTTTTCCATTCAGGAGAGAGTCCTCCAGGATGAGACCCTCCTGTACCCTTTAAACTGAAAGCAAAGAGGAATGAAGGCAAGGAAAGAGCTGACCAAGAGCTACACTTACCAAACAGAAGAAGACAAAGGTTGTCTCAGGTGCCACAGCCTCCATGGGAGTTAAAGAGCTTCTTTTGGAGAAGGCAGGAGGTTGGTGCACAGCAGGGATCAGCTTCTGTCCTGACCTCCCATCCCACCCCCAGGCTGCTGCCTTCACAGAGCATCAAAAAGGGGGGAAATCTCATTCAGCTAGCTTTGGGCAAGGAAGACAGACACAGCACATGAAGACCCATGGGAGATATCTGAACCCTTGGTCTGGGGAGCTTCACTGGAGCTTTATGGGAGTGGGCAGACCCTGCATTATTTCCCACCTGAGGACACACCTGCAGAGCTCAGATGGAATAGACTACATTTTCTTCCTTCCATGTGACACACCTGTGCTGATACACACAGCCTCAAATGTTGTAAGCCTGCCAACAGCCACAGCATTATTTTATAGCAGGTATAAGGGGAAAACAAAACAAAAACCACACCACCCAACAATGGTTAATTAAGTAATTACTTTGGGGTCCTGCATTTTACAGTACGCTTCCTGGAGGTGGAAATTCTGGCTGGTTTTTAACCAAATTATTCAGCTAAGTCTGGTAGGAATAAAAGTCTGTTTCAGGATTAGATTGGGGTTGGTTTTTTTAATGTCAAAGGAAATATTTTGTTTTGGAAGACTTCCAGATGGAAGACTTCCCAGTGAAAGACAACCATCTTTTTTAATAGCAATTGGGGGGGGGGGGGGGGGGAATAAACTGCACAGTTACATTAGATGCTCTGAAAGACTAAATGATAAGATGCCAAAATGATACCAGATTGCTTCCACCACGAGCATGCATCCCATTCTAATGACACCAGGCAAGCTTTTTTAATTTGATTTCAAATATTTTATGGATCAGAACCTCCAGGCTGTAGATTAATCCTGATTTGCCCACCTAAGGATTCATCCATCAGCCCCCTTGTGATTATGTTCTTCTAATCAAGCACAATGAACCATTGTCAGGCAACACCATTAAAAACCACTTAGGATCTGATCAATAGCTGCTGTAAGCCGAACTGATTAATGGAATTTTTGCCATCAAGTTTCATTTAGCTCTAAAGAATAATGAAAGTGTGAACAGCAGCTTCTGCTGCAGACATGCCACCTCAGTCTGAGCAAGAGAGATAAATGTGATCCTTTTTTTCCTCACCACTGGAGAAAAAGAAAAAGGGAAGAAAAATGCTGCTAAATTCCTTGTTGGCTTTAGAAAATGCTGCCCAGTGAGCTCAGCTTGTGAGTTAGAAGAGCTTTGCTTGTACATTTACTCACAGGTTTGCCTACAGGACTCCCCTAACACACAGTGCTGCCAGCAAACCCTAGAGATATTTAGTAAAATCATGGCAGATTTGACTGGATTTATAGAGGAAAGCAAACACAAAGTAGTGATAATCATATACTAAAAGAAATGCAGTCCAGTGCAAGGACTACATGAAATGAAACCTAACCCAATTCCTGTCACCAGCTTCACTGAAGCTCACAGTGGGCACCAGCAAGATCAGCCACTTCTTGGAGGGCTACATTCACTCTGCGTCCAGTCCAACTCCCTCTGCAGTCAGCAGGGACATCCTCAACTAGATCAGGTTGTGCAGAGCCCTGTCCAGCCTCACCTTGAATATCTCCAGGGATGGGGCCCCAACCACCTCCCCAGGCAACCTGTTCTAGTGTTCCACTGCCCTCATGGTGCAGAACTCGTTCCTGACATCCAATCTAAATCTGCTCTTCTCTACTTGTCACTACAGGCCTTTGGAAACAACCTCTCTCCATCCTTCTTGTAGGCTCCCTTCAGGCACTGGAGATGATGCTTCTCCCTTCTCTACCCAAACTCATATGTGACCCAAGAGGACAAGCAGCTTGTCTTTCTCCCCCATGGGTGGGGCTGGTTCTCTGCTAGGTGGGTTCCCTAAGGGCAAAACTATCCAGGATCTGTGCACATCAGAGCAGCATTTAAATCAAGGGAACAACTATTCTCTGCATATATTTACACTTAGAATCATAGAATTGTCAGGGTTGGAAGGGACCTCAAGCATCATCCAGTTCCAACCCCCCTGCCATGGGCAGGGACGCCTCACACTACAGCAGGTTGCTCAGAGCCACATCCAGCCTGGCCTTAAAAACCTCCAGGGATGAGGCTTCCACCACCTCCCTGGGCAACCTGTGCCAGATCAGAGAGATAAACCACATCAGAGAGATTTTCCTAAAGTTTTCCCTTAGTCCCAGGGCAGAAGATCTGGACATCTATTTTGGACACCCAGACAATGAAGGGAATTTTCTCTTCCTGCTCAAGCAGATCTTCTCTGACAGCTCAAAGTGACTCAATGTCTCAGACCAAGCCCTGCTGCTCTGCCTAGCTGCACACAGCCCACTGAGAGACTGGAACTGCTCTGTCCTCACTGGGACTGGACACAGGAAAGGAGCAATTTTGTACATAGCCATGAAAGCACAAATGGATCTTACCAGTGATTTGGGGACCTCCATGGGTGGGTATCCAGCACTCAGATTATCCACAAGCTCAGGAAGGCAACTGGAAATCTCTCGTACCTACCGATGGGAACCATGAGGGCTTGCCTCTTTGGTGCTCTATCAGAAAGCCACCAAGCCATAAAGTTTAGGGAGTCCCTAGCTGTGCATACCTTGCAAGCTAGAAAATAGCCTCCAGGTTCTCTCAGTCCCCATTAGGACTGGCTGGGAAGCAGGAAAGTGGTCAGGTTTTCTACTTCCACCTGAAAGCAAATGCTCTGGTCTGTATTTGAGATTTGGTTGTGCCAGCAGTCAGTACAGGACCTTCTTCCTTCACTATTGGCTTCTTTCCTTCTCTGCTTAGTTATCTGATGCCTGATTCCTCATGGAGCTCTCCTGTTGTTTATAAGCAGCCTCTCAAAAACATCAGCTCTTTTCACCTCTCCCTCCATCCACTTTTGCCCACTACCTGTAATCTCCACTCTCTTCCTGCCTCTGCCTAATCCTATAACCCATCACAAATCTCTTCTCCCTCCCTGCTCTCTGCCTCCATCTCCATCCATCACTGTCTCACCCAGGGTGCCAGGGATATGTGGGAGTTGAGCCTGGAACAAGGCTGCTGTGTGAACACGCAACCCTCAGGCATTAGCTCCCATCACAACCATCCTCTGAGCACCTACAGCAGCTTCTGGATGCCCCAGAGTCTCCCTGATAACTCAGCCTGACCCCCACCTGCAGTACTCCCCCTCCCTGAGCTCTCCCACACCTTGGCACCAAAACCAAGCAACCCAAACCCACGTCCTAACGGTGCCTTTAACATTCAAACCCACCAAGCTATTTTTTGGTCTATTTATGGTCAGACATATTTAAACACAGACTAATTGTACCAGCATAAACTTGTCCTCACATAACTTCATTTTCATCCAGACAGAACCTTTCAAGCAACAGCAACCAAACCCTCTCAATATTTAATCAGCTGCATGGCCTGGAACAGGGAGGACTGGCAGCAGCTGCCTGGCATGGAGTGGCTGAGGGGGGGTGAGTCCTCCCCAAGCCTCTCTCAGCCCTTAGCACTCTCCTCATTTGCACACTTGCCGTGGTAGAAAGCCAAATGGGAGCGCTGTTTCAGCCTCCTGCCTTAGCTCTGGCAGCTTGCAAACAGAGTGGCTTTGAAGCACCTTATTTTTCATTCTTCTCTTCCAGCTTCTCAGCTGCCTTCCAGGTGTAAGTCTTTACTTTCTGTCCTACTCATGGCTGGCAAATCGCTGTGCTCAGTGCCTTGTCATTGTAAAGCCAGCAGGGCTTGAGCTCTCTCCCACTTCTTTCTGGTTTTAAAGCAGGCAGTGTGTAAATCTTGGCTGCAGACAGGGCTTTGCAGGACGTGCAGTGTGTGGGGGCAAATTTAGCCTTTCCCTAATCTTTCCTTTAGTGTCTGTCCTGTATGTGTGAGTGGGATTAGAGGGGCTGAAAGGACATCATCCTTCAGTGGGTTGGCTGTGCAGCTTTCAATACAGATTCTGGTTTTAGCCTCATGCTAAAGACATGTTGCTTTAAAATGAAGCCTTAAGAAGGAGCCCCTGAAGTCTCCTGCTTTAGCTGGTGGTCACATTTGGCCTTTCAAAAATAAGACCTTCTGGTCCTTGAGCATTTCCTGCCAAAGCCCCCGAGTCCTGCACCCTCCCCAGCCCTTTGCAGCTCTCCCTTCAGCAGTCCAGTGAGGCTCTGGCTTCTCCTTCCCTCGCTGCTGGACACCCTGGGCTGGAGGTGACACCACACCGGTCCCAGCAATGGCAAAGACAGCATCTCTGGCATTTTGCAGTGTCTGAGTTCCTAAAAGGAAGGATTCTATCTTGCTACCATTATGAAATAGATACCAATAGCCCCCCAAGCCCCCCTTATCTAAAAGAAGGGGTGTGGGGGGTGTGGGGGGGGGGAGCACCAAAAGCATATTCAGTTAGTGCTAAATAACAAACACAAGAATAATTAAAATTCATCAGCTCTGAATTTCCATCCTCTGGCTCTGAGAATGCAAAAAATGCATTCCTCATGGTCTCCAGGCTGACTCAACGGCAGAGCATCACCACAGCCCCCCGCGGGCTGACAAACGGCAGTGATGACGACACCAGCTGTCACGACAGCGCCAGCCCCGCTGGCAAAGGGCTCCGCACTCCTTTCGCGCTGCTCGCAGCTGGGCTTGGCTCACTAGGGAGGCTCAGCCCCCACCGAACCCAGGAGCTTTGGGTCTGCGTGGCAAGCAAAGAGCCTCCTCAGCTCTTCCTGGACGCCAGGAAAATTTGACTCATTTCCACCGGCAGCTACACAGCAGGAGGAGAAAGCACTGGGATTTCTCAGTCCAGCTCTGTGTAGAAATCATTTAACACCTCATCTGCACACGCTCCTAATTAATGTACATTGGAGCCCTGCGAGGAGACAGCCCTGCTGAAGCAGCAGCGAATCCGGGCGGGGAGTGCTTGTGGCGTGGGGATGCAGAGTGAATGTAGCCCTCCAAGAAGTGGCTGATCTTGCTGGTGCCCACCCTGAGCTTCAGTGAAGTTGGTGATGGGAATCACAGAATGGTCTGGGTTGGAAGGGACCTCCAAAGGTCATCCAGTCCGACCCCCTCTGCAGGCAGCAGGGACATCCTCAACTAGATCAGGTTGCTCAGAGCCCTGTCCAGCCTCACCTTGAATATCTCCAGGGATGAGGCCACAACCACCTCCCCAGGCAACCTGTTTCAGTATTCCACTACCCTCATGGTAATGAACTTGTTCCCTTTTCCTCCCTTGCAGAGGGCTCAAAGCATTTGAGAGCCAGTTCACAGCTGTGGAAGGGCTCTGTAAAAGGCTCACACTTCCTGGAGCCCCAAGCAGCCACAAGTCCAACCAAATCACCTCATCTTCCCCTCCCTCCCAACTATCAGGGCAGAGAGAACTCTGGACCCTGTGTACAGCAAGCAGAATGGACAATAACCACCGTTTGTTTTTATGGCATTATGAGATGCCACATCCCTCCCAACAGCCCATGTATGTCTTATTCCCCTGAAAGTCCAGAGGGATTTTGCTTATTTTATTGGATTTACAGCCCTGAGTCTAAACCCAGGATCCACCTGTCCATGGTAGCTTGTAAATCTAAAAGAGCTTCTATCCCTTGGCAAGAGTGACCAGTGTAATAGATCCTCTGTGCCAGGAGAATCATTTTTGTGTGCTTCCATTCTTGTTACCTGAACCTCACCAGTCTGCCACTCATCCTCATGGAGGCATCCAGTTTGATCTGCCTCTAGCCTCACAGTCTGGCTGTGCTAGTCCACTCTGGAATGTGCCTCAGAGGAGGATGGCAGCTGCAAAACGAGATGTCTGTAAGCATCTCTGAGGACCATCACTGCCTGCATACAAGAGGTTTCTCAAAGAAGCCACTACCACCTCTGCAGGGGTTTTCTCAGAGTGATTAGGCAGAAGGGACACAGTAGGAGCAGCCTGCATGCCCAAGAAGGGCATAGGTATGAGCTCAGGAGGTCAGGAACCTGTAAGCTGCAATAATCAGAGCAGTTAAGGCAGGCAAATCTGCAGCCTGACCACCTGCCATAAAGGGCAACAGAAATGTCCCAGAGAGGAGGTCGGTTTTTCCTGCTGTCTGGAGGGATGTGGTGGGAGCAGACCCTGAGACCTGGCTGTGAGCACTCGTGTCTTGACAGCCTCCAGTACCAGATGTGAATCCTCAGGAGGAAGAGAGGTGTAGAACATACATACCATGTGCAGGAGCAGACTGGTTCCCACAGCACTTTCCCTGTGGCAAAAAATCTCCTGCAGGGGTTTGACTAACCCTCTCACATTTCACAAAACACCCCACAGGGATCATCTTCAGGCCAGGACTGGGAAGCTTTCTGTGTTGCAGTGCTGCTGGCTAGACAGACCAGGGCTGCCTTGTCCTGAGGACACCATTCCTCTCTCTTGCTGTCAGCTTGGGAGAATGGTGGGTCAGGAAGGCAGCCACTGATGGGAATCAGAGCTTGAACAAATTCACCCATCAACCTGTCAGGAGTGGATGAATTCCAGCCTCTTGCAAACCCATATCCCTCAAGAGCTGCCACAAATTACAGCAAAACACTGAATCACTGCTAACCAGCTGCCTCACAGCCCTGCAGCATCTCCTGTAGGAGCTTGCCCAGCACCAGGCCTGCCACAACCCTCATGCAAAAGCACCAAGTCTGCCTCCTAAGCAGCACAACAGCAACCACAAAGAAGAAGAGAGAGGGCATCTCTCGTGTGGCTGTGCCCACACATGGGCCACCACAAGCAATTTCCTCAGTCTGAAGTTCTGCTTTGGGGCTCAAGTGATGCTTTCCATTCCCTCCCACTATCTCTGCTGTTAAATGTAACATATTCTCTTTTTCATGCTCTGCTCCACCTAAGAGATGGCTGTTTCCTGCCATGGGTGGGCTATCCCCCTCATTACAGATCCTTCTCATTCCAGAAAGTGCAGACCAGGGATGAGTGGCTGTCGTATAAGCTGAGCTAAGCTGGGCCACGATGCCCCAGATCTCTGGCACAGTCTGCAAGACCTCACAGCTGTGTGCTGTGGCAGCTAACCTTAAGACCTGGGGGAAGAAAACACAGCTAAGTACATCTCAATACATCCATTCTACACTGCCTGTATCTTATGTCTATGAGGGCACAACCTGGTTGCACCTAGGGCAGTTCATGGAAGATACAGTCTCAAGCTGCACCAGGGGAAGTTTAGGCTCATGGTGAGGAGAAAGTTCTTCCCAGAAAGAGTAATTGGCCAGGGGAATGTGCTGCCCAGGGAGGTGGTGGAGTCACCATCCCTGGAGATGTTCAAAAAAGGATTGGATGTGGCACTTGAAGCCATAGCTTTGTTGTCAGGAGCTGTTAGGTATCAGGTAATAGGTTGGACTTGATGATCTCTGAGGTCTTCTCCAACCTGGTTGGTTCTATGATTCCATGATTCTATGATTTGATGGTCATGTTGGCCATAGCAGTTCTTATTATCTGGAGACTATAATTTAGGTTATGGACCAAGACTGCCTCACATTTAGACAGTCAGGTAGAGGCACCTTGGATCTATATCTGGCTTCTATTAACTAGTTGTGATGTTGCCTTGATCTTGGACTCAAAGAGACAGTCAACAGCCCTACTCACTGCCTGAGCCACTCATAACTTTGTAGATCTCTGTCACATCCCTTTGTATCATGTAATCATATTCCCAGGCTTTTTACACCAAGGTGAGCAGAAGACAGCTCTGACAACCTGTAGCTGCTTCACTTTGAAGAGGCAGACTAAAACACCATAAAGGATTTCCACTCCCTGCCGCCTCCAAGCATGAAAAACCTTACTTTCTTCTTCCTCCCTGGCATTGAGGCAGTCAAGAACCCACCCAGGTGAGCTATGTCACCTTAGATGTGGGAGAATCTGTGATGCTTAATTGTGAAGATTTGCTAGGATAGTACTAGAAAAAGAGAAGATTGGTCCTCAAGGTGGCCTGACCTGCCTGGCTCCCTTGCCCTGGCTCAATTCTGTCCCATAGAGGTTCTCCTCCTCTTCTAACCCAGCTCTTATTTGAAACTCAACTTGGCCATGGGAATCTGAATGTCCACCTTGCTTCCCTCTTCCTTCTCCTCTCGACACCACTGTGTTTCCATGGCATGGACATGTTCACAAAGCTGTGACTGCACAGGGAAGAACAAGCAGGCTGAGCAGATGGGTTGTGAGGGAGGAAGCCTTCATCTGAAACGCAAACAGTCAGTGGCAGTTTAGCAGATGTGGTAACAGAAATCTGGAGAGACAAGCACGAGGTGACTGGATTCCAGTTGCAATCAAATAATGGGGAAGCTTCCCTGGCAAGGAATAGACTAGACTAGACTAGACTAGACTAGAATTGAATTAACCAGGTTGGAAAAGACCTTTGAGATCATTCAGTCCAACCCATCACCCAACACCATCTAATCAACTCAACCATGGCAACAAGTGCTCCACCCAGAGTCTTCCTAAACACCTCCAGGGATGGTGACTCCACCACCTCCCTGGGCAGCACATTCCAATGGCCAATCTCTCTGTCTGGGAAGAACTTTCTCCTCACCTCCAGCCTAAACCTTCCCTGGCACAGCTTGAGACTATGTCCTCTTGTTCTGGTGTTGGTTGCCTGGGAGAAGAGATCAATCCCCACCTGGCTACAACCTCCCTTCAGGGAGTTGTAGACAGCAATAAGGTCTCCCCTGAGCCTCCTCTTCTCCAGGCTAAGCAACCCCAGCTCCCTCAGCCTCTCCTCACAGGGCTGTGCTCCAAACCCCTCCCCAGCTTTGTTGCCCTTCTCTGGACACATTCCAAAGGTCTCTTCCTCCATCTCCTTGATTACCTTGTCTCAAAGAGATAATGACACCGATGCCAAGTGTCTTCACAGGAATCATCTGAGGTATTCTTTGCTTAGGATCTCATATGGCCAAATGGGTCTCATATACCAAATGAGATGCTTTCACAAAGGAAATCTGCCCTTTATAGCCCAAATGTGCATGAGAAAAGGCTAAAATTCAACTGGAAATCATAACACTCTTTAATCCTGTAGCACATTCAATCCTGTCTCCATCCAGGGACAAAGATTTCAGGACCTGTCCTTCACTTCTCCAGCATCAAATCAGCATCTCTCAGGCAATACCTTTGGGGTACTATATAAATCTGTGCATCTAGCATATCATAAATAACAATAATGATGACAAGAATAATTATGATTATGATAGTAATAATGATTATTATGGTGATAATAACAGTGGTAATAATAAATATGATAATGATGCTTATTATTATAACAATGGTAATCATAAATATACTACAGTTAATAATTATTATAATTGTGATTAATAATAATAATAGTGATATCATTTGGCCCCAGAATTTTCTTTTGGCAGATGTAGCAAAGTTGTCACAGCTGGGTGTGAGGATTTTCTCTTTATAAATGTCACAGAGCCATTAATTAATCAGTGGAAGTTAACCCTTCCAGGCAGCACTGCAGCAGGGAGCAGGATAGCACAGTCATCACTGGCCAGCATCTGAGCCTGAATGGGGGTGGGGGGAAAGTCACGAGCACACAGACACAAAACTGGCACAGAGACACTCTGACATCACCATTCCTGCAGGTTTTAGGAGATAATTCAACAAGAAAAACAAATTTGTAGACATTTCTATCGCTCAGAAGTGTTTTCAGCAGCAAACAGGGAATGAAGGAGTTTCAGCCTTTTAAAACAAACCACAGTGTTTCAGGCAGAGGAAGCAAAAGTTGTCCTCTCTGAGAAGATTTTCCCACAGATACAATCATCTAACCCCCTCAGAACCAACAAATTTGGCAGTTCCTGCACTCTCTCTTGCACAGTGCTGGGACTGAGAGTCACACAAAGCCCCTTCCACTTTCCTGTGTTCACTTCACTCACTGCTTGCCAGACACAGACCCTGTACCAATGACTGCCACCCTAAAACACGCATGAAACAAAAACCCAAGGCAAAACTTGCAGCTCAGGAGAGGAGGATCTTCTTTAGATTTAACAGAACTGATGCTTGAAACTTCAGGGTTGCCCTGGAATAAGCACATCTACCAGAGCACCCCACTCATGGTATCTAACATCAAAGAGCAGGGAAAACGTGTGAGTTTGTTAGCAAGTGGAGGTTTCTCTGTGTGAATACAGCATGAGCAGAATATTTTTATCAACAAATCATCTCTGCAGTGTTCTCCAGGAACAGTTTTTAGCTCTGCCTGCCACAACTAAATCCAGAAAAGGATCTGTTGTGGCATCCCCAGAGCAAATTTTGCAGCAGGTTTTGGGTGGTACATGGGTCTGCCCAAAAGGCCATAGCTTTGTAACTGTCAGCACAATTGCCAGAGCTTCACTGCTGTATTTTTCCTCTGTTTCTTGCCAGCAGAGGTATTTTATGAACAGACCTTTGCAGATTCAATAGAGCCAGATTGAAAAGGCTCTTCTTAAGTTTATTATTTCCTGATCCTCTTTAAACAAGGGCCCTAAATTCATCGCTAGGGTAAGAGCTCTGCTGTCACTCAACTTGGAAGCAGGACGCCCATTTTGAGAGTGCTGTGAGATAAATCAGCTCTCAAACCTCTCATTTAGACTTAGCCAATGTCCAGGACATCAGATAGCTCACAGTCCCAGTAGTGTTTAGTCCAGATAGACCTTCTTCCTTCCAAACATCTTCATCTGCACCTGTAACTATATCCCAGCTATTCACAGCACCCAGGGCACTGGTTTCAGGGGGAAATGCAGTTAGACTTTGCAGTGGAGACAGTCTATGAGCTGGAACAGTTGAGGAGCTTTAAGCAACACCTTAGGGGCAAGAATTCATGAATAACCTTCCAAAACTCCTGCAGTAAAGAGTGTAAGGCAGGGGGGAAAAAGCAGCATTCATGTAGTAGCTCACCTAGGACTGCCCCATGGAGAGCAGCACTGGTGCTTGTCAGAGAGCTCTGAACGGTACCCAGACCAAGCTGGGAATCACACAGGGAAAAAAAGATACAGAGCAGGAGATGAAACTGCATGTGAGTGAAAGCTGCTCCAGCTGCCTAGGCACACACATTGTCTAATCTGCTCAGCTCCCAGCCTCTCACTAATAGCAATTAAATTGCTTTGATGAGCACTGACCCCTGCAAAAGCTTCAGTACAAACCAAATGGGCTTCATTGGCTGTTTTTTTTCTCTCTGTCTCTTTTTCAGCTCCCCTCCCTGTGCTTTTCACCCCATTAAGCTTTAGTACTTTTGCATCCGGACCGATTATCCAGAAAGGGACCACAGAGAAAAGCATCACTTACCAGAACTAGGAAATACTTCATCATAGCTCTTCACCAGCCATTTCCCTTCTTTCTAGCCCGTGGAGCAGCTCCTGGAAGCGTTGTCCCTTTCCGCTAGGATGTCACAAGCCGGAGATTAGAAGTAAATGCTCTGCAAGCCAAGCCGATCATCCCGCTGCGACTGCATCCAGGTACTGAAGCACAAGCGGTGGAAAAGTCCATCAGGCAGCAGCGACCACAGGCGCATGCACACACCCCAGCCACAATGCGA
Source organism: Dryobates pubescens (assembly GCF_014839835.1). Classification (NCBI taxonomy): domain Eukaryota; kingdom Metazoa; phylum Chordata; class Aves; order Piciformes; family Picidae; genus Dryobates; species Dryobates pubescens. The sequence continues at coordinate 4,019,890 of NC_071628.1, forward strand.
GAGGAGCCGAGCCAGGCTGGAGGCAGGAGGGAGAGCAGATGGGAGGGGGGCTGGCTTGGGGGGAGCCGGGCAGCGGGGGATGCTAACGTGACAGATGTGTTGACTTGAAGTTAAACAGGAAATTGAGGACGTTCCACGCAGGGAGGAGACACAGTAGCTCATGTTAAAGGCAAGGACTTTCCCCGGTCTTTCCCTTCTTTGCGCTCTCTCTTCCGTCCAGGCTTTCTCCGGGGATTTCTAGCTCTATCTTCACTTGCAGAAGCAAGCCAGGGTTTGCACCGACCCTGCCCATGTGTCACAGCATTGCCAGGGTTGGAAGGGACCTCAAGGATCATCTAGTTCCAACCCCCTGCCATGGGCAGGGACACCTTCTACTAGATCAGGTTGCCCAGAGCCATGTCCAGCCTAGCCTTAAAAACTTCTAGAGAAGAGGCTCCCAACTTCCAGCTGTGTCTGGTGTGTGGGCAAGGCAGGAGCTACAGGATAGCCAAGGGGTTTCCCTTCCTAGCAGTGAGTTGGGAGCCTGATCACTTATTCCCTGTTCAACTCAAACTCCCCTGAAGTTATTTAAATAGCATCCTCTAGAATGCTGAACAGCAGGATGAAGCTTTCAATTTGTCCCGGTTCTGGGCAGGGGAAAATACAATAGGGTTGAAATCCTGATTTAGGTTATTAGGATAAAGCAGCAGAGAGTGGAATAAATTGATTTTTAATGCAGGAAAAATAAAAGTGCTTTGGTGCATTTAACTTCCCCAGGAACAAACCTGACTTTTCTGCAGTTCAGACGAGGGAGGCCAGAGCAAGTCTGAAGGATAGCAGCTGTCCTGTGGGGGTTCACATGGTTAGCATCCAGGGGGATATAACTCCAGGATAAGGTGACAAGACCTCCAAACAGCAGTAAAATGTGAAGACAGTCAGGGAAATCAAAACCCTGCACTGATTTCTTGGTTCTAGCCTGAAAAAAGGGGTGAAGGAAAGAGAAACCATACTAGTTTTGAGATATATCCCAGCTTCTAGAGATGAGGGGAGGAAAAAGAGTGGCCCCATCACAAGCCAAGATCCAGAAGATCAGTGGTGACAGCTAGCTCAGTCTCCCTGACAAGGACTCTCTTCCTGCCTCAGAAGAAGATCCTCTCCTTTTCCCTCTGCCTTCAGCACTGTGGAAAGGGCTCTTTGGCATCCCTGCAGAGCCGGGTGTCAGCCCTGCATGGCATAGCCAAGCCTTTCTCCTTCTTCCTCCCTCCAAACTCACACGGAGGAGGAACAAAAATGTTTCCTCTGTGGCATGTACAAGCTCCCAGGGTGAGAGTAGTGACAGGACTCCATTTTCCTTAGCAGCTATGAACTAGGTAAAGGTCAGAAATCTGTCTTCTCTATGAACAGGGCACTCACCCCATGACTGTGGATGAAATATTCAGGTTTTGGTGCAATCCAGCCTGCCTCACTTCTTACATCTCCTTTCTCCCTTCATCCTTACTGTCCCCGAGCTGTGGTGTTGGCCTCCTTTCAACATTTTAATGGAGTATTGACAGTGATCCATTTGCACTCCAGATAGATGAACCCAACTTGCATGCCCAGAACTGCATTTGCAGAGCCAGCTTGAGCAGGTGGGTCTGGAGCACCCTCTCAGAGGCATCGGCTGCAGTTCAAGAAGCATCCCTCTTTCTGGCTAGAAAAAACAGCTTGAAAGACTCTAGCAAGGATATCACACTTTGGAAAACTGCTGCTTTGGGTCTCCTCTCCCTCCTCCTACCTGCTGCCACACTCCCTCCTCTCTGCAATTATTTATAAAGCTCCATGTTCCTTCCTAATCAGGATGCCACAATGTTCCCTTTCGCCTTGCACGTCACTCGCGTGTCGCTCTGCGTCTGGGCCCCCAGTGACCTCTCGGAGCATTTGGCAAGGCTGGCAGCAGACAAATGAGTCATCAGCAACCTGCCTGCACCTCTCCCCCTCCCTCCAGCCCTTGCCCCCCTGGCTCCCACCAAGACTGGCTACAGCAGAGGCGGCCTGGGGGAGTTTAAAGCTGTCTAATCCCCTGGCTGGATAATTCATGGAAAGAGGATTACCCCTTCTGTGCAGAGCCCTTACCTTAATAAACAGCAGCCTTCCCCTCGCGTGGCAGCCCATGCAGCATGGAAACATTTTCCCTGCGCTGCCTCTCTGTCCCATCTTAGGCACTGCCTAAATCTGGGGCAAACTGGTTTCAGCCCATGGAGTAACAGCGCAAGAAACCCAGGGTTAGTAAAGCAGAGGCGAGACCAGCTCCGTGGAAGCCAGCAGGATCACGGCAGACTCATCTCCAGAAGCAGATTTTATCCCTTATAAATGCCAGACTCCTTGGTGGGGTCAGGGGATATGTTGTCTTACTGTACACTTGGAAACAGGTGGCGTGGTCCTGAACTACAGAGCCTGACAACACCAGGTTGGGAGGTTAGAAGGGTAAGTGCTACACATGGGTAATCACACAGCAGGTTGTAGTAGCCTGCCCTGGGAGCTGAGGATGGTGACTTGGCCCTGCCACCTGCCCTCGGGCTGGAGCATTTGCCAGAGAGCTGCTGAAAAGAAAAAGCAATGAGTAATGTTCTACCTTCCCTGCTCGCCCTCACAGAAAGAGAGGTAAAGCTGGGAAGATCTCTCTGATAGATTCAGCAGCTGGCTGGCAGACCACATCTTTCCTCACCCTCCTCTTGTTTTCCAAGTGCAATCACCTTCCTCCCTCTGCTCCAGATGGGGAAGTAAGGTCTGACTGAGCCACCACAGGCTCCCCCTTCCTAGAACATCTTTTATCTTTCCTCTTTTTTTGGCTTCTAAAGTCCTTATGGACCATAACATTAAAGCAGTCATTAGCACAGGAATCATTCCATAATCTTTTCAGGAGGGAACAATTCCCAAGCTCCAGCTCGTGATCTGGAAAATCAATTGGCTGAACTGGTGATGCAGGAAGGGGATTTTCAAGGCCAGATTTGGCTTCCCCAGCAAGACAGTTAGCAATCCTGGGACCTTGTGGCCAGGGCAGGACCTGTGGGCTGGCACTCAGTGCAGACAAGGAAGGGAGCTGGGCTGATGCTGCACCAAGTGCAGGCTGTGCCTCAAAACCCTCACCAAATGCTGTCCAGCAGTTTGCTCCACAAGCAGGACAGCATCACCACAGGGGGCTTGCCTGCCTTTGTCATCTCTCTTAATTCCTCTCACCAAAAGAAAATCTCCCAGCTCAGATGTTATTACAAGCAAGAGATGCATCTTCAGCACCTTGCCCTTTCCATGCAGGTATAGGCTGGTTCAGTTCCTGGTTTGGAACTAAACTGAGAGGGGCAACGAGGCTGGGGAGAGGTCTGGAGCACAGCCCTGTGAGGAGAGGCTGAGGGAGCTGCAGTTGTTTAGCCTGGGAGAGCCTTATTGCTCTCTACAACTACATGAAAGGAGGTTGTAGCCAGGTGGGACTTGGTCTCTTCTCCCAGGCAACCAGCACCAGAACAAGAGGACACAGTCTCAAGATGTGCCAGGGAGGTTTAGGCTGAAGGTGAGGAGAAAGTTCTTCACAGGAAGAGAGATTGGCCATTGGCATGTGCTGCCCAGGGAGGTGGTGGATTCACCGTCCCTGGAGGTGTTCAATAGGGCTTTGAATGTGGCACTTGAAGCCATGGTTTAGTTGTCATGAGGTGTTAGGTAATAGGGTGGACTTGATGATCTCTGAGGTCTTTTCCAACCTTACTGATTCTATGATTCTATTCTGTGACTCTATGACACCCCCCTGCAGCAAACACCAGGCCATGTGCTCTTACTCTCCTCATGGGATTTTTCATGTTGACTCTGGCTGTGACTTCAGAAGTTGGTGCCCATGCCCTGCCTGCAGACAAGCAGCCAGATTTGCAGAGGTCACCTGCATGTGCAAGGCTGACTTCTGGGGAGCATCCAGCTGTACATTTGCAGGTTAAGAGATGCATGGAACAAGGAGGCACAAACCCAGGGCTTCCACCTTTAGCTCAGCTGCCTCAGTCAATAGTTGTCAGGAACCAGGGGCTTTCATTCAGTGTGTTCCAGAACATAAATGGGTGCACACAGCATAGCTGTCTCATGGGACAGACCTCTCAGAAATGGGCAAAAGGAACAGGAAGGCTGTCTGCTGTCAGCTGCGCTCTGGGCCTGGCTTTGATGCTCCAGGAGGGTTCCCCCAGCACTCAGGCATTTGTAAAATTGTGTCAGGGAAACCAAAGGTGTCAGTGCAGATCTGATCTCCAGCTGAGCTCAACTAATACTGGTGGACATGCCTCTCACAGCAAGGCTCTGAAGAGGGGAGACATCAACAGCTAACTAGGACCTATATGGACCTCTTGAGACCAGGATCCCCATGTAGGTGACTGCTGCCTGTGGCAGCTCTCCTGCAGGGGATGGAGGTGTTCCCCTCCTCCTTCTGCTGGCTGGAAGGGGGGCTTTTCCATGGGGAAGAAGAATCAGAGGAAGCCTTGGCTGCTGTTTCTGCTCCCACTCTTTCCTCCAGGTTGTCCTGTAGGACAAAGCAGTCTGACCAAGGGCATCTCAGTGCATGAAGTGTTAGGGACAGAGGCACTAAGGTGTTTGTTCAAATGAGCAGCTTTCCCCCTGGAATGATCAGTGCAGCATTGATATATATTTCAGTATCTGGCTAAGTAAGCAAGAGACTTAACCCTTTCCCTCTCTCTTCCCCCCAAATGGTTACCACCAGGGACCCAGATGAGTCATGAAACAGCAATATTCCTGCCATGCCAGACTCATGACTTACTCTCATCCTACCTGAAATTTCTGCCATGACTCCCCATGGCAGGAGACCCCTTTGAGCTCGAATTAATGTGCTTACAAGTGCCTGACCTAAACAGAGCAAAGCTTCCCCTCAGAACACACAGAGCCTGCTCTGTTCCTCACCTGTAGGTTATAACCAGCAGCTTTTCACTCTTTTTCTTTCTTTCCCTGAGAGGAGGTCATCCCTGACAAGCAAAGCCAGTTCCTAGCCATTGTTTTTAAGGGGGTCTTGGTGTTATGGAGCATACTCCTGCAGCTTGGCACGTGGAGTGAAAATTTCCCTTGAACATCACTTCTCTTCTGAAAGAAAAATGGTCCCTGCAGAGGTGTGCTTCTGGCTGTGCTACAGGGTGTGCTGCAGGCATGCACACACTCGGGAACTTCAGCCAGAGAACCTCTGTCCTGTAACGGCTGCCGTTCGGAGAGCCAGCCCTCAGACTCCCCAGGTCACCACGTTGTGGCTTCGTGTAATCCTTCCTACCAGAGGTGACTAACTGCAGGCTTTAGCTGCATTTAAGCTTTCCTGCAGAGTGGAGAAGGATAATGAGGGGAAGACAATTAAAATGAGTGCTGGCAGGCTGCAAAGGGGGCTGGGGTGTGCCCGGGTCCCAGCACACCCACACACAGCTCCGGGCTGCCACCAGCCCGCAGTCACACGCAGCTCCCATGCGGACACGACCGCCCCAGCCCCCGGGCAAGCCCTGTCTCCTTCAGCCACTCCAGCCCGCCACAACCTGGACACACGCCGGGAGCACTCCATAAAACCCAAGCTAAAACTCCCAAGCACAGCAGCTCCTGTGCTCCCTGCAGAGAGCAAGGGCGGCGGAACGGGGCTGCTGCCAATTGCTGCTTCGCTCACGACTTCTCTGACCCTTCCAATCTCATTAAGCTAATGGAATCCCTGACAGTTCCTATTGATTCATTTCCGCTCAGACACCGACTCTGCACCTTCGCTCATCCCCCATTTCGGTGGCATCTTTTGCTTTAGTTTTTCTACAGAGAGCTTTTCCCTGCCCCTAGAGCTGCCTCCCCGGCTGCTCAGAGACCCCCGTGGGCTGCCAGCCCTCCAGCAGCTGCCTCTCACCCCTTCGCAGGGAAGCAGAGGGAGCGACCCACTCTTACCTGGGGCGCCCCAAGTTGCCGGCGGTGCAGCGCAACGCGGTGTGCGGTGCACCAGGCTCTGTGCCGGCATCAGCTCTAGCAGTGATGCAGTCCTGCCGGGCGCTGCATGCCAATGATGCAGCCCAGGGGATCCCAGCCGAGGCGGCCCAGGGCTGGGAGGAAGCCCAGGGCTGGTTGTCCTACCTGCGTCCCTGCCTCTCCCAGCCCGACTGCAAAGCGAGCGGGGAAGGAGGGTGTGGAGGCAGCAGGGTGAGAAGCTGCACGGCAGGCAGAGAGAGAGAGAGAGCAGCAAAGCTTCTGTAATGTCATCACTGTAATAAAACCCAACCCGGTGCCTAAACAGCAGCTCTCTAGCAGAATTCTTCATTACGTGGGGGATTCAATTTATTAATTGTTCTAAATTGCTGTCACACAGGAATGTTTCTAGCTGGAAGTAGAAGGGAATCCCAGCATGAGTGGGAATTATGCTTCATTCCTCTACTAGAACATTGCTACACTTGAGCCCCCTGTCCCTGGGATGCTAGAGGGTGAGACTGGGCAGTGTGCCATGCAGCGATGTGACGGTCAGTCTCTTCTCCCAGATGACAAGAGACAGGATCAGAGCAAATGGCCTCAAGTTTCACCAGGGGAGGTTTTGGTTGGACATTAAGAAAAATTTCTTCACTGAAAGAATGGTTAAGCATTGGAACAGGTTGCCCAGGGAAGTGGTGGAATCATTGTGCCTGGAAGGGCTCAAAACCCGTCTAGACGTGGTGCTTAGGGACGTGGTTGAGCGGTGGGCTTGGCACTGTTAGGTTAGCAGTTGGATTTGATGATCTTAGAGGTCTTTTCCAACCTTAACAATTCTACAATTCTGTTTCAGGGATAATCCTGCTGTGGGATAAGCCTGTTCTGTTTAAAATCCCCTTGTGTTCATAATTTGGGAGTCCACTGCTGGAAAAGCAACAGCAGGAAAAATCCTCTGTCTGTGCAGTTCAGAGCCTGCAAGAGACCATGTAGACACAGCAGTGGGGAACACAGTCTGCTGTGGAAATCCTTCCACAACCATTTTGTATTATTAAAAGAGATAACCAGGTAACAGAAGGAAGTATCTTACTGAGAAATACAGCACACAGTTCCTAGCTCCTAGGAAAGCATTGCTAATGCACATGGAGGGATGTCTACACCCTACAGTACCCCTCCACAAAGAGATGTCCAAATCAGTCCAGATAATAAGAGCAATAAAGATTTTCACTGGCTGATGTAAATTGCTGTTTCTTGTAACCTAACATTGGAGAGGACCATGGAGCTATGAGCTTCTCAGACAGGAAACAGAGATGGAATTACACAGCAGCCCATATCCCTTGTACTTGCCAAAGGGATAGAGAAAAAGAAGTGGAAGTGCAAGTCCAGTTGAGCATTCTGGCTCTACCATCAGGGGACAGCTAGAAAGCTACTTTCCCACTCTGTGCCTCAGTTTCCCCTCCTAAAAGGCAGTGCTGGTGCTACTGGCATTACATACATGGAATACATACATAGAATACATACATACATACATAGAATAAACCAGGCTGTACAAGCACTAGGAAATACCACTGTTCCCAGGGCCTCTCCAGGGACACACTCCACTTTTCTTCACTGTGCTGTACTCTACAGCCTGCTCTCCTCTCACTTCACCTGATCCAAATCTCCAGCTCAGCTGTGTTTGTAATTGTTGACACCATTAAAAGCTGGGTATGAACAGAACAGAATTAACCAGGTTGGAAAAGACCTTTGAGATCATCCAGTCCAACCTATCACCCAACACCATCTAAACAACTAAACCATGGCACCAAGTGCCTCATCCAGCCTCCTCTTGAACACCTCCAGTGATGGTGACTCCACCACTTCCCTGGGCAGCACATTCCAATGGCCAATCTCTCTTTCTGGAAAGAACTTCTTCCTAACATCCAGCCTAAACCTCCCCTAGCACATCTTGAGACTGTGTCCTCTTGTTCTGGTGCTGGTTGCCTGGGAGAAGAGACCAACCCCCACCTGGCTACAAAAAGCCTCTCTTCATCTGTCTGCTTGCTGGTACAGTTCCTGTGACCACACTGGCAGCACCACTTCCATGTGGAAAATGCAGTGGGTGATTAAGTTAGGAATTTTCAAGCCTGGTCATTAAAAACTGGGACTCAAATCCAAAGTTCACCTTTACTGTCCCCTTGGTTTAATTGCACTTTGTGTTAGGTACAGTGCACTGATTGCTTTGATGTGGGGGCAACTCAGAAGTCCATTTATTGTCTCCACTCCTGTATGCTACAGGCCAAGTATCAAGACAGTGGCAAAGCTAAAAAGCAAGCCAGTCTATCACAGTGTCACAGAGTGTCACTTTGCTTCCCTGTCACCATTCTTCTGAGTTCTCCAGCTCATTAATTCTTCAAATTCTTCACATCACAGGAACTCTATTTGTGTGTGTGTGTGTGTCAGATTCACTGCACCTTGCATGGGTCGCGCTCTCAAAGGGCAGCACTGCTCCCAGCTGCATTTCCCCAGAGAGGGCTTTGGGGCAGTCCCAGAGATGCTCTTTGAGCTCCATCACAGCTGCCCTCAGAGGAAGGCTGCTCTGCCACCATGTCATCTCCACTTGCAGGTGGGATTGCAGGTGAGGGAAATACGCATCAGCCTGGCCAGATGAGCACCCCAATGACCCTGCTGGGCTCTTCTCAGTTCCTAGCAAAGTCCCTTACTGTTTCCCACACAGGATAGATCTAGACTGGGTAAATTTGTGTTAAATTCCATTGCAGGATCAACAGGGAGGGAGGTAATAAATTTGAGAGACTTTCTTTACCATTGCACTGTGATTAACAGTGTTCCTAATTACCTCTGCACCCTAGGCACAACTGTGAATCTCTCTGTTAATCACTGCTAGCTGTAACCAGGTATCTCAGACAGAGAAGAACCATTTTCCTCAGTGCCATATGGTGCTGGGGGGGAACCTGAGCCTCATGGGCTGCCTGACATGGAAGGCAGCAACATGGGGAAGCTTAACATCTTTCTATTCAGAAGGGCACATTGATGGAGCCTGCAAACAATCCAGCTGTCCCAGAGCTGCAGGAAGAAAATGGAAAACAAAGGACCTGGTGTGGAGATGGATAAAATGGTGCAAACTTTTCTATCAAGGGCCGAAGAGATGTGAGTGTAAGGCTTGATTGTGAAGGTACATGTGTGTGCATGGTTAAATGGGCAAAGAGGACTTGATCTGGCTGCATGGCTATATAACATCAGCCCCATCACCTCCTCAGATACATGATTCACAAACAAGAGTATGGGCTGCAAAACGCGCTCTGCACTTGTGCCCTCTGAACCAGAGGGGCTCCCAAACTATCTAAAAGCCACACAACAGCACTGACACTGAGATTTCAGGGCAAAAGTGCACTGAGGCAGTATCAATTTACCTGAGCTGGAAACATGAGCTGGAGAGGCTGTACCCCGCCAGAAAAACAGAAAATTAGCACAATTGTAAGCACTTAGCTGAAAACTATTTGTGGCATAGAAGCTTTGGTTTGCCAAAGAGCCACTGCTCTTAAAAGGTGTCACTGATGCATGACCAGGGAGATGCAACATCAGACAATGCCCATCAGCAGCATCACTGCTTACAAATGGCTGAATGTAAAGGGATGAGGGTGCTTAAAGTTCTCTAATCCAGCAGAAACCATTCCATAAGACAGGCTTCAGCAGACAAACTCGGGCACTTTGGTGGGTCTGGGTGGAAAGGCAAAGCTAATTAGTGCACTAGGACCTGTGCTGGCAGTGCTGGACCCACTCAAGTGTAACACTGCCGCTGTCTCATGCAAGGCTCTGCTAAAAGCAGTGCAGCTGCATCCTCCAGCATCACCTTAAACATCATCTCTTTTTTTTCCTGCATTTTCTCTCCCTTGTTTGTTTTTTTCTTTTTCCCTCTCATAATGATTCTGTTTTTCTAGGTTTAAAGTCCCGAGCACAAGTGCAGTGAACCATTGAAGAGCAGCTCTCACACCTCTTTCTTCCCCTGTTTTCATCTTTGGAAATGGAGGAACACACTGTCAGGTTAACTCTGACTTTGCAGAGCTCTGACACGTCAGGAGGAGTTTATTTATGTGGAAGAGGTGAATGGTTCCCTACATGTCAATGGCACAATCAGCAGCAAAGTCCTCAGCATTAATATTTAACATCCTTTGTTCTGGACATGCCTGCCTGTTATGCAGAGAAGGCTGAGTCAGGAGATCAGAAGCTGCTGGGAACTGAATAAGCATTATTTGTGGGTTTCTCTGAGTGGAGAGCAGAAAAGCCTTTGTGTGTGTGTGGCAGCCCAATTGCCAAGAAACTGTGCATTTATGTACAATATATCACACAGGCAAGAAATTACTGCAGTGGTCCTCTGTGGCTTTCTCTTTTTTTCACCTCATGAATTCTGTCATGTTAATGGCTGCTTGTTCTCACCCTGCACCCATGCACAGGTATTAATTTTGTGAGACATGAAGGGGAAAACCTAACAGAAATAAAGGCAGCAATTTAACAGGCTTAGACCCAGCATAGATCCCCTGCACATTCCTGACAGAGAAATCTCAGAGAAGAGCAAACTCTAAGGAGCAGGCATTGTATAATTTAGGGGCTTGGAGCACCTCTCCTAGGAGGACGGGCTGAGGGAGCTGGGGTTGTTCAGCCTGGGGAGGAGAAGGTTCTAGGGAGACCTAATAGCAGCCTCCCTGAAGGGGGCTACAAGAAGGCTGCAGGAAGACTGTTTCCAAAGGCCTGCAGTGATAGGACTAGGAGTAATGGTTTGAAATTAGAGAAGATGGATGTGAGGAACATGTTCTTTACCATGAGGGTGATGGAACACTGGGACAAGTTGTCCAGGGAGGTGGTTGAGGCCCCAGCCCTGGAAATATTCAAGGTGGGGGTCAACAGGGCTCTGGGCAACCTGATCTAACTGAGGATGTCCCTGATGACTACAGAGGGGTTTGGACTAGATGTCCTTTAGAAGTCCCTTCCAACCCAGACCATTCTATGGCTCTATGATAATTCAGAGCAGGCCACTTCTAGCTCCCATCTTCGAGGCAGACTTCCTAGGAGCCAGGCAAGCACTTGCATTAACAATAAGAAAGCTACATCATTAGATTTCCTCCTTCTCCTTTGTGTGCTTATGTACAGATAAACACTTATTCTAGATGTTACATTAAATAAGTATTAACCTTAAATCTGCTGTCCCTCTGTGCCCATTACGATGAAGCTGCTGGTTATAGACAGTTCCATCCTGCTCCCCTGTATGGAATAGAGATCAGCACTGTCAGGAGCTTTCCAGATAGCAGAGCTATGGCTGTTTTTCAAGTTAAATTGCCCATAAATGCTACACTTCCAAAGCCTTTCCACATTCCCATGATTACCTTGTAGCTATAGCAAATGGTCTAAGCCTGGTGGTAGAGCACTCCTTCTTAATCTGTGTAATTTTCAGGCAGACTCAGTTCAGTGTGAATATCTAAGGCTGTAAGAAAATGTGCTCTATTCAATTACAGAGGAATTCAATACAATCTGTCAGTCAAGATGCAAGGAGACAGGAGAAAGAAGGTGGGGTTCAGGTTTCATTTCTTGCTTGCTTGTCTGGAAGAGCCTTTTCTTCTTGAAGCTCTGCTTTCTGGGGAATTTCCTTGAGGGAAGCAGAGGAACCTCCCCCTCCTTTGATAAGGAAAAAAAAAAGGAGCTTTGGGATTTTCAAACTAAAATCACTTTAGCTCTTTACTGCTGTCTTTGCCTCACATCCAGTATGGCTCCAAGCCATGTCAGAAGGAACTTTAATGAGTTTAATGTGCACTGGGCTTCATCTGAATCCTGAGACAGAGGGCATCACAGCCAGGCTACTTTTCCAGTAATGCAGCTGGAGGGGAAAAGAGATGGGGAGATGTTTTCATGGGATGCTACTGGAAATTGTATCAAGAAAGACTTGCTGATGATCCTGGGACTGATTCAGGTATTTTATTATCTACTACCATCGAGGCTTGACATGAACTGACTGTTTGCGCTTGGGCAGAGACTAGGTATAAAAATGGAGAGAAAGGGGGAAATTTCCCTGAGAAGAAGTGAAACGGAGATGGAGGAAGGCAGAGAAAAGCATCTCTAGGAAACCAGGAAGCAGCTGAAGCAGCAGCCGGCTGCATGCCTCGGGTGGCTGCAGTGGGGACCCACCTTCGGCAGGTGGCAGCAGGGGAGCCAGGGAATGGGTGGAGGAGATGCTGCTGCTTGGTGCTGACGTCCAGGACACCGCACAGCCAGGCCTCCCGAGCTTCTGTCCACCAGCCAAAAGGTATAAAGGGGAAAAAAATACAGTAAAACCCCCATAAAGGCAGCCACAAAACCCACAGATCACTCAGCATGAAGGAGTGAGACAGCAGCCAGCTGCTGTGCCGGGAGCTTCTAACTGCATTACTGAGGCAGCAGTTAGGCACTGCCAGCTCCTTCATAGCTATTTCAGTAGCTCTGTCCTAGCACCCAGCTGTCACAGCCCCCTGGGGCTCCCCACTGAGGAGCTGCATCTTCCTGGAGGTGCAGGTGGCACTGTGATGAGCTCAGCTCCTGCGCCAGATTTGCTCCTGGTTTGAACACAATATTTCTGCCTGGACCAGACTCACGGGTGCAGGTGGGCAGACAAATGGTCAGGTGCAGTCCCTGGGCTAGCACAAGAGAGGCTTTCAAGGAGAAAAGGGAGGGGATTTGCTTTCCCACGTTCAGCCTGACTTTGGTACACCATTATTGTTACATAATATTACTGTTTCATATAAACAAACATTGTGAGGAGCCATCTGTATCCACGAGTGCTGCTCTGCTCCCTCTGTGGCCTTCAGGGAGCTCCTCAGATGCAGCACTGCAATCACTGCTCTCCAACCCCCCAGGATTTACTGACCATTACTCAACCCATGTTCCCCCTCCCCTTGGGATCCAGATGGATGTCAGCTGCACACACGTGTGCCTTGTAATGGGAATTTCATTAGCAAGGATCAGACAGACTTCATCTTTCCCCCAGCCCCCAGGGGGAAACAAAAAGGAAACCCACAAGCTTTTGGTTTTGCAAAGTGTGTGATGGCTCTTTACTGAACCTAATGAAGAAAAGACACAGTTTGGGAGTTACATGACTCATGTTTATATCCTTTCTAGCTACATGTAAAACCACAGTGTCAGAAGCTCTCATTAGGCAGTGTGACAGGTCAGCATGTGACCACAAACACCACTGCCAAGACACACTGGTTTGATCTTCTCAGCAGGGATGGGCACACAGGCTTGCTCAGTGGTAATAAAGATGCTTTTGTCTTGTCCAGCTGGAAGAAGGGCTGGATAGATGCCCCATGAGAAGGCTGGCTCTCATGTGATTTCCAGACTATGTGAAACCTGAAGATAGGAGATAGGACCCAGTCCTGCTCTGAGCTCCTGGGACATCCACTGGTTTGCTGCTCCTTGCTCAAGCTCTGAGGACAGTCATAGAATCATAGAATTGTCAGGGTTGGAAGGGACCTCAAGGATCATCCAGTTCCAAACCCCCTGCCATGGGCAGGGACACCTCACACTACAGCAGGTTGCTCAGAGCCACATCCAGCCTGGCCTTAAAAACCTCCAGGGATAAGGCTTCCACCACCTCCCTGGGCAACCTGTGCCAGTGTCTCACCACCCTCATGGGGAAGAACTTCTTCCTAATATCCAATCTGAATCTACCTATTTCCAGTTTTGCTCCATCCCCCACAAGTCCTATCACTCCCTGACACCCTAGAAAGTCCCTCCTCAGCTTTCTTGTAGCCCACTTCAGATACTGGAAGGCCACAATAAGGTCTCCTCAAAGCCTTCTCTTCTCCAGACTGAACAACCCCAACTGTCTCAGTCTGTCCCCACAGGACAGGAGCTCCAGACCTCTAACCATCCTCATGGCCCTTCTCTGGACACCTTCCAGCAGATCCAGATCCTTCCTCTAATAGAGGGTCCAGAACTGGACACAGTACTCCAGGGGAGTCTCACCAGAGCAGAGTAGAGGGGGAGAATCACCTCCCTCAGCCTGCTGGCTCTGCTTCTCTTGATGCAGTCCAAGATGTAACTGGCTTTCTGGGCTGCAAGTGCAAGTCCACTGTCAAGCATCAGCTGGGAGAGCCCTCAGGGAGATCAGGTTGCTGGTAGATGCTTCACGTCGTGTAGGTAGCTTCTCTAAACATAGCTGTGCAGCATCACTGTAAAACAACAACCTAGTATTCGTGCTTGGTGGAAAGCACAGAGCTTGCACTGCTAATCTAAAGCTCAAAGCAGTAGCTGACAGACACCTGAGTACCAGCAGAACAAGAGCAACTCACACTTTCTGTCAGTAGGTAAGACACAAGATCTGAATGAAGACAATCACTGTCTGTGGGATTGCCAGGGCACAGCACATTTCATTTCTGGCCTTCTTTCCAGCTCTTGCTTTCAGCCCGATCTCTGCCCCATCTCTCTACCAGACTGGGAAGAAGATCATGGGCCAAACCCACTTTACCCTTACTCTCCTAACCATCTTCCTCCACCGTGTATGTGCATCTACTCAGATGCATGGTTGCTGTCTAGAAGTTTTGTTCCAGCACCACAATTTCCCAGCACTGCAAACAATCAGCAAGGCTGCTCCTCTGCAGGCACAGCACTTCCTTCTGCAGAGCAGAGTGGAGGTGAAGGAGGGAGGCTCCACTCCTCCTGCTTGAAATCACTGCCTTGCAGTTTGCTGGCAGCCCTTCCAGTTTATCATACCCACATGTACAACACTTTCCTGGATTCTTTTTCATTCCATGTCTTGGCTGCCTGAAGGTGCTGCAAAGCAGCTGGAAAAGCCAACCCTGGGGAAATGTTGAATGTGTTCCCATTGCTTTCTTTTTTATTTAAGTAAAATAATAATAATAATAACAAAAAAGAAAGAGTTCTGACTCCAAAATGTCTTTGTGGAAGCATGAACTTTGGTTGGAGCAGCACACCGGGTTACAAACAGGGCTCTGGTGCCTTTTAACAGCCTCTCAACCCAAGACACAACAGCAAAGCTGGAGCAGGTGAGATGGCAACATTGAGCAGGAGACTTGGTGCCTCCAGGGTGAGCTGCAGGCTTTGGGGTGATCACCCCAGCAGCAGTTCAGTTCAGAGAATTGGCAATCACGATGCAGAGCAGATCAGGAGACACATAAATAGATGGCTGATGCTCCTCACCACGGGCAGTGCCCAGGGGTCCCATTGCTGCTGCATGTGTAAAGCAGGAGAGAAGAGAGAAGTGAAGTCAACTTATTTTCACCTTTTATTTTTTCTCTCTGTAAGGATCTAAGCACTGGTCACCTTCCCGGGATTTCTGGGTCCCTGGATCTGGAGAGGTTTGCTCTGGCTAGAACAGCTCTGTGCCAAGGGCTGAGACTGATACTGCAGAGACCCAGCCTTCATCAGGAGGCATCTCACCACTGGTGAGCTATGCCAGCTAGTTAGCAGCTACATTTATTTGGAGTCCAGCCTTTCCCCTGCTTTGTTTGCTGCTTCTCATGGCAACAGACAAGCTGTGGAGGTTTTTCACCCACATGCTTTACCTGATAATAGCCTTGAACCAGCATCTGTTTGCCTGGAGGCACAACTCCTCTCTGCTAGTTGGGACCTATTTCTTAGGAATTGTTCTTAAATGATGTCACTTTGGAATGAGCTCCTCTCAGGCTGTGTCTGCTCTGCCTGAAGTCCAAAACTGCTGAAACTTGCTGCCACCACTGTCTGAAAGAGCCCAGGGACAACTAGAGATGGCAAATGTGGGATTCATCCCTCACTCTGCTCAGATGGCACTGTGAGAGTCTTTCCTGTTTGAAAATTGCTCTCTTCTGGGGAAGAAGGGATGTGGGTGCAGGGCTCTGTTTGCTGCTCAGATGGGTATGCCTGTGCCTGCCCCTCTCCTCCCCAGGAGAAAGCTCCTGCAGTGCTCTCTGCTGTGACTGTGTGCTGCTGGGCCCGCAGCACCTCTTCTCCTGCACCGTGGTACATGCTGTGCCTGGCACAGCTGGGCTGTGAGCTAAGCCTCCCAGTGCTGAAGAAACAGCAAAATAATACCAGCAGCCATGGATGGCTGGCTATCCACAGCTGTATCTGCCTCATCTCGGCCAGCATCATTGCTGTGCACCCACTCACCCTGCCACCGCTGCTCTGCTTGTGTCAGTCTTGAGAGGGTAAACAGCTCAGCTCGAGAGACTGATTGGTGGTGGGAAGATGCACTCAGCTCCTTCCTCAACCTCTGTAAAGGTGGCTATTTCAAAACATTTCACAGGGCTAGCTCAAGCACAGGGACCCTCTGTGACTTCCAGATTGAGGCCAGCTCTTGCAGGGCATCTGGAGCATCTCTCAGTTCTCTGGCTGATGGTCAGATGTTAACGGGTACCAAAGTACACCTCAAACATGAGTGTGGCTAAATGGGCCCCGTGAGTAAGAGGATTAAAGTGGGGCTGTGGCAGTAGCTTGGTCACCATGCAGGCAGAGCTGAATCTGCCCGTCCTGGCAGAGAGGATGCTCACCCATAGAAATGTCACAGGGATGTTGCCAGGAATTGGCAATCCTGAGGACCTGGTCTTGGCTGGGGGCCAGAGTGCTGTAGTAGGGGAAAAACTGAAGTCCACCACAGCATGGGATTTTTAACACTGTGTGATTTTCTAAGACTGGAGCAGAGACTAATAGACACTGCAAACACTCTTTGGACATCTGTGTTGTGGCCAGATGCAGTTCAGCACAGGAACAAAGCACTGAGGATCACAGGACTGGTCAGATTAGCCTATTTCCAGTTTGCAGCACTGCACAGCATCATGTTTTCTCTTGGCTGAACTGGCTGGCCAGTACCACATCCCCTCACATCATTGTTATTGTAGTGGAGGTAGAGTGATCTAAGCTAAAACAACGTTTTTGAACGCTCCTCCAAGAGGTTTTGGCCCTGACCAAAGGGTGTGGGACCAAAGACAAACACACAGTCACGTACAGACACACACCCCTGCGTGTAGGCACCCTCTGCAGCCCCATATTCCTTGCTGGCTTGTGAACAAGGGAGCAAACGATCTGAGGGAATGTAATTTAGCACCAGGACCCAGCGGAGCGCAAAATCCCACCCGGTGCCAAGGACTTGTGATTTACGCCTTTGTTCCTGCAACAACAGACAGAGGCAAAAACAACAGAGAGAGCTCTGCCGGATTTTCCATCCCCTGCTGAGCCGTGAAGCCGAATGGCAGCCAGCATTCACAGCAACACCCACAGCAAAGCACCAGCGCCGCTGCCAGCTCCGGCAATGTTAGCATCAACCTCATGGCATTCGCCTTCCTTTCTTAAAAGCCCAGCTCCTGGAGTCGTGGCAATAAGTGGGAATCTCAGCTTTTGATTTTAAGAGCAGCTCCCCTCCTTCACAGATAAGAAGGAAAGCTTGTGAACAGGCCAGGTACAAACCTACCAAGCAAATAAACCATCAAATCTGGTAATTTCCAATGCAATTTGATTTGGGGAACGGGTTTTGGAGATTTTGGAAAGCAGAACTTGCTAGAAGCTGAAGGAGACCCTTAAAGAGCTGCAAAGACCTGCTGAGAAGATGCTGCAGGAGGAACCTAGACCTCTGAGCAGACTGGATTTGCATTGCTTTACCCTAGCAGAGAGATCAGCAGAGGGAGAACATCTGGGTCCAGTACCTAACATAAAACACTTTTTGTGTCAAGAATAAACATTACAATTCAAAATGTGAAGAGTGAGAGTCCCTGGAAAGAGAATGAAGCTTTGTAGATAACTCTGCCTCTGTCCCAAGGTTAGACATGTGGATAATATTAATATATCGGTGCCCTAGAAGAAGAGGGGGAGGGAGAGGGGGCCTGCATGTAAAGCAGCACCTTCAGTTTTGCATTGCTCGCTGTAAGAAGCCTTCTGCTGGAACCCTACAAAGCAGTCCAAAAGATGGACAGATGTTCCCAACACTCACAGCCTCCACACCTGTACACATCTGGCTCTCCTGTTTCAGTTTCTTTGGATCTGGAGCTGCTTCCATTTTTTTTTTTTGTCCTACACAGCGCTGAAAGGAATTTCAGTGCAAAGCAAGCCATTAAGAGCAGTAATCATGCAGATGCCCTCAGCATGGGGCCATCCCCTCTTTTGCTGCCACTTTTGATCACTTTAAGTTGAAAAAGCCTGCATGATCCTTGAACACATCTCCAGCTTTAAAGTCCAAAATGGGCTGCTTTAGAAGACCAGGGCAATAAATGATTGCCATCAGTGACGAGAAATGTTTAAATCAATAAAACATTTGTTTAGATGTCCATATGGAGGAAAGATACAGTCTGCTGCTCTTCATATTGGATTGATCCCACTGTGTTAAATTACAGCTGGCTACAGCCCCTCATCGTTTACTGCACAGCTTGACAAGCATGTAAAATATTCACACTGAGCACAGAAATTTTGAGTGTCTGATCTCTGCATTGTCCTTGTCACTTCCTCCCAGCCAGGGCCAAATTAAGGGCTGCTTAATATGGGGGGGAAGCTTGCCACAGGTCTCCCACAAGCCTCTAGCCTTGTTACCCAATATCCTCTCGGATGGCCCTGGGGGAATGAGCAGCTGGGGAGCAGATGCAGGGAAGCCTCATGTGATTGTATCTCTGCCTATAGCCCCAGCATTTAGGGTTTATTATTTTATTTATTATTAGGGTTTATCAGCTGCTCTGCACTGTGTGCCTAGTGTGCTCAGGTGGCCAAGAAGGCCAATGGCATCCTGGCCTGTATCTCTTCTCCCAGGCAACCAGCACCAGAACGAGGGGACACAGTCTCAAGCTGTGCCAGGGGAGGTTTAGACTCGAGGTGAGGAAAAAGTTCTTCACTGAGCAAGTTGTTCGTCACTGGAATGTGCTGCCCAGGGAGGTGGTGGAGTCACCGTCCCTGAAGGTGTTCAAGGGGAGATTGGACGTGGCACTTGGTGCCATGGTCTAGTTGTGAGGTCTGTTGGGACAGGTTGGACTTGATGATCCTTGGGGTCTCTTCCAACCTTGGTTATACTGTGATACTGTGATACTGTAATAGTGTGGCCAGCAGGAGCAGGGAAGGTGCCTGGATTGTGCTCTTGAGAGGGTCACAGCAACAATGGTGGGTGGTGGGAAGAGTAGTCAAGGCTCAAAAGGGGAGCTGGAAGCTCTGGGTCCTGCTCCCATCTTGCCCCTGCCTCTCCTCGAAACCCGGAACAGGGAAGAGGTAGCTCCTGAAGGCTCCATCCCTCAGAGATGGTGCAAGGAGAGCTGCCCTTGAACTCCACTCCACTTGAGTCTAGCACAGTACTGAGAATGTGCAGGGGGAGTGTCAGGGAAGAAGATGGGCTGGCAACTGAGGTCGTGCCTTGTAGCACAGTGGCTGATCCCAGGCTGACCGGTGAGGCTTGAAGGAGAGCTAATTTTGGGCACACACAGCAGGAAAATTGCACAGCAAAGGTCCTGGCTGCCCAGCCCCAAAACACAGCACAGGTTCACTTCAGGTAACTATTCAGGAACTTGGACCAAGCTTTGTCAAATCTCCCCTCAGTTATATTTTGGATGTGCCAAAACAGCTCTGTTAGTTTAGGGGTCCTGATGAGTGCTGCTGTGTGGCCTGCAGACTCACTTCTTCCTCTTTGGCTTATGCTCTGACCCATGGGAAATGGAAGCCTGTGCCCTGAAAAGCCTGCACAAAGAAACAAAACTGATGTCCTGAGCAGAGCCAGCAGAGGCCACTGCTGTATGCTTTAAAAATAACTCCAGAGCTAAGGTCTCTGGCGTGGTCTTCACTGCTAAGCATGCTTCTCACTCCAGCCTGTGTTTTTCCCGCTGTGGTGTCATGTCTTGGCTCCAAGATCCCCAGGCGTGTTGCAAAGTGTTGGATCAGAGCCATGTTTTCTGATCTCTGCAAAAGGCTGATGTAAGCCACTGTGTCCCTCCCTTCCTCGCCTCCAAACTCGCCATCGTCACCAGATGAACCATCAGTAGCCAGTGCCAGGAAATGCAGGCCCCCAAGGGGCTACTGCACTCCAACCCAGACACAGAATCATGGAATCACAGAGTGGCTTAGGCTGGAAGGGACCTCAGAGATCGTCTACTCCAACCTCCCCACCATGGGCAGGGACACTTCTCAACTAGACTCAGCTGCTCAAGACCTCAGCCAACCTGGCCGTGAACACCCCCAGGCAGGAGGCATCCACAGCCTCCCTGGGCAGCCTGTTTCAAAGCCTCACCACCCTCATACTGAAGACCTGCTTCCTCAGATCCAGTCTAAACCTACTCTAAGACATCTCTAAGATGTCTTAGGCAGACTGTGTGATATAAATACTTTTTACAAGAAAGCAAACAAAATGAAGCCAGGAGTCTCTCAGAGATGATAACCTCAAAACCGTGGCTACTTTTCACCAGGGCATGAGCTGCTCTCCTGCCCAACATATTCTGCTTCTGCAGTTCGTGGCACCTGCCACTTCACCTGGGGTGATGCTGCTTTGGGCTGACCCTTGTCAAAGCTTTTAACTTTCTGCATGTTTGCAAAGATGATCTAAAGAAGTGGATCCATAAAAAGATTGGTGCAGCTTCACAGCTCAGTTCTGTAAGCACCCAGCCACGGAGTCGCATGTGAGGTGCCTTTGATGTTTGGAATGGCCTGGACCTGTGGAAATGAAGCTGAGCTGTGCCTTGCAAAGAAATACACAGAGAGGTGACTGTAAACGCCAGTTGCTGCTCTTAAAAAGGGCACCAATGTGGAGAAGTAAGTAGGGCACCTTCAGTAAAGTCAACAGTTCTTTTTAAAATAACTGAATTTCTTTCAATGTGTCTTAGGACAGCTTAAAATGCTGCTTTTTTAAACAGACAGAGGCCCTTTCTTGTTAGATGATGAAAGAGGGTGTTAATTTCTCAGAAACCTGGCATTCTTTCAATGTCTGCCTTTCAGATTTATGAAGACAGATTTGCTCCTTGTGCCTGTGTTTTATCATCTGATTACTCCCTGTACCAAGGGGAACAGAGTGCTCTCACAGTGTACTCGGCTGGAGATGTTGTGCCCCAGTCTGTCTCGGTCATAATGAAATGTGGCTGAGCACATTCAGCTTGTTCCAGCTGATGTTACACCTCTTTCTGCTCTCCAAGTGGAAATGCAGTCATCAGAGGGTGTGTATGTGTGGTGGGCCCTTTGGGATCCAGACACTGAATTAGCAGTGTTGCCTAATGAAGAAGCTGCTAGATGTGGATGCAGGTTCAGTCCAGCCTGGGGGACTCTCTGTGATGCCATAAATGTTGTAGGACCCTTAAGGCTAGAACCTAAATGAGGCTAAACTTACTACTTTCTGCCTCAGTCTACACATCTGTTCAGTAACTCTGGCTTATTTGATTAGGTATCCCAACATTTCTGTTGACAGATATTACTTATTAACCACCAGTATTAAATAGGTGAGTCACTGTTCATTTCCCATCTATGTCCTTGCATAATGCCATTTCCAGTTCAACAACTGAAAGTGTGACTTCACATCTCACTGGCAAGGTGGTGCCAAGTACAGAAGCTAATTGTCCTCAGCTATCACTTCCCTTTCCATCCCTAAATAGGAAGGACATGAGCAGCAGCACAAGTCTTATCTTCTCAGTTGTTTTGCATAAGCAGCTCCTCTCTGGAAGAGACCAGTAGTCTGCTTATCCACTGCACCTTGTGCTGCCAATAAAAAGTCCAAACTCACAGTCCTCTACCACAGAAAATTACCCCAGTTATTCCTTCTGGATATTTGTACTTTCACAGTCACTCCTTTTCCAATTTGAGTCAGGGAGTGCCATGGGTGAAGAACCAACTTTAATTAGCTGATGCTACACCATCAGTGCTGGCACCTGAGTAACTTACACAATTTAAAGATGTCACTTCCAACCCCTAAACTGAACTCAGCATGGACCTGGCTGGGGTTCCTTTTGCATCGAGCACCGGAGGTGATAGTCCTTCTGCCTCTGCGGAGTCAGCCAGCACGTACATCCTCTGATAACAGGTTTTTTCCTGAGGACACTCCTGAGCAGCACAGCTAAAAGCACAGCACAAGCATAGAGTGTAAGCCTGGTTTAAACATGCTGTTTGGAGCAGGTGGCAAGGAGAGACAGTAGCTGGTTGGAAGAGAGCCCAGTGGTCAAGAAGCAGTTAGTAGGGAAAGTGCAAAAGACACTGGGCTCCTCATGACAGAGGGAGCAGAAGAAAGCAACAGCAGTAAGACCTGCTCCAAAAGCTTTAGGAAATAGTGTTTGAGGAGGCAGCAAATTCCCTGAGAACTTAAAATGCTTCTTGCTACCCTACTTTTTAATTCATTGTGCTTGTTGAGCAACTGATGCTGAGTTAGGGTGGAAACTGCAGGGGGAAGGCATGTGGTGTGCATGTGCATAGAGCTAATGGCTTTACCATGACCAGCCTGGGGGACTCAGAGCCAGGCTAGAGCCAGAGAATGAATGCAAAGAAAATAAAGTGCTGCTCTCTACTGACTGTGGATCACATGCAAATGGCTATATGCAAATGGCTCTGCTAGTTGTTAGATTGCAGAAATCTCTGAGGGAAAAAAAATAGGATGGCTACTTCATTGCTTGAGATATTTAAACTGGTAAAACTGATAAAAACAGACTCTAGGGAACTAACTGAACTAGCAGAAATAGCCTGAAACATGATCTAATAGACGTTAACTTCTGCTGTAGTAATGAGACACATCATGAGCAGCCTCCCTGCCAAACACAACCCTTCTCCATCCAGTCTCTCAGCACATACTCCAATCTGCTGTGTTGCACAAGCTACACATACACTAAGGCACTGGAAACAACCAACAGTCTTCACAGATGAGGTAAGGTGATTTGTTTACATCTTTGTTCTCACTTTTATGGTGATCATCAAAGTGCTTTGTTCCAAAGGACAGCAGAGCAGCACTGCACAAACATCTAAACCCTCCACAGGTTTCTGGAGCTGTCTCTTGTCCTCTCTTTTAGACATAGGATAAATGACATTGTGGTAGGTTGTTAGATGTCTGTGCTTGTAGGAAAACCTCTCAGAGTTATGTAGGGCTTTGAATGTCCTGCTTCTTGCTGCCTGTGCTAGAAGAGACAGGTGTTGAAAGCAGCTTGCTCGGGTCTGAGGAGCAGGGACCACCACAGCTTATTCTCCAGATATCCTGTTGGTGCAGATTGCAAGGATGCCCCAGCTGAGAAAAGGAGACTGCCACGATTCACCTGAAGGTAATGAGAGACTGTAGATATCAGCTGAGAATCAGTTATTCAGAAGGGATTGCTCTGCTGTCATTCGTAGTCATACCTTGCACAATTAAATTCTGCGAGACAATAAACAGCTCAGTACCCAAACAATCATTTGCAGAAGCAATTATCAGGTGGCATACAGAGCCACAGGAAGTGAGCAGGCAAATTCTGCCCACCAATTCCACGTTATAAAACTGTTTTCAAAGCACAGACTATTTCCAAATAACCTTACCTATGTACAGCAAAACCAGAACAAGAGGACGAAGTCTCAAGCTGTGCCAGGGGAAGTTTAAGCTCGAGGTGAGGAGAAAGTTCTTCACTGAGAGAGTAATTTGCCATTGGAATGGGCTGCCAGGAGAGGTGGTGGAGTCACCATCCCTGGAGGTGTTCAAGAGGGGATTGGACGTGGCACTTGGTGCCATGGTCTAGTCACGAAGTCTGTGGTGACAGGTTGGACTCGATGATCTTTGATGTCTCTTCCAACCTTGGTGATTCTGTGATTCTGTGATTCTGTCTTCTTCTGTCACATGTTCTTTACATGCACAGATCTGAACTTCTGGGCCCAAACTGTTTTTTTTCACTCAGGGGTTTCAGCATAAGCTGCAATGTCTGCTTTGTTTTTCTGGGTGCCACAACAGCTGAGACAATAACTCAGTTCCGCTTTCAGTTTAAAAGATGCTCAAAAAAAAGGAAGAAGAACCCAATGGCAGGAGTAACCTGACGTGGCCATGTGTTGGCAGAGAGAAATGAGCCTCCTGATTTCACTTTCAGAATCAGATAGTCAGTGTGGCAGGTGTGTCTGTGGCTTTAATAATCACACAGACGTAAAGGAATTACAAATAGTTTTATTGATCTCCAGATTAATGTGCAATCAGCCTAATGACAGAGGGAGAGGCCTGTTTGTCTACGTATGTACAGGGTTTCAACAGCTATCCATAAGCCAATCAAACAAACACTCTTCCCAACTTGTAAACAGTGTAATTTCACTATCCTCAGTGGGAAAGAGTGATGCTAACACCACCCCAAGATGCTTAAAGCTTTGCAGGACAAAGTTTGCTATGAGCACCTTTATTCCATCTTGGTGGACTGAACAGGGAGTGGTTTATATTCTGTGGTCCTGCTCTGGCAGGGGGGTTGGACTCCAAGATCTCCAGAGGTCTCTTCCCACCCCTAACATCCTGTGACCCTGTGATCCTGTTTCAATTTCTCTCCCTGTGTAACACTAAACCCTTGGATGTGGTTTGGAGTTGATTATATTCATGCACCAATGCTCTTGGCTTGTGACAAACAGGAGAAAATGGATGCCAACAACTGGAAACATACTGTGAAGGAGGGAGAATCAAATTCATAGCAAAGGGTTTTGAAGGGCACAGTTATGGAAAAGAAACACCACCAAATCCTGTGTCTCTCTGTGTAGCATCAAGAAGTTTCTAATACTTGAGACATTATGACATGAGGTTATTCACCTCCTCTCCTCTCAAGCAACCTTGCTTCAGGAGGTGCCTCTCAACTTTCTGATCTGTTGCTTTCTGCTCTTGGCTAACCCAGGTGTACAGTGGGAGGAAGAACAAGTAAATAAAAAGGGAAATACGGCTTTTGCTGAAGTTCTCAGGTGACAGAGTTATTTAATTAGTCACAAATAAATGCTCTGGGCTCACAGGTCACCCAAGATAGCTGCTGCCATGGCCCCTGTCTGCCTCACTGCCCAGGGCAGGTGCACAATAGTACACTGAATCAGCTTCACTAAGAGCAAGCTCAAAACTGTCAGAGGATGGTTTAACTGCTCTGTGTTGGGGGGGAAAAAAAGAAAGAGGAAAAAAACAGGAAGGAAAAAAAGTAGTGAAAACAAAGACCTCATTAGTTGAAGTTGTCTGCTGACTGTAATGACATCCTGCACACCTGTCAATATCAAGCTGCATGGCTGGAGCAGTCTGTTTGATCCTAATCTCTTGCTTTGCCAGGCTGGATCAGTTCTGTCTCTGTTTGATCTATTGGAGGTTCCAGTGGCCAGTGTAGCAGCCTGCTCTGCAGCCTGCAAGGCTGGAGATAAGTCTGCTGAAATACCCAGCTGACCTTGGAATGAGCTTTGCTTGGATTTGCTTACAGGTGGTGATCAAAAATACTGTATGACTGCTGCTTAATGTGAAATGGATCCCCTCCACACAAAAGCATGTCAGTGTGTGGTGCAAAACACAGCGTGCCCAGCTTGGGATTCCAGTGATGCCATGTCCCATTCTTGACACAGCCAATGCAATGGGCTTCTTAGCCCAAGCTGCTCAGAAATTATTGAGAAGTGGTGTAGCATTACAGGAGTGAGGGGACACTCTGACAAGCCAGAATGCCAGCCCTGCAATGTGTCTACCTCACTACATGTCCCAGATGACTGCTGCTGCAAATAGGCCCCAGCAGCCAGAGATGTTGCAGCCAAAGGAAGAGAGGGGAAGGGAGAAATGATGCTGTTATGGTGGCTCTCCTGGATGGGGGAATGTGGAGACAAAAGAATTCATGAGGCTCAAGGTGAGGAGAAAGTTCTCCACAGAGAGAGTTGTTAGCCATTGGAATGTGCTGCCCAGGGAGGTGGTGGAGTCATCGTCCCTGGAGGTGTTCAAAAAGGGATTGGAGGTGACACTTGGTGCCATGGTTTAGTAGTCATGAGGTGTTGGGTGCTAGGTTGGACTTGATGATCTCTGAAGTCTTTTCCAACCTTATTGATTCTATGATTCTATGATTTTTCCTCAAGAACTATGTTTGGCCAGGGGTGACTATCACCTTAGCAAAGCCATGTGCAGTCCATAAAGATTCAGAATCAACTCTGCAAAGGAAGAGCAGAGGGAAGCAGTGTGATGATAAAAGACGATGACCAGTGGCACCTCATGTGTCACAACATAATGCTCGCCATACTGAACCAATGCACACACAGCACCCATGGAATGCCCAGGTCCCCTTTGTTCTTCCTGGCATTAGGAGTTGTAGCAACATATCTTTGACTTCCTGGGCCCCATGTGCTAGTGGTTTATAGTGCATGGTGAAGCAGCCTTCTCTTTCCCTCCGGAGAACTGAAGTTATTTTAACCCACTGCCACAAGAGATCTGCACTTGTTAGCAGACCAGCTGTTCATGCTGCTGAACAGAGATGTTCAATGGCCTTTTGTACTTGTCTGTGATTTGGAGACGTGTTAAGCCAAGAAAAAGCATGCTGCATTTTTGCTGACTCCTGTACACATCAGCAGTTCTGGTGCAGAAGTACTAGGACCACCTGGTAGGTGTATGCCATCTTGCAAAGCTGGGCTGACTGGCAATGAATGTGTGTGTGAGAAAAACGAGGCTTTGTGACATGAAGAGAGAAACTCCCTGACTTTCCAGCACTGGAAATCTCAATAAAGGGAGTCTACTTTGTTCTCAAGACCTCAAGTCTGCTACAGGTACATGTTGTAACACACAGGTGTTGGCAAAACAGCTGGTGGGTGGCTGATGATGGCAATCCAGGGCAGCTTTTAAAGCAGTTCATGTTCAGCCTGAAGTCAGTGGTCCAAGATGTGAGTTCCCAGGCTGTGTTTGGATCTCTATAAAGAACACATGCTCCCTGGTTGCCTTCCTAAGGCAGGCAGCTCTTTTGGTAATTGTTTTGCTTGGCAGCTTCATGAAGATATACAGGAAAACTTTGGGCAGGTATTTAATGCAAGGATATGAATGGGAGATGGTGTTTACACATTTGGGTATATCGGCCACCACCTATGAGCTTTTGGTTCCCAGTACCTGGAGGACTTTCCTCTCTCATGTTCTGTGGCTTGGGAGGTCTCATCCAGTCCATATACACCTACAGAGCAAACCTGAAGAGTGGAAGTCAGAGGTGGAGCATTCATGTCCTAAACACAGAAAAAGATACTATTGCACATCTGCACCATGGGTGCAATCGTGGCCTGTTTCACCCTTTGTCATATTTGCCAAATTCAAGCAAATATTTCCAAGTGACCCAGCCATTAACAGTTTCTCTTACTGCTTCATGCAGAACATAAATACACCCATCAGCTCTGGCAGCAGTTCACATGCCATATGTGTTCACATCCTGGCCACACGTGGTGATGGCGATAAATAATTGGTTGCAAATGCACGTGTTGCTTTCTTGATTGTTTGCTTTACTGTGGGATCTGCTGTATTGATTAATTTTAATCTACTTTGCATGTTATTTAGATCTGAAATTGAGTAAAGTGCAGGGGATGAGGAAACAGCTCTAGTTTTTTAGGGAGTATACTGCATGTGATTAATTTTACAGCCTGCATTGACTAAAAGCTTTTATCCTGGTCTGCTATCAATTTAACTCCCTGTGTTTGTCATTTTTTACTCCTGGGCTCCCACATAATTCAGTTTTGTGTATTGATTTGATGGATGTTTTCTGATAGTTCAGCAAAGCCTTTTGGCATAGATTTGCCTATCCCTTGCTTTGCACGTAAGTGGACCACAACCCTTGCTGAAGACAGAAATAGAATAGTATTAAATTAAAAGGTATATTGAACAGAACAGGATGGCCAGAGCAGATGCCTCTTAACGGTGTCCTTTGACAAAGCATGAAGTGTAAAGCTGCAGTGCAAGACAAAACCCTCTCAGGAGCTAATGACAACAGTGTTTGCAGCCTGCAGGTCTCCTTTCATCCCTCCCTTTGTGCTCACTCCAGCACCTATCCCACAGGGCTGAATGGAGGGTGAGCCCGCAGGCATGGCGTAAGTCTCCCTGCTGGGACAAGCATCACTGTCTGATCTCCAGAGGTCTGGTGGAGGCAGTAAGAGGCTGTGCGAGTGATTATTGTTATAGTTACTATTATTTCTGAGCCCAGGCAGGAGGAGGGCAAAGGGGATGAAACGTCACTTTCTTTGCAACACACCTGCACACACCTCATAACTGCGGCATGGCCAAGCTGATTGTGAAGCTCTTTTGTTCTTTGGTTGCTTTTATTGCTGCTTCTTCTTCTTTTCCTGTGTTTGCTGTTTGGAAGTTGCAGACACAGAGAGTACAACATGGAGCTCACCAGATGATTTCTTTGGTGTTGAGAATATTTAAAGCAAACACAATTGAATCACACAATCTCATTATTTGTGCCTGTCACAAATGTATGTGGGTGTGACTCCACTGGAGCTGTCAGCAGAGATGCTCCCTTACCTGTTTTCAGATCCTTCCAACATTTGTAACTGGAAATTTTTTGACCAGAAGAAAAAGGCAGTTTTTATATCAGGGCTGCCAATGAGATCTATAAAGAGGAGTTTTGAAAGCCTGATGTTAGCATATCTTATCAGTACATGAAGGGTCCCTGTGAGCTGCAGAGGTGGACCTGCTAGATGTGCCCCACCAATTGAGCAACTAACTAAAATGTCATCTGCATGAGCAACTGATAAGCACTGCCTCCCAGAATTGAGAAATAATCAGAAAGAGCAGCAATCAACGTGAGGTACGTGGTGGGTGACAGCTAGGTGCAAGACTGCACCCTTTCTGCTGCCACCAAAGCCCCACAAACCTCCAGAGGAGCAGAAGAAGAACTCAAAGAACCTCCTTTGATTTCATTAATTTCATACTGCAGATCACAAATGTTTGTGTTTTGGTCCAAGGGGCTTTACTGCAGTTCACCTGTTCCAGGCTCTCTCCCATCCTGAGGATGAACTCCAGTGTCTGATGACTGTGACACACTGAGACTACACATTGACTGAGAATGTTTCATTGACAGGAATGGAGAAACTTCTGAAGGCTGCTCTCAGGCACAGCCCAGAGCTTTGCAGTAAAAACTGTACAGCGCACAGGACTTCAGAGATCACATTAGGCTGAGGGGTTTGAAGAAGGAAAACATCAAAATCTCTTCAGGTGCAGCTGCTGTTGCCTCAACTCCAAACAAGCAGAACCACAAAGAAAACACCACATGCTGTTGTCAGCCACATTAGTGCTCGGTGCCTCGGTTTTGTAGCTGCTTCAACATGATGAAAACAAATCTTTAATAGTTGCTGCTTCCCTCATTACATTGCACTCTGTTTTCTATTCAGCTGCAAGGACAGCTAATTTCCAGCACATGAGAACAATGCTCTCATCTTGCTAATTCATGCCACTATGTTCAGATGATGGACAGATCCAAATTCCAGTCTCTCATTCACCAGTGCAACTTACACTCAAATCCAGTTCCCCAGCAGGAAGCAGGGATCCTGGCAGCAAAGCTTGGTGACAAATCAAAACCTGGAAGAGGCAAAGAAAGAATTTCTGATATAGTGCTGTTTGAAAGCATTCAAAAAGCAGACCTGGACATACGGCAAGTGGTGAAGCCCAGGGGAACCAGTATCAGAGAAGACTGAAGGTGAATGATTTGTCAGGAGACTCGCACCCATGAAGCTGCTGCACAAATTTCCCTTCAACTGCTGCCTTTCTGTTTTGGTTTGTGGTTATATGTGGGTGCAGACAGGATATTTTGAGATAAAGAATTTGGAGGTGGATAACAATTTAAAGACAAAAGCAGAGCGCAGACTACATCTTGGGGAAGGGAGAGGTAAAAGAAATGTATGAAGTGCTGCTGAGAGCAGGGCATCTGAGGTAGCTTATACAGCCTTTTGGGGGCAGATGCTCACTGATCTCTGGTCCTGGGGCATCTTAAGCCCTCCCACAGTAAAGGGGCACCTAAGCTCAGATCTAAACTGAGCATCTGTCCAACCCCCTGGCAATTTGGAGATCCCACAGCCCATCCCACAGCCCTGCCTATCTTTGCTAATTCCCTTCCTAAGTCACCACCAGCATCTGACACTTGGGGGGTATGCGGGCAGCTGGAGACACCCACTCTGGCAGAGAATATTTCTGATAGAAAACTGTGCACCTTTTCTGTGTTTTGAGTCACCCTGCTTGACTTAAAGGACCATAATACCTTTGACGATCAGCCCATCAGCTGATCTTCCTGCTTTGGTGCTAAGCTGCTGTGTCAACTGTCCCCAGTATTTTCCGTGGTAATTTCCTTGTATCCTGGTTTAAAATATTATGACTGTGGTAAATGCTTCTAGACAGCTTTTCTGGCAGGTTACCTTTGCACCCTTGTGCTCAAAAGACTCTCCAAAAACTTCCAAACTACCTGCAATAGTGGCACATGTTAGCCCATATGCACAGGCATGTACGCAGCTGGCAAGGACTCAGACGGGAGGCTGAGTCCTCTCTTTGGGGCTCCTGAGCCCCACAGCATGACTCGGGGATGGGCTGCGTCAGTTTCAGGTAAGGTAGCAAAACACAGGGGTTGGCTTTCCGAGCTGAAATGGACAAGCGGAGCAGATGGTCAACGAAGAGGGTAGAGCTAACGATCTCAGTGCGTGTGTTATGGAAAATGTTAGGCATCTGTTATCTGTTACCATGCTACCTTGCTCACGATTGCCTCAGATGTGACGAGGTAGGTTGGGCTGGGCTGGGTTAGTCATTGTTTGGAGACTCGCAGGGGACAGAGTTTGAGCAAGAAGTGGCTTTTCACTAGATGGTGCTCTTTCCTGAGCCATCACCGTGCCTGACCCCTCTTCTTCAACCTGGGAACTCCCAAGTGATCTGCTTCATCAACCCTTCCTAGAGGGCTGGGAAGAAGACAAATGAAAACGTATCTCCAGTGCCCTCACTCTTATTTGCCTTACCCTGCTGGAGCCACATAAGAAAAACTATTGCTTTACACCCTGCTTGAAAAGAGTACGTGACACTGCAATGTTCCAGCCTCCAAAATGACCACGTTGCACAAGTTTGTTGAAGCCATTTATCTGATTTCAGTTGATCTAAACTGAATCAACAAGGCAATGCCAAGTTCACACACAGGGTTTTAAGCAGAATATCTTCTACACTGTGCACAGTATTGCTGTTTCTGTCCCACCTAGAGAGAACAAGATGAATGTGAATTTCCTGCAGCCTCTGCCCAATGCTCTGGTCAGCAGCAAGGTCTGTTTGGAACATACTGTAAAGTGTTTTGGGGGTTGGATGTTGTGAGGTGAGGCTGCCTAGACCTGGTGGGATAGGACCAGCATGTTAAACTCGGCGTTCTTACTGCCTTTGTGGGACATTATCACCTGGCCCCTGCCAGGGCTGGTGGGTTAAGCTGAGTAGAAATATTTGGGCACCACACACAGACGCTTCCGAAGAGCTTCCAACAAAAAGGCTAACTGAAGGCAAGTTGTCACCACAACAGTTCATGCATCTTCATTCCCAGGGGCCTCCTCAAAGCTATCTACATGCACACCACAGGCCACATGAACTCATTTGCTAATAGTGGGTTGCCATTTCCACCATTATTCCAGGGCAAGGTGTGGGAACAGTATGGAACATCAGGAAAAAAAATTTCACAGCAAGAATGGTCAGGCATTGGAATGGGCTGCCCAGGGAGGTGGTTTAGTCACCAACCCTGGATGTGTTTAAAGGTTGTTTAGATGTGGTGCTTGGGGATGTGGTTTAGGGTAGAGTAGGGTTATCGGTTAGACTTGATTGTCCCGAGGGTCTTATCCAACTGGAATGTTTCTGTGGTTTCTGAGATGCACCTTCATCAAAGGTACACACCTCACACAACCACAGGGAAACTGGGGAAGAAGGTGAGGAGCAGAAGGCGGCCAGATGCTGGACGGGTAGGGCTGGATTTTGTGACAGGTATGGAAGGGCAGCAGGTCCCGGCAGGACGGCTTGAACTCTCAGCACCAGGAGAGGCTTGGCAGCTGCTGGAGGTGGGAACGCTGGAAACACAACTCCAAGCCAAACAGCCGCTTGCAGCTGAAACTGAGTGCACGGGAAGGAAGTGTTCCCCTCAAAGGAAAATAAACCCGCTGCATAGAAACTTGCCTGCGTCTTCTCACACCGGCAGCACCACCTTATAAACAAGCAGACGGATTTCCCCCCCCAGCAGCTGTGCAAACCGGGCAAGGGCAGACGGGACGGGGAGCCGGCAGGTGACAGACCGGCAGGTGAAGGGCCGCACCGGGGCTCCCGGTCTTTTCCCAGCCGGCCGTTGCCTTCGCCGGGAGACGGCGGAAGAGCAGCTGAACCTCATCGGCAGTGCAAGTTTTCCGCTGTGCCACGCTCAGCCGTACAGCAACTGCTGACCCCACCGCCCCCTCCCCGCCCGCTCCCCGGGGGCGGCCCCGCTCGGCGGCGGCGCATGCGGGCTGGCGGCGGGGCGGGGGCGGGCACGGCGGCGGCGGAGCTGCTCAGGTTGCAAGCTCGCAGCCCCCGGCCCTCCTTCCTGCCCGCCTCCCCGGGCGGAGAGCACCCGGCCCGGCCGCCTCTTTCCCCCCTCCCCGTCCCCTTCCCTGCCCCTTCCCTTCCCTCCCGGCCCCGCTGCCAGGGGCGAAGCCGCCCGCCGGGCCCCCGCGGTGAGTCTGTCCCGCCGGAGTTGGGCGAAGGGGTGTTGGAAAGTTTGGGGAGGCCCGTGGCGGGGGGCGTAGGGGTGGCCTCTCCTTGCGGGGGAGAGGGCGTACGGGAGCCCCCCTCCTCTTCCCGCGTCCTCGCACGCTTCCCACGCCCTTCCTCTTCTTCCTCTTCTTCCTCGGGGGCTTTTTCCCCCGCGTAACTTTCCGTGGAGCCGCTGCGGGCAGCCCGTCTCCCTCGCGTGTCTTTTATCCCTCTTTCTTGCATTATTATTTGTTGGGAATGTATCGGATGCGCTTTCTCGCGCGGCTGCTCCCCGCCGCTATTGTCTGCGGGCCGGCGGTGCGCGGCTGGCCGGGGCTGGGGCCGGGCGCGGTTCCCCCGCTGCAAGCGTGGGGGTGGCGGCTTCGCTCCCCGGAGCGTGATCCGAGCGTGTGCCCGGGCATATAGACACTCCTACAATTGCCTAGCCTGGCCCTCAGTCCCCCTCCGCATCCTCCCGATAGATATTGCTGATATTGATAATAAAATTCCCCTTCTAGCCTCGCTGACGCAACTTTGTATCTCAGGTTATTGCAAATCAAGTAATCTGGGCGTTATATCCGAGCCCCGTGTGGGTTTTTCTCACCTTTGGGGTTGAGTGGGGCTGGGGAGTTACTCGGAGGGTCATTACCGCGGGGCGTGTTTTATGCATTCACTCGTATTGCTTGAAAATGTAACGTGGGGTTTTTTTGCCTTCTCCCGGAGCGGAGACGCTTCTCTTCCGAAGCAAATGTAAGAGTTTTCTGGAGGGTAGTTCTATCTTAACTTGTGAATTCTTAGGGTTTATTAATCCACCTTCTGTGTCATCCCCACAGTCACATAAAGGAGTTGAGATTAGTGGAGATCAGTTTTGCTGACCTCTGTAACTGGTTGTGCTCCAGTGTCCTTTGTGGGGCTTCACATGAGCTGCAGCTAAGTGGGAGAAAAGGTGATTTTAAAAGTGGTGGTTTGTGGTGGGTTTCGCTTGTTTGATTGGATTATTTTTTGAAGAGTGTGCTGTGCTGGTTCTGCTGTGAGTGACCAGACAGGGACTCGATAAAGGGATTAGAAATGCTGTGCTTCTGCTGCAGGACAGTTGGTCGCTGTGGTGTTCTCTGTAATCTTTGTCAGCCGTAAAACTTTAGGTACTCATGGAGATATGCGATGCAGTAGAAATATGTAAAGCATGTAGCTTCAGAGCTGAGTTTAGACAGTTGCTCTGAGATCCATGAATGTCTTGGGTGCTGGGAGTTTTGGCTAATGTAATCTAATCAGTTTTAAAGGGCCCAGCTACACTATTTCTCTTTATGGTGACTCCCTTCGAGCTTAAAATCAATCCCTTGCCGGGTGTGTTTCTTCTTCTGCACACCCTGGCCGAGCTATTGTGGAACTGCAAAGGTGAAGAGAGTTCCACATGGTTCCTTAAAGGTAAGGTACTAATGGTTCATTTATTGCTGTGTTAGAAGAGGTGTGTTTTTATACATTGGTGTCTTAGTGGGAGTAGATTGGCATTAATCTCACATCTGTGCCTGTGGACAGAAGGTGCTGTCTGTACTTAGAGGAGCATTCACTTGGAAGGCCTTTGCTTTGGACCACTGTTGTTTAGGTTGTCACTTTCCATGGTGTCAACATCTTGCTTATTGTTTGGGGTTGGGTGTTTTTATATTTTCTTCCTTTTATTATTATTTTTTTTGGCTCTCCAAGCCTGGTGAGCAGGGTAAGGGTGTGTTAGGCCAGGTGGGGATCATCTGGACCTGTGTTGTCCCTTGGCATGAGTTCAAGAGTGTACCAATCTTCTGTGTTCATGAGTTGAGCCTAATACGGCTCCTGTCTGTCCTTCCAGCGCTGCCACCATGGTGCTGGGCAGACAGGCTAGCCTGGGGCTGTTGCTGGAAGGGCACAGATGTTGAGTTCTGCAAGGCAGACAGGTTTTGTAGGTAGCCTGAATGACTAGTCTTCTGAAGATAGTGTGGATGTGCCATGCTGCATGCCAGCCTGCATCTCCTGCCTGGCTGCAGTGTCCAAAGGATGGCTGGCATAGCCTGAGAGGTGAGAACATGGCATGTTAGAAGTAACCGAGTCCAGCCAGGGACTGCAGCCAGAGAGACAGTCAAGGAGCTCAGTGTTCCTGATTTACAGCTTCAGAGCATCAAAGGAGAACACAGTTAAGAAGTCAAAGCTTCTTGTAGATACAGAGCTTTGCCAGGTCCTGTGTGATGATGAATGCTTTTAAACACAGGCTATATAGGGAAAGCTTGGAGACTTGGGCTTATGCAGAACTTGCTACTAATCTCTTGTCAGGATATGCTCCTGAGTAAGCTGTGTTCTGGTCTAGGGTACGTTCCTTTGCTAAGAGGAGGATTAAGTACTGTTAAAGGAATCTGGTTATTCTATCCAAAGCATGAACTAAGGCAGTGGTCAATAAATTACGCCAGCGGAAAAAACCCATTGGTTGGGTTTACTGGTGGTATGCACACCCTCCTGTCTTACAAAGGCAGGGTATACTTTCATGTAATTTTCTTCTGGCATAATGGTTTTAATAGATAGCTACTTAACAAAAAGACTGTTCACAGAACTTGCTGTACCTATTTATTTTCCCCTTTGCTTCCAGGACACCAACGGATCAGTTTTCTGTGCCAGGTATTTGGTGGTGATCCACTGGCCTCTAAAACAGTCCTTGGAGCAGCTTGGAAGCCGTTCTGCTTACTACTATAGCTGGTTATCTCTGCAACTCATCTACTTGAGTGCTATTAAATGTTATTTCTATAGAGGCTTCCCACACTGGTGATAAATAGCCTGAAATTAACTAAACCACATAGCTTATGTGTATGGAAGAACTTTTTGGCTTTGGGTTTGCTCTGCTGGTGGAAGGCAGTGTTAAGAAGTTAAACTTGTGCAAAAGGCTGGACAGTCCAGGAGGCCATAAAGGCATGATACACCTTCCCTGAGTGATTGTGCTCCTGTGTTTTACCAGCCTCCTGGACAGGGAGTCGGCAGTTTGTGTGGTTTCCAGCCGGAGGATAGCGTCAGCAGCACTCTGTTTGCAGGCACACGGAAGGCTGGGGTGGGAAGCACCTTGCAGCCTGCAGCTTGTGATTACTGGGTGCTGCGTGATGCCAAGTGCTCATGTGTTTGCTTGCTTGCATTGATCACCTGTAGGATAGATAAAGCTAATGAATGATTTTGCGAAGCAGCTGATAGCTTTGGGTGTTGATAAAGTTCTGCAGTGCAGCTCTGAGGTTTGCCATGGGGGATATACTCTAGCTGGGATCCTGAATCAGGGCTGGTGTGTACCACCTGGGCAGTCACTTCCAGGGAGCACTTCACACTTTTTCTTTTTTCCCCTGCCTTCTGAATCAGAACTTCTTGTTAGGGTCTTAGATGCAATGACAATTTTATGAATAGCTTAGCCAGGCTTCACTCTTTTCTCCTCTAAAACAGCTGTCAGCAATCTTGCTGTGGGGAGGGAACTGGCCACTGCCTGTACTTGGTGAATAGTCAAAACGCGTGGGTCATGGTGTTGCAGCCTGGCATTGTACTTAGTTGCTTTTGGAAATAAAGCTGTGGATGTGGCATAATGTTGTCTCTTTAGTTAGTTAGTTAAACCTGCCTTTCTCCCTTGCAAATGACCTCTATTCAGATCTAGAAGGCAAAAGACATCACTGGGAGTTAGCTGGTTACTTGCTTGGGTTAGTGATAAGGAAGACACGATGGCAGCACTCCAGGGGAAGCAGCTATGCTGGGAACTTTTTGCTACAGTCAGACTCTACAGATCGTTCTTGAGAAGCTCTGTCTCTCTGTATTTATGGCTCCCTGTCACGGAAGCAGGGCGACTCCTCTGTCGATGTCTGTGTGGCAAGTACACTGCCCCACAAACCTCGTAAAGAGTTTAATGCCCTCCTAAGGACTGCTGATTGAAGCGTGCCATAGGTGAAACTTTGCCAGTCTCATCCTCCTCAACTCAAGCTATAGTTTCACAGACTCTTTGGTACATTGGTGTAGGCATGAGCAGCCTCTTTCAGTTCCCTGGCTGGGCCATGCAGGGATTTGTGGGTCTGTTCATTGGGCTAGGCTGGGAAATGGATTCCAGCTAAGATGACAGTTTTGTTTTTTTCTGTACAGTTTAAACCTTGGATCTGTTCAGCAAAAGTTCATTCTTTACCTGTGTCAGGTAAAGATATCTTCAAGTAGTTTTATCTAGGGTGAAGATATCTTCTTTACCTGTATCAGACAGAGAGGTTGTGTAGTCTCTTTCTCTGAAGGCTTTTAAAACCCACCTGGATGTGTTCCTGTGAAGCCTGCCCTAGGTGATCCTGCTTTGGCTCAGGGCTTGGTCCCTTCCAAGCCCTGAAGTTCTGTGATTGCTTCCCTGGCTCATGTCTCTGCATGGTCTCATAAGCAGCTGCTGTGACAAATTCTCCCACCAAGAGAAATGGTTCTGGAGAGCTACACCCTTGGAAGTGGTTTTCTGACTGCAAGGAAAGCATTTGACTGTAGTGCCCGTCCCTGTTTTATAGCATGTGAAGACGACATGGGAGATAGATGTGTTTCTAAGATAAGGCAGGGAGCTAGAAGTCAAAGGGTTTCCCTTGAGTTCCCTCAGACTGCAATTATTTTTATCTAGAGTGAAGATATCTCTCAGCAAAGATGAACCCTGCCATTTTTTATAACATTTTTATTTTCTTTTTAAATTCTTTATAACCATTTTGGGCCTTCTTCTAAACTGTGGAGAAACGGGGGGAAGAAAGTGGAATCACAAATATTTTGAAGCAGTCAACAGTCCTTAAAGTGTGATGTTTTGCTTTAATTCTCTTGGAGCTGTAATGGCTCATATGTTGTGACATGGTCAGGCAGTCTAACCAAACTACTTCATATATATTAAATAATAAAAAAGAAACCCAAACTGAAGTGAAAATCAGATGCTGAGGGGTTTATTGGGTGATTATTTTATTTTTGTTAGGGGGGAGAAAGAGCTACATTCCCTGCTGGCACAGCACTGTAGTTCTCACAGTCCAAACCCAGAGACACACTGGGAACTTCTCAAATATTGCACATGCAATTGGATTAAGTATAAGGAAGAAATACCTCCTCAAACTACTGTCAGCACCTCCTATAGAACTTGTGCTGAGGGCTTAGAATGCAGCATGTTCCAAGCATGGATTGTGTGCGATGTTGAGTTTGGTGCTGCTGGTCAGTCTCCTGGTGTGTAAAGCGTGTTGGCATCCACAGTTCATAGAGCAATTTGATTTTTGGCCTGAGGTGCAGCATTCAGAATGTTTTAACTGGTGTTTCTGTAAAGGGGTCAATTTAACAAAGTTTCCTAGAACGGCTTAGTTTGGAATGGACCTCAGAGATCATCTACTCCAACCTCCCCACCATGGGCAGGGACATCTCTCAACTAGGCTCAGCTGCTCAAGGCCTCATCCAGCCTGGCCTTCAACACCCCCCAGGGAGAAGGCAGCCACAGCCTCCCTGGGCAGCCTATTCCAGGGCCTTACTACCCTCCTATTGAAGAACTTCTTCCTAATCTCCAGTTTAACCCTGCCCTCCTTCAGCTTCAAATTGCTCCCCCTTGTCCTTCTGCTAGGCACCCTCATGACAAGCTCCTCTGCAGCCTTGCTATAGGATCCCTTCAGCTGTTGGAAGGCAGCTCTGAGGTCCCCCTGGAGTCTTCTCTTCTCCAGGCTGAACACCCCCAGCAACCTCAGCGTGTCCTCATAGCAGAGGTGTTCCAGCCCTTGGATCATCTTTGTGATCTTGATCCTCCTTGACCGCTTGTATTTTCTTTGATTCTTTTTCACCTTCCTAAGGACCAGGAATTCACTTTTATGTACCTTCAGAATGATCACTCATTATCCCTTTTTTCCCTTTCTGTGATTCCAGGAGTTTGTAATAAATTACTTTCACACCTGGAATAAAGCAGTGATCATTTTAAAATCAGTAGCTGGTGTGTGTTTGATTCTTGCATGAGGTTGAAAATCCTGGGATGGT
The DNA here is from genome assembly GCF_014839835.1 of Dryobates pubescens. Classification (NCBI taxonomy): domain Eukaryota; kingdom Metazoa; phylum Chordata; class Aves; order Piciformes; family Picidae; genus Dryobates; species Dryobates pubescens. The sequence goes on from NC_071628.1 coordinate 4,058,363, forward strand.
GACTGAGGATTTGTACCTGGAGTTGGATCCTGTGTGGTTGCTCTTCTCAGGTACTGTTTAAAATGTATGAGTGCAGGTAGCTGCAACTGATCCCTGGCATCTCACTTTTCACAAGTACTTGTGAAATTTTCTTGCAGACTAGGCAAAATCTTCAGCATTTGCCAGAGCAGCTTCTAGCTGCCACTCTTGGTGTACTTTGTGACTTCATTCAGGTGGCTGCTGTGCCTCTCACAAAAGTCATTACCCCTTTGCCTTTTTGCTGAACCACTTGTTGTTTTTTTAAACTGAACTTTACATCTGCAAAATACACAGTGAGAGATTTCCCCAAATTATTGTTTAATGCAAGATGCTATTTGTGGTGTGACAGCCTGATCCAGTGTGAAAGGAAGGCTTTAAGGATTTTCTTCTGTGGCAGCTGCTTCAGGTTCTTATTTCAGAGCGTGTGTGGAGACATAAAATATGTGATGAACTACTTAAACACAAGTCTGACTGTTGGTGAGGCTTATTCTCCCTGAGCATGATTGAAGGTGGTCATCTTAAAGCAGAAGGGTGGATGTCATTTGATGTGTTCAAGAGGTTTTTTTCCTTGAGACTACTTGATGTGTCACGTTTGAATCCCCTGTGTGCTGTTTATCACCCATGACTAATGCAGACTGGAGCAGTAAGTTATGTTAAAACCTGTGACGTGGTTTGTAGCTTCATCTAAATTGTATCTGAGGTTTCTGGCAAAGTTACTTGGGAAAGTAAATCTCTTTCCCAATGTGGCCCTGCCTCCATTGGTGTAACTGCTCTGAGTTTGAAGGCTGCAGTTAATAAACCCATTACAAACAAGGATTTTGGCACGGAGCAGCTGTTCTAAACTGGACTGTCTTCAGACTTGGGCTACTGACTCACCCTTTCTTTTTCCATGGATTAACACACCTGGCGTGTCATACATGGATGCTGGCCCACTCATCCTGTTCTTGCAGGTATCCCTGTGTTCAGTGTAGGGAAGACCAAAGAGAGGGCTGTGAATCTGTACAGCTACCTCCTGCAGGAGATAAAAACTATCTAATGGAAGTTGGTGCTAAGGATGGATTTGTCCAAAGACTCCTTTTGGACAAATCCATCCTTAGCATCTCTGATGTTAAGTCTCTGATGTTAGGCTGTGGGAGGGATGCTTTCTGTCCTGCCACAATTTCAGGCAGTGAAGAGCTGCTGCTTGTGTCAGATCCCTCCCTTTGTTGCAACCCGATGAAAAGCTGTAGTGGGTCAGGCCACACTCTGTCTGGCCTTGGTTCCTGCCCCATAGCATTGCTTGTGAGTCCCTGGGGAGATGTAAGAGTAAGGCAAGCCATCCATACTGGTGTCTGTGGGCACAGTGGGGTTTGATACCAGGATGAATGGCACCTTTGGCTTCCAGGCACATTTGGTTCTCAACACTCGGCCAGGTCTTGGAAGCTGCTGTCAATAGTAAGAGGGCAAAATGGGGGGTGCCAAGTTGTGAGATTGCTGAAGGGAATGAGTGTTGCTTGCTTTATACTCTGGCTTCCCTCTGAGTTTCCTCTGGGATGCTGAAGCCTTTGGTCCCATAATAGCAGTGGGACAATGAATGCTCAGATGGAGGAAGCAGATGTTAAGGGAAGGGGAGAAGTGAGTTATTTCTTGGGGGGGGAAGGGGAGACAGGATGCCCAGATTTGACCCTTATACAGAGCAATTTCTTCTGTCACTTGAGCTTGTGCACAGCACACCACCTAATTGGTGAACCCACAAGTAAGATGGCAGCAAAACTGGGACTTGCCCTTTTGAGTTAATACCACTTTGTGAGCCAGCTGAGGAGTGAGGCTTGCAGGATGTACCTCCAATGTTACGTGATGAATTTTGCTTTTCTTCTGTTCCCTGCTACCATAAATCTTCCACTGCGGCCACCAGCTCCCAGCACTGACTGCACTGGACGTTTCAAAGGCTGCACTTGGTATTTGAGGAGTGCTGGTTTGTAATGGTTTCAAAACCAAACTGAAGATGAATAAGTTTGAGCTCTGAAGGTCTTTGGGCTGGTGCAGAGGGTGATTCTGGAGACTGAAAGAAAAGCAGCGTTTCGTGTGCTATGTAGCAGATGTTTGCATGCGTAGCTGAAAGGCTTCCCATGTGGGGAGTGATGACAGCACTCTGATGCAGTGGGGTTTCCAGCCTGTGCAGGAGCTTCTCGTGAGCATGGGACTCATATTTTCCATGCTTGAGTGGTTTCTAGACACTCCACCCATTTTTATGATGAGCCATCATCGTCTGAGAGCACAGTGGAACACAAGAGGTGGTGAACAAACCTCTTGCGGCATTAAATGTTTATAGTTTCTTTCCTAGCAGCTGCAAAAGAAGGTAGGTTTTATCAGCTGAGGAATAAAGACTAAACCCCTTTATATGTACAGCTGTAAAACGTTGTGTGTAATAAATATTCATTTCACAAGGTCCAGGTGATGCTTCACACTTCTGTGTGATGCAAGGTGAAACGTTGCTGCAAACATTTCTAACTGCAGGCTGGCACTAAGTAGTATGGTTGCCAGCAAGAAAATAAGTATACATCATCTTCAGGTCTGTCCTAGGAGTACACTGGGGGCTATATCAGTCCCCATTGTGTGTGTGTGCTGGTGGGTGTCTTGCTGGCTTGGGCACAGGAGTGTGAATCCACTTCTGCAATCTCCAAAATCTGAAGCTACTCTTTCATCCTGGCCAGGGCCTGAAGAAGGATGCATGTGGTGTGAAGGCTGAGATTTGAGCACTTAACTAGCTTGTGAGTGCTTTTGACTAGGTTAAAGGTATGCTCTTGGGTGGATGTCTTGCTCCTGTAAGGTGCTGCAGGGGAATGGGGCTCTGGGAGCTGAGTTTTTGGCAGCTGTTCCACAGTTAAAATGGCCTTAGTCCATGTTTCATGAGACATGTGCTAAGCTAGAAAAAGAGCTAGCTCGTTGCTTGAAGAGCTTACAAGCTTGGACTGTGGATAATAAATATGCTTGCATGGATCTTAAGAGGATTAATTGTTTGTTAAGTGCATTGAAAGTGGGAGAATCAAAGTAGTACTTAGATGGTAACTGGCTGTGTGTCACATACCTCTCGTTAATTTGGTCTCTCCTTCCAGGGAGATTACAAAGGTTTGTCAGTTGCTGTGAAATTCACCTGTTAGTCCTGGGCTTTTCTGTAGCTTTGGCATTCTTCTCTTACAGTTTACTTAGGGGCAGTACCTTTGAGGTGGTGAAATGTGGTTTCTTTAGATACCGCAGCTAAAGAAGAGGTGCCCTGCTGAAGGGGATATGCTTCCTTTTGCAGCTGGAATTGGGTCAATTAAAAACAACGCCACCCCAACCTGCTGGGTTTAGTGCTTAGACCTCCCTGCTTTTTCCTTTATCAGATTAGCCAGGATTTTTGGCAGGACTTTGTGCTGCTTTTTTCTTAGCCAATCGACTTGCATGTTAGTGCTCAGTAACTTTCTTGCTTTATAATCTCAAAGTTCAGAAGTCACAGGGTTGCTTGAGACTAATAAGAGATCCTATCCCAGCAACAGCTTGCAGCAGGCGTCTAAAAGGGAAGCACTTCAGTAAGTGGAGAGTAAGTCTTGAAATGAAAACTCAGAACTGCTTGAGGAAGATGGAAGACTTGTGGCAAGAAAGTCCTTGAAAACTTAGACATCTTCCTGAAGCCAGAAAACATGAGTGTGCTTTTTCAGCCTTCAGTGGGCTGCTGGCATGACACATCCCCTTTGCTATGCCAGCTAATACTATGAGATGGCAGATAAATGGTGTGTAGTTAGTGACCAGTTGCACTGTATGAAAAGATTGAGCATTTGCAATGCCTAAACATCAGAGAAGAGGAGGCTCAGGGGAGACCTTATTGCTCTCTACAACTGCCTGAAGGGAGGTTGTAGCCAGGTGGGGGCTGGTCTCTTCTCCCAGGCAATCAGCACCAGAACAAGAGGACACAGTCTCAAGCTGCGCCAGGGGAAGTTTAGGCTGGAGATGAGGAGAAAATTCTTCACTGAGAGAGTTGTTAGCCATTGGAATGAGCTGCCCAGGGAGGTGGTGGAGTCACCATCCCTGGAGGTGTTCAAGAGGGGATTGAACATGGCACTTGGTGCCATGGTTTGGTCATGAGGTCTGTGGTGACAGGTTGGACTTGGTGATCTTTGAGGTCTCTTCCAACCTTGGTGATTCTGAACCTTTAAAGTGTTTTAATGCTTTGCATAGAAGAGCATTATTCTTTTTTCCCCTTTCCAGGATCAAATTTATCAAGTCTTTGCCAATTTTTAGCAAGAAGTTGGTCTCATCAGTGCTGCTTGGTAGAAATTAAAAAGAGAGTAACATATTTTTGCGTATTTTTTTTGTGCAAAGAAAGCCCTCACCTGTGTGTATTTGTCTTGGGTTTGTGCTCTTTCAGTGCCAGAAGAAACGTGGGACACTCGGAGGAAGCATGCTTCAGAGAAGTCTTGTTACATTTTGTCATTGGGGAATGCTGCATCACTTAGTGCTTGCCTGGAAGGGAATAAACTTTCTTTGTGAGATTTTTGTTTTGACTCTTTAGATAATGCTGGATGTGAGCCACTGGATGAAGGAGGAGACGTGGTTTAGTGTTTGGTACATGTTGAGGAGCGAGAGCTGTGGCTGTGATGCTGAAGCAGAGCAGCATTTTGACCTCCTGCAGAAGAGATGTGAAAGTTTATCTAGGTGGGACCATATTGCTTCTGACCAGTTCACAGGGATATAAAAAAAACCTCAACAGTTCCTATGATGGAGAAGAGGGAAAGTACTGTTGGGATGCTGCTAGACAAGAGCCCAGCAGCAATGGGATGTTTGGGAATACGCCCGAGCTGGGGAATGCACTGATGAGCTCTGAATGTGTGCCTTCCAGCCAGGGAGAGTTGTGGAGTGTCTGTGGCATGGACCACCCTGCATGCTGGGAACTAGTTGTCACCTCTGCTCCTTGCTCAGCTTCAGAATTAGCAACCTCTTCCTCATTCAAGAGCATTGTTGTGTCCTGGGCAGTAAGTGTGCTGGGAGGTACTGGAGTTAACTCTGTGAATTTCTCTTTGAAGTTAGCAATTGCTTGGTGCAGGCTGCGGCAGCGCTGCTGCCCTGCGAGGGGCAGGAGGGCGAGGGCCGCGGCCGCGCTGCTGCCCGGCGAGGGGCAGGAGGGCGAGGGCTGCGGCCGCGCTGCTGCCCGGCGAGGGGCAGGAGGGCGAGGGCTGCGGCCGCGCTGCTGCCCTGCGAGGGGCAGGAGGGTGAGGGCCGCGGCTGCGCTGCTGCCCTGCGAGGGGCAGGAGGGCGAGGGCTGCGGCCGCGCTGCTGCCCGGCGAGGGGCAGGAGGGCGAGGGCTGCGGCCGCGCTGCTGCCCGGCGAGGGGCAGGAGGGCGAGGGCTGCTGCTGCCCGGCGAGGGGCAGGAGGGCGAGGGCTGCTGCTGCCCGGCGAGGGGCAGGAGGGCGAGGGCTGCTGCTGCCCGGCGAGGGGCAGGAGGGCGAGGGCTGCTGCTGCCCGGCGAGGGGCAGGAGGGCCAGGGCTGCGGCCGCGCTGCTGCCCGGCGAGGGGCAGGAGGGCGAGGGCTGCGGCCACGGTGTGCCAGTCTTGGTGTCACCGCCTTGGTTGGTGGTCAGTGTCTTTGCCCAGTACAAAGCACAGGCAGGCTTAGAACAGACACACAGCTTTGTTTGCCTAAGTTATCTGTGTCAACTCCCATATGTGTCCTTCAGAAAATGAATCTTCTGATATGTCCAGCGCCGAGAGGTGCTTCTATATTGAGCAGCCAGGAAATGGAGCAGGTCTTGATCTATTCTTAATTTCTTGTGTTTCCTGTGGTTTTATTGTTTGTGTTGCCAGCCTTACTATTTACATACTTTTGAATGAACTTTTCTTTTTTGGGGAGATACTGCTTTGTTCACATACCTTGCAGAACAGGTTCTCCCATTATTTTTTGGGGCTTTTTTTGTACCTAATAACCAAACAACTTTTTCAAAGGAGTGGGAGGTGGGGAGGGAAAAAAAAACCAACAAGATTATAGGAAACACCAAAGGGAGATAATCTAAGAATAGACTTATTCTCAACTTGCAGGTACCCTTCCAAATGCCCTTGGGCTCTTTCAGAGCTTTGTAAAACTTGCTGCATATCAAATTACCTGCTTCTGGGTGCTGTATCTGAATAGCAGATGCTCTTACAGTTGGGTGTTTTAAATGCAAAGGTGCTTCTATGAAAATGTTTGTCAGAACAAAGCCGTGCTTCCCCCTGAACCCAGGGCAAGTCAGTGGACTCTGCAGTGTTAATGTTTAAAAGTAGTGCTGGTGAATGCTGTCCAGCTATTTTGTCTGTGGAAACCCTGATCTAGCCTTTTTTTTTTTTTTTCCCCTCTGTGAAGTAAGGAAGACTTCATGGTTATGTTCCCTGGCTTTCTGCTGGGTGTGGGGGAGTGATGGAGCTGATGCTCTGGAGCTTTGTCCCTTGGTACCTCAGCTAGCCTTTTCCACGGGTCTTTGGCTTTCTCTAATAACCTTTTAGAAGCTAATCTTAAATTGCCTTTTGAGAAGAAAAGTAAAATCCAGTCTCCTGGCATCAGCCTTCATTTGCAGCTACTGCTGTTCCTCATTGATTTTTCCAACTAGGTATTTCTTTGAAGAAAGTAAGGCAGAACTTCAGGCCTCTCCCCCCCCCATCTTTATTTTCAATCTGTTCTCTCTGCCATGAAATAAAAGCTCTTTGCACATTGATGAATAGTGGCGAGGAGGCCTGTCTGGTTCTGCAAGGGGATCCATAAATAGCATTAGTGTCTGGTTTACTTCGGGAAGGAAGGTGTCCTGTGGTGGTGGGAGGGGAGCCCTGCACTCACTAGCAGTAAAGTTTCCCTGTCTGGGCAATGTTCACCAGCTCCACTCTTGAAAAGAAACTCGATACAGAGTGTGTAACTTAAACATTTGAAGTACAGAACCTCTTCAAAAGCTTGAGCAAGTAGTGACTTCAATTGAAATGTGTTATACTGACTCCCCCCAGCCCCCTCTGCTCTTTACTTCTGCTGGGGGCTCAAAAAGGACTCTGTGGATCATAAAGCTGGTGTGAAAGTTTTTCCCATCACCCTTCGCCATATCTTGCTGCAGGGAGCACCTCAGGACAGGCAGAGTGGATTGTCACACGTGGTCTGTCTATATAATGCTCCAGTGTTCAGGTGGATGGGACAGCTCTTGGGGTTTGAGTTGCCAGACTGGATCTGGAAGCTAATTCTGAAACCTGTTGGGTCTCAGGGCTGAGCTTTGGATGAATGCCTCTGAAACACACCCTCCCAGTCATTTATAAGGGTACTTTTTTTGTGTGTGCCAAGAGCACCAGATTTGGTCTTCGGAGTGTTTGGTTTGTGGTACAGTTGCTAAAGGAGAAACCATAGTCTGTGCTTGATAAAAATCAGTTTATTCAGGAGAAGGGAAGTCCAGGTGGTTCAGGGACTGCATGGTTCACCATCCTTGATACCCCAGATAAGCACTTTCCTTGCAAGGTGGCAATGGCAGGAGTCTATAAATATCTGATGGGCAGGTGCCAAGGTGAAGGTCCCCAGTCCCTTTCTAGTGGTGCCCAGCGACAGGAGAAGGAGCATCAGGTACGAGCTGGAACACAGGAGGTTCCACCTTGGCATGAGATGGTGAGGGTGGCAGAGCACTGGAAGCAGGCTGCCCAGAGAGGTTGTGGAGTCTCCTTCTCTGGAGATTTTCCAAACCCACCTGGTTGTGTTCCTGTGTGACCTGTCCTAGGTGATCCTGCTTTGGCAGGGGGGTTGGACACAGTCTCCAGAGGTCCCACCCAACCCCTACCATTCTGTGATTTAGCTCAAGGCCGTTCTGTGAGGCTCGGGATGCTGCTGTCCTGTTGGGATGGCAGCAGGCAAAACAAGGAAGAGTTTCCAGAACTGGAATAAAAAAAGCTTTTCATTTTTGACACCCCCCCCGCCCCCCCTTTAATGAGGGTGGTGGTGAAATGTTCCCCTGCTGTGCTGTATTTTCCTTTTTTAAACTGCTTGTGGCGTGGTTATTGCTGGATGTTGTGAAATGTAAATAACACCAAGGTAGTGAACTCGGCATTCCCAGCTCCTTGGCAGTGTTTGTGAATGGAAACATCTGTCCGGGTCCTCTCCGCTCCACTTGCCTCCCACAGCTGCCCGCTGGAAGCGCGGCGCAGCGCGGGGCCTTACGTGCTGCTGAGTCCTGGGAGCTCCTTAGCTTTGGCACGCGGACGCCACGCAGAATGGAGGAGAAGCCAGAGGTTAAAATGTGGCATTCTTCTTTTTGCTGTGTGTTCTGGAGCCCCTATTACAAGAAAGAGCTGGACGCGCTGGAACGTGTCCAGAGAAGGGCCACGAGGACGAGCAGAGGGCTGGAGCTGCTCTCCTGTGGAGACAGGCTGAGAGAGTTGGGGCTGTTCAGTCTGGAGAAGAGAAGGCTCTGAGGAGACCTAATTGTGGCCTTCCGGTATCTGAAGGGGGCTGCAAGAAAGCTGGAGAGGGACTTCTTAGGGTGTCAGGGAGTGATAGGACTAGGGGGAATGGATCCAAATTAGAGGAGGGGAGATTTAGATTAGACGTTAAGGAAGAAGTTCATCCCCGTGAGGGGGGTGAGGCACTGGCACAGGTTGCCCAGGGAAGTGGTAGAAGCCTCATCCCTGGAGGTTGTTAAGGCCAGGCTGGATGTGGCTCTGGGCAACCTGATCTAGTGGAAAGTGTCCCTGCCTGTGGCAGGGGTGTTGGAACTGGATGATCCTTGAGGTCCCTTCCAATCCTGACAATTCTGTGGTTTTGGTGTAAGTCAGTAAAATATCTGGTGTTCTTGTACCAGGCTGTGAGACCCAACACAGGATGGACCTGTTCTTGGGCTCTTGGCAGGGTCCACGCTTTACTCCTGGTCTGTGCATCTTGCTTGCATTTAACTCTCAAATCACAGCCCCTTGCTTAGCAAATGCGTAACTGTTTCCCATCTCTCCTAGTCAGGTTATACAAATAAGCTCTGGCAGGGTGTAAGCTCTAATTGAAAAGGTGCATTTCTCTTTGGGCTTCGAGATGGATGGTAAGAGTTGAACTGCTTTTAGGTGAAACCACCTCTTAAAGAGCAGTGGGAGCTAGGGAAACATCATGAAACTGCAACAGCAAGTGTAGAAACGAGGCTAGGAAACCACCCTGATAATTAATTTGGGGTTTTTTTGAGCTTGAGATCGCAGTAGCTATTTACTGAGTGGGCATTTCAGTTTAAAAAAAAACCCAAGAAGAAATAAAATCCCAACCAAAACCCCAATACCTTAGAAATTATGCAAAAGATGCAGGACATACGTCATGAACGTTTCATGATGGGCAGAGATAGTAACCTGGGCTTCAGAGCTTTACTTTGGCTACAGGATGTACATACTGCTTGTGCTGACATGGGTGAGTGTCGTGTGCCAGCAGCGTTGACAATCTTGGCTCTAAAGCAAACTTTGTAAACTTCAGGCAGTGCTTCAAAATCTTTTTCATGTAAGCTGGAGAAATTGCCAGGAGTTCTGTCACATTTGTGGAACTCGAAATGGAGATGTTGTCTTGACCTGGGTGTTTTCTTTCTGCGTTTCTGCTTGCGATGTGAATCATCAGTTGGGGACAGTGGAAAGGGGAGGGGTTGGGATGCTTTTGTTCCTGTTTAAAGGTAAACACATCGGTCATTTTCCCCTCTTCCCCCACTCTTTGTTTGCATGGAGTGAAAGAGAAGTGTTTTTAAAGGGATCAAAAATCTTTCTAGTGCATAGCATTGGTTTACAGGGAGACTGCATGGCCAGGTTTTGCTGGCTTAGGGATAAATTAAGTGAGTTAATGCAACTGCATATGATGCATTTATGAAAATACTTTTGCATGTTTCTAAAGCATTCAGGGATCCTTTTGCAGGGGGGGAAAAAAAAATTCTCCAGGGGAAACCTTAACTGTGCTAGCCAGGGAATCACTCTGCATGCAATATATCCAGTTCTGAAAAGAAAATATGAAAGTGGGTTATTCTTAACATAAATTACATACAATTAACTGAGATTAAAATTACAGTGAAGACAGGCTAATAAGGGTTTTACTCTGCTTAGGAATTTGACTTAAAGCCTGCATTGGAGCCTGAAGTTGAATTTGAGCTGTTAAGTCAGTTGAAGTGTAAAATGCCTCCCTGTCTCCATTGGTGTAAGCTAATGCAGACTTTTCACTGAATTAATTCCCCCCCCCCTCTCCTTTTCATTGGACAGATTTAAAAGGGAATTATTCTAATGATTTTGTCTTCCCCTTTGAGTCATTCCAAAAGCTAATACAAATATGTTGCCTAATGGAGGAGGGCTTGTTTCTGCTGTGTCTTCCAGTGTCTCTTCAGGATTTCCAGCACTGCAAATAATTGCTCAAGGCAAAGGTACACTAATACTATTTGATGAACAGGAAGTCTACAAATAGCCATGGTATTTTGCCATGATTATATTTGCAGTGATGCAGGTGTTTAGTCTTACCCATGGTTGGGAGAACCAGGCCTTCAAATAGATGTGTAAGAACATGCAGATGAAGCTGTTGGTTTGAATGGAAGTACAGCAGCAAGCTTGAATTCACAATTGTAGAATCACTAAGGCTGGAAAATAACCTTTGAGTCCAACTGTAACCCAGCTACCATGACCACTAAACCATGTCCTGAAGCACCACATCTACAGCTTCTTGAACGCCTCCAGGGATGGGGACTCTAGCACCTCCCAGGACAGCCTGTTCCAACCTCTCACCACTCTCAGTGAAAAGGATATTCCTCATGTCCAGTCCCTGTGATGCCCAGAATTGAACCCAGTATTCAAGCTGTGGCCTCCCCAGGGCTGAGTGCAGAAGCACCATCACTGCCCTACTCCTGCTGGCCACACTGGTTTTGATCCAGGTCAGGATGCCCTTGGCCTTCTTGGCCAGCTGGCACATTGCTGGCTCCTGTTCAGCTGTCCACCAGTGCCCCAGATCCTTCTCTAGCAGGCTGCATTCCAGCCACTATGCCCCAAATTAAAGGCATAAAAGAGAAGAAAGATTTCAGGTGGTGTTGCTGGTGGCACTACTGCTGCAGTTTAGCTTCCTAACAGCAAAACAAACCTACCTGAACCCCCATTTCTTCTGAGGTGGCAAGATACCTGCCTTCAGTGTGGTGTGGATGGGTTTGTTTGGGGTGGGTTTTTTGTGTTTATTTTGGTGGTCTTACATTGGTGTGCTGCTGATTCTGGTCAGGGGAGGCTCCCACTGTTGTCCTGGAGCTTGATGTGGTAGTGTGGTAGTTTTGGTTCTCGTGTCTCACCCCCAAACCTCTCCTTAGTTCATGTGATGCAAAACCCCTTTTCTTGTTTGTGTGGTGAAGGGAGTAGGTTTGTGTTCACCCATGAGTTGGTTAGGTGACACCTGGTGTCCCCTCCACACAGGGAGAGTGTTAAAACACCACATTAATACTTAACTTGAGCACTCTCATTGGTGTGCCTGAAGGAAACAAAATGCTGTCATTAAAGTAATAGTGTCAGAAATGCCTGAAACCAGCTATGCTGGGGGGGACTGACTCATCCTGCTCTTGATCTGGGACCATGGCTGGATGCAGTAGAAGGATCTCCTGTTTGTTTGTTTTCACTGTTTCAGGTTTGAGTTTATTTGGGAACAAACTGATGCAGGAGAAAGGATGATATGCAAAGGGGAATGTTTCTGTGGGTGATGCTCATAGCTGAAATGCTCTTGGAGTATTAACTTTGAGAGGAAAGTTTGGCTCATGTTCATTGAGCTGAACTACCAAGAACAGCCTGTGATGGGGAGAAAGGAGGCAGGTAGTGAGAGGATGCATGTACCAGAGAAGTGGAGCCCCACTCCTGTTACCTCTTTGAAGTTCCCTGCTTTTCACCTTCCATTCCAAGTGGGCTCTGATGTTTGGGGGGGTGGGGGAAATTGGAATGTGTACCAGGAGCAGGGATGCAAAAAAATTGCTGTGCTGTGCATGAAAAGTGAAAATGTATGTCTGAAAGATGCATGGTGATGTCTTTCAGTTGAGTTTGACTCTGAAGCTTTGGTGAACATACCAAAATATTTGTGTGCTTGTGTGGAATGGTATGAAAATAAGATTGTCCCAGGCCTGCTTAGTACCATAGAATGACTTGGGTTGGAAGGGACCTCAGAGATCATCTACTCCAACCTCCCCACCATGGGCAGGGATGCCTCTCAACGAGACTCAGCTGCTCAAGACCTCATCCAACCTGGTCTTGAACACCTCCAGGGAGGAGGCAGCCACAGCAACCTGGGCAGCCTGTTCCATTGTCTCACCACTCTTGTACTGAAGAACGTCATCCTTAGATCCAGTCTAACCCTGCTCTCCCTCAGCTTCAAGCCATTCTCCCTTGTCCTATCTCTAGGCACCTTCAGGTACTGGCAGGCAGCTCAAAGCTCTAAGCCCCTGGAGTCTTCTCTTCTCCAGGCTGAACACCCTCAGCCTATCCTCATAGCAGAGATGTTCCAGCCCTTGGATCATCTTTTGTGGTCCTCCTCTGGACTCACTCTAACAGCTGGGTGTCCTTTCTATGCTGGGGACACCAGAACTGGAGGCAGTATTGGAGGTGGAGTCTCAGCAGAGCAGAGTCAAGGGGCAGAATCCCCTCTCTTGCCCTGCTGGCCACACTCCTCTGGCTGCAGCCCAGCACTCAGCTGCCTTCTGTGCTGCATGAGGGCACTGCCAGCTCATGGTGAGTTTCTCATCAATCAGTGCACCCAAGTCTCTTTCTTCAGAGCTGCTCTCAACCCACTCTGCACCTAGCCTGGGTTTGTGCCTAGACTTCTCTCAACTTCTGCTGTACTTGAGGAACTTGATCTTTCTAGGCGTAAAAAGCAGTACTTAAGGTCTTTAGACATAAATGGTGCTGCCTCTCTAGGAAGGAACATTAGAGTAAATAGTCAGAGTGTCCAGAAGGTCTGGCAGGGTTGTGAACCCACACATGATGCTGTGCTTGGGTGCTTTTCCAACTGTAATTATGAATGACTTTGTGCAGCCAGACAGTGATAGCTGCAACACTGCCTTTTGTTATAAATAAAGCCTCTTCTGTGCTATTGTTTAAAGGCTCCTTTGGAAGCCTGATTTAATAGTGGAGCTGAGAGTGAATAATTCAAAACCTTTTTATCAAGTCCTTGTTTAAAGTCTTAAATGAGCTCACCATAACCTTTTTATGCCCCCCCTCCTGCATGTGTCATACAAACATTAGAATAATGGAGTTTTACTAGTGCAAATGTTTCTGTGAAGCAAATTTTTAGAGCTTGATGTATGACTGTTTATGGAAAGGGGAATGCTAAAATCTCACACACCAGGGTCTATGCCAGAAACTTGGGCTTGCTTACTTAGGAACACAATGGGGGGATGGGACCCTCAGCTTTGTTTGAGCAGTGCTAACTAAGCTCATTTGTCAGGTTGACTCTAAAAACTGAAGACATGCATTTGAAGGAATTCCATATGTATCCCTCTTCCAAGCCTTTCTGCAAACAGTAGCAGTGTATACTTTAAAATATTTGCTTTTTTTCCCAGATAAGTGCTGTTTCTGACTTTTTCCTTTTCTCTCCCCTTCTCATGAGAGGAAGCAGCACATTCACAATGCATCTGCTTCACATCACTGGGTAGCTTAACAGAGGGGTGCAGACCAGACAAAATTCATAGTTGTCTTCCAGGTTCGGTCCTCTTTCAGCTTGAAGTCCAGTTCAGGCTGGAGGCCAGACCTGCAGATAGGTGATTTGGGTGAATTTACCACGGCTGCTCACATGTATTGCTGTGTGCAGACTTCCTGGGGAAAGCTCATTAGTGTATAGTCAGTTCTGAGTACTGATGGGTTTTGCAGGGCTTTTATTTGCCTTTTACCAGGATGTGTAGTGAATTGGCTTTCATTTGTCTTTTGCTTCTGAAGAGAACTGGAAGTCTTAAAAATTGAAAGCCAGCTCAAGAAGCAGAGGTTGAGGATTAGCCAAGCAGCTGGGCAATGCTGGATTTTCAGTGGAGAATTGTTGCTTAATTGGCTGCAAGAATTCAGTGGAAGCTGTTTCTTCTGTTTGCACACAAGCCTTCTCCTGTGCATGCTCTGGCAGCCCTCTAACCTTTCTGGCACCACTAAGCATATGCTGCAGCTTTCCTCAGAGGATGAGATGGAAAATCCCATCCTCTTTCCATGCATCGTGAGCCTGCAAGTTCTGAGTTGCATTGGTGGGGGTTTGCTTTCTGGATTTTGGTTTTCTTTGCCAACTTTCATCTCTGAGCTCTGCTGAAACCTCCTTTAACAGTCTAAAGGTGGTTACCACAGAACTGCTCAGGATCCTGTTGAGCTCCAGCCACTGGTAGATATCCATGTCATGTGCCCCTCACAATGTATGCAGAAATCTGGACATCCAGGCTTGTGTGGTGAAACAGATTCTTGAAGTGACAAAGAAACTACTATTGAAATCTTCCATTGCTGGCAGTCCCAGCTATTCCAAGTCTAACTTCTAACAGGGTAGAAACTAGGCATGTGTGTATGCATGTGAAGGAGAAGTGGGGGAAAACCAGACCATGGTCTTTAGCAGTGGGAACTTCTGGGTTGTGGGCTTATAAAAACAGATGAAAAAAACCCCAAACAAAACCAAAACACCCAAACACACAAGGTGGGGGTTGGTCTCTTCTCCCAGGCAACCACCAACAGAACAAGAGAAGAGGACACAGTCTCAAAGCTGTGCCAGGGGAAGTTTAGGCTGGAGGTGAGGAGGAAGTTCTTCACAGAAAGAGAGATTGGCCATTGGAACGTGCTGCCCAGGGATGTGGTGAAGTCGCCATCAGTGGAGGTGTTTAGGAAGAGCCTGGATGGGGTGCTTGGTGCCATGGTTTAGTTGAATAGATGGTGTTGGGTGATAGGTTGGACTTGATGATCTCAAAGGTCTTTTCCAACCTGGTTAATTCTGTTCTATTCTAACCTTAAACTCCAGCATCATCACAACAACCAACTTTGAATTTGCAGAATCAGGCAGTGAAAATGTAAGGGCCCAGTAAGCCTCTTCTGGTTTTGACTCTTCTGGAACCGTCACGTGTCTAAAGTCCTATTTGAAGTGAACAGAGTTGGTTGCATCCAGCTCTGTAACAGCAGGCACTGCCTGCTGTTGTGGTTTTCTTGTAGTTTGTCACCTTGGAAGGGAAAGCTGGTCAGACTCAGTCCAGTTGTCATAATGAAGCTGAGAAGACTTGACCAAGGCACATGCAGTCCATGTCTCCTCATTTCCTTGCAGCGAGTATCAGGGGTTCATCAGCTGTAACTTGCCAGTGTGGGTTCCGCAGGCTTGAAAACAAATGGAAAGGTTTGGATGCCCTTCTTTCACCCATTTTTACTTCAATATTGGTGTGACAAGAGGTGTTTGGAGACAGAGGAGATCCAACAATCTTCCAGAATGTGCAGAAGAAGCAGGCTGTATGTTGTCATCCCATGACCACATTCCCACTCTAGGGAACACCCTTTGCACTTGGATAAACGTCTCTGTGTTAACAGTGCTAAACACACAGCAGCAATCGGACATTGATTTATAACAGGATGTTGGCTCTTCAGATCTTGAGCTGCAAAGCATGTATGGAGATTGGTGAGCAGCATTACCCTTGTTTACTGGGTGACTATCTGAAGCTTGGCACCTTTTCCTGAAATGCCCACTAAACCTGAACCATTGCCAAGTGCGCTGCTGGAGTTTATGACTGAAGTCAGATTGCGACAGGCGAGATTTCCACTGCTGCACAAAGCAGGGAGAGTGAGTGCCAGCTGAGCTTTGCCTTAAGTGCTGTGTCTGAAGAGATGCAGGCTGGTGGCAGAATAGAAAGCAACTGTCTCCTGCTTCCCTAATTCTCCTCTTGATCACTGAGAAGAAATTATGTGATGACTGAGCAAACTAGCATGTCTGTACAGCTTGTGCTGAAGTTTTGTATAGAGTTAGCAATAAACTGAAGGAGAAAATGGATTAAAAGAAGCTCTGCATTTTGCTGTAGCTCTCTTCTTTTTGATTGCATACTGGTATTGTGCAAAGCAAGAGATAATTTGGGAGCCTTATGTACAAGCCCTATGAGGAGAGGCTGAGGGAGCTGGGGTTGCTTAGCCTGGAGAAGAGGAGGCTCAGGGGAGACCTAATTGCTCTCTACAACTCCCTGAAGGGAGGTTGTAGCCAGGTGGGGGTTGGTCTCTTCTTCCAGGCAACCAGCACCAGAACAAGAGGACACAGTCTCAAGCTGCACCAGGGGAGGTTTAGGCTGGATGTGAGGAAGAAATTCTTCACAGAAGGAAAGATTGGCCATTGGGATGAGCTGCCCAGGGAGGTGGTGGAGTCACCATCCCTGGAGATGTTTAAGAAGAAACTGGATGAGGCACCTGGTGCCATGGTTTAGTTGATTAGCTGGTGTTGGCTGGTAGGTTGAACTGGATGATCTCGAAGGACTTTTCCAACCTGGTTAATTCTATTCTGTCTTTGATACTTCATCCATGTGCTGACCCTGTGGACCCTCTCTCTCGCATCTTGATACCGTTCTCGGTTTGGCCATTACCTGGTTGAGATTTGCACTCAATCCCTGTCTGATTCAGAGTGGAGCCTGTTTAAAATCTCATCACCTTCTGTTTTAAATTTTCCTGTCTAGTAGTGTGTTGGGGAACTTGTTGGTTTTGCTTTTATTGATCTCACTTAGCTTTTGTCAGAGGAGGACAAACATGTAACAATCGTTTGGAGTGATGCTGAGTTGGTTTCCCTCTTTTAAAACTGTGTGCTGTTTGCTGTTGTGGGTGCTTCGATTCTTGTTTGTTTTTTCCTGCTTTGTTTAGAGAAGAATAGTCTGAGAGAGGGGAAGGAAGAGGCAGGGTTTACCCCTGCCACCGTCATTGTTAGCCCTAAATTCTGGTAAAGCTTTGCTTTGGGTCGACCTTTGCAAGCTTGAGAGGTGTGGCTTTTGTTTGTATTTCCATCTTGTTACATTTTACAAACTATTTTAACTGTACCAGATTGTTTGAACATTAATAGGGGGAATGTTTTTCAGAGTCCTGATGGAGTTTCCAGGCAGCTCTGCATCTGCCAAATACTATACTGGCCTCTCAGTGGTGGGGTTTTGCTTGGTTAGCTCTGAGAATCTGCAAAGCAACTGGTCAGAATTGCTGACACATGTTGAGTAATGTGGAAATCACCATCCTACTGCATTGAAGTCTGCTCATGTCAGCAGCAACAGCATCTGACCCTGAAGATTGCACATGAACTGTCTTCATCTGGAGAGCATTTTTAGGCAGTGTCTTCCTTCTCACTCTGGGTAGTTTGTCCTTTAGGTCTTGGGTATTCCTGTTTTTTTCATTGGCTCAGCCTCCTAAACTGTTCCATTCTGCTTTATCCATGTAGGTTTGAATGCTTGTATTGCATGCATCTGGTGATGCCAACTGTAAAGTCTTGATTTTGTAGCTGAGTCTCAGGAGTGGTAATGCCTGGCTCTAACAACAGTATTTCTGAGTTGCCCAATTGCATGCATCTGGCGATGCCAACTTCAGAGCACGAATCTCCGTTCCGTAACCGAGTGTCAGGAGCAGCAATGCCTGGTTCTGACAATAGTGCTTATTAAGAAGAAATCCATCATCTTCTCCCTCCCTCTCCAAACCTCTACTTTTCAGCTTTGGAGCAGTTGTAACCAGCCTGTCCAACTTCCCTTCCTCCTCTCATGAATAAATCCCAACTGCCTTATCTTCTCTATCGGAAAGTCTTCCCTGGTTTTAACAGCCTCTCGAGGAGCGTATAAAAGGGGCTTTCACTGGGCTAACAGGAAGCAAAATGAATAGAGGAACTTTTGATAATGGCCTGTCTGTCTGAGCAGGGGATCAGCCTGACTAAATTGTACCAGATTAGTGAATGATAGTGCTTCAGCTGGAGCCAGAATTATAAGTTTTTAATCTTGGAACAAGCAATGGCTTCTTCCTCCTAAACGGCAGTCAGCTCCCTCTTTTATTTAGAGGCTTGCCATCATCCATATTCAGTTAGTTTGGGTGGCTTTTTGTTGATTGTTATTTGTTGGTTGGTGTTCTTTTCAGTCTGCAGTCATGAGGCCTGTTACAAGTGTTGGGTTTTGGTAGTGGTGATTTAGGTAAGACCTGTCACTGCCACATGATGTTTCTGCCAGAGACTTACTTCCACTGTGCTTGGGGTTTTTGTTATGCCCATAGTGAAGTCTTGTATGTCAGGGCTTTCTTAATATTGATCCATCTTCTGCTGCCTCACAGGCTTGCACTTAAGCCTGGGCTGGTTTGGTTATCTGGTTGGGTTTTTTTGAAGTCAGAATGCTTTTGGTTTCTGCCATCTTCATCCTTGCTGGAGTGAGTGACTCTTCCTCTCTCCCCACCCCACAACTTGGTCTGGATTTACTGATAATCCAGCTTGACGGGAGGGACAAATGACTGAAAACCTAAATGGGGCAGCTTAGCTAATTGCTTTAGGCCTGACTTGTCTGCTGGATAACACTGGTTTTATTGCAGTGCAACGTGATTGACATTTGAGGAATTGCACTGCTGTACTACTGGCAGCAGCAGTGGAAAATCTGCCCTCTTGTTTCTGATACATTTGCTGCCTGAGGAGCACCTTCTTGTTACAAATGACTATCTGAGATCCAACTGATGGTGTGAATGGACTTATTTTTCCTTTTACTCACTGAATTTCCTGTTCCCAAGGAAAAAAAAGAGTATTTTGCTACGTAATAACATTATTGCCTTTTTCTGTGTCTTTCAGGCCTTTTTCCTTGGATTTTAGTACTGGAATACTTTCTAATGACAACTTTGCTTAGGTAAGTGAAGCAAGTTATAATATATATTTATTTTTTGGGGGTGTGTTTCTTCTTCAAATCACTTCCCCTATCTTCTTCTGCATGTTGTGTTGTAACTGTGAGCTGCCAGCCAGCTGTGCTGCGGGTGTTGTGGTTAGGGCTAGAAAGACGTAGTAAACAAGAAGCAGGGGCAGTGCCTCAAGTATGACATAAGGACCTCATTAATTAATCAAATGAAGTGGACGTGGTGCATAACAATGAAATCCAGCTTTCATCTGCATGTTGCTGCATAATCTCACCCATTTACACAACTTTTCCCCCAATGTACTCTCTGTATTTGCTTTCTGGGGGGGGAACCAACTTGTTGGTGTCACAGTGTCATTTTGTTAGGAAAATGAAGCCTTAGGACATCCACTTCTGTAGGCAGAGTGATCCTTTCTCCCTTCCTTTCTCTGCTCTCTCTGAGGTTCTAGATAGGAGTTTCTGATATGGAGGACAAATCCTAAGCTTGAGTGTTTTATGTATTTTTTAGCCTGTATGAGAAAACCTGAACAACTTTAACACACACCCACCCTCACCCTTACATCTTCTGAACCTCATCTGCAGCTCTTAAAATGCTAAATTGAAGTTGATCAGTGGTAAATGCAGTTTCTTGGTATTGATTGCAAGCACATGATCTTGTCTACTTACAAACACCTTTGCAAACTCCGTTCCTGTGCTGCTGCATCTCACAGCGGTGTTCTTGTGAGCCCAGGTCCAGCCCAGCAGTGTCTTGGGTGATGAGTGGAAAACCTAAACGTGCTGCTGCTGTACTAAAGTGTTTTGTCATTTCCTTTCTCTGTGATGGAGAGAAGATTTGACCTCTCATGCAAGGCAACAAGTTCGTCCCCAGATACACAGCTAATTTGATGCGTTAACTGGAGTTGCTGTAATCCTGGATGAGGCCAACCAGCGACTGCAGTGTTCACACAGGAGTTAGTGTCTTGACATCTATGCTGACAAAGATAAAAGTGTTGCTGTTTTTTGTAGTGTCTCTAAAAGGCTTTTCTTTTCTCTCTTATTCTGCTGCTGGGTCCATAGCAGTACCCACACTCTCCCTTTCAATCTCCTTCCAGTGGATGGTCAGCATGGAAGCTTCTGGCCTCTGCCCTTTGGGTTGATGGACCTTAGTGAAATAAAATTTATCCACTCTTAAACCAGAAATTGTTTCCAGTGTGCTTTTGAGGAGGATTCCAGAAGAGTGAATAAGTCTTCAGCCTTAAAACCTCATTTTAGCAAAATAAAGGGAACCCAGAGAGGGTTTTGGGTTCCCTTTAATTTTCTGTTTAGAAGCCTGTCTGAATTTATCTACCATTCCTTTGCCAAGGTGCTGAACTCAAGGTATCCTCTAGTGTGGCTTTTGTCTTTGCCACAAATGCACAGGACTGACTGACAGCCTTCAGGCTGTTGGGTGCTCAACTGAAGATGAACATCCTAGTTTTGATGGAATTCAGGTTTGGTAAATCTCAAGCAGGAGTGAACTGTAAGACAAAGCTGACTTTCTATTTCACTAGCTCAGAGGAAAAAACCTTGGCAGAGCCATCTATGATACATATCAGGGACAGCTTGTGGCTTGGGATCCGGCAATGTGGTGCTCATGGGACATGCTTGCCAGTTACAATGTGCTTGTGGTTCCCCCCTGTCTCCTCAGCTGCTCTGTAGCTTAAGGAGTTGACTAACTTGCAGCCTGAGGTTGTGCTTATTGAGGCTGCTGCCTGTCCAGAGAGTGGAGAGGACTCTGCAAAGCAGGGAGCTGTTTAGGCAGCAGTTTCAAATCCTTTTAACTTTGTATATTAGACACATCTATGAATATCTGCAGACCTAGCTAATAAATAACCCAGGGAAGGGTAGTTAAGAGGAAAGGACATAATTAATTCCGTCCTGTACTCTGCTTTAAAGCTGGATCCAGAGCAGTAATGTGTTGTGCTGGGAAGGTAAACACTGTCATTATTCAACAATGAAATGTGTACAGGGCTGACACTGTTTTCCTCCTTTTGATTTAATAATTTTTTTCTTTACAGCAGTGTGACTCTCTGAGATGGCTGTTGTTTGGTGTGGTGGAAGCCTGACAAAGCCCTACCCTTTCTGAAGGGTCATTACTCCTTTATTTGAATGGAGTTTTGTACTAACACTGCTCTGCTGACACAGAACGTGTGCTGTTCCAGAAGCCTCTTACTGTGTTTGCAGTTGGGGTGCTTGGCTGTAATTCCTGCAATCTAGTTTGGAGGGAGGGTGTTTTTTGAATCATCAGGTGATCCCTTTTCAGCTCTCCACATTGCAGCGTTGACCCAGGTCAAATGCACGTGCCACATAAAAGGGGAAAAAAAAAGTGAAAGCCTTTCTGTGGAGATTCTATTGAAGCTGATATGAGTTGATGTTGACTTGCAGAGAAAAGGTCTGACTACAGCCAATGCAAGTTTTCAAGGTTTAACTTTTTGATGGGGAGGGGACTATGGGGGGAGTCCTCAATTTTCATCTTAAAACACTTAAAGCTGCTGTGAAAATGGTGATGCCTTTGCTAAAAGGAACAGTTGTCGTGGTTGAAAGTTAAAACAAAGTAGCTAACTTTGGGGGTTTTTGATGGGAACTGGTAACAGGGAAAAAAGGATCGAGTGATTGCATTTTGAAAGGCTCTCCCTTTATTGGTAACACAGCCTCTTCCCACTCCTTCATACTTCTCATCTTAGCAAATTTGTTTATATATTGTTAAACACACACAGGACAAGCAAAGACTTCATACACCTATTTCTGTTATGTCCATGCTGCAGACAGCCCACCCTGAATCGCTTGAGCTTGCATGAAGTGAAGATTTGTGTATCTAGAAGGGGTTGGTGTTTTGCAGCCCCCTCAATGCTTGTTCCTGTGGAGCTTTCTTACAAGTTTTGCACCTCTGGCTCTTCCAGCAGTAGTCTTGGGGCAAAAACCACTCATGGTGACACCAGTGGAATAGTTGATGCAGCTCATCAGCAGCCTCCCAAAATAAGTGGTGGAAGGATGCCTGTTTCTCTTAGCAATATTTTCTTTGGAAGACAAGCATCTCCTCAGCATGTCCTTGGCTCTGTCTCCCTAGCAAACTAGAGCACCAAGCACTCCTCCTTCCACTGCTCCCAGCTCAGTGTAAATGTTCTGTGTTAAAAGCCACACGGATAAACTTACTTCTCTGTTCCTTCAGGGTCTGCTGCTTCTGACTGCAGAAAGCTTGCAAAACTCCCAGAAATTTGGAGAGGAAGGGAGTCCTTCCTTGGTACGGGTCCAAAAGAAGTTGCATATTGTCTGTTTGCACAAGCTCTTTCTTCAAAGGAGGGTGTTTAGGTTTTTTTCCCCCTCTATTTTTATTTTTTTAGGGGGAAAGGCTCCGACAGACAATCGTTAGCCCTTGGTGGGTGGCATGAAGCACTCTGACTGGAGAGGCTATTGTTCTGTGGTTAATGTGCTGTTTATTTTGCAGCCAGTGATCTTTTTATTTTGCTGAGGCAGATGGAGGGATTCCCAGTTCCACAAGCATAACCCTGGGAGAGATTAGCTGGTTTTAGGTTTCACCACTTGGATGATGAGGTTAGCCTGAGATGGAGATGCATCCCTGCGTATGGAAATGGTCTTGGCCCAGATCTTGTCGAGCGATGCAAAGCCTGAGAAAGGACCAAGAGGTCGACTTCACCTCCCTGGAAATGCAGTGTATGTTCATTCTGTGGACTGATGCATTTTGTGGTGGTGTTGTGGTTTGGGTTTTTTTAACTTCAAAAAGAGTGAAAAAACTTAGTTGCCAGCTTGTGTTATTTTAAAGAATGTTTTAATTAGGTACAATTATCTCTAGAGTAGAGCCTCCTTTGCAGCTACATAAATATTTAGAGCAGTGCTATTGAAGCACCAATGATAAAGAATCCTAAGAGATATTTTTCATAGCTACAAAGCAAAGAACACTTCTCCCTGTCTCTGCCTCTGAGCACCTTTCTTCCACGTTACCTGCCTCCCTACTACCGAGTGAATCAAGGCCCTCAGTCTGCTGAGGTCTTTATCAATCAATAGTCTTAAGTAATTACTCTGCAGCTCTCCTAATACTTGTTAGAGAAATGAGCTCTTCTGCTTGTGTCAGTTAAAGATCTGCCATTTTTCGATGGTGTCTAGAAAACTGAAGCTCTGAAATGAGCTAAAATGCACAGAAGCTTGTTTCCTCTTTGCTCACATGGGCACTTACTCACTTCCCCATCTGCTTTGAAGATTGCTGAGGTTCTTCCTCTGTCTGACCCACTTGGCATATGCTACAGAAGATTATCTTTCTTCCATAGCCAAGTTTATAGGGCTTCAGTTTATTTGTAAATAATCCTTGGAGTTTTGAGTGCTGCCTTTTCTCCTTCTTTCCCCTTCAAAATGGACTTGCTGCTTTCATGTACGGTCTGGGGAAATGCTTTTTCAGATGGTGCAACCGCCGGGCAAGAGGGCACACAAAGCGTGCTGAGGGGATTTCACGAAGGAGCCACGATCTTGAGTATCTTCCTTGTGCAGTTTTTATTTGTGGTCCTAGAGCAGAAGTGCCTCGACTGTGGAGGAGAGCTTTGCCCTTCTAGCTCTTCTGCAAGCAGAGTTTCAGGGTGCAAAATCAGTTGGAGGCAAAATGCAGGGCCTGGATACAGAGAAACATCTTTGTAGAAGCATGTTATCTTTTAAAACATCTTTGAGAGCGCAGATTGCTGCTCTTTGCTTTCCCACCTGGGTACCTGCCCCACTATGTGCATGTGTGAGTGGCTATTTTAAGGTAGCATTAAACCCCATTTTCAGCTTTACTGAACAAGATTTTCTGAGATGGAAAGTTGCAGTATCTCTGTGTTAGGGCTGTTGGGTTACAGCTGTAGTATCTTTGCAAGTTCAACTACTTTGGGTCTCTCTGGAGAGACCACGCTGGAGGTGACCTCTTTTCCTGTTCCCATTCAAGTGCCTGCCATGCCATGAGAGATTTTGTTGAGTAGCTATCAATAGTAGAAACAGACACAAGGCTTTGTAGACCAGATGGTTAATTCTTCCAGCCTACCTTAATCTTAAAATTAATTTCAAGGCTTTCTGAAACATAGAAATCCCCAGGCTTCCTCCTAATTTCTGTATAGGGCAGTCAAGTGTGTCTAACAGAAACCAACTTTCATCTGAGCGCTGAGCTCTCGACAGTTACTAAACCTTTGACTTCTGTGTGTTTGTAGATACGAATGAGCAGTAAGAGTAACAGAATGAATTTCTTTGGTTTGGCCTTTCCTTGAGGGAGTGGTGGGACAGCCAACATAAATAACATATGAAAGGCTTGAGGTCATAGTCTTGCTGTCCTTAAACTCTTATTTCAGCGTTTCTCCTTGCCCAGAGTGAGCTTGAGCAGCTGTTAGAGTCCTTTGCTTTTGCCCTGAAGGAACCAAGGTGTTACTTCACATCTGCTTTTTCCTAGTAGCTTCACGTTAACCAGGAGCATATGTATGTCTGGGTTTGGGCTGATTTTTCCCTTCCTTATTTCTCCCCCATCTTCTAGGCCTTTTACTGCTGCCAAAGCATGAGGTGATTCTTGGTTTTCTTTTTGTTTGGTGGGCATGTGATAGCCTTGGTGGGCTCAGAGGTTCTGCAGACCAGCTTCTTATCTTGAACTCTTCAGCCCTTGTGATTTGGCCTCTTGGTAACAAGAGACAACAGCCCTTTGCAGAAATCTGGGCTGTCATTTTGTCCTGCTTTGAACATGTGGGATTCTAAGTGTCTCCTATTAGATGTACTGGTAGTGTAAACAAACAGTTTTGTTTAGTGTAAGCTCTTTATCCCAGTAGGATTGGAGACCTCTTATAAAGCAATGCCTATAAATGTAAAATTAATATTTGTCTTTATTTAAACAAACAGATCAGGATGCTACACAGAGCACAACAGTTCCCAGCCCAGTGGCCTGAAAGGCAAACCCACTTAGAGGTGGACCATGTACTTTTTGTCTATTTCCCTATGAAATTGAAGGCATTGTGCACTTAATAGCTTTTAAAATTTGTGTCACTGATAGACTGGGTGTGTTCTCACAGAGTCCAACAAGGCCAAGTGCAAGGTCCTACACCTGGGTCCAGGCAGGCCCAAGCACCAATATAAGCTGGGCGAGGAGTGGCTTGGCAGTGGTCTTGAAGAGAAGGACTTGGAGGTGTCAGTTGATGCAGATCTCAACATGAGCTGGCAATGAGCGCTTGCAGTCCAGAAGGAAACCTTAAGCTGGGCTGTATCAGAAGCAGTGTGACCATTAGGATGAGGGAGGTGATTCTGTCCCTCTAATCTGCTCTGGTGAGACTACATCTGGAGTACTGTGTCCAGTTCTGGTGCCTCCGGCATAAGAGGGACAGGGAACTGCTGGAGCAGGTCCAGAGGATGGCCATGAAGATCATCAGAGGGCTGGAGAACCTCCTCTGTGAGGACAGGCTGAGAAAGTTTGGGCTGTTTAGCCTGGAGAAGGCTCTGGGGAGACCTTATGTCAGTCTTCCAGTACCTGAAGGGAGCCTACAAGAAAGTAAGGAAGGGACTTTTGACAAGGGCTTGTAGTGATAGGGAATGGGTTGAAACTTGAGGAGGGGAGATTTAGACTGGAGGTTAGGAGGAAATTCTTTAGAGTGAGGGTAGTGAGACAGTGGAACCATTGCCCAGAGAGGGGACATTCATGACCTCCCTGGGCATGTTCAACGCCAGGTTGGATGAAGACTTCTGTGACCTGGTCTAGTGGAAGGTGTCCATGCCCATGGCAGGGGGATTGGAACTAGATGATCCTTGAGGTCCCTTCCAAGCTAAACCATCCTGTGTATCTATGAATACTGCAGTGAGTGCAGATATTAAAGTTGCAGGACACAGATGGGAGGCCTGTAGGGTGAGTCCCTGTTAAGGATGGCAGATACCACACAGGTTTTTCTGATGCAGTATCTTTGGCACCCTAGTTGGCCTGATACAGATACCAGCTTGAAAAACAAAGCCTTTAAACTGGAAAAGGGACTGTCCTGGGTAGCATGTTGTGAAAAGCCTTGTAGAGTGTGAGAGCAGATGAGTAATTCCAAAAACCTAGTGCTAGAGAGAAGTTTCCCTGCCAGGCTCTTAAATTTCATTGCTGTGTTAATTAGAAAGGAAGAAGCCCCTTGGTTTTTTATGGAGCCTTCCAGCTCAGCTGAGACTCTGTCACATTAGATGCAACAACAAAAAACGATCAAGCACTTGTCTGGCTGCCAGGGGGCTTGTACTTCCAAATTAATTGTGTTTTTATGAATCAGTCTTAACTTTTCAAAAGACAGAGCTTAGGACTTGGAAAAAGCAGATGCTGCTGAACATGAGGAGGGATGGCAAAGAGAATACAGTGTTCTTGGTAATGAGGAGACCTCTGGCTCCCCAAGCTTGTTTACCAGGCTGCTGTTTTTCATATGCAAAATGTAAAAAATTTTAGGGGGTGGAGAAGTGTTTGGTGCTTTCAAGTCTTCAGTTTGAGCTCATAATCTGAGAGAATTCAGTATCCTCATAGACTGAGCTTGTGGCTAATCAGGCTTTGCAAATGGTCAGAGGTATAAGGGACTGGGTTGCGGGGGGGAAGCCCTTGCCTCTAAATGGTGGTAAGATTTAAAACTCCTGGGTATGGCTCTGATCAACATCCATTTCAATGTTCCCATAAAAAGCTTATGACTTGGCAGGGTTTCAGGGGCTTAAATATATATATATATATATATAAATGCTCTGTATACAGCATGTTTTATTCATGTTGAAGGAGTAATGTTGCTGTATTTATCTGCCACTGCATAGAACAAGTTCAGTTTGGTTCTTGGAGACTTTGGCTTTTCTTCTGAATAAAATAAGTTGTGACTTCCATCTGCTTTTTCCTAGTAGCCTTGTATTAACCAGGAGTATACATATTTCCAAGTTCTGGCTATGTTTCCTCATTTTCTTTCCTGAAGTGCCCTGTGTTGCAGAATAAATTAGTGATTCTTGACCCTCATCTGGGGCTGTAAAGTGTATTCCAGTAAACCTTGATGTTAAGCATCACATCCCACTTACTTGCTGTGATGACTGTTTGCCTCTTTTTAAGCTCTCTGTAAAGGTGCATTTGAAATTAGGCAGCTGAGAAACAGTCTGTTAAAACTTGGCAAGTGTTGTTGCCCTAATAAAAGCAATTAAAAAGGAGTTTTTTTTGTTGTGAAACATTGACTTCAAGATGCAATTGCTGAAGATAATCTGCAGAGCTAAAATGGGCAGATACAATTGCTGCAGACGCTTTGTACGGCTAAATTTAATGCTCTAGAAGGCAGATAAGACCATTCAAGCACAAAATCACAATTTGCAACCCCAGACCAGAGTCACTTTGGTAAGGTTACCTCTGCGTGGGGCTTGGCTGGTGATCAAGGAACGGGAGACGTCTGGCGTGGGATCGCTTGCGGTGTGCGAGGCATTGGGTCGTGCACTGAAACAGGAGGCTGAATTCAAACCCTGAACACTGGCCTCTTTTAGCAAGCACTGTGCAGTCTGCCCCTAGGACACAGCCTGGGTTCTTTGACACAGGAAAAGTGTGAGTGTGGGACTTCTTTAAAGTAGTTTCTGCTCCCTGACTTATCAAACTGTTAAATATTAAGTGAGATAGCGATGTCTTGTTCTTATGCATCTGGTTTGTGGGGCCTGTTGCTTAGTTAGTATTTATGAGGCATTGGAACACTTTAAAAGTGCTGTATGTTTGCAAAAAATACTGCATGTGTGTGTGCATGCTCCTCAATCTGGAGACTTCCAGTTCCTGCTGGGCAAACACTTGGCTGAGTCAGACAGGTTCTCCCTGACCTAGTTATCTCCTTGTTTGCTCACTCCTCCCATTTGACCTAAGCCATGAGTTCTTTCCTCATACTGCTGTGGGTTTGTCATTCAAGGATCAAGCAGTTCTGGGCCTTTTTCCTCCACAAGTGTTCAAGGTCAGGGTGGATGGGACTTGGAGCAACCTGACCCAGTGAGAGATGTCCCTGCTCATGACAGGGACTTTGGACTAAGCGGTCTTTAAAGATGACTTTCAACCCAAACTATTATGTTTCTATTAGCTCCTCCATAGCTCCTCTTTGAAGCTAATAGGGGTTGTTATATCCCCTTGTCCTCTTCAAGGGCTGCCCATGGACATCTTGACTCTCTTACCCACACCAGTGAGGTACAGCATTGGCTCCTGGCAGCAAACAAAGCACTTTATCCAGTTTCTCCCTTGTCATCCCACAGGCCCTGCACAGAGGTCTGGCAGTTGCCCTTTAGGGAAAGCATTTGACTTCTGACTTGCTTCCCCAGAGAGGGGTTGGGTGAGCCTTAGCTGCTGCTCTTCTCCTGGTAGACATGAGGATCCTTGGAGCTGGAGAAGAGTTCAAGGGCAGCAGCTGGACATGGACTGGGGTTAGGGATGGACATGTGTGTGAGAGAAGACTACAAAGCACAAGTTTTGGTCCTGCCTGTGGCAGGGAAAGAGTGAGAAGATGCTTTTCTAGGAGAGCTTGTGGGAAGTTTTTTGTGTGTCTATTTGTGGCCAGATGTGCTCCTTCCAGAAGTCACCCTGTAATGGCAACTGCTGCTGTTGTGATGCAGGTGAATTACCTCTGACCTGTAAGTGTCTCAAAACTTGATTGGCATTCATCAGTACTAAACAGCTGAAAATCATCCACTTGAGCATGATGTGATTAGTTATTAGAAGAAATTCCCACTTCCCAGATCAGAGTAGCCAGGATTGTTCAAGAAGCTTGATACCTTATCTGTAGATTAAAGCACAAGTGTTGAACAAGAGATGCAGAAATACCAGCTGCTTCACCAAAAGCTGAAATCCTTTTGTTTGTAACCAAACTGAGGCTCTCTGGGCCTTGATGGTGTTACCTGCAGTGCTGGCATCCTCTGTGAAAAGAAAAGCTCATGTAACTTGGTCTGCTTTCCCTTGCCGAGCCAAGGCTTTAATTCAAGCATGGATAAAGCAAGGAATTTGATCAGGCTCCTAACGTGGGTCACACTTTGAATGAAGTGAAATGGAGTAGAGCTGAGTTACAGAACACAAGGTTTTGCTTGTGAAATCTGAAGTGTTGGGCAGGTCCCTGAAAAATATGCACGAGTAAGTCTCCATCGAGTTGCTGTGCACTCTGGTTCAGCTCTTCGCTGTTACCCCTGTGCCATGAGCTCGCTGCTCACTCCATGGATGACATGGAAGAACTTCACAGGTTGTTTTTCTTGACTGTTAGCTGATTCTCTCAGCATCTCTTAGTTTTGGATGATACAGAAGAATTTCATGGGGGTTTGTTTTGGGGCTGGTGCTGTCAGCTGCTTGCCTTAGCATCTCTTAATCGTGGATATTTGTGGCTTGAGATAAGGTATGTGTTGAGTTGCCTTTAATCCTGAATTGGGTCTATGCACAGTCTAGCAGAGGAGGAAAAAGGGTTGTGCTGGAACACTTCTTGAGGGATGATGTGGGTTTTCTTAAAATAAAAATGAGGGGAAGGGAAAGGAGAATAGATGGTTGTGTGGTTTCAGTCACTATGAATGTTTGCCTACTGCAGCATTAACTTGCATTTCATCTCTTCTCCCAGTCGTGGGAGAGGAAGGAAAGGAAGGAGGAAGTTGGTTGTACAATTTGAATTAAACTAGGTTAGCACTTGTTAAACTGGTGTGTGTTATAAGGCTAAGTTTATGGGGTTTATTCTGTGTCTTTAGTTGTATCCAGCATGTGTGGGAGTCGTGGATTTTGCAGTCTCTTGGAGGATCTACCACCATTTTTCTTCCTCGTTTCTTTTGATTTCTAGTAATTTGTTTAGCGTTCTGCGAACAAACCGAACCTCAGGTAACCCAAAAACACGCAGAGCTGACCCTGCTGTGAGGGGAGTTCTAGGTGAGGAGATGATCTCTATCAAGAGGTCATCCCCTGATCTCTTGTGCTGTGCTCCAGTCCACGAGTTGTGCGTCTGCCGCTCACCTCAGCTGGCTGGAGCTGAACTTTTGCTGTTTATGCCTGTTTAAGAAGTTAATCTTCCTGAAAGGCACTGAGCTGCTTGGCATGGCGTGGTTGCCACAGCTACAGGACTGTGAACCAGTAATGCTGGGGGGGGGAAAGAGGGATAAACATTTGCTGTTCTTTATTTGCATGGGGAATTACAAGAACCTGGGATACATTTAGTGACTTGGAACAATTTTTAGTTGAGTGCTGGCTCAGTCATGACCTCCACGTATTTGCACAACGAAACAAAGTGTGCAAACCAGCACAAGAAAAATCTGTTGAGATTGCAATCCCTTTATATCAGCTGACCTTGGTCTAACTAATTTTGCTTTGTGTGTAATTTTTAATTAAACATCATATACTTAAAGGCATCTCTGAAGCCTGCCCCTTCCTCCACGTGCTGCACATGTTGGTTATCTTTGCCAGTCTACAGGTTGGTGTTTCACGTGGAGATGCATAAAGCAAAGGAAAAAAGGATTAATGTAAGAACTACAGAGCTGCTTGTTCATATCCCTGTGACTCAATTGCATCTCTAGCCTCTCCTAAACTTAGGTTTGTATTGCACCATGGGATAGTTAAAGTGCCATTCACTTGGGGGCTCTGGAGTGGCATTTACCGTTGTGACCTCCTAAGAACAAGCTGATTTATGCTGTACCCTGTCCCCTCCTCAGTGAAATCACAGAAGTGTTTGGCCTTGCGTTCAGCTGATGTATTTACAGAGCTGAATTGGACTTCTGTGAAGAGGGAGGAGGAGTCCAGCAATTGCAGGATCTTCCTCCTTTGCAGAAGTGCTGCTGTGCTCTGCAGCTTCTGCTGCTCACCATCTCTCCCAGCTTCTTCCTGAGCCCTGGGGAAAGTGGTGAGCAAGGCATTTGACATCTCGAGATTGAAGAGTTTGTTGGGAACTTGCTGGTTTAATTCAGTGACTTTACCATTTTAATGTACAGTATTGGGGCTTTTTGAACAACTTTTAAAATCAGATCCAGTAGAGAGTATGAGGACAACATCTACAAATGGGAACCTTGTGCATTGACTCTTTTTTTTATGTGATAATTGATGCTAAGTGAGAAGTCCTCTTGCAGACAGGTAGATGGAGTGCAGATTAAGACACAAACAGTAACGCAGCATGATGTTTGCTGACACTTTTGGGTAGTGTTGGAAAAGTCAATGTTCTTTGCTGACTGCTGGTAGACTTTATGCTTAGCTTCTGTGCAGCTGTGGCTTTCTATGACTTGTGGTCTGTATGTTACTAAAAACACAGCAAATAAACTTGTCCAGGCAAGAACACAGCCCTGATGCACTGTTGCTACCTAGAGCCCTAGGCCTGAAAGAAATACTGGTGTTGCAGATGATGGTAAGGAGTAATCTTCCAGGTCTCTCTCTCTGCTTAGTCCTTTTAAGGTTTAAGCTATGCTCTTGGACTAGATACTTATTTTTTAATTGCAGGGGCCATAAATCTTGCTGTTATATTACAAGGAAATGCAAACCAAACCCCACCTTCTTTCAATTCCCAGTACATTCCTCATAGTAAAGAAGTCCCTGACAGTGATGTTGAAAAGAGTACATCTTTTGAAGCTGTGTGCAGATGAATATTCAACCCATGAGCCAGAAGCAAGCTGCAGCAGGGATTATGTGAGAGCTTTGTGTGGGTGGAATTGAATTCACCCATAGTTTACATCATAATATAGGAGAGAGGACCCCCTCTTGCCTTGACTTCTGGGAGCAGCAGCCCCGCTGAAGTTAGAGCTGCCATTCACATGAAGGGGGCTGTGCAGATTGCAGTCTAATTTAGCTGTATTTGTTTGTGCAAGAGCTGCTCAGTAATGCAGATAATGCACCATTTATTATGTCTGTTAAGCTTTCAGATTCACATCCAGATTTGGAGGAATTCTCTGGACTTTATCATTCTGGCAAACGAGCCTGGCATTTCCTGAGGAGTAATGCAGAGCATTGGCAGAGGTTGTAATGTCTTCCAGGACCCAGTAGTCTTGGGTCACAGGCTGCATAGTTTGTGAGCTGGCTGGCACAGAGTGCCCAAGAGGCCAGTTTTAGATGCCTCAGTGTTATAATATCTAACCAAGCAAAGCACAGCTGGTTGAGCATTGCCAGCAGTTCTTGACTTGGTAGGTGAATTAGGAGTGACAAAGGCCTCTTATGCAAATGCAGGAGGGTGATTGAATTGGAATGAGCTTTCTGGGAACTGCCTTTTTTCGTGGAGGAGTTGGGAGTTTGTGCTGCTGAAAGAGAGCTGCTGTCGGGACCTGTAACACTCAAGGATCCAAGGTCAGCCTTCACACCTTTTCCTGGTGGTACTTTTAGGAGGATGGTAAGTCAGAAGTGGGGAAAGGCTTCACATGAAGCAAAGGCAAGCGACTCTCACTGGATGTTGAACAGAATTGGGTCCTCAAACTGAGCAAAAAGATGGCAAGTTAATGAAGGCTGTGCTTTTGCAAGGTATGCTCCTTAAGCTGCTCTGGTCATGTTTGTCTTGGCATGTCCCTGTATTGCTTTACTGTGTTTGGATGCCTTCTGAACATGGTGAGTGCCTTTCTCAATCCTACCAGGTGATCCTTGTCTGAATGTCAACAAGCAGGATGTGCATCCTTTCCATTTAAGCCGTGATACATCTGGTGCCATTTGTTTGAGAAAGCTTCCTCTGCTTGCTCCTGTTCCCCTTCTTGCCCCATGAAGGCACAGGCTTATATTTAGTGGCTACAGTCCAGAAAGGGCTGGAAAATTCCCCATCAAAGAAGTGGTAAGGGTTTTTTGTCTGCCTTAGGGTACTTTGCTTTGTGTCCTTGACTCTGCCTCACATTGCCTTGGAGCAGCAACACTTCCCCAAGAACACTGTGTGCCTGGGAGGTAGGACAGATGCTTGCTGTGGAAGTTAAACATTGTGGATGCCAACGTGGAGTAAGTTCAGGTGGCCAGGACCGACTGAAGCTAGGTTTTGACATGAAGCACGAGAACTAAGCTGGAGTTGGTGGTGGGACCCTTTCAAAGGGGAATTAAAAAAAGCCACTGGGTTTCCAGCTTTATATTTTGGGGGAGAAAAGGACATAAAGGATCTCTTTCATGGGGTGGGTTTGATATTAATGCAGCAGCTGTACCAAGCAGAGCAAGCACTCTTGCTGGGCGAAGAGTGTTGTGAGATGCTGCCTCTGCACATCCCCAGTGTTCATTCCTCTCTTGCTCTGTCCATGCAGTACAAATCATCATCTGCTGAGCTGACTTGGTGCTGGGCTGCTGCTTGCAGTCAGACAAGATGATGTAGTGTGGGAACAGCTTCTTGCTGACAGTGTCCCTGAGATGGTGAGAAAGAGGAGTCCTGAGACATTCTTCTGCAGACCACAGTCCAGATTGCTCTCACGCTCTCTTCTGGTGTTTATCTTCTCCTCTCCAAGCAGTTTAGGAAGGGAGTGGATTTGGATCATTATCATTTAAAAACCAAGAAGGTTGAAAGATTTTTACTTTTACCTTTCAGGACTGATCAAATGTGGCAAAATGTCACTTGCTTAAGCAGAAAGTGGACACATCTGAGTCCCAGGCTGTGGCACTAAACTTATTTCTCAGTGCAACAGGCAGATGATGGATGTTTTGCTGTGAGACAGCATTGCAGGAGAGCTCAGTGTTGTGCATCTAGGATGAGGCTATCTTGGGCTTACAGTGAGAAATTCTACAAAGAGTGGAATCCACCAAACCAATAAAAAACCCCACATTACCCTGAGTCTTCTACAAAAGTGTAGCTCAGAGGGCATGTCTCAGCACGTGTTATGTTTTGTAGCTCAGATGCAATGTGATCAGTGGTAATCTTTCCATTCTAAGGAAAGTGGCCTTAGGAGCCCAAATTACCTGACCAAAGGGATTTTTCCATTCTCATAACTTCAAAATTACTTCTGGTTTTGTCATTTGTGTGCATCAGGACCATCCAGTAAAGGCACACATGCTTACAATAAAAAGAAGACTGAGTCTGCATTCTTCTCTGTTGCTTTCATGTGGGCCTTTTGGCTCATGACTCACAGGCTCTTGTAGGGGCTTCTGAGCCAAAAATGCAGCTGCATTTTTCTGTGTCACATGCTACCCTGCCAAGTCCAGTAATAGCAACTATTGGACAAGAGAGATGAGAACAATACAACCTGCCTTACCACAAGTGTGTGTGGAATCGTGCTCGTGGGAAGCTGAACATTTCTTTCATAGCAGCTAAACATTCTTATAAACTTCCATCTCCTCAGCCCTGTGCATATGCTGCTTGTTAACACCCTGGGTGCTTGTGGAAATACTACTACTAATAAAGGATGTCTCTATGGTTTTGTGATGGAAGACCTCTTGCCAGTGACTGGGTTGTGAGATGTTGCTAGAACAGCGAGATCCAGCAGTCAGGGAGAGGGTTTGAGTTACAGCTGGAAAGCATTGAGAAATGCATTGTTTTGGCAAATCACTCAGCTGATTTAAAAGGGAAAAAAAGCAAAGCAGGGGTCCTGTTGCATCCTCAAAGTGGACCTCGTTCCTTCTGTAATGCAGATCTTTCCCACAGCCACCTCACCAGTAAAGGAGTCCACCAGTGAAGAACTTGTGCAGTCTTTTGCATGGTGTTTGAAAGTAATGGATTGGTAGTTTGGCTCTTTAAAACCTTCTGGAGAAAGTCTACGATCACAGAATCACTAAGGCATGGAAAAGACTTTTAGGATCATTGAGTCCAACTGTAACCCAACTACCATGGCCACTAAACCATGTCCTGAAGCACCACATCTGCAGCTTCTTGAATGCCTCCAGGGATGGTGACTCCACCACCTCCCTGGGCAGCCTGTTCCATCCCCTCTCCACTCTCTCAGTAAAGATTTTCCTCATGTCCAACCTAACCCTCCCCTAGCACAACTCGCACCCATTTCCTCTGGTCCTGTTGCTGGTTACTTGGGAGAAGAGACCAACACCAGCCTCACTCCATCCTTCTTTCAGGTAGCTGTACAGAGCAATGAGATCTCATCTCAGCCTTCTCTTCTCCAGACTAAACAACCCCAACTCCCTTAGCTGCTCCTTGTACAACGCCCTCCAAACCCCTCACCAGCCTCTCTGCTCTTCTCTGGACATCCTCTAGCACCTCAGTGTCCTTCCTGTCTTGTGGCACATGGACCCAAACCAAGTACTCAAGCTGTGGCCTCAGCAGGGCCAAGCACAGGGTCACTATCACTGCCCTATTCCTGCTGGCCACACTGGTTTGGAGCTAGGTCTGGATGCCCTTGGCTTTCTTAGCCAGCTGGGCACATGTCTGGCTCATGTTCAGCTGTCTGCCAGCACCCCCAGATCCTTTTTCACCAGGCTGCTTTCCAGACACTCTGCCCCCAGACTGTAGCATTCCTTGGGGTGGTTGTGACCAAAGTGCAGGACCTAGTACTTGGTCTTGTTAAACATCATTTTGCAATGGCTGTCGTCTCCTGGCTTTTAAAGGGTAAAATTGGGTGAGGGCATCTTCTCCTCCAGGTGTTCCAGGTAATGTTTACTCTGACCTATCTGGAATAATGCAGACTGTACAAGAAATTGTTAAACATCCCTGGCTCTTCTAAGCTGAAAACCATGTAGAATTGTACGTCAAAATCCAGCCTAATTGATTAGAACAAATGCCATCTCTGTTTAGACTCTGCTGTTTTCTTTGTCCCATTGCTCTTGGGCATTAGGAGAGAGGAAGGGTCTGGGAACAGAGCAGTAACTGAACAAAACAAGGTGAATCAAGGGCAGAGCAGAAGGCTTAACTTGCAATTTCCTTGTCTTTGTTGGTTTAAGCCTGACCCTCCTCATCATGTAATGTTTTGTATTTAATTTCCTTTGATGCTCAAGGAATGATTGGGGCAGGCATAGAAGCTACCAACCATGGTCAGGTGGGGCAGGCAAGATTCAGATTAAAAAAACCCTGTTTTTTACTTCCAGTGGAGGCTAATGTTTTTATAAAAGTTAAGAAAAATTGGGTGCAGAGAAACCTTTTAGCCCTGGTTGTCCTCTAACTTTGTTCTGTAGCCTTGAGGATGATAACAAAAAAGTCCAACCTCAGGTGGTCTGGTAAAGCACAGAAGGAGCTAGATCAGGGCTTTAGTGAGCAGAGCCTTGCTGGCAGTGAAACTGTATGTGTTCTCTTGCTGCATGTCTGAGTTGAGCTTTTCTTTCCAGCCTTGCCTCTCCTGATGCTCTGGCAGCTGAGAGGTGGGATTTGCAGAGGAAAACAGCTGTACTTGAAGCTATGGAAAAGTTACAGAAGACAACTCCTTTGGGGTTATTTGGCTTGCTCTCCAACTTCGAATTGCTTCTATAAGCATTTAAGAAGCAGGCCTGATCATGAAGTCACGGGCTTGAGGGGAAACCAGGGGTGAAATTCTTCATCCTTCAACAGAAGCAATAGAACTTCAGTGATCCAAAAGCTTTCGCCTGACCCTGAGGTCAACTTGAGCCCAGAAACAAACCACCTCTCAGCCTAAAATAAAAGCCCCAAACCAGCAGGCAGATGTTTATCTCCTGCAGAAACATTAGAAAAACATTGTGTCGTCTCCATTTGTCTGACCCCACCATCCCCATTCCTCTTTAATCACATGCATGCCTGCTAGCTCATTGCTGCTCTGGAGGCTTATGTGGCAAGATCTCTGCTGCTTAGGAGTTAGCTTCTGCTGCTTATCCTTCCCTCACCTGAAGATCCTGAGATCTCTTCCTCTTGCGTCACCACCAAGAATTTCAGAGCGCTCCCCTTGTGTCCCTGGGGAGCATGCTGGTGGGGAGAGCCTGTGGATCATTTGGCTGGATCACTTCACTGTCCATCTATCTTTTTTTGGTGGTCCTAGAGCAGCTTCTCCTGGGCTTCCCAAACAGCAAACCCAGGGCTTTCCGTGTGCTGGTCCCAGAGCCCCAGCCCCTTCTCCTGGATCAGGGAATTGCTCCAGCAGAAACCTTAATATAGCAGCAGAAAGAGGAGTCTCAGTCTGGCTGACCCTTGGTCTGCCCAGCAGCACATCTGTGGATTGGTGGCAGTTTTGGGGTGAAAAAGGCCTTCTGGTGGCAAGTGTTGGGGTTTGTCTTTAAATCGGTTGTTGAAACCTCAATAGAACTGAAAACCCTTGGTGTGGCGTCACCCAGAAGCTAGCAGCAGCAGACTGAAGCTCAGCTGTGTCTTTTCCTGGCAGTATGAAGTGTCAGGTCTTCACTGGATGATGTGGGAGCTGTAAGATTCGTTTGCCCTTCCTAAGCTGCCTGCTTAAGAGATTCTCTGTAAGGATGTAACTCTTGCTGGTGAAGCTGGCTTTCTCCACCCGTGAGACCCATCACTTTTCAGGGTCTGGTGGGTGATCTGTGATCTCTAGCAACCTCTAGTGCTAAATACTTAATGCTGTGTGCTTGCAGGCCTTACATTTTTCTTTTGGTGGGGGAAACAATGTTTGCTGCTGCTAGCAAGTAGGTTAAACAGATCAGGGAGGATATGATTACCTCACAGTACTTTCCTTAACCTAAACCCATTCCCTGTTGAGGTTTCTGGGCAGGAGTCAAGTTCTGCTGTCTCTTGTTTTCTGTCTGGCATTCAGAAATGCCACCACTTGTTGATTCATTTGAAATGTATTATTTTTTATGATCTGTAGGGCACACAGCAGTTAAACTGCCCCCTGTGTCTCACTGTCCTCCAGGGCATAAGTCTGTCTTTCTGGTCTTAAGTGTGCTACGGAAAAACACAATGACCAGGTAGGTTTGGAATCCCTCCAGAGAAGAAGACTCCACAACCTCTCTGGGCAGCCTGCTCCAGGAATTTTAAAAGAAACTTTTGCTTATTGCTCATGAATTGACACTGGGGACTTCCCCTGGACAGGCAGCTTAAGTTCTCTGTTGTCTGGAAGTAGCAGAGAAATAAATAACCTGGACATTTCAGGAATGTGGCTTTAGTCCTTTGATTCTATCCAGAAGAGGCCTTGAGCAACCTGATCTAGTGGAAGGTATCCTTGCCAATGGCAGGTGGGGGTTGGAACTAGATGATCTTGGAGGTCCCTTCCAACCCCGACCTTAGACCTCCTGGTGTACTTTTTACCTGAGCATGTGTTGGAACACTTTGTAAGTACAGATCAGGAAAAATGTTGTGTAGCAACAGATTTTATCTGAGGAATAAGTTCTAGATTTAAGCCTGCTGTTCTTAAGGGCAGGGCAGCTGGAGGGGGGGAAAAAAAAGAAACAAAAGTAAAATTGTCTTGCAAAAAAGATAACTCAAGCATCAACAAATGAAAAACACAGAATAAAGGTATTTGGCCCAAGGTAAGAATAATATTAAGTACTGTGGTATGGTCCCTGCCTTAAAACACTTTCCTTTAGGAAAAAAAGCATTGAGCAAACTGGTGCCTTAAAACCAGACAACTGTATCAGTGTCTATTAGACAGTGAGGAGCAGTCAGGGCCAGATACCTGTTGCAAGAAATGGTAGCACTACTTTTGCTGCTCAGATGATTCCTCAATGGTGTTGGATAGATTTAGTTACAGCCTTGGTTCCGTGGGTGGATGATGGTTAAATCTGTAGCATTAAAGCTTTCTTACAGGGGCAAACTATTGAGTGTCTGTGGGTGGCTGGGAAAAGCTCCTCCAGTGCCCTTTGCAAGATGCACTCCGTGCAGAGGTGTTGCTTCCTGACAGCCTCCTTCTCTCTTGTTCTGTCCACCCTGTGCTCATGGACCAGTACCATGAAGAGCTTCCTGCATGTGCAGGATGGGCCCAGGGGCAGCAGCTGAGGCTGGACTGTGGAACCAGGTAACTCCTGCAGCCTGTTTATGAGGACAGCTTGTGCCTATGGAATGGGCTGCTGGCCAGGTAGACTTTAGCCCTGCCTTGGCCTACCTGTGGCCATCATCTCCTTGTGCTCCTTTTTCCTCCCCTTGATAGTAAAGAAGAAAAAGGTGAGTGGGAGGAAGTCCTGGGTCAGGTGGTAACTAAATATATTAACACAAACAGGCTGTGGTTAGCTGAAGGAGCAAAAACTAGCCTGGTCCTGAAAAGTGTTGTGAAGGCTGTGCATGTCATGGAAGAGACCTTTCCAGCTCAGGAAGACCAGTGAAATAGGACTTGTGTGGTTGGTTTTTGTGGGGGGGTTGTGTTTGTTTGGGGCTTTGTTTGTGTGGGGTTTGTTTGTTTATTTTTGAAGTTGCTATTGTTTTATTTTTGTGTGGGGTGGGTGGGTTTGTTTTGGTGCTTGCTTGTTTGTTTAACGTGGGCTGGTTTACTATGATTTAGTTCTGTTGCTAGTGAGCCTTACTTGGTGCTGTGCAGAAAAGAAGGCAGGCAATGCCTGACAGATCAGCCACAATGGCAGGAATACAGGAAAGGGGAGAGCCAAACGGTTTGGGGCTGTGTTTGCAAGAGGTGAATCACCTCTTGCACAGGTGTAGATGGGGTGATAGCCACTTGGAAGTCCTAGATGCACGTGGAACCACGGGTAGTGCCTTTGTGTGTGCTTGGGTAGTGCCTGCAGCTCCTGTTGCCACTGGTGGTGTTGCACAAGCGGTGGTTTTACCAGGTACACTGGAAGAAGGGTGTGCCCTAGCAACTGGAGTCAGCTTTAACTACTTGTCTTCCTTTCACTGCTCCTTGCACTGAGAAAAAAAGCTACTTTGCTGCACCTCCTTGGGGTGGCTGAGGAGGGGGAGGGTGTTCCGTTGAGCAAAAGCTGTTTTTGTTGCTTTAGCTGATGATCCTTTGCTTCAGGGGATGGTTGGGAAGAGCCATCGAGTAAGTCCATGAAGGAAAGTACCGGCAGATACGTCAGCAAAGTTACCTAATTGTCCAGTGTACCTGTGGTAGGATTTGGTAAGTGATGGCAACCTTCATGCAATTTGGGTTTGTTTGTTTCCAGGATGCCTGGCAGCTGGTAGTGAAGTCATTGTGGTGCTGGTTTGGTCACTGGTAGTGACTCTTGATTAACGATAAAGGGGGGAGGAGTGCACTTTGCAGAGGAAATAATGAGCAGGGCTCTCTCTGGCCACCTCCAGCCTGCATGTGAAACACTCAAGGAGATGCAGGCACAGCCAGGGGTTTACTCTGTGTCAATGCAGAGCAGTAGCAGGTTGAGTTAGTTTTAGGCTGTGTTTGCTGTCAGCCTTTTAGATGCAGGCTATGTGGACATTAGCTGACTGGGTTTGAGAATCTTTTTGGTGGTGACAAAGCTGACTGCCTCCCATGGCACTGGGTTGTTGGGGTGTGGGCAGCCCCTGTGCCAATGCTATTTAATAATGCCCCTTGCTTTTCTACTCGATAATACACTGTTACTATCACCTTCCTCCTTGGAAGTATTACTGTTGCAGGTGTCTGCTTTTAAGCAAATCAGTGAAAACCATCTGTGTTGGGTGGGAAGGCTGAACTTTGTTAAAGCCAATCAAGCAGCCTGCTGAAGTAGTTGCATGGACAAGATACTCTCTGGGTTGCATGCTGGTGGTTTCCAGCTTTGATGTAACTGCAGCTCTGCTTGCAGCAGCAACCTGTGCTGCTTTATGCCTTGGCAAAAATGGTTATGTATTTAAGGAAACAAAATCCAAAAGCACTTCAATTCTCTGAGGTTTGTTGTTGTGTACTCAGTGATACTTCTGTGACTAACAGAATGTGGCTTCAGTTGTGAAGTTCATGTGTATTCAGCACGCCTTGCAAGACCTTGGATGGCTCTGAACTAAGTGTGTGCCAATGTGCTTTGTAACCACAGACCACGGGCTAAGGCACCCAGAAGGAAGCTGGGCCCCTTTGGTACAGGATGGGCCCAGAGCCTTCATTCAGAGGTTCCTCAATTGTCTCTGGAAGTGGCACCAGCTCAGCCCTCACTACCACACTGTGCCCCATGCCTGCTTTGCTGCTGGCATCGCTTCTGCCTTTTGTGGAGCATGGTGTGGGTGGGAGAGCATTGAGGGTGTGAGGAGGGATGGTGTGCAGGAAGGGTCATGGGAAAAGACAAATTTCCTAATCGACTCTGTACAGTTTTTATTTTCCAGGTGAAAGTTTTCAGATGTGAATAGTGAGATACTAGTCATTTTGGAGAGCCTCTTCTTGAGGTTTTTGCTTGAACAAGCATGTGCAAATAGTGGCAAGCAGCCTCCAAGCTGATAGTATCCTGCTTCCTCACCGTTGAGCTTTCAGTGCTATCAATTTTCTTCTGAGCCCTTCAACGCTGAACATGCAGAATGACCACGACACTTAACTGCTTTTCAGAATCCAAATTGCACCTCTCAGCCCTGACGCTGGTATAATGATTTTCATCTGAGCACTTCACAGAAAGAAGATAGAATTAGGCTGCTGAGCTGCAATTTGGTACTGTGTTTATTGACATAGAAGGGCAACGCAGCATGAAAGAGTCTTTCCTAACAAGTGACTTCTCCCTTATGCTGTAGCAATGTTGTGAATACAACTGAAGTCTGGAAGTATTTGAGTCTATTCAGTAAAGAGCCCACACTTAGAAATCTTCTCTTCCACCTGAAGTGTTCGTGCTGAGTGCTCATCAAATACCTAAATTGCTTTATTTGTTGTCAGAGTTGATGGGTGATCTCCCTGTTGACCTTGTGCTGATAATGCTCCTTTAAATGAGGCTACAGCTGGGAGATAAATCGCACCGTGTGGTGCAAAAGTCACCCCAGTAGTAAACTGAGCAGGTTTCACTGGAGTTATGTCATCTCTGTATGATGGGATGTTAATGCTGAGAGGAGAGAGCACTACTTGTAAGATATAAAGGGTGGTTAGGACAGATTTTAGATGTATCCACTGAGTTTGGTGGTTTGAGAAGAGGGCTGACTTTGCTTTGAAGCATCTCTTCTGCTCAGCTGTGGATGGCATCGGTGCTTTAGCACTGAGCTCTTCACCTTTTCTTCTGGGGCAAGGGAGGTAGGTAGGCTCTTCCAGACTGGATCTCACATGTTTGGAGTCAGATGATGGCTCTGGGAAAACGTGATCTGCACTATGCAAGTCTGCAGCTAGCAGCCTAAATGCTTAATTGTTTGAGCTGTTGTGTAACCCACTGGTAATCTCGGCACTGGGTTGCAGGTTTTTGTTGCATCATTAGAGCTTCTCTTTGATTAATGGTTTAGGACCATAACACAGATCTGATTTATGCAATGAAGTGCTGCACAGCTCCAGGGACGTGTTGATCTGAACAGTAAAGCCACTTCATGCAGCCACTGTCTGGCCGGTGCTGGGCAGAGCCAGGCAGCCATGTGGCAGCCAGTGGAGGCAGACAGCTTTTGAAGGAAGTGGGGACAGAGCTGCTGTGTGGGTGGAGAGGTGATACCAGCTGGATTACAGACTGCACTGG
Organism: Dryobates pubescens; assembly: GCF_014839835.1. NCBI lineage: Eukaryota > Metazoa > Chordata > Aves > Piciformes > Picidae > Dryobates > Dryobates pubescens. The sequence continues at coordinate 4,100,433 of NC_071628.1, forward strand.
CAGTCATCTGTAAAGCCTTGGGTGGGTCACTTCATTTTCTCACTCTTTGAGTCTCCTCCCAGCATTCATCTGTTTAACCTGTCTAGAGGGTGGCAAAGGAACTCTTTGTGCTTGCCTCCATGGAGCAGGGGCTTGGCTGGAGCTCCACTGGCAGTCAGAAATACAGACTGGTGCTTGCTATTTTATACCAAGGTATAAAGTCTACCTTAACACAGAAGCAAGCTTGGATTCATGTGTGTGCTGTATGCTGATATTTGGGTTCAACATGTATCTGTTCCCTCATCACAAAGCTTCTAAGTACAGAATAAGATCTTTATTGATATTTAATTTTTATTTAACTGTGGAAATGAAGAGAATCAGTTTTGTACCTGAGGAAAAGTCAGATTAAATAAGTGAGTTCTGCAACCTACATACATGGCTGGAGTTGGAGCACCTTGCACCTGACGATGATTTTTGACTTCATTCCTGTGATGGTGGAGTTTCATGAGCCTAGTTAGCTTAGTTTTGTCTGCTAGGAGTAGCTGTGGGCCTGAGATGTTATTGCAGCTCACTGCTGTCTGCTTCATCTTAGCTAATTACTCTGATGTTGTTCCCCAGTAGCAAGGGGGATGGTAGTCTTGCCGTGGTGGTTCAGTGAAGTGTTAATGCATGGCACAGATTTTAAACTCTCAAAGAGGTGAATTTTATTATCTTCCTCAGACAGTCAGCCATGATGGGCTTGTGGAAACAATTTGAAGCTCTTATCTCAATCCTGAAGTGCTTTTATAAGACTGGAAAGAAGCAGTTGCTACTTAAGATGAACACTGTGACGTGTTGTGGTTGAAAGAAGATTGAGTTTCTGGACCAGATCTTGCTTTTATTAGTAATAAAATCTGTATGGGTCACACAAATATTATTCTGTGTAATTATTTTTTCCCCACCTGATTTGAGCTTTCAGAATGTCAGTCAGATGCTTTTCAAGAGCACTGGTGCAGGACCATGCATGCTCCTGGAGGTTGGGGTGAATCTCTGCTTGCAGAATCCTGATGGCACCTCATCTTTTCTTGGGCAAATGATTTCCTGGGGACTGTTGCACTACAGGATTTGATGGAGCTCAGGTGGCTGTCAAGAGGCAAGGCAGAGAGGCAGGAAGAATCCTTGCTCTTTGTTTTGCTGCTTGGCAGTTGCTGATGGAAGTAAAAAGCAAACCCAGACCTTTCAGTTCTGAGCAGATCTCCCAGTTTTGGAGAACCTGTGTCTATCCAGAGCAAGAGGGAGCAAGGAGGTGCTCTTGACTGGGTATTGCCTTGCTTCACTTTTGCCTGGCACGGCAATCAATATTTGTGTACAAGTTCAAGGTGACACTGTCAAGGGTTTACATCTCAAAACTGAGTGTACATGAAGAGATTTTCATCTCTTTGTAATCAGGATTAGTGAGACTCCAGCTAACATCTCCATTTTATTGCTTGCTCTTCAATGTGTACAGTTAAGTCAGTCATGGAAATGTTTTACTTCGTTTTTCAATTCTTGGCTTGTCTTCTTCCAGTGTGCCAAGGCAGGGGCTGGCCTCTAAACAAACCACATCACTTACTTGTAGAGGAGCCTTCTATGTGCATCATCAAATGCGATGAGCTGCCTTCTGCAGTGTTGATGATGTAGTGTGATGCAGAGGTTAGTGGATCCACATTGCATTTACACTTGTACAAGGCAAAGCAGATGTTGGGCAAATTATTCCTCCTCTTGTATTGGGAACCTGCCCATTGATGTAACTCTCTGAGTGTTGTAGCAACTTGGATGCTGCTGCTCTTCTTTATCCCTGGTGTGGCCCTGCTTGACTTTCCTTTGAGGTCAACCAAGGGAAGAAGCCTCTGCTCTGAGTATGGCTTCATAGCATGTGACTGTGGGAAATGCTTTGTCTGAGTGGAGGGTTTCTAGGCTCCCTTCCCTAAGGAATTAGGAAACACCATTCAGACCATGGGACAAACTCCTGAAGAAGTCTTGTGAGTCAGTTTCTCTTGGGAGATGCACTGGAAGCAGGAAAAGGATGTTCCTGTAATGAGGATATCGTGGTGTATAAGTATAGGCTGTGTATTGAAAGCAAAAGATAACAGCAGCATGTGGTTGTGCACCCAGCAATTTAGGAGATGAGGAGGAGGAGCAGCGTTTTCCTTGACATCATTTGATAGGAAACTGGGAGGAGATTTTGTGGTGGGGCAGCAGCCAAAGCTCGGAAGTGCTTCAGAGGTTTGTTTGGGTGCCGTAGCTGTGGGATTGGCTGTGTTTGGGCATTTTGGCTATCAGAAGGTTCCAGCTGTATCAAATAATCCCAAATAATCGGCAGTTCATCTCCTAGACCATTAGTGCCCTGATCTTGGTGCTGTTTCTTGAATTTGTTGAAAGCTTCATGACGGCAATTACAACCAGATGGTGAGATAACTCGTTCCGACGTGTCAAAGCGATCAGCTGGCAGAGCAACAAGCCATGGAACACTGCTCGAAAAAATGAAATGGCTTTGTGTTCAAGGGGGAAGAGAGGGAAATAAAAAGAGCAAGTTGGAGGAGTGGTTTCCTCTCTGCTGGGTGGTGTTGGAGAAGGGTAGGCGTTTGCTGGGGAGAAGCCAGCAGAGCAACTGGAAACCCTGAGGTTCAGGTCTTGGGGCTCTACCAAGCATGTGGTTGAGAGCCCAAACTGATTGCTGCTACCCAGTTTTTCAGCACAGGATGACTCCTTAACTCCTTTATTTTTCTTTCTTTTTACTGTATTGGTCACTGCATGTCATTTCATTTAGAAATGCTGTGAGTGTCCCCTTTGATCACAGAATGGTCTACGTTGGAAGGGACCTACGAATGTCAGCTAGTCCAACCCTCCCTCCGGTCAGCAGGGGCATCCCCAACTAGATCAGCTTGCCTGGAGCTCTGTTGACCCTCACCTTGAGTATCTCCAGGGATGGGGCTCCTCTGCTTGTAAAGGAGATACCAAAACTGGATCGTCTCTAGGTAGTTGAGCTCTTTGTTCTGGGAAAATAGTTTCTGTTGCAGAAGTTGGAAATCCACAGGGCTAGTTACCTTTTCTCTGTAAAAGTGTAAACATGTGTAATGCTGCCCTTAAATTCTCTTCCTTGAACTTAGCAGCAATTTACCAGTGACTTGGGCAGTTTCTGCTTTAGCTGTCTCACTGTGTGAGGACCAAGACCGTGTGCCATCAAATAATCCTGTTTTAGCAAACAAGATTGTTTTATTAAAGCCAAGCAGTGGTGTAAAGGCAAGTGTCACAAGAACACTCCTTCACATTCTCACCTACCCTAGTGAGCACTGTGTGATACTGTGGATGTTGTGACTGGAGGCCCTTTGGGACAGGAATTATCCTGAGTTATAGGTTACGGGATTATTGCCAGAGCAGTGGAGGAACCTGGTTACTTTTCACAGCTTTCCTCACAAAAATGCTGTGTATCATCATTTTCCTGTGATGATTGTGTGATGCAGAGTAGTTTCTTCCTGATAAAGCAATATGAGCTGACCCATGAAGCAATTTTTTAAAGCCATCTTGTTCAAGAGTCAGAAGATAGAGGGTATGTCAGTGTTTATCTACACTTGGTAATGATTTCCCAGTAAAGGAAGAGGGGGAGAAGAAATCCACACGAGGAAATTCTTCTGAAATGGGTGTGCTTAGGCATGCAGGAGTGATCCCAGAGCAGTTTCATGGGGAGCAGAAATCAATTCTTTAGGGAAGTGCTGCTTTGATGTGGACAGCCTTGCTAATTGTGCAGGCTCTTTACATAGGGAACTAAAATACACACCTAAGATTTCTTAATGTGCTTTGCTTCTTCCTGTAGCAATCTAAACAGCTCTACAGAATAAAAAGCAAACAAGAGTGTCACAGAGGAAGAATTTTATGATCTCTACTACTGCTTTTTATTGCTAGATTAGTTGATTTTCTCCACTTGCTAATACTTTCCAAGTCAATAGCACCCAAGTGAGCTGTGCATGTGTGTCTCCATACACACACCCTCATTCCTCAGTGGCTGTGATGAAAAACCTGCAGTGAATCACAGCATTCTCACTATCTACTTTAGCAGTTAGCCCTACCAATATTGCCTGGCAGTTCAAAGCAGTAAACCCTGCTTTCTCCTGCCAAAACGTTAACAAGTGTGGGGCTTAAAAGCCAAGTTCTCAGTGTCTCACAGATGAATGAAACCACTGTATTGTTGTAGTATGTGCCTTGGAGAGAGCTGTTAATTGGAGATCAACATGGGATGGCTTTGGGTTAGTGTTGATTACTTAATGTAGTTAATCATTGCTTTATCAAACAGTAACCATCTCTTAAAATGTGGTCCCGAAGGTAATGCTGCAGGAATGCCGGAGGGAAGTTCCAGACTGTTTGTTTGTGACTGCAAGGATGGTTTTAACTGGTTACAAAGAGTGCTTGTGCATTCTTGATGGGGATTTAAGAGTTCAGGTAATTCCTCTTTCAGCTCCAGTAGTTTGCCTTATGAGTAAAGTTCAGAAAGGTGCCACACCACAATGAAAAAAACGGTGCACAGTCCTGGTACTTGAAGAGGAACAAAGGAGATAACTTGTTTCTGCTTTTCTGTTTTAGTCTATATTGATATATACATACTTAGAGTAAAATGCCTTTTAGCACAGAATCCTAGAATGACTTAGGTTGGAGGGGACCTCAGAAATCATCTACTCCAACCTCTCTGCCATAGGCAGGGACACCTCTCAGCTGGACTTGGCTGCTCAGGGCCTCATCCAGCCTGGCTTTCAAAACCCTGTAGTGCCTTGCAAAATACTCTCCCCATTTCTTCAGCAGGTACCCAGGGCTACCAGGATGATTGAGGGACTGTGTGCCCTATGAGGAGAGGCTGAGAGCCCTGGGGCTTTTTAGTCAGGAGAAGAGAAGACTGAGAGGGGATTTAATAAATGTTTACAAATAACTGGGGGCTGGGTGTCAAGAGGGAAGGGACAGGCTCTGCTCAGTTGCACCCTTGATAGAACAAGGGGCAATGGATATCAACTACAGCACAGGAGGCTCTACCTCGACATCAGGAACAACTTCTTCACTGTGAGTGTCCCAGAGTACTGGAACAAGTTGCCCAGAGACATTGTGGAGTCTCCTTCTCTGGAGACTTTCAAGACCCATCTGGATGTGTTCCTGTGTGACCTGTGCTAGACTGTATGGTCCAGCTCTGGCAGGGAGGTTGGACTTGATGATCTTCAGAGGTCCCTTCCAACCCCTAACATCCTGTGAGCCTGTGAACCCACAAACAGAATGGGTAAAGGAGACTTTCAGCAATGAGTCATAAGAAAACCTAGTGTAAAACTGCTCCTGAGGTGTTCAGGTGATGCTGCTGTTGTGCAGATGAGAGGGAGGTTGGTTGTACAAAGTGTTGTCTTGCACTGTTGTGTGCTGCCCAGCTCATTCACGCAGCACAGTTGATTTCCCAGCCGGTAACTGGGTTTGCTATTGTTACTTCTGTGCTCGTAATTGCACTTTGCACTCGGCAGGTTGGCTCAGGCTGTGAGATCCCCTGCTTATGGATGCTTTCCCAGTGGGGAGGGCACAGGGGCAGAGTCTCCTCTATCTGCTCAAACAGGAGGAGTCAGTCAACGTGTGGCATGAGGCGGTGTGTGCGCAGCCGCAACCTTCCCTGGTGTGCTAACCAAATGATGGCCTAAGGTGCCCTGATGACTTTGATTTAACTAATAAACCCTCCTATGCAGCACTTAATAAGCTAAAGCCCAACCTGGGCTTTTTCTCCATTGGACATTTAATCCACTTTAGTTGCTCTTTCCAGGTGTGTTCAGTAGATCAGACTGATCTCTGTGGATGAATCTACAGAGCAGATTTTGCCCTAGAGCAGTAAATCAGGCTGTAGAAAAGGACTTGGCAGAGACTTGCTGTCAGATTTGGGCTTCATCTGTTGGTCATCATCTACTTTTGGTACTTCTGTTCCTTTTGAAATACCTTGTTGTAAGGGAGTTCACAGGGAGTTTGAAGTCTGTCCTGGAGGGGTTGTATTTAAGATGGTTTAAGGCCAGTTTCAAGGTTTGGGATACGGTGATGGACAGCAGACAATAATTTTGTGGATAAAGCAAATAGCAGGATGTTAGCAAATACAATTCAGCAACACAGTTATTCTTAGATGGTGCTGGATGACCATGTGGGTCTACATGCAGCCCTAATCTTTGTGTAATCTTTGTCCTGTGAGTTCTCATTGAACAGGGCCCTGATGTGGGCTACGATGCAGGACTACCATGGGTGGCAGTGCCTGCCTCTTGACTGGCATGGTAGAGGATGGTTTCCATCCCCCTCAATGAAGGTGCTGTGATGCTCTCTTGTGTGTTGTGACCCCCAGGAGCTGTGCTGTCCCTTGCACCTGGTGACGACTCCTTCTTTCCTCTCTTCCAGGAGCTGAGCGTCGTGACCTGCCCTGCTCCTCCCTGCTCGGTGTGGGAACGACCTGAAGGACATCTTGGAGCTGCCTGTACTGCTTCATGCAGTTAAAGTAAGACTAAGTGGTTTTGGCAGCTCTTTCAGGTACAAGTGAGGGCTGAGATGAGGGGTTGAGGGCAGTGGGTTTGCCCAGCCTATGTGTCTGACAGCAGGGGGGATGCTGATATCAAAGCACATTATTAGTAAACTCAACAAGTTATTTTGTCATAAGATGTCAATTGCTTTGCAATGGAAGCAAAAAAGAAAAGAGATGTGTTGTCTCTACCCTTGCATCAACCACATGTCCATGGTATAAACCAGCACTTGACACTTAAAGCATCAGCTGTCTTGCTCTATTATTTTAAGACAGTACTTTCATGCCCCTGGGACAGGCAGCTGGGACAGCCCATCCCTACAGCCTGAGGATTTTGGTGGGAGCTGGTCAGGATCAGAGTTTAGGTCCATAGGGCTCAGGTCCTGCCAGCTGTTAGTTGAATGTGCCTCCTGCTTGGCGTGATGGCCATCTGTCTGTCCTGGAGTGGCTGTGGTGTTGAGGCTTCTGAGCTTGTTTTCCTTTTAACACCAGCTTCTTGGTGTGGTAAACCAGATCAGGGGATGGATCTGACCTAAAAGTGAATATATGGTTATTGCAGTCCTGACAGTGGCTTTTCTGACTCATGGAGTTCCGCCCATTCTCTCCAAAAAGACTTGAATTTGCAGAAACTGCTAGCCTGAAGCAAAGAAACTGCCAGAGTCTTGCTTGGAAATGGGCGCTTGCTGTCTTAGGACTGAGGAAAACCACTGCAAGCTGCCTCTTTTCTCCTCCCGCTGTCTCTAACCTGTTTACCTCCTGCAGTGTCTCACATTTTCCAAGGTCCTGCCTGAGAAAAGCAGAGCTCTAACGATACTGGAGCCAAATCATTTGGTGTTACTAATCTGCTGCAGCAGCTGGGTGGATTAATCATAAACTGCTGTTACTGGAGGAAGACAAGTCTTTATTGTAGTAGTTTGGCTTTCCTTTACTCAGTGATGTTGGGGAATTATACCTGTGTTCAGAGTTAGAAGAGGAAAGGAAGCTTTTGGTAAAATTCTGAATGAAACCTGCTTTTTTGGGAAGCAACAAGTGGCTGCCTGAGGTCTGGTGTCCGAGTTCATCACAAATGTCCATGCTCATTAGCCACACGTAGGGGGCTGTGTTCCAAGGAGGAATGCATGACACCAGTTGCCATGTAAGAGGAGCAATTCATGGCTTGATTTGTCACATAACTTCTTTCTTTGCTTCTGATAATGGTGAGTTTCCAGTGAGCAGTGCTTGCTACTGAGGAGCATGTCAGACCCCTCCTGGGGGTGACTAAAGGGATGACATCTTGCATATATGGCAGCAGCAGAGGAGTCTCTGGGGAGACCCAGCACAGGCAGTGAGAGCTTCTCACCTGATCTGCCTGGGAACCAGTCTCTGCTTCACGTCCGATTTCTGGGTGTGCCTCCTCTGAAGACTCTGGAGTGGGGGGAAAGACTAAATTGAAGATTAGGAGCAGCATTCTCATACCCTTTCCTTTTTCTGCCTGCTGGTGTAGCATTTCCATAATTGTGCTTATAATGATAGCTCTTTTCATTTCATTCATGCAGTGGTTACTACTTAATGAGTTTCCTGTTAATGAGCTCTGTAACACTGAAAATAGCTGCATAATTTGGGGGTGGGGGGAACAAACCAACCAACAAAAAAACCAGCACAACACAAACCCCAGTACCAGAGCAGTGTATTACCAGTCCCCAAGCTTAATCCTGTGTTATAATTGCAGAGAGTTGCCTGGCTGGCGAACAGCTGCACAGCGTGGGCTCTCGGTTCTGCATAGCTGCTTGTCCCCAAGCTGGGGTAATAAATGATTTACTGAAGAGGCTGGGACATGTGGGCACTTAACCCCTTCCATTCCTGAGGGACCAGCCTGAAAAGCCACCTTGTAAAGGCAGTGGAAAGAAAATGTTTCAGGTGCGAAGCGGAGCGCCCGTTTGCAAAGTTTGGTTTTGAGCCTGAGCCAGCTGCAGAAAGGCTTGGACCCAGAAGATGGGGTCATGGGATTGGGTAGAAACCCTGCTTGTTTGGATTTCTATTATTTGATGCTGTCATTTCAAAGCCAGATTGGAATGAGTGTTGTCTCTTACCAGATTTTGAGATGTAATGCTTTCTGTTGCTTGGGGCTTTGCTTCCTGTTGGGCATAACCTGGATGCGTAGTGTCCTGGGAACAGAGCTGGAGCTGCATTTGGTTTTCCTTCTCTGGGGATGAAGTCCAAAGTGCCTCCTTTGCACTTGCTAGGTGAATTGTGTGTTGAGACTGTCATGCCATAGAAGGGATGCTCTGATGAACATGAGCATATCCTGCCACTACCCAAAATACTTTTTTAGAGGAGAATGTTTTCCCATAGGTTTGTGAGCTGATGTGGTGGTGCTGTGCCACAGGGAGTGGGGTAAGCACAGTTTCTCCAGTTGGAAACCTGAAGTTTCTGATGAAGTTTTCCTCTTCTGGACTGAAGGGCCAACCAGGCTTGCCCTGAGTAAGTCTGTGATGCCTAGAGCTGCAGAGCATGAACATTTGCATAAGGGGGGCCTAGAGGCTAAAGACACTCTGAGCTATTCTTCAGGGAGGAAAAGCACATTTGGGCACTGAAGCCCAAAATGAGAGTGGAGGTGTCTCTTGCATCTTGGTCTTGATGTTAGTTTTTCCTACCATACCTGTTAGTTTTAGCAGTTAAGGTTGGTGCGTGCACTTAGTAAAATACTCATTGGATAACTCCCTGACGTGCAAATGCTAGGAAATACTTAAGGGTGTTTGTCAGCATGAAGGCATGCAGAGTACTTTGGGCCTCATGAATTGTTTTCTACTCACAACCTGTGTTTTGAGTTGTGAGTAGAGCAGGACTTGCACTTGGGGCTTGGGGGCACAGGGAGAAGCAAGGCCTTATCACCCAACTCCAGGGCTTGGGGGTATTGTTTCCTTTGCTGAAACCATAATCGCTCAGCGTAGTTCATGGAAAAACACAGCCCTGAGAGTCAGGAGAAGAGGGAGGTGGAGAAGGCCATTTTTAGGATGCACTGCTGGAGTCAAAACTCATTCAAAACAATAATTAAGAGGTTTTGCTTTCTCCCCCTGTTAATGCCTGCAGGTATTTGGGTGCAGATGACAGCTATCCATGTGTTTATCCTTTGGTATTCACTGGGGCTTAATACTCCCCAAATCTTTTTCTTCCCTCCCCCCTATTTTTCAGCTGGTGCTGTGCACTGGCACAGGGAGGTGGTGGAAGCCTCATCCCTGGAGGTTTTTAAGGCCAGGCTGGATGTGGCTCCAGGCAACCTGCTGTAGTGTGAGTTGTCCCTGCCCATGGCAGGGAGGTGGAACTAGATGATCCTTGAGGTCCCTTCCAACCCTAACAATTCTGTGGTCTGGAGGCGCTGTTCATCCCATGTAATGAATCTCTTTGCAGAAGCCACTGGCAGCTTTGATGCTTTGGCTGGCCAGCTTGGTATCCTTTGGGAGGGACTCCATTTCTGCAGAAAATTCTGGTTTAACTTGTCCTTTGAAACTCAGAGGTTCTTCAAGAGCTCCCTAGTTAAGTCATTATTCACTCTTGCAAACCTGAGCTGGTTACCATTGAGAACTTCCCCGTAATTTGGTGCCCAAATGCGCAGTTGGAGGACAAAGCGTGTTGGTGTACTCAAAGGCCAAAGTGTATCAGAAGGTAAAGATCCTTTGAAGAGGCATCTAGAATGTCTGCAAAGGATTTTTTTTGGAGGTTAATAATTGAGCCTGGGATAAATGTCTCATGTGTACGTGGAACAGCTGGCCCAGAACTTGTTGGAGGACTTGATTTGAGTGCAAGCATACGTGTGCTTTTGCGTACATGCTGCACTGTAATTCAGGCTGACTGCTAGATCTTAACTTTATTAGGATGTAGCTACTTGAACTGAAGATGTGCTCTGTGATTTTGATTTTATTACTGCAGCATGAGAGCTCCTTTGGAAATGTTGTTTGGATGTTATGAATCGGTGTCTCCTAGCTGTTGGCTGCTATTAGGAATATTTTTAAGGGGGGGGGGGGGGGGGAAGTGTGAGGGCAAGGTTACATCTTGTTACAAGTGACTTGGGTGCCCAATATGTCTGTATTGTAATATGGGCAATTAATCAGCCTGTGTTGATGACCCTTGGACATTTACAAAAGGCTGGCCTTTATGTTGCACAAATAGATTCCGGACACAGGAAAGAGGCTTATGACAAGAGGATGAGATCAGTTTGTATAATTAGAGCTAGCTAATAATCCTTTTACTCTCTGGTTTTCCAACTTTTCCACTATCTATCTTTATTTGAGGTTGGGCATATGGACTGCAGAGTGATAGCTGCTGTGATCTGAGTTTTGTGCCTTTGGGATTTTTTTGCATGCTAATGGGAGCAGGGCAACCAGATGTACACATTTGAGCGAGATGCTGCCTTCCTCTGCTGAGTGTGAGGAATGGTGCTGCTTTTGTTTAGAATAGAATAGAATAAACCAGGTTGGGAGAGAACTTCAAGATCATTGTGTTCAACCTATCATCCAACACCACCTAATCAACTAAACCATGCAACCAAGCATCCTGTCAAGCCTCACCCTGAACACCCCCAGCGACGGCGACCCCACCACCTCCTCAGGCAGCACATTCCAATGGGCAATCACTCTCTCTGTGTAAAGCTTCCTCCTAACCTCCAGCCTAAACCTCCCCTGGCACAGCCTGAGACTGTGCCCTCTTGTTCTGGTACTGGTTGCCTGGAAGAAGAGACTAACCTCTGCCTGACTACAGCCCCCCCTTCAGGTAGTTGTAGACAGCAATACGGTCACCCCTGAGCCTCCTCCAGGCTAAGCAACCCCAGCTCCCTCAGTCTCTTCTCATAGGGCTGTGCTCCAAGCCCCTCACCAACTTTGTTGCCCTTCTCTGGACACGCTCCAGCAAGTCAACATCCTTCCTAAACTGAGGAGCCCAGAACCCTATGCTGCATCATCTCCTTTGAGGCTTTGGGCAGGAGTTAAGTAATCCATTAAATTATTTCTTTGACAAATGATGAGATTGCAGTTGTGCAAAAGGTGAAGTGATCCTTGAGACTAGGGGCATTTGGTTGGGGGAGGATTCATTTCTGGAGGAAGAGAGGGCTGGCAGAGCTGGGTAAGGGACTGCAGAGTGGAAAATGTTTAAGCTTATTTTTTTTTATGCACATGTGCATTTGCTTGCCTGTACCTCAGCTTTGTGCTGAGCTTCGTTATTTTGGCATAAATTTGGGGAAGGGAAATAGCGTGGCCTGGGGATGGGCTGGAGCAGCAGGGAGTGCAGCCCCTGGGCAGCCCAGAAACAGCACTGGGCTAGTTCCTGCTGCCAGGAAGCTGAGCTACACAAAGCAAAGCAAGTTAATCTGTATCCAGAGCATTTTACTAAATCAATTGAATCAGGGATGCTCTGTTAGCCTTTGTTGCAGCTAGGCTCTCAGCTGCTCTTCTGCAGCATAACCTGCAAGTTGTTCATCTGTAGCAACTCCCTGACTTGGGTCTGGTGTGCTGTTGTAAGTGAAGTCTGTGGTACTGAAGCTTCCAACACTTAAGGGGAAAAAAGGGATTTTTAGGCTGATTACCTATGTTCTTGTTCATTTTTCTTTCCTAGGGGCAGGGCTTCACAAAGTTCCTTTTCTTCTTCTTGCAGTGAAAGCAATCTGTGTGTCTGGGTTTCCTGAGGGTGGCTTGCTGGGCTACCACTGTGCCATTGGAGCAAAGCAATGGTAGAGCCAGGCCAACACAAAAATACCTTTAAACCTCCTTTCCAGCTTTTGCAGCCAAAAGAAACTCCTGTGCTTCTGTAACTGTATGGCAGCTATGGTTTTGTTTGCAGGCAGGAGGCAGCTGGGAAGCAGTATCACCTGTGGAAATGCTGCAGGAGGGGTGGATTTTCTTCAGCAATCAATTGAGTGACAAAACATAACCTTCCAGTTACATAAATTCAGGTGATTGTACATAAATGTTTGGTTTGGTTTGTTTCTTCCAGTTCTAAACTCAGCTGTGACAGTAAACACAATGCTGCAATATGCTGGTAATTTGTTTGCTGCCACAGGTTTGAAGTGTGGTTTCTTGTTTCCTCACCTCCTTTCCTTTCCACAGTCGATGGCTTTTGCTGGTGGTATCACTTTCTTATGTGTCTGCAAAATAAACTTGGGAGGGGTTACTTCTGATTCCTCCAGCCTCTTGTTTCTGACCAGATCATGCACTGATATAGCTATAGGGGAAAATCATCCTGCATTTAGTATGATACACGAGAGGATTTATGTTCTTCTGTTGTCTTTAGGTTTATTTCAGTCCCTGCAATTGCAACTACTCTATTTAGACAAGTTCTTGACCATGTTGTTGAAGAACTGGCCTATGCTGAAGTTCTGGTATTTTTTAGTCTCCTTTCACATGGCTTTTAAGGAGAGGACATCAATACGCCAGTTGGAATGCTTGTTAATTCTGTAGTGCGTTCTGGCACTCAGTATGAATGAAGCTTGTGGGACACAGTGATCCTTGCAGGAAGACAGCCAGGAAAAGCAGCAAACAAGGAAACATACGTGATAAAACTCCCCCAGATATTGTTTCTTTCCAGTTTCAGACTTTTTTTTTTGGTATAGGTGAAAAATCAAAGAAAATATAAAAAGAAAGTTCAAAGCCCCAAACCAAGAAGAGCCTTTTTTTAAGTGACTGTTTCAACAAAAAGAAAGGAGAGGAGACTGAGTTATCCAATGCAGTAAAGCCATATACCACTCCTAAGAGAGGGGGACTATTGCAGCTCAGTGATTCCCTTGACACTAGGGGAGAACAATAAACTTGTGAAAGGCATTGCCATTTAAGTCCTCTTTGTATGAAATTCATGGCTCCAGCAGGAGTTCATCCCTGTATGGCCAGCTAGTCTCCTCTCCGCTCCCCCTGCTTTCTGCTCCCTCGTTTTTATTTATCTTGTGTAGTCTAGAGCAGCAACATTGTAGCACCTGAAACCCAAATCCTCTTGATATTTCTAAGCACTTCATCAATTACCATTTGGTAAACCCAGAGCGTGGGGGAGTGCCCTGGAGGACGCTGTGCTTTGCTGGATGAGGAGCGATGTGGTTTTGGAAGCTTGGTTTGATTTTTTTTGCAGTGTGCAGCCCCCTACAGAAAGGAAGTCATGCAGCCCAGCAAGGCCAGCGTGCTCCTTGGGAATCCCTGGGTTTCTTCAAACTCTTTTACAGCTTATGGGCTGTTTGTCTAAAGGATGAGGATCTGAGGATTGGCTCTAAGGCAGGTCGCCCCACCGTGGGGTGTATTTATCGGTGGCAGTGTACAAAAGAAATGCTGTTTGTGGCTTGCTCTCTTACAGATATCCAGCAGGAATAGAAGAATAGAATAAGCCAGGTTGGAAGAGACCTTTGAGATCATCGAGCCCAACCTATCACCCAACACCATCTAATCAACTAAACCATGGCACCAAGCACCCCATCCAGTCTCTTCCTAAACACCTCCAGTGATGGTGACTCCACCACCTCCCTGGGCAGCCCACTAATTAAGGCTAAATTAAATGGTAGCTGGGAGTAGTGGATGCAGAGGATTCAGTGCTCAGAACCCCTTCCCACTGCCTGTTCTTTTTAAACTCTTCAGGGCAGAAACTTTGTACTGTTTTGTATTGATGTTTTTTACCGCACGTAACCAATGGAGCCTGAATCCTGACTGAGGTTTTGGGAACCACAGTAAGGCAAATAAATACTTGTTGGTTGATGGTTCTTTTTTTTTCCCCCCTTTCCCTGTCAGATGTTAACATCTCCAGAGAAATCAAGCAGTCATTTGCCCTTGTCCCTGAGGTTTTGTGCAACGTAGCGCTGAAGTTGTCTAGAAGAGACTTGAATACAGCTCACTGTATTCATTCTTTGAATGCTGAGCGGAGTAGAAAGGTATCCTACCCATTTTGAGAAGACTTTAGTAGCTTTTGATTTCCCTGACCTGTGCAGATCTTCAGTGTGTTTAAAACCATGGTTGATTTTTAGTGCTCGAACCTGGACTTTTACTTCGTGACCTCCTTTTGGATTTGCAAATACAAGGGATTTCACTGTCTTATCCTGAGGGGAAAAGCCTAATGCAATTCCAGAAGGATTGCAAGAGAAGTGCCTGGATGGCTGTAGAGCATGTGATAAACCTCCCAGACACTGAAATTCAAAGGATTTAGCTATTTGGAAGAAAGAAAATGAATGTTTTAAATACAGGCAACTGCTCCTGGAGAAGAATCTGCTGGCTTCCTTGAGGGTGCCCATAGCTTGACTGCTTTTGCAGGGTGGGAGCTGGGCAAGGGAAGTGGGATTTATATTTGGCTTTTCTTGTTAGTCTGCCTTTCAGGATACCTTGTGTGCTGTCCTTATCTGATCTCACTGCAATCTATGATATCTGACAGAGGAAATTCTAGCTGGCAGGAGCAGGAACAGGCATGAGCTTTAAGTATGTGCTCCTCCAATAGAGGAGAAAACAAAGCTTAGCTTTTCCCTCTTTCCCCTCATGTTTAACAAGAGGACACAGTCTCAAGCTGCACCAGGGGAAGCTTAGGCTGGATGCTAGGAAGAAATTCTTCCCAGAAAGAGAAATTGGCCATTGGAATGTGCAGCCCAGGGAGGTGGTGGAGTCACCATCAGTGGAAGTGTTTAGGAAGAGCCTGGATTGGTGCCATGATTTAGTTGATTAGATGGTGCTGGGTGATAGTTTGGACTCAATGATCTGAACGGTCTTTTCCAACCTGGTTTATTCTATTCTATCTTATACTTTCAGTAGTCCAACTTACCCTGATGAATCTTGGTTTGATGATGAGCAGTATGCTCTGCCTTTTGTTTTCTCCCTTTTTCTTACTGTATTAGAGTTTTTAAAAGTTTTCCAGAGGGTGCTCCCTGCCTCCCTGCTAGTTGGAGAAGTTCACTTGTCCAGAAACCTAAATTTAGTCCTTGGCTGACGCAGAGGAGTCGTTCAGCCTTATCTCTCACTTGTCTTTTCTCATTGGCTTTTGCCAAAGCACTTCCTAACACGATAAAGTATCTTCCAAAGTTGCCTGTCTCCTTGCAAACCAAGTTTACATCCCTTGAAATATTGGCCTGGCATGTGCATTACTGAATGAGGAATCATTTTAAGTTGCTGAGGTAAGGGCCAACTAGTAAGGTGAGTGATGGTGAAAGGCAATAAAAATCTTCCTGCAGGAAGTACTTCCAAGATTTTTGTTGTCTTCTTTGACCAGGACAAGTGTTCATCAGTGTCACCTTCTGCACTGCAGCAGCAGGGAAAGT
This sequence comes from Dryobates pubescens, assembly GCF_014839835.1. Classification (NCBI taxonomy): domain Eukaryota; kingdom Metazoa; phylum Chordata; class Aves; order Piciformes; family Picidae; genus Dryobates; species Dryobates pubescens. The sequence goes on from NC_071628.1 coordinate 4,116,179, forward strand.
TCCTTTGCAAAAACCCAAAGCAAACAACAAAGAAACCAACGAAACTAAACAAAACCAACCGAACCCCCCCCAAACAAACAAACAAAAACCCAACCAAGCAACAAACAAAAACCACCGAGGAAGAAAACAGACCCCAGCAAAAACTGGTAATGAGTTTGAACTCCTGGACCTCCTTTTATTATTCTCCTTAATGAGAACATGTCAATGTTCTCCCATCCTCACATCTCCAGGATATTCTGCCTTTGGATTCTGTGCCTTGTAGCACAGCCAAAACCAAGCTCTGAACACAGAAAGAGGTTACCTAGTGGGGAATTTTTAATAGCCACCCATTCCTTCCCTTTCTGCACATCTTGTTCTCTTTCCCACTTCTCTCTGTGCTCAGCTGCTCTCAGATGTCGATAAGAAAGGTGATGGAGCAGGAGAAAATGCTCTGTACTTGTATTGCTGGTGAGGGGTTTGGAGCACAAGCCCTATGAGGAGAGGCTGAGGGAGCTGGGGTTGCTTAGCCTGGAGGAGAGGAGGCCCAGAGGAGACCTTATTGCTGTTTACAACTACCTGAAGGGAGGATGTAGCCAGGTGGGGGTTGGGCTCTTCTCCCAGGCAACCAGCACCAGAACAAGAGGACATGCTCTCAAGCTGTGCCAGAGGAGGTTTAGGCTGTATGTTAGGAAGAAATTCTTCCCAGAAAGAGAGATTGGCCATTGGAATGTGCTGCCCAGGGAGGTGGTGGAGTCACCATCACTGGAGGTGTTTAGGAAGAGAGTGGATGAGGCACTTGGTGCCATGGTTTAGTTGATTAGATGGTGTTGGGTGATAGGTTGGACTTGATGATCTCAAAGGTCTTTTCCAGCCTGGTTAACTCTATTCTATTGGAAGGCAAAGACCAGAGGATGCCATCTCACTTTATTCCTTGAATTACAGGAACCTAAATACTCTTGAGGGCACGTGGTCCTGCCCCTGGTGTTTCTTTGATATCTTCTGCCCAGCCTGTGCAGATAGCACAAGAAAGCTGCTCTTACTGGTTTCCACCAATGGTCTTAAAAGGAGCATTCAGCTCAGCTGCTCAAGGGTGAGGGAAAACTTCATCAGAGGAGTTTGAGCAGTGTTTGCATGTTGGGACTTTCAGCTAAAATGCCCTGAGTGTATCAAGTGTGAGGTGTAATGTAACAGCTTCTCACTCTGAATAGGCTTGGAAGAGTAGGACCTTGTGGTGGAGCACAGGAACTGTGGATTCTCCCTTCTGTGAAGGTGTGATGGGTGTTGATGGCAGGTGCTAGACTGGCATCTTGTGCAGGGTTTGTGCAGTTGGGGTTCTATTTCTTTTTGTGTCCTCAGTTGGACTGGAACAGCAGGAGCAAGATGTAGGGCCCAGGTGTGTGCTGCTTGCAAAGTTGATGAAGCTCACCTGCCCAAATGATAGGCAATGGTACAAGTCCCCTCTGTTCCTAAGTCAGTCTGTGAGGGCTGAAAATCCAATGAAAACTATCAAGCATAACCATTTGAGGCTTCTTATTGTTGGAAGGGGAATCTTGAAGTTGAAAATAAGGATGGATTTAAAACCTGCAAAATATTTGTTCACCCACTGTCTGCTTCTGAGGACCTTTTGCAGAGGGGCAGTTTTGAAGAGCAAGCTTGGCAGGTAGCTCAGGCATTTGAAAGCAAGCAGTGCACAACAGTTCTTTGTCTCATAAGGCGAGTGTGTGAAGGAGCAAGGATAGCTGGAGTCAGCTAAGAAAATTTAGGCTGTGGTTTAATTTCTTGTCTCACTAAAGGCAAACTGGGATTTGGAAAGGAACAAAGTATGAACCAGATCCTGTGCTGGGGTTTTGTGTGTGTGTGTGTTTGTGAGAAGCAGAGTGGTATTTCATCACTTTTCAAAGGGGTTTGAAGTATTTGCAGAGCATTACCAGCACTGCAGACACGAGCAGCAGCAGAAATTCCATTTTTAATTGTTTGGCATTCCTTCATCTTAGGCTCCTGGACTGCTTAATACAAATGTTAAATGAAAACTTTGAGCTTTTGTGTAGGCTGAATATTTGCAACTGCAGCAGGGAGTGCAATGCAAGTGGCATTCTGGGTCAACTGATTTCCAAGCTCTGTGCAAATAACTGTCACCAGGTTCTGCAGAGATTGCAGGGACTGACCTGGAGGATGAAAGTTTCTTCACTGCAATCACCTGGGTAGGGTGAATAATGGTAATTATTGCTAACCTTGCTGGGGGCTCAGATGAGGAGCACTTTGCTTTAGCAGGCATTTGAGAGCTGTTTTTGCTCAGTGTGGGTATAAATGAAAAAGTAGGATAGATCCTTGTTGATCCCATGGCAAACAGAAAATCGTTGTGCAGGAGTGTGTTGGAAAGAGTAATGGATGGGTGCTAAACCAGCCCCTGAAGTGTCTAAAATGTTATTAAAAGTATGTTAAACTTGTACTTTCTTTCTTGTTTCAGTGTTCTGAGGTCATGAAACTTAATCCACAGCAAGCTCCATTATATGTGAGTACAAATTTCAAGCACTTTTGGTTGGGTTTTTTTTAATGCTTTCCTATTGTTGACACGAAATGCTTACCACCACCACCACCCCCTTTATGGAGATGCTGCTCCTTTTTCCCTTTGCTCCCCAAAGATGTTATTTGTCTGAGTTCTGTTGCAAATGCCCAGTGGCAGCACTCAGGTAAGTCACAGAGCTCCTTTCTTTCCAGCAGAGAATTTGAAGGGAGTTTTGGGGCAGGTAATTCTGTCACCCTGCAGGCAGCTCCTGCTTGTGTCTTGTGTTTTCATCCTCCCCAAAGCATTCTCAAGTGCGTGACTGTGCTCTTGTGATTTGATGTGTTGAGAGGCTGTGAGAAGGACTTGCTTGTGTGGAAAAGAGAGCCCTGCAGCGTGCAGTGCTTGCCCACTGTGATCGTGTTGTGCGTTGGGGGTTTTTTCCCTCCTCTGGTCAGAGTTTTAAACGTGGCAGGGAGGAACTGGAAGCAGCAAACGGCTGTGCTGTGCTGGGAGAGCTGCTGCTGGTTTACATCAGCCTCCTGGAAGCTTGTAACCTCGGTGGCTATGTTAATAAGGAACAAGCTTCCTCTCCCTCTTGAATAGCAGCTTTGTTGCAGAACATGGGGACTGTCAAATTAGACTTGGATTTGTGGGGGTGTGTGCATGTGTGTTACATTGGTGCCAAAGCTGCCAGCCAGGTTTGTAACTGTTTGCTTTCCGTCTCCAGAGCAGGCTTAGCTGATGAAGCCTTCCTGTGCTTGTGGTTCTGCCCACAGACCTCGGTTAAAAGGCTGGAGCTGGATGCAAGGGTGGAAAATTTGGAGCGAAAATTGCTTGCAAATGTGGAAAGGAAAGAGAAATGATCAGGGCTGGTGACAGACCAGTATCTTGGAAAGGGTTGTGTGTTGTGAGCAGTGGATCATATTGACCTTTAATGCTGTGGAAGCTTTTAAATTTTGCCTACCAGCTGGAAGCTTGTACTGGAATTTATTCTCTACTTGCTTTACCAGCTCTTGTGCTTGAAGCAAGATTGAAACACTTTGCAGTGTAGACTGACTTTGGGAGAATGTCTTCCCTGGACTACACCACCAATATTCTGTATTTTAGAGTCATAGAATGGGTTGGATTGGAAAGGACCTCCAAAAGTGGTCTAGTCCAACTCCCTAGCAGTCAGAAGGGACATCCTCCACTAGATCAGGTTGCCCACAGCCCTCTGGAGCCTCACCTGGAATATCTGCAGGGATGGGGCCTCAACTGCCTCCTTTGGCCAATGTGTTTCAGTGTTCCAGCACCCTCATGGTGCAGAACTTCTTCCTAGCATCCAGTCTAAACCTCCTTTTCTCTAATTTCAAACCCTTGCCCCTCATCCTATCCCTGCAGGCCCTTGGAAACAATCCCTCTCTAGCCTTCTTGTAGGACCCTTTTGGGTACTGGACAAGTACTAAATTGAAACTAAGTGTTGCCTGAATGTTGTTGCACTGCAAGCCTGCTAAATTCACCTTGACTTGGAAGAAACTTAATTTGAACTTAGGGTACTTAAAAAAAAAGAATGAAACACCATAAAAGAGAACAAAACAAACAAAACCAGTATGATGTAGATGCTGTGGTGGAAACACTTGAATGGTACAAAGCAGGCTGAAGTTACCCTTATGTCTCTTGACTTAATGTATGACTTAACTAGTGTGGAAGCTTTGTTTTCCCAGTCTTATCTTCTGCCTGAGTTTATTTTCCCACTGTTGTGTGTGGGTTTGTATTTAATGTGGAACACTGGAGTGCTGTACTTAAATGTCCTCATCCCCATGTGACAGTGAGGAGGACTGGGGCTGAGGTCAAATGTAGCCCAGTGTGAAACAGTGAGTGTGTGGCCCAGTGTAGTGCTGCTTTACCATGCAAATAAGTCAATGACAGTGTTATTAATACATCAGACTCCCATTTTGTCTTCCTCCTCTTTCCCTGGCCAGGTGTCTGTGCAAATCAGCTACCTTTCCAAAGCAATTTTGGTAACTTAAGGAAGAGGCAGAAGGGTTGGGGGCAAAAAGAAACTTGAGGACCCTGAGAATTCAACCTTTAATCTTCCTCTTTGCTCTGAATGTAAATGCTTTGTATGTTTTAAGATGAGTTTTGTTTTCTGTGTCTTGTTACTGACAGCTCAGCTCATCTGAGAGTTGTTAGGTGTGTGCAGAACAGGAAGAAAAATGCCTCTTCCAGGTGTTTTCAGTTTCAAGAGGCAGGCCCAACAGCAGTCTTGTGGCCTGACCTTTGGTAGGTGAATAGCAAGCCTCAAGAATGTCAGCTCCTTTTTCTGCCTCTAGACTCCTTGAGCTTGTTTGCAGTATCCTGCAGCATTCCTGAGCAGCATCCTGTGCATTTCTTGGGAAGGAATGTGATCTCTGGAGCAGGTGACTGGAAATATCAGGCAGTGCAAACATATCAGGGGATCTCCCCACACTGGCCTACTCTCAGGAAATTTGCTTCCTCCAAATTTCTCCCCTTTCATTCTTGACATCTTTGCATTGCATCCTTTAGACCTCTCTTCTTTTATACCAGTATCTTACATTCAAGATTACTTAATGTGTTTGTTAATTTTTTTTATCTTGCATGAATTTCATCCTGAAATCTTTGTTTAGTACATGTTTTTTATCACCAGCATCATTACGAGCTCTGTTTAGGAGGATAAAGTAAAAGATGGTGTCTCCAGTTCAGTTGCTGGAAGCCAGTTTAAGAGCTTGAGCATCTTTTTATCCTGTCTGATAGTTAGCAGGTTGCCCAGATTGATTTCCAGTTATCCAAAGTCTTTTGGGAACCCAAGATGTCCAATGCACTTGGGACCAAAATTTCATGAAGAGATGGTGAAGAGAAGACTCTGGGGAGACCTAATAGCCTACCAGTACCTGAAGGGGGCTACAAGAAGGCTGCACAGGGACTGTTTGTAAAGGCCTGCAGTGAAAGGACAAGGGGCAATGGTTTGAAATGAGAGGAGACTTAGTCTGGATGTAAGGAACAAGCTTTCTACTGGAACAGGTTGCCCAGGGAGGTAGTTGAGGCTCCATCCTTAGAGACATTCAGGGTCAGGCTTGAGAAGGCTCTGAGGAGCCTGGTCTAGTGGAGGATGTCCCTGCTAACTGCAGGGGGGATGGACTAGATGACCTTTGGAGGTCCCTTCCAACCCAAACCATTCTGTGATGATTCTATGATGATGGTACTTCCATCTGTGCACTAACAGAGGGACAGAGATTCTTCTATTCCTCAAGTCAATGTACATTAACAGAGAGAAGACCACTGGCTACATCCTTCTTGGTACCTTCTTTTTAATTCCTGGGGGGGGTCACAGCCTGTAATGGTGACAGTAGTTGCCTTTGTAATAGATTGAGATAAAGGACAAAACATATTCTAACAGAGTATCATGGTTTTGTGATTAAGTTTGTCTCCTGTAAGCTTTTCCTGCTTGTTTGGTGGTCAGTCAGTTGGCTGTAGGTTTCGGCTTGCTTCTGCAGACAAGGAGCCCTTGGCTTGTTCAGTTGGTCCCTCCAGGAGCCATCATATCTCTCACCCAGAGCTGTTAGGTACCTGCTGTTAATACTTTAACAAGCTTTCCTGGCCCAGAGCTTGGTGCTGCTCACAGCAGTGCAGTCATGGGGCAGAGGAGCCTGTGCCAGAAGAGATAGGGCAGCAAAGTGTTCCTCAATATAGCATGAGGAAGGTTCACTGTGGTGTGATACCGTTAATGCTGGGGCTTAAACAGGCTGTAGGTCAAGCAGCTGTCCCATCTGTACCACAGTCAACATGCAATTGCCTTTATAAAGAGCAGTGTTGCTTTGCAGAGTCTGGGGCTTCATACAGTGCTGTGAATTTGGACCTGCTTCCTCCTTCCTCAGGTGTCTGATCAGTGGTTCCAGTGGTACCACTAATCATGCTGCCAGCAGTGATGTACTGGAGAAGTAGAGTGGGGAAGTCATTGACAAGGTCTTCTGCAGCTCACATAGCTGTGATGATGAAGCTCTGAGTTCTCAATATTACAGCAGTGATCTTTGTGGTACAAGCTTGACTTTGATGCAGAGGTAGTCTGCAGGGCTATAATCAGCATAGCATGGGGAAGGTTTTAACAATGAGCTTTATCTCCCAGCTTTTTTGCACCAGCACAAGTCAAGGTTACAAAAAGCAACTGCCACTTGAGTGGATTGAGTGTATCTGAGTTGTGCTGCTACTGTTCTCATGGGCTGTTTTCTTCCCAGGGTGTGATTATATGGGTCAGGCTTTACATAACCGTGGATGTTCCATGGAAAAGTTTCTCTGCAATACAAGGTCATTCAGGTGCATTTTGCTACAGGATGTGCAAAAAAAGGCCATGTGGCTGGACAGTCCTTTGTCTGTCTGCCTCAGACTGTACTGATGCACAAATACTGCATGGAATCTGAAACTGTCTCTATCCACATCCCTTCTGTATGTCAGTGCCGTCCCATTGATTCAGGAACTCCTGTTGGGCACAGCACAGAGAATGAAGTGCAGTGCCTCAAACCACCTTTCTGATCTTCCTGGGGCTTTGTGCTCAGGAAACCTGGCATCTCAAAGCTGAAAAGGCAATTCTGCTTACTGGGAGCCCTGCAGAACTCTTTGGTTGTTAGGAGGTGGGAAGTCAGGAGCTTCAGTTTTGTTTGGTTTTGGTGAATAGAACAGAACAGAATTAACAAGGCTGGAAAAGACCTTCGAGATTGAGTCCAACCCATCATCCAACACCATCTAATCAACTAAACCATGCACCAAGTGCCTCATCCAGTCTCTTCCTAAACACCTCCAGGGATGGTGACTTCACCACCCCCCTGGGCAGCACATTCCAATGGCCAGTCTCTCTTTCTGGGAAGAATTTCTTCCTAATATCCAGCCTAAACCTCCCCTGGCACAGCTTGAGACTGTGTCCTCTTGTTCTGGTGCTGGTTGCCTGGGAGAAGAGGCCAACCCCCACCTGTCTACAACCTCCCTTCAGGCAGTTGTAGGCAGCAGTACTTGCAATGACCTTGCTGCTCATCCCATTTTTGTATCTACCTACCAACAGAAGTCAGTATTTCAGCTTCACTATTGTAAGGCACTTCCCTAGCTATTGTCAACTTGTTATTGGAATATCCAGGTCGTCAAGGAGTATGTGGATAGGAAAAAAGGCTTGACAATGCTCTAAACAATGGAGGTGTGTCAAGGGACCTTTTTTTATTGTTGTGATTCATTAAGATCTCTGTTTATAGATTAGTCGCTTAGCTTAAACTCAACTGTTGCTAGCGTGCAGGCAAGAGAAAATGGCAGAGAGCTTTGTAAAGGTGAAGTGGTGATCTTTTATAAGTGTTATTGTTAATTGAGAGTCCAGCAGTGTGGTGGTGTGCTGCTTTTTGCTGGAGTAGAGAGAATTTTCTTCATAATAGCTGGCATGGGGCTGGTTTATGGATTTGTGGGGCAAACAGTGTTGATAATGAGGAGATGTTTTTGTTACTGCTGGATAGTGCTTACATAAAGGTCTCTTTTGCTCCTCATCCCACTATTGAGTAGGCAGTGGGGAACAAGAAGTTGAGAAGGGGACACTGGTGGGACAGCTGACTCCACCTGGCCATTGGGATGTTCCATATGAGGTATTGGTCAGCAATAGAACTAGAGGGGAGGTTGGCTGAGGGGCATTGGTCAGTTGGTGGTGAGCTTCTGTTTTCATTTGCATCCCTTGTCTCTCTTGGGCTCCATTTCTCTCTTTGCTGTCTTACTTTCCTTACATTTGTTCTTCATTTCAGGTATCAAAGTGTTCCTTTCTTAACCCACAGGTTTTCTCACTTTTTGCCCTTCCAATTCTCTTCCCCCATCCTGCTGCTGGGGGACAATCAGCAAGCAACTGTGTGGTGCTTAACTGCTGGCTGGGGTTAAACCACTACAATTCAGCAAGAGACTTAATTACAAGGGGATCAAGGATCAGAAGCTTATTGTGTCCTTATTTCTAACCAAACTTTAATGAATATGAAGTGTGTCTCTGAGTGATCAAGCTTGAGCCTTCAGCTGCTTACAGTGTCCTGAAGAATCATTCCCTCCAAAGTGACCTGCATGGCTCCTGATTTCAGCCTCTGCTGGCTGTAGCATCTTTGTAAGGCTATTGATCATTCCTCTAACCCAGTAACATCTCCTGCTACTCTGAAATCAATGCTGGGGGCTTTTTTAGAAGTGTAACCTGAGAGCAGTATTGGTTATGAATGTGTTGGGAAAGGACTGGGGTGACATGCAGGGTACAAGCTGGGAAGCATTAAGTGTCATCTCTTGATTGCTTCCAAGGCTGCAACCTCAGATCTGCCTTTAAGACAGGAATGTTTTTTCGTGCTGATAATGATCAGTGGGTGTGAAGTGGAAAAGATTAGCAGCTGCAGAAGGATGATGTATTACTGCAAACTTTCCTTTTTCCTTTTTGATTAAAAGGAACAAACTTGTTTTAAATCACAGCACCCCTCCTCTGCGCGGTTTGTCTAAGGTGTGCCCACGTTATTTGGAGTGACAAACCCAAATGTGTCATAACTGATGATTGCATGGGAGGGCAAACACTTAATTGATAAAACTGCTCCCATTGACTTTGGTCTTTAATCAGGTCTGTGGATGGAGTCTCTTGTATAAACTGCCACTTATGAGCTGTATAATCTGCAGAGTTTCTCAAGGAGAGTTTTGATAGAGATGAGAGCTCCCACTTCCAAGGCAGAATGTCATGCAGCTTAATGAAGTATCAACTTCAAAAACATCAGAAGGAATGCATTGACCTTCTTTTAATATAACCTGGGCTTTGGGTACAGTAGGTCCTCTCTTCTGTTAATAAATGAACTACTGTAGATTTCCCAGTGTGTCCTGCCTCCAAATAAGAAGAAAAGGATAACGTTGATAAGATTTTTCTGCCACTCTCATACTTCGTGCAGAGTGATGCCCTTCTGAGGTGCACTGTATATTCCTGAGAAAAACAACTGCAATGACCTCTGATGTTCCTATTTAAACAACAAAACCCCACAAGCCATCCCTTTGGAGTAAATACTAAAGCATTAAAGGAAAAGGAATCATAATACAGGCGCTGTGGCAGCAGTGCTTGTCCCAGGTGCTGTGGTTCCCCGTGCCCCTGAATGCACTGAGGTGCTGTGTGGGCATGCCTGCCTGGCACAAGATTAGTTACCATGGCTGAAACCCTCTCAGGTGTGACTTGTGCACTGTTGTGTGCTGGGCAATTAATGATCTTCAGAAATCTCTCCCAAAAGGACAAAATGAAATAACTTTTTAATCCTACAGTAAATTGTTGTTGTGAAGCTGGCAGCTGTGATTTAGTTACTTTTCTACTAAAGCTGAATTTGTTTGCTTAGTGGCATCTATGGTGACAAAGGCCACTGGGATGCCTGAATAGCTGAGATCAGTCCAGCAGAGAAAGTAGAACATGCCTCACATGCTTTTGATGTGGGAATTTCTCAGGAAAATCACTCTACAGCAGCCCTGTCTTTCTCTTGAGGTCCTTCAGCAAGGGGAGAGCCAGCCTTGATGTTTAGCTCAGCTCTGTGCTGAGAGGATCTGATAAATCCCTTGGCTGTTATTTGTTGGGTATTTGATTTCTTCTTAATGATAAACTAGTTTTCTGCCCCACCTTCAAAACGTCTTTTGAATTATGAGTGAGTGGAAGGCCTCTGAGCACCTTTTACAAATAAAAGGTTTGCTTGTGTTGCTGTGGAAGAACCTGCTTCTTGGTTTGGAAGTCAGTTGGGGCGCCTGAATAAAGTGATCTTTTGAGAGGAGCACATTGCAGCTTGTCTGGTTCTGCTTTCATTCTGCAGGCAAAACACTTCCTTTGCTAAACTTTGCTTGACCTCATCTTTTTAGTTTTTGTCACTTAAGTGCTTGATGAAGATTCTTTTAATCCTCCACTTCCCAGTTTCTCACCTGCATCGTGGAAGAAGCCATCCCATCCACTGGTCCTCTGGCGGCTGCTGCCTGAGCTCAGCACCATTCTCTGGCTGGCTGCTTCTCAGTGCTGGGTACCTAAATGAAGACTTGGGGTTGCACTGTTTGGTTATCATGAGGCCATACACTTGACTTGCTCCTCATAAGTGAGGCTCTTGCTAGCTTGTGAGATCTGCACAGGACTCCTGGTGGAGTCACTTCTGTGTATTTACTGAAGGCAGCTTTAGCAGAAGTCAGAAGAGACTTCCTGACCATCAGTATCACCTTCTTCCAGGATAAGCCATCGATTAAATTGCAACTCTAAAGGCCCTTTCTCAACCCTTCTTCTATATTATCTGAAACTATAAAAGTGCTGGTGATTTGGGTTCAAAGCCCTCCTCTATAATAACCTATTTGATCTTTTCTTCTGTGATCCTGTTTTGTGAGTATGAATGTGCTGGTAAAGAGTAAATGGTCTGGCTTAGAGTCTGGAGCACTTGTCTGAAGTTCTGCCCTTAAGTCACCACTGCTTTGAAGCATTAATATACATGGGAAAGCAAAGGAGGGAGCAGTCTCAATCTCCTGTTTTGGGGAGCTGTTAGATTGCTCCAGCCTGTTTCTGAATCTGCAGAAGGAATTCTTACATTGTCACATAAAATTTTGTTAAAACTGGGTGAAATGATGCATGTGCCTCAGTCTCTGAATTAAGGATTCTTTGTTTCTTGTGGTAGGTGATGAACTGGTTAATATCTGGAAAGATGCTAGGGGTAATAATGTCCCATCCCCAGTGCGGGCTGGCAGTGTTGCCTCTCCTTCTCTTGGAAGGAATCAGCAATGAAGATCAGAACTTAATGTTTAAGAGAAAGAAAAGAGGGAATGTATTGATAGAGTTCATAAATATCCTTCTGTTACCTTTAGAATGACCAAACAAATTTCCCATCTCATTCATCAGGATACATATTCCTGCTTTTATTTTCTGTAACAAAGTGCTGACAGTCGTTTTGAGGCAGTTCAGATAGCAAAGCTGATGTGGTTATGAAGATGCTGATCACAGAATGGTAGGGGTTGGGAGGGACCTCCGGAGATCATCCAGTCCAACCCCCCTGCCAGAGCAGGGTCACCTAGGGCAGGTTACACAGGAACACATCTGAGTGGGTTTTGAAAGGCCCCAGAGAAGATTCTACAACCTCCCTGTTGTTCCAGTGCTCTGTCACCCTCACCCTAAGAAAGTGTCTCCTTATGTTGAGGAAGAACCTACTGTGTACCAGCTTGTGCCCCTTGTTCATTGTCTTGTCACTGGGCACCACCAAAAAGAGCCTGGCACCTTCATCCTGAAACCCACCACTCAGATATTTGTAGGCAATGATCAGATCCCCTCTCAGCCTTCTCTTCTCCAGACTAAATAGCCCCAGGTCTCTGTTTCTCTTTATAGGAGAGACTTTCAAGTCCTCCAATCACTCCCATGGCTCTCTGTTGATCTCTCTCCAGCAGCTCCCTGTCTCTCTTGAATTGGGGAGCCCCGAACTGGACACAACATTCCAGGTGTCATCTCCCTCGTGCAGAGTACAGGAGGAAGAAAACCTCCCTAGCCTTGCTGGCCCTGATTTGATGAAGGCACGACGCTTTCCAACAGCCCGTCAGATCTCCTCCCGTCTCCCCTCAGTGGCTGCTTTCAGCTGTCGGAGGCTGCGCTGCGTGCGGTGTGCGCCGACGCTTGCGCTCTGCCTCGCTGGGCAGAGCCAGCGCAGGTTGTGCGGCGGTGAGGCGCTGCGGGGCTGGGTGCGGAGCTCGGCGCTCTGCAGTGCCACCAAGCGGCGGTTCTGCCGCAGGACGCGCTCAGAACGCTGAATTAACCAGGCTGGAAAAGACCATCGGGTCCAACCCATCGCCCAACGCCATCTCATCAACTAAACCACGGCACCAAGTGCCTCATCCAGTCTCTTTTCAAACACTTCCAGGGACGGTGACTCCACCACCTCCCTGGGCAGCCCACGCCTGGGGCTGCTGCCTGCCTGCTGTGTCTTTGTTGCAAAGTGTTTCTTCTAAGCCTTGTCAAAGTTTCATCTGTCTAGTGGTGGTGGCTGTGGGAGGTGCTTCAGCAAGATAATGTTTATAATGGTTTCTATTCTTTAATGGCCAAAAAAGAGAGTCACTTTATGAAGTGCTTCTGTCATTCCAGTAGCTCCAAGTACTCTAGTTGTGAAATACTTAAAGACTGGTGAGGATATTTTGCAGCTGGCAGGAAAATGAGGGCTCTGAAATGTACTGAGCTGTGTTCCTTCAAGTTTTCCTGTACTGTAGAGTAACCTGAATTAGCAGGAACACTCCATCCTTTTCCTTTCTTTTGTCTTTAGATGCTGCTGTTCAAACCTGATATAGCATCATTGAATTGTTAGGGTTGGAAGGGACTTCAAGGATCATCCAGTTCTGAGCCGCTTACCAGGGGAAGGGATACCTCACACTAGATCAGGTTGCTCAGATCCACGTCCAACCTGGCCTTTAAAACCTCCAGGGATGGGGCTTCTACCACCTCCCTGGGCAACCTGTTCAGTGTCTCACCATATATTTATGTATGTGTATATATTCTATGTAGAGATATGTAATCATAGAATGGTTCAGGATGGAAGGGACCTTAAAGATCATCTAGTTTCAACCTCATGCCTATGAGCAGGGACACCTTCCACTAGACTAGGTCACTCAAAGCCTCATCCAACCTGGCCTTGAACACCTCCATGGAGGGGGCATCTGCAACTTCCCTGGGCAGCGTGCTCCCAGTGTCTCACCACCTTCACTGTAAAGAATTTCCTCCTGATCTCCAGTCTAAATGCTCAAGCTTCAATCCATTCCCTCTTATTCTATCACTACAAGTCCTTGTAAAAAGTCCCTTCCTGGCTTTCTTGCAGTCCCCTTCAGCTACTGAAAAGCTGCTCTAAGATATCCCTGGAGCCTTCTCTTTTCCAGGCTGAATGAACAGTCCCAACTCTCTCAGCCTGTCCCCATGAGGGAGGTTCTCCAGCTCTCTGATCATCTTCATGGCCCTTCTCTGGATCTGCTCCAGCAGTTCCATGTCCCTCTTATGGTCTTTAAGAAACCTCAAGGCTCTTTGTGGAAGTGCTGCAGTGATAGGAGGTTGATTCAAGGAATGTGTCATTGGATGTACTTTATCTTCCAGGAACTGTGACTCTTTCCACCCTCTCTGGTGCCAAGAGAACTGAGTTTCTTAGTCACTGAATACATTCATGCTGCCTGCTCTTTCTCCCAAGCACTACAATTTTGTTGTTACTGCTATGTAATTAGCAGGAAATGCTGTCAATCACTCAAGCAGCTGGTAATAAAATGATCTGGTTTGGGTTTCTAACAGCATAGTGAAGAACAGAAAAGGTTTTAGGATGAGGCCAGAGCCAGACACTCCTTTCAGTTTGGGTGTGTTTTACAGGAAGTGTTTGCAGTAGATTCCATAACTTCTAGGAAAAAACACAAATGGTAAGATCAGTCCTTGTTGTGGAAGCTGGGTGGTAATGGGAAGCATATTCTACCAGAGAGGAGCTCCCCATCCTTCCTCTTGCATTCATCTTCGTGTGGTGGTATTACATGGAGTCCTGCATAGCTTAGGGGGCTAACCCCCAATGTGTTACTGCGTGTGTGCCGCCATGCCTCCTTCTCTGAACCAGAGCTGTGTGGGGTTTGTGGTGGAAGGGGCTTAGGCTTCCTGTCAATAGTTGCTTATTCAGGCAAAGAGGCCATGGTGCCTGAGGACAGAAAGCACCCAATGTTGGAAGTGAATGCTCTGGTTAACACTGAACTGCCCAAATAAATACAGATTTAACCCAACATGTTCTTTACTGTAGTGCCATTTTCACCCCAAACAATGAGCTTACCAGAGCTGTTATTCCTTAGGTGTTTTCATAGCTGAATGGCACTCTCTCATCCTGTCTATTCTTTGATATTTTTTTTTCCATTTTGTTGTTAATGTTGCTGTTAATTTTATCTCTTCTTCCTGTGTGCTAAATAAACGACCTTGACTGTTTTGTCCTGTGAAATCTCTCTGCATGGCACAGTCCAGCACCAAGCGTGCTCTGAGCAAGTGCTGGTAACCTAAGCGCTTGCAAAGCTCCTGGAGCCTGGTGCTAAGGCAGTGATACAACTAAATTAGCAATTAACAACCTCACCTAATACCTTGCTTGGCTCTGTGTAGCCAAGTGGTATGTCACAAAGATGTGCCCATAGAGATAAATCATGTTTCTCTCTCAGCACTAACAGGATCCCCTTACTCTGATGGATTTTGTGTTGGCAGTCTGCAGAGATCTCATTCAAGCTACCAGGATTAATATCTGTGTAATACTTATAATAGCATCTTGACACTCAATAAAGATTCATCTCTGAGATGATTGATTTGGAAGCCGACAGGGACTTGCTCTGTCAAAGGATGTGGGCTACTAATAACAGATTTCTTCACCTGTACCTATTTCTGTGGAGTTTGTGTTGCTGGCACTGGTTCAAAATAGAAAATCCACCCTTTGCTCTCCTCAAACCATTTACCTCTTTGCAAATAAACCCTGCTGCAGGACTGGACACCTGGTCTGGCTTGGGATGCGCTGTGGCACGTGGATAAATCAGCCATAACAGCACTGGCTCTGCAGACAGGCAAGGCAGAGGTGTCCATGCTGTGTTTTTAGCATAGGTCCCACTCAGGATGGGTCTGTGTGACCCAGGTTGGGCTTGAAGCCAACAGTTCAGGGCTGTTTATTGTAGATATCCATGTATTCATCATAGATATCCATGTGTTCCCACCTATTCCTGTCAGCCAAAGGTTCTTAGCTAAATGCTCTTTGACTCTGAATCCTCACTTTGCCCTCACCAACTTTTTATCCATCTACAGGCTAAGGTAATATTAGTTTTGGACCAAATTCTTTCTCACCTTTGAGGGAAGAAAGTGGTGGAGAGAGGAAAGTTATTTTACATATATGTGAGTGTTTCAGTCATGCCTTTGTGGCTAGCATTGGAAGAGATCACTTGGCTCAGTGCAGGGTTGGTGAAATATGGAAGGTAGCACCTCAGCTTGCTGTGTGGGTTGGCAGAGAAACATGTACCATGGTCCTGCTCATTTGGTGGCCTGTGGCTAGGACATTACAGTCTGCAATTGTATTTTCCTATGGGTTAAGAGTCTGCTTTGCAGACTCTGTCTTCCTCATCAGAGGGGTTCAGTATGCATGTTGTTAACCTGAAACCTTTCTCTGGCACAAATAATAGCACTGCTGTTAATTTAAAAGGGAAATAAGGTGAAGTTTGGAGATTTATTTTTTTAGACCATGGAAGTCATTCTCATTGTTATCTTTTATGGTTTTTTTTTGTTTGGTTTTTAGCTTATTTTAAGAAAACAAAACCCATCTCTGCTTCATTCTTCCTAAGATCAAGGAGCTTGATGTCATGGGCTATAAAAAAACCAACCCAAATGTACCCCACACTTGGCAGCTTGCCATTCTGTTTATTTTTGGAGTCCCTCTCCATGGAGGTTTATCTGCAGGAGGCTGCAAGGCTGCAGCTGAATGACATCCCTCTCTCTCCAGTGGCTTGGGTCAGTGCCTTTATCAAGGGGGATGCTTCCAGGTGAGGAGCCCCTCATGTTCAGACCAATTTCACAGCCCTACCTTTAGGAACTGGAGTTCTGCAGAAGAAACTGCATTTGTACTTTTTCTCCTAAATGCTCCCTTGAGTCAATGCTTTCTAGCAAAACTGAGGATGTCTGTAGTCACTGCTGTTAGCTCTCTGCAACAGCTACCTCTGCTCTCCTCCCATGGTCCCTTCCTTTGCATGTGTGTTTCGAGCTTTTGTGGCCACACATGCAAAAAGAGTGTATGCTTCAAGCTGCAGCTTCACACCTGAGTGTGAAGTACCAGGTGGCAACTCAGAAGCACTGTAATGTCCCCATGAGAGAAAATACACTCAGAATGAAGTGAGGTCCACTGGCAACTCACCCCATTTTAAAGCAGAGAGGGAAGGGGACTCAGCTGGATATTTTGAAGGTAGGATCCATCTCCAGAATTTGGCTCTGGGTTGAGTTTCTCTTAACCTGGGAATAGCAGCCTGGAAGAGTTTGCTGGACATAGGTTATTTTCTTGCTGTGGAGAAACATCCTTTGGTCTTATGAGCCAGCAGCAGTAGCACTTGGTGCCTTTGTTGCAGCTGACCAGCCAGAGCAGTGAGCCAGACCTGGAAAAGCTTGGATCCAAGCCTTTCTCAATCAAAAGGGTTATTCCAAGAGACACGACCACTGTCATGTTTGCTCTAAAAATAGTTGCCCAAACACCCATTTCCTTTTGCAGTCAGAAGCCTGAGTGGCTGCACATGGTTTTGTTCTGCATGGAGATGACCATGTGCTGAGTGTCCTTTGCAGATGTGGTTCTCCAGGGGGTTAAGCTGATGTTTGCACCAACCTGGAGTGACCTTAGATGGGTGGGAATCTGATACTCAGCTGAGACAGGGACGATCTCTGGGAGCAAAAGTTTAGCTGTTGATCTTGTTGTGTAGATGGTAATGGACCATCAAGGAGCTAAACAATTCTATTTTACTGTTCTGATGCATGATTATTTCTGCTCCATTTTCTAAAGCTGCCTTGCAGTTGCCTGTTTCATGTGCGATCCCACCTCGAACACTGCATCCAGTTCTGGTGTCCCCAGCAAAATAAGGACACAGCTGTTGGAGTGAGTCCAGAGGAAGGCCACAAAGGTGATCCAAGGGCTGGAACTCATGGTTTTCATCTTGAGGTCTTGAATGGATCCAAGCTAGAGGAGAGAAGATTTAGATTAGACCTTAGGAAGAAGTTCTTCACAATAAGGGTGGGGAGACACTGGAACAGGTTGCCCAGGGAGGTGGTAGAAGCCCTAACCCTGGATTGTTTTTGAAGTCAGGCTGGATGTGGCTCTGGGCAACCTAATCTAGTGGAAAGTGTCCCTGCCCATGGCAGGGGGGTTGGAACTAGATGATCCTTGAGGTCCTTCTCTGATTCCGTAATACCTTTAAACAGGCACAGTAACAAAGGCTGAGAAAGAAAGAAAGATTTCTTGGAGTTGCTCATACTTAGCCTGCACACAATATGCATGACTTTAACTGCAGCATTAGGGGAAAAGAATATACCTGAAAAAGTGGATTTGTTCTAATACCAGCAAAATAAGGTGCATTGTCTGTCTAGTTTTGAGGGTTGGACCTGGTAACAGCATTGAGACCTTTTTAGAGGCAATTGCAGTTTTGCTTCCTTGACTAAGCCAAAGCTTCAGAGGTGTGCCACCCTTAAAATCCCTTCCTGAAGTGGTTTGTAAGAGCTTAAAGCTCGAGGTCAGGCTCAGCTTTTCTACTGTGCTTGTGCCTTGCCTTTCTCCTTTCAGTTTGAGAAGGAGAATACATTTAGAGGCAAGAGCCACATCCACCTTCCTGACATCCCATTACAGCTCTCTGAAACCGGAGATTTTCAGATCTGAATGAGGGAGAGGGTGACCTCTTTCTTGAATGGACCCAAATGGAATGTTTTCATTTCCAATGGGCTTTAAGCCAAGTAAATATTAGTCGATCCAAACTAGTTTTGAAATTAAATTATTCTTATTTGTTGGAGCATTCCAGAGAAGGGCTTTGATCTGTCTCTGCTTCCACCAAAGGGATATTGGCAGGCTGGCCTCCCATTTCTAGCCATTTGGGATGAAAGAGAGGTTATAATAACCACCTTGTGTGGCAGTGATACTGAACAGATGACATTTCTTGAACAATATTAAATGAATAAAGGTAAACACACTTCAATTAAGATGTTTTTGGAAGTTGAATGCAGTGGATCTGTTGGAAGGTCTTCGATGTGGGTTGGAGGAATTTGGCTACGTTTTACTGATTATTTTTTTCCCCTTAACTCCAGAAATGTTGGAAAGAGAAAGGTTTTGTTCTGTGCTGTTGGAATAAAACTTTAAAAAAAAAAAAGAAATCAAATTAAAATAGGCAGGAGACAACAAAATTGTTAATCACTGACAAGCAGAGATGTGTGGTGAAGGAAGCCAATCCTTATTTAGGGCTTTGCTCTTTTCGGTTCTGAGGTCTCAGACCACACCACACCAACATAATACAATCAAGAGGGAGCTTGTGACACCTGTAAGCAAACTGAAGCACACAGCAAGTAAGTGGCACGTTATCAGCTTGGGTGAAGATACTTGAAGAGAACTTGAAATTTCAAGTAAAAGAAGCAAGAATGCTCACTTATCATAGTAAGGATATCTTGTGTTCTCCTTTAGCCTTGAGGAGGAGATGGCAGGGTGGTGGAGACCATCCCACCATAATGTGCTACTTAAACACGGCTGAAGAGAAGCCTTTTGGATTGCTGTGAGCTGATGATAATTTGTTCTCCCCCAGCAGTGATCTCAAATCTTATTCTGGGCTGCATCAAGAGGACTGTGGCCAGCAGGGCAAGAGAGGGGATTTTTCCCCTTTGCTCTGCTGACACCCCACCTCCAATCCTGCCTCCAGTTCTGGTGTCCCCAGCATAAGAAAGACACAGAGCTGTTGGAGTGAGTCCAGAGGAGGCCGCAAAGATGATCCAAGGGCTGGAGCACCTCTGCTGTGAGGACAGGCTGAGGGAGCTGGGGGTGTTCAACCTGGAGAAGACTCCAGGGGGACCTCAGAGCTGCCTTCCAACGGCTGAAGGGATCCTACAGGAAGGCTGCAGAAGAACTCCTCATGAGGGTGTCTAGAGACAGGACAAGGAGGAATGGTTGGAACCTGAGGGAGAGCAGGGATCTGAGGATGAATTTCTTCAGTATGAGGGTGATGAGTCTCTGGAATAGGCTGCCCAGGGAGGTTGTGGCTGCCTCCTCCCTGGGGGTGTTCAAGGCCAGGTTGGATGAGGCCTTGAGCAGCTGAGTCTAGTTTAGAGTTGAGTGTCCCTCCCCATTGCCAGGGACCCCTTTCCGCTAGATTAGGTTGCCCAGAGGTGTCCCTGCCCCTGACATCCCCTGACAGGGATGCTGGAGTAGGTGATATCTAAGGTCCTTCCAACCTGAGCCATTCCATGATACTATGACTTGACTGTAGTCAAGGAAAATACAGAGTGGAATAACTTTGTTTGGAAAGGAATGCTGGGGGTCATCTGCTCTGACCACCTTCAAAATTAAGTCAGGTATCTGTATAAGAACTTCAGCTATCTTTGTTTTTACAGTCCTGACTTAAAGAGAGTCCAGGTTATGTGGAACCTCTGGTGCAGGGGTTTGCATGATCTTTGTCATACAAATGAGCTTTAACAAGTGAAATTGCTTTTCCTCAGAATGTGAGTGGTTTGCATGGAGGGACAGGTGTCTTCTCACACGTGCTTCGTGTGGGTTTGCTTTTCTTTCACAGGAGCTGGACTAGCTGTACCTGATTTCAGAGTTAAACAAAGGAAAAATCTCCTTTAGCAGACACCACTGCATACAACCAGCCCTATTGATGAGCATCCTGCCTTCTAAGCCCATTTAAGTACTTTGTGTGCTCTTGCCTGAAGGGAGGAACAGTTCGAACAAAGACAGACGTGAAGAAAACAAAGCACAAAGGGTTTGTAGGTTAAAGCTTCGGCTTTTGGTGGTTTTGAACATCCACTCAGGACTGGATCCCTTTGTTTGAACTGGAATATTCAGTTTTCAGCTCAGCATGGGAACTGGTCATACTTGAATTTAAAGCTTGATTTAGTTCCTTTTTTTCGTTTGGGGTTTTTTTTTGCACCTGTTTTTATTTTAACACCGACTAGTTGCAATGTGTACTTTTGCTAAATGGTTCCTTTCTCCCCAGCTGGAAGTGGTCTGGTCTGATATTAGCAGGTGAGATCTTCCTAAACTGTACATCTGTGACTCTGCAGCCTCTGGGAAGTGCAAACTGGCCTCGCTGCTCCATTTATCTTTCTTGGATTCAGGGTTTCCTTTCCTGTCTGTTACGAGACTGACCTCTCCATGTGTTTTTAAGACCAGGGGCTGGTTGTGTACTGCATTGCAAAACCAAACCTTGTTTCTATCAAAACAAAATGCAAGCCTTCCCCTGGTGAGAGGTATCAGACAGGCCAGATCAGAGGAGGAAGCTGTGGTGGGGCATAAAAGGAGCTGAGATGAGGGAGAAGAGGGAGGAGATGTGAGGCAGAGCATGGGAAGCAATGCTAATGCAGCACAGGAGTGTAAGGGAGGGCTTGGGAGGCTGGGGGGGTTTCTGTAACAGTTGCATTTAACAAAGGGAAGGGACGAGCTGAGGGAGCCTAAGGAGGTTCTGAATGCAGTGACATGCATGTTCCATTGGAGATGCAAATGAGAATTGCATAATCTGCAAAAAAAATAATGAGGTAATGATAATCATAATAGGAAAAATCTTTTCCAGATTTGCAGCCTTCCCCATATGCTCAGTGGGGTGGTGGCAGAGAGCTGGCTAATGCAGCTGCAGTGCAAAACTGGGGCATCCAACTGCTTTTGATCTTGATAGGAAGGGGGCAGAAGGTCATGCCACTGTCTGTTGTTCTCAGTCTCTTGTTTATATAATTCCTTGGACAGACAAACCATGTATGGTGAAACCAGATGGGAATGGTTCACTTAGTCCTGTAAGAACTCCAAGCCATCCTTTTTCCTTGTCTTCTCTACCTCATGGAAAATGGCACTTGGGGGCTATTGCTCCTGTTCTTATCCTTGCAGGTGTATGAATTTCAGGTGTATATAATCATAGAATGGCTTAGGTTGGAAGGGACCTTAGAGATCACCTGCTCCAACATCCCCACCATGGGCAAGGATATCTCTCAACTAGATTCTCTCAAGTAGTTCCTTGTCCCTGTTGAACTGGGGAGCCCAGAACTGGACACAATATTCCAGATGTGATCTAACTAGGGCTGAGTAGAGGGGAAGAAGGAGCCTCCCTCAACCTGCAGGACGCACTCTTGTTACTGCTCCTGAGTATGCTGTTGGCCTTCTGGGCCATCAGGGCTTGTGTATTGGGTTTGGCTGAGCTGGAGTTAATTCTCCTCAGAGAATTTATGATGACAGAGGCAATTTTAGGCTGCTATCCCTATTGTGTTAGCTATGGATACTTGGAGGGATGTGTGTATCTGTGTGTGTGTGTGTGAAAACCGTGTGGAGTATGTGCTTCCATTTGTCAGCCTTGGTCTGATTTCACCATATGAAGCTGATGTTTTGAATGTATCCCTGAGATTTCTACAGATCTCTTCCCAGAGCTGTGCTCAACCTATTTCCTAACTGGTTGGCTGGCTGGAATGTTAAGAGGCATGCTACAGGTGAATTTCCTATTGGAAAATTAGAATGGGCCTCAAGCTGTGTGAAAAGAGTATGGAATCAGGCAACAGGAACCTTGTAGGTAGAGAAGTTTTCTTTTATATGATGCAAGTGCAAACCTAACCTTTCTTTTCTTGTCCTTTTTCCTAGGGTGACTCTGTTATTACAGTGCAGCTGACTGAGGAAGATAAAGTTGAAGAGGATGTAGTGTTTTATTTGGTCTTCACTGGGTCAACTGTCCAACACTGCACAAGCACAAGGAAGATTAATCCTGGGAGTCTGGAGACAATTTCTCCTGGTAAGCAGTTGTCTGCCTTTGTATGCCAGAGTCTCTGAGATTTGGGGAAATTGAGTGGACTGAAGTGTAATGTTGTTGGCTGTCTTCTTCCTCATTTATACATTCATGGAAAGTAGGAGGTGTGTTTGGATGATTGCTTTTGCCCTTTAAAGAATCTCTTGCTTGATTTTGCTAGAATTAGATGACTGAGATGGCAGTAACCAAATGGGCAGCTATGGGGTTCTGTTGCAGCAAATAGACAGGGCAAGGGGGAATGGTTTGAAGCTGAGGGAGAACAGGGTTAGACTGGATCTTAGGAAGAAGTTCTTCAGTAGGAGGGTGGTGAGACTCTGGTATAGGCTGCCCAGGGAGTTTGTGGCCTCCTCCTGCTTGGGGGTATTGAAGGCCAGGTTGGATGAGGCCTTGAGCAGCTGAGTCTAGTTGAGAGGTGTCCTGCCCATGGTGGAGAGGTTGGAGTAGGTGTCCTGCCCATGGTGGAGAGGTTGGAGTAGGTGTTCTCTCAAGGTCCTATCCAACTTGAGCCATTCTATGATTGTATGACATAGCAAAGAGTTTACAGAGAAGAGCAAACCTTGGCCAGGTTAGAGGTGCTGTTCTCCAAAGGGTGTACAGTCTGGTAAGCCCTGTATTGGGTTCTGCTTAACTCAGTGAGGTTCCTTGCTGTGCTCCTGGTGAAATGCAACCCTTTGCCCCTAAATCCTGTTGTGCAGCCCAGAGCCACTGCAGAGTTCCTGACGCTCTTGCAGTGGCAGGTGATGTGTGGTGCTTGGTGGCATCCCTTGAGCACTGCTGGTGCAGGCAGGGTGGGTGTTCACACGGAAGCCCACCGCTCCTGCGAAGCCTTTGTGCTGGTACCGAAACAAAACTAATCAGCACGGCATTTTCCTCCGGTGACTTCAGGACCGTGGGAATGAGCGTGTTCCAGGCTGTGGTCCTTACCATTAACCTTTCTTTCTGACTTGTTGCTATGCAGCACGTTGATACTAGAGTGGGAAGAATGCCTGACATTTTCCCTGGGCACAGTATAGTGTGAGCCATCAAATGTGCTTCTTGGGTTTACCTTTTTCATCCGTCCTGTGAGTATTTTATGAGAGATGCTCAGGAAACAAAATTTGGGCTAAGGAGTGGGAACGAGTGGCTAAAAGTCAGCCACTGTATGTTTTTTTTTTTTACCCCCACTTCCTTCTCTTTTTGTGCTGTTTGAGTAGCTCAGTTGGCTTGGGAAGAGAAGTCTTTTTACAGTCATTGACGAGCGGAGCCCTGCGCGATCAATTAGATGAGTGCTTGTTTTCTCCCAGAGAAGGGAAAAGGGGAGACTCCTTCCCTGCTTTTGTGTGGCGGGCGTGGGGCTCTGCCAGCCCCTCTTGCAATGACCTCACCTCCCCCTCGGGACCGTGGCTGTGTCGCCAAGAAAGGAACTGAAAAGCTTCAGTGTTCCCTTCCAGCCCATGCGGGAACCGGCTTACTGGATGGGATTTCCGGGCGGGAGCGAGGTTTTCCTATTGCCTCTGGCCCCGACATCCTCGCAGCGGCCCTGGATGCAGCTGCCAGCCGGTACCCAGGGTGATGCTCTGGGCTCTGCCAGCCCAAACATAATGGAGTCACTGGGAAGGGCTCCCTGGAGCTCTTTTTGTGGCTGTTAGTGGGAGATCCAACTCCATTCATGGGTCAGAGAGAAAGGGGGAAGGAGGGGATTGCTCTCGTTTGTTCCTCTAGTTATAATGGGTTTGGTTTGGGGGTCTTTCTTTTCACTGGGTGCATTTCAGTCTTGTAGAGTAGGATGCCAGGCAGGGATGGGTGCTGGCCCAAAATGCAGCTGTATTTTATACAAGCTTGACCAAGTTTTAATGGACCTTTTGGAAAATCCTGTTGCTGCCAGAAAGTGCTGTCAGGGGCTGTGGTGCAAGGGAAGAGGTGACACCTCAGGTGTAAAGCAGCCACTTGGCTTTCAACCTCTTCCATACTCCTACCTCATTTTGGAGAAACCACTTGAGCAAAAGGGACTTTAGGGGGGTGCTGATAAGCAAATGGGAAAATCCTCCTGTTGACACTGATGCATTTCTTCAGTGTTGCTTCAGCACTGGCTACTCTGATTTCAATAAAAGCATGACTTATTTCAAGCCAGCTCTTCCTCCTCCTCCTCCTCCCCCTTCCTGAACTCAACAGTGAATCTGTAATCATGTGTTTACACTGTATATTCGGCCAGTTGCCTTGGAGATGGTTGTGGTGACTCAGAGCTGGTGTTATTTGACCTCACTGCAGGATTAGCCATGAACAAGAGGCAGTGTGTGGGAGACCAGCCCTTGTTTAAACATCCAGGCCTGGGCACTTCCCAAGTACTCCGCGAGGAAACACTTGCAAATAGCTTTTAGCCAAAATCTTGCCCTTCACTTCCAACTTTGAGCATCTTTCTGTTGTCCTTGAAATGCAAGATGTATTGCTCATCCCTGGGAGTACAGATGCCCTTCAGAGACAGCTCAGGTGCATGGAAGAAGGGTTGACTCCCTTAAGGGCATAACAAATCTCTCTGCCTACCTGCCTTGAACCTCCTTTGCTTCCCTTCTAGGCATGGAGGCTCTTCCCTCATCCTTGTCCCAAGTCCTCAGTGTCGTATCATAGAATTGTTAGGGTTGGAAGGGACCTCAAGGATCATCTAGTCCCACCCCCTCTGCCATGGGCAGGGACACCTCACACTACAGCAGGTTGCTCAGAGCCACATCCAGCCTGGCCTTAAAACCCTCCAGGGATGAGACTTTCACCACCTCCTTCGGCAACCTGTTCCAGTGTCTGTCTCACCACCCTCATGGAGAAGAACTTTGTCCTAACATCCAATCTGAATCTACCCATTTCTAGTTTTGTTCCAGTCCTCCCAGTCCTATCATTCCCTGGCACCCTAAAAAGTCCCTCCCCAGCTTTCTTGTAGATACTTCTTCAGATACTGGAAGGCCACAATTAGGTCTCCTCAGAGCCTTCTCTTCTCCAGACTGAATAGTTCCAACTCCCTCAGTCTGTCCTCATAGGAGAGGTGCTCCAGCCCTCTAATTATCCTCATGGCCCTTCTCTGGACACCTTCCAGCACCTCCAGATCCTTCCTGTAATAGAGGCTCCAGAACTGGTCACAGTACTCCAGGTGGGGTCTCAGCAGAGCAGAGTAGAGGGGGAGAATCATCTCTCTTGCCCTGCTGGCTGTGCTTCTCTTGATGCAGCCCAGGATGGGATTGGCTTTCTGGGCCTATCATCCCCAGGAGACTTCAGACAAAGTCCATCAAGGCCTGAGTTGAAAGAGGTAACCATAATTCTGTTAAAGCTAATGAAACCAGGAACCTTTTTCCATGACTTTGTCAGTAGTTTTGGTGATGTATGGAGGCATAAAACCCCCAGAAATGATTTGATTACGTTTGCTGCCAAAATGCAATAGAATATTTTAGCAAAGCTTTCAAGGGAAATTACATTTTAAAACCCAAACAACTAAACATCTCAACAGCACTTGATGGGTTTAGATGAGAAATTAAAGAAAATGGAGCAGAAGTATAAACTGTCAGAACACCTCCTAAATTCTCATTGTGTGTGAAAATTCTTTGTATCCTGACTTCCCTAAATTAAAGCTTACAACTGCAGAGTCAAATGACTGCTGCAATTTGCATAATCACTGGAGCAGTCTGCCTCTTTCTTAGGCTGTCTTGATCGTCACCCTTGAACGCTGAATGTAGGTATAGTTAACAGGACTGTTCAGATGCAAGCTTTTATTGCTGTACATAATAAAACAAAGGATTTCTGAGTGTAGATCTGGGGGGGCAGATCTTTTGTTTTTAACCTAAAGATGTGGCCTAATCCGGATTTAACAGCCACTCAGAGGAGAAAATGCTTGTGTGCATTTCTGCACTTGCTGGGAAGGATGGGGCAGGGTGTGTATCCTGCCCTGCTTGACCATGTTAATACAAGGGAAATCATTTCCCTGTGTAAGAAACTGATTCTCATCTGAGCTGATCTGTCATAACTTGAAGTACCAAAGTATGCCATTGGCATAACGAGAATTAGGCAGTGGATGATGTTTTGTGTACTTCCAGCAGCTCTTTTGCCAGCCTTGGGACAAATGAAGCTACCTTGGCCAACTAAGCTTCTGTTTACCTTGGTGAAAAGGTACCAAGACCTTTGGATCATAAAATCATGGAATGTATTGGGTAGGAAGAGACTCTTAAAGTCCAACCTCACTGCAGTAAGCAGGGACATTCCCACCTAGGTCAGGTGGCTCAGAGCCCCATCAAGCCTGACCATGAATCTCTCTTCACTGCAAGACCACAGCATCATCATCATCTACCTCTGTTGCTGGAGCAGCTTTGCCCCTGCTGGAAAAAAACAAACCAACAACTACTAATAAAAAGGCTCAAATCATGATCTGTCAAACAAACTGACAAAGGATGTGGGAGACTGTCTTGCAGGAGAAAGCTTCCCACAGCAAGCTGATGTGCGGGGAGCTCATCTATTTGTGGGGCGCATCTAGTGCAAGCTTGTGTGCATGGTGCTGACAGCTGTATTATTGAGCACAAATTTTACTTTGCATTTAAAGACTGGTGTGTAGTATGTGGGAGATGCAGAAGAGCTCAGTGGAGGACATTGGAAATGAAATTTCCAATAGGGAGAGACAGGCCAGTCGTATAAGGCCAGAGCTGCAGCAGCTCCTAGTCAAGTAAGTGAGGTTTAAGAACTACCCTGTCTAGAAGATAAGTCACTGAATCAGTAAGTAAGGTTGTGTTGTGAGAGAGAATATCCTTTGTGTGCACACTTGCAATGTCTTGTATCACTAAGCCTTTGCTCTCTAATAAGTCAATCACTTTTCCCTTCTTGTCTGATCTCAAAAGGGGCAGGATTCCCCTATGGGTTTCAGAGGGGAGGAGGAGCAAGATTAGAGGCAGAAAAAGGGCTTGGAGAGAAAGTGTCTGCTGATAGCTGGTTGCCAGCAGTTTTCAGAAGGTTAAAACACTCCCATTTGCTCCAAATGCTTTGACTCACTGGGAGCTTTCTCTCTGTGCTTAAGCTAAGGCAGAGAAGCAGTTTCAGTCTTCAGCTTTTTCTTACTTCCATAGTTCTCAGGGGTTTGTGTTTGTTTTTTCTTGCTTTCTTCCTTCCTTCTAGTCAAAAAGACAGACTCAAAATGAATTTCAGTTTGCTTGGAAATACCTTTTATTTCCAAGTTTTGCTGTGAAATCCTTTACATATGTTGATGCTTATTCTATTCTCTTCCACCACAGCCTGTTGTTTTCCCTCTTCACAGAAAAAGCTATGTTTAATGAATTAAAATTTCTTTGTGCTGGTAGCCCAAAAGGGTAAACAAGTTTCATAACAAATGACCACTTGGCAACAGCAGTTGTGGATTTGAAAATAATCTTAATTATGAAACAAAAAAAAACCCCTAAAATAGAATAAATCAGCATAGCCAAGAAGGCTTTTTGCAGTCCATCCTCCTTGCTTAAGTTAATTGCTCTGGGCAGTGTAATTAAAAGGAAATGATGCCAGTTCTAGATGACATCAGTCACAGGAAAAAGTGATTGAATCTATGTTAAAATGATTTAAGATGTAATGTGTGAGGTCTTGCACTTACAGATTTTTTTAGGCATACAAAGGATCTTAACAGTCTAAAGACTTCTTTCCACACTCTTCATATTAACAGTTGAGGGTTTAAAAAGCCAAACAAAGGCTTCTGTCTCTTGCTGGTACCATGCCTATGTATTTCATAAGGTTTCCTGTGTTGCAAGAGTGAATACAGTAACTCTGTAACACTTCAAATGTGAACCCTGATTGGCAAAATCAGAATTCAGGATTTCTGAAGCAGAAAAGAAGCACTTTCAGGATGGCCACAGCAGATCCCTTGGCTTCCCTGACCATGAACCACCAGATCACATCATCTCTTGGATGAGATTCACTGCATTTGTTGTCTGACTTTCCTGTCCTACATAAATCTCTTGATCAAGACCCCTTTCAACCCATGGAGGATGCAGTTACCACTGGGGTCCTTGGTCACCTACCAGGCAAACCCAAACACATGCTTCCAGCAGGGCTGTAAATAGCTGCCCAGGCTAGGGGCCCATTGTTTGATAGCTCAAATGTGAATTCTGAAAATAGGAGGTTAGGACAGGATTTCCACTTGTAGAGGGGCAGGAAATGAAATCATGTTGTACTAAAGCTCTGTTTAGGGGTGTTTTGTCTCCATGTATACCTTGTTTAATCAGAAAGTCTGAAGAGTTTTGCTGCTGCCCTTTTAACCATATCCCAGACCAAAGAGACAGGTACCAATTGGATGGACAAGTCTAAGGCTATACATCAGCTTGTCAGCTAATGACCTACAGCTCCATCAGCTTTTCTCCTGCTCATTGTTTTGCATCATCATCACGTAGAGGCAGCAACGTTACCATCCTGATGCATCTCATCTCTTCAGGCATAAGTACAGAGAGATCAGAACCCCTTGTTTTCTTTTTTTGTTATGATGTTCCTGTGTCTTCCCCACATTAAGTGTCCCAGTAAGGAATTCTTCAGTTCAGGAGTTGTTGCCATTTAAAATAGTTTTCCAAGTGTGGTTTTATCTGAAGATGAGGAATTCTCTTTCTCACAGCAGAGGCAGCATTGCACCCATCTCTGCACAGCCTGAAATAGTTTCTCAGTTTCTCTGTTTTTCCTGCAGTATGTTGGCACTTCTCAGGACAGCTCCAAGCAGTGAATTGTTTCCAAGCTAAAGTAACTGAAGAGCAGAAGGAGAAATGGGGTAAAATGCAATGGGGGGAAGACCAGAGGGAGTGGACTAGCTGACTTTTGTCACAGCAGCATACAATTGACTTAGTTTCATACTGTGGCAAACAAAAAGTATGAAGAGGAGAAGCCTAGCCAGGCACTGTGGAGTTACTGTGTGCAGTCTGAGACACCAGCAAGGTAGAAGTTCTATGCTGCTGTGTGTGTCAGAAGAGTTAAATGTGGGCTGGGGTGCTGCTGGGTGATACCAGTGTGGCAACGCTCAGTATTTCATCACTTGCTTTTGATTGCTGTTTTGGCCAAAGGGGCTGACTTCTGGAGCAGACTGAAGGCAGTCAGGAGAGGGGCTGGGTGGTGCACTGAACCTGATCACCTTGTAGAGCACAGAGATTTCTCATCCCTTCTGCAGGTGCCCTCCTCTGTGTGATTTTTTTCACTTCCTTGTGTTTTCAGCCTGCCAAGATGCAAACCTTTCTAAATGGGCTATAAATAGGCTCATCACCCTTCCTGACACACCCGGCTATATTTTTGCCTTTTAAATGAGTCAGGCATTATTCTCTTCTACTTCTGGGGAAGGTGTATGAGGGAGTTACAGCAGTCGATAGTTGAACACTCTGACCCTTGCAAAGTGTGTGACTTGGTGCTTAACCCGTGTTAGGAGAAAGCCCTGCTGTCCTCCAGCTGGAGCAAAACCAGAGATAACCCAAGACCTAGAGTGTCTGTTCTGGCACTGCCTGGAGCTCTTTGTGATCTTGAGCAAGTTACTTAACCTCGTAAAAACAGATTTGGACTTGTTTTAGAGATGATAACCACTTAGCTCCTGAGAGTGCCAGAAAGCTTAGCTCACTTTTGCTAATGCTCTGGGAAAAAGGGCTGTTGGAGTTCAGATATCAGCCTAGGAGAAGGAAGCGATGGTCTTTGATGTGGAGAGAAGCACTGCCCCACCACCAGTTCCTTCAGAAGGTTCATGTGTTGGGGACATGTTTGCTTACATTGTTCCTGTAGCGGTTTCAAAGCAGGGGGGCAGAGACCTCTTGAGCAATCTTTTTATTATTGGCTGTGCTTGTTACTGGCTCCTCTTTTGTTTGAACTGCTTGCCAAAAGTCAGAACCTGTCCCAGACTCTTACCCGCCGCGTCTGACATCTTCTCAGATGTAAGGAAGGAGAACATCAAAGCCTTGTGAGCGGTTGCCCTTTCGAAGAACATTCCCCAGGGTTTAGCAGGGTGCTTGTTTGTTCCTATTAGATGAAAATGGATCATCAGCTCTGTCACCTCTCCTTTCAAGGCTGTGTTAAGTGTCTGGGGGGTTTCAAGAGAACCGTGGTCGTCTGCAGACCAGGACATGGCCTTTTTGTCACCTCCCCTTGGGTCGCACTGAGCGATCCTGTAGCTCTGCCTGATTTGGGGGCTGGTGTTCAACATATGCTCCAGCCAAGGGAACTTTGTGTACATCCACGATGTACCAGTTTCAGGAGGCCATGTGTCTTGGCTGAGATTTCTCTAGCTGTTGTCATGACGTAGGAGCTTTTGTTATCCCACAGAAGAGCTGTTTGGCTTCACGACAAGGAAGTGATTGTCCCAAAGTGTTTCTCTGTGGCTGCTCAGGGGCCTCGTTAGCCTTCTGCTTCAATGTCCAGTGGATTTCTGGCAGAGTGGCCCTACCCCAGGTGCTTTTGCAGGTGAGATTCTTATGGGAATAGACAGAAAAGAGGTGGGTTTATTTTGTTGTTGCTGCTTTTTGCATTGAAAATAAATCAAGATTCAGCATTTCTCATGCTGTTAAGGAGTCACAGAATCACAGAATTGTTAGGGTTGGAAGGGACCTCAAAGATCATCCAGTTCCAAGCCCCTTGCCATGGGCAGGGATACTTTCCACTACATCAGGTTGCCCAGAGCTACATCCAGCCTGGCCTTAACCTCCAGGGATGAGGTTTCCACCACCTCCCTGGGCAACCTGTTCCAGTGTCTCACCACCCTCATGGGGAAGAATTTCTTCCTTAACGTCTAATCTAAATCTCCCCTCCTCTAGTTTGGATCCATTCCTCCTAGTCCTATCCCTACCTGACATCCTAAAAAGTCCCTCCCCAGCTTTCTTGTAGACCCTCTTCAGATAGTGGAAGGCCACAATAAGGTCTCCTCAGAGCCTTCTCTTCTCCAAACTGAGCAACCCTAACTCTCTCAGCCTTTTACCATGATTTTTTTATGGGTCTTTTATCATGATTTTTTAAAACTCTGTGTTTTAGTGAAGAGCCACTGCTTTGCATCAGAGAGAGCCAAGTTCACAGCATTTGGGTCAGCTCCTGCAGGAAAGCATTGCCTCATTTACAGCCTCATAAAGTTTGCTGCTATAAGCAAAATTAGTAAGGCTTACCTGCACCTTATTCTGATATTCTTAGGAAGATGAGCGAAGCCAAAAAGATTTAGGGGCAGGCATGTACAGTTCTGAACTGCATGAAAAGTGAGTCTCCCTCAAAGTTGTACCATCCCTCACTCCTCCCTCAAACAGTTGGGGTTTCTACTGTGAGGATGAGTAGAATTTGTGACTGGATTTCATCTGGGCCGCTAAGACCCCTGCCCATCCTCTTGACTGGTGATGTATTAGAATGCAAGGGCAGTATTTTTGAGGTCTTCCTACCTTTGCTCTTTCCTATGCCTTCAATAGGAGTAAATCTATCCCTTCAGTTTTCACACTGCTTAATAGGTGCCTGGTGCTGAAAAGAAAGAGGTTTTCTCACCTTTCAGCTTCAGAGCTTCCTGTTGTATTGAGCTATTGCAGCAACATCCATGTGTGTTTTCCTCCCCTTCCACACTTGTCTTTGATACCTTTCCAGCTGCGTTTGCTCTCCTTAGGAAGCCACACAGCCTCCTCTCTGACAATTTTGGTGCTACCCACAGTGTCCTAATAGCAGTTTTGACCTTTCAATTAACTTCAGGATCGCCTCTTTCAGCACACAAAACCTGTCTAGATGCCAAAAGCCTCAGAACAGATTTGGAAGGTTGGCTGAAAGACCATGAAGATTAGGGACATATTTTTCCCTTTTGTCAGGGAAATCAACAGCAAAGGGCCCCGACAGAAGAAGGAAACTTTCCCACTGACCACAAATAGGGGCTTAAATTGAAGTTTCAAGCCTTTTAAAAAAAGATAAATCATCATTTTGTATTTAATTAAGCAGGGTTACATGAATGTAGTAGTATGCTGAGGTCATGGCCAAAAAGAAGCTTTTCCAGTAATTAGTGCAGGGTCCATGCTGTTCTGGCAAAAACAGCCCTGACGTCAGTCCCAGACTGGGACGAGAAACTGTGCCTCACGGTGAACTTGAAACACAAACCTTAGTATTGCAGGGGCATGGCTGACAATTGCAAGTGCTGGTTGTGTTGGACACATCAGATACTTTTCCCTTTTAACAATGCAAAAAAAAAAAAAAAAAGTGTGGGGGTTTTAAATTCTGTTTCTTTAAACTTTCTGAGCCAATGAAGTTGCTGCCGCCGTGCCAGGGCGTCCTCTTCCTTGCTTCTCCTGCCCTAAGTGAATAAGTCAGCTTAAAAAGTTATTAAACTTTCAACCTTTTTGTTTGGTAACTATGGAAAGTGGCCATTCCCCTGGTTTTATTTAGCAGAAGCAGTTCAGTTTTCATGTTAGGTGAACCCAGCTGCAGAAAGCAGGTGCAGCAGCGAGCCTGAGATCTGAGGGCACGTGCGGGGCATGCCTGGGCAGGTTGCACTCTCCAAGGCACTGCTGCTTTTCAGGTCTTTGTTTAGGTGAACTTGTGCTGTTTTCTGGGCAAGCCAAGTGTTGTGACAGCATTGGGAGTGCACAGTTTTGCAGCACTCGGGTTCTGGTGAGTTACTGGAGTCCTGTGAAGCTTGAAAAGAAAAGTTTGCCCATCTAAATTGGTTGAGACTGTAACTTCCTTTGGTACATTAGCAAAATCTTCATCTGAATTACTTAACGCTCTCGAGTTTACTTACTGATTGAAAATAGTCTGGGCAGATAAGAGTGGCTTGTATTTCTTGGCTTATATTGTGCCAAGCAGAGAAGAGTTACACATCTTTTAAAGTCTGTTAAAAATGCTTCTCTGGTAGGTTCCAATTCCCAAACCAGTGTTTGATTTAGAGCTGTGACTCTCCAGAACTTGTTCTTACCTGGTTTAACGCAAAGATGCTAAGTGCACTTGTGATTTATCAGCCTCGGTTGCTCTCTTTACCATTTCCCTTGGTTTTATTTTTGCAGGCCATGACTGCTGCGAGACAGTGAAGGTGGCACTTTGTGCCTCTAGAGAAGGCCATCCTGTTCTGGTGGTGGCAGAGGAGAGCTTCCAGTTCGTCCAGGATGAAGCCTATGATGCTGCCCAGTTTCTGGCCAGCTGTGCCGGCAATCAGCAGGCGCTGAATTTCACCAGGTTCCTGGACAGGTCAAGGCCACCTGCTGCTGATGTGGACTTCTTGGATGAGAAAGTGGCTTTGGCCTTTCGGCACCTGAAGCTGCCAGCAGAATGGAATGTGCTGGGAGCAGACCAGTCCCTGACCGGTGAGGACCTCTAGGGCATGCATCGGGCTGTGGGTTGAGAGGGAGGTAAAAAGCCTGGGAGAAGCAGTTCCCTGCTTTTGGAACCCTCCACAGGCCCTTCAGATGTGTTGGCCTCTGTGCTCACAGGTGGGACACGATCTGCACCTGTGTGCCCCTACTAAATTTGCATCCTTTGCTTTGCCCCTCTGGAGGCACCGATGCACCTCTGTGTCTTCTGTTTTATAACAGCACAAGCTGCTGAAAATGGTCACTATGTTAATATACACCCAGAAGGGGTTTGTTTGGGTGTATGCAAAGCTCTGTGTGTCAGCATTGTGGTGGCTCCTGAGATTTCCTGAAAGAAACCTGGCTGTAGGAAGTCTGATGCTCCTGGGACTGTCATCCTTGTACCATGAATCTGGCACTTTCGGTAAAGGTTCATTTCCTGAAGGAAACCTGGCTGTAGAAGGTCTGATGCTCCTGGGACTGTCATCCTTGTACCACAAACCTGGCACTTTCGGTAAAGGTTCATTTCCTGAAGGAAACCTGGCTGTAGAAGGTCTGATGCTCCTGGGACTGTCACCCTTGGCACTTTCAGCAAAGGTTCATTCCGTAGCACAGATGCAAAGTGACTGGAATGTGTAAAATCAGTGTATTTTTTTTGGAGAAGTTGGGGCTCAACCCTTGAGGATTTGTTTCCCATGCCTGGTGGCACAGCAGCTAGGTGAACACAGGCAGTCTCCAATTTTGCAAGTAAAAGAAGGTAAAGGTGGGAAAGCCTGACCCTTAACTGCAGCAGTGAGAGTTAGTGAGAACTTACAAATAAACCCCAAGGCTGTCCTGAAGTCTATGCTGACTGCTGAAGCAGAAGGTCCGAGGTGTTTGGGATGCTGTGGCAGATCTGTGTCTGTGGAATTCAGCTTTTCTCTTGTGTCACAAGGCAGCTTAAGGAAGCATGTTGAGAGACTTGGGGGGGGGGGGGGTGGGGGGGCGAGGGGGGTTAGTTCCAGTGTGTACAAATCCTTGCTGTGAATTTTCAGGGTTTCTCTTGAGGAATGTGGCTTGGAGGCATCTGTTCTCTTTTGTGGGATGCAACACACTCGAATAGGAATGGGATGTGGCACAGCAAACTCTGTTCTGATTTTCCTGCTTTGTTCTTCACCAACTTGCTGACTGCTTTGGTGAGGTGCACAGACAGGCAGACAATCCACAGGTAATTCAAGCTGTTAGCAGACATTAAAAGATCTGGTCGTGCTCAGTGGTTTCCAGAGAGACATTCAGATGCTGTCACATGTTTACAAAGAGATAAACACTTGGTACTCTTTTTTTTTTCTCCGTGGAAGACACTGATGTTGCTTTCTGGATGTGAGAAAAAAAGAGTTGTGATAATGTAGGGATTTCTGGTTTAGGTGATAAAAATACAATCCAAGTGATCTTCAGTTAAAAGCTGTGAAGCTCTGAATTGCTGCTGGTTTTGCAGGAAGGCTGAGGTCTGTTTTCTCTTTTTGACTTTGATTATTCTTTGGAAAAGCAGCACTTAGGGAAATCAGGCCATTAGTTTTACACTGATTTGCTCAGCATGTGCTTGCGTGCCTGGAAGTTGTGACTGCGTGGGGCACTGAATGCTAATGGACCTGTAGGGCATCTGTTGCGTCCGCAGCGAGAAGGGGGAGCTCTGTAGTGCTGAGCACTGTGGCATCTTGTGCTGAGGTTTCTGTAGACAAAAGGGAATAAAAATAATGGCACTACATACAACTGGCATCCAGGAATATTGGTGCTATAAAATGTGTCCTTGCTGTGAGTCATAACTGGAAAAGGGCAGTTTCTTGGGTTTTTGGTCTGTCTCTTATCCTCTGATCAGCTTTTTTTTTGCTAGAGGCAGATAGAGCTGTTAATTTTTTGCAGTGAGATAATCACCTGTAGGGGATTTGTGGGGCTGGCATTTGTCTGATGGGCAGCCTCAAGCATTTGCACACTCAAGCACCCTTTTGGTCACAAAATCTGTTTTGCTAGGGTGAAATGGAAGAGATGTTCCTGATTCAGATTAGAAAAACTTCTGCGCTGAAATGCAGAACCCCCTGTACTGGTGCTCGTGGGTTAGATTTGGGGGTAGGGGAGAAAAGCACAGCAAAGATTGAAGCTGTGGAAGCCTTTGAACATTTCCATGTCCTGGCCAGTGTCCCTGCAGTCACACTTTGTCCTGCCTTGTGTCACTGCCTACAAACAGCTATTCCGATTCATATTGCACGTTTTGCTAAATGTTAGCTCCGGATACTTCAAATAACCTTCTGGAAGGAGAAAATGTGATAGAAATGGGAACAAAAAGAAAATGTCAGATCCCGTCTTGAAAGATTTTTAGTGCTGCCTCTGAGCTGGCACGTCTCTATGGGCTCTTGTGGGCTGGAAACAAAACGCTGCTGTTTCGCTAAACCTGTGAACGCCGGAGCGAACCGGGAGCCTCAGCCAGCTCCCCGGCTGCTGCAGCTTGATTGGGAGCTGCTGGTCAAGCAAGTTGAAAAGTCAGTTTTTGTAGGGCCTGAAGTAGGAGCCTAGCTCTTACAAAACCAGGAAGCAATGGCCTTTCTGCAGGCAGAAGCTGGGTGGAAGATCCACACAATTCTATGCTGCTACTTGAATAGAGATCACTCTCTGAGGAGGCTTTTCCTTGTTTGTGCCTGCACCCATCCCTGAGCAATTTTTGAGCAGAGGGCAGGGAGTTCATTGCTGTCACTCACCTCAGAGGGCAGAGAAGTTGCTAAACACAACACCTAGCTCCATGTGCTGAGGCTGTTTAACTAATCTTTTGTGTCAGTAGGTTTGTGCAGTGCAAAGTCTGTGGTTAAGGTGCACATACCAAGGAGAATGAAACACACTGTGTGCTCCTAGGCACCAGCAGACTGGTGGCTGCATCACTGAAATGATGATCTTCAGCAGTTTGTATTCATCCCTTCTCCTGTGAAGAAAGACTGAGAGCCCTGGGGCTGTTTAGTCTGGAGAAGAGAAGGCTGAGAGGGGATTTGATCATTGTCCATAAATATCTGAGGGGTGGGCATCAAGAGGAAGGGGCCAGGCTCTTTTCAGTGGCACCCGGTAACAGGACAAGGAGTAATGGATATAAGCTAGAACACAGGAGGTTCCACCTCAACATGAGGAGAAACTTCTTTGCTGTGAGGGAGACAGAGCACTGAACAGGCTGCCCAGAGAGGTTGTAGAGTCTCCTTCTCTGGAGACTTTCAAAGCCAACCTGGATGTGTTCCTGTGTGACCTGCCCTAGGTGATCCTGCTTTGGCAGGGGGTTTGGACTGGATGATCTCTCAAGGTCTCTTCCAACCCCTGACGTTGTGTGATGTTACTACTCACACATCAGTAGGTTTGACCTTTTAGTATGGAAAAATGCAGGACTACTGTGACAAAGCTATGCAGGAATCATCTCCTTATGCTTTGGTTACCAAACCAAGGTCTTCGTTCTTTACCATTACTCAAAATGAAAGGTGTGGTACTTTCATATAGCCAAACTGCAAAGAGCCTGGCCTTTCAGCTGCAGGTTAGAAATTCCTCCAAGATGACTTAAAACTGCTGGAGGACACTTGCAAACATTCCAATGCCATTTTTTTTAATGTTTCTCTGTAGATAACCTGCTTGAGTTGGCTTCTTGGCCTAGAAGCTTGTCCAGTTTCAGTAATCTGGTAATCTTGGTCTCTTGCACAGTAGGCAGTCTTCACATTTACTCCTTTGTTATCTTTTTTAGGCACCATTGCTGTTAAAACAAGCTGCAAAGAAAGTGAACATTTCTTCCTGTATTGTCATCAGAGCATTTTCAAAACCCCACTAAGTGGGGAGAATACTAAGTGGGGAGAATACTGCAGTATTCTCTTTTTCCCCATTTGGCCTGGAAAAAACAAAAGGTTTTATTGCTTCATAAGAAGTTGTCCAAAGAGTGAGTGCACTGAATGACATGGGTTAATTCCCACAGTAAAATTATTTTAAGGATTTGGTTAACTTACTCAAACCCAAATAGTTACTAATTTTTTGTTGCTGTGGTACAATGTGAAAGGCTGAAGTGTTTCGTGGTCACAAGTTCTTATTTCTTCACCCCAAATCCACTGGACAAATAAATGGATTCATCTGGACCTCAGGAAGCTTTGAATGAACCCTTTGTGCTGAATTTAACACTGGACCTTGTTTTTGTAGGATTGAGGCTTTGAGGATGAGCTTTTTGTTCAGCAGCCAGTGCTATGGAGCATAGTGCCCAGCGTGGGCAGCCATGGAGAAGCCATGGCTGGGCACCATGAATCCCTGATGGGGAAAGCAGGTTCACATAACAGAATCATAGAATTGTTAGGGTTGGAAGGGACCTCAAGGATCATCTAGTTCCAACCCCCCTGCCATGGGCAGGGACACCTCACACTACAGCAGGTTGCTCACAGCTACATCCAGCCTGGCCTTAAACACCTCCAGGCATGAGGCTTCCACCACTTCCATGGGCAACCTGTGCCAGTGTCTTATCACCCTTATGGGGAAGAACTTCTTCCTGACATCCAGTATGAATCTAGTCACTTCTAGTTTTTTCCATTCCCCCCACTCCTATCACTCCCTGACACCCTAAAAGTCCCTCCCCAGCTTTCTTGTAGCCCCCTTCAGATACTGGAAGGACATAATTAGGTCTTCTTGGAGCCTTCTCTTCTCCAGACTGACTCCTCTCTCTTAAACCATTTATCAATGCTCTTGTCTTGTTCCCTGCTTCATCTTCTGTGGAAAGGTGGCCAGACTCCTGATTCTTTGCCCTTCTGATGTGATCTTGGTTTGGCTTTAAGGTGTCTAGGTAACAATTGCTTTATGGAGTATTTTCCCCTTTTTTATGTATGTATGAACTATTTTCTCAAGCTCTTCCTCATGACAGCCACTCTCAAAAGCTACACATAGGTTTCAGGGTGTTTTGATCAACATTATGTTCCTGTGGAGAGGTAGCACAGTCAATTAACACCTGACTGTAGAGCAGAGGAGAGACCTGTGGGGATTTGATCTGTTTTCCTATAACAGTGACCATAATTTTGGTGCCTGGTTTGTTCTTAAGATGTTTTGCATCTGACTTCTAAGTTGCCTTCCCACTCTCTGTCTCAGTTTTCTCCTCCTCCCTGAACCCATCTGCTGTGTAGGACTCTTGAGCTGCAGTCTACTACTGCTATTTGTAGATGACCTCAGAAAAGAAGTCTTGGCTTTTAATCCTTCCTTTAGAGAAAAGGACCCCAGAAAGACTTGCCTTAAGTATCTCTTTACCCACAGATACAAAATAGGTTAGAGAGGTCCCAGGTAAATGGGTTTTGGGAAGAGTAAAGTATCTTCTAGATCCCACTTAGTGGGATAGGAGCACCGAAGTTTGCTGATCTTAGAGGTCATTTGGCTCCTCCATCCTCTCTTGCTGAGGCAAGCAGAAGATACTCAAGCATGTGGTTAGATGATAGCAAAAGAAAGCCTGGCATGTGCTGAGGCCAAAGGAGGTGGAGGAAGCAGAGCTGTGCATGGTGCTGCTCAGCTGGTGCAGCTGCCTGTCCTTGAGTTGCAGGGGCAGGGCAGGGTGTGTGGGTAGGGAAGGGGTTTACATTGCAGGTCAAGAGTGTCTGAAGCCCCTTGGGCGAGTGTCCTGACTTCCCTGCACAGCTGCTGTCCTCATTGCTGCTGCCCTGGGGCAGTTGTGTCCCGAGGACTGTGCTGCTCTTCCAGCATACGCTGTCCCTCTGCAGTGAGCAATTCCTGGACCTTGCTCTTAATTATCTATCTGTGTGAACTCGATGGCATCTGCAATTTCCAAATACCCATAATTAAGGATTACTCCTGTTACCATGGCATTCTAAACACAGCATTACTTTCAGGTGCTGTATAATCATGTCCTTCTTAATTATTACCAGTGCTCTGTAACCTTCTGAAGAACACAGTTGTTACTGCTGTCAAAAGCAGGGTTATTTACTGTTCTCAGTGGCATTTAAAGATGGTTGCTTAAATGGAACAGATTGTTACCCTTTATATCAAGACAGCAAAATTGAAGATGTATTCTGAGGATGCATGCAATGTAAACCTAACACTGGGGGTTTCTGTTTTAAATGACTGAAGAGAAAAAAAGCTAACTAGGAAAACCAGGACAGAAGATTTAGAGGTCTGAGCAGTGATTTTGGCTTGTTTGTGTTGTACTGGGGATAAAAAAGCAGCAATAAAAGGAGGGGAAAACTTAGGTTAATCCTTCATTGAATTATCAGGAGTAAACAGATCACTTTCAGAATTCCTTTTGAATAATATTCTGGCAAAAGCTTTGAGGAAACAGTCTTTTCATTTTGGTTCCTTACAAGCAAACAGTGAAACCCAGACCTATGGTTACAATTTCAGTGCTGTGAGCTTCCAGGAGCTGGCTGGCAGAGGATTGCAGTGATCAACCACAGATGAAGCCATTCCCTTGGGAGCTTAAGGAGAAGCAGTCCCTTTGATGAGCTGAAGATAGCCACCGTTTACAGGCAGATAACTAGGAGACCTTCTCGTTAGATAAAAGACTTATCAGCCCCTTAACTTCAGGCACACAGTTACTGACGTCTTGAGTATGTGCAGCTTCCCAGAAATGCTGCAGAGTAAACATCCACATGCAGTAAATATTGCATGGGAAATTACACCTGAGAGCTCACCAGGTAGGAAGTGAGTAGGCAGCGAAATGCTTTGCCTTGGTTTGAGATTGAGAGGGTCAGGATTACAAGTTTAGTAACTTGGTGTGTGAAACCAGTGGGATTTCAGTGTACAGCACAGCAAGATTGTCATTGTGATTAGAGATCATTTTATTTGGTTTGGTTTTTCTTTACAGAAAGGGAGAATGTCTGAAGAAAATAATCAGAGCACTAATCTCACAGAGCAGAAAATAAAGGCTGCTCAAGGGCTCATCCAACCTGGCCTTGAACAACCCCAGGGAGGAGGCCTCCACAACCTTCCTGGGCAGCCTATTCCAGAGTCTCACCACCCTCATATTGAAGAACTTCTTCCTCTGATCCAGTCTCATCCAGCTCTCCCTCAGCTTCAGACCATTCCCTCTTGTCCTACTGCTTGACACTCTTCTGAGAAGTCCCTTACCAGCCTCTCTGTAGGATCCCTTCAGGTACTGGAAGGCAGCTCTAAGCTCCAGGCTGAACAACCCCATCTCCCTCAGCCTGTCCTCATAGCAGAGGTGTTCCAGTCCTTGGATTTTCTTTGTGGCCCTCCTGTGGACTCTTTCCAGCAGCTCTGTGTCCTTCTTATGCTGCAGACACATATGACATATCTCAGGGCAGGGAGGACACAGAGCAGTTGGAGAGACTGAGCAGTTCTCTGTGGATTGCTTCATCTGAAGAGAGTTTTTGTGTTCTCACGTGTGTCACACCCAAACTTTTATTTATTCCACCCCCCCCCCCCCCCACTTCAATCCTTATTTGCTTTGTGCTAATGGCACCTTAAACTCTAATCCTTTGCTATCAGCAAAGCACATTTGACAGTACTCTGTGGAAATGTAATCCTTAGTTACCCAGATAAACTGTCTGCTTGTGTGTCACAGCTGCAAAAGAAGCACATAAAAATAATATAGCTGAAGTCTTCTGCTTTGCCAGCTGGATTAGAGTCCCCTGCCATTATGGGACAATAATCATATGTTTCAACTCTTGCCTATTACTAGGAAATGAGAGAGGAACAAAACAACTTGGCCTTCCCAGTATCGTGTGTCTTGTATTCCCACAATTTCCTAATTAGAAGAAGCTTTTTAGTTGACATTGAAAGGACAGACATTTTAAGATGAGGAGCTCATGCTTGATAGAGGGTAGGAGAAGCAGCTCTGGCTGTTCCGTGTTAAAGCTTTTGTTACTCTGTGTCAGGGACATGTATCTTGCGCTGGGTTTCCAATGTTTTGAGTTAAAAGCTTCATCCCTTCAAAGGCAGCAGGACTGGAGGGATCTGTCCATCCAGCAGCACTGCTGTACGTGGTGCAGACCAGCTTTCATCTTATTTTGAGCAACAGCATCCACCAACAGATGTATTTTTCATTATGCATTAGTGGTTAATCCCTCCCACAGATGGCACACGCCTTTTCACTGGAGCTCTGCAAGTCTTGCACACCCCCAAAACTTCCAAAAGCCGTTGCCTGGGGCCCCTGCAGTTGTTGTACGTACAGTGCTTGTCTCTTTGCTGCCATCATCTGTGCCCATCTGTTAGGATGGCCTTGTGCCAGTTTGTATGCTAGGCAGATCTTTCCAAAGAGGCCTGGATAGTAAATTGGTGTGTTTAATGTGCTCTGGATGGCAACACGCCATGTCTTCTTGTACAGATCTCCTCTGCACGTCCTCCTTGCTCGCAGGCATTGGGGCAGGGCCACATTCAGTATGGTTTGTGCTTGTGGACAACCCCATCCAAACTCTGGAGCTATTGTGTCCACTAACTGGATGATAAGATTGCTTCAAAAGAATGGGGAAAAGGTGGGATTTTCAGAAGTTGCAAGTCATAGGAGCAGATGACATCAGATGGGCGTTTGGGACAACTGGGAGGGGGAATTTCATCTAGGGAAATAGGAGACAGAGGGGCACCCACCTGGATGAGGGACAGGATGAGTATTTGCCTACATCTTTACAATGAGGGTGGCTGAGCAGTGGTACAGGTTGCCCAGAGAGGTGGTTGAGGCCCTATCCCTGCAGATATTCAAGGTCAGGCTCGACAGGGCTCTGGGTGACCTGATCTAGTGGAGGATGTCCCTGCTGACTGCAGCGGGGTTGGGACTAGATGACCTTTGGAGGTCCCTTCCAACCCATGTGATTCCATGGTCTTGGTGAACCATGAGTTGGTGAGTAGAAGATGCTTCTACCTAATTGTGGGGCTCTCAAATGCAGGAAGCATTTTGGCCCAGGGATCCATGCTTGTCTTTTTGGGTCTGTGCTGCTCAATTTTGATGCAAGGACATCCATCTCAGTTAGCAAGAGGATGTTTCCTTTCAATAAAGCAGGTACAGCAAGAAAATCCTGGGCTAGAATAGACATGGTCAGGCCAGTGCCACACCTGCTTTATTCAGGCAGCCATCATTTGCTCCAGCAGGAGTGCTTGTGTGCATGTCAGTAGGAAGAGATGTAGAGCTTCAGCTCTGCGAGCCGGCTCTGCTGGTGCGGTAGTACAGGTAGCGTAGGAGTGTTGTGTAAGTTCATTGAGTGAAGCCCTGAGCATCTGCTTTCACTCTGGGTAAGTCCCACACATACCAACACTTCCTCCAGCCTCATCAGTAGCTTTTCCTTTATGCCTGTCTGTATGGTTATGTTGTTTTTCATTGGTAAATCCAAGACTGTGACAGCCATGAGTTAAGCACCTTGTTACGTTGCTTATTTCTAAAGCATTACACTCCGTAGTACTTAATACCAAAATCCTTGTCACTGCTCTCTCACAGGCTGAGAATTTGTCTCTGACTGAGCTCAGCTATTCCCTTTTTCTCTAATCAGCTGGAACCTTCATTCAGACATGCTCATGTATTCAGGACAGCATGGTTTTGCTTTACGGTAATCAAGAGGAAGTTAGGGGGAGAGGGTTGGTTTGTAGCCCAGAGACCTAATTTGGAGTCATTCGGAAGAGAGATGGTGCCAGAAAGCTTTTGGTCCTTGAATACAGAGTAGTTCTTCAGGAACTGATCCAAAAAGTTGGGAAAATTTGTGTCAGACAGGGGAGAACTGCCCATTTTTGCTTTGTTTTTCAGCAGAGGTCTTAACAATGTCTCTTAAGAAAGCAAGTAACCTAGAAAAACAGCAGCACTTTGAAGAAGTGATTTCTCTTGAGGCACCCTTACTGGGGGAAAAAAATAGTTCATTAAATCCTCAAGCCATCATGTACTTACATTTTATTATCTTTTTTTTCTAAACCTGCTGTATTGGGCTTGGCTGGCAACCAAATTAATAACCCAAGAAATCATTGCTCTGCGATATTAAAGATACTACACCAAGTGTGCTCATTGGCATAGCTTAGTGAGGCACAGTTGGTGCTTTGTTGTTGTTGTTGTAACTGCCAGTCAATACTGAAATCCTTTGTTAATAAAAAGAACAAATTTTTATGTCTTGCAGGTTGTGGTGTGTTTTTTTTTTAACCCAAATGCTTTTACCCTTCATAGAAAACTTCACAGGCTTTGATCTGCAAATGCTGTATTTCAGCAGTGCATCTGGAGCTCATTGCTGGTGGGAGCTTTTCAGAGCATCAGTCTAGGGGGATGCAGCTTTTAGAGTAGGGGGATATTTTCCTGAGATGAAAGCTCAGGCTCAAGAGTGACTTTTTACCAAATTAGAAGGTCACAGTTATTAGAGGTAAAAAGCAGCAGCAACAGATTGCTGCTACTCAGAACGACAGAGCTACTGTATAAAGCTGAGAGAAGCTGGTCTGGGGCATAACCAAGTCAGGAAAGCAAACCCCTCTGGGTTTTGGGTGTTCTTTCCTGCACAAGAAGTTAAACTGTTTGGTTTCTGGTTGGTTGGTTGGGTTTTATTTCGGATTATAACTGCTTTAGATTAGTGCTTCAAATGTAATTGATCATTTCCATGCCAGGGGACAAATCAGCATCTCATTAAATAACAAAACTTCTCTGTTACTAAAACCTGGCCCTGGGTATGTGAAGAGAAGGTTTGGATATGAAGGAAAACCCACCTGTCCATGCTGGGTTTTGTTTGGAAGTCCTGCAGCTTGGTGATTGCTGTGGCTGGTGATGAAATGATGTTACTTCCACATTGATGGCTGTGGTCAGTCTCACTCTGCAAGGTCCTGAGCACTTCCAGTCCCTCTGCAGCCCGTCCCTCTCTTTAAAGCACTGCTCCCTCCCAGGTATTGGCAGCCAGGTGCTCCAGGTTCCTCAGCGTTTGGGCTGGCAGATCCATGCCAGTGGTGTGTGGTGTGGCTGGGAGGTGGGGATATGACATTCACCTAACCCACAGCCTACCAATTGCCATTTCTTTTTTCCCCCCTTCTTTCTCCCCAGAGAACATCCCTCGGGAAACTCTGATGCATTTTGCGGTGAGGCTGGGCCTGCTGCGGCTGACCTGGTTTCTGCTCCAGCAGCCAGGTGGAAGAGGAGCTCTCAGCATCCACAACAATGAAGGGGCAACACCTGTAAGCTTGGCCTTGGAGAGAGGTTACCAGAAGCTGCACCAGCTTTTGACAGAGTAAGGATGATTTGATGGTCCCCCTGTATCGTTCTTGCCTTTGCTGAGCATTATCACTGAATAGAGTCTAAGAGCTGCTCTACCCTTAAAGGCAGATTTTGTATTGTTGACTTTCTTGCTAGCAAAATACCTCTCTTGTTAGCAGCAATGGGGACAGGCCTTTGGAGTTTAGGGGAAATGCAATAATATTCTGTTCTCCTTTTCTGTTCTGCTTCCAGCTCTCTTAAAGCCCAAAGTGAGTCACTGTAATGTCAACTAATTAAGACAAACCTTATGCAAGCACAAATGGAAAAGCTTTTCTTCCAACAAGCAGAACTGCACAAAAGAGGGGAGCTACTGGGCTTCAAGGTGGTGGTGGTTGACTGTTGTCTTCTTACTTTGTAGGTTTGGAGTTTAAGTGAAATACCTGAAGGGATCCTACAGGAAGGCTGCAGAGGGACTTTTCAGAAGGGTCTGGAGACAGAACAAGGGGGAACGGTTTGAAGCTGAGGGAGAGCAGGGTT
Organism: Dryobates pubescens; assembly: GCF_014839835.1. NCBI lineage: Eukaryota > Metazoa > Chordata > Aves > Piciformes > Picidae > Dryobates > Dryobates pubescens. The sequence goes on from NC_071628.1 coordinate 4,161,072, forward strand.
AGACTGGATCTTAGGAAGAAGCTCTTCAATACAAGAGTGCTGGGACTCTGGAATAGATTGCTCAGGGTGGTTGGGGCTGTCTCCTGCCTGGGAGTGTTGAAGGCAATGTTGGATGAGGCCTTGAGCAGCTGAGTCTAGTTGAGAGATGTCCCTGCTCATGGTGGGGAGGTTGGAGGAGATGATCTCTGATGTCCTGTCCAACCTAAGCCATTCTGTGAAATAATGATAAATGTATTGAAATAAGGCAGCATCTTGTAGAGGATAGGTGTCTTACCAGCACAGGTGAAAACAAGAGGTAAGAATGCAAGTATTAAACAACAGAAACTGTTCTCTATTGAGTGGTTGTGAGGAGCAGACAAATCTTACAAGCTCACAGCAAATAACTAGTGGCATGAGCATTTGCTGCAATGCTTTACCTGGAACCCTTCAGAAGATGACAAGTTGTTGTTGAATAGCAAATATTTGGAGCATCAGGTTTCAAAAGCTGAGGTTAATAAAGACAAAGAGTGTAAATAAGTCCTGAGGTGGGTGGTTGTGAAGGAGGAAAGATTCAGCCTGCATGTGTGTTAATCTGAATCTTGGCTCTCTTAGGCTTTGTTATTAACTTTCTTTTTCTGAATGGAGTTTTCAGGTGCTTGGGGTTTATGCTGAGTGACCCAATGCTATGGTTAAGGAAGGTGCAGCATAGGACAGGAGCTGCACTCTAACCTTTTCTTCTGCCACAGAATCATAGAATCAAAGAATCAACCAGGTCGGAAAATACCTCAGAGATCATCAACTCCAACCTAATACCTAACATCCTTGGTTGTGATTAATACAGAGATGACAACAGTGTCACTTTTGTCTCTGATGATTTCAGCAGCTACACGGAAAAGACACAACTCTTGCAGGCTAGCTTGTAAAGCTGGGGAGTGCAACTTCATCCTATAACAGCAGCAAAGTTCTCCAAAATGAGAGTAACCACGTTAGCAGACTTTATATGCTGTCAAGAAGCTTAAATTGTCCAAAGGTTTGTTGTAGAAAGGTGAAGTTAGCCAAAACTTGATTGTAGGGCTCCCAGCAAATTTTGTAATCTGAATATGAGTAGAGATGGTAACTTGGAAAAAGGGGAAGTAAACAGAACTATTACAGCAGCTATTCATGTATTTGGTGCAGGATTTCACAACTGGGTCCAATACTGGAATGGCAATTCTTGCACAGTGGAAAGAAAAAAGAGTACTTGGATTACACAGCTTTGCCCTGTTCCATTCCCTCTAATGGATGCTGCTGCTATTTTCCAAGGGATTTCTCTGATGACCTTCACAGTTCATCTTTGAAAATAAGGCACTAGCAACCTTAGTAATGTTACCACCAAGGCCTCAGCTTCTCTTCTTCTTTGTATGTCCTTAAACTGTCCATTATGGTTAGTTGTCCTCTTGGACTTCTGGTTGGAAATGTATCTGAGGGCTGTACCACATACCCCATGACTCTGAAATCCCTGCCATCTCCATGAAGCCCTGCCAACAGAAATCTTTGGATGCTGCAAGTCATGGACCCCTTTCTCAATGGGTGGTGGAGCACCTTGTGACATGGGGACTGCCTCAGCCTGTCCCCTTGGGAGGGTGACAGCTTCAAAACAGGCACAGCCTGATTCCCCGGCAGAGACTTTTATTGTGCACAGCATTTTCTACAACGAGATGGGATCGAGGCTTGAAAATCCCTGTTAAGAGGATGAATATTGAGTTTCAAAATGCAGAAAAGCAGGCAAATTCCATTAAGACAGAGGATCTGTCATTCATATGCTGTCAAAACACAATGGGTCCTGTCCAGCCTCTTTTCTGCCCTCTGCTTCTGCGCATGCTGTATAATACATGCACAAAATTTGGCACTCAGCTTGCACCACTCAGCAAAACACAGAGCAGCAACGCATGTTAGAGAGAGGCTGCACAAAGGAGTCATTATTTTTACAAGTAATTAAGCTGCACTTTGCCAGATAAGTGAATGCAGCGTGTTTTGTGATGCATTATCCTTGGGGGGGGATTTCATTGTTCGCTTGCTTGCTAATTTGTGGGACCCTGCATTTTACAATGATTCTCCCAGCCGGCCCTGGAAAAGGGTGAAATTTTCCTGTAATTAGGATACAGCCATTAAAAAGCAGACAAAAAACCCAAACCCCAACCTTCTCCCTTGTTGCAGCTTTGCCAGGCTTTGGCTGCAAAAGCAGCTTGATTCAGCTGCAGTGTAAATATTTTTCTCGAAACCTAATTACACTGGTGACATTTTGAATTTCTGTTTATTGCATGAGCTTTCCCTTTTCAGCTGTTGCAGTTCTTCATGGTGGGGGGGTGTGTGTGTGTGGAAATTACAAGGAAAAAGAAAGGTGCTTCCAGCTTAAATTGTGCAGCCCTTGAAGATTCCTTTCTGTAGTGTTGAGCTTGTGCTCTGGCTCTTGCATGCTGACTGCATGAGGTTCAACAAGTCGGAGTCCAAAGTCCTGCATCTGAGCCAATCCCAGGCACAAATCCAGGCTGGGTGCAGAGTGGCTTGAGAGTAGCTCTGAAGACAGAGACTTGGGGGTGTTGTTTGCTGAGGAGCTCACCAGGGGCCAGCAGTACCCTCATGCAGCACAGAAGGCAGCTGTGTGCTGGGCTGCATCCAGAGGAGTGTGGGCAGCAGGGCAAGAGAGGGAATTCTGCCCCTTGACTCTGCTGAGACCCCGCCTTGAATACTGTGTCCCGTTCGGGTGTCCCCAGCATAAAGAAGGACACAGAGCTGTTGGAATGAGTCCAGAGGAGGCCACAAAGATGATCCAATGGCTGGAGCATCTCTGCTATGAGGATAGGCTGAGGGAGCTGGGATTGTATAGCCTGGAGAGGAGAAGACTCCAAGGGGACCTCAGAGCTGACTTTCAGTACCTAAAGAGAACCTACAGGAAGGTTGCAGAGGGACTTCTCATCAGGGTGTCTAGAGACAAGGGGGAATGGTTTGAAGCTGAGGAAGACCAGGGTTAGACTGGATCTTAGGAAGAAGTTCTTCAGCACAAGGGTGGTGAGAATCTGAAATAGGCTGCCCAGGGAAGTTATTGGTGCCTCCTGCCTGGTGTTGGATGAGGCCTTGAGCAGCCAGGTCTAGCTGAGAGGCATCCCTGCCCATGGTGGGGAGGTTGGAGTAGATGATCTCTGAAGTCCCTTCCAACCTAAGCCATGCTATGATCCTCTAGCAGGAAAGGTGCATGGGCTGCTGCTTTCAGGGCCAAACTGAGGAGGCTGCTGAAGAAGGGGAGCAGGATGCAGATAGCAGTGCTTGTTCATGGGTCGTGCATCATTCCTGAGGGTGTTTGTTTTATCTTTGAGGCTAAAACTGCACAGTAAACTTTGTTCTGCTGTGTAAATGGAATAGGACTGTGCAGAAGGGCAGGAGATTTCTTTGAGCAGGGATGGGGAAATATATATGGATTTTTATTCATTTTTTTCTAGGAACATTCTTGTTTGCTTGCTAGCAGCTTGGTTAGCAGTTGGCTGGGTTTTCTTACATAGAAATTAAAATGCAGCTTACTTGCATGAAAAAGCTTTGGAAACTGCATTTCAACAGTTTCTGAGTCTACTAGAAGTGAATTCCAAAGCAAAGGGTCCTTGGTTGAAGCCTGTTAGTTCCCTGTGTGCAAAGTGGGCAGTGCTGGCTGCCTGGCATTGTCAACGCTGGGCTCCTTCTCAGAGGAGGGCCGGCTGTAAAGAGGCAGCAGAGTTTATTAAGCGGAGGTAGGATGCGCTGTCTGAGTAACTTGGCCTCTGCAGTAGGACAGCTGCAGTCTGCAGTAGTTGATGCTTTCAAATGCAGTTTGGTGTGGTAACACAATCTGCCTGCCAGCTCCATGTTCTCCAGTGCTCTGCAAGTCAGGCGAGGAAAATGGCTCCAAGAGACAGCGAGCGTGCAGAATCTCAGGGAAGTTGGAAGTGCTGCTTTGTAAAACATACAAGCACTGATTTTATTTCTAATTTCATTTCTGCAGAGCAGTTCTGTCTACTAACCCCAAAGAATTGTGCTTGTTTTGTTTTGTTTTTCTCCTGTGAAGCTAAGTGCTTGGAGTTCCTTCACAGCTGACAGCTATTTATCTCCCCTGAAAAAAAAAGGGAGTAAGAGAAACTTAGAACCCATTAAAAAAAAGCTTGCATTTTACTAATGCCTTCAAAGAGAAGTTTCAGAGTTGTAACAGACTCTGAGTTCTTCAATATTAATCTTAATGTCTCTGTTTTCTCTCCTTGCTTATTGCTTTTAAGCACTTCTACACAGCTCTGGGATTGCTCTTTATGAAGCAGCTGCGGTTGCTTAGCCTGGAGATGAGGAGGCTCAGGGGAGACCTTAGTGCTGTCTACAACTGCCTGAAGGGAGGTTGTAGCCAGGTGGGGATTGGTCTCTTCTCCCAGGCAACCAGCACCAGAACAAGAGGACACAGTCTTAAGCTGCACCAGGGGAGGTTTAGGCTGGATGTTAGAAAGAAGTTCTTCACAGAGATTGGCCATAGGAATGTGCTGCCCAGGGAGGTGGTGGAGTCACCATCACTGGAGGTGTTTAAGAAGAGCCTGGGTGAGGCACTTGGTGCCATGGTTTAGTCAATTAGATGGTGTTGGGTGATAGGTTGGACTTGATGATCTCAAAGGTCTTTTCCAACTTGGTTAATCCTATCCTATCCTATCCTGCCCTATCCTACCCTGTCCTATCCTATCCCTTCAAATCTCCTCTTAACAACCAGGAAGCTCAGTATGTGAAACTCTAATTCAGTATGAGTCTGTGTTTCCATGATTAAACTGATTTAATTAACACACATGAGGAACAGCTCACTGATAGCAGAAAGGCTTTATGAACATTTTGCAGTCCATGATTATCACTTGCTATTGTTCTGGTTTTGCCTGAGTAATTGGTGAAGTCTGTGCTGTAACCTCCATTCTGTGCTGCTGCCTCTCAACTGAGGAAGCTTTTTTGGTCCATTCACTTTCATAACTGAATACATTTCTCAGCTCTCCTGAACCAGAGCTGCAGGAGGATTTGCTTGGTACCTCATTTCTTTGCACCCCAGGTACCTGATTTCTTTGCTCCCCCATTTAGAAAGTCCTTGAAGCTTGTGTTTAGTTTCAGAAGCATCCAGTTCATGTTCAGCAGTGAGTGTGGTCTTAATTTTAAGCCTTTCTTACAGTGCCTTGCCCAGTCTGGATGACAGTTCAAGACACCCTTTTTCAATGAAGTTTGCTGTTGGGTTGTTGCATTAAATCCAGTCTTTGTATAGGCAAAGATCCCTATGTGCTGCAGATGCTTTGCAAACTGACTGAAAACATTGCTGACTGCTGTGACTTCGGTGCCAGATCTGTGGCATCTGTATGCCAACAGGGAATGTGTAGGCTGAACCTCTCCTTCCTGTATGCACCCTGCCATTATTATGAGCTGGGAACTCTTTAAGTCTCCCCTGGGTTACACCAGCTCTCCCAGTATTTATTGGGATCACAATGAGCCAGATGCAGCTGGGGACAGGCAGGTGGCCAGAAGGTTGGCACCACATGGGCAGGTGATGCTATATGTATTTTCAGTTTTATTTCTGGCCAAGCAGAATCAGCAGCTGAAAAGTTTATTGGTGTTGCTGATGTTTCTCCTTCTATTCTTCCTCCCCCAAACAAGCAACAAATCCATTTGATTGCTATTCAGGGTGCCAGGCAGGAGGTTTAGGGTATGACTTGCTATGGTCTGGCAGGAGAGAAGAACATTTGACTTCATCTTTCTAAGTGCTGGCACAAGACTAGCATTTAGAGAAGAATTCAGAGATGATAGAAAAACATTGAAAGAGGACATGGTGAAAGATGTGTGTTCACAGGATGCTGTTTAGCTGCAGAAGTATGGCAGGACACAAACAGTCTGGTTTTCTGACTGTATTGCTGAACTTTAAGCACTGTTGTTTAATTGATTGAAAGAAGCTGAGGTGCTGTGAATTTTTTTTCTGGCCACAGCAGAGGAGCAGACTGGGAGCAGGGTCATGGAGGAATCAGGTGTGAGTGTGATGGAGTAGGAAAGAGTTTGTTTTCTCTCTCTTCCACCTACTCAGCCACTGTCTGCTCCAGCTTTTACTGACTTTCTAGTGTGTTCCCACATGCCTGTGAAGGCTTGTGTTTTCATTTGCTGGCTCTCTCCTCTCCTTTGTTTTGTATGTATCAGCCTCTGAACAGGGAGAGACAAGAGGCTTTGTCTGTGTGGTGGAAAAAGCTTTTCACTGTCTCTGAGACCCTGCTTGGAAATCGGAGATCCTGGGAAATGACCTTCACATAAACAGGTCCATGAGGAGAAGAGATTTGAGGTTTGAGAACTTTTGGTAAGATAGGAGAAGAAAATGATCCCTCCCTAGCAATCCTGATTCAGAGGGGATGCCCAGACTTACAAGGTCCATACAGCCTGAAGAGCCTTGTGTGGTTGGTAAGTGATCGTGATAGGCCGGCTCTGCTTCAGGATAAATTTAGCAAACGCAGATAAGTGAATTCCCAGAATTGCTGGGTTTTGGCCTCTGGCATGAGTTAGCTGGATACCCAGTTAGGATACTCATATTTAGCCTCTGCAGCAGATTTACTAGCAGCAGTGACGCTGATGAAGGAGGTTGAAGCTTGGACAGCTTATTGCGGAAGACAACTTGGTAAATTGCTGTGTCAGAGGCAGCCAAAGCGATGGCTTCATCTTTGGGTTGTGTTACAGACTCTGTGGTCACACTCGCTTGCAGCACACAGAGATGTTCTGCAGAGACAAGTCTTCCTTCCATATCACTTGTGCTGATCTGAGATGCTGTTTTTAGCTGTAAAGAAAACACTGCTTGATGGAGACTCCAGGGCCGTGCTTTTGTGTTTCAAATGCAACAGATAGCATCTGTTTTCACTCCTGAGTGCCTTTCATAGATTCACCTTAAATTTCTCTTGTTTACTGTTCAGACTCCCAAGTTGACATAGAGTTGTGTTGGACCTACAGTTTCACATCCTGAGCATAGTACCTTTGTTGGTAGACAAGGCTACAAAAAGAAAACAAATGGAGAAGTGCATTTAACAACAAACACCCTCATGGAATGCACTTCTCGCTGCTTGGCAAGTACAGCTGATCACAGTTTGGAGCTGTGTGTTTGCTGCCTTTGTTTTAGATGTGCAGTGAACACCGAGGGCTAGGAAGTGCTTGGGTTTAGGAGCACAAACCCCACACCTGCTCTCTTAGGATATGTTTGTCTACAAAGAACTGTTGAAGGATCAAGCCAGCTTCTCTTGTGTGATTTCCCACCGTACAGTGTTCATCAGTGGACTGCAATGTTAGCATTAATTATTTTGAAGCCTGTTGTCAGATGATTAATCTGGTATTGAGGGGTAGGTCATGCAATCCTGAATTCAGTTCAGTGTCTGAACCCACTGCAGTTTGTGTTTGTGCAAAGCACTGTAAGAGGTTAGTCATCATTTCTACATCAGAAGAACTTTAACTCTTTCCTTCAACACCAAAAGTATTCCAGTTAGGGAATGATCCATACAATTTTCTTCTAGAAGAACCTTCTTTTCTTTTCATAGAATCATAGAATCAGTCAGGGTTGGAAGGGACCACAAGGATCATCTAGCTCCAAGCCCCTGCCGTGGGCAGGGACACCTCACACTACATCAGGCTGGCCAGAGCCTCATCGAGCCTGGTCTTAAGCACCTCCAGGGCTGGGGCCTCAACCACCTCCCTGGACAACCCATTCCAGGGCTTCACCACTCTCATGGTGAAGAATCTCTTCCTCACATCCAGTCTGTTTTCCTACTTTCCTGGATCATATGGAACACTTGGAAGCACCTAAGTATCATGTTTGATAAAAATATTTTTTAAATTATGAATGTTTTGGGGGGGGGGGTTTGACCCATTCTAACCCATCCTAGTTGCTTGTGTTTGAGTCTCTTGTACAGTGCATGTTGATGCCTCCAAAAATGAGGAGGAGCATATAAAGGTGTTTGCGTGCATTAGTGTTTTGTGTATCAGTAAAGACTGGGGATGCAAAGCTGGTGGTCATACATACACAAAGTCTCTATTACCCCAGCACCTCTGCACATAGCTCTGGAGTTCTGTTTTATCAGATTTCTAAGATGCTGGTGCCTGTGTTAAGTCTGGGTGGGTGCTGGGCTTTCACAGGAGGCATTGTTGGCTTGGTGTAAATGGCCTGTCCTGCATCCTATCCCAGTAGGCACCATTCCTCTTCTATCAGCCTGTCTGATCTAGCATTTTCAGTGTGATGTGATAATAATAGTAATAAAAGGAATGCAAGATTGGAATTCAATTTAGGTTTTGTTTGCATTACAGATAAGAGCATCTAAATTCCAGCATTTCCTAGCGTTTCATTGCAGCTTTGTTTAATTTGAAACAAACAAAAAAAGGTGATTTCCCCCCCACCCCCCTTTTTTCCCTTCTTTATCACATGAATCTAGGAGCTGGTGCCTTCAGAATAAACCCACAGCTGTTGTCAGGCCTGCAGTAAGACTGTAAGAGCTGGCAACGCTATGGAGTTTGTTTTGTTTCAGCCAAAGTCCAGCTCAGAAATCTGGAGGGGATATCCCCAGGAAATAACACCTTGAGTTCCCACACTGCTTCCTTGCCTGTGTGTAAACATGTGGGATAAATCTCCTAACACAAGGTTTTACTTAGCCCACTGAAGCTTTTTGGTCGATCTTCTGATCTCTTCCTCCCTCCTTTTTCTCTCTCCGTTTAAAACCTGTTATCTCTGTGCTGGGAAACACGCCTGCCAGGAGCACCAGCTCCACTGCACTTCAAACCCTCATTACCCAGCACAGTTTCTGCAGCTTTTGCAAGCAGGCAGAGCTTTTGCTGTTTTTTTGGGGTTCTCTCTTTCTCACTTATCTTCCTTCTTCTTAAAAGTACCTCGCCCATATCTGCAGGAAGCTGGGTTGGGGCAGGCTTTCCTCTCCCTCTTTCCACCGCTCGCTGGCCTGGGGCCATCCTATCTGCTCCTCCATGAGATGAGAAGAGATTCAGCACAGGAGTGTGGTGCAGCTGCTTCTTCACCAGGGACAAGTCTACTTGGGTGATGCTGGGAGGTTTAAAAGATACTACTGCCTGTCTTGTCTAATGGGCCAAACAAGCAGGAGGTGCTACTGCAGTTTGAACAATCTCATCAGCTCCCACACTGAGCAGGACATGGCCTGAGAGTATTGTGTAGACTTGTCTGCTTCTCCACTCACACCATTTGGGGTTGGCATCCCTCTTTGAGCCACCTTTTCACAGATGAAGGGCTAGCTGATTAAGTCTCTTCTTTCTTGAAACCAGCAATTTCTCTTCAGGGTGTGCTTACATGGGACAAAAGAATAGAATAGAATAGACCAGACCAGGTTGGAAGAGACCTTCAAGATCATCGTGTCCAACCCATCATCCAAAACCAGCTAATCAACTAAACCATGCAAGCAGGGATGGGAGCTAGAGGACTTGTGCCAGGCTCTTTCAGTAGAACAAGGCATGGTTGTGCTGAGTGTTGAGCTAGTGAATGTTGTCAACCTTATTGAGCAGTCTTTGGTTTTATAACCAAGCAAGATACTTTCTTCTGCAACAACTGGATTTGGAGATGATGCTGATGAGATTTTGAGTTCTCTTGGTATGTTTGACTTGCTTTGATGGGAAGCTGTTGAAAAGGGAGGATGAGAAAGAATTGGCCCAGGATGGCTAAACCTCCTAAGACAATAGGTTTCTCTTGTTGCTGTCAAAATGCAGCAAACTGACTTTTTGTGCTGAACAAAAGCAGATTTCCAGACTCCTCCAGTGCTGGAGCTTCCAGGTACATTTTTGCTCATTAACCTTCAGTAAATATTTGTGTATCTCTTCCTGTTACTAGACCAGCTTGGATATGTTCTCCTGTACAGCTGCTCCAGAGGTTGGTTACCTGTACAAATTAAACATCTTTCACAACCAAGGAGTATAAAATTTGTGGCTGAAAAGAAGTTTTAAGTCTATTTTCCCTCAGTAAAACCCAGGGCTTGCAGTGAGGCATGCAGGGAAGACACAAATGGTTAAAATCTATATACCAAGACAAACAGCAAGAGTGTCTTCTTGTGTGACCTTGGAAGTGATTGCCTGAACAACAGAAATTGTAGTGTGCAAAAATGTTAACACTTGCCAGATTCTCATTTGTCCTCTCTGCTGCAGACTGCTAGCACCAGGGTGCAGCAATGTATGAAAAGGATGATTTGAAGGAGTCAGCAGATTGTGCCATCCACTACCTCACAGCTTAGTTTTGTGCAGCACAGGTGACTACCTATGAGAGCTTGGACTTATTTGTAGCTGACTGGATGTGAGAAAGATCTGGGGTTGTTTGCAAAGGGTTCAAAGCCCTTTCTAGATGCAACACAGGTCAGCAAGTTGAATATGAAAAGAAACTGTCATCTTTGTAAGTAGAAGTGATTATAGGAAGAAGTTCTTCAGTAGGAGGGTGGTGAGACTCTGGAATAGGCTACCCAGGGAGACTGTCGATGCCTCCTCCCTGGGGGTATTCAAGGCCAGGTTGGATGAGGCCTTGAGCAGCTGAGTCTAGCTGAGAGGTGTCATGGCAGTAGAAGATCTCTGAGGTCCCTTCCAACCTAAGCTGTTCTATGCTTGTATGATTTGCTCTGCCTGGGCCATGTGAAGGTGGCAGATTGCAGGAGGGGTGGACATGCTCACAGTGTTGTAGAGGACATTGCTTCTCTGTCATCTCACTCCAGATTTTGAGGGTTTTGAAGTCACTCAGGGTCCTTCAAGCCTCAAGTCATGCAGGCTGCTTTGTGGGTGATGATTTGAAGATGCTCACAAGTGTACTTGAAGCTGATGAGAAAGTGGAGCAGGCTCATTGTGCTCAGCTTGAGCAGGCTCATTGTGCTCAGCTCTTTAATCTGGCTGATGTTATCCCCATGAGTGGATGAATATGGGGTTTTGTGCTGACAGCCTCCTTGTTCTCTGAGAGTGGCCCTGAGTACAGTGGTCTCTCATATATGACAGCTGAAAAGAAGAATACTGCAGACAGAAAGGTCTGTGTTTCCTTGTTAAAGAAAGGACATTTCTGCAGTCAGTTGTAATGGCTCAGTTGACTTCACTGCCTCCTTAGCTTTGTATTAATCCCCACAACTTAGCTGTATGTTAATCACCACAAAAAGTTAGATTCTTCCTTCCGGTTTTCTGTGGAAATATTAATTCTGTTTAAATCAAGAGTAGTTCTGCTGAAGTCAGTGGAGGTGAGTAGTGGAAGTCCTAAGTTGGCTTTGTCTCAATTTCCTTGCAGATTTAAGGCAGAGTGAGTCACAGAGGGGGTGGGTGATTGTGCCAGGGCGGAGCAGGGGCAGCTGCTGCCAGCTCTGTCATCTGCACAGGTTTCTCATCTCTCTGATGAACTATCCAACTGCTTCCCCGCTTTGCTCTGCCCATTCCCGTTGGCAGGTGTGGTATTGTTCACTTGTTACAACTTTGCTTTCTAAATTGTGTGGCTTCCCAGGGAGGTAGCCCTGTGGTTTACTAGGTGGGCACTTCTTGCTCTCAAAGTGGAAAAAAAACCCAGTAGGCAAAGATGCTGCCTGTGGTGGGGAGGTTGGAGTAGATGAACCCTAAGGTCCCATCCAGCCTAAGCCTTTTTATGATTCTATGATAATGTTACTTGGTTGGTAGTATGCATTTGCTGTCTGTGAACCTTCTGAATTCCTGATTAATTGCAATCACAGCTCTGTCCCTTCTAGGGAAATCTGGAGCTCTGCTGCAAAGGGACATCCATGGATGCCTGTTGTGATAGGGGCTGGTTCCCATTATAGGGAGGGGACCTGCTCTCAGCTGGGGCTGGGAGTTGGTAGATGCAGCCCCAGTGAAAGGAAAATGGAGAAGCTTCCATTCCTCACACCCTTGTGCAGGCCAGCGCAAGCCCCTGCTCCAGTTCTGTCCCATGGGATGCAGTGCTTGGGGGGATGCTGTGTGAGTCACCTGCTTCTGGTGCAACCGAAGAGCTTGGCTTTCCTGAATCAGTTCTGATTCAAAATGAAATCTGTGAACCTCAAGCTTTAAATGAACAACTTGGTAAGATAAATGTTTCTTCATCCCCTTCAAGGGGCAATGTAGCCTCTGTGCTGCTCAATGAGACCTGAAGGATTCCTGCTTTGAGTCAGAAGCCTGTGCAGAGTCAGGGTTTGATGTGCAAAAGGATATGACTGAATAGAAATTGCTGTGGCATACATTTAACTGCTAAGTTTTTCTTCATTCTGATCTACAGCAGCATCTTTTTTTCCCCTTTCTATTCTTTTGATTGGTAGAAGGAAAATTGGTGATAGTGCTACAGAAGGACCAAACAGTCTGACAACATTAAGAACATCTTTCACAGAAGCAGTTTCACAGAGCGAGCTAAACTCATTCCAGAAGTGAAAAAATGGCTATAATTCAGTGACTGTTGGGTGTTTGTGAAGCAGTGTGATGGTTTTGGTGTGGAAATGTTAGCACCTAATGGCATGATAATCCTCATTTCTTCTGACTTGTCCCTCTGCAGTTCGTTCTTTCAGGTTGCTGTTGTTCTGCAGCAGTTGCTTTGGTGATCTTCACCTGCAATAAATTCCATCTTAGAAAGTAATTATTGTGCTCTTTCTGCTAGCCACTCATAGTCTGGGGAAAACAAGGAGCTCTCTCTACCTGAGAAGGACCTTGTGAAATAAAGCTGGTGGCTCTAGAGCTCATTAATTTTCAAGCCCAAGAAGCGTGCATGCCTATCTGTCTGTCTGGCCCTGGAGCCGGTGCTCTGCTTCGCTCGGGCTGTTGATTAGATGACTGTCCAGGGTGAAGAACAGCCTGAGTGTCCTGCAATGCAGCATCCCTGCCTGCCTGCAGATTAACCTGTGCTGCTTCTATTGCAGAGAGGAAGCCAAGGAACCAGACTCCTGGAGCACCTTGTCTCACACCGTGCACTCAGGGGACTACCGCGTGAAGCACCACCGCGGGCTCAACGTTTACATGCTGACGGCGGAAGCCAGGGAAGGGGCAGCAGCCAGCCTGGAGAGCGACATACGGCACCTCCAGATGCACATGCAGAGCCACCAGCACATGGTAAGGAAATGGCTGAGATGATGGAAAAGGAGCAGAGGTGGCTGCTTGCAGCTTGGCCCCTGGGGAGGACTTCCATATGCAGGCACCCTTCAGGGGGGTGTTTACCTAAACGTTTCTCTGGGTGTCATTGTCACACATCACCTCTCTGCTTTCTTCTCTGCTGAGTGTGGGGAGAGCTGATCAAGCTTTATTAGGCAGCAGATTTTCTCTCTCAAAAGAGGAGTAGGCTTGGGGCTGTGCAGCATGGCTCTGCATGACCTCATGGGCTTTCTCTGCTCCCAGTTCATGTCCTCTCCATTACACTGAGACCTGCTTAGATGGTCAGGGAAGACCTCCCTGGGGGCACACTGCCCCTCTGGAATGTCTGGCGGTCATTGGGCAGCATAAGGAGGACTCTGAAGTGAGGCAGGGTTTGCGGGGAATGAGTCCATCTCTGTTCAGATGGAAAGTTCTGGGTCAGGAGGCTGAGCTGGGCAGGTGATGGAGAAAACTCTCATTTCCTTAGCACCTTGGTGTAGGACTCGGAGAACGAACCTGCACTGGGCATGTGGGATCTGTGTCCATAGCAGCCTCCTCATTGTGCTCCTCTCAGACCGTGGGAGCTTTGGAATCATTCCCTCTTACTGCTTTAAAATCGATGCCATGAGATAGGAAGGTGAAACAGCTGAACTGCCACTTCTCAGAACTGCCCAACATGTCTGTTTAGCTGGCATCCTGTGTGGGTGTTCCTTCCTCAGCTCCTCTATGTGCTGTTACAGAGGTGTGGCATCTAAACAACAGGAAGGTGAGAATCGTTGTCTGCAGGCAGTGGTCTGGGGGGGACATTCAGAGGTATGGGTCACTCTTGAGCCATTTTCACCCTTCCCTGAGCATCTGAGATGCTAATTACTCTCAGTCTCAACAGGAACTGGTGGCATGAGCAGCAAACCCAGGCTAACCATGAAATTGCTTCCCCTTTCCATGGGGGCCATATCCAGCTTGCTGCTTCTTTGCTGGTGCAAATGCCAGATGGGTGCATTTTGCCTGACAATGAAATCAGAAAAGGCTATGTTTAGACTTAGACTTTTTCTTTCCAGCACTGTTTCACTTCACATCTAATCTGATTTGAATTTGGAAAGAAGCCTTGTAATTATTTCATTTAGGTTCATTTCAGGTCACTTAAGAGCCAGTAGTCTTCCTTTGGCGATGGCTCTGTTTTTCAGGCTATCAGCAGAGTGACTTCACTGTGAGGATGGTGGGGCTGCCACAGCCCCTCCTTTTGAGAAACTTGCTTGTTCCCAGGCAAGTATTGGTGTTCTGTGTGTCTGTCCATCCTGGCTGGGAACCAGCAATGGGACTTCTGTGCTCTCCTTCAGGCTTACAGCCACCAGACGGTTGGCACGCCATTTGATCCTGTTTGTTTGCCCTTGTTAAAATAGCTGCAGGCTGTGGGTACCACTACAGGCACAGCCCTGTGTCCCATCCCTGGTGCTGCATGATGGGTGCAGATGCCAAGCTGCCTGCCTTCCATGCTAAGCTGTCTTGGGATGCCTCAAAACAAGTGAGCTCTGGCATAGGTGACAGCATACGTGGGAGGTGGGTAGCAGGATTAGTGTAGATGGGAGCTGCATGACAAGAACCAGAGGTGCATTTGGTGGTCTGTGAGTCGGTGATCCAGTGGCAATGCTCATTGTTTGCAAACCTCAGCGTGTGGAAAGATCAATAAACACAAAATCCTCAAGGTAACAGTGATGATTTTTGCCACTGTCTGCATATGTAGTGCCCAGAAGTTCCTTATGATGCACCAATCAAAGCAGTTTTAATATTCGGGGTGGGGGGGGGGAGGGGGAAGATGCTTAAGCTGACATTTTTTGGTATGAATCATAGAATGGGCTGTGTTGGAAGGGCCCTCTGAAGGTCATCTACTCCAACCCCCTCTGCAATCAGCAGGGGCATCCTCAACTAGACCAGGCTGCCCAGAGCCCTGGCAAAGCCTGACCTCCAATATCTTCAGGGCTGGGGCCTCAACCACCTCCCTGGGCAACCTGTCCCAGTGTTCCACCACCCTCATGGTAAAGAACTTGTTCCTAACATCCAAAAATTCTCCTCTTCTAAGAACTAGAGTCTTCAAGTTTGTAGGGATATGTTTAAGTTAGGCTTCTAGGATGCATGGGATTTTGGGGAGGGGTTTTGCTAATAAATGTAAAAAGCAACAGATTCAAAATAGTTTGGAATGGTGCAAAGCCAACCCCAAGCAAATCAAGGAGCTCAGTGGGGTGTGCATGGAAGGAAGGATTTTGAGGCTGCTCACTGATTTAACAAGACACTTTTTCTGACAGGTGAACACTGCTGCAGAGAAGAGGATAAAAAAGGGAGAGGTGGAAAACAATTCTTTTTAAGCAAAGGTTTGATTGTATCAAACTGCAGGAGATTGTGGGATCCTTGACAAAGCAGGTGCTGAGGGGGAAAAGTGCAGAGCAGACAGGGACTGAGAAAGCAGAAATTAATTTTAATAGTATGGCATAATTTTCAAGACTTTATTTCCATTTAGGAAATAAGTTTTAGATATCTAATTATGTGTGCAGTCCTCAGGAATAGATTAGATGATTAGCTCAGTCCTAGGAGCAGGAGACAAGTGGCAGTGTTTGGACATCATCAGCCAATTCCCACGTCTGAAGTAGCCTTTCCATCAATACAGAGCAAATTGAGCAATGCTGCTGAGAACTGGGGCGTGCCAACAGGAAGGGATCTGAAGTTTGTTCTGAAACAGCATTTGCTCAAGGCCCTTGGGACTAGGCTGGTATATATTTGCATTATTTGCTAGACTGAGTTCTGCTGTTTACTCATCTTGAATTTAAGTGCACTCGAGAAATATGATTACAGCTGCTTGAAGAGCAATTACAAACATTAGAGTTCTTCCCAGTGGTGGCAGATGGTGTGCTGAGGGGGCAGAGGCACAAATGTCAGCTTCAAGTTGTTTGGGCTGTTTGCTAGGGAAAACTTCTTCATGGGAGGATGGTAGAAAAGATTGCCCAGAGAAGTGGTGGGATACTCCTGTCATTGCAGGACTTGGAGACTTGGCAAGATAAAGTCCTGATTGACCTGATGTTGCATTGGCTGTAGCCCAGCTTCAGGTAGGAGGCTGGACTGGATGGCCTCCAGATGCTCTTCCCAGCCAGTGTTTCTGTCATTCTGATTTCAGTATTACTCCATAACAAAGCCAAGCTGAAATCCCCACTATAGTGTATTTGTAACTCTGAGCCTGGGCAGCACCAATTGGAGGTACAGAGGAAGCAAGAGTTGTTGTTATGTAGATGGTGGGAACGGTGTGAAGGTGGAGACAGTGTAAATGTGTGACAGAACAAAGTCATTATTTCTGTTTTTTTGGTCTCCTTGCAGAGTTTAAGGCAGCAGACAGAGCCTGCACTGGGAGAATCTGCAGACAGCTGTGCTAAGGAAGCAGAACCAGATGGTCACCCAACCACTACCTCTCAGAGCCTAGAAGAAATGGCAAGAGAAGGAAGGCAGGAAAGTCCATCCCATCTTGTTCAGCTGGACGTCGGGCAGCTCTCAGACCAAACCCACCAGGAGAAATGCAACAGCAGGAGTTTGGGAGCTTTTAATGATACACCAAATGACTTCCTGAGCCTGGGGGATGCAGAGAGCCCAGAGTGCTTCTGTGGAAGTAAAAACACAGTGACGTTGAGTAGAAAGGAAGAGGAGGGGCCAGCCTCTGCTGAGGGCTCAGGGACTACATCAGAGGAGAAGGACTGCACAGGGAGCCTGTGTGCAAGTGTAAACGGTGCCATAAATCTTCCCTCCTGTGGAAATACAAATGAGGAAGCTGGAATGACATCTGCTGGAGTTGTGGATCGGGCCAGCTTGTGCAGCAAAGACAGTGCCCATCAGGAAGTGCAGGCTGCTGAGGAGCGTGCAGCTGGCAGTGCTGTTGCTGTGGCTGGAAGTGCAGGAGAAGCCCCAGCTCCTTTGGAGGGTGTGGATGTGGCTATGGGCCAGACCGAATGCAGGAACTGTGCAGGGGCAGCTGAGACGGCTGCGGGCCAGCAGCAGGTAAAGGATGGGATGGCTGAGGCCAGTGGAAGGAGGACTGCAAACCCAGAGCGGCGATCTGCAGCTAAGGAAGAGTCAGCTAGTGCTGCTCAGCCCGTCCTTGGCGCTTTCAATGGCACCAAGTGTGCAGATGGGGAGGATGCAGATGTGGGAGTGGTACCGGCATGTGGTGGGGTGAATGCAGACGGTGGCACTGGCAATGACTCCGATGACCTTTGCAAGAGCAGCAGTAGCAAAGAGCACGGAGCAGACTCCTGTACTGAGCAGGTGAATGGTGACGTCTTGGAAAGCAAAACTGGTGCCAGTGTCATGGCAGAGCAGCATGTCACTGAGAGCACTGGGGCAGTGTTGCCAGCAGTGAATGGGGTGAAGGTGCCCACGTGTGCATCAAAATCTGGTCCTGGCTTGCAAATCCATGGCAGGAGGAAGCAAGAAGGACAAACAGAAGCAGGTTGCACAGATGGGAAGTCAAGCCTGCCCTCTCTGACAGACTGTATGGAAACTGATGGCACTGATGCTAAACCTGCAGATGATGATACTGCTGGGTTTAACCAAAGCAGTGCAAAACCTGTCTGTCACCAGGAAAGCAGTATGATCACTGAATGTGTGGCTGAGGCAATGGAAGAAGAGGAGCCAGCAGGAACTGATACCAACAGCAGCAGAGATGGAGGAAGCACTGATTCTGCAGATGGAGGTCAGGAAGTTGCTAGCTGTCAGCATTCTGCTTGTCACACTGCTGTTGAAGATGAAATGGGCGACAGCTTAAAACCGGACGCTGCTGAAGAGAGCAAACGTGAGCCTGCATCACTCCCTCCAGAGGGTGTGAGCACAAGCTTGGCAGAGAAAGTGCCTGCACAAACTGGAGCAGAGAGAGCTGAAAGTGCTTCAGAGCAGGAGGGGCTGTGTGTTGAGGTGAAACCTCTCACTCCACTACCCACAGGAGAGGGACCGGCTGCGAGTCAGGAGGGAGATGCTGCAGTGGCACCTTCTGGGCAGGAGCCACCTCTGCAAGGTAATGACCCTGGCTTAGCAACGTGTGCCAAGGGCACAGGCTGTGCAGAGGATAATTTAATAGACACACCCTCTGTAATTCATAATGAGGAATCTAAACAAAACCAGGAAGTGGTGGTGGTGGCGGCAGAGCTTGCCTGGCAGCGCGGTGGGGAGCATGGCAAGGTAGCTGCCAGAGCCAGCTGGCGTGGGGACCATGAAGGGGACAAGGGCTCTCTGGAGCAGAGCCTCTCACAGCAAGCTGAAAGAGGCAAAGCTGAGCCTGAGCAGGAGGCTTGTGCAAGTGGCAGGGAGCAGGTTTTGTCGGAGGAACTTCTTGCTGCTGTTGTGAAACCCTCTGCCTGCAGTCAGAAGGGGCCCGTGGCAGGCGGCAGCAGCACGGATGCTGGGGTGAAAGGGACCAGCCGTGCCAAGGAAGCGTGCAAGGCTGGGGCAGTGGGTGCAGGAGAAGGCACCATGCACGGACCTGCACCAGCGGGCAAGTCACAGGATGTGGAGAGTGATCCTTGCCCGGATGTGGGGCTGAACCAAGAGCATGATCCTAGTCAAACCGTACAACAGAGCTCCTCGCCCAGCAGCACCCCTGCATTAAAGCATGCTTCAGAAGTGGGAGCCCCAAGTGACGCCTGTGAGGGCAAGGAAGCGTCAAGGCCGGTGACAATAACTCCCGTCACAACGTATCCGGAGCAGCAGGAGGAGACAGAAAACGTCCTTCCCCGGGCAGCCCTGCAGCCCATTGCAGAGGAGCCCATGTGTGACAGCGACTCCAGCACCGACACCATTTGCCCAGCTGCTGAGAGTGATGCTGGTCCCTCAGCAAAAGCAGCTCAGGAGGAGGCCTTGGCTGAGCCTGAGGGCAGCCAGAGCCAAGCTGTACCCAAATCGCCCTTCGGTGATGTTGAGGCAGCCGTGCTGGAAAACATGGGAGTAAAGAGCTTGGATTCGGCAGGTGACGGCTCCTCTCTGGATAAAGTTCCTAAAATGGTGAAAAGTTTTGATGCAGTGGTGTTTGCAGCAGAGACACCTCGTTCCCCTGAATTACCAGCTGCAGGAAAAGAGGGTCTGGAGCCGCAGGCTGCAGTGGATGTGGGAGCCAACCTTAATGGAGAGATTGATTTAAGTTCCTCAGCGAAGAAGAGGAACGTCAACCCGGCACTGCAACGAGCTGAGCCTCGTACAGGTAGGAAAAACCAGTTGCTTTCCTACTAAATTTTATTCTTTGTAGGTGTGCCTCTAGTCTCTCGTCAGCAAAGGAAAGGAAATGAGAGCAGGAGGCCTGCCTTGAAGCGTGTGGGAGTGTAGGTCTTTGTGGTTGTTCTTGTAAGACAGAAAAAAAAATCTCAAGTTCAGCTTTTGAGTTCAGCCCCATGTTGCTTGGCTGGCACGGGAGGTAAGGACAGGACATCATCTCCTGTGAATTTTTGCAGAAGAATTCCTAGCATGCAAGTCCTCCCTGGAGAAAGAATGAATGGGAGGGAGCTGTTTGGGTTACTCTGTCTTCAAGTTCCACGCTTTGGTGTGGACCCGAAGCTTTATTTGCTTAGTGCTGTTCCTTCACTTCTCCCTTTTTTTTTTTAGCTAGTGTGGAGTCAGAGGCTACAATGGGGCTGTCCTGCATTTTCTTTTGCTCATCTGCTCCAAGCAGCTGCTGGTGTCCCTCTGAACTGCGCAGGGCCGCTTCCTAATTGGCAGTATTAGGTCATTTAAAAAAGCCAGGGAGCCCTACCCCCCACCGCCTTTTCCGGGCTGTGAAGTATTTTTCTGTCGGGCAGAGCAGCCGGCGGTGTTTTCCAGCGCGTTTCAGCAGCGCTGGAACTCTGATGCCGAGTGCTGTTTGCTGCTATCCACGGGGAAGCGGGACCGCTGTTCCCCGTGGATGAGCGGTGATGGGGCAGAGCGGTAGCACCTGGGGGACAGCGTAGACGACCGGTGCCTGTGCCGCAGGAGCGAGTAGAAAGCAGCACCAGGTAACTGGGAAAAAAAAAGGGAAATACAGGGATGAATTGAATGAAAGAGAAATTGGGTTTGTTGCTCCAGCCTGGAATTGAATCATAGGTGAGTTTGCTGCTGAGGCGTGGAGCTGATCTGATTTGAGCTTTTATATTCCACCTAATCTGAGCTTTTATATTCCACCTGTTCAGGCAGCTGTTGACTGGGAGCAGCTGAACTTTTTTCATTTGCCAGTTTTTGATTTGCTGTGAGAAAACGGTGCAGTGCCTCTGTGCCTTCCTGGCAGCAAACAAACACAACAGTAAAACAATTGGAAAGGTCTAGCCTGATATAAATCAGAAAGTGGTAAAGTCAGAAAGCTGCTGCGTGGCTTTAATGCTGGGACCTGCTGCCTCAGTTTGCAGAATGAGGTGATGGCAGAGGATTTGTTCTGTGATAGCAAAATAACTGGAGACAAGGGAAAGGATTGATTTGGGTAGGGTGGGGAGGGAGGGTCCGTGGGGTCAGCAAATCTTTATTTTTGTTGAGTTCAGGATTTTAAGTAAGTTTGTTGGGAGGCAGGCAGTAAACATTAGCCAGCAGCTCGTTACTGAGAAGGTAGAAAGGTTTAAAGGTGGCTTAAAAAGGTGTTTTCAGAAAGAACCTGTTTGAGTGCCATGGTGGATTGACAATTCAGTAGGACACAAGCTCCTCTAAGTCAGTCCCTGGCAGGGCTGCTTTCTTCTAGGAGCCTCCTGCTCTCTCAGCTCCATCCTATAGTCCAGGTCCTTATCTCTGGCTGGATTCTTGGAGGTGTGACATTGTCTGGGCAAGGTTTGAAAAGGATAAGTGACTGTAAGATCTTAATTCAGTAAGGCAGTGACTGAAGTAGGAAGGAATTATTAAGGTATCATCATGTGTTATAATATGGATAAAGGGGGGTTGAGAAAGGAGGTGATTCTGTCACTGGTTTAAAATACATAAACAGAGCAGTCTGACCTCTCCACAAAGAAAAATGGTTTATGTGCCACGGGATACTGCACAAATCAAAACTTCATCTGGAATATCTGTTCTTGAAGAATTGCTCAGAGAAGCCCAAAACCAAATAGTAGCTTAAAGCAGAGACAAGCAACTGCTATGGATGCAAGCTCACTGTTTTAAATGCTTCTGAAATTCACCTCCTAGAAAGCAGCAGCTAGAACTCTGATAAGTTCAAGAGAAGAGATTTATTGTTTGTTTTTATTGCTGTGGACATTCTTCATGTCCATGCCTAAGCTTTGGGTAGCTTCTTTTGTGTACTAGTTGAGTGGCAGCCCTCTGTTCTTTGTGGCAGTTCTTTGCTCTGTCAGTGCTGGGGAGTTTTCCCTGCAGCCTTGGTTTGTACAGAGTACTTTGTAGCCAGTGCTTGGAATGAATCAGATCCTTTTTCAGTAGACTACAATAAAGCCCTTCCCAAAGGAAGTGTGGGTCACGAGGCTGTTTCTCAGAAACACTTGTGCTCAGAGGATTTTGTTGTCATGCTAATTTATCAGAGATGTAACTGTCTGATAATTGCTTTTGCCATTACTCTAAGTCATTAAACTATTTATTTTTTAAGTTTATATTATTTTATATTTTTATATATATATCACTCCCTTTATATATCAAATACTAAATATATATTATACATTTAATATATATATAATTTATATATATACTATTCCCAAACTCCTGTTTATCTCATTGCCTCCACATGGTTTCAGCCAACCCCCAAAACGAAGACTTCAGAGTGACAATTACCTTATCTAGACAAATGCTTAAAGGCTGATCACAACACTGAAGGAAGGGGATCAGTCTAGAAGATCCTGCTTTCAGAAGGCAGCTATTAGGTTTAGACAGAACTGCATTGCAGCTGAGGAGTGGGTTCTGGTCATGTAGATACATGCTACTCACTAAGGAAAGCAGGCAGGTATGAAATCATACCATAGTAGCCATGCTGGGTAAGAAGGGTTGCATGCTTGTACTGACAAAACACCTGCAAGTAGAGCAGCTGCTTGGCAGAAAGCAGCTCTGGTGAGCTTAGGCTGTATGGTTGGGGCTTGGCATCTTAGATACTATAACTACTGCTCCCTAGCTCTTCTCCTGGTAAAAATATCCTTGGTGTGTCTCTTGTAGGTCTGAGCAGTTAAAGAAAACATTCACTGCCAGACAGAAGAGTATCACCTTAGTTTGGGGTTCACCAGTCTTCACCTCATGCTCTCTGATGGCATTGTCCCTGTGCAAGAGTGTTAGAGGAGCAGGATGAGGCAGTAAGGAATGTCAGTGATTGTGGCCGTTTGACGCTGTGCCTTTAAGGAAGGGGCACACTGGCTAAATGTTTGTAAAATATTTTGGTTTTCTAAACGAATTTCATTGGTAGGATTGTGGGAGGAGAGATTGGATCCAGGGGAGTTGGGAACTTTCTCTCAGTCTTCCTTCCTTCGCTGTCCCTTTCGGCTGGATCTGCTTCTGGGATTCTGGCCAACTAAGATAAGATACTAACTCCTGTGCAAGGCCTTTATTCCTTTCCTGCCCTGTTAACTGTCCTCGTCTCTTCTTCTACCTCTTTTGGGGGAGAAGGGAGGTAGGGGGTTGAAGGGGGCACAGGGGGAAGCCCCCTCTGTGGGGGGTCTGGTTTCTGGTTGAGTTCATTTGCTGTATATTCCTGTATATATTGTAAAATACCTGTATTTGTTGTGTTACATAGAATCTGTTTCCTTGTACAATATACTCTCATTTCTCCGACTGGGTTTAGCCGTGGTCTCTTTCTCAGTGGGGGAGGGAAAGCAGAGCCTTTCCTTTCAAACCACCACACACTCTTTTTATTGGCTCACCAACGTGGGGCCGGGTAATTAAGTAATTAAGTTGATTTATTGCTTGTCTCAGCCGGAGAAACGAAATGAAGGTGCTCTGGGTTTTAGAACGTTTATTCTTCTCGGTCTGTGGCATGTTGGTCTACCGGTACTGCATCGGATTGATGTTAGACCAGATAGGTAAATATTTAATGCGTAAAATCTATTTGTGGTTTATGCATAGGATCCAGCTGTTGTATAAACACTGTTTGGGTTTTTTTCGGCTCACTAATTACGGCAATAGAACGTCTTCCACTTTGCCGATCGAGATAAGGGAGTTTAACGCTTCAGGAGGTCAAAGAGTAACTTTAAGTGCTGGCTGGGATCTTAAGGTGATTTATTTGACAGGTGTAATCCTGCTGTTGCTGATAATTATTGTGTGTCTGCTGTGGGCTCTATATATAGAGAAAAAGGTTTCTCGACCATGTTTTGTGATTAAACAAAAATCTAGGAAGCGTAGGCGTTCCTCTAAATCTTCTCCAGAGTCCTCGAGTGATGAGGAAGGGGCTGCGTCAATTAGAAAAATAGCAAAACCTATTGGCAAAGCAGCCTTAAATGCTCCACTCTATGACTTTGGCAAGCAGCCAGGGGCGGCTCCCATTCCCAAGATGGCGACCGGTAGTGAGGCAAGGTCATTTCCGTCCGCCATGACAGGACCGGAAGGGGCCCCCACGGCGGCTGATTTAGATCAGGACCTGTCAGCTTCTATCAGGATGGCTGTAAATTCAAACACAGCTCCAGTTAAACAAGTAGCAGTCTTAAAGACCAGAGGTGGAAAGGCCAAAGCTGATCCAGGAGCTAGTGGAGCTAATGGAGGAGAAGAGCAGGAGACTGATCCCGGTGAGGGAACCTCTACTAGACAGACTGATCCTGGTGAGGGAACCTCTGCTAGGAAAGTGCCTGCTGAAGATGAGGAGAAGATTTGTCTTAGAGATATAGCTGAGTTATTGAGATCATCACAGGATGGAGATGCAACTAAGACAGCAGCTGGCAGTGGTGCTTTTCAGCTTAAAGAGGTCCTTAGGAGAGTGACAGCAGGATTATGGGGACAAAAGGTTCAGGAAGATGTGATAGATGGAGAGCAAGATGACATCACCGAATGCTCGTCACCGAGGGAGGAGATTCGCAATGTCCGCAAAGATTACCTCAGAGCAGATAAGGAACCCATCCTATCTTGGCTTGCTAGGTGTTATGATACAGGTGCTCCAGCTCTAATAGTTGGAGACAAGTCAGCAGCTCAGCTAGGAACTCTCTCAAAGGATAATGGAATAGACAGACATCTAGCCAGGATTCTCGGTAAGGTTAATCTGTGGATACGCCTTTTAATGGCGGTTTCCCTGAGATACCCTTCCCGAGATGACCTTCCATGGAATCCTAAGCCCTGGACTACCATAGATGAGGGAATTAAGCGTCTGAGAGAGTTTGCCATTAGAGAGATACTCTATGGTGACCATGATACTCTGAATCCTGATGACATTCCTGTGGCAGCTGGTCTTGCTAAAAAGCTTATCAAGCTTGCTCCTTCCAATTATGCAAACATTCTGGCAAGTAGAATTGTGGCAAGAAATTATGGTGGAGATCCTCCTACGGTTGGCCAATTCACTGATCAACTAAGACAATTGGATGATAGTATGACACGTGTTTCTTTGGTTTCAGCCATTAAAGCTCTGTCTAGTGAGATAAAGGATTGCATGAGAGAGCTGAAGGATGAAATCAAAGATTCCATATGCCAATTGGCACAAAGAGATGATTCCAATTCTTCCTCCAGGTGGGTGCAGGTTTCAGCTGTGAGGAATAGACGTCCTCAAAGGGGGTCATTCCAAAACAGGCCAAACCAAAACAGACCACCAAGGCAATCACGTAGGACCATTTGGATAACTCTACGTGATCAGTTTGGTGAGAACATGAACAGGTGGGATGGCCAACCAACTTCTAATCTTTTCAGGAGACTGAGGGAACTGCAAAGTGGCAGAACCCAGGGTAGCAATACCAGAAGGGTAGCTGTTGCTTCCACAGTTCCCCAGGACAACAATGACAGCTCCAACAGTGACTCCGGTTCTAACACTGCACAGTGTGCGCGTTGCACCTGTGGAAATGTTCCCCACAATTAGGGGTGCCCTGCCTCCCGCCAGGGGGAGGAGAGGGATAATGGAGATAACAGAATCTATTGGGATGTGTACATCCAGTGGCCTGGCACTTCACACTTTCAGAAGTACAGGGCCTTGGTTGACACAGGAGCTCAGTGCACCATATTGCCATCAAATTATCAGGGATCAGAGTCCATAACTATTCTGGGAGTCACTGGTGGATCTCAAGAGTTAAGTAAGGTAGAGGTTAATATAAGTCTAACTGGTAAGCAGTGGAAGAAGCATACAGTTGTGACCGGACCTGATGCACCTTGCATTTTGGGAATTGATTTTCTGAGAGAAGGGCGTTTCAAGGACCCTAAAGGTTACAAATGGGCTTTTGGAGTAGCTTCTGTAGAAATTGATGGACAAAAGCTGAAGCTGTCTGCTAGGCCTGAACTCTCTGATGAATCTGCAGTTGTGGGACAACACAAGATTCAGGACATTAAGTTGCCGGTTGCTTCTCAGACTGTGCATCACAGACAATACAGAACCAACCGTGACTCTTTGTTGCCCATTCAGAATCTGATTCGTCAGTTGGAGAGTCAGAAAGTCATCAGCAAAACTCATTCACCTTTCAACAGTCCAGTGTGGCCTGTGCGAAAGCCGAATGGAGACTGGCGTCTGACAGTGGACTACCGAGCCCTGAATGAAGTAACTCCGCCTATGAGTGCAGCAGTACCAGACATGATGGAACTCCAGTATGAGCTGGAATCCAAAGAGGCCAAATGGTATGCCACCATAGACATTGCTAATGCATTCTTCTCTATTCCCATAGCAGAGGAATGCAGGCCTCAGTTTGCTTTCACCTGGAGAGGAATCCAGTACACTTTCAACAGACTGCCAATGGGCTGGATCCACAGCTCCAGCATCTGTCATGCAGTAATCCATGATGCTCTGGAGGAAGGTGGTGCTCCAGAACACATCCAGTTCATCGATGATATCATCGTCTGGGGTAAAACTGCTGAGGAAGTCTTCGAGAAAGGTAACAAAATCATGGACATTCTTCTGAATGCAGGTTTTGCCATCAAGAGAGACAAAGTGAAAGGTCCTACCACAGAGATCCAGTTTCTGGGAGTGCAGTGGCAGGATGGACGCCGACACATTCCAGTGGATGTGGTAAATAGAGTCTCTACCATGGCAAATCCCACCAACAAGCAAGAAACTCTACGTTTCTTGGGGATAGTGGGATTTTGGAGACTACACATTCCTGGATACAGCCAGATTGTGAAACCTCTGTATGATGTGACTCGGAAGAGGAACAGTTTCCACTGGGGACCTGAACAACAAGCAGCCTTTGACCAGATAAAGCAAGAAGTGGTTCAAGCAGTGGGTCTGGGACCTGTCCGAGATGGTCCAGACATTAAAAACATTTTGTACACGGCTGCAGGTGACAATGGTCCAACCTGGTGCTTGTGGCAAAAAGCTCCAGGTGAGACACGTGGACGACCTCTTGGTTTCTGGAGTCGAGGTTACAGAGGTTCAGAGGCTAATTACACTCCAACAGAGAAAGAGATTCTAGCTGCCTATGAAGGAGTGAAAGCAGCTTCTGAAGTGATTGGAACTGAATCACAACTTCTTTTAGCTCCCAGATTGCCAGTTTTGAATTGGATGTTCAAAGGCAAGGGTTCCACACCACATCATGCTACAGATTCCACCTGGTCTAAGTGGATGGCTCTGATAACACAGAGAGCTCGAATGGGAAATCTTGAAAGACCTGGTCTGGTGGAGGTGATCTCAAGTTGGCCTGAAGGTACCAACTGTGCTAAACCTCCAGAGGAGAGAGTAACTCGTGCTGAGGAAGCTCCTCCTTACAATGACCTTTCTGATGATGAGAAGAAATATGCTTTGTTCACAGACGGTTCCTGTCGTCTCGTCGGGAACAAGCGAAGGTGGAAGTCTGCCGTGTGGAGTCCAACACGCCGAGTTGCAGAGGCGAAGGATGGAGAAGGAGAATCCAGTCAGTTTGCAGAGGTAAAAGCTGTCCAGCTAGCTCTCGACGTAGCTGAACGTGAGAGATGGCCAAAGCTTTATCTCTACACCGACTCATGGATGGTAGCCAATGCTCTATGGGGTTGGCTAAAGAACTGGAAAAAGAATGGCTGGCAGAGGAAAGGAAAACCCATCTGGGCAGCTGAACTGTGGCAAGACATTGCTGATCGAATCGAGAGAATTCCAGTGAAAGTGAGACACATTGATGCTCACATTCCCAAGAGCAAAGCTACTGAGGAACAGCAGCACAACCACCAGGCAGATCTAGCTGCAAGAGTTTCTCAAGTAGACAAGGACTCTGAACTTGATCTCGACTGGAAACACCGAGGTGAGATATTCTTAGCTCGGTGGGCTCACGATTCATCAGGACATCAAGGCAGAGATGCAACATACCAATGGGCTCGTGACAGATCCATAGACATTTCCATGGATGCTATCACACAAGTCATCCATGACTGTGACATTTGTGCTGCTATCAAGCAGGCAAAGCGAATTAAGCCCTTGTGGTATGGTGACAGATGGTCCAAGTACAGGTATGGTGAAGCCTGGCAGATTGACTACATCACTCTACCACGTTCTCGTTCTGGTAAGCAGTACGTGCTTACTATGGTAGAGGCAAACACCGGATGGCTGGAAACTTATGCAGTTCCACATGCAACTGCACGCAATACCATTCTCGGTCTGGAGAGACAGATCCTGTGGAGACACGGAACTCCAGAGAGGATTGAGTCAGACAACGGAACTCACTTCAAGAACAACCTTGTAAAGAGCTGGGCAAAAGAGCATGGTATTGAGTGGATTTTCCATATTCCTTACTATGCACCAGCTGCAGGGAAGATTGAACGCTACAACGGTTTGTTGAAGACCACTCTCAAAGCCATGGGAGGTGGAGCTTTGAAAAACTGGGAGAAACATTTAGCACAAGCAACCTGGCTGGTGAATAGTAGAGGTTCAGTGAACCGAGCTGGACCGGCACATTCTGATCTGCTACAGAAAGTAGAAGGTGATAGAGTTCCTGTTGTTAGAGAAAAGAATCTGTTAGGTAAAACTGTTTGGGTATTTTCGCCCTCAGGAGAGGCTAAACCTGTCCGAGGGGTGGTTTCAGCAGAAGGTCCAGGTCACACTTATTGGGTAATGCAGGAGAATGGTCAAATTCAGTGTATTCCACAAAGAAATTTAACTTTAGCTGAAAGAGTTTAATTTCAGACTGTTGTACAGCTACAACGCGCCCAAAGGAAGAATCCCTGAGGAATTTACAGTGCACGAACCCTGAGAGCCCTGAGAGCCCTGAGTCAACTGAGAGTCCCTGTGTTCCTGTTTGCCTTTTCTTCACTTCGTCTGCAGAGAGACAAGCTGGTTTCCATTTTCTTATTTCCTGACTTTTTTGGACTTATGAATTATCTACATCTGAGTATAGCCGGAACGGACTATGAACTTTACTCACGAACTGTAAATATTGTTTCCGATTGGATGGACAGTGCGAACGACCAATGAAATTGTTTAGAAGGGGTGGATTGTGGCCGTTTGACGCTGTGCCTTTAAGGAAGGGGCACACTGGCTAAATGTTTGTAAAATATTTTGGTTTTCTAAACGAATTTCATTGGTAGGATTGTGGGAGGAGAGATTGGATCCAGGGGAGTTGGGAACTTTCTCTCAGTCTTCCTTCCTTCGCTGTCCCTTTCGGCTGGATCTGCTTCTGGGATTCTGGCCAACTAAGATAAGATACTAACTCCTGTGCAAGGCCTTTATTCCTTTCCTGCCCTGTTAACTGTCCTCGTCTCTTCTTCTACCTCTTTTGGGGGAGAAGGGAGGTAGGGGGTTGAAGGGGGCACAGGGGGAAGCCCCCTCTGTGGGGGGTCTGGTTTCTGGTTGAGTTCATTTGCTGTATATTCCTGTATATATTGTAAAATACCTGTATTTGTTGTGTTACATAGAATCTGTTTCCTTGTACAATATACTCTCATTTCTCCGACTGGGTTTAGCCGTGGTCTCTTTCTCAGTGGGGGAGGGAAAGCAGAGCCTTTCCTTTCAAACCACCACAGTGATGATACCACATGTGATAAGGTGCTCTGTGCCCCAGTGACCTCTGTGGTAACATTAGAGTGCTGCTCATTTGAGATGTTTGCAAAGACAAGGTTAGGAGGAAGTGGCAGAGTGCAAAATACTGTGCCCTTGAATTTGATCCTGAGTCTTCATCCTCCAGTTCTTACCCAGTGTGGAGCATCACTATGCCACTGTCTTCTCCCATCTTCAGTACACTACAGGTTTCTTCCTTAAGTGTTCTGACTTTAGACCATGAGCTCAACCATCTCAGCATCACCATGACCCTAAGCTGGTCTCATTGTGGTTGTAATCTCTGCTTTGCCTTCCAATAGCTGAAGAGATCCTACAGGAAGTCTGCAGAGGGACTTTTCATGAGGGTGTCTAGTGATAGGACAAGGGGGAATTGTTTGAAGCTGAAGGAAAATAGAGTTAGACTGCGTCTGAGGAAGAAGTTCGGTACAAGGGTGTGAGACTCTGGAAGAGGCTGCCCATAGATGTTGTGGATGCCTCCTAGCTGTGGGTCTTCAAGGCCAGGTTGGATGAGGCCTTGAGCAGCTGAGTCTAGTTGAGAGGTGTTCCTGCCCATGGAGGGGAGGTTGAAATAGATGGTCTCTGAGGTCTGTTCCAACCTAAGCCATTCTGTGATTCTATGAAATGGGAATGACAGAAATTTATAGCATTGCCTCTGACTTCTGAGGGTCTGCCTGCAAGCTCTGCTAATGGAGACAAAATGATGCCAGTTTGACTCACTGATGTTGGATTAGTTTATCAATAGAATATTGCAAAAACAGTCCCAAAATCAAGAGTATTCTTTAATGCCAAAGGAGCACCGGTGGTGACAGTTGTTACAGCAATTGCCCTGTGAATGTGGGAGGCTCCTCTTGCTAAATCCCTCAACAGGTAAACTTACTGCAAGCATACACTGCCCTTAAGCTGTTACCATCCAGCCAGGGTTTGTTTGTAGTGGAAATAAGACAGGGAATGGGGTTAGAGGTGGGTTTAGCCCTAACATAGCTGCTCTCTGTCTGGGTGGCTTTAGTCAAATCGCTTCACTCCTCTAAAAGCATCCTGTGTGTTGTGAGAGTCCTTAGTTAAGGGCTGAAAGAGCATGAGGGCGTTGACTTTACGCCAGGAAAAGGTACGCAGAAGGGAAGCCCGGGGGAATGGTGACTAATGAAAGCTTTGCTGGGCAGAGAAAGCAGCTGGGACATGATCTTTGTAGCACCACAGTGGTGACACCATCATGGGCGCATGAGGAAGGAGAAAATCAGCTGGGAATTCTTAAACCTCCAGCAGGAAAGAGTTTGCCTTCCTGGTCCAGGGACCTATCATCGTCTTTAAGGCAGTGCAGGTGGGCTGAATCCTTGAAGCTTGTGATTCATTTTATTACTCCCTTTTTTTCTTTGCAGCACTTTAAGTACTTACTGAGAGAAGGCAAAGCTGCTTTCCTCTCTTATTTGCCAGGTAGTGCTAAGAAGAAAAGCAGCACAAATTTTGATTCTTTAGCTGGGTGAATGAGTGAGGGCCAAGAAAATGCATGGTCAAACACATGCAGATGTGCTGAGCCTCACCTAGAGCTTTTCAGGAGTATTACCCCTTGCTTGCTGCTGTTCCGTGGTTTCCTTCAGCCCCAGACACGAGAGTTGTGAAAAGCTAATAACAAACAAGCGGCAAAGTCGGGAATGAAACCAGATGTTGGAAGTCAGATGGGTTTGGGGGTTGGATTTTCTTTTTCTTTTTTTTTTTTGGAGACTGGTTTGAATAAACAGAAAAACATCAGCAGCGCTGAAAGCAGTTTGTTCTTAAATTGCCTACATGAACCCTCTGTTTTCACAGGGAAGCTGGAAATGAAAACTGAAGACGAGGTGGATTTTCTGAAAGGTGGTGATGAGAGTGCAGCCCACGAGGAAGTGGTGAGTGCCACTTAGGCCTTGTCACCTTGTCTTTTCCTGTGCTTTTTAAAGAAATGCTGCTGCTGCTCTTGCTGACCACCAAACCTCCTGGGTTTCCGTTCTGGAGCCTTTGCAAAGCTGAACAGCATCTATCACTGTGATGTTGGTTTAGCCTTTTAAAAATACCATGGGACCTTGATTTTTTTTTCAACTGCTGGATGAAGCTGTGTTTGTGTTGTCTCAGTGGGTGACTTAGAGGTTGACCTAAAAAGTTGTTCTTGAGGCTGAGCTGTACCAAGCTTTCTATATAAATTGATAAAAGCCATGCCCCATAATGTGCTTGGGGTTGGCCATGCTGTGTGGGGGATGGAAGCACCTCCAAGGACCTTGCACATACTTGATCCTGGTGAATCTCTCCATCCCCTCTCATGCTTTCCACTTCCCAGAAGTTTTTAGAGGTTGACCTAAAAAGTTGTTCTTGAGGCTGAGCTGTACCAAGCTTTGTATGTAAATTGATAAAAGCCATGCCCCATAATGTGCTTGGGGTTGGCCATGCCGTGTGGGGGCTGGAAGCACCTCCAAGGACCTTGCACATACCTGATCCTGGTGAATCTCTCCATCCCCTCTCATGCTTTGCACTTCCTGGGAGTTTTTAGCAGAGGGAGGCATGGTTGTGGTCAGTGTTGGTGCATGTACAGACTCTGAGGCCTGAAGGCATCTGGAGGGCTGAAGGCATTGCTGACTGGGAGTGTCAGCACCTTTGCTGGAAGGAAAATTAATAGTGGGAAGACACAGAGAGATGAGAAGTAGAGGAAAACTTTGTATTGCTCTTGTTGGTGAACCAATACAACAAGGCCATGCCAAGAATCAGAAGCCAGTTGATTTGTTTCTGTTTGTTGTGTTTTGCCATAAATAAATCACAGATAGTCCTTAAATATTTATTTTTAAGGAATATTGGGCTTGACAGGAGTGCAATTGTAGTTCCAAGCTCTGCTAATACATATTCTGCTTGATCAAGATCTGGGTTATTTTAAGTCATACTTTTCCTAGCTGGATTTGCTCCTGTGTTTTATGTAGATACAGTTTCTTGTTCCTGTTTTTAAGTGCTGAATTGCTCCCAGCCCATGTTGGTGCAGGTTGCCATCCAGCAGCTGTGTTTGTGTGTTAGGCTAGCACGATGAAGCTGTTAAAAGAGAAAATACTGCGGAGATGAGTTCACGTTGCAGGGTGGAGCGCCACAAAACTTTGCTCATCCCGCAGTAAAGCTCTTTAGGCGGCAGGATGGTCGTGCCAAAGCTTGTAATGAAATCGGGGTTATTTTGTTTTTCACAAGTTAAGGCTTCATTTCTGTAGCTGTTTGCTTGGCAAATTAGCCAGGGACTAGAGAGAATTAGCTTTCCAAGCTGAGATTTGTGCTGTCTGCTAAGTCAGTCTTTTGTTACAGGAGTGTGTAAGCGTAAAGACGGTGAGGAGTTACTTTGTGTTTCCTGATGCATCATTAAAGATAATTTTCATGACTAATGCTTAGGTGTCTGGTAGTAAAGTAAGATATCTTTAGCAAATGCAAGTTACAACACTGCCTTTTCCTTTCAAACAGGAGGGGGAAAGAATTTGGCTTCCATTTTGCATGTTTTACAGGCATTTTGATTTTATGTGTGTGTGCTTGCTTCTCTTCTTCCTCTGCCTCCCACCCCTTCAAACACCTCTTTAGAAACCTGGCTTTTGTGGTGCAGGAATGGGAGTGCCAGGGGAATGGAAAGTTTGCTGCAGGACTGACAGGGTTTCCTGTTGCTAAGTTCAACAGAAACAAAATAACAACTGCACTATATTAAGGTCATTTAAAAAAAAAAAGTGGAAGACTTATAAATAGAGCTTAATTCACACGTGTGGGCTGGGCAGGGAGCTGGCTGGTGGAAGCCATTGTGCAGTGTGCATCTCCTGCCATGTCCTGGCTCTGCTTTATTTAGTGCTGCCTGGGGTTTGTCTTTTTGTTGTTGATTTTATTTTTTTATTGTTTGTTTGTTTTTTTTTTTAATTGTTGTTATTTTCTGTAGCCAGAAGTCTTTCAGGTGCTCAGTGTCTTCTCATTAGAGAGCCGTTTTGTGGTTAGTGAGAGCAGTTAGTTGCAAATAGTGTGTTGTTGCACCTGGTCGGGAGCTGCAGCCGCACTGATGCTGGGTGGCAGCTGGAGAGGGACTTTTCGTGAGGGTGTGTAGCAACAGGATGAAGGAAAATGGTTTAGAGCTGAGGGAGAGCAGGGTTAGGCTGGAGCTTAGAATAGGCTGCCCAGGGAGATTGTGCCTGCCTCCTTTCTGGGGGTGTTCAAGGCCAGGTTGGATGAGGACTTGAGCAGCTGAGTGTAGTTGAGAGGTTTCCCTGCCCACGGTGGGGAGGTTGGAGTAGATGATCTCTGAGGTCTCTTCCAACCTAAGCCATTCTAGGATTCTGTGCCCTTGGAAACTGCATTAACTCTTGTTTTATGGCTGAGAATATGACAGTAAGCTTGAGCACATGGGGAAGGGAAGAAGGAAAATTCCTTCTTGTGAGCTGATTTGTGGAGGCTGGTGTTGTCAGTTTGCACATGGCTTTCCCTGTAAGTCCTTTTAGAAGGCTTTGCTTGAGAGAGGCTCTGGTGCATGTTGTAGAAAAGCTGCAGCTGAAAAATGTTTAGGCAAATAATGGTTTGAGGGGTTATAAGCACTGAAAACCAAGAAATGGAAATAATAATTTTCCAATTAAAATAAGTTTTTAAAGTGTCCTCCTTGAATTTCCAGAATGTTTTCTCAGAGGTTGTGTTGTTCAGCTCTGGAAAAATCTATAACCAGAATTTCCCAAGCTCCTTTCATGGTGGGCAGTGGGTGCTCATCCTGCTGGAGACTCCCCTGGTCCTTGTCTTTCTGCTTTGCTTGAGGATATGGAGCAGAGCTGGGACAATAACTCGATCTATTAAGGTTAGACTTTATCATTTTTTCAGGTTGAATAACTTTAGGTCCTTGGCTCTGATGAGAGGTCAAGTTTGGCTTCTGCATACAGTGATAATAAAATAATTTAGAAATGGCTCCAACATCACAAAAAGTGACAGTCTGAAGTGAACTGTACCTTAGTGTCCATGTCTTCATGTGCTGATCCCAGAACTCAGTTAGAATTCATTATTTGCTGAATCTTTGTGTTCATGTGGCAGGATGGTTAAGGTTGCACTGCTGGATAAGGTCTGACAGCTTCAGTTGTCTAAGCCTGTGACTGACAAAGTGTAGCTGGCTGACCCCAGCAACAGAGTTCACTGGGAAAGAGCCTTCTTCTTGTATCCAGTAATTTCATTAGGTAGTTCTTATTCAATTTAATGCATCCTACCTTTACCACATGAATCAGCCTGTAATGAATGCCTGCATTTTCAGGAGATGCAGCCTACCACATAGATGTGACGCTGTTAACTATCTTCAGAGAGAATGAAGCTTGGAAAAGATTTGTGCTTTTATTTCTGCCCTGATCCCTGCTGGGGGAAAACTTGCAGTATTTTCAGCCATTATTTGGAAGATGGAAGCGTGTTTATAGCACTCTGGGATGACATCAAGTTGGGAGGGGTTGCAGGCACTTGGGAGAACAGGGTCAGGGTTCAGAGTGACCTTAAGAAATTGGAGAGTGCATCCAGATAAGAGATAAAAGCAGTCACAGAGTGTTTCATTTGCAGAGAAGAAATCAAAACGCAGTCAGGTTTAAGCTGGAGGGGGATGAGGCAGAGGATTTTTAGTGGACCACAAATGAATCATCAGTGAGAGGCTATTGCAAAAGAGACAAATCTTGTTTTGAGTTTTATTGAAGGAGTGTCCTCTGTAAGGTGCAGGAGGTGACTTAGCTGTGCGTGGCACTGCTGAGGCATCACTGGTGTCATTGAACCCTCTTTCAGGTGCTCCTGCTCTGAGGAGGATGCAGGCATA
The DNA here is from genome assembly GCF_014839835.1 of Dryobates pubescens. Classification (NCBI taxonomy): domain Eukaryota; kingdom Metazoa; phylum Chordata; class Aves; order Piciformes; family Picidae; genus Dryobates; species Dryobates pubescens. The sequence goes on from NC_071628.1 coordinate 4,195,985, forward strand.
CTGGAAAGGGTCCAGAAGGAAGCAACAAGAAGAGATTAAGAAATGTGAGAAGAGGTTGAAAGAATTATATTTATTCAGTGCAACAAAAAGAAAACTCTTGTGCAATCCAGCAGCCTGCCAACATCTAACCGTGCTTATTAAAGGCCCAGATTTCCATGGCAGTTTAATTTACTGATTTGCTAATTTGCCAGGATGATTTAGGCTGGATGTTGAGAAAACATCCTGTTATCATCGTGAAACTGTCGCAAGACCACCTAGGGAGGCTAGGAAACCTTCCCTGGAGCTTGTTACAGATAAGATAAATGATGCTCTGTCAGGACAAAGCTCTGTTGTTGCCCACTGCTTTCAGGTTGTGCCTCCCCCCCCCCCTCCCCCCCCCCCCCCAGATGTGTGGTTTGCTGACCAGGGAAGAGGAGGGAGCAGCTTGGATAGAGTCTGCTAGGGTTTGTAAAAGAAGGGGACAGGGATGGCAGGACTGTAGGAGATGGAGGTGGGAAGAGGAGATGAGCTGGACTAGGTGGGAAAAGGCTTGTGAGAGTGATACCTGCATGGCATTGGGGCAGGTGTTGGGACAGACAGTAAGTGTGACAGTGCCAGAGATTTTGCCTTGCCACTCAGCTCAAGTCTTCCATGTTGCTCTTCCCTGGAGAAAATTCTGGCCAAGGTGTGCAGTGCCACTCCCCTCTAGTGGCTGCTCCTTAGGAGGAGAGCCTGCTACTGGCTGTTGGTCAAGTAGCAGAAAGATGTTTCATGGCTCAAAACTGTTGAACCTTGTCGGTGACCCAAGCAAGGGGTTCTCCAGGCTCCAGCTTATTTTCTTTGAAAAGAAATTCTTCAAGTCACCTCTCACCCTGAGGACCTGCCAGGCTGCAGGTTGTCCATGTGAAACTAAGTCTTACTTTCTGTCTGCATGTGGAGGTATTATGGGGTGGTGATTGCAAATCCCCTTTTCCCAAAGGGCCTGCAGAACAGTGTGGGAAGCTTTCCAACAGCATGGACAACTGCAGAGTGAGTGGCTGAAGTGTTAGAAATAAATCAGAGCGGGGTCCTGTGGTGGAAAGTGCATCCTTAACAGCAGGCTGTGTCCTCACCCTGCCTCTTTAAATCCCTTGTGTAACTCTCTGGTTGTGAATGTTGTCCTGTAACCAGCATAAACACGTAAAAACCCAGCCAAAACCAGCCTGCCCTAAGCCTGGCATTAATGCTAAAGGGTGACACGCACATACCCATTGGGTCAGGGGTTTGGGCCAGTCATCTGTGAGCCCTTTCTCACACCCACCAGCATCCTGTGTCTGCCCCAGATACTCAAAGCAGAGGATGGAAGAGGAAATTGTGTCAGGCAGTCAACCTCAGAGCAAATTCATGGCTGTGCAGAACAGATCACCCCTGGGTAAGCTGTGGAGTCCATGGTCCATGCTGCAAGGAGTTGGAGTAAAAGCTGGGGAAAGAGGAATTCCAACCAGACTGAAGTTGTTGCTTGGCTTTCACTCTTACTCATGCTTTGCAGTCTGTAGCAGGAAGGCAGTTCTACAACTGCTGTGGCAGGGCTTTTTTTGTCCTGCACTGGGTTTCTCCAAGTGCTGCAGTTGGGATGCCTTTTGCTCCTGAGCGCTGCTAATCCTCAGCTTGAGACAGTCATCTCCAAAGCTCACTCACAGGATTCACGGATGTTAGGAGAGAGGCAGGAACGTGGACACGGAGCCAAATCCCCAGCAGCACAAAGATGCTGCTCCCAGGTTTGGCTCAGTGTGAGCCTGTGGCAGGATGGGGCAGAGGAAGGGCCCTATGCCACCCCTGCAGCTTGCTTGGCCACGGTGCTTATGCTTGCCTTTGCTGGTCTCTAGAGATGGCGAGTTACTTCTGCCACACACCTTTCCCTTCAGCCACAACAATGTTTTCCAGAGGCAAAGGTTGCTGCCTCTAGCCCTGATAAACCTGATAGATTGTTTTTTCATCATTTCTTAATTTCCTTTTATAAAAGATCTGGCTCTTCCATCCTGCCACTATCAGCTGCAGAGGAAGTTTATCCCTCAGCTCATTCATACTCATTGTTAAAAGCATCAAGAGCTAGATGCAGTTTTATTTACCATCTGCAAATGCTGTTGCCTCAAAGGCAGAGCTGTGTATATATTCCTGCCATGGTCTGGAGATGGATGCAGATTAAAGACAACTCTGTAATAATTGCAAATCTTCTGCAATGTTTGCTTTTGGCATGCTTCAGACAAAGGGATTCAGTCATACAAATTATTTAACATCAGTGTAAAAAAAAGGAGGTTTCTGAGAGCCTCTTTAGGATCATGGCACTATGATTTCACCAGTTGGTAAAACACAGAGCAAAAGGATTTGCAGTACAGAAAATCCTGGTTTGGGAGGTCTTTTCCAATGGTTTTTAATGTAGTCATGAAAATAGGGATCCCTAAATTAATGGATGGATAAGGCTGTTACTGTAGCAAAGGGATTCTGGCATTGGGTGTTGTACCTTGAGAAGGAAAATACTGTTTCTGAATGGTTCCATCTCCTGTATCACATGGATTCTTTTATTTGTGTTTGCAACCCCTTTAAGTTTTGTGGTGTAACTGTTGTGTGGTAGACATGGTTACTGCACACTGAATTCCAGCTCCAAATAGAGAGGAAATTAAGGTGATAACATGGGAGACCAGTGGAAACTGTAGTATGACACATGGGTGTATCACATCCCACTGGTGGAACCTATCTGTTCTGATGTTTTGGAAGACAAAGTTGGCACTCCACAATGCAGAGAAGTCAGCATTTATGTTTTTCTGTAGAGAGGATTTTTGCAGTTCATCAGTAGCTGCACTGCCTTAGAGGGAAGCCTCCTAGATACAGAGAAGCAGGGGTTTTATTGTATTAACATACACCTGATCTGGGGCTTCATGAGAAGTTATGGCCTGGTGCTTCATTTCTCTTGCTGTCCTACACTAACTGCTGTCCTGTGGGGCAGGTTTTCTTAAGTATAGTTTTTCAGGACTTAAGAAGACTTTTTGGGACTTTGTGCCAAATCCAGAAAGTCTCCTGAAAAGAGCACTACAGTGAGAAGTCATAAATGGAAGGAGAGAGCCCCTGGGTGCCACTGGGTCACAGCTTGAGCAGAACAGCAGCAACAGCCACTGATGAGCACCTCCTTCACTGCGTCAGCCCAAAGGAGGTTGTGTTGCAAATGGGCCAGGTTCAAAAGAGAGATGAGACCTGGGCAAAGCTTTTGTTCTGGGTTCAGAACAGTGTCTGCCATCGGGGGAGCTGTGGACAATAATCCTACACAGAGGAAACATGTTTGAATAAGTTACCATGAGAAGGGGTGAGCTCTCCATTGCTTCCAGCATTTCCATCAGGACTGGACATCCTGTGAGTGATATGCTGCAGCCCTAACCAAACTACCAAACCAGGACTAGGACTGCAGTGGGATAACATTGCCTGACCTGTGCTGCACTGGAAGTTTGTATGGACCTGGTGACTGTGTGATTTAAGATGTGTTCTTAATCTTCCTGTCTCTGTAATCTACATTAGAAGGTGAAACCTAGCAGTGCAATCAGACTCTTCAGATAGAGATAGCTATCTGAGAGACAAGCAGGACTCCTGGCCACTGATGAAGAATAACAAGCTCTGCAGTGTAGCATTTCTGACTTCATCTTTCAGCAAAAGATGAGAAGAACAGTGTAAGTAAGAAGGAAAAAGTAAAGCACAAAGGAGAGTGAGTTGTATGCAGAGCTAGATTGCAGGCTAGAGGGAGCACATCTCTCAAGTGTTTCCATTTGTGCAGTATGAATTGTTATGAAAATGCATTTGGCCTTTTACCCAGCACTGTTAAAACTCTTTCCATGGAAACATGGACTCAAAATGCCTTCAGCCTCATGGTACTTGCACAGATTCCCCTTTCTGTTATCATTCTCAGCCTTCCTTCCCCCTCTCCCCATTTTTAGGGGGTCTGTCTTCCCTTCTGCCATTTTCACATCAAGGTGGAAATCTCCAGCTGTTTTCCTCCACCATCTCTGCTGTTCCTGCTCAGTGTCAGGTTCACATCCTGGTGTGGCCCAGAGTGACTCAACTGTGTTGCGGAATGTCTCTGGGATCAACCTGTTGTTAAAACATGAGACGAGATAAGAGCCTACATGATAACTAAATGTTTGTGTTTCCATGCAGCATCCTTGCTCATGGTGAGCAGAGTGACTGCTCTGTGGCTTTGTCAAGGACATCTTTCCTGCTGCCTATGCTGTACTGGGCAGAGCAGTACAATCATAGAATGGTGTGGGTTGGAAGGGACCTCCAAAGTTCATCTAGTCCAACCCCCCTGCAGTGAACAGGGACATCCCTCACTAGATCAGGTTGCTCAGAGCCTTTTCAAGCCTGACCTTGGATATCTCCGGGGATGGGACATCAACAATCTCCCTGGGTAACCTGTTGCAGTGTTACACCACCCTCATGGTGCAGAACTTGTTCCTAACATCCATTTCCTCCTCTCATTTCAAACCATCACTGCTCATCCTGTCACTGCAGGCCTTCGCAAACAGTCCTACTGCAGCTTTCTTGTAGCCCCTTTCAGGTCCTGGCAGGCTTCTATTAGGTCTCCCTGCAGCCTTCTCTTCTCCAAGCTGAACAACCCCAACTTCCTCAGCCTGTCCTTATAGCAGAGGTGTTCCAGTGCTCTGATCATTCTCATGGCCTTCCTCTGGACCCATACAGTCGTATGGGGCAGTTTGGTGGTGGAGAGAGCTTTAAACTTGGGACTGTAAAAGCAGGACAGTGTTGCTGTGGGTGTTTAAAATATCTTATTCTGTACAGAAGGACTGAGTGATTTGGTGTCCAAGCATATGATAAATAAAAGCACTTGACTGGTGTGGAAGGGAGGAGGTTTGGCAGCGCAGAGGCAGCTGCAAGTCAGAGTTGCAAACCCCCAGGACAGGGTGGTGTGCTTGGCTGTGGTCAGCCATAGCTGTCCTTGCTGTCACAGCAGCAAATTCATCAAACCTTTCAAGGAAAGGGAGCTTCTGAATTTGAGTGGAAGTCTTGTATTAGTCATCAGTTAGATAGAAGAAGAGGTGATGCTTCCACAAGCGCAAAAAGCAGGGACAGCAGTGACTTTTTGGGGGGACCCCAGAGTACATAGGCATAAGGGATAAGAGTTATTTCTCACTGCAACTTGCCTACTTCCATCACCAGTTGGTTGTTTTTACTTCTGTGGTCTGTGTTTTGGACTTCTGCTTTGGAATACCCCCAGCATGGAGGCTGTGACAAGAATGTGACAGTTTTGCAATGGTTTAATGAAATGTACTTGATCAGCTGTGTAAGAGTTAGCAGATGGAAGCAAGTTCTAAACCAGGCTTTCTTTTGCACAGCTAACAAGGTTCTTCTCCTTCCACCTTTTTTCTGCTTCACTTCTGCATGACATGTATGCCTAAAATAAGCATCTATTTGATGTAGCTAACTTTCTGATTTTCCCTTAAGTAGTGGTGAAATAGGCTGCTCCCTCCCTTCTTTCTTACTGTGTTTATCATCTGAGTGCCAGCGATGTACTCAGGGAAAATGAAGGCGGTAGCTGTGCCCAAGAGACTAATCCAAAAGATAGAGCCAATATTTCTGAGCTATCTCATTTGCTTTCTCTTCTGCTTGTGTGGTTTGAAGCAGAGGATTTGTTGCTAGCTCGTGGTTAACCCAAGTTACGCTGCTCTCCATGCAGATCTGCAGAAGGGCTGATGCTTGGCTTATGATTTCCTCAGCCTAGTTAGACATTACTGCACCCTGAAGTCTTTGCCTTGGTGTGTACCCTGCTACCATCACCCAACACTTTTGTGCCTCCCTGTCCTCAAGCATTTCCTTCTGCTCTACTCAGACACCAACACTGTATTTGCAGGTACCATGGTGCTGGGTCTGCCCATCTTTTACCAGGTGGCTGTGTTCTCCCTTCTGATATGTTGTCTTTCCAGCTGGTGAGATAAGAAGCAGGAACGTGAAGCCTCACCCTCACTAACTCATTAGTCTGAGCCCTGGTACTGAGTCTGCTTAGCATCAAGTGACTTGTTTTTCTGCTGTCTAAGACTGTATTTACCTCCATAAATCACAAGGAGATCATAATCCTCACTTACTTGACACTGAACCTTTGCTTAGTTTCTTAACACAACTGGACTCACTGAATGCCTAAAAGTGATTGAGAGGCAGAGTGTTTCCAAAATCCACATTTTCAAAGGCTGGGGGTGCAGTGCTCTGAAACACTTGATTTCAATCTGAGATCTCCTACTTGGGAATGTAGAGATCTCTTCCACCCCTCCAAACTACTGCACTGCAAATCGCAAAGGCATGGGCAGGGGATAGACTGTTAGAGATGAGATAAGTATTTCCTGGTGTTTGTTCCACTGTTTTTAACTCACTGACCACAACAAGGTGAGGAGTTGCATACTTACCCTTTGCCCAGGAGGAGATGAGCCAGTCTTACCTTCAAATGCCTGCATGTAAGGGGCAAACCCACCAGTGGTAATGTACTGCTTGCAGCCTTTTAAAAGACAAAGAGGACTGCTTACACTATTTTCAAGTATTTCCACCTGCAGATGACCTAAGGGAGGCACTGACTGTAAAGGCTGGGGTCTTGTTGTGTTAAAAGGGGAAGGGGAGCCAGAGAACCCTTTGCTCCTTGAAATGAGTTTTAGAGCATTTTGCAAATTCTGGTTTTAATGGAATTTTGAGGAGATGTGGAGAGAAAGCTCTAAAAGCTCTTTTGTTCATAGCTGGATGTTTGGGGAAGAGAGTTTGATTTTTACTTGTCAAGACTTGTTTATTACTTTTCTGTCTTTGAGGAAGCTGAGGCTTACTTCATGTGTTTCAAATGATGCAAAAAGCACCCAGAGGAGTATAGACAGATCCTCTGCCTTTGTTATAAATCTGAGTATATAGACTAAATAAATAACTTCTTTCTGGGCTTAAAATCCTTACAGTGCACCAGACAACAAAAATTTCTGTCTTGGAGTAGCTCCTAGAATTCTTTAATGCTGAAATATCTCCTCTGCTTGCAAACCTGGGACTCTCCCTCCTCTAGATAAATGGTTGCTGTTTGAACTGGCTTTTCTTGCCACTGTCCTTGCCACACTGGGCAAGGGTTGTCACAATTCACTCAAAATACTGATGGTGACGCCAGGAGTCCATGGCAGGGGGCTGAGAAGTTTGGAAAGTAAGATGAAGCAGGTCCTCTCTGCTTCAAAAAAGCATGGAAAAAATATATTCTTGGAGTATTTGCTTCCTCTGTTTCTCAGTAGTTTGAATGTACACTGGAAAAAAAGGAAATACATAGTTAGAGCACTTTAGAAGCTTTCTAAGTTGTTTTCTTCACTTTCAGGAAAACAATTTATATAGAAACATACTGTTTCAAGTAGAACCCAAATTAAATGGTGAAAAATAAGATGGTTTTGTTGCCTTTTTTTTTTTTATTATTATTTTTTTAAGGTAAGCATTAGTCTCCCAAGGAAAAGTACATTCTGTTTTTATGCATGTCTTATTGAGAGCAGTGAATGTTCCCTGCTGGTAAGCAGGGCTGTCAGAGCATCGAGAGCCTTTTGGCAGGTTGGCTTTTAAAATATATTGTGTGTTATCTTTCCTGGAGGATGTTGGCAGATGTCTGCATCCCAGCAATGAAATAGCAGGAGGGGAGCTGAGACAAACCTGGAGTTTATTGTGGAGCACTGTTGGAACTGAGAAGGGGAGCCAGGGAGCTGGGTAGTGCAGAGCGTGCCGCGGGCAGCGGCCTTAGCTCCCTTGTGCAGGGCAGAAAGCAGCTGCAACAGGGCATATTCTTAGCCAGTATTTAGGTGAATTAATGAGATAAGTGCCCATTTAGGGGCTGTGTTTCCATTATTTTTTGTCTGAGGCTGGTGAGCAAGACCAGGCATGGGGGACTTCCCCCTGTCCCTCCCAGACTCCCAGGACAGGGCAGGAAACAGGGCCCTGACTGCAGCCGTTCAAGTGAGACTAAAGTCAGGAAAGGAGCCCAGCTAATATTTTCTTCCAGTCTTACCGACTGACCTAGCCAAAAAAAAAAAAAAAAAGGCATAAAATAACAACAGCTGTTGAAAAAAGTCTAAATCATCTGCCTGTACCAACAGATGTTTCCATAAGCCATTGATTTTTAGGTTGTCCCAGCTTAAATACAGTACGGGGATGAAAAGGGTCAAAAGGGTAAAATACGTCTAGGAGAGATTTCTCTGCTTAGGAGAACTTTATAAGCTGTCAGTGAAGCTGTAAACAAAGTTGCACCGAAATATATAGTGGCTTTTAGCTTAAATTGTGTCCTTCTTTTCGCTTGTTGCTGGCTGCTTGGGTTAACAAAGAAAATATTTCCCTTTCAATAGCTTTCAGATCTTTTGCTGGGTATTTTTTCTTATGCGTCTGCATTAAATAAGCTCATTTAACAAAACCTGATCCTCTTATAAACATGGAATAATGACAGTATCCCACATATGGCTTTCATTAATTTTTGCATGTTTTGAAGTTGCCTTTTTTGTTGTTTTTTTCTTCCTCCTCTCTGAAAGGCTAACTGCAGAAACAGCGGAGATTAATGCTATGTAATAGCCAAAATGACTAGCTGAGCAGCCAGCAGTTCTGAAGTGGTCTAGAAGGGGTTTCTGGTTGAATTATTTAACCATTGCATAGCATAAAGGATATATTGGGGTTTAATATTTCTTTGACTGCTGCTGTGTACTCTGTCTTCCTCCCAGTTGCTGTTACTGGTTTGCTTTGATTGAGCTGGCATCGGTTCTGCTGATTATCTGCAAGCTTTCTGGCTTCTGAGTTTTGCAAACGTTTTGGATTTTAGCTTTGAGAGACAGAGCTGCAGAACATTTTCCCCTTTCTTCCTAAGCAAACAAAACCAACCCTTTCCTTGTCGTCACTGGCAAGAAATTTCAGATGCTCTATTTTCCTTATCTGCAACATGGAGACCTTTGCAGCTCCTGGGATAGCCCAACTTGGTAGGCTCACTCAGGGATATTGCAAGGCTCTCAGATATAATAAATGCTGGGTCTGGACATTTTTTTGGCCCCAGTTATCACTGTCTGTTGGCTTAAGATTGTTTATTTATCTTTTGGTGAAAGCTGTTAAAATGAATGGGAAGCACAGCAGCTGTGGCAGGTGGGGCATGAGAGAAGGGAGCACAAAACTCCAGTAACTAAAGTTACCCTAAACCATCTGTATTTACCCAAAATTCCCTGTGTTTGCAGGGAACTTTGATCTGAGTGGAGAGAAACAGGAGCAGGATTTGCATCTATTATTCTGTTTTGGAATTATCTCTGCAACAACAAGTGTTACTGTAAAGGGCTATTTGAAAAGCTGGTAGAGGAGTTGCAGCACCTCTTTTATAACCTTGGAAATCAGTATTTGATTATTTTTCTGGAGCAGTGTCAACAGTTGAGAAAATTCCTCACTAATGCCAATGCTTCCACATATCTAGGTGTAATTTTGCACAGGGTTTATGCCCTGAAGTTCCTTTAGGAATGTTTTCTACAGTTGGTCTAAAGAGGAGAATGCAGTTGGCATGTGTTGATGCAACAGTCCTTTATGATGGCTTGGTGAACTCCATGAATCCTTAGGTAGAACAGAGGGGTAAAAGTGGGGTGAAAATTGTTGAAACAGGTTTTTCTGCAGGGTCAACATTCTTTGCTGGGCTCTTGGGCTGTAAAGACATTTGTTTAATATTCTTTACAGAGGACTACCAAGGAAACGGATCAAACAGTGAGCAAATGAATACTCATGTGGTCCTCCAGCAGACCTCCCAGGCAGGAGCTGGAATCCAAATGCCTCCTCTCAAAGTTTGCATTGGATTTTATTTCAAGTTTCCAAATGCATGTAGAGAGGGCATAAAAATATTGGTTGGATGTGAGTGTAGGTAGGAGGGTGAGCTGGAGTGTCTGTTATTGCTGGGTAGAGTGGGGCTTGGCCACAGTCACAGCATCTCGGTTACCAGTTGGGTTTGAGATCCTCCTCCACACAAAGCAAACAAAAAACACTGGAAGGGCAAAACAAATACCACAGTGTCTTCAATCCCCTGCCTTCATTGGCAGCCAAGCCCAAAACTGACCTGGAAATATGATGGGTGCATTTGTGTGGTGCTTTGCATTCCCATCACTTCCCCTCCCAGATTTTCAAGTTACAAGATAAAAGAGGAGATAACTTTTTCCCTTTTGATGGAGTGCCTGGCCAGGACAATACACTGGGTCGTGTGGACTTCCCAAGGGCTGAGTCCTAGGAACTTCAGTTAAAAGGGGAGGGGAAAGAAAAGGAAAGGGGGGGAGGGAAAAAAAGGGAAGCTGAATCATTTTCTGGCATGATTTATTCATTTGAATGACCCTTCTCTGTTTTTCAGTTAGATTACAGTGCCTTAATCTGGAGGCATGAAAGAATGGTAAAAGTTGAATAATTTCCTCAGTTCAAGATGTGTCATTTTTATATTGTCTATTAATTTTCCTCACCGATACCATACGTCATTCTTGTTGGGCTTTATCCACCCATTCATCTATGTCATCTGTTCTCCTGTCTCTGGAGTTAGCCAGTTCCAGAAGTTCTTTAGATAAAAGCATTCACCAGCTGTTTTGTGGCACCAGTCTCACTTCATGGCAAGGCACCCCAGAGCAAGTCAGGCCATGCATGCCTGCTGCTGTGCCATGCTTACAGCAACAGGTATCACGCTGCTGGTTCAGAATACAGTGTGATGTTGCCTGCACTCTGCAAATGAGAGGTGGTCTATTTTCCTGCCCAAAAACTCATCCTCATTTTTAACCTCATACCTTGAACTGTGGAAGGCTTTACTCTCTCTGGAATTTGTTATTGTTGGATGATGGAACCAGCATGGGCTTTATTTGTGTAAATCCATGCATTCTTATATCCCATACCTATCTTAGCAATGGGAGAATCTGCTTAAGTTATGCATGGTAGAAAAATGAAAAAATCCTTCAAGCTTTGCATTTGTGAACTTTAGAGGTAATGAAACATCCCCCTTTTCATGCATTTGAGATAAATGCAAGCAGCCTCTGTAGGATGAGTTGCTAGACATTGCTTGTTTGGCTGTTAATGTGGATCGATGAGGCCTTCAAATATGTGGTGGATGTTGTGGAAACCAGTATCAAGTGGCTTGTAGAACATTTACAGGGATTTGAAGACTCTCCATAAATATAAGTCACTGCTTTAAATACTTCTGTGTCACTGCTTTAAATACCTTTGTGTCATTATCTTTCCAGATCCCAGAAATTTTACTCCTGCTTTTAGAGCTGGAGGCTTGAATCACCCACCGTAATTAGCCAAGATTATTGCTCCTTGTGTGCGTGTAAAATTTGCATGTTCATTGCCAGCAACAGAAATAAATAGATCAATAGAGGGAAATCGAAGCCAAGCTAATGTGAGCAGCTTTAGTGCTGGGTCAGTGAAAGAAGTGGATGTTTCTGGTAATCCCCTTTGGCAGCAGCTTCAGGCTGGGCTGAGCCAGCTCTGAAGCCAAAGCAGTATCTCCTGCCCCGGTGTCTTGGTTGAAAATTGTGTTGGTCTTTATGAAACCCCCATTATTGTTGTGCTTTACCCAATGTGAAGGTGATTAGACCCTGTGCCCTGGTGGGAAGTTGCTGAGGGGAGGAGCAGCCAGCATCCCAGAGGACAGAGGGAACACGCAGCACAGGGTGCGTCTGGGAGAGAGATTTGCTTCTGCAGGTGCTCCTCGACAGCCTCTTTTGGGGATTATTCTAGCTTTATCCACTCCCTGTTTTCAGGATGCTGGAATTCACAAGGCAAAACAACAAGTCCAGTGTCTGACAGCCAGAAGTTTTTCTCTCAACTCCCATAACAAGCTAAATAAATCTGTGGTGTGGTCCAAGATCCCACAGCACTTCAGCCAGCCAGCCACCGCGATCTGCGGTTATTTTTGGTAGAGGCAGAAGGGGATGTTGCAAACTGATGTCAAGTCAGCTGAGGGGTTGCTAATCTTTTTGCGTGGGATGTGTTTCTCCTGTAACCATTGGGGAGCAGTAGGATGGGCAGTTGACTTCCTCTGGAAGGATGTTCAGGCATGCTCCATGGCAGACCAGAGCCTTAGCGCTTCTCCGAAGGTGGTTTGGACAATTGAAATTCCTGACAAATGCACAGCGAGTTTCTGAGAAATAGTACAAAAGGGAAGGTCGGGAAATGGCTGAAGGTTTCTCAAGGTGGGTTTGTATTTTCTCAAAAGACATGCTTCACATATCCAGACAGCTTTCCCAAGCCTTCTGATGCCTCCTTCATAGTCTTTCAGCTGTGTACAGGCTGCCCAGGGATGTGGTTGAGGCCCCATCCCTGGAGACATTCAAGATCAGACTCGATGTGGCCCTGGGCAGTGTGATCTAGTTGGAGGTGTCCCTGCTGACTGCAGGGGTGCTGGACAAGATGACCTTTGAGGGTCCTTTCCAACAGGATGCAATCTGTGGATCTGTGTGTTAGATGGGTCTTTGAGCTCAGACACAGGCTGCAGCTGGCCGGTGGTTTCTTTGGCTACACGGTTCAGCTCAGTTGTGTCATACCAAAATAGGGCATTACTCTGTGAGGAAATGTCTCTCTCCAGACCTTCCCATGAAGATCTGAATGATTTAAATAACAAATTTTTAGGAGAGTTTGCACTGCCCAGGCTGCAGAGTAAAACTTGTGTTGGTAACTCAGACAATTTGCTCCAAGGATTAAGCTGAGGAGGTGTTTTAAGACCAGGATTGTGAAGATTTGTTGCCTGCATTGTTCACCTTCCCCTTTACAGCAGCACAGCATTTGCCACAGATGGGATCCCTGGGATGTCTCATCATGGGAGACTGTCCTTGTCCCTCTCAGTGACTCACCTTCTTTCTGTGCCTTAACTTGTAGGGAATCCAAAGTCAGCCTTTTGGATCCATGCCATGGAGAGTCACACTGCTTAGTGAGATGCTGGTGGGTCATGCCATGGCTGGCCTTCTGGATGAAGGCCTAGACCAAGGTGCAAGGTGGAAGTGGGTCAGTCACAAAGCTCCTCTCAGTCTTGCTGTGCTCCTGCAAAAAGGAGAAATGTGTTGTCTGCCATCCAGAGCTCTTTCCTGAGGTCTGTGCAGCTGCCTGGTCTTCTTCAAAATCCACACTCAAGTGTCCATCTCGGTCTCTTCTGGTGTGGGTGCTGACCTGCCTCCTGGCAGACACTAGGGATCTGCACTCCCTTCCAAGCTGGACATGCTCCTCTTACAGGCTTTGCAGTATTAAAGTGCAGATTTCCTTTGCCTTATTTAGTTTTAGCAAGAAAAAAATAAGGGGGGGGAGGGGGGTGGTTGTTTTGTCTACCCTTCCGACTGCCAAAATCCTCCAGTTTCAAAACCCCTTTCCAAAAAGGCTGAGTTTTTGTAAGGAAAGAGCAACTGAAATAGTCATTCTTCTCTCTTACCCTCTGACAAATTTATTGTCTCCTGTCTTTAGTGCCCAGGAGTGGGGTTTGACTTGCTTAAAGCAGGGAGAAGTTCTTCCTTTCATCTTGCTCCTCCGTGAGCTCCTATCAGAGCCCTAGCTGAAGAAGTTAATAGGCCTGAGTGTTTCTGCAGATTGCATCATTTTCAGCGTTTCGTAACGAGATGGCAGAAGTAATTTGAACCAGATAACAATAGTGCAGTCTGTCTCAGAAGAGCCATGATTTCCTTGTCATTAAGAGTCTGTTAGCGGGTGGAGGAGGAGGAGTTTTAGCTGGACGAGTTACAGATCATATGGTGCCTTTCCCTCCCTCCCCTCCCACCCCCCCTTTTCCTTCCCTTGAAATCCGCAGCGCTGGACTTTGGTTTGGATATGAAACGATTGGATAGTTTCAAACTCCTGTCTGCACAAAGCAGCTCAGCACTTCCAGATGGTTCCAATCAGGAGCCCAGAACTGTCGCATCAGCAGCCGGTGGCCCGGGCTGCTGCTCCTCGCATCTCTCTGCTCCATTTTGAGCAGCTCGCCCCAAAAGAGAAGGATTTGCTTGTTGGAGCAGGGGTTTGGTTTTGGGGGTTTTTTTCCCCTGCATTTAATCTTTTACTTTCTGATTGCCTGATGCATTGTGTTTGTGAGCATAAACACCAAGTGCTCCGTAAACATGCGTAATGGCATTCAAGTGCCTTAAATAGATGGACAAAGGACACTGGAAACCTTTGTTCTTCTTCATCCAGGCTGAGCCTGTCTTCTGTGTCTGCTCACCGTGGCTCTGGGTGTGCAAGGCCGTGTGCAAGGCAAGATTTCTAGCCTGGAACAATGCAGCAAAAGCCCCACCTAATGTGGGAAGTGGATGATGCTGTCCCAAGGAGGGGAGTGTGTCTGGCACATTCTCTTCGAATTGTTTGTCTTCGGTTTCTCCCCCCTCTGCTCCTCAACAATAAAGTCTGGAAATGAAGAAGAGATGGACCTTGGGTGTCTGCAGTCGTCACTGGCCTCCTGATCTTGGCTGTGAGTCAGGAACATAACCACAGAAAAACTCTTGGAACAAATTAGGGATTTGGAAGCTTAAATTTTAAAAGCAAAAGAGAAGGAAGAGAGGGGGAGCGCTGTTTGGTTGGTTGGTTGGTTTGTGTTTATTATTTCCTTCTGTGGCTGAAGGTATAGAGGAGTCCAAAAGTACTCCTTTGGCTACCTTTGGTAGATAAAGACATGCAATAGTGGAGGAAGGTAGGTCATCATCTTAAGTCAGAGGTAGGGCATGGATGTGTGCTGAGTCCTGGGGCACATCCTGGGAGTCACCTGGCCTGGCAGTTTCCCTGGCCAGCTCTTGCCACTTGTCTGCACCTTGCACCTGAACTTTCTGTTCTTTCCAGCCACGTGCAAGCACATGCTGGGTTACTTGTGGCTTTTGACCATACCAAGATGCTTATGCACAGCTTAGAAAAAATGAGACTTCACTCTTTAAACTTCCTGCTGCAAAGGTTGCACATCTCCAGAGTCTCTCCCACCTGCTTTAGGAGATGCTCCTCATTTCTTCATACCTGTAGGAAGGGGGAGATAACATGAGCCACAAAAGACTGGATGTTGATGCAGCTGCAAGTGGGATCTATCTCACATCTCTGTAGAAGATGCACTGTTTGAGTTCATAGTGATGCTCATGTAGCAGTCTCCTCCCCATTGCTTCAACCCCACAGCTGAACATCTCCTTCTGGTTGCCAGAGGGGTGCTGCAAGTTCAGAGGTGAAGTGCTTTGACTTGAGTTCCTGGACGCAGCTGTGCAGTTGTTTGGGTAAATCTTGGCCTTACATACCAGCTATGTAACTATGTGACTAACTAAACTGACTTGCAACCAGAATTAACTGCTCTACCAGTTAAAAAGCAATGAGTGCTCCATGAGGAGACATTAGACCATCATTAAAGCACAGCCACTGCTGCTGCAGATTCCTCTACCTGAACTAAATTCACACACTTTGTTTATTGGTTCCTGTCCTGCAAATTTAGATTTGAGGAAATTCCTGCCTTTTATGGTAGTGTTTGAAGGGCTGGAATGCTGTCACAGCCATTTCTGATTCCTCATCTAGACAGGCACATGATTGCTGGGATTCATTACTTGTGGAGAAAGCTGGTGGCTCCAGAAAGTCCCCAAAGCACTACCACATTTCGTGGGTGTCCTAATACTGAAAGCAGAAGCCCAACTCGTTGAGAAGAAGAGAGTCACTGGCTGAGATCCTGAGCTGTGGATTTGTAGCTGTAAGACAGCCTCATAGAGGAGATCCTCCTCAGTTCAGCCGGTGGTGTGGCAGAGATGATGCTTTGGGTTATGAGAGAGAGACTGGACCCTAATGAAAGTAGGGCGTGATACCTTGCATTAAGTAGGTAAGAGCATACTTGTTTCACTTCCTGGGAGGAGCTCAACCACTGCAAATCCCCAGCCCACTCCAGTGCAGGAGGATGTTCATGGCATGATGCTCAAAGGTGGGCCTTTGAGTGGTGGCTGGTCATTGTACTACCAAGATGTGCTCTAGTCTTAGGAGAAGATGCTCTTAGCTCGCTGTGTCTAGAGGGTAATCACACTTCTGTGCAACCTCCAGCGGAGCCCAAAATAGTACTTTGTGGTTCTGTAAACTCCCCTTCTTCAGAGCTGCAGCAAAGAGGCAGAGAGGAGTCAGTTCCTGCATTACTCACAGGCAGGCTGCTGGTGCAGTGTTTTGGGGTGGCCAGAAGCCTGGGTAGCTCTGGAAGGAGAGGAGCTGCAGTGCCTGCTCACAGCAGATGGCTTCAGACTGCCTTTAGAAGACTCCTCTTGCATTCAAATGCCCCAAACTCACTTTTTATCCTTTCTGACAGACTGCAGGGTTTGAGTCCCCTTTGCCAGAACTTGAGCTGGTGGTTACAAAGCACCTCATACAACCGTGGGACCAGGGCTACCCTGCAGGGCTGGATGAAAAGGCCTACAAACCCTTAGCTAAGCTCCATGAGGGAAGTGAATCCCAGCAGCAGGAGGTGAGCAGGTTCACCCAGTGCTGCAGAGGATGGCTTTTGGAGATCTGCAATTAAACACTGGCTTGATAAATGCCTTCTGATGTCTGTGCTTCCTGCCTCGCAGCCTGGGATTAACAGTTCCTGCATTTCCATCTTTTCCAGGAAAAAAAGCAGAAAGTTCTGTTCACCACAAACTCCCAATCACAGAAACCCTCTTCCCCTTTTTTTCCTCTCTTCCCCCCTCCCCCCCCCCCTTTTTCTTTTATGTTTTAACCACCCCCATTCCCTTTTGAATCGGTGAATGAGAGAATGTCTAAAGCCAGGGAAGTATGGAAAGATTTCATCCCTCGAGAGGTCAGGGTGGGGTGGAAAGTGGAGGGGGCTGCAAGGGGGGCAGTTGGAAAACAGGAAACCATGTGGCAGTGTGCATGCAGGGCCCAGCTGATGTGAATGGGCTATTGAGAGGGGAGAAAATCTGACTGGCCCAGCATTAGACAGGCAAAAGATCTTTAGGTTGGGCTTGTTGGGGTTTTATTTTTGTTTGGTTTTGGGTTTTTTTGTAAGAAAAACAGCTCTATAGAGGGAAATGTATATTTTTCTGGAGAACAAGGTGCTGAAATCTTTTGCTCCGTTGCAAAGAACAAGAAAATATAAGTGACTGATTTCCTTTTGTTGTTGTTTTTGTTTCTCATGTGCACTGATTAAATCATAAGTTTCCATTCCTCTTTTGGGGAAGTGCTCAGCCTGAAATTCTTTCATTCATCTGGCCTGGGGGAGAGGGAAGAGTCTTTCTGCCTCTCTGAAAACACATCCTTCTGCTTCTCAGTCTCTTTTTGCACCCAGCAAACAACCAAGTTGCCTGCAGCCGGAGGTGGAAGAGGCTGGTGGAGAAAAGCTGCTGCTGCTGCTGCTTCCCCCCCTTGCCTCCCCGCCTTCCTTTTTTTTTTTCCCCTCTCTCTCTCTCTCTCTCAGAAGAGATGAATCATTCTCCCACAACTGCAAAGAAATTTTGAAAGCTGGGAGAACACTGGTGCAGGACTAAAAAGGCAAGTAGTGACGTCCCAGCCCAAATCAGCAGGGGAGTGGCTTTATTTGATTATTTTTCTTTCCTTTTGCCCTGTGCTGTCATTAGAAACTTAAACTTAAGGCAAAACCCAAGCCCTCCTGCCCGGTGAAGAGTGGACTGACTGGAGAAGGAGGAAAGTAGCTCTTTGAATTGTTTCTCTGAGTGGATGAAGAGGTGAAAGCAAAAGCCCATTGGTGACAGTATTTGCGTTGGATACCGTGATCGGCTGGCTCCTTGCTTGGGTTTTTTTTTTTTCCCCCCACCTTTTTTTTCCCCTCTTTTTTTTTTTTCCATGAATTAGACCCGTTGTGGCTGAGCCTACCTTCTGCCTTCCCTCTCGGAGCGTCAGGGTTCCTGCTGCACACATCTGGCTGGTTTTGTTCTTTCTCCAGGCGGGATTTTCGTTCTGGTGCTTGTTTGGATATCAAGGGGGTCTGGAAAACCTTTTATCTTGGCTTTTTTCTTCTTCTTCTTTTTTTTTTTTTAATAATTATTATTGCTCTAACAGGAAGGCTGATACCATTGTTAGCAAAAAAAACCACCCCAAACTCACCCCAATCCTATATGTATAAAGGGTCTCTGCAAATCTCTTCTGTTTGCTGTAAGTTCCTGCGTCGCCTGTCTAAGCAAATCTCTCCCGAGAAGACTTTTATCAGCCGGTTGCAGCTCTGGGATTTTCTTTTTCCTGTTAAGAGGCTCGGAGGCTGCTGTGCTGTGCTGAGACTCCTCTGAGCACGGGCACTCCTCTGAGCACATATGTGAGAGGTCTGGAGCCTGCCTGGCCGCACTCAGCCCGGGGTTCATGGTGGGCTCTGCTCCGCCGCTCCCACCTGCCTGGACAAAATGTATGAGCGCCACAAGAGGCGGTACAGCCTGTGCGACATCTCCAAGGTGGACAGGACTGTAGATGTTGTGTTGTTAAAGGTAGGATGCTTGTCTACATTTACTTACTGATTCCTCTCCCCATCTCTTATGGATCTGTCTGTTCCTCGCTATACCTGTCCCCCAAGCTGGATGGTGAGGGGCGACAGGTGGAAGAGCTCTTGCCCATCAGCATGGAGATGGCTTTGAGTGCTACCAAACCATTTCATGCCAATTATTATCATCCTTGCATCCCATGCATGCAGTCAGATAGTCTTCCAGAGAGCTCCTTCCCTGTCTTCTGCCATTAAATGCTCTCCTCCCGCTTAGAAACCTTCACCATTGCAGGTGGTGAAGGTGTGTGAGGTGCCATTCAGCAAAGGGCTTTCATTTCCAGGGGTTGCTTTTGGGGTTGCAGTGTGTGTGCCACCCAAAAGGTGTATTCTGCCAGAGGAGGCTTGGCAAGTCCTCCTTTGCTTCTGGTTTCTTGTTTGTGTTTGAAGGGTGTTGCTGTCAGCCTTATTGTTTGGGTGTGAGTTTTGTCTGAAGATGGGCTGGAGCTAGAGCCAGGAGTGGCTTTTGGCTAATTGCCCCAGTGTGTTCGTCCTCTAATCTAAAATTAGCAAGTGCTCCACCAAATGGCACAATGGCAGTCTGGGAATGTCCTGTCTCTGTAACAGCTTGCTGGAGCTTCAGCAGTTTCCTGGCAAAGTGGATGGAAATAGGAAAGTGGCCAGAGGGACTGCAAAACACAGCCCAGCTTGGAGAACTGAACTCCTGGAAGAGCATTTCCTTTCCCTCTCCCTTTTTCTCTCTTTCCTTAGCTGAGGCAATGGATTTCTGCCTGACTGAATGGCTTCCTTTTTTTATGCTTCGTGCCCTTGTGTGAGTCGAGATGAGACTGTAGAGAAAAATTACTTCCAAATTCTTCTTCTGCTGCTTTATCTGCACTAAAATAGACCTGGCCCTTGTTAGCTTGCTTTGTTGTAGACATTATTTTCCTTTCTTTGAATCTATGCTTTGGACTTTGGTGACACAAATACCTTGTTTTCTTTGCCAGCTCAGTCCTGTTGAGTATTTCTGAACTCTTATGTTAGCGATGCTAGTTGAGGATGGAATCCCCTCAGTGTTCAATCTCTAGACGCCCTATGAGTCATTAAAGACATGTAGACTTAATTGTGCACACACTGCTTGTGTGAAATGAAGGCTTAATAGCTGTTGGAATAAGACCTGGTAGCCCTGATAACTTCAGCTGCTGTGAGAACAAACACAAATCTTTGTCTTCATGAAGAGCATCTGAATGCCTGCATCGAAATGTAATTCACTATAATTATCTGACTGCAGCATTACTGATGTCATCAGTTCCTTAAAATTAGGGTGTTGTTTTTTTTTTTCCTTCTTCAACAAAGCTTGGATTTTATAACAAAATATGGCTCTGGTTAGTTCCCACTAGTATTTTCCTAATTGAGTTTCAAAAGTGTGGGTTTTACTGTCTGTTCCTGCAAGTGACTCAGTGTCCATGTATGTGTGCGTGTGTGCACGCAGTGCTGCTCCCAACGCAGGCTGTACAGCCTGCAGATGTTTCAAAGAGGAGGGTGCTAGTCACAGCTGTAGTTACCATCAGCTCTAGCTTGATTTTTTAGCCTTCTTTCATGCTTTAGCTGGTTTCTATAACATAACCAGAAGATGAATTCGCTTTTGATGATCTAGGGACCTGAGCCAGAGCTAGAGTGCGTCAGTGGGAGATCATCTCTTGACGTTAATGGGAGCTGGATCAGACCCTTAATGGTGGAGCTGGGAGGTGGCAGGTTTTGTTTGGTTTGGTTTTCATTAAAATACTTAAATAAAATGATGCCCTAATCTGAGTCATCACATTTTGGCCAGTCAACAGGACAGAGATTCTTCAGTGTCGTGTATTGAAAAGCAAGTAAATATCCCTATGATAAAAGCAAACCCAAATAGAATCCATTAAGGGTGTACGTTGTCAGAGAACCATAGAAGTGTGGAATGGACCTCAGAGATCATCTACTCCAACTTCCCTACCATAGGCAGAGACACCACTCAACTGGTCTTGACTGCTCAAGGCCTCATCCAGCCTGGGCTTGAGCACAGCCCCTGGGGAGGAGGCAGCCACAGCCTTCCTGGGCAGTCTGTTCCAGAGTAGCACCACCCTCGTGCTGAAATCCATTCTAAACTTACTCTCCCTCAGCTTCAAACCATTCCTCCTTGTCCTGTCTCTAGACACCCTCATGCAAAGTCCCTCTGCAGCCTTCCTGGAGGATCCCTTCAGCTATTGGAAGGCAGCTCTGAGGTCCCCCCAGAGTCTTCTCTTCTCCAGGGTGAACAGCCCCAACTGCCTCAGTCTGTAATCATAGCAGAGGTATTCCAGCCCTTGAATCATCTCTGTGGCCCTCCTCGGGACTCACTCCAACAGCTCTTGTGTCTTTCTTGTGCTGGGGACACCAGAACTGGAGGCAGTATTGGAGGTGGAGTCTCAGCAGAGCAGAGTCAAGGGGCAGAATCCCCTCTCTTGTCCTGCTGCCCACACTCCTCTGGCTGCAGCCCAGCACTCAGCTGCCTTCTGTGCTGCATGAGGGCACTGCCAGCTCACGGTGAGCTTCTCATCAATCAATGCACCCAAGTCCCTTGCTTCAAAGCTGCTCTCAACCCACTGGGTTTGTGCCTGCATGAAATTTAAAGAAGATAAGCTGCAGAGCACCATCAGCTTTTGGGCTGGCCAACAGATTGACTCATACAAGCCACCTTTTCTTTGAGTGGTAGATGAATATGTTCTTTGCTTCATTTTAAGACAAGGAACTCAAGGATCGTGACACAGGAAAGAAAAACAGCTGGGGGAGCAGGACAACTGGAACAAGTTGTGAACAAAGAAGATGTTGTGTGAGTTTAGCTGCTAAATGTTTAGAGATGGGCTTAAACTTGCATTGATTGCAGCTCTTCTGAGATACTGTCACAAAACAGCTGGGGTTCTACCAGCTATTTTGCAGTGCACACGCCTTCTGAAGGGACAGTGTGGTGGGGCTTGAATTTTCCATGGTTTGGTTATGTCTGAAACAGTGGCTTGTGAAATTACCAAAAAAACCCCAAGAAAAGCCTCAGCACCTTTGGAAGTTGATGCACACAATTATTTTTAGCTTTAACATTGATTTTTTTTTCCTCCTCCTCACATATGAGAAATGAAGAGGCAAGGAGTAAATCAGTCTCCTAGCCTCTCTTGGAGGTAGGACTTCATCTTTACTGTGGTTCTTTTTGCTGCTGCAGCGATACAAACATGATGAACTTGGCTATTGAGCATCATGGTTTGCCACTCTGCAGGGAAGCCTGGATGGTAGAGAAATGGCATAAACATTACCCATCATCTTTCCTGCTGGGATTGCAGATGAGGGAGATGATGTGGGGCACGTGGGATATCTGCTTGTGTGAACACTTCCCTGAGCTCTGAGCAGCTACGCTCTGGGTAAAGCAGTCTGTGCTGTGTTATTCCAAGACCCAAAAATGGGAAGTGTCAGTGTGCCCATGTGTGAGTTGGCAGCCCTCTCTCATTTTTATGTTGTGCCTGCTACCACAAATATAACTATCTAGGGACAGAAGACAGAAACCACACTGGCTGGCACCTTGCGAATGCATGTACAGTTAGACAAGCATTCATGTCTGGATGAACAGACTGTGCTTTGCAGGGCTGGAAAACCAGGAATGGGCTTGCTGTGGGAATGAGAGGCCGAGCAGTCACAACTAGAGATGTTTAATGGCTGCTCACTGCTTCTATCTGCATTTCAGCTTTGTACATGAGTGGTCAAACTTAAGTATAGGCAGAAGAACATCATGTCCTAGGCTGCATCAAGAGGAGTGTGGCCAGCAGGACAAGAGAGGGGATTCTGCCCGTTGACTCTGCTCTGCTGAGACCCCACCTCAAATACTGCCTCCAGTTCTGGTGTCCCCAGCATAAGAAGGACACAGAGCTGGTGGAGTGAGTCCAGAGGAGGCCACAAGATGAGCTAAGGGATGAAGCACCTCTGCTATGAGGACAGGCTGAGGGAGTTGAGGTTGTTCACCCTGGAGAAGAGAAGACTCCAGGGGCACCTTAGAGCTGCCTTCCAATAGCTGAAGGGATCCTCCAGGAAGGCTTCAGAGGGACTTTTCCTGAGGGTGTCTAGAGACAGGACAAGGGGGAATGGTTTGAAGCTGAAGGACAGTAGAGTTAGACTGGATCTTAGGAAGAAGTTCTTCAGTAGGAGGATGGTGAGACTCTGGAATAGGCTGCCCAGGGAGGCTGTGGCTGCCTCCTCCCTGGGAGTGTTGAAGGCCAGGTTGGATGAGGCCTTGAGCAGCTGAGTCTCTGCCCATGGTGGGGAGGTTGGAGTAGATGATCTCTAAGATCCTTTCTACCCTAAACCCATTCTGTGATTAAGATGTAAGCTTTTTCATAGCTAGGGAAACAAGGTTTGATTTAGCTGCTCTTCGGAGCAGGTGAAGATCAAAAAGTTGGTCTCGAAATTCAAGCAACCCAATGTTATGCAAATCATGTAGGCATTTTGGCATTAAAGGGGCAGCTTTCCCAAGTAGTTATTCTGCCTCCTGGCAGAGGACTGTTCTGGTTCCTCTACCCTAGTGCATGGGAGGATGCTCTGGTATGAACCCCACTTTTCTAAGGCAGAGTGCAATTTGCAGCATCCCAACCTAAAAGTGGTGTGGAGGAAGTCCCCAAATGAACAGAAACTAAGGTTTCTTCCATTGTATGTTAACATACCTCAAGTTTTAGGGTTTTGTGGTTGGCATTCAAGCAAGTTCATTCCTTCTTTGGAGCTCTTCTGAGGAAAGAACTGTCCTCAGAGGATGGGTATTGAGTGTCTCATCAGAATTGATGGCCCTAAAATGACTCTGAACTTAACTTCTTCATCTGTCTGCACTGGTTTGATTATGGAAGGGAGTATTTAAGATTGGAGTACTTTGGAGTTTTGCTGTTTGTGCCTCATGTGGAATTAGAACTGGAAGGATAACTGGAATGAAACTAATGTTTTCTCCTTAGACACTTGCATGTTTGTGGGAGTTTTGCTTCCATTCTGGTCAAGAGATGGTTTGTTTTTTTCTGCAAAGCCATTGCTGTTATTTTTAAAGCTTAATTAAATTTTCTTGTTACCAGAACTGTTAATACTGCTTGGGGAGGACATCTCAGTTCCAAGGGCTGGAAAATGTTCTTGGGGCACAACTTCCTTTCCCCAGCTGGGACATTGCCAGGGAGAGAAGTGCACTCTAGGAATTCAGTGTTGCTCTTTCACCACAAAGTGCTAATTTATTCAGTCATTTAAAATGTCCTGTGGTTGTAGGAGCCTCTTCTGCTGTAATCCTTTAGTGTAGTTCTCTATAGTTGCTGACTGTCAATAAGGTCACTTTGGACCTGTGTGAAAAAAATGTTGTCCTGGTCTAGAGTCAGCAGCTCTGTAAAGATGAGGGGCTCATGGTGGAATACTCAAAGTGCTAGAAGATAAATCTCTGTAGAAACCATTGCAAGTGTCGTCCCTTTGGCACACATGGGAGAAGGTATTTTTGTGTGCCTCATCTGCATGGGAAAATCTCCTCAAGTTTAGAACTAGATACATTAAAAGACTGCAAACCAATGTAAATTAAAGCAAAATAATAATCTGCAGTTTGCAAGCAACTTGATATGTCTGCTGTTAATATTATGTGGCAAGATGATTGCCAAAGCAGTGATTTTTACCCTTGATGTTAGTTTTGTGTACGTGGAGGGGTTTTTCCATCAGTGGCTGTGGAAGGAAGACAGTGGAAATTCTTTCCCCATGTGCCCCATCCCTCATGCTCCTTTTAAAAGTGGTTTGGGGGACCTTAAAAGATGCTTTTTTGTGAACAGGGTGCATCAGTTGTTGCTTTAGTTTCTGGTTAGGGGTTAAGAAGCAGCAGGATAATTCCATCAGAAAGTCGAAGTGTAAAGTGAAGAGCTGCTCAGAATAAAGATTGGATTCTAGTTATGTGTACAAACCTCTTCAATGAAAAATATCCTACAGGAAAACTTCAGGGACAGGTAGTTCCAAGGGAATAATTAAAATTTTAATTAAAAAAAAAAAAATAAATAAAATAAATCTTCTGTCATTCCTGATGGTTACAATTAACTGCTCTCAGCTCTAGCTCAGTGTTTAATGATACACCAAGCAAGCTAGAATTACTCTACTGAAGATTTTTCCTATGCACAATGGTATCTGGTTTTAGCTGCCCTGTAGAACTTAGTCTGGAAGCTGGGGAAAGAAAAAGGAGAGAAATGGAAACTTGTAAATTCAGGACAAAGTTAAAACAATCTGGAGGGTAGATGAATCCCTGGAGATTTGCTAGGAAATGAAAGTTAAAATCATCTGGTTCCTTCTGCTCTGGAGATGTTGATTTATTTCCCTACCAGCGAGGCTGACAAGTGCAAACTTCTAAAACAGCAGATTTCCTGAGAGGTCAGCCTGTTTTCTTTATTGTCAAATGGGAGGTGAGAAGCATTAAAATGAAAACAGAGGGGGAAAAGGACTTTTTCCATGGTGGAAAGGTAGAAGAGGGATGAGGGAGCCAGGTAGCGACTGGCTCCTAACCAGGCAAGTGATCCTAGCAAGCTTTCTACCATGCTGCTCTGCCAAAAGTAGACATTTAGGAAGTATCTTCTGAGAATCACAGAATGTTAGGGGTTGGAAGGGACCTCCAGAGATCATCAACTCCAACCCCTCTGCCAGAGCAGGGTTACCTGGAGCAGGTCACACAGGAACTCATCCAGGCGGGTTTTGAAAGTCTCCAGAGAAGGAGATTCCACAACCTCTCTGGGCAGCCTGCTCCAGGGCTCCGTCACCCTCACCATAAACTGTGTCTCCTCATGTTGAGGTGGAACTTCCTGTGCTGTAGATTGTACCTGTTGTACCTTGTCCTATCATTGGGCATCACTGAGAAGGAGGGTCCTGATTCTGTTTTTTGTGGGCAGGCACCATACAGGACCATGAGCACTGGCGAGGGTTAGAGAACTCCTCAGCTAAGAGTGCCATGCAGGGCGAGGGAAGGAAGAGCCAGGGAAGAGAGGCTGGAGTCACTCATCGTTACTATGTGATGGGGGACATCCCAATCCCATTTATCTCACAGATTGTCCAGTGCCACTCTTATACAAAGAGGTTTCTGCATTAAGTCACATCAGGTTTCAAATTCAGTGTCTGCAGGAAGATGTCTCCAAGTCAGGAAATACATGGAGTGTGTGTCCAGAAAGAGCAATCAAAGTCTGCTGCTTGCAGCTCCAGCTGGTGTCCTAAGGCTCTCTTTGAACATTTAGTCTGCTGGTGTTTCACAGGCAAACAGAAAATCCTTCAGGATTCAGTTTTTGGTGCCTGAGGATGTGCTCCCATGATTCATACTATGTCTGAGCTGCAGACAAACATTCATGCTTCTGCATGGAAAATAGCTGGCTCTCTCCTGGCCTTTTTTCAAAAGCTGGGTATTGAAATTCTGTTCCCAGAGGCTGTTTTGTATCCCTTCTGCCATCTGAACACTGCTGTGTCCTCTCTTCCCACCTCAAACACTTGGAGTGCCCGGAATCAAAGGGCTGTGATCACTGTAGACAAGGCAGGGGGTGAAGGTTTTATCATCTTCAGGGACCACCAGCCCTGTGATCCTGTCATTGAGCTTCTCTTAGCATAGGGAGACTAAAGGAAGAAAGGAATCACAGAATGTTAGGGGTTGGAAGGGATCTCTAGAGATCATCAACTCCACCCCCCCTGCCAGAGCAGGGTCACCTTGAGCAGGTCACACAGGAACACATCCAGGTGGGTTTTGAATGTCTCCAGAGAAGGAAACTCCGCAACCTCTTTGGGCGGCCTGCTCCAGGGCTCCAGCACCCTCCCCACAAAGTGTCTCCCAGTGTTGAGGTGGAACCTCGTGTGCTCCAGCTTGCACCCGTTATTCATTCTCCTGTCACTGAGCACTACCAAATAGAGCCTGGCACCTTCATCCTGACACCCACCCCTCAGATATTTATAGACATTGATAAGCTCCCCACAGGGAGGAGCATTTTTGCTACCCATAATGCATAAAATGCCCTCAAAATCCCAAGACAAGCTCATTTCAGATTTCTTTTATTGCCCAGCCCCTGAAGGTAAGGTGCTTTTTCATGGTCTTTTCTCTACAGCCCTTACTGTCTGTACCTGCAGTCTCCACTCCTGGATAAATAGCAGCAGAAATAGGAGCAGAACCGAGTTGTGGAGGAGGAGTGGCAGGGCTGAGTCTTGGGCTGTGGATAGTGAGGTTTGTGTTTTGAGTGTCTGTGGACCACCCAGTTTCCTGAGAGCAAGCAGTAAACCTCCCTCAAATCCTGTCTGGGCTCGTTTTGGCATAGGGAATGCTTGTATATAGTAGTGGTTTTCTTTGGATTTTGATGGTGATGGTTGTTGTTGTTCCTGCATTAAGACTTCTGAGATAAATACTTCATTCCTAATGCTTTTCCTTTTTGAGCTAATAAGGTATATCTGAAGCAGCACCTTAAACTTCACTGTTGTTCTCTCATTGCTCTTTTTTTTTGGGGATAGAAAAAAAAAACCCAGACGTTTTCAATACTTGGCAGAGTCACAGGACAGAGGAGAGAACTGGCTGGGTAATGGGAAAAATGCTCAAATCTCTTTTGAAAACATGCCAATGTCTATAATGCATTTTCAGTGAGTGACTCAATTGATTCTATTAAAGGAAAAAATATACTCTTCATTCAGCCTCGTGGAGCTGCTTCCACTGGCCAGCAACCCATGGGCTTCAGCCTCCTCGCAGTTTGCTTGCTTACTGAGAGTTATTGAGCTAGGTGTTTGATTAGTGATTTCCAATAGTGGGTACTGGTGGAGAGCAGGAGGATCAGAGAGTCATAGAATGGCTCAGGTTGGAAGGGACCTCAGAGATCATCTACTGCAACCTCCCCACCATGGGCAGGGACACCTCTCAACCCGACTCAGCTGCTCAATGCCTCATCTAACCTGGCCTTGAACACCCCCAGGGACGAGACAGCCATAACCTTCCTGGGCAGCCCATTCCAGAGTCTCACCAGCCTCATACTGAAGAACTTCTTCCTAAGCTCCAGTCTAACCCTACCTCCCAATCAGGTTCAAACCATTCCCCCTTGTCCAATCTCTAGACACCCTCATGCAAAGCCCCTCTGCAGCCTTCCTGTAGGAACCCTTCAGGTACCGGAAGGCAGCTCTAAGGTCCCTCCAGAGTCTTGTCTTCTCCAGGCTGAGCAAGCCCAGTTCCCTCACCCCATCCTCACAGTGGGGGTGCTCTAGCCCCTGGATCATCTTTGTGGCCATCCTCTGGGCTCACTCCAGCAGCTCTGTGTCCTTGTTATGCTGGGGACACCATGGATTGGATGCAGCATTCAAGGTGGGGTCTCGCCAGACCAGAGCAAAGGGACAGAATCGCCCTTCTTAAGAGTAGTTCCCTTAAATTTGGTGGGCATACATTGCTTTAAGAGTAAGGAAGATCTAACTCAGTATGATGAGGAAGGAGTTAGGTGCAAGCCTGTCAGGAGGAGGCAGAATTTGATTTCATATCTGAAATGTGTTGTATGGATATGAGCACATTTGCCTTTGTCCTCCTGTGTGTGCCCAGGTTCAGCCTCGAGATTTGCCTTTAATAAAATGTAAGATGATGTGCTGCAAAATAAATGAATCCTACTTTGTCTAGGGAGAAAAGAATACTAACATGATATTTATTGACTTTACAGTCATAATGTGGTATCTATTGACTTTACAGCTCTTTTAAGAGTAGAATGGTATGTGTGTGTTCTGCAGTGAAGCTCAGATACCACTCAGCCTCACTGAGATCAGGAGATAGCTTTCTGTACCCCTCAGCTTCACTGGGATCAGAGGATAGCTTTCTGTACCCCTCAGCCTCACTGAGATCAGGGGATAGCTTTCTGTACCCCTCAGCCTCACTGGGATCAGGGGATAGCTTTCTTCTCTTGAGAGAAGCTGAACTACAATCCCCTTGTCTCTGCAGGTGTGTTGAGCAGAGGTGCAAGGAAGGGGAGGTTCTTGGATCTGTGTAGGATCTTAGATGAGTAAGTGTGTGATGGGCATGTATGAGCAGAGGCAGCAAGCAGCTAGGAGGAAGTGTACATCACATCTAAGAAAAACAGCCTGTAAAATTGCATGGAGGGTTGTCCAGGTGGAACGTGCACTGAGGTTACCCTGAGAACTGGCTGTGATAGAGCATGAGGTCTCCTTACTTGTCTCCCCGCAGAGCTGCTGACTGGAGAAGGTCACAGCATGCTCGCCAATGGAGGATTTTAAGGGTATATAGGATTAAAGCTTCTCAGCTGACAGTTGAGCCTGACTTGGAGCAGCAGAAAGGGACTAGCTGACCTGTCAAAAGCCCTTCCAACCCCATTTTGTCATCACAGAAGTTTGGAGGAGGACAGAGCCAGAGGAAGAGAAATGTGTTGTAGAAAGCAGCTGACAGGTCTGAGTGAGTGGAGCACTGACTGTGGTGTGCTGAGCTGGAGGTGAGTGGAGGTGCTGGCAGGAGCCCCTTTGGTGAAGGGCAAGGAGCACCAGCCAACATCTGCAAATAAGTTCCATGATCTCAGTGAGAAACAGAAGGAGGACATGGGTCATTAGTCAAAGCAGCAAGTCAGGTCAAGGGTAGGAGAGTCTTTACTTTAAAAAAAAGGAAGAATCAGTGCATTTCATAACAGGCCAGAAGGGAGAACACTGAGGGAATGAGACTTAAGGGACTGAAAAAATGGAGCAAGATCATGGAGGATATTTCAAGATAGGTCAGAGGCAAAAAGTAAAATAGTAAACAGTTTCAGTTTAACAGAGGGAGAAGGAACTTGTTTCAGGAGAGAAGAAAACCAGGGGGTGGTTAGGATAAAGAGCTGTTACCCCTTTCAGTAGCTTGCTTTTAGCTCCAACATAACATGCAAGATTCTCTGTGTTGAGGCAAATCAGGAGGGGAAAAAAATCTCTGGACTTAGTAATGTGGGGTGTGGGATTGTCCAGCTGAGGCCTGCTTGCATTTGACAGAGGTGTTCAGCAAGAAGAAATGGCAGAGCTGCTGAAGCAGAGAGAGCTAAAGGGACTCCAGGATCTACTACTGGCCATGGACAAAAGCAATGGACAGCATACACTGGATGAGCCAAGGGTTGTAGATACTACAGCAGAATTCAAAGAACTCAGGCCAAGTGAGCAGGGTAAAGCATAGGCAGGCAGAGGAGAAGGCTGAGAACAGATCAGTCATCCTTGCTGAGTGACTGAAAGTCAGGGAAAGGATGAGGGACAGGGTGAGGTGATAAGGGCTGATGTTGAAATAAACCATGTGGTGTGTCCTGGTGTTAAAGTGGGAGTTTCTATCATCATCATCATTTAAGTTAATGCAAACACAAAGTGCTTCTCATTCTCACCATGACCTGAGCACTTCCCTAGCCCTAGTTTCCACGTTATTAGAGCACTGTACTGTCTTTGTTAATTACCTCTACAGCAGTATGGGTGGTAAGGAATCGCTGTGCAGGAGATAATGAACCAAAGGTGTGAAGCAGAGGAGTATCTTGCCTGCATTGCTGCTACAAATGGCAGTGAGAACTGAAGCCAGATTTCCACAGTCCTCAGCTAGTAGCTTAACTGCTGGCTCATCTTCCCTCTGAACTTCTGCCTGAAAGTCATATTTTCCACTGAGATATAAAGTTTTTTGGCTTATTTTGGTGGCTTGTTTAGTAATGCTAACAAAAAAAATGTAATTGTGAGTTACTTCTGATGGTTTTATTATTGGCACAAAACGAAGCCAGAACTATAGACCATAGAGTCATAGAATGGCTTAGGTTGGAAAAGACCTTGCAGATCATCTATTCCAACCTCCCCTCCATGGGCAGGGACACCTCTCAACTAGACTCAGCTGCTCAAGACTTCATCCAACTTGGCCTTGAACACCCCCAGGTAGGAGGCAGCCACAGCCTCCCTGGGCAGCCTACTCCAGAGTCTCACCACTCTTGTATTGAAGAATTTCTTCCTAAGCTCCAGTCTAACCTTACTCTCCCTCAGCTTCAAACTATTCCCCCTTGTCCAATCTCTAGACACCCTCATGAAAAGTCCCTCTGCAGCCTTCCTGTAGGATCCCTTCAGCTATTGGAAGGCAGCTCTGAGGTCCACCAGAGTCTTGTCCTCTCCAGGCTGAACACCCCCAGCCTGTCCTCATAGCAGAGGTGCTCCAGCCCTTGGATCATCTCTGTGGCCTCCTCTGGACTCACTCCAACAGCTTCTTGTGCTGGGGACACCAGAACTGGAGGCAGTATTGGAGGTGGAGTCTCAGCAGAGCAGAGTCAAGGGGCAGAATCCCCTCTCTTGCCCTGCTGGCCACACTCCTCTGGCTGCAGCCCAGCACTCATCTGCCTTCTGTGCTGCATGAGGGCAGTGCCAGCTCATGGTGAGCTTCTCATCAATCAGTGCAGCCAAATCTCTTTCTTCAGAGCTTCTCTCAACTGGTCAATGCAGAGTGACACTGCAGAAGGGGCCCAGCAGGGCCATGACCCCGGGTGGCCTGTGTTTGATTTGCTGTGGTGTGTTTTTCAGATAAACCGTGGGAGCTGGTGTCCCCTGGAGCCATGTCCTGATTCTGCCCTGCTGGAGCGCAAGCGGACACGGGAGTCGCCAGGTGAGCACTGTGCTGGGGGTGGCTCTGGGCAAGCAACCCCATGGTTCTCCTCACCTGTTCTTTCCCTGGGGGTACTGGTTGATAGTAGGCTGAATATGAGCCAGCAGTGTGCCCAGGTGGCCAAGAAGGCCAATGGCATCCTGGCCTGTATCAGGAACAGGAACAGCAGGAGCAGGGAGGTCATTCTGCCCTGTACTCAGCACTGGTTAGGCCACACCTTGAGTCCCGTGTCCAGTTCTGGGCCTCTCCATTTAGGACAGATGTTGAGTTGCTGGAAGGTGTCCAGAGAAGGGCATCAAAGCTGGGGAGGGGTCTAGAGCACAGCCCTGTGAGGAGAGGCTGAGGGAGCTGGGGTTGCTTAGCCTGGAGAAGAGGAGGCTCAGGGGAGACCTCATTGCTGTCTCCAACTCCCTGAAGGGAGGTTGTAGCCAGGTGGGGGTTAGCCTCTTCTCCCAGGCACCCAGCACCAGAACAAGAGGACACAGTCTCAAG
Organism: Dryobates pubescens; assembly: GCF_014839835.1. Taxonomy (NCBI): domain Eukaryota; kingdom Metazoa; phylum Chordata; class Aves; order Piciformes; family Picidae; genus Dryobates; species Dryobates pubescens. The sequence goes on from NC_071628.1 coordinate 4,227,484, forward strand.
CTGTGCCAGGGGATGGATGTTAGGAAGAAGTTCTTCATAGATTGATTGGCCATTGGAATGTGCTGCCCAGGGAGGTGGTGGAGTCGCCATCCCTGGAGGTGTTCAGGAGGAGACTGGATGGGGTGCTTGGTGCCATGGTTTAGTTGATTAGATAGCGTTGGATGATAGGTTGGACTCAATGATCTCAAAGGTCTTTTCCAACCTGGTTAATTCTGTATTCTGTATTCTTTTTCCTTCTTATTTTCGACCTCCTTGTCTCGACAGGGAAATGCATAAAGTAGAGAGGTGTAGTGGATCTGCCATGAGTCATTGTTAGCACGTGGTTGCAGCACTTGGCTTGCAGCAAGCTGTGTGCTGTGTCACCTTCTTCAGTAATTAGACATTCAAAACACTTCAGGATTTCAGATTTGGGATGTTTTTTACTAAACTTGAAAGGTATGATGGGGCACACAGTCATGGTTTCTAACTCAATTGATAATACAGGAAAACAAAAGCTCAGACATTTATAAACTCCTGAATCTGTGGTTAGATCCACATCAGTGGCTGGGTGTTTTGTTGGGCTTTTTTTAGTGTTTTTATTTCCCCCCTCTGAAAGCAGCCATGGTTTCCAGGCTTCAGGAAGCAGGAAGGCTGTTCAGAGCCATCTTTCCCACACCCTGCCCACCAGCCATGCCAAGCTCCCAGCCCTGCGTGCTGGCTGGTGCTTTCTGGCTCTTCCACTGGGACAGAAAATCTTGTCTGGGCAAGTTTCAAACAAGTGTTGGTGTCCAAGATAAGAAATAAAGCATTTCCTTTCATTGAATTATGCGTGTTCAAAACAAATGGAGTCATTTGTCAGGGCCCTGAACAGTGACTTTGCTTGCACTGGTCGTGGAGAGGACACTGCTTGCTTTGCTCTTGTCGTACACCTCACCCAAACCTCCCTCAGTTTATCTGAGAGCCTTGAAAGTAAACCAGGGATCGATTCACACTGAGTGTCAGATGTGAAATTCAGACCCAATCTTTACAGAGTGCAGGCTAGGAAGGGATAATGTGAGTGCCTGACCCCAGGGGTTTATTCTAGGTAAAAGGTTTAGCTCCCACTGAAGTGAAATGAGTGCTTTTGGGGGGTTATTTTTACCGTAGAGTGTTCTCTTCAGAACAGTCATGAACATTGAATAGCTGTTTCAGGAGAGGCTGTGCCATCAGCATGCTGCTGCTTTTCTGCTTGTCCCCCCCCCGATTCCTTGCCTCTTGGTATGAGATTTCTACACTTCAGGCAAGAATTTTTGCACTTTGGCTGCAAAGTGATGTGTGCTCACTTGGCTTGGAACTAGATGATCTTTAAGGTCCCTTCCAACCCAAACCGTTCTGTGAATCTATGAATCTGTGGCTTGCCAAATCTATAATCATGTACTCCTAGGAGTCAGTAGCAGTTAGATGCATGCTTCTAATGCAGTATCAGGCTGTGGAAATAGAATACTTATTGAGCTAATATTTAATAATAAAATAAGATAAATATGAATATATTAATAGTAAACAATAATGTTAATAATATTAATTGATCTAATAGTGAATAATAAAATCAGATCAACCTGAATATCTTAATAGTTAACAATAATCTAACATTAGTAATGTTAATTGATCTAATGGTGAATAATAATATAAACCTGAATATCTTAATAGTAAACAACAATCTATCATTAGCAATATTAATTGATCTAATAGTGAATAATAAAATCAGATCAACCTGAATATCTTAATAGTAAACAACAATCTATCATTAGCAATATTAATTGATCTAATAGTGAATAATAAAATCAGATCAACCTGAATATCTTAATAATAAACAACAATCCAAAATTAGTAATATTAATTGATCTAATATTGGATAATAAAATCAGATTAACCTGGATATCTTAATAGTAAACAACAATCCAACATTAATAATATTAATTGATCTAATATTGAATAATAAAATAATATAAACCTGAATATCTTAATAATAAACAATAATCCAACATTAATAATATTAATTAATCTAATATTGGATAATAAAATCAGATCAACCTGAATATCTTAACAGTAAACAATAATGTAACATTAATAATACTAATTGATCTAATAGTGAATAATAAAATCAGATCAACCTGAATATCTTAATAATAAACAATATCATTGATAATATTAATTGATCTAATATTGAATAATAAAATCAGATCAACCTGAATATCTTAATAATAAACAATATCATTGATAATATTAATTGATCTAATATTGAATAATAAAATCAGATCAACCTGAATATCTTAATAATCTAACATTAATAATACTAAGTAATCTAATATTTAGTAATAAAATAATATACATCCAAATACCTTAATAATAATTATAATCTAAAATTAATAATATTAAGTAATCTAATTTATACTTGGGTTAATTAATCAAGTAGCTGTATATACAAATAAATATTACTAATTATGGCAATACATGTCTGTAACACAGGGAGAGGTTTTTGTGCTGCTGAATGTGCTCTCTGGTCAGGCTGAAGCCTCAGGAAGATCTCAGGCTCTGCAGGATCTGGCCTCTCTAGAAGTAATGCTGTTACTGCACATGCATCTCTCTGGCTGCACCGCGGTGCTGTGCAATGTAGAGAGGGCAAGAAAAACCTGGCATCACCTAACATCAGGGAAACCACCAGCTGTTGTGAGGTGGCTAACTGAAAAAGCCACCACTTGATTGGGAATTAGACTTTGGGGGTTTTTTTCACCTGCTGCCATGGCTTGTAAGGACGGAGTCTGCAGAGCTTAGAAGGTAACTCCAGAAACTGTAGCTTCTCCTTTTCTCTCAATACTGTTGGAATGAAGTCCCTGGAGGTGTGCAGCAGATACATGGCTAGCAGCACAGAATTGGAGGGCTCAGCCCTCTTTTGGAGGACACAAGGCTTTGGAAAATGTATGCAAGAGACTTGCTTGGAAGTTTTCTCCTTAGGGCTTTCTACTGTGCAAGTTTGCTTGCCTCTGGTATGTGCAGAAGTGTGTTGCCATCATCATTGTATTTCTACCTGCCCCTCCAGAGAGAGGAGCAGGTAAGCATGGCTGTGCTGTAAATCCAGCACACACAGCAAGCAGGGGTGGATGTGGAACAGGAGTCACAGTCCCTGCGTCATGGCACTGCTGTCCCTGGGGCTCACCATGCCACATGTGTGGAGATGGAGCTCAGCATTGTGCAGTGCTTCTGCAGCTTTAAGCAAAGAAATGAACCCAGTGAGCTGAGAAAAAGGATGGGGAAGTATTCCCCTCCCCACACACAACTGAAAATGAGGGAGAGTGGAGGGAAGAGAGAGTTGAGGATTTAGTTTCTCAGGCCACATGAGCTGAGGTGTGGGGGGGGTCCCTGGCACTCCTCATCATCCTTCCACACTGCTTCATCTCCTGTGTCCCTTGGAGGCTCCTGCAGAGGAGGCTTTGCTGCCTCTTGTGATTTATCACCAGGGTGAGGTATCCATCCCCTGGCAGATCTGGACTGTCCCTGCTGGTTTTCCATTGGAACGTGGCTCGAGCCCCTTTGTTTTTCAGTCTGGGCTGTGGACATGCTCTGCTGGCTGCCAGCTGGCTGGCCAGCACCCTGGCCCGCTCCCTTACAGCCTCTCTGTCTCTTCTTTGCATTTCTCCTCTTCTTTGTTTTTTTTTAATTCCCCTCTCTTATGCTCTTTTCCCTCTCTTCTCACCCTTGGTGATGGAAAAGCAGTTCAGATTTTCCAGGTTTACCAAAAGAGCAGCAAGCCCAGGGAGCAGCTACACCACCTCCAATAAATGCTTTTCCAATTCTCCAGTGTGGAAACTCCTCCACAATATCATCAGGTTTCTGACCAGCTTCAGCTGCCCCCCTGCCCTAAATGGGTGCAGCCCCACTGACATCAATAAATTATTTTCTTTGAGAGTGGAGTTTTCTTCCATGAGCTGGGCTGTGTCTGGAGTGTTGGATAGCTGCTGTCAGGTGCAGGTTAAGATGAGAAAGGGAAAAAAGTGGCATTCAGCTACCCAAACCTGCCATCGTTGCATTGATGTGTAAGTTTGATGTTGCCAGTGATGGAGTTAGGTGTAATTTAAGAGGGAATCAGTGTTTTATTGCCCTGGCTCCTCTCCAGGGAGCTAAGCATAGCTTGGATCTCTTTAGTCAGAGCAGGCTGCAAAATAACACCTTTTTTGCAAAGAAATCCTAATAATTAGAAAATATTTTGAGCTGGAGGAAAAGAATTTGTGGTTCTTGCCAAGGTTGTCATTAATACTTTTGCCCTAAAGGCTGAACAGATGAAATGTTGTGCAGACATTTTTTTTCTATGCAAATACATGTCTGTGAAGGTTTTTGGAGAGGAAAGGCTTTCTCGTGGCTGTGGTCCCTGTGCTGCTGGTCAGCCCAATGCAAACAGCTGGAAGCATTTGAGAAGAAAGAGATGCAATGTGCTTATACTTAAAAGCCATGAGTTATGAACACTTTACAAAACACTCTAATTTTTGAATGTTAAGGAAAGTCAGGCTTGTCATGGAAGTCATGCTGGTGCATTTTCAGTGAGGTGTATCAAAGCAGGAATGAAATGATTGTCCCAACGTGCATTAAAAGCGCCTTGGAGTGTAGAGGGAATCGATTCTTTAATTGAGAAAGAAAGCAAACTGTCAAGGTTTGTTTCTACATTTAACGAGTAGAAATCTAATTTTGCAGTTGCTGCAGTCATAGGATCATGGAAGAGCTTAGGTTGGAAGGGATCTTGGAGATCTCCTCCAACCTCCCCACCGTGGGCAGGGGCACCTCTCAACCAGGTTTGACTGCTCAAGGCCTCCTCCAGCCTGGCCTTCAACAGCCCCAGGGAGGAGGAGGCAGCCACAAGCTCCCTGGGCAGCTTATTCCAGAGTCTCACCACTCTTGTATTGAAGAACTTCTTCCTATGTCTAACACTAACCCCAACCTCTGCTTCAAACTATTCCCCCTTGTCCAATGTCTAGACACCTTCATGAGAAGTCCCTCTGCAGCCTTCCTGTAGGATTCCTTCAGCTACTGGAAGGTAGCCCTGAGATCCACCAGAGTTTCTCCTCTCCAGGCTGAACAACCCCAGCTCCCTCAGCCTATCATTACAGCAAAGGTGCTCCAGCTCCTGGATCATCTTTATGGCCTCCTCTGGACTCACTCCACCAGCTCTGTGTCCTTCTTACCCTGGGGACGCCAGAACTGGAGGCAGTATTGGAGGTGGAGTCTCAGCAGAGCAGAGTCAAGGGGCAGCATCCCCTCTCTTGGCCTGCTGCCCACACTCCCCTTGATGCAGGCCAGCTCACAGCTGCCTTCTGTGCTGCATGAGGGCAGTGCCAGCTCATGGTGAGCTTCTCCTCAATCAATGCAGCCAAATGAATACACCAATCAATGGGAAGCATCCTGTTCTGCTCACTGTGGGGTACCTGATATGCAGCATCTTTAGCAGCAGCTCAAGCTACTGGCATATCTGCCTGTTCAATGCAGCATTTGTTTGTACTATGTACTTGGATGATGCACTGAGAAGGAGTTTCAAGCTCTGGAATGAATTAGGTGGAAATTTGCAGTTCTGGGAAGCGCAGGCAGTTTGTGCAGGTTTTAAATCCTTGAATTTCCTGACAGTATGTGAGTTGGATGTGTGGATGCTACAGAAAGCATCAGATTGTAACTTTCTCTGCTTTGCCCCCACAGAATGCGAGAGCTTCTTGGAGGATGGGCTGAGCAGTGTCTGTGCTTCGTCACAGAGTCACCTTAAAAGGGAGTCTGGGAGCGAGTCTGACCTCTTCCCCTTGTCTGGTGATGGGATGGAAGACCTCGTCTTTGGAAAGGTAGGAAAGCCTGGGTATGGTTAAAAGCCCTGCAAGGCCCCGATTTGCTGAAGCTGGTACTGCAAACACAGATCACTGCGCTTTGAAACCTGGAAGTGATTACCCTGGAGCGGAATAGATGGGAAGGATCCGGTCCCCTTTTCATGTGCAGCAACATGAGGGATGTATTTACTAGCAGCAGAATTCCAAAAGCCACAGTGTTAGAAAGATGCAAGTGATTTGGGCTGTCCAGAAGCAGATCATGTGCTAGCAGAGCAGTTGAAAAGGTGGATTTTCTTGCAAGGTTGCTGGTGATTGCACAGCTGATGCGAAAGCCACCTTTAACTCACCTCACAAAGAGCCTTTCTCCAGCAAGCAATGACCTCTGCACTGACACCTTCAGAATTAAATACTGTAATTCTCAGAGGACCCAATGCTTTGCTGTAAATCCAATGTGACTCCCGGGATAGGAAGGAAACACTCACTCTGAATACTTAAGGCCAATTGCACTGAATGGTTTTGTTGCCTGGGTGACACACCTCTGGTGCCTTTTTGCGTGCAAGCAGAAGGAGAATGTTTTCAAGTTTGCTTAAAATCAACAGCAGAAGTCATTACTAACCTTAGTCATTCCTCTGACCTTTGTCTTGCTCATGGCTGAGAAGTGGAAGGAGGGGTGGATGAAACTTGAGACAGAGAGTCAGCCTCCTGAGCAGAGGATGCCTCGCTTGAGCATCAGTCTTGTGCTGTCTGCATCAGAGCAGCCCAGATTTATTTGGAGGATGATTAGGTTTTGCTTTTTAAGAATCATCTTGGTGGCAATTTATATTCTTGTTGCCATAAGCAGATGATGAAAAATCACCCAGAAAGAATAGGGTCCAGCTTGACAGGGTGCTGAACTATATTCTTACCCTGAAAGGTTGGACTAGATGATCCTGGAGGTCCCTTCCAACCTGGTATTCTATGAGTATAGTGATGCAGAATATAAGGGGATGTAAACCTTCTTCAGAGCAGCCATCATGTTGGTCTCTGCTCCTTGAACTCATGCTTACAGTCAGCTCCAGTTTACCTGTTTGAGCAGGCATGGTTCCTGCTCTGAAAAACAAAACTTTCAGAGTTGGTTTCACCCTTGCTTTCAGGAAAATATACTTAATGAAACAGAATTCTGCCTGTTTGAATCAAATCAGATGGTGGTGAGTATTTTCCATCAGGATGGGAAACACCACAGCCCAGGCTAAGTGATCTCATCTGCTATAAATGAACAGAAGAGTCATCCTTAATGCACGTGGTAGGGCACAGAGCTCACCAGCCTCACCCTTTCCCATCTTACCCTTGAAGTGATGCAGGACCCTGGATTGTGAGACCATAAAGGCTGTTTTATCAGAGCAGAAGACGTGTCTACAGTTATGTTGTGTAGAATGGTACCAATTAGGACAGCCAACTGCCATTGGAGCCTGATTCAGTGCTTGTATGGGGATGTGTGGGAGAAGAGTGCTGTAGGAGCACAAATTTCATAGAAATTTAACTTATTTTTTCCTTTTGGGTGGAAAGTTTCCTTCTCCAAAGACAAGAAAGACAAATTGAAAAGCATAGGCAGTGCAGTGTAGTAGTGATGCTGCAGGGGATAGGAGGAGGTGTTGGGGAAAGCATATCTTCAACTGCCAGTGGAAAGTGGGCAGAGGGAGGAAATTATTTTACTCTGTAGAAAGGGAATATCTTAATCTGGCAGGCTTTGCATTGTTCTCATGAAGCAGTGAGCTGCAGACTTGGTGTACAAGTGGGTTCAAAAGGTTTCTGAGTTGAGTTTAGGAAGTCATTCACAGCTAATCTCAACCTCAGTCATGTTCTTTTGTCTCTGCTTTGCTGACTAACTTGATTCCTTGTCTCCTTCCTCAGAATTTATCTGTAGTTAAAAGTTATTTCTTGGAGGACCAGAGACAGTAATTTAGTTTTGTGAGCTTGTTCCTTAATTCATTTTTTTTGTTGTTGTTGGTTTTAGGCTACTGAGCTCAACTGGTGAAACTATAGTCTGTAAATCTTTTTAATAACCACTAAAATAGGAGCTGGATGTAAGCTGTCATCTGAAAAATATTGCAAGATCCATCTCTTGGGTGTGGTGGTTAGTTGGAAGCCTATTAAATAGTACAATTTCCATATCAAATGAGGAAGAAAGAACATGTTTATGAAGCAAAAAGAGAATCTCAAACCTTTCAGTGTCATGATTATTGTTGCTACTCGTCCTGTTCTTGGTTGCCCTTTGTATGGAGCAAGGGCAGAACTGGCTGAGCTGTTCCTTTATTGTATACATCTCTCCTCATTTAACTGTGGCAATACATGAATAGAAATGTAGGAAAAGTCAGCCATTGGCTGCCCAGGGGCTTTGGGCTATTCTCATAGATCTCACCTGAAATTCATAGAATTTAGGCTGTCCTTCTGTCCCAGGACCATGAAAATTGGAGTCTGTGGGGTCGCAAAATCTGCAGGTGCCTTAAACTGTCCCTGGTGTTTGATCTCTTCCAACCTTGGTGATTCTGTGATCTCCTTGCCATGTCATAGAACCACAGAATGGTTTGGGTTAGAAGGCACCTCCAGAGGTCATCTAGTCCACCCTCCTCTGCAGTCAGCAGTGGCATCCTCAAGGAGATCAGGTTGCCCAGAGCCCTGTCAAGCCTCACCTTGAATATCTCCAGGGATGGGGCCTTAACCTCTTTCAGTGTTCCACTGTCCTCATGGTAAAGAACTTGTTCCTAACATCCAAGGTTATCTTGGTGCTTGTCTCCTATTTTTTCTTGCTCTGAAGGGCATGTACTGAGCTGCCAGGTCCAGAGAGCTTTAGCACTAAAACCTGACTTGTTTTTTCAGACTTTGGAGGCTCTCCCTCCAAAGTGAGGTCTAAGGCTTCAGCACAATGTTTTGGTTTTTTCCTGCGTCAGCGCTTCATTTCCATGTCCTGCTTTTCCTTCTCTGCCTCAGCCAGCCATCTGGGCAGGCTCTGCAACACCCTCCTCCTTGAATGATTAATGCTGCATAAGGTCATTTCTCACAAAGATCTGGCAGCGTCCTGGGGCGTAGCCCATACGCTTTGCTCATCTTAACTTTTAACCTGCCACTGAAATTCAGCGTTTCTGGGAAGTTTTTTAAGGTGCCTCCTGGGGAAGTGAGTCAGACAAAAGGCCCTTGGGAAGTCATGATCTCACAGATCATTGTCAAAGGGGTTGCAGCTCATCTCCCTTGACTTTTTGGTTTACATTCTAGCCTTGTTTTGGTTTGCTCGAGGAAATGCACAGCTGCATAATTTTGTTGTTGTTGTTTGTGATTATTGTTTCTTTGAAATACAGCCACAGCCCCAACAGCAAGGGAAAGAGGGAACAAAACCAAAGCCAAAGGAATAAAAACTGGGGGGGGGCTTTCAACAGGGGAAGATTCCTTCACTACAAATCATAAAAGTGTTGGTATTTAGTGAACAGGAGGTTATTGAAGTTAATTAGAGGGAATTAAAAGCTCTACTAGACTCTGCTGGATTATATATCCAAACTCTACTAGGTTATATATCAAGACTCTGCTAGGTTATGTATCAAAACTCTGCAGGATTATATATCAAGCCAACCAAGGATGTTAACTCCTTTAGTGTAATGATACACCAAATAAATTTGGGGAGGGTGCCAGTTTTTCATCTTTCTAATCCTGTGGCACCTTTCATGTTCGTTGCCACATGAAAGATCAGGGGACGGAGTAAGCTCAGCGCTTGGTGTGTTGTCATCACCAACATGATTGAAAGAACTTTTTAATTCCACTTAACAAGACCTCCTACAGAGGGAGGGATTTAGTTGAAGAGGTTATCTTCTACCCCCCACCAACACAGTGATGTCTCTTATCCCTGTTCACGAAGAAGTACATACCTTCTTGCTCAGAAAATTAATCTTTTTTAATGCCTTATCTCATTTTTTTTTCCCCTTGCTGACTTCTCCCCAAGTAATGCCTCTGAGAGCAAAGGAGAAGCCCATTAACCCATGGCTGAAAAGGCTCTTTACAGCCACGAGTTTTCTCCTCCCAGTTAAGGGTTGAATTCATTAAGGTGCAAAGCCTTGTACATACATATACATAGAATATTTGCTTAATATTTCATTTTTCTTCTAGGAAATAAACCCCACAGCCAACCAACCAAAACAAACCAGAGACCCATTTTTAATCTGCAGGCTGTATTTTCTTACTCAAATAGGATTAAAGAGAAATGCATATTAACAGGCACTTGGGCAGACAGCTAATTCTTTGCAGAGGTGGCTACAATGCAGATATTTCTTAGATGTGTCAGCCACACTTGGCAGTTTTCAGGCAGAGTCCTGGTCTTTTCTATTAGCTATTTGGCTTTGGTTTTAAAAGGGGGGGAAAAAAAAGTTTAAAATATTTAAATCAGTATAAAATATCTTTTAGAGGGTCACAGGTTCAAGGCAGTTGTTTAATGTGTTCTGTAGTCAATCTGATGGTGAAGGTAGAAGTTAAAATGGACCCAATGTATGTCCTGGCTTTCAAATAGCACTTTGAAAGCACTTTGAACTGCAGTTTAGCAGTAGGAAACCCAAATCTTCCCTGCTAGGGATGCGGTTTTCATCCTGCATTTTAAACTGGAGCACTGTTCTCATCTGGGAAACAATGCATTCCTCTTTTTACTCACACAATCACAGAACTGTCAAGGTTGGAAGGGACTTCCAGGATCATCTCGTTTCAAGCCCTCTCCCATGGACAGGGACACTTTCCACTAGATCAGGTTGCCCAGAGCCACATCCAGCCTGGCCTTAAAAACTTCCAGGGATGAGGCTTCCACCACCTCTTTGGGCAACCTGTTCCAGTGTCTCCCCACCCTCATGGTGAAGAACTTCTTCCCAAGGTCTAATCTGAATCTCCCCACCTCTAGCTTGGATCCATTCCCAATAGTCCTATCCCTTCCTGACACCTTAAGAAGTCCCTCCACCAGCTTACTCCAGTTCCTCTCTATATATTTTGACGTTCTTCACTTTTGTTGCTAGATTTGGTTCCCATGTTAACCTTTCCAAACTGTCCAGTTCCTCCCTGTATATTGTGGTGTTCTGCAGTTTTGTTGCTGGATTTGCTTCCCATGTTAACCTTTCCAAACTGTCCAGTTCCTCCCTGTATATTGTGGTGTTCTTCACTTTTGTTGCTAGATTTGCTTCCCATGTTAACCTTTCCAAACTGTCCAGTTCCTCCCTGTATATTGTGGTGTTCTGCAGTTTTGTTGCTGGATTTGCTTCCCATGTTAACCTTTCCAAACTGTCCAGTTCCTCCCTGTATATTGTGGTGTTCTGCAGTTTTGTTGCTGGATTTGCTTCCCAAGTTAACCTTTCCAAAGTGTCCTGTCCTTCCACTGCACAGCCAGTGGCTTATTCCTCTCTCCCCGTGCTGTGCTGCCCCAACATCTAACAGTATTTTGCTGTCTCCCTCTGTCAGCAAAGCGAAGCAGGCTGTTTCCTCTGCTGAAGGAGTATTACCCACATAATGACTACTTAATTTGTCTGGATTTAAGCAATTCAGTAAGCTCTCGTCATGACTCACAGATTATCTCGAATAATACCAAACGCCATCAAAAACTTCACAGAGCATCCATTTCACTTCTGGCTCAGTTTAACCCTGCAATTCATATTTAAATGTGTCAAATCCAATCGTTTCTAACTGCACCACCAAAGTGTTTGCACAGCTTCAACATTTCTAGTTTGTACTGAATCCAGTTCTGGGCCCCTCAGTTTAGGAAAGATGTTGACTTGTTGGAAGGTGTCCAGAGAAGGGCAACAAAGCTGGGGAGGGGTCTGGAGCACAGCCCTGGGAGGAGAGGCTGAGGGAGCTGGGGTTGCTTAGCCTGCAGAAGAGGAGGCTCAGGGGAGACCTTCTTGCTCTCTACAAGTACCTGAAGAGAGGTTGTAGCCAGGTGGGGGTTAGCCTCTTCTCCCAGGCACCCAGCACCAGAACAAGAGGACACAGTCTCAAGCTGTGCCAGGGGAGGTTTAGGCTCGATGTTGGGAAGAAGTTCTTCATAGAAAGAGAGATTGGCCATTGGAATGTGCTGCCCAGGGAGGTGGTGGGGTCCCCATCACTGGAGGTGTTTAGGAAGAGACTGGATGAGGCACTTAGTGCCATGGTTTAGTTGATTAGATGGTGTTGGGTGATAGGTTGGACTTGATGATGTTGAAAGTCTTTTCCAACCTGGTTAATTCTGTAGCTGGCATTTCTAACCATGAAGTGAATGCCTTGGGAGGGTTAATATTTTTTAGCATTTTTTTCCCCATATTTTTGTATTTAAAAGGTGTGTTATGTTTTGGTGCTGTGCTGTGGATGCCTTTTCTCCCTCCCCATCCCCCCTCTTTTCTGTCTTTGATGGATGACAGAGGGGAAATAGTGTGACAGCTTTTGTTTAAGCCACCTTAAGAGCGTTATTGTCTACCTGTTAAACTGAAAAAAGAATGAAAAATTGCCACATTTGAAACAGGGCTTCCCTCTAAAGAGTGAAATAATTGATTAGGGTACTTTGGGAACATCTCCATTTCTCTTTATTCAATTTAATGAGAACTTAGAGTGTGTGCCCAAAAAAACCCAACCAAACACACACACAGAATCACAGAATTGTCAGGGTTGGAAGGGACCTCAAGGGTCATCCAGTTCCAAGCCCTCTGCTGTGGACAAGGACACCTCACATTAGATCAGGTTCCCCAGCCTGGCCTTAAAAACTTCCAGGGATGGGACTTCCACCATGTCCCTGGGCAGCCTGTTCCAGTGTCTCCCCTCCCCTTATGGTGAAGAACTTCCTAAATCAAACAAAAAAACCACCACCAAACAACAACAAAAAAAAAAACCCACTCCAAAACAACTAAAACCCCTAACCAAACATAAAAACCAAAGCACAAGAAAGTGTCTGAAACATTTCACACTGTTGGGCTCAGAAGTCAGGGAGGTGGGATCCAAGGTGAGGACTGTCGTGGGGCAGCACCACTCCTGCTCATCCAGCCTTCTGGGGGTTTTGATGCCCATCTCTCCTGTCTAATAATGGAGTTTTGTGGCCAGTTGTCATCTTGCCAAATGAGAGCTGACAGCCTGCAGCTCCTTGAGCTCAGCTTGTGCTAAGCCCCAGCGAGGCTGCCGTTGGAAGACAATGACCGGCGGTGGCTTTGCCGAGCAGTCTGTTATACATGGCCTGACAGATTATGCTGCCTGCTATTATTTTTAATGATACAGCACAGGGCTCTGCAGGAGAATAAATTGAAACTCCCCCTGTCTGTCCCTCGGGGCAAACACTGTTCCATGCTGAAGGTGATGTCAGAGAGATGCTTGGGGTTTGTTGTTTTATGCTTGCCGTGGGGAGCGCAGAATACGCACAGGCTCTGTGGGCTCTATGGTCAGCGTGGGGCCTCGGGCCAAAGGGAACCAGTTTGGCTTCCACTTTATTGCTTTTGGAGCAAACTAAACCCAAAAAATTGCAGTGTGAGTGGAGACCTGTAATACAGGGTGGCTGATCCTGTGGAACAGTATCTTTCAATTGCAGTTGGATTTGAAAAATGCTGCAAACCCTGGCATTAGCTTCCTGCTGAATGGAAAGTAGAGAAGGACAGGGGATTGAGCTTTTATTTTTCCTGTCTGTTTTCTGCTGTTGAATAATTGACCCTTTTGTGCTGCCTGATGCAGTGGAACAGTGTGTTATCCTTGAGGTCTCATGACTGAGTTACAAACTCCTCCCAGGTCCCACCGGAGAGGCTGGAGTTTGTCATCAGGAGTCAGGATGGTCCAGCTCCCCATTAATCGCTCTCTGTGAACCTTTGGCAGTTTTATGGCACTCTGACCAATTACAGATTTAGTCAGAAATGGTGAGAGGAGCAGGATTTGCTGTGCAGGATGAAAGGTGGGATTGGAGAAAGGAAGTCAGGCAGAGGACCCAAGCTGGCAGCCCGGGGTTATGGCAGCCAGAGACTTACGGGGTGGAAGAGATTACTCCGCAGAGCATTTCAACCTCTGTTAACAGCAGAGGAGAAACTCTCACTATTGTGATGGATTATTTGCCTCATGCTGTCAACTGGGAAGTCTCTCAGCTCCTGTGACATCCAAGATATTTGCATTTATTTAAAATGCTAAATGTATTCATTTCGCTGGCAGTGTTCAAGGTCAGGTTGGACAGGACGTTGAGAAGAAACCTGATCTAGTGAATGATGTCCCTGCCCCCACAGCAAGGGAGTTGCAGTAGATGATGTTTACAGGCCCTTTCCAATTGGAACCAGTCCTTTAATCTATTTTTAATTTTTCTTATCCACAGCAGCCTGAAGAGGAGCAGTCTGCTTGTGATATCACCAGCTCCAGTTCCTCTGCGGATGACACCATGTCCCTGGAGAGGAACTCATCCCTAGGCAGCGACACATCCCTTCCCTTCCCACCAACAGTGAACTTTGTCCAGCCCAGGGACAGGCACAGCCTGGATGGCAGCTGCACCAACATGGTGGCCACAGAGGGAGGAGAGAAGGAAGAGGAGCTGGACAGCATCACAGACGTGCCCACTCACTCCTCTGTTCTACGAAACTCCATGCGGCCGCTGTCACCCTTCCGTCGGCACAGCTGGGGGCCGGGGAAGAATTCCACCAATGAGGCAGAAATAAATCAGAGGAGGTCAGTGTGGAATTGCTTTTATTTACTTTGCACCCACTCATGCACATTTCTTTTTTTATGCTTTAGTCTCAGCATGACAGAACAGAAAACTGAGGATGTCACTTGTGATTATTTGTTTTCCCCTCGGAGAGGTGAAGACAATCTCCTGATGTATGTTTGGGGGTTTTTAAACTAACTTTTCAAGACTGAAGTATTTAATGCCTACAGTCTGCTGGAGCTTTCCAGAGCAAATGAAATTACCTTGGGACAGGTCTTCTGTTTGAACTGTCACCACCCCTTTCTGTATGAAGAGCTTCGTTAAAGGAATTGTTGGAGTGTTAAATCTCATTGACCACGAAATAAACATGACCATATTGCTCTGACTGTATTAAGAGAGAGCAGGAACAGCAGGGATTTAACAGAAGGTGTGGAGGCTCCTCACAGTGGTGAGATGGGTAGTGACTGTTTCACAGAACTGATTCCATCTCAGGCTCTCATGGGCAGTAAGTCCCACTGAGCTAGTCACCGATGTCCCCGGTGGTGACCAGGAACAATCACAAGCATCCTTTTCCCATTTATTTGCTCAGAAAATATGAGAGGGAGAGGTGTAACAGACATCTGAGTGTGTAAATGTTGGTGCCAAGTGACCATGGGAAGGTGCTCAGCCCCACATCTCAGTGGGGAGGAAGATGAAGGAAGGTGCACACAGTTGGTGTAAGGTTCCCTGCCATGCTCTGCACTGTTCAGCATCTGAGCTGTCTGAGGCTCAGGCTCATGACCTGAACGTTCTGAAACTAGTATGGATTTGGCCAATGTTTTTAATGCTGTCAGAGCAGGAATGGGCAGTTGTTTTAGCAGGGTCAGGGTGCTGTATCCTCCTGTCCCTCCAGTGTAGAGCTGTGGTTTACACAGGCTGCAAGCACAGAGCTGCTCTGCAGGCTGCTTGCTGCTGCCTTCATGGCCAGGGGTCTGCTGCTGAGATAAACAGAGCCATTGCATTTGGTGAGATCTGTTAATTAAAGCTGTCTGCTTACTGTGGGTTCTTGGTAAGTTGTGACTGGCCCATTTGGATAATCCAATGAGGGACAGCATCCTTTCCATCTTAGGAGCTGTTGCTGTCACTTAAAGGAATATCAAGGACCTGTCAGATTTTAAAGCCAAAATTGGAATAATCAGGAACATAGCAACATAGTGAAAGACATTATTATGATCATCATCATTATCATCATTATTATCATCATCATTATCAATAGAATAGAATAGAACAGAATAGAATAGAATTAACCAGGTTGGAAAAGACCTTTGAGATCATCAAGTCCAACCTATCACGCAACACCATCTAATCAACTAAACCATGGCACCAAGTGCCTCATCCAGGGTCTTCCTAAACACCTCCAGTGATGGTGACTCCACCACCTCCCTGGGCAGCCCATTCCACTATTATCAGTTGCTCAGGGAGGTGGTAGAAGCCTCATCCCTGGAGGTTATTAAGGCCAGGCTGGACAGAGCTCTGAGCAACCCGATCTGGTGTGAGGTGTTTGTGCCCATGGCAGAGGGGGTTGGAACTGGATGATCCTTGAGGTCCCTTCCAACTCTATCAGTTCTGTGATTTTATGATTTCAGTACTGTTTACCACTGCCACCTTTTACTGGCTTCATTTTGGGACCCCATGTACTATTTAAATGAAGTTATACATAGCTTTTTAAAGCTACAAAAGAGTTAGCATAAGGTACCCGTGCAGGTTTATGACAGAACGAGTCCAATAAGCTCATAAACTCATTTAGAGAGATTTGTTTTTAAGTGTAGGACCTGTTGTGTAAGGATTTCTGAGGGTACTAAACTGCATAGCTGGGAATTACTGTTAACACTTAACAGATGGGGTTAAGCTCTCCTGCATCAGGCTTTGGAGGCTGTTTCTGATATGGGAAAATGCATTCATTGTAAATGCAAGGACATTGGAGTTAAAGGAACACTAATTATTCTCAGATGTTTCTTAGCTACAGCTGCTGCTACGTGAGGCTGGCTGGCACATAGGTTAATTAAAAAAGAAAAGCTGGATGGGTCTCTGCTGCTAATTTGGTTCCTGTCAGGTTTTATGTTTCTTTTACAAAGGAATTTGGATTATTTGGTGTTGGGTTTTTGTTTTGACTTTTCCCCCCACTTTGTTCTTTTCATACATGGCTGTTGAGATGTTGAGATTCTGGTTGCTTAGCAAGCAACAACAAATACTGAGGAAGTGAAGCCCAAACAAGTGACTTTCAGACAAATCAGCTAATTTTGAGTGTTTGCTTATTTGTGTGTTTTATATGCAGTAGGTTGGTTTCCATTTGAAGGGGAAAACCCTTTATTGTAACCTGACTTTTGCAAACCTGGAGTGAAGCCTCAGCAAGGTTTCTCATGCTGATAGTCAGGACCTGTGCTGCTCCCACTTCCTGCCACCCCTTGTCAGTGCTCTCTCCTTCTCTGGGCACCTAGTGGCACTTCTTTACTCCTTAGGTGAGCAGGTTGGACTCACTAAATGAGCAGAAAATGAGCCAAATGAAAGGTAATTGCTGTCAAAACCAGCCCAAAGATTAGAACTAGGCTACACAGCTGAGAAGAGGAATGGGGTGGCTGCCTGCATGGTCAGTTTTGCTCTGAGAGGTGCCTTCTGCTCCAGCAATGGACTTGCAGCCTGATGCAGCCCCCACCCCCATCAGAAAGTCCTTCCTCAATGGCAAAGGTAACTAAATCAAGGTTAAACAGAGCTGCTGCTATGGAACCCAAAGAGACTAGGGGGGGGAAATCATTTTTTTGGCAGGAGTTGGTCTTTCCTAGGCTTAGATGTTTTCTCTTTGTAAGAGGATAGAGCATAAAGCTTTGTTCACAGAAAAGATCAAACAAATGTAATCGTTTTAAATAAGATGTGAAAACATGCTCAGTTCCCCCCCCACACTTCCCCTCCTCAAATGCACTTCACAGATAATCCTCATTGTCTGCTTTCTACTGTTAAAAACACAAAGCAAAGTAACAAGGCTGCCACAAAAGGATGTTCATCCTCCAGTTAATTCCTGACATTCACAGCAGATTTCAAATGCCTGTCTTTCAACAATGATTTTAACCTTCAGGTCCCAGGAAAGAAATGCCAGCATTTTTCACTGATGGATTAAGTGGTGCAGAACTGGAGCTGGTGTTAATCACAGCTGCTAAAAGCTTCTGTCAAATGGTTTGTCCTTATCTAAACTTTAAACTGACCTGGCTTTGGCACCAGCTAATTTGCACCGTGGTCAATACCTGTGAAAACCTTCTTTCTGTACCCCCCCACAAAAAACCCCCACAATCAAGCAAACAACAAACAGATTCATTTGTGAAAGAGAGAGGAGGAAAAGAGAGATTCATTACTTCTTTAATATTTAATTTTGTGGTTTCCCTCTGTGTTCCCTCCCTTTGGTGGTGGTGTGTCAGGGATATTATTTCTTCAGCTGCCATTTGTTCATTTTTCTCCATTCAAGCTGCTGACCACTCTCCATGATTCATTTTCAGTTCAATGCGAGTTCTGGGGGATGGTATAAAGAAGCCTCCCATTCATAGGAGAAGGTACAAAGCCAACTAACATGATTAACTGTTTTGCATTTGAATGTCTACTAACTCCATACTGTCATGTTAGTAAACCTGTAGTACCTCAGAAAGCCTTGGTGGCAGAGCTGTGTATCCTGCTTGGCTGCTTTCCCTGTCCCGTCTGACCCAGGGCAGTTTTTCTGCCCCACAGAGCAGAAACTCAGGCCATTTTCCCTAGGGAAACAGGTTGATGACTTGGAGAAATCAGAGTTGTCATTTTGTTGCCCTTTGCCATTTGTAAGAATTGGAGCTGTGTTGAAATAATTGTTTACCTGTGAGCATGTTCAGTTGGGATGTAAAGCACATCAGAGACCCCGTGCCGAGACTCGCAGGAGAGTCACCTGGGGGAGGACATGCACCAGACACGAGCTCAGAGTTGGAGAATCCCCTGTAGATCTGCAGCTGCTTGAATGAATCCCCTGTAGATCTGCAGCTGCTTGAATGAGATGGCTTTGCTTTTGTTTTCTTGCTGGTTTCAGCTCATGCAGATGAACATCTTCATACCAGTTGTCTGTTAAGGCTTCTCTGTAGCAGCTGTGTTAGAGCCACAATACCCTGAAATTCTGAGCTTCTACATAGAATAAAGACAATGCTTCAAGTAGACAACCTAAAGCATCTGGTCACAGCAGAAATGTGTGCTAATTCTTTCACAAACATTCTCCCTTACCATGTTTTTTCTGGCCTCCTGACTTTTTTGGTATCATCCTCTCTAACCCTCGCTGCTGAGCGACAGCCTGAACTAATTCCCATGGTTTCTGCTCTCCCACAAGGCTGATGTGTGTAACAGTTCATCCCCCCCTCCCCAAGTCAGCTTCTCTAAAGGGATTTTGCATGCTTTGCATTGATCTCCTTCAGTTTCATGGTGCTGCCAACAGATTGTGGGTGGCTCCCCAGCAGGATTGTAATTCTGTGAGACTACTTTCCACAGCCCTTGCCAAAAGGTCTTTTCTCTTCTCTGAGACCTTCCACCACTTCCAGGCTCTTCTCCTTCCCTCCCTCCACTCTTCTGCTTCCCTTCCCTGCAGTTTTAGCACTTGGGGTTGTCACTGTAAGCTGGTGATGGTCAGGAGTAGAGGCGTCTTACGATGCACACTGTTTAGTGTAACCATTGCATTGTTTCTTTAATGAGGAAAATCTTCTCTCCTGCAACTGAAAAGCACCCACATGACTTTTGCAAATGAGCTCCAAGGGTCCTCCAGTCCCCCTAGTCCTGGGGCCACGAGCAGGTGCCTAGGAGAAGTGAGAGGGGACGCAGGTATGATCCCTCCCTTGGGATACTTGCTCAGCCTTCATCTAGTTTGTGCCAGGCAGATTTTACTGACCTGCTGGGAGATTAACCCAAACTGAGAGTGCAGACTGAGATGTATGATGGAGATGGGTTTACTGTGGCCAGGACTTGGTTCTTCATGCCTCAGGGAGGTGTTTAGTTTCTCCATCCCTCACTAATGCTTGTATCTACCACGATGGTTTAGCTGAGTGATGATCCAGTGCTTGGAAATACTGATAGGCTATGAGTACAAATGTGTCCATGAAAAAATGTTTGTGGCTCTGTGCTGAGAGCTACTGGTGAAGCACACTTGGAGCTTTGGGGTGCAAAGCTCAGGTACATCAGGTGTATCCTCTCCCAGTTACCCTCCTTAATAAAATAAGTAGCAATTACCTGAACTCTACCACTGAACACTGACTGGCAAACCCTTCCTGAATGCTTCCAGTGTTGTGGAAACTGTGCAAGGACTTGCCATGAGATCATACAGTCAATGGCTTTCAACTCTGTGCCCTCTGAGGCTTCTGGCACTCACAAATCCTGGCCCAAAGATGCTCAGATTTATTCCGGCCTGAGCAAAGCCTGCTCTGGATGTGACCTCTCCTGGTATGCATCCCAGGCCAGAGAGCAGGACTTAGGCAGTGCTGCACTGGCAGTTCTGTGGCGATGCAAAATTCCCTTCAGACAAGGTACGTTTCCTGGGTAGCTTTTCCAGGATTTAGGGATCCTTTATCTATTATAGCTGACAAGAACATTGATTTCTCTCTGTCTGCAAAACCTGCACTAGTGCCATGAGCTGACAGGGAGAAAAAAAATTACAGAAGCAGTATTTGAAATCACAATCAACATATTTGCATTTCTTACATCTTTCATGGTGCACCTTGGGACTCTTGGGGTGTGGGAGCTGAAAGGTTTTCTATTGAAAGCACTATTTGAAGGGCTCTTGATTTAATCCCAAGTTCACAGTGAGACAAGCCTGGTTTTGGTTTTCTTCTTCTTTTTTTCTTTTCTTACTTCTAGGCTTTTTCACTGATTTGCTGTGCAGCATTTCAGAATGTAACTCCCTCCTTATTTTACCCAAGTGCAGCTTGAGGTTATTAATAGCTGTGTGGAAGGAAGTTTAAATACCTGGATACCAGAAAAAAGTGCTAACCATTACTAACACAATGGCTGTGTGTGATGACTTGTGCAAAATTGGCTTTGGTGTGTTTCAGCCTTGCTTTCCCTCAGAACTTCTCCCCAGGAGCAGTTTTCCCAGTGCGTTGGGTACTTGCTGATGGGATCCTTTGGGGGGAACGTGGGCTGTGCTGCTACCAGTCTGATGGTAAACTCAGCCACTTAGGGCACTCTGGTGTGTTCTGGCAGGCAGAAATCCATAGTAGCCACTGTGTTATTTCAGGGTTTGGAGTTGGGGTGGTGTTTTTTCTTAAGATATGGAAGAGTGAGAGTCTTTTAACATTCCCCTGTTCCGTAACAACCCAATAATCACCTCCCTTTTCCTTTCTTTGCCTCTTTTGATGTTCCCAGTTTGAGCTGGTGTCCCTCTGGCGTACAGTTCATGTCCATGGGTCCTGACTTTACTTGTAGAAGGTATGGTATACATGAATGTGCAGCAGCAGCAGCAGCCAAGGAGCACTGCAAACACCCTGTTGTCAGCTTCCGTGCGTCGCGTTTTCCGCTGCTGCTCTGGCTGAAGCCTGCACGTGTTCCTTTGCTTCATCTGCTTTATCAGCAGTTAGCCTTGGCAATGGCTCTGCTGAACTGGGCTGCAGGTGAAGGTGCTGGCTGCTTTTCACTGGCTGTGGGCATTGAAGAAGCTGCACTGCTGGTCTGAGCTGCTCTGTTCCACGGTGATTTTACGGTGTGGGGTTTTTGTTCTGCAGCCGTGATCATAAGGATTACTGTGACAGCCAAAGAATCAAATCTTGTGCTCTGGATGGATCTCATCAAGGATTTGAGTTCATACAGAAAATGGAAAGATCTGGGGTGTTTTCCTTCAAAGAGAATAATCATGTAAAACTTGGTGTGCAAAACCAATCTAATAGCCACAGATGAAAATATCCCAGGCATTTAAAGCTTGCATCATCTGTAGACTGTCCCTGGGTTGAGCTTAATGCTTGCAGGTCAGATCTTTAGCTGATACTGCCTGGAAGCCAGTCTCCCACATTCTACAGCTTTATAGCTTTCCTCTGGCAGTTCTTGCTGGTTGTGGGTAGAGCTGTTATAAAATCTTCTTCTGAAGACCAGATATTGATTAAAAAATAATCAAAAAATGCAATTTGTCCTTACTGTTACAGATTTCATTTTGTTTGTTCTCTGTACCCCACACAACAAATTACAGACCAGTATCACCCACTGATAACTCCTCAATGGGCTAATATTTGCAGCTGTAAGCTGTTTGTGTTCACAGCAAACTACTTGATTTTGTTGTCTTTTATTTTGTTCTGTGCCTCGTTGTTCCCACTTTGGAGTGAAAGGGGGGGGAAAAAACCCATCTGTTCTACCCTAAGTAATTGGTAGAAATGAGACTGATTCCTCTCTGCAGGTGTTTTGGAATAAGCTTTATAACACCTTTTATTGATGTACAGTAGAATCACTGCTGAGTCAAAATCTTACTAAAGCAGATTAAATTGTAACTCAGTCTCATTTCTTGTTAATTAACATAAAAAAAAAGTGCTTACAAATTTATTAGATCTGCTTATTCCTGGCTTTTCCTTTGAAGATTCATATTTATCAGTCACTTAATGCTTCTGAGGGAATGCAGAGCCTTAATCATTGCTATGCAAGTCTACCTTGAATTTAAGCTCCTTTTGTTGTTTAAATATACAGTCAGAGAATGTTAGGGCTTGGAAGGGACCTCTGGAGATCATCTCCTTCAACCCCTCTGCCACAGCAGGATCACCTAGGGCAGGTAACATAGGAATACATTCAGAACCTCTCTGGGAGCCTGTTCCAGTGTTCCCTCACACTAAAGAAACATCTCCTCATGTTGAGGTGGAACCTCCTGTGTTCCAGCTTGCACCCACTGTTCCTTGTCCTGTCACTGGCCACCACCACAAGGAGCCTGGCAGCTTCATCCTGACACCCACCCCTCAGATGTTTATAGACATTGATAAGATCCCCTCTCAGCCTTCTCTTCTCAGTCCTGGTCTTCAATGTGTTTTCTGTTTCACTTGTCAATGTCAACTTGTTGGCCACTTAGATGTCGTGATGAGCCTCAAGTTGGGATATATATCCAGGACAGACTTTGCTTCAAACTAGCATCCAGTCAAACCTTAGCCATGGAGTTTTGCTAATGTACCAGGAAATGAAGCAGTAAAACTTGCACATTAACCTCACTGGTTTATAGGTGCTTGGGCATGAGGAGCAGGAGGGTTAGAAGCAGAATACTAGGGCTAAGATAGACCAGATGGAAACAATGCTGTGTGACAGGGAGTGTTCTGTGATGAGATGAGAAGAGAGCATTATTAGTGCCTTTCTGTGGAGGTCACTTGTCTATCAGCAGCTGTCTCTACAGAGGTTGGCCAAACCTTTTATTACTGCCAATTCTGCCAATTGAATTAAAAATCATATTTAAAAAACAGATTAAAAAAGGAAAACAGCTTTGGCAGGAAGAGGACAGTTATCAGTGCCAAAGCTTAGAGCAGTGGCAAGTGCTAAACAGATTGAGAGGATGTGCCTGCAGAGATGAACGTTACAGGCAGCCCAGAGCTGGTTTTGTGTTTCCTGGGAGGGGTGTTGGCCCAGGACAGGCAGCACTGTGCAGTACTGGGTGGTTTAATTTGGGAGACTTTATTCCAAGCCTAATAAAAGACTAGCAAAGAGGATTTATGGAAATATCAGCATCTTGGGAGGGATTTTCCCTGTGTGCCACTCAAGAAGGAGGAGAAAACAACGGTAGGAAACAGAAAACCCTCTGCTGCTAACTGCCCCTGATCACTGAGCAGTGACATGTTGGGGAATGAGCTGCACAGTTCAGCTAGTGACTGCCTTGTCTTTTACACTTGAACATGCCACATGCTGAAAGATACTGGTTAAGAGTTTGTTGGCATCTAACCTCCATGGTTTCTATTCAGTTACAGCCTAGAAGGCCTTGCTGGAGACTCTGGTGAGAACAAGAAGCCCTCTACAAACTTGGAGGCTTCTTCTCTGAGCTCCAAAGATCTCAGACGAAGTCCACTTGCCAGCAATCAGTGTGGATCCCTGGTCTTGCTCACTGAAGAACTTGAGCAAGGAGAAATCAGAGAGTACAACCACCAGGTAAAGCTGTCTACCTATTGTTAGATGTTTGGAAAATGCTGCAGCAATGCCTTGGGAGTCACTTTCCCAAGTGGAAGTCTCACTGTGAAGATTTCCATGCTATACATATAATATTTTTGAAGTCTCCCATCTTTAACATTGAGAATCTTCTACTATGTTAAATTTGCTACTTTGGGGCAGCATGGTTGATGGGCAAAGTCTTAAGGTGAGAATAAGAAATGTCTCAGTTTTCTCCCACTGATAGCATTGAGTAATCATGGAAAAGTGAGTGACTTCTTAGGGTGGGTATAGCTGAACTGTCAGTCACAGGTATAGTGAGACTTACAGATGCATAGAGTGGGTTGGGTTGGAAGGGAACTTGAAGATCACCTAGTTCCAACCCCCAGGCCATTTGCAGGGACACCTTGCACTAGAGCAGATTGCTCAAGGCCTCGTCCAACCTGGCCGTGAGTCCCTCCACAGGGACTACCACCATGAATGTTTGTGCTGCCTTTAGCAGTCCTGAAATACACACAAATACCAAGCAGGGATTTAACTGCTTGTGTGTTCAGGTTTATTTTAGCATCATAGGAGGAAAATACAGACTTTGGCTTTTTCATAGGCATAACCAGAATCCAAAGGCCCATTTTTATGAGCAAGAGTTAAGCAGAATCTTAATTGCATATTAATAAACTCTAGAGCGGTCTGATTGGGCTGGAAGTCTGTGATGGCTGTGAGGGACAGATGGGCCACAACAGTATGAGAGTCTCTGCTTTCTTTTATTAAAGAAGCAATTACAGTTTTAAATACTATAAATAACTCTGGGCTCCTGAGTTAGACACTTCAGTCCCAGTATTTTTGGGGCTTATGCCAGAATCCTTAGCCAACCAGTTTGTTTACCTCATAGAGTCGCTGCTATACATCAAGGCAGTAAAGAGATCTTACAAGATCTGGCCTGCAGAGAGCTCTTACATTGAGACTCTCATGTCTTCTCTTGCTTTGAGGAACAGCATTTGGGGGAAGTGCCCTTCTAAGCATTTTTTTTTCAGTGTGTTTAACCACGTCCTAGCTCCGCTGAGGAGCTGGAGCACTAATTTCAGATGGTTGACAATATCTGTCCTGTTAATACCTTGCAAGAAAATTCAGCATCCAGAGTTTCTCTGCTTGCTGCATAATTACTTGTCCCAGACTGAAAAGACAAAACATTACACTGAAAATCAAGCATCCAGAGTTTGTTTGTTGCATAATTGGTTGTCTTGCACTGAGAAGACAAGCCCCTTGCATTTCACCTCTGAAAGCGCTGATTAAATTAGTCATGGTCCTTGCTTTTCCCACCTATTACCTTATGCTGGGATGGTTTACATCTTTTGCGCTTTGGAAGTGAGAATTTGAGTGAATGGTGAACGCTGGGCTGTCATCTGGAGCTGGGATGGTGCTGTTGTTCCTGACATGTTTACTTAGTGTGGTTGTTTTCCCTTCTGCAGATGCATCAGACCTCGCAGCCGCAAGGATTTAATTTCTGTTCTTCCGCTGTTTCGTCTCCGCTGACCAAATCTATGTCTCTCATGTCAATTAGTAAACCAGTGCTGGACAGTGAGTAATGCACTTTTCCTTGATCCATTTTGTTTCTGTTATTAAGTAAACTTGCTGCCTTCCCTGTGCAGAATTTGCTAGCACCTGCTCCTGCTTTCCCATATTACGTGACATGTATTTCACTGCTGCGCAGAGCTGTGGATGGAAAGGCAGAACTTGTGCTGCTGAGATCCATCTTTTGCTTTTCCCAGCATATCCCTGGTTATTTCCAGTTCTGCTGAGTTTCTTTTGGTTGTTGGTGAGGTGGTTTTTTCCTCTCTCTGGTATGAAAACCATGGTTTACTGAGTTTATTTTAAAACCAGCAAACAAAGAAAAAGAGAGAATTTGGGGTTTGCATCCTTTCAGCATTTCTTCCTTCGCTGTCAGGTAAATTCCACCTGAGATCTCCCTTTCCTACTGCTGGATCTTTTTGAAACTTGACACAGGGAAACTTGAGGATCCATTTCTTGGTCTCCTTGTGGGAGTGTGTTGCTCTTTATTTTGAGTTAAATATTTTGGGGCAGCTGGGTGCAATTTGTTGAATCTCCTTCTTGGAAGAAAATAGGATTGGGATAAATTTTTCAGTTGGGCTTAATTGAAGCGATAACAAGCACTTGATTTTGTGTCTTCACTGAATTGATTCTTTCAGCTGAAGAAGTAACTCAACAGGCTGCAGCTGGATGTGCTTAGGAAGGGCTGATACACATCTTTTCATTTTATTAATTGCCAGCCTGAAACCTTCTTGACATTTTAGCTCATGGCTTGTCAATCAGTGATGGTCTCTGATCGTTTCCTGTTTATTAACATACTTCTTGCTTGCAAAGGTGCTTTCAAGAAGGTGATTTATTCATTTAGGTGGCTTGCTGAAGGAAGCTCACAGAGATTATGCTTTGTGGGAGACCCTTTTAAATTCTTTGCCATCGTTCTTCCGTGATTAATAAGCATGTGGCCCGAGGGATGTGTCCCACAGCAACAGTAACCAAAACACAGGCAGATCTGTCCCACGAAAGGACTGGCTTCTGCTCCGTGCAGTGGCGCACCCTCTTTTCCTCCTTGGGCTGAAGGCTTTCATTATTTTTTTGGTGAAGCAACCAATTTATTGGCATTGCAGCCAGTTGCTAACCAAACACCATAAATAACTCAGCTAGCTCCCAGAACACATGCTGGCGGTGGCTGAGAGAGCCTGGCTGGCTCAGGCTTGTCTCCCTCCCCCTTGAGACTTTCCTGCATGCCTGTTCTGGGGGGAGTCAAGACACTCTTGGAAGTGGGTAACTTGCCATCCTGCCACTCTTCTCTGGTTTATGACCAGCTTTAAAAGTGCCATCAGCACCTGAGCTGGTGGTAGACAGGTTTGATTATGTCATCTTCTTCTAGGGCTGGCCTGGCCAGGGTGGTCTCATTCAGAGAGCAGGAAAAGAAAATCACAGTCACAGAATATTAGGGGTTGAAAGGGACCTCCAGAGATCATCAAGTCCAACCCCCCTGCCAAAGCAGAATCACCCAGGGCAGGCCACATAGGAACACATCCAGGCAGATTTTGAAAGTGTCCAGAGAAGGATACTCTGCAACCTCTCTGGGCAGCCTGGTCCAGTGTTCTGTCAGCCTCACCCTAAAGAAACATCTCCTCATGTTGAGGAGGAGCCTCCTGTGTTCCAGCTTGTACCCCTTGGTCCTTGTCCTGTACTGGGCACCATGAAAAACAGACCCTGGCACCTTGACCCCCACCCCTCAGACATTTAGAAGATGAGGTAAGCTTTCCAGAGGGGCTGCTGGAGCAATAGCAGAGTTTCTCTTCTGCCTGGAGGCAGACGTCCGTGAGTTTTAAGCACTGAAGTTAAAAACTGCTAACTCTTTGTGAGCTCTCAGCAGCTAATTTGTGACACCTCAGAAGGGACTCAGTTTTATAGGAAGGTGGTTTCTGAAAATTGATGCATTTGAGGTGGTTGATGTGAGCATCCAAAAGGATTACTCACCTTGAACATTTAGGTCACAGATCCTCTTCCCAACTCTGACACTTTCCTGACTTTGGAAACGTCAGTAAATCACTTCATTCTTCCTCAGTGGCTCTGGAAGAGGAATTGTGTTACTTGAATTATGACCCTAAGGACACGTGAAGCAGCTTAATGCCTTTTATGAGAAGGTCTGGGTATAGGAACTCCCTTGTACCACCAAGGTTTGACATTCATCTTATTGCAGCAGAATGCTTCAGAGCTATGCCAGAATAAATCTTTGATGTCATGGAGGTGAATTCTAGGAAATCTTCAGTAGTTCATTCCTCTTGCATAATTTCCTGGTAGGTGTTTAAAAGAATTCAAGCTCCCTTCAAATGTCCCTGGATGGGAAGAGAAAGCAGCATGTTCTGCCCTAAAGCTTCAAAACCTAAACCCAAATGAATGAACATATAGAATTGTTTTGGTTGGAAAAGGCCTCCAAGATCATCCAGTCCAACCATCAACCTAACACCCCTGTGGCCATTAAACCACATCCCCAAGTGCCATGGCCACATGTTTCTGGAACACCTCCAGGGCTGGGGACTCCACTACCTCCCTGGGCAGCCTGTGCCAATCCCTGAGCACTCTTGCAGCAAAGACATTGTTCATAATCTCCAACCTAAACCTCCCCCTGGTACAATTTCAGGACATTTCCTCTCCTATCACCTGATAGTAGGGAGAAGAGACCAGCCCCCACCTGACTGCAGCCTCCTTTGAGGGAGCTGTAGAGGGCAATGAGGTCTCCCCTCAGCCTTCTCTTCTTCAAACTAAGCCATCCCAGTTCCCTCAGCTGCTCCTCACCAGCCCTGTTCTCTAGAGCCTTTGTTGCTCTTCTCTGGATGTGCTCCAGCAACTCAATGTCTTTCTTGTAGTGAGGACTTTCTCTTGCTTTGCCTGTTTATTGTCACATGCACTGAGGCAGCAGCAATTTCAAGACTGAGTTTCTAGCCTGCACTCTAGCCTGATGTCTCAGATGTTCCAAGAGCTGCTGTGGCCATTCACAACTGTTAATCCTTCAGCATTTTATAGAGGGAGGTCACAAGAGCTGTTGGCTGGCGCGCTCAGAAGACTGCTTTAGGCTTTGGGATAGCAAATTTCCAGTTTGGAGCATTGTTATAAAGCCAGGAACTGCTATAAATAAAAAGCACTGAAATGGAAGCTGAATGGAAGCTGTGCTGGAGAAGCTGGTTCTATTTACAGTGAAGTATTATTGTTCATCTTGACTTTTAGTCTAAATAGGCAGCAGACTACAGAAGGCGGCAAGCAGTGTTGCCCAGTCGTGTTCTTCGGGTCTGGGATATTGGAGCAACTCCTTTGAAAGGCAGTCTAAACAAAATTATTGCATGGATCTTGCTAAGAATGCTTCAGTTTAAATGCCTTCCATTGGGTCCCTCTTAGGGTCGTGCTGCTTACACTGGAAAAGTGTGCAGACAGTTTTAGTCAAACCACCTCTAGGCAATTGGCATTTGTGACTGAGAGCTGAAGGAAATTTCTGGGGAGTTTCCTTTGCATTGCTTACATTGCACTGGCTATTCCTCAGCGAGTATTCTTAGATTCTGAACTCAGTTTGGGTAGAATCATGGAATGGCTCAGGTTGGGAGGGACCTCAGAGGTCTTCTGCTCCAACCTTCCCACCATGGGCAAGGACATCTCTTAATTAGACTCAGCTGCTCAAGGCCTCATCCAGCCTGGCCTTGAACACCCCCAGGGAGGAGGCAGCCACAGCTTCCCTGGGCAGCCTGTTCCAGCGTCTCAACAGCTTCATACTGAAGAACTTCTTCCTAAGATCCAGTCTAACTTTTTTCTCCCTCAGCTTCAAACCATTCCTCCCTGTCCTGTCTCTAGACACCCTCATGAAAAGTCCCTCTGGAGCCTTCCTGTAGGATCTCTTCAGATATTGGAAGGCAGCTCTAAGGTCCCTCCTGGAGTCCTCTCTTCTCCAGGCTGAACACCCCCAGCTCCCTCAGCCTATCCTCATAGCAGAGGTGCTTCAGCCCTTGGATCATCTTTGTGGCCCTCCTCTGGACTTTCTTCAACAGCTCTTTGTCCATCCTATGATGGGGACACCAGAACTGGAGACAATACAAAAAACCCTGTTTGTGTGTGGCTGAAAGGATGTGTTTTACTCTAAAAGAATAAGAATTGCTACTCCTTTCTCTTGGAAGTTTAATACTGATAAAGTCTTTAGCCTCTTTTCCCTCTTGTGCAAGTGAATTGATTTATCTATGCCACAGAATGACTTAAAAATGCCTGAATATATGCCCTGAAGATGTTTAACAGATGCTTAATGTAGGACCCATAGGTCCTACAGAGTTTCCTCAGCCCTCTCCCAGTTATCTGGGCCAGGACACACTGATGTACTGTGACAGCAAGGAGTATTTAGCAGCCTTACATTGGGCAGGTAACAGCTCAGCGATTTCCACCTGTGGCTGTATGATGAGAAGGTTTGGGAAATCCTTCCCCTGGGCATCTCCATGAGAGGCAGTGTGGCAGTTTCAGCTTAGAGTGGCTAGCTGGCTCCTACAGCTCCTAGAGAAAATGGTACTTGTGAAGAATCATTGCAAAGCTGCTGCTATGCAAGACTATGCTCTTAAAAATCAATTATGGGACATGTCACAGATTGCTGAATTTGGCAGTGTGGCAGGCATCTTCAGCCATGGACAGAAGAGGGCACAGAGGCTCTTTTCTCATGTTTAGGCAGCTTCTTTAAAACAAGAACTGTGAGTTTGGGGAGAAGGCAGGAGAAGAGAGGCTTGGATTCTTTCCTGTTTCATTATGGAGTAAATGAAAGGAAATTTAGGTGTCTCCTTTTTAGTCATGAAAACTTTGAAGGGCATAACATGACCAAAATGTTTGGGTCTTTTCAGACATAGAAGTGGCAAGAACCTCCCCAGGTAGACAAAAGACTTCTGCAAAGTCAACACTTCAGATGAAGTATCTCTGGTACTACCTCTCAGCTTCGCTGCATAAAGCAGCATTAGACAAATACCTTCAGTTCTAGTTTGATTCCCTGGCAGTTTTTCCAGTGAAGCAGATGCCCTTTGTCTAGAGATCTGCAGTATGTTGTTGGTGTTCCCTGGGGAAAAGAGCAGTTCACATGTAATCTTCATTAAGGGGCCCCATACAAAGCTGCCAGCAAAGCCAAGGAAAGCCTTGGAGCTGGAGTTGTGCATGCTGTGGGGCTTGCCTCCTCTGGAACCTGCATCCTCTACAATGTGCACATGCTCAGTTCTTTGTTTCTCATGCCTTTTTTGAAGCCAGCTGCTTTGCAGACATCTCCTTTGCTTTGGTTTGTTTGCTTTGGCTGCTTTCCTCTCCTTTTTATTGTTAAATGCATTTTCAAGCATGCTCTAATGTCTGCTGTTAACCCACTTCTCAGCCCAGGGCCGGACTCGACCATCGAGACGAATCTCCTTCTCCTTCAGCATCTCTCCACTCATTCCTAAGTCTAAAACTCTCTTTTCTATTGGCTCTTCTTCCAGTGATGAGGAGGAGGAGTTGGATAGTAAGTAATTGTTTTCTGTGCATTGCAGCCATTATGGGTGGACACAGAGGGAAAGCTGGTTTTCTGCTTTAGCTCTTCAAGATCCACCTTGCAAACACTGAACTAACTTTTCCCACTGCATTCTGTCTAACAGCATTATCTTAGTCCTGTATCTGAATGCTAACTAGTGGCAGAATGAAAGGGATACAATCCAAAGTCTTCTGCATCAGCACCATCATGTCTTACCTGGTTAGTTTTGGTCTGTATCCATGTGGCACATATCATCATCTGCCACTCTGACCAGCCATACAGTCATTAGCTTTTGATTAAAACCACAATACTTGTCTTGAGATGGGTGCAGTAGAAGAGGCAGGTGGGAGTGAGTGCATTGCTTGCTGGAACCAGGAGGAAGGAAACCCTGATGCTGAATTTTGAAAATCTTGGTTGTAACTTCAGTTCCCCTGCTGAGCAAAAAGCTTCTATTGCAGCCAGGCACCTTAAATCATTACAGTGTTCAAATCAAGGTCCTCATATTAGAGTCAGAATAGTTCTGTTGGGAAACAGATGAGTGTTTAATGGTAGCTGTTTTTTCCTCCTCTGAACTCTGTTGCTAAAAGGAACCCAACAAAGGCAGAAGATTGAATTAAAGTCATTTAGACTCTTCTTGGTTTTTTCATTAAATGGTCTTATCAAAACCAGTTGAAAATGTTTCCTCTTTCCTAAGCATGTTTTATTAGACTGTTGAAAGAGACCAGAGCAGATGATTCTCTAAAAGAAAATTCAGAGCAGCTGCATGAGTTGGTTCAAATCAAAGGTTTGCAAGGAAGCTGACCCACATCCCTTGTGTCCCTGCTGGGATGAGGAGATTTGCTTTCCAATCCTACTGATTTTGCTTGCTTCCTGAATTAAAAAGTCTCACTCTCTGTGTTCTAGATACTTAAATTCTCCTCCTTTCCATTCCCAGTCTTCTTTGTCCCTTCCTGTAAGATAGTCCTGTGCTCTTCCCAGATGTAATACCTACCCACTTCCATAGTACAGCTCCTTTCTCCTTCCCCTTTGCTCTCTCCTCTTCTCCCTTTAGTAAAACTCACAATTCAGCCTTCCTGTAGGATCCCTTCAGGTATTGGAAGGCTGCTCTGAGGTCCCCCTAGAGTCTACTCTAGACTGAACAGCCCCAGCTGCTTCAGCCTGTCCTCATAGCAGAGGTGCTCCAGCCCTTGGATCATCTTTGTGGACAGAGGATCATCTTTGCCTCTGATATCAAGTGTGGGTCTGCTGCATTTACCTTCAGCTTTAATATGTTAATGGAATTTGAAAGCCAAGCGTTGGTTTTCTTACAGTGTGTGTGCAGAAGCTGATTCTTGACCTGCAGCTAGGACTGCAACCAGTGCGTGTACAGAGGGGGTTTTGGAGTCCTGGCAAAGTCCTGGCAGAGTCCAGTGACTCTGGAGAGAGCCCTCTGTGTCCTCTGGATGCTGGTTTTTCAGTGTTCTTCGATGGTTCTGGTAAATGGTGTCAGCTTCCCAGCATGCTCTCAGCGCGTCGCCAAGCAGGTTCCCCGTGGCATAAAGAGGATTTGTGTCACTGGCAGGGCTTCAGCCTCATGTCCAAAGTCAGACTTTCCTCAGGCACAGTGTTTGGTGACTCAGCCCTAGGCTGGTAATGTTCTGTGGAGAATGGAAATAAGGCTTCCCTTGTTTCCCTTCAGGATTCTGGTGGGAAAATGAACTATAATTTCATCAAGCAGAAACGTTGGATACGTGAAACCCGGATGTGTTGTACAACAGAGTCTTTCTAGTAGTGTATAAATAAAAGCTTTGTGGCAGAACTGTTCTCCTCTATACCTGTTCTCATGGAATTGGCGCTTCTGATTCAGATACCCTGACTTGCCAGCATGTGTAACAGATGCCCACCCTTCACTTGGTGGCTGAAGAATGATAAGCACACTAACCAGGCTTTCACCTCGGCACCTGATCTGAGAGCACCTAAGGATACAGGGAACAGGCTTTATCCTGAGTACATGAAATCTATTCTAAACACTCACTTCTGGAAAACATTTCCTCTTCCCCTCAAACTGTCCAAATGTGCAAACTGTGTTTTTAAGCTCAGTGAGCTAAGGCTGCAGTCTAACATGTCGCTTCCCCCTCCCCTCTGATCTTTTGCAGGTACGCAGGCGTTTGGCGGCCCCACGGGTTCCCCGGTTCAGAGGTACGGTATTCTGGGGGTACCACCTCTCTTCTGGTAGGACTTCTGCTGTCACCCTAAACCTTCCTGGCGCTTCAGCTGAAATCACAAGTTGTCAGGCTTGTGAAAATAGCTCCTGTATGTCTAAAGGCTGGAGAATATTCTAGGTGATAGGCTATGAAAGTCTGTTGTGGGTACTATATCTGACAGGACTTTGTGTTTACCCAGAGCTAGTAACATATCAGATTGTCTGTTGTCAAACAATATCCATTTACTCTGAGTTATATTTTACACTCAGAGTGGTTGTTCCTCCTTTTGGTTGATTCTCTCTATGCTTCTGAAACAAAGGCCAAAAACGAGCATGGGTTTGTGCATTTCTTTTCATCCTTGCAAGCTGTAGGGAGGAGATAACCTTTCATAGTGCTTCCCTGGAGGAAGGATGTTTGTGGCACCAGAGGAGCCAGGTGTCTGATCTCTGTGTTACTCTGATAGCTTCAGCTTTATTTCTTGACTGGAAGGCTCTCCTTCTCTGCTCACTGTTGTTTTCTTCTCCTTCATTTCATTTGTCTTTCTGTTGTGCTTTTGCTTTGCGTTGTACTTCCCACTGACAGACTGTGTCCTCTCCTTTAATGCAGTAATAAGCCCCTCTGTAATTTCTTATTCTTCCATAGAGGCTGACGAAGTCATCGGCTTGTGCATGTAAGGACTGTCAGAAAATATCTGGCCTCTCAGCAATGCCTAAATTAATACAAATAACCATTGCTGTTTATTACTTGGTATTGTCATTTCTCAGGGGAAGCTTTGCAGACAGCATGTTTTCTGTTCAAGACACTCACTGCCTTTGCAGAGTTCATTAAGTGGCATTCTCTGGAAGGAGATTTCTCTTGAAGGAAGCCTGCATGTCTGTCCCTTTCTGTCTGGAATATCAGTCATTACATGACTGTGATCTGCAAGCACTGGCCATGTAAATGGGCAGCTGCTGCCAGCTGGTTAGTGGCTGTTTGGATAGGGGAGCAGCAGAGGGTGCTATGGCAGGATTTGGGAATGGAAGTTGCCTGTAAATATGAAAGGGTTCCTTGAAATGTATGGCAAAGCATGGGACTGGCATTTTGTCTTCACTGTGGCACAGTATGGGACTGGCTTTTTGTCTCCACTGTGGCACAGTATGGGACTGGCTTTTTGTCTTCACTGTGGCACAGTATGGGACTGGCTTTTTGTCTTCACTTTGCCTTCTCTTGTATAACACTGTAAGGCAACCCATTAGATAATAAATTCATTTGTCCTTTAACTATTTATATCTATTCATTTAATAGCTGCTTTGGGAGGGAAAAAGAAAAAGATAACTAAATCAGCCTCTTTCTTGTTTGATTGCAGCATATCTGAAGAAAGCAGCAGTGTCCCCACTGGAAAAGGTGTCACGAAAGTCAGCCGCACCTTCAGCTACCTCAGGAATAAAATGTCCAGCAGCAAGAAGAGCAAAGTAAGTGCTGCTTGTGATTTATGCAGCTGTAAAATGACCACAGGTGGCAGAGATGAATTCTGCATTTCAGTGTGTTGCCACAGGGTGGTATTTATGTCTGTGCCTGACTCTTTGTGCTGCTTCTTTCTTCTTGTTAGCGGGGTTATAGGGAAAAGCTACACAGGAAATCTTAGCACCCCAAAGATGAAATGCATCTGAGATGTGTTTGCCTGGTTTTGCTTCTTCTCCTCCTCATGCATCATAGAGACTAGATTGTGCTATATCATGAGCTATGGCTTGCTGATGGGTCTATTTTCCACAGAACCTGAGAGTGCTTATTAAAATGAGGACAGAAGGTGTAAGAAGGCACTGGCTGCCAAAGGGCATATTGTGTTTCCCCTTTTATTTTTACCTTTGCTCCCAAGTTCCTATGCACTGCTGGCAAAGATGCTTATGCCATGACCTTTAGTGATGGCTAATGTTTATATTTCCCTCTTTTTCCCATCCTTAAAACCCTGGGATTTAATTTGCTGAAGATTAAACTCGGCTTGGCACAGGTGAATTTCCTGGGAGCATCATTGGTTGCAGAAATAATTACATTAATGCTGAACACTTCACAAAGACAGACTGTTGTTGCCTTAGGTTTTTCCCTGAAGATAGATATATTGGGGGAGCTTTGGCTTGGTTGCATTTTTCATTTGAATCTCAGCACAGTTTATCTTGTCTGACAAAAGCCAAGAGTGCCATACCTCACAGTGGGCAATATGTATTACATAGTTAGGTAATATGTAGCTAATGTGTTGCTAAAGACTATTGGAAAGGCCCTGAGACATCTAATTAGCTAGTCTGATGAGTGTTTGTATAGCAAACAGAACACCTCCAACACTGCATCCAGTTCTGGTATCCCCAGCATACGATGGACACAGAGCTGTTGGAGAGAGTCCAGAGGAGGGCCACAAAGATGATCCAAGGGCTGCTGGAGCACCTCTGCTGTGAGGACAGGCTGAGGGAGCTGGGGATGTTCAGCCTAAAGAGGAGAAGACTCCCTGGGAACCTTAGAGCTGCCTTCCAATAGCTGAAGAGATCCTGTAGGAATACTGCAGAGGGACTTTTCATCAGGATGTCTGGCAATAGGAAAAGGGGGAATGGTTTGAAGCTGAGGCAGAGCAGGGTTAGACTGGAGCTGAGGAAGTTCTTCAGTACAAGGGTGGTGAAACTCTGGAATAGGTTGCCCAGGAAGGTTGTGGATACATTCTCCCTGGGGGTGTTCAAGGCCAGATTGGATGAAGCCTTGAGCAGCTGAGTCTAGTTGAGAGGTTTCCCTGCCTGTGGTGGGGAGGTTGGAGTAGATGATCTCTGAGGTCCTTTCTAACCCTAAGCTATTCCATGATTCTGTGACAATATGGCATAATGAACATTGTGCCTATCACAGAATCAGGCTGGGTTGAAGCATGCATGTATGGGAGGGTCTCATTTCATTTGCACAAGCAAACTTGATTTTAGCCTTCCCCCAACAGAAGCACTTGATGTTTCAGCCTGAGTGTTCCTCTGAAATAGTTGGGTTGATGGAGTCTTGTGGTCCAGCACACATTTAGATGCACATTTTTGGAAGATTGCATCACCTTTGCAATGAGGTAGCAGCTGTTGTGAGATCAGTCATCCTAGCACACAGTTCCTCTTTAATGGATCTGCCTTTAAAGATGCAAGCTGCAAGTGCCAGCAACTCAGAGCTGCTGAGCTGCTCCCTGCTAGAAAGTTCAATGTAAAATACAATACAATAAAACAAAAAGCTGTTTACATGGAAAATTCTGTGCAAATCTCTACAGAGAAGATATGGATTGTTTTGAGCAGCCTGTCAGTGAGACTTGGAATTAACTGGTTCTTAGCTTCCAGCTTAGAATCTCCAGAGCAAGAACTGGAAAGAGATACTTGGATTGGTATTAAGAGATCTAATTGGGACAGGGAAGAAAATAAAGCAGAAATTCTTTGAGATATTTGCTCTGCTTTTGCTAAATGAGGGCAGCCTGATTTTAGTGATTTCATTACTAAGGTAAGTTCCACCAAACACTGCAGTCAGCAATTGTTCAGCTGTGTACTAAATGTCAGGCCTTCAGTTCATCAGGTGAAGAGCTGAGATAACAGACTTCTGTAGATCCTTAAAGGCAGCTGGAGGCATTTTCAGGTGTAAAATCTGGTGGAATTTTCTGGGGAGACTTTTCATAGGAGGAAAAATACCTCAAAAATACTCATGTGAAAAGAATGGTCAGGGACTGGAGCAGGCTGCCCAGGGGAGGTGGTGGTGGAGTCACCATCCCTGGAGATGTTCAAGCAATGTGCAGACATGGCACTTTGGGACATGGTTTAATGACCATGGTGGTGTTGGGTTGATGGTTGGACTCGATCTTAGAGGTCTTTTCCATCACAACCAATTCCATTATTATTGCCTCTGAGGCTGATGATAAAGACTTTTTCCCAAATCCCTAGAAAAATATGCACTAGAAAAAATGCAGCTCATACCAATCCTGCTACTTTTACTGACAACTACAATTTCTACTCTGCTGGCAGGGGAATGTTTGTGTTACACTCACGTGTAGGGCTTCAGCTGTGCATGTAAAGAGTTCAACTCGGAGATTCTTGGGAACACTGACTTCTCAGAAGCATTATGGCTGGTGGAAACCTGTAAGAGTTAAAAACAACCACCCTTGAAAGAGGAAGTTGGACAGGAAGAGTTGGTTTGTGCTGCTTTCTGGCTGTCAGGAGAGAGACAGCCTTCAGCTTCTTTCCAGCTAATTTTTCTTTCCTTTTCTCTAAGCCCTCAGCAACGCACCACGAGGTGAACCACAAAATGAGCCCCTCTGAGCCTGCTAGTGGCAGCAGCTCTTTATGAAAACGATGCAAACAAACAGTTGTGGATTAAAAAACAAGCTCATCCTGCATATAAAGAGGTGGTTTTGGAGAGGACACTGATGGAAGTTTGGGCTCATTTACCTATGGGCTGGCATTGTGTTGTTTGGGGGGGGGATTAGTCAATGGGTCTGTTGAAATCAGCTGCATGCACTGCTTCACGTTTCTGAAGTCTGAAAGGTGCTGGATGTGTCAGCTAGAAAAAAATGATAGCTGCTCATACTCTTCATTTTTGGTACAGAGTTTCTGGGAAGTGACGACACAAAACCCACCAGGAGTAATTTCTCCTTTTCCTTCGCTTGGGCACTTCTTAGACAGTGCTGCAGCGGTGTCTGTAGGAAGAGTTTGAAGGGTTTGAGAGGACTGGGAGTCAGGGGAATGTTTGTGTGAGGAGTGCAAACAAGTGAAACCTTTCTGTCTGGGAAATCTTCTGCAGCACTTTGCTGAAATACTACCTAGCAACACTGAGGTATGTTAAAATTTTCTGTCTCTCAAGCCTCACAGAGGGTTTGATTTATCACCCTCTGAGGGTCTGATTTATCACCCTCTCTGCCTTAAATTTAAATGGGTGGTCTCGTACTGACTTGCGACTTCTCGAGTGTTAATCCCATCCTTTCCTGCTTGTATTTTTAGGTTTGGGAGGTTTTTTTAGCAGTGGAGGCTGGGGTAGGGCAAGATGAAAGCAATAGCAAAGTCTCTAAAATCGTCTTCAAGGAAGTCAGCAGCAATCCTGTGGCCCTCCCCCTTTTGCTCAACTCCTCTCTGCCTGCTGCCCCCAGCCGGCTCTTGGCCGGTCGGGATGGGCTGATGCTGGTGGGGAGCAGCTCTCTTGCCTGCAGGGGAAGGATGTCGATAAAGTGGAATAGATTTGCTGAAGTACCTCAAGTAACAGTGAAGCTGGTAGGACTGAAGCATTGGGAGGTAAGAGCTTTGTGGTTATTTCAGAGCAGGGTCTGCTGCTGCAGCCTGCAGTGTTACTTAGGGGGCCCTGCAAGCGAGCTGCGGTGTCTGTCAGCGCGGGTTCAGCTCTTGAAGCTCTGCTTCAGGTCACACTGGCAGCTCTGATACCACAGGAAAACTGCTTTTTCTTGTACTGTCCTTTAAAAACAAATAAAAGTTCTATTGACTGCCACAGAGGGAAAAAAAAAAGAAAAAACAACTCACTTTAAAACCTTGCATTTCAGCAGCATGGCTGGCAGCCCCTCTCTGAAGCTTGCTGTTTCCTCCTTCAAAGTGGTGCACTCGTTTCCTGTTTTTTCCTGGGCTTGCTCAGCTTTAATTAAAAAGGTTTTTTTGCAGTGATTCTTATGAAGACAAGATATTATTTCAGGCTAGAATTACTGGACTTTGCATTAAATACCAGATTAATTTAAAACAGGGGATGGTGAATCTCCTTTTCAGCTTTTTAAGCGTGTGAATTGCAGGATCTGCCTTGAGTGCAGAGTGATCTTTTCTCCTGGGTTCTAGCAGTGAAGGAACACTCCAGGCATCAATTTGATATCATGAGCCAAGGGCTAAAATGGAGACTTTTAGTTCTTGACTTGTGCCAGGCTGGACATGGTTAATGGTGGGCAGGTAGAAGCTGTGTGTTTTAGTTCTTGACTTCTGCCAGGCTGGACATGGTTAATGGTGGTGGGCAGGTTGAGGCTCTGGAGATTTATGTAGAGTGGTGATTCCAGCTGATAGCTCAAAGGAGGCAAAGATTTGCCAGAAAGCAAACTCTTCCTGGCAGATTTTCTGCTTCACACAGGATTATTCCATACAGTAACACTCCTGTTTTTTCTTATTTGCAGAACAAAATAGTGTTTAGGATCAGTAAGTAGACTTTCTTTTCATGAGTCTTGGCATGGAGAGACTCTGATGTTGGCATTTTACCTGGGATGTGTTGGGAGAGGGGAAAACATAGGCTGTTACTAATTGAGTGTCATCAAAGTCTTTAAAGTTTCCCTGCTGGTGACTGCAGAGCTCAATACCTCATTTAACTGCTTCATGGCAGTTGCTCACGTGGGCTGCTCTGCAGCTCACTGATATTTAGGCTGTGACAGTATTGAGCAGAGGGCACGTGGCATATAAATAACCAAATGGGAAGATAAGCTCACAGAAGCCTTTATCAGTTTCTGGTTAAGCTTCTCTTTCAGATGCTGTGAAATCTGCATCAACAGTTAGAACACACTTCTGGAGCTGAACTGTGGGGTAAACATTTTGTAGGGTGGCACATGAAATATATGTGCCATGGTGGCTATAATTCAGGTTGGAGTTCTTCTCTGGCGTTCCCTTAAAAAATGCTTTGGGAAAATTCCAGATCCACCAAAGGCTGCAGGGGGAGAAATGTTTCAAATATTTAATATTTAGCATTTTCTGTCTAAGGTAGCAATAGAAAGGTAAGGGAAACTCTGCTAGAAGTTTGAGAAGCTGGCTGTGCTTGTCATCTTTCCAAAGCTGAGTGGTCCAGAGGTTCAACCACGGCTTGCTGAAGATGAGACAGTCTTTTATGGTGTTGCTGTTGTTCCTCAGCCTTCCTGTGATGCCATAGTTAGAGAGTTTGTGAAAGACCCATTTCCCTAAAAAGCTTCACATAGTTACTTGGAGCTCCATAGAACTGAAGGAAAAAGTTGCTTATCAGAAAGAAAACAGAGGTGGAAATATCCTGTCTGTGCTGCTGTGCAGGCACCGAGGAGGAGCTTGTGTTCTCCGTTAAAAAATGCAATTGAAAAGCACAAGTCTGAGGAGCTGGCCTTAAAAATGAACTGTGTTGAAGGTTGGATAGACATTACATGTGGTGGTTGCATTTCAAATGATACATTGAGAGTGCTGAAGAGATTGATGAGAGCCCAGAAGAGAAGAGGGGAGTCACTAAACCAAGGAAATGCAGAAGAAAGGTGGGAGAAAATAGCTGCCATTAGAACAGACTCCATTTCATCTGTGCTGGGGAGATCCCTGTGCAGAAGGGATTCAGTGGTATGTTAATCCACATCCATGGGGGCTGCAAGCTGGCTTTTCTTAACAGAGAGCTGTGCAGACACGTGAGTTACTGTTAAGGTGTGTGCAGATTGATATCCTCAGAGTGCCAAAGGC
The DNA here is from genome assembly GCF_014839835.1 of Dryobates pubescens. Classification (NCBI taxonomy): domain Eukaryota; kingdom Metazoa; phylum Chordata; class Aves; order Piciformes; family Picidae; genus Dryobates; species Dryobates pubescens. Next base: position 4,267,695 of record NC_071628.1, read on the forward strand.
AAGCACTGAAGGATTTGGAGCTAGAGAACTGGAAAATCACAAGGCTCTTGTTCACTTTCTCTCGGCAGGAGAAAGAGAAAGATAAAGAGAAGACTAAAGAGAAGGACAAAGATTCCAAGGAGAAGGAAAAAGATAAGAAGCTGTTAAATGGACATCTCTTCACTGCAACCTCTGTTGTAGCCCAAGCAACCTGTTACCACTGTATGAAGCCTTTCAATAAGGATTCGTACTACTGTGCAAGTAAGTCAGAGATAGTTTCCCCCTCTTCTTTCTGTTTCCTGTGAGAAATGCAAACCTTTTGCTTTATTTCCTCTTGCTTTAAGGATGTGGGCTGGGATGGAGACTGGAGATAGTGATTCACAGAGCAGCACCTTGCCTTGTGGAACTTGCACTGAAATGAGTTGTGGCTGCAAGGAGGTGTTCTGCAACCTCCTTCCTAGCCCATTGTCAGACATCCCAGTAGGGTTTTGTGCCCCTGCTTGTTGGGATTTATCAGTCAGCTGGAGGATTGTAGTTATTTCAGCTGCCTGTTATGGGTTGGGGCTGAGGTGCTTGTCAAGAGGTATTTCTGACAGCGAATAAAAAAAGATGTTCCATCCATCTGGAGTGTATTGCTTCAGTTCTCTGAGCCACTGCTTCAGTGAGCCCTCAGTCAGAACAGCAAGATACAAAAAGGAACACCAGCCCTCTTCTGCCTTTGTATGTGAAACTGCATCACAGAGCAAATGGCAGCTACCTGTGTGCATGTGACGTTCGTGCAGTACAGTGCAGGCAGCACAGGAAACCCAGCGAAGAGCGTCTGTGAGAGTAGTGGTTTTGTTCTCTTTTCTCATCAGTTACTCGTGCCTGTAGCTCCATAAGCTCAGCAGTGTCTGTGTGGTCAGATCCAGAACAGTGTCTGGTTTACACAGCAATCCAAGCTACAGACCATGCAGGCAAAAATGTCCTTTCCCCAGGGCTCTCTCCTCCTCACTATTTTCTGACTCCACTAAGCCTAGCGATGAGTTGAAGCATGGATGGGAAGGGCTGCCAGGCTGGAGCAGGAAGCTCTGTCTCTGTCTGCTCCTTCTGGTGCATGAGCAGCGTGTAAAACCTCTCCAGTGAGTAGGGGAAGGAGCAGCCAGTTGAATCCCAAACGCCAGTTCTGAGTTTCCTGGAAGAGAAGAGATTGCAGCCAAGTTGTTTGCATCAGACACGCTCTGTGTCAGCCTGATGGGAAATGGAAGACCAACAATTACAAGCTCTCAAGTGTATCCTTTCCCTTTTTCCACTTCTATTTTCTTAACAGCTTCTAAAGCCACCTAGACAATCAAATATGCCCTGATAGAACTCTCTGTGTCCTAATGAGTTCAAGCAATCCAACAGTGTCACATGTTTTTGATGTTCTTTCATCATCTTTCAAGGTGCAATAGAAAATTGCTGGAAGTTTTCTGCACTGGCCAGAAAATGAATGCCACAAGGAAAGTTTGGTCAGGGCCCATGTTGTAAACTCACAGCTGAAAGTGGTGCTTTTCCCATCACATATTAAGATCAGCCATCAATCAGCCCTGGAAAGTGACTGATAACCAGCAGCAGAGGCTCTGTTGCTCTGGTGGTGGTGTGGAATCTTTTTTCCTGCAGAAGTGACAGTGCTTTACTGCTGCCATCCCTGCTCTGTCTTGCCTGTGGATGACATTTTATTAATGCCTTTTGAAGTGCTGGATCATTGTAATTTAGTGTCCCAAGTGCTGAAAGATTTAGCATGTTCTAAAACAAACAGGCAACCAAAAAAAAAACACCTCATTTTTAGTAGCTCACTGCCTGGGCTTTATTTTATTTTATATCAGTGATGTGAAAAGGAATCTCTTGGGGGTTTTATTTTTAATACTGGTGATACAGTGGACATGCAGCCAACTTCCTGCCTGCTGAAGAGTTGGAGGAACAATGTACCTGAAACCATTCTTTTTTTAATCTGGAAAAAAGCAATCATTATGAAGTGATGCATACCAAAGAGGCTTTCAAGGCTTGGCTGTGAATTTAATGCTTCTGAATTGTTTCACTGCCTCTTTTCATGCACCAGAAGCAGGTTGTGTCCCTCTTCCTTGTTTGATGTGAAAAGTGATAGAGCTTGTGGGTTTTGCAAGAAGCAGCAGGTTTCTTTCTTCTGTCTTTCTTGCACAGGAAATTGTGAGATGGCAACAGACTAGCAACGCCCTGTGGCCTTAGCCTTGCCTCTCTCAGAGCATCAGAATTACTGCCTTGGGTTGAGCAGGCTCAAATACAAGAAGTTTTAGGAATGTGAGGATGTTTTGTTGTTCTGGGCATCAAATTTTTCCTTTCATGTTTCTTCTAGAAATAATTCAGAACTGGATGCTTACAGCATGAGGTGCACTTACAATGTCAATGTTAAGTCTTGCCATGAGTGAGTGGAAATAACAGGTTTCCCCTAAGCTACTCGGTCTCGTCTGTGAGCATTTCAGTTGTGAGCTTTCCTTTGTCAGCAGAGTTAAAGCTCCAAATCCAATGATCACTTACTGGGGGGGGTGGGGATAAAATCAATTTTAATCCTTTTGTAAAACTTTGATTCCCAGAAATCTGCTGGCAGAGTTCATGGGCAGAGCCAGGGGGTTCTGACAAAGGTGCACGGTTGTTGCTCTGGTCTGTCTGCAGCCTGGGGTGGTGTTAAAGCTCTTTGCATTGGTAAATGTTGTGGGTTTGAAGCAAAGCAGTGGCTTCAGCCTGGTTTTCAAGAGGAAGTCCCAACCTCACAGACATGGTCACCTGGGAGAGCCTTCTGTTACTTGTTCTGATCATCCTGTAGTACAGTAGCACTTTCTTGTACTGCAGATCTTGGCTATGCTGTGTCTGAGGTTATGTCAATGAATTTTCCTGCTCTTTTCCTGTCTTGTGGATCCTTATCTTGATAAGAACAGGGTTTGTGTTTTCAGACAAAATATTGGCCCTACCATTGCCTTCTGATTCTGTCTCTTCCTTCTGCTTTCAGCTTTTTTTTCCCAGAAGAACAACTCAGTCCTCTCTCCTTTTGAGCTGAAGATCCATTAGGACCTTGGCAACACAACCTTGCATTGATTTTATTTTGTATTACTATTATTATATTTTTTAAACAGAATTTGCTGTTAAATTCCATGAGGACAAATTGCAGCAAAAGGCTAATCAACTAGGAAAGCTGCCTGTCTCTCAGTATCTGTAGCTACCCATGGAAACCACAGTGATGCCCCAAAGTTGTGCAAGATAACAGTTTGGATTGCTAACAGCAAAAACTGACCTGGTTTTCTGGTGGGTTTTTTGTTTAATCGGTCGTTGTTTCATTTTACTTTTGACAGACTGCAATGCAATTGTTCACAAAGGCTGTAAGGAGAGTTTTTCTTCTTGTGCAAAGGTCAAAATGAAGGTAAGAGATTTCTGCTCCACTGAATCAACAAAGTTTATAAACAAGTTGCCATGCAGATGTTGTATATCTTGTGCCTTACGCCCCAAAGTTTCCAGCTTGCTGGAAAAAAACTTCAGCCCCTGTGCTACTGAGAATAATTTCTCTGAGCTCTCTTGAAATTCCTCAGAACCATGTGTTCATTAAATCATGGAATGGCTTAGGTTGGAAGGGACCTTAGAATTCATCTCTTCCATGGGCAGGGACACCTCAACTAGACTCAGCTGCTCAAGGCCTCATCCAACCTGGCCTTGAACACTCCCAAGGAGGAAGCATCCACAGCCTCCCTGGGCAGCCTATTCCAGAGTCTCTCCACCCTCCTCCTGAAGAACTTCTTCCTCAGCTCCAGTCTAACCCTGCTCTGCCTCAGCTTCAAACCATTCCCCCTTGTCCTGTCTCCAGACACCCTCATGTAAAGTCCCTCTGCAGCCTTCCTGTAGGATCCCTTCAGGTACTGGAAGGCAGCTGTAAGGTTCCTCTTGGAATCTTCTCCAGGCGGAACAACCCCAGCTCCCTCAGCCTATCCTGATACCAGAGGTGCTCCAGCCCTTAGGTCATCTTTGTAGCCTCCTCTGGACTCTCTAATCCACAAATTGTCCCTGGGACCGTGCAGTGCAGCATCATAATTGTGTAATGCAGCATCATGTGTGTCTAATGCAGAATGAAATCTATTAAATGCATACTGCCCAGGGAGGTGGTGGAAGCCTCGTCCCTGGAGGTTTTTAAGGCCAGGATGGATGTGGCCCTGGGCAACCTGAACTAGTGTGAGGGGTCCCTGCCCATGGCAGGGGGGTTGGAACTAAATGATCCTTGAGGTCCCTTCCAACCCTAACAATTCTGATTCTATGATATGTTATATATGAGGAATGCAGAAAATTTATGCCTGCCTCAAATGGTGCAGTGAGGAACCTCTTCTGCACTGTGGTTCTCCCAGCATGTTAGTGTTGATACAATCAAGCTTTTCAGTTCTCTTCAATGTTGTCAGCACTTTCTCTGGTTATTTTCCTATTTCTCTGCACATTTCTCCACCTGTTCTTGTGCCCATCTTGTTGATGGCATCTGGGGGGTGGGGGGAGGTTGTGTATTTGTGTGTGTGAATTTGTTTATTTTGGGGGTTTATGTATACATATATTAAATATACAGCAGAGAACTGATCTGTTCTGAAAGAATTCAGGGAAAAAAACATAGCTTTGAAAAATGTTAATTACATGGCACAGCCTGATGGGAGAGGGGAGGAATAAATTACAGTGAGTTTCATTTTTTCTTTCAGCCACAGAGAGGGATGCTGCAGGCACATGATACCTCTTCATTACCCACAGTCACCATGAGAAACAAAAGTAAGAAAACTTCCTTTCCCCTCTGCTTTTGTATCTGCTGTGACAATTTATATTCAATATTATGAAAGGGAAGTGTTTCTCATAGAGCAGGGATGAGAGCCTCTTCTGTGCACAAAAAAATACTGTTTGGCCTTTCAGGAGCTCTGCTGAAGCTGCACAGTTCACCCACTTCTGCAGCCTTCATCTAGCTTCAAGCAAATGTAAAGTCATCTCAGCTGCAGAATGACTGCTGTAGAGCTGAGCAGCCCACAAAATCTGGCAAGTGCAGCCTGTGTCCATGGGTGTCTGACACAGGAAAGAATCCAGCTAGGAGTGTTTACAGAAATGGTTACAAGTGGAGAGGATGCTTGTTAAAATACTAGTCTTTATTTTTCCTTTTACTTAAATAATCTTGTGGTTTGTAGTAGTAAAACCAGGAAGTTTGACATTTAGGAGGAGCAAACAAGCTTTTCCTGACTGCACTGAGATATACACTGGAGAGCTACCCATTGTGATCAAGAGCAATGAAAAAGAGGCAAATAGCCCACAGGGCTTTGGTAGTGCCATAATTTGCTAAGCTGATTTAGTTATAGCTTGGAGATCACTATATGGAGCCACTTTGTGATATAAATGGTATTTATCTTGAAATTCAGAAGTATTGTTCCAGAAAGCAGAAAAGATTTGAAGAAGGGAAGGTCTGGAAATGATGTGAAAAGTTTAGTCTCAGGTGTGTGATAGGGCAGCGAGGTGAGGGTTAGCATTTCTCTCTGGTATGTACTCATAGGAAACCTTTCTCAAAAAGTGTGACCAGAAGGACAATGACAGACCCAGGGAAGCTAAACAGCACCACAGCAGGTTGCTGCATGTGATAATTTACCAAGTGAAATTAAAGGCAGTGTCCCAAATGTGTGTTTGTGGACTTGCAGATCTCACCTAGATCCTTGAGCAGTGCAGGCAGTTCTGCAGAGGGGTCGATGTTCTTTCCTTCATACAGCTGTTTTAACAGCTGAGATCTCCAGGTGATGTCTCTGGAGAGAAAAAGAAGTGAACTTCAGAGCCTAGTTTAAGTCATCACCATTGCAGTGAAGAAGGCAGCTGCACGAAGCTGACTTTTCTCCAACCCTTGCCTTGCAGGCTCCCAGCCGAAGGAGCGCCCTCGCTCTGCCATCCTTGCCCCTGATGAGAACACCGTGACCTCGATATTCAACAACAGGAGGTCACAGCAGACTGCAGCTCTTTCCAAAAGTGTCTCAATACAGAACATTGCAGGGTAAGGCCTCTCCCTGCGCACCTGACTACCTGTGTATTACCTGGCACGGCCAGCACAGAGAAATTCACATCTCATTAAAAGTAAATTCATGTACTCTGCTTTGTGTTAAAGGCACAAAAAGGATCACAAAGGCAGGAATACAATACAATACAATACAATACAATACAATATAATACAATTAACCAGGTTGGGAAAGACCTGTGAGATCATTAAGTGCAACCTATCACCCAACACTATCTAATCAACTAAACCATGGCACCCCATCCAGTCTCTTCCTAAACACCTCCAGTGATGGTGACTCCACCACCTCCCTGGGCAGCTCATTCCAATGGCTAATCACTCTTTCTGTGATGAACTTCTTCCTAACATCCAGCCTAAACCTCCCCTGGTGCAGCTTGAGACTGTGTCCTCTTGTTCTGGTGCTGGTTGCCTGGGAGAAGAGACCAACCCTCAACTGGCTACAACCTCCCTTCAGGGAGTTGTAGAGAGCAATAAAGTCTCCTCTGAGCCTTCTCTTCTCCAAGCTAAGCAACCCCAGCTCCCTCAGCCTCTCCTCACAGGGCTTGTGCTCCAAACCCCTCCCCAGCTTTGTTCGCCTTATGTATGATACCATCACTTGTCCTCTGCACAATCTGAGTTTCTGAGGTAGTTTAGTCATGGCATGAGTTGAGAGGCATCTGTGTTGGTTATATTCAAGACTGCTTCAGAGAGATGCTCCTGGGCTCCAGGAGGAAATTCCCTTGCCTTGGGCTGCACACATTTGCAGCTCAGGTATAATACTAATTTTTGTGTGTGTAAGGATAGGGTAGAAGAGCAGAGCTTCAGTTTTTATGGTGCTTTAGGACTGTGTTGTACATAATTAGTTACAAAAAACCCAAACAACAGCAAAGAAGAACATCTCATTTATGTTTCCTACACTGCCTGCATATTGAGCAGTTCAGCACAGCATGGGAGTGACACAGAATCAGAGAATGGTTTGAGTTGGAAGGGAGCTCCAAAGATCATTTAGTCCAACCCCACTGCACTCAGCAGGGGCATCCTCAGATAGCTTAGAGCCTTGGTCAAGCCTCACCTTGAATATCTCCAGGGATGGGGCCTCAACCACCTCCCTGCGTAACCTGTTGCAGTGTTCTGCCACCCTCCAGGTGCAGAACTTTTGCCTAACATCCAATCTAAATCTGCTCTTCTCTCACTTCAAACTATTGTCCCTTATCCTGTCACTGCAGGCCTTTGCAAACTGCCCTTCCTCAGCCTTCTTGTACCCGTCAGGTAATGGCAGGCCACTATTAGGCCACCCCAGAGCCTTCTCTTCTCCAGGCTGAACACCCCCAGCTCCCTCAGCCTGTCCTTGTAGCAGAGGTGCTCTGATCATTTTTGTGGCTTCCTCTGTACCCACTCCATCAGGTCCCTGTCCTTCCTGTCTTGAAGGGTCCAGAGCTGTACACAGTATTCCAGGTGAGGTCTGACTAAAGCAAAGTAAAGTTCTGGACATGTTCTGCACAGTTTGTATGTCCTGGTGACTATTCATGGCAAAACCAGTTTTGGTCCCTTTTTCTGCTCTTTCTCAGAGCTAGCCATAGAGGCTCTTGGATAGCCTTTTGTGTTGCATTTTTGCAGTGCTTACACCAGGGACCAGGAGGAAGAGAAGGGACTGTAAAATGGAAAGTAATGGAAAAGAGTGCTCCCATTTATAAAACATCAGGGGTGATTCTTTATAGATCACTCAGATCTCACAGGTTGTTGAGTCCCATTAGAAAACTAGTAAATTAATTAGTCATTAGAAAACTAATAAATTAGTTAGAAAAATGAATGGAAGTCCATTTTTATACATAACAGTGCAGCACTTGTTTGGTTTTCAGTTCATGTTCTCGTGCATTTCCTCTGTGTATTTGAGAGTAGATTTGGTTGGGGTCTTTTTTTTTGTGTCATAAACCCTCCTCTGTGTTCTGTTTCCCTGCAGAGTTGGGAATGATGACAACTTAATACACACTTGGAAATTCCTGTCTCAGTCAACAGACTCCTTGCATAAAATCAGCCGGGTGAATGAGTCCATGGAGTCACTGGTTGATGAAGGTAAGCGGTTCCCATGGCACTTAGGGCAAAAGGAAGCTCTCAGTGCTGCTTTACAGAAATAGAGACCCCATCTTGGCATTTCACCAAGGGTTTTTCCTTTCTAATGGACAATTGAAGTGCATTTACTTCAAGCTCAGAATATTAGGGCGGAAAAACTAAACCAAAGCCCCACCAAATGGTTTCTGCAGCTTGTTGAATTGGGGGAAAAACATTTGGAAGGTTTCAGTTACAGCTGAGTTACTTGGAATTTAGCTCAGGGACCAACATTTCCTCTTTTCATCCTGCACCTCTGGCCCATTCATACAGCCACAAAGTTTGCACTCTGTCACCTTTTTCATGTTGATGCCTTGCATTTTGTGGTTTTCCCCAGAGTGGGGAAGTTAGAAGTACTCTGTTTAGTTTGGGGAGTTGGGAAGGGAAGTCAGCTAAGCTGATTGCTTAAGGGGTTTAATGTTATTTTCTTTTTAATCTATGGTGCTTTTTTTAGGGTATCACCAGGGGTTTTTTTTATACCTTAGACAACATTTACCTGAAAATAGCAGAGTTACTTTAATTTGTTAAGGACTAAACAAGGCCATGCTCATGGTGATTAGACAAAACCTCCCAGTTCCTGCACAAATGAGCATTCCTTCTTAAAAGACACACATGTGTGTGTGTGTGTGTGTGTGTGTGTGTGTAATGGGTGGTGGTCACTTCCACCTGCATCAGCTCTGGCTTTCTAACAGTGAAAACATTGATCTCAGATGGCTCTAAGTTCCCTTGATTCCCTGATGTAAATGAATACCACCTGGGTGCTGTGTTGTCTTCTTTATCTGTGATGTTGTTGCATTGCAGATAAAGAATTTGTTGCCTTTTATTTGAGCTGGGATTTGGTATGGGTGAAAATGGTGAGCTCGTTTGGTGCAGCTAGCAAGTAACCTTTAAAAACGCTCAAATAACCTTTCAAAGTGCTTTTACTAACCTGCTCCTTAAATAGTTTACTTTCATGTGATCATTTTTGTGTCAGTAAAGGACGATGTGTGATGAGAGAGCCCAAACAAATGAATCTCAGATGAGACAAGTTACCCACATCCTAATGGTGCATTGCTTTGTAAAGGTGCAGACATGAACGAAGGGCAGCTGATGGGAGACCTGGAATTAGATTCCAAGCAACTGGAGGCAGAATCCTGGAGCCAAGTAGTTGACAGCAAGTTCCTGCAGCAGCAAAACAAAGATGTTGTCAAACGGCAAGATGTCATTTATGGTGAGATACCTGCAGCTTCATTTTCCACTCAGTGTCGATAACTTCTTGACATAGTTGCAAGTATGAGTTTGGGAAGCTTTGTGTCAGGAGCTTTGTGAACAGGAACTTTGATTTGTTTTCCTCAGAAGCCAGTTCTTGAAATTCCTAGAAACATAAAGTGTTCTGTGAAAGCTTGCTTTCTGCATTTCATATAACCAGAAGGCATAAAAAAAAACCCCAAACCCCAGAAACTGCCTCTCCTCATTTTTCTGCTGATGGCATTTAAACTCCATTACAGCAGAGCGGATGGCTAGGAAGTCTTCTCCTGAAGAATGCAAAGCCCATCCTGTATGGCAAAAGTGCTCTATGTTGAGGCTGGCAGTGAGGTGTTAGGAAGGAGCAGGTAACAGTGTTTAAATGTTCAGACCTCAGGAGCAATGTCCAAAGCTGCCCCTCTGGTGGTGTTTCTCTGCCCCTCTCTTTCTCCCACACATAAACTATTGATTGATGTTTCAATACCTGACATGACATTTCCTGAAGCCACTTAAGAGAAGCTTTTCCTTGTACTGTACACCTATGTACTCTCCAGTGACCTTGGTTTTGACCTTGTCCTCCCCCTTTACAGAGCTGATGCAGACAGAAATGCATCATGTCCGCACCTTGAAGATCATGAATGATGTGTACAGCGCAGGGATGTTGGAGGAACTGCAGTATGATCAACAAGTGGTGGACAAGATCTTTCCATGCCTGGAAAACTTGCTGCAAATCCACAGTCACTTCTTCCAACGAATTCTGGAAAGGAAGAAGGAATCACTGGCAGACAAGAGTGAAAAGAACTTTGTTATCAAGAGGATAGGTGACATCCTAGTGAACCAAGTGAGTGCTGGAAAATGTTTGCACTTCTGAGAGCTCAGCTGGAAACCAGGCACTCTTCCTTCCCTCCTGTTTATGCCTACTAGATAATCACAGCTGCTGGCACCTTTTACTGTTCACACACATAAAAATCTCCATGCCTGTTTTTTGTAAAGCACTTTTTGTTCTATCAGGGGAAGCTCTAATGATGAAAATCAGTTGAGTTTGTTTTGTGGGGAAGAGAGGCATTCCCTGAAAGGCACGGAAAGGTTTAACCATAGCTTGGAGAGTAGGCAGTAGCGCACAGCACAATGTGCCCAGTGTGTTTCTTGGCTGAGTTACTGCCCTGCTGTTTAACTGGAGGGGTCTTTATACTTTTCTTTTTGCCTGTCTGCACTTTCTTGTTGTTGGCTTTAAGCCCTGTGAGTAGCAGCTCAAATTTTGCACTAAGTGTGAACTTAGTGCAAGTCGCAAACTGAGGTTTTTACTTCCTAAAGAGCTACCTGCTTGGTCGTGGATGCTTTGGCCTAATTTGATTTCATCAAGTTGTTTTGAGAGACTGGCTGGCAGTGCTGGAGTGTCACAGCAGGAGCTCAGTGCAGGTTGGATCTGTGTGTCTCATGTCTTGCAGTTCTCTGGTGAGAATGCTGAGCGAATGAAGAAAACCTACGGCAAATTCTGCGGGCATCACAACGAGGCAGTGAATAACTTCAAAGATCTCTACTCAAAGGACAAGAGGTTTCAGGCATTTGTCAAGGTAGGACCTGGTGGAACAAGTCAGTGGAGAAATGATGTCCACTCTGGTGAGTGCTTTGCAGGAGAACTGAAACGTTTATCTTTGTTCTGTAGAAAAAGATGAGCAGCGCCCTGGTGAGGCGTCTGGGGATTTCTGAATGTATCTTGTTGGTTACACAGAGAATCACCAAGTACCCAGTTCTTCTACAAAGGATACTGCAGTACACCAAAGGTAGGGGCCAGTTCCTCTAGTCTAAGCATGTGTTCGTTCATCCAGTGTAATTATCCTGGATCCAGGAATCAGCTGAAGCAGATTTTCTTAGACCAACTCATCAGTCTTGCTGTCTCACACCACTGTAATGAGATAACTCAGTTCCATATCTCCATTTAGGATTAGTTACTTGGTTGCCTTGATTTAATTGTTTTGAGTCTGTTTGCAGCATGCTCAGACTCCACTCTCCCAACTTGCTTTTGTTGGTAGGTTAAAAACTGTGATTGATTTGTGTGTTTCATCTACACTGTTTCATATACAAAGTATGAAAGTTAGACATTGGAATCCTCTCCCAAGGGAAGCAGTGGATTCCCCTACATTGGACAGTTGTAAGACTCATCTTGACAGGATGCTGGGCCAGCTCATTTCAATTCTGCTATTACCTAGGAAGGTTGGACCAGACGATCCTTGGGGTCCCTTCCAACCTGGTATTTGGTGATACAGATTCTGTGATATATTGGAGTAGTCCTCAACCATATATGTGAAAGGGTTTGTGAAACTCTCCTGAAGAGATAAAAATGCAGCCTGACTCATGAAAGTATTAAATGTTATAATGTGGGAATTGGGGAAGGAGAAGGGTACCTGAAGGGGGCCTACAAGAAGGATGGAGAGAGACTGTTTACAAAGGCTTGTAGTGATAGGGTGAGGGGCAGTGGCTTCAAACTAGAGAAGAGCAGATTTAGATTGGGTGTTAGGAGCAAGTTCTGCACCACAAGGGTAGTGGAACACTGGAACAGGTTGCTCAGGGAGGTGGCTGGGGCATCATCCCTGGAGATATTCAAGGTGAGGTTGGACAGGGCTCTGCACAACCTGATCTAGTTGAGGATGTCCCTGCTGACTGCAGAGGGAGTTGACTGGATGACCTTTGGAGGTCCTTTCCAACCCAGACCATTCTAGGATTCTGTGAAGAGGAGGGAAAGATGTAAAACCAGGAAGGCGGAATCCAGAGGGATGGAATTGAAATCGAGGTCTTTCTCTTTCTGCCCAAAGAAAACGAAGTGGAGCATGAGGACCTGACCCAGTCGTTAAACCTCGTCAAAGACGTGATTGCTGCGGTCAACAGCAAAGTCAGCAACTACGAGAAGAAAATGCGCCTGGGGGAGATCTACAACCGCACGGACAGCAAGTCCATCATGAGGATGAAGAGCGGCCAGATGTTTGCAAGAGAGGACCTGAGGCACCGCAAGCTGATCCGAGACGGGCCTGTGGCACTGAAGAGCGCGGCCGGACGCTTAAAAGGTAAGCCTGGCCTGCCTCCCGCCAGCGCAGGGTGCGGCTCTGCTGGCCCTCTCGGGCTGCAGCATCAGTCCTCAGGTTGCTGTCTCCAGTCTGTGCTCATTCCTCTGCTTTGACAGGTTTTGACAGCGGCTTTCCCCCTGCTGTACAATCCCTTCCTCTTGATCGCTCCTGGTGTTTCTGGGGGGATAGGTAGCTGCTTTTCCTCCTGGTGACTGCATTGCATGCCAGCTGAGGGCCTGGGTTGCAGTGACACCTCCTTGCCTCGGCCAAGGAGTGGAGTTGCTGGGAGGTCCTTAGGGCCAGGAGAACGTGATGGGGCTGCAGGTGCCCCGAGCAGTGAGTCAGATCTTCGCGCCGTGCGTGCGCAGCAGTTCCAGGAAGCTGAATCCAAATCCCAACCTCAGCTTCCCAGGGCCTCTGCCCACCAGCAGCACTGCCTTGCCTTTCCTCTCAGGCCTGCAGTAGGGCTGCCTGGGCTCACCATGACCATCCCAGTTTCACAGGGACTCTGGCGATGTGTCCCAGGTATTTGTTGCTCTTGAACCTCTTGAGCTGCTGACGCAAACTGTTCAGGAGAGGCTCTGATGTCTCTGTAGCTGCCTCTTGCTTGGTCAATGTTGGTTTTTTCAATTGCCTTTTTTTTTAAATCAGTTGGAAGTAGTTTGTCCTAGGGGGCTGTGCTCTGCTGAGCATATTAGTTCTCTACTGAAAGAAACAAGAACTATCCCAAGGAGGGCTTCAGTTGTGACCATGGTAGCAGTGAGAGCAGACAGGGCTGTGTCTCAGGCTTGGCAGGAAGGCTGGACTCTCCTTCTCTCACTCCATTATCTGCTGATTAAAGCATGATACTTGGGTGTGAATGGGGACTGGTAGCCTGGTGCTGTTCAGGGAGGCAGTGACAACCTGGAATTCCATGTTGAGTTGATTTATTTTGAGGTTTTGGAAGCAGGAAGTTTACAGATGGTTTCTAGGCACCCAAGGTTACCAGTGACTTTAGATGATGGATGAGGCAAGTTACACTGCTGTTGTGCAACCTCGTGATAAGGACAGGCTGCCTTTGCATTTCCAAATCATAGACATGCATAGACATACCTTTGTCTGTAGTGCAGGCTCCCACTGAAAGCAGATCCTGCAGACAAGCTGCAGAGCCCAGGGAGAGAGCAGCTGCTTCAGACATTCCAGCTGCTTTGCAGGATTTGAAACGGAGCACAGAGAAGGACAGGAAGATCTTTTCTTAAAAGGAGTTTAGCATTTCCCCTCTTGCAAGGTGCACAGATGACAGAGGAGAATGGAGTCCAAAGCTGACTTTTGCAAACCTCCCAGAGCACGGAGTTCATTTTGCAGCGGTGGTTCTTTTATCTGGAAGGGATCCTGCCTTCCCAAAACGGAATGGAAGGAATTACCCATGGGATGATTTAACTTTTTGGGTTGTTTCCTCTCTGTCACAAGATTTCCCAAGTACATTACACAAAAACTCTTTGTACTGAGGGCTCTGGGTGGGGCACTTTACTTGGTAGCTGCTGTGCAAGTTTATGAGATGTCATTAGGAGCCTTGGAAGGCTGTGTGTGGACGCTGGGAAAAGGCTGTACTCGGATTTAAAACCCTCTGTTGGCTTTATGTGCTTCCTTCTCCCGTGAAAGAAAGCCAGGCCCTGCATCTCACACAAGAGTTGTTTATCTGTGAGCAGAAGCAGTGGTGGCTCCTGAAGTCAGTATTTCCTGGGAAAGAAACTGCAGCTGACAAATGTTGTTGTTGCACGATAATTTACACTCCGCAAACCGCTCATCAAGGGAACCATAAATCCCAAAACTTCCTGAGCAGATATTTTGCCTGAGGGCTAAAATATCATTTGAGAAAACAGCACTTCTGTTCTGACAGAGTCTCCAGCTTGCACTGTTATGCCCATGTCCTAACCATTGGAAGGCATCTGGCTGGAAAGCAGCACTCCTGCTCCAACAGATCAGAGAGAATCCTGCAGGTTTCTGCTGAAAACAAAGCTGGTTCAGGCCTAACCTGACCAAGGATCCCCAGGAGCTGCCCTGGCTCCTCCTGTCACCTGGAAGGTTGGCCCTGCTTCCAGGATTTGCAAACACAGCCCTACTGTTCCTCATTTATTAAAGGAAACCTGTTTCAGAGCGAGCTGTGTGCTTACAAAGCCCTGGTGTGCTTTTTCTTTTGCAGAAGTCCAGGCTGTTCTCCTCTCTGACATGCTCATATTCCTTCAGGAGAAGGACCAGAAGTATGTCTTTGCCTCACTGGTAAGGCTTCAACCTTTCCTCTTCTCCTCCTCTTTTGATGTGAGAGACCCTTGTTGTGTGCTGTGCCTGCTGAACAACTTCATTTTCTTGCTTGCACCATTTTTGATTGCTGAGCAGACTCCATTCTTTCTGACTGAAAACCTGTCTCCATGCCCCACCTCCCCTTTCTGCAGTGCCTTAGCACAGCTGATAATGGGCCTTGGAAACCTGCCTGTCACTTGATGCACTTACTCCTTTTCAGTTTGTGCAAATTGAAGCAGTGATTGGGGTGGGAGGGGGCAATGGGATAATGCAAACATTGTAAAAATGAATCTTAGCAGAAGAAAAATGTCCTAATGCATTGGGAGCTTCAGTGGGGGTGCAGGGGATGGAATGCCACTGCAATAAATTCAACAGAACAACCTGAAAACACAGCTGAGGAATATATTTGTAATGCACAAGACCAGAACCATTAGCTCCTCAAGACAGGCCTCGTCAAAGGGCTAGGCAGAGTGACCTGCTGAAGAAAACCTAGGACCTGTTTGAGTCTGTTGGGGCTGTAGCCTTGCAGGCATGGTCTAGACTGACTGAACTTCATGACCTTTCCACTCTGTGAACATTTTGAAAGCTGACAGTTTGTTATTGCAGCTCCACCAAGGATCTGCACAGTTCCAGTGCAGATGTGCACCCACATCCTGCTAGTGAACAGCTACCAAATCACCCCAGTAGTAGCATCCTGTAAAATGCACAAAGGGGCTGACTCACAGGGAGATGACACAACAGCAGGGGACATCTGAAGTGAGTAGGCTGATTACACAGAGACCATAGCACACAATGAAGATCGTCTCGCACAGAAGTGTTCTCCATCAGAGGAGTCAGCTGCAAGCTTCTGAGAGCAGCAGGCGTTTTGTGGGTTTTGAAAACAAGATGTTACTCCATCCTGGGGAGAGATCAGGAAGATAGTGTGTGAAGCAGGTGGTAGCAAGCTGCACTGAGGAGCTGTGATCCTAATGACAGAGTGTGGGCAGGAGGAGAGGAGATCAAAGGTCTGCTCGAGTCAGAGCAAAGTATGGTAGAGTTTGTAAAACCACAAAGTCAATTTGAAATTATTCCTTTGTTGAAATGGAACAAGGTGAAATTGCTTTTCCTACAGGAGTAATGGAGGAAAGCAAGCCTTTCCCTGTTCCTTGACCACATTAAAATGATTTATATTTTTAATTAGCCAGGAGGTTCAGAAAATGTTTGCAGCCTGAGAGAGGCAGCAGTGTGGCTATTGGGACCTTTTCACTTCTGGTTTACGTGTGGGAACTGGCGCTGCTTCCCCTCCTCACCCATTTCTTTCCATCTGAAGGACCAGAAATCTACTGTGATCTCTCTGAAAAAGCTGATTGTGCGAGAGGTGGCTCATGAAGAGAAGGGTTTGTTCCTGATCAGTATGGGTGTGAAAGACCCTGAAATGGTGGAGGTCCATGCCAGCTCCAAAGAGGAGCGCAACGGCTGGATACAGATCATTCAAGACACAATGAACACCATGTAAGTGACCGAGCTGCTCTGGCAAGGCAGGTGATTCAGCACCTGGTAATGTTCTGGTACTAACTGAGACATCTCTCTTGACCAGGAGCAAAGATGAAGATGAAGGAATCCCTTGTGAGTCTGAGTTTGAAAAGAAAGTGTCAGATGCAAAAGTGAGAGGACTGAAAGGTAAAATCCTGCCTGGGAGAGAGCTGATTTGGGAAAATGTATGAGGATTGTTGGGTTGGGGGTTGTGGCTGAACTATGTTTTCAAAAGAGTGGGTGTCCTGCAGCCAGCAAATAATTACAGCCCTTGTTTGCACTCCCTCTTGCTTGCATTATTGTTCTTCTGAGGCTGCTGGGTGCCCTTGCCGTGCAGGGCTGCGCAGGGCACGGTTGTTATCATCAGGTTCCAGCAGATGGGGCCAGTATCTCAGGAATCACTCCGCTTCCCTTGCCGAGGCTTTGTTTTCTGTCCTCATTCCCCTATTCTGTTGATCCCCACAGAACAACTTCAGCAGAAGGATAAGCAGATCCTCCTCTTGCTGGAGGAGAAGTCAAAGATCTTCCGGGACATGGCCGACAGCTCTGTGCAGGAAGACATGCCTGGCTCCAGGCTGCTCTTCAGAGCCAACACAGAAGAGGCACCAAAAGGAGAGGCCATTATGAAAACTGCAATTAATGAAGGTGAGCAAGTCAGGGTGACACATGAGCTACACTATCCAAGAGACCCACCTTCAGTGAGGTCATCAAAGCACCAGTTCTGTTCTGTAGGGGAAGTCTCTTTGTCTGGCATAGATGAGGAGACACTGCCCCTCGTGGTACTGTCTCAAGGACTGGTAATGAGGACCAGGAAAGGAAGCAGATATTGAAGGCTGTTGAAAGAGGCCAGAAAAGAAGCCAGCACAGAGAACAACTGTGCACCAAATCTGCCCTGGGATCAGGAACAGACCTGCTGACCTTGGCTGAAATGTGGACCATCCAGGCTTGTGCTGTGCTTCAGCCTCAGGAAGGTGTGAGAGAGGGACTTGGCTTCCAGCAGACCCTCGTGGTGCCTGCGAGGAACAAGGGAGTCTGTTGACAAAGGCAGAGGTAGATGGACTTGGGCAACTTTCTGATGTGATTTTTGGGGAAGCTAAAAATGATTAAATGCTGTTGTCAGAGCACATCAGTGTTGCCTACAGGAAGAGGAGAAGGTGTAAGCCAGAAACTGGAGTAAATGGTCAGGCAGACAGAGATTTTGCAGGAGGAATATGTACATATTATTGTCATAGAAACCTGGTTTCTTAGTACAGCAAAGCCTCTGAATTCCTGACCTGAGCTCAGGCAGGGATGAAAATGGCTCAAAAGGCTGAGGTGGTCTTTAACAGAGATTGTTGGGTTTTATCAGTTGAACTCCTGCAAGATCTGGTGAACAGGAGCCTGGGTACTGCCCTCGGACAGCAGGTCAGCAGCACTGCCATGGAGCAAGAAGGAGGAGTTGGCCCCATCTTTCTCCCTAGAAGAGCAGAAACTTTTGGTGGATTTGACAGTCATCAGATGAATGCCTCCAAGTGTGAGTAGTTCCACATGTGGCATCACCACTTGAGTACTACATTCGTCGTGTCCTTGTGCTTCAGAGGGGCTCCAGCAGCTGCTGGTTTGGGTTTCTCCTCTCCAGTAACAGTTGATAGATTAAATAACAGATCAGAACAAAAGCCTGGGTAGAAGTGGAATGATGGTAGCTGAGAACCCATGGTTAGATGAGGATTAAACACCTGAGCTCCTCACTCCTCTCTATGCTCTCAATCGTCCTTACCCCTTTTCTTACACGGCACGTGAAAGCATTTGGCTTCGAAATGGATTACTTCGTGTTATTGTTGTCGTAGCTGCAGCTCTGTTCTTCATCCTTCAGTTGTCTTCCAGCAGGAGCCTGGTGCTGTTGCATTTTTGAATGGATGAGGACCTTTCGGAATCAAGCACCTTCTCCCCTGGCTCTGCTCTCTCTGCAGAGTGTTCCCTGCACAGCTGCATGTGCTAATCCTGCAATTAAGACTCTCCCAGAGAAATGTGTGAATATTTATTTCTGCTGCATAGTTGGCTGCTTCCCAGTGCTCTCTTTCTTTGCCCTAGTCATCAGAAACTTCTCTGTCCTCAAATTCCTTTCTCTGTGGTCTCACTCATGCTCCCTACACAGCCAGTTTTGCTGTGCTAGTGTCTGTCTCAGCATTGGGTTTGTTGGACCTTGTCTGACCTTCTGCATTAAAGGAGCAGCTTCAGCTCCAGAGAGTCAGACACGAGAAGTATGTAGAGGTTTTCCCAGCTGTATTGGAAAGCTGCAGAGCCCTCCACAGGCTTTGTCATCATGATGACAAATATATTCACACAGGAGGGGTTTGTTTAGGGTTGTGCCTCTCTCTACTGCAGTGATGAATGGGACCACCTCAGGCTGTTCATTGTCCAGCTGGAGGTTTGCTGCAGCAATACCCTCTTTTGCCTTGGGTTGCAATTCAGTAGTTGTAGGGTCTTGGGAGAATTTGGGGAGCGAGTACAGGGCCTGTTTGTTCAGCTGCAGGCTGGGAGGCAGGAAACTTTTGGCTTTCATCTCCAGTTGTTCTGTTCACAACCTGTGCAACCTTGGGCAAGGCTTATAACCTGACTCCCCTTCGTTCTCCCCTCCAGCAAAGCAGAAGGGAGGTGTTTCCTCCTGCAAAGAGGTGGAAGGTCCCAGGACGTGGCGCAGGAGAGAAGGTCTGTTAGGAGGATTTGAGGGTCAGCCTTTAATAGCAAAGCCTGCCTGGGGGGTGGTGGGAGGAGAGGGCCTTTGGACTAGGTGTGGTGTCCTTCACATTGCTGCAGGTACAGGTGCATGTAAAGCTGTATGAAAAGGGAGGATACCACTGCAGGTGTGGGTGTTCTCCATGGGCTGCACCTCAGCTGGCAGGGGGAGTGCAAGAGTCTTGGCAAGAGTTAAAAGGACCAAAGAGCCACATGACTCCTTTGCTGCCCACAAAGGTTGGGTTGCAGCGCTTTTGGCCCCCCAGGGACGTTCAGTCCTGCCCGGGAGCACCGGCATGAGCTGTCCCAGGGGAAGTGAGGAAGAGAAGTCCAGTGTTCCTTTGAAGACAGAGGTTTCTGATAACCAAGGTTAAGGATAGATTGTCAGCATGAAGTTACACAGGCTAGATTGCCAGCATAAAACTACACAGGGCACTGCACAGCAGGGTCTGACCCAGCTGTAAATTGCACTTAGAATCATTGAGGTTGGAAAAGACCTGTAAAGGTCATCAAGTCTAACCATCAACCCAACACTACCATGACCACCAAACCATGTCCTGAGACATTTGTCACTTGTGTAAGAGATGCATAGAAGCTATACCTGCAATAATATACCATGATGTGATACTGTTCTCCATCTGCTCTTATTCTGCCTCATGTCTTCTCCACAAGTATTCCCAGGCAGCAGACAGCAGTGCAGGGTCTAGACAGAGCACAGCTTAATAGGTGTGGGCTGAATACATGGGCATGTCTGAAACCAAAGTCAATCCTAATCTGAATTCACATCCACTTTTTCTGGTGCTGTTGACATGTTCTGGATACGTTAGCTAGTGTCAAGAGTTCTGTCTGCCCTCCTGTGAAACATCTGAGTTGCTGTATTAAACTGATCAAGACATCATTAGCAAGTTCATCTACAGCCTCAAATGGTGACTAACCAGTGCCAATGCTGGCTTCTTCCTTTAGGTGGAGCAAAAGATGAAGGTGATGATGCTCAGGACCTTCGAAGAACGGAGTCGGACAGCATTTTAAAGAAGGTAGTGCTTGGCTTCTCTGTCTGCAGCCCACTTCAGATCTCAGGAGAGTGACAATTCTAAGTCTTGAAATTGCCTGAATTTCTGGGCAAGTCAGATGAATCCTCATAAGTTCAGCATAAAATAAGACTTGAAGTAGGCAGCCAGAACCACTTTGCCGAAGCTAAAATGCTGACTTGAAAAGCATTGCAAATCAGTTGTATTCCTTTGTGGCCCAGGTTATCTGCCATCTGTCTGCAGATCAGCCAAAGCATATGTTTAATTATGCATCATTATTAAAATGATCAGGTCAGCTATAACCTTGCCCCTATTCTTGCTGTGGATCGATCCATCATCTAACCACCAAAATGATCCCTAATTAACATTTGATTGTAGATGATTTTCAACTTGCCTGAAAAACATGCATGAATTCTCCCAGAATGGAAGATGGAGGTGGGCTTTAATGAGTCTGTCATTAGTTCAGCTTCAGAAGACGTTTGCTGTGATTCCTCATTTGTCCTCCTATTAAATCTTTGATCTTTTCATAGGGTGGAAATGCTAATCTGATGTTCATGTTGAAAAGGAATAACGAGGTAAGAATTGATTCCGTTGCTCAGCTGTTGCCTTCATTTGAGTTGCAAGTGGATTTGTCTCAGTAGGTGATAATGTGGGAGAAAGTACATTTCATTTGCTGAAGCACATGGAGACTTTTTAAATACATTAAGCTGAGCTCACTGTGTCGTTTATTTGCTTAACCTTGGCTGTTCAGACAGGGAGCTCGCTGATTGTCATCTGCTTGCCAGCAGGGTGACGTGTGCTGATTAGAGGCAGCAAGGGTTAATTACCACCAGGATGCTCGGGGCTGTATTTGTTGTGCATCTGCAGACAGAGGGAGGTTCATTTCATGTTGCAGGTGCAGTGAATTGGGGCAATTAGGTTTCTATTCTCCCTTTGATACACATTCATAACTCCCAATTAGCATTAATGGCAGAATAAGAAGCAGTTCTCTTAATACTGGTGATCCCTTCACTACTGCAAATACTGTGGTGGTTTTTTCTTCTCAAAACAGAGGCTCAGAAATTTTTTGCTGGGCTAAAAATATGCTCAGGGATAGGGCATTGCTCCAAAGTAGCTTGCTCTGTGCTGGTGCACAATGTGTTCACATTTACCTGTGTTTTCAGAGAGCCCCCATGAACATACCTGCTGTACTGGCGTGCCTGCTGTGTTGCAGTGGGATTGGTGTGGGTCAGCTGGGGATGGAAGAGTACAAACAATCTACTTGTGCTTTCAAATTTCTTCTCTTTTTTTTGCCCCTTGAAGTTCTCTCCCTGCAATTTTTAAGTGAACTTGTGGGTTTCATCCCAATTACTCTGCTGCTTCTTGAGCAAACTGGTGCTGTGGGAAATGGTTTGCAGAGACAACCCAGAAGTTCCCACGAGGTCTGTGCCTTTTGGTGCTTGTGCAGGTGTTTCCTCCCCTACCAAACTGATGCCTAGGAGAGAGGGAGGTGATGCTAGGCAATTCCTGAGAGATGTTCAAGGAATCTGGGGAGTGATGCAATCACTGGAGGTGAAGAGTGAGAAAAGTGAAGGTTTAGAGGGATGGCTGTGCAGCTTGTCAGACCCACTGATGGGTCACAGTAGAAAAGGAGGGTGCTTTACACCTGCCCTGGCGCCCGATGAGATCTAATAGCAATGCTTTTGTTTTCTCACAGCAGGTCCTCCAGACCATTACCAGCCTCCATAAGCTGCTCAGTGCTTTGCAGGTAGGCTTGGCCATCCATCCTGCTTTTGCACACTGCACTTCCCACCAGCCAGAAACAGCTACTCACACCTCACCCCCCATCTCCCCTCCTTCCCCTTTGCCTGTCACATCACTGCACGGCTGAATGCCCCATGACTGCAGTGCTTGCAGGTACCGTGCCAGCAGGCCACAGCAATGAACTGCTGCCCAAGTGAACCAGTGCTCACCTGAGTTTGGGAAGCTGCTGGGAGAGATGATCTGCCAGCACCCTCTGGTAGCCCAGAGGATAAGGCAGAGTTCTCAGAGTTTTCAGCAAGCCGGGGTTCATTCTTCTATAGCTGTGCAACAGTCTGGCTGAGGAGAGTAAGCATCACGGGCTGAATTTGGTCCTTAAGCCTGTTGGTGTTTGTAACTGATAAGGCAGCAGTGCCAAGGTGTGAATTTGGTGTGAGAAGAAGGGGCTTGGTACTGCACCCTCAGGTCTTTCAGGAGTGGAATTTCTATCCTTTGGGAAGGCTCTGCAGTGATTTGTGCCCCCTCTCTCTCAGGGCGTCGTGCTGCAGCAGGACACCTACATTGAGGACCAGAAGCTGGCTCTGAGCGAGAGGGCTCTGAGCCGAAGCTTCTTCCGGCCGACCTCGCTGCTGGAGCAGGAGAAGCAGCGCAACCTGGAGAAGCAGCGGCAGGAGCTGGCCAACCTGAAGAAGCAGCAGACACAGCACCAGGAGGAGAGGAGGAGGAGGGAGAAGGAGTGGGAAGTCCGGGAGAAGGAGCTAGCGGAGCAGGAGGCCCAGCTGGCCCAGCGAGAGGAGCAGGTGCAGAGAGGGTGGCAGGATCTGGAGCGGGAACGAGAGGAGCTGCAGGTGAAGAAGGCAGCCTACCAGCTCGACCTGGAGAGGCTTCGCGCCGCGCAGAAGCAGCTGGAGAGGGAGAAGGTGCAGTTCAAGCAGGACGTGGAGCGGTTAGCTCAGATGCGGCAGGAGCCTGACCACAACCAGGTAAATGATGCTGAGCTCTGGGGAGCAGCCAGGCAGGTGAGATGTCCTTCTCACAAACAGCCTGAGTGTTGCAGGTTACCCGCACCCTCCAGCTGCCACAAAGCCACTTGCAAGGCTGGCAGCTGCAGGGAAGGCTGCTGGGACGCTTGCATCCAGCTCCAAAAGCATTCTTGACATCTAGCAAAGAGATGGGTGTTGTCCCTGTCCTGAGGAGACAGGGCACCTGCAGTCTGGTCATAGCTCAGAGAGCAAAGGTCCCCAGCTCTGCTGCAAGATGCCTCTGCTGTCTGGCTGCCCACAACCAGAAAGAAAAGCCCACATGGATGTCCCTGCTCACTGCAGGAGGGGTCGGACTGGATGACTTTGGGAGGTCCCTTCCAACCCAGACCATTCTATGATTCTCTGCAGATCCTGCTCTGGGCAGTTTTCAGCAGGCTGGGGTTCATTCTTCTATAGCTGTGCAACAGTCTGGCTGGGGAGAGTAAGCATTATGGGCTGAATTTGGTCCTTAAGCCTGTTGGTGATCGTTTGCTTGTTTGTAACTGATTAATCTGAGAGTACTTTGCTAGAGCTGTAGCCAAATTAGTTGATAAATGTTGGATTGCAGAACGGAAATTACTTTGTGTGCCTGAATGGGCTAATTGCAGAGCTCAAAAGTGAGCTGTGCAAAGCACATCAGAGGAGGGCTTGCTCCCTCCTACCCCAGTTCCTGATCAGGCCAGAAGTTTTCCTGGCACACAGTGAAGCTGTTCCAGCGTCGAGCACACACAGACACGCAAGGGGCATGGACACTATGGAGGAGGCTGAGAGGTAAAATAGCTGAGAGGCCTGGGGCAGGAAGAGAAGGAAGCAGCTTTTGGAGGCAGGTACCTTACTGACATTGCAGAGCTATTAATAGAGGGTTTGGTGAGGCTTTGTTGAGCTGCTGTTTTTGATCTTCCCTTTGCATGTGCGGGCTCAATTACCTCCTGAGACAGCCGTTAGGAGAAAGAAAGAAAGAAAGAAAGGGGGAAAAAAAACATGAGGGAAAATGTTTTTGCTTTCATCTTTTGCTTGGGAAGGCTTCCTTTGACACATGCCGCTCCAGTGCTGGGTGCTGGCGTTCCCCTCCTGGAGAGGCACGCTTCTCCTTGGCCTTCTGCCACCATCTGTGTGCACAAACCATGCAGGGTGAGTCTCAGTACTGAGATCTTAGAGAATATTTGCCCCTGGCTTGTTGATACACAGCAGAGTGCATGTAGGAGCAAAAAAGACTGGAGCTTTACTCTCTGTGTGCTTCCTTTCTTCATCTTAAAGAGAGCTTCTTCCCTCATGGCTTTGCCCGGTTGGGGACCTCTTTCTAGGTGGTGGATAGGCTGGATGTTCACAAGAACAACCTCGGTCAGTGCTCTGGGACACACCTCTCCTGTCCAGGTTCTCTGCTGGCCTCCTTTGTGTCCCAATGAAACACCATTGTTTTCCTTTATAGGTCTCAAATCTACACGAGAAACTCGCAAGAGTCTCTTCTCAGTCCAGCATGGATGACTCCTCCAAGCAGAAGAGCCCTTCCCTTCCTAAACAAGGGCACTTTGATGCAGAACTCTCTGTCTCCCCCAAAAGGAACAGTCTTTCAAGGACACACAAAGAGAAAAGCACTTTCCATTTGCTTAGCACAACAAACCAGACTAACAAGGCAGCTGAGGAAC
This sequence comes from Dryobates pubescens, assembly GCF_014839835.1. NCBI lineage: Eukaryota > Metazoa > Chordata > Aves > Piciformes > Picidae > Dryobates > Dryobates pubescens. The sequence continues at coordinate 4,292,043 of NC_071628.1, forward strand.
AGCCCCAGATGCCTACTCGCCTCTTCAGTTTATCCAAACCAAAGGAGAAGAAGGAAAAGAAGAAAAAGGGCAGGGGACATCGCTCCCAACAGTCTGGTGAGTGCCAGGGGAGGTCGTAGGTGTGTTGTCAGGGTTGGTGAGCTGCTGCTTTCTTTCCAGCCAGCAAACTTCTGCAAGCCAGAAAATCTGGCCTTAAAGGTGGATGGTAACACAGGGATGCCACAGATCAGCTGTGATGAGAAGAGTTGCCAGCATGAAGTGATCTGGGGGCTTTTGTGTCTCTTCTGCAGCCCCTGGGGTTGGCAGACATGCTTTGCTCCCTTCCTCCCCTATCCTGTCCTGAGCAGCCTCCACTAGTTGGATTCTCCCTTTATTTTTCAGCTTGCTCTGCTTCAAGGAGGAAAATGTCTTGCTTCAGTGTGTGTGCTTTCAGGAGCTGCTGCTGGCATGCTCCCAGCTGCTGTAGCCCCTCTGTCATTGCTATCTGTGTTAACTCCATTGTAGCTGGGAAGCAACACCCAAAACCACTCTGGTGACCTTTCCGTTCCCCTCAAGCTGGTCTGTCATGAGTCTTGATCTCAGAAAAAAGCAAATGCAAGTTTTTTTCTCTGATAAAACTCAAGACTCTGATAGGACTCAGTTGTGCACCTCATATTCAAGGTCAGGCTTGACAGAGCTCTGGGCAAACTGATCTAATAGAATATATCCCTGCTGACTGCAAGGGGTTCAACTAGATGACCTTTGGAGGTCCCTTCCAACCCAAAGCATTCTGTGATAACCCACACTGAGTTTGATCTCACCCCCTCAGATGACCAACTTCTCCATGTTAACTCACTTCTGTTTTCCAGCTTCTGTACAGGAAAAAGCTCAGCAATCCCAAGATGTCATCTGATGATCGCTCATCAGGCACCTGGGCATCTTCTGAGGTGCCCAGGGGTTTGGGCAGAATTTTACTCTGCCTGTTCTAGTCCTATATCCTCATAGTGATTCCCACCTGTTGTTTGTTTCTTGTGTGTGTGCTGCAGATTCTCACTCATCAGAAGCAGCTCCAGAGGGTGAGGAGATCTTCTGCTGAGCACGGACGGTTGCGGCGGTCGCTCTCGGCATTGGTACAGTGGACATCTCCCTGCCCGCTCCACAGCACGCAGCTGGTGCCTGCATCTGACAAGCATTGGGAGGGTTTAAATAAGACATGTTAGGAGGTCTGCTGAGTGGTGGGAAGGGGCCTCTCTCCTGGGGTTTTGCCTGGATTCTCACCACAGAGGCTGACTGCACAGTACCGGCTTTCTGTGCAAACCTTGGGTTAAATGGGTTGGGATAGATGTTTTCTGTCTCTTCTTACTGCTGGAGGGTGAGAGAACATAGCCTTAAGGGGTCTGTGCCTTCAAATTCCCCTTTTCTGGGGAATGTAACCAAACCCAAGCCTTTAGGGAAGGATTAGGACTCCACAAATGGTGCGTACACACTGGCCCATATGGAGATGCTGTATTTATACATCTGTGTATCCACTGGGATATGCTCACAGTCTGTACAGCCAAGCCTAGCTCGGCCTGTGGGGATCCATGATTCCTGATGGCTTTCAGGGAGCGTGTAGATATTAAATATCTTGCCCTTACTGCTCCTGTTGTAACCCTTTCTGTGCTGGAGGTGGATGGGTTCTGGTTGCAGCAAGGTACCTTACACCAGGAAGCAGTAACTGCGTTCCAAACAAAACCTCAGAAGAGAAGAGAAGAGAAAAAAAGAAAATCCAAATAATTCCAAAATATTTCCATGGGGCAGAGGATGTAAATGTCAAACTGTTTCCAGGCTCTAGCAGAACATCCTTGGGTGTATTTAAAAGGATGCTGAAAAGAGACATTCAGTAGGCTTCTGAGGCAACCCCAGGGAGCCAGAACAGTGTTCAAGTGGGAGCAACTCTAAGCAACACTTTTTTTAGGCAATCTCTTTGAGCTCTAGCTCATTCCTTCCCATCCCCTAAGTAAAGATCATTTGTTTGGACAGAATATGGTTCTCCAGTTGCATTTGACACCCTTTTATTACAAGTTGATGGCTTACTGGAGAGATGGCTGAAAATCTGCTTTTAGGGACCTTTGTTCTGCTGTTTGCATTTTTCTTCCCCTCCTTCTTGTGATACCGTTGGGCTTCTGTTTCTCTGGCTCATGTCAGCTTCCCTTGCTCATTTCTAAGACAGAATGAGACAGCAGCAATTTCAGACCACTTCAGGAGCCTGAGTGCTATGAGCAGAATGAACTCCAAAGAGGCAGCTCCTCATCCCTGTGCCTGTACAGCACTGTGCACTTATTAACCAGTGCCGGGGAGAAAATGCATCTCCTGGGCAAGGACACCATGGCACAGGTCCCCAGCTCCAGCATGGCAGGTCCCTTGCCATCCCTGTGGGCTCTAGGGTGACAATATCAGCAGAAGGGGAAGGTCTGAGGGTGACTTTCACTGTGTTGCCTGTGAGGTGTTTGTACAGCTGTTGAAGGCAGGGATGTGCTCAGTGGGGGAAGAGAAATGCAGCAAGCCAAAGTTCTTTCCAGAATTATTGTTCTTCCAAACCCTCTCAGGGGGGATTTCCCCAGCTGATTTGTACAGATACTATCAGCTTCAACACAGCTCAAGGGTTTGCTCAGAGTTTGAAGCTGTCAAGTGCATTTCCTTTCCTACCAGGTCTCCTTTAACAGAAACCCCACAGCATTTCTCCTCCTGCACTCGATTTCAGGTTGCTCTCTGCCTTCTCACAAGCCACTAACCCACAGCAGTCCTCAGACTTCAGTGCTGCTGAGCATCAGCAACAGCAGTGGTGAGGTGGGTGCTTAGACTGGGCTGTTCTTGGTCAGTGCAGGAATCCTAAGCTGCCTGCTTGCTTTTGAAGCTCTCAGAACTATTAAGAGTCAAAAGATGAAAGCAAAAGAGGGAAGGAAAAAAAGAAAAGGAACAAAAAAAAACAAAGACAGGCAGAAAGGAGAAAGGGTTGGGATTTAGTTTTATTTTGCCTTTTAAAATATTCTTTGGTGCTGGTTTGTCACTGCAAGCAGGGCTTGCAACAAATATTTCTCTTTCTGTTTATTTGAAAGAGTTCTCTTTTTGTAAAACACATTCACCTGGTTTATTTTTTTATTCCTTTGGGGTGGGGTTTTCTACTTTTCATTTTGGTTTTGTTTAGGGTTTTGAGGGCTTCTGTTGTTGTTGGGTTTGGGGTTTGGTTTTTTTTTTTCTTTCCCTCTTTTTGTTTTGTTTTGTTACCAAGAGATTGGTAAACCAAATGTTCTTACCTCCCTGGTGCCTACAAAACCAGGTTTGGGCAGTGCCATGGCCTTGAGTTACACAATTTCAACAGAGAGTTTTCTTGAAGGCAGAGCATCTTTGGGGCCAAAAAAACCCCAAAACTAGAAAAAGCAGCAGTGACTTCAGACAGGGCTCCTCCTACCAGTTACTTTCCTTATTTAAATACTCTGTTGAGGTTTGTCACATAAACCTTGCAGGCAAAGGGGGGAGGCGGGGGTGGAAGCAAAACGTGGAGCACCTTGCAGTGATGTGAGGCTCTGGTCGCTTCTCTGGGGAGATCCAGGCAGCTCTTCTCCCAGACCTGAAAGGAACTGGAGCAAGCAAGTGCTGGTGGTGTGCTGTTATCTTTTTCATTAGAAAAACAACAGTTTCACTAAATAACTCCTGCCCTGCTGTTTGTACATCTGTGAAAATGAACGTGCCAAGCTGCAATGTTTGGAAAGCAGAGCAGCACATGGCTCATTTGCTGTTGTGTCAACAGAGCGGTCCCCAGCATCTCTGAAAGGTCTCCTCAGTCTCTGCAAGCTTTGCCAGGCTTTCTTTTCATCCTGCTGATATTTTTTTTTGCCCCAGCCCCAACACATCTTGAATTTACAACATGGGGATGTCCCCTGGCTCTGAGCAGGGCATCAAAAGGGAGACACAGGGCAGCAGGGCTGAATCTGTGCCTGGCTTGACTATCTCTTCTGACCTGTGCAAATCAAAAAGAGCATCGAGTGCCCTAAGTGCAAACAGCATTTGCTGAGTGATCTCCTGAGCTCCCCAAGGTTCCTTGTCAAAAGAAACCACAGGCATGAGTCAGAAATACACTGACCAGAAATACTGCATATCAAAGCTGTGTCTTAAATTCTGGTGGACAGACCTTTGTCCCTGGAGGATCTGTCTGCATGATTCACTTTTTTGGAATGCTGTCTTCACTCCCACACTGCTTCCTCCTTCTTTCACCTTTAGGAAGGCAAGGGCTTGGTTTTATGTCTTCAGTCTTTTATTTCACCACTCTCAGGTTTTCTTTGGAAAGGCTTGGCATAGGTTCCCAGAGTCAGATTCCCACTCTGATCCCTGCAGGTTGCCTTGGGTTGTCTCTCCCAAAGCCTTCCTTCTTCCTGGCCTTGAAATTGCATTTGCTCCAGTTCCATGCCTGGCATCCATCCGGCAGTTACTGAAAGCATGTTATGTCTGCAGCCCAGCCTGATGCTGGATCTGGTTCCCAGAGCTGGGTCTTTGATCCCATTTGGAGCCCCCAAACCACCCTGTTTTGCATTGGGCTCTTGGGACACAGAGCAGGTTCAGAGCTGCCTGTGGGAAGCCCCTGTTGTTGGAAGGAGAAGAGGACCCTGCAAGGACTCTTGAAGGTTTTTGTGCTTGAGGTTCATGGAGGGGAGAAATCAGATTTTTTTTCTTGGGCTTGTCTTTGTCTGGTCTTTATCACTGCCCAGCAGAGGGGGTTTAATGACTGAGGAGGTGGGAGTGGAGGTTCAGATGAATGCAGAAGTGGTCAGGATCAGCCAGGGGTGCCAGAATACCCTAGCTGGAGAGAGTAGCTGTAGCAAATGGTGCGAGACTCGAGGGAGGTGTTTGGGGTTGGCCTGAGCTTCTTTTAAACTAAGTGATCATCTCAACATGTAACTTGATGTCAGTTTGATGCCATAAAGCACTTTAAATGGAACTGGTCTTGTCCCTTTTTATTTTGGTTACCTGGAGACAATCAGCTTTGCCATTGTACCCCCCTCTGCATCCCAGCAAAATCCAAGAGGCAAGTAGGCATGCTTCTGGTTGGGCTTGGCTTTACCCCAGGAGGGGAGGAAGGGCCAAGCTTTTTGTGTTGCTGTTTTAGACTAAAGTGGGTGTGAGTCTGACTGCAGTTTCAGTGCAGACAGAGTGAGTGGCAGGACCAGAGGAACTGGCTTCTGATGGCTGAGGTACATCCCCTGGGAGAGCCCATGCTGGCACCACCATCACTTTTCCTCACAGTGGGTAGTGCTGCTGGTAGGTAAGCAGTCCTGCCAATGGTTTGCCCTCCCCACCCTTTCCTTGGAGAAGCCCAGAGCAAAGGAGGTGTGGGGGGATGGAACCAAACAAGTGAAGCAAGGCCCTTTCTGTGCACTAAGCTCTTGACTGTCCAGGCCCTTGAGAGACCTCCCAGGTGCCATCCCTGGGGCAGGAGCTTTCAACCACCACTTAGGGTGGACTCCTCACCGTGAAATCTGACCACTGCTGGGAAGCACAGTAATGCCATTGGCTTGTGCAGATTTGCACTGCCTTGTGAAGGCAAGAGCACCCATAGAGCCTGATCTGAGCACCTTCCTCGAGGCACTAGGGTATCATGGAGCTGCTGCTGAAACACTCAAATCCAGTCCTTCCAAATGCCACCAAGTAAGAAGAGGTTCATCAGGTGCCAAATCCCAAGGAAGCTGTCTAGGATATCTGCGGCAGAGTGCAAGAGAGGCCTGGGCAGGAGGCACAAGAGGGTATCTGCTAAAATCCCACCAAACATTCCTTGTTAACCAGAACTCTGGAAATTACTCTGCCTGCTGGCCAGGTTTGGGAATTTGAAATGATTTCAGGCATCCTTTTCAGTTAAAAAACCCCCAGCCCTCCCCTGCTGCTCAGACTCTCGCTTGGTTTGTCAGAAGGGGCAGCAACTGACGATTCTTGATCCAATGATGCAGCTAAGTTTTAAGGACAGGCGAGCTGAACTGGCTTCATCTCTTACACCTCCTGCTCTTCAGTGATGGGAAGCAGAAAGCTCCCTTCCCACCTGCCTCTCCAGGGCTTGGTGCCCTTCCTTTCCACATGCATTTCACTGGCACTGATGCTTTGCCCAGATATATTCAGCTTCCACTGCTTTTGGGGGGGTTAGGGGGGGGAGGGGGAAACAGGATAACATTCACTGCTTGGCATACAGCTATAAGCTTAGTATGTATTTAAGCTGTCTTATAGGTATCCATCCTTTCCATGCTCTGAAGTATGTTACTATTTTCTTTATTGATATTAAACACTCAACAGGAAAAAAAAAAAACCAACCCAAAACCACAAAAAAAAAAACCCCAACCCAAGCCCAGAATGAATCCCATGTCCAGTTCAGTTCGCCTGTGGTTAAAGTTTAGCCTTGGTGTTTGTTTTTTTGTACTAATATGGAATGCACTTGAGTAATTCCCAGAGAGTTGAGGAGGTGTATTACAATAGCCTGATATACCTCTAGCTTTTGGTTTGTTTCTTAACAAAGGGGAGGGGGAGGGAGGGGTGGGGGGTGGGGGGAAAGAAAAGGAAATGAATCCAAATGCTTTGCATTTTCATGTTCAACCCAGTAAGGAAAGGGAAAAACAACAACAACAACAAAAGGTTTGGGGGGGGGGGGGGGAGGGAAGGAGGGAGAGGAGGGGGGGGTGGAAAAAAAAGGTTTAAAAAAAGAAAAAAGACTTTTTAAAGGAAAAAACAAAAGGAGGGTAAAACCTAATTAATTGCTGTATGTTAATTTGTAATTATGTACAAAGTGAGCAGGTTATTGACTGTAAAATTCTTCATTGTGTTTTTTTTTTCTGTAACTTGCCAGAAACCATTAGGTTTTGTAACAGGCTTTTATTTATCTTTAGTTACCAGCATCAACCTCTTGTAAAGTCTTTTGTTGTTTTGGTTTTTTTTTTTTCCCCTCTAAATAAATTTGATTTTAAGTCTGAGTTTTCTGTTCAGTTTATTTTTTTCAGACCTTCAGTCTTTCTGCTGTTGGCTTCGTTGCACCGAGGCCGAGTGAACGGACGCAGCCCTAACCTGTAATCAAATTGTTTGCGTTGCGTTTATCATCTAGATCCCAGCCTGCACCCCATGGACTCCTGCTTTCCTTCCCTGAGAAGCTGTGCCTTTTGCTTGAAGGGCACATATGGCCATGATGATATTCAGCTCCTTGGGGTTTTCCCACACACACATTCACACAAGGCTTTTCATCTTTTTACAAGAGGAGGAAGTGTCACAGCCCTTATCTCAGCCACTTCAGCTCTGTAAGCTGAGATGAGTGGCAGGCTGTCCTAGAGTTCTGTAACCTGCTGAAGTAGCTCTCTGTCATCAGCAGAATCCTAGACAATGGAGTTTTTAATCTCATTTGGCTGACAGAACTAGAGAGCACAGAATATATCTGGTTGAAAGAGACCACCAAGATCACCCAGTTCAACCCTCAACCCAGCACTGCAGGGTCAACACTAAACCATGTCCCTAAGCACCAGGTCCACAGGCTGCTTGAACACCCCCAGGGACGGTGACTCCAGCACTGCCCTGGGCAGTGAAGAAATAGTTCCTAATATCCAGGCTGAACCTCCCCTGGTGCAGCTTGGAACCATTTCCTCTGGTCCTGTCATTTGTCATTAAGGAGAAGAGGCCCCATCTCAGCGCAGGGATGAGGATGGGGAGAGAAGGAGAGATGTTTGCCCCTGTGATGCGGCATGCTTTACAGATTTCCAAGTCTCCTGCAAGAAGAGGCCAGCAGAAAAGCTACAGACAGCATCTGGATTGCTCCTGCCGCCTGGGGAGGTGAAGGTACGTGGTGTTCCCACTGCTGCAGGCATCAGTCCAGGCAGAAGAGGGTGCCAAAAGTACAGAGCCGAAGCAGGGTGCACTCCCCGGCACAATGAGCACAGCAACGGCTGGAGCTTCTCCACTATCATTTCCTGTTACCTGTGGAAGTGATCTCAGCTGCCTCTGTCCCTCTGGTCCTACATGGGTCTTGAGCATCCTCTGCCCAGGAGGAAGGGGAAGGGACACCTGCAGCCTTCATCTGCGTATTGATTTTGAGGCAGAGGAATTGCTTCATTTCCATCTGTTATCTCACTTGTCTTCAGAGGTGAGATCAGAGGCTTGAGGAGAAACAGATGTATTGATCAAAGCCTTCAGGCCTTCAACACAGCACAGTGCTTGGGCTTTTTCTTAGCAGGCACTAGGAAATGCCAGCTCAGCCTCCTGTGCCTCGCTGGCCAGCGCTGCCTGTGTTTTCCCCCTCCTCGTGCCTGCGCCGCACGTTCTGTTCCAAACCCCTGGGTTGTGTCGCTGAACCCAGACCTCCTCCCCGTCACGCAGCACTTGCTCCGAGACAGGCAGCAGCCTGGGTGTGAGACAGGAGATGAAAGGGCTCCTTTATCTCCACGGCTGCTCAGTAGTCCTCCTTTTATTTGTGTTCCCAGTCGTCCCACCTCACCTATTTACCAAAGTGAAGGAGAGCCTTTGCTGAGCGGTCCGGCTCCTCTGTATGGTGTGAGTGCATTTCCTTCTGGCCCCTCTTGGCTCTGCAGCCTGCATGCCCAACAAAAGCACTGCTGCCTTACCCCAGGCATTCACAGTGCCGTGGTGAAACAGCAGCAGCTGCTGCTGCTGCTGGAGGAGCGAGATGCTGCTGCTGGCAGTGCTGGTTCACCAGGCTGCCACGATACAATGGGCACTGGTCATGGGAGAAGGAAGAGCACATTTACTGATGACAAATTACGTGCAGACAATCAGACTTGCTGAGTCAAGCTCCTGCCAGGGAAAGGTCAGGGTGGGGAGCAAACCAGGCAGTGTGAACTTCTCTGGTCCTGCACAGTGCAAACCAAACCACAGGCTGAGAGGGAGCCTGGGCATGCAATGCAAATTGCCTTTGTAGAGGAGGAAACTAAAGGCCCCAACCTCACTCCAAGCTATCTCCGTGTGGTGATTTGAATACCCTAAACCTGCTTTCCATTTGCAGTCTGCTCTGAGCCATTTTGGCATGGCTAAGATGATGAAATAGATGTTCTTCCCCAGGCCACGTGGGTCAGTTCTTTCAGATGGTCTCCCAAGGAGCAGTGATGTGTTTCTGAGCATCCCATCTTTCTTGCTCAGCCCGGACTTGTCCTCAGAAATCAAGGTTAGTGCAAGAGCTCTCTTGGGGGCCACATGGTAGTGCATCATCTGGATGCCTCTGGATTTTCACTGGTGCCTCCACCTCAAAGAGGTCATACAGGATCCTTACACAAGCGTGGGACTCTAAAAGGAGCATTGCAGGCACAGGAGAGGATCTTTGGAAATGCTCTTTTAGCATCTGCCCAGGGAGGTGGTGGAGTCACTGTCCTGGAGGTGTTCAAAAAGGGATTGGACATGGGACCTGAAGCCACGGTTTAGTTGTCAGGAGGTATTAGGTAATAGGTTGGACTTGATGAGCTCTGAGGTCTTTGCCAACCTTATTGATTCTATGATTTGCCCTTCCCCTTTCCTGCTGTTGCAGGGCTGAGTCCTAGCACTGGCTCCAGGGTGAGAAATTGGAAGCTGGGAGGACACAGGTGTGAGCTGGGCTGGGACTTGCAGACAGGCTGCTCATTTATGGAGGTTTCCTCCAGAGAAGGAGAGGCAAAGCCCTAATTAGTTCAGTGAGTGAGTGAGATGCCTTGTGAGCAGATATAAAGGGAACAGTAAAGGTTTCCCTTTGCTGTAGAAGGCACCTGGATTTTGTTAATTAGAGGGACGATCAACACTGCAAATGTGATTTGTTTGGAGTTGGAACATCTTTAAATTATGGGGAAAATAATATTTGATACTAGCAACTGATAGGAGAGCCTGTACCAGAGAGCACTCCCAGCCCTCACAGGGGTGGGCAGGCACGGCAGGTAACCCTCATATCCCCCCGGAAGCTAATTTCACACCTCTTGGAATACCCCAAACAAGGCTTTGCTGCAGAGCTTCTCTTCTGTCCTCTGTGCCAGGGCGGCCGAGGGGAGGATGCTGCAGGTTCAGGATGCTGCAGATTCAGGACTGGCTCCCCCTGCCCTGCTGCCTTCACAACCCCGTTCCTGCACAGCCCCGTCCCTCTCTCCCTGCATCCTGGGACTGCTTTGGCAAGTCGGTAACTTGTTGGACAGGCAATAAACAGCCCCTTGGCTCCTGGATGGAGGACACCCCGGCGACCCATCCAGGCGTCCCCAGGGGGATGGAGCTCAGGGTCGTTTCCTGCTCCTTAACGCGGCAGGGGTGAGCCCCGGGAGGGTCCACGGAAAGGACTGTTTTGAAGTCCCTTTACTCTCTCCCCTCTCCACGCTGCTTGTTCCTCGCACAGATGTAGTTGAGCTGGCAATTCCTGATGCCTCTGACCTCTCCCCGCAGCCTGGCGTCACTCCCTCGGGCACTCGGCGTCTCCAGACGCTTTCTTTCCCCTTGCTATCCACCGAAAAGCTGCTTCTCACCGGCCACATCTTTCCAGCGAGCCTAATTAGACAGGAGCCTAATTAGAGCCGAGCAGGAGCGGTGAGTCATTAGCAGAGCCCTGCGGGAAGCCCCGGAGCAGCCGCATGCCCGGCGGGGTGGCGGCGTGGGCAGCGCAGGGGGCCGGGACGCGGCTGGCGCTCGGCTGGGTGCAGGGAAGCAGCCGACAGAGGGCAAGCGGCTCCGGCTGGGGTGTGGGTGTCTGACACCTCCAGACAGCGCCCCAGAAATGGGGCCATGCATGTTCCACCATCTCCTGCACCTGCTGCAGAGCCAGATGGCAATGTGCCGCGGGCCCAGGGCTGGGGATGTCTGTCCGTCCCATCCAACCGAGGAGGTCTGAAACCAAAAGGGCTTTTCCTGGTGGCCCTTAAGCTTTTGGTTTTTTCCTCCCTGTTTTATTGCTACTCATCCTTTTAATGTATTCCCCATGATGGAGCAGAGCCAGCGTCCTGGCTGCCTGCTGGTGGCTGTGGGAAGAAGGATCCCTGTTGGGATGGAAAAAGAGAGTAAGGAGAGGAGCAGAGGGCAGAGGTGTGATGTTTTCTCTGGAGGAGGCTTCAGGGCTGGGGTTTAGGTGTGATGCTGGGACTGAGCGATAGGGGTTTCTGTGGGTTAGTAAATCACAGTGCCAGCAGCTCTTTAACAAGCACAAGTGCTGCCATCCTGGCATGGTCCTGGACCATTCCTCCAGCCGCAGCTAGGAAGGGAGGGCTTCCCAAGAGAGCCAGCGCTCAAACCCCACACATTATTTGATTCCTGAGCTGCATGGCCCCAGGGGGACGTCGGGAGGAAGGAAAACACAGGTTGAATAGCCAGGATCGGTCCTTTTGAGCCCTTCCCCCATCTTCACACACAAGTACAGAGGGGTCCTTGTCCCCAGCGGCTGTGAGACACAGCCATCAGTGCTGCAGCCTGTGCTGGGGAGAGGGAAGTGAGATGTCCAGGCGCTGACAGCGTGAAAGCCAGGCTTTCTTCCACCTAATTGGATTTGTTATTCAGCTGAGAAACGCTGAATGGCCTGGGTGGGCTCCGGGCTGGCCCTTCCAGTGAGGAAGTCAGGACGGCGCGGTAAAGTAGGTCATGCTGCTGCAAACAGCCTTGATGGCTTTGCACAACAGCCCCTGACGTTAAATAAGGAGGTGGTGAAATGGAAAGAAAAGGGAGATTGTAAGGAAGGAGGAATGAATGAGCTCAGCCTCTGCTATTCACTCCCACCAGAAGTCCCTGCTGCAGGCTCCCATCCTGGGGCCTCTTCGCAGTGCTGCCTGTACCCAAAAGGCTCCTGCTCTGCATTGGAGCATGAGCGAGGGGGCCCAGGTTAAAGTTCCAGCTGGTTGTTGGGAGCTGGGGGCAAGAGTTTCTCTTGCTCTTGGAAGCTTAACTTCATTTGTGAGCAGCAGTTTGCCTAGGGTGGCAGTTTGTTGAGCCTGGACTGGTCTCTTTTCAGAGACTAAAATCTGTTGGATTTAGCCCAAGGAGAAGGTGCCTGGGGAACGGGACTATAATTTGCCATGGACCATGCTGCACGGGAGGGTGTGCCGTGCTGGGGCAATAATGAATGTGCAGAGGATGACGAGCCCAGGACATGAGGCTCTAGATAGAGGTGGATGAAGTTGAAATCGTGTTGGGTGGCTGTTAAAAAAAAACCACACCACCACTCCTCCACTCCAATTATGTGTCTAAAATGCCAGAGCCAGCCTCTGGATGGATGTGGGGCTTCCTCAGACACCGGAGGTATTAAATCACCAGCTACTCTGCTTTTAATTGACTCTAATGACAAAGGGAGAGTGAGATCAGATGATAATTCCCCGTAGGGCTTCACTGCACAATAGTATTATTTCAAGGGCAGCTGAGGTCAGGCTGGGAAAGTGCATATTTAAAAACCATAGTGCCTTCACTGTGAGCTTCACTTAAATAACACATAAGCGTATCAGACTTTCGCAGCTGGGGAGTTCCAGCATCGTCAGTGCCTGAGGACGGAGGTCCCAAGGCCTGGTCCTGCTAGCTGCCTTCCTGGGCCCATCTCCAAGCATTTCCCTGCCCTCTCCTTCCAAATGTGTTTTTTGCTTGTTTGGTTTTTTTTGGTTGGTTGGTTAGTTTGGTTTGGTTGGGTTTTTTTGGAGAGTGACAAGTACCCTGTTACAGAGCTGGGGAGCTGAGGTGCAGAGTGCCCATGAGCAATGTTCAGATGGGCCCAGAAGGTGGGCTCAAAGTTGCCCCCTGTCCAAGCTCTCCAGTGGGACTGTGCCCCCTGCCAATCAAGGCAGGAGGTAGGTGTGTAACTAGTCACAGTTTGGTGGCCTGGGTCTGCCTGCAGCAGTCTGCTGCCATGGAAGGGCCAAATCCTTGAGAGACCCCTGCACCTCTGGGGGATCTCCATGCTGGGCTCCTGGCCACCTTGTAGGATGTCTGTCTGAGCTCTGGACACCCTGCAGCGAGGGCCAGCTATAGCATGAGGGTATGTCTGCCAGGAGCCTGGGAACATACAGCTCCTGCAGTGGCACCAGGCAGGACTCTTTCCCAAGTGCTCGCTCCCAGACAAAGCTGAGCACGACCTGCTGAGGCAGCGAAAAAGCTCCTTTCAAAAAGCAAAACAAAGCCTGTTTACACTTCTTCCCCTGCACCTCGCTGGTAAAACCTAGCCCTGCTCTGGCTGAAGCTTTAGTCTGACTGGTGTATCCGTTTCCATCTCCTGCACCCCTTTTACTTTGTTGCTGCTAACCAAGAAACCTTTGTATTTTGCATGGCATTTAATTCCATAGCAACATGTTGCTGCTGTCACAGCAGCTGCTGATTGCTTTTGAATTGTCTCTCAGGCAAGCTCCAGAATAAATACAAAAGAGCAGGTCTGTCCGTGGCTCCTATCAAAGCCAGCCAGTTGCAAAGCCTCCCGAGCTGGTATTTAGAGTCCCATATAAACCCTGAATCAACAAAACTAAAAGGGATTTAATTCACACACTCCCTCTCTTTTTCCCCTCTCCTGCTCATCAAACAGCCATTTCTACCCTGAATTGGTTTCCCAAAGGGCTCTTTAATGAGGGTTTTTTTTCCTATGGAGCCTTATGCTCATATCTGCCCATCTCATGTTGGCTAACAGTGCTGTCCACCCAGCTCCTGCAGGCAAGAAGATGTGTTCCCAGTCTCCTTCACAGCTCAGAAATTCAGGCTCCAAACCGCTCTGAGACCACACATAACTCCTGTAGGAAGTTTCCCAATAGTAAGAAGAGGCAAATAAGACTCTGCAAGGTTGTGGTGTTTTGCCTGGTGCCTCTGAGCTGCTCTGAGCAATGCTTTTGTGCTCCCAGGCCTGAACAAAGCTGGAGCTGCTGGTCCCAGATCCAGGAAGAGCCCAGAGCCTTCCCAGAGCGGAGCTGAATCAGTCCCCAGATCCTCTGGGATGGGGAGAGATGCATATGGAAGAGAAGCATGAGCAGGAGCCCCAGCTGGAAAGCCCATCTTGACTGTCAATGGGCCCCTTTCATGGGAGCTGCAGCGGCCAAGTGAAAGCAAATAGGGAAAACAGAAGTATGAATTCTTCTCCTCTTCCTCAGGAATTACTTACTGGCTGTCCCTGCAGCGTCTGGGCCAGGCCCCCTCAACCTATTTGGCAGGTGTCAGCATTGCAGAGTTCCTGAAATCATGGCACTGTCAAGCTGAGTGAGGACAGATAGGGAGAAGGAGACACATAGGTCCTCAGGACACAAGGAACCCTGGACTTCATTCCCAGGTCTACCACCAGCCTTGGACAAGACACTTGACATTGTGCCTCAGTTTCCCAAGCGCTGAAGCAACAATAATTAGGGCTGGTTGCTTAGGAGGTTGTTTGTGAACCGCCCCACCAAGCCCCAACCCTGTTATTAGTCCTTGGCCCTGTTATTAGACCTAAATCCAACTTGCTTAAGAATGAAGACTCCTGTGAAAAGCACACAGATGGTTTCCCAGGTCATCATTTTTATTAAAGTTCACAAACAGCTGAAGGAGAACAAAACAAAACCAGAAAACAACCAAGGAACAGAAACAAAAGAGATGAGTAGAAGATGTAAATAAACATCGTTCAGGGAGCACCACGGGCTGGCTGGGCACAACCTGTGCTCTCCACGGCAGCGACGGCTGCTCACTGCTCCAGGAAGACCTCTGTTGTTTGAAGCTGTGTCAAGGTCTTTCATCACATTGCATCACGCAGCTGGCCAGGCTACACAGTAACTTAATCCAGGGACAAAAGGCAAGCCCGGAGCATCTGCAGGACTAGAGCTGCTGCAGAGGGAAGTGGGATGCTGGGGTGGCGCTGGCTCGGTCGTTGGCAGCGGCCAGCCCTGGAGGAGGCTGGTCAGGAGCTGCATCCCTGGATTGACAGCTGAAATCCACAAGCCTTCCTCCACAGCCTGCACGAGCAGGGATCTGGGCTGACAGCTCATGCATGGATGAACCCAGCCTGCGTGGACAACCCAGGGCAGCTCCAGCCCAAGCGCTGGCAGCGACGCACAGCCAGAACCGCTGGCGGCTCTCCAAGGTGAAGCTGGGCTGTGCAGCACGGCGGCAAGGAGAGGATCCACCCCCAGCCTGCCCTGCCACGCTCCCCAAGTCCAAGGCCCCACCAGAGGCGGCAAGGTGCCCCCTCCCAAAGCACACCTCTGCTTCTGGTCTCGTGCTAACGACACCCTCAGCCATGCCAGCACGGTGGGGAAGCTCAGCAGCCCAGCTCTGATTATCTGGGGAACATCTCGGCAGCGGTGCCGGGGCCTTGGCAGCCTGACAGAGCTGCAGAGCTCTTCCCAGCAGCTGCGTGCGAGGAGCTGCCCGGCCTGCCACCAAATCACAACCGGCTGCACCACGGAAAGGGGAAAGGAAAAAGATTTAAAAGGCCCAAAGCAGCAAACCAAAGGCACCTGCCCCGCTTCACCTCGGCACACAGCGCTGCTGGCAGCCGCCCCAAGCTTTAATGTTCCACCAGCCCAGCCGCTGCCTCTGCGGCGAAGCCGGAGGACGGGGAGAGCCAGGTGCTCCCAGTCCCTGCTCCCTTCCAAAAACACACTTCCAAGTCCCCCAAGCAGCAGTTGCCAAGGGTAAGTCCACTGCCTTTAGAAATACAAACTCATCTCTCTCAGTCCCCCAGCCGAGTAACAAGAGGCACCTAGGGGCACCCCATGCTGTGCTTGCCAAGGGATGCAGCCTCGTGCACACCTGCCATCTCCCCATGCCCCCAGTCCCCAGCTCCTGGCTCCTCGCCACCCCCACGCCGCGGCCGGTGCCGGGGCTGGGCGGCCCCTTTGAGGTGATGCTGGTGGTGGGGACGGCTGTGCCTCCTGCTCCCGATGCCAGGAAGGGATGCAAAAGGCTCCTCGGAGTCAGGAGAGGACTCGGTCACTGTGTCAGCTCCAGCTGCAAGGACAGGGGACATGGACGTGATGCTGGCATCTGGGGAGGGAAAGAGAAAGTTCATTAGCAGGCTCGTTAGTGGCTCAGCCCACACAGGGAAGCAACAGAAAATGGGCTTCACCTTGGCAGCTGTTGGGATAACTGCCCCCGACCCTGAACTTCAGAGATGGGTGGAGGTAGAAAGCAGTTGGCTTATTTGGGGCTTGGAGTGTGCTTTGCTTTAGCAGGAGAGAGGAGAAGGAGCTGGGCAGTTCTTAGAGCACTGGGGTGTCGGGCAGAGCCAGCCAGAAAACATCCGTGGATATGACATGGGAATGAAAAGTTGAGGGAGATGGAGGTTTAGGGTTTGGGGTTTTGTTTAGGCCAGGGAGGAGGCCCCAAGAATGGGAACAGACAAAACAAAAAGACCCTTTTTCTCTTTTTCCACAGGTTGCTCCAAAACCTTCCATATGACTGACGTTTCCAAGGGGTTGATTAATCCAGTCTGGGGCCGAGCTCAGACTGCACATGTTTCCATCTGCCCAGGGTTAGGAAAAGCCTGATTTTCATCCACTTTCCTCCCCAGGCCAGCCACTCCCTTCCAACGCTGCCTGATAAACTGGCTTCAGAGACAACCAACCGCCTGGAAAGAGCAGCAGCAGCAGAATACTGCAGTCCCTGTTTATCCGGCCTCGCCATTATACACATGCAAATGGGTTTCCCTAGGAGCCGCTGAGAGAAACCAGCTGTGACTTTGTTCCAGCAATACCAATGAGCTTGTAACAGGTTGCAAGCAAGCCAGCCAGCAGCAGGCAGGTGAGCTGCAGAGTTTAGGAGCCAGGAGATTATCCCGAGGGTTGTTTTTTTTCCAGGCTGCCATTCACAGGCACACGAGGCTTGTGCACGGGAAGATGCCCATCGGTGAACAGGGCTCCGAGGATGGAATTAGGAGAGCTACAAGGGAACAAAACCTTGCAGCTTCTTGCAAGGTAAAAGCTGACCAAGTGCTGCTCCACGTGGAAGGGAAGCCAAGCCAGGCAAAGAGCTCGTTATCTGAGCTGTAATTAATGAACTAACCAGGAAGAGCCACTGAGCTGAGCCGCCGTTTGGTGTGACCGCGGTATCACAGTACAGCTCCGGGCCTGGCATGCTGCCCAAATCCTTGCAGCAGGAGCTTTAGGGCCAAAGTTCAGCTTTCAGGTGCCAGAGCAGCCTCAAAACCCTGCAGCTCTGGCCACTCAGCACCCACCCAACAGCTGGTGCCACCCCACAGCCCTCACAGGAGCTAAACCCAACACAAAATGGGCTGTGAGCTCTCGTGTGAGTCCCAGGTATTCCAGGTGCCTCAGCAGTGCCTGGCCACCAGGCTGTTCCCTAGGGCTCAGACTGTGAGGAGGGTCCTGCAGGAGCTGGAAGAAGGCAGTGGGAGGGGAACCCCTGGCTCCTGGCTGCTACAGGGTTTGGGTCATCCCCCTTTGTTTTGAGATGGCGACTCTGCACCACCCCAGGGCAGTGTTTGAGGCTCAGGAGGCAGCACAGAGGGATGCAGTGATTCTCCTCTCCATTTTTCCTTCCCTGCCTGGACCAAGTAATCTGCAGCTCCCTTGTCCCCCAGTGACCATCCCAACCCCCAGCTGAAGCCCGAGCTCATCTGTGAGTCTGCCCCATGCAAATTAGTGTCACACTCAGCCAGTTTGGAGATACCACTTTTAATTTGGAGACAGGCAGCTTGGAGAACCTGTTCTTGGCACAGCCTGAAGTCACCTCCTGGGAGGTGTAGAGTTGTCCCTATCAACTGTCACTTGAACAGACCACCCAGCATCATACCCCAAGCTCCTGGCTGGGCTTTGCTTGTGTTACTAAACACAGAGAGTCTTTATTAGTCAAGTGCTCTGTATTTTATTTCCCTTTTGTAATGATTCTCCTCCTTGGGGCTCCAGCACCACAGGTGGGAGGAGGCCAGGCTTTCACTTTTCATATTGCTAATCACCCCTGATCCCTGGAATTAACTGCAGGTAATAAGCACTAAATTAATGTCACAGAGCACCCCTGGCAGGGGCTCTGGGACTTCTGTGGAAAGGTGCCCTGGCTCCAGCTGGGAAGGGTGAAGGCCATGCCCTAGAGGAAGCATTTCCAGCTGATCAGTTTTATGCTGGGAACAGGCTCCTGTTTTGTGATCAGAGTTTTTCAAGGACATACTATTTGGGTTTCAGGGCCAGCAGGAATGCAGCTCACAGCCTGACAGGTGAAAGGGTTGTTTATTTCATCAGTACAAAGAACTATTCCCTACCTTGTGATTGCCCAGGCTTTTCCACACCAGCACAGCTTCTCTGCTCTGAGGGCACCTTGAATGGTCTCTCCTGAGACTTCTCCAGTGGAGGGAGATTCCCATAGGGATTAGCATTCCCAAGGCACACTAGCAGCTAGGCATGTGCTGGCCAAGCTGCCTTCTGGGTGTCCCTACTTGAAGAAGGATCCCACAGGGACTGAAGTGGTTGTTGCAGCAAAGACCTTACATGGTGAGAGCCGCAAGCCAGGATATCCCCTTGGCCAGACCTGCTGACAGGGTGGTCACAGGACCCTAGAGGCTGTTACCCCGGTCCCTGAGGCCAGGTTTGGCACTGGTACAGCCAGGACAGCCAAGGCAAGCATGTGGAAGGCAGCTGGTGTGGCGTGGGCAACGTGTGCACGTAGGAGACATTCAGGTCTGGCCTTCACTGCCTTGGCTTGGTGCTTTATTTAAGGAGCTGTCACGGTGGCCGAGGCTACAACAATAACTTAACTTTCTAAAGGGAAAAAAGCAACAAACCCAACCAAGTGTAGAAAAATGAGGTGAAGAGACACCCTGTCTGGCAGGAACTCGTGTGTATTTTAAAGCCTTCTTTTAAGCAAAGAGCAGAACCCAAGCCAAAAAAGCACAGCAAACCCTCACACAGTGACTGTTCACTGTTTGATTTGGAGGCTGGCATAGCACAGCTCTTAGTTTTCTCGTGCCAGGCTCAAGATTACGGGGGGGGGGAACAATAAAATCTCTATACAATCCCCACACAGCTGTTTATTAGGTCTGATCAACCCAAATACAGCAAGGAGTGAGGAAAAAAAAAGCAAGAAAAGGAAAAGGCAGGAGAGGAAAACAACATTTTTGTGACTTGGGAGACAGCTTTTTTATGAGGTGGCTGAAGAGTCAGCTCCCACCTCAGAAATATTCCCCGTTCCTATGCCCAACCGTGTGGCTGCTGTGTCTGAACATTACAGCTCAACATCTGCTACCAGAGAAAATTAATTTTCAGCTCTAGGATGGCTCTTAAAGGGAGGCCCCATTGACCTGAGCTGAAAATGATGGAGTCCTCACACTCCTTGCTGCAATATTTAATAGCTGAGTGGCAGTTAATTAGATTACTGAGCCACTGTGACAGATGCTAGGCAACGCCTGAGGAGGAGAATTTGGAAAGGCCATTATCTTCCAGTGCTGGGAAAGCTCTCAGCGATCTCATTTTAACCCTTTCCACTCTTGCCCTGCCCTTGCTCTGTCCAATCCCTGTGAAATCCAGGTGTTTCACAAATCAAAGGCCAGCATAATGCTCTGGGTGCTTTCCCCTGCCCCCCACCTGAGAAAAGCAGGTGGTCACATTGGGCAAACACCCAGCAGAGGTGCCAGGAACTCCTCCTTGGCTCCCAGCTGGCATCAAAAGAGATGGTCACTGGGAAAAGCCAGGATCTTCACCCACTGGGTGGTTCCCAGGCACACCAACCACACCAAGTGGGAAGCAGGGAAGTGAGAGGGTGTTAGAGGGTTTGGGCAGCATTCCTTCTTCCCTGTATTGAGTGAAGTGTATTTTGCTTAGTCCATGGAAGAATTTCCCTCCCCACAGCTCCCACTTTCCAAACAGAACTGTAAGGGAAGCTTGTCAGTCCCGCCCCCAGACGTGAGGGTTTCCCAGCTCCATCAGCTGGCTGGGGTGGAGGCTCCAACCACTCAATCAGGGCTGTGTGTGCTGCTGACACTGTGAAACCTGCAGACTGCACTAGCAGAGGTGTTACAGACTTCCTGGGAAGATGATGCCACCCAAGTGTGCCCCATATCAATGCCTGCTTTCACAATGCAAGGTGAGAAGAGGCTCTTAGCTTTTGCCTGGCCAGCTGCATCTCAGCACAGACTGGTGAAGGCATGCAAAGCTCTGAAGTCAAACTGGTCACCAGAATGGCAACCAAGCATCCCACTGGGGAGGCAAGAGGAGGAACCAGCAGCTCTGTCCTACTGGCACTGTAACTGCACCTTCCCTGAACAAGCAAGAAACATCGAGACAGGACATCAAGAGGTTCCACCAGCTTTCTGACTCTCACACCCCCCAAAACACTGATGTTCACATTCTTCTGGTTACAAAACCCCTTCCCTCCCACTCAGGGCTCACACAGAAGTCTCAGAAGTTCTGATTTAACAAGCAACACTTTGGGTATGAAATAAACACCAAGACCATCAAATGCACCACGGCTGCTAAGCTTCTGCTACTCACTGAAGTGTAAGTAGAGAGCACAAAAAGAGGTCCAGGGCTTGCCAGCATCCCAAGGGTCGCTTGCCTGCATATTCATCCCCCAGACACTCAGCAAAAGTATTGAATTACTGAGACTTTTCTCAAAGCAATTCTTGCCCTCCTATCTCCCAGGACTCATGCAGGACAGGACAGGACAGGACAGGATGCAGACCATGGTGACAGCTGTGACAGCAGGCAGGGACATGTTTGCTCTTCCCTACCCACCCACATGTGGAAGGGTGATGCTGGCACATCCAGCTAGCTTGAAGCAGGGGGAGAGGAGCTATGGCCTGCTTGCTACCATCTGTGTAGATAAGATGTAATAAGACAAGAAACAATGGGTTTGAGCTTGAACATAGAAGATTTCACCTCAACATGAGGAGAAACTTCTTTACAGTGAGGGTGATGGAGCACTGGAATAGGCTGCCCAGAGAGGTTGTGGAGCCTTCTTCTCTGGAGACTTTCAAAGCCCACCTGGATGCATTCTTGTGTGGACTACCCTACGTGATCCTGCTCTGGCAGCGGGGTTGGACTGAAGGATCTCTTGAGGTCCCTTCCAACCTCTAATGTACTGTGATAAGATACTGGGAGGCTCACCTGGAAACAAGAGAAAGCTGGGAGCTAGCTAGACTCAGAGCATCAGAGCTGATCACCACTCTCTGGTGCTGCATTCCCCCTTTATTGATACCCCCCTCAGAAAATGTGAGCAACCCAGACCCCTTGGCATGGTGTGTGCAGACAGCACTGAGCCTGGAGAGAGCACTGAGGCTGGACAGCAGGTTTCAGCTGAAGAGGAGGAGGAGACCCTTACCTTACTGACCTGCTGGCTACAAGCCCCCGAGCCCTGCCCCGCCTCAGGACGGCAAGTGCTTCCAGGTGCTGACAAAGGCCGTGGGGATGAGCGAGTAAGGCACAGTCGTGATACAGTTCCAGGTGTCCGAGGTGGGGTCGTAGCAGTCCAGCGTCTTGCACCGCTGGGTGCCAAAGTACCCTCCCACCACGTAGAGTTTGTTGCCCGAGGCCAGGGCGTGGCAGGACATGCGCTTGGCCGTCATGTCTCCGATGCGCGTCCACTGGTCGGTCTCGCAGTCGAAGCGGTAGGCGGAGGCCGCCGTGAACTCCGTGTCCCCTCCCATGATGAAAATCTGGCTGCCCAGCACGGCGGCCGCCGTGTAGCGCCAGGGCTGCGGGCACTCGGCCTTGATGGTCCAGCGGTTCTCGGCCGGGTCGTAGCACTGCACTTTGGACACCATGTCCCGGTGAATGCTGGTGCCGCCGAAGACGAAGAGCTTCAGCCTGGCGCTCACCACCGCCGCGTTGCTCACTCCGTCTCTCAAAGGAGCCACCATGGTCCACTTGTTGGAGACGGGGTCGTACTTCTCTACTTGCTTCAGGGAAACGGAAGGAGAGGCAGGGAAGACGCCGGCGACCGCGGTGTGCCCTCCGACCACGTAGAGGCAGTTTTCCAGCTCGGCTGAGCCGTGCCCGAAGCGGGCTATTAGCATGGGGGCAGCTTTGGACCACTCCTCGTGAACGGTGTCGTACACCCACACGTCCTTGGAGACCCCGTTCTCAGAGCCCCTGCCTCCGGTGATGTAAACTTTGCAGCCGATGGCGCAGGCGCTGAACTCCTTCCGTGGGCTTGGCAGGTCTGCTTTGGGGATAATTTCCTTTGCTTTGTGATCCACTTGGTAGATCTTATCGCACATGAAGGTCTGTCCTCCCAGGATCAGCAAGGTGTGCCCGGCTTTGCGAGGCCTGGCACAGGGACTGGTGACCACCCCGTCGTTCTGGAGGATCTTCTTCTTGCACTGAATAGCTTCATCCAAGACGAGCTTGTTCCTTTCATCCACCATAATCAAGTCCTCACAAGCCAAGGCTTCCTTGAGGCATTCAGAAGGAAGCAAGGCCAGACGAACATTCCTCAGAAGTTCTGGGAGATAAGCCTTCCGCACATCCAGATCGTATTTCACCCACTGGATAACAGCCTTGAAGACCTTTTCTTCGTCCTCGATTTCCAGCTCATCGCTGGAGATGAGGTCCAGCAGAGTGTCCTTGGAAAGGTTGTGGAAGTCCTCGCTCTTGTGAACAGTCTCGAAGTTGACCAGGCACATCCTCCAGGAGAGCTCGTAGAGCCGCCGGCACTGATGGGCATCTGAGAGCAGCATCATGCCCAGGCAGTTGGAAGGGTGGAGGTTCTTCTCCAGGAACTCAGCTGCCGCGTCTCGGACATCGTGGAACTGCAGCATGTCTCCAGCCTCCAGGAGGGACTCAGCATTCTCCTCGTTGATGATGATCCTAGAGGAGTAAGCAAAGTCCAGCAGCAGCTCCAGCACCTCTGGGTGGAGGCTGTCATGGAAGTTCACCTCATCGTCCAGGCTCTCGCGCAGGCCGTTGCTAAACATGGCTTCGAAGTACCTGCTGGAGGCAGCCAGCACCGCTCGGTGACAGGGGAATGACCTATTTCCCGCCCAAAGGGTGACATCGGTGAACATGCAGTGCTTCCGCAGGGTGTTCAGATGGGACAAGACACAGTCTGGGTGGGAAGCTTTGTGGAAGAGCAGGATGTTCATGGAGCCGGTGCTGGTCCGGGATTTGCGGTTCTCGTGGACGCTGACTGACATGGTGACGGAGCTCCGGCCTGCGGGGAAGCAAACAGACAAGCCATTATTCTCTCGTCCTCGCCGGTGGAAGGCACGGGGAACGTTGTGTTTGCTCTCCAGCCCTGGACCTCAAACACGAAGCACCAGGTGCCACCTCAGTGCTCCTGCTCTGGGGCTGCTCCCGCGCCCTGCCTTGCAAAGCCTCTGCCTTCTGCGCCCTCTCCAAGATGTAACTCGGGCTGAGCAGGGTGGGAAGGCAGAGCGAGGTGAAGGGGGAAATTCTGCGCTTTGGTTTCAGCAACGGAGCAACAAAGTGAAGCAATCAAAACCCGAAGCTGATGGTAAATTGTCTCAACAGCCCCTGGAGGGTATTGGCAGACCGCAGCAGAGTTATTTTTCCTTCGAAAAGAGCATTCAAAGAGCAGCCTATCCAGGATAAAGGGCATGGCTCTGCTCTTGGCTCAGCAGAAATCAAGTTTGGCTTCTGCTTTTCATGAAAGATGACTGCAGGTTTAGGAAAGGCAATTGCTACGGGTCTTATTTATGGAATATTTAGCTACCAGCACGAGCCAGAAGTTGTGAACAAACGTGACCAAACCTTTCCCTTGTGGCTGTGTTGCTAAAACTCACCAGACACTTCGTGTCAGTTAAACATTTTGCAGGACAGACTCCCATCGGAGAGCAGGACAACAGAGACAGCTAAATTCTGCTTGTTAACAGACAGGCAGAAACAAACACAAGGCTTTTATTAGCTACTATTTCATTAAGTGCTACCCGATACCTATCCTTGCCTGTAGAAGAAAAACCCCTTTGGACCAATCAAATCAATGCTACCTGGATGATAAAATCCAAGCCATTTACTTCAAAATATTTTAGCCAGCTCCATTTTGTCCCCCATGTAACTGAAGCAGGCAGACAGCTATGCACAGAGCCCTCAGCACTGATGTTGGTAGCATGACTGTCCTGAGGCTTGAAAAGACCTGCCCCTGCTGTGGGTCCTGTGACAGCAGCCACAGGGAAGCCATCCCAGGCACTACACTAGGTGACAAGAGTAAGAGACTGGCTAAAAGTGGAACTTGCAGGCAGGTAACCCACTAAATGCAGTAAAGATGGGGAAGATGACAGAGCTCAGGGTGAGTAAGAACTGTCCCAGGAGTGTTTCAGGACTTAGGGCAGGGAGAACTCTGTTTGGATGCACAGGAGCATCAGGGACTGCCACCTTCAGCTCAGCTTCCCTGCCAAGACAAGTTAGCCACCAAGAGCAGCTACAAGTGGGGGAAAGCAAACCGAATTCATAGGGAAAAAGTGGTGCTCAACCCCATCTGGCTCTGCTGCATCTTCTCTCTCACCCAACACTGTTTTTCTATCTCTTTTCTTCTCTAAACCATCCTTTTGGCTTTGCAGGCTGGAGACACCAGGGCTGAAACCCCATGGCATTCCCACTCCAGGCACCTAATTGTTTGGAAATCAGTAATCAGGCACACAGACATAGCTAGGAGAGGGGCTTCGGTTGAGTTGGTTTTGTGGCCGAGTCATTGTTTTGTTAGCTTGCTCTCTGCAGCCCAGGGTTTCTCAAGGGTCCTTCTCAAGGTCTACAGCATCAGCCCCATCCTCTCCAGCCAGGCTGATCTCACCACCACTGCCCCAGCCCTGCACTGGAGGTCTTGTGGGAAGCCATGAAACGCTGTGTGAGCAGACACAGCACTCTCAGGCTGCTGGCAGGTCACAGCTTTGACCTGCCAGAGACCTGGAGCCACAGAATCCTCCCACGCTCCATGGGTGGATGACCTCAAGAGGAGGTGGATGGCCAGATAAGCTGCTTGACTCATGCTCTGCTCACACGCTTTCCACCCCCAGCTTCTCCAGCACCTCAAAAAGAGTCCAAATTCAACAAAGACTTGTGGACACATCCCTCCTTCCCCACTTGCTGCCATGAATTACTGAGGTTGGTCTTCCTGAGGCTTGACTCATTCCTCAGGGCTGTTACAGTCCAGGGAAAAGGTGTCTCTGAGCTTTTCCACACAGAAACAATAGGTGGCCCAAGCAGCTGGAACTCCTCCTTGGCCTCCAAGCCAGGCAGGAGCATTGACACTCATTTCACTCGTGACCAGAGGCGGTGCAGAAACAAGGCTCCAAAACAGGAAGGAAAATGCCATTATGGAGCAGCACCGAGGGAAATGCTTTGCAACATTTACACCCAGAGCAGGGACAACACTAATTTAAGAGGTTATATGGATACCCCTGTCCAAGCTCTGCAGCGAGGAATACAAATGAAACATTTATGAGGCTGCTGAAAGCTATTGATTTAGGTTCCTGCTCCCACAACCTCAGAAACCACCCTGCCAGTGCTCCTGCTCGCTTTGCTCAAGGCTCAGGGTCAGCTATTCAATATTAACCTTTGATTTGCTTATCCACAAAAAAACTAAACTAAAATGAAGCAATTTATATAGGCCAGCTATGGAAACAAACTAAAAGATTGCTTGCAGGAAGGCAGCAGCGTTTTTTTCTTTCCTGGCACATAGAAAAGCCACTGCTCAGAATGGAAGGAGCAGGTCACATAGAAATGTCTGCATAAAAACTGCAGCAAAGCCACTTCTTTAATATATATAAAAATATATAGACAGGCAGATATATGTATAGACAGGCACACATATATATATAGAAAAATCTCAGGCTTCTAACATCAAACATCTTCCCCAGGGCACTGGGTAACCAAATACTGTTTTTGTCCAAGGGGCATTGAACAGCATCCAGGGAATAAATTGGTGGTTCCAGTCCAGTTCCCATTAGCTCTGCTCTTCATATTACCTTGTCCCACTACAGGCACCAACTGATCCCCAGTACAGCTGCAAGCCTGAAAGCTAAAGAGGCCACAGCCAAAGCCCCTTTCCTTGGCCTCTCCTGGAGATGGGTTATGACACTGGATGTCACTGGACACAGATGAGTGGGGCTAGACAGAGCATTAAGCTGAAACTGAAACCGAAGCAGCCTCTGGACTCTGGTGTGCAGCCATCTCACCAGTGGGGCTTGGTTTCTAGCTTGTGGTTTATAGCAATTTCCAAACATCTTGTTTTGAGGCCTTCTTGAAGCCTGCTGTAGCTGGGCACGCAGAGAAACGTGGCAGGTACTAATTCTTCCCCTCACAAACACACCCCACTGCATCTCTCAGCCTGCCAGAGAACTTGGCACCATAGCACCCAGATCAGATGAACAGAAACTGCAGGCAGAAGCTATTTCAGCTGATGGGTTTCTTCCAAAATTTAGCAGCCTTCTAAGCCTCAGAAGCCTGTAACTAAAGGGATCTGCCACAGTTGTGATGATGTGCACCAGGGTATGCTTCAATGCCAGCACTGTTGAACGGGCTGGGCCCATGTCATGATCTCCTACAGGCACTTCTCAGGAGCAGATGCATGCAGAGCAGAATTTGGCCCCTACCACATTCCTCACTCCTCTCACCCAGCTACTGAGCTAAAGAGAAAAACCAGAACCACTCAGAATGAGGAATATTTTACATAGAGAAACCTGTCAGTGCCTCCTGCCAAGCTCCCACCTGCTCTGCAAGAGCTCAGAGAGTTATCAGAGCTCCCAGCTGCATCTTCCATCAGGCTGGAAGCTATCAGCAGAACAGACATGTCAACGTGAACAGCAGAAGGCATGACCTGAACTAACTGGGGCTTGGATTTCTCCAAGCTGCATTCATATTTTTTTTTTGCTTTCTTCCTTGAAAAGCAGTAATTGAAAAAATAAATATCTGCTGCATAGCCTTTCAGAAGGATCTTGCTGCACGCAGAGCAGATGATAACCTGTCCTCCACATGGATGAGGGCAGAGGGGCATCAGCTTTATGACACCTATCCAATGCTTTCTGCTGGCTGTAGAATTCCCCTGGCTGTCTGCAGCCTTTGTACAGCAGGTATGGGAAAGAGAGGGGTTTCTTTCCAGCAGTGCAAGGCAAGGGTGCTTCAGAAATCCTTCCACTCACCCACACAGGGCAGAGAGCAACCCCAAAAGAGGGTAGGAGGAATTGGCTCGGGGAGAAAAGCCCTCTTGAATCTCAGCTCATGAAGAAAACACCCCAGAAGTCTCTCTGGACAGGACAATGCTGGCAAAGAGAACAAAGGGAAAAACCAAAACCAGAGCTGGCTGAACTCCCCACCCAAATAACAGCCACAGTTCTCCTCTTATAGTGCCTCTTGCTTCCTGCAAACCATGCCCCAGCAGAAGGCTGTTTCTCCCATGTGGTGGGACACCATGTTGCAGCTCAGCCCTTCTGGTCTGGGTCATTTAGGAGAAGCTCAGGAAATGCTCTGTTACCCCTTGAAAAATCCAAGCAGTACCTGGAAGTCAGAGACACTGAAGCCATATCAGACCCTGGTCCCAAATCATACAAGAACTGCATATGAGGACAGCTCAGGACTATATCCAGCTAGGCCTGGGATTCTCCCCTCCATCTTTTACTAGCAGACTGTCCATAAACCTCCATTTTCAATCACCATCTGCAGGGAACTGCCAATTGAGATGCTGCTTCCTCCTGAGAGCACAATAAGAGAGAATGAATAAGAAGTTCCCTAGTGGGATTTCAGGGGCACAAGAATAATTTCTGCTCAGGATTTATAAGTGTTCTCCAAGACTGTGAAGGTTGGCTAAACACCAACAAAGAGCCCAAATCCCATGAACCAAAGCTGGCTCTTTCTGTTTGCCAGTCAGGCTTTCAGAGAAGCAGCAGGCAGAACATGTTTCTTTTGCCCCACTCAACCATGAACTATTTAAAGCTGTAAATAAGTAAATAAAGAAGCAGTAAAGTTCCCCACTGGCTTAGCTCAGAAGACTTGGAATAAGCTGCTCACACCATAGCAAAGATACTGTGTGCAGTTTTGGGCTCCTCAATTCAAGAGAGGCAGGGATCTGTTGGAGAGTCCAACAGAGAGCTACAAGGATGGTGAAGGGCCTTTGAACATCTCTGCTATGGAGAATGACTGAGAGACTGGAGGCTGAGAGGCTGGGAGAAGAGAAGGCTGAGAGGGGATCTGATCAATGTCTATAAATATCTGAGGGGTGGGTGTCAGGATGAAGATGCCAGGCTCTTTGTGGTGGCATCCAGTGACAGGACAAGGAACAACAGGGACAAGCTAGAATGCAGGAGGTTTCACCTCACCATAAGGAGTCTCCTTCTCTGGAGACTTTCAAAACCTTCCTGGATGCATTCCTAGGTGATCCTGCTCTGGCAGGGGGGTTGGAGTTGATGGTTTCTGGAGATCCCTTCCAGCCCCTACCATTCAGTGATTCATTCCCAAGCAGTCAGCCATACAGGCCCTCCATGTACGGACTGCACTACAACCTAGAGCCACTCCTTCCAACCCAGTGCAGATCCACCTCAGGCAGCCAGTGATGGCTGCTCTCAGAGAGGTGGGTGTAGAAGATTCAGTTTTATTTTCTCTGTGATTTTACAGTATCAGCCCTCTTGGGTGAAATGCCACCTTGAATTCAGTCAAAATTCAGCTTCTCCCTGGAAGCAGTGGGATAAGTTCTCTACGCATTAGTAAGGTGCCTGCTACCTCATCCCAGCTATCTGCACCTTTCCATCTGCTGCTTAGGCCAGCAACGCCACCCCAGGACAAAGTTACTGGTACAGAACCAATTTCCCTCTTTTTTAGTGTATTACAAACCTAAAGTCACCTATTATGTTATCTTTGTGGGGAAAAGCTCCTTGCAAAGCTGCTTAGCAGAAAGAGCAGTGTAGCAGCACACTGTCAAATGCAGAACCCAGGTCCTGCTGCATTTCAGGTGCAATTTCCTGGCTTTGCAGACCATCAAAGGTTTGAGAAGGGGGATCTATTACATGCAGGCAGCCATGCACTCACAGACACAGCTCCAGCTTCAAAAGCAGGAAAAAACCCAACAGAAAACAGGAAAAGATGGGGGGGGGAGGCAGACAGAAAGCAAGAAAGGCACAGGAGCAAATGTAAAGATGATTTCAGATGATTTTCCTTGCATAACACAGTGGACTATCAGGTACACAGCTTGGAGGTGCTTGAAATGCTTGATACTAATGATGTAAAGAGTGCTTGAGATGAAAGGAGTTGAAATAGCACCTGGCACTTAGTGCAGCACTGCACTTGCTGAGCATGCAGCCTGGGCTGCTGCCAGGTGGGCATAAAAGGGCCTTCACCACATCATCTCCCAGGCTCCCTCTCTGCTCTGTCCACACTCCTGCATGCCTGGATGCAGACTTTGCTCCCTACCACACCGAGCTCATCCCCGGCAGCTCCGGCGAATGTAGTGGTTTGCCCTCGTCAGCCAAATTTGTTCTTCTTGTCTTCAGGATGACTAAGGCAGCAAAGATCTGACTGTGATTTTGCATGCTGGAATTTAGGCAACCTAACTCTTCTGTGAATCAGAGGGTACCTGCAGCAGAGCTGGATTTGGCCTCCCTGACAAACTCTCCTCGCTTCATCACATTTGCAAACAGGGAAGCAAAGCTGGTTGACTCCATTCCGCCTTGCAGAGAGTTTCTGAGCCTGCCCCAGCCTTCGAGAATGGAAAGCATCCTTATCATTTCTTCTCATTTTCTCACTTTCTAGCCTAGCCTGTGTATCCCTAGACAGAAAGCAGAGAGACCATGTGAAAGGATCCTTCTGTTGGCTCAGACAGAAACTGGGAGGTTTTCCAAGCCCAATTCTGAAGGCTCCAGGAGATCAGATTGTCTGGAGAAGGTCTGGGCACTTATCTGAACGTCAACATGTTTACTAAAGCAAGACTGAACTCAAAAACTCACAGAATCACAGAATAAACCAGGTTGGAAAAGATCTTTGAGATCATCAAGTCCAACCTACCACCCAACACCATCTAATCAACTAAACCATGGCACCAAGTGCCTCATCCAATCTTATTTTAAACACTTCCAGGGACGGTGACTCCACCTCCTCCCTGGGCAGCACATTCCAATGGCCATTCTCTCTGTCTGGGAAGAACTTCTTCCTCACTCCAGCCTAAACTGCAAAATTGTTTTAGAATCATAGAATGGCCAGGGTTGGACGAGACCTCAAGGATCACCCAGCTACAATGCCCCCTGCCACAGGCAGGGAGACCCCACACCAGATCAGATTGCCCAGAGCTGCATCCAGACTGGCCCCAAATACCTCCAGGGATGAGGCCTCCACCACCACCCCAGGCAGCCCACTCCAGTGTCCCACCACCCACACAGGGAGGAACTACCCCCAACACATCCAATCTGAATCCACCCATCTCTAGTTTCTCTTCCATTCCCCCCAGTCCCATCATTACCTGACACCCTAAAAGTCCCTCACCCACCCCATTTCTCCTCTTTTTCCCCTCAAATCCTAGACACCTGGGCTCTGTTGAGCTCTCCTCCCACCCCAGGTGTGGCCACTTGACCCACCCCACCCACTCCCCTTTTAATTCCCCCCCAGGAAGGGCAGAAGCCCTAAGCTGAGCCCATCTGGGCTGGAGGATCCTCCTCTCATCACTGGTGAGTCCCTATGGTGCACACTGGGTGATGGTGGTGGTGACAACAAAGGCCGGGGGGCCTGGTGGCCCCCCGGCTAGGTAGGAAGAGTATTGATGATCTTTCCAATATCATAGAGTTGTTAGTCCTCTGAAACTTCACAAGGTGTTCAAGAGGGGATTGGACATGGCACTTGGTGCCATGGTTTAGTAGTCATGAGGTCCTGGGTGACAGGTTGGACTTGATGATCTCTCAGGTCTTTTCCAGCCTTATTGATTCTATGAATTCCTTCTTCCTCAGCCTGTTTCTGCCACGTGGGAAAATCTGAATGGAAGTTCCCCTTTATGGCAGTGTCATCTTCACAGAACCACAGAATTGTCAGGGGTGTAAGGGACCTCAAGGATCATCCAGTTCCAACCCCCCTGCCATGGGCAGGGACACCTCACACTACAGCAGGTTGCTCACAGCCACATCCAGCCTGGCCTTAAAAACCTCCAGGGATGAGGCTTCCACCACCCCCTGGGCAACCCACTCTAGTATCCCAACACTGGGGAAGAACTTCTTCCTAACATCTAATCTGAATCCACCCATCTCCAGTGCTGTTCCATTCCCCCCAGTCCCATCACTCCCTGACACCCTAAAAGGTCCCTCCCCAGCTCTCCTTCAGCCTCCCCCTCCCTAGACACTGGAAGGCCACAGTCAGACCCCCTCAGAGCCTTCCCCTCTCCAGCATGAGCAACCCCAACTCTCCCAGTCAGTCCCCACCTTGCTGCAGGACTGCTTATGAAAGCAAACCAGAACAGCTGCACCCAGTATGTGTCACTGTTATTACTATTGGTTTCATCTGTCCCCTGTGAAAATAAAATAATGCTAAAAAGACATTCACCTAAGCTGAACTTGAGAAACTGTTAACAAACACAGCTCCAAAGTATGAGCAAGGCTGGAGGATTCTCTAACACTGCTGATACTTGTGGCTGCATGCAGGGATGATGTGTGGAAAGGTGCAAAGCCAGGGGCTCTTCAGGGCCCTGGGGCACAGGGTGAACTCAGTCCATCTATCACTGTTTCACATCCCATTCTTCCCTTCAAACCTGAGCCCAAAGCCACCACAAGACTCTGCTGACTGCCACTTGCCATGGAAAACAAAAGCAGTGCTGTCAAGCTGCACCAAGTAGTGAGGCTCTTGTTCTGTCTTGCAAAAGCCCTGGTGAAAGGGACAGTAGTGCCTCAAGTCTGTAAGACATGAACTAACCTGAGCCAAAGGTGACCATGTTCCAACCAAGATGAAAGCACCCCCAGCAAATACACTTTGCCTTCAATAGATGCAGTTTTAGTTGCAAATCAGGTATTGGACTTGCTGCTTTTCAGCTGAGCTATTCCATAAAGCTTCTTGAGCTACCTGTGAGGTAATCAAATAAGGCTCACGTTCACCACTAAGCACATTGGCTTTGCAGCTCCTGGGAATATCACACACTCCTACAACCACTTCCAAATGGGGATAAATAAGGCTTTGAGCCACAGTTCAGGCTCCAGACAATAGCTTTTCACTGCTACGCCTTAACCTCAGTGGATCTTTTCAGAGCCCATGATTCATTTCAGAGGCTGCTGTGGGGCTTTGTCCTCACTGCCTGCCCTCTGGCTCCACTAGTGAATAAATCCCATTCTGCCAGATCAATCACAGTCACTCTGCAAAATGAATGAGGGGCTGCAGAGGAGGCAGGCAGGTTCCCAGTCCCCTCTCCCAGATTACAGTCAAAAGGGCTCCAGAATGGAAGGCATCTACTTGATCACAGTATCTGCCCCAGCCCCATCTGGGCAGGATAAAGTCCTTTTCAAGCAAGCCAACTTGCTAATGTGCTGCAAAGGCAAAAGGCCTTTGGTGCTTCAAATGTAGAGGAGCAGAACCACACGCCACTTCCCAGGGAGAGTTTAGAAGATGAGATGTGGTCTGTGTCAAATTAATTCCAGAATAACCACTGCAGCTGCTGACTCCAGAAAGCACATTGAGATCCTCCCACTCTCTGTGCTGTGTCTGGCCCCTGGTGCTGAGGCCAGCAGAGCTGACTGCACTGATGATGGTCAGGGTAAGCAGAAGCCCTGCTATGGACACTCACACCAAACAGGTCTGCCTGCCTGCTGCCAGGGCAGCATTTCAGTTTTGTGCTTGGCCAGTTAATGTGGAGTTTTGTTTTGTCTTCCCCACCCCCTTGACAGGCAGGAGATCTTGGTGCAACTGCCAGGTTCAGTTTGCAGGAGCTCATTTGCAATTCTGGCTGGAGTTCAGAGCCATGGAGATGGGAGGCCTTTATGTCTCCTGAGCCAATTAGCCCTGGATGTTGGTGCACACGGAGGACAGGGTTCCCAACTGGATGGTAAAGCGCTGGCAGATACTGAAGGGTCTGGGACTGCAAGGCAGAACACTGCTCATTGCCCTCTGGCTCTGGACAGAAGGACTAATGTGACACTGATCTCTGATCTTTTCCTTTCAGTACTAACACAGCACCAAATCACACAGCCTGCAAGCTGCGGACCAGCATGGGAGCACTGCAGCAACCCACGCTATCCAGGGCATCTCTGCATGCATCAGAAGCAAACCAGAGCAATTGCCAGTGTGCTACAGTGATAAATTTGCCTTGCCACAGCCTGACAGGCTGTCATATAAAACTGGAAGTCTTTGCAAAGTCTGATGGTCAGCAAGCAGAGAGTGGTTATAGGGCATGCAACATTCCCAGGCTTGAGCAATGAGAGGGAAAGACAGAGTAGCCTGTACTGGCTGGAGTGCACTGTGGGGATATGAAGTTGATAAGCAAAGGCAGACAGATGTGATGCTGGTTAAAGGTCAGGCCAGGGGGCTTGGGGTGGCTTGTTACAGCTAAATGCTTCCTAGCCAGCATTCTTGCAGCCACTGTTTTAAGCAATGCCAGTGACATTCACTGCAATTCAATTACAGTCTATAAAAGACAGGAGTAAATCTAGTCCTCAGCTCAAGTGCTGACACTGCTTCTTCAAACCTGCCCCTTCCACAGTCCCCAAGTGTCAGCTGCCGTCACAGCCGTGGACACCCTGGGCCAGCTCTGCCTGTCCTGCTCCACCTGCTCACACCCAAGGCCAAGACACTGCTCAACCCTCTTTTGTAATGCTGCCACTTCCCTCCCTGCCTTGCAACGTGCTGCCCATCCTCTTCCACCTCCACAGGTGGCCACATCCTGCCCTTCCTGTTTCACTCATCTACCATCTAAACATTGCCTAAAACCTCCTCTGTCTGTTAAGAAGGACCTGAGCTTCTGCATGCTTTGGGGAGTGGCTGGTTACCATTGTAGGGACAAAAATGCTATCATCATTCACACACACACAGAGACACGTAGACCAGCACGCACTCCTTGTCCCCATCCAGGACCGTGTCCAGGACTGACTCCAGTGCTGGAGGGACCATGTTTGGAGTGCGTGGCATGCAGCACCTTGTCGTCTGTTCCCAAGCTGTCTGCCTTCACAAATTTCATTTGCCTAACCCCTTTAGTCAACCCATTTTCAGCTGGCCTTATCTCCTCTCCCAAACCACATCTGAGACACCATCCTTACTGCTTGTGTTACCTGAAGCTGCCCCAAGCACAGCATGGGAGGCTACCACAGGGCAAACTTCACATAGGTACCGAGGCAGAAGGACTTCTGGTAACGATCCTCAAATGCTTGAGAAAATGAACACAGAAGGGACAGGAAATTTAAGCTCCTAGTGCTGAAGCTGCTTACAGTCTCCTGCCTCCATGCCACGGTGTGACTAATTTGCTTCTGCAGCACATACCACTCTGGTTTTACTCCTGAGAATCTTGTGCTTACCCCACTGCTGCTTCTCACTGCAGGGTAAACTTCCACCTATGCCTTCTGCTCAAGCACTTTACTCAATAGAGCCTTATCGCAGAGATAAACCAGAGCAGATGGTTAGGGCTTAAGAAACAAAGGAGGCAAAATATGTCTTCAGGTAAGATTTAATCTGAAGCAGCAAACAGGACAAGGAAAACAGAGAGGCCCCAGAAAGGGTCCCACCTCACTAAGGACTCAGACCCCTTGAGAGCTGGACAGAGAGAAGAACGTACTGAGAGGTCAGACCTGTTTTACACCTACTCTGAATGGACACTATCACCAGAGCAGCAATCGATGACACAGCTAAGAGTAGCAGCTGGCCACCACCAGAAACATGCTGGGTGTTCTACAAACAACTTAAGTTGCCCGTAAAGCAACTTAAAAAAAAAAAACCCAAACAAAACAAAAACAACCAAATGTCACAAGACACAGGAAGGAAGGAAGGAGAAAGCAAGGGAAGTTGCCAAAGTATAAAGGTTAGAGAATTGCTTGTTCTTCCTGTGGTTCTAGATCTGTCCTGGACAGAAAGAAGTACACTTGAAAGAAGACTGCAGAAGCTGTGGCCCATGGCACCTGACCAAAGAAGTCACTCCTGCAGATCACAAGAGGACGACGCACTGAGACTGCCAGGAAAGACAAGCAGAAAGCAATCAGGAAGCTGGGGCTCTCCATACCAACAGCATGAAACACTGAGCTGTCTGCTTAGGAAGGGCTGAGGACAGCAGCTTTTGCAAGCAGATCTGGCTAGTTGGAGACCCCCCACACCAGCCACCACAAATGCAAGTGGATGGATGAAAAAAAGCAAAGGAAAAAACCCAACAAACAAGTACTGAGCAGGCTTTTAACTTGGACACAAAGGGGCCTGTGAGGACAGCAGAGGGATGGAGAACTCATTTCTTCCCCTCTGTCAGCTCAGCTCAGGCTTTCAAAGCAACCTTGCTCACTTCTCCAGACAGGGTGACTGGAACCGATTTCATCATAGAAGTCCATGGCAGCTGTATCCCTCAAACCGCAGTTCTTAGAGAGAAGGACAGGAGAAGGGGGGAATAACTAACTAAATAAAGCAATGGTTTACTTTCCTGATCAAGAAATCAATAGCAGGGCTTTTCAGGCTATAGAAAAGCTCTTCACCTCCACAAACACTTCACTGCCAGCTTTCTACACCTGTGAAACCTGCCTGTGAAACCCGATGCTCGGAAATCGCCTCCGGGCTGGTAACCGGCTGCAGGGCCAGCCCCGGGCCGGTAACCGGGGCGGCACGCCGGGTGCCCTGCCGCCGGGGACAGATCTGCCACTGGGCCGGCCTGTCCTCGCCCTCCCCTGAACCCCAGCCAAAGCCAACCTGGCCTTAGGAAGAGGGGCCAGAGCCGGATTTGGAAGCGGCGTCTTGAGCCCAAAGCTTGGGAAAAGCACTCACCGTCTGTCTCCGTGCCCGGCAAAGCCGAAACCTCAGGCAGCCCCGACAGCCCGCGGCCCCGCGGGGCGCCCGGCGGGGAGGAGGGAGAGCGGCGGCGGAGCAACGGCGGGGTGGATCTCGGCCCACGCGTGGAGCGATGCGCGGCCCGGCGCGGCCCGGCGCGCTCCCGGGGTACAGAGTAAGCCGCGGGTGGAACCGGCCTCGCGTGGGACCTCGGGGGCGGGGCCTGCCCCCGACGCCGCGGCCACTCAGCGAGCGCCGAGGCCGTGACGCGCCGCTCCGCCTCCCCCCCTGCAGAGCCGAGCATGGGACGGGCGGGCGCAAGCGGCGAGAATTGACCAATAGAAACACAGGAAGGCGGGTGGGGGCGGGACTAGACTGACTCGATTCTCCATGGGTCCTAAAGCCCTCCCTCGTGTATTACAGCCCTGCCGAGCGGCTCCGCGCTGCCCTCTGCTCCCCCCGCGGGGGTGTTGAAGCCCCCACGGCACCTGGTTTGGCATTTGCCGGAGGGACTGCAGGGTGCTGGGCCCTGGCACTCCGCTGCATAACTGCCGGGACTGCCCTTCGGCCTCTTGTGGAGCCAGCCGTGACATCCCCCGGCAGAAACCCTTCCCTTCTAACCCGGTCTTTGCCCCCTTGAGCCAGAGCTCTGCTGGGTCCTGCCTGGCGGCCCCGGTGCCCCTGGGGGTGGAACCGGGATCTCAGCCCCTCGTGTTCAGCAGGATGGGCACCTCCCGGTGTGTTGCTCTTGCGCGTCTCTCACGCCTTCAACCCGAGCCCGCAGCAGGACGGTGAAGGTCAACACAGCTCTGCTAAAATTGGGGCAGATTTCTGAAGTCTCCGACCTCAGCTCGGCAGAGTTTCAGGACGCGGGGAATGTGAAGGTGAACAAAGTCCCACGGGGTCCTTTTGTCTGTAAGGACTTGCAGAAAGCTTGGTCTCAGCTGGGAGTCTTGCTGAGCTCTGTGTCCAGACAACCAGTTTGTCTCTGCCTTCATCTTTAGCAGGCACTGGGGGCGGAATGGAGGAGAAAATGCCCCTTTAGAACCAGTGATATAGTTTAGATAACACAAGAGAAGTGGTAACACAAGTGCCTTTGACCCTCACCCATGTTTTCCAAGCAGTGCTTGGGGCAGAGGCACTTCAGGTAATGGAGCAACTGGTCCATAGCAGTTTCACTGCAAGCAGCTGTGCCTCCCCTGGGAGAGCTTTTTTGGATGCACTGATTTCAGAAGCACAGAGGAAGCAGGGAAGAGATCTTCCATATATTCTCCCATGACCCCATTTCTCCAGGGCTCTACTCCCTATACTCAGTCACGAGTGCTCAGGAATAAGATTCAAGTGAAAAACCATCAGTCTCATGAAATTCATCTCCCAGATAATAGCTAGATGGGAATATCCAGGTCTAAATCATGCAGAACCTTCTATCTGCCTGGAGACAAGAGTGTTGAAGGGCTGCTCCGTCCAACCTAGTAATGAAAAACTCCTCAAGCTTCCCCCTGAAGTAATGGCCACTGCTTGTCCTTGCTCTGCAGCGACAGCTCCTGTGAAGTGCTTGCTGCCTGCATGGACAATTTTACATGGTGTGGCATTGAAGGAAAAACCCCCATAAATACAAAATACAGTCCCTTCTCCTCTTCCCAGGTTGAAACTGAAGATCAGCTACAGCTGGCAGAGGCTGATACAGTAAATAACAAAGGACACTGAAGATGTTGAACTCTTCCAAATACCTGGGGTTTTGGACCTGTGTTGTTCCACGTCATTGCAGTTTAACTCTTAGAGTGCTGCTGTCTTCCCAGCTACAAGCACAGCTACTCTTGCAGAGGCTGAAAAGTCTCTCTGGGCCAGTTAATGACTTTAATGAGCTGTTCAGGAAGACAGCAGGGATTTGTGCAAGAGGTGGGTGTGGTGGCATCCTGAACACATCTGTTAAACAACAACAACATGAAAGACAATACTGATTTTCCCATTTACTGCTGAGTTCCACCCAGCTGCTCTGGAGTGTGAAAGAGTTGTGGAGCTAAGTGAGGTCATGCTTCTTAATTCCAAAGCACTTCCAGAGTGCTACTGCAAAAGCAAAATCCTGTCCCAGCAATCTGTGTGTGTGAGCCCAGCCTGTCTTCCCCAACCTGGCAAGGAGAATTTGTGGCAGCTGCCCATCAGAGGGACCTGCAAAGCTCAAGAGCTCTCTGCAAAGCTGTACCTGGAAAGATGCTTCGAAGATAAAATGTCTAATGCTAATCTCCCACCCACCAGCTTTCTAACTGTGCAACTCTCTCACTCCTCCCTGTCTCTGGCAAAGCTAAACAGAGGGCAGTCCCAGCAAACGCGCTGCAGGAAACATCCTGTGCTGTAGTAGTGCACACATCTGGTGTTAAGATGCTCAAGGAGATAGGATTAGGATGGTGGGTTTTGTTCTGAGGGAGCAGCAGAAGGCCAGATATGGTAGCACACCAGACACACAGGCTGGCAACTAGCTCCTCAGCACGAAGGAGAAGCTGAGCTGGATATCTGAGAAGGCAGGGGGGGCACAATGGGAATGCTTAATAACAAATGGAAAAAGACCAAACAAACCACCAAACCAAAACCACCCTGGCAGACATTTTAAAATGTTTTAAAACCTCCTGTTAAAGTGGATTTAAGAACTAGGCATGTGTAGGGAAAAGAAGCTTAATTTATGATGAATATTAATACCAGCTCCTTACAGACGATACTGGCCTCAAGCATCCCTGAGGGGATTGGAGGGACTCGTGCTGTGGTTATCGTTTCAGTGCACAGGGGAAATTCTCTTGCATTATTAAACAAATCATGCCCTGCATTGGCCCTTGGTTTGATGCATGCAATGCATAGCCAATGCCAGGGAGCCGAGGGGGCAGCGTTCTGCGACTTGTTGGGAAACTGCTGACTGATTTCTTCCTTCATCACGAGCCGTCAGAGGGAGTAGGGGTTAAATAGTCTCAAATTTGGAGGAGAAAAAACCCCAACCCAACCCCAAAGTTTTAACTAACTAGCAGTTCACCCTTTGGCCATGTTCAGTTAGCATGACATTCATTATGGATGGAGCATTTAAACATTTGCAAAGTTAAATGTTTGATTTGACTTGTTGTAGGAAACAGCCCTAATTGCCTGCTGCTCATTAAATCCTCACTTTCCCAAAGGTGGAGAATCAAAAGCTTTGCTCTAGCCAGAGGTCTCTAGCTGTTTTTATCCATTTATATCACAGATCTAGCTCCTGGTGTAGTTGACTATGTAAATGATGTTCATAGAAGCAGCAAGAGGGATAAAATCTGGCCAAGAAACTCCATTGCCTTCTTTGCATCTGTTTTTCACTGAGCATTCCCACCCTACAGAACCCAGCGGTTCAAGGGGTTAAATAACAACATTCAGTGTCTTCCCTTCTAGGTCACTGGTTGCAGTCTGCCACAGGTCATGTCACAAACAGCTAATGGCTGCTAAGTGGTCTGTGTGAAATTAGTTTAGTAGGTCTCAAGCCAGACACTAGTTGACAGATGCCCAAAAAGCAGGACTCCAATTGGCTTCCTTGGCAGTCACAGCAGGTTGGTCAAGGCTATGCAAATTCAGCATTTCCCTGAGGCTAGCAGCATAGACAAGGTTGCTCCTGAATACTTTCCTCCTCTGTGAGTGCCAAAAGTCTTCAGAGAAGGTCACAACTGACTGGTATGAGTGCCAGTGTCTGAGGACCACACTATCACCTCTAATTCAGCTCTGCAGGGAAGTGGGAGTAGCAAATGTAGGAAAATGCTGCTGAAGACTCCCAGCAGAGGCAGCCCTGACATCAAGGGGAGGATGCAAGGGAGCAATGGGAGTTTTGATGGAAGTTTTCACCCTTTGGGTTGTCCTGCAGAGGAGAGCAGGCTGCAGAGCTGCCATTCAGACTAAACCAACAGCATTCCCTGCAGTAACAGTAAAAATCCAAGCTCCCTCCCTCTCGGCCTTTTCCCTCCTGATGCCAAATTTAAACGACCTTACTTTTTTGGCAGCAGGAAACTTCACAATTAAATATAGAAGCAGAGCAGACTTTCAGATGGAACTTACAGCAAGGGAACAACAGATGGCATTGTTTGCTGGGTTGGAAAAGCTGCATCTGCTCCTAGAAGAAATGCTAATCGGAGTTTAATTAGGCATTCAGAGGGAACCCTACCCTATCCCCAGGACAATGGCCATGTGTACATGATCCTGAAAATCATAAGAAAGTAGATACAAAGTCATCCAAAATCCTCACTGGACCAAGTCCAAATTAAGGCCATGATGTGACAGGGTAGTGCAGAGACCTTCCTTGTGCTGAAATCCATCTAAGCCACTCAAAATAAAAATGGAATTGGCAAAGACTTACTTGATTTCATTTGCAAGTGGTCAGCGATTTAGTTTTCAGTTTCAAAGCAGATAATTCTAGCATAGCACTGGAATCAGATCCTACCCTGGCTGCTTTCTGACTCTCTGAGGTGTGGCAAGATTAAAGGGTAGCAGAGATCTTTATAGCAAGTACTGCAAATGGGGATAATAGAGTCAGAAAGATAATAACACACCTTGCCTAGGATAAGTGATCCCTCTGTAGAAACACAGGAAAAAAAGAAGAGGATAGTGGAGAATATTCCCTAATTCATGCCAACTAGGTGTCCAAGCAAAAAATGAGCCCTGTGGCATGCAGTGCCTGTGCACAGAATGTTGTTTGTCCTTCCCTCCCTCAGCCCTGTCAGCTTACCCCAGAAGCACAGCCAGGCAGGCAAGGCTCCGTGTGTCCTTATTTCACTGCCTTCTCTTTGGGGTACCAAACTGCCACCTCAGTGTGGAGCCCTCAGACCTATTTGGAAGACAAGCTTACCAAGTGCTTCACCAAGGGGCTGGCTCCAGCTGCCAAATTTGCAGGCACCTACAAAGACCCCCAGGCTATGTGTCCAAGCCCCCCTCTTGCTTTAATATCCTCTTTCTCTGCTAGCTTGGATCCCAGCAGCATGCCCCAGCGCAGTTTCTGAGGCTGCTGTATGTACCTGGGCTCTCCATGCCACATCAGATGCCTGGGACAACGTGCACCTCATAGGCAGAGCTAATGCAGACCCCCTTTTGCTGATGGCACACCTTACTTCCAACAGCCCTGGAAACATGCCCCACAGATAAATCAACACCCTGGGCTTTTACACCTGAAAGATGTTCACAAGCAGGGAGCATTACTGATTTCAAACAATACTTTCCAAACATTGCCAGGAAATCACCAGAGATCAAAGGAGTTTGGAACAAGTGACTTAGAGCTGCAGTAAAGTTTACTTGGCACTGAGGCAGCTTTCAGCAGATGCAAGGAGTGGTGAAGAGAAATGTAACAGGATCCTGAACCACTTCTACCTTCAGCACCATTCTGCTTTAGAGGGATGCCAAATCCTATCCTGGCACAAAACTCAGGGCAGCTAGAAAAGAAAAAGTGGTCCTGCTGACAAATTACTCTGCTGCACAAGCTGTGGGCACTGATCACTTTTATTCCTGGGACAGCTGTGCCTCACCACCACCACAATTTTGAGCCCCTGGCTTGTCTGGCTCTCTCTGGACAGCCTCCCATGGGTTGTGAGTGTTGTCTGTATCCCATTAAATGTGATGCCTTCCATCATGTCTCTTTCAGAGGAACCTTGGAGATTTGCTGTCTGTAGCTCACAGACCGTGGATTTGATAGGTCTTTAATTTGGAAAGAACTTCTCCAGTGATGGAAGTGGTGGCTGTACCCTTGAGCATGCTGACCTGGAGCTGGCCTCCTCCCGAGTGCTGCATCTCCGTGGTGTGTGGCAGGAGGCAGGCACTGGGAGCAGCTTTTGCAGAAATGAACCCATTGCAGGTGTCTAAGGTCACAGAAATCAGGGAAGGCCATGTGCAGAGGTGCTGCTTTCTTCTGGAGATCTTAGCAGGGCAGCAGTGGGCTGCATGAGTCAGGTCTTCTTATGCAATGCAGGTGGATGGATTGGTTGCTCCATTCTCTTCAGAAGCTGTGCGAGCAATCCTTCTCTGTTGTTACCTTTGAAGGCTGAAACATCCAGACTACCAGATCTGCCATCATCTTGATGTGCACTGCCCATGCACTGCTAGAATTGGAAGACCTAGCAGCCCAAATGAAGGAGAGAGGTTCTCACACCACGAGATTGTGCTAAATGAGGACAGAGTGCTAGCACAAACCTTGGACTCAGCTGATTTGTGAGTGTTGAAGCTTAAGGACATGGCAAATGCCACAAAGTCTCAGCTTTCTGAGGACAGATGGCGAGCTGGTCCCAGCTCGTCCACATGTATCGGCGCATGGGGCTCAAGGCAGGGCTGCTGCTGACCCAGTGTGAAGCTTTTCAGTGTTCAAAGTCAGCAGACACAGACTTTGGCTGGCTGCCTGGAGTGTGAATGTCTGCATTTTAGACCCAGACTTCCTTCTGAGCCGTTCCAGAGGGAAAAGGAAAAAAATCCAAAAGCATTCCCAAGAAGCTAATTTATCCATCAATGGCCAGTTTTCTGCCATCCCTTGACTCTGAGAAAGGCGGAGAGGAAATGTGACCGGGGAGCACAGCAAGCCTCTTGGCTGCCCTCTTAGGCTGGGGGGTACTGAAGGGAGCCAAGGGGCTCCAGAGGAAGCAGTGAGCAGCTCCAGCTGGGCAGTGGCCCTGACAGCACTGTGCTAGCAGGAGAGAGAGCACAGACTGCCCTGATGTGAATCAGCCCCAGGGCTGTGTCAGTGCTTCCTGCTCCTTGCTATGA
The DNA here is from genome assembly GCF_014839835.1 of Dryobates pubescens. Taxonomy (NCBI): domain Eukaryota; kingdom Metazoa; phylum Chordata; class Aves; order Piciformes; family Picidae; genus Dryobates; species Dryobates pubescens. Next base: position 4,334,498 of record NC_071628.1, read on the forward strand.
TTTGAAGGCTATGTCCCTGGGCTGTCCACCTCTAGGAGCCTAAACTTCCTTTTATTTTCCCCTTGGCAGGGGCAAGTGCAGGAAACAAAAGGTTGATTCCAGGAGCTCTTCAGCACCCTCCTTCCCAGCAGGATAGCATGTGAAAATGGGATCATTTATTCTCCATGTCAAACAGGGCAAGCTTGATGACTTTAATCTGACCTTGTCTGAGAATTTGTTTCAAATCTGGCCTGTGAAGACTCATTTCCAGCAGTGCCAAAGCTCAGCACCTGGGGCTTCTGGAGCAAGTTTTCTTGCTCTTTGAGAAAGGATTCCCAGAGGCTGCATATATATATATTAAAAAAGAAAAAAGAAAAAAAAAATAGAGAGAGAGAGAGAGAGAAAGAGGAGGGAGAGAGAAAGAGGGAAAGAAAGAGGGAAAGACAATTAACTATTGCTGTAGAGTCCTCTAGTGGTGACATTTCACAAGTTGCCCAAGCATGCTCCCAAGTGAATTCGACCCCTCTTTTGCTGTCTTTGATCTACATAAAAATGCATGTGCCAAAAAAAAAACCCAAACCCACCTAAACCCAATGTCCAAATCCAATGCAACTGTTTGAATCACTTGTGAATGGTGTCAAATGCAATGGTCCTAGATCAAACAAATCAATCTTCTTTCTCACTATCCCTCAGCTTCTTCTTTCCCAAAAGCTTCTCCCATCCAAGGTTAGATGATATTCTTTCAGATGGGTGGATTGAAACCCTATATGCAATAAAATCTCAGGCTTTTGCCTGCTCAGTTTCTGTTGTTTCTGCTGCTTGGATAAGTGACTGAGGAGAGAGAACCTGACCAGCTGAATTGTTGCCACATGTGTGCCATTTTGAACTTCAGACCCAAACTGGATAGTGGTGTAGCCTTACTGTGATGAAGAGCACAGGCCAGCTCAGTCTTAGCAATGGGTTAGCTGAGTTTAGATGAGATTTCAAACCCAAGTAATTGAAAGTATTCTTCATTTCCTCTTTTCTGTCTCTTTCCTCCCAGGTTGCCCCCAAGCCTACTTTGTTTCTGTTCCTGTGCTCTAGCAGTCCAAGGACATGGCCCTATGCAAAATCCATACCCAGCTCTGAGCAAAATAGTGTTTGCAGCAATTTGAATATGTGATAGAGGAGGAAAAAAGCTATTCCCTGCTGTGAGCTCCTTCTGCTAAAGAGAAAAGCACTGCTCTTGACAGGATATTCCCCTTCCTAATGAGACCATCGTGTCCATAACCTTCTCTCTGCCTTCAGGCCTGGGTCTTCTCAAGTGTGGTTCAATTTCTGCTGCAGGATCAAGGAAGAAATCTTAAAGAGCTTTAAGGCTTCGTTACAAAATACACTCTCCCACACTGCAACCAAATAATTGGATGCTGTTTCTTTCCTCAGAGTCATTTTTCCCCTTCCCTCTGAATAATCACCCACGAGCACTGCCCTTTGAATTCCAGCTCCTGCATGGGAATAGCTGTATTAGCACCTGCTGAATACAACCTGCCAGTCATTGGCAGGCTGTGTAATGTAAGAAGCATCAAAAGGGGAAGAAAGGATCAGGAAATTGTTAGCAGGCTGGAGGATGCTGCCTCTTAAAATGCTGCTATACCCCTGTGTTAAGAAAGCCATTCAGAGGACTGAGGCTTTAAGAATTTTCCCTTTTTCTTCTTCTCCCCCCCCCCCCCCCCCTTCAATATTTACTCTATATTTGCACCAGCACATACAAATAATACAGTCCTCAAGTCACATAATGATTTAGGCAGGAGCAGACCACAGGCAGGCATCTGGTCCAACTCTCTGCTTAACACAAGCTAGACCAGGCTGTTCAGAGGCTTGTCTAGCTGAGCTCTGAATGTCTCCCAGGCTGGAGATTCCTCCACCTTGCTGCCCACTGTTTGTAACACAGTACTCAAATAATTCATGGAACGTTTCATCTTTCTGTGGAGTCAGCCTCTGTGCTCCAGTTGCTAAGCTTTCCTCCACACTTGGTATGTGCTTGAATTTACAGGTCCTTTTCCACTGATGCATTACTTTTTTTTCTGCAGGCCTGGTGCCCCACCAGTAAGCACAGAGCCCCCCTTGAATACTTCTGTTGAGATGCAAGGCTTCAAGCTTATCTCTGCCAAACCCTCTGCAGGGTCCAGATGCTCGCTGGTGTCACTGCTAATTAGAGGGATTTCAGAAGCGCTTCCTGTAAACTTAAGCTGAGCTGCCAGCCACTTATCAGTCCTGCCTGCCTGCATTAGTTTCTGTATTCCCTCATGTCCAAATCAATAATATTATGTACTGGTAAATAATAATGGTTTCATAAAGCTGAAGTAACAGAGATTTAGAGTGCTGTTTCAGCTAAAGGAATGAGCCCCTGGGGGGCTGTTGTTTGGCTGTTGATTTTGCTCTGTCCCATAGGACGATTTCAAAGCACTTTCAAAGTGGCTTTTCACAAGGGGATTAGCAAATAGACCATTGCCAGGGCCCTGGGAGGGAAGATATTGTTGCATCCAAGTGGGAGAGTTCCCTTTTTTCTCCTTGTCCTGTCTTTTTCGTGCCAGTGAAAGTTGTGAAGAAAATGAAGTACCACGCTCACACTAACTTTCTCTTTAACACATCCTGGATTCCAGTGAAGTCCATTTTCAGCTTCTGACCCCAAAAGCCATTATTTACTTCTCTTTGTCCTCCCTGTATTTTAAATTTCTGCTTTTTTTATTTTGAAAGTGGAAGATTTCCAACAAAAACTGTTAAATGTTTACAGTTGTTGGGTTTGTTTTGTTTGAGGTTTTTTGTTTGTTTGTTTTTTCCCACTATAAAACCATTTGCTATCCAAAAAACTGCTTCACTGTGGATTTCTAATTGGATTAATTTCTTCCTCTTTACACATATGAGGACTAAGTTTCAGGAAGCAAAAGCACTCAGATATGTCTGGTAACTGACATACCAGAACAACTAGGCTAGATGAGAAGCTCTGGGATAACAACAGAATGTTTATTTTCAAGGCCAGGATGAAATCTAACTGCTGCCACCCAGACCAAATCCCTTCCAACCCCAGAGAGAGGGAGACTGAAACCAGTTTGTCCGAGTGCTGGGCTTGAGACACACAGCAGTGGGTATCTCCTGCAGCTTCTGGCTTTCCTTATCTTCCCAGAAGAGACCAGAAAACCTGGGGGAATGAATGCAAACCTTTGCTCACACACAAAGGGGAGACAGATGTTCTCTGCCTTTCACAATCAGTGTTCAGAGGCACTAGCTGAGAAATGTGTGGCCTTCAGAGCATCACCTTGCTTCAGAGGTAGCTGGTTGTGTATCTGCCTACTTCTATTTCCTTCTAGGAATTACAGCAACATTTTATTTTGGATTTTAATGGTTCCTCTCCAATCCCTTTCTCTCCTTATTCTTATTTTCTGATTTAAAATCAAAGGAGAAAGGCATTGTAGTAGAATCCTTCCTCCTCCCTCTTCTCCATTACTTCAGTCTCTGGGAGAGTCATAGGCTGTAGAGAATGATGGTGCTCACAGCTCTGCTCTAAGCCACTGCAGCAGTGTGGAGGGCAGCAGGAATACCCCTTCCCTCCCTTCATTGCACTGCCACTTCTTACTCTCCATCCCACTCCTTAGCATCCTGCCATGATCTTTCTCTATGTCTGAGAGGAACATACAGGTCCTTCAGGTGTACCTACTGTCTGCATGTTCTTTGGAAAGGAAATATCCCTCCTTTAGAGGTGGGGCTGCCATCTCCATGCATTCAGCTTTGAGGAGGGTTCCCCAGGAGAGGGGGAAAGATATCTGCTCATGAGGTCATAAGAATATTGATTGGAACATACAGCTGGGAGTCATACAACTTCCCACTTGAAGTAGACTATTGCCAACACTAGTCCTGCTGCCTGTTTCATTTTAACTGTCTTATTCAGACCACCAAGTTAAGGACTTTTGCAGACTCAAGGATCCTGCTGCTACTTACAGAGGTTCTTTTAGAATTAAAACAAACAAACAAAACAGCAAAAAACCCCAACAAACCACAAAACAAAAACCAAACTAAAACAACCAAAACCCCAAACCCAGCAACAACAACAAAAGCAAGGGTTAGATAATTCACATGGAGGAGGAGAGGAGACCTTGTGGAATGTTTTCTATTTGGACAATGTCTCACCATCAAAATGATCTCCCCCCCAAAATCTGTGACCCCTGGGGTTATGCAAGATAATACACTGACAGCCCTAGCTCAAGGGGCCCTCATTCCAGATGACTTCTTAGATACTTTCATATTAAATTAGACAAATAGTGAAACCAAAGAAATCAGGAGAGGGTTTTGATGGCTCAGAGGGAGCATTGTGCTTTCTCCTCTGTGTCTACAGATCTTCTCACCTGTTCTCAACTCCCTGGAAACGCTATGCTGTGAAGGTGCTCTGCCAGAATAAGCAAAAACACAGAGGCTTTGTTATCTTTAGAAGCCACAACATCGCATGCCTGAGCCATTTACTACTCAGAATTTATTAGCGGAATAGCCTCCACGCATCTGCAATTCATATAAATGATAAGAACTGTTTGTTTCTAATGCCTCCCTGTAATTGCAGCCTGCATACTTTCCATCAGGAGATGCTAAAATGGCTCCCAAAGGAGAGGAGAGATGCTGTGTGGAGTGTTAAGCAGGAATATCCTGGCCCTGGCCTACCAGACACTGGGAGAGGAGGGACTAGGGGGGGAAACAGCTGTGGTTGCAGGTGGAGAGTGAGCCCTGGTTCTCCTCCCCAGATCACTGTGCATCAGGGGGTACCCAGGGAGCTGTGGAGATGTTCAGAGGATGCTGCATTTTCCTGGGGCTGCTGCATCCCACATGCATGATCCAGGATGCTGGCGCTGCAGTGCTGATCAGAGGGTTGGAAGCTCAGACGTGTCTGGATGTTGCCTCATATTAATTACCTGCTATGCACATCTCAGGTAATTAAAAGCCAGAGCAGCTCTTCCTCTCCTCAGTGCACAGGCATCACTCCACTGTTGTAAACACACTTGAGATGGGAGCCAGGCTTCTTGCTGTCTAAACTCCTTGCTTTTATTTCACGTTAAATGCTAGTTGCAGATACAACCTGTGCTGTGCAGGGGGGTTAGTTTAATTAAATGTTTCCATGGAAACAGCATATCAAACATGGGATGGTGCTTCTAGGGGAGGGAGGGAAGGAGCTGCTCGTAGCAGAAAGGTCCATACCTGTTTTGAAAGGGACAAGGATCATGTTTCTGTGAAGTTACCAGAGCCTAGCAAGCTCTCCTGGATTCATGTGTCCTTTTCCTTGCTATGGCTGATAATTCAACCCCAGTTCTTTGACAGATCTCCTCTTCCCCTTGAAATATTCCCTGCTCGCAACTCGAACAACAGAGAACCAGCTCTGGAAATGTGAAATCATGATATTACAGTTGGGCACCTGATAAGTCAAAACCTGGAGCTCTGCCTCTGCTGAGAAATGGGAAATTTGACCCTTGGCAGGGGAGTATAGTCAGGCTGATCTGTCTGGATATCCCTGAAGTCCTGCCTTGGTTTTGCAAAGAGTGAGTTTAAGCCATTTTCAGATGTGCTCTTCCTCCTGCTCCTCTGAAGGCAGTGACAACCAAGACACCTGGCTTTGTCAGCACAGTAATAAAAATAATTGCAATGCATTTTATTTAACAGAAGGATCACTTTCCCAGGCCAGTTTCGAGGTAATGGATAGATCGTGATGGCTTATTTGGGATAAGCTATAGAACCAATCTGTGGTTTATCAAGTTGGAGCTGTGAAACACAGTGGAGGAGTCATCCAAAGTACACGTGGATGAAACCTGCCTACTCTTTCCAGGTTGTTGTTTGCATATTCAAGCTGAGATGTTTCAGGGTCATCAGGTGTTTAGATCATTTCAAGCTTGACATTTTCACCTTCTCTGAGAATTTCACAGAAGAAGGGAAGGATCAGCAGAGTCACTTTGAGATTGCTTTCCAGAAAATCTGTCTCTTTTCCACACAGCAAGCCTTAAATCTGCTCCCACTGATGCTCAGGGTGGGGAAATGGAGCTAGAGTGCATTTGGGATTGCAGCGTGGCATCAAGTTCCCTTTCATGCGGCCCAGGAGTGAGCAGTGGGAGCTACAGAGAGCAGCTGAGTAATGACTCTTTGCACACATAAGCCTGTTCTATCTGTGCAGCTCAACTAGATGTTTTTGAGTATGTGTGAGACCCCAAGTGAGAGCAAGACTCTGTTCATAGGAAGGAGCATTTCCTTCTCTGACAGACATTGTCTAAAGAGGCCCAAGAGACAAAGAGTAAGAGAAGAAAAAGAAAAAAGTGTTGTGTTAGTATTTTCCTTGTTTCACAGATGAAACTCTTCCAGCACAGACTTTATCTGAGTTGTGTAAGTTTTTGCAGGACTGAGTTGAATGCAATAGCTCTGAGCCAGCATCTCAGGTCAAGTCCTCCAGCCAGCTTTGATTTCTGTTGTTTTGTCAGGCTACAGTCAAATTCTCCCTCAGATAGTCCCCCAAAACCTACACCTCTCATTTTTATCTAGCTGCAGTAGACATCTATTTTCAAATGATCCCTGGACCTGCTGCTGAGAGAGACACTATGCAATTAGTGTGCATCATTAAGAGGTAAACACATCTCATAATCGTATCATCTGTCCTTCCTTCCTTCCTTCCTTCCTTCCTTCCTTCCTTCCTTCCTTCCTTCCTTCCTTCCTTCCTTCCTTCCTTCCTTCCTTCCATCCATCCATCCATTTTTATCCCTCCATTTTTTCTCCTGGAATCTGGATGCAGATCAGCCACGCCATCTGCTTCTCAATTAGGGAAGAACAGATTCATGGTCTGATAAATTTAGTAAGTGCCATGTAAGCTCTAGCTGGCGGACATGATCCACTCGCCTTGCATTAATAACTCCAAAAGGTTCTCCTGCTCTTATCACATCATGTCCTCTTCATGTTTTAATCAGCCCCATCCCCGTTGCACTGGCATTTTCCACGGTGCCAAGCCCAGCACCGAAGCAAGCACATCACTGCTTTCATTGATGGTAAAAAATGCCTGTCTTGTTAATAGTATAAATGGAGCAGGGGCTTTGCCTTCCAACTCAATTCGAGAGTGCTATCGGCATGAGTGGCCTATAAAAGCTCTTTTTTTTCCCCCCAAGATAAAAGGCATTTCCCTGCCAGAAAAAAAAAAAGAAGAAGGGGGGGAAAAAAAGCTCAAACATCTTTCTGACATCCCAGTGCAAAAAACAATTGAAAAGGATTGTCATAAAGGGAAGCGTGGCGGTTGTGAACTTTGCTGAATTGAGCCTAATGCAAAATTCATGCTGAGGTGTCACAGGCGAGAGGCAGTTTATTAATCCAACTTATCTGGAGCTGGTAGGCAGCAGTCATGGTACATTAAGATCGTATGAATATTCCCCAGGCTCATTTGGGTTTCTATTCAGGACCCCTTTTGTGAGTGCAGCAGCAGCGGCCAGAAAGGTCTTTTGGACCAGGAGCAGCCTTCTCTTCCTCTCCCTGCTACATATCTTTCCATACTTGTCGCGCAGTGGGCGCATTGGGGCTAAGTGAAGCATGATGTCCTCGCCATCTGACTGATCAGGATGCAACGCCAAGCTCCCTGTGTCATGCCTCTTTATTCCAGTCATGCATTAGAAAGCATTTTAGTTCTCCACTATGTTTTGTAGGCTCCCAGGCTAACTTTCCCTAGTGGGAAAAAAAAGCTGCAGGAAGGATAGGGTTCTAAGACTGCCCTTTCACATGCTCGCGCTGTTTTGCAGCGTCCTATTATCCACAGAGAGAATGGCAAACTGTCTTGTAGCCGGTGTGCACGGAAGAATCGCTCCAATGACCCTCTGTGTGCTCAGAAGGCATCAATGCACCTATAGAGAGGACACAGTGGGCTTGTGAGCACAACAGCCTTTGAGAGAGAACAGCAAACACCCCAAAGCAGCGGTGGCGTGGGACCGATGCCTTCCAAAAGGATGAAGGGAAGGAGAAATTGAAATGGTTTGAATTAGGAGTGGAGCAGGCTTGCAAGCTGTCTCCTTCATCTCCTGGTGGTGTTGGGTAGAACTCTTAAGTAGACTGACATGAGATTGATGGGTCTAGCCAGGAAATCAGACACCCCTCCTATCCCCCAGTGCTGGCAAGTAACATCAAACCACTGAGAACAGGGCTGAGGGCCTCCTCCCCAGAGGTTTAAGCTAATTTTGCAATTGACTTCAGCTGGGTCAAGATTGCCCTAGAACCTCATGGGAAGCAGGAAGGCTGTAAGCATGGCTGGCTAAGGGATATAAGGCCAAGTTTAGCCCTACCAGAAGGCAGGCCAATGTTTCTTGCTTCTGGCTGTGCTGAAGTAGTTGCCGACAAAACTCAAGCTGGCCATGAGTGACTGGAGGTAGGAGAGGAGATGAAGGCTGTGGAGTTTCCCTGGAGGTGTTCAAGGGGAGATTGGATGTGGCACTTGGTGCCATGGTCTAGTTGTGGGGTCTGTTGGGACAGGTTGGACTTGATGATCTTTGGGGTCTCTTCCAACCTTGGTTATACTGTGATACTGTGAGTTGCAGGGAGCTGAAGGAGTTGCTTAGTGTGGATGTGTGTTGGGGAGGTGGATTACAGCGGGAGACGTGCAGCTGAGGTATGGTTTACTGAGCTTTTGAAGGCTTGAAGAAACTTTTACAAAGAAAAGAGTGTCTCAGCTTATTGAAATCTGAGTGGGGAAGAGCCTCAAAGAAAGAAAAAGTCCTCTGGAGCAGGTAGTGAGTGTTGCTGGAAGAAGACTTGGATGCACGCATTAAAAAGACATTAAAGCTGATCCTTTCTGTCATATTTATGGATGTTACCCAGAGTGGCTTTTATCAGATGTGCATTTGGCTCAGCACTGCAGGATAATTGCAGCTAAATAGTCTATAAAAAGGGTCTACAAATGCTATAGAATGTGAGCTGGCCAAATTCTGTCCCCATTTTGCATCCATGCAAACTCATTGGTTTTAATGAGGTTGCTCTGATATCCCCGTGGCAGAATTTGCTTGGGATGTTATGGAGAGCAGACAGGGATGTATGATGTGATTATGACAGTGAGCTCCTTTGTGTCAGTTGTTCCAATGACTCATTGCATGGCTTTCAGCATGTCACTTAATTTTTCTGTGCTCTGATTTACTCAGCTGTGCTTATTCATGTTGACCTGCCTTATGTGAGGAAAATGACTATAGAGCTCCTTGGACACTGTAGATGGAGGGTGCTGCAAACCACAGTGCAGTGACAATTGCAGCTGGGAGCAAAAAGGAGCAAAATGTTCTCTTGAAATGGGCTGCTAAATAATTTATCTCACCTTTACTTGGTGAAGACACTGAAGTGTGACATCCTGCAGAAAAGTGGAATAATAGCAAATTAGTCTTCCTCAGCCCCAGCCTTACAAAGCTTTAGGACTTTCTTCTCTATTTAATTGTATGAAAAATCTGAAATATGAGCACTTTTGGTGCAGGGTGGAATCACTCCAGATTAAGGACTGTCTTGAAATGTGCTGACTCTTGTCATAACAAGACCCTGGTATTATCAGAGCCTGGAAGAATAGCAGCAATGTGGAGCTGGTAAAAAGTTGCAGTGTGCCCACACTATCAAAAGATGTGTGGCCAGCAGATCAATTCAGGAAGGACATGGACCTCATGGAGTCAGTCCAGAGGAGAGCCACAAAAATCATGAGGGGGCTGGAGCACCTCTGCTACAAAGACAGGCTGAGGGAGCTGGGGTTGTTCAGCCCAGAGAAGAGAGGGCTCCAGCAAGACTTAGTAACGACCTTCCAGTACCTGAAGAGGGCTAAAAGAAGGATGGAGAGAGACTGTTTGCAAAGGCCTGCAGTGATAGGACGAGGGGCAACGCCTTCAGATTAGAGAAGAGTAGATTTAGATTGGATGTTAGGAACAAGCGCTGCACCATGAGGGCAGTGAAACACTGGAACAGGTTGACCAGGGAGGTGGTTGGGGATATTGAAGATGAAGCTGGCCAGGGCTCTGGGCAACCTGATCTAGTTGAGGATGTCCCTGCTGACTTCAGAGAGGGTTGGACTGGATGACCTTTGAAGATCCCTTCCAGCCCTGACCATTCTGTGATTCAGCGGTAGGTGTAGCCCTATCAAAAAGACAGCCAGAAGCCTAGACTCAATGTGGGCTTTGCCTGCCTGCTCTAACCGCTGCGTTCTGGCTGGCTAACGAAGCAGGGAAAGCTCCTCCGAGGCAGGCTGTGCAGGTGGGAGGTACGGCAGGCGGTGCTCTTCGGGCTGGCTTGCAGCAGGGACGTTTCACCGACTCGCTGACACCGGAGAGCGTTTTCCTCGCCCGGCGTGGCCGCTGTTCCTGGGGTGGGTGTTCGGTTCCTGGTGCGATCGCCCACGAGGTGGCAGCCGCCGCTTGTACATCACTCACGGCCCGGCCTGGCAGCTGGATCGGCAGCTGGAGGCAGCGAGCTGGCCGAGCTCGGCTCCTGCGAGGACGAGGAGGCAGGCGGGTGGAAAGGGCAGTATCTGTTTGCTCTATTGAGTCTCCCCCTTGGCTGAGACCTCCTGCTTTGATGGGTTCAGTTCGGATACACCTCTGATAGCTGCATTTTCTCGTCAAATATTCATCAATGAGACAGAGACGGCACCAGAGCCCCTCTGTGTAGAATGGGATTCCTCTCCCCTTCTCACTGAGCACGTTTTTGCCGTTGGGACAGTTCTGCCTAATAAAGTATCCACCACAAGTGGAAGCTGAGGGAGGTATCTTTGCTTATGCCAGCTGTAGGTTGGTCCCTCTCAGCAAGGGTGCTGTAGGACCAGAGCAGTTGCCTGAAGCTTGATCCTTTGGAAAACTCTGGGTTGGAACGGGTTAAAGAATTTCTGAGGTAGAGCATTTTGTACCTGGTAGTGTAGAAGCTGTGATTTCAGGATTTTGCTGCAGACTCTGATTTGAAAACCACTTTTAGGGAAGGAACTGGCCACATAAACAAGAAAAAGGCATGATCATTTAGGTGGCAACCCTAATTATGTGATTATTTCCACTCTTGTAAATGGGAACAACCTACAGTGGAATATTCAATGGCATTGTAGCTTGGACACTAAAGAGATTTCCCTATTACTAAAATTATGTGATAACTGTTCTTCAAGGAAGGTTCAGTAAATTGCCTCTAAAGCACAGGAAATTGGCTTAGCTCCTTCTGTGTAATATTTGTCTTAAGAAGCACGTCACAGGCACAGAACTGAGAAGAGTCACTGAGGTCTGCAATACATGGACTTTTGCAGCAGCAATATCACCAGCCCCTCTGAGGGAACCCATGGGGCTTAATTTTGCTACAGATTCTCTGGAGGACCGTCAAGAAATTGCTTTATGAGTTGAAATACCCATGCTATTATAGTCATAATTCCATCCTGCAACACTAGATTGCAGTTATTTGTGTTTCTGCAAATCAGTCTCTCTTCTCCTCTCTGTAACATTTCTTCCCTCTCTGCAATAAAATATCCTAAAGAAGAGATGTAGAGGCTGGGATAGATTTTGCTAGTAGATGAGATGTTTCAAGATATCTGTTCCAGAATATAAAAGAAGAACATGATGAACTTAATTCTCCTCTCATACTAACTGTGAGAAGTTTCTGATTTATTTGAAGATGTTGAATTAGTTGAAGATGTCATCTGAGAGAAGTAAGCCCCCTTAGAGCCAAGCTGGAAGCATCCAGAAATTGTGTACTAGTTGGTGGTCTATGAAGAATAGCTTGGCCTCTCAAAATGATTGGTTGTTTTTCACCAGTTGGGATGTTTCTCCCCATATCACCCACATTTAAATCTTTATACACTGACCTTATCACCAAACTGAGCTGACAAGCCAACACCTGCTCAGATGCAAAACCATTTCTTAGTCCTTCAGCTGATGTGCCATAATGCCTGTAGTCAGGGTGGAGGGTCAAAATGCCATGAGGAAACCATGTGCTTTTGCCACAAAATGCAGGATAAGCAGAATTCTCCCATCCTTAGTTTCCTCCAGCAGCTTCCAGAGCTAGCTGTAGTCCCAGAAAGAGCCTGCAATATCAGCCAGACTTGCAGGTGAGCATTTGAGTTGCCATATCCTTCCTAGTTTAAGCCTGAATTGTAGCTACATTGTATTGTCTTTCCCTCTGGTTGGAGCTGCAGAAAAGATGAGGTCGTGCCTGAATGCTTCCTACAGGAGATGTTTGTAAGAGTCAGAGAACTTTTCCCATTGTACTTTTCCTTAATCTCACATCTGATTCCGGTTAATGTGCAGTTTCCAAGGCTAACTCAGTTTTGATCGAGTTGTGTTCACTTTGAAAAGCTGACTGACTCCAGCTTAAAATGGATGCACTTACAGGAGGATGAAAGGCCTTTTTTATCAGTGTTGAAGGAAGTAGTTCAAAAGCAGAGATTGTTTCTTTCTGAAGACAAAGAAGCTCTTTCTCACCCTCCTCCTGCTGAGAAAGAGATCCTTTGCCCATCAGAGAAGGATTCGATGAACTGGAGATGAAGTGGCAGTACATTGGGAATTTTATGACTATAGCTGGAATAAAGGAAATTTAATGTGAGGGAATGCTCCCTTGTGCTTCCCAAATGTCCTCTTACTTTAGTCCTTTTGTGATTTATCTTTTTCTTCCTCTCTTTGGGAGCAAATCAGTGGTTTTCCTGGCTGGCTGGACAGAGAGAACTAATGGCGTTCTTTCCGTCTCATGCTGTGAATAACCCTGGACAATGATGGGGAGGATAAGAGAAACATTGAGACATAAATTCTACTAGCTCTTGAGGCAACCAGGATTAGAGTCTTCATTTGGAGACACAAACTATATTTTTTTTTTGCATGGGTAAGGCAATTACTGCTGAAATAGGGCTTTTTAGAAGGCTGAATCCCCTGTGACTTGATTCCCATCAGTTTCTAAATGAATATTTAATTGTTTCCTATTAAGATGCTCATTATCTGTAAAGCAGACAATACCACTGTTGCTGGGTTTTCCAGCTGGAGAAACTGGTGACATGTTAGATTATGGCAATGGCCCATGACTATGCTGGAGTGGCCAAGGAGGTTATAAAAATGCAGCAGAACAATTTGGACCTTGCTGTCGTCCACAAGATATGGACACTTAAACCAAAGGGCCCAAAAGAGGCTGACTTAAACTCCTGCCTCTTAAAATTCACTAGCTTTTTCAAAATGGGTGTTTGAGACAATAGAATTTCTGAGATCCCTCCTTGGGCTGCATTTCTTTTTCTACAGAAGACTTATGGAGACAACTTCCATCCCTCAACCAGCATCGAGCCTAAGAGTTCTTTGTTTAAATGATTTTAACAATGGGAAGAGACCACACACAAACATTCACACAGAGAGCAGCACATAAACACATGGAGCATGTTCTTCTAATATCACACTAAAGCTGGCAGAAACATAACCAACATATGATTTGATAATGAGGACAATAAGGCACTGGAACAAACTATCAAGGGCAGCTGCAGCTTCTCTACCTGAGGATGCCTTCAGTTCCCAGACCAGATGCCTGGGCACTTTAGCCAGGCACAGATTCTTGTACTCAACAGAAATTCCAGGGTTGAATTCAATGGTCTGTAGTCTATGGGATCCTGGAGACTTTGAGCTAATGATGCTTTCTCTTTTCAGGCAAGGCTCTAGGGATCTTCAACTTTCCTAGTTTTATATCTGACATATATCAAGTGGCACTGAGGAACCTATTTAAAAAGAGCACACATGGCCTTGAATGACAAGGTTCCAGGGTTCCTGGGATCAGGGCAAAGAGCAAATCTGCCCTCTCCTTATTTTGGGTGCTGATCTGGGTCTGAAAGGCAGCAGGCTTTGAGATACAACTGACAAAGCCTAATAGCACAAGCAGGCAGGAATAGGTGCAGCCTCCTTCCACTGCTCTTTTTAGCCAGAGGCACTGCAAGCAAAATCATCTCCTGCTACTTGATATGAATTTGCATGATATCAGATTGTATCCATTTACCAGCTTGATAAACTTCACCCTTCAAATGCATTCAGTTAATGTATTTAATTCCTTTTGATGCATGAACAGTAAAAAAGCATCCTGATATGAGTGCTGAGTGCTCTGACAATTATTTAAAATTACACCCAGACTGCACTGTAATCAGCTTATCTCCCCCCTCCCCCCACCCCTCTTCCAGTAACAGCTTGGTGTTAAAGATAACCATCCCCTTGCTTCTCTTCAGACCCCTGTCCTGGTCTTCAAAGGCCAGAGGAAATCCACATGCTGGGTGTAGTGCCCTGGGTGTTACAGGATCATAGAACTGTTTGGGTTGGAAAAGCCCTTTAAGATCAAGTCCAACTCTGCCAAGTCTGGTGCTAAACCATGTCCCTTAGCAGCCCTGGTAATTGTCAACCAAAGCCAGGAGATTCTTAAAGTGGTCAAGGGTTTTCATGAGGAAAAATCCTGAATATCTCATACCTTTTTATAGGGCCAAAGGTTGACAGACATCTGTGTCACAGCCAACTCCAGCTGGAACAGTTTACCAGGAAGGAAGGTCTTATTCTAGAGAATAAGAAGGTTAGGAACTGAATCTTTGCCTTCTGTAAATATCCTCCCTCACCTCCCTCATCTTGTTCCTCCTCCCATGGCTGAGGAACTGGCTCAGAGGATGGAAAGCAACCACCAGTGTGAAGGTGCTTCTTTGCCCAGTTCTTTGCCATGTTCTGCAGCCCTTGGGACCTTTCCAAGTGGCTTCTTTGTTCCTGTGTATCAGTGAGCTGAAGCATCCTTCAAATCCTTGTCCCCTTGAAATCATGCCCACGCCACCCCTCCTACATACACCCTTTGATTCCAACTGCAGATGGCAACAAGAGAAGAAAAGGGCAAAATCATGGGAGTGAGGAGGTGGAGATCAGAGAGACAGATGAAATGAAAGGTCTCATTAAGTGTGCCCTCTCCTCTGGAGCCACAGCCTGGGTTTTGTTATACACATGGCTGCACACTGGCTCCCAAGTTTGCAAAAGAACAATATGGGCTCACAGCCAGTGCTGGGGAAGAGCTCTTGCCATTCCCTAACCTGATAAGATAGTTAATGGCAGCATCTGCTACCTTTGTATACATCTACTTATTAATTAAAATACACCTAGGTACTTAATAGTATCCTTCAGAGCTTGATAATGCTCAGTGAGAGCTAGATAGTGTCAGTAAGTTTGCAGAATAAAAATGCTGGTCCTGTTGTTTAAGTGCTGCACATTATGCAACATGCATACAGATGAAGGAAAGAGGAAGTCTCTGAAAAAGACATTCCTCTGTCTTCCTAACTGCAGCAGCAAAGGCAGGAGCAGCATTTCTTTCTGCCACGGGGTTACTTGTGTCCCTCTGCATCTGCATAACTTGATGGGAGAGGGCAGAAGTGTGCTGGGGAAGATGAGAGCCTGAATGCTCATCTGTGCCTCTGGATGTGCTTTCCCCTGCATCTCTGGCAAATCTTGACTTAGAAGCTAAAGTAAAGGAGGGCTTCTGAGGATAGGAGCTTAAAAGTGGGCTCCCAGGGCTTGTATGCTCATGGAAGTTAATGCTGATTTAGGCAGGTTAGGAGCTGCAGTGGATTTTTGGTGGACTAAACAGCAGTAAGGTCTCCTCCCTGAATCATGACATCTCTACACATGCACATGGAAGTTAACTCTGATTTAGGCAGGTTAGGAGCTGCAGTGGAGTTTTGGTGGACTACACAGCAGTAAGGTCTCCTCTTCTCCCTGAATCATGACATCTCTACACATGCACATGGAAGTTAACTCTGATTTAGGCAGGTTAGGAGCTGCAGTGGAGTTTTGGTGGACTACACAGCAGTAAGGTCTCCTCCCTAAATTATGACATCTCTGCACGTGGAAGTTAACTCTGATTTAGGCAGGTTAGGCGCTGCAGTGGAGTTTTGGTGGACTAAACAGCAGTACAGTCTCCTCTTCTCCCTGAATCATGACATCTCTACACATGCACATGGAAGTTAACTCTGATTTAGGCAGGTTAGGAGCTGCAGTGGATTTTTGGTGGACTAAACAGCAGTAAGGTCTCCTCCCTGAATCATGACATCTCTACACATGCACATGGAAGTTAACTCTGATTTAGGCAGGTTAGGAGCTGCAGTGGAGTTTTGGTGGACTACACAGCAGTAAGGTCTCCTCCCTAAATTATGACATCTCTGCACGTGGAAGTTAACTCTGATTTAGGCAGGTTAGGCGCTGCAGTGGAGTTTTGGTGGACTAAACAGCAGTACAGTCTCCTCTTCTCCCTGAATCATGACATCTCTACACATGCACATGGAAGTTAACTCTGATTTAGGCAGGTTAGGAACTGCAGTGGATTTTTGGTGGACTAAACAGCAGTATGGTCTCCTCTTCTCCCTAAATTGTGACATCTCTACACATGCACATGGAAGTTAACTCTGATTTAGGCAGGTTAGGAACTGCAGTGGATTTTTGGTGGACTAAACAGCAGTACGGTCTCCTCTTCTCCCTAAATCATAACATCTCTACACGTGTACTGTTCACAGGAGCTCAGTACTGAAGAACCTGATGGGTAGCTTCAAATGATTACTTTCAGTGTTAGTGGCACAGGAATATTTTTTCCCCCCCCACCCTATTTTAATATTTATGCACTATTGTCAGCTGAAGCATTTGCAAACCCCTCTTGGGTTGCTGTTTCACGGCGGTTTGGGTGTCTGCTCCTCATTGCTTCTGGCAAGTGGTTCTCCCAGCTAGATCTGAATCTTCTTCGGCGGGTATTGTGTTTATGTGATTCCTGACATTAAAAGTTAGTGCAGAATTTGTGTCAAGGGAGGCTTGCTGCTTTTTTTTTTATGGCATTCCAGTAGCTATTAAACTTTCATAAAAGTCTAGGGAGTTTTCATGCTTTTGATGGGTAATGATGTGTTCTAAAACACTTAGAGCTCTCCCTTGACAAAGAGTAAATAATATTTTCCATTAATGGAAAGTCCTCCAAAGCTTTTGTCTTTCCCCATCTGTTTAGTAAATCTTAAACAAAATATGAGCCCTGCAGTGTGTTTTATGGCTTATTTTAACGCTAACTACTGGTTTATTTTAACTAAATGCTTTTGTGGCATTGCACACTGATAAAAATGAAGTCGTAAAAAGCAACTGTGCTATGTAGCACAGGCTCCTTTGTTCTCAGAGCTGTGAGGTTTGATGTCTGCAGTCAAGATGAATTCACCAAGCTCAGAAGAAAAAAAAACAAAACACAAAAAAGCAAGAGTGTTCTCACTTTAGGAGAAAAGATGCATTTTGAAAAGGCTTGTGTTGACCTCTACTTGGAACAGGGCAGCTTTCCATCTATTCTCCAGACTTGAGGCCAAATTTCTCCTCTCTGATTGTGCCTGTGCTGCAGATCTCTATTTCACGTCGCAGCTTCCCTCCCTGTGCAGCTTCCCGAGGGAAGATCTGCCTGACACCCACACAGAGTGGACTCTCAGAAGCTCTGCTCTTCCCCTGCTGGTTGCTAGACTGCACCCTTGTGCTGATGGAGCTGCTCCCTCCCTTAATGTGATGGGAGCCTTCTGGGAATATGCTCTATTCTACTCTACTCTGCTCTACTCTACTCTACTCTACTCTACTCTACTCTATTCATTCGTCATTGGAATGTGCTGCCCAGGGAGGTGGTGGAGTCACCATCCCTAGGTGTTCAAGAGGGGATTGGACGTGGCACTCAGTGCCATGGTCTAGTCATGAGGTCTGTGGTGACAGGTTGGACTCAATGATCTTTGAGGTCTCTTCCAACCTTAGTGATACTGTGATACTGTGATTCTATTCTATTCTATTCTATTCTATTCTATTCTATTCTATTCTATTCTATTCTATTCTATTCTATTCTATTCTATTCTATTCTATTCTATTCTATTCCTCCATTCAAGCCATGCTCAGTGCACACACATGGAAGACCCCCCACAAAAGACTGGTTTTCTGGTTTGGGTCTGACCTGCACCATTTCCACCAGGGAAGGCTGAAGAATACATTTATGGCCAGGCTTGGGGCTTTTTTTTTCAGTAGCATACAAACAGAGCCAAATCCTAGCTGGGACGTATTCCAACAGGTATCTTTATAGCATCCATGTGCTTGCACACAGACTCATGTTGAGGCAGCCTCACCTGTCTGTAAAGATGAGTTTTGAAGCAGTGAGCAGAGGCAGCTTTGGTTCCACTCTCAGCAAGGGGATGCCTTGGAGAAGTGTGCTGTGTGGACATGGGCGAGCTGGCAATGTTTCACTGTCATCCAGATCACTGCTCATGGATCAGACTTATCCTCTTGAGTTTGGTGATGGAAGAGACATGGCAGAGTACCCAGAGAAAAGCTGACCAGGAGTGCAGTGCTGGAGCATGCAGCATGCTCAGACCTACCCTGTGGAGGTCAACAGCTTTTAAGTTACACTGAGGTGATGGGGCTGAATCTGTCACCTGATTTACCACCATCCTGGGCTTTTAATTGAGTCATACTCTAAGATTTTACCTCAAGGTGCTCCAGAGTGAGGGTTTGGGGTGTTGTTTTTTTTGGTGTTGATGAAGGTTTTGTCTTTCTGAACAAATGAGTGGGGATGGCAGGATAAGCTTGGGATGAAGATACCTAATTCCCAACCTATTAGAAGCTACAGAAAGAGCTCCATGGGGGACTGAGGTGGCTCTGTGGATGTTGGAAGGGTATTTTTGGGAATGCCAAATCAAAGAGGAAAGTTTTGCATTTAGTCCTGAGTGACTTAAGACTAGGTAGATCTTGATTTTTTTTTATAGATGGGCAATTCACAGAAATGAAGGAATGAGGTCTTCCTCACAACATGGCCTCCCCATCCTTCTCCCAGTAAATCAGCCTTATTTACAGCTTCTAAAGATGCATTCTTTGGGTGGAAGCAGAAGGATGGTTTCTCCAAGGGGAAAAAATACAGTCATTGATTCAGATTAACTGGGGACATGGGGACTCCTTAGAGGGAGAGAATCAGCTGAGCTGCTCATCTAACAGACCAACTGCCCTCTGATCACAGGGGTAATTAGAGGGCTGGAGCACCTCTCCTGTGAAGACAGACTGAGAGAGTTGGGGCTGTTCAGTCTGGAGAAGAAAAGGCTCCAAGGAGACCTAATTGTGGCTTTCCAGTATCTGAAGGGGGCTACAAGAAAGCTGGGGAGGGACTTTTGAGGGTGTCAGGGAGTGATAGGACTGGGGGGAATGGAACAAAACTAGAAATGGGTAGATTCAGATTGGATGATAGGAAGAAGTTCTTCCCCATGAGGGTGGTGAGAGACTGGCACAGGTTGCCCAGGGGCATCCCTGGAGGTTTTTAAGGCCAAGCTGGATGTGGCTGTGAGCAACCTGCTCTAATGTGAGGTGTCCCTGCCCATGACAGGGGAGTTGGAACTAGATGATCCTTGAGGTTCCTTCCAGCCCTAACAATTCTATGATTCTGTGACATGAGGGAAACACTGAAAGCCTCTCTGACTACACAGGAAGATGTCAGGAAAACATGGTTCATGGCAAGGGGAAGGAAAAAGGAAACCACCTGATACAGATCATCGTACAACAAACAGCTGCAAGGAGATCTTCTAAACCAATAAGAAGAGGGTGGATGGACCCGGTGATGAGAGAGCTATCTCTGCTGGAGAGATAGGAAATATTTAATTGACAGAGCTACTGAGGTGAGGGAAGAAGGGAGAGGGAAGGCAGCGCTTTGATTTCTTCACGCTGGGTCAATAATCTGAGACTAAATAACCCTTTGCACCTTGTGCGCCAGGAGCTCTTCAGCGTGTCAAAATGGGAATTTAAGGATATTAAACTCAGCTCCTAGTGCAATTACTATGCAGATGGTGGAAAATAAGTGTTGGCAGATTTAGAGTGGGTGCTTGGTGAAGCTTGTATCTATTGAAGAGGCAATGGGCAAACACTGAAGAAGAGATTTCAATTTCTTCACAGCTCTGGAAGACCTGAGATAATCAAAATATTCATAGGGGCTGTTGGGGATCTTCTTTTAGAGAGAAAGCTGGAAGATGCTGGTCCCTCCTTGCTTGGCTGGCATGTACAGATTATCTGCAAAGGGCAGGCTCTTGTCTCAGGGCTTTACTTGCTGTTTCATAGAAAGCAATGTGGAAAGCATTGTTCTTCCCTGCAGGCTAAGTCAGTCCTGGGTCACCCCAACACCCAGCCCTGACCCACAGCCCCACCAGCTCTGGAGCCCCATCTGCTTCTGATGTCACTTCAGTCACCCAGTCTGGTGAGTGCCTCATGTCATCTGGTGACAATCCTCAGTCCCATCCTCATCTTGACCAGCCCTGTTGTTCTTCCATTTCAAAACCATTAATGATGGCCAGGCCAAGCTGAACTTGTGGATCATTAATCAGGCAAAATGACCTTTACAAGGCACTGAGTCCTGATGCCCAGCGCATTCTGCACATCCCTGCCTTTCTCCCACTATTGTATCTCTGTCTCAGTTGAGATTTTTGCTGTCAGATTTTGGGCTTTTTTTTCCACCCCACCCCACCCCCTTATTTCTCTGGAGAAAAGGCTGCAAAACTCCCTCTTGGATGGACATTCACCAAGAAGTGAATTTTTTCTTTCCTATTTACTTCCAGCCCAAAGCAGACACTCAGCCTGACAGCGTGAGCCCTGTAACAAATGAATAAATATCCTGTCTAAGCTACAACATTTTGCAGTGCTGATTAACCTAAGCTGAGGAGATGGATATTGGCTACTGCAAACTGTGCTATCAGGGAGAGTAGTGCTAGATGAATTTTGTGACGTGGTTCAGAAGCAGACCTTGATAGCTGAGTGGGTAACAGCACCATCTACCATTTAAGCACTTTATAGCTTTGTGCAGCAAAGTCACTCCAGAAGCACACAGGAGGTGTTCAATGGCCATGCTGTGCACAAAACCCATTAAAGCCCAATCAAGCTCAAGTTTGAAACCCAGGCTTGGTGGCAGCATCAAAACAAGAAAACCCAAAAGTTGAAGGGGAGAAATAAATCTCTGCTTGATCTCTCACAGAAAACCACAGTGCAAACTCAACATGGATGCTCTCCATTGTGGCAGTGCCTTCCCTCTGGCTGACAGCACAGAGAGAGAAGGGTTTTGGAGCTCTGCAGTAGTGACCCACTTCCAGGCTATTTAAAATGCACTCAGGTGCTGTGTACAAGAGGCACAGGCATGCTGCAGACCTGAGGGAAACTGAGAGGCAGAGGAGCCCTGAGAAAAAGACTCTGGTTTGTTTGTGATCGTTCCTCAAAGGGTGGAACTGCTGAAAGGACTTCAGGTTTGTGGGATGCAGAAGGAAGGAGAAACTGGTGCTAACCCAGAGTGGAAAAGAGGGCATGAGTGACAGCTTTGGAAAGTCAGTGGCTTCTCTGGCTGTAGGGTGGGCAGGACAGGTTCACCCACCCCACACACATTGTTATCTCATTGGTGCCTCAAGAAAGGACACTTTAAAAGTGAGAAAGGGGCTGTGACTCCCATCCTTCATTCAGTGATGAGTTTATAGACCAGTCAGTGCATACTTGTGGCATCTTGCAGACTCAGAGTGGTTCCTCTCCACTGACCTCTTTTTTTTTCCCCTTGGAGACTATATTCAGATTTTTGTATTGCTGTGCTGGAACTAATGAGAGCAGCCTGACCTAGCTGCCAGGATGCATCAGGGGGATAATGCTGCCCTGATATGCTGGGCCACAGTCTACTCTTTTCCCAAAACTTTAACTTGGTTGCAATCCAATTTTGTCTCTCTTTACACTCAGTGGGGGAATTTTATGGCAGCATTTCAGTCTGGAAATTTTGCTTCCTGTGTATCATGATTCTTCCAATCATAAACCTAGAGGGAGGTCAAGCTGAGCAATATTCCCCTTGGTGTGTGAAGAGATGCACAAACTGTTTCTTATTACAGAAGAGACAGACCTCAGTTCTGAACACCTCAGAGGCCTGAAAATTAACCTTTCACCAGGTTTCTGGTCCAAATCTAGAGTGGACTAGTTATGCCCTTGCTCCGCTCAGGAACCTCTGGGAGAGGAAAGAATGTAGTGCTTGAATTAGCTCTGGTTGTGGAAAACTAACCTTCATCATTTTGCTCTGGATTTGCTGTACAGGCCAGGGATTGACCTCAAACTCACAGCATGAAGTGCTAGCACAGTTTTTCCTAGGGCAGAAGGGAGTGAAGCTATGGCTTGCTCTCAAAATATGGCTTGCTTTTGTGACAGTTGGGTAGGAAAACAACAAACAAGCCTGGAGGTATGTTGGGGGATGATGTGATTGAAAGCAGCCCTGAAGAGAAGGACTTGGGGCTACTGCTGGATGAAAAGCTGGACATGAGCCAGCAATATGTGCTTGCAGCCCAGGCTAACCATATCTCTGGGCTCCCCAGACAGGTTGTGGAGTCTCCTTCTCTGGAGCCTTTCAAGACCCATCTGGATGCATTCCTGTGTGATCTGTGCTAGATTCTATGCTCCTGCTCTGGCAGGGGGATTGGACTTTATGATCTCCTGAGATCCCTTCCAGCCCTAACATCCTGAGATCCCTTCCAACCCCTAACATCCTGTGATCCTGTGATCAAAAGAAGGGTTGAGGGAGGGCATTTTGCCCCTCTGCTCCACTCTCATGAGACCTCACCTGGAACTCTGTCCAGCACTGGAGCCCTCAGCACAAGAAGGACATCAACTTGTTCAGAGGAGGGCCACAAGAATAGTTAGAGGGCTGAAACACCTCTCCTACCAAGAAAGGCTGAGAGAATTGGGGTTGTTCATCCTGAAGAAGACTCAGGGAAGACCTTATTGTGGCCTTCCAGTACTTAAAGGGGCCTCTATGAAGGACGAGGACAGTTTTTTTAGCAGGGGCTGTTGCAGGGGTAATGGCTTTAAACTAAAAGAGGGATGTTTAGACTGGGTATGTGGAGGAGGTGAAACACTGGCACAGGCTGCCAAGAGCAATGGTGAATGCCTCAACCCTGGAAACATTGCAGGTCAGGCTGGACAGGGCTCTGAGCAACCTGATCCAGCTGGAGATGTCCCTGCTTACTGCAGGGGGTTTGGACTAGATGACCTTTAAAGGTCCTTTCCAACCCAAAGCATTTTATGACTCCATGATACCTGTTTTGTCAATGTTCATCCACAGTGTAGCTGCAGAAAACACCATTTCAGCTCTGCACTAAGCATTAGGCACCTTTTCAACTGGTCTGACTTAGCAAAACCATTACAGTTCCATCCTGCCTACAGACATGCAGGCACTGTCCCCAGGCTGCATCCAGGACTGCAAGCATAGAAGGAAAACAGAATCAATAGGGGCCCTCCTTGCTAGAAACTTCTGAGATATATATATATATAAAACACACACACACACATATATATAAAGATTATTCTTGAACTACATTGAAGAAATGTTTAAATTCTGTTAAGGAAAAAGATTTGGAAGCTGAGTGAAGAAATCAGAGGACGACAGTCCCCAAGGATTAAAGATGATGGATTTGACCTGAGTCTAGAAAAACACGTAAGAGTAACATTTAGTTGGATGTTGGATCTTAAACAAAAAAAAAAGAGAGAGAGAGAGATCTTTTTGCTTCTAACATTTGTCTTCTCTTTCAAGTTTTGAAATAACCCAAAGGAATGTGCGAATGAAGGCCTAGATTTACCAAGCTGACATAAGAAATATTTCACATAATAAATGAATTTATCTTGCATGTGGACCTGGGCTGTTCTCTTCTGAAGGCATGGAAGGCTCTGAAGGCTCAGAGTTGGGGTTTTGCTCTTATAGCCAATGCTGAAATGAAGTGCCCCAAGTTTGGACCTGGAGCTGCCTCTCATGAATGTGCTGTGGATCTTCTGTAATTTGGCAGCGTGTTTGTGTGCTCTAAGACTTAACTCTGCAAGTAGAGAGATTTCCTTCTAAAGGAGACACAAAGTGCTGGAGTCCTCTTGCATAGCCTTAACCAGCAGAAAACCCCTTTGGTGTCAGCTCCATCACTCCTGGATGGACATAGACAGACATTTCCCATCCAGGGAAAAATTGCCCTGGTTTACCTTTATTTATTGTAGGGTGCCAGAAGTAGTTCTTTGTATCTGGATTTCTCTTCTCTTCTCTTCCTTTGACTGGGGGAAGCTGTAGGTGTAGACCTGCCCCTAATCTGTAAGTATATCTGGATCAGCAAGCAAATCAGTGCAGTAGGAGTGGAAGAGTGGTTTGAAGCAGCTGGTGCTGAGGCTCTTCTGCTGTGCTACATGAAGCATGGGAGTTTTATTTCTGTCTAGACCTAGCCTGATCCCATGGACCAAATCTCTCTCATGGTACATGTGGTTCAAAGGTGTCCAGAGGACCAGACACCAACTTGGTCATTATCTCTTATGTCTGCCTTAGGAATTGGAGCACATTTGCTGCATGTTTGGAGTGGAGCTTCTGGTTTCATTTTCTCCATAAGGAATCTAGATCATGAGCATCAAAACAGCTCTGCAAGTGGAGCCAATGCACAGTGAGTTGATGACTGGGAGATTTACTTCAAAATCCCACTCGGCTCTGAAGCAAAATGCTAATGTAGAGGCAGCCTTATGTGATGTGTGGAAACAATTCATTTGGTCTTTCCAAATGTAATTTGATTTGTTTTCTGTGTCTGAAAATATTTCCCATGGATGAGATTTCTGTCTCCTGAAGAGCTCTGTCAGCCCGTGAGACTAAGAGCAGGAGCTGATGGAGAGAGTTATTTCAGCATTCCAAGGGGGAGAGGAAAACAGTCGTGGTGGGCAAGATTAGCAGCACTTGGTAAGAGATGCATCATCCTTCTCTGAGGCTATTCCTCCTGTGCTGTTGCATTAGTGGCCATTCCTTCATCTTCTCTGCGGGCAAGACTGGCTGACAAGCTGGGTCTGAAGGAGGCAGCTTGATTTTCTCCCTCTCTTCTTTAGCTGGGCGTTGTGCTCTTGCCAGTGGTTGTCTGTCCTCATAAGACTGAGTCAGTTTGAATCCTTACAAACTCTTTGACTTGCTGACCTGCTGCAATAGCTAATTCCACAGGGTGTCTGCAGTGTGCTAAAAAAACAAACAACAGCTTTTTTTATTCATCACTTCCAAATTATGGGCCTTTTAGCTTAATAAAAGAATTCTCCCCCTACTCTAGGAGGAAGGAAGAAGAGGAGGATTTGCCAGAGTTAATTTCCTCTCCTAACTGCCAAGCCCCTCACTTTACAGGCTGAGCCTGAGCTCTTTAAAATTAGAGACAAAACACCCAGCCAGTGCAGTGGGAGCAGGTTCATGTTTTTCAGGTGTCCTCTTTCTAGGTTACAATCACTTTGTGATCTCTTTGCACATAGAAACTTCTTCTCCCAAAGGACCTGCCACAAAAAATTTGGCTGCAATCTGTTCTCATGCTGCTGGCTCTGTGTGTTTGAAGGGGAAGAACAGTTTCCCATTTCTCTGGTGTTCTTCTTCCTCCTGGACTTGTAATCAGGCATCATCATTTGTGTTATCTCTGGTGACTCCCAAGCCTGTCCTAGGGTGAATAGCATGCAAGCCGTGGCTGCTGAGAGCAGAGTGTGAGGAGATGCTCTTAACTTCACCTTGACAGAGTTTTACATTCTGTCTTTAAGGGTCATGGGCAACTGGAAAGTCCCAAATAGAAAAAACCCTAAACTGTGGGGAAGTAGCAGCTTGAATTGGATTTCTCGCCCGTGCCAGTACTTCCAGTATTACAGCAGCTGCAGGGTCATACAGCTGAATCCAAGGTAAACCAGTTCTGTAAAGAGCGTTATCAAGATCACTGGAGGCTTCTTGCTGGTCTCCCATGCTGATGCCTATCAGCCAGCACTCTGCTTTGTACCTAAAAACCTGAAGTGTAGCCCTGGCAACCCTGCAGGGAAGCTCTCCACTGCTGGTGTGAATTGTTTAGCTGGTGCTTCCTCCAATCTGTTTCCAAATGATGCTTTAGACCAGGAGAGAGAGTTTGAGTCTCTTTAAAACAGCAAGTAGTGTCCTGGTCTGGACTGTAAACTAGGTCTTGGGAAATGTACTGTGGGTACTGCACCATATTGTGTGAAGCAGAGCCAGACTAGCACCCACACAGCTTGTACATGCACCCAGCATGGCACCATACAACACCACAGTGGTTCCCAGCACCACATGCCTGCACTGGACAGGAATAATGCTCTTTAAAAGCAATCCTTAGTTTGGGAATCATGCTGCTGTGGCTATGCTGCTTCTGATTTCAGAAGCAGTACACAGCAGAGGCAAGTCCTGAGATGCAAGTCACTGATCAGATATGGACTTGGGTTCTTGTGGCATCAAAAGTCTTCAGCATGATTTGGGTTTTTGTTTTTCCCCCAGTGTGGAATAAGAACAGCTCTGTAATTCTGGAAATTGATCTACAAGGATTGGAAAGACTTTCCCTGTGCCTGTTGTTTGTGGTCTGACATCTCATGCTGCAATTACAACATTGCACTGACGATGAGTGGAAGTCTGCTGTTTTGAGCAGCAAAACACATTACCAGAGTGGCTTTGTTCCCAGCAGGCTGAGAATTTTGGGCCTGGGTTTCAGCACTGAAACCAAGTAAAGTGTGAAGAGCAGGAGGATGATGGGATCTTGGTTGGCATTTCTGGGACATGCAGAGTGTGAAGAGCTGTGCTTACATCAGCCCTTGCTGTAGTCCTGGACTCTGGTGGGGAAAGATGGTGATGTTTAAGGTGCTTTCTGAATGCCCTTTTCCTAGAATCTGAATCTGGCCCTGTGTCACAAAGGACTTTATAACAATGACCATGTATGAACTAAAGAGTGCTGAATGAGAGACCAGTCTCTTCTCCCAGATGACAAGTGACAGGACCAGAAGAAATGGTTCCAAGCTGCACCAGGGGTGGTTCAGCCTGGATATTAGGAAATATTTCTTCACTGAAAGGGCTCTCAAACACTGAAATGGTCTGCTCAGGGCAGTGCTGGAGTCACCATCCCTGGGACTGTTCAAGCAGCTGTGGACCTGGCACTTAGGGACATGGTTTAGTGTTGACCCTGCAGTGCTGGGTTGAGGGTTGGACCGGATGAGCTTGGAGGTCTCTTCCAACCAACTGTGATTCTGTGAAAATGGAGTCCAAGGTGATTGAAAGTTGGTCCCACTTTATCTCCTCTTCAGGTCTTTCTCTTGTACCACCTTCTGGTGCCCTGTGATGAGAGCTGTATATTTGAGGTGTGCAAGAAATGTGCACAATGCACAGAGACAGTGATGTGTATGTGACTTGGGTTCCTTGGAAAGAAAACTCAGTGGCATCATTTGAGGTGGTGGGAAACATGTTCCTCTTCGACATTCTCTCCATACTACTGCTTGAGGGGCACTTCTGGTCAGGGATCTGGATTACTAGGTGGGATGGTTTTCTTTTTACCTGGCAAAAAGCATCTTCACAGCTCCAAGACCCATGAAAATGAAATTAAATAAGCCCTCACTTCCCTCAAGCACAGGTAGATCCAGCAGCATATGGCAGTCTCTGAGCAATACCCCCCAGGCAGCTGCCAGGACACAGTGAGGTTTTCATGTGGCAGCTGTCATTGATGCTACCATCTGAGCTTCAGCCAGTGCAGTCTGGGCTGCAGTGGAACACTTGCATCTCCTTTCTGGGTAGAAGGCAGATGGGAGCAGAAGATATAAATGAAGAGGGTGCAAATTAAGTGGCATAAACTCCTGGCACAAATAGCTGTTCGTCTCAGGGCTGTCAGCTCGAAGCCCAAGCTGGCTGTATGCTGCACTTAGCACAGTCTGGCATCTGTATGAAATGAGTCGTGGTCTAACAACTATCTGCGTGGTACAAAGGTTCAGAGGGATGTGTGCCCCTCTCCTCCTCTTCTCCCCACTGCAGCAACCCCAGCAAAGTGTGTGAGGAAGGCTGGACTTCTAGAGGTCATCTCAAAGTGCCCCCAAAAGCAGATGCACTTTATGATGAGTAGAGAACAGCTTCTACCTGAGGAGTAGAGAATAATACTAAACACTTATGGAATATCTACCAAGCTCTCCCGTTGGGTAAGGAAGTGGACAGAGGACAGGACCCCATGACATGGTATTTATGGAACATTTATATACCTCCTACCTGGAGCTATATGGGAAACAGTGCTTGGGAGCAGTTTGTCTGAGGAAAGACCTGGAGCCTGGTCTTGTACCTGTATTTCAGGGATGGCCTGAGGCTGCCACACACATTAATACTGAAGGAAAATGCCCAGGAAGGTGGAAATTTGCTGTTCCTAAGACCACAAAGCCTCTGCCATTCAATATTTCCTTGTCTGTGCAAGGTTTGCCACAGAGTTTTCATGAGCTAAGAGAATTGGGACCAATTCAGCCAGGTCATTTCTTCCCACAAGGCAAACCACGTCACTACTAACCCAAGCACCACGTAACTCCCTCAGCCACCTGCACAACATGAACTCAATCTTTCTCTTTAAACAGCCTTCCTGTTTTGAGAAGTTTGTCTGCCAGCTCACCAATTCTGGGTCAAAACTCCAGTTGTTTGAGGTCCATGTAACACTCCAGACTTCAGTGGGGCTGCTTCAGTGAACAGATGTGGCTGCATCTGCATCTGGTGTAGGAGAGCAGGGTTCCCCTGAAGCCAAGATGAGTGCATTTCACAGGGTTCTTGCTTGGTTTCTAAACATTTCTTCTGGTTCTCCTGTACCCATCCATTAATTTTGGGGTTATTTTTGTCTAAATTGGGATATTCTGATAGCAGCTTTTCTGTTAAGAAGAGAATAATAAACCCACCTTCTTTCACCAGCTGGCTGATTTTGAATTATTTTCCTTTCCTTAAATGATACAAAACCTTCAAGTGTCTCTTTAACTGTGTTTTAAACTAGGAGCAACATGAAAGAGTTGGAAACTGATCATTTATAAGTATCACCTGTAGTTAAAATAAGAGGCTGTTATGTTTGGAGTCAAAGAGGTTTTGGAATAAAGGCTTCATATATATGGTAGAAGGAAAATAGTTTTGCAATTCTTTTGCCCTGCAGTTGTGCTTATCTACATTTTGGCCACTCTATACTTATTTTTCCTATGCTCTCTAAACTCCCCACAAGATTAGAAGATTTGAGGTTAAGCAAGAGGTTAGGAAATGACACATAAGAACTACAGAATCACAGCCTGTTAGGGGTTGGAAGGGACCTCAACAGAACATCCAGTCCAAGCCCTCTGCTAGAGCAGGATCACCCAGGGCAGGTCCACAGGAATGAATCCAAGTGGGTTCTGAATGTCTCCAGAGAAGGAGACTCCACAACCTCTCTGGGCAACCTGCTGCAGGGCTCCAGCACCCTCACAGTGACAAAGTTTTTCCTTCTGTTCCTGTGGCACCTCCTCTGCTCCAGCTTGCCCCCAGTGCCCCTTGTCCTGTCACTGGACATCCCTGAGCAGAGCCTGGCTCCATCCTCCTGGCACTGCCCTGCACATCTTTATCAACATGAATGAGGTCACCCCTCAGGCTCCTCTGCTCCAAGCTAAAGAGTCCCAGCTCCCTCAGCCTGCCCTCACAGGGAGATATTCTACTGCCTTCAGCAGCTTTGTGGCTCGGTGCTGGACTCATTCAGGTAGTTCCCTGTCCTCTAATGCATTAGAGGCTTTTCCTTTCTTCAGAGTTTCTGTTGCTGTGAACATTTTCAAAGGACTGTTTTCACCTCTGTCCCTTTGTGGAGCCAGCCTGGTGTTAATTGCATTTTTCACTCTTGGCAGAGCTTGCCAGAGCTGTGTCCACATGTCATAAACTTACATGGCACGTGCCTTCAGCTACTACTGAATCTTGGGTTTGGGTCTGTGCACCAACATCTCAACAAAGCACAGCACCAGGGTGATGTTCTCTGTCATATTGTTGGAAGCTGATAAACTGAAACACAATGGCCTCTCCTGTTCAGTACCTGGGTGATGTAATTGTCCTGTCTGCCCTAACAATTGATCAGAGAGCGGAGTGCACATTTTTGCATCCAGGCTGCTTATAAATGGTTGGCCATCAGCGGTGTTTGCTGTGCTTGATATTCATAATTTATCACTTTGGTTGGTTGAGGTAGACATTCAGATTATGTGGCAGACAACTGGTTGCTACACTGGATGGATCCAACTCCTCCAGTCATGTCTCTGGACTGAATAATGACAATGATGACATGATGACTAGCTTAATAGTCTCCTCCAGGGGGTTATTTGATAATGTTAGTCTCTACTACATTCCTGTGATAATTGCTTGCTGGAATATTAATGTAAAAGTGGCACTGCTGCAGTCAAAACAAATCCATTTTCAGGGCCTGACCTGGTATTTATAGATGGTTTTGGTCCTGTTTCTGTCTGAACAAGCACAAGGTGACACAGTAGTTCTGATGTATGCATGCTATAGTCCATCATCTGATAATCAACACATGTTTCCTATGGCATGATAAACATGAGGGCTCAATTTAGGTTGATAAATGGATAGCCCAGAATCTGTGGAATCTTTGGAGGCCTACCCAAGGCTGGAGAGATCTGTTATACAACATTTGGAAACATTTGACCCTCCTGGTGTTTTGTGCTTCTGAGTGCCGCATTCATGCGAGGAGGAATCTCTGGAATGAAGAAGGTAATGGAGAGATGGCAATCACATCACTTGGAGGTTATAGCTCTGGGCACAGGCCAGCTGGAAGCAGGTCAGCAAGACCAGGCCTTATCTATACTTGAAACATGCACGGTTTTTAAATGTCCTCCAGTTAACTTTAACTCTTTAGCTTGGCAAGCAGCACAGCAGCAAGGGCTGAGAGACCCTCCGAGCTGAACGATCTGCTGGTGGCAAGCATCCGTTGCCTTTGTACTGAGTTGGGACCAGTTCAAAGACACTGAAGATGGCAGAAAATAATCCATTAGCTTCAAGAGATAATGAATTAAGCTTTCAAGGTAGCACTAAGTGACGATTTTTATTGGCAGTCCTGCTAGTGCAAATTTTCCACTCACAGGAGTGGAGGTTATGGTATGTGCAGGAGGCAGATCAGTCTTCTCCTGCCATTCTCACTCATGGTCTGCAGAGAAGAGATGGACCCACAGATGTGCCCAGCTCACTGACTGAAAGCTGTAAAGAAACAGTGCACATTTTCAGAGAGAAAAATGTTATCTTTCCATTCTTGTGTGTGTGCGTATGTGTGCAGCAGCTCAAGTTTGTGAAGCAGTCAAGCAGCATGAGCATGAATAGGTGCCTGCTTCGGTGTGAGACAACAGGGATCTTCCCTAGGAGGATTATTCCCTTAGTGCCATGGACAATGGAGCAATTTCATCTGTAGCTCAGGAACTGTTGTGCAATACCTGATTTTAACCAGCTGTCCAGATTCCTCCTTCCTGCAAAGTCCAGAAGCTATGATCAGTGAAACAAGAGGAGGATTTCAATAAAATATGTGTGTGTGTGTAAGAATATTTATATGCATACAATGAAAAAGAGGAAGGGAGGGAGGCAGAAGAGAGAAAAGGGAAAATGTAAACACCCAAAGCACTTCAGGATCTTTCAGGATGAAAGGTGCTGATAGAAATATATGATCACCATTACTTCCATCAATAGTACAATATTGCTAGCTCACTTACTTCATTATAGTCCCATTGCAACACTGATGTTGTTACCTGGCCTGTTTTAAAATAGATTGGAGTTTAGTTTTATCTTTCCCCCCCCCCCCCCCTCCCAGGCAAGAAACCACTGTGAGAAAGCTGTGCTTCAGAGTGACAGAAGCAGCATGTTTTATGAAGCCAAATAAAAGTTTGCTTCAACAACAACTACTGCAGAGTATAAACAACTGTTCAGCCATCTTGGGGAGCAGATATCCTTTTATTTAATTGCAAATTAAAAAACATAAACCACCTTAAACACAGAGCTACTGTCACATCAAATCAATACAATAATTGTGCTCCAGCAGTTGGAAGGCACACGGTGCTCAGCATCTTGCATACTAAAAATGAATCAATCAGCGGAGCAATGAGCAAGTCGTATGCGAGATGAGCTGAGGAGTGTGTGTTAGCACGTTTTGTATTGTGTGGCTGCTTTCCCCCACTTGCCTTCATTACAAAAGGGGAAGGCTGTGGTTTGAAAGGTGTTAGTGATTCCTTTTGTGCCGGTGAATTCCTGTTTGCAAGAAAATCCCTGGAATAAGGCGAGAGACCCTCAGGTCACATGCAAAGCCCAGAGCCAGCCTTTGCTGCCCGAGTCTGAGCTTTGCTGGATTTAGGCTGCTGGATGTGAGCATTTTAAATACTTTTTATTAAATGTAGTCATGAAGGAAAGTCTTAGAGACTGGAATCTTTGATCTGCCTGAGTGGTTATCTGCTGGCTTGAAGAAAAAGGGTGCCAGACTTTTGTGCTAGCTTCATCAGTAAGCCAAGGTCTGGTGGTTTTGCACTGACTTCATCAGCTACACAAGGTTTGCTCTTGTTTTCACCTCCTCACTGCATGTCTCATGGGTGAAGAGGGAGAGATGCTCTCCCAGACAGGAGTGGTGATTCCGAGGATCACTTTCCAGGAGTGCAGGGAAGTCCTTTCAAGTGGTACTGAATGACCAGGGAAGCAAAGATGCCAGCTGCTCCAGGGGTCACAGCACAGCAGTGCTTCTTAAAAAGGGACAAAATGTCTTCTTTCCCCTGTGACCACTCCTCCCCTATCCACATGTCTCTCAGCTCTGTTTTCTTATGAGACTGTGAATAAACACCTTACTGGCAAGGCCAGGAAAAGGCTGAAAGGCTTCTCTCTCTTGATGCTGGGAGCCACCAGCTTTCACTGCAGTGAAGCTTTCTTATCACTACTCCAAAGACTTATTTCAACACACAGCTTTATTTGTGCTGCTTCCAAACAAAGCTTTGCAAGTGCTAAGCATGTGCAGGTTTCAGCTGCAGCCTTTCTTTTGCCCTCTGTTCTTGCTAGACCCTTGTCCTTCATCTCACTGCTTTCCCTCTTCAGCCCTGGAATAGCCCCAGTGAATGCATTTGGGGAACTCCAGGCTTATTGGTACACGTTGCAGCTACAAGGAGGGACACAGAAGCTGGAGGAAAGTGAGCAGAATTGCTCTTTGCCCACCACAGCTTTTGCTCCAGTTTACAGTTGCCAGGTTGGAGAAAGCCAGAACAACTGTCTCAGAAGAGCAACTCCACCTTGCTCTCTGCCAGCCTTTCCAGCCAGGGAATTTGAAACTCATATAAAGGGTAATAAAAGGGAGATTATTGAGGTAGAGCTGGACAAAAGCCTGAAGGAAGGTATCATGCCATATGGAAGTCAATTCTTTCCCAGTCTTAACTGTTACTGCTCTTCTATTTTGAACTGGTTCTTTATTGCCCCAATCTGAGAAAGACAGCCTATGGCACCCAGCAAGTTTTTGCCGCTGTGTGCTTCTTGTCCACCACACTTTCACATAGAGATGGCTGCAGGCACCTCCTGAGAAACTGAGGCATCAAAAGGTGTCATGTGTCCTCCTGAAAGCCAAGGCCCAACCAGGCAAAGAAGCCAGGTGCTCAGAGATTCCCCTGATGTTGCCTTGCCAGTCCTGAGAGCCTTTCGCTTTCTGTTTGAAGGTTGTGCCAGGGATTCCAGCTTGGGCACCTGCCATGGCACTGCTCTAAAAAAAGCAATAAATGCCAGCCTGATGCAAACAGAGATTGATGGGGAGGGGGATAAAAGTATTACTGAGGAACCAAGATGCCCACAGAACAAGCCCCAGAAGCATTTGGCAGCCAGCCCTGGGTTCTCATCTTCAGCCTGTTACCCTGCTCACATTTCTGGGCCTGTAGAGTGATAGATCCAGTTTATCCAGATGACACCAGAGAGGTGATTAGAGGGACTCACCAATTAGCTCCAGCCACAGGGGCTAAGCGATCGGAAGCACGCAGCCCTGCTGTTCACCTGAGAAAATACAGCAAGGGGTCCAACCCTGGCACTGCTGCCAGGCTCAAGTGATGGCTATGTCAGCTTCCTCCCTCCCAGTGTCCTGGGTTTTCTACTCAATCTGTGGAATATTTTCCTATGCACAGCCTAAAACTACCACAATGAGACACAAAGTGTCATCTACACCGCCGGCTCCTGAAGATGGGCTGAGGGAGTGCGTCCTCCCAGAGGTGGCCAGTGTCCTCTTTGGAAAGGACCAAGATCCTTTTTCCACTGGGATTGAATTGCAGGTGGCAGCTCCTGGGCTGGAACCTGAGCTGGGCTCGCCCTAGCTTGTAAAATTAGGCCACTCTTTGCACGGGGCTGGGAAGTGTGCCCAGGGAAGGGAGAAGGTGACCCAGGACACGTTTTGATCCAGGAGGGCTGGGCAGAACCCAGCTATGCAACGCTGAGCGATTCAAGACGCTCTCAGGACAACATCTTAATCTCCTCCAAGTCAAAAAGCCAGGGAACAGCAAGAGAGGCAAAATTTCAGCTGGGCTGGCTTCGATTAACATCATCTTTATGAGTTCTGCTCCGATGGCAGGTGCCATGCATTAGCGATATTTACGCATTAAGAGACCTATAATTGGAGACTAGCAAGTGTCCTCACCACAGTTGACCTTATTTAGGAAGGAGCTGACACCTGAATGTCAAATTTGCATCCGTGACTTTTCTCCCCCAAGAACCACTCTAACATGCAAATAGTGAGGTGCAAAAAGAAAGAGAGAAGGAAAACAAACGCAACAGCTATTTTGGTAATCTCTGGGAAGATTTGTGTTTACTGCGGCTTCGGAGGCTGTGCTGAGATTAGGCTCTGTCACTTAAT
Source organism: Dryobates pubescens (assembly GCF_014839835.1). Classification (NCBI taxonomy): domain Eukaryota; kingdom Metazoa; phylum Chordata; class Aves; order Piciformes; family Picidae; genus Dryobates; species Dryobates pubescens. The sequence continues at coordinate 4,369,140 of NC_071628.1, forward strand.
CAGGAAGTAAGTGAGAAAGAAAGACATTTCAGATGCAGGGAGATGTGAATTGTAAATAGCCCGCAGAGCAATCTGAGAGAAGAAGCAGGTATAAAGCACATTACAGGGCCATTTGCAGTTCTTTGTTCAGGTATAACTGACGCTTACAGTCATTTCCTTAAATATTCTGTTTATGTGCTTTTCCATCCTGCACAAGGAGTTATCCCAGTCCCCGGAGTGAAGGAGATTCACAAAATACCTGCATTCGTCTGCTCAAAGCAAGGCGTTAATGGAGCCATGTAAGTAGAGGCATCAGCAGGGAGAGGATCAAGGGGGAAAAACTGTTCCCTGTTGCCGTGCTGATTCTATCAGGAGATGATACAAAATGAGGAGGGGGAAAGAAAGAAAAGGCTTTGAGGCTTGCCGTGTTCTGAGTAAGAGACTTGGAGGGAAAGGCTGCTGGTTGGGAGTCTGCTGGCTGAATAATTTTGCAGTGGAAAAGGTCAGTTCATGATAAGTCAAAGACTTCTATCTTACATCTCAGACAGTTTGGGGAGTGCTCTGCTGTGGTGTTCTTTGTGTCCTTAGACAACACAGAAACGCAGCCCACAGTCCACCTGTGGCTTTCGCATGCTCTTTCCCATGGCTCTACCCCACGGTCCAGAGGGATCAGGGAGATTCACTCCACACAGCTCTGCTCCCCACAGGCTCCCTGTAAAAAGAGTGGTGACAGATAAGCACTTCTGGAGGGTAATTTGTATCCTAGGCAAGCTGGAGTGCCCTTTCTCTTTTCCATGATTATCTGGACAGGTGATAAGACTCCTAATTTGGTCCCTGAGGTAGCTGCCTAACTTTGGTGGTATGAATGGCTCCCTCAGGGTTTGCAGTTACATCTCCAGGGACACATGATAATAAAAGAAAACAAACAGCCCAGGCCTTTCCAGGCGTTCTCAACACAGTGGCTTTATGAGGTGGATACAAACCAACCCACCCTGGAAGGGACAGTCTGGATCCTGAGAGTCTGCTTTACAGATCTGGCTTCTTTAAATCACAACCTTATTTTGCTCATCCCTACATCCACCTGCAATTTCCTTTTATTCCAGCTGGTCCCACAGCTGGATGCTATCCCCCAGTGCTATGAAAACACAAACCTGTTGCTCATAGAATCATAAAATTGTTAGGGTTGGAAGGAAATCCAAAGATCATCTAGTTTCAACCCCCCTTGCCATGCTCACACTAGATCAGGTTGCCCTTAACACTAGATCAGCCTGGCCTTAAAAACCTCCCTGGGCAACCTGTCCCAGTGTCTCACCACTCTCATGAGGAAGAGCTTCTTCCTAACATCCAGTCTGAATCTACCCATTTCTATTTTTGTTCCATTCCCCCTAGGCAACCAGCACCAGAACAAGAGGACACAGTCTCAAGCTGCACCAGGGGAGGCTTAGGCTGGGTGTTAGGAAGAAGTTCTTCACAGAAAGAGAGATTTGCCATTGGAATGTGCTGCCCAGGGAGGTGGTGGAGTCACCATCACTGGAGGTGTTTAGGAAGAGACTGGATGGGGTGCTTGGTGCCATGGTTTAGTTGATTAGATGGTGTTGGATAATAGCTTGGACTCGATGATTTCAAAGGTCTCTTCCAACCTGGTTAACTCCATTCCACTCCATTCCACTCCATTCCACTCCATTCCATTCCATTCCATTCCATTCCATTCCATTCTATTCTATTCTATTCTATTCTATTCTATTCTATTCTATTCTATTCTATTCTATTCTATTCTATTCTATTCTATTCTATTCTATTCTATTCTATTCTATTCCATTCCATTCCATTCCATTCCATTCCATTCCCTGCTCATCACTGTTGCTTGTTGAATCCTTCATTGATAGAAGACCCCACTTTGAACAGCCACTTCAAGGGGGATCCCAGTTAGAGCCATCTTTGCAGAGAAAGTGGAGAAGAGGATTAGTTATCCTGCTTTTTTGAGGGCTAAATGCTTCTGCTAGTTGCTGAATCATAATTGCTGTCCTCTTCGGTGATGGTTAGCAGGACTGCCCTCCTTTGCTGAGAACCCTTGATGGGTGCTGGGCACAGCCAGCTGCTATGCAAAACGTGTGCCTGAAGAGGTGACACAAATTACTGTAGCACGTATCTCCCGGCTAATATATTTTGAGGATTATTATTGAAATGGTTGGAATGCCTTTTTTTTCCCCCCTAATGCTTTCTGAGAATTTACTTTTTTATTCAAAACAATGGGGTGTGGGTTTGTTATTGGTTGGTTGTTGGTTTTTTTTTTCCCAGAGCTGTAATAAATCTGCATTAAGAAGGTTAATTGCATGAGATGCCAGAATGCAAAACATCTCAGCATCGTCACATCTCGCTCACAGCTTGGTGGACTGATGCTGACTCTTTCCCTCTGCTATATTGGGGTGGGTTTTTTTTGGTAAAAGTCTCAGACTTAAGAGGAAAAAATAGCTTTGGCACCTTTAATTGTGTGGGAAGCAGGAAAATACATTGGCTGGTGGTCTGCAGGGCCAGATTGATGTAGATGATAAAGTGCCAGGCACAGATTTACAACTGTTGCTATCAGAAAAATGAGGAGCTGTGTAACTCAGGGGTATAATTCTCCCCCATCAAGTGATGTCAATGACAAAAGCACCTCTCTTGTGAGAAGAAAGAGAAGGGTGCTTATATAGATTGAGTTTATCCTAAGAGGCATGGAGAAGGGTATGAGATGAAGCTGGCCTATACAAGGGAGAAAACTCCTGGTTTCGCCACGTTACTCGGAGAGAGTCTGCTCGGTGCACAGGGGGCCAAGTGGAGATGCTCTCAAGGCCTTGCTGGCAGTGTCTTCCATGGAACTGAAACCTGTCAGCATGTGATAATTTGTGTTGTTCTATATTTAGAGCAGCAGTTGTTCGTGCCTGGTCTTTAAAGTCTCAAGGAGAAAGCAAGGCCTGAAAGTCCCCAGACAAGCTCAGCGGCACAAATTTCACCGCTTCATCTCACCTCGGTCAATACCAATGTTTACTCTGAGAGTCAAATACAAGCTGAGGTAAAGGTCTGGTGTGATCAGCATCTTCAGATCACATACCTGGACCTCTTTGTGAACATCTTTTCCCCATCAGTAGAGAACTGAAGGTCCTCAATGGTTCCTCAATGAATGGTCTTGGCTGGACACAAGCTGTTTTACTGGAACCAGCCATTGGAATGGGCTGCCCAGGGAGGTGGTGGAGTCACCATCCCTGGAAGTGTTTAAAAAGAGACTGGATAAGGCACTTAGTGCCATGCTTTAGTTGATTAGATGGTGTTGGGTGATAGGTTGGACTGGATGATCTCAAAGGTCTTTTCCAACCTGGTTCATTCTGTGTTCTGTGTTCTGGATCCAGACCCTGTGGCTGTACGGCCAAAATCTAAATTGCAGCCATGATCTGCATTGTTTCTTACCGAACTGCATCCTTCCAAATTGCTTTCTTGCCAAAAATCTGGCTGAGGTCCTGGTGTTCTGCCTGAAAATATGCTGGGTTTGAGTCTGATTTTGCTACCAGACCACGACAGAGCTGAAAGGACTGGAAATTCTGTATTCACTGAACCCTCTCCACACGCTGCGTTCCCATCGATCTTGGGTCAGAGTGTAACATTTCAACACGATTGAAACATTTAGTTCAGATGTCAGCTCTTTAAAACAATACCCTTTAAAAAAAAAAACCAAACAAACCCAAAACCAAAAAAACCCAAAAGCAACATCCATTTTTCTTCTCAGAAGCATGTTTTGAGCAGCAACATGACAGCTTGCAATTGCCAGCCTGTTACAAGTGGGACACGCTGATATTATCTGTTTCATTCTTTGCAGGATGAAATCTGATGAGAATCAGGAAACTGCCACACAGAAAACAACTTTTTGCAAACCTCTGCCTATCCCCCAGCCATCTGACAAATCTCTTCTCCCCGTTACACCCCTCTCAACCACTCTCTTTGCTTGTTGGGGTGGTTTTATTTTTGCCTGCCAGTCAAAGCGAGTTTAAGCTCAGCGGCCTGGCTAATCCTTGGCTTCATTTCTTGCATCGGCTGTGTTGCAAACCCCTGTGCTATGTATACCTGTCCTCCAAATAGGGGCCTGAGACAAGCTAGGCATTTTCCATGAGTCATGAAGCAGCCACCAGATAGCAGTGCTATTCCATTTGTGCAGGCTGGGGCTGTGCTGTGACCCAGCTTTCTCTGCCACCCCTGTCCCACTCGCAGCACAAATCCAGCCATTTCTTCGCTTCCTGAAATCTTTTCACATAGCAGAAACACATGAAAGCCAGAGGAAAATGGAAATTCTACCTCTATTAATGCTGCCATAAAATGTGAATTTGAAACTATTCACAGAAGAGAGGGGGAAAAAAAATAATCATGGCAGGATTCAGTAACTGCTGAAAATGTTGAGCCACAACAAGGGATCCTAATTTGTCTGTTTTCTGTTTGTTTCAGTGGCAGTTGAAGGAGGGGGATTTCATTATTTTTTTAAAAGAGGGTGAGACAAGTGTTGATTTAGCAGTTTAGTCATCAAAGTAATTCCACTTACAGAGCTGCAGGACTCCAGAGAAACACATTTACAGGCTGGAATTAGCCTCCTTCATGCAGCAAAGCAAGACCTTTGCAGCTTTTCTCTACACCATACAACGAAGAGGTATTTTGTAAGGAGGCTTCCATAGAAATTGGATGGCAAAGTATTCTTTTTTCCCTTTCCCCCCCCAAACTGAAATAAGGCAAAGCAGTCAGAAAGACCTTGTCTGGTAAATAAACTGCAGCCAGAAAACTCATAACAGAGTATGAGCCAAATTAAGAAGTAGATGCAAGGGGAAGAGGAGAAATTAATTTTGAAATGAATGTAGAAAGGAAATGGAGAGCTGATGAGGCAGGGAGGGACGAGTCTGATTCTTCCAGGTGGCAGGAACTTCCCTTAGGAATATCACAGCTCCTTCTCTGACAGCAGGAGAGAGTCTAGCAGGGTGCAAGGAGAAGGAACCACCTCTGATGAAGTTGGCATACCAAGTTCCTGTGTGCTAAAAGATCATATTTTTATGGAAGGTAGAGCAAAGAGCATTTTGTGCTGGCTCACAGAGTCTCTAGAAATGCTTCTCACCCCAGTGAATCCTCAAACAGCTTTGCAGAAATGATGTGGAAGGGAACGTGCTAGGAGATGCCACGGGCCAATTTCCAAAGTTGCTGGCTCCTAATTTATGAGTGTGGAGTGTGCTCACCCAGGATCTCACTGCTCCATTGGCTCTCCAGGCTAACTGGCCCCATGGGCAGGAATGCACGATGTCTCCAGGTGCAGCAGAGGTATGTGTGCACAACTATGCCTGTCCGCTTCCCATTTAGAGATGATATAGAGGGTAAAACGTGCACCCAAGAGAGCAGGTGTCAGGGAGGGCAGCAAGCCATGGAATATTTCTGCTGTTCATCACAGAGCGTCTGGTTCCTTTACTTCGCTCTCTGCCCTTGTCTGGAGAGCTGGGAAGAGCCTAACAGTGAAAAAAGAGGGAAATTAAGTTGCCTGAAGAGCAGACTAGAGAAGACATTTAGAAGAGATTCAGCCAACAGTAGATTTTGGGAAGGGCGTGATGACAAACTGCCCTCCTGGCTGGTTGATGAGCCCAAAGGTGAAGGTATGGCTGCGTGCGCTCAGATGGGCTGATGGTGGAGCAGCAATGCCCAGCCACGCCATGCCTTCCTGCATCCCCACTACTCCCACAAAGAGGAGGCCAGAAACTTTTAAAGTCACAAAAGCTTGATCTCTTTTTGTGGATCACAGAGTCACAGAGCTGAAAATAGCTGAGAAGTTCTTCAGTCGGTGCTTGCTCTGAGTTCTGCAAGGTAGTGCTGCAGAGAAAGGTTTCAGGCACAGACTTTACAACATTTCACAAACCCAATATAAAGGTGACAAGCTCTGGAAGTTCAACTGACAGTCCCCAAAGACCTTTCCAGAGCTACACAGGTTTCTGATGTGCTTGAGTTAAAGGCAGAAGTATGAAGACAGTTTGCAAAGGGTCTACAGTGCTTACAGTCAGGGGTTAATCACTTCCCATAGAATTACTCAATTTTTTATTGATCATAATCTGTTGAACTTGAGTGCATATTCTTTCTTCTAGATGTGAATATTTGGGTACTGTTTATTCCTATTTTGAGCCTCCTTTTCACTGAAAAACAGGGGGAAGAAAAGAAACATGAGGGAAAATAGGTCAGAGAAACATAGCTGAAGGAAAAAGGGAAGAGAGGAAAATCAAACGTTTCATGTAGGTTCTTTTTATTGTTATTATTATTTTTAATTCAAATAAATAAATAAAGCTGTGTTCTGCAGAATGAAAATGTAAGATCTTCACTGCAGGGCTGGGGGAGACTCTGGAATAGGCTGCCCAGGGAGCTTGTGGATGCCTCCTTCCCAGAGGTGTTCAAGGCCACATTGGATGAAGCCTTGAGCAACTGAGTCTGGTTGACAGGCATCCCTGCCCACAGTGGGGAGTTTGGAGCAGATATCTCTAAGGTCTCTTCCAACTGAAGCCATTCTATGATTCTGTGATTTGCTGAATAGGAGCAACATTCATTCGTGTTTGTTTTTCCCATTTTCCTCTACCACCTCCTGTTTAGCATCATATAAACATGGGAAGAAAAATGGCCTGACAAGTAAAGAGTTCAGCAAGGTGAGCATGATGCTTCAGTCCTTTCCTTACATTGTTGACTCTAGCTCAGTGATAAATTGAGGATTAGGCCTAAGATATGATTCCAAGGAGCTGTTGGGGTAATATTCATAGAGGAAAAGGACCAGGGAAGTGATCATCACCCTGTACTCAGCGTTGGGGAGGCTGCACCTCAAATGATGCATTCAGTTTTGGGCCCCTCACTACAAGAAGGACATTGAGGTGCTGAATTGTGTCCAGAGAAGGCCAATGAAGCTGGTGAAGGGTCTAGAGTACAAGTCTTGTGAGGAGCAGATGAGGGAACTGGAGTTGTTTAGCCTGGAGAAAAGGAGACTGAGGGGGAAGAGACCTTCTCAATCTCTAACTATCTGAAAGAAGGTTGGAGCAAGGTAGGCATCAGGCTCTTCTCCCAAGAAATGAGCAATAGGAGAAGAGAAAACACCTCAAATTCCACAACAGAGGCTTAGGTTGAACATTGGGACATTTTTTTTCATGACCAAAAGGGTTGTCAAGGACTAAACCAGGCTGCCCAGGGAAGTGATTGATTCACAATCCCTAGATGTACTTAAAAGATGTGTAGATGTGGCACTTAGGCATGGGGTTTAATGGTGGACCTGGCAGTGCTGGGTTAATGGTTGGACCTCACGATCTTAAAGATCTTTTCCATCCTAAACAAATCCATGCAACCACACACCACAATCTGATGTTGTTTACAGAAGTCGAGAGCAAAAGCCACTCTTCATGTTTGCTGCCTACAAGCTGGAGATTAAATATCCCACCTGAGGTAACAACTACTGCTATCCCTACCCCTCGCTTTGGTCATGTCCTTCCACACTTTGAAGCTAATCCTCGTTCAGAAGCTCTAAAACTTGGGATATGCTGTTTTTCTTTTGAAACTCCAGTGCTTCTGCTGCTTAAATGAGCAAGAGGAAAGTGCTTTGGCTTATTTCTGGCTTGAGTGGAGAAGCAAGCTCCCTAGTACTTCAAATTTGTCGTCTATTTAAATAATTGCAATAATTACATAATAAAAACCTTCCTAGAAATAAGACAGATTAGCTCAATAGCTGCTGCGCTGCATTTGAAGTTGATGAGGCATTTGGTATTCATCAGTTGCCTACAACTCAGAAAAAAATGGCAGAAGTGGGATGGGAAGGAAATGTATCCAAACTTCAGCATCTGAAAGGCTCTGTGTGCATCACTGCTGGGGCGAGTCTGGGGGGAAGCAAACAGGGAGAAGTACAAGATATCAGTTACACACCAGTATAGACCAGTACAGTTGTACACCAGTGGGGCTGGTGTTGGTCTCTTCTCCCAGGTAATCAGTGATAGGACCAGAGGAAATGGGTTTGAGCTGTGCCAGGGGAGGGTTAGGTTGGACATTAGGAGGAACTTCATTACTGAGAGAGTGGTGAGGGGCTGGAACAGGCTGGAGTCACCATCCCTGGAAGTGTTGAAGAAGCTGTAGATGTGGTGCTTCAGGATATGGTTTAGTGACCATGGGAGTTGGGTTATGGTTGGTCCCCATGATCTTAAAGGTCTTTTCCAGCCTCAGTGATTCTGTGATACTATTAAAAAAAAAGTGGAAGCAAATGAAACCTGCTGCATAGCCTGATTTCAGTAACTCATGAAACATCAAAGTGCAGGTGCACAGAAATAAATGGAGCCTTTCTTTGTAGATTCTGCATGTAGTTTTAAACATCTCCATAAGTAAAACGTGAGACCTGCAAGCTGAAGAGATCTGGAAGGTCTATGTGTCTGCAATCTGTCAAACTGCCCCTTGAACCCTATGCTGATCCAGCAGAGATGTGGAACAGGTTGGCTAATACAAAGAAGTTCAGGAATTTTCACTGCAATTCACCTAAAATCTCTCTGGGTGTTGTGTTACACTCAGCAAAGCAAAGCTCACTTCCAGACTCCAGAAGAACTAGACTCACAAATGCTAAGATGCCATCATGGTTTACTCTTGCAGCACCTTTCAACACCTATTTGAACATGCCTTGTGACCCTCACTGGAAAGTCTGCTTTCAGAAAAACAACAGAAATTAAACAGCCCATGTGAGACTAATAGAATTCCCAGTTAATTGGGATTTGTGGGCAAAAAAAGTCTTCTCTTGTGGACCCATCAGTTACTCTGTGATGATTACTTCTCAGAGTCTAGAGGAATGACATCCACACATCTCTCTCTTTGGCATGAGCAACCAGAGCTTTTTTTGAGCACTAAGGAACATTGTTCAGATGGCTTAGATACTGAGGCCCTGTTTTGACTCACTGCTTCGTCTTCCAGAGCTTTTATCAGAACATGGATGTTGCTACACATCACCACCTCCTCCCACCCTCTCCATGTAGAATCCCAACATGCCCTCAGACAAGACAAGCCTGTGACTCAGCACAGTTTTGGGCACAGCCACATTGTAATTGGCCTTCAGCAGGAGAATTACACAGGTCTGAATGGGTCTGCCTCTGGATACTCCCCTGAGAAGATAAATGGATATTGACTTTAATGGGATTCTTGGTTGCCCTTCAGAGTTAAACAGTATGTGTATATTTAATGGGGCAAGGGCTTTATCTTCTTATGTTTGTAGAACACTGAAAGAATTTGTCAGGACTTGATCAATAATAAATAATGCTGATAATGTGTGCCAGGATGCAATGAAACCCATCCTGCATTTTCAGTGCCAATTAGAAGCATTTACTTTGTGCAAGTATGGTGGGCTGGAACACTAAATCAAGCAGTGATAAATCCATGCCAGACACACTGTCAGGAATTGTGGGCATCTATTATGTGTGACCGTTGTGGTGGGAAGGATCAGATGGGTCAACACTTCCTCCCCTGTTGTTTTTAAACTAATTTGTGATCTTTTTATGACATTAATGTTTGGTTTTTAAAAATATATAATCATAGAACCAGAAAATTGTTAGGGTTGGAAGACACCTCAAGAATCATCTAGTTCCAACTCCCCCTGCCATGGGTTGGTGATTAAAATGTTCTTAAATCTCAGGATGGGGCAGGAATCTGGACCCCAAAGGTGAAGGAGTGACTGCAACTTTTCCTATCAATCTAGACAAAAGCTGTGCTTGGGCTGTGCAAGACCTCAGTGCTGAACTAGCAAGCATCTGACTTCCATTATCTGCAATAAAAGGGTATGAATGGAAGCCAGGAAGCGCCTGTTTGTCAAAAACACTCAGAGCTGCTAAATCACTGAGCTATGTGATGACACATTTGTTCCTATTAGGTCTTGAACTGTGAGCCCCACATGTGGTGCCACCACGCAGCCCACCCTGCTTTCACCCACAGGTCTGGAGGCTTGGCAGCAGCAGCAAAGTGCCTGCCCAGCATGGGAGACTCCTGCCTGGCTCAGGGAGAGGAAACCTTGAGCAGGAATACTTCGGAAACCTGTCTGTTGATCTAGGTAACTTTTCACTCCTGTCACCATGGAGCTATAGAAAATGGCTGCTGCCTCCTCTACAGATGAACCTCAAATGTGGGAAGACAGTATGAGAAAAGCTAGAAAGTCCAAAGTGTCTACCTGAGCTGCTTCATGTTGTCAGCAGCTTCCCAAGTGAGGTCTGAGCTTGGAGTCTGAGGTGCATGGGGGTACAAGGATGCTTCTTAAAGGGGTATGGGGCAGAGGTGACTGCCTGGAGTTTTAGAGCATGTCAGGGTCTTGTTGCTGCCCCAAGGAAGATGAAGAGTGTTGTTTCCCAAGGTGGAGTGCAGCTCTCCTGGGATGGGGATCAGCACAGATCTCTGTATCTCCTCAGTCTCAGATGTGGTGGAGTGGGTGAAGCTTTCCCTGTTCTCCCTGGTGAACTGGTGCAAACATATGAGCATCCACCCCATTTATTCCCTTAAAATCGCCCTCTCAGGAGCCAGAGGTTTCTCCATCAATTTGCAGCTTTCTTAGCTAATGGAAGGGACATGTAGAACTCTTTTCTGCATCAAGATCAGTATGTCTCAGCTTTGGAAGGTGTAAATCACCAGCTAATAGGTAGGATAGGAAACGGCAGAAGAATCAGGACTGGCGGTTGTAAGATCAGAGCAGTCACAAAAAGCTGATGCTGGAGCAGTCGGATCACCATGGGTGGAGGTGAATTCAGCCTCCAGTCTAGCTCTTGCATGCAGTGCAGTGCAGACCTCTTCAGCAGCTCTCTCCAAAGCAGGCCTTTCATGTCTGTATCAGTGCCCCAGTTTCGCAGGAGTCAGCAGTATTGCTGAGACACTGAATGTCAGAGGTAGAGGGATCGGCACTGCTGGGATTGCTGCCAAACCAACTAAAACACACTCAGCCAGCAACTGCTGATTCCATCTATATCAAGGTAACTATCCCAACGGCCCAGTATGGAAATCTAACTGGTCCAACCAGTATATGCTGGAAGAGAGGTAGAGTAGGGATGCAAAACAGCCTCCTGGTCTCAGCGACTGAGGAGGGATTCAGGCTGCGACACCTTTGTGCACCTCTGTGTAGCTCTGTGTTACACCACATGCTGCATAGCTGCTCTTGCTCTGCAGAAGTCCTGCCAGTGAGTTATTTCCTTTCAATGACAAGACAAATCAAAAGAGAAACAGAGGAGAGCCTAGGCACTCCTGTGGTGTGCAGGAGTTTGCTATGGAGGCAGCAAGTATCGTATCTCTACCTAACAGGTTCCTAATGCTGTCCTGTCCTGGCACCGAGTCAGAAGTTCTGAAAGCAAAAAGGGCAGCTGGAGCACACGTGCTGCTGCTGACTCAGCATTCTTCATATTTTTATTTTGCAATTACAGGGAGCTGGCATCCAGTGGCTGCAAGCCAGCCAGAGGAAGGCATGCATGGACAAACAAAGTCCCTGCCTGCCATCCACGAGCCACAATTTCACTTCACAGTCCTCCTACTGCAAGCCACTCTTCTGGATGATGTTATAAACTAGCAAATAGACAGACAGATGGACTTTTTTTATCTGCTAACATCCTTCCTCCCTTTAAAAATTCATTGCTCTTATTTTTTCTTCCCTCTTCTTTTATTTTATTTTTTTTTAAATATATTTAATTGATCAAATATCTTTTGAAACTTTGAGTCTGTTTTCCCTGCTTTATCCTGGAAGCAAACAAGACAGATTTATGGCTCCATGTAAACTTCAGCCTTGTTTATAAATTGCTTCTGATTGATTAAGCAATAAAAATGCTTTTAAGACAGGGAGGTAAATCTACCAGCTAATTGCTCAGTGCTCTACATTAGAACCTTGTTATAGTGACTGGGCTGAACTGCTCTGCTCTTGCTATCTCACCAGAGTCACACTGAAACAATCATCCCCAGCATGCTGCTCTGACCATCAAAAGGTACAAACTGATTATCATGACAGATCAATAAACAAAGTGAGCAATGCATCTGAAACACAAGAACAAATCTCTCCTTCTCAAAGGTGATTTCCTAGATGGAGATGATTTCTTAGGCAGGACAATGGCCAATTTCCAGCCATGGTCTGGATGAAATACAACAGAAGCACAGCTTCTCAGCTACCTCCTGCCTGCCTCCATCATGGAGCCTCAGGCAAAGAAATTACCAGCAGTAATCTGGATGTGTAAGATGCAGAGTAACTTGGACAAGCTAGTGTGATTCATATGCTAAATGCCTTCATTGTCCAACTGTTTTCTCTGTTTGACACAAAGCAGGGACCCAGTTCTCATCTTGGACTTTAAGGGCCATGAAAATACCTACAATAAATATCTAAGAGGAACTCACCGAGCCTAGATTTGTTTTTAGCTTGTCAAACCTAAACTGCCAGAGAGAAAGGAAAGGCTGGCCATTAAGCGACTCTAACACATGTTGGATTGAGAGATAGTTCAGCTAGGAATTTTGGTGTAATTCACCAACACATACTTACCATCCTAAAGCAACCCATGCCCGGTCCCCACTGGATTCAGGCTCATGCAGAGTTAGATCCGATCAGTCTCTTGAGTGACATGAGCCAGCACACTTCCACAGCTCCTGCTCACAACAAATACAAACCAGCCAGCAAATTCAGATCAGCTTTGAAGGTCTCAGCAAGGTATCAGCCTCCTTCCTGGGTCCCCCAAATCTGGGGGTATAAACGCACTTCCATCCTCTCCTCTTTGTGTTGCTCTGTTTAACGAAGTGGTCAATTAGTCTCTTGACTCCATGGCACCTTCCTGGCCATCATCAGCCTCAAAGGCAGGAGGCTGATTGCTGGCTCTGATTGCATGGGGATGCAGCTGATTATAGGGCCTTAATTGTGATGGCTAGAAAAAGACTACAAAGCCATTGAACCTTGAAAGCCTTAGGGAGGGAGGGATCTGCTTCTGTGGAGCATTTGACAGCATCTGGACTAGCGCCTCTCCCTCCCTGACGGATGCTCCTGAAGTGTTGGGATGTGCTTGGGTGCAGGTAAGCTCATAAACGAAGTACTGTATTTGAAGAGGGCTTTTTTTTGTGTGTGTGTGTGTAAATAGAGGTGTTTTTTCTCATAGACTCAATCTTCTCAGCTAGGCCCACACAAGCAGACCCACGCTGGTAATGCCAGCACCTTGCATAGGCACCCTCACAGTAAGGCGATGCTAAGGGAGGTGGTTGTGACCGCAAAGAGCTGGATGCAGCCAGACCAGGTGGCCTCCTTCTGCAGGCTCACAGGTCTGAACAGGTCCCTGAAATTAGCACTTGTTGGGTTTTGGTTGTTTCTTTTGCACACCTGTGTGGTAAAAGACAAACTAGAGGTAACTAAACCCTTTTTATCATTAAAATCAAAGTAACTCTCTGACACAGAACATCTGCCAGCAGGCAGTGCTTTCATGTGCTCACAAACTTCTTGGTGTGGCACCACGAGCTGATTCCCCCAGTGCTGGAGCCAGAGTTTTGGGGGAAAGGAGCCTTAAATATGGCCTTTCATACACCATGCATCTATTTCTCATATTAATTACCTTAATTGTATACATGGTCATGCCTCATGTTCCGTTGTTAGAATGTTTATTTGTTGTATTTGCACCATGTTTGCATTAACCCCTCTGTCATGGCTTCATTGTTATCATAGCCAATACTTCCAGGTGTCTTATCAAAATGCCCAGAACCAAAACCACCGTGGATCTAGTTCACCTGCATTCCAGTCTAATGAGCAATCATATCCTCACAGTCTGCTCCCCAGTTAATGCAAGGTCAGGCTCAAGCTTTCAATTAACACAGATTACTTGATCTACCTCAAAACCAACCCAAAATCCCTGTACCCATCACTAATTTACTTAGGTAGCAAAACTCTTCATGAAGGAGGCTTCTCAGGAGTCTAGGATCTTTGCACTGCTATATGCTGGAAAACCTTCCCACCACTGAGACCCAGTATAGACACATCAGAGCAGGGTTGGACTAGATGACCCCCAGAGGTCCCTTTTGATCCCTGCCATGCTACCTATCACCCATCACCCAAGGAGATGGAGTACAAAATGCATTGCTACCCTCTTGTGCCTGGCCTTACCCACTCCTCTTAGCTTCCTGCACGCACCTCAAGAAGCTTTCCTTGTCCTTGCTGGGTATTTTATGCCTCTCCTCTGAATCTTAATTATGTAATAATAGAGCTAATCAGTCCCAAATGTAATAAGTCACAGGGGAGTGTTCTATTTCCTCAGCCCCCACCTTGCACAGGCTGCTTTATGCAATTAAGGAACCCTTCTGCTTCTGGGTGGGATGGATCCACGGTGATGTCTCAGTCAAAGAGCTAAGGCATTGATGCTGCCTTGGACTGAGAGAGCTGGCTTCTTACTTTCTCCTGCACTTAGAGAAGATTAATGGGAATTCATAGTGAGGGGGGAACAACACAATATTTTATTTTGCTGGCAGCATGCACATACAATAAAAGTATCCTCTTTTTTTTTTTTTTTTAGTAAAAATCAATGATGACTTAAAATATGCAATAAATGTTGCAACATTAATAAAAGATGATACACATAAAATTAGACTTAAATGTGCAGTTTGCCCAGCTATTTACAACCCACATTTCAAACCTCGCCATGCTCCCAGCAGAGAGAGTGAAATGGCCTAAACCAGCTGTCAGGTGGAATAAAGCAAATATGATCTGAGTGGAAATAAAACAAACTGCGTCCCAAAAATTCCTGACTGAGCTCCAGTGTCATCTCCCTGTGAACTGAGGAGGAGTCAGCATCTAGGTCTCAAAACCAGAGGAAGGTTACTGCCAAGCAGAGTTACTCAGGGTGCCAAAGCTGTAATAATCACAAGCACTACTAGCTTAAGGAAGGTGAAAGGGTGGATGTCTGAAGGTAGGGCTCTGAAGGAACTGCACAGCTCATCTGCCTACTTCAAGGCAGGGCTGACTATATTATATAGTGCTTGACAGATGTTTATGTTGTCAGTTCTTGAGCACTGGCCATGCTGCAGTCTTGCCACACAGTTTGCTTCAGTGTTTTGCTAGCCTTCTCCTCACTTGGTTTACCCTAGTATCTGATCCTGCTGCAATTGAATATGTTGCTTCTGGTCCTTTCTGCACCGGACTCAGAAACTATTCCCTTCTTTGCTGCACCTTTAAGCATGGCAAGTTTTCTCTTCTCTCTTTTCTCCTTCCCATCTTGCCTTCTGTGAGTAAAAACAGCCCCATCTCCTTCGCTGCTTCCTTGTAGGTCATGCTCTCCAAAACCCAGATGTTGTTTCACTGCTCTCCTCCAGCACCTCTCCAGCTGATCCTCTCCATGCTGTGCCTGTGATGGGCTGCAGTCCTCCAGCTGAGTGTGCACCAGTCCAAAGCCAACAAAAAGCTGAATTTATGCACCTCACAAGCCTCACTGCTGCTTATGAATCCCAGCATGGTTTGCCTTTTTCTCAGCAGCATGACATTTTTGACTCTTGTTCAGCTTAATTGTAACTCTGTGTCCCCCTTTATACACTTATTTACCCACTTGTCGCCACTCTGGGCTTATTTTGTTGCCCCTGCTCATCTGTTCTGTGCTGAATTTCAAGCCTGTCCTCAGGTGTGATTTCAGTTGCTCTGAATGGAGTATTGTGACTAAATTTAATAAGTTTATTTTCTATTTTATCATTTTAGTTATTAATGAAAATATTGAATAGCACCAGGGCTGAGAGGCAGCTCGTAAATTCTGCATGAGATATACCCTGCTAGTCTAACAATGAGCCATTTATTACCCTGCCTATGGCTTTTCAACCAGCTCTTCACAGAAAATATGAGCATGTTTCCTTAGTTTATCATGAGCAACTGCTGTTAAAGCCTTAGAAACCCAGAACACAGCATGGATACTGTGTTTTCTTAGGCACGTAGTCTCTTACCCTGGAAAGATAGGAGAATTACTTGCAACGATTTTGTGAGCAGATCCACACAGTCCCTGTCTGGTTAATACCCCAGCAGTGAAAGAAAAGTGCAGAATGGCTCTCAGTGCAAGAAGGGAGGTAACTGCCTTGCACAGGGACGTGTGGATGAACCCCAGGGAGAGGGCTGCCTAAGGAATGGAGAGAAATCAATGAAGAAGGGGTAAGAAAATCTCTCTCTCAGGCAAATCTAGAGCACATAGTAATATTTTTTTTTTTTATATGCTGATACCATGGTAACTCTAAGAGCACAGAAAGAGTAACAACAAATACAGTGCTTATTCTGTTCAATGAGATGTACCTGTCTTACCCAGTGAAGCAAGCACAGCCCTGAAAGACCGTGTGTCATGCTCTGGGTCAGGCTAAACAACCATAATGATCCCTTCTGGCTGTGGCTCTGCCAGCTGCAGAGAGCTTTTGCTTCTGGATGAAGGGAGCAGGATGTGGCTCCTTCCAGATACTGTCAATTTTGCAGGGCAGACAGGCCACTGAGGGGGGGAAAAAAAGGGGTTCCCTGTCTAGTGTCCTGGATTGCCTCAAAAGAACATCCCAAAGAGGTAACTGTAAATTAGAGTTGGCACCTGCATGCAGTGGGGGCTGCTGGGCTGGCAGGAAAATGTCAGTGACTGCAGTAGCCTTCAGTTCAAATTCTGGTTCAAGAGAGTTCACTCAGAGGGAGAAAGGAGGTGATGTCCCCATTTTGCTCTCCATACTTTCCTTATTTAGTGCACTCCGGTTGTTGCCCTTTGTGGACCCTAAACAATTCCTTGCTCGATTATTTATACCCTGAGATACACAGTGACTTTTATCAAAGACCCTGCTAGTTGTTAGCTACCCACGGGGGCTATTTTTAGCCTAGTTAATCTTTCCTCAAAAGTCACTGCCTTTAGTTCCCCCAACCATTCCGGCCGCTCCTCACTGAGCTCCCTCCAAGCTCTTTGGCAGGACAACCTTTTATTTTTGAAGATCTCCTGTGTGCTTGAATTCCAACTGGCATGAGACAGCACAGAGATGCTGGGTAGTGTGAGTCACGGAACATGCAGAATTAGGGCCGTGGGATGCATTCCAACCTTGACAAGCCTGAGGAGATGCAGGGCGCCGAGGGGATTGGTGATGCAGGGCATCGAGGGGATCGGTGAAGCTGAGAGGGAGGAGAGCTGTGTTGTTTCAAACGTTTGTGACAAAAGGTGGAGTTGTAATAACTCAGCTATTTCAGGGCATTGCTCAGATGTAAAATCTGAGAGCTGTGGATTGTTTTTAGCAAAAGGGGTCAGCCAGTTCTGGAGGCTTTGCCATCACCTTTCGGCTGTGAGGTTCATTGTGCAGTCCCCGGCTGCACGCCGCTCGCGAAGGTCTGCACAAGGACCACCAAGTCTGTCCACAAGCAGATGCAGATTCACACTTAAACCTGACAGCTTACCAGCCTGCACTGTAAATTTAAATATCAAGGTTAGACCTCAGAAGAGCTAAACAAGTCTCACCTCAAGATTTTTCAGCCTCCTACTCAAACTGATAACTCTTCACGTCTTGCATACAGAGGGCAGAAAGCAGTGCCCCTCCCCACCCCTGCCCTTACTTCATTAGGTTAGGATCCATTTCACAAAGAAAACCTGTCACATATGTTCCTTTCCCCCTCCCCCAGGAGCAGCCAGAGGCTGGAAATCTATCCTTCTTGTATTGTTACCATGTAGAGCAAAACAAAACAAAGCCCATTAACATTGTTATTTAGGCTTTCCATGTTATCCATGAATCAGAAGCATGGAGCAAACTATATGAATCTCCCTGACCTGAAACAAAGTGAACAGGCAGTACAGCAAAGCCAACGGATCCATCACTCTCTGCTAGTGCTCAGGGTCAGCTCACTGAAGAGTAACACCATTTGCAAGGTCTGCATAGCTAAACTCTTGAGTGGAACTGGAAGGAAGAACCTGAATGTAAGCAGTGGGCAATTTTGACTCAAAAATGGGTCTGGTCCATCTCTCAGAAGCATGCAGGCAGAGAGAAGTCAATGCTCTCTTTTTTTCCTTGTTTAGTTTCTTACTCTCCCCTTGCTCTCCCAGGGCAATTCCCCTTTGAACTAGAAATGAAGACTGATGTCTTTGGTGTTCAGTATCTCCAAAATCGTCACAGCAAAGAGTTAATCTCCACTTGCATAATTTCACTGATTCCAGCAGGATTTACAGGCCCCAGTCCCTGTGCTTAGAAGAATAAAGCCAGTGCAGACTGGCTGTTCTTTATTGCTCCTCTTAAAGTTTATGTCTTCAAATATGGTCTGGTTATGAGTTAACAATACTGAAAAGATCAATACCAGAGTCTGACTAGGAGAGCTCAAAACATGTTCATAAAAGTTAAATTAGAATAATAAAATGATTATAGGCTCCAGGTTTGTTTTTTCCTTCCCCCCCTCCCTCCCCCTTCCCTTGCCTGTGCACAGCATTTGGGTGGCAGTTTGCTGGCTGGTGGGGGAGGCAGTTCACATCTGTCTCCTCCTCCTCCTCTGCCCTCACTCTATCTTCATTCAAGACACAAAGGGCTGGAGCAGGGCTGCGTGGAGAGCCCTTCACAGCATTTCAGAGAGCTTCAAGTCATGTTTAAATGCTTCTCATTCTTTTTACTTGCATTTTCTTTCTGAAGCAGGCCTTTTGGAGGTACCTCGCAGAAGGTGCTCCAAAAATCCCAGAAAATGAGTGAGAACCACAAAATATATTCTCCATCTCTGCTGGATCCTCCAGGCCAGGGCAATTTCTAACCTTCTTCCCCACCCCCTGCAACACTTGTCATGAAAAGAGAAACCATTTTGCTCTGTCCTTTTATTGTTTGTTTCTTTCCCCTTGTCCCTTCAAATATCCCAATACAAAGGTTAAATACATCAGGTGGGCTTTGGTAAGTCTCCAGTGATGCTTCTGTGAAAAACCACAAGATGTACAGGTAAATTTGGTCCTAGTTTATTGTTAGTAACCTTATGTTAATGTGTCCCAGATCTGCCTTGCCTGCTTCTATACCTCCTCATGTTTGCTGTATCATTAATGTGTTTGTCCTTGAGCCTCGACATCGTCCTGCTTTAGTGGATGACAAAAAGAGGCACAGAGTAAACAGTGACACTGTGGAGATGAGATGAAGGATCTGGGCTACAGCACAGGATGGAGGCACTCCTCAATCTCAAGGCACTTTCCTTTCCCCAAGCTATGATGAACTTCTAATGATTTCAGTGACAGCTGTGCTCTGCCCTGTGTGTGTGCAAATGTCCCTGAGCTGCTGCGGCTGGGCTTAGCCTGTGCAGTATCAAAATGCTCCTGAGAACTACCTGGAGTAACCTCGCTCTTGCTTGTAACAAACCCCACTGGTCGGTGATTTACATGCCTTTGTAATCTGATGCAGTGATTAGAAAAAGCTCTTCGTTGTAGTTTTCCCCTTTAACACAGCGACTCATGACCCCTGTGCTGGATTTGAGAGGGAAGTATCTGCTCTTCATGTGGAAATGAGTCAGCCCACCGTGTGCCAGCAGCGAGCCAAAGAGACCTGAGAGAGGGGAACATGAAATGGGCTTTAATCTGATCACAAATCTCGCTTCTAGCTAGGAGAGCTAAGGGCTGCCAAGTGCCCTAGATGGTAGAGACAAGTCCCCAATTATGGATGTGCAGCCTCAGGAGGATTAAAGGAAGGAGCTGGCAGGTGATGGCATTGTGCTGTTTTACTGATGCTGAAGCCAGCCCTGGCTGCCCTATTACCCACAACACTGCCAGGCCTCTTGCCTTTGCATCATCCTTTCTTCTCCCTGCTGTAGGTGCAGGGAGAGGAACAGTCAGCCTACTTTCTTGCTTTAATCTGCAGTTCCTCTGTGATGTGTTTGGTCCTGCTTTGGTTAGCTCATGCCATGCAGCCTGCCAATGGGTATCAGGTGGCAGGGGCACACAGTACTCCAGAAATCCCATGGCCAAAATGCCTGGCTTCTGAGAGGTGGTTTCCCTTCTAGGTAGCTGCAATGCCTCCAAGAATAAGGCTGGGGAAAGAAAGATGGGGGAGATTCAAAATTACATAGCAGGAAGGCAAGGAATATCATGGGTGGTCCAACATCACTTCTGGGATAGGATAGAACACTCATACTGAGTGGGTGATTGGGATGCATGTCAATAGAGGAGTCAAGGGACCAGATTCCTGGGTCTCTCACTGAAGGCAGGGGAGTCAAGCAGTGAAGCTGCCTTGCAGGATATAGCAGAAAAGAGAATCCTAGGTTGTTTAGATGGACAGGATGGCCTCTGGTAGCCAAGGGCAAAGGAACACAGTGGGAGCTGTCTGAGGGGGGAGATTTCAAAGCTTCTCTTAATAGAAGATAGTGGGTTTGGCTTTGGGGAGAAACATGTTCAGGGGTAAAGTGTGCAACACTGGAGTGTTATGCTGCCATACCTTCAGTGGTGGGTTCCCCTGGGCAGGCTCCATCTGGGCTCTTGCTCTCCATAATGCTTGTTGTTCACTAGCTCTCCGGTTCCCAGACAAAATTAACTGAGCCAGCTCCTAGTTCAAAGGCTCTGTTTGGAGCAAAACCTGTTAGCAGACATCCAAAGAGCTCACCCTGCTGCTGCCACACACAGGCATCTGGAGAGGCTCACTTTGCTTTGAAAAGTGCCTGTGCAGCCCTGGCACAGCAGCAGACACCGCAGTGGGTGGCTGCCTGCAATCTCGCAGTCCAAGCAGACTAACGATGATTAGTCTTGCAACCAGACTGCTACTGCAGGCATCTTTGGTTTCCTCCCCAAGCGGTGCTCTAGCAGTGGTGAAGGGAGCAGCAGTGAAGCTTTATGCAGCTGCAGCTTCCCTGGCTCAGCTCTCTGTGCAGCAGCTCTCCAGCATTGCTCTCTTAGGCTCTGATGGGGGAAAACTGCATTTCTCTTCTCTGACCTTTAGATCAGATTCTTCTCCCCATACTGAGCTTATTGCAGATCAATGAGTTTTAAGTGCTGACATAAACACAAATATTACAGCTGGAGAGCTGGTAATAGAGACTGTTTATTACAGCAGCGTTCCCCAATAATATACAATTATGTTTACACTTCTATGGTTCCTTTCAGCTAAGGAGCTCAGAATTGCAAAGGCTCAGAAGCCCATGTGATGCAAGTCTAATGTTATTGATGAAGCCAAGAAAGCTGGAAAAGATTGAATGTAACAGCATAAGAACAGCTCCTGTGGCTCTGCTGGCTCAGACTGAAAGTCTCTCTAGTCTAGCATTGTTTCTTCTGTGTGCATGGCCATAATAACCTCTATGTGACACTCCAAATGCTCTTTTCTTCCAACCCATGACCAATCTGTGGCTCTGTAGCTGTTTTTTATGATATTAATAGCTCTTAATGGGATCTATTCACAGAATGGCTCAGGTTGAACAGCCCTCAGACATTCATCTACTCCAACCTCCCCACCATGGGCAGGGACACCTCTCAACTAGACTGCTCAAGGCCTCATTCAACACCCCCAGGGAGGAGGCATCCACAATTTACCTGGGCAACCTATTCCAGAGTCTTTGCACCCCTGCATTGAAGAACTTCTTCCTAAGTTCCAGTCTAACCCTGCTCTCCCTCGCATTCAAACCATTCCCCCTTGTCCTGTGTGTAGAAATCCTCATGCTAAGTCCCTCTGCAGCCTTCCTGCAGGATCCCTTCAGGTGCTGGCAGGCAGCTCTAAGGTCCCCCTGGAGTCTTCTCTTCTCCAGGCTGAACAACCCCAGCTCCCTCAGCCTGTCCTCACAGCAGAGGTGTTCCAGCCCTTGGATCATCTTTGTGGCCTCCTCTGGGCTCGCTCCACCAGCTCTGTGTCCTTCTTATGATGGGGACACCAGAACTGAACACACTATTCAAGGTTGGGTCTCACAAGAGGAAAGTCCATGGAACCAGGGAGCATTTTAGCATTAACAAGAAGTTTATGAGGTAAGGCTCAGCCAAGCCATGTGGAGAAGACAAGCAGGCAGAAGCCTTTCCATTTCACCATCATCCAGTACTCTCACACAGGTATCAGCATTGCTACCTGATTTTCTCAAGGGCTGCCAGTCTCCCTGGGAACTCTGTGGTGATGCTGGAAATTAGAATGGAATGGAATGGAGTAGAATAAAATGGAATGGAATGGAACAGAATAGAATAGAATGGAATGGAATGGAATGGAATTAACCAAGTTGGAAAAGACCTTCAAGATCATTGAGTCCAACCTATCACCCAACACCATCTAATCAACTAAACCTTGGCACCAAGTGCCTCATCCAGGCTCTTCTTAAACACCTCCAGTAGCTCGACACAACCCCCAGGCATACCCAGGAAGATATTTGAAATGAAAAATGACGAGATTGGATTTCCAGCAAGTACAAAAGAGATGTAAAAGCCTTTTGAAACAGCACATTCTGTTCCTGGCCCCTCACTTGCGTTCTCAGCTAGCGCTGCTGGGAGAGGGCTGGGTAAATGAAGGTCATTGCAGCTACCTGCAGAAGTGTCTGGAGGGTTACTTCGAAATGAGAGGCTGCTCCTTTCATTTCTTTCTGAGCCATGGCTGAAGAGATCTGAAGATTGCAAAAGCCTGGGAAGGCTTTGCCCAGCATTGCCCAGAAGCACGAGCTGAAAATATTTGACATTCTCCATATTCCAACCCCCCACCCCAACCCCTTTTTCCTTGCTTTTGGTTGTGATTATTTTGTAAGCAGCATTTACAAAGGGCCACACAGCTCTTTGAGAATCGATTCACTGGTGCAAAGAGAAGAGTAATTAAAAAAACATAATCAACAAAATCCAAAGCCCAGATGGCTTGGGAATTTAAGAGAGTCTAAATGCTCACATCTCTGTCAGGAGGTCACATCAACTTCTGCTACTTGGATATCATCAGCCATTAACAGACTTGGTTCTGAGGGAAAGCATGACTGCACTAGGACATCTCCTCCTAGTTTTTACTACCACAAGTACCTCCACCCCCTGCAGGGTGGTGTTGTCCCTTCTACCTCCTTTACCATGGATCATTTGGAGATCTCTTCATATATGACTCAAGCCAAGTTTTTAGTGTGCTGTGCTGATCTTCCACTGTGTAGAGGCTTTCCTTCCTGAGATGCTGAATCAGAGGACAGGGATGCTGGAGAAGTCATGGAGAGAAGAGAGGAACACCACTGTATTTTATGTCTTTAAAATAACCTAATAAGGGTCTTGCCTGTAAGTCATTCTGGGGCCAAAGGTTGCCCCAGTATGAAACTACAACTGGGCCACCCCTCTAGCTCTCAGTTTTAGTGGAGAAACTAGGGTCTGAGCATGCTTTGAGGTTATCTCCTGTGTCACAGCACAAGTTTCACCAGTACAGGAGAACCTTGCCCTGGTGGCATTGCCTGTGGGAATAGCAGGGCAAATGTCAGTCACACAAAGCTTGTACATCTGACCCATCTCACCAAGACAAAATTTGGTTTGCAGTGTGAATAAATTAAGAGAGAACTGGAAAAAAAAAAAAAAAGCCTGGATGAGGATTAATTAATCATTTGGAGAGTCCCATCAGCTCTCAGGGCTCCTAGAGCATCATCAGTATGTTCTGAAAGGCAGCCAATGAGCAGGATCTGATTCACTGCCTGAATTAATCCATATGAATGGCTGTGGGATCCATTTGAAAGCAGCATTGAGAATTGGCCTATAAAAAGGCAGCCCATTTTTTTGTGTGTGTGTGTGGAAGCTACTTTGGGAAATGAATGAGGACTTTACAATCTCCTTCAGCCATAAAAAACCATGCACATCTCACACTGCTGCTTGCCTATTTTAATTAAACCAATAATTAAATTTTAATGAAATGAAGGTTTTCCTGAAAAAAGAATCACCAGTGATTGAGGAGTTTTCAGCTGAGGGAGGGAGGTGGAGTAGATACATCAGGCTCCCTCTCCTAATAAAATGTTGGAGGAAATACATGGAGAACTGGGTTCATGTAATGAGCTGAGCAAGAAACACATTAATGAAGTTGAGAGGCAGCTTGTTTCACATGCCTCTGCTTGGCTGTGTGTTTGTTTCCCTGCTTCCCCCAGGATAAGCCTTTATTCATAAGGTCCTGACTTCTACCTGAGAGGCCAAGCCTGTCTCGATGCCAGCACTGTCCCACCGGCAGCCCCAAGGATAATCAACACTTGGCTCTGCATTGCAGTGAGAGAGGTGGAGATATGAACCTCTGCAGTCACTCTTAATTGGGGCTGGCCTCTGAGGTGAGTTATCACTAGCAATGAATTGAAAACTTCATGATTTCACTGAGCCTGCCTCCAGAAACAAGGTAGAGTCACACAGAAGCTTGCTGGGACAAGCCAGCAGCTTGCCAAATGCTGCCCAAAGGACAAAGAGGTGCAGATGTTCAGCTGAGCACTCAGGCACCAATAGTAATGGCTGCCTGCCTGCAATGCTGACAAATGCACACCTGGCCACAGTGTCTTTGACTTAAGGGAGAAAGATTCAACAGCTGAATGGAATGTAAAGTTTTCTTCTTTCAATCCCAAATATAATCACTTGGAGTTTCTCTGTGGTGGCATTGAGGGCAGTGTGTTGCCCCCTCTGCCTCCTCCCCACTGATGCTGTGCATGTCCTTGAGAGACTCCTCCTCAGCTTCACAATGTGAAAGCTAGAAAAAAATGGTTACCTCCCTCCCTGAGAGAGAGATGTGGGACTGGATGGATTAATAGTTACTGCATGTTGCACGTGTCAAGAGCCATTGATAAGCACACCAGGGAATGTGCCAGGCACATCCAGGGCTAAAAGGATGAGCTGCCTCAGCTTGAACAAGAGGACTAGCCTGGGACTTGTTAGGAATTCTGTCATGCTCATAGCAAGCACCATAGCTCTGTGCAAGAGGAGCCTGTGTCACATCTGCGTTGGTAGGTCACAGTAAGCATTATTGATTTATTCAGAGAGCATGGGAAAATGGCATTGAATGATTATTCCTCACATAGCTTTTCTTTAGTTTGGTTTCCTGTGGAAATGTAGTTATTAGAATCCTGCCCTTTCTGGGTTTGTTCTCCTCACCCTACAAAGCTTAGGAACTCGTCGACCTGTTTCAAAATGAGTTGACCAGAGAAGCAGGAATCCCAAAGATGATGTAGTTCGTAGTGTTTTAAGTAAGAATAGGTGGTTTGGTAAAAATGAGACACAAGTCTCTGAGCCACTGATGAGGCAAAGGCTTTTCTAGTAGACTCTGGAGGCTCTCTGGGCCAGGAAAGTGTGAAAAACATTGCCCTATCCACTTCAGCTGGAAAGCTTGTGCTCTCAGACACAGCTGGTCAACTGTGAAACTGCATTCAATAGCTTCAGTAGCTCTGTTGCTTCCAGAAATTGCTTTTGCCCAAGACAATTTCCACAGGGTTTGCCCTTTGACAAGAGAACTCTTTGGGAATTGTATCAAGCCATCTTTAGCAGTCTACAGGGGCTCCTCCAGGAAGGCAAAAGACATCACAGTAGGGAAAAAGCCCCTGTGATGGCTAGAGGAGGCATAGCCTGGAATCACAGAGAGGATCTGTGAGCATACCTCATGCTGCTAGTTAGTATTTCCATCAGGTTCATGGATGTGGGGAGCTGAGCCATGTCTTTGGAAGTGCTTTTCTTTGCAAGAAGCCACTTTCCTGCACAACTGAAGGGCTAAGAGGTTGCCCTGGTTTTGCTGGGACAGAAGCCCAAGCCAGCCCCCACCTGCAGGTTGTTAGCAATTTTGACTCAACGAGGGCAGCTGACCTGAATTGGCTACAGGTGTATTCCAGACCATAAACATCCCACTCAGTATAAATTGCAGAAGTCTGCTGTACTCAGCACTTCTTCCTGCTTCCGCTGCCCCTCTTCCTTCTTGTCCTGCCCTGAGCCGGAAGGGAGAGCTCCTTGGTAAGCAGCAGCTCTGAGGCAGCATTGGTGGGGACAAGAGGGACGTCAGCAGACTCAAACCTGGCGTAGCTGCTACTTTAGAGAAGACATCGAAGCAAAGGGCTCCAGAGCTGAGGGTCAACTTGCAGCCTCTTCCTGAGGTGGCATAAACCACGGTAAGAGGGCATGAGCAAAAGTGGAAAGAGTGAGAGTGTGCCCTAATCCCACTGCCCTGAGCGGGACAAGGGAGCTTCCTGATGAGTGGCAGCCATGAGTGGGGACAGGAGGGCCAGTGGCGGTTCAAAGCCTGCTGTCACTGCTATTTTAGCAAAGCCCCTGAGGCAAAGGGCTCGAGGGCAGAGTCCCCCCCTAGAGCCTTCCAAACTCAGCAGAACTGCACAAACATGCAAAGCCAAACGCAGAGGGAGAGAGATGCCTTGGCACTCCAGTCCTGAGCAGGAAGAGCGAGCTCCCTGATAAGAGGCAGCTGTGCACTAGCATGGAGTAATGGCGGCCAACACCTCCTCGCTCCAGGGTAATGCCTGGTTGGTGTGAGCTGCTAGCAGAGTGGTGAGGAGGCCTGGGAATCAGTGTGTGACTCAGCAGTCTGTGTGCAGCACTGAGGAGGGAAGGAACTTCAACCTGTGGTCATTGCCCTCCCAGGAGAGGTCTGACCTATGGTTTTCACTCTGCAAGCCATTGGCAGAAGGAGAGTGGTGACCCAGATGAAACCTGCTCACAAGCATCCAGCTATCCTGGTCTCTGGCTTTTCATCCTTGAGAAGGTTTCCCTGGAAGCAGTTGTCTCACTAAGGTAGGCTGCATTAGCATCACTTTGTCAATTCCTCTTTCTTGTCTGAAGGTAAGCAATGTCTGCATGGCTTTTAAACCATCAAGCACCAACATGGCATTTGGGGACATGGTTTGGTGGGCATGGCAGTCCTGGGTTGATGGTCAGACTTGATGATCTTAGAGGTTTTTTCCAACCTTAATGATTCTATGATCCTGCTTCTTTCTTGCTTGCTATTCTGCTCCTGAGGACTGCTTCCCCAACTATGGTGACCACCATGTATTTACTGGGCTGGGTACAACTTTATGTTGGCAATGGTATTAGTTTGGCTATTTAATTTCAGCCTGAGGGTCTCCTTCCCTATTCCTGATGCCTCTGCTCTGGCTAGGGAGGGATCACTGGGTGCTAGAACAACTGCTGTGGTTCAGCAGATTCTCCCTCATCTTGCACTGACACTTTGTGCTCACACTTCTGCATACTTTTAAATTAGAACAGAGACAATTTTTACCTGACAAAACAGTCACATGAAGTGACAAAGAAAAGAGAACCAGGCTGTCAGGGCAGGAAAAAAGAATGGTTTCCTTTCATAAGCCATCAAAAAACTTGACCTGCCTGTGGGGAAAGTGGGCAGGAAGTTTGTCCAGCAGAAACATTTACTGAGCTGTAAGCATCAGAACAAGAGGTCTTGGTTGCCTAGGGACCTGATGAAGAGGATTAGAGCATCCATACTACTAATTTAACTCTTTTGCTGTTATTTCATCCTCCTCCCCTGTTTGTTCGTTACGTCCCTACCGCTGTGC
Organism: Dryobates pubescens; assembly: GCF_014839835.1. Lineage (NCBI taxonomy): Eukaryota > Metazoa > Chordata > Aves > Piciformes > Picidae > Dryobates > Dryobates pubescens. The sequence goes on from NC_071628.1 coordinate 4,396,525, forward strand.
TTCAATATGAGAGTGGCATTATGAGCTATTTGGGATAGGCAGCCCCACACTGCATGCTCTATCAACAGCCAGAAGACTCAGCACCCCTGCAAGGGACTGTACCTGCCTACATTTCACAGATTCAGCTGCATAGCAGGTGACTCCTCTCCCATTGGCCTGGGAGCAATCACAACACAACAGGTAGATCTGACTTGGATGTTACTTGGAACATTCAGTAGAAGAGCAGATATTGTCCACCTGCTGTATCTGGGGTATTGGACAGCACAGCAAGGGGCTCTATGAGGACAAAGTAGGAACACCTGACAGTAGTCAAGTGGTTAAATTCCTCTTGCCCAAGAAAAGCTGTATATGTGTATTTAATGTGACTGGCTTTTCACAAACTCGATTTAAATAAGGAGCCCAACAAAGTACATGTCAGAATATCTGACGATCTGTCAGGCTATGAGAAACACATTCTACTTGGCAAATGAAAATGTTGTTTCTTAAATGAAGGAAAAACCAGCATGGCACTGAGTCAGCACACTTCTGTTCTTGGTTTATGAAGCAGTTCATGGGTGAATTGATCAACGGATCAAAGCTTGATTTGCCAAAATATTGTCCATCGCTTTTCCAAAAGAGATCCAAAATGCCTGGAGGTCATCTGAATGATGTTTGAGCTTAGGCTGCAAAATCAGTATGTGTGTTCAAGCCTGGGTTAGTGTTAGTACAGTGGGGCTCTTCATTTGCTTTTATTAATGCCCTTAATGGTATCTGCTTTGGAGACCTGGAGACAAAGAAGTGGGAGAGCCTACAGCGTCATGTCTCTCAGCATTAGAGAGAAGAGTGAGGCAAGAAAATATCCTGTTTCATATCCTGACACAGCACACTATATATCTACTGTAGCCTCCAGAACACTAATGTTGTGACCTTTCCTATCCTATATGCTTGGCCATAATGCTGCTGAAAATATGAGCCATAGTTTGGCCCCCAAGCTGATGCTCCCCAGGCCATGCCACTGCACAGTGACAAAATGAAAGGATGGATGGGAAGGGAGGTCTCCAGAGAAGCAAAGCCCTGATTAAACCTGCCTGATCCTCTCTCTGCCCCAGGCACTCTGTGCAGTACCAGCCTCATGTTAAACCAGTGCAACACCAGCAGTTACAAATGGACCCAGAAGATGCTGTCTTGCCACCCAGTGGCTGTAGGGTCACTACCAGTAGCAGCTGAAAATCAATTGCAGTGTGATAAATTGTGTTTCCCCTTCCTTTTTAACCGTTTCACTACTGTAGATGAGCAAATTGCTTTGAGGGGATGATGTTGTTCCGAAGGGTATAAACCTCAACACAAATGGAAGATCATCTCCACGTCCATGATATATTAACTTTGGTTTGCCAATCATGTACGATGAGCATTGTGCCTGAAAGATAGACCAGGAAAAATGAAAGGTTTGTTGGAGGAAAAAGCATCCAAATGGGGGAGGAAAAAGCAATATCCTCTTATTAAAATATATACATTCCTTGGCTACACATAATTGTGACAGGGGAACTCATTCCTCTATTAAATATAAATGAAACATGGGCAGTTAACTGGATATTTTACACTGATATTTCAATTGCATTTCATAAAACTCAGGCTGGCTCTGCAATGAATAATTTATCCAATTAGAATTTTTTTTGTTCCCCTCCCCCTCCCCTCTATTTTTAATGGAACCTGGCTGTCCTCTTATCTATCTTACTGCTTTAAAAATGGAAATAATTCTATTAGAAACCAGGTGTGCAATGTGAGTCTGAAGCTGGTCTCATTTTTTTTTTTTTGGACAATCAGGAGGATTATTCACAAGTTTCCAAGTTGTGGTGGTTTGGTTGTTTTTTTTTTTAATCATTTAGACTTCATTTAATGTTAATGCTGAAAATTGGAATTGAGTTCTGCATTCATTGGCATCAGCTCTAGACAGGAAATGTAAAGCTTGGCTGTGGCTGGCTGCTTCATTCTGGTGATGGTTTCTGGTGTTGCAGTTCATACAATCATTGAGTTGTTAGGGTTGGAAGGATCATCCATTTCCAAACCCCCTCCTGCCCATGGGCAGGGACACCTCACACTACAGCAGGTTGCTCAGAGCCTCATCCAGCCTGGCCTTAAAGACCTCCAGGCATGAGGCTTCCACCACCTCCCTGGGCAACCTGTGCCAGTGTCTCACCACCCTCATGGGGAAGAACTTCTTCCTAACATCTAATCTGAATCTACCCATTTCTAATTTTGTTCCAGTCCTATCACTCCCTGACACCCTCAAAAGTCCCTCCCCAGCTTTCTTGTAGCCCCCTTCAGATACTGAAAGGCCACAATTAGGTCTCCTCAGAGCCTTCTCTTCTTCAGACTGAATAATTGTTGTGTTTAAGTTGTCCCTGGGCTAATTTTGCTGTAGCTTGTAAATGATGTCATTCAGTGTGAGGGGATAGGGTGCTCAAATGTATAAAAACAGGTGGAGTTCTGTTTTGGAGGTGTTGGAATCAGTGGAAGTGTGAAAATAATCCAGGAAAGGGTTATTAAAATGATAAAATTTTGGTATGGGCTTCCCACTTTTAATTCAGAAATCAATCTGGGTGGAGGACCTCTGTCTTTCCCTTGCCACACTGTTCACAAGGGAAATGTCCAGATTAACTCATCTGGGGGGGATTTTTTTTAACCTTATAGCATTGCATTGGAAGGATGTAGCTGAAAATTCATTTCTTGTTGTTATTATTTTGGGAGGTATAATGCTTCTGGGTGAAGGCTTGCAAATTGTGTAGCTGTGCAATTCCATGAGGAGAACTTCAAACTTTCACAGGTGGAGTAAACATAGGAAGAAGTTTCTGGTTAATATATTAGCCTCAGTTGATCCATGGTCATGGATTCTGCATATGCTTGTGGAATGTGGCAATAATTGGACCAAGTGCTCTTTCAATGCAGGGAAAATGATCCTAAATGATATTCCCTTTGCTATGGGTTAAGACTATATACACATTTACTAGAGAGCAGATGACATCTCCAGATGACATCTCTGTGTCTGAGCCCTGGAGCACAAGAAAAGGAAAATTATTTGCCATTGGAATGTGCTGCCCAGGGAGGTGGTGGAGTCACCATCACTGGAGGTGTTTAGGAAGAGACTGAATGGGGCTCTTGGGGCCATGGTTTAGTTGATTAGATGGTGTTGGGTGAGAGGTTGGACTCTATGGTCTTGAAGGTCTTTTCCAACCTGGTTAATTCTATTATCAGTCTGAGCTTGTGCAGCATCCGTGGAGAGCTCATAGGTCCTGCCTTTGTGCTTCCAACCCCCTCTGTCCTCTCCACAAGAACATTGACTCTGGCACTAGCAGGAAGCTGGAGTCATGAGTTTAGCTTCCATTATGTTTAAGGATCACACAAACCTGAGGGCACAGGGGAAGCAGCAGTGACATCAATATAAACTAACAAGCTGATTTTCACCTGGGTTGGCAGTGTAATAAGGCTGGAAAGGGAGACTCTGTATGCTTTCCTTCTGGCATTTCTCTGTGCAGCTTGCCTAATTTATTCAGCCTCTGTGTTGAGGTGGGACACTTCCTATTCTGAGAAACTTAACAACAAAATCAGAAATTCAATAAAACCTGGAAGAAAGGGCTATGTACTGGTAAATAACTAGAAGCCTCTTGGATTTATAGCTGAGATCATGGTTTCCAGGGGGTTCTGGTGTACCTCTTGCATTGATCACTGTCATGTTTGGGGTCTTTCTTTAGTATTTTATCTGTTAATCACTCTTCTCATTGGGTCTCCTTTTCAAATTAAATTCAAGGTCCATAATTTTGTTATGCAACACTTTCTTGTGCTCTCTGGGAAAGGGCTAACCTAATTCCCCCAATATTTTGATGAGTTCCCCCCCAGGCTCTGTTGATGATGTTCCCTTCCTTTTGGGCTGGCATACTTACAGCGAAATTCTTGCAATTGTTTCTTGAGCCTTCCTCACATGGAGAGGAAGAACCAGATCTTGCAGAAGAGACAAAACACAACATTGGCCTCTTATAGGATTATGTAGGGCAGAAAGCTAAACACTCACCTATCATCTCGCAATGCAACAGGGAGAGATCTGGTTTGTGTGGTGTGGTAGGGGAGGCATCCAGGCTGCCTGCAGCTCTTGCCTGCTTACATCCATCAGCTCTCACTGCCTTCTGAAAAATCCACAGAGGGAATTAATAGTTCCACACAGCTCTAGTGACAGGTACAATTGTCACAAGAATGAGAATGAAGTGACAATGTGGAAGAGCTCCTTTAAACAGATTCTAATTAGCTCTGAAGTCATTTTCTGTCACTGTACTAATTTGCAGAAGACATAGTGTGTTGGCACTGCTCATAAACCCCATTCCCCACCTTCTTCCTACCCAGCACATTTGAGGACACTGTGCCTGCAATCCCTTGGTTCTCTTCTCCCTTTATATAAGGTCTGTTGCTAGGCTTTTTTGAGTCCTGCTGATGTGAAAGAACCCCCAGATCTTCACTGGGTTTGCTTGGCAAGTTTTTGGTAGCAGAACAGCTACAGGGGTGGGGGTGGGGAAAAAGAGATCAAGGGTGGGAGAGAAACAACTCTGCAGACACCAACATCAGTGAAGAAGGAGGGGAAAGAGGTGTTCTGAGTTCTGGAGCAGAGATTCCTCTGCATACAGTGATGAGGGAGGTTGTACCCCTGCAGCCCATGGAGGACCCCAAGAAGGTTCAATCCAGCACAGATGCCTTGCCTCAGAGCCATTTATCAAATGTGTTAACTTTTGGAGAATTTAAGGCTGGCATTGGATGTTTCCCTTGCCTTTAGGGTGATCCTTTTTGCAAGGGAAAGATCCCTCTGTGTACTTCCTGCACCGTCATTTTTTCTGGCTCTCATGGGCTGCCCAAAATTCAGTGCTCTAACAGCAGGACACCAGCTCTCTAGCTAAAACACACTATTTCATGGGCAGAATTTGTAAGTTAAAACCAAACTTTTCCAAAGAAAACTAGGATCTCTGAATTGTCCTGGGAGAGGAGTCCGTACACCTTCCTTTCTTGCTCTGCTATTTGCCTGTAGACCATCTTGTCCATCAATCAGTGGTGCTTATCATAGTCTCTCTGACAGGTCTGATGTGTCTCCATAAATGTTTTAATCTGGTTTACTTTATCACTTGGTATTGACATCCTGGGATGCTTCTGGCACACACAGAAACCAAGGAATGTCATGCTTGTGCCACTTGTTCACACATAGCTGGGCTGAGCTGAAGAGGATTCGTCTTACCATTTGCCTAAAGCACTTGATCAATGAAGCTTCTGCAGAGTGTAATGATCATCACATGAGAACAGTCCTTGACCAAGAGTGAAGTGTTTTTATTCTTCATTTAGCTGCTGCTTAGAAGATTAGGGTTTTATCTTCAGCCTATGATTGCTTCATTGACATCAGCAAAGAAAAGTCTGTGCACACTATCTAGTATGTCTGCGTGGTACTGAGCTCTGTAAGCATTTGCTTTGTGCTTGAAGACCAAGATTCATGTTACTGCTTAAAAAAATCCTTAGTTAATCATTCAGAGGGAAAAGCTTCTAGTAAAAGGACCCATGCCAGAATAAAGGATTTGAGAGGCAAAAGGCTGAAATTGATGTCCCCATAGTGGAAAGGCAAGATCTAATATTTGTCTTCATATCAAGCAATTATCTCCACTGTCCACATCTCCATTCCAGTGTTAAGGAAGCTGAAATGAAATCAGTGCACCCCTGAAAAAGTTTTTGTTGCATTAGCTGACATCTTCACAGTGGAAGCATTTCACTGGAAAATCTTTATCTAACCCTCTGCTCAACTTCTTGGCATGCTCCTTGTTTACCAAGTCTTTTGATACTATTCAGCTGAAGCTCAAGGTGGATTCCATGCCCTCCTAGGAATTCCAGCTATGGCCCTACTAGATTGTGTCTTGTGTAGTGGGGAGTGAACCAGGCTCTGAGTGACTAAACTAGAGACAGGTACACGTGAAGCACTATGGTGGCCTCTGGAGCACGTTCTCCCCCAAGCTGCACCTTCCAGACGTGGCTTTCCTCCCTGGCCTGTGCTGTGCAGCCATGAGATGCCTCTCTGTGGGCACTACCCATGGCCACAGAGGCTGCAGCTTGGGAGAAGTGTTGGGTTTGGAAGCTGAAAACCCTCTGCGGGCCGTGGTGGACCCGCTCCACCTGTCCCTAGCGCCTGGTGTATCTTCCGTTTGTTGTCAGCGCTCGTTAAGACTGAGGGCATCTCCCTTGCTCTCTGCCTTCTCCATGTCTCTGATTTCACTGGAACAGAGTCAAAGGGAGAGGACTCCACACAGGGTCTGGAACGGATCAGCAGGTCAGCTGGGAATGCCTGTCAGTTAGTCAGCGTGCTCCCTCCCTTCTCCCTGGCTTTCTTTGAGGTTTGTAGCTCTTCTGCTTTCTTGTTGCTATTGCCACCCTCCCCTCGCTCCCCCTGCCACACACCAAGCACCCAGACCTTTCCTGAGCACTTTACTTAATCCCCAGGATTCTTTATATAGGAATTAATCTTCTCGGCACAGTGGGAGAGCTCGGAGGGAGGGGGTACATTTATCTCTCCTGCTGAGGTCTAGAGTTGCATTGCTGTGATTATTGGTGGGAACAGTGTGCATGTGTCTGGGGATCTCTGTTTAGCTTCTTCGTTTCTTAAACGGCACAGGGGCAGCAGCAGCAGCAAGGCAAGTTGGCAGCTTTGCTTTCTAGCTGCATTGTGTTTGCTGCTAGAAAAGAGGGAGTGTCAGTGGGGAGCAGCATGGCAGAACAAGAAGCCAGTGGCTTGCAAGTCCTTCTCTCCACCCTCCAGGTAAGAACGGCTTGAACTAATGAGAGAGGCGCTTGGGCTTGTTTTCCTCTTTAACTCGCCAGCAGCGACTCGTTGGGCTGTGCTTGCTCGTCCGAGCTCCCTGCTGGCTCGCCTCTAAAAGCATCAGCGGGCAGGAGTCCTGACCTGCACCTCCCACCCTAAAAAAGCCTTTATGAAACGAAGTTTCACTATTCGGAGACGGAGGCTGGCAATTGCTGCTATACATCGCCGACGGAGCCCGCTCTGAGGGCAGAGCCTCGGCTCCCTGGACGTCGCTGGGTCGAGCGGGGGAGCGCGGGAGGTGTGGAACCGGCCGCGGAGCAATGAATGGGAGCCGCCAGCGCTGTCAGTCTGCGAGCTAGGCGAGCCCCAGCCGCGCACGCCGCCGCTCCCAGCGCTCAGGGGGCGAGTAAACAGATCTGCCTGAAGCAGCAAGTGCCTCCCCGTCAAATTGTCTTCACCAGGACCTTTAAGCACTCACGGAGAAGTGACAGTAACTCTTGAGGCTGAGATCAGTGAGGTGCTGCAGTTGGGTGTGCTCAGGCAATGCTCCCGAGGAGCTCGGGGAAGGGAAATGCCCTGGTTTGGGATCATACTTGTTGAACAAGCTTGACCACGGGACAAAAAAGAGGTGCCCCTCCTATGGTGATACCCTCTATTCTATTTTCTCCCAGCATGGAGGTACTCTTCCCAGTCTTGCCGGAGATGATGTCTAAGCTGAGGCTTGAGCCACCCTATGCAACGGGGTGTGTCTCTTGGGAGGAGGGAGCCCGTGCTTTCATGAGCCATCGTTTGATCCTGAGGAGTGGGTAGGAACTCCTTTCCCAAGACAAGAAGCAGCTTTTAGGTAGGGTGAGATGCTTAACTGTCTGTACTTCTCAGGTGCCCTCAGCCCCTGTGTGCAGCTGTGCTGATGTGGGTCAGAGCCCCAAGGGGATGGGAGTTTCACCTTTGAGGCAGCAGCATCCTCTGACTGCTACATGTGTTGTCAAAGCTTCACACACTAAAGCAGCAGCAAATGAGGGGTAGGTTGTGTGAAACACGCTTAATCTCCTGGATCAGCCCAAGGATTCTTGTCTCCTAGCCCTGCATCACAGAAGGATTCTGTGAGCATCTGCAGGTGTATAGAGAAGGTTATAAAGCCCCATGATACACAAACGACTTCAAAACAGTAGTTTTGGTGCTGATCAGCCTTGACATTTTAACAGCAGTTTAGATAACTCTCAACAACTTTCTTCTGTCATTGGCAAACCCTGGTTTGCCCTCTGTGGCACCCTGTTGCAGGGAGTTCTGCAGGTAAACTGGCACACTGAAGGACATTTTCCTACTGGCTTCCCCTCCACCCCCATTGTAACTTGCTTGGCCTATGTTCTTACAGCTTGTTTTAGACATGTTTTTTTACTAGGTCATGTTTTAGTTGTATTGAAGTTCTAGTCCTCTTCCTGTTACTTTGGATAATTGAGAGCCGAGTGTACATCTCCTGGGTTTTGGTTCTCTTTTTTCCCCTCCTTATGCTCTCTAACATTAACACTCTTGGTGCTCTCTGCAAAATTTGGGAATAGAACTGAACAAGGAGTAAATTGGAAGCTGTAGCTTAAAACCACATATGCAATTCATTGGCAAAGCTACTTGGAGAGCTAGATTAGAAACAGTTAGGAACACTGCAGGTGAAAGCAGGTGGTGGTACTGGTAAAACTGTGAGGTAAAACAGCATTCATCCCCAGGATTACAAAATGGAGCCTCGGTACAAAACCTTTCTTTCCAAAGTTTCTGTATTCACTTGGAGGAGAGCAAAAGGCTTTCTTGTATTATCTTCAGCTAGGTGCAGAGGTTTGAGTGCTGGAGGTCAGCAAATCTGTGGTTGATGCCAATTACAATAGTGGTGTGTTCTGATTCACCTCCTGCCTCCAGCCAGCACCTCACCATCAAAATACTGTAACAAAACCCAGGTCATTAAAAACAAAAGTCATTGGACACAGCTGGAGAGCACTGGCCTGGGAAAAAATAACTTTTGTTGATGTTTGCATTTGCTGATAACCTCTCTCCACACTTTGTCATTTTCTGCACCAGCTGTCCAAAACATGGTTGCTTTGTTTTTGTGTCCTGCTGGACGGTCAGTGCTGGTTCATGTTCTTTTACTGGGCAGGAAGAATGCCTGCTGCATTACTCTGCAGGGTCTTACTGTGTGGCTTTCCATTTCTGGTAGCACACAATACTGCTTTGTGTGTAGAAAGCTTTCAGGTGAGGAATGAGGGAACATTCAGCCACCAAGCCAGTGTTTATGAACATCAGCATAAGAACATCCTTTCTCCTTCAGTCACTCACAGTGGGGTAAATTCCTGCCTTTCTTTTGAGCACAGACACAGATTACTCTAAGAGCAATTCTTCCACCAGAGACAGGGTCTGTCACCTTCAGCTGAGGATGTGACCTACTCTGTCTCTTCCTGGCATGGACTCTTACTCCTAGCCTTGCAGCCTGGCTGTGGTAAGGATGGGGTAACAAAAACAGAACACCGTGCTCTTTGTAACTGAAGTCCTGCTCTAGTCATGGAGAGAAACACATTTGGTTTCTGAGTTCCTCAAAGCTGTTTCCAAGTGTGATGAAGCATGATCCTCCAAAGACAGCTCAACCCCCTGAAAATGCAGCGTGTTGCAGATGTTCTGAAAAGTGACGAGGTGGAAAGCAAAAAAAAACCCACAAAACCCAACCAACCAAAACCCCACCTCTGCCTTTGAAGTGCAGCTGCATTTTGTCACCGAAATGTCACTGCAGGGAAGATGTGACATTTCAGATCTCTAGGTAAAAAGTGCTTCATTGCTTACAGGGTGCAGCTTCAAGAAGTGAATTCTGGATTTAAGTAAAATATTTGTCTCTCAGGTTTTGTGTCAGTATGGCAGAGCCAAGCTCACAGGAGTTTGCTGGAGTTCCTCATTCTGTTTCTAGCCTTGCTCTCTCTTCTTGACTCTTCCCTTCCAATGTGCTTCTACAATTGTCATCTTCCACCCCCCTGGCTTTGATAGCGTTGCCTCATCCTCTCTTATCTCTTACTGCATGACATGGAGGTCCTCATCTCGCATCCCGCTCTGCTCTGTCTTTCATACATGGACAGTGCACTACTTAGTAACCAGCCCAGCCTTGGTCTGCTCCTCACCCTGCTCCCTGGCCACAGCATAGAAGAATTAAACATCTGCTGCATGTGCAGCTTCCAACCAGGTAAAACAGCCTGACATTCCATTTCACAAGCAGGCTTCCTAATGCAAAATCCCAAAGAGATTTGGGATTATATTTCTTGTTTATTTTAATGCCAGGAGGAGGTATCTGGGCACTAGTTAAAACCAGCTGTTTGTTGCTAAGAACAACAATAGAAGACCAAAGCCAGCCATTGTGTCCCATACTACTAAATTCCTTGAGGCTGTTCCTACTCTTGGTTGTCCTGGCTCTGCTCTCACTCCATCTTCAAAACAATTAGCTAAATAAGAAGCAATTCAATTCTTCCCCTGCTGCTTCTCTGCTCTCTTCCTCACTTGCCTGGCCTGCCTTGGTTAGCCCTGAGCACATCTCTCTATTCCATGGCAGTGTACATCGTGTTGCCTGAGGAATCACAGATTTCCTGTTGGCTCTCAGCATGCTTTTCACATGCTTCCTGAAGCCACAGTCCCCGTTCACATAGCCTCCAAAGCTGGCAACCCCTGGAGCCGTTGGCAGATTTTTGGCTCAAACTATGTGCTACTATGTTGGACTCTACAGGTTCCCAACTGCTCTTTCCCAAGGTAAGAGGTGACAATCTTAGGTATCAGTGGAGGATGTTGTTTGTGTAAAGGGATTCCTCTCTAATGGTGCCCAGCAGGGAACAGATACAGGATCCACTGTTTGCTAACTTGAACCTCTCTGCTCTGCTGCGCTGCCTCTTTCAAGCTGTTTTGCTGGCTGGTTGACAAGGCAGTTCTATTGTTATCCTAAAGACAAGTGGGAAGATATCTCTGCTGCTCCAGTGACAGTGAGTATAAACGTATTTTGCAAAACACTCTTGTCTCCTCTGCATCCTGGCACTTATTCTGTCAGCAGAGCTGCCGAGGCTCCTGCCTTTGAGCAAAATAAATGCAAAAATCCCAGCAAGCAGGATGCCCACTGCTTTGGCTTGGGGAATCTAGGAGCTCAGGGTCTAAATCTGTGTTTTTGGGAGGCAGCTTGGCAGGCAGGGCTTAGTGGAATTGCTTTAGAGGGAGCAAAAAAATCAATTCAAAACCAGATGGCCATTTTTATGTGGTTCATTAACTGAGTTTTTACTGAGCTTGTTGTACCTAAAGTGAGCAGCGGTGGACTTAGTGTCCTCCTATTCCTTACAGCAAATAGTCCAGCCTTGGAATGGTGAAAATAGTGCACTTAAGGCAGTGAGACATTCAGCGGCAGGGCTCAAGGGAAAACCCTTCATGGCCACACTGAGTGCTCCAGCAGCTCTTCTGTCTCTGCTGCCAAGGCTGCTTAGGCTGTGTGAGCCTGTTTTTTGCTTTAACTATGGAAGAAAAGGATTAATTCTCTGCTAATAGCCCTGCAGAGTTAGCGCAGGCCCCACTTCAGCTTTCAGGGTCATTGCCTATTCTTCCCAGCTCGGTTGTCATCTCTTGCCTGTCCAAGCAGACGCTAAAGGTAACCTACAGCTCTTTCCTATAATCCTGGGCTCACCACCACGGGGCACTGCTAAGCAAGGAAGGAGAAAGGAAGCTAACATCCATGCATTAACCCCAACTCCCTGCCACCGACCAACGATTGAAGTTTGGCGCTCTCGTGAACCAGCGCAGAGCACTAAAAGCCCTCAGAGGAAGCTGAGGCACATCTTGGACCCTTCCATCAACTAAGCTGGGACCTGAATTTCACTCTCTGTTCCTGGGCTGGCTGCAGCTGTTTCTGTGAGTGCACTGCCAGCTCCTCTGCTAATGCCTCCAGTTGGGCTATCCAGAATTTCCTGTGACTGCATTAATGAGAATTCAGGACCTCAGGGTGCAAAATGTACCCAGAGACTGATCGGAGTGGCAGCAGCTACAGCTGGGCTGAGCAAAAATCTGTGTGGCACTGAGTCTCAGCAAAACCTTCTCTGTTGAGCAAGCAAAGTGGGCTTCAGCCCGTTTCCTGTTGTCCCTTTTTCTTGCCTAGGGTGTCTTCTGCTTTGAGACAAATGAGGCATTGTCAGGAATGTTCCTGGAGATCCTTTTATCCTTTCCTGCAGAAGTGCAGATGTGACAGGATAGGCACGTTGTTAAATGAATGCATGTCTGGAGAAATGGATTATAGCACACTGCATTTGAGTTAATCATGTGTAAAATGGCTAATAAGCCCACCATGCCTCACATCAGTGTTTGAGAAAGCAGGCAAACACTAGGAGGGGGGGGGAAATCCCCAACAAACCAACCAAAAAAACCAGAACCTGAAGTTGTGGTGACAGCACAGTAAAAAATAAAAATATAAATTGAAGACTAAATTAATAATTTCTTTTCAGTGCAGGTCTTGGATTCTGCACAATAAATAATGCACAGAAGCACATGATAAATGATGAAGACAAAAAGCTCTATGGAGTGATTTTCCAGACAGCAGGCACTGTTCATCCTGAAGCAGAGCTTTTGTGAAATAGAACAAGTTGTCATGAAATTTCCAAGTGCAGTTACTTCAGGGGGGCAAACAGAACAGCAGGCATGCTTTAAAGCTGCTGCATCTTAGCTGCTGAGGGCCTGACTTGGTCTTCAGGGCCAGGCTGTTTCACTTGGATTATTTGGATGCACTCTAGTTGCACATTATCCCATGTGAAGCAGTTTTATAGTGTGTGTTTTTGGACAAGTAGAATAGAATAGAATTAACCAAGTTGGAAAAGACCTTTAAGGTCATCCAGTCTAACCTATCAGCTAACACCATCTAATCAATTAAACCATGGCACCAAGTGCCTCATCCATTCTCTTTTTTAACACCTCCAGGGATGGTGACTCCACCACCTCCTTGGGCAGAACATTCCAAAGGCCAATCTCTCTTTCTGGGAAGAATTTCTTCTCAACATTCAGCCTAAACCTCCCCTGGTGCAGCTTGAGACTGTGTCCTCTTGTTCTGGTGCTGGGTGCTTGGGAGAAGAGACACAACCTTTGCAAACATCAACACCATTTCTTGACACCAGAGCAGAATGAGGCAATGAAGAGCCCATTTCTAAGCAGTGTTTGGGCACCTGCCCACGTGGATGGCCACTACCACATGGATATTGGCCAGCAACAAGCTGGGCACCACCTGCAAGTCTTTGGGCTGGTGCTGGTATGCTCCTGGGCTGGGCATTTTCCAGGATCAGAAGGAAAAGGGTTGGAGGAATGGCTAAAGACTGTGTTTGGAGGGCACCATGTGTGTGGTCCTGTGGATTAATACCTCCCCACTTCTCTGCCTGCCTCCTCATTCCTCACCACCTCGTTTCGAATCACTTGGAAACAGGACACTCAAGAAGGCAGACTGGTTGAAGTCCAATGGCTTTGAGCAGCCTGCTCCAGGGCAGCCCCAGGCAGGGACAGATGTTACTCACTGTGACAGTGTCCTGGTTGAGGTACCCAGAGAGGTTTTCTGTCCCATAGTGGGTGGCAAACTCGGTGCCATTCTCCACATAGGTGCTGGATTTAGAGCCATCATACTTGTGGTGCAGCGCTGCAGCCAGGGAAGGGGACACAGAGGGACACACATCATTAGGGCTCCCCAAGACCCAACTCCACACCAGCCACCAAGCAGACACTCAGCCACGTGAAGATGGGTCTGGACCCAGCGTTTGCCAAGCCTGAACTGCTCAGCAAAGCATTTCCAACGCCTGGGGGATTAGGTGGGCAGATCCCATTTGGCTGTTAGACATCAATACAACTAAATCTGCAAATTTAGTGATATAAGACATCAATATTTTTATGTCAAGGGAAAAATTCTTCTTTCTCCTTTTCTCAGGCTTCAGTAATTTCCCTCTGTGAGATATATGAAGAGATGTTTTCACACAGGCAGGTGTTTGCTTGAATAGCTCTTGCTTGTGTTGCTTTGTGTAACACAATCTTGTTTTCAGCATATTATGCTGCATTTTCCTGTGGTGGCTCAGAGGTCTTTGCAGCACATTTTTCTGCTTGATGCTTGAGTCCAGACCTCTTGGCTTTTATGTATAATGGGGGGGAAAAAAAAAAGTGTCTTTGGTGGAGAATATATTCATGGGCATCTTTGAATTAAAGGTTATTGTTATTAAAGTTATGTAGCAAAAAGAGAAGGGGGCGGAAAAAAAAGTTACTGGCATTAAAATATGTGCTTGCTGATAACAGTTAACTTCAGAATTGTCTGTTGATACCAGCAGAGCTTTTACTGATGTCTATTAGCAGGGAGAAAACCATTTCATAAATGTACTAGGAATTTAAGACATGGGAAGGGATTTTGTGTCACTTGGCCTGGGATAGCAGGGTTGAAAAATTGCCTCTGGGGTTGTTGCTATCATAGGGATGCTGCCTTTGTGTGTGACCATTGCTGTTTGTGCCAGCACAGGTGACACAACAAGTATCATCACTACTCTTGTGATGAACTCTGGGGAGGATTTATGCTTTTGGAAGAGCAGGTAAAAGCACCTGCCTCCACAGGGCTCCAGGAGGGGTCAGTGGGAAGAGCAGAAGTAGGGCAGTGTTGGTTAGTAGCTCCTGATGGAATGAGCCATGACTCTGGGAGAGGTGGCCACCTTCTGTGCATGCTGGGGTTGGTGTAAGCACACCTGAGGCTTTCACATGTCTTTGAAAATCCTAAGTGCACAGCCATACCATGTGCCCACATCTGTCATTGGGCTCTGTCAGACTCCAGCCTCGTGACTATGTTATTCTCACCAGACCAGGATAGAAAATAATTCCCTCTTGCCTTTCCCTGTTCTTTTAATAAGCACTTGCCTCACAGACAGTCTATTTGCACCTGTTTGCCCACAAGCCTCAATGGGCCATAGGATAGAAGAGCTGATCCATCAGCCTGGGCCATTCTGCATGTTGCTCATCTCCACAGGAATGGATGAGGATCTGTGATTCTTGGGCAAAGCAGGCTGAGTTTGGTCTCCAGGGGATTGTGAAGCCAGAATATCAAGGGAGGTGATTCTCCCCCCTTTATTCCACTCTGGTGAGGCCCACCTGGAGCCCCTATTACAGGAAGGATCTGGAGGTGCTGGAAGGTGACCAGAGAAGGGCCACAAGGATGATTACAGGGCTGGAGCTGCTTTGCTATGAGGACAGACTGAGGGAGTTGGGGCTGTTCAGTCTGGAGAAGAGAAGGCTCTGAGGAGACCTTATTGTGACCTTCCAGTATCTGAAGGGGGCTACAAGAAAGCTGGGGAGGGAATTTTGAGGGTGTCAGGGAGTGATAGGATTGGAGGGAATGGAAAAAAAACCACACCTAGAAATGGGTAGATTCAGACTGGATGTGAGGAAGAAGCTCTTCCCCATGAGGGTGGTGAGACACTGGCACAGGTTGCCCAGGGAGGTGGTGGAAGCCTCATCCCTGGAGGTTTTTAAGGCCAGGCTGGATGTGGCTCTCAGCAACCTGCTGTAGTGTGAGGAGTCTCTGTCCATGGCAGGGGGGTTGGAATTGGATGATCCTTGAGGTCCCTTCCAACCCTGACAATTCTGTAATTCTCTAATGCGACTGGAAATTTGCTTGACCTGCTTCTTGAAAGGGAGCTGCAACCATCCTCATGGACAACAGGAACAGTGCAAAGTAATCTTATGAGACAGCCTCAGTTTTCCCTATTGCCAAACCTGCTGCAGAAGGTGAGGAGTGTTGGGGGGAGGAAGCCATAAGGTTTATTCTTGTACAACTGAATTGCCCAGCTGAGGTGCTGTGCTGGTAGGTCATCGGTGCTTGCAACCCTGAAAGCTGTGTGTGTGCCAAAGAAAGCACTGTTGTGCTGCTGGTTTAGAAGAGGCAGGTTAATTCCAGGCAAGTTCAATTAAAAATTGCATTGAACATGATCATGGGTCCAAACCACCCTCCAATATTTGTAGGTGTTTCCTGTTCTAATAATAACAAACCCAATGATTTAAAAATCTGCCTTTTCCAACCCCCCATTGCTTCACCTTTGTGAGAAGCTGACACAAACACAGTCTGGAGACATGCTTTGGGTGAAGACTCAAATCTCCAAGAAGTGGATAATCTTTTGCCTTTTCATATAGGGAAAGCAATTTATCTTAGTACAGATTTGGGAAGAAAAGTCTGATATGATGAAGGTGGCCCCTTAAAATAAGAGAAACCTGCTCACTCTCTTCCATAGGTCAGTGGAGAGCCATTCATACCCATGACATAGTAAGTCCTTTGATCTCTGGTGTTGTTATGCCCTCTGTTTTACTGAGTAGAGACCCACCCTCTGCAGAAACCAGTGCTTCAGAAATCAAGACTTTGTCATTGATTTCATAAGATGTCTTCCAAAGAGAGCAAAGATAACACTGGCCAGAGGCACCTACTAAGCTATAAAAAGCAAAGAGAATTAATGTTTTAGACTGGCCATCGATGGATAGAATAACATCTACTTGACAAGAGATTCCATGGCCAAAGCTCAGTTCCCTTTAGGGGGTTTAGAGGGCAAAGCTGTTGTTTTCTTTCTTTCTTTTCCCCCCCTTCTCCTCATTGTCTGTTCTCCTGGAAGAACAGAAGCATCTATTTTCAAAAGATGCTGTAGGCTGAGGTGGAATTAATGAGAACAGCAAAACTTTCATGATGATTCTTATTAGAAACTGAGTAATTTTCTGACACAGAAGTCCTGTGGGGGAAATAACTGCTCTATCAAAGACATCTTGGCTTCCCCCCTCCACCACCCCCCCCAACCCCCTTTCAACAAGGGATGCTTTGAAACCGAAACAGGCATTTTCCGACACTGCAAACACGGAAGCTCCACAGCATTGTGTTTTACTGTGATCAACTTCTGTGAAGCCTTTTATGCACATTAATTTTTGGTGTAATTTACAGGCAGAGGCTTCCCACTGGGCCCAGTGGGAATTTGATCCTTGTAGTATACAGAGCCAGACTCCTCTCCCCTGGGCCCACCTGCTCCACTGCACTCTCTGCTACCTATTCCCTTCCTTTCAAACGAGGGAATGGTGGTGTGTTGATGACTAAAGCAGGAGTTCCTGGGCTTTATTCAGGACTGTTATAGATTCCATCAAAATTCTTTAATGTCTGTGCCTCCAGATTTCTCCATGTGCTCAGTAAATGGAGATAAAACTCATCTGTCAAGCTAGGGCAAAGGCAGTCTCAATTCACACAGCTTCCCAAAGCAAGGGGTGGTAAAACTCGCTCTATGAGCAATCTACACTCACACAGCCTGAGTGAAATCAGTGCAATGCTTGTTGTCCTCTGCCATCCTCTGGTGTTTTGGGTGGGTTTTTTTGTGGAATACCTCCTGAAAGGCCAAAGCAGCTGATTTACAGTGAAGTTGGCTCTCCATTTTATTCAGGGCTAACCTGGCAAGCAGGGGTTTGACAGGGAGAATAAGAGATCCTTCCATAAGCGGTTTGCTTGGCATGGTGAATGCCCACCTGTCTGCACTGCAAAGGAAGGGAGGAGGGAGGATGGTGCACCTGACCTTTCCCTACGATTAAAATTCTGATCTGATGAAGTCAGAGGGACAAACTGAACTGCCTCTCTCAACCTTCAGTTTTTCCAGGAATAAATCAGTGCCATTCACATGGAGGCAGTCTCTGGGGAGGCTAGAGGAAAGCAGCACTGCTACCCTGATTTATCTGGCCTCCTCTTTGGGAAAATCTTCTGTGTTTGAGTGGCTTTTTGCCCCATGCTGAAGTTCTTCAAGTTGGGGGGAGAGCTGGAGGTGACAAATGAGAAAGCAAATATGTGTCTGACTGTGTTTTTCTTTGACAATCTCTCTTCCAATAGGGCTAAGGGCATTTGATCTCCCCACAATGCACAGGGATTTCAAAGGGACAGCTGGAAGCAGAGATGCATTAAAATGATTTGCTCTCTCAGGAAAAAAAAAACCCCATGCTTATTAGCAGTTTGTTCCAAAAGTTTCCAGAGCAGCAGCTGTACCTCACTGCCTGCAAACTCAGGAGGGTTTTGCCTAATAGGTGATCATCTGAGTGGCTGGATGATCAAACAGTTGGAAATCTTCCTAGCTGAGTTCTCCAGCTACATCCTTGCAAAACCTTATTACACCAGTAAGTCTCTTTGAGAAGACACTTAAATAAAAAGGGACCTAATAAGTTTGTGGTAGTTTCTCCAGGCTGGCAGCAGATAGAGGTAGACTGACACAGAATGGTCTCTAGTAGGTATCCACTGAAGAATTCATCTTTCTTCCAGAGGCTGGTCCACTGTGGCACCAAGACTGCATTTGCTCATGTCTCAGTGAGATATGAATGGACCTCTAGAGAGAGCAGAGGTCCCTTTCCAGTGCTGTGCCAGCAGCAGAGGAGCACATGGCTCCTGCCTGATGCCCTCTCTTTTCCCAAGACTCGTATGCCGGCACATGCTGAGCCTGTTGCCTGTGACAGCGTCTTGGGAAGGACAGCCCTTTGAGTTTGCTTTGGTGAATCCTACAGGAGATCTCAGTGGAGTGAAGCTAAGCAGTGTGTAGAGGGTGGCACATGAGGGGACACCATGCTCCTTGGGTGAGGATGTCCTGGATCAATGCTGTCCCTCAGACACTGGAGGGCACAGCAAGTGTCCAAGCTTGCTCTGCTACAGAAGCACCACAGTTTGGCTGCTCAGAGAAGGGTATCAGCAGGAGCAAGAACACCCATTCATCTCTCACTTGCAATGCTCCTGATCTACATTAGCCTGGATCTCAGCTCAGAAGCTTCTGAGAGGACAGTGAGCTCATTTTTTCAAATTTAGCTCCTGTCACATTTTCTTGGAGGAAAAAAAAGCTGCAGTGGGCTCATTTACTGAGTTAATAAAATGCCTTTTAGCTTGACTGACCAGCACTTAGTTTGCAAGTGCTTCTGAGCTTCTGAATCGAAATAACAAGGGCTGAATAAAGCCCCAAACATCTCTCTCTTTAATATGATAGCATTGGCTTGCTGGGTGTCTTGCACAGGGTGTAGACTAAAGGTAATAAAAAACTTTGTTACATCCAGGATGGAAAATGACAGAGCCCTGTCACACCTTTTAAAAGCTTGGCAGCCTTCTCCGAGGACTGAGGGCTTTGCTTTGAAGAGATTGCTGTTTAAATCTAGACAGATGGGTCCCAGCAATGCAGTTAAACAGATATTCTGCTTTACATTAGAAGTAATAATACTTAGAATCATTAATAATCTTGAAACAGTGTTTGCTATTCATTGTGGCTGCCGGCTTTTGTTTGTTGTTTGATTTTTCACTGAGGCTGGATGGTAAAAATAGGTTCATCATTTTCACTTTCAGGTTCTATCTCTCAAGAAAATAAGCTGTGACTAACAATAGTTATTAGTGTTTTTTTTTCTCCACTACCCATACCTCAATCATCATTATTAAGTATTGACTGATTAAGGGCATTTTCATTGCTACTCTAGAAAGCATTTGTGAAGGTGGGGTAGAGTGGCACATAAGGACATTTGTCCTGGCAAGAGAAAGGGCTGGTGTTTTTCTAAACCAGAATATACCTTACAGTGATCCTTTTGTGCAGCCTCTCCAAGTCAACGTCAAACTGATGTGTAGCAAATGGGAGTGTTAGCAGTGGAATACAGAGAGAAGCTCAGACACAGCATTATCCTTGGCAAGTGCCAGGCCAGTCCCCCTGCGCCCTAGGGACTTTCGTGGCTTTGTCAGGCCAAGCCCAAGCAGGAATATCACAGAAAATGGCCCCAAGCTGTGGCAGGGGAGGTTTAGATTGGATATTAGGAAAAAATTCTGTACTGAAAGAGTGGTCAGGCATTGGAACAGGCTGCCCAGGGAAGTGATGGAGTCACCATCACTGAGGGTGTTCAAAAAACAAGCAGCTGTGTCACTTTGGGACATAGTCTATCTGTCAGGAAGGTGATGAGTAGATGGTTGGACTTGATGATCTTAGAGGTCTTTCCCAACCTCAATCATTCTCTGATTCTATGAAGTAGCATCTTCATTACAGCTGTTTCCACATGCACACACTCACATGGCATTCAAACCCCGTGGTTTTATTAAACAGAAAAGGTACACATGGAAGCCTTCCAAAGATCTTCCACACTTCTACTTTTAAAAATGCTATTGCTTGGAAAAAAAAACCTAACAGCTTTGTTAATTACCAAATGCACTTCTTTGAAAGACAGAGCATTCTCT
The DNA here is from genome assembly GCF_014839835.1 of Dryobates pubescens. NCBI lineage: Eukaryota > Metazoa > Chordata > Aves > Piciformes > Picidae > Dryobates > Dryobates pubescens. The sequence goes on from NC_071628.1 coordinate 4,416,585, forward strand.
GGCTTGACACCCATAAAATCTCACAAAGGAAGATAGAAGCGTGTTTCATGCCGCTCCTCCACCATCAGGGGAAAAGAGAACTGCAGCAGATGGGGGAAAAATAGATCCTTCCCTATTAAGTTTGGGTGGCAGTTGTGTTAAGTAACTGTAACTGAGTGGCATTTGAATGAAACATTAATATTTTTAAATAGTTCAGTAACACCCAAAGTAATATAAAACACAGGAATAAAGCCAAGAAACAGTAATAAACAGTAGGTGCTAAGATGCCTACAGAGACCATTGTGCAAGAATGGTTAATGCCTTACAGAAATTTATGAAGAAATTGTGAAAGCTGTGTGCTGGCATAATTTTGGCATTAAAACAAAAATAGATTGAAAAGGGGAGGGGGGAGGGGGAAAGAGAACAATGTAACATTAAACCCAGGCAAAAATCTCTTGGTGTCACAGGTAACTTATCGTGAAACAAGAGCTAAAACCTGGGAGAATCTATCTGCAGTAGAAATTACAGCAAGAACATTAGAAACGTTCAGGGGGAAGTCTAAAAGCCTTCTGCAGAGCATCACGTGTTTTGATTTATCTCAAAGTTTCCTCGTTCTCTTAACACTTCCAATTTGACAGAAGCATTTTAAGGTTATATAATAGTGTGTTTTACCACTGGTTCTGCATAATGAAGTAATCACCCTATTACAGGTGCATTAGCAAGAGAAGCAAGTGACACAAAGGAACTCTGTATCATGAGGAACTAGTGCACAAGGACAATCTTTTCTTGGAGAACGCAGAAGTTTGGCATGAAATAAAGAAAAGAAAGAGAGAGGTTAAAAAAAAAAAGAAAGAAAAGAGAAAATACATCAAGAGGGGAAAAAGAAATGAAAGTGAAAAAGAAAGGAGAAAATAAATGAAAAGGGAAAAAATGAGAGAGAGAAAAAGAAAGAAAAGAGAAACTAAATGAAAAGGGGAAAAAGATATGAGAGAGAGAAAGAAAGAAAAGAGAAAATAAAGAGGAAAAAAGAAATGAGAGGAAAAGAAAGAAAAGAAAAAATAAATGAGAGAGAAAAAGAGAAAGGAAAGAAAAAAAGGGGAAAAAGATATAAGAGAGTGAAAAATAAAAGCAAAATGAAGAGGGAAAAAGAGAGAAAAAGAAAAGATAAAATACATGAAAAGGGAAAAAGAGAAAACAAAGCAAATTACTTTGCCAGCACTCCCCAAGGTGTTGCATTTAGACATCTGGATGTGACTATGTTTTACAGTGTGGCACTATTGGTGTGCCACAGACATGTTGAGCAACCTTGCTCTGAAGTCAGCCAAGAAAGGAGCAGGTCCTGGTCAATGTGCTGCTTAATTCCCATATGGATGAATTAAGTGGAGCACCTTCCTCATCCTTGGGCACAGGGATGAAATGAAATGCTTCATAAACAGGGCTAGGACCCACTAGCCCTGGAGCTGAGTAACCCTCCTTAGGACTCCTTGCAGAGCTTAGGTCTTTTCTGCTCCATGAGCTCCTGGGAAGCTGTGAGAAGAAGGCTGATCTCAGGGAAGGAAACCTCTGAACACCCCACTCCCCAAAGCAGTGGAAGTGTGTGACTGAGAGCTAGAGTTCTCTGCAGGTAGTGTTTCTGCTTCGATCTGTTGGAACAACTCTCTGGGCTCTGCCACCAAGCTTCTTAGGTATTGACTAAGTGAATTTCCCACCACAGGGTGATATTTCCCACCACGAAAAGTGAAGGACAAAGAATCTGATCTTCTTGGTGAGGGATGCAGTGGGGCAGGTGTTAATTAGTATTTGTGAAGAAATCTGTGATCCTGTGATGAAAGGTGTTATGTTAGTGCAATTTATTGCATTAAATATAGTCAGATTCCTTGGCACAGATGATTTCCACCATGTTATTCACCAAGTTATTTTGGCTAGGGATCAGCTCATGCCAAGCTGTTACATCTCAACACCTTCAGTGTTCCGAAGACATTCAGATGGAAGTTTGGAATTTACCAGTCTCTGCTTTGAAGGAGTTTAGCCCCATAGAGCCTAGCACAGATCCTTTGAGAAGAAACCCTGACCTTCAGGGCACTGGACCAAAGCCCTGTACAAAAGCATCGTTAGAAGTTGGCTTTGAAAGACTACTTCTGCCCAGTCACCTGCATGAGCTGGCATCCACTGTGAAGGGTATGTGGTCAGCACACCCAGCAGCAGTCTGGGGTGTTATTGAAAAGGACCCTGCAGGTTATCATCCCCAGCTGCAAGCCAGGATGAGAAAAATCATACCTTCAGGTCACTGCAGGCCATGAGAAAAGCCACCCAACTGGTCACAGCAGACCAGACAGAGGGACATTTTTATGACTGCTTGCTATATTCCCTGCTATAGATCCCACAACTGCTGCTTTGGGCTGATGCATTCGAGTTTGGCTTGGGCTTGGGCATCAGGAGGAATGCAAATGGCTGGTGCTTGGGTAAATGGGGTGCCAGCCATTAGAGGGCTGCACAGGAGCCAGCAGGAAGGACTCATCTCTAAGGTTGGGAACAGGATCAAGAACTTGTTGCACCACGTGTCTTGTTCTGGGAGGCCCCTTGGCTGCCCTGTGTACAGTTTGAGGGCTATGTGATCCCACACAGCTGCGAACGCCTTTCTTGCAGGATTAAAGAGGTCATGCAGGACACTACCCAAGCCTCAGGGTCCTCTTCTCTGCGTCTTTAAATAGCCCCTCTCCTTTCTGTGTCTCCTTGGAGTTTCCTGACTTGCCCAGACCTATCTGATTCCTCAGCAGAGGAAACCCAGATTAGGCTAAAGAAATGCACTTATTGTTGAGCACAGAGCATGGTGACACCTGCAGTGGTGCTGAGGATGTTTGGATGGGTGTTTTGGGAGCAGGGGCAATGGGACCACAACTTCTTGGGACCCTTCTAATGTTGGATAGTGGTAGCACTGCAACAAGGTTCTTCTGTAATGCATGCATTTGGGCTGTAATCACTTCAGTTTGAATACTCCCTATTCTGAGGCTGCCTAGTGACATTTCAGAGATCCCTCAACCCCTTTTCCCCCCTCAGAAATAACATTCCCCCCCCCCCCCCAAAACTGCCATGTATCCAATTCTGTGGATAATAACCTTCCAAGGAGAAGAAATCATGCTTAGCTGGCTGAGTATTGAGGCTGAGGATGGGAGCACACAGAAAAGAAGCTCTCCAGGGTATTTTGCTCTCTTATTTAAGTGTGAATTTTTAGCTCCACTTAAATTAGAAAAAACAATTTACTCTGACAAGGCACAGAACATAAGGCACCAAACCTGGCTTCACAGTTATTGTAAAGCTGGATAATCAGCTGTGGGAAGAAGATATCCAGCTGGCAAGTCCACAATGCCAGTGAAGAGCGCCCAACAGTTGGGTCTGGTATGCACCTCTGCCTCACCAGCAGCAGAATGTCGGGGGTGGGGGGAGCCTCTGATTTAAGCATTAAAACAGTTATTAGCAGCCCAATAGTTTCTAGAGGTCTCAGGAGAGAGTGAGAACTAATGCTGCTCAGCTCCTACCCTAGTCTGGATTTTAGCTGGTGTTAATTTGCACCAGGATTTCTCTGCAGCAGGTTTGGAGTGCAGAGTGTGAAATCTTACTTTACACAGACAGTTAGCTTCTGACTGCTGCTATTTGTGTAAGCAAATTTATTAAGGGTAAGAGAAGAAAGAAGGATATATCCTGAACCTGTCAAACCCTGATTCCCTATTTAGAAACAGGCTATTTAGAAGCAACCAACCAACCAGCTCCTGGAACTGGACATCCTAATCCTTGGTCTCCCTAAAAAAACACAACCAACCAGGTGTGGAAGTTTGTTAGCCAGGTGCAGCTAAAGCTTCCCTTTCCAACCAGGCTGGGCTTTGTGGTGCGGGGTTTGGGGTTTGTTTTCCGAAGCAGTCAGTTATGAGGCTACCCTCCAAAGCTAATTTAATAGGAGTGTGGGTAGAAATCATGTTCTGCATTGTCTTGCAGGAATGACTTCTTTAATTTTGCATTGATTATTTTTGTGTGTGAGTGGAATAACTGCTTCATATTTCTTTCCCCAAATCAAATATTTATTAGCAAATATCGTGCCGCACAAATTAATCCTCTTGGATTTCTTTCCTCCTGGGCAACCTCCTTTCTTTTTCTTTCTTTCTTTCTTTCTTTTCTTTTTTAGCATCAATCCTTAGACTCACAGCAAACCCTCCCAGTAGTTTACATGTCTCATCTGAAGGAATACTTGCCCGTGGGCAAAAGACATGAAGGCCCAAGAGCTATATACAAGACTGAGTGTATGGGAAGTCTCCATGTGGTGGTTTCAGGCTATGCCTTTAAAATTTAGTTGCAGCTTTTGAGCAGAAAAGTAGAAAAAGATAAATCAATCATCATTGGGGGTAAAAAGGAAAACAAAAGATCATTCTAAACGAATTCATTGGATAAATGTACCATAACAATTCTCTCTCTTCTGATCTCTGCTGTTTTGCTTCACTCACGCTTTGGCTGGCCTTGGCTGAGCTGTTTGGTTAAGTCTAACCCCTGCTCTCTCTCTGCTCCTTGCCTTGCTTGGGACTGAGAGGTAAAGGGGGGCAGTGGAACAGCTTCCCTGGTCTCTGACCAGGGAGAGTTTGGTGGTGTTTGCTAATTGTAACTATCTGTATAATATTGTCAATCCTGCATGTTTTGTACACATTCATTGCACTCCATTGTAGAGTGCAGCTCTTGCTTGTAAATACAGCCTCCATTTGCTTCTGAGTTGGTCTGGCAAAGTCAGCTCTGGGAGGAAACTTCAAGCCACCACACTTCATTTTAAGCCAAGGCTAAAAGGGGAGCTGCGTGGATAGCTGCTGTTCTTCAGGTGGGGCACGAAATAATCCCACCTGTGCTGGGTCTTCAGCTCTTGCATAAAACCCCCCAGGAGACTTCCCTGACAAAACAAGATTACTGTTACTGAGGCTTAGTTGCAATTTTATAATCTTCTCTGGAGTAAATAAGAGCTTGTCTTGGCATTTTCCCAGGAGCAGGACAAGGAGGCAGAAATTCCTTCCCTGCTTAATCGTGGGTCAGCAAAATAACCCGAGCTGCCAGTCAGGAGGGTCTTGGGATCAAGCTGTTGTCCTCCAAACCCAAAGGCACCAACTAAGCACTTGTATATGGTGTATCAATGACTGTGTGCTGGGCTATATATTTTTTATTTACTCCTGGCTCTCCCTGCCTCCTGCTGTTTATCTGTGAGGAGCTTCAGCCAAGCTAACTCCAGCTCCAGAGTTTCAGGGATTAATTTCCAAAAAAAGCTCAGAGAGGAACTATCAGCTGGGGAGCTGATTAAATGCATCTGAACTCAGCCCTGTGATACTCTTGGCTGGGTGAGAAAGACAGCAGGCTTTGCTGAAGTGAGGCTAAGAATGGGGGGGCTCTGGCCAAAGAGTACAGCCACGCTTGATATTTTAAGTGACGGGTTTTGCTGCTTTAGCCTTTGTCCAGCTGCAAGCCCTGGAAAGCAGCTACAGGCTCTTGTTAATAGGTAACAATTTGGCTCTCGCTTTAAATGCTCTCAGTGAAACCCTGCAGGAGGGTGGTGGTTTTGTAATCTAAGTGGAGCCTCTGGGAACTTTGTGCTGCTCTCATAGCACCCATTCACCATGAATGCATCTTCATTAGTCTGTGAGCGCGGGGATGCTTGCATCTAACATCCCTAAGCGCTGGCAGGAAGGGAAAATATTTAGCATGAGAAATTTTGCATCCCTCCTTGCTTAGGGTTTGTTCTTGAACCATCAAACACATCTTTCAATAAAAATAACTAATGTGTTTATTTTAACCAGAGCTGGGTAAGTAATTTGCATTAAAGAAATTACTCTATTCATCTTTTTTAGATCAGGCACAGGTTGTGATTTTCTTATTTCTACTTACTGCTCACCAAAAGATTTACTGAACATTTCTTATGAATGAATTCATTGGTAATTCATCTACAGACACTTTGGTGTGAGTATTAATTTAAACAATTGCTGCTAATAGAATTCAGTGTCCCAATGTCTTTGATGACTTTGAAAATCTCAGGCTAATTAGTCAAGATCAGAGTTGTTTCAACAGGCAACAACAGCAAGACAACAGCAACTTTGGGGTTGGTTTCCTCCCCCACCACCCTGCATTGTCTTACTGTTATAAACTGGAGCTGTGTTCTTCTGCAGCATTCTGTATTACTCAGTGGTGCCACAAAAGTTTGTGGGGAATATGTTAGACTTTGTGATCACATTAGAGTTTCATCCACTGGCTCAGTAAACACACAAGTCATCCAATTCTTTCACTTGGTGTGCTGGAGGAAGGGGAGCAGTGAGGCACCAATGCAGGCAGGGGTTTGGAGTCAACATATCCACAGTAAACACTCAGGTAAAATATTTGGCAATGTCAGCCAGCTCTAATTTACACATTCTAAAGGTTGATCTTTCCTGTCCCCTCAAGTCCTTTGTTTGCCCGAGCCCCTGGATAAAGCCCATGGAAAGTCAGAGGATATCTTATGTCATCACTATTTGTGTTAATGGCTTAGGAAACCCACAATCCAATCAGTTAAAATAAACAACCCAGTGTAATAGGAGCATAAATCAATGAAGACTTCATTACTGAAACCTTAATGTGTAATCCATCCACCTACAGAGGAAAGGGATACTGGGAGGCCGCAAGACAAAACCAGAGGACAGTCTGATTTAGGCCACTCAGATATTTGAAAAGGTGCTGAGAACAGTAACTCTTCCTGGAGTCACTACATTTGCTGGATGCTTGTCATTCTTGACAAGCCTGCCCCTGACTATGAAGTCCCTTTACTAAAAAATGCCAAGACTCTCTTGGGAACAGAGCTCTGATGGTGCTTTGCTTGCTCTGGGAGACTTGAGACAGTTCAGGACGGTGGAGCAGTGACCAAAGGCATGAATTATCAAGATCAGCATATGGCCAAAACTGTCTGTGTGACCAAATCTGTCTGTGTGACCTAGGAGTAACAGGATGCAGAACTGCTCTGACCCTGCTGCAGACTTTCAGCTCTGTGTGGTCCCTTGAGCCGGTAGTAAGATGAATTTGGACCCTTCTCCAAGGTGAGGGTGGCAGTGCCTGCTGAACCCAGAATGACTGGATTTCATTAAAGCCACATATTCTGTTTTTCTTGGCTCTGAAAGGAGCAGTAATCCTACCACACTGAACCTTTCCATTTCAGCACAGTTCATAAAAGGGCTGAACTTTTATGTTCAGCGCAGAGATCTCTGCTCGTTGAGTTAATATAGTAATGAATAGACACAGCAGGCTCCTGCTCTGGGCATGGGCCAGCTCTGAGATGGGAATGAGATATGCACTTTTCCTGTGGATTTTAGCTGACAACAAAAGCAAGGTGAGTCTTTAGAGAGGCAGCAGTGCTCACAGACCCTCATCCCCTGAGTCCCTTGCTTCAGAAGTGATTCTCTGTTTGCTCCAATCTCTCATCCTCACCTGAATCCTCTTTCTTCCTTCCCCTGACCACATTTTGTTCTTTTGTCTCACTCCCCTGCTGATACTCTTGTCCCTGTTGCTCACTTATACCAGCATGGAATGTGTATTGAGCAGTTAGAGTTTGGTAGCAGTGGGGACTGACCAAAAATGGACATGATGGGAGTTCTGGTTCTCAGAGATTTGGAATTTGGTTTTGGTAATAATTGTGATGAAAAAAATAATGAAGTCTAAGAATATATGATGTTAAGGATACAGAAGTGAGGAAACACCAGCACTGATGTAGTTCCTGTGTGCAGAAGATGGCACATACAAATTGCCAAAACAGAAGGAGGTTGCAAGGGGTTGGAAGGGACCTCCAGAGATCATTGGGTCCAACCCCTCTGCCAAAGCAGGATCACCTAGGGCAGGTCGCACAGGAATGCATCCAGGTGGGTTTGGAAAGTGGCCAGAGAAGGAGACACCACAACATCTCTGCCACCCTCACCATACAGAAGTGTCTCCTCATGCTGAGGTGGAGGCTCCTGTGTTCCAGCTTGTACCTGTTATTCCTTGTCCTACCACTGGGCACCACCAAAAAGAGCCTGGCAGCTTCATCCTGACACCCACCCCTCAGATATTTTTAGATGTTGAAGGGAGCTACAAAACATCCTGTGGGAACTGTGAGATGGAGATGGAAACTTGATCCTTCAGGTTGACAAGCACCTGCTCTGACTGGGAAGATTGACCATTTTCCTGCTTCATTCCCATGTCTCACTCAATGCATAACCCTCCCCCCACCCCCAACTATAAGAAGGGAGGAGGAGGTATGATACGCAGCTCCCTAACTAGCTACACAATCCTCAGCACTATGAAAGCTCTGACTTCAGCAGGGATCCACTGGGGGGGAGGGGAAGTCAGTTTGCATTAATGGCCATTATTACAGATCTGAATTCAATTTCCCTAATATTCTTTCTAGAGTTTCTTTTTTTTTGCTAGGTGTTACTCCTCAGTTCCTTATCCTAAATATTCAGCTGCATGATGTGAAACATATCAGAGAATGGTTGAATAAATTTGGCTGGTAAAATGATCTCATCTATCCAGAATACAAACAAGCAGGCAAAGTTTCTGAAGCAGTTCAACATTCTGCAATAGAGGAGCCATATATTTGTAAGATACTATCCCATTCTAATAATTTAATGGCAGGTAAAGTGGTTCTGTTAAGAGCTTCTGTGATCCTGAGGAGCTTCAGGAGCAAGGAAACTTGTGCTTGCTTGTGTTATAGCTGTCTAAAAAATTAAGAAATCTAGACATTAACCCAGTTCCCTCCTACAGGAGCACAGACTGGTGAATAATTCTTTGGTCTCAGCAGTGAAATCTGGTTGTGGGAAGATTAAAGAAGGGGTCTAGCATACCACAGAGACGGATGGTAGACACTATGTGCTTCCTTCTCAAGCACAGTTTGTCTTACTTCATCCAATGCAAAACTTAAAGTGAATGTGAAGCAGAATGTGTCAGGTTAAAGCGTGGTGACTAAACCCAGGTTTAGGGCAGGTTTCTGTACACCAAATTCCAGGCTTCCATGTGGTTGTAGATGCAAAGTTGCAAAAGCCTGCAAGAAGGCTGCAGAGGGACTATTTCCAAAGGTCTGTAGAGAGAGGATGAGGGGCAAAGACTTCGAACTAGAGAAGAGCAGATTTAGAATGGGTGTGAGGAGGAAGCTCTTTACCATGAGGGTGGTGGAACACCAGAACAGGTTGCCCAGGGAGGTAGTTGAGGCCCCATCCTTGGACACAATCAAGGTCAGGCTTGACAGGGCTCTGAGCAACCTGATCTAGTGGATGATGTCCCTGCTCTCTTCAGGGGGTTTGGACTAGATGACCTTTAGAGGTCCTTTCCAACCCAAACTGTTCTATGACTCTGTGAAAGACAGAGGAATTTTCTTGTAAATGAGATGACTATAATTTAAAGCTATTCTTCTATGACTGCCAGTAATAAGGGGTGCTGTCATGGAAAACCATTGCACAGTTACCATTTCAGTGTGACAGAAAATGTCCTCATCTTTGAGGTAGCCAGACAACCCCAAAAGAGAGAGATGTAATTTAGAATTGAGATGTAAAATCTGCAGAGATGCTACTGTCTGTTAAATATTGTATGGTATGATGAGGATGTCTGTCAGAGGCTTTAAAAAATATATTAGCAATATGGTTCCACATATTCACTGGCCAGATGGCACCAAAGGTACTCAGTGTCCAAACAAGGATTTCAGTGCCTCTGGGCCACATGATGGACTGCAGCTCTGTGTGGCATGAAGTTCATTGTTCTAAACTGAGCCCGAAATTTGGTGTGTTTCCATTTCAGAGCTCCTGTGACAAGGATGTCATCCTGAATATTCTTGGTGTCCTCACTGACTTGCTCTCTCTGGGTAAGGAAACAAAGCCCTGGGGCAATGCATGGGAGCTGGGGTCAGGTAGGGAGTCCTCAAGTAGGCTGGGGAATTCATACCTTCCTAAACTTGACTAGGTGTTTGCAGGGTGAGCAATAACATGGCCTGTGTCTGTAGATCAACTGCCCTTCTCCCTGTGTTTGGAAAATGGAGCTTGCCCAGTAAGTTAAAGAAAAAATAAAGAAAAAGGGAGGGAAAAGACAAGAGAGAGGAAAAAAAAAGCCATCTCCTTTTTTTTCCTTGTTTAAAAGATGCCTCTGAATTTCAAAGCATTTCATAATCTCTGGCAGGCAAGCAGAATGCCTCCTGCATTCCCAACTCCTTGAGGCCCTGCCACGGACATCACCTATCCAGCTGGGCTTCTCTTTTGAAGCACTGCATTGCCATTCCTCAGCTAGATGAAGGATTGACAACCTGGAGGACAGGAGGTACTGTAAGCCCTCCAGGAACTGAACATGTGGCTTTCTCCAGCCACGGAGCCTGAAGTCGCTGCTGAAGTTGCCCACAGATCAATATTTGTTGACACAGCAGGGCTCCCATGATTAGAATGTGGTTTCTTTGGAGACCTAGATTTGTTTCAAAGCTGTCTCTGAAGCTTCCCTAGGATTCCTTCTCATTTGGCAGAAGCCCATTGCTTATTTATTTTCCAGTATCTAAGAAAAGATCACTAAGCCTTCTGCTCCTTTGAAACCTGTTGATGTCTCTGCTTCTTCCTCTCTACCACATTTCAATGCACAACTAAAACCTCCTGCAGTATGTGGGTTGGTGAAGATAATGACTGCTGGAGGAAGAGGCAGCAGAGAGCATAGTTTCACATTGCAGCCAATAGCCATATCTCCAGGCCACCTGAAATCCAAGATGAGTTCTGCAAATGTCTTGGGGTTTATAGCAATACAACACCACTGCAAGGCCATGGGAGCTTGATGTACTCCATGCAGGGTGAGGGTCTGTGGTAGCTGTGGCTCAGAGAGGGATCACAGAATCACAGAAACATTCAGGTTGGAAGAGACCCTTGGGATCACCAAGTCCAACCCAGAACCCTACTCTCCAAGGCTCACCCCTAAACCATATCCCCAAGCACCACATCCAAACCACCTTAAACACATCCAGGGTTGGTGACTCAACCACCTCCCTGGACAGCACATTCCAATGCCTGACTGCTCTTGCTGGGAAAAAATGTTTCCTAATGTCCAGTCTAAACCTACCCAGCCGTAGCTTGAGGCCATTCCCTCTTGTTCTATCATGAATAGACCAGCACCAGCCTCTCTACACTGTCCTTTCAGGTAGTTGTAGAGAGCAATGAGGTCTCCCCTCAGCCTCCTCTTTTCCAAACTAAATAGCTCCAGATCCTTCCATCCGTCTTCATGTTCTGAGCAGAGTCTCTCCTCCCTTTCCCAGGGACTGGCCGGAGGATCCAGTATGTGATCAGCAAAGGGGGCAGCGAGGCTCTGCTGCAGGCTCTCACCATTGCTGCCCAGGCCAAGCCCCCTGACCACAGCACCCTGCTGCCCCTGCTTCGGCTGCTGGCCAGGGTTGGCCAACGAGGTACTGCTCAGTGTGTGTGGGAAATTCCTGGGTTGGGAGAGTCAAAACTAACAGGAAGCCCCAGCAATAATCAGCCCAGGGATGTGCCTGAGAGTTTCTGTGTGGAGTGTGTTCATGTTTGTGGTTTGGCCAGATGGAGATTCTGCAGCAAGGCAGGGAAGGTGTGCAAGCACTTAGAGCTACTTCTGAAACAGGTTTCATCCTTGCACTTGGCCTTCTTGAAGTTCACACACGCTCACTTCTTGTCTTTGTTCAGGTCCCTTTGGAAGACATCCCATCCCTCAGGTGTCAGCTGCACCACTCAGCTTGGTGTCACCTGCAAACTTGCTGAGAGTGCCCTTGATGCCACTGTTCATGCCATTGATGAGGACACTAAATGGCAGTGATCCAGTATGGAGCCCTGAGGGACAGCACTTATCACTCCATGTTGACATCAAGTCCTGGATCAGGGCAATCCCCAGTTACCAATACAGGCTTAGGGATAAAGTGATTGAGAGCAACCCTATGGAGAAGGTCTCAGGGGTACTGGTAGATTAAAAGCTGGACATGAGCAGGCAATAAGAGTCTGCAACCCAAGAGGCCAACCATATCCTGGGCTGAATCCAAAGCAGCATGACAGGCAGGTCAAGGGAGGTGATTCTGCTTCCCTGCACCATTCCAGTGAGACCTCACCTGCAGTGCTGTGTCTAGCTCTGGAGTCCTCAGGAGAAGAAAGGCAGGGACCTGTTAGAGCTGGTTCAGAGAAGGGTCACAAAAATGACTGAAGAACTGGAACACCTCTCCTATGACAAGACTTGAGTTGTTCAGCCTTGAGAAGAGAAGGTTCTTGGCAGACCTTACTGAGGTCTTTCAGTACTTAGAAGTGACAGTAAAGATGGGGACGATCTTTTTAGACGCGTCAGGACAGGGGGTGACGATTTTAAACTGAAAGAGGGGAGATTTAGGCTAGATAGAAGGTAGAAATTGTTCACAATGAGGGTAGTGAAACACTGGCACAGGTTTCCCAGAGCAGTGGTAGATGCCCCAGCCCTGAACACATTCCAGGTGAGGCTGGATGGGGCTCTGAGCAACCTGATCTAGCTAAAGATGTCCCAGCTCCCTTCAGAGGGATTGGAAAAGGTGACCTTTAAAGATTCCTTCCAAACTAAGCCACTCTATGATTCTGTGATTTGCAAGGGATGACACTAGGTAAATCCCACGTTTTCCTGTCTCCAGTGAGAATAATGCTGATCTGACTCATGGATACATTTGAAAGCCTTTGTTATGTGGCCTTGAGTTACAAGATTTGGTGCAAATACATTTCTCAGCACTGCTGCAGAGCCCTGGTCTTTGTAATAGCTTGGTTCTTGCTTGCTTTTCACAGATAGGAAGTTTGGGCTGAAAGTGCAGAAGTCAGAAGCAACTGATATAATACTGAGCTTGGCAAGAAGAAACTTGGGTCACCACCTGCACCTCATCCATTGCCTCTGGGTCCTGAGGGTTTGTGCTTCTAATGGTAAGCATCTGGGTTTTCTCTTTTCTTCTTTGTGCCAACCTCCAGAACTGATTTGTTGGGGGTCATTTCAGCACAAAGAAACGTCCTTCCTGATTCAGGCCAGTGCCTGCATGCACTGTTAATATACAGAATTAGGCCCAAAGGCCAGAATGACCACGGAAGGAGGTCATTCCCCAAGGGATCCATCCAGCCTTTACAGTGTATGTCATGTGTGGGCTGTGGTAACAAACACATTCACAGCACAGGTCTCCTATTCTAGAATATAGCCAGGCAAGCCCTTTGCTTCAGACTTAGGTACCTTAAGTGTCTCTGCAGCTCCCACTGGCATAACAGCCACATATCTCTCTATTGTTGATTGTATTGATCCTCAGAGCAGCTCCATGAGGAAGGAAAATACAGGTGGAGAAACACAGAGAGGGAGAAATCAGTTACTTATTCATGGCCCCTCAGGAAGTACATATTAGATCCTGATCCAAGGTTTTCTTGCTCGACAGTGCCCTCATATTAAATGATTCAAACAATGGGATTTCCACTGCTCTCTCCCAGGATCATTGCAGATTCATACACCCTTTCTCTGCTAGAGAAGACTAAGTTGCCAGCACATACTTCCCTTTGCTCATCCTAACCCTTTCCTGTCCTTCCTCACTTCCCTCTCCCAGTGGATAGTTCTTGATGGTCATTCTGTCTGCAGTGTGCTATGTGCATCCTAAGATTTAGCACTCCTGGTGCCCAGCCCTGCAGGTCCCTTCTATCTGTACAGGAGCTAGCTTCATGCAATGAGCTTTCTCAGGCAAGCAGCCAAGCTTCAACATTCAACCCCTCTCCCTGTGATAAGCAGCATTTGAAAGGCTGAGTGGGACTGAAAATGCAGCCAAGGCCAGAAGCTGAAACGTGCCTTTATTTGGGTTTCACAGCTGTGCAGTGACTCTGTGCTGCCTCCCACCCAAAACGATGGTTTACACATTTCCCTGCTCCCTGCTTCAGTGCACCTGCACCTCCATTCAGCTGCAGCATTTGCAGAGGTTTTAGGAAGCACACCACAGCCTGGGCTCCTTTCTGTTCCTGTCAGACCCCAGAACCCCACCTCTGTGCCTTTGCTGGAGCATTCTCCAGATGTGCTTCCTCCTTCCAAGAGCAACTGAGACTTTGTGGGCTCTGTGGCCCAGCTGGACAGCTGCTGTGAGGTTAGGTGAAGGTCTGTGTGGATGTGGCACCGAACCAGGAGATTACATGCTCCCAGCCTTAAAAAATTATTTCTATGGAGTGGAACTAAAGAGGATCCAGAAGCACATAAAACTCTGAGAGTGCTTAGGAATGAAAGCAGAAAAGATGAGCCTTTGTCACAATCTCATGCACCAGTTCTTTGCTCTGGGTTGTTCCCTTCACAATCTCTGCCACCACTTGTGCGTGGCAGCCCACGCCTCACTCTGGGGAAGGATGAGTTCAAGCAGCCTTGTACACCACCCTGCCTCTAATGAATTACCAGCTAGTGTGAAAGTAGCTGGCAAGTCTTGCAAAGCTTTCCATCACAGGACAAATTGGCAGGGACAGGGGTAGGATGCAGGAGATGATGGGTCCTCTGGCAGCTCCCTGATAACCACTGGGAGGTATTTATAAAATAACCAAACTCCAGCAGTGGGCAGGCAGCCAGGCCTCCCTCTGGCTGCTCTTGATTAATTGATCCTTTCACCCTGTTTGCTTGCATTTAATATTTCAGGGCTGTGTTTGTCCCTTCTCTTCACAGAGATCCTGTCTCCTAGTGGGGAGGTCTGGCCAAACACCTAGTTTATGCATAGGGCATTTTGGACATTGATTGCATGATCTGGCTATAAAAGTTCCCACTGCTTTAGGAAGTGAGGAATTAAAGATAAACTTGGCCTAGCTGAAGTTAAGCTGCATTCAGAAGCACCCCTGCCCCTAAGCAGCACTCCCATACTGATGAACAACAGCACAGAAAGAAAACCCTGACCTCCATGCACCTGTGAAATAAACTGTCCTCATGGAATTGCCCTTGGGAAATGTGGAATGAAATTAAGCCCTGTCATTTTGCTTGGAGATGACCCTCTTTAGCTGGGATTTGTTCTCTGGAGAGTACAATACTTACAGGAAAAGGGGCTTTGGGGAACTCAGAGAAGAACTGCAGGACTGGTTTTGTGTCCACAGACAGCTTTGTGCTTCGGTTTCTGTGGTTATAAAATGACCTGTGAAGTCCAGTTGGGAGACCAGAGAAATCTGCTCAGAGCCCCAGGGGCAGCCACTCTTCCCTGCATCATCTCTATAAACACAGTGCTGCAGACCTCCTGCCTCAGATCTGATTGCTTTTTCTCTTTATTGGCTTAGTTACCACAGGAGCTACCCTTGGCATCAATGGAGCCATGGAGCTGCTTTTCAAAGTCATCAGCCCCTACAGCAAGAGACACGTCAGGACGGTCAGGTAGGCAGCAGCCCCAGGGGAGCTCATCTTTCCAGGCCAGTATGAAAGAAGTAAAATCTTGGTTCCACTTGAAGAGGCAATGAAACCAGAAATGGATGCACGATTTCCACTCATTTCAAATATCTGCAGGGTTTTTTAAGAGGCAGAAATAGTTCCCTGAGGGACGTGGTAATGCTATGATTCATCAGATGATTCATGCTAGTGGCCTTTTATTTCTAGTGTACCCTGTACAGCGATGGTAGCTTGATTGAGAGCTATTGTCCTTCAGTTCCCAGTCAGAACTGCCTTTTGAGGAGCATCTACTGGCAGCAGACAAACTGCTCCCACCTACCCCTTAGCAAGAACCTCCTGACACCACTGGTCCTGGAGCAGGTACAGTGGAGTGGTGGCAGTGCTGCTTCATCCTCCTTTTGCAGACAGTTGTGACCAGGTCATGATGATATTTTTGAAGTATGACAGTTCTTACTACTATGAATCTGGGTCTGTTTTCAATCCCATGCCAAATATTTCAGATAGTTTTTTTCTGAAGACAGTGAGTCCATTTTATATCTCCATCTCAATGCTGAACATCACTCCCCAAGTTGTCCTTTCTGAACACTTTGTCAGGTGCCTTTCAAGGCAAGCTTTGTAATGTGGAAAATGTCCACAGGGGGACATAAAACATTTCTGTTGCTTGCTCATTACAAGAGGAGGGAGAATTTACTGCTGTGAGCTGTGTCCACACAATCACATTTGCTTAAGCAACACTTCCAGGGTGGCTGAACATTGGAACAGGCTGCCCAGGGAAGTGGTGGAGTCACCATCCCTGGAGGTGTTCAAAAAATGTGCAGGCATGGCATTTGGGGAGGTGGTTTAATGAGCATGGTGGTGTTGGGTTGATGGTTGGATCACAGGACATTAGAACAGGGACATTGGAAGGGCTGTACAAGGATAACTGAGTCCAACCCTCCTGCCAGAGCAGGACCATAGAATCGTGCACAGGTCACACAGGAACACATCCAGACGGGGCTGGAAAGTCTCCAGAGAAGGAGACTCCACCACCTCTCTGGGGAGCCTGTTCCAGTGCTCTGTGACCCTCGCAGTGAAGAAGTTCCTCCTCATGTTGAGGTGGAACCTCCTGTGCTGGAGTTTTTACCCATTGCCCCTTGTCCTATCACAGGGTGCAGCTGAGCAGAGCCTGTTGGACTTGATGAGCTTACAGGTGTTTTCCACCCTTAATGATTCCATAAGACATGCAGTGCTTTGTGGAGCACAGAGTCCCTACTTGTTCACACACACCTTAGCTTGGACATGGCAACATTCAGTCAGCTTTGGCTTCTGCACAGACCTGACAGGGGTGCAGATCATGGCTGGTGATTGCTGTGGAAGTGGCTTTAGGCTAAGTATGGCGTGTAGGTGGGAAATGGGTGGACAGACACGGCACAACAGTTTGACCACAACTTGTTTAGCTGTGCTTAAAGTGGGTGCCAGTCATTGTGGACTGGTAAATAATGCCCACTCTGCTGTAAACATCGAAGGCTGATGCCAGTTCTTGCAGCTACACAACGCATGGCATGGGAAGGAATGCGAAATGATTTCCATCAGCCACAAGTTCTGGACTTGCACACTGACTCATGGGACTCTTGGCTAAATGCAGCATCCTTCCAGCTCTGCTAGGATGTCTGGGGCTATAAAAAAAACCAGCTCTGAGCAGTTTGCTTTGCTAAATCAGATTCTGAGTGGGCCCAGCAGACACCCAGCTTCCTGCAGGTGCCTCGTTAATGGTAACCAGCTCAGTGTTGCCTGCATTTTTGGCTTTCTAGCATAGTGCTAAGTACCTGGAAGTGCTTCACAGCTTCAGTTCTCTCTTAGCCAGGGCACCTGTGATTCCTCTGCAGGGTCTGTCCAAAAGTATTGTCCTAGGATGTTTCCTACATAAAGGATTGGAAATAATCCAACTGAGAGAACATCAGCACTAGGATGTTATTCCTAGGATACCTGAGCACCCTCCAAGATTCTCCCTCATGTGATAAGTTCAGTCATTAAAACTCAGAGACCCTGGAGAACTGCTTTCTGCTTGACAGGGGTGCCCAGGGTTATTCAGACACAGAGCTGAGCTTGACTTCTGAGGCAACCAGAGGTGCCTGATGGATCCATGCCCTGTGCTTAAGTCAGTAAGCAAATTCCATTCACTGCTCTAGTTTGCTTCCTATGGAAACCTCGGCTGTGATTAGCCTGGTGTTAGTTCTACTGCTGTGATAGCCTTGCTGGACAGGATCTGTGCATGATGGAAGTTGAGCCTGCAGCTGTTAAGCCACAGGACTGGCTGCATAAAGGACTTCAATTTTGTGCAAAGCTGCCCTTTTGAAAAATTTTATTTTCCATTCACTTTTTTTCCTCTGAGTAATGTGGAAATTCTGGTATCTGACACACATTTCCAGCCTGGCTTTTTGCTGAGATTCATTTGGAGATGCAGCTTGTGCTGCTGAGGGTGGTAATGTAGGCTGTGAAGTAGACTAGAATACTCCCTTTTAAGCAGAAAGGGTAAGAAATAGCCTTCAGAGAAACGCACTGCTTTTGATTTCAATTATTCCAGATTGTCAGCCTGCCACATTTGTGCTCCTCTTCCTTTTATCTGATGTGCAAGAACTGTTTTGAACTCTTCTGTGAGCTGTTGTTTCCACTTGGGACACGCACACGCAGCCCCACCAGAAAATGGAAGCACAAAATTTCCCTCAGCAGATTTCGACTTTTATTGTTAATGAGGCATTTTATTTATGGCTAAAAAAGCTTGGGTTTATTTTCCCTGTGCAGAAAACATACACATTAATTGTTGTCTACTTGAGCTTCTGCATTGCTAGCTCATTTTCCTACTAGTTTTCCTTTTTTTTTTTCCCCCCTAAAAGATTTGTACTCTTCTTAAAACTTATTTGTCAGTATGTAAATGGAGGTTAAAATCTTCCCTGGGACCTAGCTCACAGAACAAGGTGATTTGGCTCCCACCTACACCTGGTTTAATGAACAAGCACCATAAATCAGCTGAAGCCTGGTAGCCACCGGGCTGGCCTGCCTAGGGCTCAAAGCTGCTTGTTTCATTTAATAACAAGGAGCAGCTGAGAAGGTCAGTGGCTCACTGGAGACAGCCCTGTTTTACATCAGAAGCAGCACACAAACCTGTTTTGGTTTAAAAATCATTTGCAACCTATTTAAAGGCACTAGTTTCACTTCAGCAGGGATTGGACTTGCTCGCAGTCTCTGTGGAAATGTTGCTCTCGCTGGGGAAAGCAGCTTCAAGAGATGGTGACAAGAATGCAGGTCCCCAGGAGTCCAGACTGTAGGGTGAGTTACAGATCTTCATTCCCAGCATTGGTGGATGCCTGGGATAGTGATGGTCTGCAAATGCCAGGCATCTTTCCAGTTCATCAGAAAACGGAGGTGGGTACGTGTGAAAGTGTCCTTCTATGGTTTTGAGCTGTCCCAGTTAAAAATTCATAGGGTGAACGGGGGAAGAAGCTTCTGGATGAGTTTTCTGAGATGAGTACAAAGAACAAAAAGGAGTCGTGTGCTTTATCTAGCCCAGCATGTGCTCTTGATCATCTGATGCTGCTGTGGCTCTTCCCAGAGCTGCTGTGGCTCTACTGAAATCTGGAGTAGGTTATTTTGGTGTAGTTGGTTGGTCCCCAAAACATCTGCTTCATTTTGGTGATCAGTATGGAACTTGAAGAGAGCACTGCTCTGTAACCTGCCTATGGAGGAATGTCCTCCTAGCAAGTCTCCAGTCCTCCCTTTGCCTTTGCTCTAGATATCTTCTCTCCACTTCATAATTATGTGCCACCATGATTTGCCTTGCTGCTGGGAAGGAACAGCTGGCAACTGTGGGGGCTGGGATTATTCTTGCTCTTTGATCAGCTGCCAGGAATGCAGCATTGAAAATGCACCACATCTCTTGTGGATCCACCCGTATTGTCCTGTCTTGTCCTGGGCAGCAGCAACACCACCAAGGTCACTTTAAGAATCTGCCCTGCAGAGTGCACTATGAGAGCTATTTATTTAGCCAGCTAAGATGTGGAAACAAGATACATAGTTCTATTTATTTTTCCCAGTGCTAAAGCTCTGGGTTATTTAGAAATAGTCTCCCATGCTCCAATTGACCTTCTCTGGGTGCATGCCAAGTATCTCTGATTCCCCTGGGACTGTGACTCATGGACTTTATTGGTCTTAGTTAGACATTTGAAGTCTTCAGGTTGCTGGTGCCATAACTGTGTGGAGCTCTCCACGGCTACCAATGTCTGAAGGAAAAGCCAGGTGAAACAAATGTGAAACTTGCTGAGGTTTAGAGAAATCTCGAGCTAAGCACTGTGAAATCCAAGCACAATGGAGGCTCTAGGCTGTCTTGACCACCTCTCATGATGCTGTGCTGCAGAGAAAGTGTTCTGATACCTTTTATAAGGGCAGTTTAAAATAAAGCCAGATGATGTTCTGGTTTTCTCACTTCTGTTTATGTCAGTGGCCTGGATATCTGACACGAGCGTGTGTGGGATGCTCAAATCTTCACTCCATCAACACCTTCTCTAATGCAGCATCCCTGATGTCCCACGCAGTGCAGTGACCCCTGCTCCTTTCACCTTCCACCTTGTTTATTCCTCATATCTTCTATCCCTCTCCTACTTTTCATCACTACCCTTGCTCATTTTCCCAACTTAACTGTTTTGAGAGATACTTGGATATGTTGTGGGCAGCTGGATGTGGAATGTGGCAGTGGCAGATGTTTGTTCTCTGGCCAACCAGCAGCTGGGTCTCTTTTGCGTGACTCTGTCTCCAAGTGGCCAAGCATCAGATATCTTCCCAAGGCTTCTAGCATGTCAGGCCAATGGCTTTGGAGGCTGTTTGCTGTTTGTGGTTACATGCTGTGCAAGCCTCCCCTAGGAGTCCTCAGGTTAGATAATTTGGCCGGGGAGGTGGTGGAAGAATCATCTCTGGAAGTTTTTAATGGCAGGCTGGATGTGGCTCTGAGCAACCTGATGTAGTGTGAGGTGTCCCTGCCCATGGCAGGGGGGTTGGAACTGGATGATCCTTGAGGTCCTTTCCCACCCTAACAATTCTATGATTCTATAATCTCCTCAAGGTAGATCATCAAAGTGACTTAAACCAGCAAACTGATTCTTTCAGGTGGGGAGGATCTGTGTTTTGGGGAATGGCAAAAGATAGTGTGACTTGTGCCTGAGTTCTTCCTTCAGTCAAATTGCTTTTTTCTGTTGGTAGGTGTTGGCAGGCAGTCTGACTTCTGCAGTTTGACTGAAATCAATTTAGAGAGTCTTTCCAAATGTCTTTGTTTCTCAAAGCTCTTTGTGAGTACATCTATTTACCAGACAGAGCAGAGCTGCCTAATGGGAAGTGTCTGCATAAGCCTCATGCAAGAGATTGCATCAAGAATGAATATGTGTCAGAATTAAGCTGTTTCTGTGAATATTCACAAAACTTGGCTGCCTTCATTGGGCTGTTCCAGGAAAGTTTGACTACTTAATTAAAAGTGGAAAGTGAATAAAAGAGGTCTGGGAACGGTGCCAAATTAATTCACTAGAAAATGTGATATGCAGAAATTATCTGCCTTTGCCATGTCCAGCATTGCCCACTTCTGACACTTGATCACCAGTCTTCTTATGTTTGGTGCTTGCTGAATGGCCCCAGCTCTTCAAACACTTGTCAAGTAATCTCCTTTTCCATTAAAGGGAGGAAATCCTCTCATGTAACTCTCTCCCATCTGGGGTGGATATCTGGACTCTTCACATGCTAACAGAAAGAGAGGCAAGTTCACTTGTATCAAATGTCTGCTTCTAGAAACTTAGGGTTGCTTGAAAGTGTTTTTTCTCTCTGCTGAGTAGAGGATGATTCTGGAGTGGGTGAGTTGGAAGTATAGCCTGATGGGCATTTAAGATTGGGTCAGGGAGGTGACTGTTGAGAGAGATTTGGATAAATGCAGTTCTCTCCAGCAAGTGCCAGGGCTCAAAATCCAGGGGTAAATGGCAGCACCACACGTGTCTGTCTTGTCTTTGGTGATGTGAGCTCAGGGGTGATTTGAGATGGAGAGTGACTTCTGAATCTGAAACGTGCAAGAACAGCAGTGACACTGTTGCTATGGTCGGGAAGCGATTCCTGTATCACATGCTTCCCTCACAATGTAAGCTGAGGAAGATATTTTACTGGAGTACTGAAAGCAGAGATCATGCAAGTGAAGAAAGGAATGTCCAGGTGATCAAGAGAGAACATCCAAAGAGAGAAGTCCAAATCTGAAGGGTCTGCAGTAGGCATTGTGATGATTTGACCACAGAGAATAAGAAAGCCCTGGAAACAGTGGTAGTATAAGTTAAGAGGCTGTCTATAGCTTAGAACTAAACTTAGGATATAAGAATATTTATTATTTTTATTTTCTATAAAACCTGTTTTGTTTGCCCACAACTGAGATTGTTTCCTCCTCTTGGAGCTGGTGCTTTTGATGCAAGATAAAATGTGAGTGTTGAGCCCGTGGTGTTGAAAAGTGACCGAGCTACCGTATCGACAAATGCTTGTGAAAGTAATCTCCTGTGACCTTAACAACAGAAGAAACCAAACAGCAGCAGGCTGTGTCTCTTTTAGACTAAGAGGAGATGTGTAGCAAGGGTGACCTGAATGCTGGAATTCTCTCTTCTGTTAAGAATGATGGAGAGATGTGTGGAAGAGATCCAACTGCAAAGCCATCCAGGACCCAGGGCAGGCAGTTAGTTTCCCTAGCTTTTAATCCTGGATAACTTCTTGCTAGTAGGCCACCATAAATATTTGTTGCAGTTCCATCTCCTGGATAGTCCTAAATTTTCAGCTGCCCTCTGTTTAAGCAGAAGAATGTGTTGCACAGCCTTAGCCACCACCAACATGGTGATTAGTTTCTCTGCAAGTTGATATTGGTAGCTGCTGTGACTGGCTCTGAGGAATGCTCTACGTTCAGCTTTATCCCTTTGTTTATTTGGCAGTGGTTCCTGATAGGAGATCAAAAGCAAATCATCCTTAATTCCTCTTGTTAGTCTGTGTATTGCCATTAATTGTGTTGAGCAGTTTTGGATCTTTAATTGGAAAGCCATACATGATTCTATTGGAATGTGGTCAGAACTCATCAATGCTCGGTGCCTGCTTGTTCTCAAATTGCTGTTTGGTTCATTTGATCTCTGCAGAAAATTCACAGGAGGAGCTGAAATATTTCTTCTGAGCTATGTCATGACTAAATGACATGCTTCCCATCTGGCCTTGATCTGCATGGGATTTGCCTAGAATTCCTGCTAAATAAAACTGATTAATAATCTTCTGAATGAGATGATGCCAAGCTGGAGCAGAGGAGGTTCCATGTGAACATAAGGAAAAACTTTTTGACTGTGAGGGTACACAGAGCCCTGGAGCAGGCTGCCCAGAGAGCTTGTGGAGTCTCCCTCACTGGAAACATTCAAAAGCCACCTGGATGTGCTAGTGTCTGACGTGCTCCAGGTGGCCCTGCTCTAGCAGGGGGGTTGGACTGGATGATCTTTTGAGGTCCCTTCCAACCCCTGTGATTCTGTGAAAAGGGGGAAAGGCTCGTCTCTAAAATTCCTGTTCATACCAAATGTCTTTCCAACTTGACTAAACCAGCAGATAACAGGGGGCAGAGATGGGATGCATCACTGAGATAAGTAAATCAACCCTAGTGCTCAAACTTAATGCGATGAGCCATTGCAACAGCAGACATTATCTTGGAGCCAAAGGTGTCCCAGTTTTATGCAGCTCCTTCTTCTCTGTTCTTTTCCCTTTTTTATTCTGGTCTGTGTGGTTTGTCTGAAAGAACAGCCCTGTTGTAATATTAATAATAAGTTCTAAAAAGGAAAAAAAAAAAACCCCTCTCTCATTTCATACTGCTGGTTTCTCAGTGCTGCTTTGCAGAGTAAACAGAGTTGCACTGCAGAGCTGACGCTCCGGTGGCATTGTACCGTTAATAGCGGCAGATGAGAGAAATGGGAAAATTAAGAGGGAGAGGCAAGGGGGAAAGAGATGCTTTCAGATGAGACTTTCAAATAGATGAAGAATTGATGAGGCAGAGAAGAGCCCCCCCCCACACACACACCCCCACCAAGGATACTCCAGATGGTTGGGCAAACGTGTTGTTGCATCCAGAAACCCTGGCGCCATCTCTTGGTAGCCTCTGGTATGGCAAGATTGAGCACAGCCTCCTTGGGGCGTCAAAAACCTGGACAAAGAGCACTACAGAAAGCAAAATCCATTTTCAGCTGTAACTCGATGTGTCATGGGAAGGGAGGAACTGGTCTGTAAATGGATTCACTTAGTGAGGCTTATTTTCAAAGAGGTATTTGCTTTTTTCCCCCCTTTCTTTTAGATTTAGCTTATGTTTCACCTCCACTTCAGGTAGAAGTAAGAGTTTGGAAAAGAAGTGATGCTTTCAGCTGAAGGCCTTCCTTTGCTTGTGCATCATTTCTTCTCTCTAAGTGAGCTAGTGGGGTTATATTTGGAAAGATGGAATGAGGGCAAGCTGCTGCTGTTTTCAAGCTCTTGACTTTTTGCACCCAGTGGCTATGGCAGATGTGGTTCATGGCTGACCTCACATGATGGCTTTGGGTCTGTTTCTACTGCAGGCAACTCTGTGCTTGTTGGGTGGGAGACTGTCTCTGTCCTAGCTTTAATATACCTCATTCTACTAACAACTACTAAGGCTCGCAGCAGGGCCTCTGGTGAGGGCTACCCAAGCTTCTTAGGACATATTATCCAGTCTGGGAATATTATTCATGTTGCCATTTCTGTCTCACTGTTGGTCTTTGTGCTAACTAGATTCAAGCTAGCACTTGGGTGCCTCATTCCATTGCAGTCACACTGCCTCTTAGAAGCTCTCTCTGATGTGTATTGCTCATAGCTGGGGAAATCACTGTCACTCTCATCCAGATGGGAGGTGGGACTTGATTTCATACATCAGCTACATCTCAGAGTGTTTCCAGAGCTAACTGAATTGTTAATGTAAACAATGCTTCCTTGTAGCTGACTATGACAGTCCTACAGGATAGGTCAAGGCTGGTGTGGACTGGTTCTGTTAAGCATTGTGTGAATGGCACAGAAGGAACAGAGTGAATAAAATCAAGATTTTTTGAAGGAGGGGAAAAAAAACCCAAACAAGCCCAAACAGACCTAGGAGGATTATAAAGTATTTTGCAATCTAGGAAGCAATGAAGGGCTTGGGATGTCTTCTGGAAGTGGACAGGTGGTCTGAGAGATGTGGAGTAGGCAAGCTGCTCCTGGAGGTGCAGTGGTGGAAGGGGTATAAAAGTAAAGAAGGCAAAAAAACCCTAAGGATAGAAAATATCTCTCGTGTCTCAAGTGCTAATTTGAGGCTGTGTTGCTGTGGGCAAGCCACTTGATCAGACTTCTCATATGCTCAGTGTGTTAACTTAAAACCATACCTTTCTAATGCCTTTGTAAAGGTAGTGAAGGGGACAGTCAGTTGTCTGAAGCATTCAGTGAGGACAGGGAGGGGAATGAAAAGCAGCAGTGAATTTGTGAAAGGTTTTATGCTTGAGCAGGATGCAATAGAAGTGGGCTGTGGAGTGAATGCAGAGCTGGCAGCATGAGGAGAGGGTTGCCCAGTGTGGTTTTGTGACCTTGTAAATAGGTTTGAGGTGGACATGAAGGGCTAAGGCTGTCAGAAATTTTTAGCCAGAAAGCACTGGTGGGAAGGGATCTCTAAGTAAAAACTGAGTTTACTGCTAGAGGTGGTGAACAGGTGCCCACCCAACCCTGTTTGCATCCATTTTCCTGTGTCAAGGATGTGTCAAGGATACAAACAATCCCTTCTGAGAAGTCAGTGATTTAGGTAATGACAAGAATGTCTGGGAGAGGCCACAAAGTGAGGAGGTAAAGCTGAGGGCACTCACTTGTGTGGCAGCGCATATGAGAGCCCAGGAATTTCCCCTGCTTTGCCTTTCACTTGATTTATTGCCATGTCTCCTCCCACACCCAAGCCTCTTATCCTTATGAAGGGGGTAGAAAGTAGCTGTCAAATTCTCCCCACAAAAGCTTTCAGTCCAAAGGTAGATAAGGAAAGTCGGATGGAAACAAGACTGAAAGCAAGCTTCAGTGAGCAGCTTCTGCAGCAACAGTTGTGGAAAATGCTGGCTCCAAGCAGGTGCTGCCCACGAGGAAAACAACCATAAGAGTTTCCTGGGGTTGCTGTGGCTTGTTTCCAGCTCCACCAGTGCTGGCAGGTGAAGTGTAAGCCAGTCTCTAGAACTATCAGTGGTTTTAAAGCACAGCAGTGATTAGACCTGCCCTGAGCAGAGTTCTATCACACAGTGTCAAAGCCCTTAGCAACAGCCTTTCTACACCAGGATTCCCTGTTCTGATAGCCCTGCTGGAGCTGCACCAGCTGCAGCAGCAGCAGGGGAGCTTGGTTTAGCAATACAGAAGCAGCACAGCTAACTCATTTCCAGTGGGCAGGAGGGAGAGAGAGAGAGATCCAAAATCTTCATGGCCTTTCAGGCTCTTTTGGGTAGTTATCAAACACTGATTATAGAGAATGAAGGAGAGATGGTAAATACCAGAGTATTTAGCAAGCACAGGTGGGAAGAGTTTGTCTTAGGGTGAGAAGGTTTTGTAATAGCAGTGCTACAGATGCAGCACAGATCTCTGGCTTGCTACCATTGGCAGGGCTCTTCTTGGTCTCTTTATCTGCAGGACAACACTTGGAATGGCAGCAATGCCAGTAAAATCTGTAAATAAACCTGGAGCTGAGCTGCTCTGGGATGTGTTCAGAGACAGGGCTTGGAACATAGAGAGGAAAACCTGAAAACTTGAGGAAGTGGCTGGTGAGGAAGACCAGGGCTGCTGACTCCTAATATGGCTGCAGCTTGGGGTTGGGAGTGGAAACTCTCCCTGAAGTGTAACCCTTGGAAAGGTCACGGCTCAGAGACCAAGCTTTTACTGTCAGCCTGCTGCAGAACAGACAAGAGAAAAATCCTCTCTCATCTGTGGCACATCTAGTCCAGGTGTTTCTTTCCTCTGCTGTTTGAAATGGATGTAACTGGGGCCTTTTGGGGACCAGAGGAGAGGCATTGCTGTGGCACCACAGCTCGCGCTCTCTGCTCAACAGCTTCATTTCCTACTTGTTTTCCATTGTCATTTGAAACCACACTTCAATATTTGTGTGTGTTTTATCCAGCTTGCACCATCTTCCAGATTTTTCTGTGCAGGAAAGGAAAAAAAAAACCAAACAGCAAGGGCACATGGAAGAACCATCCTGCTAATGATCATAAGTTTTTACTGTGCTCTTTAATTATTTATCCTCATCGCTTCAGTCTTGTATTTACAGCTCAAGTTTTACCAGCCTTGGCTTTGATATGGTCTGTTTCCAAATGCCACAGTTTGGCTTGATTATATCAGATGGAAATTTTCCAATGAAAGGAGAGAGAGGAGAGGGGGGAGGGAAATGTACTAAGCTTTATTACTTGGGCTTCTGCTTCACAAAGCCCTTGCAGTTATGCCAGTGTGGCACTGAGGCTTTCAAATAGCAACTATCAGGAGAATTTGAGTATTTGCTGCATTTGGCCTTCCTCCTAAATCCTCTAGCTAAATGTTGTGAAGATTCAAGCACCAGTGCTGGGGTGTGACCAGATTATTGCTTAATAAGGAATTACAGAGGTAACTGAAAGAGATCATTAGCTTATGGGTGGCTGCATCAGCTGCAACAGCCAGGTGCTGGCTTTCAACCAGTCTTGCAGGCTTGGAGGTGCAGTGGCCTGTGTTGCACTGAGAATTCATATGTATGCTGCCTGCTCTCTCAAACCCCCTTGCTTGTGGATGCAGGGATGAAATGTGAGGCTGTGCTTTGGCTGCCCCTGGCTGTCCTGCTCATCCTCTCTCACTTTTAATGCACCCTGCTTGTTGAATCTCACTCACCAGCTGGGCCAAGTGCTGTGTGGAAGGCAGCATGGGTGGTCTGCCAGAGAATACTTTCTCCATTTCTTGGGCCTAGTGCTAGGGTGCTTGGTTGCATGGTTTAGTTGATTAGGTGGGTTGGATAATAGGTTGGATGCAATGATCTTGAAGGTCTCTTCCAACCTGGTTTGTTCTATTCTAAACAAGACATGCTTCTCTTTCTTTCTTAGGACCCCTACCTATGCCATCTTATGTAGCCTGTTGTTGTTCTTTGAAATGCTAAGTAATGTGGTACTGTGGTGGCAGAAGCTCACTTCTGACCTGTAGCTTGTAGGTTGCCTTCCCTGCTGCAAGGCGTCCAACTTCTGTGCTGCCTGAGCTGCAGAGGTGAGGCACAGGGCAAGGACAAATTCACAGTGGGTGTTGGAGTGGTGATGCATCTACTGCTGTTTGAGCCTGTGGCCTATTTGGTGGTGGCTCAACCCCTTGCACAGTCACCTTCTGCAGAAGATGTGTCCTATTTAGTTTGAACCTGATCACACATTCTCAGGTGACTCTTCTGCCTTTCCTATCACAGCTT
Source organism: Dryobates pubescens (assembly GCF_014839835.1). Lineage (NCBI taxonomy): Eukaryota > Metazoa > Chordata > Aves > Piciformes > Picidae > Dryobates > Dryobates pubescens. Next base: position 4,444,420 of record NC_071628.1, read on the forward strand.
GGAGATTTTCTGTGCAGAAAGCTGCTGCAGGGCAGTGTGAAATCTGTTCCCTTTCTACACCTTGGCTCTTTATCCTGCAAAGATGTATCTCTGAGTTCAATGCACAGCACTGGGCCATCCCCATTTCCCTCTCCCACCTCTCAAGTGAGACAAACCACAGAATGGCAGAGGGAGGTGAGCAGCAGGGTGGCCTTTGCTCTGCTAACCCTTTATTGACAACCCCAGGCATGTTAATAAGCTTTCCTCCCTGCTCTGCAATTGCAACATCTATTTTCTCAGAAGCTTTGTGCTTGGTGTACTTGCCTGTTGCAAAACCAGACAGTGTTTTGTTTCTGGCATAATTCTACAGGTGTCTTTCAGCCCTCCATTTCAACAGCACACAGTGGTTAAATCTGACATTCCTTTGGCATGCACTCTGGAAAACTGCTTATGAACTGAATGCTGGTGTGGACAGAAGGGACTTTAGGTCAGTGGCAACTGAGTTCTCTGAAATAATGTCCAGATTTTCAGAGCTATTTAGATGTGTGATGATGAAAAGGAATGTAACCACAACAGCAAGCCTCACAGCAGCTTCAAGGCTTCACTCCTGCAGCTAAAAGGTAATTCTGAATTTAGCATATACAGAGCAGCTCCAAAAGAATTGAGTGCTAGCTGTGTGTTTAGACACCAAAAAAAGTGCCTTTTAAATGCAGGTCAAGATATATAATGTGAATCTGCAGGAGAATGTTATTTTGTTTCTCAAGAGTGTTTATGCATTGTTCTCAATTTGAGCCTGATTTAATAGTACCAATTAAGCTCAGTGATGTATACACCGTGGCTTGCAAACAAACATTCCAGTATTTCCACTCTTGTTTGTGTTTGGCAGCATCAGTTAGGAGCACTGTACTGTAAAGTGCCCAATTCACAATAAATTCAGTGCTGAAGGCCAAATTATCTGTGTGAGGGAACAGAGTCATGGAAAGAGATAAAAAAGTGGGGGTGGCTGAAAAACAGGAGAAAATTGGTGACAGCTTCTGCATGTGTTCTTCTATAAATGTTGTTGGAATTCACAGGAGGTTAGGGGTTGGAAGGGACCTCTGGAGATCATCAAATCCAACCCCCCTGCCAGAGCAGGAGCATAGAATATAGTGCAGGTTGCACAGGAATGCATCCAGATGGGTCTTGTAAGTCTCCAAAGAAGGAGACAACCCCTCTGGGAGCCTGTTCCAGTGCTCCATGACTCTCAGAGTGAAGACGTTCCTCATGTTGAGGTGGAACCTCCTGTTTATATCTATTGCCCCTTGTCCTATCACAGGGTGCAGCTGAGCAGAACCTGTCCCCTCCCTCCTGACACCCAGCCCTCAGGTACTTATAAACACTTATTAAATCCCCTCTCAATCTTCTCTTCTCCAGAATAAACAGCCCTAGGGCTCTCAGCCTCTCCTCACAAGGCAGTGCTCCAGTCCCTTCATCATCCTGGTGGCTCTCTGTTGGATTCTCTTGAGCAGATCCCTGTCCCTCTTGAACTGGGGACTGTGGCCTCAACAGAGTAGGGGGGGGAGGAGAACCTCCCTCGATCTGCTGGACACAATCCTCTTAGTGCACCCCAGGATCCCATTGGCCTGCTTGGCCACCAGGGCACATTGCTGTCCCATGGATAACTTGTTATCCACCAGGACTCCCAGGTCCTTCTCCACAGGGCTGCTCTCTAGCAGATCACCTCCTCTGGTATGTGAGCTTTTCAGGCAGCTCTAACTGACCACCCTCCTTTGGGAAACAGAAACCACCTAACCTGTGTCATAGCTAGGGGAGTGATGCTTTACCTACTTGGGGAGAGCAGGGGATTGATAAATGACGTGTTGCATGCAAGAAGATTAACTAGCATTATTACCTTTCTCCACCTTCTCCCTAATGCAGATGTGATGCTATGTGCTGTCTGCTGCAGCTGATGTGTGAACAGCTACTCTCACGTTCAAACCATGGCCTCAGTCATGCAGGCAGACTGTAACTGGACACTTGCAAAAGGCAGAACTTAGTAGGGCTATAGGGTTGTGTTAGGACATTGTTACCAGTTCAGAGCCACCCAAGCTGCATCTTGTCATGGAGCACAGAGAGTGATTCCAGTAGCTGTGCTTGTGGGGAAACAGCTTCTTGCTCTGGCATAGTCAAAGGAAGTCTGCAAGCCAGCAATGCTCCCTTGGGGGTTTAGGCTTTAAGTTTCCTTCAGCTGGACTTTATGGATGTGCTTCATCTGAATAGGGCCAGAGGGGAAAGTGAAGTGCCATATAAACTCACCCTGATGGATCTGTTTCAAAAGCTCTGTGATATGGGAAGGGTGCCATTGGATTAAGAAGAACAAACACCGTGTTTCATCTTGCATTCAATATCAGTCGTTCCTTCTTTCCTTCTGAAGCATCTCTCTTGCTCCAAGAGGAGGCTGTCACACAAATCAGCCTTGCTTTTTGGCAGGGATCAGGGAAGGTGGCACTTCCTCAGTCCTTCAGCTTCACAGCTCATGTTAAGGCTTTTAAATTGTACACATCTTTAAAAATCACTTTCCCTGAAAGACAACCTCTGTTTTGTTTTGTTTTAAAAAGGCCAAAAAATCAAAGCCCCCAAGCAAATCAAACCTCAACCTGCTAAGCAGTGAAACTTCAGGAACGGCTGAAATGAGAACTCCAATTTCCCCTCCAGTGCAGCATCCCAGTTGCATGCTGTAAAGGTTTCATTTCAAACACTGCTGCTTTATGCTCAAGAGCACCTTTCATTACAAAGTGCTTTTTAAAGATGATGTACCCTGAGATTACTGCTGCCTTAGAGATGGTTTGTGCTAACCAGTAGCCAGGGAGAACTACAGCTCTTAGCCTTGATTACTTTGAAACCAGCCTTCCTTTTGTGCTCTCAAATAGCTCTGGGCACAAGCAGTGACACGTTGGGTACCTCGCTGCCTGGGCTATCAGCAGCACAGCTGCCCTTGGGTATCTCAGGGCCAGAAATTGATAGTATCCATAAAATAAAAGTTTTGCAGTTGTTTGCAGGCAATATACTGTGAGTGCAGGCTCATTTTCTGGTGGCATAAAGTCCTGGATCACCCCCCCACAAGCTCTACCTTCTCTTTTATAGTTCACCAATTGGGAGGTGATTGTCCCCTTGTACTCAGCTCTGGTGAGGCCATACCTTGAGTATTGTGTCCAGTTTGGGGCACCTCAGTACAGGAGAGATGTGAAGGTGCTGGGGCCAGGGCAGAGGAGGGCAAGGAAGCTGTGAAGGGCCTGGAGAATAAATCTGATGAAGAGTGACTGAAGGAGCTGGGGCTGGTTAGTATGAAAAAGAGGAGGCTGAGGGGAGACCTCATTGCTCTCTACAACTACCTGAAAGGGCATTTTAGAGAGGTTGGTGCTGGTCTTTTCTCATGGGTAATTAGTGATAGAACAAGAGGGAATGGTCTCAAGCTGTGTCTGGGTAGGTTTAGAGTGGGCTACAGGAAAAAGGTTTTCATGGAAAGAGTGGTGAGGCATTGGAATGTGCTGCCCAGGGAGGAGGTTGAGTCACCAGACCTGGATGTGTGGGAGGGTGGCTTGGATGTGGTGCTTGGGGATGTAGTTTAGGGGTGAACCTTGTAAAGTAGAGTTCTGGGTTGGACATGGTGATCCTGAGGGTCTCTTCCAACCTGCATGTTTCTGTGAACTGGCACTCCCCAGTGGGAAAGCCCCTGCAGCTCCACTCCTCCTTGTGAGGACAGCAGACATGGTTGCCCTGCTGAGATTTGAGCTTGGGGTTCTTGGGCATGTCACCAACAGTGCACTTCGCCTTCATCATGCAGCAGGCAGGGTTCTGGCAGGTATGTGTCTATCTCCCTGCCTTATGAGCAGCATTCAGCAATGTTTGAGGCACAACAACCCAGAAGCAAACAGAATGGGGCTGAGTCTCCCCTGTGTGCTGAGCACCTACCTTGCTATGAGCAGGATGTACCTGGCAGTCCTTGGTGTCTCCAGAGGAAAAGCCGCTGGGGGTGATGAACTTGATATGCTACAACTAAACTGACAGCTAAGGAGTGAGCCAACAGACCACTGGATTCTTTCTTTCTTTCTAGTAACTGAACTGGGACTGGAAGACAGCTGTCTGGGGAAAGGAGAAGGATTTAACCTCATTCATTGACATGCTTGAACTTTGTACAAGGTGTTTGGTAGGGCTGTGCTGGGGCTTGTTAGCAGATGTGGCCTCTGAGGATCCTCACCACTCATCTTAATTAATCAAGGATAGCATGAGGCTCCTTTCTCAGTCCTACTATGTGTGTCCCTTGGGTGGGAGAGCTGGATTCTCACACTGTCAGTGTGAAGCTGCCTGGGTGATGAATCTGTTAAGAATCCTCTTCCAGCCCCTTCAGCTTGATGTGAATGACAAGCTGTCACAGCCTGCCTCAGCCATACTGGTGACATCTGACCCTGGAGAGGGAGCTGACAGGAATGGGAAGTCTTCTGAGGCATGGCTTCTGCCTGAGGAAGCAGTGCCAGCTCTCTACCATGCTGTAAGGAATGCCTGGGCATTTTTTTTTTGGTGAGGGTTTAAGTGCATTTCATGTATCTTGTTCTCCTTTGTTACTCCTTTTGAGCTAATTTAATTTAGAGCTGCAAAGAATAGGTTGAATTTTTAGGACACAGCTGTCTCTCCTTCTGTACTCGTACGCGGGAGAGTAGGATACTTGTAAGGATGCCTGGAGGATAACCCTGGAGTGACTTTTCTTTCTGGGAGGCAGAGATGAAAGAGACTGGGAGGCTAAACCTTTTCATTGATTGTAACCTAACAGGTTCCAGGGCAAGCAGGGATGTTTGGAAGATGCTTAGAGTGAAAGCTTTGAGCTGAACCTGGGAACTGAGATATGCTTATTGTATCAGCCAGAAGAGCAAGAGAGGACCTCACACTGGGGTTCCTGCATCACAGCTACAACTTCTCTACAGGTAGCAACATGTCCTCTGGAGAACACATTGACTTCAGCTCATCAAAATGGAAGACAGGGGAAAATTTTTGGCCCTGGATCTGTTTTAGAGTTAAACCCCAGGGAATCATTGCTCATTTTGCTGGCATTGACCTTGGCACCTGTGCACACTCCTCCAACCCCTCCCCCCATTCCCCCCCCCACCTTTTTAGAGTTAATAGTGACATAAATCTTTAAATATGGGAAATACTGCTCATTAATTCTAGTCAGTGAAATTAATGGTGTCACAGAGAATAGGTTCCATAGGTGATGCTGATTTGTATTGAAGACTGGGGTGGGTTTCCAGGGAGGGGGAGGAAAAGTCAGACTGGGTAGCTGGAATTGAAGTAATTAGTGGAAAAGTGTGTGATTTGTACTTCTTTTAATTCCCTTTCTTTCATCAGTTATGTTGATAAAGATGTGCAGGGCAGTGTCAGGAGGGTGGAGCCATGCTCTGCTCAGCGATGCCTAATGACAGGGACAGGACAAGGGGCACTGGGGGCAAGCTGGAGCAGAGGAGGTGCCACAGGAACAGAAGGGAAAACTTTGTCACTGTGAGGGTGACAGAGCCTTGGAGTAGGCTGCCCAGGGAGGTTTTGGAGTCTTTTTCTCTGGAGACTTTCAAAACCCACCTGGATGTGTTCCTGTGTGACCTGCCCTAGAGGATGCTGCTCTGGCAGGAGGCTTGGACTGGATGATCTTTCAAGGTCCCTAGCATTCTCTGATTCTGTGATTCCATGGAAAGCACATCTGTGCTCAACAGGTGGATCTCCAAACCACCTGTTGGCAGGGCATGGAATATGGCAGACTGAGCAGACTCTGCCTTTAGCCTGAGTTTTAATGCCTAGCTGGCAGTCTGGAATTAAAGTGGACATGATGATGAGTGTTCTCATGTAACTCCTAGACCAGCAGTGCTATGAAAATGCCAGCAGCCCAAGCATATTTTACCCACCTATATTTCTATGACCTGTGAAGCTTCTGGTTTTAGGCATTTAGAAGAAACTGCTGTGCAAGTGCCTGCATGTGTAAGATCTGTATTTCTGGGCCACAAGGGAAAAGGCTATTCCAGGCATCTGTTTTGGATGAGCTCTGCCTTCTGGTAGGATTTCTAAAGCACCTATTGCTCTGGTGCATACATGTTGTCTCTAAATGTCTTTCAGTTGTCAGATGTGAAGTTGTCTGTTGAATGAGTTGCTCTGTGAATGCTTAAACTGCAGTAGTTAAATACAGGTCCCAGGGGTTGGAGGCAAAATGCAGGCAGACAATATGTACATTCAAGGGCACTTAATTCCTCTCAGAGACAGGGGCTGTGGAAGCTTAGGAGCTTTAAGCCCATAAGCTCCAATAATGGGGACCCTGACTTGAGGGTTCAAGGTGTGCTAGATGCTGTCCAAATACATATTGCATGGTCCCTGCACGGCCTGTGGTATAAATAAACATGACAGCCACAAGGCAGTGCAGGGTGAAGGGCAAAAGGAGGCAGCACGGGCTGTAGCAATGGGGGCTGCCAGGCAGGGCCACAACCTTTTCTTGCATGTCTATAAAAATAGTGCTTTACATCTTTATTGTCCAGGTGTGACTGTCTCTTGGCATTAGTTCAGGCATCAAGCTGAAGTATTTAATGAAGCACTAAGTTATTAGCTTTCAATCAATAACTTGAAGAGGATGGTTTGTGTTTGTGCCTTTCACATGCTTAATCTCACAGGGGGAAGGAAAACTGGTTGAAATATTTAGGGGGGCTGATTTTTTTTAGATCATTTATTGGCTCAGCTGTTGGCTTCTCTGTTGTTCCCAGTCCCTGGTTCCAAGCTAGTCTCCAATGTCAAGGTGACTGAGTCTTATCTTTCATGTAGCCCACCTTGCATCTCTGCTTTAGGCAGGTGTTTCAGAAGTTTGCTTGTGGCTTTTGTTTATTGGTGGTGGTGGTTTAGCTTGTTTTCCTTAATTACTGGATTTGAACAGAAATAAATTATCTAGTCAAAAGGCAGACAGAGAGGCACATCATTGTCCATCATACTGCCCAGCACTAAAACCTGTGAGGTGAGGTAAGAGTAAAGAAGAAAGCCTGAGAGATCCTGACTCTTGGTCCCCTCTGTGATGGTTTCCTGCTAACACTGTCCAAGTAGCTTAGATGTCAATGTGTGGTCCAGGTCTAAGACTTCTTTGTCTATGATTTTTTAGCAGCCCAGTTTTGGTGGCTAATCCAATTGTGTCTTTGGCTTGGGAAGCAGAGTTTTTCTTTGTTGCTGCTCCTGGTTCCTAAGCACAGGATCTGGAAGTTGCATTTGTCTGTCTGCTAGTTGTACTCCTGCCCTGTTATCCAAGCTGCTGACTTGGAAGCACTTCAAAGATTTCCATTCTGCAGAGTGGCTGTCTCAACTGCTGCTATAGTACTACAGGGAGTGCTGAATGTGTTCTGATTATGGAGGAGCATAGGACAACTTATACATTTATTATTAGAAAACCCAAACACAACATAAATGAGTCTCCTTTGAGATAAACCAGGACTGAAAAAAATCACCCAAGATTTTACTCATGTATTACCAGGAAGAACAAAAAAAAGTCAGAGGAAGGCATCTGGACAGACTTAGCAGGTTTTTAAATGGTATCTTCCCCTCTCCCCCTTTTCCTTCTTGAGACAAGTGCAGAGTTCCACACTGGGCACCCTGTCAAATTCTCTGGTCTAACATATGGCTCATCAAGTCATCCTTCTTGTGCTCTTCAATTCTTCTTCTTCTTCTCATCTTCCCCCACTCCCTTATCCATGCTCTCATGCACAGTTTATTTCCTTTGTCTCTCATCTTATCCCAGGTTTGCTCATCTTGTTATATCTTCTGATGCCAAAACATGCTGTAGCTTTGTCATGTGGTGTTGAGTTGCTGATGCTATCTTGGCTTGCTGTAAGCCTGTTGCTGCACCCATCAGCTTGCTGCTGTGTCCAGTGCAAGTCCATCCTGCATTTTCCTCTGTGACTATTTGTTCCCAAGGGTGTTTTGTGCAACTGAATTTGTTCAGCATCAAAGGGAGAGAATATTCTGGGGATACTTGTTGACAGCTGACTTGAAGTGTAAATTGCAGTGCTGATTTCAAGTCCGAAGTTAAAACCAGTGCAGGTACACAACTACAAAGTGTAGGTGTGAACTCCATTCCCATGGACACTGAGAGTCTGCAGAAGTTCAGAAGTGCCCAGGAAGCGTTTTTAGCTCAGAGTTGATTTTTGCTTCCTGAAGGCACCATTGCAAGCTTATGAAATCTCTGGGCTGCAAATTGCTAGGGTCTGTTCTGGAAGTTCTAGCACCATGTACCTGCTGTGGTCTGACAGAATTCTTTTGGCCACTGCTGGCCACAGGGTACTAGAGTAGCTGGATTTTTAAGCTTGTGCAGCTACTCTTTTCTGGCCTGCCTAACCGACTTTGCACTTAGAATACCTGTTTCTCATTTCCCTTTTTATCAGTGATTAAAATGTAGTGACATAAGACCACAGCCATCCCTACTTCACTTTCTCCCAGACCCTTTCGTCTTTGGCAACTGAGCTTAACAGCCCCATTTACAGGCAATTCAAGCTCCCTTTTCAAAGTGGTTAGGCTGTTCAACCCATTGCTGCCAAGAGGATGTTTCAGAGCTCTCTTTTTTCCCCCAGTGCTTAAAACCTCTCCTTCAATTTCCAGTTTAAATTTGTTCATGGGCATTTTACTGTTTGTTTGTCCTTGTGCCAGCTTTTGTTCCTTTAGTTCAAGTAGCTTTCTGCCTTCCTCTGTGTTCCCTTCTCCCCCAACCAGTGTGTCTCCGGGGGAAAAAACCCAACAAGGCACTTCTCAAGCATTTTGTCAAAGTGGCAAGAATGTGATCTTTGAGACTTCTAATAATAAGTTTCCTTTAGCATGCATGGTTCCTTCTGAGTACTGCACAAGCCATTCAGGGGAAGCCTTGTATGAAAACACTCGTGCTTTCCCTTCTCTGCTGGTAGTGGCTTTTCTGAGGCCTGATCTGTGCTTTTCATGGTTGCCACCCTGTGGGTCATGCTTGTCCTCATCCTCTAATGGGCTTGTCTATCCAGAGTGTCCTTCTCCTCATTTCCAAATGACGAGCCCCTGCTCAAAACAGCAATCCTTGTTAAACCCTTAATGTGTAACCTTGCACTTTGACTATTACATTTCATTGCACTTCTGTTGCTTTAGAACCCAAGAATATCCTCTTGCTCCTGAAAGATATTCTGAACTCCCTGCTATTGGCAGCAGCTCCTGACTTCACATGGTCAGCACATTTTATTAGTATACTCTGACTTTTTGTGCCAAGGTCGTTAATGAAAAGATAAAATAAGATCAGTCTCCAAACATCCCTGAGGGCTTCCACACAATAGCTTCCCTCCAGATGGATAATTCCTTTTTCAGCACAACTCCTGTCATTGCCTCTTTAACCACTTCCTTCCCCAGGTTGCAATTCTTACATTAATCCCTGTGTTCTCCAGCTTGCCTAACAACTTCCAGTGTGGCACTGCACCAAATGCTGGAACTACAGAGAAATTAGATCAACCACATTTCCCTTCTTAAAAAAAAACAAGAGTCAGTTGACTTCTTGAGGGAAGTCATCAAGTTAGGCTGGCTTGATCTACTTGTGATAAGTCCACTTTAGACCTTAAACCTGTTCTATCTATTTTGCAGTTCATCCTCATGTCTTCCCCTTCAAAATTGGTCCTAAAGCAATGTACATCATCAAAATCAGACTGCTGGGTCTGCAGCTACTCATGACTAGCTGTGGAGAACCTGATGGAGGACATACAGAACACAGTATAACCACAGAGTCATAAAATGGTTTTGGTTGGAAGGGACCTCCAAAGGTCTAGTCCAATCCCCTGCAGTAAGCAGGGACATCTTTGTAGAATAGAATAGAATAGAATTAACCAGGTTGGAAAAGACCTCAGAGATCATCGAGTCCAACCTATCACCCAACACCATCTAATCAACTAACCCATGGCACCAAGTGCCTCATCCAGGTTCTTCCTAAACACCTCCAGTGATGGTGACTCCACCACCTCCCTGGGCAGCACATTCCAATGGCCAATCTCTCTTGCTGTGAAAAACTTCTTCCTGACATCCAGCCTAAACCTCCCCTGGCACAGCTTGAGACTGTGTCCTCTTGTTCTGCTGCTGGTTGCCTGCCTGGGAGAAAAGACCAATCCCCATCTCACTACAACCTTAGACCAGCTTGCTCAGAGCCTTGTTGAGCTTGATCTTGCATATCCCTGAGGATGAGGCCTCAACTACCTCCCTGGGCAATGTGTTCCAAGGTTCCACTACCCTCATGGTAAATAACTTCCTCCTAATGTCCAACCTAAACCTTATTGCTGTCTACAACTGCCTGAAGGGAGGTTGTAGCCAGGTGGGGGTTGGTCTCTTCTCCCAGGCAAGCAGCACCAGAACAAGAGGACACAGTCTTAAGCTGTGCCAAGGGAAGTTTAGGCTGGATATTAGGAAGAAGTTCTTCACAGAAAGAGAGATTGGCCATTGGAATGTGCTGCCCAGGGAGCTGGTGAAGTCACCATCACTGGAGGTGTTTAGGAAGAGACTGGATGGGGTGCCATGGTTTAGTTGATTAGATGGTGTTGGGTGATAGGTTGGACTTGATGATCTTGAAGGTCTTTTCCAACCTGGTTTATTCTGTTCTACTCCAAGACTGGAAAAGAGGAGTGACCAGGGGTGGTTAAAGATGTTGAACGATCAATTATGGCATGGTCAGGAAGAATTCAGATCCTCTAGGGCAAGTGTGATGAGGAATTGGAGGGAATGGGGACTCAAAGGTAGTAGGAATAGAAATTACACTATCTGAGACAATGGTCTGGGAGGCCCTGTGAGGGCAAATGAAGCTTCTGTGTACAGTGGGGTATACAGAACCCCCCAGGAAAGTATTGGAGAATCCAGATCTGCTGACTGTTTGGAAAGTTTGCTATCAGTGTTGTTATGACAGTGACATAGTTCTATTTAAACTCTTTGCAATGTTCATAAGCACCCCCAAAATAAATCAGCTGCCTGCAGAAAATCCTGAGGTCTCCTCTGCTCAGAGCCAGGAACACTCTGGTCCTTTTGCCCTGCTGTTCTGGTATGTGATTAAGACATCATATTAAGCCTGCAAGTGTAGGTATGAAATGCAATATCCTTTACAAGAGACATACTTGGGTGTGAGCTTTGGGAGATGCTCTGCATGGAATTTTTAACTTGCTTAGGGCTGTCTGCTTTGTTCCAAACTTTAAATTCAGGGAATGACTGAGTGATCAGTGCTTGCAGCAGATCCCTTCCCTGAGTATGCAGAGTAGCTGGCAGATGATGGCGTTCCTCCCACCAGCTGAATGACTGCTGTTGAGGTGGATTTAAAGCAGCAATGGCAGCAAGACTTCCACTGCTGAGATTTTTTTCAGCTGCTGATTTTCCTGCTCTCCCTGTGCTTGTGTGCATGTCTTTTGCACTTTGGTTGCAATGCTGTTGAACTCCTACATTAGGGATGTTGACCCAGTGTCAGCAAGAACCAACTTTTTAGTCTAAGGCACCGTTAAGACACACAATGAACAGCAGCTTAATGACAAAAAAAATGTTTATTTCTTTTTGCTGCAGGATGATAATTGCCTCAGTGTGGAAGTTAATAAGATTTTATTTGGGGATTGGTTTATAAAGAGATTACATTTTAAGGAATCCTCGAGCATGGAGGCTTTCGTAGCTGTATTCATTTAATCAGCTGTGGGAACTTGAAACTTCACAGCTGTAAGCCACATTAGAACATGGATCTTCTTGCTTCAGCACAACATGACTGGAAAAGGAAGTCTTCAGTGGAGCTAATGGGGTGGAGATTATGACACACGAGGAAGAATCTTGCCTTCAGATGGTGGGGAGTGAGGATGACTCAGTTCAGCCTTTCAAGCTGCAAATGTCACTGACCAGCTCCCATTCAAACCAGTGCTCTGCTGGCTTGGGCAGGTTGAGTTGCTGGCCTGCACATTGAAATGACACAGAAGGCCAAACTAAATCTCTCTGCTTATCTCTCCCCTTTAGCTACTTAGTCACTAAGCTCCAATGGGCAAGAAACCTTACCAGAGAGCTTTAGCATCTATCTTTCTTACAAGTCCTGATCTGAATGGGGATGCTTACATGCCGCTGCAATGCAAGACATTGTGATAATTGAATCACATTTTCTGCTGTTAGAGCTGGTGGGAGGGAGGACAGAGGTGAAGCTCATCTGGGGAAAAGGGAGGCAAAGGTGGAATTCAGCTGGAAATACTGATGTGGATGTCCCAGCTCAATGGAGAAGATATCATCTACTGATGTAGACAGGAGCACCGGTGTCTGGAGTGGGCATGTGCTGAGTCTCTGATCCAAAGATATAGCTCTTGGGCAGCACTTTAAATACTTGCTTCATTACTTTGGTTATGTGGGTGTTGCTTTAAATTTAATGGTCACTACAAATCAGTGTAACACTAAAGCTAGAGGGCTAATGGTCCTTTAGAATAACTGAGTCAGCTGCAGAGACTGGATCCTCTGCTGGTATAAAGCACTGCTGTTCTGTCGAAGTCCATCATAAGCTGTCAATTTAGACCAGCTGGGGAGCCTGACCCAGAAGACTGAAAATGAAGGTTACAAAAATTATCAGAGAAACTGACATTATTTCTCCATCTCTCTTCTTTCCCCAGGGCAGCCATTGAGGCTCTGGCAGCTTTGCTGAAATCAAGTAAGCTTTTTTTCCCTTCATATTCTTTTTGACTTTCTGTCTGTGCTGTGCTGCTGGACAGAGTGATCCTGTTGAACCTCCTTCTCCCTTGGTATTACCTCTTCCCCTAGCACCAAAGAGCACTGCATAGAAAACATGGTACTTTTCTATGTGTCCAGCCCCACAGCTCTATGGGAGATGCTGCCTTAAGTCCTGGGGAGCAGACCAGACCCTTGTTCTGAGTATTCAGGGAACAGTCATAGAATCAATAAGGTTGGAAAAGACCTCAGAGATCATCAAGTCCAACCTGTCACCCAACACCTCATGACTAACTAAACCATGGCTCCAAGTGCCACATCCAATCCTTTTTTGAACACCTCCAGGGATGGTGACTCCACCACCTCCCTGGGCAGCACATTCCCATGGCCAATTACTCTTTCTGTGACGAACTTTCTCCTCACCTCAAGCCTAAACTTCCCCTGGAAGTCATTGTCCTGCAGCTTGGTACTGTGGAAGAAATGAGGAACCTCTCCAGCCAGTAACAAATACTTGCTGCTTTGTCCCAGCATCACTTGAGAGAGGGGCCAGGACCTGTCTGTCCTGAGGTGCTGTTGTTTTCTGAGCTTACCTGGTAACAGTGCTGCTGTTGGCAGAGGCTTGGAAAACTTCTGTAGTCCGTAAGTGACCTTCTTCTCCCTTGCAAACTTGTCAGATCTGATAATGTGCAGACAGGGCTGAGACCTCATGATTGCCAGGGTACAGCCCTGCTATGGCAGACAGTGCTTAACACTTGCACCAGCTGGCTGGGGGTGTTAAAGACCTTAATGCGAGTTCTCAGTCACACACTGCTGCTGCGACTGTTCCTGAAATGAAAGTGCTACCCTTTCCTTTTTGCCTTTATCCTATCCAAAACCACTTAGCTTTTTATTACCAGAATTTAATAAAGCTTTGATGAAGAAAGAGCACTCCAGTACTGCAGACAATATACTCGATAATAAATCACAATGGTGTATTGTCCTTCTCCTCACCCCTCCCCCTCTTTTTTTCTTCCCCTCCCCCTTCTCCTTGACTGACTATTAGGAATAAATGCATTTGTGAAAAATGGTAGCCCTGGAAGCAGTGCTTAAATGAATCTGCTGCAATGGGATTGTGCCTGAGATGCAGCAGCTCAAGTGATGAATCCTGAGATAATGCCTCGGTTTTAACCTTGCTACTTATATTTAAAGGTCACATTACTGCAACAGGGAAAGCACTTCTGGTTTGAGCATTAAGTTTTACAAAGGGGGTTGTGGGGCAAGGCAGAGCTGCTTGCAAAACAAAAGCCAAACCAGAGAGAAATCAACAGGTGGGAAAGTGAAGCAAGAGTGGAAAGTTCATCTGGCAGCCTGAGCTTTTCTCCTGCACTTGTGCTTTATGGTAAATACCAGGAATGGAAAGTGAAATCCTGTTGTCCCAAGATATTTGCAGGGTAGGTTTTCTACTTGGAGGCTTGTTCTGGGTCTGAAAATGAGAGCAGTGTATAGAAGTGGAGGACTAATTACCAAGAGAAGCTGTGAAATGTAGTCTTCTGGGGAGCTGTAAACATGTGTTGTGAAATTTTGGGGAGGAAGCTGAGAGTGATCTAGGGAATCTAAAAAGATTGGATGCAGCTCAAAATTCTCCCAGCCTTTTTCATGCTGGAGTGTGGTAAGGTGTTTTTTTTAAAGCCATTTAGACTCAGAAATGTACTGTGTGACTTCTCAGCCAGTTTAGGCAGCAAAGGCATCTGGGTTTGCTCTTCCTTTTATGCTTTAGGAAATGCTTGGAAGGTTTCCAGTGCTAGAAGATTACACCTATGATTCTGCTTGTTTGGTTCAGGTGCTTTCACAGAAGGCACAAACCATGAACTCCAATGCACATGTCTATTAAGTAAAGCAGTCCATATCCTGTCGCTCTGGTTTGGTCAATGATGTGTAGATCAAGGTTCTCATGTTCATTTGTACTGCTGACCATTGCAAACCAAGGCATCACTGGGAAGAGGCACTTCTTTGCTTTGAGATAACCTTCCTGGTTTCCTCTTGTGTGCTTTCTCCTTTGCTTACAGTTGAACAACATTGTTGCAACACCACCAGCTACTGCTTCCCTGGAAAAGTGATCTTCAGGGAAACACATGGTCTGCTTCCATTGACCCCAGTCCTCTCACTCCCTGACACCCTACAAAGTCCCTTCCCAGCTTTCTTGTAGCCCCCTTCAGATACTGGAAGGCCACAATTAGGTCTCCTCAGAGCCTTCTCTTCTCCAGGCTGAACAGCTCCAACTCACTCAGACTGTCCTCATAGGAGAGGAGCTCCAGCCCTCTGCTCATCCTCATGCCCTTTCTCTGGGCATGTCCCAGCAACCAAGCAGAGTGCCACAGCCTGCTAGTCAGCCTCAGCTGTGCTTTAGATGCTTTCTGCAGTCTGATTCTGAGTGGTCAAGAATCTCTCTTGCTTTTTCTCCTTGTCCTGTGGCTCAGGACACAAGAAGCTCCAGGCTTCTGGAGCTGACTGCTCTGGTAGCTGCATACAAATGAGCAGGCTGTGTCTTTTGGGAGGTGTGGGTTAGGAGATGTGAAGCCAGCTCTATTTCTTCTAGAGATAAATTCTCTATGGCTGGAAGAGAGAGGAGTTGGGTGTTTTTTCTTTCATGATTGCATCAGGACAGCATTCTCTGTCACAGTTTGTTTATGCCCGTGACCTTAGTCCTTTGAATGATTCAGGGCTTCTTAGAAAGCTAAACCCAGAATCTGGTGAATGCTATAGGACTTGGAAACTGCTTATGAAATCAAGGAGTAAAACTGTACATGGCAAAGCACCCAGGAGCCTGTTAAGCATGTTTTGGATGGGATGCAAATGAAGTGGGAAGCAGGAAGCCTGGAATGTGCTGCAATACTGAACTGGTGCACTGATTATCGAGATTTATGTTTCTTTTAGGAGCCTTGCAGTAGCTCCCTTGCTGGGAAACAATGGTGAGATTCGGTGCTGCTGGGAGTGAAGACTACAAAGCACACAGGGCAAGAGCCCACCCATTCCTGAGGGTCTTCCTGTTGGGCTGTCGTATCCTTAAATGCTCCAGGCCAAAGGATTATTGTTGTCAGTGAATGTCAGGGGCCCGAAGGGACCTCGAAAGGTCATCTAGTCCAACTCCGCTGAGGTCTGCGAGAGGGTGAATGTCCCTCCTGCTTTTGGCAGCAGCAGCTGCAGCAGCAGGGAAGCAGGCAGTAGTGTTACCGGGAGCAGGCAGATGGCAGTGTGTCTCCCTGATGGACTCCAAATCAGCCGGCTCCAGCTCCTCAGGCGCCCAGCAGCTCTACCTGAGACTGGCTGGCTGGCTAGGAGCTTTTTGGCTTCTACCTTTTTTCTTTTCCCTTTAACAGAAGCTGATACTAAATGCCCTCCGAACAGGTGCAGAACTTCTTTTCTGGCAGATCTTATTTCTTGAGGGCATCAGTGTGGGGAACAATTACTGCTCCTGGGAAAATACTGTTGTTGTTTCAGAGGGGGAAGTATAAGATGGTCCAAAGAAATAAGTGAATGGGCCAGTACAAACCCGTGCTTCATCCAGGACAGAGAAGAAATACTTGGAAAGCCAGTGCAACACAAGAATGGCCTTGGTTGTTCTGTTCCCCTCTGCACAGTAGAAATCAGAGATAGTCATAGGGCTGATGAATAATAGAAGAAGAGAAGTTTAGGTCCCTTCTAAAGGCAGTGCTTAATCTTTCTATCAGTGGATTACCAAGAGAGAAGGTGTTTCTTGCCTGACCATCAGCCACGCTCATCCCTCACCTCTCCCTTTCCAAGTACTCTACCAATCCTTGCACGCTACTCTCATAATTGCTGTTTTCCACCTGCCATATGCAAACAGCAGCCTGTAGCAAGCCCTTCCTTCATTGCTTTGGTTGTCCATGCTGTTGACTCCCTCTGACTGAGCTACATCATTATACAGGCTGAATGTGTTGCTTAGTGAGTATCTACAATGGTGCTGAAGAGCCATGAAAGCATCAGGAGTTGTTTAACAGTTAAAAGCAATCAAGCTTTCCCATGTTATACCTGTCCAGCCTTCCTCCTTCTCTTTCTAGATGCTTACTGCAGCCCAGGGTGGGGATGTGTTGGTACATACTGTTAGCTATGGAGAAACTCAGGTGGGATGAGGAACATCATCCTTCCCAGAGCCTCTTTCTCTCTGTCCCAGGGTACATCTGCTATTCTTTTTCTCAGCCTTCATCTTGCTCTAGTACTGTCTGAGGGTCCAGGAGGCTCATCTCTAAGTCTTTCATTGCCTGCAAGAAGCCTGAGAGTGAAAGACAACTGCACATGTGCTCTGTAAGCACAGTTAGGTGCACTCCTGGTGTGATGGAGCAGATTGGCCAGGGCCACTCAGCCCCTTGAGCCATATGATGGCGATGCTGTCATAGGGATCCCTGCTCCTGCTGGTGTTTAACCTAATATTTATTTCTGATGAGTAATTTGTTTATCAGCAGGTTATTTGAAACTAATTTTGGTTGCATTTGTTATTCCTGGCTATCTGTACTTCTCAGAATTAGCAGCTTGCATGCCTTTATGGGAGTTAGCTAGAGCTGGTCTCGGAGGCATTCGCTCAGTGGATGCTGGGGAAAGGGGCAGGGTCCTCCTTGCTTAGAAAAACTGTAATGAGCAATTTAAGGAGACAGGCTGTGGTGACCTCCTGATCATGCTTATTTCATCAAGACAATCCCATGTGCTAACAGCAGTTATTGCTGATGGCCTTTCCCCTCTCTTTCTACATCTTTTCCTCCCTTCTTTTGTCTTCCTTATCCTTTTGCCTTCCCTTTTCACCCCCAGCATTTCATCTCTTATTTCCTGTTCTTTCCTCATCATTTTCTGTCAACTAACCTTTATTTAACCTTTCACCCACTCTCATTTTTTTCCTCAAAGCATAAGGATTATGCCTTGTGACTGGTGGGATAAAATAATCAGTGTCATTCTCTTCCTTTTATGCTGGCATCAAGGAGGGGTAAGTAACTCTGTGAGAAACAGAAAGCAATGTTCTAGCACATAAGCAGATTATGGTTTCTGAAAGGCCTGCACCCTCTATGGCTGAATTCATTATACTCTGCACCACATCTTCCCATGTAGGTCTTTGATCTTGTGTCAAAGTAGCCCCATGGCTAAACCATGTCAGTTCCTGCAGCTGACATCGTAACGTCTAAGATCTGCCTAGTATTTCATCAGCTACTCATTTCTCACAATCAGTTTAAGGCTTCATTAAACTGATTCAACTGCCCCTAGATTCAAGATCCACTACCACTCTGGCCCCAAACTGATGATAGCATGGTTGGAAGGGACCTCAGAGATATCTACTGCAACCTCCCTGCCATGGGCAGGGACACCTCTCAACTGGACTCAGCTGCTCAAGACCTCATTCAGCCTGGCCTTGAACACCCCCCAGGAAGGAGGCAGCCACAGCCTCCCTGGGCAGAGTCTCACCAACCTTCTACTGAGGAACTTCTTCCTAAGATCCATTCTAACCCTACTCTTCCTCAGCTTCAAACCATTCTCACTTGTCTCTAGATACCTTTACGAGAAGTCCCTCCCCGGCTGAATTTTGCAACCACCTAAACCAATCTCTTTTTTGTATTCTTTCTTCATGGACTTCAGCATGCAAATAACCTTGATTCTGTGTTTCAGTTCTCTTTGAGAAGAGCCATATTCTGTGGAAAAACAAAACAAAATCCCCTTGCAGTATCCTTTATACTTTCTTCTCCCCCAAACTGCTCTTCGTTCACAGACCTGTTCTAAACTTGAAGTAACTTGGTGCTGGAGAGTAAAGGGTTGCTTTCATCCCCTGGGGCATGGCAGTTTTCCACTGCCTTGCTCCTCAGGGTGGGTCTAACAAAACCAAAGTGTTGAGGAACTGCCCTAATTTGTTGGCACCTTCAGTAGGGATTGCTTGCTGCCTTTGTCTTGGCATGGGCAGTGTTTGTGCCTCCAATGACGATGTGGCTGAATCTCTGAGGAAGGCTTCCAGTTCCAGTATCCTTATTGGAACTCTTTCAAACCACTTTGGTCAGAAAAATCAAGCTGGAAATGCTGTGCTGGTGATTATTTTTTTTCAGTGTGTGTATGTGGATTTCCAGCTTTCTGTGGGGTTACAACCAGGGGATGCTGCGAAGCTGAAAAATAAAGAAGGAAAAAGGAAATGGTTTTGGAAATCAGTCTCCTTCTGGAGTTGTTTCAAAAGTCTTGGAATGGGGTTGAGTTGCTTGCTTTGAATAGTTGTGGCAAGGGTGAATTAGAGAAGAACCATCACATTATAATGCAGTTTGTGTGCCTGCCACTGAATGGGCCAACACCTGGAACTAAAACAAATATTTTGGAGTAGAAAGGAGAAGTTGTGCTGAAAGTAATCTTGTGGGTGATTCCTAGTCAAGAAGCAAAACACAGCACTTGTAGTTGCTAGGAAATCCTGCCTGTGTTCTCTATCTTTTGTGCCAGCCTTATTCATCTACCTTAGATGATTCAATAAATGCCTGGGCTCTGAAGTTTACAGGGCACGATTACAAGAGTCTTCTGGCTTCCAACAAGAGTTGAGCTAATACCAGCTTCTTGTTGGAGCTAATAGAGCCCACTGGGTCTGAATTAATTCCAGTGCTTGATGGGTGACTGGGTGTATCTATGGGGACAATTCATTTTGTTTCTACAGAGAAGCCTCATGCTTATTTCTAGCAAAAATGGCTTCTCAGTGACTGACTAAAGTAACAGTTTTCTCTTTGCTGTAGGACATACCGTGCATCTTTTATTCCCAAGAGGCAATCACCAGAGCTGAGTGGGGAAGCTGGAGATTTTCTCATTCCTTGTGCTGCCATAGGGTTAATTTAGCAGAGCATTCTTATCTCCAAACTGGAGCAATGGTTGCTCTTGGCATAATGAATCAGCTGAATGGCATCAACAAAGAGATTTATGCAGATAGAAAGATAAATATCTCTTTGTTCTGTCTGCTAAGCAGTGCATTGCTCATCACATTTCAGGTTGACTGTAACTCAGTTTTGTGATTAAATATGCTGCATGTTTTCCAGTGGTCCCTGTGCTCCTGGCAAACGCTTCCAAGGGGACTGGAGTGTGAGGATGGCTTCAGAAATGTCCACAGAAACACTGGCAGTCATGAGTCTTTTATCTGCTAGACTGAAACCTTGGCTTTAGAGTTTGTCCTTGTCCTTCAACACAGAATCAGAATTCTGTAAGAGCTGAGGCTGTCTCTGTAGTGTGACCACTTGTTAATTTAATGCATCTTTAACCACTTGATGCTTCTGTGTATCCATGTCAAATGTTTCTGGTTAAGTGCACACATTACTCAGGCCAGATATTCCACGGTACAATGCTTAAACTTTCACTAGTTAGCAGCACTGCCCAAAGTAGAGGGTCAGCTCTAAAAGTGTGAGGCACAAAGGTGCCATTGAGCACTTCCCTGTTGCCCATCCCAGGCTCAGCAGGCAGAAGGGGAACTCTTAGCTAAAACAAATAAATAGTGTGCCAGCAACAGGTTTGAGGAAGGGAGGGTGAAGGCAGTGGTTCCCTGTCAGAGATGCCAGAATAAAATTAGGAAGACAGACTATTGCAAGGAGAAAAGTCAGAGAAGGCTCAGATCCTACCCAGTAGTTAGTTTACTGAGTTTTTAGTCAGTAAATTAAGGTATGTAAAATATTTATGAAGTGCAGATGGATTGGTGGGCAATGTTCTACTATGGACTGCTCTTAAAGTTAGTATGGGATACAAAGGTTATTGTTGAAGCTTACTGTATGTATATTGTTACATGCATGCAACAAAACGTTGCCAGCCCACCAATGCCTGGTGTCAGGGATCTCTCACCCTTGAGGGGTAATCACTGGAGGTGTCCCTGCCCAAGGGGAGATCACTGCCACACAGCCAGCTGCCATGGAGGGAGAGCTCAACAGCCCCCGATGCCTGAAGGCATTTATAGCATAATGTGGTTGGTTTGTAGTTGTATTTTCAGCTGTTAATGTGGTTTTGGTCACTTATCAGCCCAGCCTTCAGCTCAGCTGTTGTTCTGGGGGTTTGGTGCAGTGTTCTCACTGCTATGCTCACACTAGGATTGACTTTGTTTTGGTTTACTTGCAGAGCATCTGCCTACACCAAAGTTCAGTTAGTTCAAAGGGAAGGGCTGCATCTGCCACACAGACCAAGCATGAATTGGAATAGGAAGGAAACACCATGCCTGGGCACTTCTGAAAGCTGTGTAAAAGAGGAACTTCCATTTCCCCTGGCTGTTATGCTGGGAAAGGGAACTGAAGAAATAATAACAGGAAAAGGGTCAAAAGACTGAGGACATTGTACCTCTTGCTACCACAGATCATGCATGCTCACTCCAGGAGGGGTGAGTTCTTGCTGCCTAGAAATCTGTGCAGTGCTGCTTGTACCTGTATGATTCATTTCCACCATCTGTATTTATGCCAACATATAGATAGCTACCCATGCAGGTGCATCCCTAGATGGAGAGACCAACAGACACAGGCAGGTGGGGAGGCCTCCTTTTTCTGTTCTGCCTTCTGGAAATGTTGGCATATTTCCTCCTTCATTTTATTCACTACTTTATTGACTATGCAGCTGAAAAAAAATGGAAGGGGGAAAAAAAAAGAAATAAGAACCCCCCTGACAAGACAGTAGATCAGAGAGGAATCAATGAAATCAGACAGAAGAAGCAAAATGAATGTTGGGGGTTTTTTTGCCCCTTCAGCAAGTAATTCTCATAGCTTCAGATCAAAGAGCTGAGGGAGCTATAGTCTTGCCTCTTCCATCTCCTCACAGAACAGACTACTTTGGCCTCACTTCTCAGAGAAACAGTTTTGATATTAAAGGGGATAGGTAGCCCCCAGAATGAGGGGGAACCTACTGTGGTTCTTTATTCGGCTTCCTCCATGCTTATCCAGTGATAAAACTGTGAAGTGGACCAGTTGTGTGCTCTGGTCCCTATGGAGCTGGGATCCCAATGTGGCAGTCTGTCTTGAAAGACCCAAGGAAAACATCACAGACATTTTATGACAATTCTTTTGTTAACCTTTTTCTCCCTCTCTATAGATTTGCCAAGAAGCACCTGCGGAGCTCTCCAATATTTCCCTTGTCTTATTCACACCGACACAGAGATCTTAGTCTTCAAACACTCAATGCTAGGGGCTATAAATCCCTAGATCTAGTCCAATTTCTTCTACTTCTGAACAGTTCAAGGAAGCTCTGAGTCAGATCCAAATTGTCCCTACCTTGCATCCTCTGACTGTCTTGTCATGTTTTACATACTTATTGACTTTTACAGAGCTTCCTGAGTCATTCTTCAAGGAAGATTGACTGATTTAAGGGGTTAGTCATCTTGCAGGTTGGTAAACATGACAGCTGGTTGAGGATTAACAGGAAATCATGAATAAAATCATTGGAATTGATAAGGGATTCTCAAGCAATTGATGTTTTCTTGCTAGAAGACCAATAGTAAAACAAAAAAAGAGCAGCTGTGAAGGTCAAAGGAGCAAGGTGACCTTCTGCGTGTTGGCAGCCACTAAGACCAGGAATGCAAGGTGACAGAGTTAGCATCAAATGGAGGGGATTAAGTGCTAGAGAGAACTGCAGCTCAAGGTGTAGGAGATTGGGCAGAGCTGTGTGGGACTGGAAGGGCTGTGGGACCAGTCAGTGTGGACTGTGTCAGAGTGGTGTGAAGATGCAGAACAGGATTAAAATGAGTTAGTAAACTGATCTGGGGGTGCTGTTTGTTGCCTGCCTTGTGTTGCCTATAGCAAAAAACACTGCAGAACTATCTTCTAATGCTTCTCCAGGGGAGAGTTTCCTAATGTACTGCAGAGAGCAGGCTGAAGTCATCCAAAGTGACTTCCTTCCCTTTGCAGTACCTTCACCTACATCACTGCTGGGATTGAGGCTTGGTGCCTCCTATCTGCTTCCTGCTTACACTCTCCATGGCTTCCCTTGTTTCTGCTCTTCCTCATGCAGCACCTTTCTGTTCCCTTGTAACCTCTAGCTGCTTCTACTGTCCTGTAAATCCCTACTGATGACTTTAATGTTCCAGGTGTGAGGGGCTCTGGTGCTCTGTTTAATGAACTGGAAATGAATTGGAACCTACTAGCTCTGGAGAAGCCATACCAAGAGCCATCTGTTGTGAGCTGCAAGTGCTGATTGGTATTCAGGGAGCTGAGCTCCAGTCTTGCATATGCTGCCTGGCCCTTTGGTTGGTTATGGGCTTCCTGACAGCTTCTGCTGTGAATCACAGCAAAGAGTGTCAGGACCAGTCAGGAGGATGTTTAGGAAGGGGTGGTTTGAATGGAGGGAGCCTAAAGTCTGCTATGGCTTCGTGTTTGCCCTGTGGGACAGGGTAAGAAGTGCAGCTGGGTGAAGGGATGTGTTGAGGAACATTCAGCACAATTTGTATTTAATCACAAGTTTTATGATCTTCTCCTTTTAGTCTCATATCCAGGAGCTATGTGATTAGGGGATGTCAAGGGTTAGGGCTGGGCTGGCCCCTGTAAGAGTGACAGATGCTCTCTATTAACCTCTCTCCCTTCCCTAAGGGGAATAGAAAAGGAATAAGGCAGAGACACTTAATGAACTGGAAAAAGAAAACTGAAGAGCATGAAAACAATAATAAAATATATACAAATACATACCAGCCCAACACTGAACCCAGCCCCTGATGGCAATTAGTCACTGTCACCAGACTGGACTCAGCAGTAGGTGGGAACTGGATTCAGGGCATGGTTTCTGGAACTCATAGATTCAGGAACTTGCAGATGAACAGAGGAATCCTCAGATGCTGGGCACTGAAGAAGAGCAGCTTGATCCTAGTGATATCCTATTCTATCCTATTCTTCAGCTTTGTACTGAATATGACATCCATGGAATAAATCATTGGTCAGTTTAGGGTCACCTGTCCTGATGCTCCTGCCTGCTGGCATGGCCTCTTGCTCTGCACCCTCAGATAGCACATAAGGTGTAGCAGTGACCTTGGTCTGCCTAGCAGTCCTTGGCACTAACTGCACAGCTGGAGCATTAGCACTGTTGGAAGCAGGCTGCGTGGAAGCAAGCTGTTAATTTCAGAGCGTGCAGTTACTTAAACAGAGCTGAAAAGCAACAACACCGAACAAAATGAATTCTGTTCTAACTCAAAGCAGGGCAAGGCAACATTGTAACTTTCCTTTTATGTGTCTATGACTCTTACTTTATAAAAAACAAACAAATATACCTTCTTGTCTCTGCAGTAAAGTCTTTAAACATTACCTGAATGTGACCTTTAAACATCTCAGAGCTGGAAAACAGCAGCAAAGCCCAAACTTCTGCCGCTCCTGTTGGTGTTTTGCTAATTTTTGAGTACTAGGGGTTTCCCAAATCACTTGATGCATGACTTTGATTATATTGTTATGCACAGGAGCACATTTAGAGGTTAAACACAATTTCACTGGCTGTGACAGGATTGGACAGCTGCAAGGCTTCTGGATATGTTGATCTCAGCAAGACGTTCTCGTTGCACTCCAGTATAGCACTATGTGGTGATTGCCTGAGCTGCTGTTGATTGATCTTATGGGTCCTTTGCTTTTCTCACTCATCAGGGGCTGCTTTAGTTTCAGGAATGTTCAGCACCATACGGTGCTGCAAAGGGAATTAAGCTTAGGAGCACTTGGAAGGAAGTTTAGGCTCTGCTTTTTTCACCACCCATGGTTTGGTTTATCTGGAGGGTTCTAGAGCAGTTGTTTCTGCCTAGAAAGCAGAGAGATTGCTTCATTAATTTTAGTTAGTTATTTTTATGTGCTGAGATCTTAGCTCATGTGTAGTAAACAACACTCTAAATTGTTGCTTTCTTGGTATATTTTTTTTGTTGTTGTTCATTTGTTTCCCCCCCCTTTAATTTCAGTTTGTTATCTTTTTGGTTTTGAGAATCACAGAAGGGCTTAGGTTGGGGGAGACCTCAGAGATCTTCTACCCCAACCTCCCTGCCATGAGCAGTGACACCTCTCCACTAGACTCAGCTGCTTAAGGCCTCATCCAACCTGGCCTTGAGCACCCCTAGAGAGGAGGCAGCCAAACCTCCCTGGGCAGCCTATTCCAGAGTCTCACCAGCCTTGTACTCAGGACCTTCTTCCTATGATCCAGTCTAAACCCCACCTTCCCTCTGCTTCAAACCATTCCCCCTTATCCTGTCCCCAGAGACCCTCATGAAAAGTCCCTCTGCAGCCTTCCTGTAGAATGCCTTCAGATACTGGAAGGCAGCTCTAAGGTCCCCCTGGAGTCTTCTCCAGGCTGAACAACCTCAGCTCCCTCAGCCTGTCCTTATAGCAGAGGTATTCGAGCCCCTAGATGATCTTTGGGCCTCCTCTGGACTCACTTCACCAGCTCTGTGTCCTTCTTGTGATGGGGACACAACAACTGGATGCAGTATGGGACTATTAAAGAAGGTGGTGTTAGAGCAGGTGTTAAAGTCTGAGCACTGAGCAGCCACGTGGCTGTCTCGCAGTGTGAGCAGCGGGAAGAGTTTAACTCAGCTTTTTCTCTTTGTTTCCAGAGTCTAACAGCCGCCGGGCAGTGCACAAAGGCTACCTGGATGAATTGCTGAGGCTCTATCAAGACTGGCATCGCAACGACCTCTCCAACAACTACATTTATATTCGTAGGGGTCTCCTGCTCTGCCTGAAGCACATCACCAACATCCAGCTGGGCAGGGAGACTTTCCTTGGGTCCCGTGGGATGGAGATCCTCTTCACAAGCGTACAGGTAAATGGTGCTTTTGAGCTGCAGTGAGAGGCGTTAGGAGTTAGTGTCAGCTTCTGCCTCATGCTGCAGGGAATTCCATGGGTTTGTCCTGAATTTGTAACACATCAATGAAAGAAACCTGATCATGTTGAAACAACTCCCCTGTGAGTCCCAGGACTGCTTGGACTTCCTTTCCCAAGAACCAATGCAGTGTCTCCAGAGAAGAGCTGCTTAAGTGCTTCATGAGATGTTTTCTGTTGGGTATCCAGATGGATAATTCCACCCAAGGATAATTCCACCCAATCAGTCTTTTACAGAAAAAAAAAAGAAATGTTAATTTAGCCAGGCCTTTGCTAATGAGAAACCCCCAAGTATTTATCAGGAGGCCCCCTTTCAATCTTGTGAAACAGTGATGTAGGTTAATCAGGAAAGATGACATGGTCCAGAGGATGGGATCCCTGTAAGATATAGAAAGAAGCAGGTACAGAACAGTAATGGTTTCCTCAGAGGGTCTCACCAAGGCTTCCTTAGCCTTGAGAAGTCACTTATGGAGAAACCTTCAGTTCTTGACCCATGTGGTTCTACAAGCACTGTTTCCCAGTGTCATTTTTACTGCCTAGTGCATGATCTCATTCTGGCACCATCACAGAGAGAATGGAAAACCTGTCACCTTCTCTTCCAAAAAGCCTATTGCCCTATGATCCAGCGTGTTTGCATCTTCACCTTCCCCACTGCTGCCCTGAACAATTCTCTTGCAATTGAAAGGGATTCTTCACTTCATTTCCCTTCTGAGGAGCTGCCCACTCTTTCAGGTGGGCTGGGGTGGCCAGGACCAGCAGATCTTTCAAGGGAGTGTGGCCTTTGTTAATGAGAAGTCCCTGGTCTGTAGAAACTTGTATAGGGTGGATGGCAACAGCTCCTTGAGGGTAGATGTCAGCTTCTTCCTTCTCAAGAGCCTTCTACAACCCATGCAGCTTTCCGAGATAACATCTCTTGATAGCTCAGCCTGGAAGCAACCCCATGGAAAGTGCAAGCATGGGGTCACCTTGGGTGAGCAAACAGGAAATGACACAGTAAGGCTGCAGTGAGCACTGATAATGCTAATCCTTCCAAAGGTTGGCAGTGGAGCGGAAATGACAGCTTCAGGGGCCTCCAGTTTGCTTTTGTTTTTCTACTGTGTGCTACTGGGGAGATCTTGGAAGGGGAGTTACCAAGGTTAACAACAGCAAGGCTGAACATTCCCTTACTGCTGCTTTGGGATGTTGTCAGTCTTACAGTGCCCTTCCAAGACACAGTGTCGGGAGATGTCTGACAGCCCTAGGAGGTCTCTCATGCTCTTCCTTACTCCATCCTGAGGGAGAGGCTGCTGCTTCTACTATAAATTCTTCACAGTCTTCATGGTAGACAAAAATAGGAAATCTATTCTCCATCCATCCTCCTGAGAGGAACTGCAGGCTGTAGTAAGAGAGAGACTGAGACAGAACAAGGCAAACAACTCCTGCTTGAGAGAGCAATCCCTCTGTGATTTAGTGCCTTTAGGAATTTGCTGGCTGGGATGATTAGCCTTGACCAGACTCTGAGCAGCTAATGGTATTTTAAAGGTGCTAACAGCTGGCTAGAAAAGCTCTGCTGAAACCTCTTTTTGTTTTTTTTTACTTTTTCCTTTACATTTTATTTTAATCTTTTGAAATGGAAACAGTTTTGCCAAGATGGATTTGTTTGAAGAGCAAACAGTGGAACTTGTTTTTCTGAGGCTGGTTTTCAGATGAAACCTCTGCAGATGCTTATTGTAAGGGCCGATGGGCAGCAGAAATACCTGAACTTTTAGCAGCCCTTAAGCCTATATCTTTGCCCAGAGAGGTGGTTGGGGTCCTATCCCTGGAGATATTCAAGGTGAGGCTTGAAAGGGCAACCTGATCTAGTTGAGGATGCTCCTGCAGGATGAGTGCAGAGGGGTTTGGATTAGATGACCTTTGGAGGTCCCTTCCAGCCCAGACCATTTTGTGATCCTTACAGCAAGAGCCAGCAGTTCAAACACTGTCTCCTTACATAGATCAGGAGTGACTGAGACTTTAGGGAGAATTTAGCAATGTTTTGGGTTTTGTGTCTACTTGGGATGAAAAATAATTGTAGGTAATGATTTAATTGGTGGAAAGGGTGTGCTGTCAGCTCCCATTTCTTTTCCCTAGCTTCACTTAGACTTCCATGGCAGTCAGATGGTACAGTCAGGTTAGCAACTGGCCAGTTTTGTGTGCAGTGATGGAGAGCTGCCTTCTCAGAGATAAGCTAACAGGTTTGTATCCACTTCAGGAGAGCCTGGTGCATACAACATTATTTTGCTATTTCACTTATCCATCCAATGTCTTAAATCTCACCTGGTTTCAGCCTTCCTCTACTATATTCTACTCTAGGATAATATTATCCTATATTCCACTCTCTCTTTCCCAGTAGTAGCATCCATTACCATCACTATTTTTTTGTTGCCTTACTGCTGTAGTGAAACCTCCTTTCTTTGTATGCATCACATAGATCATCATACCCAGTTTCTGCAGAGAAAGGACTGAGTGTGGAGGCTAAAAAGCTGATCCCCTGAATTCAGGTTTGCTTTACAGGGGATTTCTGAGCTAAGGAGTCACTTTCTTCCTTAATTCATTATATGCCACCATAAAAATAAATGGGACAGTTTCCACACAGACAAAGCAGGCCAGAGTCAGTCAAAAAGGCTTTTCCAATACAGTGATGGAACATTTTCCAGCCATCTGTAAACTGTGTTGTCTTGGAATCTGAGAGCACTTTATGAACAGTAATGAAAACAGTCCCACACGTTCCCTGTAAGGGATCTGAAGGCTTGTTTGCACTTCTAATGCAATTTGCTCCAAGGAAAAGTGACTTTCAAACAGCATCATTGAACAAGTTCACCTGTGGAAGTTCTTTGTCTGGATGAACCTGCCTTGTTCTTGACTGTCTCAATTCACTTGGCAGTGGATTCAGAGGTCTGCCCCAAGGTGGGCATTTATGCAGTCCTGTGTTCACTGTTCTAATAAAACCAGAGTAACTTTACTAGACTGTTCAAGAACATTATTCTGTTCCCACTGTAGAAAAACTTCCCTTATCTTTCCTTTAATAACAAGCAAACAAAAGTAACCACACACCATGTGAAAGAGAGAATAAATTGAAATCCTGAAAATAGAAACCAGTTCTCCTTGGTGTTTGCTCCAACCACAAGAAAACCTTCCTTGGAGATGCTTTCAAAATCATCTTTTCTCTTCTCCTTGTTCCTAACAGCCAGGGATCTAGGAATACACATTAAGATTCTTGTAGTGAGGCTTGTAAGTATGTCAGCTTTAGGTGATGTTTCTAGTCTCCCTACAGGAATCCTGGCTAATCCCACTGAATCTTATAATGCCATTCAATCACATGTGAGAAAACAGAATACAATCTTGTACAGCCAAAAAACTCCCAGTACAGCCATCTGCCTGACCACAATCAAGGACTTAATGTTCTTTGGTCATCTTCCTGCTTCTGCTGAGGGGTTGTGTTGGTATTTCTTTGTGGAGGTGGTTGGTTGGTTGTGGGGGTTATTTTGTTTTGGTGGGTTTTTTTTCTGCTCCTCATCATCTGTGCTGCAGGAATGCAGAAATCCTAGAATCACCTAATGGCCTAGGTCCTACCATGGGCAGGCACCTGTGCAGAAGCACAGCTTTTGGCATATGGTGGTGGCAGTCCAAAACTCTGCATCAGCTCTCTGCAGGACCTTTTAAATCCATGTTAAAGAACATATCTTTGCAGTGCTACTGTTATCTATGTTAGCTAGGATATTTCAGCTTATGATGCTATCAACAGGTCCAAGTGCCAGGTGCTGCACTTTGGCCACAACAACCCCATGCAGTGCTACAGGCTGGGGTCAGAGTGGCTGGAGAGCAGCCAAACAGAAAGGAACCTGGGGATACTGGTTGACAGCAGCTGAACATTAGCCAGAAGTGTGCCCAGGTGGCCAAGAAGGCCAATGGCATCCTGGCCTGCATCAAGAATAGTATGGCCAGCAGGAGCAGGGAAGTCATTCTGCCCTGTACTCAGCACTGCTTGGGCCACACCTTGAGTCCTGTGTCCAGTTCTGGGCCACGCAACTTAAGAAGGACATTGAGACTCTTGAACATGTTCAGAGAAGGACAATGAGACTGGGGAGAGGTCTCGAGCACAGACACTACAAGGAGAGGCTGAGGGAGCTGGAGTTGCTTAGCCTGGAGAAGAGGAGGCTCAGGGGAGACCTTCTTGCTCTCTACAACTACCTGAAGGGAGGTTGTAGCCAGGTAGGGGTTGGTCTCTTCTCCCAGGCAACCAGCACCAGAACAAGAGGACATAGTCTTAAGCTGTGCCAGGGGAAGTTTAGGCTCAAGGTGGGGAGAAAGTTCTTCCCAGAGAGAGCTGTTAGCCATTGGAATGTGCTGCCCAGGGAGGTGGTGGAGTCACCGTCCCTGGAGGTGTTCAAGAGGGGATTGGATGTGGCACTTGGTGCCATGGTTTAAGGTGTTGGGTGACAGGTTGAACTTGATGATCCTTGAGGTGTTTTCCAACCTTATTGATTCTATGATTCTATCATGCCTTCCTTCTCTGTACCTTGACCATAATGCCTTAGAGGAAAGCTGTGTCTTCTAAACAACATACATCAATGGAAGTCCTCTGAGGTTCATGCTAAGCTGTATTGCTGGAGGAAAAAGACTGCAAGCACTTGAGGTCTTGGTGTTCTAGGAATCTGTTTTTTATTGGTTTGGGTTGTTTTGGTTTTTTTTGTGTATGTGGTGTGGTTTTTTGTTTGTTTGGGATTTCTGTTTCTTTTGTTTGTGGTTTTGTGTGTGTGTGTGTGTTTGGGGTTTTTTTAATGGTAAAAAGGAGAAAAAAAATGAGGGAGGAGCAGGGAAAAGAAAAGCACCCCATAAATATGAAAGCTTCACATTCCATTCAGAAGAGTGTCTCTGCTCTGGGGGATTGTGCATCATAGGCAGGACAACAGCAAAACACAGTTCTTACCATTGTTCTCCTTTGGTTCCTAGGACTGTTTACCTTGCAAAAATCTGGATCCTATCATAACCACAGCAATTCAGATTCTGAGAAAGTGCTACCCCAAGGAGTCTCTGCCTCTGAGGAGTGTCACAAGCTCCTATGGCTTCCCTCTTCCTGGAAATGCAAAAGCTGAACCTCTGTATGAGGGATCCGAAAGTAAGTGGCTGAAGGGCGAGCTCAGTAGAAGGCAAAGGAGCATGACACGAGAATTGAATGGAAGGCTGGGGAAGGGAGGCTTGGCAGCCTCATCCTCAGGTTTCACAGTTCAAATTGATCTTATGTCCTACAGTGTCACTCAGTAGAAAGAAAACTACTCCTGGGTGGTCTTGAAGTTTAGGCAATTCTCTTTGGAGAATAAATGAGAGAAGATTAAAACAAGCAAGAAAAAGATGTTTGTGGGGGTGGGAGGGAAGAATCCTTCTAGTATCCAAAAAATAATGGAGGAGAATGGGTATGGCAGATGCTGAAGATGCCACTGCTACACAACAACAACAAAGAGATCATTGTGCCTGTGTATGACTGTTTGTGGGGGGAGCGCTGCCCTGCAGCTTTTCCAGTTAAGAACTGTAGGAGGTGTTACCCTTTTTGCTTTCTAAAAGAGAAGTGGGTAGCAGTCACTGCAGTATGAGGGTGGTAAGACTCTGGAATAGGCTGCCTCCTCCCTGGGGCTGTTCAAGGCCAGGTTGGATGAGGCCTTGAGCAGCTGAATCTAGTTGAGAGGTGTCTCTGCTCATGGTGGGGAGGTTGGAGCAGAAGATCTCTGAGGTCCTTCCAACCTAAGCTATTCTGTGATGACTCTGAGTGAGAGACAGGAGCACTTACTGAGAAGCAGAACAGGAGCACATGCAGGATGGCAGAAAGGAGGAATGTCAGACTCCATGATACATACAAGTAATTTCTCTGTTGCTTTCCACTCCATATGGGAGATGCTCAAGTACTTTAATGATGATAGTGCAGTAAAACACCATAATCTGGATAATATAGATTAAGTGCATCCTCTAATATTATTGCAGCCAAGCAGAAAATCTCTGTATTGCTTTGTAATAGGAGCTGGATCTGTATTATGGTGACATTTGTCATGGTTTTGATAGGCAGTGCTGGAGTCCAAGAGCACAGAGCTTAGAAAAGGGAGAGCCTTTCTGCCAATTCACTTGTATTAGATTAACAAATGGGACCTTCTGTAATCAGAGTTGTGGTGGGTTGCACTTTGAGGGTGTGTGGCATGCAAGGAAGAGGGCCTGAGGAAAGGCATTAGTTTGAACATCTTTGCTTCTGCCTCCTTTTTCTTTTCTTCCTACTTTTTCAGGTGATGAAAGTGATGGAGAGGAAGACGTTGA
This sequence comes from Dryobates pubescens, assembly GCF_014839835.1. Taxonomy (NCBI): domain Eukaryota; kingdom Metazoa; phylum Chordata; class Aves; order Piciformes; family Picidae; genus Dryobates; species Dryobates pubescens. The sequence continues at coordinate 4,476,216 of NC_071628.1, forward strand.
AAAATACTTGGAAAATGAAGACGTGGAGAACAAGTATGAAGTAGGTATATGAGCCATAGGCTCCTTAATCATCCACCTTCTGGAAAATAAGCTTTTCTTTGTCCATTTTAAGTTCCTGATAAACTAAGCAGAGAATGTAGACAAGCTTGTGGTCCCACATAAATACACTACATGAATAATGGGAGGATACTTGAAAGAAGTAAATGAGAATGGTTTGTCTTTCACTGAAGAGATTTCCTTGCACTTTGGTTCTTTAATTACCATGTCTCTCTCCCAGGATGGTGCAGGTTTTCTGTTCTGCAGACTGACCAGTGACTGCAGAGCTGGGGATAAATGATGCTTTTCTGATTCCTCTACATGTAGAGCAGAAATGGCACTTAGTAGGTGAAAACTGAATTATCACCTGGGGAAGACTAATTCTCTTTTTTTTTCATTCCCCATATTGGGGTTGTGTGCCTGCCTTAGGAAAAAGGTTGGTTCTCAGCCCCAGCTGGGTCATTTGAAGCCTTATTCCTTCTTCATTTGCTGCTGCACATAAATAATGCAATGAATTATTCAGTACTCTTCCAACTTCTCCCTTTTGCACTCTTCCTGTCACTACCTAGCTGGCAAAGCCCCCTACCAGCTCAGGATGAACGCAGACCCTTTTGTTGTGGAAGGACATATAAACCCATAAACAAATGTCAAGCACTGGATGCTGCTGATTTAAGTTTTAGCCACAGGAAGTAGCTTGGGAATGCAAATTCCAGGAATGAAGTTGTAAGTATAGTCTAATTAGATATGATGGAGACTTCTGTGGAAGAGCGTTCTCATCACTTGCCCTCTCTTTTGCTTCTCAAGCATTAAATTGAAGCTGCCCAGTGAAAAAATGAAGTTAAAAAGCCCCATGTGGGCTCAGTGTCCCAACTTGCCCCTGTCTGGCTCTTTTTATCTGAATATTACAGCTTGTCAAGATGCTTATTAGAAATAAAATTCATACTGAATTTATCTTGTTCTTTAATTAGTTATTCACTTGGAAACAGATCCTATATTCCTCTGACCTATTTCATTATTCATAAGGATTTACCAAGTAGATGTGAGCAAGGGGCTTTTTTTTTGTTGTTTTTTTGCCCAAGAGCTTGCTCTGAATATGAGTTTTAACTATTGTTTGTCTGGTGTGCTGGTCACCTATCTCACATGACAAATCTTTCCACAATGCAAAAGGCTTCCTGGTGTTGATGTGATTTGCAACCATAGACTGGATGTTAGGAGCGAGTTCTGCACCATGAGGGTGCTGGAACACTGGAACAAGTTGCCCAGGAAGGTAGTTGAGGCCTCATCCCTGGAGAGCATAGAATCAATAAGGTTGGAAAAGACCTCAGAGATCATCAAATCCAACCTGTCACCCAACACCTCATGACTACTAGACCATGGCACCAAGTGCCACGTCCAATGTCCTCTTGAACACCTCCAGGGATGGGGACTCCACCACCTCCCTGGGCAGCACATTCCAATGGCTAACAACTCTCCCTGGGAAGAACTTTCTCCTCACTTTGAGCCTAAACTTCCCCTGGCACAGCTTGAGACTGTGTCCTCTTGTTCTGGTGCTGATTGCCTGAGAGAAGAGACCAACCCCCTTCTGGCTACAACCTCCCTTCAGGTAGTTGTAGACAGCAATAAGATAGTCAAGGCGAGGCTAAACAGAGCTCTGGGCAACCTGATCTACTTGAGGTTGCCCCTGCTGACTGCAGAGGGGTTGAGACTAGATAACCTCTAGAAGTCACTTCCAACCCAGACCACTCTGATTGTCACAGTTAGACAACACACAGCCATACCTATCATTAATACCAGCTAAAATGAAATGGGATCTTTGCTTCCATCAGGAACTTTGCAGAGTTCTATGAAAATCAAAATCCTCACATCAACTATCTGTCCTTCTCAGCCTGAAACTTCAGCAAGTTTGAGGCTGCTTGTGGATTGTGATGCAAATCCTTTTAGACTGACCTCATATTCTTTTGCAGCTCTCCATAGTCTTCTCAAATAGGTCCTAGCAGCAGTTCAGGCTCTGCTTTGCAACACAAGTGTGCCTCAGGGTTGGAAGTGCCATGGGCCCTTTTGCATTCAGGCAATTTTATCTTTTTTGTTTTGATAAGGACTCGGAAATTAGTCTGTTTATCAGATGCAAATCACTCCTTTGGTGTTTTCTTGAGCATAATTACTACTGACATGTTGAATTACTTAAATGATGCTCTAGCATAATGCCCAATCATCAATGCCACATCTTCAGCCTTCTCTCTTGCCCCATATTTTCCTGGTTTCTTATGCAATGAATGCCTGACACAGTTTGGCTTTGGTTCTCCTATTCAGATATGGAGGATGCTGCACATCAGTGCACAACTGCCTTCAACTGAATGTTTTGGATAGGGTTCTTATCCCTGATTCATTGATAGTGGAGATCTGAAAACTGTTGTTTTGGTTTTTTTATGTATATATATATATAAATAGGAAGGAATTTGGAGAGTGTAGAAGATGGTTTGGGCAAAGTTTCACAGGTTTGTATAAGTAAGCTTTGGGAGATAAAATACAAGCAATTGGTGCCTTACAAGTTCAATGATACGGACATGGGCCTTTCATGATTGGTAGCCCCTCAGAAACCACATGCTTGCCTAAATCAAAGGCAGGAGTGTTAAGCTTTCTGGTTTTGTGAGGACAATTTTGGCTTCAAAACACTGTGAGGATTTTCTTGCCAAATATGCATTGGTTTGGTTATTGTGCCAGAGGAAGTTTAGGCTCAAGGTGAGGAGAAAGTTCTTCACCGAGAGAGTCATTCGTCATTGGAATGTGCTGCCCAGGGAGGTGGTGGAGTCACTGTCCCTGGAGGTGTTCAAGAGGGGATTGGATGTGGCACTTGGTGCCATGGTTTAGTCATGAGGTCTGTGGTGACAGGTTGGACTCGATGATCTTTGAGGTCTCTTCCAACCTTGGTGATTCTGTGAATCTGGATGCAAACCAACTGCATCTGGAGGAGCTGTGCCTTCTGGCGGCCACAACACAAGCAAGGGGATGGATGATGTGCTCAGAAATAACTGCTGGTTGTTGATGTCTCTTACTATGAAACCTCCCAAGCTGAGGTGCTTATGAAAAGGTTCAAGTTTCAGTCTTGGTGCTTTCCTTGGACGCCATCTTTTCATGGTGTCTCTCCTTGCAGACTCAAACACCTAAACATCAAGTTTTCCTCTTGTGCCTCTCTTTTTCCATTCCGTAATATTAATTCCCCAGCCTTCATGAGTGCAGTAAGAACAGTTATATGGCTCATTAAAAATGTATGATGTCATTAGAAATCAAGGCTATTATGCAGAATGTTTACTTTAACAGTCAGCTTGTGGGGAATGTTTGCTCTGCATGCTTTCCTAATTCTGCTTTTGTAGGATTATGACTTGGAGACAGATGTGAACAGATTGAGGTCACAACCAGGGCCTGACCGGCCAGAGGAGGAGCTTGGACAATATGAAGCTATGTGTCCAGAACTTTCCCAGAAGTTTCAGGTACTATCATAGTGTTGGTCTGCAAAACACTCAAGAGTTTAAGTAGCACTTGAAAGGCAGCAACTAGGTAGTGTTTGGAAGACTAAGACTTGATGCTGTAGTTTACTGGCATGAATCAAGAGTGATAAGGAAGGGAGTGGTGAAGTTTGGTGCACATTTGGCTGGATAGGGATTAACTAAGCGCTGCTGAATCAATTGCTACATGAGAAGGCTGTCAGGCAGTAATTTATGTCTTTTCTGGCAATTTCAATGGCAATATCAAGATCAGAATGAGATGTGGAGAATAAATACTGTCAGGGAGCGGTTTGAAGGAAGGGGAGGAGATTGCATTGCGGCGGAGTGAAATGCACAGCTCAAATCACTGCTCTGCTGCAGGGTGAGGCATGAAAGGGACTATTGGACTTATTGCATGCCTTGGAACTTACAAGAGCTGAAAATAGGAATCTGGAAAGGACCACTGGCTTAGTACAGCTCCTGTACACACAATGCTGTGGCATTTATTATGGCCATGAGTAGACAAATGGGATTAAATGACAAACTTGGATGAAGAGGGGGTGGAGTTTTGCGTGGCAGATTGGCCTCCTTTGCTGTAGTATTTTCACTTGTAACAAAATGCCTTGCAGATTATCCTCTCTAACTTGTTCAAGCAGTCAGTTGTGGTTGGAGATGACTCACCCAGATGACCTGATCTGATTCTTGTGGTTTCTGAGGACAGCTTTGTGGATAGAATAATTGTGGCAGATGGTCCATGGGCTGATTTTACTCTGACAGTCTTGTTGGAGTAGTAGGGTTTGGGGAGACTTGTAAATGTTTCTGTTCTTCCTTGAAAGGTTTCCTGTGGAAGGAGGCACAAAGAGGTTTCAGTTTCCTTTTTAATTTCTTCTGCTTTTTTAAAATTTCAAGGTGCTTGAATTTGAGTCTGAGGAAGAGAAACGCTTGGAGAATAGGACTGAGAGCGTTCCCTCTATTCCTTCTAATTTCATTCCAAGTGCTGCTTCTGTCGAACAGTCAAATTGCAAATGGAGAAACCAAAGTGGCACAGAGATGGGACCAGATCCAGGGAAAAAGAATTTCAAAGTCTCTCCTCAGTGCTGGATGAAGGAGGAGAAATGCAGATGGGATCAGAGTGATGAAAAGAGAGACAGTGAAGAAGCAGCCCAAGATGCAGACTCCTGTGAAGAGGAACATCCAGCCGGGAGCCACGCGCTTGCTTTGCGTCCTCTCCCAACAGACGCTGCTTGGTACAAAAAGATGTTTTACCCTGAGTGTGAGGCCTCAGGGAGCTCTAATCCTGGAGAGAGGCTGGAGAGCTCAGACTTGGTGACCAAGCTTCTAGAGAAACACCAGGGGGATATCCCGTTCCACAGCCCTCGCTTCTACATGGCTAGGGCCAGGAGTGTTAAGTCCATACCGTCCTACAAAGACTTGGCCTTCCCTGAATTCTGGGGTCACCAACCACCTCCTCACAGCAAGCCCTTGCTGGAGCGCAAGCATGGGGTGCAAAGGTGATTGTGCTTGAATATAATTGCCACCCTGAGAGCCCCTGGGCTCAAAACTGGTTTGTGTAGCTGCTGACTAAAGCATCTCTCTATGTTTTGGGCAATTATAGAAGGAATTTTTGTTGATCAACTGATTTAGTCCAAGGCCACACAGCAGTCTGGGCTTTCCTCCTGAGGAAAGGAAAATGTTCTCTATTTGGGTTATGAACAGGCTTAGGACTCTCCCTGACATGTACTTTCTGTGTGTCAGTGGAGAAGTTGTGAAGCAAGCATTGCTTGCTTTGTCTCATAGGTTGCAGTGACAGCCACTTCCAGTGCTTGCAACACTGGGCCCCCCTGGCTTTTTGAGGGAGAATCCTTTCTGTCCTCTCAGAGCTCTGTGCATGAGGTTCTTGGGACTCTCCCTGTCTACCTTTCTGCTGTGTGCCTCCTCCAGAAGCTTCCTTCCTTAGCATGTACATCTGCTTCTGGGATATCTGTTAGGAGTTAGCAGCAGTGGGTCAGAGTAAGTCCCTGCTGCCCAGCGTACTCGGAGAGGACAGCATATATGGCATGCAACATGTAGAAAGGAATAAAACCAAGACCCCACTCTGGCACATTGCTAGAGGCTGCTGTTTTTCTCATGTTATTCCAGGTGTTGAGATGAGAGGAAAGCTGTGTTTTGAAGCTGTGCTAGGAGTGGAAGCTGCTCACGTAACTGCAGCTTTGTTCCGTGCGTGGCTGTGTGCAATGACTATGTTTCTTCCGTGGTACAGCAGATACCAAAGAGGCTGGATTAAAGCTGATCCATGCTTATCAAATGGCATTTCTGAAGACCAACTAATTCCTGACCTCTAGAGAGACAATGGTTCTCTCTTTTTGCAGCAAATATAAAAGCTAAAAATTTGATTTAGAGGCAAAAATCACTCTACCATCTTCTCTTGCACTGTTGCTCTGAAAGCTTTGCTTTTATGACTCTAATAACACGTGTAACCATACAGCTAAAATGGGAATAATCACATCATGCTTCAGGGCATAACATGATTGCTGCAAAGGTCAGGAAGAATATCTGATATTTCACATTTGATCATCTTTGGGGGATCAGAGAACTTCAGTTTAATCATGAGGTGAAATTAGCTTGATTTAGAATCAAGATTCGCTATGAGAGACTAGTAGGGTGATAAGTTATGGCAGATATTTCCTCACAGGGCAAGGCTGGCCATTTGGGAGACTGACAGTGACTGGGAAGAACTGGGGATAAATCAAACTTGACAGAACACTGCAGAGAGAACACAAATTTTACACAATCAATCGTTTAACCTAGAAGGCAACTTGCTGTGATGGGAACGGAGCAGGAGCTTTCTCATGGCAAAATGTACACAAATTAAGCTTGCCTGGAATTGGCATGTGGAAGTCCTCTTTCTTCCCAGTCCCTCACAAGAATTTCTTGAGCTTGTTCATACTGCTTCTACAACACCAACCTGTACAAGATTTCTTACTGTGACTACAACTTGCTTTATATCTGTGTTATTTTTTGTTCTCTCCTAGGGACAAGGTACTGGATGACATTCGCCGCCTAATCCAGCCAGGTGATGTGATAGGCAGAACTGTTTTTGATTTAGATGAGCCCAGGTGAGTAACTTAACTTCTGTGATCAGGGGCAATGCCAGTGCTGGGTAAGGTAGAGAGAGGTTTACCTTTTTTTAGCTCTGATATAGAGAAGAAAGAACCCAGAAGGTAAAGGTTCGACAGGAAAAGAAGTACAAGAGGAGTAGATAATTTGTGTGTGGCTCTGGGAAAAGGATTTACTGTGGAAGTCACTGGAGCAAGAAAGCCCCCAAACCTTTTAGACTAAAGAGAATCTATAGATCAGAGGCACTTTATTATGTCCCTGGATACATCTGAATTGCACGTGGTGATTTGGAGCGTGTAGGTTGACTCTGGGATTTATAGCTCTGAATCCAGATGGAGCCTCTCTGCCCTGAAGCTGTGTTTCCCAGTGTACACCTCAGAGTCTCAGGCTGTACTTGTCCCCTGAAAGGTGTGCCACTTAGAAAAGCCTTCTGAAAGCAAGCATCTGCCTTTGTGAGCAGTTCTAAGTCCTCAACTATGGCCAGCAATTACAGGCTTTGAGAAGATGTAGTACACATGAGTTGAGAGAGTCCTAAATACAAAGAGATTGAATTTAGAGGAAGAATGAGTGACTCAGAGAACATTCTTTTAGGGGGAGGGAGGGGAGTGAGGGACAGTTTGGGGTAGGAGAAAGTTGTGAAGTTGTTTAAGGTGAAATTAAAGGGTTTTAAGTTTCGGGGAAAATAGCAATTGCATAAAGCTGCCTTGTGCAATGAATGATCTAGTGGGAATAACTTAGTGGGGGAAGTAACAGGAATCAAGAAGGTAAATATGAATCATAGAATGGCTTAGTGTGGAAAGGACCTTAGAAATAACTTACTTTGACCTCCCTGCCATGCCAGAGATGCCTCTCAACTAGACTCAGCTGCTCAAGTCCTCATCCTACCTGACCTGTATCACCCCCAGGGAGGAGGCAGCCACAACCTCCCTGGGCAACCTATTCCAGAGTCTCACTACTCTCATACTGAAGAATGTCTTCCTTGGATTCAGTCTAACCCTGCTCCCCCTCTGCTTCAAACCATTCTCCCATCTTTTGCTAGACACCCTTATGAAAAATCCCTCTCCAGCTTTCCTGTAGGATCCCTTCAGGTACTGGAAGGCAGCTCTAAGATCCACCCCCCCAGGAAACTGGAACAGAAAGGAGTATTGGGGGGAAAAAAAAGATGAGGTTTTAAATCACTAAGCATGAGTAGAGAAGAATGTTGCATTGGATAGGAACAAGTTCTTTACCGTGGTTGTTCTGGAACAGGTTGCCCAGTGAGGTAGTTGAGACCCCACCCCTGGAGATTTTCAAGATGAAGCTCAACAGGGCTCTGGGCAGCCTGATCTGGTTAAGGATGTCCCTGCTGAGTGCAGAGGGAGTTGGGTCTTTGGAGCCCCTTCCATCCCAGATCATGCTGTGACTATGGATTTCCTCACCTCTTGATGCTTTTCTGGACTTTTCTTACTTAAAGAAGTAATAAAAGTTGAAAAGCTATTTGAATGTACAGGAGGTGCTGAGGAAGGCTTGTCTTTGAAGCACCCTGCTGTAGCTATCCTTGCTTTGATCTCCTGCAGTCCCCCAAGCCCAGGTGTTCCAGGCTGCCTGACGTTCTTCTCCCAGTTTGAATCGGGAAACCTTCGCAAAGCCATCCAAGTGCGTGAGTAAGTACTCTTGGGGGGGCTGTGTCCCAGCCTGCCTTCCTGCTCTGACCACAGTGTCACATGGGGGCCTTCTCCTGGCTTTGGAAGGGTTCCTCCAGGGAAGCAGGTTATATGATGCAGAGCTTGTCATGCTTTTCAACAGCCAGGGGCTGGCTGCTAGAAGGCACATCAGGTAACTGATATCGATGGGAAGACTGAAAGGGGGGGAGTTGGGATGGGAAGACTGAAAGCGGGGTTGAAAGGACAGAGTGTAGTCCTGGTAGACTTAGATAATGGTTGGACTTGATGATCTTGGAGGTCTTTTCCAATCTAAATGATTCTGTGATTCTGTGTCATGATAGTAAACAGCAGTGAGAAAACAGCTCCAAGTGTTCTGAGGTGGCTAAGGCAGTGTGTTTGCTTTGGGCTTCTTTGGCTTTCACTGGGTATTAAAGAATTTGCTCACAGAGCTTGGTCCCCTCAGCAGGGTCAGTGGCAGACTATCAAGGTGTTCATGGCCATTGGTTATATTTTTGCTTTGATTTCTTTTTTTCTGGTCTTCCCTTATAGGTTTGAGTATGACTTAATTATGAATGCAGATGTGAACAGCAACCAGCATCACCAGTGGTTCTACTTTGAAGTCCGTGGCATGAAACTAGCAGTTTCCTATCGCTTCAACATTATCAACTGTGAGAAGTTCAACAGCCAGTTTAATTATGGTATGAGTCTGTGGGGAATTGGGGTAGCCTTCAGTTCACAAGAATGTCTCTTTAATGTCATAAAGGTCTTGAACTTTTCATATCTAGAAGTATAAGGGAGACTGCGAGTTTAATCTTATCTAGCCTAAAATCCACTGAAAGAGTTACTTCAGGTTTGTCAGAGGACCTTTCTCTATCCTCAGGAGGGCTGAGGTGTAAGCTGAATATTAAGACCTTGGGGAGGATTTGAGGAGGAAAATAATAAATCATTTTTATGTGTTTAGAGAGCAGAACAGAGGGAGAATGGCACTGGGGTTGGGAGATGGGCGAAGGAGAAAAAAAAGATATTGGAATTGAATGAGCAGCATAGAATTGGAAAGTGCTAAGATTTAAATAAATGTAGATAATCCTTAAGCAAATATTCATGATTCTTTGGCTTTATCCAGAAAGATATCTCTGCCTTCAGACCTGCTGAGACTTCTGCAGATATTAATGATTAAAGAAATTTCTGTTGCTTGCTGTCTTTGAGCTCTTGTCATAGTCTGTGGTTCAGGAGGAAGGCAGCATTACTCAGAAATAGGCAGGGCAAATCCTAGCTTTCAATGCCCATTTTAGAAGACAAATTATCTCTTCTGTGTGGAGACTGGGGGTTGAATTCTTAGCTGGCATGGGCTGGGTTTTTGATTTGTTTCCATGGAGCTGTGTTAATTTACACCAGCTTAAGACCTGACTCAGAATGTTTAATAAGCCCCTAATATCAGACTTTGCATTCTCCTCAAGCCCTGTGGATACAGCCTTCAACATCAGCAGGAGAACACTCTCAGGATCAATGTACCTAAACAAATAGCACTAGGAGCTTGAATGGCTTGTCACTTGGATCTGTGAAACTGGCCACAAACGAGGAGCAGAATGAATTATACAGCATTTGCTCTTGAACTCTAAGGGCTGGAGTTCAAGTATCTTATAGATGCCAAACGAAAACAGCTCTTGTGTTGTTCTGCTGGTTGTTTGTGGGGGGTTGTGGGTGTTTTCTTTGGTGGTTGATGTTTTGGTGTGTGGTGTTTTGGTTTTGTTGTTTGGCTGTTTTTATTTCTCTTATTCTACCACCCTGAATTACCAAACAACTCAGTGTGCTGTGTCTGCTCAGAGCCTGAAAATGAAGTATGTCAGGCTCCTGCTGTAAACCCCAATACAACCTCTGATAACAACCACCAGTAGCTTCATGGCTAGCGATTGCGGCTGCTGTTGGTGGAAAATTGCTTGTTATCTGCTGGTTTGGCTGTTGTTAGCATTTATAATCTCATTTTGTGCACCTGAAATTGTCCATGACTCATGTTCAAGCATGCAATGAAAAACATATTTGGAAGGCAAAAAAGTCCAAGTGTCACCCAGTGTAAGGAGGGAGGCTGAGCTTGCTTTGGCATGGTTTGTAGGTGGGATTGGCTGGTAAAGCAATTCTTCTGTGGGTTACTTCTGCTCTGTGAGGGCAGTGGAGCTGTAGCTAATGTAGCTTGGCTGAGTGAGGCTCATTACCCCTTCCAGCACATGCATAATGTTTACACAGGCTGTTGGTGAGAAACGCTGTGTGTTTGCTGCATCCCCTCTGTGCCTTCCTGGGCTAATGCCTGTGCTTACAATGCTGAAAGCTTCCAGTTGTGATGCAGTGCCAGAGTGCCATGGGTGGCAACACTTTGCAGCTCCTGGGTACTGATCTGGTTTTGCTTTTTGCCCTTCCCTTTTGCCCTTGGTTAGATGGCACCCTGTATCTTTCAAATCAGCCAAAATGCTGTTCACTGCAAAAGCTGTGACTGGGAGCAGAGCAAGGCAGTAGGGGCAGCTTCCACCTCTCTCCTTTCCTCTTTTTGGAGGGCATCATTCAAAGAGCAGCTGAGGGAGCTGGCATTGTCTAGCCTGGAGAAGAGGAGGCTCAGGGGAGACCTTATTGCTCTCTACAGCTACCTGGAAGGAGGTTGTAGCCAGGTGGGGGTTGGTCTCTTCTCCCAGGCAACCAGTGGCAGAATGAGAGGACACAGTCTCAAGTTGCAGCAGGGGAGGTTTAGGCTCGAGGTGAGGAGCAAGTTCTTCCCAGAAACAGTAATTGGCCATTGGAATGTGCCGCCCAGGGAGGTGGTGGAGTCCTCCCTGGAGCTGTTCAAAAAAGGCTTGGATGCGGCAGTTGAACCCATTGTTTAGTTAGTCATGAGGTGTTAGGTATTGGTAATAGGCTGGACTTGATCTCCAAGGTCTTTTCCAATCTGGTTGATTCTTTGATTCCAACTTACTCTTCCATGAGAAATGAGGGGATTTCATCTGAAGCCTGGGTTCTGTTTGTTTTCTGAAACTGATTGTTTCCATGGGGGGGGGAGGTAGAAAGGAAAAGCTTCTTATATGTGTTTATTTATAATGCAAGTGATGGCAGACCAGCATCAACCATTGCTCTCAGGTGGGTTGGGTGTGTGTCCCCTTTGGGCAGGCCTCTCAATTCACTGTGGTCCACGACCTGGAACCAAACACAGAATTGCTGCTTGTATGTGGTTTCTGGTGCAGGAAACAGCAAGATAGAGATTCTTTCTGACTGTACTCTAGTTAGCAGTTACCCCACACCACAGCCACAGGGGAGCTGGAAATGCTTTTCTGCTGTGATGCTTGCCAGCTCTTAAGCAGCTCTTTAGTTTCAAACTCTCCAGCGCATTATGGAAGTATTTCAGGAGTATTAATGATTTTCAAGCATTCCTCCTTGCAGCACAGGAACAGCCAAGAGAAGGCTCAGGGGGCAAAACTAGCATGCACAAATACTTGAGAGAGCATTTCCCCCTTTCTTAAATAGGGCTTTATAGGCATTCTGCCTGCACCATTTGTGGGCTGAGCTGTGAGCGTGCTGTGTCCACTGGAGCTGTCTGGAACCACCTCGAATCAGAGGTCATCCCTGCAGCCCCCAGCTGCCAGCACCTTGCAAGGGACACCCTGAACAGAGAGCTTTGCTGGTGAGGACAGGATCCTTACTGGGCCTGTGACAGAGCAGGCAGGTGTGGAGAGCAGAGGAATTTGGTACAAAAACTGCCTGCATTTGGTCTGGCTTTCTGTAGCTGTGAGTAATGTACAGGCAGCTCTGTTCAGAGAGAGCCTCATACCTCGAGGCATAAAATGGTAATATTTTGGAGGCCAGGAAGGAGTCCTATTCTGATATAAAGCAGTACAAAGAAAGCTGCTATTGTTATCAGCATTTAGGACACACAGGTATTGGTTAGGTCTAATGACACACTTTTAACCCACCAGTTTGTCTTGCTGCTTTCTGAAGGCACTGGGCTGGATACACTGCACATCTCTAACCCTGTGGTAGGATTAAAGTTTCAATAATGGTGCAGTGAAGCATGAAATATTGGATTAAACATATTACTGATCTTTTCTTATACCTTGATTCCTCTTCTTTTGTTTACCTTCCTCTACTTGTGAACAGGGCAGCTCTAAGTCCTCCTTTGCAGAGGCCAGTAGGGATTTTTGTTTGTTTTCCTAATGAACTCCATTCAGCTCATTTCTTCTTGGAGGTGCTTCTTGCACAGATGTGGCTGTAACAGAGGCTTTGGGGAATGTATTTACTTTGCTCTCCCTGCAGATAATTTATTCACAGATGAAACAAGGATGCTTCTTGTTTAGCCTTTTCCTCCTCACCCCTGTCTTTTCCAGCCAGTCACTGGAAACTGTTGTGTGTTATGCAGGCATGCAGCCGGTCCTGTACTCAGTGAAGGAAGCTCTCCAGGGCAGGCCCCGCTGGCTGCGGGCAGGCCATGATATCTGCTACTACAAGTAAGTGCATTTTTTGGTGACTAATTTGTGGCCTCCCAGTCTCCTCCTGCTAACCACCTTGCTGTTGCTCACCTCTGATCAGCTGTTTCAAACGTTTCTAAATGGATGCTGGCTCAATGTGCTTCCACGTTCAGCAAATGGCTACAAGGGAGGTCTTAGAAGAGACAAGCATAGAGCTTGGGGTTTCAGCAGGTTGAATGAGCCCTGGGTTTGTGTTCTCAGGGCTTCCAAAATGTTATCCACAACTTTTATGAGTTGTTTTAAAGATGAGGATTGGAGGAGTTTCCGAGGCCCAGGGTAATTGGCATGTGCTGGATTAGAAAAATCTGTGCAGAGCTGAAGTCTGAGGGATGCAATCACAGAATCAAGAAGGTTGGAAAAGACCTCAGAGATCATCAGGTCCAATCTATTACCTAACACTACCTGACAACTAAACCATGGCTCCAAGTGCCCCATCCAATCCCATTCTGAACACCTCCAGTGCGGGAGACTCCACCACCTCCCTGGGCAGCACATTCCAATGGCCAACAACTCTTTCTGGGAAGAACTTTCTCCTCACCTCCAGCCTAAACTTCCCCTGGCACAGCTAGAGACTGTGTCCTCTTGTTCTGGTGCTGCTTGCCTGGGAGAAGAGACCAACCCCCTCCTGACTACAACCTCCTGGATGACAGGAGGTACCACCTTAACATGGGGAGACACTTCTGTATGGTGAGGGTGACAGAGCCCTGGAACAGGCTGCCCAGAGAGATTGTGGAGTCTCCTTCTCTGAAGACTTTCCAAACCCACCTGGATGCATTCCTGTGTGACCATCCCTAGCTGATCCTGCTTTGGAAGGGGGTTGGGCTGGGTGGTCTCTAGAGGTCCATTCCAACCTGTCATATTCTGTGATTTTGACCAAAACCTCATCTAATTACTTTTACCAGGAGTTATTGATGAACATGAGAAAAGAACACTCCCTAACTGCTTTTGCAGCAGGGCTTTTAGTGAGAACAACCTCAGAGCTGAAGGACAGTGGGTGGAAAGGAACATCCCTAAGGTGGCTGGGTGATGCACGTCGGCTGATCTTTGCTGCTATTCATCTTCACTGAGCATGGGACAGCTCACTCACAGAGGTGAACACAGTTGTGTCATCACCCACCTTTCCCACGTGTCTCAGGAGAGTTTTAGCAGTGCTCTTGTCAGAAGGAAGCTGAGTGATACTTCTGCTCTATTTCATTGCCTCTCCATGAGGTGACAGGATGCCCCCATGATAAACAGAGCTGCAGTTACTATAAGATCATCTAATTCACTTGCCATCTTGGCAGCTTTCATGCACTGAATAATATTCCCTTCCCCAGCAAATTATTTAAGGAACAATAGGAGCATTCTGAATTGGGGACAGTGTGCTTGTGCCTTTGGTTTCGTGGCTTGTTCTAAGCACATTACCTAACCTCCAGCTTTTGCAGACAATAGTCAGCTCACAGCTATTAATGAGGTACATGGAGTGTTTTGTTCTCACATCACCACTGAAGACTTTGCTGCTTGGTGATCATAGTGGTGTCAGAACAAGGTCTTGTCTATTCAGTGTCATTATAATCATACTGGATGAAATAATCATCACAGCACTAGCAGGCCACATTTCACTTGTAATGAAATCTACAAGAGGGCTGAGACACCAGTCTCACCTTAACAGTACCTACCTGACCTTTACAATACACCTGAAGACCTTAACAGCAATATGGCTGGGGGAATATGCTGCTTCAGCTGCACCCTGTGATAGGACAAAGGGTAAGGATATAAACTACAGCACAGGAGGTTCCACCTCAACATGAGGAGGAACTTCCTCATAGAGCACTGGAACAGGCTCCCCAGAGGGGTTGTGGAGTCTCCTTCTCTGGAGACTTTCAAGCCCCATCTGGATGTGTTCCTGTGTGACCTGTGCTAGATTCTATGGTCCTGCTCTGGCAGGGAGGTTGGACTCGATCTTGAGAGGTCTCTTCCAACCCCTAACATCCTGTGAACTGGGAATCTGTCTGCAGTCCTGACAATAAAGATGCTTTTACATGGATTTGTTCTTTGAAAAGGAAGTTGTTGTGCATCTTCCAAATTCCAATATGGAAGACCCCAAAATAACAGCAATGCCCCCATAAATTGTTCCATACTTCTTGCTTTATTGTATGAAGCAGATTGTAGCTAAGGTTTATTGCACTTAGCTGCCACGCTTAGAGATCACAAAATCAGGGAAAACATCTGGTTGGAAGAGACCTCAAAGCTCATCCAGTCCAACTGTTGACCCAGTTTACGGTCAATCCTAAGCCACGTCCCTAAGCACCAGGTCCACAACTGCTTAAACACCTCCAGGGATCATGACTCTACCAGATGTAAGAGGGTCAAGACATGTAAAATGAGGGCATCATAGTAGTATGATCTTGGGCAAAGGGAGTGCCTCAATAGGTCAGAAGTAATAAATGTTTGACTTAATTTTGATCTCTGTTTTAAAATGTGCTGGAAATCTTGGATATGGATAAGTTCTTTGGTCATTTTAGTCCAAGCTGATTCAACACCAGATTCCATCATCTACCAAAGTTTTGTGCCGCAGACAGGAGCTCTAAAGACAAAGATGACCAAGGAATGTTGCTCTTGAATCACTTGGTGCTTTTGAATTCCTGAGTTACAATCCAGCTTTACTGACCTGCCTCTATCTTTGGCTAAATGGCTTCAGCTATCTGTGTCTCTGTTTTCTCACCTATAAAGGATGGAAAATTAGAGTCACTTATCTGCTACCCAAAGAATGGGAATAGATAAATGAGGAGCAAATTTTAATTAGATAACGCTTGCAGAGGCATTTAAGCTCAAAAAATTACCGTGCAGTGTAAGTGATAAGTAGCATTATAATTATTATTAATTAACTTTCTATCACAGCTGTGCTAGAAATACACTACCTGCACATTATTTCTGAAGGGGAACAGCAAGTCAAAGGATTTCACCATTACAAAGTGATTGAAAGGCACAGTAGGTTCAAGCTTGCATGCTGATTAAAAACCCCCACACCTTGGTCTCTCATTCTCTTTCCAATAATCAGTGTATGAGTTTCTAGAGAGCATGTGAGCCTTTGAACTTTTAAAGAGAGAGAACACAAATATGGTAGCGAGGACTAAATGCTTCTAGGCTCTTTTATTCTTTCCCCCTTCTTTGCTTGTTAATTTATGCTTCGTGCTGGTGTGGTAGAATGCTGCGATGAAAGAGGAGGGAAAGAGCTTGGTGCAGGAGCCGAGGAGGTGAAGAGCCCGCTTGGTGTGGCAGCAGTAGAAGGAAAGAGAGGCAAAGAGGAATAATGCTTTTAATATTATTTCTTTTAAAAAGATTCAGAGCTGCTGCATTGTGAGATGGCTTGTGAGAAGACTACATGGCTTGTGCAGTAAGACTACATCACCTCTCAGACTCTGTTTTCTCTTACAAGTGTTTCTTTTCCATGCATGAGTAAAAACATTGAAGCCTCACTTGAAAACTTCCTGTGACTACCAGATAGTTTGCTAAAGGTTGAAGCAGGTGTCAAGAAGTGATTTGGATGTCTGGGAAATGCCTGTTCTGGAAGGGTGGTTTGCTGGAACAGCAGAGGTGCTCGCAGCAGGAGCACTGTGATCATGCTCTTCAGCGCTGTCATCATGAGATTTGAACACTGTCAGGAGTAAGAACCATTGACTGCCATCAAGGTCAGAGGTGTCTGGTGCTGTAAAAGCTCTGGGTTAAGTGGCCATTTTAGAGAGGAGAGATGTTTTTGACTGCAGAATTACAGACTAGAGAGAGAACCTTTTACTGGAGCATTAGGGGCAGGTGGGAATAATGTGCATGTAAGATATTTAGGCAGTATCTATCTGCAAAGACCTGCTTCCTCCCACGCCTTTAACTACAGATGTGAATTTGGAGGGGAGGACTGAGATCTCGGCATTTTGTGACTGTTCTTTATGAAGAAGCTCATCTAACCTTCTAAGTGACAGTGAATATAAAAGAGGCCGTGGAGATGAGTGCTTTCCTTATGCCCCAGACAAGAAACGGTTCTTAATTATCTTTCACTGTCAGAATTGCCAGGAACTAGATCAAATGTCATTGCTGTGACTCAAAGAGAGACTCAAATCCTGAATCCACTGAGATGCATAGAAGAGTTAAGTGGCTCTTCCTATATTTGAGGGTTCATTGCAATTTTTTCCCCCTTTTTGTCTGTGTCTTTGTCCAATGCTAAGGTGGTTTATTCACAAAATGAATGCTGGGGTGAAGGGTTCAGCTGAGAATAAAACTGCTAAGTTTTTCAGCTTGCCACTGTGACTCAGGGTTCCTGGACTATCTATTGATCCAGTTAGCATCATTCACCCTACGTGTTCCTGACTGTTAAATTGAGGTGAAAACCCAGCAGTGCTGTATTGTGCCTGCCTTATGAAAAAGAGATGATGATTTTGGAGGATTTGACAAGAATAATTATCTTTTCTCTCCACTCCTCTGAATAAAAATGAACAGCAGCAAAATAAACCAGTACTGTAAATTTCAGGAGCTGAAATGGCAGTTTTTGGTTGCCTCTTCTGTTTTGCATTTTAATGCAACATTGATGATAACATTTGTCAAAGAAACCTCACAGTCCCTCAGAATCAGGAGGTTCAGCAACAGCATGATTGGTGCACTGTGGGGGGAAAATATTGTTTGAGATGTACTTAGGGATTCAGGTTTCTGTGAGGCTTCTTCCTACAGTGTCTCTTCATCTCCATGCTGACAAAAACAAACTTGCTCAACCTGAAGTGATCACTTTAACAGAGAAAGTATCCTGCAAGAGATTTAGTTCTGGGACTAGACTAAGATATTTGCTTCAAGACTTTGTAGTTTTAATGTGGAGAGTGTCAAGGCTAGAAGGGCAATAGGAGACCTTGATGATTCTAACCAGCCACAACCAGGTCTCCACCCTTACTCACTGTCCATTTTCTGTGCTTTGCTATCCACTCTGGTGATTTGGACCCTGACCCATCAGCTGATCTGTCTTGACACAGAGCTGCTTCATCACCACAAGCTTGTCTGATCATCTGGTTGTGGTGCTGCCTGTCACCCTGGGCATGGCCTTTTCCAGTACTGTGGAAAGGAAACCTGGCTGTTGATGCTCCTCTCCTGCTGGCTTCTATATTGAGCTTAGCCCTGCCATCTTTTAGGAGCATCTGGTCCTTGCTGCTCCCTGGCAGGAAGAGGTTCAAGTCTCCAAATAGAAAGAATCCAAAACGGGAGTTCATTTTGGTAGCTTACAGACCTGCAAATCTGTATGTGGTTGCTTTTCCTCTGTGTGCACTCCCTCCCCAAATCCACTCTTCTCCTCTTCCTACCCTGCAAAAAGCCTTTCAAGATATTGGAAATATTTGTATGCATGTCCTATTTATTTACTTCTATTATTCTTGGAATTTCTCTTTTTTGACTGGTTGATTTGGTAGAGTATTCATGTCTTCTAAATCTCCAGGCTTTCACAGAATATTTTCAGGTGGCATTGTTCAGGGCTGTGAATAGGTACCTGCATCTCTGAGCAAGAGCATTTAGATGTTGGAAGCAATACAGCAGTCTCTGCTGAATCCATCAGTTTCAATATGTCTGGACTGTGCTATATGAGCTGGTATTAGCTGGATTCTTTCTTGTTTGCACCTTCACAAACTGAAACAAACTATTTTCTTATAAGAATGCTCCCATCCATCAGGAGTGACTAGCTGCACCTAGCTGTCCCCTGTGCTGCCACACAATTCTGCCTCCCTGCTGATCTTTGTATACTGCACAGATCCCAAAGCCCCCTTGAATATGGTGTAGCACCTTGGTCAGCGGTACCTGCCATCATAGAATTGTAAGGGTTGGAAGGGACCTCAAGGAGCATCTACTTCCAACCCCCCTGCCATGAGCAGGGACCCCTCACACTAGAGCAGGTTGCTCAGAGCCACATCCAGCCTGGCCTTAAAAACCTCCAGGGATGAGGCTTCCACCACCTCCCTGGGCAACCTGTGCCAGTGTCTCACCACCCTCATGGGGAAGAAGATCTTCCTAACACCCAATCATCATTTTATTCACATTCCTGTCAAGTGGAGCTGTGGTTTGTCTAACCTACCTTTCATAGAGCCCCAGGGTGTGCTGGGTGTTGTTTAGCTCTGTTATGTTTTTGTACCTGTTCACTGCTGACATTGGGTCGATTGTACTTGCACCAGGGCCTTCCCGCTCTTGGTACAACAATTGCTTGAGCTTGGAACCCATTAAGGGTTGATGCATCTCTGAATGCTTAGCCTTCTCCTGGCTGCTCTAAATGTCCATCCAGAAGTGAAAATTAGCTGTTCCCTTTTCTTCTCTTTCCAGAAACCACTACCGCTGCCGTGCAGCTACCGGAGGAGGCATGAGAGGGAAATTCTACTACACGCTCACCTTCAGCATCAAGTTCCCTCACAAAGATGATGTCTGCTACCTGGCCTACCATTATCCCTATACCTACTCTACAATGATGGTAATACTGATATGTCCACCTAGATAAGCTATGGGGCTTGACAGGTTGGAGCTGCTTGGGTGTGTGTAGATGCTGAGATAGCTAGAGGAACATTTTCACAGGCAGGTAATGATTGTGATGCTGCTGTTGCCTTGTTTGCAACTTCAGTCCCTGACAGCTCTGAGGCCCAGAATGCTGTAGGAGAAAAGAAGTTCCTGTGTGCAGTAAGATGAGGTACAAACCATTAGGGCTTATGCCAGTCATAACATGAACCAAAGATGTCTTCATTTGCTTAGAGATGTAGGATACTCCTGAAGGGATGGGGAAGCAGGGAGCTAAAGCTGATGGCTACTCAGAAGTGAAAGCTGCCTGCTTTGCCCTCTGACAGGGTAACAGCTCAGCTTTCAGAGCTGAACCCAGCAATAGCACAGTGCTGGACCTCTATTTGAGTGCTTTGCCAGCTGTTTTCTCTGTGCCAGCTGGAGTCTCAGTAGGCATTTGTGACACCCCTACCACCATGTTCAGTACAGAAGCTTAAAAGGATAAAATCTAAAGTGTAGATTGTATTTTTGTTTGAGTGGGGCCACACTTGATTCCTGGGGAAGGATTGGTTTCCTACAGCCTTTTCTGGCCAGGGGTAGATGGTGAGGAAATTTTCTGGGAAATGTGCTTTCTCTGTGACTAATGTAGGAAACCTCAAGGTCTGAAAGGAAGGGTGGATAAAAGAAGGAAAATTAATAGTTCTGGGAATAGCTTTGCGTTGTTGTTAAAGATTATAAAGGTGTTACTGAAAGCAGAGACACACTTCCAGTAGATCAGTTTCTCTTCCTTTTCCATGCAGTTTCCATTGCCAACCCTTTTTCTTCTGGGCAGTAGATGCTGGTGTGGGTTGGTGGAGTTTGGGCTCACTATTTTTTCTTAATGGTATCAGGTTGCCATTAGCAGATCTGAAAGGCTGTGCCTTCAAAGGAGACTGTGACCTCTCCCACTTGCTACCCATACTGCTCAGCATGCCAACAGGGGCTTAGATTAATTCCCACTCAGACAACAGTCTCTTGTCAACTGCTTTGCATCCCATTATAGATGTTCAAAGAAAGTGCTCCCGGTATCTGGTAGAAAGCCAGTCCAGCCTTCACTGTCCAGAAGAAGCTTGCCAGCTCACTTGTCATTAGGTTTATGGGTACTATCTACTCCTCAAAATGAATGAGGAAAAGAGCATGCTCCAGTAGCGGGTCTGACCTCTAGCCTTGAAGGGATGTATATGCTAATGTCTGCAGGAGAAAAGACAAATGCAATACTGAAGTGTTGGGTGGACTTCTTCACCACCATACTTCATTACTGAAATGCAGTGCCTCATCATTCTTTTACTGTTATTGATTCCCATCTTCTGGCACAAAGCAAGACAGACTTGGAGAGTTTGTATGCTCTGGGAATTCCTGAATATCTCACCTACACCTGAATGAGTAGAATAGAGATGAAAAAGATGTTATTCCTAGTCTCCCAGGGCCAGGTCTTGAAGTATTTCACTGCCTTTTCAAATAAAATGCTTGTGGAAGTTAAAGGGAATTTTGCCCAAGGAAAAGTTTCATAGAATCAGTCAGGGTTGGAAGGGACCACAAGGATCCTCTAGTTCCAACCCCCCTGCCATGGGCAGGGACACCCCACACTAGATCAGGCTGGCCAGAGCCTCATCCAGCCTGGGCTTAAACACCTCCAGGGATGGGGCCTCAACCACCTCCCTGGACAACCCATTCCAGGGCTTCACCACTCTCATGGGGAAGAACTTTCTCCTCATATCCAGCCTGAATCTCCCCACCTCCAGCTTCATTCCATTCCCCCTAGTCCTATCACTACCTGAGATCCTGAGAAGTCTCTCTCCAGCCTTCTTGTAGGCCCCCTCCAGATACTGGAAGGCCACAATAAGGTAACCTCAGAGCCTTCTTTTCTCGAGACTGAACAGCCCCAACTCTTTCAGTCTGTCCTCATAGGAGAGGTTTAAATGAACTCGGATTCATTGAGGAGCGTGGAGTTTGGAAAATGGGAATTAGGGATGGAAAATACTGACAGATTGTCGTGTCCAGCTCTTCAGTCAAAGCAAAAAAATTATTGCAGGTAATAATTCTGAAGGGCTTCTTTGCTTAGAGTAATTTCAGATGTCCGGTGATGCAGCTGGCACATTTCCAGGTTGCTTTAATTTCCACAGTAAATAAACTAAATCAGGTTTGGGCGCCGGTAGATTTCATTTTAAAAGCATTTGTCCACTGCTGAAGTAGGTTGGTTTTACGTATCAGTAATAAATTAAAAGTGATTACAAACCCAAGGGCTCAATTAAATACGTGGTGCTTTGGGGGAGAGGATCAGCTTGGATACGGAGTTAGTAATTTGGAACTGTTTTTAAATATCATATATATTTAATAGTTGCAGGCATATTTATTGGGAATGCACATTGCAGCATCCTCTCTGAACTGGATGCACTCTGCAGTTCATTACTTTTTGGTCCATTAGTAATTACAATCGTTTTATGAGCAGTAATTTGTCTATTTTTACATCACAGTGTTAATTGTTTGGATATCTAGCTGAAATCTCTGTGGCAGCTCTTCACAATTAAGTTTTGCTGGGTACCAGGAACATAAGTAAATGATGAGATTGAATTCTCTGTATTTATGAGGGATCATTAGATGTGGCTAATAATTGAATTTACTTTATAGAGCAGTATGTTAATTGTTTTATGACAGAGATGGCTGTAAATCTCAGTTCTGTGCTTGCATTCAAATGGATACTGGGGAGAGCAGTCTGGGAGATGGTAAGCTCCAAGGTTTGAGGAGCAGCGTGTAGAGTGGGTTGAGAGTAGCTCTGAAGAAGGAGACTTGGGAGTATTGATGGCTCCCCAGGAGCCAGCAGTGCCCTCATGAAGCCCAGCAGGCAGCTGTGTGCTGGGCTGCAGCCAGAGGAGTGTAGCCAGCAGGGCAAGAGAGGGGATTCTGACCCTTGACTCTGCTCTGCTGAGACCTCACCTCCAATCCTGCCTCCAGTTCTGGTGTCCCCAGCATGAGAAGGACACAGAACTGTTGGAGTGAGTCCAGGGAGCAAGGGCTGGAGCACCTCTACTATGAGGACAGGCTGAGGGAGCTGGGGGTGTTCAGTCTAGAGAAGACTCTGGGGGAACCTTAGGGCTGCCTTCCAATACCTGAAGAGGGACTTTTCATGAGGGTGTCTAGGGACAGGACAAGGGGGAATGGTTTGAAGCTGAGGGAGAGTAGGGTTAGACTGGACCTTAGGAAGAAGCTCTTCAGTACAAGGTGAGATGCTAAAGTAGGTTACCCAGGGAAGTGGTGGTTGCCTCCTCCCTGGGGGTGTTGAATACCAGGTTGGATCAGGATTTGAGTAGCTGAATCTAGTTGAGAGGAGTCCCTGCCCATGGCAGGGGGATTGAAGTAGATGATCTCTGAGCTCCCTTCCAACCTGAGCCATTCTGAGAGTTTTGTTTACAATTTTGCCCTGACTTACAAAGACAAAGTTACCGTGTAAAGGTTGTGCAGTGCATTGGTTTGTTTCAGTTTGTTTCACTTGTTGTCAGGACAAGTGTATCTGCTCTACCATACCCATTTCTACCAACTGAGAGACAACTGGTGTTCCATGACGCTTAGTAAAGCCTGTGCTGGGATTACTGACATAAATCTTGCCACTAGCAATGACAATGTAAACAGAGAACAGCGAAGAGGTCTGGTGTGTGGGTGACAAGTGGCTCTGTGTCTAATGAGGTGATTGGAATTTGGGGGTTTTTTAGCTGCCAATTCCTTTTCTCAAACTCCTGAAGAAGCTGTTAGACTTGAGAATTGTTTAAAACTGCAGTAAACTTTGTCAGAGGAAGGGATAAAAAAATTCTTCTTTTAAAATCACACTCTTCAAATTCCCCACTCCTCATTGCACAAAATGTTTCCTGCCAACTTTTTGGGTGCCTCCAGGGTGGAGTGGTCCCTGAGTTTTGCTGGCATGTGCTTGACAGCGAAGCAGCCAGCTCTATAAATACTCCAAAATGATGTTTGCTCATGTTTCTACAGAGTCTCTGTGAAAATACAAGGAGTAGGCAGGGCTCCACTTCATGTATGCACAGAAATTCCTTCATGCTAATAAGTAAAACACCTAGGAACTGCCCAGGTAAAATCATCGGATCAGAATGGTTTGGGTTGGAAGCGATCTTTCCAAGTCCCTTGAAGAGGAATGCAATGAAATGAGCAGGGACATCTTCAACTAGATCCTGATATGAGTAAATAGTCCTGTGCAGCTCCAATGACCTGGGACCTTGTGCATATTTGTGGGATGGAGAAGGTGGTGATGTTAGCTTGCAGAGGAGAGAGGCTGGAAAACAAGCAAGAGGTGAAATTAGTGCAAATAATAACATGCAGCTAGTGGATAAAAATCAGATCTTGCAGATCATGAGCTCATTTATAAGCCTGCTTCCTTCTTTTTCTCAGTCCCATCTCGACCTCCTGGAACAAAACAGGAATCCCAAGAAGGTTTACTGGAGGCAGCAGACACTCTGTCAGACGCTAGGAGGAAACGGGTGCCCGGTGCTCACAATCACTGCCATGCCAGAATCTAAAACGGGAGAAGACTTGGAGCAGTTCTGTAAGTAGTCAAATGAAGCATTAAAGCTGTGCTCATGTCAGCAGTGGTAACTACAACCTGTTTTGTGAATATGTTGAGTTTTCTTGCCTTTCTCCTCTTGGATGCTTAGTTAAAACCCCCAGATTTGCACAGAAAGAGGAAAGAGCTGACACCATTTAGTACTTCAATGTTTTTCTTTAATCAGCTAAAGCAATTACAAAGTCCTCTATCAAATATCTCCCAACAGCAAGAAGCTGTGTTCAAATAACCCACAAAAAAAAAAAAAAAGGATTTGTCTTTTTGTTTATTTATTTGGGGTGTGGAGGGGGTGTGCATATTGATGTTCCCTGTGATTTAAGGAGGATATTGAGACACTTGAACGTGTCCAGAGAAGGGCAATGAGGCTGGGGAGAGGTCTGGAGTGCAGCCCTGTGAGGAGAGGCTGAGGGAGCTGGGGTTGCTTAGCCTGCAGAAGAGGAGGCTCAGGGGAGACCCTCTTGCTGTCTACAACTACCTGAAGGGAGGTTGTAGCCAGGAGGGGGTTGGTCTCTTCTCCCAAGCAACCACCAATAGAACAAGAGGACACAGTCTCAATCTGTACCAGGGGAAGTTTAGGCTCAAGGTGAGAAGAAAGTTCTTCCCAGAAAGAGGAATTGGCCATGGGAATGTGCTGCCCAGGGAGGTGGTGGAGTCACCATCACTGGAGGTGTTTAGGAGGATGTTAAGCAAATATATATCATTATCTCAGTGAGATTAGGCTAGAAGTATCCATAGGGATTTATAGAATCATAGAATGGCTCAAGTTGGAAGCGACCCTAGAGATCATTTGTTTACAAAGGCCTGTAGTGATTGGACAAGGGACAATGGTTCAAACTAGAGAACAGCAGCTTTAGAGCGGATGTGAGGAACAAGTTCTGCACCATGAAGGTGGTGGAACACTGGAGCAGGTTGCCCAGGGAGGTAGTTGAGGCCACATCCCTGGAGATATTCAAGATGAGGCTGGATAGGGCTCTGAACAACCTGATCTAGTTAAGGATGTCCCTGCTGACTGCAGAGGGGGTTGGACTGGATGACCTTTGGAGGTCCATTCCAACTGAAACCATTCTATGATTCTCTGATCACCTACTCCAACCTCTCTGTCATGGTCAGGGATGCCTCTCAACTAGACTTGGCTGCACCTTTGGCTTTAAAAGGACTTTCCAAAAGATGTGTTTTGCCATAGCAAAGCAAAAAAGACAGCTTTAACATCTCCATTGTAAAGCAAGATTCTTGCTTTCTGAGCAACCCTTCAACATGCTCAGGTCTGCTGTCATCAGTGATCAGGAATAAAGAGTCTGGAAGAAAATCTCAGGCCTGCACCAGTAGAATTAAAGCAGGGGAGAGTTAAGAATGTGTTCATCCTTGGCACCAGAGACCTCATTATTGTGCCAGATGTGGTACAGCATGAGAGAAACGATGGAGGGCTTACATGCTGTATTGAAGGCAACTGGCAGGCACAGGTGTTGAAATGAGGATCCTGGGGAAGAGTCAACACAGTACTGGCCAGTGAAATTATAGGGAGTATCATGATAGAAATGTGACAATATTAGGAGGCATTGCCATTTTCTGGAACACTGTATTCTCAGAGTGTAGCAGAATGCATCTTGGAGTGTTAAAAGAGAGTCTGACAGGCTTTCAAAGGTTGTTAGCCTGTCTGTGAAGTCAAGGCTTGGCTTCCTTATTTGCCACAGAACTGCTGAAAGATTCATAAAGGATCTAGGAACAGTTTGGACAGATACTTGTTTTGAATGCTCCAGGCTGATGTAATATTCAGCATTTGGGTTCAGATTCTTTCTTCTTCTTCTTTTTTTCCTCACCAGAAATATTCTCTGGTTTGTGATATTACATGAATTCTGTGGGAGCTTGTAGTGCTGACCCAAATGTCATGAAATCATGTGCCACTAAAACAGCTCTTCCTCTGAAGCTTAGCAATGCAGTAAGATTAAGGACTGCCTAGATCTATCCACAAGCCAGTTGAATTCAATCAAAACAGAACATGAAGAAAACTCAATTGTCTGAACCGAGATAGAAACTGCTTGGGGAAAAGGCAGTGTCAAGGCAAGGCAACACAGTTTCAGGTTTCCAAGGCTGTAGAAGTAAACACCAATACTCTTAGGTGATGAAAATATTTGTTGTTCTATCAAGAACAACAACAGCAAGACAGCACACCATGTTTTGTGCTGTGGGGATGCCTCTAGGCGGATTTGAATAATCACATGTGTGCTTACTTTGTTTAAGCAGCTTGGATAATTATGGCTTTTAGGGAGACAGCCTAATTGGTGCTGCTTTGTGAGGCTTTGATCAGCAGTTACTTCTCAGTTTCCTCATGTTGTATGACATGCCATCCTCTCTGTGAAGTGGTTTGGCTGGTGGAAGGACCTATTTGTCAGTGTACTCCATGCTAAAAACATAACTTAAAAGCAGAATCTTAGACCTAAATATGAAGGGAGCAGAAGGGGGAGGTTTCCCCAGCAAGAACTCCCACTGGTTTGTACAACCTCCAGTTTGAGAAGTGATGTGGAGCTCTAGCATTGGGATCCTTGGCACGTGGGCAATGAATTGATAGCCTTTTTTCTTTCCTTCTGCTTCTGGCCAATTCATAGTTTTGCTGAGCTAAAGTCATTTTACTTCCCTATCAAATGTGTTTTTTTCTCCTCTGTGCATTTGTTAATCTGTACCTTGAGAGATTCTTTTCAGCAGCAGGTAAAGCACAAAGCTCACCAGGACCTGTAGCTGTTGCACGTGATAGTTGTCTAAATCCTTCCCTAGTACAGACACATGGGAAATAAGAAACATCATTGATAAAGAGGCACTGGGTGAAATAGGAGCATGGGGAGGACAGCACAAACAGCTCAGTAGGAGTGCAGCAGGAAGGAGTTATTGTAGTACTGGAGGTGCTGATAGGGTGGGAGAGGCCCAGAGACAACGAGGGCATGGCATCCACTCTGTCAGCTGTGCTTTATTTTCCTTGCTCAACTCTTTCAGATCAGTCTTGTCAGGCTTTTGATTAATGGGGCCCTAGGGTGGCTAAATTTGTCTGAGTTAAATTTATTAACGTGCCCCTTACTAATAGGAAGCACAAGGTGTGCATGCTTGCAGGCACTGCACAGTCACCAGGTACTGGAGGGAAGAAAAATGGGCTGCTGCTTTCCTTCATTACCCCTTGTTTATGTCAGGCTTCACTACACCTTAGGCTCCTTTCTCCTTCCTCTTTCTGTCACCCCTTCTTGTGCTGGTAGTGTACTGAATAATTTTTATTAAATGCTCAGTTCTGAAATTGGTAAGAAGAGGAGGGGGAAAAAAGAGCCAGGAACTCCTTGGTACCCTGTGCTTCACATCTTGGTCGTGCAACAGCTCAGCTACGAACAGCACCGTTTCCAGTCACGTTTGATTGATGTCTTTGGGTACCTGAAGACTGTAACAAAGTCCAAGTCTGGTCAGTGGTCCTGCTGGATTTGCACAAATAGAAAGTGGATGGGTCTCCACTGTTGTCTTATGTTAAACCTGCTTTTTCTGCAATCATAGGAAGACAGCAGCCAGCAGGTAGAGTTGTCTTTGCTACTCATTCTAACTGCAGTACCCCCCATAGGCTTATGGTAAAAGACAGTCATTAGTTTCCCATTCTCACTGTGTGGGATGCATCAATGACTGCCTTTTTTTTTGGTCTTTACCATGTTCCTCCTTATCCCTTATGACAAAGAGTTAGGGGATTTAGCCTTCTATGTAGCCAGGAAGGGGTTGGTCTCTTCTCCCAGGCAACCAGCCCCAGAAAAAGGGGACAGAGTCTCAAGCTGCGCCAGGGGAGGTTTAGGCTGGAGGTGAGGAGAAAGTTCTTCACAGAGAGAGTCATTCATCATTAGAATGTGCTGCCTAGGGAGGTGGTGGAGTCACCATCCCTGGAGGTGTTCAAGAGGGGATTGGACGTGGCACTTGGTGCCATGGTCTAGTCGTGAGGTCTGTGGTGACAGGTTGGACTTGGTGATCTTTGAGGTCTCTTCCAACCTTAGTGATACTGTGGTACTGTGATATCATGCAGAATGCTTTTCCTCAAAACTGTAGTTCTTCTGAGAATTATTTAACGCCCCATCCCACTTCAGAATACCCCAACCTTTCTGCAAGCTTGTGTGATGTGCTTGCATGCTCCACCTGCCCTGGATACTGAATCAATGCATCTGAGCCTTTGAAAAAGAAAAGTCAGGGAGTGGAGAAGAAAGAATGGTTGGGCACACATTTAGTCTTTGGTGGCTTTGTTCCTGGCTGTGTTAGATCTAATCTTGGACACCACCAGAGGAGACCTGAAGGGGCTTTTGAAAAGAGAGCATTTCCCAACACCTTCCAGAGCATTCTTGAATGCAGAAACAGTGAGCATGATAAAACTTGTGCTCCTGGGGCCAGCAATCTGCTCAGTGAAGCTAATAGGGGATTGCAGAGCCCTAATATTTTAGGGCTTGCCATGCACAGCTCTGAAGGCAGTCTCAGCTGCACACACGTGTGCTTAGTGAGAGTTTGCAAAGCCTTAACTCATAGTGTTAGGCCAGCAAGTGCCTGACAGACAGCTCACTAGACCTTGCAAAAGCTGTAGGATACTGCTTTAAGTGGCAGAACAAATGGACAGATTAACTCTTCAAAGAAGTGTGAGTAAAAGCTCCAAACACATGTACCCAGGCGATGATGAGATTGTCTTCCAGTTAAGAAGGCAGAGGATACTGATACCTTGCTAATGTCAACAGAGGGGTGGAGTTAAAACCAGCAAATGCAAAATGACTGCTCAGGAAAGGACAGTTTACCCTGTGCTGTTTTGAGCTTGCCACGTGAGCCTTCCTCAGGAGCTGTTTCCTGGCTGTGCACTGAGTTTGGGGTGGATTATCTCTTGCTTTTTAGTCAGAGAAGGGAAAGAGGAGGATCTCGCTGAAGTGATGTTGAGTAGGTCCCAATCTGGTTAGTGCTAGCAGAGGAATTACTGAACCAGTCCCAAAGGCATTCTTTACAGGAATGGAGAAATCAATGGGTCTAGGGTGGTACAGCTGAGGAGCATCAGCACTGCTACCTTCTCAGCTGAAAGACATGAGCACCTGCCATGGGGGTTAATCCAGCATCCCCTGAGAACAATGTCCCTGTGCAGAATGGGGTGGGATGCTTTCTGTTTGTGGTATCACAAAGTAGTAATTATAAAGCTCTCTTCATGGCTGGCTGTTCTGTTGTAACTCCCATTAGTAATGCTGGTTGTGTTAGGAGTATTTCCTCCCATTCAACACACCTGATGAGTGTCTCTTTTTAAGCACTGTGTAGCATTGTGTGGCTGCATTGTGAGGTTTAAAGTTAAAGCTAAATGCCCCAGCTAATTAGCAGCAGTGGTGAGGGAAATGAAACAAAATAAGGCACTAGCAAAGAGATCTACACCTGTAATAGCTGTCACTTTGAGTTGCTTTTTCTGTCATCACATCTCTTTATGCAAGGTTAGGGAATGCATTATGAATATTATTCTAAAGAGGTAATGACATCTGCTGATCTTAAATGCAGATTGTTGGGGAGTTGAAATGCAGTTTCTCTGTGAGTCTAAGCATGATTCTAAAGATGGAAAGAGTCATGGTTTTGGGGTAGGTATGGCGGGATGCTTGTGCCCTTTGAATCTGCAGATGCTCCTAGAATGAGGGATAAAGCAAAACCAATCAAGTGTGCTTACTTGGACTCATCCTAAGCCTTCAGAATCAAAAGGAGACAGTTGCTGGGAGAAATATTCCAGCATCTCTCAATTTGCTTGTGTAAGCTGTTTAGGTGGTTGTTGTGCAACTTTGATCTTGCCTCAGAAAGAAACCATCCCTTTACCTTTAAACATAATTTGGAGCAAAGAGCCGTTCCTGAGGACAGGACAGGAGAGGATGTAAATTTCAGAGGCCACTTATGCAGGGTAGTGGGAAATAATGATCATGTGGAAAATGTACACAGTTTAATTAGGCACATTGATTAAATCAATATGATTCAAACAGCTTAGTTCTCCAATCAGCTTAATCTCATTAAATGTAATTCAGGCCTCGATAATTGATTAATAATGCATTATAGTTTATGAATTATTGACTTTGAGTTATAATAACTGCCTGCTCCCTGCGTGGTAACCAGTGTTGCATGTTAATTATGAGAGGTTCAAGCTCTCTTCTCTTGAATAACTTTTCCAAAGCTGGAGATGACATGTCTCCTAGAGAAACTGGGACCAAATTAGATCAACACCTTATTGCACTGAGTCCACCCCAAAGGAAAATACAGGCTTTGAAGGAAGCTCTCATCTGATGATGTTGAAACAGGGAGGTAGAATGTCCTGCTTTGATTGGTAATGATCTCTCAAGCAGCCAGCAGAACCGCCTGTAGCAATCCAGCTGGAGTGCTAACCTGGCATTGTGCTGGTTGCAAACAGCTGACAATATCTGTATCTGTTGTTGTTCTAGCACCACTGCTTCTATACCTCCTCCAGCACGCCTGCAGAGGGTATAGCCAATGCTGCTGAACTCTTAGGTCACGTTTGTACGCCAAACGTTCCACAGATTTGTCTGGATCTTGAGTGGTTACAGTGGAAAGGACCAGTAGGTTTTTCTAATGGCATTTCTGTATAGCAAGTGCCATCCAAGAGGAAAGAACCATTGCTGCTATGGGTGAAAGCCTGAGGAGAGAAGCCAAGAGCTGAAGAAAGCCTCTGCTTCTGAGGTGGTCCCCTGTTATACTTCCACTCAGTGTGAACACAGGATGATGTCCCAGATTGCTTGTGTGTTCTTTTTCTGGCTGTCTAGGTACATATCATGATCCAAATTGCAGAAAGGGTCCACTAGCATTATGTTTCCTTGAAATATTCCATTTAAAGAACCTGTTCTGCTTTTTCCTTTCATCCTTTCTGTATCTCTACTCCTTATTTGTTATTGTGGTTAAAAGTGAACAGATTTTAGTGGGTATTGAAAGCAAAGAGACGATGATTGGAGCAAACTGTGGAGAAAAAACAGGTTTTGCTTTATTCTTGCACCTGCAGTAGTGAGTTTTCTATCTGTGTGCTCCCTTGGATTGAAAATTTGCTCCTAATTTGTAGGGGTGCCGGACAGGTGCTGGCTCCTCTCTTGCTTTGTACCAAACACTTTGGGTTTAGTGACAGGAAAAATCAGGTGTTGTGGAAACCGTGATCCTCTTTTAATGCAGTAGTGAAGAAAGACTGAATAAAGTTGTCATCTATTGTACAGTGCTAAATAATTACACTCCTGAGAATCCTTTTTACTCTCTCCCCACCCCACCCCCCCACCCCCTGCTTCAATAGGCACCTTATTGAACCTCTGAAGCCAAATCAATGGTCTCCAGATATGCTACACTGATTGCATGTGCTCTACATTTCTCAAGGTGTTCTTTCCATTTCAAGCATCCCTTCTCACTTTCTGATCTCTCAATCACAAAGAAAACAAAAACCCTAAAACCAACCAACCAAAAACCCCAGAGAAATTCCTTCAAAAATGTGTTCCCATTGGAGTGTGCAGTGTGCTGCCATAATCATGAAATCATCATAGAATGGCCTGGGTTGGAAGGGACCTCTAAAGTTCATCCAGTTCAACCCTCCTGCAGTCAGCAGGGACATCCTCCACTAGATCAGGTTGCTCAGAGCCTTGTCAAGCCTCACCTTGAATATCTCCAGGGATGTGGCCTCAATTACGTCCCTGGGCAACACATTCCAGTGTTCCAGCACTGTAATGGGGAAGAACTTGCTCCTCACATCCAATCTGAATCTCCTCTTCTCTAATTTCAAACCATTGTCCCTCATCCTATCTCTGCAGGCCTTTGGAAATTGTCCCTCTGCAGCCTTCTCGTAGCCCCCTTCAGTTACTGGAAGGCTGGTATTAGGTCTCCCTGGAGCCTTCTCTTCTCCAGACTGAACAATCCAAGCTCCCTCAGCCTGTCCTTGTAGTTGAGGGGCTTCAGCCCCTGGATCACTTTTGTGGCCTCCTCTGGACCCACTGGTCCATATCCTTTCTGTGTTGAGGGCACCTGAGCTGGACACAGCGCTCCAGGTGAGGTCTCACCAGAGCAAACCTCTCTGGATCTGCTGGCCACGCTGCTTTTGATGCGGCCCAGGCTGCCATTTGCCTTCTGGGCTGCAAGTACGCTCTGCGTGCCCACGTCCAGCTTCTCATCCACCAGCGCTCCCAAGTCCTTTTATTTTCTGGAATAATCTTCCTTCTGACATTTGGAAATTTGTTTTAAGCCCTCCTCTCCTTCAGGGATAGAACCTCCTGCTGTTTCTTTCTCCTACTCTTGTTCTGTTGCCTTGCCTTCTTCAAATGATAACAATCTTATCTCTGTCCCAGGAGACCTGCAACCTTTGCATGTTCTTCCCAGAGAAGAAATATTGTGATCAACAACAACATTTTCTGAAGTATAATTTGGCCATGCCATCTTCCTTGGTATGGACCTGGGATAGAACATAAGGAGTGCTTAGCATAGGCTACCTGTCAGACTTCCACAATCATCAGAGCCTTTTCTGATACTTCAATGAATTAAACATCTTGAAATATCTAAACCAGCACATATCTTAGCCCATAATTCTTTTCATTTGTGATTCATTTGTCAAGTGCCTCAGAAGTGTCTTCTCACAGGAGTGTGGTGCTACTTGTGTTTTTGTGCTATGGCTTTGAAAGTTATGAATGAAATGGAAAACAGTTTGATTTAATGCATTTCTTGTATTGCTTTGGAAACCTACAGCCAGGTGTTTGAAACATACCTCTCACAACACCCCAGTGCCCTAGCCTTGTGGCAGTGGAGCTACAAGCTTCTGTAGGAGTGATAGGTTGCCCAAATTCTTTCCTTAGCAGAAAGGGGAATAAAGAAATTAATCTTCTCTCCCTTAGATGGTGACAGTTCAGGAACAACCTGCAGATGCTGTGCTTCCAGTGGCCAATCTGCCTATCTGGTAGAGGTATTGAAATACTGCCTGGTGGAGCCCCCAGGCAGCTTTTTCTCCCTCAAATGGTGACCAAGCTTTGAACTGCTACCAGGCTTCTGTTATCAACTTCAAATTAGACCATGGAAAAAGCCCCTGTGTTGCAGTGAGCTGAACATTTCCCATGCCTGGCCATAAATTCCAGTCACACTTGGTCCTGTGGGGCATCTGCTAAAAGGTCAGTGTGGTACTGTATGAATTAGCTGCAGGAGCATCTGAATTGAATGAAATCTGCTCTCAGTGTGACAGAGATGGGCTCTGTGAGGGAGGACATAATTTTTAGGGTCAGATTGACTGTGGAGCCTGAATATTGTTATGAGCAATGTGCTTGCTAAAGGATGAGGACTTAATGTTTGTGCTTCAAGACAAAAGCAGAGGTCAGGAAAGGGTTTCTTCCGGCTGGTCACATTATTGCCCAATTGCTCATGTGTCTCACTGCACAGGTTATTGTTTGTCACATGTTGTAAGGTCTGGAGCTTCTGTTCATGAAGGGTACAAAGTGGTTGGCCTGAAGGTAGGTAGGTTTGCCCCTCGATGCCTGGGTTAGATCAGGTGCTTCTAGTTGCTAGAGCTGAAGTTCTGGGTGACCATGAGCCAGCAATGTGGCCTTGTGGTCAAGAAGGCTGAGGGCTGTGATTTGTAGGTCATAGAGAGGTTCTCCTCTCCTCCTATTCTGCCTTGGTGTGTCCAGTTCTGGGGCCCACAGTTCAAGGGCAGGGAACTGGTTGAGAGTCCAGCACAGAACCACAAAGCTGCTGAAGGCAGTTGCACATCTTCCTGCTGAGGACAGGCTGAGGGAGCTGGGCTTTTGAGCCTGGAGCAGAGGAGCCTGAGGGGTGCCCTCATTCCTGCTGATAAAGGTGTTTAGGGCAGTGTCAGGAGGATGGAGCCAGGCTCTGCTCAGGGATGTCCAGTGACAGGATAAGGGGCAATGGAGGCAAGCTGGAGCAGTGGAGGTGCCATGGGAACAGAAGGAAAAGCTTTGGGCAGCAAGGTTGGGAGAGTAATCAAAAAAGTGGGCTCAGCCACTCTTCTAGTGCTCTCTTCATTGCTTTTTGTTTGGGAACTCTGCCATTTTAGGGGAAAATGGTGAAGTCTTGCACAGATTGTGTTAAAGAGCTTCTAGGCTATGAGAGAAACCAGAATGCATCCTGCTAACAGAGAAGCTTGCCACTTCTAGGTGTGTGTTTTACTTCTTTTTCAAGATCTTAGGAATCTTGCACTCCCAGAACAGGCTCCTGCTATACACAGGCAAAACCTTCCCCAGTAGCCAGAACTAACAGACTGGAAGCAGCGTGGGTGGCATTAGAAGGCTCATGTTGGTTTCACCTTTATCCCTTTAAATTGGGAAGTTTCTTGGTGCTTCTAAATCTCGGCTGCCTGCTTTGGTAAGACTCTCTGTTGCAGCTCACTTGATACCTCAAGGGTTTGAAAACTTTCTGGAAAGCATTGATCCAATTTCTGAATTCAATGTTCCAAGCTACACATTCTTTTTTGTCTAATAAAGGCTGACCTAGCTAGCCATGCACTACAAATGAGCAGTTGGTTGGGTTGTGTGGAACAGCTTTACTGCAAGCAGAAAGTTTGTTCAGCTACTCTGCCCTGCTGAGACCACACCTGCAATACTGTGTCCAGTTTTGGGGTCCTCAGTTCCAGAGAGACAGAGATCTGCTGGAGAGAGTCCAACAAAGACCTATGGAGATGACTGGGGGACTGGAATGTCTCTGCTATGAGAAGAGACAGAGAGCCCTGGGGCTGTTTAGTGTGGAGAAGTGAAGCCTGAGAGGGTCCTGATCAATGGCTATAAACATCTGAGGTCCATTTGGGTGTCAGGATGAAGGTGCCCAGGCTCTTTTTGGTGGTGCCCAGTGACAGGACAAAGAGTAACAGATACAAGCTGGAACACAGGGGGTTCCACCTCAACATGAGGCGACAGATCTGTGTGGTGAGGATGACAGAGCACTGGAACAGGCTGCTCAGAGAGGCTGTGGAGTCTCCTTCCCTGGAGACTTTTCAAACCTGCTTGGATGCATTTCCATGTGACCTGCCCTTGGTGGTCTTGCTTTGACAGGAGGGTTGGAGCTGATGGTCTCTGGAGGTCCCTTCCAACCCCTAACATTCTGTGATGCTGCCCATAGGTATGTGAGAGGGTCTGCACTGGTGTAAAATGCAGCAAAGGGTGTTCCTTAGTGCTGGTCTTCATATTAATCTGCCTGAGAGCATTAGTGAGGGAGGAGGCCTGCTTGCAATAGACTGTGCAGTGTGTTTTGTATCTGTAGTTCTGAACACCTGCCTTTTCCAATTCCCACCTGCAAGGTCATTTTGCTGGGAGGGTCTGGGCAGATTTCTGCCTGACCTGTTTAAGTGAGTTTAATTTCTCTAATTGGAGAACAGGATCCATTGCTGCATAACTCAGGCAGCCACTTTTATGCCGTTACAACAAGTAGAGCAATGCATTGAAACTAGTAGTTTGCAGATGCCACAGGCTGACACTTCTTGTTGCTTGCAACTGGCAGATTCTAGAAACAAGCATTTTGTCATTAATGGCCTGCAATTACAGAGCAATGTTAAAATGGCACTAAATACACCTTGTAATGATTGTTTTCTCAAATGCTGTTGAGCTGGGAAGAAGATTTGTCCATCTCTACATCAAAGGGGAACTTGTTAGGCTCTGAGCTTGCCCACCTGTTTCTAAGGCAGAAATAGCAATTGCTAATAAACAAGTGGAGACAGCTGCTATGTTCTGCCTGCAAATGTGCTGATAAGATCAACTAGTTGATGAGTGACACAGTGCAAAGTGCACCCGAGCTAAACTTGGATGTCTGTATCATTTCAGGACATTTATTATGTGGCTGTTGGACGTGGGCTTCTAGCTGACAGAAAAATATGTGCACTGGGTGTCTCATTTTAGGGCATTTTGTGGTGGTTTTCTCTTTTTTCCCTCCCCCTCTGACTTTTCCCTGCTTTATTTTGATATATGATTTCACAGAACTAGGTAGCAGAAGGAATAGTACTAGTCAGAGGAACTCTTCTGCCTTCTGAACAGAAGGCTGGGAGGGAAAGCTGTACTTTGGAAGTCACCAGCTACCCATTATATCTGTAAGCAGACCTTCTAATGAATTGCTTTGCTAGCTGTATCAGGAAAGGTTTTTTTTTTTTACAAGGCATGTGGCATCCTAAAGAAGCTCCATGCCTTTTCTGCTTGCTCCATCTTAACTTGATGTTAATGAACTTTGCATAATCAAATCAGGCCCTGGAACCAACAGGGCCTCGTTCCAGATCTTAACTCTGCTTCCTGAGGAAGGCATTTTTTTTTTTCAGCAACATTCTGAAAATTCTATCTATCAAATCACCAGTGCATTTAAAATTTAATTTGCTCTATCAGTTGCAATTGTCTTGCTACTTAGCTGTGGGGGGAACCAAAAAAAATTGCAATTTTCCTTGCCACTTTATAATTCTCCTTACAAGCTTTTTCTCTTCATTCTTCATTGAATGTAACGAACTGCTCTTCTGTCTTAGCCTGGCTGATGCTTCTGTGTCTTTGAAATAGGTGAGGCTAAATAAAATAGACAGAGATTCTTTATTAAAACATGAACAGGAGACAGCAGTGTGCCCAGGTGGCCAAGAAGGCAAATGGACTCCTGGCCTGGAGCAAAACCAAACCAGTGTGGGCAGCAGGAGTAGGGCAGTGATGGTGCTCCTGTACTTGGCCCTGGTGAAGCCACAGCTTGAGCACTGGGTTCATTTCTGGATGCTACAGGATAGGGAAGACATTGAGATGCTAGAGAGTGTCCACAGAAGAACAGGGAGGCTGGTGAGGCATTTGGAGGGCATCAGATGAGGAGCAGCTGAGGGAGCTGGGGTTGTTTAGTTTAAAGAAGAGAGGGCTGAGAGGAGATCTAATTGCTCTCTACAGCTACCTGAAAGGAGGTTGGAGTGAGGCTGATGTTGGTTTCTTCTCCAAAGTAATAGGTGATAGGGTGAAAGGAAATAGGTTTGGGTTGTGCCAGGGGTTGGCCATTAGGAAAAACTTCTTCAATGAGAGAGTGGTGAGGGGTTGGAACAGGCTGCCCAGGGAGGTGGAGTCCCCATCCCTGGAGGTGTTCAAGAAGCTGTTGATGTGGTGCTCAGGGTATGGTTTGAGTGGTTGTGGTAGTTGGGTTGTGGTTGGACACAATGATCTTAAAAGGTCTTTTCCAGCTTTAATGATTCTATGGTGGGGACAGATGTGATACATACAAGTGAACAAGGAAGTCAAAATGGGTTGGAAGTCTGTATTAACCCACAGACAAAGGAGGACTTTTGGATGCCATTTAAAGGCATTATGGAGTTTTTCTTTGGTCATTTCTCTTTTTCAAGAAAACCAGAGACCTACTGAAACACCCCACTTTCATTCCTCCCTCACTGCCTTCATCTTTCATCTTTCTCTTTCCCTGTGAGTCTGGAAGCATGACATAAATTGATGGATGCAGGAATATCACAGCAGTCTGCAAATGTGTGTGTGCTAATTCTGCGAAGGATAGATGGGTTTTAGACTGAAAATGACAGCTGTGTCATAGCATCATGGCATGGGACAACTAACAGAGAGAGGACTCTACTGATGATGTTTAAGTGCAGGATTCAATTCCTTCTCAGGGCTAATGAGAAGAGAAGGAAGTGCTTTGAGGTAATGGATTGTGCAAAAAAATCACTTAGGTGAATGTAGATGGCACAGGGCTTCATGACTGGGGCTAGGGAAACGGATCTTGAGCTGCCAACTCTGCGACTGATTTGTATTTTATCCTTGGGCAACTTCCCTGATTTGTCTGTAAATCCCTGCTTTCTTAATTTGGAACACACTTGAAACATATACTCTTCGGGCTGTGAAGTGTTTCAGGTGAAGAGAAGTGAGATGGAATTTATTATTGGTGGCATCAGACTGACATGGCTCCCAAAGGATGTTCAGGTCTCATGGTGGGCACCTAGTAGTTAGTGATTAAAGTGGAGATACAGAAGAGAGGTGGATGGATAGGACAGCAGGCAGTCCTTAAATTCTTTTTGGGTCAGGCTGTGCCAGCCAGAAATATAAATCAAGGGAGGATTTTATAGTCAACAAAAAAGGCTGCAATGGATAGCACAGGGCCATGAACATGATCCAAGGGCTGGAACACCTCTGCTATGAGGACAGGCTGAGGGAGCTGGGGTTGTTCAGCCTGGAGAAAGGAAGACTCCAGGGGGACCTCAGAGCTGTCTTCCAATACTTGAAGGGATCCTACAGGAGGGCTGCAGGGGAACTTTTCTTGAGGGTGTCTAGAGACAGGACAAGGGGGAATGGTTTGAAGCTGAAGGAGAGTTAGACTGGATCTGAGGAAGAAATTCTTCAGTATGAGGGTGGTGAGACCCTGGGATAGGCTGCCCAGGGAGGCTGTGGATGCCTCCCCACTGGGGGTTTTTGAGGCCAGGTTGGATGAGTCCAGTTGAGAAATGCCCCTGCCTGTGGAGAGGAGGTTGGAGTAGATGATCTCTGAGGTCCCTTCCAACATGAACCATTCCATGAAAATATTTATTACCTCATTTTTCCTTTGTGCCTGCTATACTGGAGGAATTTCTGAGAAATTGTGCTGTGCCCTCTCCCTAGCCCTGTGAATCCTGTCACAAAAGGGGAGAGCAGAGCTGAGGTCATTCCCTCCTCTTCCTCTCCAGCAGTGGGCAGGGTAGGCTCTAACAAGATTAGTGTCTCAGCTGTTTTGTCGCTTCATAGTGCTGTGTAGGTCACCCTAACACAGCTTGGGAATTTGTATTGTGGCGGAGCAGCAAAGTGCATTTAGTGGAGCAGGCGCTGAAGGCCGTTCCTGCAACGCAGCCCTGTAAATCCTGGCCTCTGGCAGCCCAAGCTGTTTAGTTATGTTTTATGAATCAGGTCATATCGTGTCTGTCACAGCTTCCAGATGCCAAGCTCCTTCTGTGACAGTTTAGTGGAGCATTTTGAAAGGGCACAAAAACAACAGCTAGAGGGTCACCATGAGGCACAACTTAACACATGGGAATTGTTCTTCACAAAGAGCAAACGGCTAGAGGCAAAAGAGAAAGCCGGAGACAGATGAAGGACTCTGGGGTGTCAGGGGCTGTGGTGCTGCTTCTATCCCTGTTCTCCCCGTGTTTAGCACTTGCTGTGAACAAGCAACAAGAATGTAGTCAGTGTGGAGTAGAGAAGATTCCAGAGGGAACTTAGAGCTGCCTTCCAATACCTGAAGAGATCCTACAGGAAGGCTGCAGAGGGACTTTTCATCAGGGTGTCTAGCAATAGGGCAAGGGCAAATGGTTTGAAGCTGAGGAAGAGGAGGTTTAGACTGGATCTGAGGAGGCTTTTTGGTACTAGGGTGGTGAGAGTCAGGAATAGGCTGCCCAGGGAGGCTGTGGCTGCCTCCTGTCTAGGGGTGTTCAAGTCCAGTCTGGATGAGGCCTTGAGCAGCTGAGTCTAGTTGACAGGTGTCCCTGTCCATGGTGTTGGAGTAGGTGATCTCTGAGGTCCCTTCTAACTTAGGCCATTCTATGATGATTCAATGATTCTTCAATGATTCTGACTTGCTTCTGATCTCTGTGCATAGGTTATGAGCCTGAAAGCTACGTGGAATGTCTGTAGACAGACTTGAAATAATGCTCCTGCTCCTAAGTCGTGACTTGCTGCTTGATTTCATATACCCTATCATAACCTTTTAATCAGAACACTCCCAGGACCCACCTTCTAGCTTGTCAAAGGTCTTTCCCACCAGCTGGAATATCACTTGCAATGCAGATGCTGTGACCTTATTTGTC
Organism: Dryobates pubescens; assembly: GCF_014839835.1. Classification (NCBI taxonomy): domain Eukaryota; kingdom Metazoa; phylum Chordata; class Aves; order Piciformes; family Picidae; genus Dryobates; species Dryobates pubescens. The sequence goes on from NC_071628.1 coordinate 4,515,842, forward strand.
AGCCTATCATGCTTTAACTTGAAATTAGGCTCAGCCCAGATAAAACAATCTTTGTTTGCACAAAGGGTTGTGCTGGTGAAATGCTCCCTATGAGGCCATCAAACCTGCCTCAAATAAAACTTAATAGACAGAAATCAAATCAAATCAAATTAAAGCATGCAGCTAATGCATGCAAACTGTAAAATGGATTTGGATTACAAAGAGGCAGTGAGAATGAATAGTTGGCTTCTTCATCCATGACAGAAGCAGAGTAAATAATAGAGAGAGAAATCATTTAAGGAGATCTTTTGATTTTGAGAGTTGATGGGCATGTTAGATGGCAGGTGAAGGTTATTTTTGATGTAAGGTGCTTCTCATTACCTGCATATTTTCACAGTTAGAAAACATCAGTTAGCAGTCTCTTCATATTTTGAAAACAAGGTATTAGCATAAGAGGCTTTGTTAGATAGAGCAGGAAGATAAATCATCTTTGCAGTGCTAGCCATTAGCCTGTCATGACCATGATTTACAGGGATTTTCTTTTATTTAAATAAGTGTTTATTTCTAAAGCAGGCTGATCTTTTGCTGAATAGAAGATTAAGTGGTGGTGAATGCTCTGAAATACAGTGGTTTTGATGTGAGTGTGTCTTGTGGCAGGTAAGAGAGAGCAGCTTGTGCTGTGGATTGTGCAGGCTGTAAAGGGTGGCTGAGCTACAACAAAAGGGTTTTGTGGCAGCGCTGATTGGAAAAGTTCTGCTGGGGAAATGTTGGGAGGGAAAATGCAGGAAGGCAGTGGCATTGAGGAAAACATTGCACTGTCAGCTTCAGGAAGCTGGTCTGTGTACCTCACATCAGGAATTCAAACTGATCGGCATCCGTCGCTCGTGCTGTTAAATTGTGTGCCTCAAAGAACCTTCTGGAGAAGTTAGTTGGCTTTAATAAACTGAATATCATTTAGGAAAGTGCAATGCAGAACAAAAAATTCTGGTGTGCAAACTGCTACTTGTGCAGTGATCCATGGAGAGATTAGGAAGGACATCACATGTTCCACATCTAATTTTGTTCTTCCTGGGACTGCAAAATTGGTTTTGTGGCCTGACTCCTGTTCTTACAAATACCTTTTGCTGTGCTTTGTATAGCAGCTTGAGGGGGAAAACAAAACCAGACCATTTTTCCTTCCTATAGCCTCTCTACCACCTTATTTCTATGAAGGAAGAGTTTTCCACAGACTTGTAGACATCCTAGCTTGCTGTTCTGCTGCCTGTAGTGCTTGACATAAGAAGAATCCTAGAATGACTCAGGTTGGAAGGGACCTCAGAGATCACCTACTCCAGCACCATGGACAGGGACACCTGTCAACTACACTCAGCTGCTCAAGGCCTCATCCAGCCTGGCCTTCAACACCCTCAGGGAAGAGGCAGCCACAAGCTCCCTGGGCAGCCTATTCCAGAGTCTCACCACCCTCATACTGAAGAACTTCTTCCTCAAGTCCAGTCTAAACCTCCTTTCTTTCATCTCAAAACCATTCTCCATTGTCCTGTTGCTAGACACCCTGATGAAAAGTCCCTCTACAGCCTCCCTGTAGGATCCCTTCAGGTACTGGAAAATAGAGCTGCATATACCATGGTACGAGATCATTTTGCCTACACCACTTTTGTTGTCATAATGATCTAATTGAAAGACTTTTATGTTGCTCCCTTATTGGCATTCTCTTGCTGAGTTGTTTGGGAAGTTCATATAAGAATTGTCCAAGACAAAAATTCATTATTCAAAACAGGGAGACAGTTTTGCCTTATCAATTCCCTGTCAGTAGAAAGTAAGAATTTCCTGTGAGATCAGCTCTGGGAGGTGGTGGAGTCGCCATCCCTGGATGTGTTCAAGAGGGGATTGGACGTGGCACTCGGTGCCATGGTCTAGTCATGAGGTCTGTGGTGATGGGTTGGACTCGATGATCTTTGCGGTCTCTTCCAACCTTGGCGATACTGTGATACTGTACTGGACAGATGGGCAGAGTCCAACATGGTGGCATTCAACAAATCAATGCAGGATAGGCTTGGACAGCAATGACCTAAGGGTTGGTGTAGTGATTCCACAAATGAGGTGAGCCTGCAGAAGGTCCTGCACTGTGAAGCTGCTGATGCAGTGAAATGTGAGAAGATGCCTTTTGTAAACTTTGCTCTTTCCTTTCCCTTTTGTCTGAGTTTTTAACATGTAACAAACCACACAAGCTAAAGCTCTCATAGCTTGCTTACTGCAGGAGAAATATAGGGCAATATTTTTAAGAATCATTCCCTGCCAGGATGTTTGTGGAGCTCTGGAGTGATAAATATCAAATCAAGTGAAGACCAAGAATTTATTTTTCCCTTTAGAGTCAATCTGTGCAGCTTTTATCTTAACAAAAATTGATATTTTATCCCTTTGATAATGAGAAGCTCTGATTGCACTTCCTTTTAATATATTTCATTTCTTACAAATCATTCCCTTAGGAAGACCTCAAGTTGGAGGCAGAGATGGATCTGTGCCTCTTAAAGGCACAACACATGTTTAAGAATAACCATTGCTTTATGCTGTAGGTAGCATTAGGTGGGGTTTAAATCTCTCTTCTTTATAGAGAGTTTGTGGGAGAAAAGCTCTTTACTATAGAATTTGTCTTTTGCAGAGCAGAACAGCTTGAAGGACTGCAAAACACCTGACTTATTTTCCTGTTAAGTCTGGTTGTTATTTCCAGTGGTGAAAGGAACTCTGTCAGGTGCTCCATTTTTCCATACCTATTTCAGGGTTAACAGACCCCAGCACAGGTCTTAGGTTGATCTTCTCCTGCCACAGTCAGAGAGACTAGACAAAACACTAAGATTTTTACACAGCTTTTTACCATTCCTCTCCTGTCCGCATTCCCAGAAGGTGATTTTCCCCCCCGCCCCCTTTTCTTCCAGAAGAATAAGGGCTTTGGAACAGGATCCATCAAAATTAGTAAAGAAAACAAATGCCTCTTGGGTTACTTCTGTCCCCAGCTACTGCAAGATTGTTGTGTACAGATTGGAGCCTTCTGCTCTGGGCAATGTGGTTTTAATGCTAACTTCTGCATCTCCACAGGGGGGACTCTTCAGTGGAACTCACTGATACTCAGCCTAAATGTTCCTTCGTGAAGTTTCAGCCCATTAACCCTGGCTTCACCCCAGTTTAGTACTCCCAGCAATTCCTCTTGCCGCTGTGCCTGCTCACAAAGTGATGGCAGGGAAGGTCATGGGGTGTTGTGGTGGGGTAAAGGCTGTGTCTCTCCTAGGCAGGAGATGTGGGTTGAGGCATTACTTGAAGTGTGAAAGCCATTTACTCCTGGAGTGTGCTCTGAGGGCAACCCTCCCGCAAGTGACTCCCGCTGCAGACAGTCCATCTGCCTCCCTTCACTTCTGCAGAGAAGGCATCAATGCCATCCATGGAGCTGGGGGGCAGCCTATGCCTCTGAGTTCACAGCTCACTGATGCTCTGCCCTCTAGGTGCAAAGGCAGCTTGATCCCTTCAGGGATCAGACACTCGGAGGCCTCTCTGGCGAGGGAGGGAAGTAGAAAGTGCAGAGTTTTTGCTCTCACACTGTTGAAATGTGCCTTGCAAATGAGATATATGGGCTGGGAGTGAGTAGTAGATATATAGAATGAAATGTAAAAGTAAGGGGTGAAAATATTGCTGTTTTGCAGCTGAAGTCTTATTAAAGTTCTGTCTGTCTTATTTGGGCAAATTCTTCCTAAAGTATCATGTGTCACCAAAATCCCATTAAACTGTCACATAAATTATCAGAGTTTCTTTTTTCCATCACTGTGGATTACCCAGGGAGATATTTTTATGACAATTGAAGCTTTTTCAGACTGCTCCTCCTGCCTGATTTCATTTCAGATGAAATCCTTCTCTCAGAAAACAGCCCATGGATTTCATGGCTCTATGGATCTCTGCACTCTGCCTGTACAGCAGTTATCCTGTAGGTCTCTGATGCATTTATCTTCTGCCTGCACCTTCTTTTGGGCATGGAACAGTTTAGGGCAATGCTGCCACGTCTCCAGTCATACTGAAGGGGAAAACTGTCCGGTCCATTTTGATGGATCCCCGCTCCAGTGTCTTCTGAGCAGTCACTGCCTGGTTCTTCTCTCAATCTGGTTTTATCCTCACACCCACAAAACCAAAACAGGAGGTGAGAGTCACACATACTTGAAAATCCTTGTTTTTCTACTTGCCAGGTCTTGGAGATCTTGCATCTCAGTAGAAAAATCTGTTTTTCCCCATGCTGGCTGGAAAACATATGGACTGATGGTCAGGCTATGGCAGTACAAAACACTCGAGTATCTGAAATTGCCTGCTGCTGTGGAACACATGAAGGCTGTAATGTGTGTGTTATAGAAGCAGGGGATAACAGATCCTTGCCTGCCTTTGACAGATAATCTGGAGCTCCCCACATCAGATAGCTGGCTAACCTGTCGGGAGGACTCTTGGGGATGATTGCAGAGGTTTTTCTTGTCCCTTTCAAAGACTACAGACACAGAAGTTGAGAACCAGTAGACCTAAGGATAACAGAGAGGCTTTGGAAGATTACTCCTAATGAGAGGAAACCCAGTAATGATATTACTACAATCTTGAAGTGCTGAGACTGTCACTAACAGAGCAGGCAAGACAGTGCTTCCCATAAGTACTTCCAATGTGTATGTGGGGAAGAAGCCCAAATGAAGGCAAAATATCAAGATGATTAAATATTTCTGAGTAGTTGCTAATTAGTGACCCCCATCTTGGTTTTTCCTCCTGTGGAATCTGGCTGAAGGGAGCAGAGACCTGCTGAGAGCTGGCAGCCCTCGTGAGAGCAGATGATGAGACCTGGGCTGGACTAGAAGCTATGGTGCTAAACCTCAGCGTTGTGTAGCTGGCGCCAGCCCTTAGTCATCACATTGAGTGGTTCCAGCACAATTTGCCACAGAGCCCTCCAGCATGGTGCACAGGGAAACAGGAACCTCTGGGGAGCAGTTCATGGGCTGGCAGGAGTTGTGGTGGCCACTCAGCAGAAATCCCTTGCCTCTCTGAGCTCTGCACCTGCCACAGCTGCCTTGCCAGAACTCTTGTGGGAACATGCTGCCACCGCGGTGCCAGGCTACAGGGTGGGCTCAGCTCTTGGGCCAGCACTGGCCAGCAGCAGGAAGCACTGCTGTGGGAAAGTGAGTTCAGCTGAAGGCACTCCTCTGCTTGCTGACACAGCTCCATGAGGGAGCTTGATTGTCATCACTCTAGCTGCACTAGAAAGGTTTCAGTTTTGAAGCTCACTCTTACTCTTGCAGCTCAGAGGGTGTGCAGAGTGAGGCAGGATGTGCAAGTGGATGTGGAGTTGGCATATCCAAAACTGGATCATAATACAGTGGTTGGAAATCCCAGCTAGACTGATTCAGATCTGCACACTTAGGATGAGGATGTTACAAAGTGAAACAATTGACCAAGGGTGGCTGTAGGTTTTCCAGGAGTACCAATTCTGAAAACAAGATGTGGGTGCTCCTCCATCTTTCTCAAGAGGTACACTTTGGTTGGAACAGGAATTAGTTCAGATGGGTTTCTTTTTGGCTTTAGTTGTACAGAAGGTCACAGTAATATGAGGGCAATGAGGCTGGTGAGAGGCCTCGAGCACAGCCCTGTGAGGAGAGGCTGAGGGAGCTGGGGTTGCTTAGCCTGGAGAAGAGGAGGCTCAGGGGAGACCTTCTTGCTCTCTACAACTACCTGAAGGGAGGTTGTAGCCAGGTGGGGGTTGGTCCCTTCTCCCAGGTAACCACCAACAGAACAAGAGGACACAGTCTCAAGCTGTGGCAGGGGAAGTTTAGGCTGGAGGGGAGGAGAAAGTTCTTCCCAGCAAGAGAGATTGGCCATTGGAATGTGCTGCCCAGGAAGGTATTGGAGTCACCATCCCTGGAAGTGTTCAAAAAAGGATTGGATGTGGTGCTTGGAGCCATGGTTTAGTTAGTCATGAGGTGCTGGGTGATGGGTTGGACTTGATGATCTCTGAGGTCTTTTCCAACCTTATTGATTCTATGATTCTAAATCATGGCAATGATTCCTGCTACCTGGAGAGCTTGGGGTTTTTGCAGTCTGTCCCCCAAACAGACTCAACAACTTACTTCACCAATTTCCTGGAGTTAAGCAGCGAGAGCAGGCTGTCAGGGCTTACCAAAGCTGGGTAGTCCATGCCCATATTCAGCTCTGTGATCATCTCTGATTCAGAGGTGAATGAATTCATAAAACACACGCACAAAAGGAGGTTGCCAGGCAACTTGGAGCCTGAAACTCCCCCACCAAGCTATGAAAGTAGGGAACAGGCAGCTGAGGTGATTTGCAATGTTTACCTCTTTGCCATAGGTAAGAGTAATAACACATCTAATATAGACCTACTTAAGAAATGAATAGCTCGTTGATAATCCTGGAAAACAACAGCTGGTCCTGCCAAACAGGGTGCTTTCCCTCTGTCTTAAGATGTGTCTGGTTTTTTGGAGCACTTAGCCAAGAGCAGTGTCAGCAAGCAGACAGCACGTTGTGGGGAGAGGAGATAGGGAGGAAAGAAACATTCTGTCTTAAGGCATCTGGAAGACTGACAACGACTGGAAAAGTTTTAGGAGGGGATGTAAAGTATCTGACACAGATTCTGCCTCAGATCAGTTTCATCTTTTCTGTCATCTCAGTATTTGATGCTTCTTACCAATATGCTTTAATATATTCGTTGTACACCACACCATATCCTGTCTTGTCTCCAGCTTTGGGTAGCTATGCAGCCTTGGGCTTATCAGATGTATCCAGGACGGGCTGCAGCTGTGACATGCATGGAAGTGCTGTGTCATGGTGTTCCTGCTTACCCATCATTTGACTCAGGATACCCCACAGAGGCCACAGCTAATTAAGTTGGGAGAGTTTAGGTTTCTTGGGTTCTGTCTACTGTGCCCTGGGGTAAACCTGGCCCTTTGATTTGTGTAATGCTGGTGGTAAAGCCATGCTGTATTTAGGCACAAGGGGGAAAAAAAAAAAGATATAATTCTTAATAGCCCTAGGCTTGGGGGAAAGACAAGAGAGGTATGCAAAAGCACAGGCAGAAAAATTACAGCAAAGACCTGGATCTAGGTTGAATTTCTCACATGCTGTGTAAATAATTCCCACTGCTTCCTAGTAAAATCCTAGCCCTGTGTTTCAGTGCCCTGTCCCTTTACAAATGGCACAACTCCAAACTCAGCATGAAATAATTTACAGCATCAGTCCAGGGCAGGGCATCTGGAACTGCAAATGCAGCTCTTTCTGTGCTCCTCTTGATGAGGGACACTGCTGTGTTAATGGGGTTCTGTTCCTTTCTTTCAGGCTGCTCTTTTCCCAACTGATGCCACAATCAGTGACATCAAAGTCACCTCCTAGTGAACTCTGGTGAAGATATGATTAGAGGAGGATCCTTATAAGAGGCAGGAGATTTAGCAGCAAGTTAGCAGTGCTGGAAGAACAAAGCTCTTATTTTAATGAATATATACACACTCAAAATGAGTGAAGAGAAGGAGAGATGGGAAGTAATACATTAGTAGAGTTACTACTCAAAGGGGGTTTACTCCAAGCTTTGCAGGAGGAATCAGTGATACTTTCCCAGGTGGCCAAGAAGGCTGATGGCATCCTGGCCTGCATCAGGCATAGAGTGGCCAGCAGGAGGAGGGAAGTCATTCTGCCCTGTACTCAGCACTGTTTAGGCCACACCTTGAGTCCTGTATCCAGTTCTGGGCCACTCAGTTTAGGAAAGAGGTTGAGGTGCTGGAAGGTGTCCAGAGAAGGGCAACAAAGCTGGGGAGGGGTCTGGAGCACAGCCCTGTGAGGAGAGGCTGAAGGAGCTGGGGTTGCTTAGCCTGCAGAAGAGGAGGCTCAGAGGAGACCTTATTGCTCTCTACAACTACCTGAAGGGAGGTTGTAGCCAGGTGGAGGTTGGTATCTTCTCCCAGGCAACCACCAACAGGAGAAGAGGACACAGTCTCAAGCTGTGCCAGGGGAGGTTTAGGCTGGATGTTAGGAAGAAGTTCTTTCCAGCAAGAGAGATTGGCCATTGGAATGTGCTGCCTAGGGAGGTGGTGGAATCACCATCCCTGGAGGTGTTCAAGAGGAGACTGGATGGGGTGCTTAGTGCCATGGTTTAGTTGATCAGATGGTGTTGGGTGATAGGTTGGACTTGATGATCTCAAAAGTCTTTTCCAATCTGGTTAATTCTACACCTAAGGTATTGATGGTGCCATGCTGTATTCTGGGCATATCAAGATTGAGCACAGAGTAATGAGATGTGATCTGTTGGGTTAAGGCTTCATATAGTATGAAAGGGTTCCACTGTTTTGGGTTTTTGTTATTTACATTCCCAGAGAAGCTTGTGTGCCACATGGGCTTTGCAAAGATTAATGGCTAACCTGAGCTTTCTGGCAGCTTCCCCAGAACTTGAGGAGGATGTGCTGAAGTGTTGGCCTGAGGATTTTGAAGATGAGCTCAGCTCTGGGCCTGGAAGGATGTGTACAATGAGGTCCTGAAGATAGGTTTAGTGGAGCGGAGGCAGTAGTACAAGGGGCTCATAAATAGCACAGAGAGAAGAGTAGGTAGGCATCAGTGTAAATCAGTAAACTGTGCTGGGTAGTCCTGGGGTGATCTGGTCAGGACTGCAGTCATGGGGTTGTTAGAAGTCAGGAATGAAGTCAAGCAGCTGAACTGAGTGCAGAAATCTTGACTGGTGCCTGCCAGCTGGAGTGCTGAGTATGGCTGTCAGTGCTGCTGTCCACTGCTTCCATAGGCTTTAATGTCTGTCATGGTTATCACAACATCAAGGCATGGGAGTAACTGCATATGCTGTAAAACATAGGACTGAGTGCCTCCTGCTAGCCACAGAGTTCACTCTTTGTTTCCCAGATGTTTCAAGGGTAGAAAGTTTTATGGCCATGTCATCAGCTCCTTGCTCTATTTGCTGCTTCAGGAGTCTTCATGCTGGGTGCAGTCTGGGGGGGCACTGTTTGGATAAGGGATGTGGCTATGGGGTATGGCTGTGGTGGCCTCCATGAAAGGAGCAGGCAGCCAGCAAGCTCTGTGGTTTCTGTGCTGGCACATACCTTTGTTACGACTCTCTTGTGGATAGGATGTCAGAGCTGGGGATATGCTTGTCAGGAAGGGAGCTTTGAAAGGAAACTTTAACTGGAATAGAGAGATTTCCTTGGCTGGACCTCCAGCGTGTGGGGCCCTCCACTGCTGCCCACAGGGAAACAACGTAGATGGTTTCTGTCTGGTCTCTTCCCCCGCTTCCCACCCCTGCTATTTCCTGGGGTTTGAGATCTGGAAACTCCAGAAGCTTTTCTGACATCGAATCTCAATAAAGCAAGCTTGACTTTGATCATCCTTGAGAGGAAGAACAGAAGTCAGGTCTCTGCTAGTCCCATGCTATTTGTAATTAGGCAGAATCACAGCAAAATTTCCTTTGCTTCTGAGATGAGAAAATCCTTGCTTGGTTTCTCTGTTTTCTTGTTTTGGCTGAGGAAATAAACTCTCAATTCAGATGCTGTGCTCGCTCTCTCAATATACAGAGGAGATAAGAGTTGTTAAAGCTGTATTCATCAATTGCAAAAGAGAGCACGTTTTGTTTTGCTTCGTGCTATTTACAGCTGTTGTCCATTAGGAGTCCTCAAGAGCCTCATTCTCGGCTACAACAGCGCAGCCCTGTAAGCTCAGCTCAGCAACGAGCCTGCGAAACGGCACTAAATCATGGTGATGGGAGAAAGGAGAAAATGGTTGGAAATGGCAAAATGCAGCTGATGTCTTTGTGAAAGCTAGTTTTGGCTTGTGGCTATTTGAAAGCATTGCTAAGGTAGGCTATAATGCACAGCTAGCTGGAGCAGAATAGAAATGGTGTGCTCTGAGCTTTTTTGTTTTGGCTGGGAGTTCTGCAGGAGCCAAAGGAATCTTCTGCAGACCATAAGTGCCTTATGCACTTGTGTTTATGCATTGATCAAAATATACTAACCTCACAGTAAGGGAAGGTGCAAGAAAGGTGAAGGACAAATATATGGCTGTTAAGAAAGATAAGGGTTCCAGTCGCTTTACTGGACCTGATGATGATTGCTCTGTAGGAGCTCTTTGAGCTGAGAGTGCAGTTCACTCTTCTAGTGCCCACCAGCTGCTCAAGAGGAAGGCAGGGAAGTGTGGAGAATAGGAGGGGGTGTTTGTGTCCAGGTCTGAGTGCATCCCTGGAAGGTGTAAATAAATTGTACTGCAATGTACCTAGTGAGCAGAAAAATGAGGGATTATTCTTTACCTGAGTGTTTTTCAGCATAGTGTTCTGCCTCCCCGAGTCATGTTAATTGATTAATGAATTGCAAAGCATTTGGAAACTAAATTAGGGAGCTGAGTGGAGGTATAGAACTTGCTCATTCAGCATTTGTTTACCAAGGCACTCGTCTGATGCCTTTGGTAGTGTTTTCTGTCCTGTTGCCACTCCCAAGCCTGTCAGTTGGGGGGTCTCAATGCACACAAGGGAGCAGAGCCTGAGCTCTGACGTTGCAGGACAAACCCATCCTGGCATCGCCCTGATGCGCTGACAGATAATGGTTTCCACTAAAGTAAATCTGTCAGGTTGACTTGTGACAATGGCCTGAGATTGTGACTGCTCACAAAAGGATCATTTTAAGATAGATAATTGCTTTGTCCTTTCCCTTTATGTTCTGTGCCTGGCAGGTGTCTCCCTCTGCCTTCTCCCATTTCCTGGGCCCATCCGTGGAGTACGCTCAGCACAGATGGGATTCTCAAAGAATCTGCTGTCAGGTTTGGTCATTTCCAAGCACATGTACACTGAGAGCTTCTGGAGGCTTAACTAGACCAACTGCTGGTGCTTTTTCACAGGAATAGCAAATGACATACCTAAAGACAAGGAAACTTTTCCTCTTTAAGTTGCAAGTCTGCTTTGAACCAATTTCGGTAGAGCTTATCAATGAAGTGCTTGGCAAGGCTTTGATTTCACTGATTTTTGTTGGGTTTTTTTAAATGATATATTTATTTTTTCTTTTAAGAAGCAACCCCCTGAACTCTCTCCCCTACCCCAAATTCCCACATCACGTCTCACGTGCCAATAGCATTGCTTGAAACAGCTGAACTCTTCTAGTTACAAACCTGAGTGTGGCTCTGCATTGTGCAAAGAAGAAAACTCCCCCCAAAAGCAACAGCAGTCTGTCTCAGTTATTTCACAGAATCAATAAAGTTGGAAAAGACCTCAAAGATCATCAAGTCCAACCTATCACCCAAGACCTCATGACTACTAAACCATGGCACCATGTGTCACATCCAATCCTCTCTTGAACACCTCCAGGAATGGTGACTCCACCACCTCCCTGTGCAGCACATTCCAAAGGCTAACAACTCTCTCTGGGAAGAACTTTCTCCTCACCTTCAGCCTAAACTTCCCCTGGCACAGCTTGAGACTGTGTCCTCTTGTTCTGGTGCTGGTTGCCTGGGAGAAGAGACCAATCCCCACCTGGCTACAACCTCCCTACAGGTAGATGTAGAGAGCAATAAGGTCTTCTTGCTTTGTTTCACAGGCAACCGTCCCTATGTGTTCCTGATGGCTCGTGTTCACCCTGGGGAGAGCAATGCCAGCTGGGTAATGAAGGGCACCCTGGAGTTCCTGGTGAGCAGTGATCCCATTGCTGAGCTCCTGAGGAAATGTTTCATTTTCAAGATCATCCCCATGCTGAATCCTGATGGAGTCATCAATGGCAAGTGAGTTGTGACATGTACTTGTTCTGGGGCTTTGCTGGGTCTGTCTGCAGGTTTTTTTCCCTGTGCACCAGCCAGGTCTTGTGTTCGGTGGTTTGGGTGAGCAGAACTCTCTTTTCTGGTGTTTTGTTCACCCTGTTTTCAATCCTGTGTGGGAAATGTGAGCCTAAGGCCCAGGACAGTGTGCTGGCTTGCATTTGTCAGAGGCAGGTGATTTCTGTGCTGCATGTGGCCATAAGCTCTCTCAGTTGCCTGGACGGAGTATTAGTGGTGCTAGAGAAACAGGATCTCTCTTGATAAATGGTCTTATCTATTCTGCTGCAGCAGCAGGGCAGGCTTCACCTGCAAGGCAGATATGCTTGGGAATAACTGGCTTTAATTAATGCTTTGTGTAGCCTAGTGGAGGGGAAGATGAGTAAGGATCTATTCAATTTTCACTTTTTCATGGAAATATTTCCAGATAGTAAAGCTCCCTCCTTCTCCCACCTCCTTTTCAATCTTCTCTCCCACGTTTCCTAAGAGATACTGAACCTGAGCTTGGAAAATACTGACTCTCTTTTTCTGCATTCTTTGCCTTTACATCATCCCTGCCCACCCACAATAACTTGCCTGCCTTCTCACCGTACATGAGTGGAGAAAATGCAACTCTGCTCCTAATGTGTTAACATGAAATAAATATTACTGTGCAGCCAGTGAGAGAGGAGCTCCTTTTGAAGGCTTGAAGAGTGCACTATAAGGCAGGCTGGTACTGTGCTGGAAAATGTCTCTGGAAATGGTGGAGTTTGCTCACTTTGTGTGTTTGTGGAGTGACTGTAGGTTCACAGGATCACAGGATGTCAGGGGTTGGAAGAGACCCAAAGAGATCATCAAGTCCAACCCCCCTGCCAAAGCAGGACCATACAATCCAGCTCAGGTCACAAAGGAATGCATCCAGACAGGCCTTGAAAGTCTTCAGAGAAGGAGACTCCACAACCTCTCTGGGGAGCCTGTTCTAGTGGTCTGTGACCCTTAAAGAAGTTCCCCCTTGTGTTGAGGTGGAACCTCCTGTGCTGCAGCTTATATCAATTGCTCCTTGTCCTACCACAGGGAGCAAGAGAACAGAGCCTGTCCCCTGCCTCCTGACCCCCAGCCCTCAGATATTTATAAACATTTATTAAATCCCCTCTACATCTTCTCTTTTTCAGACTAGATTAATAACTGGCAGTTAATGACTGTTTCTGATGCAAGACATCATGGTCATATCCCACATGTAGCTGCCAAGTTTTCTGTTCTGATCAGAAGGTCTTGCAGGTTTGGGCAATACCTGCATCCCCTGGCTTGTTGCAATGTAACATACAACAGATCTTGAAGCTGGAAGCTGGGGTTAGACAAATACTGAAACACATAGCAGAGAGTGGAGGAAGAGTTTTCCTTAAGCTAGATTCTTCCATCTGCTTTTGTGTCAGGTTGTACAGATCGAATGCTGCAGAAGCAGAGGAACAATCCTGAACAACAAGTGAGCTGAGATGGGTTCTGAACTAATTCATTCCAGTTTGGGGTGAGGTGTTCAGCAGAGAGCAGCTTGGGCTTCTCTGCCAGTCTGCAGTCTGGACCTAAGAACAGTGATAGCTTTTGTGCTGCTACGTTCCCCAGGACTTAGGCATATCAGCAGTCTGGGAGGACCATTCAGGGCAGCTGGCTGCTTCCCCAGAGTATATGAAGCCTCTGCTGAGGCTTCCCTAAATTCTTCCCTGATCTTTCCAGACAGCAGAATTGAGAAGGAAAGGTTGTGGCTTTCCCCCAATTTCTTGTCTGTTTTGTTTTGTTTTCTTTTCTTTATTATTTTTCCCTTTCACTGCACTTAATTAAAGTTTCCAGCAGATGGAGGACCGGAGGGAATGTCTGACCTTTTCTTCTCCAGCTGTCAGGAGCAAGTATAGAAGAGGAGAAGCCCTCAGGAGGGAGGACATGGCTCTTGGTGGCACCTGCATGAAGTGCACTGCCTGAGCTCATGTCACGTGGGAAGGTGTTTTGCCTGGTGCAGACGAGCTTAAAATGCACCTAAATCCAGTGGGAGTGAAAGTTCAGTGTGCCTGGCAGATGGGACAGGAACATGGAAGCAGGGACTTGGCCATGGTTCTGTTATGGATCATGAGGCCTGGAGCAGGAGAAAACCATTTCTTTATGCTTAAATCTAAATATGTTTGTCCCATGAAGCCTCCTATGGCCCTCACATTCTTCATTTCTTCTCATGTGCTTTTTTAGTAGACTTGGATCCTTTTCCACTGCAAGAAATGCTTTGTTCTGGGCTTCAGCTTTAGTGGTGGTCTGAAGACAACCACGTACATTGGAGGAGGAAAGCATCTTTCAGGCCCTTAATGTCTATAAGTGCACATGCAGATTTATTTGGCTACTTCATGTTCCACCTTGTCCAGGTTTAAATGCTGTAGTAAACACTGCTGACTTTCAAGTTAATGTTGGGAGGGAATCTGTTTTCTGAGGGAACTGGTCTACAGCCCAATATCGACCACAGCACTCGTAAGAAGATACTTGCTAAGTATTTCTTACATCTGTAGAATCCATTTCACAACTCATTTCATGAAGCAATCTGTTTAGCCTGGGATTCACAATCCCTTTTGTGGAAGTCCCACCAGGCATCCCCCAGCAGACTGCTAGAGTGTCTGGTGCTCCCTCTGCCAGCATCCCAACTGTTCTTTTCTCATTTTATACAAGTTGCTGTGCTCTCACACCTTCCCCCCGTGAGGGCTGGACATACTGAACGCATCAAATCCACTAACCAAGCCAGCAAGTATCTTGGCTCTGTCTTCTTGACACTGAGAACACCTACATGTGGTAACCATCGATCTTATCTCTCAGTGTGAAACAAAGATTCCTTCTCTTTCAGCACCTCTGCTTTTGTCTTGCTATCTCAGTATCTATCTTTATTTAAGAAAGGGGTGGATTCTTCTTTTGTTGCTGTTGGCAGTTCTTTGACTCTCCTTCCTCTCCCTGCTCCTCAGCCCTGTGTGCTGGTGTGTGGATAACACTTCCCTGCCTGTCAGACACAAATGCCAGTGTGTGGTTACGAAGCTTTTCTTCCAGCAGCCCAGCTGTGTCCCTTCCCCTGCTGCCTCCCTCCCTGCCTCAGGCACAGCTCAGCAGAAGATGCTCATGCCAGCAGGGTACCAAACCATCACACTTTTGGAGCCTGCACACAGCAACAAAGATGATCAGGGCCTCGGTGTTTGCTTTGGCTAATGTGATCTGAAAGTTGCATGTGGAGAGTGTTCCTCTGACACAGATAGCATCGCAGTAATGCGATTACGCTCCGGCTGCGTGTGGCTGAGCTGGGAAGCAGCTCTCCACCCTCCCTTACGCTTCTGTCACTGCTTGAGAATCTGTTCCTGTCTGTCAGGCAGCAATGGAGGGACTTGCAGCCCTGTCACTGATGCAAAACAAAGGTAGTGGTGATGCCAGCGTGCATGTATGAGTGGGGTTGTCGTCACGTAACAATCTAGATCACTGCTTTGGTGTTTGTGTTGCAGCCAGTTGGACTCTCTTCAGTCCAGAGGGACTTGGTGAATGTTTGGCTTGCTGCGTGTGGCTGAGTGTTTAGCTCCTTCCTGAACAGCTCTCAGCTGGAGGGTTTATCAAATAACATTCAGTTGATCTGATAATTGCTATGTATTTTAAATGAAATCATAGACACTGCTTTTCAGGAAGCTCATCTCTCACTTCCTCTAGATGCTGGTTTTTGACCGCTACTGGTGACAGGATGCCAGACCTGTGGTCTGACCTGATAGGGTTATTTGCATATTTTAATTTCCTTGTTTTCCTGTGTCAATGACAAGGGGGGAAAAATGGTATTAATTTCCAAGACTTGTAGTGTAAGTCAGTTTGAAGTGACAGCCATAAAATTATTAGGAAGAGCCCTTGCAGCCTGACTTGATTGCACGAGTTGTTCTGTGAGAATCCAAAGTAGTAACTGTTGCTTGGTCTTATGGCTTACTACCTGCACCTATACTTCTAGCCCTTAAATCATAGTAAAATAGGAAATACTTAGAAGGAGAGGAGACCTCATTGCTCTCTACAACTCCCTGAAGGGAGGTTGCAGCCAGGTGGGGGTTGGTCTCTTCTTTCTAGTATTAGGTGATAGAGTAAGAGGAAACAGCCTGAAATTGTGCCAGGGAGTTCACATTTGGATATCAGGAAAAATTTCTTTACTGCAAGAGTGATCAGGCACTGGAATAGGCTGCCCAGGGAGATGGTGGAGTCACTGTCCCTGGAGGTGTTTGGGAAATGTGTGGACATGGCACTTTGGGATGTGATTTAATGGCCATAGTGGTCTTAGGTCGATGGTTGGACTTGGCCCTGGATGCCAGCAACATCCTGGCTTGTATCAGAAACACTGTGGCCAGCAGGAACATGGAGGTGATCATTCATCTGTATTCAGTACTGCTGAAGCCATACCTCGAGTGTTGTGTTCAGTTCTGGGCCCCTCACTACAGGAAGGACATTGAGGTGCTGGAGTGTGTCCAGAGAAGGGCCTGAAGCACCTGGGCTATGAGGAGGGGCTGAGGGAGCTGGGGATGTTCAGTCTGGAGAAGAGGAGGCTGAGGGGAGACCTCATTGCTCTATATAACTACCTGAAGGTGGGTTGGAGTGAGGAGGGGGCAGCCTCTTCTGCTTGGTGTCAAGCAACAGGAGAAGAAGAAATGGCTTCAAGCTGTGCCAGGGGAGGTTCAGGCTGGATGTTAGGAAATGTTTCTTCACTGAAAAGGTTCTCAAGCGTTGGAATGGTCTGCCCAGGGCAGTGCTGGAGTCACCATCCCTGGGGGTGTTCAAGCAGCTGTGGACCTGGTGCTTAGGTACAGGGTTTAGTGGTGACCCTGCAGTGCTGGGGTGAGGGTTGGACTGGATGAGCTCTGAAGTCTCTTCCAATCAGATAGACTCTGTGGAACTTGTGTAAAACCTAAGTATAGCAGCACAGCAAGAGGTTTTTACAAAGCAGCAGGGCACTTTGCTGTCTGCACTGTTCCACACACACTCAGCAGCTGGAGCACTGCTCTGTGTGTGCTCACACATGCCTGTGCAGCTGCATGGGAACTTGGGATGTGCTCATGGACTGTCTTCAGGTGTACCTGCTGTGTACCCTCCTGTCAGCAGCCTGCTCAAGCAGCTGTTCCCCAGCATCTGCTCAGCCCCGTGAACCATCCACACACACACCTGGCACTTCTGCTCACAGTTACAGCACAGTAGGCAGCACTTTGTGGTCTTGGCTGGACTTCTCCAGACGCTGCAGTTCTGGATAAATATTGCTATTTATTACACCTAAATGTAGGGTTATTAATTCTATCAGTACAACCTAATTTATACCACCATAAACAACAGTTATAAATGATGCCAAATGCTAACACTTGATGTTTGCCAACTGTGCCTGTTTGATGAGGGTTCCCCCCTCCCCAGTTCCCAGAAGTATTAGATTAAAAATGATTGGCCTTGCAAGACCATTGATCAAGCAAGCAGTGGAAGTTCCTGGGGAAGTGATTTTTGTTTTAAAAAACACTTCATGTGCAGACTGCTTCTGGGATGGCTTTGTAATTTGTGTTCAGAAATTCTTTTCCCACTGACAAATTCCCTGCATGGCCAATACTGCAGCTCACAGAGTTCATGTCTCACTCCTGCATTGCCACCTTCTTTCTTTCCCTTCACTTCCACTTTATTTTTCTCTCACTCTCCTCTCCCTCCTTCTGAATCAAAGAAGCTTTTCACTGAAAAAAAAAAACCACTTGATGCATTTGATTGGTTCAATTCTTTTGTAAGAGATTGAAAGTCTCTATCTCTGGAGACTTTCAAAACCTCCCTGGATATCACAGAATCATCAAGTCAACCAGGTTGGAAGAGACCTCCAAGATCATCCAGTCCAACCTATCACCCAGCCCTGTCTATGGCACTAGACCATGGCACTAAGTGCCTCATCCAGGCTTTTCCTGAAGATCTCCAGGGGTGGTGACTCCATTTCCCTGGGCAACACATTCCAATGGCAAATCTCTCTCTGTGAAGAACTTCTTCCCAATATCCAGCCTGAACCTCCCCTTGAGGCTCAACTTGAGACTGTGTCACAACTTGAGACTGTCCCCCCTCATTCTCTTTCTGGTTGCTGTTCTGTTGTGGCCTGCCCTAGGTGAATCCTGCTTTAGCAGGGGGTTAGACTCCATCTCTGGAAGTCCCTTCCAACCCCAAATGTTCTGTGATTCTATGAGATGGGGAGCTGGTGAGTCTCTTCTTGGTGAAGGAAGATGAGTTGGTTTTGGAAGCTGCATGAGTTCTTGAAAGCCATGGAGTAACCATAGTAGCAGTTATGAAGAGGAAATCCTGATTTGCATTTTGGATTGTAGCCATGGACTATTCTTTCTCTGTTCCCTCCTGCTCCTGCCCTCCCACAACATGGGCTGAGTAAGCTTTGCTGCTGCTCAAAAGTAAGGCAGGTGAGGTGATGGGTTTCTTGCCCCTCCATTGATATTCACTCCCACTTAATTCAGCCTGTTTTATTTCTGGTTCTTTCTTCACCACCTCCTCAGTCCAGTAGTGAAAAGCTTTACTCTGACAGTTTCTGAAATGGAGAGATAGAAATGTCCACTAACATCCCTCCCAGAACAGGTGCCCTCTGCATGCTCTTACCATATGCAAAGGCAAAACTGAGTGTGCTCCCACTTATTCCTGGGAACCTGGTCCTTTGTTCTATGAAGGAGGAGCAGGAGCACATTGGTCTCTTTATGCCAAACACAGTATTTTTAGACATGTGTGTTCTTTCCCCTCTTGATATTAATGCTTACTCTTTTTCATTGAGACACTGTGCTCTCCAGACAATAAGAGGCAGAACTGATCAGGGACAGGAAAAAAAGGCTAATGGCCAGTCTAAGGAATCAGTTTATGATCCAGAACTGCATCTTCAAGGATTAAATATTGAGGTGATGTCACACAAATCTGTACAACTGCAGACATCCCTCTCGTCTTGTCCTCCCCCTCTTTCTCTCTCTTTCTTCTTTGTGGTCAGAGGCTAGAGGAGGAGTTGAATTCTGAGATTGTAGCTTTCATAATTAAATTGTTGCCACACACTCTGCAAAAACACTCCAAAGGCTCTCTCTGGACCAGGTAATCTGTGATGGGTGTTTCCCTGAGGATAGTGCAGGGATGTGGGAAGGCTGGAAGAGGAGTTTATTTTTTTCCCAATTAAT
Source organism: Dryobates pubescens (assembly GCF_014839835.1). NCBI lineage: Eukaryota > Metazoa > Chordata > Aves > Piciformes > Picidae > Dryobates > Dryobates pubescens. The sequence goes on from NC_071628.1 coordinate 4,534,804, forward strand.
CATAGAGTTGCCTCTGTTGGAAGAGACTTTTAAAGACCATTGTCAGGTCAGGTCACCACTAAGCTGTGGCCCTCAGCACCACATCTACACATTTTGTTTAAATACCTCTCCACCACTTCTCTGGGCAGCCTGTTCTAGTGCTTGACAACCCTGTCAGTGAGGAAATCTTTCCTAATATTCAACCTAAGCTTCCCCTGACACAATGTGAGAACACTTTGTCTTTTCCTATCGCTTGTTACTTAGCAGAACCCTGCACCTCACTCCAGCCTCCCTTCAGGCAGGGGATAGGAAAGAAGGTCTGGTGAGGAACAGCTGAGGGGACTGGGCTTGTTCAGCCTGGAGAAAAGGAGACTGAGGGGAGACCTCATTGCTCTCTACAACTCCCCAAAAAGAGGTTGGTGCCAGGTGGGGGACAGTCTCCTCTCCCTAATAGCAAGAGATAGGACAAGAAGAAATGGCCTGAAATTGCTCCAGGGGCCATTCTTCACTGAAATGGTTCTCAAAGACTGGAACAGGCTCCTCAGTTTGGTTGAATTCCCCTCCCCAGAAGTGTTTAAAAGCAGATGTGTTGCTGAGGGACATGGTTTAGTGCCAGCACCGGTAGAGTTAAAGAATGGTTGGACACAAAGATCTTAAAGGGCTTTTCCAGCCAAAACCATTTTATGATGCTATAAAATATGAGCTGCCATCCTCCTCACCTCTCAACTCTGCAAGCCCTTCCCTGCTGTGGCCAGAAGCGGGGGCTGGCCCTGCACTGTGCTCTTCTCTGAGTACCTCAGTGCTGTGGAAGGTGCCTCAGTTTCAACCAAGGCCCTGTGTGTTGAAGTGACAGCCCATCCTTGGTTCTCCCTCTGTGATAAACATCCATCTGCAGGCAGCTGCACCCCAGGACTCTCCCTTCTGACAGAGCTTCCAATGCAGCATTGTTTATTCCTTCCTTTATCAGCCAGAGCTGCTGGGCCCCTTGAGTTATTAGCTTTACTCACTCATTGTCAGTGTTTCCTCCTTGGTAAATATACCCCTGTACATCTCTGCTCCCGAGGAATATTCCTTCTCTTCTATTTACTGCTTTTTCCCAGGCCCCCACCTCCTCATCTCTCTCTCCACCCAGTGGCCCAATAACAGCCAAGGAGATAAATAAGCTCCATAACTCTTCCCAGCCATTATTCTGTTGTTGTTGTTGCCCTGCATGGTAATATATATAATAACAAGGAAACAAATCTTATTACTCAAGTAATTACAATAAATAAAAAGCCGAGAGGGGAGCTGAAGGAAAGGTCTATCGGGGGAGTGATTGCAGCAGGGGTTTTTTTATAAATTTAATTTACTTGAGATGTTCTCTGCCACTTTGTTGCTACCCTGCTGGGTGGGGTGGGGGGGGCTGTGACTAATTAGCAGCCAGCTGTTGTTCGAACACCCTCACCTAATTTATGGTGTGGCGGAGGCTCTAAACCAGGAGCTTGGGTGCGCGCGTTGTCTGTGGAACCTCGGCATCGGCCTCGTCTCAGCGGTTGGCTTTATTGCTCGGTGCTTTTCGTTTCCCAGCAGGTGATGAGCTGAAATTTTGGTGCTTTGCTGTCATTCCTTTTCTCTTCCAGCATAGCCCACAGGCTCCCAGGATTTGGGACCGGAGAACACACTCGATCTATTGCATTGTAACTGCTTGTCTCGGTGTCCAGCTTAATAACAAACCAACTCAACTGCTAGCTCTTGACAAATTGCCCAGAGAACTGCACTGCTGTCTGTGTGCCTTGGGAGAGGACAAAACAGAGCCAGCAGTAGAAACCCTGCTATGGGCATGGTCCAGGCTTTATTAAACACTGAAGTCTGGGACCACATCCTCCTCTTTGCAGGTTTCTGCTGGAACTACCATGTTGTTGGTGCTCTCCAGTAGAGTGGAGATTACTGCGCCATCTGTCTTCTGAATGGCCACGAAGCCTAATTAGTTAATGGCCGTATTAGGGACTGGAAAGATCTAATGCATTGTCCCCTGTTTCATCAGTCTTCCAGTTGCAAAAAGCCTGTGCTGCCTTTGTAAGGCTCTTAAACAGTAAAGGTACCCCATGAGTTGAGTGCATCTCCCTCAGCTCTTTCAGACCAAATTTGTGCCGGTGATGCAAGGTCATCTGGGAACTTCACTGCAAAACCCACTCCATGTGGCCTCAGAGGTACCACTCTTTTGGACTACTAAACACTTCAGCTTTTAGCCTTGAAATTATTTCATTTCAGATAGGTAGTACATTTTCCAGTGAGCATGAATATTAGATATGAACATGGTGTTCCATAGGCTGGGAAAGGAATCGTTTTGTTCTGCAGTCGTGTCTCTTCTCCTGACTGATGATGGGTGTTCATAATCAGATGTGTGCTCTCCTTTGAAGAAGTTTTTAGGTGCCAGGAGACTGGGGTACAAAGCCAGCTTTTGGTAAAGTTAATGAGATGATTGAATTATACTATTATTCTTGTTAGCTTGATTGTGTATCATTATCCCTTTTGTTTGTTGTTATGCTTATTTGAATCCCCTTCATGCTGTATTATTCCCACAACAATTGTGCCTGTGCTAGGCTCTGTGTAGAGGCAGGCAAGGAGCAGCTGGTCCCTTGTTAGGAGCTGGTGCATTAGTGGTACAGCCTATGCATTAGGACTGGGGAGAATCAAAAGCATTCTGGGCTGCTGGCTCTCATTCAGTCTCATCCACCTTAGTCCTGGCCACACGAGGAGAGTAGGTCTTGTAGTTACAACTCTTAATTATTATGTCCTGGGATAGGGAAAGGATCCTGCTACAATCACCTGATGAAGGTTTGTGAAGGATACCTCAGTAGCATCAATGCAGGAATCAAAGAACTGTATTAAAAATCAGGAGTGTCTTCCTTCTTGGAATTTGCAGGAGGTATCTGCAAACCAGCTGGCCACAGAGATAAACCTCCACTGGGAAAGGTTATCAATTACTATTGAACTTGGATTTGACTTCTCACTTAGTTGTGGTAGGCATCCAATGCTGGCACCAGAGTTGACTGGTTTGGAGATGAGCTAATGTCATGAGTAAAGAGGCTGTTTTGGTGGCCCGTGCCAAGATCAAGCCTGCTATCCAAGTTAATGACTATTGGAAGTTACAGATTCAGAGATGGAGCTGTTATTCATGGGACTGGAAGAGAGAAGTCTACAAAATGAAATTGTAAAAACTTCACTTTTATAGATGCCATGAAGAATGTCCAATACTTTACTGCAATATCCACTCTACCTGGAAAGCTGAAATTGCCTGGGAATGAAGGTTATTGTCTCTTGTAATATACCTTCCGATATTACACAGTGTAATAAATCAGGCAGTATTTCTTTTGCCCTGAAAACTGGACATCCCTGGAGTTCCAAGTGACATTTCGTGTTTTATATGACCACTCACTCCCTTTTAAGTATTAAAACACATCAGGTCTTGTGAAATATGCACAGAAATTCTTTTTGAAAACCTATAAATAAAAACCTCCAGAGCTTCGTTATGCAAGGGCAAAATATGTTAGATCAGCTCTGTGTTTTGGCTAATGCTGGCCTTTAACATTTCTATTTATATCTGTATTCCCTCCCCTCCCTTTGGAAGCTGTTCTCAAGTGTAACAATCATAGAATCCTGGAATGGCTCAGGTTGGAAGGGACCTCACAGATCATCTACTCCAACCTCCCCACCACGGGCAGGGAGTCTCATCTAGACTCAGCTGCTCAAAGCCTCATCCAACCTGGTCTTCAACACCCCCAGGGAGGAGGTATTCTCTGGGCAACCTATTCCAGAGTCTCACCACCCTCCTACTGAAGAACTTCTTCCTCAGATCCAGTCTAAACCCCCTCTCCCTCAGCTTCAAACATTCCCCCTTGTCCCGTCTCTAAACACCCTTCTGAAAGGTTTCTCTGCAGCCTTCCTGTAGGATCCCTTCAGGTACTGGCAGGCTGCTTTAAGGTCCCCCTGGAGTCTTCTCCAGGCTGAACAACCCCAGCTCCCTCAGCCTGTCTCATAGCAGAGGTGCTCCAGCCATTGGATCATCTTTGATGGCCACCTCTGGACTCTCTCCAACAGCTCTGTGTCCTTCTTATGCTGGTGACACCAGAAATGGATGCTGTATTCCTATATATATAAGCTGGTGAAGTACTGTGATAGGAGAGGAGATATATTGCGGCCTTGTGCTGGAGGAATGGGCTGGCAGTTGAAAATGGTGTTTATAGAAATGGAATGAAGAGACTTATCCCTAAAAATAAGCTTCATTTGAAGGCTTGTGTCTTCAAAATTGCTTGTGCAAAAATGTGCCTGCAGAGGACCAGCTGAAGTTGAATTGTTCACCTGTGCTCATGGCTCTCATGATTGCACATGCAATTGGGGTAATTACATGGGCAAATTTTGCTCCAGTGAGTTCAGTAAATTGCCATCCCTAAGTTTTAAACCCGCCTAAACATCCTGCAGAAGCATCAAGAAAATGAAAACCAGAAAATTGAGTCAATGCTGGAATGACAGAGAGTGATAAATCAAGACCTCTTCTGCAACCTAAGAGGCAGCCCTGCCAGGAGTCAGGAAGGAAAAAGAGAAAAAGTGCAGCACAGTTTTAGTGCTGCAAAGCAGCCCTGAGTCTTGAAGGGGTAGAAAAACTGAAGAGCTTTTGAAGTTGTATAGCTTAGGAGGCAGGAGGGAAAGCAAAGGGTGAATCTGAGGGAAAAGGGCTGTAGTAATGGTGCACCTTGGGTGTCTGCTCACTGCAAAATTCTAGTTAGTATTTGAACACACCCTAGGCTGGTGATAGGAGAACCCATGGGGACTCTCATGGAACTGGGGACATCTTACTGCCTGGGGATGGTGATGGTTCATACTGTAAAATCAACACAAATCATGCTGGGGAGAGAACTGTGCAGGGCTCAGCAATTGTTCTTTGGCCTTTTAGAACAAACTGGCTTGTTGAATTTCACAAGTGGATTGGTCCTCCTGTAAAATGCTTCCATGTTCCATTGTATCCCTTAGGGCTTCTCCATGTGTGGGGAAGCAGGATACAGAAGTGGTAGTGAACAACGTAGGCTCAATCCCAATTCACCTTTTGGTTTGCTTTCATTTGTCTGTCACAAATGACAGGGACTTCAGGACTAATATTTTTAGGAGTTGGAGAAGGGCTGCTATATTCCACTGTGAATACATTAGAGCATGGAAGCAGGAGAAAAGGATTTATTGCTGAATATGCACACATAATCCAATCACAGCAGTATCTTCATAGAAGGCTGCTTTAAATGATCTTTTTTTTTAGGGCTTTTATTTTTTTAATCTCTTTTTGTCCTCAGGTTGGTGAGGTGGATTTTTTTGGTTGTTTTTTTTTTGAAGTGTTTGTGTGTGTGTGGTGTTGCTTCAGTTTGTTTGTAAAGTTACAAGGTAATATCACAGAATGTTTAGGGGATTGGAAGGGGATCTGCAGAGATCACCTAAAGCAGGTCACACAGGAATGCATCCAGGTGGGTTTGGAAAGTCTCCAAAGAAAGAGATTTCACCACCTCTCTGTTGTTCCAGTGCTCTGTCACCCTCACCTTTTAAGGGAGAGGGAAGTTTCAGTTCTCCCAGGGACACCTAAAGCCAGACTTTGTTTCCCCATTCTAGCTCTGCTTCATGGTGTCTTCTACTAGCAGCACCAGTGGCGATGTTAATGGAAACCTATTTCTTGAGGACTGTTTCCTCTGTTCATTGTCTGTTAGGTAACAGAAGATCATTAACACAGAAACAAAAGTCAAGGATTAGAAAAGTGATGATTTTTCTGTCTTCCCCCCAACATTTATGACACATAAGAGGATGTAAAGTGCAGAGCAGCTGAACACTCATAAACTATTTTAATACCACTTAGAAATAAGAAGAAGCAGGGGAAGAGGCTTATGTAGCAATGTAGTTTATTGCACTAATCAGTCACTTCTGCAGAGCACTATCATGGTTTTAAATCCTTGCTTCAGTGATGTTAAAAAAAAATTGGTGGTCTCTTATCCAAGCCTCCAGTAGATCTTGGTCTGTAGCTTAGAAATGTACAGTACTGTCTGAGCCAGCAATGAATTCTGCACTTGGATGTAGTGTTAGGCAAAGCAGGTCTGGCTTACACCTGTGATAGCAGAGCAGAACCACAAGACAGAAGGAGCTGTGGTAGATTAAGACTAAGCTGTGTTTCACTTGGCTATTTTTAGGGGAAATGAAGAACATCTTTGGGGTTAGGCTGGAAAGGCAGCTGACCCTTTGTTGGTTGGATGATCTGCCTGGAATAGCAAACACTTCTGTTGATGTCTCTGTCTAGTGTCTATGAACACATGTAAACACTGTATGTGAAAATCCCAAGAGTAAAGGCAGTGGGAGAACAGTTGTTCCTTGCCTCCAGAACATGCACATTACATAAAGAGTTTGATAGACTCATAGAATGGTTTGGATTAGAAGGGACCTCCAAAGGTCATCTAGTCCAAACCCCCTGCATTCAGCAGAGACATCCTCCACTTAATTGCTTGGAGCCTGACCTTGAATATCTCCAAGGGTGAGGCCTCAACCACCTTCCTGGGTGACCTGTTGCAGTGTTCCACCACCCCCATGGTGCAGAACTTGTTGCTGACATCCTGTCTAATTTCCTTCTCTCATTACAAACTATTGCCCCTAATCCTATCACTCCAGGCCTTTGTAAACAGTCCCTCTCCATTCCCCTGGAATAACTTCACATTCCCCTGGAATAACTTCACATTCCCCTGGAATAACTTCACATTCCCCTGGAATAACTTCACATTCCCCTGGAATAACTTCATACTTGAGGAGTAAGTTGCCTGGTCTTGTGCAGCAGATGCTAGTTTCCAAGAGAAGAGGTAGGTACTTTAAGTCACAGTAATTTCTGTCTCTTTCCCTGACATGCAGGTGAGGGCACCCTTGAACTGTGCAACTTCTCTATCTCTCTTTAGACAGGTTTAAATGATCTATAATGCCATCCAGCACACAGTCTGCTCAAAATCAAATAGTGGCCATTTCAATGGCTTTGAGCTTTCAGATTCATAACAGTAATACAGCTGGGAATGTAAATAAAAAGGAGAGAATATGAAGAGAAAGCCTCAGTCGCTGTAAACAGCAGAAATAATCCAAGTCAAGTGTATCTTTCCATTACAGAGTTTCTCATCAAAACAAAAGCCCTGCTCAGGGCTGTTAGTTATAATGAACTTTGCTAGTGTTCAGACCTCTCCCTTCCTTAACTGGTGCCAGTTCTTGTTGTGTGTGCTGAGGACAGCAGTTTGTCTGTTTTCTCCCCGAAGGTTTCAAAGTGCCATAACAGACCATTTACTTGACTCTCAGGCATTGCTCACTGTACCATCTTTGAGCTAGGACAAAGCAGTTTTTTCATAAGCTCTGAGCCTGTTGCCTCTGCATGCTGGGAGGTGCTGGTTTTAAGCCACTGGACAGAAGTCCAGAAAGGCTGCAGAGGGACTTTTCATGAGGGCGTCTAGCCACAGGACAAGGGTGGATGGTTTGAAGCCAAGGGAGAGCAGGGTTTGGATCTGAGGAAGTTCTTCAGAAGGAGGGTGGTGAGTCTCTGGAATAGGCTGCCCAGGGAGGTTGTGGTATACCTCCTCCCTGGGGGTGTTGAAAGCCAGGTTGGATGAGGTCTTGAGCAGCTGAGTCTAGTTGAGAGATGTCCCTGCCCATGGTGGGGAGGTGGGAGAAGATGATCCCTGAGGTCCCTTCTAACCTAAGCTGATCTATGAAAAGTTGTGGAAATTTAGGATTGCAGCAGATGTGTTAAATCACAGGGTGACTTGAAAACAAATCAACCAAGCTATCTCACCCCTTCTCTTTTGTGTTTTTCCTGAAGCATTTTATTAATCTTTGTGAAACAGAAGTGGCAGCTCTCAAACCGTTGTTTGCCTCTCACAGGCTCAGATGGGAGTACTGGTCCCTCAAGAGCATGCATCTACCAGGCACCAATTCTCCACAGCCTAGCTCTAAGTTGGACATGTTAGGTGATCATGAAGCAGCTTGGCAATGCTTGAGGGTGGTGCAGAGGCACCTGGAGTTTTCAGACTTCCCTTTCCTCTTGTGCTGCAGTTTCCAGCTGTGGGGTGCTTAGGTTGGAGTTTTTCCTGTGGCACACCAAGGTCAGGACTGTGACTGGAAATCTCAAAGGTTCCAATGGATAGGGGATGTAGGACAAGTGGGAGTGTTTTGAGGCTTGAGATGGGTTGGGAATTGGACTGGATATTATAGGAAGGCTCTTTGCAGTGAGGGTGGTGGGACACTGAAGCAGATTGCCCAGCAAGGTTGTGGGTTGTCCCTTCCCTGGAGGTGTTCAGGGTTGGGTTGACGGGGCCTTGGGTCACCTGGTTTTGTGTGGGTGTCCCTGCCTATGGCAGGGGGCTCAGAACTGGATGATCTTTGGGGTCCCTTCCAGCCCAAACTATTCTATGAATCTATGACTCTGTCATTGCTAATTCTTGTTTAAACTAGATGTGAGCCTAAATAAGGAGCTTGCTTTGAGGTTTGCCAGAAACTCTGTGGTCCAAATGGTCCAGCATTCTCTGTGTGTAAATGCAGATACAATCATGGTAATAGAAGCCAGATTTGATCCAGATTGTCAGGAGTGAAAGGACGCAGTTGTACTCAAAAAAGACATCTGCATTTGCATGGACAATTACTTGAGTTGGGGTTTAGACTCTTAACTGGCCATTTCTGCTCTCATTTTGGATTATTACACTCATCCTACAGGAATGGATTTGTGCAAATCAGCAGCATAAATATGCATATGTTTTGTTCTGTGCTATTCTGAAAACATGCTGCCTTACATGGACATAAACTTGGATTGATTTATCTCTTTTCTTCTCCCCTCTCCCCCCCTCCCTTGAAATTTGGATTCTAATCTGAGGAATGAGAACTGTGGTGGTTGAACAGCATTTCTTCAGCAGCATGTTTTCCTTTTCCAAATGGTTAACTCTCATAATTGTTTCTGTAATGTAAGCTAGTATTTCTAGCTAACAGTTATTTAAGGCACTGTCACGGCAAGCTGTAATTCAACCCTGTTGCCTAGTGGTCCAAATAATGACCAAGGCTTGCCCCTAGCTGAATTATTGTTCTTTTGCTTCTTATTTCCCCCTCATACACATAAACAAGTCTGTCTTCATGCCAGACTGAAATACAAAGGAAAGCAGAAGTGATGTTGTTGATTCAGAGCTCCATCCCGGCAGCCTCAGGGAGAAAAGTGCTTGCAGGGGAGTGAAGGCCTTTGAAAGGCTTCACAGTGACTTGCCCATAGGCTTCTTGGAGGCTCTTACTCTGTTGCATCTTTAATATGTCTCTACAGGACACAGTCTCGAGCTGTGCCAGGGGAAGATTAGGCTTGAGGTGAGGAGAAAGTTCTTCACAGAAAGAGCTGTTGGTCATTGGAATGTGCTGCCCAGGGAGGTGGTGGAGTCACTGTCCCTGAAGGTGTTCAAGAGGGGATTGGATTTGGCACTTGAAGCCATGGTTTTAGTTAGTGATCAGGTGTTGCGTGATGGGTTGGACTTGATGATCTCTGAGGTCTTTTCCAACCTAATTGATTCTATGATTCACCTCCAGGGACAGTGACTCCACCACCTCCCTGGGCAGCACATTCCAATGGCCAATCTCTCTTTCTGGGAAGAACTTTCTCCTCACCTTGAGCCTAAACCTCCCCTGGCACAGCTTGAGACTGTGTCCTCTTCTTCTGGTGCTGGTTGCCTGGGAGAAGAGGCCAACCCCCACCTGGCTACAACCTCCCTTCAGTAGAGAGCAAATTCTTGGAATGTAACACTGATGATCTTTGAGGTCTTTTCCAACCTTGTTGATTCTATGCCTCACACTGGGGAAGTCTGAAAGTCACTCCAAACAATAAAGAAGTTTCTCTAACCTGGGAGATGCCAGCAAGTGCAAAATGTGTCTCTGAAAAGGATCATATCAGTGTGGGCCAGGAATGATGGTGGGAACCTTTGTAAATTGCCCAAAGAACATGAGAGGCAGGGTTATAACTTTCTAAATGGTGATTCATAGGCACACAAGGTGGCTAGTATGACAGTTTGCCTCTTTAGATGTTGGAGCTATGCTCAGCCATGGGTTCTTCAAGGACATTGATCAAAATGAGTCTTCTCTGTGCTTCTCTGAGAGCTATGGATGCCCAGGTGGTGCTGGGGTTGCTCTGCAGACACAGGACTCTGAGCAAGGCTGAATATTTGTAAGAGTAAGTGGTTGCATGAATGCTTTGGAGACTGGAAAAGCAGATGGAGAGCCATAGCCTTGGCTGTTTCACACTGGAGGAGAGAAGGTAATTCAGGAAGCAAAGAAAGAGGCATGAGTGCTACCGGCTGCTTCTGTCTGTATTCAGCCTAAACACACTGAAGTAATAAATTAATCAGAGGCAGCACTGTGGTCAGGCTGCATTCCTGCAGGCTAATGGCAAAAGAGCCTGGATGGATCGTGGTTTGATTGCCATCTGTGCTAACACCTGGGAGACAGTACAGAGGCTTGTGGATTTATGGTGGTGTAAGCAGAGCAGAGCTGATGTCCAAGCAGTGGCTCCAGCCTCCTCTTGTTTGAGTTTTCAGGTGTCACCTGGGAACTGACTTGCTGAAATGTTGCATTAGGGAGTGATTTCTGATTACTTTAGGTGGCTCAATCCAGGGCCTGCTGGATAATCTCAAGAGGCTTGCCTTGAAGCCTTAGCTCCATTTTGTAACCTTGAGAGGGCTGAAGAGATGAGATATGTCTGCATTAGGCAGCCAGGTTCAGGAGCTTATCTGCATTGCTTTAAGCTTGTTAGCTTCACATCAGCCCATTAGAGAACCACTTTCCCAGACTGGGAAGGAGGGGAGACTCTTAATTCTCTGATACCTGGTGCTCATAGGCTGCCTTTTCTTTTTCCACTTCAAAATGCCACTTTGGATTCCTGATGGAATTAGAGATTTTGATCTTCCTTCTCTCTGCTCGACCTCTGACTTTGCTCTGGTTTTCTTCTACACTGAATGAAGACTTAATTTCTCACATGTGAGATGGTGAAAATTAAACAAACAAGCTGGCAGATAGACAGAATGGTTCTTCATGTCTGGAAAGCTGCAATGAGCTGTGACTTAGGAATTACAGTGCTCCATATTCAAACTTTTCTTTTTGATGCATTGGGGTGGCACAGGAGCTGACAGTGACATATGGAGAAGGCCCTCTTAGCAGGATTGAGGCTGTTACGTGATAAATGACACAGTATGTCAAAGGACTTCTGTTATCCATCATGGTGGCTTCCTCTGAACACATTCTCACTAAAAAGAGAAGTAGCTACACAAAGAGCTGGGAGATGCTGTAGGTAGGGTCAATGGTGTATTCACAAGAGAAAATAAGGCAGCTGGAAAGTGCATGTTCTCATGGGAATTCATCACCTCTGAGTTCACTATTTTAAAGTCAGTTTTTGCTTAAGCATCTGAGGTACCTCACTTTTATGACTTTACCAGGAATGAACATTAGCTTCCACAGTTGTCTCAAAAGCTGTTCAGTCATCCCAGGCAACCAGCAACAGAACGAGGGGACACAGTCTCAAGTTGTGCCAGGGGAGGTTCAGGCTGGATACTAGGAAGAAATTCTTTCCAGAGAGAGAGATTGGCCATTGGAATGTGCTGCCCAGGGAGGTGGTGGAGTTGCCATCCCTGGAGATCTTCAGGAAAAGACTGGATGAGGCACTTAGTGCCATAATCTAGTTGACTGGATAGGGCTGGATGATAAGGAGGTTGGACTGGATGATCCCTGAGGTCTCTTCCAACCTGGTTGATTCTATGATAAGGTTTCAAAACCCCAAGTTCTCAGTGCTGGACAGCTAAGCTTTCCCTAAAGAAAGGCTGTTTAGGATCAAGTTTTGGACTGAAAGCATGATCCTGTGTCCTGATACAAGCCCAGACTTTCCCTCTCCCTTCCTTTTACCTCTGGTAATTTGAGTCTGAACTGCAGTGCAGTGAAAGTCATGATCTGTACAGGAGAGGCAAAGAGAGCAGCAGAGCTGCTGTTACAGCTGCTGTTATAAATGTAAATATCAAAATATTTTGAGGGGAGGAACAGACCTTTGATTCACAACACACCTGAAACAGGAATACCTTCTGTAAGGCACCTTCCACTACTGTTGACCATTCAAGTTAGGAAGTCATGATGCAGGCTGGGATGTGTGGCATAACATTGACGCCTCTCCATTGCAACCTTTTTGAGTCCATCTCTTTTCTTCATCAGTCTAATGGCTTCCCCCCCTCTCCACTTGATTAATGGACCCTCAATAACAATGTAGTCTATAAACCTAGACAAGACAAGTAGTCTGCTTCTTTTGATCCCTGAACTCCTAAAAGGCTGATTCTGAGTCTGCTTAAGTGGTGTTTGTGTGCCCACATGCAGAGTAGTAATTGGTGCAGAATATCAAATGTCACTACTTGACATTTCATTCCTAACAGTAGTATTTAAAGTGATGATTCACCAGTGGCCAGTGTCAAACCATCTGGGGTGGTCTGCATGTTACAAGTGTCAGTCAACAAATGGATTAGTCTGAAGATAATTTAATCAGAGCCCATGAGGGAGGTGGCTTAAGAAAATCTCCTTGCTTCCAGATTATTACTGCAGAATTATTACATGTGAGATGAGAGACGAGCATAGACCTGGTTGAAGAATGGCTGCAACTTCCCTAGCCCCTCTGAGAAACCCATTTCTGGGAGGATGGAATTGCAAGCCCCTCAGGTGCATCTGTTCTGTAGTTCAATACAGAACCTCAGGTTCCTTGGGGTTTGAGCTGGAAGTTCCTCTCCAGAATAAAATTTGCTAAATACAAGCCAAGCTAAATATATAGATAACTCAGCCCCCTCCAACTCCCAGCACCGCTGTGCTCTGCTTTATTTGACAGTCCAGCTTTGCCTTCACAAACTCCTCATGTGATGAGACACTTATTTCAGCTGTTGACCCCTATCAATGACCCCTCACTGGGAGATCAGGTGTAGAGAACCAGGCTATTATCTGCCTTCCACTCACACATTTCTAATCAAAGCAGCCAATTTTGCTAACGCCTACAGCTGAAGTCACAGTGAGGGAGACCCGGCTGAGTACAGAGGAAAGAAGTGCTTGGAATGGCAGAGCCAGGGGTAAGAAATCTTAAGGGTAAGGCTAAAAAAGAAAAGTCAAGCTGGGAGAAAAGATGAAGCAGAGCAGGGAGACATTCTGAATTCCAGTTTCATATTTAATATAGGGAGTTCTGGGAACCAGTCAGTGAGGAAAAACATCTCTGCATCCTCTGTGAATCTCTCCATGGCCCTTTAGCTTTCTCATGGTAATGAGTGTTGCTGGCAGGCTACAGTTGTACTCTGTTGTCAGGGTGCATGCTTAAGACAAAACAGGCTTAAAAAAAAATCAACTTCAACACCATCTAAAGCAACTTTGACAGGAAGATATCTGTTCAGATGTTGGAAAGGTGAATGTTTGCTCCAATTGTAACACCTGTTGAGTCTTTCCTGGCTGTTGAATTCTTCTTACACACAGAGATGAGTCAAAAATTTGAGCACTGCCATATAGCATCTCCTCCTTTGGTCTTTAAAGCTACAGTTCAAGCTGCCAGCCATCACTGTTGTCATTATCTATACCCAGAGAAACCTTGTGAAATAGGGCAATAGTCCTTGCTGAGGGGTCAGATGGACTCATGGAATCATTAAGATCATGGAGTCCAACCATAACCCAACTACCATGGCCACTAAACCATGTCTTTAAACACCATATCTATAGCTTCTTGAACACCTCCAGGGGTGGGGACTCTACCACCTTCCCAGGCAGCCTGTTCCATCCCCTCTCCACTCTCTCACTGAAGAAGTTTTTCCTAATGTCCAACCTAAACCACCTCTGGCACAAGTCACACCCATTTCCTCTTGTCCTGTTGCTGGTTACTAGGGAGAAGAGACCAACACCAGCCTCAGTCCAACCTGCTTTAAGGTAGCTGTAGAGAGCAATAAGGTCTCCCCTCAGTCTTCTCTTCTGCAGACTAAACAACCCCAGCTCCCTCAGCTGCTCCTAGAATGATGCCTTCCAAACCCCTCCTTGCTCTTCTCTGGACACTCCCCTCAATGTTTTTCCTATCCTGTGGTGTCCAGAGTTGGACCCAGTGCTCAAGCTGTGGCCTCACCAGATGCTGTAGGTTGAGGGCTGAGTACAGGGGCACCGTCAGCTCCCTACTCCTGCTCGACACACTGATTCTGGTACAGGCCAGGATGCCATTGGCCTTCTTGGCCACCTGGGCACACTGCTGGCTCCTGTTCAGCTGGTTGTGCTGTTACCTCCCTCGGAGCACCAGTTTGATTTGCTAACCATGCTGCTTCTCACTTTCCAATGTGCTGTAGAGGTATCACTTTATTGCATTTGAATGGTCTAACTGCACAGGTGAACAATATCAGTATCTTATACCCTGGTAGAGCAGGTTGTCAATAATTTGCTATCACAAATGATGGGCTGGCACCTCAGACTGGATGCCAAGGTTCTGCCTTTGTCTTTCATTTTCATGTGTTGTTTTTTTTTCTGGTTTAAAGGTCCTGCAGGCTGTAATTGCTCTTTGGGACTGCTAATGTTGTGTTGTTAGCCCAGGCTTTGAGAGCAGCTCTTGTGTTCAGTTCCTGCACGTTTCACTGTCTGCTTTATAATTATAGCCCATAACTTGTGTTAGGATTCTTGGTAACAAGGAGTGTACTGGAGATGAGATTCTTTTCAGTGTCTCTGTCACTTTACACAGGCAAAAAGAGGGAAAGAAATGTTGTGAGGTGAGAGAGTGCTGGTTTTCTCCTCTTTCACAGGGTTTGATGCAAGCAAGATTTTTGCCGGGCATTTTTGCTAGGATCTCAATCAAAATGTTCTCCCAGTGCTACCTGGATTTGCAGCATGAACTTTCAGCCAAAACCACCACACAGCAGAAGCTTCATAGCCATAGGAGACTTTTATCATCTCTTCCAGTGGGTGACTTGATTCCTCGTTTGTAATTCTTGGCAGTTGAGTTAGTGGAAGATGCTCTAAGCAAAGTCCTGAGTCTCTCTGTGTAAACAAAACAGCATTGAGAAATCCCCTGAGGAGCAAGATGAGCTTTTTTCTGTTGTGCTTTATACCTTTACAGTTATGTAAATAGAAATGTAAATGTTTTGGTTGTTTTCCCTTGCTATCCCATCATACAGTGTGGTGTGGTTTTTTTTCCTTGCTGTACCCCCATAAGGATTTAGATCCCTTTTTTTTTTCAGTTCAGAATCTAACTTCTGCCCTTTCCTTCTCTGTGAATGTCTTTCTCTCCCCATGCAATTCTGCTTCTGCCTTTTGTCTGCCACTCTCCCACTTCTTTACTTGTTTTTGTTTTGGTAATCCACTGGGTTTATTTCAAGTGCCTATTTGGCATGGTGTGGACCAAGGACCACAGAAGTTCCAAAGCACCCTGTGTCATTCCTGGTGGCAACCAGTCACAGAGCTTGCTTTTGTGTTAGTAGAGAGACTGTTTGGAAACAGGTGATTTTTGTCAGAGAGGTTTAAAAGGAGGAGATCACAAAATACTCTAATTCAGAGAGGTCACTTTCCACATACCGTGTAGAAAAGTTTTGAAGTTCCTCTAGCTGCTCTCAGGTCTTCCAGATTATTCTATAGATTTGGGATCCAAGATTCAAGGAATTATTTAAGGTGTCATGAGGTTTAGGAGATGCAGTTCTGGTTGAAAAGGTGTGTTCTTAATGTCAGCTCTCTTCAGTGTACCATGTTCTCCTTTGCTAAATGTCTTGTTTCTCTTTCTGTCCTCCCTCTGGTGTTTTTTTTGGTATCTCATGGGATGTAAAATGCTAATGCCCAGGAAGAAAGCTTCACACAGAATCACTTCTCAGTATTTTATCCACAGCTGGTATAGGCTGCTCAGAGAGGTTGTGGATGCCTCCTCGCTGGAGGTGTTCAAGGCCAGGTTTGATGAGGCCTTAAGCAACCAAGTTTGGTTGAGTCTTCCCTGCCCATGGCAGGGAGGTTGGAGTAGATATCTCTAGGTTGACAGAGAACTCACCTGGAATGCTGTGTCCAGTTCTGGAGCCCTCAACACAGGAAGGACATGGACCTGGTGGAGTGGGTCCACAGTAGGGCTGCAGAAATGATCAGGAAGCTGGAGCATCTCTGTAATGAGGACAGGCTGAGGGAACTGGGGTTGTTCAGTCTGGAGAAGAGAAGCCTCCAGGGAGACCAAACAGCAGCCTGCCAGTGCCTGAAGGGGGCCACGAGAAGGCTTCAGAGGGACTGCTTGCAAAAGCCTGCAGTGATAGGATGGGGAGCAATGGTTTGAAACCAGAGAAGAGCAAATTTAGACTGGATGTTAGGAGCAAGTTCTGTATCATGAGGGTGCTGGAACATGTTGCCCAGGGAGGTAGTTGAGGTCCCATCTCTGGCGATGTTCAAGGTTAGGCTTGATAAGGCTCTCAGCAACCTGATCTAGTTGAGGATGTCTCTTAGCACTGTTGGGCAAGTTGACCTTTGGAGGTCCCTTCCATCCTAAATGATTTTATGATTCCATACTCTGCCAGTATGCTTCACTAGTGACCTGTGGACACAGTCGTGTCACTGTGGAATCTATTTGTGCTTTCATCTGAATAAACTCTTTCCTGGTAGTTCTCCTGCATTTGTGAAGCAATTCTTCCTTTCCTGTTCAAGCAAATGGGCTATATCACATTCCTTAAGTAGCTTTGCTCCCCGTTGGCCTGCACTATTACAGCATTTCCCCCTATTACTTATGTAGAACTGCCTTATATTAAATAACAGAGAGTGTTAAATGGTCTCATTATTAGCATTCAGAAATCTTTAGTGTAGCTGAAACTCTCTTCAGGTCTGGAGCAAGCTCAAATCCCATTAAAAAAATTCCTGGGTTTATATCTTCCAAACCATAGCTTTCATTTCTATGGCAATTTCCCTTCATCACCAAGAAACAAGAAGCAATGCTTGTAAATTATCTGGCTAGTAATTCAGTGATTACAGCACTAATGACATATTGTGCAAAACAGGTGGGGTGGTGCTGGGGAAGCAGTGGAAGAGAAGAGCAACTATCAGCCTTGAGAATGGCAAATTTCTGTGTTTCCCCTCCTTGAAATTAATGTGGCTGAGTGAAGTGGGATTGGGTTTGATCACTTGCTTGGGAAAAAAAATCATGTTAGCAGTAATCCATTAATCTGCAGGATACATGGAAGGGCCTCTGGATTCCATGACTTACTGCAAACTTCTCTGGGGTTTCACTCTCAGTATCTGCATTTGATGCCACTCATCCCAAATAGGTAAAAGGTATCTCAGCAGGGTAGGAGAAGAACTTGAAATGATTTAAAAGCCACATTGTGGGGCTTTATTTAGGGAAAAAATTAACTAGTGTGAATTTCTTTATTGTATTTTATTTTGTAGTTGTGTGATATGAATAAAACATTGACCTGTGTGGAGCTGATTGTAATGTAATGCTCCTGTTGCTTCCAGTAGGGGTTTGTGAAGGGAGTTACTCTCACACACTGTCACACGTGGAGGTAAAAGAGACAGATGTCCAGTAGGGAAAAGAAGACTTCCTGTATAAGTTCTGGATAATTCTGTGTCTTTAATATTCTGCCATAGTCTTTGTGCTGGATAAATTTGAGAGGAAGAGCATCTTATTCACTTGGGATCATCTTTGAGATGTCTGTGGTGCATCTTGCATACAAAGGTCATTGATGGATCAGCCCGCTAGAGGCAGGACTTCTTTCTTCCCCCTGCCCCCCCCCCCCCCCCCCCCCTTACCTTTTCTTTTCCATTTTTGAGTGATGTTTTTTCTCAATTTCTTACCCTGCCACCACTGCAACTTTCAAATATAATTGCAGAATGGCTTAGGCTGGAGGGGACCTTAGAGTTCTTCACTGAGTCGTTCGTCATTGGAATGTGCTGCCCAGGGAGGTGGTGGAGTCACCGTCCCTGGAGGTGTTCAAGAGGAGATTGGACATGGCACTTGGTGCCATGGTCTAGTCGTGAGGTCTGTCGAGACAGGTTGGACTTGATGATCCTTGGGGTCTCTTCCAACCTTAGTTATACTGTGATATTGTGATCTACTCCAAGCTCCTTGTCACAGTCCCAGACACCTCTCATCTAGATTCAGCTGCTCCAGGCCTCTTCCAACCTGACCTTAAACACCCTCAGGGAGGAGGCAGCCACAACCTCCCTGGGCAACCTATTCCAGAGTCTCACCACCCTCCTACTGAAGAACTTCTTCCTCAGCTCCACTCTAACCCTGCTCTGCCTCAGCTTCAAACACTTTCCCTTTCTCCTGTCTCTAGACACCCTCATGAAAAATCCCTCTGCAGCTTTCCTGTAGGATCCCTTCAGGTACTGGAAGGCACATGATGCTTCCTCACTGTTGTAACTCTTGCTAGGACCTGTTGAGTAGATGCACACACACACAGAGCCTCACAGGGAATATATATTTACTGTGCAGGAAACCTGGCTAGGGATTCATTAAAGTGATACCTCACATAAATGCAAAACACACCTTCTGCAAATGTTGCAGAAACATTTCCTGTGTGGACATTCTGGGCTGAGTTTGAGGCATAGAGAAGCGATCAGGTTAATGGAGCAGGGAAGGCATATTTGCAGCTGCAAGCAGACAGCTAAAGAATAATCATAAATCAGTAAGTAAATAAATAACATTCAAGCAACTCCCTTCTCAGAATGCGATTAAGGGACTGTGTCCACTCAATCAGCCTTAGTCACTGTGCATTTGATGAAATCCTGAGAAGGGGATGTAAATAATATGTTGAGGCTGGAGTTGACTCAGATGTCCCTTTGCAGTGATGGGAAACTTGTTTTGGAATGAACTTCACCTCAGCTCGCTCAATCAGGGTACCCAAGGAAGCCACTCTTTCCTTCAGGGCTCTTGAGTTCTTTTATGCATATGGAAGTAAAAACTATGTCCATCCATTTGTCTTAAGCTTTATTCCTGACACTACCTCTGCTTCAGGAGGATTTACTAACCTGCAAGAAATACGATTTGGCTGAATTGATTCCCCTTGCAGTGGCATCTCCCAAAGTGCTGCTGCAGCCAGATTCCTTTTGCTTCTTAAGGGAGAGTTCTTGTCTTTAAGTTTTATATTCCTGGAGATTTTTGGTGAGATTCAAGTATAATTTATAGCAGAATTTGTGATGGATGCAAACTAATTTACCTCGGAATCTGTTCCAAAGCATTGTCATTGCTTCAAATAGCATCCCTGCTGAGATGGTAGATGTGAGTGGAAGTTGGCTCAGGAAAAAGCAAGAGGAGACCCCCTGAGGCTCTCAGTTGAAACAGTGATGTAACCTGTCACTGAGTTTATGCAAGAAACTGTTAGGCAACTTGCTATGGACTATGACAAATCATCCCTGGAGGACCCCCTGGGACAAGCAGAAGTAGCTGTGAAGGAATACCATGAGAACCCAAAGCTGTCGCTGTCTGTGAGGCCGAGTTGGCTTTGTGCACGTGTCTTACTGACCCTGTTAGATGAGTAAGACCTGGTAATTATTTGTCCTCTGGAGTAAGGCAATAGCAGGAGGATTTATTAGAGTAAACAGGGATCTTGGAATAAATGGTGACGGCAAATCACTCATGGACTACTGACTCATCCTATTCCATTTGTAGGCCAATAACAAAAATCTTTAAATTAGGTTAATTCCTGCTTGTTCTCTTTCTCTTGCAAGGAGAAAATTTAAACTGTAAATCAGAGGATCACTCTAGCATGGCAAGAGGCACCTCTTCCCTTTCAGTATCTGTATTGATTGTTCTTTGTGATAGACTGAAAGGCTGTCTGGGGACAGTGGGGCCAAGCTCTGGCGCCTTGCTGCCAGTTCAAGGCAGCAAGTGTAGTGCCAGTAGCATAAGTTAGGACAGCCCTGTGGCATCCTTTCATCTTCTCATTGCCAGGCCAAACATCCACTTTTGGCAGTGCTGGGCCTGAGTCTTCCCATTGCAGCAGGTTTTTGATGTCAGTGATAAATAGTTTGCTCATAACAGTGGGGTTTGCCATTCTTCTCCCAGCTGTTGCAGCAGTAGAAAATGAGTCTTGTATGGTGTCTGGCAACAGTCTATGACAACATGTGGGACTCTTCCTTGGTGCTTTACTGACAGACAGACCCATAAGAGGCAGGAAGGGAACCTACAGCTCCTCACATATTCTCTTTCATCTTGATCCAGGTCTCTTGACACAGCTAATGTCTTGAGCTACTTGGACAACAGCTTAGAGCAGAGCAGGCCATTCTAATGGAGCTTTACACTTGGAACAAACTAAAACAAAGGAAGCATATTTGGAAAGGATGATTGGTAGACTTTTATTGTCTTGTCTTTGATTTGTGATGGGTCTCAACTTTTTTATTATCTCCTTTTTATTTAAGGCTTCTTAATTCCTGAGGTGGTGCAGAGACAGTCTTCTCTACACCAGACTGAAATGTGAAACTCCTGAGCAGTATTAGAAGCTCAGAAAGAAGCACTGCAAGGGAGGGATATATACTGTGTTGGTTTGCTGTTGTCCATGAGATCCATTTTAACTCTCAATATCTTGTTCTTCTCTACTGCAGACTGTTTCTATGCTGCTTAAGCTATTATTGGCTTTTCTGTACAGTTGGACTTGTTGGTTAGGAGAGACGTTGCAGCTGGTGGAAGTTAGCATGAGAGAGAAGTCATAGAAGGTTGAGTGATATTTGTTGTGAGTTCATAGAACAGATCTATTACTGGTACAAATGTGTCTAACCACCAAACAGGCTTGACTGGGAGAACAAAGAAGGCTGAGATGAGACAGCCAGATGCCACTGGTGAAGCAAACTCTCAAATACATGATGATTCAAATATATGTCAAGCACTTGAACTTTATCAGTGTCTTCTGATGGAATTATCTTAGGCTTACACCAGTCTGAATGAGAGCTGTGCTAGTACTTCCAGAGGGTATATTCAGAGGCATTCACCAACGTGGAGCATCTAGAGTGTAACTTTAATATTGAGGAAAACATAAGTTTGTGGTTTGGGATGTAAACCACCAGGCTGCTAATTCATCCTGAGCATCTGTGAACCATTTGATGCAGTATTTCTTTTGGACAGCAACCAGTACTGTATGCTACAGAAGACATGACAATCTCCTCCCAGATAAATGTGAGGAACAATCACCATCCTAACCTTTGATCACTGGAATGGTGAGGGGTTTGTACTTCCTCTTAAATGCTTCTACTTTGAAATTCAGTGGTTCTTTGGCTGTTTGAAGACTTAATGCTTAGGAGGTCACCTAATCACTTTTCCCTGCCTGCTGGTGTAAAACCGCGTTCTGTGACTTCTTCCAAGCAAGTCACATTCCCTTAACTGAGCTGGGAAGTGCTAGAGAGAAACCAGACTATGAATTTCCAACCCATTTCCTCACCCCCCCAGATTTACCCTGTGCTAATGTTTACAGACAATTGCAGTTAGTGCCTCTCTGCCTGACAGCAGCTGGGGGCTGATGGCAGGGCAGCTGCAGCCTGCCACAGCCACCGCTGGAGCGCCTGCACGTAGCCGAACGCTGAAACCTCCAGCCCTACAGTTACCTAATTGCAGCTGGGATTTTGCAGCTGTGGACTCACACCATGAGAAACACATTCAATGCTGCAATTCAGTCAGCCTGCTTTTCAGGCCAACAAATTTGCCTTGTGAGCTGGAGAGAAACGAGCTCTGTAGACCTAATTCTTCCCTTTTTTTAGAATTTCCCTTTCTTTTCCTGCTTGCAGTCCCCCTTTTTTTTTTTTGCTCTCTGCCACTGGTAATTTTCAGTTCTCAGGAACAGAGATAAGCATCCATCATGGTATCAACCTTTGAGGGCCACTAAGTAATTGCTTTCCTGGCTGTGAATAGGAAACAAAATATAATAAAACAATTATGAATGTTTTGTTCATTTTGAATCATCATTTTCCCACTTGCCCTTAGTGTTTACTATGCAATCCCAGACAAGTCATTAAAGTGCTTGTAGTTACTTTACCCATCTATGAAGTGATGGCAATAATACCTTGAAGCTCTCTGGGCTTAATTTAATGATAATAGAATTATTTGAAATGTTTGAGTGCTTGGAAAAAAAAATAAAAGGTTGTGCTCTGGGAATGGAGATTTCACATTAGCCACACTCTGAGAGAGGGTAGGGAGAATTCAGTTGGGTTTATTTTGCTTTAAAGGTAGATCTTTACTTTGGACATTCCAAAATGCTAGCAAGTGTGATTGATTTGCTACACTTCTCTATTTTTTTTTTTTTGCCTAGCACACTGGCAGTTTTTGGTGCCAGCTGGCCAGAAAATCAGAACAAAAACTTTATTAGCTTTGTGGAAAATGCTGACTGTTTTTCTCTGATGGAAAATATTGTTCTATCATCACAAAAACTACAACTGTTTAGAAAAAAAACCCCACTTAATATGCAAACTATTAAACAAAAATATTGTGCTGCACTGTACAACATTCTTAACTACACGATGTAATTGGAATGAGGCTGGTCAAGAGGGGTAGAAGACTGCTAGGCTGCAGTTTTAGTCCTCTCCTGTAAGCAGCAAGTGACTTCACCTGCTTAGAAATATTCCAGGCAATAGAATCATAGAATGGTTTGGGTTGGAAGGCACCTCCAAAGGCTGTCTAATCAACCTCCTTGCAGTCAGCAGGGACATCCTCCACATGATCAGCTTGCTCAGAGCCTTGTGGATCCTGACCTTGAATATCTCCAGGGATGGGGCCTCAAGCACCTCCAAGTCATGTTCCACAGGGCTGCTCTCAATTTCATCATGCCACAGTCTGTACTGATCTCTAGGATTGCCTCAACCTAGGACCTTGCACTTTGCCTTATTGGACCTGATGACATTGGCCACTACTCTTTGGATGAGAACATCCAACCACTTCCTTATCCACACAATCCAAAGGCTTTACTGTGTCAAAGGCTTTACAAAAGTCCAGAGAGATGACATTGAATCATAGAATTGTTAGGGGCGTCAAGGATCATCTGGTTCCAACCCCCCTGCCATGGGCAGGGACCCCTCATACTAGATCAGGTTGCTCAGAGCCACATCCACCCTGGCCTTAAAACCCTCCAGGAATAGAGCTTCTACCACCTCCCTGGGCAACCTGTTGCAGTGTTTTCCCTTGTTCACTGATGTAATTACACCTGTTTGCCCATACTAAGGTCTTTCTTACACTCTTCTCTCCCCCCCACCAGTGTTTTCAGCCCTGAAGAAAATAATTGGCAGCATTGTGCAACCTTTATTGCAGCTGATCAGAATGGCTCTCTTGAATCTGCACATTGATTTTTGCAGGGGATATTTCTGTGAGCTTATCTATATTGACTAAATGCTACGCAGCTGAGTCTTTAATCTCTCTTGGGTCTGTGAGCAGTTGGAGAGCTCTAAGAACAAGGAGTCCAGAAGAAATTTACAAAGGAAAAACATTCTTTATCAGGTCTCATCAGAAATATTCTAGAGACTTGTTAGCCCTCCTGCATATTGTTAGGATTCTAAGCAAACATCATGCTTGTTTCTCTTCTAAGCAAACACCATGCTTGTTTCTCTTTCAAATCCATCTTGGAATAGGGGGAAAAAAAAATCCTTTCTTTGTGCTTCATTTCCATATCATTCTACTGAGACACACTACAGGGACATCACTGAAAACAATGGCTTGAAGTTTCTTCTGGGGTTGTCTCTCAGCAGTGGCAGAATATTGCTCTTCTCTTCAGAAACCAGGATGGAAAAGCTGTTGGGCTCAAAGTTGGAGCTTAGCATAATTTCTCCTCAGAGGCAAATGTTGTGTTGCTCCCTGTGATGGGCTTTGCAGTGCATCAGTGCTGCCATTCAGCTTTTGAGGCTGAATGGGTATTGGCAGTTGAAATGTGTTCAGCAATTTTATAGAGAGATGCAGAATCTTTCCCCATGAGGAGGTCCCAAAGGCTTTGTTACTTAGGGAAGAACTACAGCCCCTCAGTCACTGGCTTCTGTAAATATAGACACCGTGGTCCTGTGCTTTGGTTAGTCTCTGTGTGTGCTGAGTTAGATCAGCCAGGAGATATAAATTGCTTTCAATGGCACTGACTCAATTTTTAGCCCTGAGCCTTCAAAGTGGAAGAGCTATAGCTGTAAATTACCCTTCTATATGTCTTACAGTAAGTGATGGAGAGGTTGTAGTAGAGCTCTCTTCTTCACTCCTTTTCTCCATGTCTAAATAAGGAACTCTGTCAGCCTTGTACTTTGTCATCTACTTTCCTATGAAGTATTTCAGCTTTTGATCAGGACCTGATAATCTTAACTCCCCGAAAAAGGACACTGCCACTTAGCTGACAGATTTTTAAACATCCTGTTACCAAGATGGGATGCTGATCATCAGTTTTATTCCTGGGCGTCTTCACTCTTACCCATCAATCCCAAAATATTCACAATTTGTTCCCTTGGAAGAGAGAATTCTTCTACTACATTGCATTAAAAACAAATGTGGGGAAGGGGTGGCAGGGAAGAGCTAAGGGGGAAAAAAAAAGCCCCAAACGTTTGGATAAAGCACTGCCTCCTCCATAATGGAGTGTTGCTGATCTCTTCTGATGCTTCAAGCTTCCTGATTCCATTTAAGAGCAGATTTAAAAAATGAACAGTAAGGGCCATAAATTAGTTGCCCCAATCCATTTGTTATTTTTTTTTAAGGCAGCTAGTTCAGAGTTTCCTGACTTTGGAAGATGCTGAGTGCTTGCAACTCCATTGAACTTCAAGAGGCAGCGATGAGTAGCTCCATGTCTGAAAAAATCAGGTCATTTATTTCAGTATTCAAGTAACTTCCCTACTACAAATCAGTTTCAAGAGGGAAGGTTTTGATGGTAGCAGGCCTCAATTAAAAATTGTCAATTGCTATGCAAAAAGAGCTTAGAGTCTCCTTTTTTTTTTTTTGCTCACACAAGTATGTATGAACTACTTTTATATATTTGTTCCTATCTAGTGCCCTAGTTTTTCTTCACTGGAAACTTTCAGCAAGACATCGACAGTTAATATGTGAGGCACGGTGTCTAATGCAATTCCCACAGCTTCCCTGTGGTTCTGATAGCACCTCCTAGGAAGCTTAAGTCTCTCTGTAGAATCAATGGCTCTGGTGGGAAGGGACCTTGAAGATCATCTACTTCAACATCCCTGACATGGGAAGGGATACCTCTCAACTAGGCTCAGCTGTTCAAGGCCTCATCCAACCTGGCCTTGAATATCCCTAGGGAGGAGGCAGATACAACCTTCCTGGGCAGCCTATTCCAGCATCTCACCACCCTCCTACTGAAAAACTTCTTCCTCAGCTCCAGTCTAACCCTGCTCTCCCTCAGCTTCAATCATTCTCCCTTATCCTTCTGCTAGACAACCTTACAAGAAGTTCCTCTGCAGCCTTCCTAGAGGATCCCTTCTGGTGTTGGAAGGCAGCTCTAAGGTCCTCCCTGGAGTCGTCTTTTTCTCCAGGCTGAACGACCCCAGCTCCCTCAGCCTGTCCTCACAGCAGAGGTGCTCCAGCCCTTGGATCATCTTTGTGGCCTCCTCCAAGAGCTCTGTTTCCTTCTTATGATGCAATGATGCAGCCTGATTATTTTTTCTCAGTGCCAGCTTTGTTTAGCCCTTAAATTAATTCTCTTAAACCTTTGCCCAAGTCTTGCCAGGGTTTTTTTGTACTCTCTGCAGAATTTGGTGCCTCTTTTTGCTTTTGCAGTAATTTTGTCTCTTACTGCCTGTTTTCTGGCTATATTATTAATATTTTTTTTCCCCCCCTGCATGTTTTGCAGAGCTCTGCAAGCCCATCAGGTTTCTCTAGTGGATACTTTATTTTAATAAGTGTGTATTGAATGCTTCGTTTAACTTTACTGTTGTGAAGTGCCCAGAGACACTGTGCTTGGATGAGCAGTTATGTAAGTGTGATTTGTTTTAGGGTTGGTGTGTTGGGGGTTTTTTTTAGCATCAGAATTAACATTCAGCTGAGGTTTGGAGGCTCACAGTGCATGTGCAAGGAGGAAAGTCAACAAATAAAACAGAGCTTAGTGCATCTACAGACATAACCCCAAACTGCTTTCCTTCTCCATGACTGCTTGCTCTCCTGACTGGCAGATCCATCCCCTCAATGCCCTTCTAGCAATGCTAGAGTGGCTGGTGCCCTGTCTCTGAGGATACACTGAAGGATTAGCTTCATGCTAGCAGAGGACTGAATTTGTTTCCCTGAGAACTGCAGGATGCAGAATTATTCTCTCTTTGACTTCCTTCTCCTGTATCATTATTAAATAATTATTGTTGGTGAAGAGATATATTGTTGGTAAAACTTTGCTGCCTAAAGGCTGGATGTGGTTTTGAGTGCAGCTTTCTTTCCTATATTTCTGTTACAGTTTGAGATGTAATAGAATGGAAGAGAATTAACCAGGTTGGAAAAGACCTTTGAGATCATCAAGTCCAACCTATCACCCAGCACCATTTAATCAACTAAACCATGGCACCAAGTGCCTCAGCCAGGCTCTTCTTAAACACCTCCAGGGATGGGGACTCCACCACCTCCCTGGGCAGCACATTCCAATGGCCAATCTCTCTTGCTGGGAAGAACTTCTTCCTAACATCCAGCCTAAACCTCCCTTGGCACAGCTTGAGACTGTGTCCTCTTGTTCTGGTTGCCTGGGAGAAGAGACCAACCCCCACCTGGCTACAACCTCCCTTCAGGTATTTGTAGAGAGCAATGAGGTCACCCCTGAGCCTCCTCTTCTCCAGGCTAAGCAACCCCAGCTTCTCCTCATAGGGCTTGTGCTCCAAACTCCTCCCCAGAATTGTTGCCCTTTTCTGGACACCTTCCAGCAACTCAACATCTTTCCTAAACTGAGCTGCTGGGTTTCAGACAGGGGTGAGTCAAATTCATCAGTTGTTTGACAGCATTAAGACCTAGTTTCCCTGGCCTGTGCCCAGGAAGAATTCAATCTTTTTTCACTTTACCTGAGAGTCATAGAATAGCTCAGGTTGGGACCTTAGAGATCATCTACTCCAACCTCCCCACCATTTGCAGGGACACCTCTCAAGGAGACTCAGCTGCTCAAGACCACATCCAACCTGGCCTTGAACACCCCCAAGGAGGACACGTCCACGATTCTTAGATAGAGGTTGAACATTTATGAGGCAGATGCCATGCTCTGGCAAAGAAAGAACACAGGACTATGTGTCTGGTTAAATAGAAAATGGTCACAGCCCTTCAGAGTTAGCTGAAGTGTATAATAAGAGAAGGTGGTTTTCTTGGGTTCTTTTTTTCCCCCCTTCTTTTCTTTTGGTGTGTTGTTATGGGAGGTTCTTTGTTTCTGCTTTGCCTTGGAATTGTATTGCAAACAGGTCTGATCCATAAATACTGTTCATCTCCACAGAATGGACCATTTATTGCAAAGAAAACAAACAGTATTTTTACAGGAGCTCCTGCCTCCTCAGTGCAATTCACAAGCAGTTAGAAATCCCATGTCAGAAAGGAGAACTACAACCAGCCTGGATTCATAAGTATCAGTGCTGGAGTAACCTGCAAGCAAATATCAAAAGAGATGCTAATTGCCATGCAAGTGGCCTGGGAAGTTAGTAGAGCTGAAGTCTGGTAAGAATACAGCTCACTGAAGTGGGATTTTCTAGTGATGCTGTAGATGTGAGCTCTTACATACTCATAACCAGATTGGATTTACAAGGCTGTAGGAAAAAGAAAAGGAAAAAGGTGGAAAGAAGATGGGGAAAAAGAGCAAAGTGACAGATCAAGTAACACAGTCTAGGGATACTTTCCTTAGCTAGCTTCACCCAGAGAGTCATTAGTAATTGGAATGTGCTGCCCAGGGAGGTGGTGGAGTCACCATCCCTGGAGGTGTTCGAGAGGGGATTGGATGTGGCACTTGGTGCCATGGTTTAGTCATGAGGTCTGTGGTCACAGGTTGGCCTCGATGATCCTCGAGGTCTCTTCCAACCTCAGTGATACTGTGAGACTGTTTCCTGGCTTGCAGAGGAAAGCAGCTGGCAAGCTGTGCACTTGGGTTTGTGCTGTTTTGTAAGCTACCACTCAGCATATTCCAATGAATGCTGCTTTATCAGAACTATAATTTACTAATGCAGGAAGTGCAGTGTCTTTGTGCATGTCAGCCTGTGGTCAGTTCCATTGTAAACCACATCACAGCTTCAAGTTCAGTGAGGTCCCTTTTTGTGCCTCTATGCTGTGCTGGGCAGCTTGGTGACAGAATAAAACTTTCCTGTCCAGTTCTTTTTCAGACAAGAAAAGCAACATCTCATATAGGCTGGGCAGCAACTGGCTTGAGAGCAGCCCTGAAGAAAAGGCCTTGGGGGTGTTGGTGGATGAGAAGCTCAACAGGAGCCAGCAGTGAGCACTTGCAGCCCAGGAAGCCAATCACATCCTGGGCTGCATCAAGAGAAGCATAGCTAGCGGAGTGAGGGAGGTGATTCTCCCCCTCTACTCTGCTCTGGTGAGACCACACCTGGAGTATTGTGTCCAGTTCTGGAGCCTCTGTTACAGGAAGGTGCTGGAAGGTGTCCAGAGAAGGGCTATGAGGATGAGCAGAGGACTGGAGCTGCTCTGCTATGAGGACAGTCTGAGGGAATTGGGGCTGTTCAGTCTGGAGAAGAGAAGGTTCAGAGGAGACCTAATTGTGGCCTTCCAGTATCTGAAAGGGGCTACAAGAAAGCTGAGGAGGGACTTTTGAGGGTGTCAGGGAGTGATAGGACTGGGGTGAATGGAAAATAACTAGGAATAGGTAGATTCAGATTGGATGTTAGGAAGAAGTTCTTCCCCATGAGGGTGGAGAGGCACTGGCACAGGTTGCCCAGGGAGGTGGCGGAAGCCTCATCCCTGGAGGTGTTTGCAGCCAGGCTGGATGTGGCTGTGAGCAACCTGCTGTAGTGTGAGGTGTCCCTGCCCATGGCAGGGGGGTTGGAACTGGCTGAGCCTTGAGGTCCCTTCTAACCCTAACAATTCTGTGATTTAAGGAATGGGAATTCAAGGATGAATGTGTAAGCCCACTTAGCAGTACAGGGGGAGCAACCAACTCTGCCTAATTGAGAGCCTCCATGTTTCAAATGTTTATTTTGAGGGAAACTTTCTTCACAGAATCAGGGAGATCATCCAGGCCACCTCTTCAGTAAACAAAACAAGTTCGGCAAAACAACCTTCCAGCCTCCTACAGGGCCAAAAATATCTGTGCTTAAAAGCATCCTATTTTGGATCACCACCACCTCACTGCTGTGCAGGTGTAACTCACAGAGACTTCTGCTGCTTGGTTTTGGTGAGGAAGATGGCTGAGGTGATGGAGAATGGGAACATGATGCATCTCATCTTGGAGTGACTTCAACCTTCCTCACCTTCACCTCTTTCTTCTTCTTGTCCTATTTCTTTCTTCTCTCCTTTTTTATGTCTTTGTTACTAGGTGGCAGGTCATTGTTCTGCTTTGCTGTGAGGTGTTAGCTTGCTGAAATAAGTCTGATTCCCACATAAAGCTGTGTAGACCCCAGCCTGGAAAGAGACTCCAGGTTTCCAAGCAGAGTTTCTTCTAGGATAGGAGGAAAGGGCCCTAATCAGTGCCTGATCCTGGCCATTAGAAACAGGACAAAACTTTCTAGATGGTGCTGGAGAGGGTTAAGTCAAAATGATCTAATAATGGCACAGGATGGAGCTGTATCTTGCAGGATGTTGCTTGCCTCGTTGTTAAAAAGCCAAGTGCAAGGCTTATTTTCTATTGGGTTCATCCAATTGTTCTGCAATTCACTAGCAAAATATTTGGAGGAATCCAAACTTTCTGATTCACAGCAACTGCTTTGAAATGTTCATTCCTTCCATTCTAGCTACCTTTTCAGTTCCACAGGAGTGGAGGACACCAAAAAGCCTACCTCCTGGCCCAGAAGGCAAATATTATCCTGGGCTGCAGCCAGAGAGTGTGGCCAGCAGGGCAAGAGAGGCGATTCTACCCCTTGGCTCTGCTCTGTTGAGACCCCCACCTCCACACTGTCTCCAGTTCTGGCATCCCCTGCATAAGAAGGACACAGAGCTGTTGAAATGAGTCCAGAGGAGGCCACAAAGATGATCCAAGGGCTGGAACACCTCTGCTATGGGGACAGGCTGAGGGAGCTGGGGGTGTTCAGCCTGGAGAAAAAGAAGACTCCAGGGAGATCTTAGAGCTGCTTTCCAATAGCTGAAGGCTGCAGAGGGACTTTTCATGAGGGTGTCTAGGGACAGGACAAGGGGAAATAGTTTGAAGCTGAGGGAGAGCAGGGTTAGGCTGGAGCTTAGGAAGAAGTTCTTCAGTACAGGGGTGTCTGTACTGAACAAGTAGGAAAGAGGGAGTGGTTTGAAGCCTTGTTTTTTGGCTTTTGGCTTTGGTTTTACTGGGCTTCTGCAGGTCTCCAGTGCTTGTGATTCCCTCTGCTCATCTATGATACCACACCTTGCCCTTCTGCATTTTATTTGGTCTGGTTTGAGAACAATCATCTGCAAATTGCAATTCTTAGCACTCATTTGTATGCAGAGATTGCACTGGTTTAACTAACAGATTTTAAATCAACTCAGTTAATTCGATGCAACCCATATGTGAGCAATTAGCTTAAGTCAGGAATCCTTCAGCTCTGTGGATATAAGCCACATTTAAAATAAGAAAGTCAGAACACAGGCTTTGGAAACAGGCTAAAGTACATTAATTTAAAAGTAAAGTTTTGGTTAATTTGATATGCTTTCATTGGATCTCAGGTTCTATTTCTGGCTTTGCACTGATCTACTGCTTTCTTGCGTGAATGCCTTCTCAATACCCCTGTCTGCAAAATTAGGATGTGCTGACGCTGCTTATAGGAGGATATAAGTAGGGCTGTTTGTGAAAATGTGCTTTTCCCCCTATGGAAAGCTTAAGCTTTTCTGTGACTGTTGGGTAGGCAGAAGTGGAGCCCAGTCTTCACATTTAAAAATAGGCTTTTCATTAGAAAGTGTCATCCTGGCGCCATTTGGGAGTTGTTTGGCTGTCCTGATGCCTTGGCTCCCCCAGCAGAGCTACAGCTCCTGTGCTGCATCGTAATTCTACCTCTTACTGAACTGCTGTCATGGTATTTTGATACTGCATTAAGGGGATGTGGCCCTGCCTAAGAGAGCTTCTGACAGAGCGGAGTGGGTGCCTGAGAAGCCTCATTACATGCCGAGACGTCTCTCTTAAACAGAGAAGTACTCTTTGTTCTGATGTTTTGGGATGGCAGAGTTTGGAGTTTTGACTGAAAAGTCAAAGTTTTGAGAGGAACAGGCTGTTTGATTGGTGAGGAAAAGTCAATGCTTCTTGCAGAAAGCAGAGACTTGTTACAAGGAACTTCATGAGTTGAAAATTGACTTTTCCATCCAAGCTCAGTACTAAAAATGCTGGTTTAGGGATTTTGATTTTTATTTTAGAATCAATAATATATGAATTATTGTGAGATTCTGAGAAGAGGCTCTGGAGGTTGGCCAATGCCAAGAAACTGAAACCCCAGTTTGTGTTTGCTCCTCAAGTCCTTATTTGCTTCTTCGTAGAACAGTACAAAACACGATTAGTTGAATTTCTCTCTTAAAGGATGGTGCAAAGCCTGGGCAACTGCAGGTGAATGAATGATCTGGTCTTTAATAGTTCCTGTTGCTACAGCTAGAGGAAATAAAATCTGATGGGCATGCTTTGATGTGGAACTGGGAGGGAGTTCAGCTCTCTGTGCCAATGCTGTTAACTCACCTTTGCAGCAGCCCGTATGAATGGCTTGTCTTGTTTGATTATGACATGGGCAGCATTAGCTGGGGTGATGCAGGTGTCACTCTGCATCTCTAACTGGTTTGTGACCAAGTGTGACTTCATGAATGTGTCCACAAAGGGAAAAGGAACCTTTGGAATAGAGGGAGCAAAGACAGAGACATGGTTAGGTGCACTAGACAGGAAGAGCACATCATTTATCTTGGGAAGCAAGGGTTGGCCATTATGACAAAATCAGTCAGATGCAGCAAATGGAATGCTGAAGGCTCATTATGCTAATTAGTATCAGTGCTCAGCTCTAGGGAGGCAAGAGGAAGCTGGCAGAATGACACTTCAGGATAGCATTTGTCTGAAAAGAAACATCTTGCATCATGGCTTCATTGGTCAGGGCTGGGAGGGAAGGGTCATACAGGAGCCACAGAGTGCAATGGATCCTTTCAGTGGCGTCCTTCAACTGGTTAGCATCCAGATAGCACAGGTGTCACTCAGGAGATAAGTTTGGCATTGTGTGGAAGGTGCAATAAAAAAAGAGTAGCAAAACCTCCAAATTTCCTCTTAAAGGCTTAGAAATAAAATAAACTGGGTAGTAAGGAACCACGCTGCAATTGAAACATCACCACTGCTTAGTACTTTGTGGGGATCTCTCGGAAGGAGCTGACTTTCTGCCCTTGGTTTTCATCATCCAGTGCTCTAATGTGAACTGTGGCTTTTACTCAGGATGAAAGCAGATATGGTAGCAAGATGTGATGCAAATGAGACTTGATGGCAATTAGCATGGCAACAGTAGGGCCTGAAAGGGGAAGGGAGTGTAAGTATAATTTAGGAATGCAATGCACTCTTGAACAAGAAGAGATATGGAGGAGGGATTGTGACTTCTGAAGCCCCAGCTACTTTGCTTGTGTTGGGAAAGCAAAACTGCTGGTGTGCCTGGTTCTGCACAGGCATTTTAGCCCTTCTGTTGCTTGCATCAGAAGGAAAGAGTGAATAATCAGAAGTGAGTTGCTAGCTGCAGTAGGGCTGATGGGAACTGTTTCATTCATCAGTGTCTGTGTGAATGCCTTCTAGCTACTCACCTGCACCTCACTGGAAGCGAGGGCTTCTCACAGAAGCCACCCCTGTAGTCCCTGTGCTACCAAACCCTTGCCATGCCAACTCAGTCACATAAGCAGGCTGTTTCATTGCATTGCCCTCAGTGAAAAGCCTC
Organism: Dryobates pubescens; assembly: GCF_014839835.1. Lineage (NCBI taxonomy): Eukaryota > Metazoa > Chordata > Aves > Piciformes > Picidae > Dryobates > Dryobates pubescens. The sequence continues at coordinate 4,567,750 of NC_071628.1, forward strand.
CAATATCTGCATTGTTTTTGGTGATACTCTCTTTACTGGCATCCCAGGGCAACACCAGGATGCAGCGCCTGACTGGTATTGGATGAGCATCTCTGTGTAATGGACACATGCTGGAGACAGTCATCACCATTTCAGCACATAGGCTCAAAGCCAAGGACAGAAAATAATGGTTATATTTCTGACACTTTCCTTTCAGTTATGAGGGAGAGCTTTGCTGGTGCTGCTGCTTACTCACCTCACTGAATTTTGCTTGCTGCAAAGATTTAAACTCAAGGGAAGTTAAGGATTTCCCTGCCTCCTTTCTCTTTATGCTTCTTTTTTTTCCTCCAGATTGCTCTGAGCTTTTTTGAATGTCAGGACCAAACCACCTTAATGCAAATATTCCTGCTTCCATCCTAGGCAATGGTTATTGACAAAGTTCAGCGTGCTGGGACTGCATCCTGATGCTTAGTCGTGCCTGTGACTTTTTGTATGAATATTATCCTACATTAGTACTGCTGTCTGCTTTTAAGATGCACAGTGAATGATGATGCTGCTCTCTACATATCAAACACAATATGTCCCTTTAGATTTCATAGTTGCATGTGCCCCAGGTGCTGTTATTATCAGTCCTGACATCATCCATTCAATATGATGGGCCCTGTCTTTCCATGTAAAAGTAATGGACAGGAGATTTTGAGTCATTTTATCTTCCAAGCACAGCTACATCCTTTCTTTAAAAAGTGTCTTTTCTCTCTCTCCATTTCATGGTTTTTCACTTGTCTGATATCTTGTGCATTATATTTATCATCCCAATCTCTTTGCTCTTCACCCCCTGTCCCCTTTTGCTTTTTTTTTTCCTGTGTATCTACATTTTCCTCTCTATTTTCCCCACGTTCTTCCCATTTTGTACCTCTGCAGGGCACTGAATCACACTTGTTGCAACCAGCTAAAAGGTTCTATTGACCTTATCAAGCTTTTGGTTAGGACCAGGTAGCATCTCTCCATCCATAGAGGTGGCTCTTGCAGAATTTACTGCAGTTTAGTGCAGGATCTGAGGTTGTCTTGCCCTCCATGCCAACAAGCTTAAGGGGAAGGCAACAAAGCAAGCACATCTTTGTAAAATATATTGTCAAGCTTTGAGGCACAGGATTAAAAGCAAGGTCTTAAAAGTGCAAACAGATTTAAAATACCATTGCATCTTAAACAGAACAAATCTGTTCTTTAGCTACTTAACCACTTTCTCATTAACTCCCTGTGAGGTGTCCTTGCCTTCAGAGCAAGAGTCTAATGCTTCAGTTAAAGCTGTTAGCTCCTATGGGATCAGAACCTGATCTTTCTGGGATCCAGTTTTCACAAATAGTTTCCTTGCACCCCTGCCTCCATTTATACATCTTTAGACCTGAGGATTACATAGAGATAGGAATAATTTTGCTGGCATATGATTTGAAGCTGGAGCTCAGCAACTAATTCACCTAAGGATGAAGTTACTCTGCTTGGAACCAGTCACATGAGTTACCTTTGGCTAGGGACTGGATGGGTTGAATGCTTTATTCCTCTTATTGGCCTATGGGCCCCTGAAGGACATACTGCCCAGGTGTTCCTTTCCCTGGGCAACAGTAAGTGAATACCTTGCCCTGAGTGACTGTGACAGTGTTTTCTGGCCAAGTTTAGTTAGTAAGGATTGGGGAATCTCTTCTTCCACCAGCTCCAGACCTTCCCTTGAGTCATTCTACAGATACCTACAGAAACACTACTCATTTTGTTGCGCTCCACTTGGTAGCCATGCACTGCTCTGAGACCCCCACCAGCTACCCCATCAGGGAATATCCTGGCTGTATAAAGCTAAAAGAGGAGGCAGGGCTACAACACAAGCATCAGGCTTGTGAACAAGAGAAATGCAGTTCAATTGTTGTGCGTTATGGTTGTGGGTAATGCATCTAGGCTGAAGATACAGAACAAATAGAATTCCAGGTAACCTGAATAGAGACACAGAGCTGGGGCTTTCTTTACTGATTGGAATTGTTCTTGGCCAATGTTGTCACAATTTCTTGTGAGCTGCTAGCAGTCCCATCCAAGGTGGCAGGCAGCCTTGCTAGTGCTGCAAAGGAGAAGAGACACATAAGACACTGAAAGCTTGGAACTGTGTTGCAAGACATGCTTTTGATTTGAGCAGTGAATTTCATTAAATCCTACCAAACATGCAAAGCCATTCTCAGCTTCCCAGAGCCTTTATTTGCTATCAGCACTTGAAATCAGCTTAATATTTTACCTTCACCCTTGGCCGCAGAGCATAACGGACAAAACCATTAGCTTGAATGGCAGTGCTGTTAGGCAAGAGAGAGAAGAAAGGATAAGGGGTGGGGGTGGGACAGGGCTGGCAGGGTGCTGGTGTCTACAAAAGCAAACAGACATTAACAGTATGATGGGAGGAGGGAGTGGGATGGGAAGAATCAGCCTCTTGTAATTTAATTAAAGTTCTGCGTCTCCTTAAGAGCTGTGGATACAATCTGCCAGGCTGAGGGGTAATAGTTAAAGGTTAATTGTTGAAAGGATAATGCTGAACTTTGTCTCCCAGCTCTTGCCTATGTGCAAAAATGTTGCCTACCTCCCTTTCCTGCAGAAAATAAGAGCTTTCAAATCGTTGTTTCGGAGCTGGATTGCACTTACTAAATACTAAGCAAGCAGCAGCATCTGTGAACTGCAGGGGATGGGAATGGTTTCTCATAGGGTCACCTCTAAGAACTCACCATTTGTACCAGAGCAGCAGAGTTGGTCAGCTGCATTATGGAGAGCAAAACCTGTCTAAGAGAGAGGGTGCTGTGCAGCACAGAGGTGTGGGCAGGCTGTGTGGTAGCTGTGCTCATGTATGAATGCCCTGCAGTCCATGGGCCGGAGGGGAACCGGAGTCTGCAGCAGGGAACTGCTAACCTCAGCTGAGCAGCTGTTGTCTTGAAGATCAGGAGAGGTGAGCCTAAGCATAACTTTCAGCTGAAGAGCCTTTAAGAAACATAACAGCTGCCGTGGTTTTGTTGGCAGAAGCATCACAGCAGCATTTGCTGACTTCTCATGTGTTAGCCATTGCTAAGGCTTTCTGATTTGCTGCAGGAGTAATATGGGAACTATGGATTATGAGGACAGGAGGAATTCAGATCACAGGGAAACTAGAGCAGACTTGGAATGGATCTTGTGATGTTGCCAGAAACCCCAAGATGGCATTAGAGACCTGTTTTTTTTCTCTATTAAATATGTATTAAATATTCTTAGGGACTCTTATTATTTATCTTCTGTTCCTAACTGGCTCTCAGATGTTTATACTTTTGATTTTAAAGCATTCCTGCTTTATGACCTTTTTTCCTTCGAGCATCAGTTGCAAGGGTATTGAGAATGTCACAGATGCTGCACACAACACACTTTAGCCTCAATGCAAGGCTCTGCCACTACAGCAGCCCATCTCCCCATGAATGCATTTGTGTTTTGTCCTAGGAGACTGGACCAGCAAACCTGCATGCACCTCCATAGCTGGAAATGCAGCCAGCACTTAGGATTTAATTCCATTTTGTTTTTTTAAAGCATAAGCCAGCCCAAGTTAGCAGTGCCACAGGGAGCATTCCAGTGCTGAGCTGGATAGCAGTGTGCTCCTGCAGCCCATAACGCAAACCGTCTCCTAGGCTGCATCAGTAGGACTGTGGCCAGCAGGGCAAGCAGAGCGGATTCTGCCCCTTGACTCTGCTCTCCTAGGATCCCACCTCCAATCCTGTGTCCAGCTCTGGTGTCCCCACCATAAGAAGGACACAGAGCTGTTGGAGCAAGTCCAGAGGAGAGCCACAAAAATGATCCAAGGACTAGAATACCTCTGCTCTAAGGATAGGCTGGGAGAGCTGGGGTTGTTCAGCCTGGAATAGAGAAGACTCTGGTGGATCTCAGAGCTGCCTTCCAATAGCTGAAGGGAACCTACAAGAAGGCTGTAAAGAGACTTTTCATGAGGGTGTCTAGAGACAAGACAAGGAGGAATGGTTTGAAGTTGAGGCAGAGCAGGGTTAGACTGCAACTGAGGAAGAAGTTCTTCAGTATGAGGGTGGTGAGACTCTGTTGCCCAGGAGGATTGTGGATACCTTCTCCTGAGGATGTTTAAGGCCAGGTTGGATGAGATCTTGAGTAGCCAACTCTAGTTGAGAGGCATCTCTTCCCATGGTGGGCAGATTGGAGTAGATGATCTGTAAGGTCCCTTCCAGCCTAAGCCATTCTATGGTAAGGACCTACCACAACCTCTCATCTGCTGCAGGGCTGTTTTCTGACCTTGATCAGCACACCGGGATTCGAAAATCGTGACCCAAATTGCAGCAAATCCTTCGCGGAGTGTGAGGAGGCCGAGATCTCCACACTGAGTAAGGAGGGAGATGGATTTTGCAGAGCTGTACAAGTGATGTGCTGCTCCATACGGTCAAGTATCCTGCACAACCTTGCGCTGATCACTGAGCCAATAACAGAATATGTTCAAACCAACTACGGCAAACGTTTCCGTGGTGCGGATTTGGGATCCTTATTTAGCTTTTTATTCAGGCTTTGCAGTGAAGCTAGGTAATTGTTCTACATAATGATGTAGCATGCATCAAGATCTTCTTGATGTGCTTTAGATAGCTGCATTTCTTGTGAGTGGAGCAGCTTAAATGAGATATCCAGCTCATCTCATTTAAGTGCATTCATATTTCAGGCTAGTCGAAGAGATTCAAGTGCCTGTCTTCAATTAGAATGAGTAGGAGTTGGATGCACTTGTTTGCTGTGGAGGCTTTGAGAAGCCTGTGCTCTATGTAAGCTGGGTGAATTTCATAGCTAGCACAGAATTTAGAACATTCTGAGGGCTTTTGGTTTGTAAGTAGCTTTTTGATTTCTACTCACTTAGGCAAAGGGAAAACTGCATTTATTTTCAGGGCTGCAACTGTGGGAACCTTGAAGGAAAGGAAATGATAAAATTTCTATATCAAAGTTTTGATATGGATTGCTGAGGAGCTCACCATGAGCTGGGGGCATTCATGCAGCCCAGAAGGAAAATTGTGTCCTTGGCTAGAGTGTGGAGCTCCATTTCTCAGACTCGCTGTATTACCTAGATCCTGTGGTACTGAGATTCCATCTACTATTTGGATGTGTGCAGCACAGAAGGCAAATCATATGCTGGGCTGCATCAGGAGGAGTAGGGCAAGAGAGGGGATTCTGCCCCTTTACTCTGCTCTGCTGAGACCCTACCTCAAATCCTGCCTCCAGTTCTGGTGTCCCAGCATAAGAAGGACACAGAGCTGCTGGAGTGAGTCCAGAGGAGGCCACAAAGATGATCCAAGGGCTGGAGCACCTCTGCTATGAGGACAGGCTGAGGGAGCTGGGATGGTTCAGCCTGGAAAGAGATGACTCCAAGGGGGACTTTAGAGTTTCCTTCCAACACCTGCAGGGATCCTGTAGGAAGGCTGCAGAGGCTGCTTTCCTGAGGGTGTCTAGAGACAGGACAAGGGGGAATGGTTTGAAGCTGAGGGAGAGTAGGGTTAGACTGGATCTTAGGAAGAAGTTCTTCAGTATGAGGAAGAGGTGGAACTAGGCTGCCCAGGGAGGTTGTGGCTGCCTCCTGCCTGGGGGTGTTCAAGGCCAGGTTGGATGAGGCTTTGAACAGCCGAGTCTAGATGAGAGGTGTCTCTGCCCATGGTGGGAAGGTTGGAGTAGATGAACTCTGAGGTCCCTTCCAGCCTGAGCCATGCTGTGATTCTATGAAAACCACCTTTGTAATACAACAGGGACTGCTAGTTCATTCCAGCTCAAAGTTCAAAGCCTTTATCTTTGTGCTCTAATTAACCATTTCTGTCCTTGTGCCAGGGCTTTCTGGAGTCAGGAACACCTTGTAGTCAGCTGTGGTGTTGCTAGTTTGTGATGTGTTGCTTTCTGATTTCAGCCAACGTTGTTCACTGAGTGGGGATGATCTGAACAGACAGTGGCTGACACCTAATTCCCAGCTCCATCCAACTATTTACCATGCCAAAGGTCTTCTCTATTACCTGCGCAGCCTTGGCCGGGCTCCTCTGGTGAGTCTCTTTCGGGGTCTTTTGTGAGTTACTGTGCATGGATTGCTTGCTGCTCTTCTGTCAACAGTCTCATTTTAGAGCTAAAGTAATGTGGAAAGCATCATGTGCTGTTATGCTTTCCTCTTACAGAACTGTTTTGAAAGTCTTAGGTGATATTTGTTATTTCCAAATAGAATAGAATAGAATTAACCAGGTTGGAAAAGACTGTTGAGATCATCCAGTCCAACCTATCACCCAACACCATATGATCAACTAAACCATGGCACCAAGTGCCTCATCCACTCTCTTCCTAAACACCTCCAGGGATGGGGACTCCACCACCTCCCTGGGCAGCACATTCCAATGGCCAATCTCTCTTCCTATGAAGAACTTCTTCCTAACATCCAACTTAAACCTCCCCTGGTTCAGGTTGAGACTGTGTCCTCTTGTTCTGGTGCTGGTTGCCTGGGAGAAGAGACCAACCCCCACCTGGCTACAACCTCCCTTCAGGTACTTGTAGAGAGCAAGAAGGTCTCCTCTGAGCCTCCTCTTCTCCAGGCTAAGCAATCCCAACTCCCTCAGCCTCTCCTCACAGGGCTGTGCTCCAAACCCCTCCCCAGCTTTGTTGCCCTTCTCTGGATACCTTCCAGCATCTCAACATCTTTCCTAAACTGAGTGGCCCATGTTCTAATCAACAACTCCAGATTTCCAAATCTCTGCATACCTGGAATGTAAACATGAAAATGAACTCCTCAGAGCTCTATCATATCCTTGAAGCACTCCAACTAATTGAAATATTATGAGTAGGTTATTGTTATCTTCATGGCAAATGATAAGAGAAGTTCCACAAAGATTTGGTCTGAATGGACTGTGCAGAAACCCATGCTGGAACAACCCCAAAGTACAAAACACAAATACAAACCAACACAAAAATACAGGAAGCAGCCCTCAAAACATCTGACCTACCTCACTGCTTTGGTGATGGGAAGGAAATAGGTGGCTTTGGTGGGTACTAGGACTTCATGAGATGGGTCTCACCTCAAGTTACAACTGGGATAGGGCTGGGATCCATCCCATCTCTTCAGTCATGTCGCTTCACAGAATGGAAAGATCTGCGACCTCAGGAAGGAAACCACGAGGAGGAGGTTCAAATGTTAATGAACAGATGTGGGTGTACAGCCCAGCAGGTTGGCTGATGATAGCTACAGTCAGGCAGGAAATGTCCACAACCATCAAATTCCTCCTGGGTTTCAGGAGAAAAGCCCCAGGCAAGATGAAAATGTCTGTAAACTTTTCAAAGCCAATTCTTGTGGGAGTGTGGGGTTTGGCTAAGACAACAGCCCTGAAATTCAACTCTTCAAGCTGAGGAGAAGTGTGGATAACTCAACTCACAGTTGGGAGTTTACTCACCAACCTTCCTCTTTGGTTCAGAGCAGTCTTATTTCTACCCTGCTCTTTGCTCTCTGGCTTTTTTTTTAGTGCACAGCCCTCCTTGTCATATGCAGGTGCATAAAGTTGAACACTCAGAGGAAGTTTTCATCCTTGCTGAGTGAAGGCAGACTATTGATCGGATCGTCTCCCTCACTCAAAGGCTGCATGTCAGACTTGGTAAACTGATTTTTCTGTGCCTTTGAAGAGTACATTGATTTTAGTTTATACATGCTCAAAAATGCCTTTTCCTTCCTTGAAAAGAAAGCTGGGATTCTTCTTTTTAGTTTTTTTCCCTTCCTTTTTTCCTGTCCCCCCTCCATTTATTTTTTTACCTCCAAGCCAAGTTCACTGATAGCCAAATGATATCTGTGAAGTGATTTAGTTTCATTTATCCTGGGGATGTGCAAGCAGTTGCTTCAAAGCAAAGAAGGAGAAAAGGAAAGAACTTTAAAGCTAACAGCCTTTCAAACCAAAGCCATTTTAATTGGTAAGTTCTAGAGACAACAGCCCACTAAGTCCTTTTTCTGGATGCACTGTGGCATTGCAATCCTCTGTGATATGGCATCTCCTTTCAATTAACAAAGTAGGAAGGCTGGAGGCCTTTTGTCTGGGAGGTCTGATAGGAAGAGGAAAGTTACTCTCTACTTGAGCATTTGTGATGAGAAGCTGGTCTAGAAGTTACAGTTGACAGCACAGTTGCAGCGTGCAGCGGGGAACCTGCAGCTTGCACAGAGTCTGAGCTGCAGTGAACACAGGATGCTGTTGGAGAGGACAGCGAACTTCATAGGGAGCAGGAGGCACTGAGCAGTTTGCTGCCATTCAAAGGCATTATGTCATGCTTGGAAACAAACATCTGCCTGCAAGGATGTAGCTCATTCTGAGGGAGAAACCCTAGGTGCAGCTGCTTCAGAAGTCTGAGATTCAAAGTCCTGTCATAATGTTATTAAAGGGGGGAATAAAATGAGACTTCATACACACAGAGGAAAATACATTTCAAAATGTTCTGTTTTCCAACAGGTCTTCTTGCTTTCCATTTTGCTTTGCTTTTCTTTTAAAAGGTGCTTGGTTCTGTGACTCATGAGGGGGTTGTTTTTTGAGTTACAAAGCAGGCCTTACCTTTAGGATAATCAGTGCTGGCAAAAAAAAAAAACAACCTTTAAATAGATGCAAATTTGCATGTGGTCTTGAGTCATATCCCAGGGAGTGCAAGCCTTGGGATTTTGACTGGTTTGTGTGTATTAATGTCCCAGTCATGGGGAAGGACAGGCTGGAGGGAAAACTCTGGTAGGTCTCAGGTTTGCTTAGTGTTTGTTCAGACATAGCCCATGAAGATTTCTGTGTTGGATGCTCAAACTACAAAGTATTGCTTAGCCTTGGCTGAATGGTGAGCCATCAGCTTTCCTCCAGCGTGACACCAAGGCAGAAGAACACAGGATAAAAAATAATTGGGTGTAAACACTGGGAGTGACTGCAGTGTCCACAAACTCAGCTGGAACATAGCTCTGTGCAGCTTGCAAATAGGAGTACTTCCAGTAGCACTCTGGGGAGAAGCAGTGCAAGATCCCATGGCCTGAAACAGCAACCGTGCTGCAGAACCTGGCTATGAGAAGCCTTTGCCAACAAAGAAGCCTCGTTCTAGACCTGTCACTGAGGGCTCATCCACAGAGTTCTTGAGGGGAAGTATTACAGACCTGCTACTGAGCAGGCAGCCCTGCTAGCTGACTCTCTGAGCATCCCTGCCTGGCTTCTGATACATACAATCGTATTTTAGGCAGGTAATATATTGTGGGGTCTGTGTGTCAGTAATTCTGTAAATTGGTAGGTAGTTGATACCCAGTTGAGCTGGGTTCTCTGCCTTGAAACAAGGCAAAATCCACAAAATCCTCTTTGGTAGTCATAAGAATAAATTTTAGGTGATACCTGTGGTTAACCTAAGCCATGGCAGTGTATTGCTGATGCCTTAGATGAAACACTAGCTGGAGAAATCTCTGTCATTAAGAGAGCCAATAAATGCAGCTCTTTGGAGACAGTACAGGATACTTGCATGTGGTTCAGACAGAGTAACTTCAAGTACAGGGGGTACAGAAGCCCTGCAAAATATGCACACAGCTTGGCAGGGCTGAATCTCTGGGGTGTGTGCCATTGGAAGTGATACTGGTTGTAGGCTTGCACCAAAGGGCAGCTTTCAAAGTTCCCTGTTTGCCTTCCCCTTTCTGCCTTTGCTTGGTGGCAAGGGAATCAGGAAAGCAGGAGAAATTGTTTCAGGGTAGGTCACTGCTCGCAGGCTTCAGGTGTGGAAAGTGTGCTGCAGGGCTGGAGATGTGCAGACCCAGAGTCCTGCAAGGAGAGCTGGAGGTGAGTGGTGGTGCAGGAAGGAAAGCTGGTGGGTCAGAAGGTGAAGAAAGGAGCAGCTGTGAGCTATGAGATATATTTAAGTGTTCACCTAACTAGGATCAGTGAAATGACTTTTCATGCATGTGTCTTAGCTTCTCCAGTGTGTCAGCTTACTGTCTGTGAGAGAAGCTGAAAGAATGCACATGCACAGTTCCTGGATAATTAAACTCCCCGACTTGCTGCAGCTAAACTTAGTTACAGTATAGCTGGTAAATAAACATGCTAGGGTAGATCTTGCCCTAACAGTTGGAGGAAGAAGCTCATCTACTCCATCTGTTTCTCCCCTCTTGCATAAGTATTTATGTAAGAATATCTATATTCCTTTGCCCCATAGTTCTTCCCCAGGAGAGAGGTTCTCCCACCCCTCTACTCTGCATCTGGAATATTGTGTCCAGTTCTGGGCCCCTCAGCTCAAGAAGGACCTCAGGGAACTGCTCAAAAGAGTCCAGTGCAGAGCCACAAAAATGATTAAGGGAGTGGAACATCTTAATTATGAGGAGAGACTGAGGGAGCTGAGGGCTCTGTAGCTTGGAGAGGAGGAACTGACCTCGTGCATGTGTAGAAAGATGTGCAGAATGAGGGCCCAGAGGATGGAGCCAGGCTCTACTCAGTGATGCCCAATGACAGGACAAGGGGCACTGGGTGGAAGCCGAGGCATAGGAAGTTCCATGGAAACAGCAGGAAAAATGCTTTTGCTGTGAGGGTGATGGAACAGCAGAGCAGGCTGCCCAGGGGGTTGTGGAATCTCCCTCTCTGGAGATATTTCAAACCTGCCTGGATGCATTCCTGTGTGACCTGCTCTAGGTGATCCTGCTCTGGCAGGGGGATTGGACTGGATGATCTTTCGAGGTCCCTTCCAAACCCCAGCATTCTGTGATTCTCTCTTTATACTGATCTAGAATTCTTCCCCAACTTCCTACACCCATTCCTTTGTCCCCAGTGTAAGCCCTGGAAAACTGTTTCAAAAAGATCTTGAAGCTCCCCTCTGCTTGTTGGTGAATACTGCTTTAGAAGGAACCAATTCCTCCTCTTTAGAAATGTTTGTCTCTTCATTGACAGATTTCTGAATATTCTTAATAAAGACATGGAGAATATATGTAACATCAGTGTGTATATTGACTCCATCTCTCAGAGGGCACCGAGATTGATTATCCTTTAAGGCTTGGCTCAATATTTACCTCTTGGGTCATTAAACTGTGATTTTCACTTCTATAGGAGTCGATACCTGCCTATAGAGGCAATCAAAACTTCCTCTGGAGCTGGGAATGGGCCTTGTGCCTGGTTTATGTGACAGCTGACATAGGAGAGGTGGATTAGATTGACAGATTGGGGTGGAGTTAGATTATTTACCATGAAGAAAGGTCACATTCTGCACTCGGCTCCCAGGAATTAATGTAAAGCTCAGCCAGCATCGTGCCACACAATAGCACAATTGCATTTCCCTGACAATTGTGGGGCAGAGGTTTGGAATGTGAAGGTGACACAGTGATGATTAATTGCCCAGGAAGGCACAGGCTTCCAGGGTCATGAGGCTAAAGCGGGAGCTTAGGAGTTTAAAAGTAGAAAGAGTGTGACAAGTCGCTGTGGTGCTGTGTCACAAGCTGCCATGAACCCTTAGGTTTTGGAGTTGCCATGGATTCTTGCACAGGTGTCACATTTATTTCTGCTGCAGCCAGAAGTGTGCCAGGCCTGACTCTGGATCCCTGAGATCGTGTCACATCAAATAAATAAAGCAAGGTACAACTGACTAACAAAGACTGACACAGGCTATAGGCATAGCCCTGAGTCCAAGCTACTCTGAAAGACCTGAAAAAAAGAGAAGAAATACCCCACCTTCCTACCCCCCCTTTAATAGTGTTTACTATGAAAACCCAGGAAGCTTTATTCTTCAGTGTTCAAGACTTTGTCTTTTTGTTTTCTCCCCAGGTGTTCTGTGATTACCATGGACACTCCCAGAAAAAGAATGTGTTTCTCTATGGCTGCAGCGTCAAGGAGACCTTGTGGCAAGCAGGCTGCATGGTTGACACAGCAGTTATCTCAGAAGATGTTGGCTACAGGGTAGGTCCAACTTTGCTCCTTTCTGCAGTTACTGGTGTTCATGTGCATCTGTGCCACCAGTTAAGATAAGGCCAGATCACAAATCTTACAGATAGGCACGAGATTTTCTTACTCCAGAGGAACAATGGTCCAGAGATAACATAACATCTGCCTTATGAGGAAAGGCTGAGGGAGCTGAGTCTCTTCAGCCTAGAGAAGAGAAGACTCCAGGGGAACCTTAGAGCTGCCTTGCAATAGCTGAAGGGATCATACAGGAAGGCTGCAGAGGGACTTTTCATGAGGGTGTCCAGAGACAGGACAAGGGGGGATGGTTTGAAGCTGAGGGAGAGCAGGGTTAGACTGGAACTGAGGAAGAGGCTCTTCAGTGTGAGAGTGCTAAGACTGGAATAGGCTGGCCAGAGAGTTTGTGGCTGCCTCCTCCCTGGGGCTGTTCAAAGCCAGGTCATATGATGTCTTGAGCCTAGTTGAGAGGTGTCCCTGCCCATGGTGGGGAAGTTGGAGTAGATGAGCTCTGAGGTATCTTCCAACCTGAGCCATTCCATGATTTTATCTTCCTGCAAGGATGCCACATCTTCCATGTTCACGTGGTGTTGCACACAGTATATTGAAACTTCACTGAAGAAAGTGCTCCAGCCCATGGAGAAGGGTCTCTGTGGCAAACTCTGCTTCACAAAGCAAGCACTCAGGACCTCTTTTGCTGTGTTTGAATTCAGAGGGCTTGAAGAGGCTGAGGAGGGTTCACTGTTACCCAAACAAAATTCAAATGCTGCTGTCAGCATCTGGAGTCTGTCTTGAATCTGCAATGAAGAGAGGCTCTGAAACTGTCCAACAGTATTCTTCATTGGCCTGTAGGAAAGATTTTGTGGTTCAAGCCCTCAGTTTGGAGCAAAATTGGAGATGGGTGATTGCTGCAGTTCCTACCAATAGATCACCCTCTTACTTCTTAGACTGGGGAACCTGGATGTGTAGGAGAACACCACTGCAATTGCAGACTGCAGCAGAACATCACCCCTGCCTCAGACTTGCTTCCTTGCACTGCTTACATTGCTTGCATAGCTTGCATTCTGTACCTAGGTGGGGATTGACCCAGTCTCCATGACTTATTTTTCTCCCCCAGAGCTGGCATCAAATACCTCAAGATAATGCTGGTCATAGATTCAGCTGTAGCCCCTGGCACAACATACAGGACTGAGAGTCCTCATTATCTTCTAATATTTGGTGGCCTTGGGTAGCTTGTGCAGCACTGGCATCACAAAGCCCAGCTTGAAGATTTGTTCTTTTGATAGCTCCTTTTACAGCCATCTGTGCCAGGACATCAGTTAAGAAATATAATTCCATCCTCTCCTAATGGGATTGGAAGTTTGTGGAGAGGGTCCTGTGTGAGAAGAGCAGCCTCCTTTGTTGTTGTAGTACTTGCTGAATCCAGCTGTGCACGAGAAAGGGAACAGCCACACCGCTGCATTATCATAAAAGGATCCCTTAAAAGACTGTGTTTTCACTTTGCCAGGGTATACTATTGAAAGATAATTAATGAGAAGAATAAGTAGAGAAGAAAGAACCATTAGTGTGAGATCCAGTGATGGCTGCTGAAATGAAAAGAATATTAAATTCAGATTTGTTAATGCTCCTAAATGAGTTCTGCACACAGAGACATTTCTGTTACCTGGCAGAGTTTTTATTTAATTAAATGCAAAAGATTGATTGTGAATCTAATGTCAATTGTTTTAAAAAGCAAAAGTGGATTAGGGATTGGGGTTTTTGGTTTTGCTGGTGTGCATTTACAGAAAAATCTGTGTGTTGGTGCAGAGCTACAGGCTGGAGTCAGAGTGGCTGAGAGCGGCCAGGCAGAGAGGGACCTGGGGGTACTGGTTGACAGCAGGCTGAACATGAGCCTGCAGTGTGCCCAGGTGGCCAAGAAGGCCAATGGCATCCTGGCCTGGATCAGGAACAGTGTGGTCAGCAGGAGCAGGGAGGTCATTCTGCCCTGTACTCAGCACTGGTTAGGCCACACCTTGAGTCCTGTGTCCAGTTCTGGGCCCCTCAGTTTCAGAAAGATGTTGAGATGCTGGAAGGTGTCCAGAGAAGGGCAACAAAGCTGGGGAGGGGTCTGGAGCACAGCCCTGTGAGGAGAGGCTGAGGGAGCTGGAGTTGCTTAGCCTGGAGGCTCAGGGGAGACCTTCTTGCTCTCTACAACTCCCTGAAGGGAGGTTGTATCCAGGAGGAGGTTGGTCTCTTCTCCCAGGCAACCAGCAGCAGAACAAGAGGACACAGTCTCAAGCTGTGTCAGGGGAGGTTTAGACTGAATGTTAGGAGGAAATTCTTCATAGAGAGAGTGATTGGCCATTGGAATGTGCTGCCCAGGGAGGTGGTGGAGTCCCCATCCCTGGAGGTGTTTAGGAAGAGAGTGGATGAGGCACTTGGTGCCATGGTTTAGTTGATCAGATGGTGTTGGGTGATAGGTTGGACACAATGATCTTGAAGGTCTCTTCCAGTCTGGTCTGGTCTATTCTATTCTCCTCTAGCAGAATGAAAACTGTCTGACCCTTCACACACAGTCTAACTGCATCTCAGGATTGTTCTGAGGCTTGTAAGCATCTGGGGGATGTGGGTCTGGTGTATTTTGTTTAATTCCTGTTCAACCCATAGCCAGGAAAACCTGGAAGTGCTACATGAAAGCATACTTCCATAGCTGAATCCCTGTCAAACTGTGGCTGCATAATGGGAGGAGATGTAGTGTAGCTGGAGAGGAGAACATGGGAATATCAGTGACTGATCCACGACTGCAGCCCTCTGGGCAGCAGAACAGGAAGCTGTAGGTTAACATTTCAAAACAAAACTCTTGTCAGTGACTACAGCTGTCCCAAGCTCTTGGGTGTGCAAGTAATTGATGGTGAGTGAGATACAGCAAGTGTGCTGGATCTTTGACATTTTACTCTTTGGGCTGTGAAGCAAAGATCAGAATCTGAGGGTTTCACACAAGCTGGACACAATGCACTGGCTGGAGCTTTCAGTATCTGCAGCTAGATCTGATTATATCCACATTAAAACCCACAGGTCTCTCTCTCTCTCTCAATGTGTGTAGAATATAAACACATGCACATCTGGTCATTTTCTCATCATTGCTGCTATTTTCTCATAGACTCTCCCTAAAATTCTGGATAAAGTGGCCCCTGCCTTTGTCATGAACAGCTGCAGCTTCCTGGTGGAGAAGTCCCGGGAGTCGACGGCCCGGGTGGTGGTGTGGAAGGAAATGGGTGTGCTGAGGAGCTACACCATGGAGAGCACATACTGCAGCTGCAGCCATGGACTCTACAAAGTGAGTAAAGCTTTCAAAGAAACCTGTGCCATCCTCCTCCTAGCGTGTATCTTATGAGCTTGGAAGGGTAAAGTGAAGGAGGTAGATATTGCTTTGATGTTTGGCGTTTTCTGGTTATCTGCTTTCTCCAGACCCATGTAGCCATGCTTCTGAGTGTCTCCTCACTGAAATCTATCCATAGAATCACAGAATTAACCAGGTTGGAAAAGACCTTTGAGATCATCAAGTCCAACCTATCACCCAACACCATCTAATCAACTAAACCATGGCACCAAGTGCCTCAGCCAGTCTCTTCCTAAACACCTCCAGGGATGGTGACTCCACCACCTCCCTGGGCAGCACATTCCAATGGCCAATCTCTCTGTCTGTGAAGAACTTCTTCCTAACATCCAGCCTAAACCTCCCCTGGTGCAGCTTGAGACTGTGTCCTTTCATTCCTCAACTCCCTCAGCCTCTCCTCACAGGGCTGTGCTCCAGAGCAGCTTTGTTGCCCTTCTCTGGACACCTTCCAGCATCTCAACATCCTTCTTGAATTGAGGGGTCCAGAACTGGCCACTGTTCAAGGTGTGGCCTAACCAGTGCTGTGTACAGGGCAGAATGACTTCCCTGATCCTGCTGGCCACGCTGTTCCTGATACTGGCCAGGATGCCATTGGCCTTCTTGGTCACCACGATCCATTGATCTTTTACCTTCCATGCCACAAAAGTGAGTACTTGCTCTGAGGTTTCACTCAACAGTGAACTAAAAAGCAACTGCAATCTGGAGCTGAAAGCATTTCCCTGAAGGAAGGAATGCTGTTGATACGATACAGGACACATAGCCTGATAAAGGCTATCACAAGATTGTGAAAAATGTGGTGGCAGATCACATGGACATCTTTGAGCCTAGTTCTGAGGTAATTAACTTGAATACTGATGCACCAAGCTCTTTGGTAGAGGCTAGCAACGTGAGCATTTGTCTGGCTAAATTTAAGAGCCTGCACTGAGAATCCTGCATTTGAAGTTGCCTGTTTCTGACAGCCAAAGGTAGATAATCTAAAGCTGTTCTTGACAGCTGTCCACGAGCTCAGAGATATGGCTGTGACTGATCTAGACAGACCTCAATTCCTTATCAAGTGAGATTCCAGTCTCGATAGGAAGGGCTGGGCTCGTACCAAATGCATCACAGACATCACTCTGTGAGATCTCCTGGCAGTTTTTAAGTCTATAGAATGAACCCTGGTAATTGCATTTGAGTGATCATGATTCTCCATTCACTCAAGTGGTGAATTCTGCCTCTTGTTTATTCCCCAGACCTGTTGCTTTCAGTGCAAAGCTTCCACATTCCACCTCATTTTCCCCCACTAGGGAGCAATCCTTATCTCTACAGCATTAATAAGCAGTTAAGGATCCTGAAAGACCCTTAAGGAAAGAGTCATTATTACAAATAACAATTAATTAATAAGACATTCAAATTATTATCTTTTGAAGCTCTATACTAATCCTTTTACCTCTCTGTAAATTGCAGCCAGGAAGTACTCAGCTGCTGTTCTAACCATGCCCTGCTATACACACATCAATTCCAGGGCAGGAAAGGCAGGAGAGAAAAACGGCAGACAGTTTAAAGAAAGAGAATATAATTGCCCTGGGCATTACATCTAACACTCCCTACTCCTGAGAAGTGCTAATGGGTTTTTAATAGGCACCAGAGGTCAAAACAGTGGTTTTGAATCTTTTCGTTTTAGACAGTGGGAGGGAAAAATCTGCCTCGACTGAAGTCCATGACAAAACTCCTGGTGATTTGCATAGAGGAGGATTGCACTGATTGCCTAGATAACCACAGCAAGACCTAAAACCAGGGACACATCAGGTTGTATCAATATCTAATGATTCATTCTCTTTCAGCATCTGTGAGATATTTAACCCAAATTTGCTTAATTTGTGCCATTAGGAGCTTGAAATAATAGGAAGAGAACTTTAAATGCCACGTTCAGATGCTGCATTGAAGCGCTGTGCTGTCCACGGGGGCTCTGTATTATACAGTTGAGCTACCAAAAATAAGCAGAAAGACCTAACAGGGGTGGTTCAGGATTCTTTTGTTTGTTTTAAAGAAACCCTTTACGGTTTTGGAGATGATTTCTACATTCTTCTCTTTCTTTTATCACTGATCAGGACCACAGGCAAACCACTCAGGACAAAAGCAGCTTGAAATGTGAGGGCTTGTGACTGGCGGCAGAATCCAATTTTCTCCTGGTCCATAAGGATGTCTGCAAGCTGTAAAGTAGCTCTGAAATTTCCATTCTGAGCACCCTGAAAAACTGAGTCCCTGTTGGGTCATTGAGCTGTTTGTCTGAGGACATAGATCCTCTTTACATTGCTTTTTTTATTGGTTCAGGATTATCATTCATCTCAAAGATGGAGGACAGGAAAATATTCCCAGGAGGGGACATTTCTTCATCATAAGGATAATTCAAGCACTCTTTTTGTGGTTCCTCTGATTCAGGCAGCTTTCAAATATTTTTTTACCAAGTGCCCAACATAATGGAGTAGAATTTCTTGTGTTGACATTTACACTGGGGCTGCATCTAAATACCTAAGCTGTCTCTTTCAGGTAATTGATATTAATAGGCTATTTCCTCTTCCTCTCTGTGATATTTAGAGCTGGCTCTTCCTTGCTTCTTCCTACAAGTGGATTATTTATGCTATGGGCTTAATGGGATGACTGAGGCTTCCATCTGTAAAGCCAAGACTACTTCATTAATATCTGGAAGCCCTGAAATTATTCCTGTAAACTATAAATTAATTACTTAAGAGGTCACTTTTTTTTCTAGAGACTTCAATCTGGGTTCTTCCCTCTTGGACCTTCAAATTGATGTGTGTGTGTGTAAACAGTGCACTGAGACTAATGCTCAGGCAGGAGATGTCAGCATCCTAGATTTAGAGCTTTGTGACATTTGGATTAGTAGATTTGTGTTTAACTGTGAGCAGAATCAGTCTGTTAATTGCACAGGATTGATCTCCCTGTAGGTATCTATCCAGGAAGTCCTCTGGACAAGCATGCCCTTAGGTTTTGGATGCTATTGTACCTTGAAAGACAGTACAAACAGCAGCTAAGATTTAAAACCTCTCATTATATGCAGCAGAGGGACCCAAGTCCAGCATTATTCAGTGAATCAGTAGCCAAACTTCTAGTAGAGTGCAGCAGATCTGGATCCTGCTCTTTAGCTTTCTTCCTGCTTCTCAGTGATGAAAGTAAATCATTCAAGTATGTGCTCTGCTGCCTGTGAGCACAGATACAGTGCTTGGAGATGCACAAAGACACCTAGTAGGGTTTGGGCAAAGGATTTAGGAAGAGCCAGAAAACCTTATGGAACCAGCAAGAGATCAAAATATTAACTGACTAAGCCTGGTAAATGTGTTCCTTGTCACTGTATGTAGAAGAAGGGCTGAGGTAAACCAGAACCATTCCCTCCCCTCCCTTTCTTCTGATAGTCCAGAAAGATGCTGCCAGAGTATTTCCAAGGAGTGTCCTCTCTGGGGTTTGAAATGTAGTCCTTTAAATGTAGTCATTTAAAGATAGTTTAGTGACTGGAAGAAAAGGCAGGAATCTGGGACTATTGATATGTAAATGAGGAAGACTAGTGACCCCCTGCCTCATTTAAAAGCAATTTGATTTCAAATGGAGAAGAGGGCAGGAAAGAAAGGAGGAAAGAGATGGCTTGTCTGTGTTGCACCTCCCTGTCTGTGTGATCAATGGAAAAGCAAGAAGCCAACTACCCTTAATGAAGTGAAACATAAAACTAAAGAAACTATTGATCTTATCTAAGGTGTTGTTCAGTCTAAGAAAGAAGAAAAGAAATGTCCAAACTATTTTCCCTTTTGCCTGGATTGCCCAATTCAGGCTTATAGGAGAAATGTCTCCATTTGAAAGTTGCTAAAAACAAAGCAGTTCCTTTCCACAGAGAATTCTCCCTCCTGCTTCTGCCAGTTTACAATTGTAGGGTCATAGAATGGTCTAGGTTGGAAGGGACCTTCAAAGGTCATCCAGTCCAACCCCCTCTGCAGTCAGCAGGGACACCCTTAACTAGATCAGGTTGCCCAGAGCCCTGCTGAGCCTCACCTTGAATCTCTCCAGAGGAGGGGTCTCAACCACCTCCCTGTTTCAGTGTTCCACCACCTTCATGGTAAAGAACTTGTTCATAACATCCAATCTAAATCTGTTCTTCTCCAGTTTGAAGCCATTGCCCCATTCTTTTTGATTCCTCATTACATAGCCTACTAATTGTGACCCTTCTGTAGCATCCTGCCCTGTGCTGTTCCATTCATTACTGTATCTAGCACCCTGCAATCTTTTGTGTGTACAGCTGAGTTCCAAACCATATCATGACAGAACCACAGAATGGCTCAGGTTGGAAGGAGCCTTAAAGATCATCTATTCCAACCTCCTTACCATGGGAAGGGACATCTCTCAACTAGGCTTGGCTGCTCAAAGCCTCATCCAACCTGGCCTTCAAAATCCCCAGGGAGGAGACAGCCACAGCCTCCCTGGGCAGCCTATTCCAGAGTCTCACCACCCTCCTACTGAAGAACTTCTTCCTCAGCTGCGGTCTAGCCCTGCTCTCCCTCAGCTTCAAACCATTCCCCCTTGATCCTGTCTCTAGACACCCTCAGGAAAAGTCCCTCTGCAGCCTTCCTGCAGGATCCCTTCAGCTATTGGAAGGCAGCTCTGAGGTCTCCCGGAGTCTTCTCTTCTCCAGGCTGAACAACCCCAGCTCCCTCAGCCTGTCCTCACAGCAGAGGTGCTCCAGCCCTTGGATCATCTTTGTGGCCTCCTCTGGACTCATTGCAACAGCTGTGTCCTTCTTATGCTGGGGACACCAGAACTGGACACAGTATTGGAGGTGGGGTCTCAGCAGAGCAGAGTTAAGGGGCAGAATCCCCTCTCTCTGACCACACTCCCCTTGCTGCAGCCCAGCACATGACTTGTCTTCTGTGTTCCACGTGTCCAGGTAAGAGATGGAATCTCAGTACCACTGCATCTAGGTAATACAGCAAGCCTGAGTGCATGGGGGTGCTGCAAAGGCCTTTCTTTCCTCAGCACATTGTGCCTGGCACTGACAGAAATAGATTTTAGCTTCTTGCTTGGAAGGGATTATAAGCAACAAGGAGTAACAAATGAGTTTGAAAATTATTGCAGATATCTTGACAATGCCCTTTGAAGGAGATTTTACTGGTGATATGGATCCCTTATTGAAGAAAGCCCTTGGGAGAGCAGAGAAAAAAAAGGATTTATTTTTTTTTCTGCCCACTTTAATGCTCCTAAGCCAGAGGAATTGAACAGTCTAAATTTGCTCATTGGACTTGATTAGAGAGAAAAGCCATCCCACTGCAGGGACACTATAAGCAGCATGGCCATGCAGTTCATAAGACTTTCCAGGTAGTTGTTCAAAATGTGGGACAAAAGTGGTGAGAGTCAGTCTAATTGGGAGATCTGATATTATTGATCCCTTTTAACCTGCCTGACTTATGTACTATGAGTGATGGAGCAGTGATTTACCATGGAAGTGTGGCTGAACTGAAGCAATATGTCAAGGTCACAGAGTCACTGAATGTTAAGGGTTGGAAGGGACCTCAAAAGACCACCAAATCCAACCCCCCCTGTCAGAGCAGGGTCATCCAGGGCAGGTCACACGGGAACACATCCAGGTGGGTTTGGAAAGTCTCCAGAGAAGGAGACTCCACAGCCTCTCAGGGCAGCCTGTTCCAGTGCTCAGTCACCCTCACCCTAAAGAAGTGTCTCCTCATGATGAGGTGGAACCTCCTGTGTTCCAGCTTCTACCTCTTGTTCCTTGTCCTGTCACTGGGCACCACCACCAAGAGCCTGGCAGCTTCATCCTGACACCCAACCCTCAGATATTTACAGACACTGATCAGGTCCACTCTCAGCATTCTCCTCTCCAGACTGAAGAGTCCCAGTGCTCTCAATCCTCCTTCATAGCAGAGATGTTCATCCTCATAGCTCTCTGTTGGATTCTCTCCAGTAGATGTCTTTCTCTCTCTCTTGAACTGGACACAGTATTGCGGAGTAGAGGGGCAGGAGAACCTCTCTACATGTGCTGGACTCACTTTTCTTAATGCACTCCAGGATGATGTTGGCTCTCCTGGCCACAGGGGCACATTGGTGTCCCATAGAGAACTTGTTGTCCACTAGGACTCCAAGGTGTTTCTGCATGGAGCTGCTTTCCAGCAGGATGCCCCCTAGTCTGTACTGGTGCCTGGTGTTATTCCTCCTCAGATGCAGGTCTCTGCACTCATCCTCACTGCCTTGAAAGCCTTATGTCTTTCTGGTCCTTCCAAGATGGACTGCTGCCCAAACAGCCAGACTGTTACCAATGTATGATTTGTCCATTAGACTG
The DNA here is from genome assembly GCF_014839835.1 of Dryobates pubescens. Taxonomy (NCBI): domain Eukaryota; kingdom Metazoa; phylum Chordata; class Aves; order Piciformes; family Picidae; genus Dryobates; species Dryobates pubescens. Next base: position 4,589,366 of record NC_071628.1, read on the forward strand.
CAGCACTGTTTCTCTATAGGTATCTGTAGGCAATGAAATATTTTCTTCATCTTCTTTACTATTGAAGATTGCTTCCCAAATCTCTGTGAGGAAATTTTTCTGTCTGCTTTGTTCATAAGCAGATTATTGCACTTAATAGGCAGAAATTGAGTAGTTTTGATGGAGTTTGCAGGCCACATGATGCTGCTGGTGCTCTCCAGTTAAGATGTATATTGTGCTTGCAATTGGAAGTCTGTTGTACAAAAATCATTTCATTTTGGCCTCTTGCCTCTATTCAGCTACCAACAAATGTGGTTTCATCAATATTCTTGCCATAAAGCATACTGGCTAAGCACTTGAAGAAAGAAAAGGTAAAGAAGCAGGAGATATTCTGTGCTCTCTGGAGTCTGTTTCTGCAAAATGTTTGCATCATCTTTGCAGGTCTTGCTTCTCATTTCTCTTGTTCTCCACACCATGCACTTCATACAATCATAGGTTGGAAGGGACCTCACAGATCATCTACTCTGACATCCCTGCCATGGGCAAGGACACCTCTCAGCTAGACTCAGCTGCTCAAGGCCTCATCCAACCTGGCTTTCAACACCCCCAGGCAGGAGGCAGCCACAACCTCCCTGGGCAGCCTGTTCCAGAGTCTCACCAACTTTGTACTGAAGAAGTTCTTGCTCAGATCCAGTCTAACCCCGCTTTCCCTCAGCTTCAAACCATTCCCCCTTGTCCCCTCTCTAGAAAACTCCCTCTGCAGCCTTCCTGTAGGATCCCTTCAGCTATTAGCAGGCATGAGGACTTTCCATAGGTGTGGGTAAATCTCCAAAGCTTCTTTTCAAAAAGAAAATGACATTGGCAAGAAGTGTCTTTAGCTGACCCTCAGTGCTCTGGGGACCTGATTCAAAAGCAGATGCTGAGAATAAGAAAGAATGCTTTACTTTCTGATAGCTTCTGCTTCCAGTTGTGGTCCAAAGTATCTCAAATTGGAAACAGCTGTAACAGCAAGAGAGGTTGAGAAAAAAAATTCCCCAACCAGTTATCTCCTAGTCATCTAAGGCCTGAAGGTTCACATTAAGGGTTTTGTTTGGTCTGTTTCCTTAAGTTGGAACCCAAGGGGAAAGTCTGCATCCTATTGGCTTTATTTTCCTGCTTCTATTATTTCTGCCAGCCCCTTGTAATTGATTAATTTTGTAAGAGAGTTTAATTGTACCTTTAGGTACCTTTTAGGCTTTTGAACCTCATTTCATTCAACTACCTGAGGATAAATGGCATTTAGAAGGTGGGGGAAGAGGAAAGAAAGGCTTTCAGAGCCTAGTTTCCTTCTCCTTCAACATCTCCACTGCATATCTGCAGAATCAGGAGCGTTAAAGACAACATTAGCATAAAAAATCAACAAAAGGGATAAAGAAAAGGCTGTAGATAGCTCCTAAAATGAGAGCTAAGAGTCCATGTCCTCCTAAGTCATGCAAATAACATTTCTCTCTCTCTCTCCTGCTTAGTCATTTAGGATAAGAAATAGGATGCAAATCATGGCTTGGCAGAAAATATTGTTGCTATGTATCCTAACCTGCATTGTGTTGGTAAAAACATGGAATCATAGAATGATTTGGGTTAGAAGGGACCTTTAAAGATCCTTTAGTCCAGCCCCCATGCAGTAGTCAGGGATATCAGCTAGATCAGGTTGCACAGTGTCCTATCAAGCCTGACCATCAACGTCTCCAGGGACCAAGCCTCCACCACCTCCTTGAGCAACCTATTCCAGGCTTCCTCAGCATGAGAAGATGCTTCTTTATGGTGAGGGTGATGGAGCACTGGAACAGGCTGCCCAGAGAAGTTGTGCAGTCTTCTTCTCTGGAGACTTTCCAAAACCATCTGCATGTGTTTCTATGTGACCTGCCTTGGGTGATCTTACTTTGGCAGGAGAGTTGAACTTGATCTCTGAAGGTCCCTGCCAATTCCTAACATTCTGTGTGTGTGTGTGAAACAGAAAACTACAGAAGGGAAGCAAATTAGAGGCTTAAGGATGAATTTTAATTTCCTGTTCTAAATGTTGTAGTGGTGTGACAAATCAGCCATTGCAGTCACACACACGTGTGTGTGATTCCTCTGGATGAAATGGTACTGTTCTCTTTGAAGCCAACTAAGCAGTCTTGGATGGCATGACCTTGAATACCCATGGGATCTCAGCCTGCTGAAGAAAAAGCTCTTGGGAAGGCTAAGGAATAGAAAAGCAACATTCCTAATGAAAACTAACTGCAGCATTTCAATGGTGCCCCTTTTAAAGTCCAAATATCATTGCAGATCACCCTTTCAAGTGTTCTGTGGAATTACAGCAGCTAGCTTTTTGATTTCTGATGTCTCTCTTGCTTGTTAATCCTGCCCCGTGTGGATTTATTGTACAAATCTATTTGGCAGCTGAAAATTGCCCTTTGATGAAGCTCCTAGTCTAATCATGAACTCCTCAGGCATGGCAAATAAGAATGGGGAGGTGGCAAAAGCACAGGCTGAAAGAGTCATGTTTGTCTTTCTCTCTGCATGGATTTTAGAAGCATCTAAATTTCAAAGTCTTTCACACACAGGATTTTCTGCAAAGATTGATTTTGCTCCTCTTAGGATCATAACATTTGCCATGCTGGATCAGACCATTGGTCCATATAATCAGGCATCCTGCCTCATACAGAGGCTGGGTCCTCACGGCTCAGAGGAAAACAAACCCATCCTCTAATGCAACTGATTCAATTACACTAAGACACGGAAAGGAAATAATCCTGCCAGCCTGACCTGCCTCTCCTCCACGCTGCAGCTTGAGGCCTGATTATCATTATCAAAACCCTGAAATAATGAACTCCATTCCCTGTGAATAATTATGGCACTTTCTCATCCCTCTTCATAATCTTTTCTCAGCCAGGGCTTCCCACAGCACCGAATCTCACTAGTTGATGCCTGTGGTATGTAGATGCTGGCTATCATTAAATGTAAACTCCATTCTGAAATGTGATCTCCCTTCTTTTTGCCTCCTGTCGCTTTGCTGGTTTCTGTAGCCCTATAAGATGCACTTCTCACAGCTGCAGCAGCTCCCAGTCTGTCTTAGTCAGCTTTCTATCCATGTTCTCTGCCATTATTGCCTCTGTTATCTATCCCTAGGTCCTCTGTTATCTATCCCTAGGTCCTCTGTTATCATCTCCTCTAAACCCAAATTAGATTCATTCTCTCTAGTCTCAGAATCTGCAGATCCACCCAGCTTTTGGCTCTTTGGTCAATTTCTTTGCTTTGTTTCTAATCCAGTTTTATCTTTTCCATGTTGTGCTAAACTCTTGTACTAATTATGTTAGCTTTTCTCTCTCTTTTTTTTTCCCCTACCACAAAATTTGCTTCAAATTACCTAATATACCAAGGCTGATTGCTATTGCTCTGCACTGAAAGCATTCAATTCTCTCTTCACTGACAGAGTGCTGATATTTCTTTCTACTATATGCCCTTGCCTGGCACTCTGAACACCATAACTAACAGATGCCTGGCTGCAGACTGTGCCATGTGGTGGGTCTGGCCTTGAGTAGAGTCAGGTCTTCCAGCTGCAGAAGGTCAGTGTTACAATCTCCACACCTGGAGACTCTTCTTCTGCCACAGCTCAGAGAGTGCAATAACAGTGCCCTTCCTGTGCAGCACAGCTCCAGAGCCTCTCTGTCTTTTTTGTGACTTTAGACAATGGAAGAAGGTGGTAAGGAAAGCCAAATCAACAATAGCAGAGAGGCAGGGATCCTGTGCTGCACATGTATGAGGTACATGCACATGGTGGCATACAAAGAAAGACTCTCAGGATAGAATGAGGGAGCTGGGGCTGTTCAGCTCAGAGAAGAGAAGACTCCAGGGGGACCTTAGAGCTGCCTTCCAGTACCTGAAGGGATCCTGCAGGAAGGCTGCAGAGGGACTTTTCATGAGGGTGTCCAGAGACAGGACAAGGGGGAATGGTTTGAAGCTGAGGGAGAGCAGGGTTAGACTGGAGTTGAGGAAGAAGTTCTTCAGTAGGAGGGTGGTGAGACTCTGGAATAGGCTGCCCAGGGAGGTTGTGGATGCCTCCTCCTTGTGGGTGTTTTGGATGAGGCCTTGAGCAGCTGAATCTAGTTGAGAGGTGTCCCTGCCCACAGTAGGGAGGTTGGAGGAGATGATCTCTGAGATCTTTTCCAACCTAAGCCATTCTGTGATTCTATTCCACTGTCACAGTAAAGACAAAAAAAGGGTCAGTTCTGTGGTCTGTGAATCCAGAGGCAGCCTGCATTGCAGCAGGGACTGCTGCAGTTGCTGGGAAAGGTATTAAGCACTGGGAACAGAATCTTGGAGGTGAGAAGGGACCATTAGCTCTTCTGGTTTCACCTGTTAGACACCATAGGTCTTTGGGCTTCACCAGCCAGATTTCTACTAAGCCTGATAACTTTTATTTGTGTGAATAGGTTTTGTAGAAACACATTCAGACTGGATATGAGAACATCAGATGACTGGAAATCCATCTGGGCCTTTGGTATTTTGTTCCAGGGGTCAGTAACTGTTAAACTTTATTGCCTTAGTCTAATCTGAATTCAGCTGCCTGCTGTTTTCAGCTTCATTCTGTGTTGGTTTGGGTTGCTTTTTCTCCTCTGCTTGTTTAGAAAGACTCTTAGTAACTTGCAGATGGTTCTCTTAAAGGTACTTGCACAATGCAACCGAGTCACCTTTCGGTGTTTTTTTGATAATTAATTGAACAGGCTGAACTCTTTAATAATTTTTCCCTGTCAGAACATGCAGGAAAGTGGCTCTGAATTAGCTGGAGGTGCAAGTGGAAAGTCCTGTGCTAAACCACATTAAGCTACGTGTCAACACTCTGAGGCAGAATTAAGGTGGCCTTAATTAAATTTGGCTTAACTCATTTCCAAAGTAAATTAAGCCAAACTGAATTGCAAACACTTTAATTCTGAACAGCAGAGGAGAAAGATGGGCTTCTGCAGGTGAGAAACTTGTAAAGCAAGTGTAGGCTTGTGCTGGTTGAACTCTGAGCCAGAACCTGATATGCCCAACAGAAGACTTCTGGATGGAATTTGGGGTTTTATGGTTTCTCTTTAGGTAAGACCCTAGACTGCTTACTGCATAGTGATGATGAACCAAACAAACCCCTCAAAACCCTGCTATGATCTGCCTTGGGTGTGCTATATTCTGCTTTTTCTCTAAGGAATGGAAAGAGTAATTGGCCATTGGAAAGTGCTGCCCAGGGAGGTGGTGGAGCCACCGTCCCTGGAGGTGCTCACAAAAGGCTTGGATGTGGCACTTGGAGCCATGGTTTAGCTGTCAGGAGGTGTTAGGTATTAGGTAATAGGTTGGACTTGATGATCTCTGAGGTCTTTTCCAACCTGGCTGATTCTGTGGTTTATTGATGCATACACTGCCAGATGGTGGGAGATCTACAAGTGAAGATACGTGGTCTAGAAGGAGACATTTGAGCACAGCATAAACGCTGTGGAAATGTAGCTATCAGGGACAATGCAGAGATCATTTGCATGTTTGTCATAAGTGGGGAAGGATCAGGCAAGAGTAAGCTAAACATAGTAGAAATCAAAAAAGACCTTGGTTAGTTATAGCCAAGAGAAGACAGAGAATTTGGAGGTGTTCAATGCTGATATTGTGTGATAGTCTCCTCTCAGATACTGATTAAAACAGCTGCTGGCACATAGGCAACTAGAAAGATGTGTCTGGATGCTTTTTGGTGTTAGAGCAAAACACCCATTGTTGGGCATTGGTCTTTTCTCCCTAGTACCAGGTGACAGAATGAGATGAAATGGCCTGAAATTGCATCAGGAGAGTTAGATTGGAGATCAGGAAAATTTCTTTGCTGCAAGAGTGGCCAGGCATTGGAACAGGCTGCCCAGGGAGGTGGTGGAGTCACCATCCCTGGAGGGGTTCAAGAAGTGTGTGGATGTGGTGCTTCAGGATGTGGTTTAGGGCCCAAGGTGGTGTTAGGTTGACAGTTGGACTCCATGATCTTAGAGATGTTCTCCAACAGCTACATTTCTGTGACTCTATTTTCAACCAAGTAGCTGTCATAAGTGAGTCTCAATCAGGAAAAGTGAACAGAGGAGCTGTCTTGGTTTTAACTCAGCAGGCAGCTGAGTCTCAGCAGTCCACTTGCAACAGAGCAGTTTTCTCCTTCCCCTGATCCCTACCCCTGTCTGGGTGGGCAAGGAGGAAAAGAGATGGGAAAACCAAAGTGTCAGTTGAGACAAGGACAATTTAGTACTCAGTTGCAGGGAATTCAGATTACAGAAAGGGAAACCAGGAGAAAGGGCACCAGTGACCACAGCAGAGGAAACCCCAGAAACTGCTGCTGCTGTGCATGAACCAAAACCAGAACAAAAGGGATGAACCGCAGCCCAGGAACTGGGGAAGAAACATAAAAGGCCCTGGAACAGGAAACTTTACAAGCTATAGAATATATTACAAGTCCCATAAACCCTGGCCAACCCCTTTCCTGTCACGTATGACGTGAGCATGGTGTAGAACATCCAGCTTGCTCTGTGTCTCTTGGGGGTAGACCTCTCCCCCAAGTCTCCTATTCCTTCATCCTTCCTAGGGGAATATTCAGCTTAAACCAATACAGAAGTAAACAAAAGCATAATGTGGCACTTCATTGTCTGGCTAGAGCAAAATAAGATGCACAGGCAGGTATGGATGATGCCGGTTGGGAACATATGGCAGAGAACTGTGTGGAGTGGTGTACCACTGGGTTCTTCAAGGCTCTTAGTGAAAAAGGGAAGACAAAAATCTTGGTGATTTTGTTAGAGAGGGGTTTAAAGCTGTAAGTAACAGAGGAAAGGAAAATTAGAAAGATAACCTTTAGTTGCATAACTGATGTGAAGCAGAAGGCCTATTTTTTGGACAAGTAAACCAAGTGATCAAAGGGATCACGTGGATGAGGGATCCTTGTGCTTCAGAGGAAGAGAACTAGCCTTTCATGAAACAAAAGCAAATAATGCTGAAGTAGAGGGGGGAAAATGTAAGAAAGCAAGCAGGCTTTATGAAAACAAATGTAGTTCAAACTCAAATAGCTTGTCAGGAAGAAATTGAACCAGTGTGGGAAAAGACTGCAGAAGAAATATGCTTCTCAGTTGTCTCTCTACTACTGCTACACATCTGAGTAATTCACAAGAGCAGCTCAAAGATCTTGCTGATAAAGTGTAATGTAAATGGTTGTACTGCAGCCTGCTAGGAAAAGTCTGCAGTTTCATGTTTTGACTTTTGGCATCCCTGGATGATGGTCTGTACCCTGCTTGGGAAGGGCAGTAAAAGGGTTGTAAGCATGCCTGGCTGGGATGGAGGGCAGTGGCAGTGTGTTACATCCTCATTTACTTATAATTCAGGTCTATGCATTGCAGGGATGTTGGCAGAGTCTAGGAAAGGAACCTGCTTGGCACGCTGAATCAGACTAGAAAATAGGATAAGCTGCCTCGTAAGTACTTGTATTCCATGCACTAAAGGTAAATGTGTAAGTGTGGATCTCAGTTTGGGTGAGATATACCTGAGATTTCACACAGCAGCAGTAAATAGTATTAAAGCCTCCAAACATCACAGATTACTGTTTTCTACCAGCAAAGATTTGGTGTCCAGTGTAATTCTGCTCTGGACTACATTATAAATAGAAAGGATAAATTGATCTCTGGTGTGGGAGTTTGTGGTTACCTAGACACAGTGATCATGACCCAGGTGTATTTAATACAGGTAGAGGACAATGCTCCTAGTAACCTGTATATTTATTTTTGTCCTTACTAAGGGCTGATATTCTTTCATCTAGATTTGGCTGCTCAAGGCCTCATCCAACCTGTCCTTGAACACCCCCAGGGAAGAGGCAGCCACAGTGTCCCTGGGCAGTATTTTCCAGAGTCTCACCAGCCTCATACTGAAGAACTTCTTCCCAAGATTCAGTCCAAACCCACTCTGCCTCAGCTTCAAACCATTCCCCCCTGCCCTGCCTCTAGACACCCTTCTAAAAAGTCCCTCTGCAGCCTTCCTGTAGGATGCCTTCAGCTCCTGGAAGGCAGATCTAAGGTCCCCCTCCCCCAAGTCTTCTCTTCTCTGGGTTGAACTGCCCCAGCTCCCTATGTCTGTCCTCATACTAGAGGTGTTGCAGCCTTTGGGTCATCTTTGTGGCTTCCTCTGGTCTCACTCCAACTGTGTCCTTCTTATGCTGAGGACACCAGAAGTGGACTCAGTATTCAAGGTGGGGTCTCAGCAGAGCAAAGGGGCAGAATGCCTTCTCCTGCCCTGCTGGCCACACTTCTCTTGAAGCAGCCCAGGATATTATGAATAAAATTTCAATCTTCTTCTGATTTTAATTTTTTTTTTTTTTTTTAGTAATAAATATCCAGAAAGGCAGAGTTCTGAAGACCTATTCAGTTAAACCCAATCCTGATTAAGCAGCAAGGGAAGGCAATAATTGGACAGTGAAACCTAACACTGATGACAAATCTACATGAGAGATTGATTATAATAAGGGAGATTTCTGTTGGTTTGGTCTGAGTTTCCTGATTGTTAGCACTAATTGTTTACTACCCATTTCTGAATGTAATGAGTAAACAACAGCAGAGGTCATTTTCCTTAATGTGCCTGATGAAAATCATCCTGGGAAGGATAATAGCATAGATTTATTGTTGCTGAAGAAAGGAAACAGGGAAAAGAGATACCAGACAATGTAATGAGGGAAATGGGTGTAAGAAGCTAGAAAGTAAAAATTCATGGCAAGTGAAAATTCAGCCCTAAGAACAGCAAGAAAGCATTTGACACCTGGAGCAGAGAACAAGCTCTGGAACACTGTTACAGGAATTATTGCAGTAGCAGCTTTATTTTGTTAGAGGTCTCTTTTTCCACTCCTGCTGTTCTTTGTCTTTCCAAAGCTGCTCTAGTCTGGGGGTTCTCAGTAATGGTGATGCTAACACTGACCATCATCCACAGAATCCTAGAATGGCTCAGGTTGGAAGGGACCTTAGAGATCATCTTCTCCAACCTCCCCACCGTGGACAGGGACACCTCTCAACTAAACTCAGCTGCTCAAGGCTTCATCCAGCCTAGCCTTGAACACCCCTCCCAGGGAGGTCGCATCCACAGCCTCCCTGGGCAGCCTATTCCAGAGTCTCACCACCCTCCTACTGAAGAACTTCTTCCTCAGATCCAGCCTAACCCTGCTCCCCTCAGCTTCAAACCATTCCCCTTTGTCCTGTCTCTAGAAATCCTCATGAGAAGTCCCTCTGCAGCCTTTCTGTAGGATCCTTTCACGTATTGCAAGGCAGCTCTAAAGTTCCCCTTGAATTTTTTCTTCTCCAGGTTGAACAACCCCAGCTCCCTCAACCTGTCATAGCAGAGGTGTTCCAGCCCTTGGATCTTCATTGTGGCCTTACTCTGGACTCACTCCAACAGCTCTGTGTCCTTTTTATGCTGGGAACACCAGAACTGGAGGCAGTATTTGAGGTGGGGTCTCAGCAGAGCAAAGGGGCAGAATTCCTTCTCTTGCCCTTCTGGCCACACTCCTTTGGCTGCAGCCCAGCACACAGCTGCCTGCTGGGCTGCATGAGGGCACTGCTGGCTCCTGGGGAGCTTCTCAGTAATGAAAACCCCCAAGCCCCTTTCTTTAGAGCTACTCTCACCCCCACTCTACACTCAGCCTGGATTTGTGCCTGGGATTTGCCCTCATCACTTCTTCCTCTGGCATTTCGCAGGTCACTGGACTAGGTGCAGAGGGAACATGTTGTTCCTTTTCAGGATCCTTTGTATCTGCCATGGGTTGGCTTCTGTAAGACAAATCTGTTCAGTTTGTTCCCTCTGCCCCAGAAATAAGAAATCTTCCACTCTGATTGCCCACCAAGTTCTAGCAATATTTTTGCTTTAGGGATCAGATTTAAAGAGACCAATGGCTTGCTGAGCTTATACTAGGACTTACACACACCTCCCAAAATGGTTTACCTCATTTTCTGTTGTCATCCTCATCACTATAGTCAGCACCTCCTTAGCACCTTTCACCTCAGGAGAGAAAAACACCAATATATATTTCTGGAAAGCAGGTGTTGTCTCTGGAACCTTCTGATGCTTCAAGCTAATGTTCCCATGTTTCACTAGGATGAAAACACAGCCTTTGAAAGTAACCTGTGAAAACTGAAAACAGGGTGTGGGGTTGTTTTTTTTTGGGGGGAGGGAGGCTGAAGAATGCTCAGAATTCAGTCAAACTGATTTAAAGCAAGGACTTAGATAACCAGGAGGTTCTTTGCTGAGCTTGTCCCTGCTTTCCCTGGGAGTTGTTCTATTAAGAAATGGGATATTCCTTGAGCCAGAAAGAGATGAATTGTTTAACTCAGTAGCAGCAGTAGCTAAAATGGAACAGCCTCAGTCTAAACCAGCATTCCAATTAATATTTGACTGTTCATGGGGAAAAGAGGAGCTCATCTGGAAAAGGTTTCTTTCTTGTGATGTCTGATTGAAAATGTCTCCCAGGAGCTGAGCAGCTTGTCCTAAGAAAAGTCTCTAACCTGTTGTGCTCTCACAAAGGAGTTTTGGCTTAGATACAGAAGCAAACAGCTTTCTGAAAACATTTCTGACCACATCTCTTACCATGTCCCATCTCCTCTTAGCTTCTGGAATAAAGCAGCAAGTTTCTATTGGGGGTTGCTGGAAATGATGACTGAACCCCACAGGAAAACTCCACAGAGATTCCTACCAAGCAACAGCAATGATAAAGATAAGTTTTCATGAGTTTGAGGAAGGTACCACAAATGAGTTTGAAAGAGAAGTACAGCTGTGTGCAACCAGGCCTACAATGCCCCCAAATTTCATCCATTTTACAGTGGCTTATTCCTTATCAGCTGTCTTTTTAAAAATGGAGTTTCAAATAGATATATGGATTTGCTTGTGCCACAGGATCAGAAGGGCACTTTGCGTTTTGTGGAAGGCACAGGGTTCTCTTAGCTGTTCCTTTAAAAGCTGTTGGGTCAGCAGATCCCAATTGCAGGAGCTTGTTGCTCTGATTTGAAGGGGAAGCTGGTAGTTTAGAAGATGATTTTATCTTGCAAGATAATAGAAAGCTGAGTGAGAAGAAATTTGGCTTGAAATGCTGGCTCTGTGTGAAAACAGTGGAGGAAGAACCTAACACTTTTGAAGGTATTTACTTTGCCAGTCTCTTTGTACCTTATAGTAGGACCTTCAATACCATTTGTATTGCTTTCCTCATGGTTTTTCTTCCTAGCTTTGAGAAGGAAGAGGCTTGGATCTGGCTCTAGTCTGAGTTAGGGAGAAGGGCTGTATAATCATGTCATGATGGCACAGAGCATGCAGGCTGGCAGTAATGGGGAAGAAGAGACACAACTCTGTAACAGTGTGCAAACCAGCATGGGTAACTTGGCACCTCGTTCACACTCACCAGTTGTCCTCTACCCAGCTGATCAGGCACCTCAAGTCAGCACTGTAGCCTATGATTGAGAAGGAATCTTTCCACCAAAGGCTGGATGTTAGGAAGTAATTCTTCACAGAAAGAGAGCTTGGCCATTGGAATGGGCTACACAGGGAGGTGGTGGAGTCCCCATCCCTGGAGGTGTTTAACAAGAGACTGGATGAGGCACTTGGTGCCATGGTTGAGTTGATTAGATGGTGTTGGGTGATAGGTTGGACTTGATGACCTCAAAGATCTTTTCCAACCTGGTTAATTCTCTATTCTGAAAGCAATCAGTGTGCTGTGCTGGGCTTTATGATCCCTGCAATCTGAAGGCCCATATGGATTTGTGGTAGGCAGCTGGACACCAATTTGGAAATGACCTTTTAAGAGCAGCCCTTTTGTCTTTTGCAGGAGGGGAGAGAGAAATAAATGGGATCAAAAAGCAAAGCTCAGGTTGGCTCTCTGAGAGCACCAGATAGGTCACTTTGCTGATCAAGTCAGTGTGTTTAGTGATTGGAAGAGTTTGCAGAGGTCAAAGTATTGAAGCTTTTTCTAGGTCAACCCCACTAACCCCTACCTACACCAAAACTACTTGAATGTGTGCCTAGTGATAGGACAAGGGGAAATGGTTTGAAGCTGAGGGAGAGCAGAGTTAGACTGGATCTGAGGAAGAAGTTCTTCAGTAGCAGGGTGGTGAGACTCTGGAATAAGCTGCCCAGGGAGGCTGTGGCTGCCACCTCCCTGGGGGTGTTGAAGGCCAGGTTGGATGAGGCCTTGAGCAGCTGAGTCTAGTTGAGAGGTGTCCCTGCCCACGGCGGGGAGGTTGGAGCAGATGATCTCTGAGGTCCCTTCCAGCCTGAGCCAGTCTGTGATTCTATTAATTTCTTACCTGTCTGATCAGCTTTGGGCAATTGTGTTGCATAGTCTGGATACCTGCTGTAAGCCACCAAAACCGCTTCTATGGCTTTGCACATTCAGTTCTCACAGTCTCTTACCAAATCCTTTGATTTGTGCACGCTGCAGAGTGATTTGTACCAGAGCCTGGTATTTAATGTCAACTCTGAAAATGGGCCTTGTCACAACCAATGCAGAATGCAGTCCTGTGGTTAATTTAGCGACATAGATTGGCAGGCATCACACATTAATTGCACAGCAATCATTGCGTTGATATTAATGCTGGTTTCTGCCCAGGAGAGATTCAGGCCTGGCATAATGGGATTTATTCATGATGCAGAAGTGAGATCTCTGATTATAGATACAGTGAGAAACTCAGGGGTGCGAGATTGAGGCCGAGTTGTAAGCTGAGCTTGAGGAGCTTTGAGATGTTCAGCTGCTGGCTGTGCAGATGAGGCTGTGGGCTGTGACAAAGGTACATGATCAGAGCTCGTGTCAGGCTTTGGGAGTACTGACAGCTTTTTGGTTATTCTGGACGCTGCAAAGTTGGTTGAAATTCATTGGCACAGGCATTGGTCATTCTCAGGTGCACTGCATTTGCATGCTCCTTGCCTTTAAAAGGTCAGCAAAGCACCCTGACAGTTTTAAAGGCAGCCTGCTGTGCTTGAAGTGTATTTAATTTAATGCTGTCTACACTGCAGGATATGGTATCAAGTTGGTTTGGTGTGATACTGATCATGTAGAATATCTTTATGTTGCCAAGATTATTGCTTAGGCTTTGGAAACAGACAGGAATTTGATTCTTTATGAATTTTCCTGTGCACAGTGATATTATTTCAGGAGAAAAAAATTCCATTGTTACTGCTCTTTTTCTGTTCTGTTTGGTTGCACTGATGGCCTGGGGTTAAAGCAGAAGGTTTCTGGGCCAGTGGCAGTTCTGCTCAGTTGGTTGCAAGAGGCAAGAGCAGCCTCTTCTGGATTCAGCAGCATCTGCCTACTCATGCTGACAGTGCCCACCTCTCCTGCTCTGCATACTGATGGGCCGTAGCTTTAGTATGCCTGTCTGTCACCATCAACAGGGGAGAGCAAGGTTGACAGTGTTGGATTGAAGGGCTGTAAGTGGTTATTGATTCCCAGACTTCTTGCATTGCCAGAGGTGGGGGTCAGGAAGGGGTGTGTTTGAGCACAGGCGTGGGCATGCAAATCTGCAGTGGTGTGCTAGCGCCACTGAGCAACAGGATGTACCTGGTTGTGCCTTCCAAGGGGGTTTCTGTGGGCTTGTCCCCACAGGAGGGGATGCACAAGGGTGTGTGTAGGTGTGAGTGTGCATTTATCTGTGCTTACAGGCAGAACATAAAAGGTATGTAACGGGCTTAAACAGATGAGTGCCTTGTGTGTAGTTGTGTAACTGCACATGGGGCTCCCTGTGGGTTTGTATTGGGCTAGGTGCAGCTAAAATTATGATGGACTGTGCAGCATTCCACTGTTGGGTGATGCTGTCACAGCTTCTACTGCTGGTAGGATGGAGAGGAGGCAGAAAGGCATAGCCCTCAGCCTCACTGCTAAACCCTTTTTGCACATGAGGGAGCTGGCAGTAGCTTGTGAAGCGGAAAGGGAGCTCATTTCTAAATGAAAACTGAAAAGAAAATGCACACAGCAATGATGGAATTCAGATTTCATTAGGTTCTGATATCTCTGTTCTTGGGGGGGGTGGTGTGGAAATCACACTTCCTTGATGACCTTTTAGTAAATGCAAAGCTAGAAGGGAATTCTGTCTTCCAGTTCCTTTGTTTTTAACTAGTTGGAGTGGAGGTGTGGAGGGCAGTGTACAGGATTGCAAAGGACAGCACACTCATAACACTGACATCAGTGCAGGTGTTGCTTGCACATGTCAGCCCACAGGACAGCAGAGGAGATGAATGCTTTCTGAAGTGCTGTCCCGTCCCTTCTTCCAGCTGAGATTGGGTCAGAATGGCAGGGCAGCTTTCTCACAGCGTGCAGTCCAGTTCAGTGACACCTTAGTGACATGAGGGGTGGCAGGGCTGTGGAAAGCAAACCAGAACAGGCAATACCTGCCAGCACTGCTTCTTTAAGCTGAGGTTACCTGCTGCATTGTAAAGCAAGGGGAAACTGCTTCTCCCTTGTAGTGTTTTCTCCCCACTGTTCATCCAGTGTTTATCAAAAAGTTGAAAGTAACACAGCTTGGCTTCCTTAACTCTCCTCAGCTTGCTTTAGGATCTTCCACAACAACTCAGAAATGTCCTTCTGAGCATAAAGGTTTGGGGAATTAAAACATTATGGGGGAATTTTTGTGGCAGATGAGAACAGGGCAAAGTAGGGCCAATTTGACTGCAAATGTGGAGTCAGATCCCACTTAAGTACCCTCAACCTGCTGATTGAGAGCTAGAACCCCACAGATGTGTAAATGATAACTTGTTAGTCATACCTTTGATACCAATTACAAGGGCAGCCAGCATCTTAGTGTCTGCTGTTGACTGATGTAGCCTGAGTGATATCTTCTGTGAGGGCATTGCTAGAAAGGAGGGGAAATTTTATCAGTATTTTCTATGTTTCTTTGGAATAATCTTTTGAGAGAAAAGGCTCAGGTAGATGCATGAATTCATGGGAAAAGGTTCTTGAAAGAGGGACAGCCTGGAGAGAGATCAAATTCATTGTGGTACAGGTTTGGCTTATTATCTGCTCATACATGCCAAGAATGAGAAGCATGGGGCTCCTCTGGGCCTGCCCAGAATACATAAGTGCAGTCTAGATGGCATTTAAGGTCAGTCTGGCATGGCTGGAGATCCTGACTCATGGAAATAAGGGACAGTAAAATTCGGAACAGAAGATTATTTCATGAGCATTGAATAGTACACATTTCAGTCCCCAAGGTGCTTCATTAAGTATCCTACCCTTTCCAGTGATTGCATTTTGAGAGTGTACAGCTGTGATAAACTGAATTAAATGTGGAATCTTTTAACTCCTCATCCAGAATCTAAACTTTAAAACGCTTCCTAAAAGGCAGGATCAGGAATTGAAGACCTTCTCTCTGAGACAGTCACAATGCTCCCAAGACAACCAGAGGTACTTTACCCATAATATTTGTGCCAGTACTACAGAGGCTTGGCATAACCCTGAAGAGCATCTCATTTTTCATGTGTGCTTGAATTTAAAAGTGGGGGGGGGGGGGGGGGGGGGGAAAGGAAAGAAAAGAATCTTTAAGCTCTTTTTTACATCCATGTACATGGCACTTTTGTGCACAACAGCACAAAATTACTTGTTACACAGGCAGAACTCAGCCTAAAAGATGTATAAAACTGGCTTTTCCTTTGGAAGGACAATCAACAGTGGTGTAGATGGAGAGGATAATTCCATGTGCAACTCTCTTGTCCTGCCTCTAAGAGCTTACTATTTGCCTATGAGTGAGTGTTTGGCCCCTGTGCATCGATGTGCTTAGAGGTGTTACAGAGAGAATCACAGGACTATTGAGGCTGGAAAAGACCTGTGAGATCATCAGGTCCAGCCTATGACTTAACACCATGACATCAGCTAAACCATGCCAGCAAGTGCCACATCCAGTCTTTTCTTAAAGACCCCGAGTGATAGTGACTCCACCACCTCCCTGGGCACTCCATCCCAGTGCCTAATCAGCCTTTCTGTGAGGAAGTGTTTCCTAACATCCAGCTTAAACCTCTCCTGGCACAGCTTCATGCCATGCCCTCTTGTCCTGTCACTGGTTGCCTGGGAGAAAAGCCTGACCCCCACCTGACTACAACTTCCTTTTAGGTAGTTGTAGAGAGTAACAAGGCCCCCTCTAAGTCTTCTCTTCTCCAGACCTTGTAAGAGAACCTGTAGGGGTTGAATGAGGACTTTTACTTTACTGAGTGCACTTAATCCTTTTTGGGGTTTGGATGCAGAAGAGAGCCTGCAGAGGTGGACAGAACAGAAGGAGAGGACATGTTCAATTATGGGTAGATTTGAGTGGCTTCAGTAGCTGAATATTTGGTTTTTCCATTCTGACACCAGACTAATCTGCTTTAGGGGAACTGCAAGGGGAGATTCTAGGTGGTGGAGCTGACTGGGGAAGTGGGATCTGTTGTATTTTGCAGTCTGAAAGTGGGGTGGCAGAGACTGCAAGGTGGAAGAGCATGAACAGGACAGGGGTCCCAGAAAGCACAGGTTGGTGCTCATCAGGACTGTAGGCTGCGTAATCCATTGCCTGCCACCAAGTGCACTCTGCTCCTGTACAAAGAAGTGAAAAAGTTCAGGGTGCATTTCTTCCAAATCACTTGCCAATCACTTTTGATTTTCATAACTACTGCTCAGCTTGGCCCTCTGTAAAAGGGGTTAATTTTTATGTTCCCATCACTTTTGTTGTGTTGTTTCTTAGCTCTCTGATGAGCAAATCCTGGCTAGGCTCAGCAAAAACCTGGGAAGCAGAAAAACACTTCTGAGATATCCCCTTTGCATGTATTGGGGGTGACAAGTATTGCAGGGTGTAATTGATTCATTTATAAAGGGGAGAGAGCTGCATTCTTGTGTTTTCCTATTCTAACACTAATTACTAGAAATTATTAGTGTGGTGCAAACAAATGCATGAAGACTCTGTGCACAATTTGCAAGAGAAAGAGATAGGAATCTCTGTGCGTGTTCAGTGAGCTACCTGCCCAGAATCACACATGAGCTGAGGGGCTGTGCTGGTGGTGTGTTTCTCTGCAGTGAATATTTGGGTGCAGACTGGGAAGTGTGTTGGTAGAATCACAGAATCATAGAAAGGCTTAGATTGAAAAGGATCATAGAATCATAGAACGGTTTGGGTTGGAAGGCACCTCAGAGATCATCTACTGCAACCTAGCCACCATGGACAGGGACACCTCTCAATTAGACTCAGCTGCTCAAGGCCTCATCCAACCTGGCCTTCAACACCCACAAGGAGGAAGCATCCACAACTTCCCTGGGTGACTTATTCCAGGGTCTTACCACCCTCATACTGAAGAACTTCCTCCAATCTAACCCTACTCTCCCCCTGCTTCAAACCATTCCCCCTTGGCCTGTTGTTAGACAGCCTTATGAAAAGTCCCTCTCCAGCTTTCCTGTAAGATCCCTTCAGGTACTGGAAGGCAGCTCTAAGGTCCTCCTCCCCCAAGTCTTCTCCAGGCTGAACAACCCCAGCTCCCTTGGTCTATCTTCACAGCAGAGGTGCTCCAGCCCTTGGATCTTCTTTGTGGCCCTCTGGACTTGCTCCAACAGCTCTGTGTGGGAACTAGACCTGAACATGTTCTGTCAGACCTTGAAGCATGCAGATGTGCACTGGTGTCCCTGATGAACACAGCATCTTAATTGTGTCATTATTGGGTGTTCTGGTACCTGTGTCTTAGAAAGGTGTCCTTGTGCATCTGTGTTCGTGTGTACCATAGAATCTCAGACTTGTTTTGGTTGGGTAAGACCTCTAAGTTCATCAGCTATGTGTCTGCTAAGTGCACATCAGCCCAAGCAGAAGATAGTATAATGAACACAAAATTAGACACTAATGTTTGTCATGTTTAGCAATCATTTTGCACTAAGTAGGGGACTTTCCTCTGCAAGAGAAGAGGCACAAATGAAATCAGAGGCTCTCTGTGACAGTGTCCATGCAGCTGATTCTCAGTCTGAGGCAGAGAAATTCCCATACATGACTTTCCCTCTCAATTACCCTCACAGATGCGACCTCTACTTAATAAAGTCTTTGGGTTTTTTGTTGGGTTTGTTTTCAGAGAAACCTGCACAAGAGGTTGGCAGAACCTGGCATTACTTGAAAGTCATGCCTCATGGTTTTTTTCCACTGTCAGCTAGTTCCTTCCTTTAGTCTCTGAACACAACACTTGCCAATAAAAGTCCAGAAATAGCTTCTCTCACTAGAACTAATGTTTGCCAACAATAGCTGGGGAAGAGGGAAAGCAATCTATTTTTGTAGCTGGATTCTAGCGTGCAGTAACCCTGTTGGCTTTGACAGAAATTAATTTGGCACCTAGAGTTAAAAGGTTTCTTTGTGCTGAAAAGCTTTTTAGCCATATTCAAATGTGATGGCTGAGAGGTGTTACCTGCTTATGGACAGGAAGGTGTCAGACAAGTGAGCTGCTGCTCTGCATAAGAAGTCTAAGGGAAAGGATCCTTCTGATGAGGGAGAGAAAGTCTGTCTTAAAGCTCTGGCTAACTTAGTGAAGCCACCAATGGATGATGAGGATGCAGAACAGGGTATGAGTCCTAGTAGGTAGGGACCCCAGGGAGGTTCTTCTGAACTTGAGAGGATCATAGACATCAGTGTAGTGCAGTGAAGCTGTAGTTTAGGATTTTGTAAGTTCTATATTGAGGAGTGTGGGAGAAAGCTGGGTGTGCACCAGCCCAGCATCAAGGCTGAATGTCAAGGAGTGTGCAGAATACAGAATTAACTAAGTTGGAAAAGACTGTAGAGCTGAAGGCGAAGGAGCTGGTGGATTCAGCTCAGCTAGTGTTAGACAGGCTGAGGGAAGAGTTTCTCTTGTCCAAGCTACAACCTCTGCACTATTGCTTATCTAGGGTTGAGATGGACAGTTTGGAGTGCCTGCACTGAGAACATAATTAAGGCCAGCAATGGCAGTGGGAGAAATGGAGTTAGCACCAGACCTCTCTCTTTGCCAGCCAAGGCCCCATCCCATCACTGCTGAGCAAGGTGAGCAGAGCAGGTCCATGCAGGACAGTCCCTCAGCAGCTCTCTGTCACTTTGTCCGAGGCAGTTTCATGCACTGCTGTTTTATTACAAAACCAGGCACAAGTTCTTTCTTTTTTTTTATGAACAAACTCTCTTTGGTCTTTAGGGGTAAGGCTTTTTGAAACTTAATCTCTGTTCCTTGTTAGTCTTTGATTTATTTACTTTTTTAAGTGTGGCAAAATAGCTACACTTAAAGCCAAATAGCTTGAAACTGTTCAGTTCCTAGCAGTGAAAGTTGCACGAGAGGTGAAGAGAATTGTAGGCTCTCCTCGTGGCTCTGTCAATGCCCTTGGTGAGGTGCCTTTGGCTAGGTTACTCCTCCTCTGATTCAGCATCTCAGCTTGCAGTTCTGCTTTCCTATCTCCCAGAGGGCATCCTGCGACTAATTGAGGGATGTATCTAAATGGCTTTAGCATGCAAACCGAAAGTCACCAGGGACAAAGCTGTTACTAGGGCAGGAATAAAGGTCAGGCCCTTGAGGACATCGTTGTCTTGATTAATTAACACACTAATCTCTATAATTCCACTTCAGCAAATATAATTTGGCCTCATCCGTTGTTTTGCTCATTTTTCTGTGGCTTAGCTTCGAGAGAATTAATGGAGAGACCTAAATGGAAAATGCTGCTTCTTGCTGTCTCCTGTCCCCTCAGTCAGCCCTGTCTTGCTCCCTCCTTGGCATCCTTTGCCCTTGCCTGTCTGAGGGCTCTGCTGCAAAGTCCCCAGGCCAGTTAAATGACTCTTCACTGGATACCAGAACAGACTTACCCCTCTGTAAGGGATTTGATGGGCGTCACCTGATTGAGTGAATTATTAAGAGCATGTGGAATTGACCAAAGGGGAGAGGTAGATTTGCTGTTATTTCTATGGATAGTTCCACTGGGAAAGTACAAGACCAATGCTGGAAAATGTTAGGAAGTCTGTGTCCCCTTGGTGAAGTCTGCTGAAGGGCTGGGTCACCATCCATGACAGCAGGAAGGAGATGCCAGTAACTGATATAGACCTGGGGCTCAGTGTTTTGGGATGGCCACTTTCAAATGCTGAGACAATCCAGGGTCTATAAGGGATTGCTTCCAGCAGCAGAAGCAGCAGCAGAGTTTGGAGAGGATCAAGTTGCTCATGGAGATAGTTGAGGCCCTTTCCTTGGAGATATGCAAGGTGAGGCTTGACAAGGCTCTGGGCAACCTGATCTAGTGGAGGATGTCCCTGCTGACTGCAGAGGGGGTTGGACTGGATGACCTTTGGAGGTTCCTTCCAACTCAACCCATGCTATGACTCTATGAACCAATGTGTGTGGTGAAGCTCAGTGAAGCAAACCATTCTTGGATGAGCAGGAGGGAATATTCCCTCCAGGTTGTTACCCAGAGGGAAATCAAAGAAATGAAGAAAATGTCTCCTCATCTTCTCTTCAGCTCTTAGTTCAGGGTTGTTGTACTTTCCATTCCTGTGTGATTACATCCGTTTCTCAGTCAGGTATTGTTTTCTGCTTGACTTGGGAACATTTCCTGAAGCTGTTCTGAGTTCACAACGCTCTCATTTTCTTTCCCAGGCCAATTTTAGACTGAATTTTGACAGATTACACAAGTGCAGAATTTTTCCTGTCCTATCTTACATCATCATTTCCCTGTATCATTTATTTTCCCTTTGACAGATTTTTAACACTGTCCGTCTAATATGCATCAGAGGTTGAAGTGTATTACCATAAGGCAGTGCATTGTGGGTAGCCCCATGCAAATTGTTCTGGGGAGAGTCATGCTAAATTATGTTCTTGCTATAAAAAAGTAAAGGCAGGAAAACAAAGGCTTGCTTTACTTATTTATTTATTTATTTAATGCTTTACTGTTTGTTCTTTGGCTTCAGAGCAGCTGCCAGGGGCAGAGGTTTAAGCCAATTGTTTGACATTCAGTGATACTCCTTCTGACAGGACACTGCTGAAAGGGTGAAGGCCAATGGCATCTTGGGCTGCATCCAAAGATGTGTGGCCAGCAGATTGAGAGAGATGATTCTGCCCCTCTGCTCTGGTGAGACCTCACTTGGAATACTGTGTCCAGCTCTAGAGCACTCAATACAGGAAGGACACGGACCTGATGGAGCAGGTCCAGAGGAGGGCCACAAAAATGATCAGGGGATTGGAGCAGCTCTGCTAGGAGGACAGGCTGAGGGAGCTGGGGTTGTTCAGCCTGGAGAAAAGAAGTCTCCAGGGAGACCTGATAGCAGCTTTCCAGTACCTGAAGAGGCTACAAGAAGGATGGGGAGAGACTGTTTGCAAAGGCCTGCAGTGACAGGGTGAGGGGCAATGGCTTCAAACTAGAGAAGAGCAGATTTAGATTGGAAGTTAGGAACAAGTTCTTTATCATGAGGGTAGTGGAATACTGGAATATGGTGCCCAGGGAGTTGGTTGGGGTCCTATCCCTGGAAATATTCAGGGTGAGGCTGGACAGGGCTCTGGGCAACCTGATCTAGTTAAGGATGTCTCTGCTGACTCCAGAGGGGTTTTGACTAGATGCCCTTTTGAGGTACTTTCCAATCTGTGCACTGCAGTAGGTTTTCTCTACATGTCTCTGATGTTGGCTTTTAAAACGTTGCCAAAGGAAAAAGCTGAGCAAATGTTGGAGCAGCACAGGAAAGAGAATACATAGAATTCCAACTCCATTGTACAAGCACCTTTAGGAAACATCAGGTTTATGAACTTAAAGGGCATCAGATGCCTCTTGGAAGTAGCAGATCTGATGATAGGTAGTTTTGGTTTTATATCTCTGTCTCCTTTTGTTCTCTGTTACCAAGGTTATTTGCCTGGAAACTGGCTGCTTTGTTCCTCTGAAAGTCCCTCCATGTACTCCCCCAAACCCAGGCAGTAATCCTCCTTTTGGGCAGAACACTTGATTGTAGTAGAAATGATTGCAATGTCACAAACAGAGGATTAACATTTTCAGTGGAAATCATAAAAGCAGGCTGAAAAGGGACTCCTCAGAAAAAGGCAGCTTGCTTTTATGCAAATTTTCTCAGGTGGTATGGCTGCAAGATGAGAAATGCTGAAAGCCTATAATCTGCAGTCAGCATCTTCTCTGCTTTGTTGTGAACGGTCAGTAGGCTTTCAAAGACTTGGAGACTTGTAGTTTGTTTTTGCAAGGCCTGTGTTCTTCTCACCTGATGCCTTAGGAGGCGAAGCATTTGTCAGCTGCTCGGTGTTTGCTGCCTGCTGGCCCCCCTCTGAAATAAACACCGTGGAATATCCACTGCAGAACAAGGGGAAACATAAACTGCTTTTGTGTGAGTCACATCAGTTATCCCACTTGCTAGAGAGAACTGCTTGCCTCCCCCTCACCCCACCTCTGTCTCTCTGATCATGTCTCCCTTTCTTCAGTCTGTTCCTTACAGTCTTCAAAGGCCTGGATTCTTTTTCTCTCTAAAAGCACAGTAAGTGGAGGTGTTAAGCTGAGCCTGTACTGGTGAGATTGTCTAGAGGAAGAGGCTTAGAGGTGGTTTGCAAAAGTCTACAGCCCACTGCCAGGCCTAACTGATATAGCTCCTTGGCAAGCAAGCCCAATTGTCTAAAATGACCTGCATGCTGCTGATGAGTTCCTCATTGACAAGCACCACAGGTTCATCTCTCCTGTAATAAAATAGGAACTTCAGTTCTGATCTCTGTTTTTCTTTTAATAGAAATTTTTTCCACCCAAAATGTAGGTAGAAGTATCCCTCAGCCTCCTTAGTGATTGTCACTTTGTGCCCCTGGGCAAGTGGCCTGGTGATAAAATGAGTCTTTGCACTCTGCCAAACTGTAAGCTCTGGTGAGCAGATCACGGCAGCTGTTCCACCTCAGAAACTCCTCCTGATGTTTAATTTTCAGCTGTGGAGTCCATGGTCCTGGGATTCATTATGGGATGTCCTTCCTAACCCAGCTTCTTAATGAAGTGATCAATAACTTACCCTTGGGCTGTCTGGTAAAATCTCCCTCTGACTCAGCTTTCTCATCTGTTTTTTACCTCTTAATGCTGTATTATTGCATGACTTGTTTTTTTTACATGAACCTAGATTAAATCAGAGCAGACATCAAAGAGGGTCCAGCAGTGCTGCTGCCTGAGTTGCCCCTCGGTGTTATCAGTTCTCCTCTAGGTGGTTAGTGCAGAGCATTCAAAAGAAAGAGAGAAAAAGGAGCTGCCACATTTGTGCTGCTGTTGCCCATTTTGCTGTTCAATGTGACAAGCAGCAAGAAGGGTCCTGTGTCACAATGATTATGCTGACACCTCTAAGAAAACAGCCAACAAGCTCCTTGGTTGTACTCCCATCCTTCAGCTTCAAAGGGAGCAGTTACCAGGCTGGGGGAAGCCCTCTCCTAGGCAGTGTCCCTTACCTCTCTGTATTGAGCTGGGCATGGATGATTTTTGTGCTTTTGGCTAGGAAAATCAATGCCTCCTTTGTTGTTTCAGAAGCACTAATACAGTAAATTGTTTAATCATAGAGTGATGTCAGTGGTGCTGAGGTGGTAGGGAGTGGTAGGTGGGGAGGGCAGCTTCGATAGGGTTTGACCAAAGAGAGTTTGTCATATGGCAAAATTTAAAGGAGCCTGGAGGGAGTAATTTATCATTTAGGGGGGAAAAAAAACCCCAAACAATCTCAGGTAGCTCTTGAGTACTGTCAGAGTAAGAGGATGGACCTACAGTGCATGGAAGGTTAGAATACTGAGAGAGGAAGGTGCAATAGATGGCCTTGTGTCCTTGCCTCTCACCTGGGGATCACTGTGTCAGGACCTATTGAAGTTATTCAGGGGAGCCACACACAGTATCAGGATAATACCTTCTGAACATGTGCACAGAATTATTCCATCGTGGAAGCTGCCATGTGGTCTGGACAGGAAAACTACCACCAGGTGGAAGCTCCAAGGGCACTGGCAGAAGGTTTTGGAGGAAATGAGTGATTTTGTGGAGAGCAGGGTTAGACATGGGGAAAAAAAAGAAGTATGCTTCAGGGCATGACCAAAAAACTCTGGAAGAAAATATGGGACCCTCAGGACTGGAACAATAAGAAATTGTGTAGGCTGAGATTTGGATTCATTCTGGAGCTGTTTGTGCTGCCTTGGAGCCACAAGAATGCTGGCAGAGCTGGTAGACAGCCAGGATGGGAACAGAGCAGGATGCTGTGGGACCGTGCTGGCTGGTTTACACATGGAGATGATGCTTGCCTGCTGCCTGCTGTGTTATTTTATGTCTGGCTAAGGTTATAACTCACAGAATCAGATGCAGCCCAGGTTGTGGTCCTACAGGAGTTGTGAGGAAACTAAGGAACAGAGGATTTGAACTGCTAAAAAGAAATCATTAAAAATGACCTCCTGACTAGATAGCAGAGTGTCTAACATGTTTAACAAGGTGCTAATTATGAACCCTCAAGTTTAAAAACCTACTCCATGGGATAAGAGAACCACAAGCACTAGGATACAGGCATGAATAATCACAACAACTGAGACTGTTAACATCCTACAGGAAGGCTGCAGAGGGACTTTTTAGAAGGGTGTCTAGAGACAGGACAAGGAGGAATGGTTTGAAGCAGAGGAAGAGTAGGTTTGGACTGGATCTTAGGAAGAATTTCTTCAGTAGGAGGCTGGTGAGACTGTGGAAAAGACTGCCCAGGGAGGTTGTGGCTGCCTCTTCCCTGGGGGTGTTCAAGGTCAGGTTGGATGAGGCCTTGAGCCACTGTGTCTAGTTGAGAGATGTCCCTGCCCATGGTGGGGAGGTTGGAGTAGATGATCTCTGAGGTTCTTTCCAACCTAAGCCATTCTGTGATAGTTTTGCCCATGGCTTTCAAGTCTGAATCAAGACTACAAGATTAATTTCCAGGCAGATTTTGGTTTGCTGGCCATCTTAGATGAGTCAGAACTGATAAAAAGAAATTTTGGGAGTTATGGAGTGAGAAGCAGAAGGACTGTTTGTGCAGTCAACACCTAGTTAAAAGGCTGGCAAAAATAAGTAGGGCACATAAAGCATCTTTAGGGTGGAAAGAAATGGATAGCAACTTGACAGCAGGTACCACTCTGTGAATTGGTGCTGGCCAATATTAATAATTACAATGACTGAAAGGGAAGGCAAACAGTGAGATATTAAGATTTACTGTTTGCAGCTGATACAAATTACACAGGAGGAAGAAGGGCTGCAAGACTGTGGCTACTGGAATGGAAGATGAAACATAGGCAGTGGCAGGGTAAAGCATCTTTGAAAGAATAGTTTAAAGCATTCAGACACATGGTTGGCCTCTGAATTAGTTCTAGCCTTTCAAGAAAACATAAGTAGCTATTATAAAGACAGCTTGATAAAGATGTCTGTGCCATGTGTAGCAGCAGCAATAAAGAACAAAGTGAATAAGGTGCCTGCATGTGGGAAGAAAGCAGCAGACTTGGAAGATGTTCTAATATCCTTACAGACAGGAATGACAATGCCTCCTGTGGAGCAGTGTTTGTCATGGGTCATTTCTTTTGTAAGAGAGAAAGCAGTGATAAAGACTGGCTAGAAGGAGCACACCAAAGTGTTTAGTGGCCTGGAAGGCAGCTTCAGTATGGGGAAAACATAAGGGGTGCTAGGGCTGTTGAGTCATAAAGGGAAGGAATAGAGCCTTAGAGTGCAGAGAGCGCCACAGTGTGCAGAAGTAACATGGAGCGCTGTGGTGGGGAGAGGCTTTGTGCGGGTTTGGTGGCAATGTGGCAGGATACAGGCTCTCCACTCTGTTGGTTCTCATCTCCATACCATTGCTGTAAGGCCAAGATACAGTTCCATTAGTCTGCCAGTCTCCATAAGGCAGAATACAGAATTAACCAGGCTGGAAATGACCTTTGAGATCATCAAGTCCAACCTATCATCCAACATCATCTAATCAACTAAACCATGGCACCAAGTGGCTCATCCCATCTCTTTCTGAACACCTCCAGTGATGGTGACTCCACTGCCTCCCTGTGTAGCCCATTCCAATGGCCAATCTCACTTTCTGTGAAGAACTTCTTCCGAACATCCAGCCTTTGGTGGAAAGATTCCTTCTCAATCACAGGCTGCAGTGCTGACTTCCTCCCTGGGCAGCACATTCCAATGGCCAATCTCTCTGCAGTAGTGTGGGAGCAGAGTGCCAGAGAGAGTGTGAGGCAATGCATTATCCAGCTGGAGAAACCAGGACAGCATCAGAGTTGTCTTCCCCTGGATCTACTCTGGTGTCTCAGTCCCTGTGTTGGTGAAGGGTGAGAGGTGCTGTGGTCCTGGGGTCTCATTTTGGCTGGGGCATAAAATGTTGTGTTCTTTTGGTCAATACATACTCTCATCACCCTTGTGATGGGAAGTACAGCACCTGTTTTGCTGGAGAGGGAAAGGCTGTGAGGGTTTTCTCCTTGCAGTTTACAGTGTGGTGAATTTTAAGGCACAAACGACTGTGGAAGTCCCCGGTAGTGTTACTTTAAATACTTGAAAGGCAGACAGCAAAATAGCAAGGTGTGTAATACAATAGAAGGATATGTGGCCATTGCCTGAAATGAAGATGCAACAATTGATTCTTTATGTAACTCATAATTAACCTGAGGATCCCCACCGTGGATGGCAGTGTGAAGACAAATACCTTACTAAGACTTCTCAAAGCCTGTTAGACATCTTATGAATAGCTCCTGCATTTAGATTAGTCAGAATAAAATTAGAAGTATCCTAAATCCTTGTTGTTTCAAGACATGTTGTGATCAGTAGCCAGGATTAGAAACTTGGTTTTCACACCCTTGGTGAAATGTGGGCCAAGAGAGGTAAATTCGTAGCTGGAAACAAGGCTTGGGTGGGCCAAGAGTCATTTCTCTGTACACTGAAGTTCTTTGTAGAGGCAAACTTCTAAGTGGAAGCAAGAGAGGGAGGAAAAGCGATCCAGGGATTAGGCTGCCAATTTAGGACTTGCAAAATTTCAGCTTCTTGCTTTCCCAGACTGCTTTTAAGAGCTAATTCATTTGACACAGATTCTGAGACAGACTTTAAACCCCACCTCAGACTTAATCTGCAGACAC
Source organism: Dryobates pubescens (assembly GCF_014839835.1). Taxonomy (NCBI): domain Eukaryota; kingdom Metazoa; phylum Chordata; class Aves; order Piciformes; family Picidae; genus Dryobates; species Dryobates pubescens. Next base: position 4,616,417 of record NC_071628.1, read on the forward strand.
CTCAGGCTATAACCTGTCTGTGACTTATTCCAGGTTTCACAGTGTTCACCTAGTAGGAAAAAGTATGGATGTGAGAGAAAGTCAAGGGTAGAGTGCTGATGAATTTTCCAGGCACTGTGAGATGGGGTTAAACCAGTTAACCTGTTGAAAATACAGGGAGCATGAGGAAGAAAGGTAGAATAAAGCACTTGATTGTCACCAGTGGAAGGTAATTGCTTGCTTTCCTCACACTGCCACAGAATCTCTGTGTGCCTTGAACAGTTCCCTAATTTTGTTCCCTGTCTGCCAAATAGGACAATTAATTGTCCCAGAGCAGTGTTTGCTTTCCTTTAGGAATTTGAGCTTATGGTTTATTTAATATGTCTTGTTTATCTTAATTGTGAAAAAGTAAATAGCATTGCCCATGACTCTTGCTTGTGATATCAGAAGCTTGCCCTCTGTCATTCTCAAGAGTCATAGAAACTAAGAATCACAGAATGGCTCAGGTTGGAAGGGATCTCAGAGATCATCTACTCCAACCTCCCCACCACGGGCAGGGACACCTCTCAACTAGACTCAGCTGCTCAAGGCCTCATCCAACCTGGCCTTCAACACCCCCAGGCAGGAGGCAGCCACAACCTCCCTGGGCAGCCTATTCTAGAGTCTCACCACCCTCCTACTGAAGAACTTCTTCCTAAGATCCAGTCTAAACCTCCTCTCCCTCAGCTTCAAACCGTTCCCCCTTGTCCTGTCTCTAGACATCCTGAGGAAAAGTCTCTCTGCAGCCTTCCTGCAGGATCCCTTCAGGTACTGGAAGGCAGCTCTAAGGTCCCCTTGGAATCTTCTCGTCCCTAGGCTTTTCATCACATAGGGCAGGCAACTTCCTTTCCAGAAGGGTCCACAGTCCTTAGGTTGGAACTTAAGACACTCTTGACCCCATCACTGTGAACCAATGCAGATTCCTCCAAAGTGGCCTGTCTTTCACCCAGCATCTTCAGCTCTGTTTGAAAAGATACTGTGGGTCAAGGAGAAAGATTGCTTGATGTCTACAGAGGGACTATCTGTTGATAGTGCTCCAGGTCCATCCAGAACAAAAAATAAGTCTCTGGCAGGTGACATGGTGATGAGTGAGACAGAAAGCTAGTGTGCCACTCAACTGTATTTGAAGCAAGAACTCTGCAGAGAGCAGCATCTTCCTACATGCTATGCTTGCACAGGGCAGGGGGAATTCTCTCAGTTCACCTTCTCTTTTTGTTCATCATCATGACTACCCTTCACAGTTATGGTCCACATTAAAAACAGAGAAGCATAGTCTGTGCTATGCATGCAGCTGACTGGCAAAGCTAGGCTTCCTGGTACCCTGTACCACCTTCAGTCTTGTACAGTAGTATGGAACAGGGGTAACAGCATCCAGTGGACATGGAAGCATTCCCTTTTCAACTAGTAGCCTGTCTGAATGTGTGCAGTCTTTGAAAAAGTGGGAAGTTAAAGCCACCCCTGTCCCCATCCTGGATAGTTTGCAACCTCTTAACATAAAACTTGAGGTAGTAGTGTGGGGGAGATGCCAAGCAAAGCTGCCAGCTGAGGTTGACAGATGCGACCCTAATTGCTTCAGCTCTTCCAGCATGATGAGCTTGCCATATCATGAGAATGGAGTCACACCTGGGAGCTGATTAAGATAGGAAGGACAGAAAGGGAGGACCAGGGGAGAAGTTGGGGCTGGAGAGAAGGGTGGAAAGGTGTGGAGGTAGAAATGTCAGACAAATAGCTAGTCAGCCCAGGAGAAGGCATGCCAACAGCAAACCTGAAGAATTGGACTCGATGATCTTTGAGGTCTCTTCCAGCCTTGGTGATACTGTGAATTCATTGTTTTGATGGAGAACCTGGCCACCATTTCTGTTTGTTAAATCCCCAGCTCTCCTATGAGCAGGTGGTTCAGGACTCCTCCTTCATCAGATTGAAGGGAGAAGGTATTTAATAGGAATAGTATTGCCTGTAACAAAGAGATCTCTAACCATGGACAGAGTCCATCTGAATGATGATAAAACCCAAGAGCACCTCTTTGCTTCTGAACCCGAGAAGTCTGCTTGGCCAAAACACCATCTGAGTTCAGCAAAAGTTTTGTGAGGGATTCCAAGCAAGCTGAGCCTCCTTTCCTCACCACATGGCCAAAGCACCAGATGTAATGAGGACAGGCGTGCAGAGCCAGACACACCTCTCCAAGGGTGAGGATGGGGTAGAGGTTTCCATTAGCTTTCTTCTTGTTATCATTCCTCTGTATCAGCATCCACTGACCTCAACAACCTCTCCTTCTTTCTCATCCTTTTATCTCTCCCATCCTTTTATCTTCTGTCTCTAACTCCAACCCCTCTCATCTTTCTTTCTAGAAATTCCTGTAGCCTATTTTTTTTTCTTGCATCTTCAGCCTTTTCTGCTTGCTTAATCCTCTTGAAATCTTTTGGCCCAAATTCCCAGCCCCATCCCTTCCACTTCATCTGTTTTGCATGCCATACCTGCTGCTCAGGGATCTCTGGGGCATGAGAAAACCTGGTTTATTCCCTACTGTCCTACTTGTCCAAATAGGCAGCTCCCCAGCATGTGCCTGCGTATTTTCATTCCCAGGGGTTGAAAGGACAGTGCCCTTCAAGGCAGGCCCCAGCTAAAATTAAGGCTGCAGACACCAGGCACAAATGTTTCATTCAGCTCCCTGGTTTATCCTCTAGAGCCTCCAAATGATTTCTATTAGTATTCCGAGGGAGAGCTCACTGATGGAATTAGTGAGAAACCAGACTGTCAATTTATTTATACCCAGCCTTAGGGCATAACCATTGTGCATGTGTAAAGCTATTGAGATGCAGAGAATATTCTGTAAGTGTGTATGTATTGTATTGACTGCAAGCGTGTTTGCAGGGAAAAGCTATTGCCCCGAGGCTTAGGCAGTGACCAAAAGTGGGAGAGGCTGCTGAAGTGCTTGTGCTGTGTGCCAAAGACCCCTTTTAGGAAGCCACAAATCGCTCTGAAATCCTCTGTCTCCCTGTGTTTATTAGTATCACCTAACTCTAATTTTCCTGTATCTCTAGTTACCCTGATGGAGAGATTTCTAATTATACTTCTGGAGCCCTTCCATCATGTTCAGCAATATCTATGTTATGAAACTATTGCTGCCTTTGGCTACAGGAGCATTTAAAACAATGAACAACAAAGTTTTTCCATCTCATTGTCATTTAGCCTGTGAAGCATTTTGAGGGCAAGTCAAGAGATACTGGAAACATTTAGCTGTGGATATTTATTTGATGCATCACTGGTCAGTATGAAGGAACTGGTTTTCCACTATGATTGGAACAATTTTGTTGAGAAAAAAATTGTGTTGACCAGGTCCTAGACAGTTGATAAGGGAGGGAATGGCTTTTTGAGCTTCCAGTGACACTGTACAGTAATTGCCAGGGTCAATTAGGAGATGCAGATGAGCATCAAGGGAGGTGATTCTCCCCCTCTACTCAGCTCTGGTGAGACCCCACCTGGAGTACTGCATCCAGTTCTGGAGCCCCTATTACAAGAGGGATATGGAGGTGCTGGAAGGTGTCCAGAGAAGGGCCACAAAGATGAGCAGAGAGCTGGAGCACCTCTCCTATGAGGACAGACTGAAGGAGTTGGGGCTGTTCAGTCTGGAGAAGAGAAGGCTCAGAGGTGACCTTATTGTGGCCTTCCAGTATCAGAAGGGGGCTACAAGAAGGCTGGGGAGGGACTGCTCAGGATCTCAGGTAGTGATAGGACTGGGGGGAATGGAATGAAGCTGGAGGTGGGGAGATTCAGGCTGGATATGAGGAGGAAGTTCTTCCCCATGAGAGTGGTGAAGCCCTGGAATGGGTTGTCCAGGGAGGTGGTTGAGGCCCCGTCCCTGGAGTTGTTTAAGCCCAGGCTGGATGAGGCTCTGGCCAGCCTGATCTAGTGTGGGGTGTCCCTGCCCATGGCAGGGGGGTTGGAACTAGATGATCCTTGTGCTCCCTTCCAACCCTGACTGATACTATGATCCTACTGTTCCCGCAAGAGTTTTGGCAGAAAAGGCAAGAAAAGAATTGGTGTAACCAGACCAAGAGTGGTTAGACTGAAGTGTCTGTTTCATTCATCTGACTTGCCCTGTCACCTGCCTCTGGGATTTGTTTCTTCCCATGAGAAATAACTGTATCCAGAATCTGGGCTGTTATTAGGTAGCACCTCCCATGCTGTCAGTTGCATTATGAAAATGTGGACAGGGATTAGATCAAAGTTGTTTAGCTCCATTATTTTCTGTAATAGCCAGGAAACAATTAACCTGTTAGCCCTTAACATGATGCCTGCAGAAGACAACGAGTCAGGGCCCATGGGACCAATTTGTGTTATGCAGTGGAGCATGATGCATCGAGATGATGCCTGTTCCACACTGGTACTTTTGTGCAACTGAGAGCAGAAGCTGTGGGGAGATGTGAGCAGATAGCCAAAGCAGGGTAGTTTTGTTAGCATGTTTCTGAGGCTGCACTAACCAGGTCTGATGAGCTTGTCTGCAGCTTTCCAGTGCAGTGATAACTGTTTCCTGCTTCAGAATTTGTTTAGATTCTCCTGGCTCGGAAGTTTTTGCCTCGTGCTTCGCTGCTCTCATAGTCATGTCCAAAGCAGGACAGAGCTGTAAAGCATTGTGCTAAAGATGGGCTCACTGAGAATCCAGACTGGCAGGACACTGCAGGGCAGTGCCATCAGGCAGAGCAGGTTCCTCCTGTACAGCTGTGGCTGACAGACCTTGTGCTGTCACTACATGTGTAAGCAAGGCAGCTTCACTGACATGGAGGTGTGCCTCCTACCAGCATCTTAGCCTGACCGAGGTGTGCCTCCTACCAGCATCTTAGCCTGACCGAGGTGTGCCTCCTGCCAGCCTCTCAGCCAGACCAAGGTGTGCCTACCAGCCTCTTAGCCAGACCAAGGTGTGCCTCCTGCCAGCCTCTCAGCCAGACCAAGGTGTGCCTCCTACTGGCTTCTTAGCCAGACCAAGTGGCACCACTTCCAGTATTGTTTTCTTTCTGGAGTTTCTTGTAGAATCTTTTCACAACTCTGATTTGTAAGCACAATCTAAACATTTTTTACAACTGTGTGCACTGCAGAGCTGCAAGGGAATTGCCTGGAGACCAGGCTTCCCTTTCAGCAATGCAAGTGGGACCAATTATTATCCACTACACCAGCTCCTGGCATTGCTGACAGATGTCATCAATAACATTAGCCTGCTATGTCGGTTCTGTCAACAGCTTCAGTTCAGTGGCAGTCATGCTACGCACCTCCAGCTCCTCCCTCTGCTGAGAGCTGAGGAAGGAGAGGGAGAGAATTATCTGAGTTAAAAAAATGGAAGTGTGTCTGTGTTTGAAGAGAATGAAGTATGTTAGCAAGTAATCCTCTGGCTGAGGTTTCCAGCTGTTACTCCCGAGCTGTCTGGTAGCTCAGCAATATGGGTCCATCGTAGAGCAGCTAACTTCAGAGCATGAGCAATTACTGTCTGGAGCTTCTGAGCTATATTGTAGTTTTATTATTATTATTTCTCTGCTCATAGTTTCTTAAGGGCCTTTTCATATCCTGAATAAAGCTCCAGGGAATCATAAAGCCACAGGGCTGAGTTTTAGAACAGTCACTATTCGCATCTCCTGGATTGATAGGTATTTAGTATGTTGCCTTGATCTTGGAAGCAAGACCCTGAGGTGCACCCCAGGGAAAGCCATGAGATGTTCTTTGTACTTCTTTGCCCCTGAGAAAATAACTCTTTTGCTGTGGAAATGACATATTTTAGCTCAGAAATGTCACCCTCTTCTGCCTGCCGATCGTAACTCTGCCACACCGAAACACCTTCAGTCTTTACAAGCAAAACAATAAACCATTTAGGAATGTATGCAGAGCTGCTAAGCACCCTCATTGCGTTGCACTAATGACCCTTGGTGCCCATAAGCATCTCCCTCTGTTTTCTTACTGTTATTAATTATTGCCATAGCTCGTTCTGCCCAGATCTTGCTCGGCAAAGTTTGCACTGGAGGTAAGTAGGATAGAGAGAAGCAATGGTGTCAGAGGTTTGCCACTGTGATAACAATACTTAGGAGACCATCCTGAGAGCAGAGTTTAGTTCCCCAAAGACCCTAGACCTTGCCTAGCACTGAGGTTATGTTTTTGTCAGACTGTCTGTGTGCTTTTGTGGGCAGGTCCTGTGCTTATCTGGTTGTCCAGCCACCCCGTACATGTCTGAGCTCTGTAGCAGTTTGTGGTGCTCATCATCATAACTACAGGTTGCATGTTTTGCTCTCACAGTCTCAGAAAGGAAGCTGAATTACAAATCTCTGCTATGGGAAAATGTATTTGTTATCAGAGAGGGTATTTGCAATGCCAGATAGTACTTGCACATGCTGGGCCCTGGAAGGATGAAGTGGTGGGTTTCATCCTGTCCAAGTATTTTGTGTCCTCTATCAAAAATGCACAGAAGAAGCTTTACAGGAAAGCTGCAAAGGTTAATTTGAGAAATCTCTTCTTCCTTCCCTCCCCCTGCATGTTTTTGACTCAGAAAAGAAATAATCTTTTGACTCTACAGAGCTGCTCAGGCCCAAGGATCACTTTACAAACACAACTTTATGCAGGGGTGGAGGGAAAGAGAAAAAAATCAACCTGAGACCAGACTCATCCTCCTGTCACAGACTACCAGAACATGCAGATCTTCATTACCCATAATGAAGTAGCTAGTAGAGAGTCAAGTGCAGGCCATGCTGGCATGGGACTCACACCATGCATAAAGCTAATGCCATGGCTGTGAGAATGGGCTCCTGAGAGTTGCTAAGGAAACAGTCTTGGAAATGGAGCTGGAGGTGTCATCAGAAGGTTGTCTGCAGAGATGCTTTGTGCTGCAAAGGCACATAGGGCTGATATTGGCAGGCACCAGCAATTGCTCAGCAATTGATTCCACCCCTGATGTGTTAGCATTAAGGAGAACATGTGACATGGTCTCTAAATGTCAGAGATGAGAGATTTTGCAGTTTCTTGGCTTCTTTTTAGTATATCTGAGCTTTGTTTGTCTCCTACCCTCTCACCACTTGCATGAAACTGCCATTGATTGCATTGACTTACTCCTATGCAGGCCCTTGGTGTGCTCTTTCTTAGCTGGATATTCATTTCATTTTGTTAATTAGTAAAAAAAACAAACACAGACCATCCACAATCAGAGGGTTTTTTGACAAGTGAGGATCCACAGCTTGGAGGGAGACCTCCCTTGAAAGAGGATGCTGATAATCCAAACCCTGCTTCCCTGTCTCTGCTTGTCTCTGCTAGAAAGACATCAGCTTTTAATAGACTGAGAAATTCCTTAGAGGTGTTTGTTATTTTGCAATTACTTTGCAATTGATTTCCTTAAAAAAGGATTCATAAGTTGGTAAAGATCTCTTCCCCACTTCATTTTGCCCCCCAGCTTCCTTTTTATCTTTGCCACTGCCCAGTGTTTACAATCATGGGAATGATTCCACACCACACACCACCCCCCCCGCCATGACTTAGGGAGATGACTTCTCTGCAGAGAAAATGTAAATCCTAATGCTTTGTAAAAGTGGATTCAGAGGCAGCTCCTCCTGGGCTCTGAGTCTAAAGCTTACAGTGACTTCTTCTGCAGCTGTAGCTGAAACAGTTATACTATTTGCTTCCTTTTTACAGAATACAGAATTAACCAGGTTGGAAAAGACCTTTGAGATCATTGAGTCCAACCTATCACCCAACACCATCTCATCAACTAAACCATGGCACCAAGTGCCTCATCCAGTCTCTTCCTAGACGCCTCCAGGGATGGTGACTCCACCACCTCCCTGGGCAGCACATTCCAATGGCTAATTTCTCTTTCTGTGAAGAATTTCTTCCCAACATCCAGCCTAAACCTCCCCTGGCACAGCTTGAGTCTGTGTCCTCTTGTTGCCTGGGAGAAGAGACCACCCCTCACCTGGCTGCAACCTCCCTTCAGGTAGTTGTAGACACCAATAAAGTCTCCCTTGAGCCTCCTCTTCTCCAGGCTAAGCAACCCCAGCTCCCTCAGTCTCTCCTCACAGGGCTTGTGGTGAAGCCCCCCCACCCCCCCTGCTTTGTTGGCCTTCCCTGGACATGTTCCAGCATCTCAACATCTTTCTTAAACTGAAGGGCCCAGAACTGGACTCAGGACTCAAGGTTTTCCACATTTGTAAAATAGATTCTGTAAGGGACATTTCCATCTGTAGCAAACATCAACGAAGCTCCAGTTCAGAGTGGAAGAATGAATGCTAAGAGTTGTCCTCCTGGAAAACAACCCTGCCCTGGTCAGGCCACACTTTGAGTACTGTGTCCAGTTCTGGGCCCCTCAATTGAAGAAGGGCATTGAGACACTGGAATGTGTCCAGAGAAGGGCAACAAAGCTGGGAAGGGGTTTGGAGCCTCTCCTCCTGTGAGGAGAGGCTGAGGGAGCTGGGGTTGCTTAGCCTGGAGAAGAGGAGGTTCAGGAGGGACCTTATTGCTGTCTACAACTACCTGAAGGGAGGTTGTAGCCACGAGGGGGTTGGTCTCTTCTCCCAGGCAACCAGCACCAGAACAAGAGGACACAGTCTCAAGCTGTGCCAGGGGAAGTTTAGGCTTGAGGTGAGGAGAAAGTTCTTCCCAGCAAGAGAGATTGGCCATTGGAATGTGCTGCCCAGGGAGGTGGTGGAGTCACCATCCTTGGAGGTATTCAAAAGGGGATTGGACATGGCACTTGGAGCCATGGTTTAGTTAGTCATGAGGTGTTGGGTGACAGGTTGGACTTGATGATCTCTGAGGTCTTTTCCACCTTCATTGATTCTGTTGTTCTATGATTCTCTGTGCCTGTGAAACACACACTCAGCACTGGAACTTTCTGCTTTTCTCCATCAGGGTGTGCAGCTGGGAACTCAAGAGCTGGAGGAGATGGGCCATAAGTTTTGCCTCGCTTTGCTCATCCTGCACCTGAAATCCCTGCCCTGCAGCCAGAAGGTGATGGCTCAGGCAGCGCTGCTGCTAGATCTGGAGGAGGAGATAACAGACCGGGCACAAAGGTCAGTGACTGCGGTGTTGGGAGCGCTCCTGGGGGGATATGTTTTGGGTTTAAATCTGTTGAAATGAGTTCTCCTTCTGGCTGAGATTTGCATCGTGGCAACTGGAGTGTGTTGTAAGTAATTGGAAATGAAGACACAATTGACACTTAAAGAAGCTTCTTGTACCAATGGTTCTGTGCCCTGCAGCCATCTGTGTGGATAAAAAAAACAAGGTGACAGAAATGAATGTGATTTCTAGTTTCCAGTGGATTTCCATTTTCCTATCAAAACTGCTTACTGGAGGATAAGGATGGTATTTCCCCAGAAAAATGCACCAGCAGGAAACCTTTTTCTACTCATTGGAGTGTCAGGCAGGGTTTTGTCCTCTTTAGATCCCTCATGGAGAGGATCTCAACAAGGAAGACATTCTCTAGGAGCTGCAGGGCAGGGAACAAATATTGCAGATTGGAAGAGGACTTTGATTTAGACAATGTGTGCCTGATTCTGCAAGGATACTTCACAAAATTCCTCATTTCCTCACTGAATTGAGTACTGCAGACATTTGGAGCATAGATTGATGACTTATTGATGCACAGGATGAAGTAACGATCCCATTTATTATTTAGGAGGTGTTTTTCCCAAAGTGAAAGTGTAATTTATTTGCTTCCTACATTCCATGGGATGTATTTTAGTGAGGTTGTCCCATTATAAATAGATGGCCAGTTTGACCTGGGAAATGTCAGAACAGCTGAGGGACCTGGGGTTGTTTAGTCTGGAGAAGAGGTGGCTGAAGGCAGATCTTATTGCTCTCTACAGCTACTAGAAAGGAGGTTGGAGTGAGGTGGGGGTTGATCTCTTCTTCCCAGTGACGGGAGATGAGACAAGAGGAAATGTCCTCAGATTGCCTGAGGTTTAGGTTGGAGATTAGAAGAAAATTCTTCACTGAAAGGGTTCTCAAACCCTGGAACAGGCTGCCCAGGGAAGTGGTTGTATCCCCATCCTTGGAAGGGTTTAAAACATTCAGAGATGTGGTGTGAAGGGACATGGTTTAGCACCAGCCGTGGTAGGGTTAGACAATGGTTGAACTGGATGATTGTAAAGGTCTTTCCCCACCCAATTCAATGACTCTATCATTTGTGATGAACCAGGAAAACAAATTCTTCCCAGGCCACCATCACCTGTGGTGCTAGGTACAAGCACATCTACTTGCAATAATGTTTTTCCAAGACAAATGGGGAAAGAAAACTTAGTGATGTGATAGGATTTGAAGCTCCCCAATGGCTTTGCCATCAAAGAGCTCTCTCAGCTTCACCAAGGAAAAGCAAGTCTTTCAGTTGCAGAACTGCTCCCATGATTTATAGCAGGCTTCCAGGCTTCTCCCTGCAGGAATACTTAACTGACATCACCACCACCTGTTCCTCATGCCAAAAACCATCCCTACAAGCTTGTTCACAGTTCTTAATGTTTATCAGGAATGATGAAACAAAAAAGAGGGCTAAAAACCACAGAGACATTGCTTTGGATTAGCTGTGCTCACTTGTATGTGAAAACACACAAATGAAGCAATTAAAGGGTGTGCTAAACACCATGCATTCTGTGGACGGCCACAGACAAGTGATTGGTATGTCATTAGAGAGAGCTGCTGAAGCCTAGCTGGGTGGATGGCTTTGGGATATAAATCAAGCTCTCCTTTTTGAACTGGAGCTAGAAGGGCCTTTGCATGAAACCAGCAGGTCAAGAGAGGATGAAACCTTTGCAGTTTGAAACTCGTGCAGCTAACTCCAAAATGCACAACACCCTTGAATGCTCTCTGTACTCTCTGCTTCTGAAAGTGTGAGTAGATGTGAATGAAAATACCTTGCCAAAGCAGAGTCAGCCTTGGAGACCCTTCAGGTGCAGCGCAGGAAATCCTGGCAATTAACCTTGTGCTATTTTCCCTTTCTGCTCTTTACATCATGAGCAGTGGTGGCTTCAGACAGCTTGCAGCCCATCTCTGTTCCAGGAGTCTGCACTGTCCTGCTCCAGGGAAAGGATATCCATGGCAGGTATCTAAGTGGGGAGCAATGGCTCTGACTGGCTAGTATTTTCTGGCAAAGCAAAGCGTGTCCCCAAAGGCATGTCCAGCAAAGGTGCAAATGTTGTGTGGCTCTTTTCTGAGTGGTATTCACTGATATCAAAAGGAAAGCATAAATGTTGTTCAGCCTTGATGGAAATACCACCTTTGGTTGGTTGGTGGTGTTTTCTTTTGCAGAAAGCAAGCTGCAATTAAGCTGTGAGCAGTGAGATGCATTGCACAGTGCTCATGTTGTAGACATCCACCTCCATCAGATCTGTTGCCTAAATATGCATTTCTGAGTGCCCATCTCTGTAGCACTCTGGCTGACAGGTCAGGCCATGGAACAAGAAGTTAATCCAGCACTGGATATAGCTGTCTCCCAGATGAAATGTCTCGTTGCAAAGGTACACAGATCAAAAACTGTGGTGCCAGAGGTCTTTTCTGCTGTGTAGTCCCTGCAGTTCATGTCCTACATTTGTCTCTCTTTGCCCTGGTGTCTGGTCTGTGTGGCATTGACTTGGCATCTCAGCATCTTCCTCCGACAGCAAACGTTTTCACCTGTCAAGGTTTATAGCTGCATGTGTCTTTTAATTTTCCTTTTCAGCCCCTCTCTTCTCTGGCTATTTTGCAGCCTTATTCTTTCACCACTGCTGCGAAAGGGATGAGGAAGCAAGCTGGACACTGCCTGCTTCACTGGGATAAACTATTTGCTGTACACTTTATATAGTGCAGTCAGAATCAGTGGTTAGCAAATTGGAGCAAGGTAATAGCTGTCAGGGAAGTGACTGGTCTAATGGAGGCATCCTGCGTGGATGGGGGATTTCTCACACCAGTTCAGGTCCATTGAGTTCAGTGTCGTGTCTCAAATGAGTCAAAGAAAGATGGAAGAAGCCTTTAGCAGATTTAACTAAATAGGGTTTGGTACACAGGCAAGAATTTCCTCCTGGGGCTGGTCTGCAGTCTGCCTTTCCCCTGAAGTGTGAGCTGGAAACAGAGTCCTTTACAAGCACGAGAGTGTCACTCTTGGATAAGCTGGCATCAGAGGCAGAACAGCAAAAAGCTGCATCTGGGAATAAGTGTGGGTGGCTGAACCCTTCATCAGTGGGGCTGTACTGCTAGTAGGACAGGAGGACATTTCCCCTAAAGCCAGGAAATCCCTGAGCATCATGAAGTTGGCCCAACAGCTCTGTGCCGCTGGTCCTCGATGTGCCTAATGGAAACTGTCACATGAATGTGCCAAAAGGTAGAGAAAAATCTAAGAGGCCACAAGGTACTTTAGAGCCACAGTGTGTGATGGTGAGAAGGATGGATTCAACTGCTCTAGATGTCAGCTGATGTCTGAATTAGCAACCTGGGCTCCTGGGACACTTGGTGCTCACTCTCACATTAACACCCTCCTATCGCACAAGACTTACTGAGGCCTTCATTGTTTGTGGCTTTTCTTTTCACAAGTGACATTTAGGTGCTTGCTCTGCACCAAATAGCCCAGCACTGAGCAGGGTTGGTCTTATGGACCACTTTGCCAAGGTCAAAGGCCAAACATGTGGAGAATTTTCTGGGGCTTTGCAGCCACCTTCAAAGAGCAGAGCAATATGTCAGGTGCTCATACAAACACTTTATTCTGCCCTCACTCAAACTTGACCTCAGCACCTCAGAAGCATGCTATTGCCATGCCCCAGGAAGAATCACTCATTGTATGTTGCCAGCATCCTGCTGTGCCTTGCAGTCACTTCTGGCATTCAGGAGCTCTCTGCTAGGAAAATGAAATGCCAGCTTGTGCTTTGGGCCTCACGGGTTTTGATAATAGGTTTCAGGCCTCATTTGGTGTAAAAGCAATTAGGTTTTAAGTCAACACTGTCCAGGTAGCTTCACATTTGTCATGACCACAAAGAGGGTGGGAATCAACTGTATGTTCACCTAAATCAGGTTTGAGAGACAGGTAGAGCAAGAGCAGCCCCTCACTATAGGTATCCTTCCCTTCTTCCTCTTTGAACTGCTGGCACATTCCTTAGTTTTCTTTTTCTCTGCCCACCAGCTTGTGTTAGGCAAGGTTTTGCATAGGCAGCAGCAGCTGTGGCCTTTTGTTCCTGAGATCCCTCTTAGGTGTTGTGAGACAGGCTTTTGAGAACTCGCTCTGCGTGTTCTGCTGACTCAGCAGTTATTAACCTCATGTGTTTCTTTGTAATTCCTTACCTCGCTTGAGCAGAGCCAAATCTCTCTCCATCCCAGATGCTAAATGTGTCTAGCACTGCCATTAATCAAAAGCAGAAGGCTTAATCTCTACTGTGGTCCTTTGTCCAGATGCAATCTTTTCATCTTCCGTACACTGAGCAGAGTTGGATTGGTCAGTGCGTGCATCACAAATCCAGGAACTGGCAAGAAGGGTCTGCAGACCTTTTGGAACCAAGCTTGCTCTTCTTCTGCTTCACATCAATGCACCACAGTGATCAGCACTGAACTGCTGGATTTCCCAGCTTCTCACTGTGATGCACCCTCCCCTGAGGCTGAGGGAGCTGGGGTTGCTTAGCCTGGAGAAGAGGAGGCTCAGGGGAGACCTTCTTGCTCTCTACAACTACCTGAAGGGAGGTTGCAGCCAGGTGGGGGTTGGTCTCTTCTCCCAGGCAGCCAGCACCAGAACAAGAGGACACAGTCTCAAGCTGTGCCAGGGGAGGTTTAAGCTGGATGTTAGGAAGATGTTCTTCCCAGCAAGAGAGATTGGCCATTGGAATGTGCTGCCTAGGGAGGTGGTGGAGTCACCATCCCTGGATGTGGTGCTTCAGGACATGGTTTAGTGGCCATGGTAGTTGGGTCATGGTTGGGCTCAATGATCTTCAAGATCTTGCCCAGCCTTAGTGATTCTGTGATTCTATACAGGTGAAGATGAAAGTGCTCTTTCATCACTTAGTGAATGTAGCCTCATGGGGAAATACTCAGCAGGAATTATGAGAGCATTTTGATTCAGATTTCTATTTGATTGCAGATTCATTTTTCTGTGAGTAAAGATTTGGTGCATTTTTAACCTTGATCATCTGTAGACATTAAATACCTTGTGGCAGCTTTCAGATGAGGAAGTTGTTTATTGATTCTGCTTTTTAGCTTAGTCACAGGTTTTACTGCTGGTAAATGAATCTGAAATTTCCACTGCTTTCTGTGCCTCTCTGGATGTGGTATTTCTGTGTTTGGATGCTGGAGAGAGAAGTGCTGTGGGAATTCATTTACCTAAGTATGCCAGACAAGCACATCACTTTGGTGGTACAGAACATGGGGACAAAACCAGTTCCTAATCTATTTCATGTAACACTTGTGAGAGTACAGCCTAGCATTAATGCAATGTGACAGGTGTGAGAGCAGCAGAAGCTGGGCTTTGACTTTGGAGGGGTCTCATGTTGCTGTAGCCATTTAGGATCAGCTCAGCAAATGCCTTAACTCCAGCGATCTTTCACACTGAAGTTGCAAGAGAATGATATCTCCCTGCCCCTCTGGGTCTGACACAAAGAATTGCTGCCTCTGCTGTTGAGAGGAGAAGACAAAAAAAAAAACACACCCAAGCAACCAAATCTCAGATTTTGAGTTTGATCTATTACAGGCTTTAGATTTTATTGTCATTATATGCCTGGATAATCATGTTTTCTAAATAAGAAGGTAAACCTCCTTCCATCCACCCCTTCATCCTTCTTATCCTGCACTCTTCAGTGCCTCTCCTTTGTTATTGCTTAGAAAACAAGCCCAGTGAATTCTTTGGAGCTTCAGCCAAGCAATGCAGCAGCCTATAATGAATATATTTGGTATTCAGAAGGCTTTCAGGTAGCTTTTCACAGGTGAGCCACTGTAATTCAGCAACTTTTCATTAACGCTTTCTGGAGCTGTCCTTATTTTCCTCCTATTGATTTCTATTATTATTATTATGAAGTACCTTAGGAGCAGCAGAGCTTCTGTTGGTTGTTAGCAAATTCCAGCCCCAGCTATGCCAGGCTGGGTACAATTATTCATGCTTATTCAGAGGTAATTAATTTATCACTTAATAGCTAATAACAGCCATTTAAAAGGCAGCAGAAAGGAAGGAGAGGAAAAGAGCAAACAGAAAAGAGCAAATGGAAGAGAAAGAGATCGTAGAAGGAGCTTGGAGTGTGCACAGAAGCACTGCTTGCTGTCATAGCTGAGGTTATTCAAATTGCTCTACACATACAGATCTGACTGGACTACAGATAATGAACTTGTATACATCCAGCCGAACAAATGGGCTCTGCACTGCCCTTTCTGTGAGGCACATTGCCATGGTGCTGTCTGGGATTGGACATTTTCCTATTGATTAGGAGCATCTGTATTTTGCTGGTGCAGTCCTTTTCCCTTCAGATCTATCCTGAAATATGAAAGCCACTAAGGCTCTTCACGTGCTGGGGGAGCAAAAACAAAGCTGATTGCTATCAAGAGCTCAGAAATTATTCCCATTTACAAAGTGTCCCCTAAAGGAATGCATTCTGAGGGACTCACTTGCTCCTCTGAGCTGGCCTTTATAGAGACCAGGACAGTGCTGAGGTTGGAGCAACTGGATGCTCCCAGGCAACCAGTGGCAAAACAAGAGAACAAAGCCTCAAGCTGTGCCAGGGGAAGTTTAGGCTCAAGGTGAGGAGAAAGCTCTTCCCAGAAAGAGTAATTGGCCATTGGAATGTGCTGCCCAGGGAGGTGGTGGAGTCACCATCACTGGAGGTGTTCAAAAAGGGATTGGATGTGGCAGTTGGAGTCACGGTTTAGTTGTCAGGAGGTGTTGGGTGATAGGTTGGACTTGATGATCTCTGAGATCTTTTCCAACCTGGTTGATTCTATGATTCTATGATTGTTTCATTCTAAAGGGATCCTCTGAGGTGGCCTCTATACAGACCAGGACAGTGCTGGTGTTGGAGCAACTGGATGTTCTTTTGTTCTAAAGGAATATAAAGGGTGATGGGAGGATCAGTCTGTGTAGACTATCTTGAATGCTGGCCATGGTAGGATTTCACACTGATCATATCACAGGTCTAGTGCTTAAAAAGCAGGTTCAGAGGACTGTATATAACCCTATATAGACTGGATGTATATGGCAGCAGTAGCCAAAACACCAGTTGCTTTAGATTTGGGGCTCTGGCAGGACATCAGGAGGAGACAACTTTGTCAGTGCTCATGATCTCTGTCCTTTACTTCTTGGCGTTGTTAAGAGGGGAATATAGGAACAAAGCCTAACTGTGGTGGGAGATCTAGTGTCTTCAGGCTGATGGGAGCCATGGCTAAATGATAAGGCTATGTCAAGGTTCTTGGTGATTTAGTGTTTCCTTGCAGAGCTTTTCCCAGAAGATTTAGAGACTTGTGAGAAGCAGAGAGCAGACTGATCTTTCACACTGATGCGTGCTGCCTGCTTCCTTCAGGCAGGAGAAGCGATGGAATGAGTGAGTAAGATGGCAGCTAGGTGAAATGCACTTCCAACCCTTTGGAAGGAAGCACATTTTTGTTGTGGAAGGAGTGTATTTTGCTTCTGATGAGTTGTTCTTTTTATGGCAATTGTCCTGTGCAGTGACCTGTCATTAATCTGCCCACCACTCCCAGCAGAGCCTCTTCAGTAACATGCTCAAGTAGGCGAAAACAAGACTGCTTGAGGGTCAAAACAGGCTTTACTCTCCTGTGTGTTAATCATGGGGTGTAGATTGCAGGAACAAGAGGCTTTTTGATCTGGATTACCTGGATCAAATGCCTCACCATATGGAGTTCTCACCACTCAGATCCAACACAGGGGCCCAGGTGTCCGAGCATGACAGAATTTAGAAGCAAGCCAAAATGAATGCCAGTGGTCTGTGAGACTGTACAAAGCAGAATGTCTCCCTACCCATCAGCAGGCTCAGAGCCTCACAGTCCTGCTCAGCAGTGCTGGTGACAGCAGTGCATACATTGCCAGTGTCTAAAGCACATTTCCTGCCATGGGCTGGAAGGAGCTGAATCCCCTGGAACACCACCAGTGAGATCCAGTTTTCACCAGATGTGTGTACCTGTGGAAGTTATTCAGACAAAAAGAGTTAAGGAGAACCAAATGACTTTGATACAGCAGTGCTCTGAGGCACATTGTGTCCCCATTGCTGAGTCCTTCCTCTGCAAAGGCAGCACAAGAGCTGCAGTTTCTGCTTTCAAGGCAAACAGTGTATGCAAGCCCTCTTGGTCTGGTGCCCAGCCTGCAAATGAGTCTGAGCAAGCCTCTTGTACTGTGGTGACAGTGTACAGCTGCTATCTAGGAGCATATCAAAAGACTTAGCAAGACAAATGAGAGACTAAATAGTTAAAGGGATAGAGAAGGCAGGGAAATTCATAATTAAAGCTGTTGAGTTGCAGTACATGGAGCACATAGCCTGGAAGAGAAGCAGGGGGGCAAGCAAAGTGTCACATTTGGAGGTGAAAGTTGGCACTTGAACAACATTTTAAAGTACTCCAAAGCCACCTCCACTGACATCTCAGCTGTATTGTATATTCTGTCAGAGGCTCTGGCTGCTCAGTGTATTGTGGCTGTGACTCACACACAGACCTGCCTCTCGCTGCCGTGCTAGATGCTGCAACAAGAGACACGGGTTTGTGAGTGACAGGAGGTAAATGTGTGCAGGTTGTGGTTTCAGAGCCCAGCACACCACACATGTACCAATGTGGATGAGTGTTTGTGGATAGAGGTACAAGTCAGTCCCTGTGGCCTCTGACAGTTCATTGTATTCTCTCAGAAACCATCTGGATGGTTATTAGGATGTGTAGCTTAAATGTGGTGTTGGCAAAAACAACTTGTGAGAATAAGGCTGGAACTGAGACTAGAAGGATGTGAGGGGTTAGATCCACATGAAATTAAGACTCAGCCTTTTACTTTTTGTCTGCAGAGCAGAGATATCAAGTTTAAAACCCCAGATCCAACTCCCATGAATGGGGGAAAGTTCGCTTGCAAGTACAAGATGAAGCCCCATCCCCTTCTGGCCCTGACCAGTCTGTAGCAGCCCAGCTCTAAGGGGTCTTCTCTAGGAGAAGTCCAGGACAGAGCACTGTCACTTTCTCATGACTGTCACAGTACAATGTGAGTGGTGTGAGATTGATTCTGGCCTGGAACAGTGCAGAAGAACCTGTGATGTGCTGGAAGAGGGTGGGGGATGTTTGTAAACAAGAGAAAAAGGGATGCTGAGATGCATTGGCAGAACTCTGTGGAAAACTGTAACTCTGAAGTAAGAGGATTTGGCATCCAATGGCCAAACCAAACAACACCCACCCCTATTCTTGCAAACTTTCCTTTCCCAAGGAATGGTTGTGGCTTCCTTCTGTCCTTGTAGATGCTGAGAGTTCAGGCAGCTGCTGTCTGGACCACGAATGCTGAGCAAAGCCAATGTGCCAGGGCAAGGTCTGCTGCCAGAGCAGGAGGGAGAGCCAGACTCAGTACATTGTAAGAGGAAAAAGATAAAGCTCCTCCTTTGCATGTGTTTGGGGATGATCTCTCTAACTCCTCCCTCTTCCACCTCCCGTTATTATTTCCAGTTGTTCCTGTTAAAACTTGTGGGTTTTAAATGAAGGAAAAGCTAATTTCTGGATGGTTTCATTTCATTTTTCAGGTAGCAGTAGCATGCTGTGCGGTTACACTTCCAAACATATCTTTGACCATTTAAAAAGACATAATCAGCAGCTTTATCTGTGGCACAGTATTCACCATTTAAGCTGGAATGGCTTCCTTTGAAGTGTTAACAGCTTCTTGCGACCTTAAATCCCTCTTTCGACATGAATTGGAGGATTTGGACTTGGAAGATGGAATAAGCACTAGAAGCAACTGAGTGCTGGAAAAAATTCTGCTGTCAGGCCAGGATCAGAAATTAAGGATGAGGGGAAGAGTAGAAAGCATCTGTTCTCCATCTATTTCTCTGTCTAATCTCTTTGTCCTGTCTAGTCTACCAAACAAATTTTTACATCATGTTCCCTGCTTCAGAACTGTTTCTGAAGATGCCATTTTCTAGCATCCTCCAAAGGGCACCAGCATCTCATTAAAAGATAAAAGTCCAATGCATTCAAAGAGAAAAGCAAACACCCATCCCAAAGAATAAAGCAGAGTTTCATCCTCCATCGAGCTGCAGGGGGCAGCCAAGAATTTGGGCAAAGTTTTGCTACCTGGGTTTATCCTGGCAGGCTTTCCCTGCTACTAAGACTTCTTGTTGTTGTTGTTTGCTTGGAGCACACAGCCTGTGTTTTCATCTGTGGATATGTGAATCATAAGGAGAGAGGATCCACTGCAGCACATTAATACTGTCAAGTGTCCTTTCTGACAGTGCTCAGCATTAGGGATTGCAAATAAGGATGCAAGAAATGGCCATGGTGGGCAATCAGAATATTCCTGTCCTTGGGGGGTGCCTTTCCAGCTTCAGACAGGGATGTATTTACAGCAGGATCCATGAGAATTTGTAACCTTCTGAGTAATTCTAATAGCAACCGTTGTGTCTAATGAAATGTTCCACTGCTCTCATTCTCTGCTTTTAAAGCACCTAATGCTTTTTGCATCTTACATTGCTCCTGGCTGCATCCTGCTATCTCTTGACTTTTATAGATCAGGTGTGTGGTGTGCAGAAAGAGAAACTCTTTCCTTTCACCTTTGCAAGTGTACTTTTGTCCTTTGCTGTAAGAGGGAATAATTGGGAGTGCCTAAACTGGCAGTTGTTTTGTCAACAGCTATCACCTCCCTTCTCCTGCCTCTGCTCAGGAAAGATGCTCCATTTTTTCAATCTTCTTATGCCTCTAACTACTTTTATCACCTGCTTTGGAAGCCTGCTTATTTATGTGGTATCTTTTGAGATCTAGGAAGACAAGAATTCAAGATGGCTTTGCTAGAGAAGGTGTAGCATTTGTTAAAGTAACAGTTTGCTAATATGTGGAGTATTGTCCACATGCCTTGTTCACACAATCCTAGAAGGGCTCAGGTTGGAAGGGACCTCAGAGATCATCTACTCCAACCTCCCCACCATGGGCAAGGACACCTCTCAACTAGACTCAGCTGCTCAGGGCCTCATCCAACCTGGCCTTCAACACCCCCAGGCAGGAGGCAGCCACAACCTCCCTGGGCAACTTCTTTGAGAGTCTCACCATCCTTGTACTGAAGAACTTCTTCCCCAGCTCCAGTCTAACCCTACTCTCTCTCAGCTTTGAACCATTCCCTCTTATCCTGTCTCCAGACACTCTCATGAAAAGTCCCTCTGCAGCCTTCCTGCAGGATCCCTTCAGCTGTTGGAAGGCAGCTCTAAGTTCCTCCCAGAGTCTTCTCTGTGCTGAACAACCCCAGCTCCCTCAGCTTGTCCTCACAGCAGAGGTGCTCCAGCCCTTGGATCATCTAGTTTGAAGAAGGATGATATG
This sequence comes from Dryobates pubescens, assembly GCF_014839835.1. NCBI lineage: Eukaryota > Metazoa > Chordata > Aves > Piciformes > Picidae > Dryobates > Dryobates pubescens. Next base: position 4,636,880 of record NC_071628.1, read on the forward strand.
TTCCTAGATTAATCAAGCCTGTCCTCACCTGATTTGATGAAGTAAAACTGTTTTCTCTTTAAGCAATTATCTTAGAAGTCTGTCTGGGCCACAAAGGAGGTAAGTGAAGGAACCAGAGTGTCTTGTCTGAAAGGGCATGGCCATAAAAAATCATCTCTTTGAAAAGGTCCAAAAGGTTTTAAACAAAAAGAAATAAAAATCTGAGTACATGTCTGGCCTGCAGACAGTGCTTATTGTTACTGAAATAGCCCAAAACAGCCCCAAATGGATCAAGTAGGAAAAAAGACAAATGAATTTATGAGGATGTGATGCTGGCAATTTGTGCAGGGTAGAGGCCAAGGAGGAAAAGACGAAGGAAGGGTCCCTGTGGGAGATGGATACAGAAGGGGATGGGCAGGGCAAGACGTAAACCCTTTCCCTTGCAGCTCATGGAAGTGATTCTCAATACCACAAGAACCTGATGCCTTAATTTCAGGAGCTCAGGATTGGGAAAAAAAAAAAAGAAAATCTAAGACTGTGTGGAAATATAAATAATGGATTAGGCTGAAAAATTGGTTTAGCCATTTTTGACAGTGTCTCTGAGCTGCCTTTGCCCCTTTCAAGGGGGAGCAGATTGAAGACATGAGATGCAGAAACACAGCTTTTGTTCACTTCTTCTCTCTTGTTTTTAAAATCATACCCAAGCTCTTATTGTGCAAATGTACTGCTCAGGATCAAAGACTCAGCTCCAAGAAAAGAAAGTCCCTGGAGAGCAAGGCCTGAAGGCTAAGCCCACAGCACCGCTGCTGCTGGCTGCACACCAGTCTGTTTAGGAAATTACTCGACCCAGCACCTGGTGATATAGCAAGTCAGGAGCAGTGCACTTCATGTCCTTGCATCACTTTTAATCTGTCTTATCTTTGCCAGCTCAGGTTCCTCTGGTGGCAAGGTCCATCAGGAATTTATCCTCAGCAGTGCCAGATGTCTGTAAGGTTCTTCTGTAATGCAGCATCCTTAATTCTGTGAATTTGTCAGAAGTGGAATAGCCTGGAGTTTATCTGGGAAGGGGAATTGGATAGGAGCACTTGAGGTCTCTGCCCTATACAGAGTACTTTTCCTCATTTAGACTGGAGCTTAGGAAGAAGTTCTTCAGCAGAAGGGTGGTCAGACTCTGGAATGGGCTGCCCGGGGAGGTTGCGGCTGCCTCCTGCCTGGGGGTGTTGAATGAGGCCTTGAGCAGTCTAATTGAGAGGTGTCCCTGCCCATGGTGGGGAGGTTGGAGTAGATGAGCTCTGAGTTCTCTTCCAACCTAAGTCATTCTAGGATTCTATGTCTCATTTCTGGCAATCCCACCCCCTCACAGAGTGATTGGAGGCAATCAGCTATTGGAAAAGCAGTAAAGAGATGTTTAGTGAAGCTTCAGAGATGATTTCCCCTGCAGGTGTGACAGGAACAGCCATGAAAACAGCAAACCTGCTTGCACTGAGATCTCTCCTGCCTCCTGGTGCTTTCCTGCCCTTGCATCCCTTGTGGGATGCTGAATTTGTGTGCTAGGAAAGCTGCTGTGAACACAGGTTAAACACAACGCCTCACAAACAGCGGTGCCCTTGACTCATCATTAAAAACGTCCTTGACACACTGTGGCATCTGAAGGAAGTTTTGTGATGCTAATTGCTGGCAGCACCGTTCTGCCATGCATTTTATGCAGGAAGCCCCAGGACATTTTGGGGTAATTTTGGGGAGGGGGATGGGCTGGTTTTGCTTCTTTTTTATCTTTTCTTCATTGTCGTTTTGTGGGGTTTAAAAATGTTTCCTTGAAAGGTAAATGAGAGCTGTGGGGGTTGGTCTGTGATCCTGGGAAGGTAACATTTCCCATCCTTGCAGTTTCATCTCTGGGCAGTCTGTTCCAGTGCTCTGTCACCCTCAAGGTAAAGAGGTTGCCTCTCCCTGCCCACTGCAGGAGGTCTGAAACTAGATGATCCTTGAGGTCCCTTCCAACTAACAACTCCATGTTTTGGTGGAACTTCCTGTGTGTTAGTTTGTGCCCACTGCTCCTTGCCTTGTGACTGGGCACCACTGAAAACAGTTTGGCCTCATGCTTTTGGCACCTGTACTTTAAATATTTATCAGCACTGATAAGATTCCCTTTCAGTCTTCTCTTTTCCCCATTAGGCTGGGCTGCATCTCAGACCCAGGGTTAATCTAGGATCTGTGCAGTTATCTTCTTGTCAAAGCAAGATCTACAGTACCTAGCTTGTTCCCTGCACTTTACCACAAGCTTGCTTGCTGTGCAAGTGAACTCTCTCCCTTCATGCTGCCAAGCACTGATATGCTTGTGAAGGAAACAGGAGGAAAGAGAACTCATTTTCCAGCTCCCTGTTGCTCTGCGCTGCAAAAGGGCCCTGCCATCACCCTCCAGGCTCTGCAGAGCCTTTGGAGTGAGACCTGCTGCTGCCCAGACAGATGCCAGCAGGTCCCTTTTGCTGAGTGGTGTGTTGTAACACATGGCATGCAGCTGCACAGCAGAGCTGCTTTGAGTCTGGGTTTTGTAGCATGTTTTTAACGAACTAACAACCCAGAGCTTAAACACTGCTTCAAATGAGAGTGGATCCACGTGAGGAAGGTCCCTTGCTTTATGACTTACCCTTTCTCATCTCCTGGTTTTGTGCTACTCAGCAGGAATGCAATCAAGCTGTACTTGGGAACGTCTGAGCTGCCTATTTGCCACTTAGGACTTTCTGGGCAGTGAAGTTTCCGCATTGTTTATTTAGAGTTAAGTGTTCTGCTGGGTCTCTTACCGCTTTCTGTAAATAACAACTGTCCTCCAAGTTCTTCAGGCTGATTACCGAGTCTGACAATCTGTGTGGTTTGAGTTGCTGAGCCGTATTAATCCCTAATATACTCTGGTCTGTGGATGGAAAAGCTAATGCATTGAGGATGTCACCAGAGGTAAAAGCCAAAGCACTGACTCTGGTGGGGTTTTTTTTTGGACACATGAAGCGCTTTGGTTGTGACAGGAATAAATCTCCCAGCAGCAGCAGTGCATATTTCTGCTGTGCATCAAGTGTTGGAGGAGTCTGACTCAAACATGATGGAGATTTTATAGCACCAGAGGTAATTCATTTGTAGAAAGGACAAGGCACGCTTTATTTTTCCTTACCTGCAGCTTGTCATGGTAAAGTTTATTTCACTTGTTGCTGGAGTTAATGCTGGGGGGAGCCCACATCTGCACAAATTAAAACTACACCAGAGTCCTTCAGCCCCACCAAATGGGATTCGTTGACTTTGTTAACCATCTGAAAGTTCAGCATCTGGCCACATCAGTTCTCAGAAGCTTTTCTTGCAGTCACTTGAGAGCAGTGCTATATCTCTCTTACACATCTTTCATAGGTTCCACTTGAATTTAGCAGCAGAATTACTAAAAAGGGAAAGCTATTTCACCAGAGGACAGGAAAAATGAAAGATAATGACACAAGAGGAGTTAGAGTCTATGGCTGTAATCTGCTGTCCTTTCTATTTTGGAGTCCCTTCCTCTCAGAGCAAGGAGGCTGGAAATGCATCTCCTCAGACCCTATTGAAAGACACCTACTAGCAGCCCTTGATAAAATGCAGATGGGGAAATGCAAGGAGGTATCAGGTCCATAGGCTATATAAAATCCCATGCAGAGTTTATGCTGTGATAATTCAGTCCTGTATAATCCACACCAGACTGATGAAATACATCATCTTGTACAGAAGATGTGACTCAAGGCAGCTGAAGACTTTGCTGTGCTTTGGATCAAGAGAGTCAAGGATGCAGAGTACACATTCAGTGAGCAAAACATTTCTTCTTTCTGCTTTTAATACAGCAAAATGCTTTGCCACTTCTTTTGTTTCCTCCCTTCAGTCACAACAAAGGAATGTTGCCAGTGGCTCCAGAGAAACAAAGCCTAGAACAGAAAAGGGATTTAGAGGGAAGAGATTAGATGAAATTGGTAAGAAAAAGAATTCCCAGTACTGCATTCCCAGCTCAGCCTTCTGAAGGGAAGCTCTCTGCTCCTGATCTGTTACGATTCACTTGGCAGCTCTGCCCAGAGCAGCCTCTCTCCTTCATCTCTACTGCTATAAACTAATACTCAGTGATAACAGCCCTGCCAAGCCTGGTCAGTGCTGATGCATTGTACACAGCTTTCATTAATCCATTTATGCCTAACAGCTCATCAGAGAAAGCCCATTCTAATTCCCTCCCTTCTGATCTCCTATGGACTGTTTTTGAGGAGGGATGAGTTTGCAAGAAAGGTGTGACCTGCAATGCCCCTTAGGTTTAGCTGTAGCACAGGCAAGTTGTATTCAAGCTTGCACAGTTCAATTAGTGCACATTGATATAGACTTGCACCTCCTCATCTTCCTGCTTTTGACCTTGCAGTGATTTCCCTTTAAATACAGCTGTCTCTGGTAGCAATTGATTTTCCTGGTTTGGGTGCCATCTGCAATCTTACCAGCACATCCCATTTCTGATAAGCAGCTGTTCCTGCTATGGTTGGTGGAACAGGATGAAAACCATCCCTCACCCTTCTAGCAGATGTGACCTCTTAAAGTCCTGCTGCTCCTTCAGCTCTGCTCTGCCGGTTAGTATGGAAATGATCCTTCCTGTTTTAACGCTGTGGGAATGAACTTTTTAGCTTTATTTGTGTTGACATAATATCAGAGGTGTTAAAGTCTGGCAGAGATCTCCACAGGAATCCCTTCCCCAGTGAGGATCAGCTTTACCTGTATCATTCCTGCTATGTTAGTCTCATCTTGTCTTAAAGAGTTCTAATAATGACATTATCAGTCTCTCACCAAATAATATCTCTCAGCTCCTCCTACTCTTGTTTTCCAGGTAGCTTGCTTGAGCCCTGTCTTGCCACAGGAAGTCCTTCACAGCTCTTTTTTCTCTCTGCCCAGTCCAGACACAGAGAACTGATTATTTACTTTCCACTGTGTCCTCTGGCCTCTCCTCACCTAAGCCAAATCCTCCTGTGCTGGATCAGGAGAGGACAGATTAATTTATGTCTCACCAGCTTACATTCTTGAAGCCCAGAGCCAGGATTGCATTTGCATTTTTGTCACAGAACAGAGTGGGTGACTCAGGTTCAGGTTGCAATCTTCAATAATGCCAATTATTTTTCCTTCCAGTAGAAATGCTGCCTTGTCATTGCTCCTCATTTGTGTGTTTGTACCATTGATTATGCCTGGCTAATAGTAGCAACTGCTGCTTGACCCTATTGAATTGCAACCCTTCTCTGCAGGCTACAGCTCCAGTTTGTCGGGATTGTTTTGAATTTTAATGCAATCTTTGTCTTCCTTTGGTTTCATCTGCAAATCGAATTAGCATGCTTCATATTTCATCTAAATCTTCAAGGAAAATACTGAAATGTACCAAACCCATGACTGAGTCATGTCAGAGCTTTTAAAGCAATCCCAGAAGAGGGCCACAAAGATGGTCCAAGGGCTGGAGCACCTCTGCTGTGAGGACAGGCTGAGGGAGCTGGGGGTGTTCAGCCTGGAGAAGAGAAGACTCCAGGGGGACCTTAGAGCTGCCTTCCAATAGCTGAAGGGATCCTGCAGGAAGGCTGCAGAGAGACTTTTCCTCAGGATGTCTAGAGACAGGACAAGGGGGAACGGTTTGAAGCTGAGGGAGAGCAGGGTTAGACTGGATCTGAGGAAGCAGTTCTTCATGAAGAGGGTGGTGAGACTCTGCAATAAGCTGAGCAGGGAGCTTGTGGTTGCCTCCTGCCTGGGGTGTTCAAGGCCAGGTTGGATGAGACCTTGAGCAGCTGAGTTTAGCTGAGAGGTGTCCCTGCCCACAGTGGGGAGGTTGCAGTAAATGATCTCTACGGTGCCTCCCAACCTGCTCCATTCGACGAGTCTATGAACCCTGCAGAAGCTCATTCAGCACACATCTACCCATTTTGACAGGAAAACACTAAGAGCTGCTTTCTGAGTACAGTTCATGAATTTGCTGTAATTCAGCTAGACTTATTTGCTCTGAGAATTTGAAACAGCTTCAGAAAACTTTACTATATGACATCTTGTCCACTGGGTATTCCTCTGGTACCTTCTCACTGAAGTAAATTAGAGTGGGTCATCATAAGTTGTTCCTGACAAAGCTGTGTTGACTTCTATCCACTTCTTTTCTCTTAGGTACTTCCAAACGTTTCCTTTGTTGTGAGGCCCTGGAGTTAAGGTGACAGGTCTATTGTTTGTTGCCTTCTCCTTCTTCTTTCTGCCTTCAAAAGATAGTTCCCACCTTGTGTCAGTTATCTAGTTCATTGCCAGTCCTTCCTAAGTTCCACAAAGACAGTCATTAACAGGTTGGAGATTGATTGAGCCCGTTTCTCAGAGCTGCAGAAGGGATGTGGCAGACTCAGCTCATTTGGTTAGATCTAAGCTCTGCAGCTTCTCCAACCCATCCCTTTTGTATTCTAGGCCTTTCCCCCTTTGTTAGCTCCTAACAATGTTAATTCATCACAGTTGACCTTCTTATGAAAATTGATGCCAAAAAATTCACTCTTCTCAGCCTTATTGTCAATAGATTTTCCTTCTCTGGGAAGTGAACTACCAATTTATGCTGCCTTTTACTACTAATAAACACAAAGAGTGATACCCTTTCCTGCATGGTGTTTTTGCCAGCCTCAACACACTTTGCCCTTTCATTTTTTTTGAGCTTTATTTCTAGCTGTTTCTTCAGTACTTTTGCACTCATCAGCATTGACCAATTAATTTTAATCCTTTTCTCAACTTACTTTGTACTTGTGCCATAGATTTGAAGTCAATTAAGACTTTGTGATGAGACCAAGTTTGTCTCTTAACCATCCTTCTTTGTGATAGCCTAGTTTGTGTTTTATGCCATTTTTCACTCAGGAATCACAGAATGTTAGGGGTTGGAAGGGACCTCAAGAGGTTAAGTCCAACCCCCTGTCACAGCAGGATCACCCAGGGCAGGTGACACAGGAATGCATCCAGGCAGGTTTTGAAAGTGTCCAGGGAAGAAGACTCCAGAACCTCTCTGGGCAGCCTGCTCCAGGGCTCTGTCACCTTAGCCCAGAAGAAGTGTCTCCTTGTGTTGAGGTGGAACCTCCTGTGTTCTAGGAGTGTATAGTTCTTAAGTGTCTTATAGAAAGAAAACTCTTAAGGATCTCTACCCATTCACTGACTCATTCACCCATCTCCACTGAGTTCTTGATCTCACTCTTTCACTAAACTTCAGTGGACCTCTTCCATGGAAGCAGCTTTTACGGCTCTGGAATTTGTCTTGCCTTTGTCTTCTGACCCCGCTTTCAAGAGGAATGTGAATTTGTTCTTCAATGCCTGTCTTGTGCTGGGTTGACAAGGTCTTTGACAGTGAGAAAATCTGCTAGGAATCAAGGTTCATTGCCTTTGAAGGGAATGGGATTCCTGTTCAGAGTCAGCTTTGCCTGGAAATCATACTCCCAGTCAGACAAATTCACAAGATGAATAAAGCCACATTGTTCTGTCGAAGCGCAGCTCAAACACAGATTGCAGATTTCATCACAGGCTTGTTACAAAATGACAAGCAAAACCTTTGCTGGTTTTATGTAAAGACCTGGGCTTTATCTCTCCTTTTGTAAGTTCCCTTTCCCAAAGTCCTTTTCATTCTTTGAAGTTATTGACAGGTGGGTTTGGTCGATTGAAGGTATTTAAAAGTAGATTGGAGGTAGGCTCTGGGATATTGACGCTCCTCTACTCCTGATGCTCTGTAATAATCCAGACCAGCCTACTGAATCATCTGATTACACCAGCTGGATGTCTGAGGGCTGTAAAGCCACGAAGATTTGCTTTCAGATCTCTTGCTTGGTACCCTTGGTTTACCTTGTAGAATCTGGGGGAATCCAGTAAGTTCAGCAGCCTTGATACTAGTCAGTGTCAGTAAACTCTTTTCTTCTGACTGAAGTGTAGGTAATTCTCTGTTTAATCTGTTACTGCCTCTTGCCTACCTGGTGCTGGAGTGAGGGTTGCCGTCTACCCTGCTCAGCTTTCTCATTATTGTATCCTATTAGTTCTGGGCTGTAAACATTTAAAGCTTTCCTCATATGATTTTATTGGTGTTCTGCACTGCTCAGAGCTGAAGGATGACATATTCAAATGCAATCAGCTCTATTGGCAGGTCCTCACGATGGATCTCACTGGTGATAGAGGGTACCACTATTGTCACAGTGCTCATTTGCTCACTGTCCTTGATCATCATGTCAGCGCTGTCAGCAAATCTATTTCCCACTCTAATCAGTGTTTCAGAAGAAGTGGATGGACACCTCAACATTCCAGCCTCTAATTCCCTTGCCTGCCCATTCTTAAATATCTGCACCTTCCTATTCATATGCTACACATTAATTTTCCTCTTGCTTGCCTCTAAAGACTATTAGAGAACTAATTTCCTGTCCAATCGTTGGTTTGTTCTCAGCAAGCTTCTCTCTCCTAGGAACTGTGCATAAATGTTATGCTGAAGACATAATTACTGATTCTTCTTCTGGTGGAGGCTGCCCAGGGATATGGTTAAGGCCTAATCCCTGGAGACATCCAGACTAGATGTGGCCCTGGGCAGCTTGATCTAGTTGGAGGTGTCCCTGCTCACTGCAGTGGGGATTGGGCAAGATGACCTTTGAGGGTCCCTTCCAGCCTGAATCAATCTGTGGAAATGTTTGGTCACATTGAACACCTGGAGAATGGCTGTAGAAAGAAGACTTTTGAACAGTGATGAGTCAGGGAGTATCCCAAGTCCACAAAGCCTGTTTGGTCCCAGAATCACAGAATGTTAGGGGTTGGAAGGGAACTTGAAAGCTCATCAAGACCAGTCCCCCTGCCAGAGCAGGATTGCCTAGAGAAGGTCACACAGGAAAGCATGCAGCAGGGTTTTGAGTATCTTCAGAGAAGGAGACTCCACAAGCTCTCTGGCCAGCCTGTTTCAGGACTCTGTCACCCTCCTGGTGAAAAAGTTTTTCCTTCTGTTCCCGTGGCACCTCCTCGGCTCCAGCTTGTCCCTGTTGCCCCTTGTCCTGTCACTGAACATCCCTGAGCAGAGCCTGACACTGCCCTGCACATCTTTATCAACATGAATTAGGTCAGCTCTCAGGCTCCTCTGCTGCAAGCTAGAGCCCCAGCTCCCTCAGCCTGTCCTCACAGGGAGATGTTCCACTGCCTTCAGCAGCTTTGTGCCTCTGCGCTGGACTCTTTCAAGCTGTTCCTTGTTCTTCTTGAAATGATCTCTCCAGTGAAGGCTTCTTAGAGTCCTTGTAAGAATTCTTTGGTGCAGCACACCCTTTAATCAAGAAATTTGAGCTTTTAAAGTTTCTTTTGCAAAGACTATAGGCTTAGTGGGATAGAGCAGACAGTATCTCTGTGTGTGCATATGGAGGTGGGTGTCTTTAGGTGTAGGAGTGTGCATGCCTCAGTGTTTTGGAGCCTATTATCAATTTTCCCTTGTATTTATTACCTGAAGATTGAAATCTGAAGATTGAAATCTGTAGCTGCACTCTGTTGGGTCCTGTGTCTGCTTTAATTACAGCAGCTCCTAGCTCATATTGATTTATAGCTTGCTGAAAGAGAGTATCCCATAGGGTAGAAAGCAGTATAGAGAAGAGGAGGCTGAGAGATCTTATTGCTCTCTAGAGCTACTTGAAAGGAGGTTGGAGTGAGGTTGGTGTTGGCCCCTTCTCCAAACTAGCTACAGATAGGAAGAGAGGAAAAGGGTTTGCATTGTGCCAGGGGAGGTTAAGGTTGGACATTAGGAAAAACTTCTTCAGTGAGAGAGTGGTGAGGGGATGGAACAGGCTGCCCAGGGAGGTGGTGGAGTCCCCATCCCTGGAGGTGTTCAAGAAGCTGTAGGTGTGGTGCTTTGGGACATAGTTTAGTGGTCATGGTAATTGGGTTGTGGTTGGACTCAATGATCTTAAAGATGTTTACCAGCCTTAGTGATTCAATGAGCTTAAGCATGAGTATGTGTCATGTTGAATAAGCACAGCTTTATACAAGGCTCCGTTTGGCTTACATCTTTAGCTCAAATGCAGCTCATTTCTGACATAAACCCCAAAGCTTTTGGCTGTTTCACTCCCAGAAAAAATGGAGGCCAAGTGTATTTAATTCATGCCATGTAGACCTACTTAATTTAGGTGGAATTTTGTGAGCCAGGGACAGGAGCTTCCACCTTTTCTAAATGCTATTGTTTACATGAAGAGATGAAAACTGCTCTGTGAATACAGACTTAGACTGAGGTGGACAGGAGGTGAAAGCTGCTAATGCAGAGCCCACTGGATATGAATCTGTTGAAGATAGTGAGCTTTGGATCTGCCTCCAAGTGCCCAATGTGTGAGAGAATGCAAGCTGCAACAAAACAATTCCAATGCTTGCCTTCTTCTTCTTCTTTTTCATCACATTTTTCTCCTATCATGTTTTGTATCTTTTGTGGAGCAAAAGGCACCCTGATGGCCTGCCTGCAATCTGGAGAATAACAATTATTTCTGAGATGCAGCCTTTTAGCTGCATGTTAAGAGGGAGAAAATTATAATAGGGGGGAAAAAAAGGACTCTTTTCTTGGGATCTAATTCTTTAGACCTTCAGAGGAGTAGTAGACATATTTGTAGGTTGAGTGTTTCAAAGCAAAGACAGAAAGGAGAGAAGAGAAGGACACAGAGAATAAAAAACCACCAACCAACCAACCACCCAAGGAAATAAAAAAGAACAAAGGAAAAGGAAAGAACAAGATTTTTTTGTATGGATTTCTGGTTTCTTTCTCCTATTCCTCCTCTTCTGCTCACAAGAAGGACTGGGTGTTCAATAAGGGCTAAGGTTAGATAGGGAGTGTGATACCAAGTTAGAAGTACTCTTCTTACATTGCAAGCTCCATCAGATAGCCTGGGAAGAGGGTTTGTTTCTTTTCACAATTGATGAGTGAGATCCTCCACCTTGCATATCCTCCAAGACTGTTTTGAGGCTGAGCTTTCATGTGACTCACAGAGAGCTGCAGTGGGGCTTGGGATTGAATGCAGGGATAGGAGAGTGCTGGAGATGCAATGTTAGGCAGGACTGAAAAACCAGGAGATGATAAAGTTGAAGCCTGAGTGCATTAGCAGAGTTATTGGACAGCCTGAGGCTAGAATCACAGTATGTGCTCCAGGTTCCTCTTGCCACACATTGATTATATTTAGGCATCTTCCTGCCCCTGAAAGCATAAACAGGGACTGTGATTCATTCAGAACCCTGTGCCATTGTAAGGGCTGAGTTCCTAGTGAGGGAACAAAGAATGCCTCCAATAGTAATGAGAAACAAGGGCTTGGCTGCTGGTCTGAATCCCTGTGTCTGTGAGAACCTGCCTTCTCTGCCCAGCACTTGTGTTCTTGGAGGATCTGTATGAGAACTAAGATAAACTCTGAGCATAAGTGTTTGGAAAACCCTGAAGAACATGGCTTAGAAGCTCCTGGAGAGTTTGTTTTCTTTATTTCCATGTCAACAGCTTTCTATTTCCAGTGGCTTCTTCTCCTCGTATGGCTTTGGCCTCTTCTTTTCCTCTCTTCTGGCCACATTATATGAAGCCAAGGTTTTCTAATCTGCATTTGTAATACGTACCAAAGAGGAGATTAGTTTGAAAATGGGAATAGAAAACAGTACCTGGTTCTTTCAGATAAGCCTGAGACAAAGCCAGAACAATGCTGATCTCCGTGGAGTCATGGTTACTGCATTGGCTTCTCCTTGCCTTTTACCCCCCACATTAAAATGTAGTTATAGTTCAGAGCAGCAGTAGCAAAGGTTACCTGGTGGGACATCCTAAGCAGCCTCTGTCAGTGACACCCAAATCCAGTTTGCCCACACCACAAATCAGAGAATGATTTTTCTTTCCGTCATGTAAGTACCTCTGGCACCAAGAGGACTACTTTAGATCTTTCAGGTCAAACTGGCTACTTTCTTAGCTGCTATACCAACAGAGAGTATGGAAACAAAACCTCTAAGCAGAATTTCCTGGGTTTACAGAGCAATTGGTTTCTGTATGTGAGAGATCGTGGAGGCAGCAACAAAATTCAGAGACTTCAGTTAGCTCTTTTCATCTTGTGTGCAATATGATGCAAAGGAAATAGTATTTGCCTTTGAGTTTTTGGTGTAAAGGACAATGACCAAAGAATATATTTCCACTGTTTTGATTCTATTATAATGCCTAATACTGATATTCAACAAGTCCAGGTGCCAGGTGCTGCACTTTGGCCACAACAACCCCATGCAGTGCTGCAGGCTGGGGTCAGAGTGGCTGGAGAGGAGCCAGGCAGAAAGGGACCTGGGGGTACTGGTTGGCAGCAGCTGAACATGAGCCAGCAGTGTGCCCAGGTGGCCAAGGCTAATGGCATTCTGGCCTGCATCAGAAATAGTGTGGCCAGCAAGAGCAGGGAGGTCATTCTGCCCCTGTACTCAGCACTGGTTAGGCCACACCTTGAGGACTGTGTCCAGTTCTGGGCTCCACAATTTAAGAAGGACATTGAGACTCTTGAACGTTTCCAGAGAAGGGCAACGAGGCTGGGGAGAGGTCTGGAGCACAGCCCTGTGAGGAGAGGCTGAGGGAGCTGGGGTTGCTTAGCCTGGAGAAGAGGAGGCTCAGGGGAGACCTCATTGCTGTCTACAACTCCCTGAAGGGAGGTTGTAGCCAGGTGGGGGTTGGTCTCTTCTCCCAGGGAAGCAGCACCAGAACAAGAGGACACAGTCTCAAGCTGTGCCAGGGGAAGTTTAGGCTGGTGGTGAGGAGAAAGTTCTTCACAGAAAGAGAGATTGGCTGTCCCTAGAGGTGTTCAAGAGCGGATTGGATGTGGCACTTGAATCCATGGTTTAGTTGTCATGAGGTGTTAGGTATTGGTAATAGGTTGGACTTGATGATCTCTGAGGTGTTTTCCAACCTTATTGATTCTGTGATTCTCTTTTTCTGCCAGTGTCCAGGGCTTTGAGTCATGGCTATGAAGAGAAGGAAGCTAAATGCTGCAAAACGTTCCCAAGAAATGCTAGCTTTAGATTTTTGTGTTTGCTTTGGTCACATTTGAGTTTTTTCCTGTCTTGCTTTCTGCCAGCATCCTGACTAGGGGTGATCTGGCACATAGGGAGGTGGAAGAACAGGTTATAGAACAGTCACAGGAAGGAGATGTAGAGCATTGTTGATTTTGAAAGCTGAGCTTCTCCAGCAATGACTCAGAAACACCCTGCATGACTGAAGTGCACGTGGCAAAACACTGAAGAAAAATCATCCTCTGGCATCCAGATTTCCACAAGCAGGAAAAGAGGTGAAAGTTGCAGAACAAACTATTACTCATGGTAATTTTTTTCTGGCTATAGAAAGAGTCATTAGAGAAAGAATGGTTTAAATGGGGAACGGTGATGGTGAGTGATGTGATAACAGCCTGTGTCCAGTGTCCTGACAAGTGCTATGTTGAGGTATTGTCCCCATGCCTGAGTTACAAATGAAGCTATGAAATTCTTCCTTTCCTGGAGTTCTGAGGTTTAGAAGGTGCTGTTTAGTGACCTAAAGTAATTTCTTCTATCGTAACCACTCAGCTTTATAGAAGTATATCCCTGCCCTACCTCTGACAGAAGTTAAAGAAATAAAAAGCCTGGATTCTAGCCTGCCTGGGAGTATGGGCACACTGCAGATCCTTGACTATCAGTGATCTAAATTACATCAGCTGATAGTGAACATCTCCCAGTTTAGCTTTCAGTCCAGTAGATTGCCTGCATGTATGACTGCACTTAGGGGCACCTTAGAGCTGCCTTCCAGTACCTGAAGGGATCCTTCAGGAAGGCTGCAGAGGGACTTTTCATGAGGGTGTCTAGAGACAGGACAAGGGGGAATGGTTTGAAGCTGAGGCAGAGCAGGCTTAGATTGGAGCTGAGGAAGAAGTTCTTCGGTATGAGGGTTGTGAGACTCTGGAGTAGGCTGCCCAGGGAGGTTGTGGCTGCCTCCTGCCTGGGGGTGTTGAAGGCCAGGTTGGATGAGGTTTTGAGCAGCTGAGTTGAAAGGTGTCCCTGCCCATGGCAAGGAGGTTGGAGTAGATGATCTCTATGGTCCCTTCTGACCTGACCCTATGAAAGTAGCTCAGCAGAACTTAGGCAACAGAATCAGTTATGTGTTCATAACTGAACTCAGCATCTGTCTTGGTGAATGCCAGGGAGGGACATCCTCTCGTACGCAGAGGGTGTGTACAACAGGTTGCATAGATCAGGAATGTTTCTAGCTTGATCTTCAAAGGTGAAAGTTTCATGCAATTAGAGAGAGCAGACTAATGAGAAGGGATCTTTCCCTACATCTATCTGTTCCCATCTTTGTTAATGTCTTTTCTTTCAGCAAAGAATTAGATCAAGAAACTGCAAGAATGTGTCTTTTGCTAGGAAAAGAGGGTGTGCGGGGAAGCAAATTGTTAAAGATACTCTGAACACCTCTCTAAAATGACAAGCAGTTGACATCTTCTCTTAGTGTCATCCATCCTAGAGCATTCTTGTTCCCACAACATGGGACTTCACTGAAGGACAATCAAAGTAAAGCACAAAGCCTTTTTATTTCTTGCTACCACTCTTTTCCACTCGAGGTGCAGGGCGGAGCGATTGAGTGCCCCGAGATGATAACACTGAAAACAGAAGCAAAGGCATAGAAGCTGCCTGCCTTCCTCCTGCTCAGCATCACCCTGCTCTGATGGAGTGCTTCTCTAGCTTTGCATTTTGCTCACACTGAGCATACTGATGCTGAGCTTCCTGTGAAATGAGGCTATAGTGTCTTGGCTTCTAATTAGATTAAACCTGCAACGTGAAACACTTTCTTTGGAGTCCTCTTAGGAGAAGCTAAACTGAACAAAAGAGGAAAGTATCACAGTAGTGGAGGGAAGAGAGAAACAGGGAGTCAGAGAAGGGATGCCTGCAGGAAAGTAGGGATGAAGTCCTGTCCCTCCAGGAATATGTTCTGCTTCCTGCAGTGTGTCCTGATTCTTCCAGGCTGCCAAATGAGAAAGGACAAGTATCAGTTTTCAGGGACATATCAAAATCTGATGAATCCTGTATTTTATCACCTTTGAGGGCAATTTTCCAGTCATGCTGCTGCTATATTTACTCACAAGGGCTGAAGCCAGAGAGCAGAAAAACAGTGCAACACCCATCCACAATTTGAGCCAAGCCTAGGAACCTTATTTTATGGAGGCAGTTGAGATTCATTGTTTCAGTGTCAAAGGTAATGATTTGATCTGCCAATTTCTTTGTGAAATTAGAATTTGTTCCTGTTTGTTTCCCATTCTGTATGGATACATTTTAATTACAGGACTCTGGCAATGTACCACTCGTGGGTTTGCTTGTATCACCCCTCTTTTGTTTCTGTAAATCCACGAGGAAGGGATGGAATGAGGCCTTGTCCCTGAAGAGTGCCTGATCTGGGAGGCTGATGAACTGCAGGCAATGCACCTGCCGTGCAGTCTCCTGACAACTTCCATTGTTTAGAGCCAAGGGAGAGTTTCAATAAGCTAAAATGATTCTCAGTTTTGCTTTGGGGAGAGCTGCTTTAATCCTGCACAGTGAGGACATGAGTGAGTGTGCAAAGTCATCCTTCTTAGTGCCAGGGAATTGTTTGTCATTTGATATGTAAAAATGAATCATTTGCCTAACAAGAATCTGGCTTATACAAGATTTGGGGAAAGTGACAATTGACAGTAATAAAAGGAGGGGGGGGGAAAGGGGGAGGGGAAGGGTGAATATTTTGTTCTTGAAAGTATCCTGGCTGTAAATTCTGTTTTTCATTCTTGAAAGTATCCTGGCTGTAAACTCTGTTTTTCATTCTTGGAAGCGTCCTGGCTGTAAACTCTGCTTCTTTGGCCCTTCTACAACAAGGAAGAAGTCCAGCCAGCCCCAGGGCAAAGTTGAGACGTTCCTTTTTGCAGTAACAGAGCTCCTGACTGGGGCTGTGAAAGTTCTCACTGGTTTAACACTACAGGTGTTAACCCTGGGATCTTGTGCACAAGAAAGAGTGATGGAAAAATTCCACTTGTCAGAGCAAGAAGTCGACACACTTGCGACTTTTACTGCAGTTGCACTGGAGTGAGAGTAGGAATGGTGGAAATAGCCTTGACAAAGAAGGAGTATCAGGCAAAGTGCAGGTGACAGTGCAATTTATCACATGGCTGTGAAATGTATTAGCTGCCTATCACCCTCAGTTATGTAAAACAAAGAGAGAGAGAATTGATTAAACTATGACCTCTTCCATCTACCTGCTGTCATTTTCGTTGTCGTGACAGAGGCTAGTGTCTAGTCATTAAACACACAGACTTCTCAGTTTCAGATTTCAGCACTAGATTAATAGTTCATGTTGTGTGATTCCTTTTCCTTCAGATGGGTGGAAGCTCTCTTCCGGGGTTAGCTCATCACCCATCACAGAGTCATGGTGGATCCCTCGCTCCCGTTTCTCTTGTGGCTGTGTATTCTTGTAGGTGGCTCAGAATCTCTGTCTGCCCCCGGTTTCTTCTGAACAGCTTGATATCAAAGCCCACCAGGAGGGCAGACATGGTCCCTTCTCAGTTCCCAGTCCTAGGGGAAGATAGGAAACTACCTTCAAAAGTTTAATTACAGAAAGAATTGTGGTTGAGCCTAGGACAAAAGAACTTGAAGTGGCAAATAATTTAGCACCATGCTTAAGAGCAAGTTTTACAGGTTTCTGTTACACTCTCTGTTTCCATCTGGTTAGTCCAGATAAGGCTTTATAAGAAGCTCTTTTCCATAGAAGCTTAATGCTTCCACCTCCTATTTGCTATTTGGGGAGATGGATAGCTGTAAAGGTAAAGCAAACCTTAAAAACCTATCTTCTAATTATGAAAATTAATTAGTGAAGTTGCACAGGCTCTTTCATCAATGTAGATAACGACCTGACCTGAGTTAGGAGCTGAGCTGCTGGCAGGATCATTGGAGGAAGAATTGCAGTCTTGGTGTATTGCTTCTCTGGCAAGGGTTTGTAAGTGATCTTAGAAACCTTTGCATCCACCAGACCTTTGAGCAGCATTCTAGCATTTCAGTAGCCCAGAGGATTCCATCCCAGGGTTTCCATTTAGGTGTCTATGCATATCTTTATTCACGCCGGTGTCGGCAAGAGCTGGAGCACCTCTGCTGTGAGGACAGGCTGAGGGAGCTGGGGGTGTTCAGCATAGAGAAGAGAAGACTCTGGGAGGACCTTAGAGCTGCCTTCCAGTACCTGCAAGGGTCCTACAGGAAGGCTGCAGAGGGAGTTTTCATCAGGGTGGCTGGGGACAGGACAAGAGGGAATGGTTTGAAGCTGAGGGAGAGCAGGGTTAGTCTGGGGCTTAGGAAGAAGTTCTTCAGTAGAAGGGTGGTGAGACACTGCAATAGGTTGCCCAGGGAGGTTGTAGATGGCTGCTCCCTGAGGGTGTTGAAGGCCAGGCTGGATGAGGCCTCGAGCAGCTGAGTCTAGTTGAGAGGCATCCTTGCCCTTGGCAGGGAGCTTGGAGCAGATGATCTCTAAGTTCCCTTCTAACCTGAGCCATTATCTGATCCTATATGAGCATCTAATGTAAAAGGGCAACTCATCATTGGATTATTAATGTGGATTTGTGTGGAACCTCTGGATTATCACAGGGTGCTTGAGTGAGGATGCAAACAGACAGACTCAGTCAACAAGGCTTAGTGTTTGGGGGTAGGAATGCATCAGGTAGCAGAAGATTTCTTTTCCTTAAAAGTTGGTCTTGTGATTCTCTGGTAAGTAACCTGATCTGATAGTATCTCTCCTCAGCAGCTGCTTTTGGTGTCCTTTCTCCTTGGGTCAGAATAGACTTCTTGTCTGAAAATGCCATATTACCCTGCTGTAGTATTCAGCTGAATTCTGCAAATCTTCCTACAGTCAGAGGACCACTTCTGGGCTAGGCATGGAATAGGTGGGAAAGGATGACTACCCAGGGTATGGCAGAAGGCACTGTTGACTCTCCATTTATCTGATCCCACCAGGAAACAAAGAAACAAACAAACACCTCGTTGCTCTTCTTTGGGAACATTTCTTCTGTTAACTTGGCTAAGACAAGGTGTGAGAAGTGGTGTGAACATGATACCTCCCTGCCCACACTCTCAACTCCTCTCCTGAAGAATTAAGCAGCAGAAGCAGGTTGGATGGCTTTTTGGATGGTCTGAAAGACTGCAGCCTCTACAGCTAGATCTGAGCTATCTGTGGTTACATTTTCTACTGCCTTGCATTTGAGAACTGGAGCAAGGGAGAGGAGTGAGGAGTAAGGCTCTGGTGAGACTTCACCTGGAGTACTGTGTACAGGTCTCAATATAGGAAGGACATGGGCCTGATGGAGCAGGTCCAGAGGAGGGCCACGAGAAAGTTCAGGGGGTTGGAGCACCTCTGCTACAAGGACAGGCTGAGGGAGCTAGGGTTGTTCAGCCTGGAGAAGAGGAGGCTCTGGGGAAACCTAATAGCAGCTTTCCAATACCCTAAGGGGGCTTTCATGAGGGTTGGAGAGAGACTGTATACAAAAGCCTGAAGTGACAGGATGAGGGGCAATGGCTTCAAACTAGAGAAGAGCAGATTTAGATTGGATGTTAGGAACACATTCTTCACTATGAGGGTCACCACCCTGCAACAGGTTGCCCAGGGAGGTGCTTGAGGCCCCTTCCCTGGAGATATTCAAGGTGAGGCTCGACGACAGCCTGATCTAGTTGGGGATGTCCCTGCTGACGGCGGGGAGGTTGGAATGCATGACCTTTGGAGGTCCCTTCAGTCCCAGACTCTGCTATTATTCTATCATTCTATGAAATATAAATAAAACACCAGTAGAGTGAAGAACAGATCCAGCAGCTCTGCAGTGCAATGAAAAGCATTGTCAAGCTGCTCATATTTGTGCCAGCTATCAGTAGCCATGTAGGACCTTTCTGGTAGCTAAGCAACAGAGTCCAAAAGAGACACTGTGGCTGCATAAGCTAAGTCTTTAGGCTTTTTTCCTTATGGGAAAGCTGTAAGAGCATGCAGCCAGGTATTAAGAGAAGCCAGGGAAGCCAGCAGTGATTTTCTTAGGGCAACGAGGCTGGGGAGAGGTCTCAAGCACAAGCCCTACAAGGAGAGGCTGAGGGAGCTGGGGTTGCTTAGCCTGGAGAAGAGGAGGCTCAGGGGAGACCTTATTGCTGTCTACAACTCCCTGAAGGGAGGTTGTAGCCAGGTGGGGGTTGGTCTCTTCTCCCAGGCAAGCAGCACCAGAACAAGAGGACACAGTCTCAAGCTGCACCAGGGGAAGTTTAGGCTGGAGGTGAGGAGAAAGTTCTTTCCAGAAAGAGTAATTTGCCATTGGAATGTGCTGCCCAAGGAGGTGGTGGAGTCCCTGTCCCTGGAGGTGTTCAAAAAGGGACTGGATGTGGCACTTGAAGCCATGGTTTAGTTAGTCAGGAGGTGTTGGGTGATAGGTTGGACTTGATGATCTCTGAGGTCTTTTCCAACCTTATTGATTCTATTCTATGATTCTTCCTGCATTTCCAAGGAAGAAAGCCAAAGCAAGGAGCAAGCTCTAGCCAGGTAAATGTGAGTTACAGAAGAAGAAAAGTTCTGTGAATTCAGATGAGCTTTGGGAACCTTGCAAAAACCCAGCAGGCAATCTGGAAATTTCATAGAACCTTTGTGTCCCTGGGAGTCCTCAGCTGCTACCTAATAAATACAAGTCTCCTTATGTTGATTATCGAGTTCTGCCTGCTTTAGTTGTCTGGGTCTATTAGTCACCAAATTAAATTTTGTATAAGTAATAGTGAAGCACTTTCAGGTAGTTCTGTTCAGGAAATAATGAAGAGCAGCCTGAAAATCAACTTACTTATCCATTTGTTCTGTGGATAAATGCTGGAGAAAGTCATAATAGCAATAACTGAGATTTATTTAGCTCCTTTCATTCGAAAGAATCCCAGAGGGCTTTTCTCACAGCATACAAAGAGATTGCTCACTCCCTGCTGAAATGCAACACTTCTGGGGTGGAACACAGCAACTGCTCTACTCCTTCAAGAACTACATCAAACTTATTAACAGGTGGAGAGAGAAATAGCAGTAGTATTTTATGCAGACAGAGTAGGATCTTCATAAGTGGAATTGGCCAGAATCTGGGATTTTAAGAGTTCTGTGCTTTGCCAGACAGGACAGGGTTATAAAGCCCTTGATTTTATGACTGATCCAAAAGCCAGCTACACACTGGGCAATGGTTCAGCACAGACTAACAAGCAAGACCATCCTGTATTAATTACTAATTCTCTACAGCATGTGGGTTTTCCTTAGAGAGCATTCCATCACCCAGGTTCAGACTTGCCTGGTTTGTACAAAATCATGAGATCATACTTTTAAGGAGGTGCAAGTCCTGGTTTACTACTCTTAATCAAAACTGGATTTTCTTTGCCTGTGTTCACTTGCCAAAAACTAAATTAGATATATGGTGCTCAGAAGATCTCTTGGGGAGCTCAGTAAGAGATGCTGCATGCTATTATTTGACAGGAAGACAACACAGCTGATTACAACACATCATGGGATCACAGGATGCTAGGGGTCAGAAGGGACCTCTGAAGATCATCGAGTCCAACCCCCCTGCCAGAGCAGGACTATAGAATCTAGCACAGGTCAGGCAGGAACACATCCAGATGGGTCTTGAAAGACTCCACAGCCTCCCTGGGGAGCCTGTTCCAGTGCACTGTGACCTTCACAGCGAAGAAGTTCCTCCTCCTGTTGAGGTGGAACCTCCTGTGCTGTACCTATCCATTAACCCTTGTCCTGTCACATCCACTGCTCCATGATGACCACATTGTGTTGGTGAGGTGAGATCACCTGCTGCTTGGTGAAGGAGGGGGAGAGTACCTTGTGTGTGCCAACAAGTGTTAACCATGCACACCCAGGCAGAACACTGATCATGTGTCAAAGGTCTCCATGTCTTAACATTATTTACCTTAGTGGTTTCCATTGCTTTCTTAGGCTTCAAAGCTCTACTGCAGAATAAAATGAGGAATAAAATACCATTCTGTATCTGTCTCTAAGTAATTATCAGAGACAAGTAACTGAAGGCTAGGCTGACTTTCTAGTGCTAGGAGGACTCAGAGTTGATACACAGTGGAAGCTGGCAGAAGAAAAGCTCCTTTCCAAGTGACCTTCCTAATTAATGAGCAGCTGAGGGTCACAACCACAGAACAGATAAATCAGGGAGCAGTCTGAGAAAAACTAAGCAGTAAATTATGGCAGAACACAAGAACATCAATCACTCTCCTTTGGCTTTAATATCACAACCTGTAGATAGAGACAAGAACACCCAAGTACCCAATCCAAAAGCAGTGAGACCAACCCTTGGGCTGGCTGTGTGGTGGGAAGTAGAGAGGTGTAAGCATCAGGATGTCCTCCTCATTCTGCTGCCCTCCAGTTTTTCTTGATGCATTCTTCTTTCCCTGCTGTATTTTGGCAGGCATATTCTAGCTATGTAAATGAAGCAGCAGCTTGGAGTTGTGTATGTTTCTCTAAATTGAGGGAAATGTTGATGACTCTCTTATTAGCTGAATCTGTTGTTAATGGTTGAACAAATGGTAATGAAAGTGAAGATACCACAAGGTGTCTCATGCATCACCTGCTGCATAAAAGAGCTAAATCAGGGAGGCAGCACCTTCTTCTTCTTCTTCAGATATGATTCTTATTATCCAGCTTCAGACATCAGAATACAACTGGTGCTTTCTTGTACACTGGCTCCTCACCTTATCTAACCAACAGGGCTGCTGGGGAATGTCAGTAGTATTACTGATCTCTTGGTTTGATTAAAAAAAAACCCTTAGTCACAATGCTGTTTGTCTTCCTTGACATTTGAGTGCATTATCCAGTTGCAACTGAATGTGGAAGAGAGGGTAAAAACAAAAATGGAGAGCCTAAACCTGTATTGCTATACAGGTGTTAAAAAAGGGCAGAGAGGCCCCCTGAACAGACCCCACTGGTGAGGGCAGGCAGAACTTGGCTGGGACATATCCTTCTTGCCAGTTGGCATACGGGTATTAGTCAGCCTACAGATTGTTGTGGGCTTGCTCGTGGGCTTTGGTGTTTGTGGAGGATTTTACTGGGGAGCTGGGGCTGCTGCAGGGTAGGGAAATGCCTTAGATGAGCCCACAGGAGCCTGGGCTTTGCTAGGCCTCCTTCTTCGGAAACTTGTTTGAAATCTTATCCATTTAGAAACTGCTGCTAAGCCTCCTTGGCAACCACAGTTTATGAAACTCATGGGCTGTTCTAGGCTGAGCTTTCCCCCATGCCCGATGGCTGGGAGCCGGCAGCTTGGGCATTTTTCACTAAGTGACTAAAGCAATGGCTCTTAACATCTTTGTACTTTGGTTTCGCTGTCTGTAGGGATGCTAACAGTAAATCCTGGGCTATGCATCCTGGACTGCATCAAAAGCACAGCCAGCAGGGCATGGGAGGTGATTCTCCCCCTCTACTCCACTTTGGTGAGACCCCACCTGGAGTACTGTGTCCAGTTCTGGAACCCCTATTACAGGAAGGATCTGGAAGTGCTGAAAGGTGTCCAGAGAAGGGCCATGAGGATGAGCAGAGGGCTGGAGCTGCTCTGCTGTGAGGACAGACTGAGGGAGTTGAGGCTGTTCAGTCTGGAGAAGAGAAGGTTCAGAGAACTTATTGTGGCCTTCCAGTATCTGAAGGGGGCTACAAGAAAGCTGGGGAGGGACTTATGAGGGTGTCAGGGAGTGACAGGACTAGGAGGAATGGAGCAAAACTAGAAATGGGTAGATTCAGATTGGATGTTAGGAAGAAGTTCTTCCCCATGAGGGTGGTGAGAGCCTGGCACAGGTTGCCCAGGGAGGTGGTGGAAGCCTCATCACTGGAGGTGTTCGCAGCCAGGCTGGATGTGGCTGTGAGCAACCTGCTGTAGTGTGAGGTGTCCCTGCCCACGGCAGGGGGTTTGGAACTGGATGCTCCTTGAGTTCCCTTCCAACCCTAACAATTCTATGATACTCTCTGAAGAGATAACAGCAGAGTGCTGTTTGTATATGCTCAGCTCCAGCCACACTTGAGTTTCCTCCATGCTCTACCAGTCGGCTCTGAAACCTTCCCAGGAGCTAAATGATTAAGGAATGCTGTGCTGAGATGAAGGAGAAGAAAGGGGAGAAGAAAGATCTGTTCCAAAGGTAATGCTTGCAAGAGAAATAGGAACACATGCAGTGTTTCTGCTGGAGAGCCTGACTCAGCTGTCAGTGCATCTCAAACCAGGCCAGCAGAAACCTGCTGACTGCAACAGAGACCTTTAATACCCTTGCAAGGCACATGCACACGGAAGGGCAGCACTCACTTCTCAACATGGTGTTTTCTGAAACCTCAGGAAGTAATTAGCATTAGCATTGTGTTTCTTGCAAGTTTTACTCAAGGAAGAATCTGGAATCTGGATATTTTGCAGACTTTTCTCTGTGTAACTCAGGCTTACAAGAACTCCTGGTACAGGATCTCAGAGGACAAGGGAAGGCAGCACTGCATCTCCTTTAAACTGACAGAGCTTTGTGAAAGCAATAGCATGTTTCTTTTTAAACCATGTGAAGGATATATGATGATAAAATACATTCCATGGACCTCTGCTATGAGGACAGGCTGAGGGAGCTGGGGTTGTTCAGCCTGGAGAAGAGAGGATTCCAGGGAGCCCTTGCAATACCTGAAGGGAACCTACAGGAAGGCTGCAGAGGGACTTTTCATGAGGAGATCTAGAGACAGGACAAGGGGGAATGGTTTGAAACTGAGGGAAAATAGGGTTAGACTGGAGCTTAGGAAGAAGTTCTTCAGAAGGAGGGTGGTGAGACTCCTGGGAGAGGCTTCCCAGGGAGGTTGTGGCGGCCTCCTCCCTGGGAGTGTTGAAGGTGAGCCTGAATGAGGCACTGAACAACCAAGTCTAGTTGAGAGGTGTCCCTGCCCATGGTGGAGAGGTTAGAGTGGATAATCACTGAGGTCCCTTCCAACCTAAGCCATTCTATGATTCTGTGTTGGAAATCTAGGCCAGGATTTATCTAGGCTGGCTTTGTTGACTTGGCTTTTGATACAATGGATATTTGTCATCTCCGTCAGAGGAGGTGTTTTGATGTACAGATTAGCCCTGTGATCCTAATGACTATTGGCAACCCTGTGCAGCATGCAGATCTGAGGAAGCAAAGCAGCCAGGTGGCTGAAAAACATCCTAACAAGATGCTAGGTGTAAGCACAGACTACCTCAGGTTTGTCATTTGTCAGCTGCCTGGGCCCCGTTGCGCCGTACCGAGAGAAGGGAGTCAAAATATTTCTCCCCGTCGTGGAGCAGCTATAAATGATGCCATAAATATCTAAAGCAAAGATGGGAATCAACTAGCACTCAGCTGTAGCTTGCATATGGGATATGACATATTGGTGCTCAGGAAAATTTAATTGAAACCATTTTCCATGAGAAAACACAGCTTTAGTAAAATGGATCTTTTACAGGAAATCAAAGGCTTCCCAACAGTCTGCCTAGGACTGATGGTTTTCTTGACAAGGATCCTTTGCAAAAATCCTTTTATTTAGGAAGAATGTTGAACTCATTTGGGGTTTTTTATTATTTTTTCTCTTTTTTTTTTGTTATCCTTTTCTTTCTCAGCATGAGTCATGCACGATGTGTAACTTGTTATGAAATAGCTGTTTCAGGAGAGAAAATCGGCGTAGCTGTTTGTTTTCATTTGGTGAGATTCTGAACAGGGGAAGTTTTGACTACCTCTCTTAAACCTGCACACAATTTACATGACAAAGTAGGCTTCCAGTACCTGAAGGGATCCTACAGGAGGGCTGCAGAGGGACTTTTCATCAGGGTGTCTGGGGACAGGACAAGGGGGAATGGTTTGAAGCTGAGGGAGAGCAGGGTGAGACTGGAGCTTAGGAAGAAGTTCTTCAGTAGGAGGGTGGTGAAACTCTGGAATAGGCTGCCCAGGGAGGTTGGGGATGTATCATCCCTGGGGGTGTTGAAGTCCAGGTTGGATGAGGCCTTGAGCAGCTGAGTCTAGTTGAGAGGTGTCCCTGCCTGTGGTGGGGAGGTTGCACTAGATGATCGCTGAGGTCCCTTCCGACCTGAGCTGTTCTAGGATTCTGTGATTTCCTACCTTATTAGCCCATGGAGGCTTTGAAGCCTAACAAGAATTTCCTCCTTAATAATTACCCCTTTTCTCTCTCTCTAACCCTTTTTGGGAAAAAAGGGAGGTGGGGGGAGAGAGAGGGGTACAGGGGGGGGAACCCTCCTCTGTGCAGAGGAGGGAGTTTTGTTAGGTTTCAAAGCGCATGCAAGGATTAGTTTTTTTATCTCAAGGTCAACAGGTCCCGCCGCTGTTGCTCAGAAGCAGACAGGCTGAAAGGACAGAACAGACTGGAACCGAGACAGACTCAAACTGAACTAAAACTTAAAGTTGCATTTTACCTGTCTACCAATGAAATTCATTTAGACCTATCTTTGTTTTTGTTATTATTCTGAAACATTCAGCCAGAGTGTTCCAGCACTGTCCCTTTCTTAAAGGCACAGCCTAAAATGGTCACACTGGTGCAAATTGGTTTTGGCCCCTGTCATTTGATCTGTCCCTCGTAAATAAACTGAATTGTGGCTTGTGCCGCTCTGTGTCAGAGCTGCTTCACCTGTCTTGCACAGACTGCACATCCAAGAATTGCATTTTCTGGGCACCAGGGTAAAAGGCATAGAAGAGAACAGAAAGCTTTTATTTATGGCATTGCCCAAAGACTGAACTGTCAACAGGGAAATAATACTTCTTTCTTCTAAACACTGTTATGCTGTAAGTGAAGTCAACAAGAGTTCTGCTGCTGGCCTCAGTGGGAGCAAGGCTGGATCCAGGAAAGTATATCATGCATTCCTTCCTTTTACCTTTGCACACACAGCCTGTTGATACACAGCTCAGAGGGCTTTTGATTGTCTTACACTAATGTACCTTATTTGAACTGACTTAAATAGCTGCTGCTATTATTATTAGAATAGAATAAACCAGGTTGGAAGAGACCCTCAAGATCATCGTGTCCAACCTATCATCCAACACCACCTAATCAATAATAATAATATTATTGTTGTAGTTGTTGTTGCTGTTGTTGCTGCTGCTGCTGCTGCTTTTGTTTCAGGGCCTGCAGACCCCAGTCATGATTTGGGGGCAGTACAGTTTGACAATGTATAACTGTAAATAGAAATGTGACTCTGAATTCATCAATCCCTGAAGCTCTGAGCACACTGTGCACAAAGCAAGAGCCTTTTGTTGCAGAATAGTTTTGCAGCTTTTATTTCCTTCATGCAAAGCAATTTCTTTGTTGCCCTTCCTCCTGGAACTTTTCAGTTCCCCTTCAAGGCCAAGATGACTTTTTTTGGTCAACATGAGTGTTTGAACTCCAGGGAAATCTGCCTGTGCCCTTTCTGCTGTTTAAATCATTCTCTCTTCTCCACACATACACATTCTTTTCTCTCTTGGCTTTCATTCTGCTCTAGCATATTCTCATTGCACAAGTCAGGCAGAATGAGAGGGACAAACACCTTTGCAATCTGAGATTTATCAAAAGCTTTTCATTCTGAACTGATGGCAGGGGAAATTGCATCACCTGGATATCTGTCTGGGGAAGTGAAAGCAGGCTGGGGAATACTTCTGCAGAATGATGGACTCTGGTGTCAGTCCCTGTTCCAAGGGAAGACAACGTGTATGTGGAGAGCTAGAAGAACTAACTAATGTTTGTGGGTATAGGTGACTACTTTTTGGCATCCATAATTGAGGCAATAGCTTGGGCCAGCTTTGTTCCTCTTCCTTTTGAGAGTTCAAATACATAGATTCAATTGATCTCCAGAGGAGAATCAGGAGAAAAGTCTACCTCTCTTCCCCTTGAATTGGTCTTCAATTACAGCTCAATATTGGTCTTAGGCTATTATTAGTCTCATGTCTGGTTTAAACAGATGCAGCTCCATGGGTTTTTCATGGAATTCCCTGATTTCTCTCTGTTGAGGGTCTGGCTCATTGTTGTAGCCATAGCAGCTCAAGGCCTGTCCAAGATGAAGTCATTGTACTGGGTATAATCCAGATACAAAGACATTCTCCAGGAAACTGCATGGTTTAGAATGAAAGTCCCCAATTAGCACAGTTGGGAAGGAGCTCAAATAATTCCTGGGTTTAATACTTTTTTTTTCCCCCAGTGCATATGCAAACTGCCATTAATGGAGTTAAAGGGAAGAAACTGAACAGGGTTGGTCAAAGAATCTTTTACTAAAGGAGATACCTAGGATATGTGTGGGTTTGAGACACTTTATAACTCATACCTAGATGGTTCTCACTCTGCTGTGCATCTCTGCTTCTCCTCCTTCACTGGCTCTGGCTTTTGTCTCATTCTCACAACCACTTTGGTGTGTCAGGCCAGCAGAAAATCCAACCAAACAAAAGATAGTGAAGAGTTATCTGTGTCTGCTGAGTGCTCTGAACTGTCTGAGCACTTGATCCACTGAGATCAGCAGGAGGACCCAGTCTGAGATGGGATCAATCCCTCTGTTTGCAATAGAGGATGCCTAACTGACCACCTTAGATTAAGCATCTTATTTTAAGGTGCCAAATGGTTGGCTGAGCAAACAGCACCTGAACTACTCAAAGTTCCTTGATAATGCACAGCTAGTTCTTCCTGGAAGGTAGAAACCTGTGGCAGCTTCTTTTCTATTGAGTCTCACTATGAAAATCTCTTCCCCAAGCCTGGGATCCCAGGGGAGCTTTAGATTGAATATTAGGGGAAAATTCTTTATTGCAAGAGGGGTCAGGTATTGGAACAGGCTGCTTGGGGAGGTGGTGGAGTCACCATCACTGGAGGTGCTCAAAGAATGTGCAGACATGGCACTTTGGCCATAGTTCAGTGGGCATGGTGGTGTTGGGTGTATGGGTGGACTTGATCTTAGAGGTCTTTTTCAACCTTAATGGTGCTATGATTCCTGTGGTGCTTATTCCCAATGCCTCACGGTCTCCTGCAGTTACAGGATGTGGTGCAAAGGATGTCCCAGTGATGGACTCTCCTCCTCCGGGGAACGCAGCTACCTGTTGCAGGGCTTTCTGTAGCTACTGCCTTTGTGCTTCTCTTTCTAGAACTTGGACTAATATTGAGAAAGATCAGCTTAAAAAAAAAAAAATCATAAAAAGCAGTAAGTTTTCCCCCGTCCTCTCTGCTTGTTTTATCAAGAAATGTCATGAATCTTTCCCTGGAAAGGGCCTAGCAGCAGGCATTGCAGTATTAGGGAAAATGAGGTGTAGAGCTATTTTTAAACCCACTGAAATAGCACCAGACAGACTCCATTTATAGGAACTTGTACTTGTCTTCTGTGCCTTGAAAAGGATAATGATTTCTGTGAAGTAATGATCCTCTCATCATAAACAGGAGCCCAAGTGGTGAACCTGGTGCCCTCCTTGGTATTTCTATTAGGGTTTTTTGGACTAACTTCCCTCGCTTCCTTTCCCCATAGCCTTTAAGTAAAGACACTGCAATGATTATATTTTTTTTAGCTCATCCT
This sequence comes from Dryobates pubescens, assembly GCF_014839835.1. Lineage (NCBI taxonomy): Eukaryota > Metazoa > Chordata > Aves > Piciformes > Picidae > Dryobates > Dryobates pubescens. The sequence continues at coordinate 4,665,400 of NC_071628.1, forward strand.
CTTTTCTTTTCCTTTTTTTCCTTCATTATAAGAAAATTAGAAGCTGGAAAAAATCCCTCTTGTGCTGCTAAATTGTTACCTGCTAATAAAACTGCAGGAGCCATACATGGTGAGGGTTTGGGGTTTTTTTTTTCCCCCTCCATAAATCAGCAGTGGAGGGAATTAGGTGGCAAGAGATGGAAGGGCAATGTTTAATCAGCTCGTGTAGGAAATCATTAGCTGCACACCCTCATTCCTTCCCTGGCTCATTCTTCATTCCCAATGGCTGCTTTGCCACCAGACCATTAACATTTTTCAATGACTTTCTAAATGCAGTGAAAAACCAGAGAAGTGGAGAGCTAACGGTGGATATTATGGAAACAAAAGGCTGAACGATGTGTCTGTCTCTCCTTTGTTTTCTTTTTGTTGTTGTTGTTGCTTTTTCCTCTTCCTTTCTTTACCTCTTTGATTGGAAACGTACCAAGTTAAGAGACAAGTGACCTCTAGCCTGGGAGTCTATCTCCTCCACCAAATAAAAAGAGACAGGAGATTTAGTGGCAACATGGACAAGAATAAGGTTTTTTATTAGATTTACAGTATGTTCTCATTTATGGTTTTGTCGATTTCATGGCCTTTTGCACAATCTACCACTGTGATTCAATTCCTGCAAAACTGATCAGAGATTAAGTTTTTCACTTAAGTGGCACCAAGGTAAAAAAAAAACCAAACAACACAACAACCCAGCACCACATTTTATTTGTTAAAAAATCAGGTCAGACCAAACTGGTGCCACCCAGCCAGCATCTCAGAGCTCATAAAGGTCCCAGAACTCAGCTGTGTGTCTTGCTTGCAAGGGCTAACCCAAAACTTCATCCTCCACTGCCAGTTCTTTGGTTGATCTGAAAGAAACCAGCTTGCAGACCTCAACTGAGATCAAAACCTCTCCCTCAGGAGTCACTGTGATTTTTCTTGGGACTGCAGTGGAGCTAAGATCAAGAGTTGGACTGGATAATCTTCAAGGTCTCTTCCAAGCAGACAGGTTCTGTGATTCTTGCTATGGGTTGTTAATCTGCTGTCTTCTACTAGCCACCTTTTGCACTATTTGGTGTGGTAGTTTCCTAGACACACATATAGCCATGCAGAGTGCCCACACCTAAGGATCTGTGTTATTCATGTGATAAACTGCAGACTCTCTGTGATGAACCTCTCTGAGTTTCTCTCTTCATCACTTGCCCCTTGCCCAGCAGTCCACCACAGCAGCTCTGTGTAATCCCAGCCTCTGCACAGATTCCCACAGTTGCCATGGCTTGAAAGGCAAGAGACAGCTTTAAAAACGAGTCCCAGTGCATTTCCCAGCACTGTATTTAAAGCTTCTTGAGGTTTTTGTTTTATTGTTTTTCTTCCATGCCTTCTGGCTGTAGAAGATGTTAAGGTTCAGTAGAGTAGTTTGGGTATTTCTTATCTATCCACATGAGATTATCTGCTCACATACATATTTGCAGCTTGTAAGAAATGTTTCCATGCCAGGCTCCTGTTGCTTTCTAGACACAGCATCTGTCACTTTCTGCCTGTAGAGTTAATCACATTAACTGGTGGTCAGCATGACTGCCTCTGGCATGGAATTTCCTGCAGCAACCTATGGCAGAGGAAGGTGTCAGCAAAGGTGTGAGCTGGCTGCTGATGGAGCTGGAAGTGGTGAGTTCTCTACAATCACAGAGTCTTAGCTGCAGATAAAAACCTTAAGATCTTGGAAGACATCAGATCTGCAGTGTTGTGTTTTACTGCAAGTGTGTCCTCGACCAGTCTGTCCCCATGCAAAGGGAACAGTTTAATCCCTGGTCTGCTTTTCCTCAGCTGGTAACTTCATGAATACCAGCTGCTGGTTAACAGGTCAGCTCAGAATTGACAGGAAAAGGGTGTCCAGCTCCCTAGCATGCATCCCTGGGAGTTTTCTTTGCCACACTCCCATCCCAGTCTGGACATATCAAGACGGGATGGTTTAGGGGTACCTCTGAATGAAGAAGGCAGGATGCCATAAACTGTGTGTGAATTTGCACTACATGATCTGGTGCTCCTCTGGGAGATTATGGACTATGTCTTTCTACCTCCCAAGAAGCTCACATGAAACCCATGACAGAACTATGTAAGAAAACACATTTCTTCCTCAGCAGGGTGTCCAGTCAGTGGTGGGAAGAAAGGGACTTCCAGTGAACAATTTGGATCTCAGGTAGGATTAATTGAATTCAGAGAGAATGCTGATATGAAAGCATTATAGGGTGAGTAGTTCCAGAAATAGACTTCTAAAACAAGGAGTGAGAGATAAATTCAAGCCCTACTTTACAGTTACTTCAAGGAATTTTGGTATGTTTTGAAAATGCAGTAGCAGAAGGTGCTCCTTTTAGGAAAGATAAGTGGAGAGCTGATTCAAAGTACCAAGAGATAGACATTTCCCTTGCTTCCTGATAGGTGACCTCATGCCTGGAGAGAAAAGCTAGAGTAGTAACCCCTTCCTCTTGTGAGCAGCACAGATTGAAGCTTCTTTTAAATGGATTCTAGCTGCTTCCCAGAAGGAAGTGTGCCACTTTGAGGATAAAGTGTGACTATATCTGTCCAAGACTTTCTTTGCTTTCTCCACTTTGTCATTGAATTCAGAGACTCTTTTATTCAAGCATTAGCTGGCACTCCATCATCCTCTGACTCCTCAAAGTGTAGTGTCTGCAAAACCCAATGTGAAACAAGAAACCAGACTGATAAGTAGAGAATATACTTGAAGTAACATCTTGTTTGTCAGACAGTGAAAGAAACATAGACCAGAATGATCAAAATGTGTCTGTGCCTTAGCTCTGATGCTAGTTTGCTTTGGTGAACTGAAAGGGCTCTTTGAGCAAGAGAAGGTAATGACAGCCTAGACCTGACTTTTATCAGGTGTTGCAGGAAGAGTGCTTCTGTCCTCAGGAACCTCTTGCCTAATTCCCTTTATCTTGGACCTGTGCTAGAAGTGTGAGATTCTGGAGTAAAAGTGGCCATAAATCAAGGTTGCACTTCTTGTTCTTCAACAGATGCAGACTAGCTTTAGATTTGCCCTGACTCTTGGTTTTCACCTCTCCTGAGCTGTGGGGAGCAAAACACAGCTCTTGTGTGTCTTGTCTTAGCCTTCTCCCTCTATTTCAGAGCACCTTTCTCAGGTGTGCAAAGGCCATACAATAGAGGCCATGCAAGGAGAAGCAAAAAACTCTTCTTGAAAGGTTCAGAACTTCTGGGGACAGCCTGGTACCCCAAGGATCATCTAGTTCCAACCCCCCTGCCACGGGCAGGGACACCTCACACTACAGCAGGTTGCTCTCAGCCACATCCAGCCTGGCCTTAAAACCCTTCAGGGATGAGGCTTCCACCACCTCCCTGGGCAACCTGTGCCAGTGTTTCACCACCCTCATGGGGAAGAATTTCATCCTCACATCCAATCTAAATCTATCCATTTCTATTTTTGCTCCATTTCCCTTAGTCCTGTCACTCCCTGACACCCTAAAAACCCTCTCACCAAATCACAAACAACAAGCAGACAAACCCAACACTGAGCAAAATACAAAGCAAGGAAACACTGGTGTGTCATGAATTAAAAAGCTGATGGTAATAAAGGCTCAGAGAGCTCCAGTCTCTGGCACATAAATGGGAGAGTGAAAAGTCATTCTGAAACAAGAAAGGTGGAAGTGGGTTTGTAAGGAGAAATGGCTTTGCCAACTCTTCTTGGGAGAAATGGAGATGCATCTGGAAAGATCCAAATTCAGAGGTGTTAAGTAAGACAGTACATTAAATACTCCATAATTTTACTTATCAACAGCAGAGCAGACAGTCAGCTTGTTTGGTGGGGTGTCAAAAGGAAGTTAAAGCAGCAACAATCTTATTAACTGGTGGAAACGAAGTGAGTGGCTTTGCTTGCTTTTGGAAGTTCAACTGCAGGTGTCTGGTTTCTCCTGCCACAGTGAGAGTCCCAGTGCTGTGCATGGAAATACGGTTGGATAAAAACAGAGAGTCTGAAGCACTTCTTTCTGAAGGCAGATTGGCACATGTGCTGTAATGATTTCCTCTTTCAGGCCATTGGTTTAAATTCAGCCCCTGTCATCTGTGACTAGAATGTGTTAGCCTGCAGTGGTTCTTTGACCTACTTGAGGTTAATTGGTGGCTTCATTCCATCCCTTCTTACATGCCTCTTCATATCTGACTGCCCTATTTCTAGCTGGTCCCAGAGAATCTCTCTGTTTCTCACCTGGCTTTTTGCAGTGCCCTTATTTTACAGAGACATAACAGCTGCCAGCTGGCATTAAACCGGTGGCACATCTGGTCTTTGACTGGTGAAGAGCAGCCAGGATCTGCTGCCATGGGGCAATGGGCAGGGTAAAGAGATATCTCATCCCTGCAGATGAGGGATGACTCTTGCCTTTAGGTTTCCTGTAAAATGAGATTTGGACAACTGTGCCAGCTACATACTGACACTCAGTCCAGATGCAAGTGAGCAGGAGCACAAATGGGTTGTGTTGGCCGTCGTTAGTAGCTCTATCTACAGCATCAGAGCTGTGAACTGGGACCCTGCTGTGTTAGGCAATGTGCAAACCTGTGACAGAAGGGCTGTTTCTTCCCCAAGGAGCTCACAGCTTATGGATAAGGCACGAGAGCACAGATGGGTGGGTCCAAGAAGAGGAGAGAGGAAATGATTTGCCAATGCTAATCAACAAAATAGTCAGAAATTACAGCCTGTCATTTCCATATTTTTACAGGCAACACAGCAAATGAGAATGCTAATGAGGGATTTGAAGGATGTCTGTAATATCCTTGTAAGTGTGAGGTGAGCCTCAGAGATGCTTGCTCGAAAATGCAGCAGGCCTGTGATGAAGCTGATGTGGTGTGGTGCTTGGAGAAAATAACCTCTTACTTCTGTGAGAAGGGTCTGATAGCATAAAGGCAGAAGACAGAGTGCCCTGGTATAAATAGAAAGGACTGGAAGCCAGGAAGAGATGTTGCTTTTGCCACCTAAAGCACAGTTACTCAGTCTCACAAGGGTGTTGGATCCTGTGTTGGCATGTGAAGCTATAGCAGCCCACTGAGAGATTGCAGCTAGGTTATTGTTAGATGGCTGTTCTGATGAGTTATTATCTGGCTTGGGGTTTTCTCCTTCAGTGAGAGCTTGCTTCAGGCCCCCCCCCTGGTCAAAGAGTATAATCAGTATTGGTGCAGAAGGTATTGCTTTTAAGACAGCCTCCATCATCTGTGCTCCAAGACCCTGGGGTTCATCTCAAAGGTGACTTCTCACCTGAAGTCTCATCTGAAATGTCCTAGTTGAGAAGAGAGAGAGGCACTCTTTTTGCACTTTGTTACCTGAGCTGCACTCAGTGGAGGCATTTGAGCTTCTGTGAAAAGCCTCTGCAAAGAGTCCTTGGCAGTGGAATAAATTCCCATCCCTGGTCACAGAATCACAGGTTGTTAGGGGCTGGAAGGGACCTCAAACGATCATCTGGTCCAACTCCTCTGCCAGCCCAGGATTACCTAGAGTAGGTCAAGCAGGAACACATCCAGGCAAGTTTTGAATGTCCCCATAGAAGGACACTCCCCAAACTCTCTGGGCAGCCTGCCCCAGTGTTCTGTCACCTTCACACTAAAGAATTTTTTCCTTGTGTTTACATGGAGCCTTCTATGCTCCAGCTTGCAGCCCCTTGTCCTATTGCCGTATGGCTTTAGCATCCAAAGTACATTCAGTTAAGATTGCTTCTCACTATCTTTTGGGTAGGTGATTACCCAAAAGAAAGATGCATTCACAGGCCTCCAATGTTCAATATAGTGCAAGATAATTTAATAGTGGCAGCAGTTATAGTCACATTTAATGGTCTTAAACCACATAGCTGGATTTAGGTCCAGAGAAGGTGTCAGAATGCAAGGCACACAGCACATCTGCCTGGGAGGGCAGGAGGGGGTTGCTCATGAAATGACATTTATGTTTTCCTTGGGAGGACCTGTACCCCTTTTAGCTCTTGGGATATGCTGCTGCTCTATTTTTGTTTTGATAGCTGGAGTGAGGGGCAGCCAGGTTTGTTGTTGTTTGGGTTTGTTTTTCATGGGAGAGATCCAAACAGAGCTCGGTAAATGAACACCGGCTGTGGGCTACATTCGAGAAGGTCTGGAGAAGGGCAAGAGGCCATAGAGAGGATGGAGATGGTTTCTGTGAACTCTGCACATTACCTGGGGCAAGGATCAGGACACTTGAGATTTGTCAAGGAGAAATCTGATACTCAGCCACTCGAAACTGCTGTCACAGGAAAGATTTTTCACCTTTGTTTCAGTGAGCCAAAAGTCTCTTTTTCTAACCTAGATTTGCCTGAGCTGGCCTTGTCTTGGAGGTCATTGCAGCTTTTAAGAGGCAAATACTCCTACTGCCCTGAAAAAAAAAAACCCACCAACATATTAAAAGACTTAAACTCCCAAAATCCCATTTGTCCAGGCTGATGGAGTGATGACCATGGAGCAGATTGTAATAAGTGCTGAGATCTGTTGAAACTGCACTCAACAGCACTAAAGGAAATGTTCTCCTCCCACTGGAGGTCAGCAGTGAAATGTTTTATCAGCTGAAGGCAGTGAGGACATCTCTGCTGAATGTGACAAGCAGCATGACTGAACCATTATTTTTTTTTCCTTGCCAGCTTCTGATTAAAGTGAAATTAGTTCAAAGCTGGATTAAGAAAATCATTTGGTCTTCCTGCTCTTTATCTTTGTAATTTTCAATGTTGGGGGTTATTTTAGTCATTATATCTCTTTACCAACATGTCTAATTAATTAGGAGTCTCAGGAAAGCAACAAACTCCTGAGGGACTATGCTGAGCAACTGCCTGGTGTTGCCTCTGTGGCTTCCAGACTTTGTGGATGGTTATTTTATTTTGAAGAAGAAGAAGAAGAAGAAAACAAATATTACCTCACATTAAGTTATTGTTATTGCATTTTTCCTTCCTCCCCTTTGGGCAGTCTCTTTGGATGCATGTTCCACTTGATCTCAGCAGGACTTGCATGATTCCAGAGCATGTTTAGAAATACAGTTTTTTAATGGCACCCTTCAGATACCTGCTTGCTCCTCCTTTCTCTCATCTCATTATTCAGCCACCTCCAGCAGCCAAGAAGTCTAGAGTGTAAGAAGAAAATAAAGGAAATCCACCTGTCCATGAAAAACAAAACAAAACTCAAAACTGAGCCCTGACTCTAAATCCTGTAGTCCTTTTTGCTCCCTTTTGCAACTGCTAGGGGATATCCTGCTGCTGAAGGCACACCCTTGCTAGGTAAGGGAATGGAAGGGCTTTGTGCATTCTCAAGGTTGCCATTAGAATGGAATAGAATATGATAGGATGGGATGGGATGGGATGGGATAGGATAGGATAGGATAGGATAGGATAGGATAGGATAGGATAGGATAGGATAGGATAGGATAGGATAGGATAGGATAGGATAGACCAGGTTGGAAAAGACATTTGAGATCATCGAGTCCAACCTTATTATAAATTACAGTAGAGAGGAGAGGAATGGAATCATGGAATGGAATGGAATGGAAGAATAGAATAGAATAGAATAGAATAGAATAGAATAGAATAGAATAGAATAGAATAGAATAGAATAGAATAGAATAGAATAGAATAGAATTAACCAAGGTGGAAAAGACCTTCAAGATCATCAAGTCCAACCTATCATCCAACACCATCTAATCAACTAAACCATGGCACCAAGTGCCTCACCCAGGCTCTTCTTAAACACCTCCAGTGATGGTGACTCCACCACCTCCCTGGGCAGCACATTCCAATGGCCAATCTCTCTTTCTATGAACAACTTCTTCCTCACCTCCAGCCTAAACCTCCCCTGGTGCAGCTTGAGACTGTGTCCTCTTGTTCTGGTGCTGGCTGCCTGGGAGAAGAGACCAACCCCCACCTGGCTACAACCTCCCTTCAGGTAATTGTAGAGAGCAAGAAGGTCTCCTCTGAGCCTCCTCTTCTCCAGGCTAAGCAACCCCAGCTCCCTCAGCCTCTCCTCACAGGGCTGTGCTCCAAACCCCTCACCAGCTTTGTTGCCCTTCTCTGGACACCTTCCAGCAACTTTGCAGTGTAGACAACAGGCAGGGCTAGCACCTCTGTTGTGGCCCAGGCTACTGCAAGCTCCTGATTGCTTCTGAGAACACTTGCCACTGCAAGCCACAAAATGAATTACCTGCCCTAGCAGTCAAGGTATCACTTTCCTGGCTGTGGACCTGCCTTTCTCTCTGGAGAGAAGGAAATGATTCTCACTCTGCACTGCACTGGTGGAAAATACGTCAAGGTTCCTGGGCTGGGTTTTGAATCAGAGAAAGACAAAGTGAGCTGGGGCAAGATACAAAGAGCTTTCTTGGTGTCCTGTGGATACTCATCAACCCAAACTGGATTTCAAGTGCTCACTGAATTTGCAAATGATCACCAAGTTTGGGACTTTTTCTGCTTTGCTCATGCAAACAGATTTTCTGTAGGAAATGGATGATAACTGTCTCTGCATGTGAAATCCATTGACTCAGGGTTTAATTGATGGCTATGGGACTCAACCTACTCCTTGTGACTGAGGATAGTTTTCTTTCACTCAGTGCAGTAGCTTTCCTGGTGGCCAGGCTGTAGATCTGTTTAAAGCTTGAAGTCTTTTTAGGTGGTCTGCAGCTTCCTGCTCAAAGCATCTGACAGCATTGGATGGGAAAAAAGGGACTGAGGGATTAAAAAGACAAGAACATAAACAGCAACATGACAGAGGCTAGCAGGTAGATCCTGGGTGTTTTGGGCACTGAGACATGGAAACTAGTCAGAATAAAAATTGTCTCCCTCTTTAGCAGGAGCTTCACCAGCAAAACCAAAGCAAACACCTCAAACCCATTCATCACAACCTGGTGGGGAATAGCATTTTCAAACCCCAAACCCCCCACTGCCTTGTGATATGTTGATTGGTCTCTTCTGCCAGGCAACCAGCACCAGAACAAGAGGACACAGTCTCAAGCTGCACCAGGGGAGGTTTAGGCTGAATGTTAGGAAGAGAGATTGGCCATTGGAATGTGCTGCCCAGGGAGGTGGCGGAGTCACCATCCTTGGAGGTGTTCAAGAGGGGATTGGATGTGGCAGTTGGTGCCATGGTTTAGTCACGAGGTCTGTGGTGACAGGTTGGACTTGACGATCTTTGAGGTCTCTTCCAACCTTGGTGATTCTGTGATTTAGGAAGGAGTTCTTCACAGAAAGAGAGACTGGCCTTTGGAATGTGCTGCCCAGGGAGGTGGTGGAGTCCCCATCCCTGGAGGTGTTTAGGAAGAGCCTGGATGAGGCACTTGGTGCCATGGTTTAGTTGATTAGATGGTGTTGGGTGATAGGTTGGACTTGATGATCTCAAAGGTCTTTTCCTACTTGGTCTATCCTATCCTATCCTATCCTATCCTATCCTATCCTATCCTATCCTATCCTATCCTATCCTATCCTATCCTATCCTATCCTATCCTATCCTATCCTATCCTATCCTATCCTATCCCATCCTGATTGCTGACCCCACATGTGAAAGCTCAGAAAGCCTGAATCAGCTGCTCAGCTCCCTGTCTGGGTCAGAATTGATCTGGCATCTAAGCTAATAGGCCAAACATGGTCTGCCAGTCCTAGCTGCTGTGTCTGAATGAGTTTGCTCCTAAGTAACAGAGCAGAGCCAGAAACAAGGGTCATTATGGAAATAAGAACTGCTTCTCTCCAGCCTCTATCTCGCAGCGGCAGAAGGTGACATTCATTTTCCTAATCCAGTTCTGGTTTATAGAGATCTTGTATTGCAAGACATGTGTGCACTAGAGGTAGCTTTGCAGGGCAGAAACCGGGGAAACACAGAGGAAAATAGCTGATTCTCTTCAGGAAAGTGAGAGCAACAAAATGCAGGGGAGCTGCAAAAGGCAAATAGCAGGGAACGTTCCATCAATCCCAGCTCTAGTTTTTCCAATTGCTGGCTGATCACTCTGAAGCAATTCAGCCTGAGCCAAGCATTTTCATTACTTAGTATTTCATGAGGTTTTGGTGGGCAGAACACAAACAGGTGATTTCAGAAGGAGCAGGCTCCAGCAGTTTTTCCCTTCTCACACCGCGCTGGCTAGGAAGCGAGCAATGAGCCTTTAAATTACACTTCTTCAGAGGTGCCCTTATGCTATGCAAAACTGTAATCAGACCTCAGCCAGTCTTAATGGTTCCAGTGCCTATGCTGGCAGTCTCCCATAATCCATCACCCTCACAGGTCCCCCTCAAAAAAAAAAAGGGGGGGGGGGGAGGGGGAAATGTGTGTTTTAGGCACTCTCCAGATAACTTAACCGCCTCTGCCTAAGAGAAGGAGGCGCTGGTGTGACAAGATAATCACTGCTCAGAGATGAGCAGCTGCTCTTATGCAAAAGCACCGGATCCTGCAGTGTCTCTGGTGAGCCTGTGGCTGTCATTGCTTGCAGCCCTGTGTCTGTGCAGATGGGTGAAGGGCTTGCAATGAAGGAACAAGCCATTCTCAAACTCAAAGGGTGTGCTTTGGCCCTTTCAAGCTAAGGTTCTGACCTGCAAGTCCGTGTCCTTTGAGCAGAGATCATCTTGCTGTTCTCAGCAATGAAGGACTATGACACACAGCACCTCTTGATGCTAATGGCTCAGACCTAGTCTATGCCAGTGAGAGCACTCAAACCTGCATTTTGTCATTAGAAGTAATTTCAAATTTCAGTGTGTGCCAATCCCAGATAAAGAGATTTTATTGTTTCCAGAAGCCTGGTAGGTAGTGTAACTGTGGGGGGAAAAAAGCAAGGGCTATGTGGTTTGTCAATGCCACCAACTATGCAGACAGAGAACAAGTGCTTTTCAGATCTATTACTGTTATTTTGAGCAGGTTTCTTCTCATTTTGTGTTTTGTCCTTTACCCAGAACGCATTCAGAGTGCTCCAAAGTTCTCTTCCCTGCTCTCAGAGTCTGCTGCTGAAAGGGGTAAGACAGTCAGTGCTTCCCCATGGCTGAACAATTAATTTGCTAGTCTACAAGATGAATTATGGGAGCTTTCATGGTTTGGAGCATTAAAGCTGAAACTGGGATCTTTGCACTTCGAGACAATTGTCTCAGCTGCATCCCAGGCCCACATTAATACAAAGTCCTTGCTGTCTTGTAGCTCCTGGATGGGCTGTAGGAAATGATCTGTCAGTTTCTGCTTGCTTCAAGCAGCCCACTGTCTGCATTCACTATTAACTGACATTTGTGGCTTTGGAGAGTTAGGAGAGGTGAGCTGTGTTGGGACCTAAGGCTTGATTTTCAGCTGTGCTAAACCTCTCTACTGGTAGCACTAGATCCTGGGGTTAGCTACAGTCTGGCCAGAGCTCCTTTCAGTGAGCTGAAGCGTGCCCTGAAGGGACATTCAAACAGGCCAGCATGTCTGGAGCACACTTTCACAGCCTCTGCTCCTGCCTGTGAGCAGATCTTTACTGCAACCCTGCCTCTTGGAAAGTATCAGATGTACTCTTTGACTGCAGGGAGAAGCTGTTTGTGTGGAGGATGGATGCTCAGAGTAGGCAAAAGCGACAACTATAAATGCCCTCTTGGAGTCCAGGAGAAATTCCAAGAGCTTTTTGCAAACAGGATTGGAAAAGGAAACTGCAGAATCAATGAAGTATTTTGAACATTTGGTCCTGAGGGCTTTGAAAAAGAGGTGAGATCCTTGATTCCTTCAGAAAACAGGAGGGGGGAAAAACCCAACAAAACAAAACCCCCCACCAAACCCCACCATCTTGTTAATTCCTTAAAGCTTTAGCTGTTTGCTCTCTAAACACATAGGAAAGGCTTTCTGATTAGTGTTCCACCTGTAGCAGAGCAAGGGTGAAAGGAAGGTGTAGAGAATTTGGCACTCCACAGAATTTTAATTGATTTCTGTTGCTTCCTCAGGCCAAGGGTGCTTAGCACAAGGTTGATGCAAGGGCACATCTATTGGCAGCTGGAGCATTTGTGTCTCCTCTTATGGTAGCCAGAATCCAGCACTGTCAGTTCAGTTGATATTAGACTTGCTGGGTCTGTAGATCCATGTGTCACATTGTCAATGGTCATTGACTTGCAATGTCCAGTTGTTGGGTATAAATAAGGGAGGCAGAGGTGGAGGCTTAGTTGGGATTGACTTGAAATATCCTACTGCAATTGCCTCAAGTCACTACACAATAGACTCTCTATCAGCCATGGAAGTAGTGCTGAAATTACCCCCAAGAACTCAAAGGTTATGTATTTGCTCTAATGACAGCATCTTAACTGATTCCTTCTGGCCAGTTATTGGGACTGAGGTTTCTTGCTGAGCTTGGCTGAACTTGGGTTAATTCAGTCAGGGCAGAGTGAAGCCAAGCTTCTCCAGCTGGGTGAAGTAGCAGAGAGGCGGGGAGCTACAGCTGGGGTATAGGATGTGCCTACTGCTTCCTTTCATGGCTGAGCTCTTACAGCTATATGTGAAGAGCAGAGTAGAAGCAAAAAACCCTTCAGGCTGAGTTGGATCAGCTGTACCAGCAGGGAGGTGTTCCTGTGAGCAAGAACAGTAACTGCTAGTGTAAAAATAATAACACTAACTGGCTCTTTTCAAAATTCACCTTGCCTCTCTGCTGTAGGATGGTTCCTAAAGCTGAGCTGAACACTAATGCATTCCAAACCTGGGAGCAATCATGCCTCAAGAAAAAGCTAATATCAAGAGAGCTCAAACAAAAGGGATAGGGTGTACAGCTAGAACAGTATTTAAACAAACTGCTCTTGCTCTCAGCTGTTTTGTTTCACTGGTGAAATGTTGGCTGTTTTCCCTCTTGGTTATGAAGGTGAAGGAAAGCTGTGATATTGATGGTCAGAGGCCACAGCAGTTTTCTAACTCCTGGTTCTCACTGGCAGCTGCTCCTAGTCCCAGGCCACCACAGAGCTACCCTCAGCTTTTTCTCCTCAGTATCAGTTTAGATATTTCCAACGATTCTCATCACAACCTTTTCCTGTAGCTTTGCTGATGCACCCAAGTCTGTGATTTATATCTTTGTGGTGAGCCCAGAGGAGGGCCACAAAGATGATCCAAGGGCTGGAACACCTCTGCTATGAGGACAGGCTGAGGGAGCTGGGGTTATTCAGCCTGGAGAAGAGAAGACTCCAGGGGGACCTTAGAGCTGCCTTCCAATACCTGAAGGGATCCTACTGGAAGGCTGCAGAGGGACTTTTCATCAGGGTGTCTACAGGCAGGACAAGAGGGAATGGTTTGAAGCTGAGGGAGAGCAGGGTTAGACTGGAGCTGAGGAAGTTCTTCAGTAGGAGGGTGGTGAGACTCTGGAGTAGGCTGCCCAGGGACGTTTGTGGTTGCCTTCTCCCTGGGGGTGTTGAAAGCCAGGCTGGATGAGCAGCTGAATCTAATTGAGAGGCATTCCTGGGCATGGCAGGGAGGTTGAAGGAGATGATCTCTGAGGTCCTTCCAACCTGAGCCGTTCTGTGACTCCCTGCAATGAGGAATGCATGAGCAGCTGGACAGCATTGTTTGTAGTGGTCATGGAAGTGTTGGGCCGAAGGTTGGACTTGATTCATCTTTTCCACCCTTAAAGATTCTATAATCCTGTGTTTCAGTCCAGCTCATGGATGGTTTCACCCAGGTGGAACTGCCATTGGTATCTCCAGGATTGCTGTTCCTCCTCTGTACACCAGCAAACTTTCACCAAAACAGCACTCCCTTTCCAGAAGCCTTAAAATGCAGCACCAAATCTCTTCCATGCACTAAAGCACTCCCCCAGGAGGGTGGCTTGGAAGCTGGAGAATATAATACCACTTCAAAGCTTAGAGGCCAGCCTCTTTTTCCTAGCTACCACAGCTGTGATTAGATGAAAGTATCACTGTAATCAGAGCGGCCAAATGGACAGATCAATAGAGAGCTATCAGCAATTAGCACCCTTGTGGCTGCCTGGCACATTTGTTGTTTATTGAAGCAGCTGAGTCAGGATGCCTGGGGGGGTAAGCAGCTCCTAGCAAATAAAGACATAAGGAAGAAGGGAGAAAAGGGATAGCATTGTGCACATTTGAGACTCCTCCCTTGCCTTCCCTTTACTGCTCTCCCAGCTTCAAGGCATGTGCAGAAACATCTGATCCACAGCAGAGGCCAGGTTTGATATAATGCAGCTATCTTTGGAGTCAGAGATGGAGAGAGTTTGCCAATCTCGCAGCATTCCCGTGTGGGTCTTTATTTCCCTCAGCCCTGCATGTTCAATTTCTTCACCAAAAGTTTTTGTGACAGTGTCACCAGCCAGGATATAGTAGAAATGAGATTTGCTAGAGGGGTGGAACTGGGGAGAACAGATCACAGAATCATACAATGTCCTGTCTCTAGACACCCTCATAAAAAGTCCCTCTCCAGCCTTCCTGTAGGATCCCTTCAGGTGTTGGAAGGCAGCTCTAAGGACCCCCCAGAGTCTTCACTAGGCTGAACACCCCCAGCTCCCTCAGCCTGTCCTCGCAGCAGAGGTGCTCCAGCCCTTGGACCATCTTCGTGGCCTCCTCTGGACTCAGTCCAGCAGTTCTGTGTCCTTTTGATGCTGAGGACAGCAGAACTGGCTGCAGTATTCGAGGTGGGGCCTCAGCAGAGCAGAGGGGCAGAATCCCCTCTCTTGCCCTGCTGGCTACACTGATTTGCAGGAGATCAGCTTCCTAAAGACCTAGAATTCCTTAGAGGCCTCTACAAACAACATGTTGCAGCTCCTGCAAGGTCTTACGTTGGAGAAGCTTCTTAGCTTGCTCCAGACGAAGCTGTCGTAGCAGGTGGCATGGAAGGAGGCATTCAGAAACATTTTGAAGGTGGTGTGAGTTATGGAGATTAAAAGCAATTCTCTGTGGCTCAGGTGTACTTGACCTTTGGGCACTATCTGACATTCAAAGCATGCCCTGCTGCTCTCTTCCTGCTGCATTTCTCCACAGCACTGATGGGTCCCTTGGTTGCCGTTGGCCTAAGGTCTGAGCAGAGACGTTCTCATTGCAGACACAGACAGATTAGGTTTAGCCCTAGAGGCCTGCAATACATAACTAGAGCTGGTTGACATTAGCTGGGTGGGAAAACTGGTGTTTGGAAAATGGCCTTTGCAGCAAAATGAATATTTTTGTTAAACTGGAAAAAGGTTACCTGCTTTTACTTCCTTTTATTGCTTTTTTCTTCCCCCAAATGTTGTTTGAGGGTTTGGGTTTTTGTAATGGAGATGTTAAACAGTTCACCTACCTCATTTCTTGCCTTTGATTTGTGTTTGTTTTCTACATGTTGCCTTGGAAATCCATCTGTGACTGGGGTTATTTCTCCTTGTCCATGTGTTCTATCACTGGACACTTTCCTTTCCACCCCCCATCCTGTGTGTTTAAGACCATGTTGTCATTGTGCTGCTGCTTTTGCTTTTGCCCTTTCTTTTACCTGCTCTGAAAGCTCTCCCTTTTTTACCCCAACCCCCCCCACACACACCTTTCTTGGTTATTCAGCATTTCAGCCTTTTCATATTGGCTTGGTAGAGAGCTGCTGCATTTTTTTGTCCCTTCCTCCTTTGTGCTGAGCCATTGTGCTTCACTGGGCTTTGTGTCACACCTTTAGCCATTTGCCACACCTTTCTACTTTGGCTGCTTTGAGTCTCTTTTCCTTTCTGAATGACTTGAGAGTGGTCACCATTCTTTTCTTCTTCGAGTATCAAACTCCTCAAAGCGCCACCTTTATTTCGAAATCTGTGATGAAAAAGGCAATTAAGATCCTGTAGGGGGAAAAAAAAGTGAGAGAGAGAGAGAAAAGAATAAAAGAAACAAAGCCCAGACATCCCAGCCTTTGCTCAAAATGACAATTATGGCAATTCTGAGTTAGGTTTTGAATGCTCATGGCTGCTAAATGGAGACTGCCCTGAGAGAGAGAATCCCAAAGGTGGCTGAGAAAAATGAAAGGCAAAGATGGAGTGAACAGAATTGCTCAAAATCTCTGCAGAAAAGGGGGAAAAAACCCCACCAACACTGAAAATAACTCTTTTTTTTTGCCTCCTGTTGATCAAGAGAGGATTTTCACATGCTTAAACTGTGTTTGACTTAATGAGACACATTCAGAAGTGAGCTCAACTGAATTTTATGAGTTTGAGTCTGCTAATTTCTCTGGCTTCCTCAACATATTGGTGTAGTGTATTCTAGGGTCAGATTCTCTCCCACTTACAACCTGGGAGCTCACAGCTACTTAGTTGGCTACCATAAGGTTTTACCTCGAGGAAAATCTAGCTTATTGCTGACAAAGCAGTTCCTCTAAGCTGAAAAACAGCTGAGGGCAGAAACCCTTCCACTGGCACAACTGGTCCCAGGAAGGGATCTCTATTTCAAGCTTCTGCTTTAGGCTTGCTTTCCAATTTAGGACCAGATATTTGCCTGTACAAGCTCCTAGAGGTGTGAGGAGGGCCACAAAAATGATCAGAGGGCTGGAACACCTCCTACTAAGACAGGCTGAGAGTTAGGGTTGTCCATCCTGGAGAAGAGAAGGCTTTGGGATGACCTTATAGAAGCCTTCCAGATCTACAAGAAAGCTGTGGAAAGACTGTTTAGAAGGGCTTGTAGCACTTGGGCAAGGGGAGGTGGTTTTAAACTAGAGAAGGGTAGACTTAAACTGGACATTAGGAAGTTCTTTACTGTGAGGGTGGTGGAATAGGTTTCCCAGGAAGGCATTGGAGTCCCCATCCCTGGAGGCATTCATGGTCAGGCTTGCTTGGCTCTGAGCAACTTGATTTAGTTGGGGATGTCCCTGCTGAGTGCAGGGCTAGATGACCTGCAAAGGTCCCTCCCAACCCAGTGTATTCTATGATTTTACAACTCTAGAGGTGTGATTTAGGGAGGTATTCAAATTACTGACATTCCTAACCTAGAGTGGCCGGGAAAAGGGGAACAGGGAAGAAGGAGAAGGGTGAAAAGTGCTGAGGAACAAAACGAGAGCGCGGCAGGAGTTCCGTTTCTACTAGCCTGTAAATTATTCACACGTGCCAGCTGGTAATTACTTCTAATGAACGTCTCTAAAGCACTTTGATATGCTCAGATGAGCAGTGCTATGGGAAGTGTGTCTGCTGTTTAGATCTAAGGGATAAGCCACCAGGAGAAAGGCAAGAACTACCCATACAATTATCCTCTTATGAGATGTTGGCTCACTGGTGCTGTACCTAAATGTGTTATTAAAGAACCAGATTACTTTTTGAGAATATAAACTTCAGAGGTAATAATCTAATGATGATTCCTGCTAAGGAGTAATGTGGAACACTGACAATTTCTGGCAGTGGTGCTGAACGTGGAATTCAAGTCCTTGCTTTCCCAAAGGAGTGATGTCATAATTATCCCTGAATCCATCCGTCCAGCTGCACAGCTCAGCTGTGCCCATCAAGCCAATGATCAAGCAATCTGTTCCTTGCCTTTTCCTGTGGAATGTGCTTAATTAGATTTTTGTTTGGTTGTTTTTGATCTCTTGATTTGCAACAAGATCCCTTAATGAAGAAATTTTTCTCCTGACTTTTTGTCTGTAGCATCCTGAGCTGGAACTTTGCTTGCTTGATGCTTCCTTTCTGTGACGTGTGTCCCAGTCCTCTGTGTTACTGGCCTTTGGAAATTTACTGTGCAGTGAAGTTACATGATGCTTAATGTTGTATCAGTGATATAGACAGCAGGATTGAGGGCACCACCAGCAAGTTTGCAAGTGACACCAAGCTGAGTTCATGTACTAGAGGGGTAGGATGTCATCCAGGGGGACCTGGACAGGCTGGAGAGGTGGGCTGAGGAGAATCTCATGAGGTTCAATAAGACCAAATGCAGTCTTGCACATGGGCTGGAACAATCCTCTTTATCAGTCCAGGCTGGGGGATGAGGTGATAGAAAGCAGCCCTGCTGAAAAGGACTTCAGAGTGCTGGTGAATGAAAAGCTGGAGATGAGGCAGCAGTGGGCACTTGCAGCCCAGAAGACAAATGGCAGCCTGGGCTGCATCAAAAGCAGTGTGGCCAGCAGATTGAAAGAGGTGATTCTGCCACTTTACCCTGCTCTGGTGAGACCTCACCTGCAGTGCTGTGTCCAGCTCTGAAGCCCTCAATACAGGAAGGATGTGGACCTGATGGAGAGGGTCCAGAGAAGGCCACAAATATTATCAGGGGGTTGAAGCACCTCTGCTGTGAGGACAGGCTGAGAGAGCTGGGGGTGTTTAACCTGGAGAAGAGAAGGCTCCAGGGAGACCTAATAGCAGCCTTCTAGTACCTGATGGGGGCTATGAGAAGGCTGCAGAGGGACTGTTTGCAAAGGCCTGCACTGATTGGACAAGGGGCAATGGTTTGAAGTGAGAGAAGAGCAGATTTAGACTTGGTATGAGGAACAGTTCTTTACCATGAGGGTAGTGGAACACTGGAACAGGCTGCCCAGGGAGGTAGTTGATGCCCCATCCTTGGAGATATTCAAGGTGAGGCTGGGCAGGGCTCTGGGCACCCTGATCTAGTTGGGGATGTCCCTTCTGACTGCAGTGAGGTTGGACTGGATGACCTTTGGAGGTTCCTTCCAACCCAAACCATTCTGTGGTTCTATATTGCTGGCCAGGGCACATGCAGTCTAAGTGACAAGAAGTTTGTGTTGGTGGTAACATTTCAGTGTAGAACTTCAGGTTGCACTGGAACTGGTGACCTCAAAACTGTTCATTGTTAGTCTTTGTGAGCAGCTGCTTTTCCCTGCATCTCCCATGTCTTTGTATTTCTATAGAAGCACCTTCCTCACCTGTGCAGAGTGCTGCTGGCATCTGTTCTGGATCCACTGTTCAGTTCAGAAAAGTTGGCTGTGGCCCTGATAAAGTAGAAGACTCTTATTACAAGCTAAATTTATGTGCTGCATCAGATGAAGGGAAAAATGTGTTCCTTTAAAGGGGTCTTAGCCAAATTAAGAGGGAGGGAGGGAGGAAGGGAAAGGAAAACACTTGATTAAAGCAGAGCTCTTCCTTTTACAGATATGCAAGTTAGGTCTTTCTGCAGCACCAGTGGAAAGCTGGTGACATTTGAGAGTTCAGGATAAGTGAAACACCAGCTGGAGATTAGTATCAAGGAACATTTTTTTTAAACAAGAGTTTTACAAGAGGCCAAAGGTAGCAAAGAAAACCAAAAATAAGTCCAAAAACTTCCAATCTTTCCTTCATCCATGCTTATCACTTGAGAAGGAAATGGTGTGTCTTTCTGTTTTATTCTCAACGTGACCTGTGTATTCACAGTGCCACAGCTTCAAAGGGGACTCTCTTATTCAGCAGAGATCACGGTGGAGCTTTTTAAGTTTCCATCTCAGGGCAAAACTGCTCTGAGGAAAGGAAAAACTGTTAAGAAAAGGAGAGAAATAAGAACGTTGTGCAAGGGATGCTGTAGTTTCCTTGTCATCAGAGGCTGACTGATAAATCCCTTTCTTCCTTAAATATATATTAAAAGTAAATATAAAAGGTGACACAGAGGTATGGTGCAGGGAAAGGAGGTGTGTGATAGATCTCCTGGTGGAAAATCAGAGGTTTCTGCACATGTCTCATTTGAAAACACTGCCAGATTGTGAAGCCCATGGGAGTAACTCTGCTGGACTCCCTGGGACTGCTTAAGGAAAGAAAAAGTCAGGCAGCAGCTGCATGGCCTGACCCTAAGTGGTCTGCATGTACTAAAAGCTGCAGAGATAAGTCACAGCAGGAGGAAACATCACATGCTAAGAGACCTTATGCCATCCAGCACTGCCAGCTGGAATGCATCCCAAAGGACAAACCAGCTGCTGGGGTAGCGCTGGGTGTCAGCAAGGTCAGAGAAACCTGCTGGAATGTACTACCTGCAGACTGGGTCCCTTGGGTTGGACTTGATGATCTCGAAGGTCTTTTCCAACCTGGTTAATTCTATTCCATTCCAACAGTGGTTGCTGTTTGGCTAATGCAAAGGACTGTGCTGGTCCTGCTAGGGTTGTGTGTAATTAAAATACCAGTGTACTTAGTGCTGGGACATCTGTGTCTGAAAGGGACTTGGGAATGGATCTGCTGTCTCCTTTTCCAGCTAGCTCTTTGATCTGGGATGCAGTAAGCTTCAGTGTTCAGGATGGATGCATAGAGAAGGTGTTCTGTGTCATGCAGTGCTCTGCTCCCTTCTCCTGCGTGACCTCCAGCACATCCCCAAGTCTCTTTGTTCACAGCCTGGGAGAAAAGCTCTTCTGTACCTTCTGAGGCTATTGTGATGATGAATATGTTACTGATTGTAATGAACTCACATACTGAAACTGTGGGAGCCATACAAGCACCTGAGAGAAGTAACAAGGAGCACGTAGGAAAGGGCAGTGCGCTAAAGCTTTCATTGGCAGAACTGCATCTTTCACATCCTGCTGAGCTTCACCTGCTGCTGATCACAATGAACAACTTAGGCCCTGAAGCAGTGAGAATTGATATGCTTTGTATTTTATTTTTATCCATGCTGGTGCAACCCAAAAAATGCTGCCTTACCTCTTCTTAGTAGTGTCTAATCCTTCCTGGGCTCTGTCTGAGCTCTTTGTCCACGGAATACCATGTGGGAGTGAGTTCCACAGGTTAATTACATGCTAAACAGTGTTTCATTTTCCTCTGTTTTCAATAGGTGGCCCTTAATTGCAAATTGCCCTCCAGGTCTTGTGTTATGGGAAGGAGTAGAGAGAATGGGAGCAAGTAATTGCCCTTCTAGACATTATCTGCAGTGCTTCCTTGTATGTCTACTCTCCCTCTTTTGCTTTCTACCCCTCATCATCCCAAAGCTTTTCATTTTCCTTCTAAGGGATTTACTTTCTTTCCCCCTGTATAATAGTGCAATCTGCTTTTGCTGCCCTCCACTGTTTCTCTTTCTGTTTGGCCTTTTCTGTGACTAAACCTGAGCACATTATGCCAGCACAGGATGAAGCCTCCTCTACACAGAAGGGCAGAATATTGTCTGTATTGCTGACATGTATCTTTTTCATAATCTTCTTTCTGGGGTCTTCTTTGGTGTTGCAATCCTCAGAAGATCCTGAAAGATGGGAGTGATTTCTAGGCAAGGAGAGAGATGCAGTGCCAGGAAAGTGATACCTGGAACACCAGATGTCATGAGTCTTCTGGAGACAGTCTCAGCAAACTTTCAGGTGACTACAAAGACTCTGGAGCTCATTGCTGATCTTTGTGGCAGGATGAAATGCCTGCAAAGCAGAGTCTGAACCTGGTCAGCTTATGCAGAAGATGCAGAATGGCAAAAATGAAGTGGATAGTTTGTGGATGTTATTAAGTAGAGGAAAGAATTAAAATTTATCTTCTTTTGAGATTAAACTTCTCTCCAGCCAGTAGAAATAAATCCTGAAAAACATTTTTATTGATTGGAAGGGATTGGAGTTTGCTGTTTCCTTGTAAGAAAAGCAAATGCATCTAAGAAGGACTGCACTGGGTAATGCCCTTTGGGAATTGGTCATGCACACCAGCTCTATCATAGAATCAACCAGGTTGGAAAAGACCTCAGAGATCATCAAGTCCAACCTATTAGCTAATACCTAACACCTCCTGACAACTAAACCATGGCTCCAAGTGCCACATCCAAGCCTTTCTTGAACACCTCCAGGGACGGTGACTCCACCACCTCCCAGAGCAGCACATTCCAATGGCAAATTACTCTTTCTGGGTGGAACTTTCTCCTCACCTCCAGCCTAAACCTCCCCTGGCACAGCTTGAGACTGTGTCTTCTTGTTCTGGTGCTGCTTGCCTGGGAGAAGAGACCAACCTCTGCCTGTCTACAACCTCCCTTCAAGAAGTTGTAAAGAGCAATGAGGTCTCCCCTGAGCCTCCTCTTCTCCAGGCTAAACAACCCCAGCTCCCTCAGCCTCTCCTCACAGGGCTTGTGCTCCAGACCTCTCAGCAGCCTCACTGCATCCTCCTGCATGTCTGCCTGGCCTCCTTTTAGCAGTCTGTACACAGTCAGAGGTGGCATTTTGTGAAGTCCTGCTGGCAAACTCCTGAAGCAGTATCATTTTTATAGCTGCATCTTTCAGTTTATCAGGTGAACAACCACTTAGATCTCATTCATCATGGCAAACATGACTCAAAAGTGGGGGCTGCCACTTCTACATCACTTCAGAAGGTCAAGTGTTGATATAAAGACTGGTATCCTATCATGCAACATTAGGTTCCTCTATGAATCATAGAATGGCTTAGTTTGGAAGGGACCTCAGGGATCACCTACTCCAACCTCCCTACCATGAGCAGGGATGTCCTTCAGCTAGACTCAGCTGCTCAAGGCCTCCAACCTGTCCTTGAACACCCTCAGGGGTGAAACTGGTGACAAAAATACACAGACTCTGTTATAATTCAAAGCATTTTTACCCAGGGGGTGGGGGGAAATCTAGCTTGGACTTTCCTGTTCTCCTGTCTGTCAGACACAGTCTCAGGCTGTGCCAGGGGAGGTTCAGGCTGGATGTTAGGAAGAAGTTCTTCACAGAAAGAGAGATTGGCCTTTGGAATGTGCTGCCCAGGGAGTTGGTGGAGTCACCATCAGTGGAGATGTTTAAGTGGAGCCTGGATGAAGCACTTGGTGCCATGGTTTAGTTGATGAGATGGTGTTGGGTGATAGGTTGGACTCGATTATCTCGAAGGTCTTTTCCGCCCTAGTTCATTCCATTCCATTCCATTCCATTCCATTCCATTCCATTCCATTCCATTCCATTCCATTCCATTCCATTCCATTCCACTCCACTCCATTCCATTCCACTCCACTCCATTCCATTCCATTCCATTCCATTCCATTCCATTCCATTCCATTCCATTCCATTCCATTCCATTCCATTCCATTCCACTCCACTCCACTCCATTCCATTCCACTCCACTCCATTCCATTCCATTCCATTCCATTCCATTCCATTCCATTCCATTCCATTCCATTCCATTCCATTCCATTCCTCTCTCCTGTAATTTATAATAAGATATTGCCATGAATTCACTCAAATCCTCAGTAAACCATAGGATGGAATGTTCTGTGGATGCACAAAGATGTATATATGACCAGATCTTCTTCTGATATATATTGCAAGAAAGGTTGTGTAGAGGTTTTTAGGGCTGTGCAGTTTTATGCCACTGCAATACCTTGCCTTTTGGGGTGTTTTTTTCAGACTATCCTAAACATAGACACGCTGTGAGCTGCTCTGCTTTTCTTTGTAGCAGTTAATAATAGTGTGTGATTCCCACCTTCCACAGTTTCTGAGAGTTACAAAAAGAAAACAAACCAAGGAAAAAAACACATTAAAAATGCCATGCCCTGGAGAGAATGAGGGGGGAAAAGTGAGGAGCTGAAGCTATGTAGTCTAAAAAAGAGAAGACTCAGGGGATGTGATCAAAGTCTGTAAACACCTACCAAGGAACAACAACAAATTGTTTGGGAATGGAAATCATTTATCCTATAAATGTGGGAATTATTTGCTCTATAATTGTAGGAATTATTTACTGTGTAAATGTAGTAACAGAAGCAGCAATGACTTGGATGGTTGAAGGAGAAGTCTGAATTAGCTTGAAAAGCTTTTCAATAGTGGGAGCTAGGATGTCAATGCCCCATGTCAATGGGTAGAATCATAGAATCAACCAGGTTGGAAAAGACCTCAGAGATCATCAAGTCCAACCTATTACCTAATACCTAACACCTCCTGACAACTAAACCAGGGCTCCAAGTGCCACATCCAAGCCTTTTTTGAATACCTCCAGGGATGGTGACTCCACCACCTCCCTGGGCAGCACATTCCAATGGCAAATTACTCTTCCTGGGAAGAACTTTCTCCTCACCTCCAGCCTAAACTTCCCCTGGCACAGCTTGAGACTGTGTCCTCTTGTTCTGGTGCTGGTTGCCTGGGAGAAGAGACCAACCTCTACCTGGCTACACCCTCCTTTCAGGTAGTTGTAGAGAGCAATAAGGTCTCCCCTGAGCCTCCTCTTCTCTAGGCTGAACACCCCCAGCTCCCTCAGCCTCTCCTCATAGGAGACCTCAAAACCTCTCCCCAGTGTTGTTGTCCTTCTCTGGAAACATTCAAGTGTCTCAATGTCCTTCTTGAATTGAAGAGCCCAGAACTGGACACAGTACTCAAAGTATGGCCTAACCAGTGCTGAGATAGAGGTACCCAGACATATTATAATGTGGTGGTGTTTGGGGAGTGGTGTCTACTGGCAATCTTGAACCCAGATGAATAAACTGAGGTTCCTACTTCATTTTTCAACACTAACCATAAAGGTGAGATGACTTTCATGCTTAATGTGTTTTAAAATTAACAGCTTAGTCAAGAGCACCAATATCAGTTTCTGAGCCTATCTGTAGGAACACTTCCTCTGAAAACTTGGCTCCAGCAGAATTCTATCAGTAGCCAATAGGCAGCTGGAGAGCTGAGAAATGGCAAGATTATTTGTTTGCTAAAGACAAAAGTTGATTTCATCCTGTTATCTGCAGGCAGAAAGTTCTGTTTCCTTCATGCTAATTCTGTAGAGCTTCTTCCACCAACCCATAATTTTCCAAAACATATTTGTTTGATTACATTGAGCAGAAGGTTTGTAATTACAGCCATAGGGAAGCTTGTTGGAAGGGTTGATGTGTTGACCTTTAAAACACAAAGAACTTTGACATAATCTCAGCCTCCCCTCATCATGACAGTCAGTCTGTGCTCATTTTTGAACTGCTTTTGATATGTCATAAGCAGAACTCTTGGCCAAAGGATCCATCAGGAGCAGTTCAGAGAGTGATGCTTTACAGGAGCCAGGCAGACATCAGAGTATGACCTAGAAAGAGTAACACTCCAGTCTGGGGAGACATGGGGTCACCTTCAGCAGAAATGCAGTGCTGTGAAACAAAGCATAAATCAATAAACATGGCCAAGGTCTTGAAAACAAAAGTGAAAGGCAGTGTAAAATTATGCCAGAACAATCTCTGAGGGACCCAGAGGAGTGTTAGAGATTTAAGCAAGACTCGTGAGGTCACCCAGAAAGCAGCAGCGGAGTTTACATACTCCACAAATGGAGCCTTGGCACTGTGGTTTTCCAGGATCCTGAAACAGAGAGGCCAGGGATAGTCCAGGGTGTTGAAATGGTCTGGGAGCCCCAGAGGTCTGTCTCTGTGCTATAGTTTTATCTTTCAGGGCTCAGTACATACTGCTCAGCTATTTTAGATTCCTCCTGGTGCCTTACACAGGACCCTTTCTTGCACCCCTTACAATCTGACTGTGTGAATAAGATTCTGCCAAGCAAACAGGACAGTGGATATTGAACACAAGTGTGTCAAGGTACTTCCTGTGTACTTCCTCTTACCCTTACTGAACAGAAGGTATTTTCTTCCTGTCTACTCCTGTAAAGTCAGAAAAGAAAGAAGGCTTCAGGAAGTTTCTGTACAGAAGGTGGTAGCAGATGAATTTTATAGGTTAGGAGGCTGTTGGGAGCTTACTTTGAGAATTGTGTTGATATTATTCAGCATAACAGGGCTAAGAATTCAGAGAGCACCTTGAAATTGTCACACTTGAAGGCAGCCTGTAGGCAGAAAGCTTTCCACTCAATGCTAGGAAGGCTATTTCCTGATGGAAATGACTAAAGCCACTTTTTTTTTTTTGCCTCACATCTGGTCTTGCAGAAAGCACTGCTGAGTCCAGAGTATGGATTGGTTGATGCAGCTCATCATTCCTCATGGCAAAGGAATAGTTCACCCTCATTCTTGCTAAAAAAACCTCATTCCTCTAAACTGTCCCTGGAGCTAGCATCCCTCTTCTAAACACATTGCTCCAACCATCTAGAAGTAGCAGCCTTTAAATCAAGTTGGGCTGGTTTTTTTCCCCTCCCTTGACACGGGTCGGTTGACAGGCAAACCTCTGTTCAGATCACTAGTGGCAAAATAAGTTAATAATAAATAATAGATTTACACATATTAAGGCCAAGCTTTAGAAGCTGCAGAGGGACCAAGCCAGTCCATTAAAGCATCACATTAATTCAAGTCTGTAGTCACCCTTCAAGCAGGGTAGTTGGCAGCGTTGCTCGGTGTGTCTCCACTGGGTTGCAAAGCGTGTCAGTTGTGCAGACGGCTCAGATCTTGCTTGTGTGCAATAAGCTCCGTGTGCTGGGTTGAAGTTTCCCCCCCCAGCATTAACTTTGCCAGGCCAACTCAGTTAGAAGCAAATGAAGCTGTGTTTACAAGCAAGAACTACACTCTGCAACGGAATGCAATGAATAGATACAAAATTTACAGGACTTACAATATCATACAGATATTTACAGTTAGCCAACAACAGGAACCCCCCCTGGTCAGTGACTTAACTAAGCAATTTCAGCCAAGGCCAGACACCAAGCAGGTTAATCTCTCCTGAGCAAAGCAAGCCAGCAGAGATCAGGAAAGGAGAGAGAATTGTTATGGCACAGCCCATCTTATTCTAGATATTTATCCAAAGAATTTGTTTAGCATGATCTTTTGTTTTCCTTTTTACACCCAATAGTGATTTATTTATCTTTTTCTACTTTTCTGCTCGAAATCTGCAACTGAATCTTAAAGGCATAGCCTAAAACCAGCCCATTGCATTTCTGCTGGCTTCAGGAATTTCTGAGAGAGACAGCAAGTCTACCTGTAGCAACTCCCTACAGCTCACTTCAGAGTGAACACTCTTCTTGACTGGAAACACATCTTTGGAGGGAAGAATGAAGCTGGATGGAGACAAAGAGGTGAAAATCCACCCTCCCTGTTCCTCCTTCCACCTTCTACTTTTCTTATATTTTCTACTTGACGCCTTAAGCAAAGACCCTGTGCTTGAGAAGGGTCTTGCCGGTTCATCAGATCTGAAATTGAGCTTTTTTTCCTTCCCAAAGTTGTCAGAGCTCTTTTGCTGTTCCGTACACAACTGCTTCAGTGAGTTAGTATTTCCAGAAACCTCATCACTAGAGACACCAAGCAGTGTCCTGAGTAGCTCAGAGGGAATTGGGCTGCAGTCTGAAGGATGGAGCTCATGACTTAATGGGCTCTTTTTTTTTTTCTGCAGAGCTTCAATGGTGCTACAATTAATTAAGCTTTTCTTCTTCAGAGCTCTCCAGGGGAAGAGTCTGGTAGACTAGGAGAAGCTTTCACTCATTCTCACCCTATTTCTTCACATTCCTTCTTCCCAGCAGGACAATTTTTATGTCCTTGGTTTGAACCTTCCTTGTTTGTAAAAGAGGAACTTAGTGGTACCATTGTTAGTTACAACACCCGCAGGCTTCACAGGAGTTGGAGGTTAAACAGCATTCAACCACCAGAAAGTTTTGTGTGCTGGCAAATCCGTTCTGAAAACCAAGCCAAGGCCAGGATTTCCCTCTTCTGTTAACTCCCATTCTGGTTGAACGAAGCAGTCCCTTCCCATCATGCTTTTCATTTAATTTCCTGATCAGTTTTATAGGGCTACACATAGTTGGTGCAATGTTGGCCTTTAGACTTCTTCTCAGCATCTCTGTCACCATCCTATTTCTCTTTATCGTCCTGAATGCTCTCATTCCAGCCTGGCCTGACACCTTCAGCAGCTTAGTCTAGCCCTTCTCTTTAGAGATAGAAAATAGAGGTGTCAGATAAGAGAAAAACCCAGCCTGACAAAAGAAAGGGTGACTGACTTCCCTGGCCTCCTGAGCTTAGGCATGATGGCTTAATCTTGGAGGAGTAGCTGAAGAGAAAGGAGTTGAGTGAAGGTTTGGAAGATCAAGAGCTGTGGCATGATGACCTGGCCGAGCTCTGGAGCTATCTTCAAGAACTTAGATTAAAATATTACCTTTTGGTTGAACAGAAGTGAAGTTCCTTTTTCTGGTGCTCTTTGCAGTGCAGCATGTGCCATGAAAGCATCTGCAGCAGCTGAGAAATCAGCAGAGGGCACAGATGCTGGTGGTGTCTAAACATTTCTGGAGGAGCTGCCAGTTGGCAACGCAACTACACCTTTCTTTCAGGTACTAACTGCTTTGAGAACATCAAAAGCAGTTTGTCACCATTATGAAGATGACACTGAAAGCACCTGCAGCTGAGGGGGAGGCAAGAGAAAACAACAAGAGGAGAAAATATTAGAAAGACAAGAAATCAAAGGTGGAAGAAAAGAGTTGGGTTTGAATGTGTTCCAAAGCATCACTGACACTCAGGCTGTGAGCGCTTCTGAAGTGTGGTGTTAACCACTGGAAGCTGAGGAACTAAGAATACTTAGGCAGAAAAACAAACAAACACACACACACATATAATTTATTAGAGCTCTTTTCTTGTGTGGAGAAGGTTCTTCTTTTCCTTAGGTCAGTCATGGAGCCATGTGAGTTTCTCCCCAAGATGCTCCATTCCCAGTTTGTGTTAGCCATTAAATCCTACAGCCTCTTTTGTTGGCAACTTATCCGAGCAGAGCCTGGAAATGAGAGAATGTTGCCATCTCCATGATTAATGATTTCCTCCATTGAATTGCAATTACAGGTTTTAATCAGTTCATTATTCCACCTAGGGTTTTTTTGGGTCTTGACAGTTTTGCTGTGGAAACTAATTGAATTGGCTTCACCTCAAGGCTTTCCCGCAAAAAGATTTTGTCTTGCCTTTGGGGATTGTGGGAGCTAATTGGCCAACTCAGCTTTAATTTTCTCTTTTTCCTATGTGAAGAAAAAAGAAAAGAAAAAGAAGAAAAGCTAAAGATTCCTGTTTTCTGTTTCCCTTCCTTTAAAGAGCAAAGTGGGTCCATGCTGAAAAGTTCGACTTCAGATAACAGTTGGAAACTCTTTGCTTCAGTCAAAATTGTTAGCATGCTTTTCTCTTCCTCAGAGGGTGGTTGCACAGACTGAGACTGCAACACCTCCCTGCTGAGGACAGGCTGAGGGAGCTGGGGCTCTTTAGCTTAGAGAAGGGGAGCCTGAGGGGTAACCTCAGTCATGGTGATAAAGATCATGTGAAGGGCAGTGTCAGGAGGCTGCAGCCAGGTTCTGCTTGGTGATGTCCAGCAAGGGGCAAAGTTGCAAGCTGGAGCAGAGGAGGTGCCATGGGAACGTAAGGAAAAACTTTTTCACTGTGAGGATACCAGAGTCCTGGAGCAGGCTGCCCAGAGAGTTTGTGGAGTCTCCTTCTCTGGAGACATTCAAAACCCACCTGGGTCTGTTCCTGTGATCTACTCTAGTTAGTCCTTCTCTAGCTGGGAGGTTGGAGTGGATGATCTTTTGAGGTCCCTTCCAACCCCTAGCATTCTGTGATCTGTGAACTCTTTCACCCTGGCTACTTTTTCCCCCTCAGCTGGTCTAATGGATCCTGTTTGTAAGGAGAGGTCCTGTGACCAGCAAAATGATT
This sequence comes from Dryobates pubescens, assembly GCF_014839835.1. Lineage (NCBI taxonomy): Eukaryota > Metazoa > Chordata > Aves > Piciformes > Picidae > Dryobates > Dryobates pubescens. The sequence goes on from NC_071628.1 coordinate 4,694,718, forward strand.
GCTTGCAGCTTCTGCTCTAAGTCAGCCTTCAATTTTGTTTTTGCTTGTGCCATATTAGATGAATTCAGAGATGAGCAAGCAGTGAATTCCCCTGAGATGCACACTGTCAGAAAAGAATTCAAATTAGTGGATACTTAGTACTCTGTGCAGCTGCCCAAATGCTCATGATTGCACCCCATCATCCAACACAGATGTGATCCAAAAGGAATTTCAGCATCAACTGCAGGCAGGCTGAGTTGTTAACACAGTGTGAGATGTGTAGTCAGTAGCTGCAACAGCCCTCCCAGGCAGAACAACCTGCTAAGCTTCCCCTCTGATGGAAATGCTGCCTTTCATGTTTCTATCCCCTTCCTTATCTGACAGTGGTTGTTTAGGTCACACGAGACAGATTTCCAGAAGCACCCTCTGAATGTCTCTTCCTTTCCCTGGATCTGACTGTGAATCTGCCTGCTTAGAATCTGCCTTACTCACATTGTGAACTTCAATTGAGAAGTAGGTTATAGAACAGCCATGGTGGAAGCCAAAAAAGGTAAAAGAGAAAAGACAGCCACCTAACAAGTGGGATTTTCAGAGCCCTGAATCTTGTGCATTTGGACTCAAGATGAGTTTCTTTGCCATCAGTCCATGGATTTACTTACAGGGTGTGTTTTAAAGGTCAGCATCCAAGCTGGAAGTTGGAGCCAGTCATTTCTCTTCCCTCTCTGCAGCGCTGGATTCCTCTCTGCCAGGGCTTTCTGATTTTGTTTGAGGGAGAATAATCCTGTTCCTGGCTGGGATGCTTTGGAACGGGGGTAAATCCAGATCATAGGAAGCTGAACATATTTGACTACCAGTTAGGTTTGGAGACAGAGAAGGAAATATGTTAGGGAAGCAAAGTCTGTTATTTTATGGGTCTTCTTTTTTTCAAGTAATTTTTTTCTTTAATGAATGAAAGTGTTTCTGAACCTGCTTTGTCATCACAGTAGGAGTCTGCAGACAGCCCAAGTATCAGAGGAGAGGGCACAGAACCATCCCAAGCTCCATTTTCCATTGGTGCTTTGCTGTAATTAGAAGACTTTTGTTATTTTTGCCTTGATGGGAAAGCCATAGGCTGCGAGGCACACACAGAAAGGAGGCAGAAGCACACCATTCCCCTCAGAGTTGGGGTTGCTTTTATTAAATGATAAAACCCATAACTTTCCATTTCACAGCAAGAGTTTAAGGCTTCAGTGAGGAGTGAAAAGGTGCACCATGCTGGAAAGCTGTTAAAAAATACATGCTGCATATTAACAGAGAACAGATGGAATCAGGTTTTTTTCCTTCTTCTCCTTCTTAATTCTTTCAGGTTATTAAGGTGCTCGAAAGGTAGATGGGGTTTGAACTCATGAAAGCACATCCTGTCCTTTCAGGCAAGGTGATTAGTGCTGTGGGTATCAATAATATCAATTAGTATCAGATCCTTTTGGTGGTGTTAACAGGGAATAACATTCATCTGGCAACTCACAATGCAGTATCCAGGAGGGAGCTTATTAAAACCCCACTCTCTTCCCTTTCCCTCACAACTCTTTGGTTTAATTACCTCACCAAAACCGAGGCAGGATCCAAAAAGTAACTTCCTCCCTGGTGCTTCCAAGATACGCTGTGGAATTAGATAGCAGCAAGACAGAGAGGGATTGTGGAATTAGACAGCAGCAAGACAGAGAGATATTTATGTGCTCTGACCTCACGTGGGAAGAGGTAAACCTGGGGAGCCCCAGGAACGCAGGAGAGGCTGGGAAGCGCAGCGCGGCTTGCGACTGCAACCACTTCTGAAGGCACTTTGCAAGCAGAAAGAGAGCTTTGTGAGCCCGAGAGAAACAAACAATAACAGCTCCTCTAACGTGCAGAAATAAAGATCTGTTGTTTAAAGAGCACACAGCTGTATCTACCACCTCCTGATGCTTTTGACAGGAATCACAGAGCGAGCAGATTGGATCAGCAAAACTTCCCTCAGCCCTGACAGTTTGATTGCACTGCCGTGGAGGCTATGACAGATGTTGGAACAGCACGAGCAGCTTCCACAGAATGCAGCAGGCGCAAAGCTGGGGCTCAACCTTTCCTCCCCTCGACGTGATTTGCAGTCTCCCAGGGGTCAGGATGCGGGGGTGACTGTTTTGCACGTACAGAGAGGAAAGGTGGGGGTAAAGGGAAGATTGAGACAGGTGGGGGGAAACAAAAATTGCCTCCAAATGGTGAAGTGCCCAGCAACAGCAGACAAATGTGTGGAACTGGAAACATGCTGGTTGCCTTTCCTGAACTTATTCAGAGATGAATCATAGCCGGGGAACAGAGGATGCTTTGGAGCCTTGCTGAGCAAGGGGAGAAGAGGTGAGCAGGCTTTACAGCGTGTGCATATAGAAAAATAGGAGGCATGTGGGGCTGGGGTTTGGCAGCTCGCTCCTCCTTTAGGTATTTACCTGTCTGTGATATTGTTTGCAAATTTGCTGAGCACTCCTTGTGCTTGCTGATTTTCCTGCCTGTGCTCAGCGCTGCTGAGAAGCCAGACAAACGGAAGGAGAGGATTCAAGTCACGTAGCAGAGGATCTGATACAGGCAGCAGGCGTGTGCAGTGCTCACGCTTAGGTGACAGCATTTCAGAGCCAGTGCCTAGCATGCCACTGCCAGATGATGAATTTAGCCTATACATTCAAGGAGTTCCTGCAAGCCATACCAGCCTGCTTGCCACATCATAAGCGAGTTATTGATTTACCTCCTGTGCTTCATGGAAATCTCTTCTGCTCCCTATTCTGGGTACATAGGAGGTCCAGTCCTGGAGCCTCTATTACAAGAAAGATATAGATGTGCTAGAATGTGTCCAGAGAAGGGCCATGAGGGTGATCAGAGGGCTGGAGCGCCTCTCCTGTGGGGACAGGCTGAGAGAGTTGGAGTTGTTCAGTCTGGAGAAGAGAAGGCTCCAAGGAGACCTTATTGTGGCCTTCCAGTATCTGAAGGGGGCTCCAAGAAAGCTGGGGAGGGACTTTTGAGGGTGTCAGGGAGTGATAGGCCTGGGGGGAATGGAACAAAACTAGAGGAGGGGAAATTAAGATTAGACATTAGGAAGAAGTTCTTCCCCATGAGGGTGGTGAGACACTGGAACAGGTTGCCCAGGGAGGTGGTGGATGCTCTCTCCCTTGAGGTGTTCAAGGCCAGGTTGGATGAGGCTTTGAGCAATCTGGTCTAGTAGAAGGTGTCCCTGCCCATGGCAGGTACAGGGGGAGGGTTGGAACTAGATGATTTTTAAGGTCTCTCTTCCAACCTAAGCCATTCCATGAATCTATGAATCTAAGCAAAACACAATTTTGGACAGAAATTTTGTGTGCTTATCTTTTCCGTGCTCTACCCCTTCCCTAGTTCAATGCCATATATGCAACACTCAGGGCACAGGATATGCAGACAGCCCTGGTGCTGAACTTTACAGGATTATGTGGATTTAATTGTTTAGGTTCATCCTTTTCTGCACTGACCCTTTTAATAACCTTCATCTATCTCTGCTCAGGCATCTCATTGGGGTGTCCCTTCTCAGCAGCATGGTGCTTTGCAAAATGTGTTTAAAATCTGTGTCTAAACAGAGCTGGTTATGTACCCTCTTCTCTAGTTCATGCTAAGAAGTGATTTGATGGCGAAAATATATCTAGCACGTCCCTCCATCTATTTGAAAAGTAGCCACAGAGTTTAGTTTAGACTAAAAGCCTAATTCTAAGTGGCTAAACTACCTGAAGGTAATTCTGCTCTTTCTTACCATGGTTTAGTACTCATTTTGTACAGGTCTCTTGGGATGGCAAGCCACAGTAGTTAGCAAATTGAGGGCCAAGAACTGAAAATAGCAATAGGGGGGAAAAAACCAGAGAGAGCTCATCTAAAATTTTCCTAACCTTAATTCTCAGGGGAGGAACTAATTTGGATTGAAAACTGGAGTCTGGGGAGGGGACAGGTGTTTGGGGTTTCTTTCTCTTTTGCTGTACCTCCAAAAGATTTTCTGATCTCCAGAAATCTTACGTAAATAAGCAATATTGCCAGTTCTCTGCTGTGCCTGCTTCCTTGGCTGGATATGAGTGGAGTAACCAGCAGCATAACAAGTACATGATGACATAAGGAAAACAGCCCTGCACAAATAGACTCTGTGCAAGAGAACCCAAATCACATTCAGTGCCTCAGCTAGGTGTGGCAAGCAGAATGAGGATTTAGAAAAATAAGGTCATGCCTTTCAATGCTTTTCAGCTGAATTTAGGCTAAAAGAAAGCTGAGGATCAGAGCAATGAGACATGCAAGGCTAAAGTCTCTGAAATCCCTGCAGGCCTTATTATGTGGACGAGGCAGCACCTATCTCAGGGTTGGGGAAGCTATTGCACTTGATTTAAGGGTAATTAAAGCATGTGAGTGACAGCAGAGATGACATGTGGTGAATCAGACACCTTTTCTCCATTTCACTTCCTGCTTGGTGAGCTCATCTGTGTGCTGAATGAAGGATAATGTCTCAGGGCCTTCTGCCTCTGCCCTCATAGGCTTTCTGTTCTGCTCACCCTGCTCCCTCTCATGGCTTCTCTCTGCTCTGGGGTTTCAGAGAGAATATCTGGGGCTTGCTGGGATCCAGATCCTTATCTTTTCCATGGCTAAGTCAACAACAAAGCATGTATTCCTATCAATAGCTCTTGGTCATGCCCTAGGGTGTACAAATTATCAGCCTAGTGAGCCATTGAGAGGAAAATAGTCCCTGCACCACAACATTTTTGTTAGCTGCTGTCCACCACTCCAGTGTCAATGACTGCAGGAGGGAAAGGATGCTGTGCTCATTGGTATTTGTAATCTGCCCCATGGCCCATTTTGGTTCCAGGAAATCAATAGGAGTGAGGATTCATTGTGAATATCCAGCTCAGGAAGTGAGTGAGTCAGCAGTTGTGCAGACAGTAGTCACAGTGCACAGCCTGGGGCTGATGGCTGTGTGACAAACAGGCACAGGATGGGCTTCTCTTGCACTAGCACAAGCAAGTCCATCCATGCTGCTGGACACTGGGTCCCAATTGTTCAGGAGGCTGTTGTCTAATCTTCATTTCTAGAGCTGGCTTGGGTATCTTGTAAGGGGGTTGAAGGACATCCATGATTGCAAGTAGATGTATTTACATTAAAATAGAGAGAGAAGGCATACAGAGCTGGTAATTGTTCACATTATTCCATCTGCCTAATCACAGAACAAAATTACTGGCAGAATGGAGTTCACTGCAAGTGAAACCAAAAAGCCTGAGGCACTCACAGAGCCATTACAGGGAAGGGAAGGTTTGGGCTTTGACCTGTGACAGTCATTTGCATCCTTTGACTGCACCTCTAAGTCGAGCTGAATCAAACTGAAAGCAATCATGGGCTCAATGGTATCTCTCTGCAGGCAGAAGGTTGCCAAGGGGAGAGAGGGCAGCAGTTCACATCCCTTACAAAGGTGACATTTCTTTCACTGGTTCCTGATTAAAAAGGGTTTGAGGGACAGAGTGATGTGAGGCAACCTTGGGTGATGATAGTCTTGGGAGGTTTCACCCTAAAAGGGATGACATCCTTTGGGTGGGTTTCATCTCTTTGATCTAGCAAGTGAGGATTCAAGTTGTGGAAAGGATACGGATCAGATTGTTGATGAGTGAATGATTGCTGAACAGGGTTTCTGGGGTAAGAGTCTACAGGGAAAGAAGTGTCCAGTCCTTCCTCTGGTAGACATTACTGCAGTGGTGTCTGCTGTTTCTGGAAGTAGAACTGAAGTTTGTAGGTTAAAGAAAGGTTTGGCAAGATGTTGAGAGTCTCAGAGTTGAGATCTATGTTCTTTGACATGACAGATCACACACAGATCAGTCTGACTACTGTCACATCACAAAATCAAGCTTAACATTCCTTTTCTGTTCCTTTTTTTCACTAGTGCCTGGCATAAAGACTTTCCTGAGACTGGGTGTGCAGGGAGAAAATAGAAATGTCTGAAGGAGGATAGGGAAGGATGGAGAGAATATGAAAATAGGAAGGCACTTCCAAGAGAGCTGGACTGGTTAAATTGCTGGGCTGAGGTCAACAGAATGATGTTTAACAAGACCAAGTACTGGGTCCTGCACTTTGGTCACGACCCCAACCAATTCTCCAGGCTTGGGGCAGAGTGGCTGGAAAGCAGCCTGGAGGAAAAGGATCTAGGGGTGCTGGTGGACAGCTGAACGTGAGCCAACTGTGTGCCAAAAGGCCAAGGGCAGCCTGGCCTGGCCCAGTGTGGCCAGCAGGAACAGGGCAGTGATGGTGCTCCTGTACTTGGCCCTGGTGAAGCCACAGCTTGAGCACTGGATTCAGTTCTGGTTACTAAAGGATAGGAAAGACATTGAGGTGCTGGAGGGTGTCCAGAGAAGAGTAATGTGGCTGGGAGGGGAGGGCATCATACAAGGAGAAGCTGAGGGAGCTGGGGCTGTTTAGTCTGGAGAAGAGAGGGCTGAGAGGAGATCTCATTGCTCTCTACAACTGCCTAAAAGGAGGTTGGAGTGAGGTTGATGCTGGTCTCTCCTCCCAAGTAACCAGCAACAGGACCAGAGGAAATGGGTTTGAGTTGTGCCAGGGGAGGGTTAGGTTGGACATCAGGACAAACTTCTTTAGTGAGAGAGTGGTGAGAGGTTGGAACAGGCTGCCCAGGGAGGTGGTGGAGTGCCCATCCCTGGAGATGTTCAAGAAGTTGTAGATGTGGTGCTTCAGGACATGGTGTAGTAGCCATGGTAGCTGGGTTATGATTGGGCTTGATGACCTTAAAGGTCTTTTCCAACCTTACCGATCCTATGACTCCATAATACAGCTTGGAACACATCAGTCAGCACGAAACTGCTGTAACCTAACAGATTTGATTAGCTGCTTTTGGGTGACAAGGATGATTCTAATCATTATATTACTTTGTGCCCATATGCAGCTCTAGGCAGCACGTGTGTCCATATGGATTCTCTCCTTTGCTGTGTACCTTTTGAAGCTGCAAGTCTAGCATGTTGCTGGCATGTCTGGGATTCAGAGCCCTTATTCCCCCAGCTGTGATTTCCCACGATGAGGACTTCACAGCTCACCTCCCTCGAGTAACAGAAATGTAACAAGGGTCCTGTCTGAGGTGTTTAACTGCGGGCTCAATACTGGTGGTGGAAGGAGGGGTGCTCATACCAAGCTGTAATGACTAGCTGTCAGGGAGATGCATGGTGTCCTTTCAGCAGCTGAACACAAACAGATGAGGGTGACGGTGGTATTTCTCCAGTCCCTTAATTAGAGCTGTGTGATAGCAGAGGCACAAATGGAGATGTTTTCCATCATCTCTGGTAAGCAGGGAGGTAGGGCAGAGAAGCTGGTTTGTTTTTGTTAGCCCCAGGCATCCGCTGCACAGTGATGTGTGTTCACCTCCTCATTTTTATCACTCTCCCTTTGACTGTTTATTTCTCCTTTTGTTTCTGCCTGCATTTCTCTCCCTTCCTTACCTCCTTCAGATTCCTAACAGGAGCTGGTTTCCATTTTGAATAGCTGGAGCCTTCTGTTTTCCCATCCCAGACTTGCCTAACCCAATTGTTCAGAACTGCAGTAAACTTTAAAGACCACCTGTAGGGCTGTAACTATAGAGAGCTCAGCGCTGCAAATAAAAGAAACTGAGACACAGAGTTAGCAAATACTCCTCAAAGGCTGAAAACAGAGCTCAGGAACTGCATTCTCAGCTCTGAACCCTCACCTGTGCTTACTGTGTAGCTAAGTGAGATCTTTTGCTCTGTGCCATGCATAGCGAAGCGCAAGCACAAATGTGATGCAGCAAAAGGAGATCTGGGGCTTCAGAAAACATGCTTGTGCCAAAGGTGCTCCAGGGAAAGGGAGGCTAGCTTGACTTCTAGCCCAAATGTGCAGAAATTCCCCCCAAGAGGAGAAATATTTACCTTTGCAAGTTCCTGTGAGAGGAAAAGAGACACCCAGCTCCCTCCACTCCTATCTCTGCCCCTCGCAACCTTCCCCTCAGAGCTAGTTTATCGCTGCATCAGCTGCTTCTCCCTTCACCCACACAGCCTGGAAACAGAAGCTCCTTTGAGCTGACTGCGCTAGGGGAGCATGGGGAGAATCTCAGACCCCAAGCTTCTCCTCCAGGAAGTCCAAGGAAATGTGAAGTCTCTGGCGCTAAATTCAGAGGTTTTGGCAGGTAGACAGCAACAACAGGAGGCGGAAACAGACAGCTGTGCAGGGGAGGAAATGGTGATATAAATACATGTTTAATTGCAGTTTAATTACAATTACTTACCAGGCAAAGTTTATTTAAATGCAGTGTAATTAGAGTGAGACCTTGATTTAATCACAGTCTTATCAGACATGGTTACTACTATTTTCCTCTGCTTCCTTCTCTTTCGCCTCCCTCCTCACACATTCCCTCTCCTGGGCTTGCCCAAGGAATAAAAGCCAAGGCTTGCAGTAAGCAGAAGGTGTCCATCTTGGAAAGTTTTCAGTTTCCTGAAAATTCAGTTGCCAGGTGGCTACCAGCCCAGAATTTTCTCCCTGGAAATTGTGAATCCCCCATTCTGTCCTGGCAAGCCGTTCTTCTTCCTCAGCAGCTAATGATAATGGATCCTCATTAGCTGGGAATGACTTATCATGAATATAATTCATCACTGATGGCAGACCTCATAACCCATCTGCTCACAACGAGTAAATTATATAGCCCAGTCAGAGGAGATGGATTGTTCTTTCTGATCTACCTTTGGAGTGTCTCCACATCCTGTTCCAATCAGTACATACTTTGTCTTCTCTCCATGATCTAGGTGAACATGAAGAGAGACATTTGGGCAAAACCTCTTGAGCAGCTGACTCCCAGTCTCATCATTCACCGTTTTCCTCCTTCCACTGCTGCTTTCTCTGCTCCTTGCCATGAGTCTGGGCAGGGCAGTAGCTTACTTCTATAAGAGACAATCACTAACATCAGAAATCTCCTGTGGACCTTTTATATGTTCATGGCTTGCTCCTGCAGGAAAACTTCCCCACTGTAATTATCCTAGCACTCAGCTCTTTCAGGGATGTTGTGTGGTTAAAATACTGTTAAGCAGTTCCAACCAGAATAGAATGGGGAAATTACAGGTTCTTCTCTGCCTTCTCATCTGGGGGCTGCATTGCCTTCTGTCACCTTCCTCCCTCAGGGTTAGTCATCGTGTGGCTGATAGCTGCTCCCAAGAACACAGTTGTTCCTATCCCTCACCATGAAGCTGAGACACAGACTGGCAGTCGTGGCTGGCAGTCTGCATAGATGTGGTAGACTGTGATGGGAAGGGAAATAAGCAGAGCAGTTTGCCAAAACCCATGATAAACTGGTGGCCAGGCTGAGCTAGGAGTCTCTAAACCAGCAAGGATTCAAATACTTCTATTCTGCTCTGCTGCTTCTTCAGCCTCTCTTCCTATTGCCTGGGAATTTAAACAAATTTGGGTGTTGCCACTTGCTTCTCTGAAATGCAAATCACATACCTACATATTGCCATTATCCCAGACATTTGTTAAAGAAATCCTTCAACTGTCTACAAAGACGGAGAGGAGAAAGTCTGCAGTGTAGCAGGCAGAGGAGTGGTGCCAATACAGTGCCAGCCCATGGAAGACAATCCAAATTTCTACCACTGCCTCAGCTGGCAGCTACAACTGGGGCCCAAATGGTTTTGCTTCCATTTAGGAATATCTTGTTCCCTGCTCTTGGAGAATTCTTGAGAAAGTCTCCAGATATTCTTTCCTTTCTGAGGTTTCCCCTCTGAAGTCCATCAGCAAGTTTGCTGACTTCAGTGAAAACATCATTTGCTCCTTCCACGTCACTACCAGCTCGTGCCTGTTGCCTTAGTTTGCACCTCTCAGTCTTTTTTCATAGAATCAACCAGGTTAGAAAAGACCTCAGAGATCATCAAGTCCAACCTGTTACCTAACACCTAACACCTCCTGACAACTAAACTGTGACTCCAAGTGCCATGTCCAAGCCTTTTTGAACACCTCCAGGGACGGTGACTCCACCACCTCCCTGGGCAGCACATTCCAATGGCCAATTACTCTTTCTGGGAAGAACTTTCTCCTCACCTCCAGCCTAAACTTCCCCTGGTGCAGCCTGAGACTGTGTCCTCTTGTTCTGGTGCTGGTTGCCTGGGAGAAGAGACCAACCCCCACCTGGCTACAACCTCCCTTCAGGTAATTGTAGACAGCAAGAAGGTCTTCCCTGAGCCTCCTCTTCTCCAGGTTAAGCAACCCCAGCTCCCTCAGCCTCTCCTCACAGGGCTGTGCTCTAGACCCCTCCCCAGCCTCGCTGCCCTTCTCTGGACACATTCAAGTACCTCAATGTCCTTCTTCAATTGAGGACAGCAGCTCTAAAGAAAGCAAAGTGTTATAAACCCATCCATGAAATGGTGAATCTGTTCATTAATTACTGCATATTTTATTCTGCCACTGAACCACACTGGCCTTGCCTGAAGGAAAAGTATGACCTGCTGGGGTCCTTAGTTGTGGTTTGTGTGTGGAGGGAGAATTGAACTTTCTCACTACCACACTAGGGGAACCAAAACCAGAGACACAAAAACTTTTCCCTCCTTCCTTTTCTGTCATAGTGTGCTCTGCTTGCTTCCCTCTCCTCCCTCTCCTCCCTCTCCTCCCTCTCCTCCCTCTCCTCCCTCTCCTCCTCTCCTCCCTCTCCTCCCTCTCCTCCCTCTCCTCCCTCTCCTCCCTCTCCTCCCTCTCCTCCCTCTCCTCCCTCTCCTCCCTCTCCTCCCTCTCCTCCCTCTCCTCCCTCTCCTCCCTCTCCTCCCTCTCCTCCCTCTCTATCTTTCTTTCCCCTCTCCTTTCTTTCAGATGCTCCTGGCATTTTAACAGACTCTTTGATCACTTCTAGGTGACTTGACCATCTTTAGTACTGTTCTTGTCATGATTCATCTGGATAAGGAAAAAAAATTGGACCAAAAAAGAGCAAGAAAACAGTTTATCTTTTACTGTCCTTCCTTTCCTGGCCTTGAAAGCATGTCTCTCTCCATCTCCAAGTGATGCTCCGGGTGGGGAGGAAATCTCTTCTAAGAGCTGGGGGTCACTGAGTCCTTCATACCCCTGTGAAGTGGGTAAATAGGCTGTGAAACCCATTTAACCTGTTGTGCTGGGCCTCGCCTTGCAGATCACAGTAAATCACACAGAGCCAAATGGATTTTTCCCTCTGCTTTAATATTTATTTGGCAGTGAATTTTTAATCGGGAGGGACCTTCAGTTGTCATCCTGAGAATGCCAAGTGGGGAAAAGAAAGGAAGGGGCAGACTTAGAGAAAGGGATGCAAAGTGTTGGAGGAGGGAAAAGAGGAAAGATGGGAGGAGAAAAAGGGAATGGGAAAGGGAGGGGAGAACAAGGAGGCAACAGTCTCTGCAGCTGCTTTGTTTGAAGATGAGTTTCTCAGATAGCAGCAGCTTCATGCAGCTCCCTGCCCTCCAAGCAGTGAACGGTTGATACACAGCAGGGAAGCAAATAAGCTTGGGAAAGAATCTTTGACCCAAAGGTACTTGTAGCCTTCTGGAGTTCATTTCTCACATCTAGCCTTTGCATCAAAACAAATAAATTAAGCAGTGATCTGTTTGCACAAATTGGCAGGGGGGAAAAAAACCAAACAGGAAACTGTGGTTGTGGTCCAGTCTCTGTGATTACATTCTGGTGCTGTGTGTGACTGAGTTAAAGGGATAGAGAGTCGTTAGAGAGAGACAGATATCACTGACTAGATAAAGAGATGGCATGAAGAGATACAGCGAGCGCTTCAGATAGATGATGAGCATTAGATGGAATGGACTTACAGTTATAATTAAAGAGATGGATGCTGTGAGTGCAAGTGAGAAGGAGCCTTGTGCAGACACACTGTGAATACATGTTACAGCAAGAGGGATATTGTGAGATAGGCAGAGCCTCTCTGGGAAAAATGGGGAAGGCAACAAGCAAAGCTGCTGCTGCTTGGCACTGGAAGATTGAGTCTGTTGATAAATAAAGCCTATAAATAAATCCCACAGAAAGATATTTCAGTATCTTGCCATCTAGGAATATTTGACACACATAGCTAAGGAACTGCTGAGCACCTCATCCAAAATAAACATAACCAAGCAGCTCCTAGATGTGTGTGTGATCATCCTCTTCAAACATTTAAGAGATGTTAGCAGCTGCAGCAAAACCAGTGATTTGTCACTTGATTCAAAGCTTGTTTCACCCTAATGGACACATCATTGATGGCCTGGCAACAGCATGGCAGAAAAAGCCAGGCCAGGAGGTAGACAATTATATGCTGATGCAGCACTGGGGAAGTAAGTGAGGAAACACAGCAGTGGAGAACATCCTGGTCTCTTGTAATAGTCTTTGGGCAGGAGCTGTCATCTACATGGATGCCTGCTTCTGCTGAGGCTGTCAGGCTTGCTTCTAAATCTGGTAGATGCTGACCAAGGAGCAGAGGGAGGCAGATCCTGTTGTTCCTGTGAAAAACATGGAGTACAAGGTAGCTGAGGAGTGAATACACTTTCATACTTTACACCTTTCCACTCTGTGTCTGTCCTATCTCACTACCCCTACCCTTCCCCATGCCCCCTGCCACACACCCCGTGCCTTACAGGGATGCTCATTTGGGGGCTTTTAGTCTCTACTTAGCAGATGTTAGCACACTGCCCTCGAAGCAGACAAGTGTCTTCTCGAGGTGCTGATTTCCATCTTCCAGGCTGCTGCTTGTCCAGCACAGCTCTGCTGTGCTCTGAACCCTCTGAGTGTCCTGGCACATGCCAGAGTTGCTTTGCTTGGTTTCCTTCCTCTGTGACTTGAATGTGTGTAGTGGTTTGAGCTCCCTTTTATACCCTAGCTGGGCAGGGAGGGGGAGTGGAGCAGACTCAGTTTCCCAGGGGGAAAACACCCTGCAGGGAGGGCAAAGCACTCACAAGCCCTCCCCACCCTGCTTCCAGGGTGGGTGTTAACCCATCACAATGTGCAAGTCCACAGCAACGGAAAGAGATGCAGAGTAACCAGTGTTCTTCTCCTGCAGCACCTCCTCCTCGCTCCAGTTAATGCTTTAAAACAGTCTTCCCCACGAGCTGATCGAAATCCTTGCTCTCACAGACATTATATTGGGTATATGTTTTATAAATCACTCGATCAAATGCACGCTCATAAAGCCTCACAGAAAGAACTCCACCAACTGTCTTTCAGCTTGCTATGGATGCTGCCTTCAGGGCCAAACACTAGTTCATGGGGAGAAGAGGAGATTATATATATATTTAATGGCTTCAAACACCAAATTAAATTTCAAATTAGCATAGAACTCTATCATCCATTTCCAGTAATGATGCTTAATATTATCATGAGAGAATCAAGTGCTTTACGTGGTAGGTGTCATTTGAATCTTGCTCAGGAAGTTATCCGAGGGCTTTTGGGTATGACATGCTGGGAAAGTGATTGAAACCCCGTCAGGTGAAGTGGGAATGGTGGTTTTGGTTTCCCCCTCTCCCCTTCACTTCAGTTTTTCCTAGCAGCCAGCTTCCATCTCCAAGGATATCTCTCGTAATAATAATTTCTCATTATCAGTGGATATTTTCCAGCGCAGCAAAGATATCTAAATCCAGCCTCCAACAGAGGAAATTGATAGGTCTGAGTTTAAGAAGTGTTAGGTTAATCCATCTCAGAGGAGGCCCTCTGTAAGAAGTGAAATGTTAGGCATTTCCTGGCTACAGGGAGTAGTGTGGGAGAAGGGGATGCCAGGCTTCTGAGGGGGCAGACCTTGAAAGCAGCAAGGCAATAGACAGGGCAGGAAATTTTCTTCTTTCTTCATTGTCTCCCAGCAGACTACTTTTTTACTGTAAATTTCTAGAAGAGCACAAAAAGGTGGAAGGAAGCATCTCTCTGAAGCTAGAGCTATTAGTTTGTGATGTCTGGTTTGCTCCTCCAACATCACAGATCTTCAGACATACAGTTTGCTCATTTTGCTTAATGAATTCAACCTCAGCAGTTCAGGATAATATGACCCTAACTGAGTGTGTGTGTGTGTGTGTGTGTTTAATTCTGGGTTCTTTTCTCCTCACCTCCTAGGAGGCAGTTAGAGTAAGCACATGTGTGTCAGAGAAAGGCAACCAGCAGGATCTGTGCTTTCACTGACACCTGTTGTGAGGAGCATGGCTGAAATAGGCTGCCTAAGGAATGCTCTGGGTCAGCATATACAGCCTCTCTGACCTTGCTGTGCCACCTCCCAAGCCCCATGCTTCCCAGAACTACATAAGCAGGCATCACTTTTCCAGGAGCTCCTCCACTTGGCACTGTGCCTTGCCAGAGTCCTCTTCTGTGAAGTGTGTAAGCCTGGTGTGAAAAGTGCCACAGGGGCTCACTGCTGTTGCAATTATCATCACATAATTGTCACTGCACAGCAATCCTGCCTCGCTAGCAAACAACAAATACTCTAAGCACTAAGAATTAGGAATCCAGGCCATGCACCTTTGTCAAATTTCAGCACAGGGCAAATTTCTTTCTGTTCCTTACAATGTTTGCATTGGCTCTGCACTGAATTGGTAGAATCACAGAACCGTAGAATCACTAAGGCTGGAAAAGATCTTGAAGATCACGTCCAGCCCTAACCCAACTACCATGACCACTAAACCATGTCCTGAAGCACCACACCTACAGCTTCTTGAACACCTCCAGGGATGGGAACTCCACCACCTCCCTGGGCAGCCTGTTCCAACCCTTCACCACTCTCTCACTGAAGAAGTTTTTCCTAATGTCCAACCCAGACCTCCCCTGGCTCAACTCAAACCCATTTCCTCTTATCCTATCACTGCTTACTTGGGAGAGGAGACCAACACCAGCCTTACTCTAACCTCCTTTCAGTTGTAGAGAGCAATAAGATCTCCTCCAAGCCTTCTCTTCTCCAGACTAAACAACCCCATCCCCCTCAGCTGCTCCTTGTATGATGCCCTCCAAACCCCTCACCAGCCTCATTGCTCTTGGTTTAGTTGATTAGGTGGTGTTGGATGATAGGTTGGACACGATGATCTTGAAGGTCTCTTCCAACCTGGTTTATTCTATTTATTCCATTTATTTATTCTCTTTCCTGGACACCCTCCACCCCTCCATGTCTTCCCTATCCTGTGGCACCCTCCACCCCTCCATGTCTTCCCTATCCTGTGGCCCCCAGAACTGAACCCAGTGCTCAAGCTGTGGCCTCACCAGGGCTGGGTAGAGGAGCACAATTCAGAATCCTTTGCTTTCTGTTCTGAAAAAGGACAAGATTTAAAGCAGTGTTGTTCTCTGCCTCAGAAATGGCTGCAAAATTAGTGATGAATGATGCTGCTGAGGAGTTCAGCAGCTCAGCTGGGACATGCCGGAGCAGCTCCCTGCGCATCAGCAGCCCTGTTTCCTGATCAATCACCCTTTTCAGACAGCAGTATGGGGTGTTTCAGGCTGCAAAGCTTGTATGTAAAGTAAATTCACTGTTATTTAAAAGTGATTCATATTGTTGGGGAGCCCAGAGAGGTGAAGCTGATTGGTGGGTAAGCAATGGAGTATAATAGCCCTGAGAAAACTGCTGTGTAATAACAGCTTTGATTCCTTGCAGGATAAAACTGTATAATGTTGCCATCCTTCCCATGCCTTTCATGTGCACAGCACTTCACATGCACTAAGTGTATTACTTTGTCATCTGGACTGATAGCTGTGCTGATCCTCCTGGGCTTTGCTAGCCTGCATAGGAGAGAGAGAGAGAGAGGTATGAAGTTTGCAAAGTTTTAGGCTTAAGCTAACATCTAAATTATAGCTTTCTGAAATCGCCTTGGCAGCCTTCCTTGATAGGCTGCTTGTGGAGCTGAGCTGATCACCCATCTAGCCTCAGAGATGCCTTGGGTTTATTTTTTGTCCTCCTTGATACTGAATTGCCTGTATCATGCACCATTAAATCTGACACAGTTTATGTGCAGGTTGGCTGTGCAGAAAAGGAGAAAGTCCTGGCCTGCATCAGGAATAGTGTGGCCAGCAGGAGCAGGGAGGTTGTTGTGCCCTGTGCTCAGCACTGGTTAGGCCACACCTTGAGTCCTGTGTCCAGTTCTGGGCCTCTCAATTGAAGAAGGACACTGAGACACTTGAATGTGTCCAGAGAAGGGCAATGAAGCTTGGCAGAAGCCTTGAGCACAGCCCTGTGAGGAGAGGCTGAGGGAGCTGGGGTTGCTTAGCCTGCAGAAGAGGGAGACCTTATTGCTGTCTACAGCTACCTGAAGGAAGGTTGTAGCCAGGAGGGGGGGTGGTCTCTTCTCCCAGGCAACCAGCACCAGAACAAGAGGACACAGTCTCAAGCTGTGCCAGGGGAAGTTTAGGCTGGAGGTGAGGAGAAAGTTCTTCCCAGAGAGAGCTGTCAGCCATTGGAATGTGCTGCCCAGGGAGGTGGTGGAGTCACCATCCCTGGAGGTGTTCAAGAGGGGATTGGATGGGGTACTTGGTGCCACGGTTTAGTAGTCACGAGGTCTTGGGTGTCAGGTTGGACTTGATGATCTCTGAGGTCTTTTCCAACCTTATTGAGTCTATGATTCTATGAAAGTCCAATGTAAGCCTTGCAAACTCAGTGGCAGTCTGACTTGGCTACACCTGCTCTACCATCTTCTGATCTCCACCATTCCAAGAGCCTGAGCTCTTCAGCAGCATGCAGTGGGTTGTTTTTAAGGGGTTGTGTGTTACTGACTCTAGAAAGGTTAATGCACAGAGACCTCAGTAAACTAATGCAGGGAGGAAAAAAGTGTACAGAAAAAAAAAAACATTAGGAAGAAGTTCTTCCCCATGAGGGTGGTGAGACACTGGCACAGGTTGCCCAGGGAAGTGGTGGAAGCCTCATCCCTGGATGTTTTTAAGGCCAAGCTGGATGTGGCTCTGGACAACCTTCTCTAGTGTGAGGTGTTCCTGCCCATGGCAGGGGGGTTAGGATGATCCTGGAGGTCCCTTCCAACCCTGACAATTCTGTGATGCCACCATGGTTTTAAGAGAAGAAGGAACAAGAAAAGAGATTCTATCACAGCACACAGCAGTCAGGAATGCTGCATGCATTCATGCATATAACCTCCCTGAATGCATCTCCTCTCCATAGTGTCTATGTATATCCTAGCAGTTGGATTTCTGCTGTTTGTACTGGCAAATAGAACTTTTGTGGGCTTTTTCAGTGCCTTAGGGGACAATTCATGAGCCAGAACAACTCACTGTCTAGTCTTTTCCTAGTGTTTCAGTTCCTGGAAGACAGAATCCAACATGAGAAGAGCAGATGTCACTTTATTTTGGTGCAATAAGCAGCTTCCTAAAGCAAAGAGCCAAAATGAGAAGCTGGGAAAACGTAAATACAAAGGGAAATGCCAGGAAGTACAACATTTCCTGACTAATGAGGTTTTCAGGTCCAGTGGAACCAGCATGCAAGAGTCCTCAGTCTTTGTTTCCTTGTGCTGGCTGGCTGGCTTTTTCTGCTGGACTGGCTAGCTGGACAGCTTCAAATTAGAAGCCAGGCTAGTTAAAGAAATCCTGGCAGCTTGCTGCACTTGCTTTCCCATCTGAATAATCTCCTCTTTGCTTTCATGACTTCGGTTCTTTTCAGCACTGCAAGAATGAGAGTGTTGCTCTTTGAAATATGACCTGGCACCTAATCCTTGGTATTAGTGAGCACCCTTCTCTCCTCCTGATCTCAGCAGGAGTCCTGCAGTCACATCATTCCTCCAGCTAAACTCTTCATTCTTGCCTGGCAGAATCATGAACTGTCACTTCTTTCCTTAATAGGCCTGGAAACTTGTGATTTGCTTTACTGAAGCCTTGGTTTGCTCAGAGGTTTTAGACCAGCCCCATCAAGGTTATGAAGCACCTATTTTAATATAGCTTGCAGTACAGAGAAAGGCACTTCCACAGAAGAGGCAATTAAATAGCTTTGCACCCTCATTCAGACTAGGCAGGTGATGGAGGGCTCTGCTACCATACCATAAGCTTGCCAACCAGGTAGAGTGATGGAACCTTCTGTGTCCATGTTGTTGGGGAGTTGGGGCAAAGAGGAAAAAGGCAGTGACCATGAGCCCACCAAGTGTAGAGCCCATGTCTTTCAAGCCCCAGTGTTCCAATATCAGGATTCAAATTTCCCTTGATGAGGACAGTCTGAGAGAGTTGGGGTTATTCAGTCTGGAGAGAAGGCTTCAAGGAGACCTTATTATGGCCTTCCAGTATCTTCCAGACACTGAAACAGGTTGCCCAAAGAGGTGGCAGAAGCCTCATCCCTGGAGGTTTTTAAGGCCAGGCTGGATGTGGCTCTGAGCAAACTGCTCTAGTGTGAGGTGACCCTGCCTGTGGCAGGGGGATTGGAACTAGATGATCCTTGAGTCCCCTTCCAACCCTAACAATTCTATGACACAGGACACAGTCTGATATAATGAATCTGATATAGGGCACAGTGTGATACAGAGAGTACTGGAGGGACCTGCAAGTGAGAGCTGCCTTTGCCCAGGGCTGATCCAGTGCTTGCTTCCCTAGAGCCATGCTGTGCTCTTTGGGGCCTCTTCTTTTCCTTCTGCTCATGACTCTATGCCAACAAGGCTTTCAGTGACATGTTTATTTCTTGGCCACTTCATGAACCTCTTCTAATTTCTAACAGGCTGCCCAGGGCAGTGCTGGAGTCGCCATCCCTGGGGGTGTTCAAGCAGCCTGTGGACTTGGCGCTTAGGGATATGGCTTAGCATTGACCCTGCAGTGCTGGGTAAAAGGTTGGACTGGGTGATCTTGGAGGTCTCTTCCAACCAGGTCTGTTCTGTTATTGGAGGTCACTTCCAACCCCTAACACTCTGTGATTCATCTCTTCAGTCACTTGCTCTGCACACAAGAAGTTCCATCGCTCGGGGTTGTAAATCAGTGAGTGACGTTAAACGCTTAGGGTGGTTCTCCACACAGTGATTACTTCCCTGCTCTGCAAGCTGTGCTGTAATTTACCCCATCCATCCAAATCCAAGTCATATTTTGATTAAATGAGCACTTTTTTTGTCAGTTTATGTTGCTTCAGCTTTCACTCAGAGTCCCCTCGCTCCCGTGACGCGGTAGCGTGCTTTTAAGGACTTTTAGTGGGAATTTATCTCTGCACAGATAAATATATACACACAGATAGTCACTCACAGCTCAAGGAAGAGAATGTAATTGCAACTTTCAGAGCAAACACACAGAACATTTTGACAGGCATTTGAAAATTGATTTATTTTATTTGTGTGGTGGTGGTTGGGTGGTTTTTTTTTCCCTCCCCTCCCATAAAATATTCAGGAAATAGTCATGTTAACAGCCATGTAAAAAAATTGTCCCCTGCTGGGAACTGAGAGATGCTGCAAGCACCAAATGGATTCATCTGAAAGCAGCATCCCCCTGTTCCACAGGTGAAATGTTATTAAATGCCTGTAACAGGAACACAGAAAGGCATTAGGGGATCTGTTGTACACCAAGCAGCGATGGCAGCTTTGCTGTGTGCTGGATTATGGTTGGGTGAGTTGGTTTTTTAGCAAGGTGATGCCATCTCCTTAGAGCACAGCAAGTGGTGGTTGTTTTTTCCTTAGAGCACAGCAAATGATTCTTGTTTTCCCTCTTTCTTGTTGTTTTGCCTCTTTCTTGCTGTTTTGCCTCTTTCTTGTTGTTTTGCCTCTTTCGTCTTCTTTTCCCTCTTTCCTCTTCTTTTCCCTCTTTCTTCTTTTCCCTCTTTCCTCTTCTTTTCCCTCTTTCCTCTTCTTTTCCCTCTTTCTTCTTCTTTTCCCTCTTTCTTCTTTTCCCTCTTTCTTCTTCATTTCCCTCTTTCTCCTGTTTATCCAGAATGAATTAATCATAGAATGGCTTAGGTTGGAGGGCACCTCAGAAATCATCTACTCTGATCTCCCCACCATGGGCAGGTGTGGTAGTTTTAGGCTACGCCTTTAAAAAATTATCTGCATAACCTAAAACTACCACAGCAGAGGAGTCCCAGCTAGACTCAGCTGCTCAAGGCCTCATCCAGCCTGGTCTTGAGCACCCCAATGTAGGAGGCAGCCACAATCTCCCTGGGCAGCCTATTCCAGAGTCTCACCACCCTCCTATTGAACTTCTTCCTCAGCTCTAGTCTAACCCTGCTCCCCTCAGCTTCAAACCATTCCCCCTTGTTCTGTCTCTAGACACCCTGATGGAAAGTCCCTCTGCAGCCTTCCTCTAGGATCCCTTCAGCTATTGGAAGGCAGCTCCAAGGTGCCCCTGGAGTCTTCACTTCTCCAGGCTGAACACCCCCAGCTCCCTCAGCCTGTCCTCACAGCAGAGGTGCTCCAGCCCTTTGGTCATCTTTGTGGTCTCCTCTGGACTCACTCCAGCAGCTCTGTGTCCTTCTGATGCTGGGGACACCAGAACTGGAGGCAGTATTTGAGGTGGGGTCTCAGCAGAGCAGAGTCAAGGGGCAGAATCCCCTCTCTTGACCTGTTCCAATGCTCCTGGGTGCTTTTAACCTCTGCTTGAGTTCTGAAGTGGGATGAAGGTTGTGTTCATGTTTGTGTCAGCCCTCCATGCTGATTGTTTTTCATCTGTGGTAAACTACTAAAATCCATCCTTGCTCTTCCTGACAGACAAATTTTAGGAGGCAGGGAGAGCATAATGAAATATTTGCTGTTCTGCATGAAACATCTGGCAGGGCTTTGGCAAGATCAAAGAATTAGCAAGAGTTGCCACTGCTATGCTGTAGCTGACATTTTTCTGTGTCCTTAATGGAGTCCAAAGCATATGCAAATCAGCTGCATAATGAGTGAGGTTAAGCAAGGCTTTGGATTTAGTTCCATATGGTGTTAAAAACATAATTGATCAGACTGTTTTGAAATCTATCGAACACAAGCATTCAGATTTGTTTCATCTGAGTCTCATTATGCCTGAGAGAAAAGATTTGGGGTGAGGGCAGAGCCTGAAGCTTGAACCCAGATCTATTATCAGTTACCTGTGATCACTCCATCAGATGTTTCTGCTATAAACCAGCCTCAATTTGCTTTAAAGGCAAGACAGATTTCTTTGACCTTGCCTTATCTGCCTTTTATTGTTATGGGTACACACACACAAAGTCTCTCTCTCTCTTTCCTAATTGTGGTATCAACCAAACAGCCTTGTTCTCTGCAGGAAAGGATGAGAGAACCAAAGTTACACGTTAGCCTCAGAACTTCTCATGCTACAGGAAGTTTCTTGGATCAGTTGTGGTGAACACCCCTAGGATGAGATGTGTGGATACCTTTCAGAGGATTCATGCCAAGAGCTCTGTGATGGTATTACTATTATATGATTCTAGGGGCCTGCTCTGACAGGTGGGTTGCACCTGAAGATCTCCAGAGGTCCCTTCCAACCCTTAACATCCCTGTGATCCTGTGAGCACAGGACCTTGTAAGGATTAAGTTACTTTGACAGGTGGCCATGGTGCCTGGTGGCCATCAGCTGGAACATCTTAGGCTTCAGTGATTTACCATCATGTTTGTCTTAAGTTAATGTGCTTCAGTGTGCTCCAGAAGCTGCTTTCACTGGTCATTAAACTGAGATTAGCCTGAAGGCTTTTCTTACAAGTAGAATTTGGTGGCAAAGCAGCAGCTGTTGAACCCCCACACAGGTACCACACACTCTTCCATCTCTGGGCGTTCAAGAGCCAGATTAATTCTTTTTACCAGAGCTCAATACTCATAACCATGATCATTCTTTACCCATTTGAAGGCTCTTGATTGTGGAAGCAAAAACAGTTGTGCAGAAACCAGTCATATTCCTTAGTTTAAAGGCACAAGAGTGAGTCAAGTTCATGTGGAATAAGAATATGTCCAAATTTTCCTACTGAGAATCGAAGATCTTTACTTTTGACACAGTCCTGCTTTTAGCTTCTTGTTGAAGTTCTCCAGTAGCTGAGAATCACAGAATCAAAGAATCACTGAGTGGCTTAGGCTGGAAGTGGCCTCAGGGATCACCTACTCCAATCCTCTGGCCATGGGCCCAGACATCTCTCAGCTAGACTCAGCTGCTCAGGGCCTCGTCCAACCTGGTCTGCAACAGCCCCAGGCAGGAAGGAGGCAGCCACAACCTCCATGGGTAGCCTATTCCAGCCTATTCACCACCCTCCTACTGAAGAACTTCTTCCAAGATGCAGTCTAACCCTGCTCTCCCTCAGCTTCAAACTGTTCCCCCTTGCCCTATTGCTAGACACCTTTGTGAAAAGTCTCTCTCCAGCCTTCGTGTAGGATTCCTGGTTGACCATCCTAATATATCTCAAGTCAGATGGTCTAAGTTTCCCTTCAGGTGACCTGCTGCTTTGCCAGCTCTCACCTGAAGACTGGAGTCAAAGGACTGCCCAGGTCAGTAGGCAGCTCTTACCCTGAGATTGGTTCCACTTGAATGCAGCAGCATCAAGGTTCAGTGATCATCTATTGTTATCTTTCAGCTAGCTGTAGGAGTGTCTCCTGAGACCTTCTGTGCCTTGTAATGAAAGTTGTGCTCTGAATACAGAGCAAACCATGTAATTGTGTGCTGTGTGGGTGTCTGAGTGCATGCTTATACACCAATATGTGTATCTGTTATTTAGCTACCTGTGAGGGAAGATAAATAAGGGATGGTGATCTGCTTTGTGTGCTTGTATAGAGATATTTCTGTATTACCATACACACATCTATCACAGACAGGTTCTTAGAAACATCAGCCTGGTTATCAGCTAAAAATAGATTTTCACAAAGAAAAGTCAGCAACCAAGAGGATTCTTCTCCTCCAAGGGTGGTTGGAATTTAATCATGTAGAGCAGCTATTAGTTGAAGCAGGTAGTTAGATGTCTGTCCTGTGCAAACAAATATTGGCATGCATAGATAGCTGCCCTTGTGACAACCCCACCATGAATCCTGTCTCCAGGTCTGCTGTCCCCAGCACAAGAAGGACACAGAGCTGGTGGAGTGAGTCCAGAGGAGCCCACAAAGATGGTCCAAGGGCTCAAGAACCTCTGCTATGAGGACAGGCTGAGGGAGCTGGGGTTGTTCAGCCTGGAGAAGAGAAGACTCCAGGGGTACCTTAGATCTGCCTGCCAGTACCTGAAGGGATCCTGCAGGAAGGCTGCAGAGGGACTTTTCCTCAGGGTGTCTAGAGACAGGACAAGGGGGAATGGTTTGAAGCTGAGGCAGAGCAGGGTTAGACTGGAGCTGAGGAAGAAGTTCTTCAATAGGAGAGTGGTGAGACTCTGGAATAGGCTGCCCAGGGAGGCTGTGCCTGCCTCCTGCCTGGGGATATTTAAGGCCAGGCTAGCTGAGGCTTTGAGCAGCTGAGTCTAATTGAGAAGTGCCCCTGCCTATGGTGGGGTGGTTGGAGTAGATGACCTCTGAGGTCCCTTCCAGCCTGAGCCATTCCATGAGTTATCTGAGCCAAGCAATACCCTGTGTATGAAACTGCAATGCAACTGAAACACAGACTAGGCATTTCTTGGCCATCTTAAAACTCGTGGCTTTCAAAATCCCCAATCTTTAAGGATGCTCAGAGAGAAGTAAGGGATATGTACATATGGAATTTGGACTCATGAAATTAAATATCTAGAACCAATTACAAGCCTTGTATGAAGTCAGTGGAATTATGTGAAGGAGCACCAAGGGAAAGAGGAGCCCAGGAGAACCTGCATTCCTTTACATTATTCATCCTCAGAAGTACAAATTCTCAGCATCTAAGCCAAAATCTTTCCCCATTTCTTTTCCCCCTGCAGTGCCAATGTCTCAATTACTGGAAACACCCAAAAGCAATTACAGGGATTCCAATAATCACCCTGTGTTACTGTGGCTGGACTGCTAAGTATCATCAATAACATGATTACCATTTCCAGAAGGAATTGCTAGGGACACTGTGAGAAAAGCTCCCAAACACTTTCAGAATCACATTTTTCAGCAGCTCTTACATTATTCAGTGTCCTGACGAGTTCCAGTAGTCTCAGTGAATACCTTCCCATACAGGAGGGGTTGGCTGTTCCTATTTCCACAGGAAGCTGAAGCTTCAGGAAGCTGATGTCCCATAGGGTCAGGGGGTGGAATGTCATGGTAGGGCCAAGCAGCCCCAGCACAAACCCAGACAGAGATGAAGGTGTGCAGACATGGTCCCCCTTCTGCCCCCTCCTTCCTGCAGAAGGTTTAGTTGTCAGGAGGTGCTAGGTATTGGGTAATAGGTTGGACTTGATGATCTCTGAGGTCTGTTCCAACCTGGTTGATTCCATGATTCTGTGTCTGTTTTGGAGGCATTTCTTTTGGCTCTTAGACTAAACCCAAGGCACTGGTGGTGCTGCCTGCTGCATGGGTTTCATCCCAGCTATTTTCTGTCACTCATCTCTTTGTTTCTTGTGTTTATCTTCCACTTGTACTGCCTGCAATGTGATCACAATGGACCAGACTTTAAACCATTTACTCTTAGTTGCTTCATTGGACCTGGCCATGAATTTCTGCTCAGCAGGACTGGAACATCTAGCCCAAGGTAGCAAAGCATCCCAATGAGATGTCTCACAGGGAGTTGGGGCTTTTCAGTCTGGAGATGAGAAGGCTCTGAGGAGACCTAATTGTGGCCTTCCAGTATCTGAAGGGGGCTACAAGAAAGCTGGGGAGGGACTTTTGAGGGTGTCAGGGAGTGATAGGACTGGGGGGAATGGAGCAAAACTAGAAGTGGGTAGATTCAGATTGGATGTCAGGAAGAAGTTCTTCCCCAGGAGGGTGGTGAGAGACTGGCACAGGTTGCCCAGGGAGGTGGTAGAAGCCTCATCCCTGGAGGTTTTGAAGGCCAGGCTGGATGTGGCTCTGAGCAACCTGCTGTAGTGTGAGGTGTCCCTGCCCATGGCAGGGGGCTTGGAACTGAATGACCCTTGGGGTCCTTTCCAACCCTAACAATTCTATGATTCTCTTGAGTAGGAACCTTCTCCTTGATTTCCAGAGCAAACATGGATTGTGCTGCCTGAGTGCTGGCCCTGAGCTGATCTGTGTGATATGGTTCCCTAAAATAATAATAATAAAGATCTAAAAGGCAAGAGCAGACCCTCTGACAGGCCCAGTCTCCCAAGAGTGCCTGAATATGTCATGATTCTTCTTATAAAGGTCCTCAACTTGCTTAAAAGTTGTGGTCCAGGGTTTGTGCACTGGTGTCCAGGAATGGAATGGAGTGGAATGGAATAGAATAGGTGTGTGGCTCCCATCTCAAGAAGATAGAATCATAGAATCAATTACGTTGGAAAAGACCTCAAGGATCATCAAGTCCAATCTATCACCCAAGACCTCATGATTACTAAACCATGGCACCAAGTGCCACATCCAATTCCCTCTTGTACACCTCCAGGGATGGTGACTCCACCACCTCCCTGGGCAGCACATTCCAATGGCTAACAATTCTCTCTGGGAAGAACTTTCTCCTCACCTCCAGCCTAAACTTCCCCTGGCACAGCTTGAGACTGTGTCCTCTTGTTCTGGTGCTGGTTGCCTGGGAGAAGAGACCAACCCCCACCTGTCTACAACCTTCCTTCAGGTAGCTGTAGAGTGCTGAGACACCCAGGTCTCAAGTTTTCTTCAGGGATGTCTCATTGCCAAGGAGTTCACACAGAAGGCTGTGCTGGATGGCAGTTTTAGGCGACTGACTCTTCCAGCTAGTGCCCTTCCAACGGGAGAGCAATGCCTACTTGTCCTCCATGCAACCCATCTTTCCCAAAGAGGTCCAGGCTCTACCAGGGATGGTGTAATTCAA
This sequence comes from Dryobates pubescens, assembly GCF_014839835.1. NCBI lineage: Eukaryota > Metazoa > Chordata > Aves > Piciformes > Picidae > Dryobates > Dryobates pubescens. The sequence goes on from NC_071628.1 coordinate 4,720,443, forward strand.
CTCAGTGCAGTTCTTCATCATCATACAAGGCTTTTCCATTTCCCAACCACGTGAAATGGGAGCTGTATGCTCAACACCTCCTCTGCTCCTACAGCAGCCAGCAGCCATCTTCTCACCAGCACCAAGAATGGAAACAGCCCTTCCTGAGAAGACTCTTGAAGAGAGTTTCTCCTAAATGCAAGCAAAATGCTGTCCAGGGCTGAATTGTTGCAAGCCTGTATGAACATTAGGGGACAGTGTTGGCCAGGAGTCAGCCTCTTTCTTGCTCTTCATGCTCTCCCTTTATCTGCAGGTTGTCTTCCATCCCCTCTGAATGATGAAGCCTGTCTTGCTCTTCACTTATCTAACTGCTGCACCGGACATCCATTTTTAATCTGGCCAAATCAATTATAAATATTACTGCCTACAGGTGCCCTGGGAACTCCTGAAAATCCAATTAGGATGAGTCAAGCAATGAATTACACCTTTGTCTTGGCTGTTTGCAGCAGGAATAAAAACAACAACAACCACCAAGACCCTGCCCTCAAAACGAGACCAAGCATCTCTCAAGCACAGCAAAGAGAATTCTTCAAAGCAGTGTTTCATCATCTTCCTTTTGTTCATGAAAGGATGGAGCATGGTGGGCTGAGAGCCAGGCCAACTGACATTCTCAGGAGATCATAGCAAGGTTTGTGTTGGAAGAGACCTCCAAAGGTCATCCAGTCCAACTCCCCTGCAGTCAGCAGGGACATCCTCCACTAGATCAGGTTGCCTTATTGAGCCTGACCTTGAATATCTCCAGGGACTGGGGCTCAACCACCTCCCTGGGCAACCTGTTCCAGTGTTCTACCAACTTCATGGTGCAAAACTTATTCCTCACATCCAGTCTAAACCTTCTCTTCTGTAATTTCAAACCATTAGCCCTCTTCCTATCACTTCAGGCCTCCAGAAACAGGCCCTCTGCAGACTTCTTCTAGGCCCCCTCCAGGTACTGGAAAGATTCCAAAGTCCTTGGCAAAGAGTCTTTGGAGAGGGTATCCTCATGGGAATCTGCAAAGTTCCTATCATCACTGTTTACTGCCTAGCAGCAAAGGAGGTGAATGCAAGAGTTCTTTAAGCTGGAGCCCTCTTGCATCAGTACATAACTGATCCCATCCTTTGGCAAGGTCAGGGACTAAACAGAGCCTTATCTGGCTTTCCTCAGGCAGCAGAGGAAGCCAGGCAGCTGCCTGGGGAGCACCTGAATTGCAGAAATGAAATTATAAAGTCATCACAAGGCACACACCACACCTTGCAACAAGGAAATCACGACACGAAGGGCAGACTAAAGGCCCTTTTTGTTGGCATCCTGTTGCTGTAGCATATTTCTTCCAGGTCTAAGTATCTGCAGGCATCATAGCTGTTCCATTTATGTCCTAAAATACTCCTTTATGCAGCTATTAAAGGCAGAATTGTACCCTGGGATAACTGCAAATGTGGCTACTTGAGATGCATTTCAGATTCATTACGAGGCTTCAGAAGCAGAGTTCCTGTAAAATACTTTTAATGAAACATATGGATTCCTCAAAAGCCAAACTGCACACCAGACCACACAACCCCTTTGGATTTGGTGATGTAGGTGGAATTTTAATGTCACCAAAGTAAAACTGGAAAAAAAGGCAATGCAATCCCAATTCGCTGCAGAGAGGGCAGCAGATCTCTCAATGCTGCAGGACACTTCACTTCTCAGCAGGTCTGTAACTGCTGGTCAAACTTTGCTGCACAAGACTGAGAGATTTCCCCCTCTCTGCAGGTGCTAACTGTGGTCAGGGGGCTTGCTGGGGTGTCCAATCCCTACATGAGTGGAAAAAAAGCATCCTCCTCTCTACTTCGCTGTACAGTTCCTACCAAGAGGATGTTCCCACTACATAGCAACATATCAGGAACAGTGTGGCCAGCAGGAGCAGGGAAGTCAATGTGCCCTGTGCTCAGCACTGGTCAGGCCACACCTTGAGTCCTGTGTCCAGTTCTGGGCTCCTCAGTTTAGGAAAGATGTTGAGATGCTGGAAGGTGTCCAGAGAAGGGCAACAAAGCTGGGGAGGGGTTTGGAGCACAGCCCTGTGAGGAGAGGCTGAGGGAGCTGGGGTTGCTTAGCCTGGAGAAGAGGAGGCTCAGGGGAGACCTTATTGCTCTCTACAACTACCTGAAGGGAGGTTGTAACCAGGTGGGGGTTGGTCTCTTCTCCCAGGCAACCAGTACCAGAACAAGAGGACACAGTCTCAAGCTGCACCAGGGGAGGTTCAGGCTGGATGTTAGGAAAAAGTTCTTCCCCAAAAAAGAGATTGGCCATTGGAATGTGCTACCCAGGGAGGTGGTGGAGTCACCATCCCTGGAAGTGTTTAGGAAGAGCCTGGATGAGGCACTTGGTGTCATGGTTTAGTTGATCAGATGGTGTTGGATGATAGGTTGAACTTGATGATCTCAAAGGTCTTTTCCAACCTGGTCTGGTCTATTCTATTCTATTCTATTCTATTCTATTCTATTCTATTCTATTCTATTCTATTCTATTCTCTCAGGAGAATGCTGTGACTGCTGAGTGCTTAGCCTGTTTAGGCTGGACATAGAACTTTCTGTTTTCTCTGCTGGGGAAAAGGACCTGGGTGGACAACAGGATGACCATGAGCCAGCAATGTGCCCTTGTGGCCAAGGAGACAAATGGTGTCCTGGAGGGGATTGGAAAGGCTGTGGTTAGCAGGTGCAGTGATGTTCTCCTTCCCCTCTACTCTGCCCTGGTGAGGCTGCATCTGGAATATTGTGTCCAGTTCTAGGACCCTCAGCTCAAGAAAGACCTCAGGGAACTGCTTGAGAGTCCAGCACAGAGCCATCAAGCTTCTGAAGGCAGGACAGGCTGAGGGAGCTGGGGCTCTAGCTTGGAGCAGAGGAGCCTGAGGGGTGACCTCACTCATGTGTTGGGAGGAGAGAGCCAGGCTCTGCTCACGGATGTCCAAGGACAGACAAGGGGCACTGCGGGCAGGCTGGAGCAGGGGAGGTTCCACAGGAACAGAAGGTAAAACTTTGTCACTGTGAGGGTGGCAGACCCTGGAGCAGGCTGCCCAGAGGGGTTGTGGAGTCTCCCTCTCTGGAGACATTCCAAACCCTCCTGGATGCCTTCCTGTATGACCTGCTCTAGGTGATGCTGCTCTGACAGGGGGATTGGACTGGCTGATCTTTCAAGGTCCTGTGCAACCCCTGCTGTTCTGTGATTCTGTGACTGTGATTCTCACAGTGAAATGCCTGAAACCTTGACAATTTCAAGAAAGCCATTTCCTGCCTTCTGTAGTCTAAGAAGTACATCAGAGACACACTTGGCTCACTACACACAGCTGCATCCCTGCCTTGGGCATCTTGCACAGGATTGGGACATATCATGATGGAGAGAAGGTTTAAGGAAAAGAGAAAATAGGGTTTCAGACAGGGTGATTATGCAGCTATTGGGATGTTATTTATCACTGCAGAGAGATGAAGACATGTGTACCAGTTTGTTGACACATTCTTCACCAGGGAGCCATCAGCATGTCTGTGACCAGCAGTGGTCCCTAGACTTAACTGCTTTTCCTCCTTTGATTTTTGGTGTGAAGCATTTAACCACTCAATTCCAGGTTTCACTCTGGCAAGTCTGCAGCAAAAAAGGGTAAATGCTCCATTTCCTTCTGTGATGCACTGCAGCTGTGAGGCCTGTCAAGTGAAGGTCAAGCAGCAGCCCAGAACAATGGTCACAGATCCCCTAAGAGGGACAGTTGTCAGTGCCTGTTCTTTCCAGCAGAAAGGAAAAAAGAAGGGAGGAAAAGCACATTCTATTTTGAGCCAGCCAGTAGAAGAGGGAGTGAGTGACCTGCCACACAAGCAAAATGTGAGTGAAAAATAGCAAGAAATTGGTTAAGAAATCTTTGCTTTTTCTCCGTGCCCTGGAAGGCTGAGCACAAGGGAGGGAGGATTATGGATGGAAAACACCAGCCATCCTCATGTACAGCATGCAGCTAGAGATCATCCACCATAACCCAAGCCTGGCATAGAGTCAGGCAATTGTTTGGGTTGGAATAGAACTCTTAATAGCACGGAGTCCAACCACTGACCTAACACCACCTTGTCCTTTCTTATGTGCTGTTCACAGTACAGCTGCCTTCCAGGACCTGAAAGGATCCTGCAGGAAGGCTGCAGAGGGACTTTTCATCAGGGTGTCTGGAGACAGGACAAGGGGGAATGGTTTGAAGCTGAGGGAGAGCAGGGTTAGACTGGATCTGAGGAAGAAGTTCTTCAGTAGGAGGGTGGTGAGACTCTGGAATAGGCTGCCCAGGGAGGCTGCCTGGGGGTGTTGAAGGCCAGGCTGGATGAGGCCTTGAGCAGCTGAGTCTAATTGAGAGCTGTCCCTGCCCATGGTGGGGAGGTTGGAGGAGATGATCTCCGAGGTCACTTCCAACCTGAGCCATTGTAGGATTCTATGGTTGGTAGCTTTTGGTAGTGCAATAAAAAGCCTTTGAGATTTTATGTCACTAGAGTGGTTGCTGCCTGTGTTGGCAGCTAAAGGAAACTGGTTCCATCTCTTTGCTGTTTGGTAGCTCATTGTGTAATTTGTGGTGGTGGCATTGATCCAGTGGCTATCAGTGCAAATGGAAGAAACTCCTACTAAGGTCACTGCTAATTGACTTGCTTGTTCACTGGCACAGCAAATGAGCAAAGGGCAGAACTAGCTAGAGAGAAAGACTTCTTTCCTGACCTCTAAACATTCTCTAGGCACATCCTGACTTGTGAGGACCTCTCTCTGCAGTGTATCTGCCCAAGTGTTGTCATGGTCTTGGTATTTTGACGTGTGTAGGCAACAAAGGAAAGCTTCTGAAGTCCATTACAGAGGTTTTATGCACAAACCCTTTTTCCTAGAGAGCATCCCTTCAGTGGTCAGTGTAAGGAAATGCAGTGAAGTGGTTTTCATCCTCTGCTTGTTTTCTCTTCTAGATTTCCCTGCTTTAGTAAAATCCTTTTGTGCTAGTTTCACCACCACCACCTTGTTTTTTGGGTCAGATATCCAATCTTAAATTCATCTGTGTTACCAAAAACATAATAAAAATCAGGAAGTCTGCTACTGGGTTTCCCAGCTTTGAGCAATAGTAGAGACTTCACCATCTTAGATTGTTGTCCTGTTAATCATAGAATCAATCAGGTTGGAAAAGACCTCAGAGATCAAGTCCAACCTATTAGCTAATACCTAACACCTCCTGACAACTAAACCATGGCTCCAAGTGCCACATCCAATCCCCTCTTGAACACCTCCAGGGACAGTGACTCCACCACCTCCCTGGGCAGCACATCCCAATGGCAAATTCCTCTTTCTGGGAAGAACTTTCTCCTCACCTCCAGTCTAAACTTCCCCTGGCACAGCTTGAGACTGTGTCCTCTTGTTCTGGTGCTGGTTGCCTGGGAGAAGAGACCAACCCCCACCTGGCTACACCCTCCCTTCAGGTAGCTGTAGACAGCAAGAAGGTCTCCCCTGAGCCTCCTCCTCTGCAGGCTAAAGAACCCCAGCTCCTTCAGCCATGCAAATGTTTGACCTTCAGTCTCTTGGTTGCAAACTGAATCAATCTATCAGTGAAATACCAGTGAGCAGGGCAGCAGCTATGCCCTGTCCCAGTGCCGCTGGCAGCCCCTCCCAAACACACAAGTGCAATATTTAAAGTAGGAATGCTTTGGTCCTTTTATTGTCTGTGTGATTGCAAAGCCTCAAGAGCAGAGCATATAAAAGAGAAAAAATATCCAGTTCCCTTGAGTTCAGTCAGCTTTGATCATCATCACAGGGCCTTGATATCATGGTAATTCACGGGCCTGTGTAGAAGGAAAACTGGAAATCAAACCCACTGGTCAGGCTCAGCAGAGACCACTGCTGCTGCTTCTTGTTGTTGTTTGTGCTGGCAGGATTGTCCTGCTCGGTTTGTTTTGTTTCATGTCACATACTCAATTTCAGTACGAGCTCTTCTTGACCCAGATTTCTGAGCAGACTGAAGCACAGCAGCCAGAAACTGTAAAAGTGCATAATTATGCTTTTATTTATTTTTTAAGCTGTACAACTCTATTAAGCTCTCAGAGAATCTTTTATACCCAGGCTTTGAAGTAAACTGAGCCAGAGATCAGCCAGAGAAGGAGCAGTGAGTTGACACCGCTTGTTTCTGCTTGCAGCAGCCTGTGTTCAGTTCAGATCTGCAGTCTCCAAGCTAGGAAAATCTTACTCCTTTTTTTTTGGAGTGCAGAAGAGAAAAGGGATCAATACATCCAAAAGCAATACTTTACACCTTTGGTATGTGCTGAAACCTCAGCTGCTGGCAGGGCTGTGAAACAGCTGAGAGCTGGAAGATTATTCCGGTTACTGACATGTAAATGAGCAGACCACACATTAAAGCTGTGTATGCTCCATCTGCCAAGCCATTCCTTCCTCCCAACTTGGGACAAATTAGAAGCTCTGGCCCAGAGGTGGAAGATTATTATTCCTTTCCCAGCTCCCCAAAGCAATACATTTGAGTCTGATTGAAAACATTGACCTGGAGGTAGAAAACAGTGTCATCCATCCTCTGGCCCAGGCAGCACTGAAACCACAGGCTTCTTTCTGGTCTCAGAACATTACCCAGCTGCCCTGCTGGGCTGAAGGCCAAACAAGACCTAGGCAGCTAGGTAGGAGAAAGACCCTGTCCCCTAGGGCCAGCTAGCCTAGTGGTTACAATGCTGCTGTAAATACTGCATTAGGCTGACCTAACACAGTGGGTATTGAAAGTGGATACATCATGAAAGCCTAAAACCATTCCTGTCAGCAAATGGCAGGAGGCTAAGGTGGCATAACCCAGTTCCAGAGAGTGTAACTGTAAAGTATCTCCTCAGCCATTCAGCCTTGCCTCTCAATGTGGCCCCTCCTTGAGAAGCCAGCTTTGTCCAAGCCTTTCCATGTTCCTTCCCAGACCGACCACTCCTTGCATTTCTGCTGTCCTTGGTGACAGCCTGCTTGAAACCCCGAGAGCCTCCACTTTTTGTTTGTGCTGCCTCATGTTAGCAGTGCTCTGAGCTTGCACAGAACAAGAGGAGAAGATGCCAAAGCACTTCAACCACCTGGATTAAGCAGGTCTTACACTAAATGTGGAACTGCAGTGAGGTGGATGATGGTTAAACCAGCAGCCTTCTGGAAACTGAATGCCTCCTCCTCTACTATATTTCAGCTTCTCTAAGCTTGTGAGTGCCTCAGGGTGGTGTCTGCATATGAAGCACTCTGTTTCTGTGTAAGCAGCAGCAGCAATGCCAGTGCTAACAATCAAACCAGGTTTCTCCTGTCAAGTGGATGAGTATCACTCTGCGGTTTACAGCTGGCAAAACAGACACAAAGCAGACAGGATCTCGCTTAGTGCCATCTTGTGCCTTATTAGCAAAGGCAGGATTGATCCCAGGAAACACATTTCCCTGTTGCTTCTCCTACCCCTAGAGAGCACAACCTCCTTTGATGACATCCAGTGTCTCTTGTGATTTCTCTGCAGACGCTGCAGCAGCAGCAGCCTGGAGACCGACGATGAACCTCCTTGTGTGGAAGAAATCGATTATAACGCTGACAGTTGCTCTGATGGTGAAGAGGACTTCTCAGAGCTAGACCAAGAGATCCAGGAGTGCCTTTCATGGGTGGAAGAAGAGAGAGAAGATGAGGGTGCAACCATGGGACAGACATGCAGCTCCAAGGCTCTCAGGGGGATCTACATTTCTGGCCAACCAGCACCCAGCAGTGCAGCTCTGCCTCTGCATTCGACAGCACTTGGGGTGTACAGTGGGTTTGAGAGCAGCCCTGTCTGAACGAGGCTTTAAACAAATGGGTTGCTGCTCATGTTTGCCTGCTTGCCAGCTTCAGCATCCTTCCCAGATGTGTTTCTCTGGTTCTGAACAGAACACTGACCATATGTTTGTGTAATTTGCATACATGCAGGTGTTGAGAATGGCTCCTTATGCTTTGTGCACAAGGCAGGGCGAGGGGCCACTGGCCCAGATGGTGCTTGGTGAGAACATTGTCCTCTCTTAGACATAATTCCATCTCACTGCTGCCTCTGGTATGTGGATCCATACAAACTGACCCAAGGAATGGTATTCTGAGATCTAGGAAGCAGAGAGAATTCTCCTTATCCTAGTTTAGGTTCTTACTTTGGGAAGCAGCCTCTGCCTGGAGGAGTGACAGTTACTGATGCCTTTGGCCAGAGATCTCCTGGCACTCCTTTCTCTCGAGCTGCAGAGCACCTGTCTGGTTTCTGTGCAAGCAGAATTGTTGCCCTGGATTCAACAGGTTGAGTCAGGCTGTGCATGCTTCTGAGCTGGTCAGATCTCAGCATCACTGTGGGAAAACCAATGTGCCATAGTAAGGAACGTGTCAGTGAGAATAGCGAGTGGTCCTCTGGCAACCTGCTCTAATTCTTCCCCTTGCTGCACTGGAATGAAGCAGTCCAGCATAAGCTCAGTTATGTCACTTCATGCTTCAGCTGATGAGCTCAAGTGTAAATATTTTCTTTGTCAGACATCCTTCCAACTAGGAGACTACAAATAAAACCATTCATCCTGGGGAACTAGAGCTACTGCTTAAAGGGATGCAAAAGCATGTTCTTTTGAGGTAGTCAAGGGTCCTCCAGTATGCTGCCAATAGATTAGTGATGGTGGCAATACCCAAGAGTGAATTTAGTCTAAGGATCAGTCCAGTGACTGCTTAATCTTTCTTAGTTTTACTCTGATACCACTGATGAAACCTAGCTCATGGGACAGGACCCCATTGTGCCAGACAGTAATACAGTAGCAGACATTACTGGTAGGTTATGAATGGGACATGTTCTAGCAGTGACCCCCATAAGGGAGTCAGGACAGCTTCTCCTTTGATCCTCCATTTAAAAAATGAATTAGATTTCTTCTAAAACTGCCTGCAAACACAGATGCCTGAGAATCCAACACAGGCTGAGAACCCAAGCGTGTGCCTGGCATCCCTGAGTCATGAAGCCCACATCACCACATCTCACATCTCGTAGGGGCTGAATTCTGCTGCTGCAAATGGAGAACTGCCTTGAACCCAAATGAAATTAATTGCAGGAGAAAAGAGGCTCCCAACCCTGTTACTCCTTTAGGAGCCTCAAGGAGAGCTATGAATGTATAGTGTGTCTATAAGGCCTCCATTACCAGTGAGGTAATTAATTATGATTAATCTTGATGTGTGACTAAAAGCACCATGTCATCTTCCCAGCTTTGTGCTGTTTGTGGAGAGAATTCCTGATGCAGAATGAGTTTTCCTCTGATGCATTTCTGAACACCTTTCTCCAGACTACCAGGCTGTGTTTGCCAGCAGGAGCTTGCTCTTTGGAGATAGCTTCTCTCCTTGTCCTGCTGGGTTTTCAGTGCCCAGGTGTTTTCAAGTCTTCACCAGCATAGCAGAGTTCTCTGTGTCCCTAGCTCTAGCTTTATGCTACTGCTCAAAAGACAGGCACCTTGGTCCCTAGAAGCTGAGCTTCTTAGAACAAACTAATTCATTAGGTCTCTGTACAGGTGTTGTGTTCTTCTTGCTGTGGTGTGCAGCTCATTGCACACAATGCTGGATTTTCATAAGAGGCTGACTCCCAGGAATGGACACCAAAGAGGCAAAGCAGATGTTCCCATTGTGATGGTTTGTATACCATGGCTTCAAAGCTTATTAGTAAAACAGGACTTATGTGCAGAGCTAACTTCAAACTCCAGCATTTGCATACATAACACAGAGCTCACGCTGTGCTAGGTCCAGTCTGCAGCTTGCTGTGATCTTCAGCATTCAGCTCAGGACCCAGGGTAGAAAATGCTGTTGTACATATATAGGTCTATAGGTGTGCATGTGAGACCCCACCTCAAATACTGCTTCTAGTTCTGGCGTTCCCAGCATAAGGACACAGAGATGTTGGAGTGAGTCCAGAGGAGGTCACAAAGATGATTCAAGTCCTGGAGCACCTCTGCTATGAGGATAGGCTGAGAGAGCTGGTGTTGTTCAGCCTGGAGAAGACTCTGGGGAACCTTAAAGCTGCCTTCCAATACCTAAAGAGATCCTACAGGAAGGCTGGAGAGAGGCTTTCCATAAGGGTGTCTAGCAACAGGACAAGGGGGAATGGTTCGAAGCTGAGGGAGAGCAGGGTTGGACTGGATTTGAGGAAGAATTTCTTCGGTAGGAGGGTGGTGAGACTCTGGAATAGGCTGCCAGGGAGGCTGTGGCTGCCTCCTCCCCACATGGGTGTTCATGGCCAGGTTGGATGAGGCTTTGAGTGGCTAAGCCTAGTTGAGAGATGTCCCTGCCCATGGTGGGGGAGGTTGGAGTGGATGATCTCTGAGGTCCCTTCCGACCTGAGCCGTTCTATGGTTGTATGATCCAGAGCTGCTCTTCTCTCCCATGCTGTGCTCTGTACCAGTCCTCTGTCACAACAGTAACTGAGCAATGCTGACCAGGGCTTGATGCTGATACAGCTCATTGAAAGGGGATTACAAAAAAAATCTTCAATCAGCACTTTCCTTAATGAGACACCAACATTTTACTATAAATACTACAGGCCACTCTCAGCCTTCTAGCTGCTTCATTCTGAATTTCTTACTCCAGGGACAATTCAGTTCAGTGGGAAACCTCTGTCCTGGTTGTGATTCATTGAATTAATAAACTGTGGGAGAGTTGTCCTGATAGAATAAAAGCAGAGATGTAGCTTCCATGCTTGCTTAGAGCTGAATATATATGAGCAGTACCACTGCTTCCTAGATCCCTGAGCTAGGAGGTGCAGGAGATGGCAAAGGGATTCGCGTGTGGGATGGCAGGAGATGGCAAAGGGATTCGCGTGTCCGTGCACATCAACTACACCTGCAAATACTCTGCTGTGCAACACGCAAAAGCCTGACCAAGTTCTCTGCCTTTGGCACCTCCGCTGTTGACAGACCTCTAGAGGTCAGGAGAGGGCCTCCGCTGTGCGCTGCTCGCTCCATGCCATTAAAATTCTCCCTGAGTCATGGTAATTAAGCAGAGCTAGGCTCTGCACAGAGGAACGGAAGTGCATTGACTTTAATAAAACGGAGTGTAAAACAACTTTAGATTAACTCCAGCCTTGTTTATTCTTGCACACTTGTAATGCTGGCTCGGTATTTCCCCAGTGAATGGAGCCCTTGTCCCCCGAGCTGAGGAGCGTCACCTCACTTCAGCCTGCTAAGTGCCGAGGAGTGAGGCCAGTGCCTTTTCTTGCTGGCTAATCCCAAAGAATTTGGAAACAGCCGATGGAGAAGGAGAGGGAGGAGAGGGAAGTCACCCTGGTCCCCATCGTTGCCGTTCTTCTCGAGTCAGCAAGGCTGTCAGGCTGAGACGTGTGCCAAATATATTCCATCACGGCCAAAAGGGACTGTGTCCTGGTGCCACTTGCATAGTCCCCACTGCTAAAGCAGGTTGGGGCTCTTGCCTGGCACATTAACTTTTTTACTGGTGCCTTTTGTCTCCCTGGCTCTCTTAGTGGCTGTGAATAGCTAGGCTCTCCTTCCCCCCTCCACGGTTTACATGTCATGGGTAGAAGATGCAGCGCTCACACTGCACCCTCTGTTCAGCCTCTTGCCAGCTCTCAAGCCTGCCTGGCTACAGTAGTCCTTTCCTCTCAGAGATGATCCAAAGGATGCCTTGTCAGTGCCTAGTGAAATACAAGAGGGTGTGTAAACCTCTGGGCTGAAAATAAAGAATGAAAAAATAAAATAATAATAATAACAATAAAATTAGAAAAGAGTCAAGTCAGCAGGCTAAACGAAGGACAAAATCTAATTAGTTTTATCTGCCGTTTGTTATGAGGCTGTCAGAGTGCTCTATCCCCCGGTTTTACAGCACTCTGGAAAATCACAGCGGTAATAATAATAAGCAGCCGTGCACTGGGTTGCTCTGGAAGCAAGCAGGAGGCAGATTAGGGAGAGGAGAAGCCGGCAGCCCCTCTCCTCTGCCTCTTTGCTCCTCCTGCCACAGAGCAGAGATGCAGCCGATAGCACTATCTCCTGTCGGATCTGGCCTTGGACGTGATCCACTGCCCCTCTCCATCACCTAGCGGCGCAGAGAATGAGCGGGAGGCTGTTTGGCAGCCAATCCGGGACACTCGGGTTGTATTTCTTGCTCTGCCACAGATCTTTTGCGTGCTCTTGACCGAGTTGTTCATCTTCGGCTCCCAGCTGATGGGAGGCGTAAACAAGGCTCAAGACAAGCCCAGTACGATGTGTGCGAAGGCGGGTGTGTGTTTTAGGGGGAAGATAAGGAGATCTATCCGTAGTGATTTCAGCTGGTGCCAGCTGAGGGGGCACCTGGGATGACTCTGCGCAGGAGTACGGTGGGAGCTGCCGTCGCTGCTTTCCATTTCAATGAGGTGTGGTGATGGTTCATTAGGCTGTACCTCTTCAGTCTGTGCCCGATGGCATCAGAAGTCTCTCCTTGCAGGTTGTTTTCAGCCTATCCTGTCCCATGGCCTGCCCCTCACAGCGTGGAAGTGTTTACACTGCTTTAGGAGGAGCAGGGTTTAACCTTGCGCTTGGAAACTCTTGTGTGGTTTTCCAGGCAGAGGGCTGGACACGAGGTTCCAGCTGGAGATAACCTGCAAAACACTGGAGAACAAGAAGCCCTGTACAACTAATCACATCAGGAAAAGATGAAGGAGAAGGTTAAAGAGAGAAGAAATATTTGAGAGGAGAGGAAGGAGGGGACTCAGTGCAGTGAGACAGACAGGAATAGGAGTAGGGGGCACTTGGAGGAGAGGCAGGCAGAGAAATGGGAGGATTGTTCCTATTTATGCATCCTCTTCCGTCCCCAGATAATGTCTCAGTATCAGTGCTAGCAAGAAGCAACCCTCTCTGCTGTGGAATAAATCTGCCACTGTATTCCCCACTCCACAAACAGCAGCCAAGTCTGTATCCTCAGCGCTGCATTGTGTGCTCAGTGCTGGCCTTTGAGACTGCTTTTCATGGTGGCTAAGCCTGTATCATTTCTGGCCTTAGGCTTCCTCACCAGGAGCTCACATCCTCAGAGAGGTTCTGAAAGGTCTATGAGATTCAAACTAGAGAAGAGCAGATTCAGAGTAGAATTAGATTGGATGTTAGGAGCAGATTCTTTACCATGAGGGTGGTGGAATGCTGGAAGAGGCTGCTTGGGGAGGTCGTTGGGGCCCCATCCCTGGAGGCATTCAAGGTGAGGCTCAACAGGGCTCTGGGCAACCTGATCTAGTTGAGGATGTCCCTGCTGACTGCAGAGGGGGTCGGACTAGATGACCTTTGGAGGTCCACCCAGACCATTGTGTGATTCTGTGATGTTAATGACAATGCAGCACTTTGGGGCTACTTCCCTCATCTTTCTTTTTTATTTTTTTCTCCTTCTTCCCCTTCTGCTACTTTTATTTCACTTTTAAAAAGTGCAAGGGAGAGCTGAACAGGAGGCAGCGAGAGAGGAAAGTAGAGAGTGCCTTACTCTCAGTCCACTAATATCTCTGCAAGGTGGTGAGGCAACTGTTTTGGCACCAAGGGCTTTTTTTTCAGCCTTTGATTAAGCTGCCAGTAGCTCATGCAGGAACCAGCAAGAGAAGTAGACAAATCTACCTCTAAAACAAATCACCCATCAGATGCCCTGGCAATAACTCCAGTCCCAGTAAACTGCCATAGCCTTTGGCTAACTGAGCTCTGGGCACCGAGGCCTGGCTCCTCACCAGCTGATATAATTGCAATCACAACCCTGTTTCTTGCCCCCTGGCTTCTAAATGCCTGACTGAAAGCTCTTCCTGAATGTTTTCCAGTGTGTGCTCTGGCAGCTCCTGCACAAATCTGCAAGGGTTCCCTGCTTTTGCCTCAGCACTTCCATGAAAACAACATTTAGCTCTTCTCTGCTTGTTTCCCCATCGATGAAGTAGGGTTATGGACATTTATTTTGGGGTGAAAAGAGTCAAAATGAGGCTTGGATCAGCAGTGTTTGCAACACAGTTTGACATCCTTAGAGAAGGCAATGTATAGGACATCAGACAGGATGAGAGGAAACAGCCTCCAGTTGTGCCAGGGGAGGTTTAGATTGGATATAAGGCAACATTTCTTTATGGAAAGAGTGGTCAGGCTTTGGAACAGGCTGCCCAGGAAGGTGGTGGAGTCACCATCCCTGGAAGTGTTCAAAAAACATACAGATGTAGCACTTTGGAATGTGGTGTAATGGCCATGGTGGTGCTGGGTTGGTGGTGGGACTTGATGACCTTTTCCAGCTGCAATGATTCTATGATCTGCCATCAATGAAAGAAAAATACTACCTATCACTCTGACCATTGCTAGCTCCTTGCCAAGGGCAGCTGTGTTTCCTTTGCTCTCCATGGAAGGTGGTGCAGGCAGTCCAGGCAGATCATAGAATCACAGAATCAACAAGGTTGAAAAAGACCTCAGAGATCATCAAATCCAACCTATTACCTAATACCCAACACCTCCTGAAAACTAAACCATGGCTCCAAGTGCCACATCCAAGCCTTCTTTGAACACCTCCAGGGACGGTGACTCCACCACCTCCCTGGGCAGCACATTCCAATGGTCAATTCCTCTTTCTGGGAAGAACTTTCTCCTCACCTCCAGCCTAAACTTCCCCTGGCACAGCTTGAGACTGTGTCCTCTTGTTCTGGTGCTGCTTGCCTGGGAGAAGAGACCAACCCACACCTGGCTACAACCTCCCTTCAGGGAGTTGGAGAGAGCAATAAGGTCTCCCCTGAGCCTCCTCTTCTCCAGGCTAAAGAACCCCAGCTCCCTCAGCCTCTCCCCTCCCAGGACTGTGCTCCAGACCTCTCCCCAGCCTCATTGCCCTTCTCTGGACATGTTCAAGAGTCTCAATGTCCTTCTTCAATTGAGGGGCCCAGAACTGGACACAGGACTCAAGGTGTGGCCTAACCAGTGCTGAGTCCAGGGTGAGAATCTGAGTACAGGGTGAGATACCTTAAGATCCTCAAGGCAAAATCTTCGACAGCACTGGAAAAAAGCAGCACAACGGTCTTCCAAGATCCAGGCAATGTGCTGGTTAGTGAGTTGGGAAAGTAAGAAATCTAACAGAGGTGAAAATGAGACACTTGGGAGAACAATGGAGCAGTCTGGTAAACATCTGAAATGTCTCTGCCCAAGGGTCAGGAGTATCAGGGCTAAGCAGGAAGAATATAAAGCCTTAGTACATACACCAAGCTATGAGTTAATCAGCTTCCCAGACAAATGGAAAAGAGAAAGCAGGAACAGCAGAAGAAGGATTAATTGGCTGTGATACATGAGGGAATTGGCAGGTTGGGTCAAGGGAAGAGGAATACAAGGCCAGCAAGCACTGACTTTGAGATTAGAGCAGAGGTGCTATGGCAAGATCTTAAAAGGCAGGGAGAAGAATAGAAGTGAAACGCTCAAGGTGTGTGAGGACCTCATTAAGGCCTTGAAATGAGAAATTAATTGTTAAAAAAAAAGAAAGTGGGAGCAGCAGCAGATGACTGGGAGTGAGAACAGAGCTCTATCAAAGCCTGCATGGGTGAAATCAGAAAGGTCCTGGCACAGAATGAGCTAGAAGGGGCTAGGAACACACAAGGGAAGAAGAAGACGTGCTATAAATACACTGGAAGGAAGGGAGTGTGCTCTGTGTACCACAGAGGGAGAGCACATGCAGAGGGTTGGAAATATCATTGCCTTCTAAGTCTCATCACCAAACCAGCTGCTATTAGATATATGTTAAACAAGTCCTCCTGATTAGGGGATGGGAACAGACCAAAGCAAATTCAAAAGCCCTTACACCGAGTAGGTGACTTCAGACTGATGGACCTGAAGGAATTCCCCTGCAGGTTGTTCAAGGAGAGCTGACTGGGAACAGTTAGGAGAGGACTTGCAATCACAAGCACTGATATAGGCTGGGAAGTGACTGGCTTGAGAGCAGCCCTGAAGAAAAGGATCTGGGGGTGCTCCTGGATGAGAAGCTCAGCAGGAGCCAGCAGTGTACACTTGCAGCCCAGAAAGACAACCAGAGCCTAGGCAGCATCAAGAGAAGCAGAGCCAGCAGGTCAAGGGAGGTGATTCTCCCTCTCTACTCCGCTCTGGTGAGACCCCACCTGGAGCACTGTGTCCAGTTCTGGAGCTTCTATTACAGGAAGGATCTGGAGGTGCTGGAAGATGTCCAGAGAAGGGCCATGAGGATGAGCAGAGGGCTGGAGCTGCTCTGCTATGAGGACAGACTGAGGGAGCTGGGGCTGTTCAGTCTGGAGAAGAGAAGCCTCCAAGGAGATCTTATTGTGGCCTTCCAGTATCTGAAGGGAGCCCCAAGAAAGCTGGGGAGGGACTGTTTAGGGTGTCAAGGAGTGATAGGACTGGGGGGAATGGAGCAAAACTAGAAATGGGTAGATTCAGATTGGATATGAGGAAGAAATTCTTCCCGACAAGGGTGGTGAGAGACTGGCACAGGTTGCCCAGGGAGGTGGTGGAAGCCTCATCCCTGGAGGTGTTTGCAGCCAGGCTGGATGTGGCTCTGAGCAGCCTGCTATAGTGTGAGGTGTCCCTGCCCATGGGAGGGGGGTTGGAAGTGGCTGATCCTTGAGTTCCCTTCCAACCCTGACAATTTCATGATTCTATGACTTCAAGAGCTTCTCTTATACTGAGAAGGGCAAATAGATAATTTGTTTGTGAAGGTGGGAAAAAGAGGAGCCAGAACCTTGGAATCAGGCAGCTAGGCTGAGTGACTACAGAGAAACCCTGACAAAGTACAAAACAAACAACTCATTAGCAGCTATAGGATAAGAAGGTGGTAAGAGACAGTCAACATGGATTTGCCAAGCTGATCTGATTCTCTTCTTTTATTGGCTAATTGGCTTAGAGGATAAGGCAGGAGTAACATATGTCTTTGCTTCAGGAAAGCTCTCAGTACTTTCTGATATTACATTTTCATAAGGAACCACAGAAATGCAGTTTCTATGAAATCCTTGTAAGGTAGGTGCACAGCAGCTGAGGAATTATTCATGAAGGACAAGTTTCATCTCCACCAATATTAGCCTTCTAGAAGTTAGGCATCCAGTCTAACTGATTCTGTACAGAGCAAATGTAGAGAGACAGGCACCTCCAGAGGGTAGAAACCTCTACATCCTCTCACAAGATATGTGGAAAGGATCCTTTGCTGAGATATTTCCTTGCCTCATTAACTTCTGAGGGAAGCAAACCAACCTGGCTTTAAACCCACCCCGAGAAGACAGACCATGATCATCCTTGCAGGTATAATTTTGCTTAAGTAAGAAGGACAACACCATGGCAAATCCATTTGTTACTTTCTCTTATTAGAAAACCCCAAATCCTTTTGCTGAAAGTCAGGTGCCTGTTAGCACACCTCTATTTCTATCAACACAGCAAGAATGGTGGTCAGGGATTGGAATGTGCTGCCCAGGGAGGTGGTTGAGTCACCAAGCCCGGATGTGTCTAAAGGTGGTTTGGATGTGGTGCTTGGGACTATGGTTTAGGGATGAACCTTGTAGAGCAGGGTTGTGGGCTGGGCTTGGTGATCCTAAGGGTCTTTTCCAACCTGACTATTTCTGTGATTCTGTGACTCTGTAACACACCTGCCAGCCTCCCCTCCAGCCTCCCCTGCACAGGGCTCTACTTCGGCACTTCCCCACCTCTTCTGGAGAAGAGGAGACTCAAGTGTGACCTTATTGCTCTCTACAACTACCTGAAGGGAGGTTGTAGACAGGCAGAGGTTGGTCTCTTCTCCCAGGCAACCAGCACCAGAACAAGAGGACACAGTCTCAGGCTGTGCCAGGGGAGGTTTAGACTAGAGGTTAGGAGGAAGTTCTACACAGAGAGAGTGATTGCCCATTGGAATGTGCTGCCCAGGGAGGTGGTGGAGTCGCCATCACTGGAGGTGTTCAGGAGGAGACTTGACAGGGTGCTTGGTTGCATGGTTCAGTTGATTAGGTGGTGTTGGATGATAGGTTGGACACGATGACCTTGAGGGTCTCTTCCAACCTGGTTTATTCTATTCTATTCCAGCTCTGGAGCCCCACCCTTTGCTCTGCCATCCTCACACTAAACACTGTTGACCCTAGGAGGGAGGCCAGGGGGCTCCATCCCAGATGGAACCAGGGGCAGGGCACACACTTTGATTGGCAGCTGGCAGCCAGGTAGATGCCAAGAGCCCTGGAGCAGGGAGTGCACACTGAAGCCACGATGCCAGATGGCCTGGCTGCTCTCGGTTGTAAGGGCTGCTTTGTACTCTTTAGCTTTACTGATGCGGAGAGAACATTTTGAACCGTCTAAGCCTTCTAACCTTGTATCATTGGCACATGAACAGCAGCAGCACGCTGCTGAACGTAATGACAAGAGGGAAGGAGCTGTGGAATTAAAGGAGAATTTGCATCTTAGGGTTTGCAGCTCAGAGCAAGAGGCTTTAGCTGTGTTATTTCCAGGAACTGGTTGAGTCATGTTTGAGAATAAAGGAGGAGATTAATTCCTTCGTGACTATGGCTGAACACATTTTTTGCCAATAATTTCATCTATGATTTGGCCACTTTCCAGCTGCTTGCTCTAATGTGGGAGCATTAGCTGCATTCTCTGTGTGTGTGTGTGTGTGCTGGGCACGGAGCTCCAGCCCTTGGCATCTAGCAGTGAGTTTATTCCCCAAAGACAATTTTCCAGTGAGAATTACCCCAGAGCAACCGAACGCAGGATTTGATCTGTCATACCCAGAATGATTCATTTTTCACCTCATCAAGTAGGAAGAGAGGAGGTAGAAAAAGAGAGGGAGAAAGTTGTTTCGCTCTTCACAACCGAGCCTTGCCTTCAACGTCTGCGCTGGCACAGGCTGGCAAGCGACAGCCCACCGAGGGACACGACAAATGTTGCTTGGCAACTCCATGCCATGGAGGGGAAGTGCTCAGCAGGCTCAACACTGCAGAGGGGCTGAAAAGGAGATGCTGGCACATCAGGCTGCTAGCTCCTGTCTGGCCCTGTTAGAAATGATGCTGCACATCAGAGAGTCATGGAATGGCTCAGGTTGGAAGGGGATTCAGAGATCATCTCCTCCAACCTCCCCACCATGGGCAGGGACACCTCTCAACTAGACTCAGCTGTTCAAGGCCTCATCCAATTTGGCCTAAACAATCCCAGGGAGGAGACAGCTGCAACCTCCCTGGGCAGCACATTCCAGGGTCTCACCACCCTACTACTGAAAAAAGAACTTTCTAAGATCCAGTCTAACCCTGCTGTCTCTCAGCTTCACACCATTCCCTTTTCTCCTGTCTCTAGACACCCTGATGAAAAGTCCCTCTGCAGCCTTCCTCTAGGATCTCTTCAAGTACCAGAAGGCAGATCTAAGATCTCCCTGGAGTCTTCTCTTCTCCAGGCTGAACACTCCCAGCTCCCTCAGCCTGTCCTCATAGCAGAGGTGTTTCAGCCCTTTGGTCATCTTTGTAGCCTCCTCTGGACTCACTCCACTAGCATTGTGTCCTTCTCATGCTGGGGACACCAGAACTGGAGGCAGTATTTGAGTTGGGGTCTTAGCAGAGCAGAGTCAAGGGGCAGAATCCCCTCTCTTGTCCTGCTGGCCATACTCCTCTGGCTGCTGCCTTCTGGGCTGCAAGAGCACCCTGCTGGCTCCTGATGAAATCCCCCCTGTTGTTCTGCTGTAGAGTTTTTGAGTGGCACCTGCATGGGTTTAAGTAAAAGAGGCAATGAGTTTCTAATGTCTATTAAAAGCCAGACTTGATCTTTTCCAAGCTGTTTTCTACATCTTACCACCTGCAGGAATGTACCTTTTCGTTTTTACTTATTTTTAGGAAGGGCTGCTAGAATATTTTGTTCTCCAGGTGGCAGCTGCCCTACCCAAATGTAATGTCCTCTCATTCCCTCACTGCCTGAACCCAGGCCTTGCTAGATTGAGAAGTCCAACCCAGATGCAGGTGCTTCTGGCCTTCGTGGGGTTTTGTGCTATTATGGACATTTTTGCAGAGCCACACAGGCTGTGGCTGCCTGTGGCATGGCTCTGGAATAGTCATGAGAAATTTCAGCTTCTGACTGCAGCTAAAGCCACCATTTTTGTCTCTGTTTTATGTAAATAGAGTGCTTCATAAATTGCTCTCCTGTCTTTGTCTGTTGTTGGAGGCTTAGCCTTTGTAAACCCTTCTCCTTTTTTCCACTGTCTCTCCTCTTACACTAATTGAAACAATTACATCTTGTTTCCTGACAACAGCTCCTTCATCCTGTAACATGGACAGCCTTGTTCTCATCTTCCACTCGGGTTTTGTGCTGCTCAGATTCCTCTCTTTTTCCATTTGTCCCCTTCCTTTAAAAATACACCCTGGGAAACAACACCCCAGCAGAGACCCCAGCACTCATAATCCCAGGCCAAACCTTGCTTTGGCCTCCACCCAACCTTCTTGTGAAGACCACTTGTCCCACTAGCTGCAGACAGGCGTTTGGTCTGGCCCCAGCAGTGGAGACAAAGATTTCTTCACTGCATGGAGGGCAAGAATTAGAGAGTTATGGTTTTGAGGAGGTCATGCTTACCATCTCTAGCCTTTCTGTCACATACACATGGAGAGAGAGATGATAGAGATGGAGATAGAAATAGAGATGGAGATGATAGAGATGAGAGATAGAGATAAGAGGTAGAGATGAGGGAGAGAGATGGGGGAGAGAGATAAAGAGATAGATATAGAGAGAGAGAAAGAGAGAGAGAAAGAGGGAAATAGAGAGATAAGGAAACAGGGAGGTAGTGAGACAGAGACAGGGAGACAGACACAGTCCCAACATCAACACTTGGATCTACCCAGGTAGTGCCACTCTCTGCCCCAGTGCCCCGTGGTTGCCAGCCTGCTGCCTTCTGGTGCTGCTTCAGCTGGCTTTTGATTTCACTTTGACATCCTACAGGCAGTATTCACACAGAGGCCAGCCAGAGGAAGCTGGAATTAAGATTTCAGTCATGTTTCCTGTTTCTTTGGTTTCCTGTAGCTTTCAGTCTTCTCCCCCAGAGGCATTACTCCTGGAGCACTTGCTCACTCTTGCTTGCCTTTCACTGACGTTCACAAGCAGTGAAGAAAGAAGGTGGCTAAGGAGACCTTTGTTTCTGTTTGCCAGCCAGCCATGCCAGCACCTCTGGGGGTAGGGGACCATAATCAAGTCTGCTTCTGCATGGCAGAGTTACAATACTTCAGAAACAACCCAAAACAAAACAAAAATTCCCTCTGATTAACATGTAAAGGTTCCATCTTCTTTTTGTTGTTGTCATGAATGTGGGCTGCAGGCTGTGGACCTTTGAAGTGTTTCTTTTTGGCTCATCTCCTTGGTTTTTCTCCCCCCAATTTCCCCCCTTCTTTTTATTTTATTAGAAAAAAATCCAGTCAAACCACATTTAGTTCTCTCAGTTCTCTGCCCTTTCCAGCTCAGAATGAGATTTGTTCATTTTCACAGGCTTGCAAAATCCTGGCTGGCACACTCCAGCTACCTGGCAGCCTCTAAATGGGCAGCCAGTCCCAGGAGCAAGCAAAGAGGCAGCACATCTCTCTCATTAGCTGCCCTGACCCCTGCTTGGATGCTCCAGGGGGGAAGAGGAAGGACTGGAATAGTTACTCACCTCGCCAGAATGCCTCATCCCCTCTGCAGAAACACCACTCAGCAAGGCATGAATGAATACACTGCTGTGCTTTAATTAAGGCTATCCAGAACTATTTTATTTGTCATCTCCAGCCCTTATAGGCTGGTGGACTCCTTCACATCACCTAACCTTCAAGGCAGTATTTTGTTTCCCAGCCTGTGAGTGGAATAACAGGACAGCAGGCTGAACCTTAATGGCCTCTCAGATGCTACCATCACTGCTAGTGGCTAGCTTGGGTTAGTCCAGAAAATAAATAGGAAATGTTGAAAGTGATTTCTCTTTCCTCTGCTCAGAGCTATGGTCTGGGCAATGGAAGTGACTGGGGTGTTCATCTCTTGGGTGCAGAGGGCTTGAGCAAGATGTAATAGGGCTCAGTGATGCTGTAAGTCAGTTGGAGATCCAGGGGAAAACTCAGCTACTCTCAATCGATGACCAGGTTATATTGGAGCACACTCAGCACTTGTCTGCAGGCTGTCCTTCATAAATGTCATGTAGATGTCAGACACTTGGTGCCATGGTTTAGTCATGGGGTCTGTGGTGACAGGTTGGACTTGATGATCTTTGAGATCTCTGCCAACCTTGGTGATTCTGTGTGATTCTGTATCCAAGGAACCATCTTGACCTTTGCCACCTTTAACTCCTAGTTTCTTCCCCATAAAAACACATCAGCAGCTTCTCTCCCTCTCCTGAAAGCCTGCCTGCATGAGGTTTCTGCCTGCTCTTTAAAAAGGAAGAGGTTCCTCCAAATATGGGCAGCCTCTTGCTCCAGTTACAGGCATGAATCTGAACCCTGCACTGCTGGGCCAGCTACACTGCTCAGGGAGGGAAAACCAAACCAAATAAAAACCAAACTGGCAAACAAAGGTAAAGGATTAGTAGCAAGTTCATGAAGGGTTTGGATTTGGGAGTTCTTGAAATGCCTCCTGCCCCTAAGTGTCAAGAGCTCTTTCCCACTGAGCTGCACTGATTTATGAAACTACATCATGTAAATATTGTCCCTTGCTGGAGACAGCCTTGAGCATGGGGATGTGAAGGCAGTGGAGTGTTACAATCACTTATTCCTGTCTTATTGGGGGATTCCATAGCACTGCCATTCTCTTCCACACTTCCCTTTTTCCTCTCAAGCACAGGCATGATCTTCCTTTGTAGGCAGATGCTTTTTCAAGGTCTCTTCTTTTTGTTCTTCAGGCTGCAAGTTCCTCTTACTGTTTTTATTCTTTTTTTTTATTATTATTTTTTTCCCCATAGCATAAAACTACTAATTGGGGGAACTGATTGTAAAGTGATTGAAATGAATCCTCCAGCCTTAGATCTTCTCATGCCTCAAGCAAGAACACATCAGAGAGCTCCAAAAGTGTCCAGTGATGCATCTCTAGACTCCCTTTTGTAGCATGTTTGTCTTAGAACTGAAAGGTGAGCTCCCTCCTGTACAAATCTGCATTGCAATGCTTTAGTTGTTGCTGTGTAGTCCCAGCAGACAGCCTTATACAGATTCCTGCTAATGGAAATGTCAGAGCCCAGCTGGGTCTGGTTTCTGGGACACAGACAGAAGCAGAGCAGTGTGGGACAATGAGGTGGTGGCAGTTCATTGAGTCCAGGATGGGGCTTGATGCACAAAAGGGTCTCTGCTGCTTTAGGCAGAGCAACTCCAGCCTCAGCTATATTATGCAATTACTGTGGTTCAACAGGTCACCAATGTGCCACTGAGCAAATATACCTGAGAGCAGCCACTGTTGGTCATGCCAAAGATGAGACAGCAGGGGTGAAGCTTAAACCTCTTCTGCTAACACAGTATCATGAAACAGGTTGGGTTGGAAGTGACCTTAAACATCACCTGGTTCCACTAGGCCAGGTTGCTCCAAATGCCATCCAGTCTGGTCTTGAACACCTCCAGGGAGAAGGCATCCTGGTGGCAGAAGCCTCATCCCTGGAGGTATTTAAGGCCAGGCTGGATGTGGCTGTGAGCAGCCTGCTCTAGTGTGAGGTGTCCCTGCCCATGGCAGAAGGGGGTAGGAACTAGATGATCCTTGAGGTCCCTTCCAACCCTGACAATTCTGTGATTCTATGATCCATGACCTCACTGGGCAACCTGTTCCAGTGTCTCACCATCCTCACTATAAAGAATTTCTTCCTAATTTCCAGTCTAAATCTCCCCTCCTCAAGCTCCAATAACTACAAGCCCTTGCCAAAAGTCCCTTCCTGGCTGTCTTGTGGGCCCCCTTCAGGTACTGGAAGGTCTCCTCAGCTTCTCTTTTCCAGGCTGAGCAGCCCCAACTCTCTCAGCCTGTCCCATAGATGCTCCAGCTACATCTGGTAACTTCTCTAGCTGTGATAATTTGATCATGTGTCCCTATCTTCAAAGTGACACAGAGCAGATGAGACATGGACTGTATGAATCTGCCTGGATGCATTCTAATCCCAGCCAGCCTCCTGCTCCAACCCATGTGTTTGAACACCAAGATGGGTGCTGAGCTCCCCGGCAGTCCTTGGCGTGAAGAGTACGAGCGAAGATGTTAAAAATCTGCCCAGCCTCACCGAAGCCCTTTGGGACTTCTGGGTTTTACATCATCAGACCTCTATCTTTTTCTCCCAGAAATGAGAGGATGATGAACGTGACACTTTGGTTGCCACGGGAACACAGCATGAGGTTTGTGTTAGCTGCGCTCCCTCGCTGCTGGCTCTGGAGCTGGGTGTGAGCAGCACTCGTGGCACCCCTCCAGGCCTTGCCTGTGCTCCCTCTCAGGGGGTCTGGGACAGGGAGTGAGGAATCAGCCCTGTTTATGTTACAAGAGGAAGGTCTAAAGGGAGCAATCACTGCAAGTCACTTCTGAGGCAAAATCTCACTGCAGATCACAAGAAGGGGGCCCACAAGCACCCCCCAACAGACTGCCTCTCCCATGGGGAATAGATGAAAAGCTTTAGTGTTGGGGGGGGGGGGGGGGGGGGGGGGGGCAGGAAATGGGGCACTGGGGTAGCTGGGACTGTTGTAGCATCACAGGGAGAGGGTGAGGCACTTCTACCAGCATTTCTACCACTCCTCTTCTTCCTGCAGGTGTTTAGGTATTCCACACCTTCACATCCCTTTAGGCATGTCCTGTTCAGCTGCTGACATCCATGCTCTCCCCTCTCCCAGCCACCCTTAGGGCTCTCCTGAGCCTCAGCTTGAACATAATCAAGCAGCATTTTCATGCTGTTACAGAGCCATTTGGAGCTTTCAGAAAGACAGTTTGGGGGAGACTCCTCATTGTCTCTGCTGTTTTTCTCCTTTCACAGTTCCTCCTTTAAATTCTCACCCAATATCATTTTATCAGGGGAAGACATGTATTTGTAAAGATCCTGCAGAAGTCGGTTTTACTGAAGCAAAGGGAGGGGGTGAGGCTGCAATCCTGTTTAGGAGACAGGTGGAAGCCATTGTCTGTCTGTCACATTAGTGTGATGAGTTGAACGAGCATCAGAAAGGCTGGGAGCTCCCCAGGTGATAAAAGGAGACCCAGTTAAGGGCAGTTGAGATGATGCTTTTGGGGGGAGGGGGAGGAAGGTAAGGTAGGGGGGAGAGGGAAGAAGGGAGTGGTGAAGATTGAGGCTAAGGTGCAGTCAGTCTAGATACTCACAGGGGCTACACGAAAGTGAAAAACACCACCTGGGGAATCTATCCAGGTGGTTATAAACCATGATAAAAGAGGATTTAGGAGAACAGCTTGCCACATGGTAAGTGTTAGTCTCTAAGACCTGTCAGAACTTTAGTAGAGGGTAGCAAAGAACAGCAGAAATAGATTAGGAATGTGAAGCTTGTTGCTAGAAAAGAAAATTCCTGTTCTGTCTGTCATAAATCTTTGCCTCCTCACCACTTTAGCCACTTCCTGCATTCCCTAAGCAGGCTTAGTGATCATGCATGGCCAGAGAGTTTCCATTTGAGCTGCAAATAATAATGATAAATTCCACCAAGTGATTCCAGGTGGAGACTGGAGATAATGGGGGCTCGTGTTTACACAGTAGGATCCATGAGGCTTTGGGTCAGGCAGTTTCTCACCTGCAGCTTGTTCTGGGGTGATGCACTGCACCTGCTCTGGTAATTGCCCCAGGAGTGTGGTGAGGGAAGAACTTCTGTGGCTGAAGCTGTGGAGCGAGGGCTAAGCAGGGGAAGAAAATGCAGTTGTCCACGCTGGATTTTAGCCAGGATGTTGAAGTTAAACATCTGGCTAATTAATGAAACAAGCTTCAACAGCACTCTGCTCCTTATGGCCATGCTGAGGTGCTGGAGCCTGTGGTGCTTTGTGAAGACAAGCCTGGCTCCTCCATCCTGGCTGCATTGTCATGGGTCCCAGGACTTTGCCTGGAAGGGGCTCAGCTGAGGACTGAACAGTAGCTGCTGCTTTTCCTGAGGAGTCAAAACCCAGCCTGCCTCTACAGCAGACTCCAGGCCTGTTTCACCCTGTGCTGCACCCAGACCAAGGTATGTCCTCATGTTTTATCCAGTGTAAGGCAAGCTAAGAGTTGCTTGAAGGCTCCACTGAGACCTCTCATCCCTCTGCTAGCAGGAGGATCATGTGTTCAGGCAGGGCAGAGATGAATGTATCTGTTGTCACCTCTTTCTCTGTGTTTGACTTGGGAGGTCTCATGCTTGTTTCCACACGTAAAAGTCATCACAGCTGCTCTGTCCTCAGCCTGATTTGTAAACAAGGAGTGTTGGGACTTGGTTCTTATGGATGATAAGGATCTCTTTGTTGGGGTGGGAGGACTTTATGATGGCTCTCTGGTGTAATTTCGGGGGGGGGGGGGGGGGGGGGGCGTGAATTATGTTATTAAGAGCAACTTAGAGGTTTTAGCTTACTGGAAACCATGGCTGGCTTTGGGTTTGTAAACCCCCTTTGTGCCTTTACCACGTCAGTCCCTCAAAGTGGAAGTTCTCCCTTACTGTCTGTGCTTTACCCAGCTCCAATGGGGGAAGGTCTCTAGTGCTGCTGTTCCAAGTGTGAAGGACCATGCTTAGCCATGTGTTGGTTTTCTGCAGGGACAGAGGGAGATGTGTCTTTTTCCTTACAGTACCATTGTTTGCTTGGGCTGATCCACCACACAAACTGCCTTGGCCTCTGGCTGTCCCATTTGCACCCGTTTCAGTGGGCTGTTACAAATATACAGCCATGAGCTCAAAGCCTCAAATATCTTCTCTCTTTTTGCTTCCTCCTACAAAAGCACAATGGTAGCAGAATTAACTCTGCTTGCCAAACAGATGAGCATCACTTGGTTTGCTGAGTTCCATGTCACAGGCATGGGACTTTATCCTTCCAGTCCTCTGATAGGAATACAGAGTACTCTGCAAACACAAGCTGGGGCTGTGGTTTCCTCATCAAACTTTGAATCAAATCCACTTTAAAGAGAAAGGCCTTGATAGGCTTCCTGTATCCAGGCCTCTGGGAATTCCTTTTGCCCAGTTTACACATGATTGCACAAGGGAGAGATTTAATGCTGGAGATGTATCTTCTAAGGAAGGACTCAAAGCATTTTATTGCACTATCTTGGACCCATGCCACTTTTTCAGGCAAAACAGCTGAGTGCCCACAGACAGGGGCCTGGGCAAGGGAATTCCATGAAGACAAAAGCAGAGGTCTGCCCCTTGTGTATTGGCAGGAGGAGACACCATTCATTTTGTGCCTCTAAAGCAGTTGAGCTCCATGTCCTGGCTGAAACCCGGCTAAAATAGGTCTAGAATACAACCCTCAATGACATGCCCTCTGAGGTGCTCTCTTTCTACTTGTTCACAGATGAGTGTTCTGCCATGGAGCAGGAGAAGGCTTGAAATAATGCACTGGGGGGATGTCTGTGGTGGTGGCTTGGTTGCTGCATGACTGGAAGTGGACAGAAAGTAGGGGTTTTGTTGTCCTTAAGGAGGGGCTGGCTCCTCACAGCTTTTCAAGGTGCTAAAGGGAGCAACAGTGTGCTTTGCAGAAACAAAGCTGGGGGATGAACCACATTCTCCCCTGACTCCTTTCACCCTTGTTAAACTTGGGGGTGGTTAAGCTGGAGGGATAGGATGCTTTTGTCTTCCCTCTGGATCTTTCAGGCTTTCCACTATCATCTTCTTGAATGTTTAACAGACCCAAAGCTTTCTGCTTCCTAGGAACCATCTGGCTGGAGTGTTTCTGGTTAGATAAAGCTTTGTAGCTCAACCAAGTTCAGGGTCATTAAATTATTCCAAACAAACCTTCCTCTTGTGATTTGAAGTGGATACAACGACTACCTTTGCTTCCTGTCTAATTGACAGTGCTGGTGGGACACCTGTTGTCCACTGAGGCTCCTGTTGCTCTCCCAGCATCAAGGCACAGCTCTTTCCCTTAGTTCTGCAAGCATCAAAGCGCTCGTGCAGCCCTCCCATATGTCTCATACACTGAGCTTTCTACCTCTGAGAAAACCTCCACATCCCCAGTGGGGAGAACTTTTGTTCCTGCAGCCTTCAGTTGAATTTTTGCTTTGTGAAGTTGTTTTGGTTTGATTATTTTTTTTAGGGTGTTTTTTTTTTTCCCCCTTTATTTGATTCCATCCCTTTGCTCCTAATCCCACCACCTGGGATGGCTCACACTGCAGAACCTCTCTGCCTCCTTGGTGTATACATCCTTCAGGTATTTGCTGACATTTATCACTTCCCCCCACCCCTCCACCCCATGCTTAGTCATCTCTCTTCCAAGCTGGACATATCTAGCTCCTCTAATCTTTCCTCGGGAGTGAGTCCCTCCAGCACTCACAATTCATTTCTCTTTGCCCTTCTTTGAATGCTTTCCAGTTTGTCAGCACTTAAAGAAAATGTCCTGTTTGGGGTGTTCCAATGTGGGCAGGCACCAAACAAAAAGTTGAAATTATGGAAAAGAGAAAGCTGGTTTGGGTTGGGTTGGAGTTTTTGGCTTTAAGCCACTGGGATTAGGTAAGAATGGGGAGGTCTGGGAATTCCTGCTCCAAGTTCTAGGGGAGTGTCTGGGACACAAAAGAGTTGTCCCCTCTTCTCTTTTGGGGAGCTGCTCTATCCCTCACCCCTGAAATCTGCACCAAAAGGTATCTGCTAATAGATTTTTTTCATGTTTGTTCCTTCAGTTCTTCTCTTAAAGCAGGCTCCAAAGTGTCACTGGCTCAGCTTCCTGTTCCCTGTCTCTATCTCGGGGTGAAGGCTTTGCCTGTGAGCGATTTTTCTAGCATGCTGTGGGGTGCAAGTGCCTCAGAGAGAGTGGCTACATCCTATCAGTGCTGAATCTTTGTTTCTCAGCTTTGTTCTTCTCAAATACTGGTAGGCATGGTGCCAAAGGATCAGCAGAGAGCAGCCAGCTCCTTTTTATCTTAGGAAGAATTTTCCCTTCTGGACATTTGTTTCTGCTGTGTCCAAGCTATAGAAAAAGGAATATAATTTTAAATAGGTCCTGTTTCTAGGAGCCCAGATGGACTTTCCCTTTTCTCTTTTTTTTTTTTCCTTTCAAATAACCAACTCAACACATTCTTTAGACAGAACCTTGTTAATTAAAGCTATGTCCCAGAGGGACAGCCTAGAGACGCTGTTCAGTCTCCACCTCTCGTACTGAACTCTGTGATGGCTTTTGAGGCATTCCTGGTATCTCACATTGATGGCAATTTGTGCTGTCTGAGATTACATGATGTGAGTAGAATTGAAAGGAATGGTGGGGAGCAGCAAATGCTCCTCCATTCATTAACTGCTGCAAGGTCTGCAGCTTCACTGCCTGCATCAAGGGCTTTTTAAATATTCCCCGTCACCATCTAGTGACCTGCAAGGGAGCAGCACTTTGTCTAGCCAAGAGACACTCTCACATTGACTGGACTGAGAGGGGTGTCACTATCAAAATGCTTCCAAACCCAGAGCAAAGCCAGTTACAAACTAGCACTGCCTAGCACAGCTTTAAGCTGAGGAGATATAATAATAAGATGAGGAGACTTGATAGGGTGCTTGGTTGCATGGTTTAGTTGATTTGGTGGGTTGGATAATAGGTTGGACATGATGATCTTGGAGGTCTCTTCCAACCTGGCTTATTGTATTCCATAATCCAGATTTCAACTGCAAATGTGAGAACAACATGTTTTTTTCACCTAGGAAAACAGAATCTTTTCACTCCTCCTTCCTTATATATCACAACCTTCCACTCCTGCCCCTCAGGCTGATACTTGACAAATATCTATCTTCTGGTTTGATTTTTGTCCCAAGCACACTGAGCTCTGCTGATCAGACAGGAAGTGTTTCTCTGCTGTGGTGTGATATCTATTTGGATCTATGAAGCCAAGCTTCAGAATGGAAGGGAAAACAAGGGCAAACAAAAGCAGCATTGGTTGGAGAGAAGGAACTACTTCATTTTTAGGTATCTCTGCCCATGTCAGGGAGGTTGGAGCAGATGATCTCTGAGGTTCCTTTCAACCTAAGCCATTCTATGGGGGTTTTTTGTGCACCCAGCCCATGACAAGCTGTGCCACCAGTGAATCATAGAATTGTTAGGGTTGGAAGGGACCTCAAGGATCATCTAGTCCTAACCCCCCTGCCATGGGCAGGGACCCCTCTCACTAGATGATGTTGCTCTGTCACATCCAGCCTGGCCTTGAAAACCTCCAGGGATGGGGCTTCTACCATCTCTTTGGGCAGCCTGTTCCAGTGCCTCACCAATGCCTCCATACCATCACAAAATGCAGAGACAAGGAGCCCAAGGAGTGAAGAGCAAAAGCTGCTATTGTTTTGACAATAGATGATTGACTTTTCCAGCTGTCAGTTGAAGCTGCCTTGGAGAATCATGCTGAATGGTGCATTACAGAGACACACACTAGATATTAAAAAGGAGAGAGAATGCATTTACCATCACTTGCAGGTTGCCTTTCACCCTTCTAGTTGTCATAGCATTCAGAAGCACTGAACAATGGGTCTTTGTCTGCAGAAAGTGAAATACTGCCTGCGTTGGAGGCTGCGGCAGGAGCCGCGCAGTCACTCTGCAAGATGGCTAGAAAGGGAAGCAACAGGATCCTGGGTCAGCCTGTCCTACTACTCATTATGGGGCCTGACTCTTGAAACAGCTCCATGTCATCTGCTTTAGCCCTTCCAAGCTGCCCATTAGCATCATCACTCCAGCAACAGGCTGGGCTGGTCGTCTGCTGTCTTTGATGCTGTTGCAAACAGGTGTCTCTCCCAGAGGAGTCAGCAGTCTAGCTTTGGGCTGTGGGCTGTCACGTTTGCCTACTGCCATCCACATTCTGCAAGTGTGTGTGTGTGTGGTGGGGGGGAGGTGTTTGTGGTTGGTTTTTTTTTGCTTTAAGAACATGCAGTTGCTTGAGAACCATTTGGTTGACAAAGTGTTTTACAAACAAACTGTGCATGGGAATCTCTTTTTCTCCCCTCCCGCTGCTGACACGCAAAACAATAATTTTTAGTGCAGAGTCTCAGGAGACAGAGGAGATATGGTTCAGCACAGCGTGACTTGAAGGATTTGGTTGAGTAGAGGTGGGATTAGTACCATATTTAAAGCAAAGCATCCATTCAAATGCTCTGAAGGGAGGTTTATTCTGTGTAAATATTTGACAAGCGGCCTCTCATTTGAGCACAAATAAAAGTATTGAAGCTTGCGCCATTGCTAGCTATTGACACCAGAAAATTGTTTCTAAACAAGTATCCATGAAGTTTAATGGTTCTTTCTCCCTGTCTTGAGTTCCCTTGATAGCTTGCCTGCTCCATTGACTGTTAGGGGGGGGAAAAAAAAAAAGAAGTCTGGGGGAATTTACTTTACCCATTCCCCCTTTGAATGTCTTCTGAGCTTCTGATCATCAGTGTTTCTTAGTTTTTATGTCTTGCTGTTTGAAACCAGCCCTGTATCAGTTCAAGTTCTCTGAACTTCAATAACTAGTACAAGGGCAGGTCAGGCTTTTCCCTTCTCCTGTTCCCAAGGTGTTCCTGAGAGGAGCTGTTCAACCCCTGGCCTCATTTCCATTCATTGTAATGGAGTGATAACAAAACGCATGGTCGACTTCTCTAATTAGTCTCCTGTTCCTCAAGGTCTTTTGCTGTTGCCTGCTACTCTCTCTTGTAGTTTAGGTACTTGGGCTTTGTTGGGCTTTTCCCTAAACACTCTTAATAGTTCTCCCCTCTTCCCTGTGATCTCTTTGGGCATGAACTGAGATGTGGCAAACACAGAGCAACGCAATATTCATCGTTAATTGATCGTGATCTTCCCTAGTTTTGTTGTTGTTGTCGGGGGGTTATTTTAATTCACTCTCTGGTTAAGGGGAAAAGGTTTAACTTTATTTAATACCCTAACTTTTCAATGTGTACTACATGAAAAGGCACACACACATTTAGTGTAGCTTCCCTGGGTGTGTTTTGTTGTAGATTTGTTTGCCTCGCTTTAATTAAAATGGGGCAAGCATGGAAGGGAATAGAATAGAATAGACCGGGCTGGAAGAGACCTTCCAGATCATCATATCCAACACCATCTAATCAACTAAACCATGGCATCAAGCACCCCATCGAGTCTCCTAAACACCCCCAATGATGGTGACTCCACCACCTCCCTGGTCTAAACCTCCCCCGGCACAGCTTGAGACTGTGTCCTCTTGTTCTGGTACTGGTTGCCTGGGAGAAGAGACCAACCCCCACCTGGCTACAACCTCCTGTCTAGGTAGTTGTAGAGAGCAAGAAGGTCTCCCCTGAGCCTCCTCTTCTCCAGGCTAAGCAACCCCAGCTCCCTCAGCCTCTCCTCACAGGGCTGTGCTCCAAACCCCTCACCAACTTTGTTGCCCTTGGAAATGAGATCTGGAAATGAGATCAGGAGTTCACAGGATTACAGATCTGTTGAGGCTGGAATAGACCTCTGAGATCATCGAGTCCAGTTGGTTGTCCCACAGTTCCTAATATCAGAAAACACAGGGGACAGATGTTTTTGTCCTCTTTAAAGGCAGTATATGGTTCCTCTGCTTTCCAGTAAGCATTAATGACAGGTGAAGAAGAAAAAGGACCAGTGCCTGTAGATGATGGAAAGCCAAAGCTCTTCTCCTCACCATGAATCAGCCTGTCTCAGACCAGATTTGTTCAAGGGAAGGCTTATAATGTAGAATTGTGTCAAATGGTGAGGAGTGGTACAAAGAGATAATCAGAGTCCTCTAGCACTAATTACCTGTGCTCTATAGAAATCCCTAGCTCCATTCAGATCCTTTTTAAAGGAAAATCTCAGAGGAAACAAATGAAGTCTAGTTCTGCAAGTGCCAATTGAGATGGTAGAGAACAGGGAAGTCATGGATTAAAGCAATCACTTTGCTGAGGCCTACCAGACAATTTGGCTGGATTCTTCCCGCCCTCTCTTCTTCTCTTTTGCATTCAGGCATTGAAACTCAACAAGGAATCTCTGCATTTCTCGTTCCTCCTTTATTCTGAAATCTCTAGGCTCTTTGCAAATATGAACTGGTAAAATTCACAGCTACCTATCCATCTAGCTAATCTCAAAGCATTTAAGATTTCCCATCACAATTCAGAGGACAGTGATGAAGGGAGTTATTGTATCACAACAGTTTTCAGCTGAAGGGAATCGTTCCATCTGTTAGCAAATGATTGAAGGTCTTGTGCCTTAGCACTGATAGCAATTCAAGGCAGCAGCTGCCAGGGGAAAAAAAAAAGGGGGGTGGAATTGCTGTTTGTCCAACGATAAGATTGTTGTTAACCAAGGTTGTTAGCATGTTGCAATTCAGGTTTGCAAATAATTGGGTTTGCAACTTGCTCTTGCGGCTGTGGAGGAAGAGAGCGGGGAAGTGGTGGGGGCAAAGCGGTGAGATCCTGAAAGAGAACATTCTGGAGTAGTAAACCTGAAGAACATTTTCCTACCCAGCAGGAGGGAAGGATAAAAGCAATTTGAATCAGCATTAACCTTTACGTCAGAAATATCACTGGGGGCACGTTTGTGCTTGAGGATTCTCTATCACTGGTGCTGAATGCCCTATCCAGCTGCATTAGAGGTACACACACAAAGTACTCCATTTGAGTGAGCACAGATAAGAGGCAGGGTTTGCCACTGTGATTCGTGCCACCAATAATTTCAAGCAGAGTACTCCAAGAGTACAGTACTGCTCCTCGCAGTTAGGGTGGGACAGCCCATTCCTGCCTTTATGGAGAAGTCTTACTGCTCTGTAGAACATCTTTCAGTCATTAGATTCCTGCATGGATCTGTCAGTGGTTTTGCTTCTGTGCAGCAGTATAAAAAGCAGCATGGGAGGTTAGCAGCCAAGTTTCTTATACTCAGTGTTGTCCCTTGGTGGAGACTGAATCAAAAGGCTTTACTCATGGAAGGAACCAGAGAGACAGCAGCTAGCTGTTCCAAGCCTTGACTATCTCCATTTTCAGTTCACTGTCATGGAGTCTTAAGCACTGTTTTCCACACAACCTGTGTTAGTGCAGGTTCACCATGCTCCATGTCTTTCATGACATTGCCAGCAAGGAGACTGATCTGATCCACAGATGTTAGCACATTACTTTGCTTCTCAGTCTGTGATTTCTGTCTTGCCTAACCCTGGAAGTTTTATTCAAGCCTATGTCTCTCTCAAGAAGCCTGCTATAAACAGTGTTAAAACCACAGAATTGTTCTGCTTGGCAAAGCTTCCTTGAGATCAAGCCCAACCATTGGCCCAGCTCTACAAAGTTCACCCCTAATCCCTATCCCTAAGCACCACATCTATACAACCTTTAAACACATCCAGGGCTGGTGACTCAACCACCTCCCTGGGCAGCACATTCCAATCCCTGACCACTCTTGCTGTGGGACAAAATTTCCCTATTGTCCAGTCTAAACCTGCCTTCCTGCAGGTTGAGGCTGCTCCCTCTTGTCCTTTTCACTAATTACCTGTGAGAAGAGACCAGCACCAACCTCAGATCCAGCTGCTCACAAACATACTGATGCAGCCTGACCCAGCAGCACTGGTGTAGCACCACTGACTGCTGAACTTGGCTTCTCTGCCTTTGTCCTTAAATCCCCTGCAACCCTAACATGCACTGCCTCCAACACCTGCCAGCCAAAATCCTTATCACCAAGGCAAATGCAAACATCTGCCAAGGGTCATGAGGTAAATGAGGAATCATCCCAACAGGACTAAGGCAAAGCATTAAAAATGATGAGGACTTCATTGAGTAAATCTGCAAAATAATCTACGTTTCCCATCTCAGGGAAGCAGCTGTGTAATTTTTGCCTGTAGATTCACCACTGTGATGTTCATTATCTGATTATCACTATCTACAACCTTCCTAGTGCTAATGCACATTGTCTTCCTGGCTCTTGAATTAGTGAGATGTGTCTGACACCGAATTTGCAAGTAATTGCTATGGCTCCCTTCAACGAAGCATCTCTCAGGACAGTCGTGGAAATTAAATGTTCCTTCTGAAGCTATTATTTGCTTACTCCATCCCTCTCTTATTTAATAATTATCAAGTAAAACTGTGTAATTTGAAATGTGCTTGTCATGTGGAGGAAATGGAAGAACCAGAGATGACGGAATTCTCAGCAGATTAATGCTAGCAGAATATTGCCTTCCCTTCTCTCCTCTCATCATCAGGACCATCTCCCAGGTTGCAGCCAGGACCTAACCAGAATCAGCTAAGTATCTTTGCAGATGATCCCATTCAATGCTACTTGGAGATTTCTGTCTTGAGTCCATTTCAAGGGGTTAAGTGATCACAGGATGCTAGGGATTGGAAGGGACCTCTAGAGATCATTGAGTCCAACCCCATTGCCAGAGCATCACCACAGAATCTAGTGCCTGTCATACAGGAATGCATCCAGATGGGTCTTGAAAGTCTCCAGCGAAGGAGACTCCATAGTCTCTCTGGGGAGCCTGTTCCAGAGCTCTGTGACCCTCACAGTAAAGAAGTTCCTCCTCACGTTGAAGTGAAATGTCCTGTTCTGTGGTTTACATCCATTGCCCCTTGCCCTGTCACAGGGTGCAAGTGAGTAGAGGCTGTCCCTTCCTTCCTGACACCCAGCCCTCAGATATTTATAGACATTTATTAGATGCTCTCTGTTTTCTCCCCAGACTAAACAGCCCCAGGTCTCTCAGCCTTTCCTCATCAGGCAGTGCTCCAGCCCCTTCATCATCCTTGTAGCCCTCTGTTGGATTCTCTCAAGCACATCCCTGTCCCTATTGAACTGGGATGCCCAGAACTGGATCACAGAACCACCGAGGTTGGAAGAGACCTCAAAGATCATAAAGTCCAACCTGTCACCACAGACCTCATGACTAAACCATGGCACCAAGTGCCACGTCCAATCCCCTCTTGAACATCTCCAGGGATGGTGACTCCACCACCTCCCTGGGCAGCAAATTCCAATAACCAATTACTCTTTCTGGGAAGAACTTTTTCCTCACCTCCAGTCTAAACTTCTCCTGGCACAGCTTGAGACTGTGCCCTCTTGTTCTTGTGCTGGTTGCTTGAGAGAAGAGACCAACACCCTCTTGACTACAGCCACCCTTCAGGTAGTTGGTAGAGAGCAATAAAGTCTCCCCTGAGCCTCCTCTTCTCCAGGATGCAATATTCTAGGTGGAGCATCACTCAAAGTGATGCCCTTTGAGTCTTGACTGAAGGAACTGGAGTTGTATCACACCAGCAAGTGCCGTTCAGGGGCAGATTCCAACGGCTGCGAGCCCAAACCCTACCTTTCCAATATTTAAAACATCTTGTGCTCTGTGAAGCTTGATCCCACTCCAATTCTCAGTGTTTACAATGAACCATAAATATGCATAGCAGTGTGAGTGTAGTGGAGTTACTTGAGATTTACACAGCCATAAACCAGTCCATTGTCCCTTCACTGAAGGGTTTTATAGGGTAGGGATCAAACCTGAAAAAAAAAAATCATCTTTATTTGTTAGTAACTAAACCAGGCAAATTAGCAATTCTGCTGCTGCAGTCGGATTTTGGCACAAGGTTGGTGTGCTATACATTAATTTTCTGCTTAAAAAAAGAAGCCCTTGTTTTTTGGTTCATTATGAGTAGTTTACTCGAGCTCAGCTCGTTCTCCTTCCTCAACTCAATGGCGCTTTGATGGCTCAGCCTTCATTTTAATAGTCCTAGCTTGAAGAAATTGAGTATGACTGGAGAAGAAATAGAGGTCTCTGTTTCTCCTGTAATCTCTGCCTGGGAACAGCTCTGCCTGATGTTAAACATGTGCCTTCTAAAGGAGGACTTTCTTTTTTATTCTCTGGCAAATCTAATTTCTTCTTCAGAAACAAAAACTTCTTTGCAGGAGCCAAAACAAATCCTCTGTTCCAGTATCTTATCTGTGTTTGTGAATGCTGGAAAACAGATTTCCAGCTGTCACTCCTGTATTTGTTTGGTTTTCCCTTCAACCAAGGGAAACCTCCCTTGGTTGGTTTTATTGCTCATGGAAGTGTTTGTTTCTACTGTAGGAGTTATTTTGTCTGCTTGCATTCTGATGTGTGCAAAGGTAAAGCTTGTTGCCATCTGCAGAAGCAGCTGTGGAATGGAAACCCATCCCCATGGTGGCATGGCATGCCTCCATGAGAGATGCTCAGTTACATTCAACCACAGAACATCTCACCTTCCATGTTCTGAGTCTCTTGTTCCTTGGAAGGAGGTGGGGGGGGGGAAAGCCAAGCCATGGAAAGTGTGAATGGGAAACTTGATCTTTATTCCAACTGGCATCATTTCTTACAAGAGCAAGAAAAAAGCCTCTTTCATTTTTTCCTTACTTCACTGCTTGCTGTTCCTTTCATGTGTTTTGCTTCTCTTTGGCTTTTGTGTTTTTCACACTTACTCATGTTGTGAGAGTTGTTCCTCTGTGGCTGTACTGTTGTAGCACTCGGAGCAAAAGTTTTATTCATGTCTTGCAGCTGATGGTTTCACATGGTGGAAAAGGTTGGTAAGCAGATGTTTGAACCAAATTGGGTTGGAATTTTTGTCTTCATATGTGGGCATCTGTTATTTACACCAGCAAACTAAGGGCCCTTTTGGTCATTAGAGCGTGTTGGCAATAAACACAAAGGGTGGGCTCATTACCCACAGAGCCAGCTCACACACTATGGCACTAGCACAGCAAATCCAAGATGCAGTGAATAACAGAATGGCTCAGGTTGAAAGGGGCCTTAGAGATCATCTACTCCAATCTCCCCCACCATGGGCAGGGACATCTCAACTAGACTCATCTACTTGAAGCCTCATGCAACCTGGCTATGAACACCCGTGTGGGGAGGAGGCAGCCACAACCTTCCTGGGCAGCCTATGCCAGAGTCTCACCACCCTCCTGCTGAAGAACTTCTTCCTAAGATCCAGTCTAGCCCTGCTCTCTCTCAGGTTCAAACCATTCCCTCTTGTCCTGTCTCTAGACACCCTGATGAAAAGTGCCTCTGCAGCTTTCCTGTAGGATCTCTTCAGGTATTGGAAGGCAGCTCTGAGGTCCCCCTGGAGTCTTCTCTTCTCCAGGCTGAACACCCCCAGCTCCCTCAGCCTGTCCTCATAGCAGAGGTACTCCAGCCCTCGGATCATCTTTGTGGCCTCCTCTGGGCTCCTTGGTTAATAGGAGGAGAGATGCACGTCACTGTGTGGTTAATGTTGGACAGTTTTCCTTTTGGATGAAGCTTTTCTGTTGTCTATCTACAAAGAAAAGCATTGCATGAGCAAGTTACTGAAGAGAATTATGAATCTGGTCATATTTCATTCATCTCTCTACTGTGGCTGTTTTGCAAGTGAAAACTGAGATTTACTTATCTTCTAGGTGTGTATATATATATTTATATATACATACAACTGCCTGGGTTTAGTTATATATAGCCATGAGTGTGTGTCTATATGTGGAGGGGGAGAAGAATATAGAAATCAAAGTATAGAAACATTTACCTTCTGCATAAAGCTGTCACTTCCTCCAGGGGATGTGAAGTATATTCATTTAGTGGAACCCACAGTGAAAAATGGTCCTGATCTGTGTGAGAGGGAAAGAGAATCCCCAACAGAAAGAATAAAGACTCAAAAACCTCTGGAGTTGTGGTGCCAGAGCTGGGAATGACATCAGGCATCCCATTTCCACCCAGCTGACCTGTCCGCAGCAGGACCTGATCTCTCCATGGTTTGTAGTGCAGCAGTAAATAAGGAAGCATTTGAGTTAGTAAAGGACAGGAGGAAAATGTGTTTGCTCTTGTACACCAGGGAGTGATCTATTGTTTGTAAGCAGATTGTAACTGAAGAGGTGTAGAACAGCCTTTCTGGCTTTGTGCTCCACTTAATCATGGAACAGAGCAGACCCTGAGGCCCTGTGCAAATTCTAGGACCTATGAAAGCTAAACAATAAGCCAACATAAATTAACAGGTCCTAAAAAGCCAGGCTCATTATTTTCTATTTCATTCTGCTAAGAGGGCCAGTTTCAAGCAAGAATTATAGGGAAAAAAATGATAGCTCTATCTGAGGCAATTTGCTACTAGTTGCAATACTTGATGGGCCTCCGAGTGTTAGGGAGCATCATCCAGTCTTGAGCACAATAAACTTCACGGATCACAGCAGGAATCTATTGCCCTTGGGTCTTTTACTAAGAGCATTAATTTGGCTGGTGTATGCCAGAAGGAAGGTGGAGCCCAGAAAGGGAGGAGGGGAAGGTTTCCTCCATGCTTGATAGACTGTACACTTCAGGAAAATGGATTGAACATCTGGGCACAACCTATGTGGCAATATAAAACCCTTTGGTTCCACACATCTCAAAAGTGGCCCTTTTCCACGTGGCTCTGTCTAGCATGTGCTTGTATGTATGGCACAACCTTCTGAACATGTCCTCCTATATTCAAAGCACAATGACCAAGATCCATCAGAAGGAAAGCAACATTGCCCAGGTGGCCAAGAAAGCAAATTGCATCCTGGCCTGCATCAGGAATAGTGTGGCCAGCAGGAGCAGGGAGGTCATTTTGCCCTGTACTCAGCACTGGTCAGGCCACACCTTGAGTCCTGTGTCCAGTTCAGTTTAGGACAGATGTTGAGTTGCTGGAAGGTGTCCAGAGAAGGACAACAAAGCTGGGGAGGGGTCTGGAGCACAGCCCTGTGAGGAGAGGCTGAGGGAGCTGGGGTTGCTTAGCCTGGAGAAGAGGAGGCTCAGGGGAGACCTTCTTGCTCTCTACCACTACCTGAAGGGAGGTTGTAGCCAGGAGGGGGTTGGTCTCTTCTCCCAGACAATCAGCACCAGAACAAGAGGACATAGTTTCAACCTATGCCAGGAGAATTTTAGGCTGGAGGTGAGGAGAAAGT
The DNA here is from genome assembly GCF_014839835.1 of Dryobates pubescens. NCBI lineage: Eukaryota > Metazoa > Chordata > Aves > Piciformes > Picidae > Dryobates > Dryobates pubescens. Next base: position 4,760,313 of record NC_071628.1, read on the forward strand.
TCTTCCCAGCAAGAGAGATTGGCCATTGGAATGTGCTGCCCAGGGAGGTGGTGCAGCCACCATCACTGGAGGTGTTCAAAAAAGGATTGGATGTGGCACTTGTCACGAGGTGTTGGGTGACAGGTTGGACTTGATCTCTGAGGTCTTTTCCAACCTTATCGATTCTGTGGTTTTCCATGTCAGCAATTCTAAGGAATAAAAGGTATGACATTGCTGTGCTGTTTGCTGTTACTGTTTGGGGCTTGGGTTTGGGGTTGTTTTTTTCAGTTCAACTGGCCAGCAGAATTATTTCTTAGTGGATTTTTGTGTTTGTAGATGAGGTTTCTGGCTTACCTAATAGCTGTTTGGAGACCAGCCTTGAAAGAGGTGGAATATTGTTCTGACTCGCAATGGGCAGGTGCCTGTGCTAACAGCTCTGCAATCAGCTTGACTGGTTTGTGCAATGTTGTCATCACTGGAGTTAGCTGCAGGTCAAGGGTGCAAGGCAGTGGATTGCTCTGCATTAGCAGACAGTATGAACCACAGAACAAAACAGTTGTCGCTGAGGATTTTGTGTCCATGCTGTACGCATTTCAAAGGGTTTCCCTGAGGTGGCTCTGTTCTGGCCTGACAGACTGAATTCTCGTTAATGGTCAAAGCATTTAAATGCTGTTGGAACACATCTTCAAGTTCAGTGTCACTCAAAAGGAAACTGTGGAACTCCTCCAACAGAAATTCAGCTAAGATGATTCCACAGTGAGAGTCAAAACATAGCAAGGGGAAACTTCAGATGCAGTCTAAGGGTGCAGTCCCAATGTAAAATGAAATATGAATGCAGGTGGATCGGATGTCAGAAAGGAGAACTGCTTCACCAGCTACTGAAAAAGTAAGAAATAACTCTCATTACCTAAAAATGAGCCAGCTGCATTGTTAGAGCACAGCCACAAAGATGCTGAAGGCAGTGGAACACCTCCCTGCTGAGGAAAGGCTGAGGGAGTTGGGGCTCTTCAGCTTGGAGAAGAGGAGCTTGAGGGCTGACCTCATTCATGGTGATAAACATGTGAAAGATGGAGCCAGGCTCTGCTCAGTGATGTCTGAGGATAGGACAGGGGGCAATAGGGGCTAGCTGGAGCAGAGGAGGTGCCACAGGAACAGAAGGACAAACTTTTTCACAGTGAGGGTGCTGCAGCCCTGGAGCAGGCTGCCCAGAAAGGTGGTGGAATCTCCTTTTCTGGAGACATTCCAAACCCACCTGGATGTGTTCCTGTGGATCCTGCTCTAGGTGATCTTGCTCTGGCAGGGGGTTGGACTGGATGATCTTTTGAGGTCCCTTCCAACCCCTAACGTTCTGTGACTGTGTGACACTAGTGGAGCACGCTGCCTGCACACCTCTTGCACGTCTGCTTCAATGCTTTAGGTTTTCTCGGCTTTCCCTCTTCCTTTTTTCTTTGTGTAGACAAAGGTGTTCTCCCAAAAGGAGGATTAGTCACTTAAATATCTCCCAGTTAGGGTCAATGCAAACAGATTCTTTTCTTTGTTCAACGATTGCCGGCTCAAACCCAATATTGCAAGCACTGTTTTCAACTGGGTGGCCACAGTAGGGGGTAAATGGTTCTTTGAGCCAATTGTCCTAATGACAGATGAGGAGTTTTCAGGGCAGTGGAATTTGGTGTGGGCATTGGGGTCTCTGCCAGCACGTTCTATTACAGGATCAGGACCCTTGACAATAAATGGCTCACATTCTTGGAACTAACGTCTGTAATGGGAATAGCAGAAGTAGAGGTAATATATTACCTTGACCACAGAAGTGTATTTATTGAGGGATTGATTGAATAATGGACCAAATTCATCTCTGCTGTAACTGTGCTGATCTGACCAGCAAGATTCTGCCTTCATGTTAATGAAACACATTAAAATAAAATAATCATCTTAGGATTCTCAGTTTGCTGCTATTATTAATAATTGTCTTGCAGAACTAGAATGCAGCTTGGAAGTCTGGTTTGCTTCAGATAAGTCTGATGGCTTAGTTGGAAGCTTTCCCCAAACTTTTGTCTAAAATGCTGATTAGCAACCTCAGGGGAATGAACTTCCTTGCAAGGTTTCAAGGCTGCTGCCTCGTTTGGGGCAGGGCAGAAACAGTGGAAGACGATGACCTCTCTAAGGATTCTCTCTGTATCTGGTTTCAGCAAAGAGGTAACACAGAAAACTAAAGACATTTGTATTTTCTACAGCAATCAGGAGAATATCTTGCAAGCATCATCTTTGGAGCACAAGCCCTGTGAGGAGAGGCTGAGGGAGCTGGGGTTGCTTAGCCTGGAGAAGAGGAGGCTCAGGGGAGACCTTCTTGCTCTCTCCATCTCCCTGAAGGGAGGTTGTAGCCAGGTGGGGGTTGGGCTCTTCTCTCTAGCAACCAGCACCAGAGCAAGAGGACAGAGCCTCAAGCTGTGCCAGGGGAGGTTTAAGCTGGATGTTAGGAGGAAGTTCTTCATAGAAAGAGAGATTGGCCATTGGGATGTGCTGCCCAGGGAGGTGGTGGGGTCCCCATCCCTGGAGGTGTTTAGGAAGAGACTGGATGAGACACTTGGTGCCATGGTTTAGTTGATTAGATGGTCATGGGTAATAGGTTGGACTCAATCTCAAAGGTCTTTTCCAACCTGGTCTGGTCTATCCTATTCACTTTTACTGAATTATGCCCAAATCCCTAATTTCTCATTCCTCTTTCATTACCCACAGAGTAATATTTCTTTATATATATATATGCACATACACACACACACACACACCCAACACTAGAAGAATCTGGTTTTAGGAGTAACCTAGTCAAGTCAGGGTGGATTTGCCACCTCTCTACCACATGCTTACCTCAGGAATAACCAGCTGACATCTGATGACTCTTCCAGGGATGTGGGAACAAGCAAATGTTGACCTTTTGAATCCATGGAGTTGCATTTTTGGAGCTGGAGAGCACTTGAAGCATGCTAGCTTTTTTGAAGGAGGGGTGGGGGAATGCATCTCACTGCTTTTCTATGAACTGCTGCTTTTCAGCTGAGGTTGTCATCATCTGAGCCCTACTGACACGTTTTTAAGTGCACAGGCTGGAGGTGTTAATGCACAGCAATCTGTCCATTGGCAAAAGGAGGAGAATGAAAATGCAGGCAGAAATTGCAGGGTCTTGTTGTAGGGGATGGATGAGGACTGCTGAGGGCCCCAGAAAGTTTCACTTGGAAGGTTTTTGGAGCAGAGGCTGATAAGGACTAGAAAAGTGAATATTGCTGGCACTGTCTCCCCGTGGTTTCATGTAACACTTAGAGGAGAAAGTGCTGAGAATTATTTTTATCATCTGTTGCCTAAACATCTTCTGAAACCTTATTTCCTCCAGTGTCTATCACTGACTTTGGCTTTAATTAGATAGGCAAAAAGAGCCTGGCCAGCACGCTGTGTGTGAGGCTGGTGAGCCAGGGAAGCAGCCACACAAGGTCTGACAGAGGGGACAGACATGCTCTGGAGGGGACAGAGTGGTTTAATCCAATGTATCCAGAATCCATCTGCTAAACCCAAGCTGACGAGGTCACATCTGTTTGCAATGTCTCCATCTATTCCTTGACCTAGAGCTGACCACCAGGTTTATAGGGGAAATGAGAGGAGGAGCTGGGACAGAGGATAGGAGAGGAGCTCTATGATCAGAAACAGCAGCAAAGGGAAGGCCAAGTCTCTTTCCCCAGCTATGTCAAATCATTAGACATCTTAATGGAAACTTTGACATCTGTCAGTTCAGAACTGCAGTTAAATAGTCTTGAAGTCTCCATGGGATGTCGAAGAGAAACAAACAGCAGCAACCAACACTTTGCTTTGATCTTTCCCTGTCACGAGGCAAGGGGTGGGAAGAGGCAGCTAAGTTTTTAGGCTCACTGCCCAACAAAGGTCACTAAGAAATAGTCTGGAAATGGCAGCTGTACACTGGGAACACTGGCTTGGATGCAGACTCCTCCTGCAAACTCGGGGCTTGCACAGGCCCACACATCTTGGTAACAGCCACGATTACATCTTGTATTTTAATGCAGAGGAATGTCTAATCCAGGCATTGTTAGCAAAGCCTTTCTAAAGAGAGTTGGACTGAAACTTGGCATGCAAATATCAGCTTTAGAGCAGTGTTTTCTGGGTGCTTTTTACAAATTCCCTGGTCACTGAGGGTTTCCAGTGGCTTATTTTGCACCCTTCCTTCCCTAAACCACAGCATTCTGGGCTGATGGTCCTGCTATGTGGGCAAGAGTCTTCAGCAGTCAGGAAACTGGAAGAAATTGCCACATTATTTAAGAGAAAGATTGCTCTGGGATAGCTACAGGAAGGGGAGGGGGGGCACCTCAACATGAACAAGTTACAAGCTGACAAAGCAGGGGGGTCCCTGGAACATCCAGATTTTAGCTTTGAGGGCATTGTTGAAACCTGTGCCTGTGAGTCTTGGTTACATCGCCTCAGTTGAAGCCATTTCCATGAGTTCTGCCCCAAGTAACAAAGCTAGAGCTGGTACAGAGGAGAGTAAATGTGCTGCTTCTCTTGCTCTTTTGTTGTCCAGACTGAATCTTCAGGCCATGGTGGGAGCTACTGTTGATTGGAGTGACTTGCCAGTGGAGCAAGAGCCCCTCTTTGGGGTCCTGAGTAGGAATGTTTGAAATGCAAATTCAGCAACATATTTTGCCCAGTCCTGCATAGCTTTGTGTTCCCTCTTCTCATAATCTCAGTGACTCCCTCTAAACCCCAGCCCCATGAGCTCTGCCATCTGCTAGCTCTTCAAGACAAGGAAAGATTGCTTCATGAGGCAACTCTCTCCCAGCAGCTCCCTCGCCCTGATAACCCAGGGATTCCTGAGGTTTGCTGGTCACTCCACGAGGTGGTGGTGCCTAGTGAAGGGAGACTGCTCTCAGCTTTACCAGAGCCTCAGGAATTTTAAACCAGACCTTCACAGAGAATAATCTCAGACAGATGCAAACCCTGAAACACCGATGTAATAATTCACCTACTTGTTACCACACAGCCTGAAAGGCACAGGGTCTCGATGTGTTTAAACCCTGAGCCTGCTGCAGTAATTGACTCTGTGTCCTTCCCTGCCCCTGGCACGAGCAGAGTGGCTGTGCATGTGTCTCCCACATGTGAGAGTGCTCTGCAGGATGCTTAAATTGGAGCAAGCAGAAGTGATACGCCTGTATCAACACCACATTAAAATGATTTAAGCCATTATGCATGATCCAGGAGCCCCTGGGCACGTTGTCCTCATTTCAAACTCCTGCTTACCTTTGACAAGGACTTCTCTAGAGCACAAGCTCCTTAGGTCTCATTTTGTCAGTTTGCAGAGTGCCTATTTGCAGACCCCACAGCATGAACAGTTTCTCTAACTATTTTTGCTGCTCCTTTTGGTGCCTAAGGTCAGGCTTCCAAGAAACTTCCTCTGTGCCTGCTGCATGTATATATAAGCATTTAACAAGTTGACTCAGTTCCTAGCTATTTCAGGCTCAGCAGGTCAAGAAGCTGCCCTGGAAGACCAAATTCCTCTAACTTAATCAGACCTACGTAGCTTGCTTGCTGTGCTTGGCTCAACAGCTGTTGCTCGTCGGGTTAGCTCAAGGCTGAAGGCAGGGTGGACTGCAGAGGGTCACTGCCCTGGACAGACATGAGGTGAAACCCAGTGTCTGCTGCTTGCTCACAGGGGTGCAACTACAGCAGGGTCTTGTGTGATGGTTGTCCTGTCTCAGGGAGAAGGCAGAAGATATGTCCATGGCAGGACATAACATGTGACTGCTTCCAGTTCTGGTGTCCCCAGCATAAGAGTTATGGGAGTGAGTCCAGAGGAGGCCACAAAAGGATGATCCAAGGGCTGGAGCACCTCTGCTATGAGCACAGGCAGAGGGAGCTGGGGGTGTTCAGCCTGGAGAAGAGAAGACTCCAGGGGCACCTTAGAGCTGCTTTCCAATAGCTGAAGGGATCCTGCAGGAAGGCTGCAGAGGGACTTTTCATGAGATAGGATAAGGGGGATGATTTGAAGCTGAGGGAGAGCAGGGTTGGACTGGATCTTAGGAAGAAATTCTTCAGTAGAAGGCTGGTGAGACTGTGGAATAGGCTGCCCAGGGAGGTTGTGGCTGCCTCCTGCTTGGGGGTGTTGAAGGCCAGTTTGGATGAGGCCTTGAGCAGCTGAGTCTAGTTGAGAGATGTCCCTGCCCATGTTGGGGAGGTGGCAGTAGATGACCTCTAAGGTCCTTTCCAACCTGAGCCATTTTCTGATTCTATGATGTTGTTCCTGTGGTACATGGTGCATAGAACAGGCATGCTGGGGGGAAAAAAAATCCTGTGTTGTTCCAGATGAAAGGTGAAGCTCATGTGTCTGTTTTTCTCTCTTCTGGGAGGGGAGAACATCCCCAGCACAGAATAGCAGAAATTATTCTCTTCCATTATTTCTTTGGCTTTCTAGCAAATCCTAGCCAGAATTGTGCTGTCTACTGTTGAACATTCCATCCCCAGCTTATTTTCCCTTTCATTCTCCTGCCAATATAAGCAGAGGGTAAATTGGAAGTGCAGTGTTTAATTGCCATAGGGGCTGTGACCTTATTCCTGTGTATGCCCCACACGTCTACGGTGACCTCTGTCAAATCACTGAGTTTCTCTAGATTCTATATTTAGGCTGCTAAGTTTTATCAAGTTACCAAGTCTCTGGTTAATGTGAACATGCCTGGGTCTTAAAATTAAGAGAAGCTCATCTCAAAGAGGGCCTTCAGGCACAACTGCAGCCTACATCAATAATAGATATGTATTTTTACAAGCAATCTGGCCATTAAAGGTTTATTACATGCCAACAACGTATCAATGACTGTAACCAACTGTTTATAGGGCAGTGAAAAGCCCCAGGATAGTTCAGATTTGGCTCTGAGCCTTTCTTTGCCTCCTACCAAAAAACAATAGGCTTGTAAATATCTTCTGAGGAGGATGGACCAATTCTGTTTTATCCACTGACTGAGCAGCAGAAGGTGGTGGTGGTGTTCCAGAAGAGCTGCTGCTACCTCTATGCTAGCAGTAGTTTATGGTATAGAGTGGTGTTATTAATTCCTTGTTGCATTCATGAGGGTTTAACAGCACAGCAGTGCCAGTGCAGGGTACTGTAAAAGATCTCCAGGGCCCTGTGAAAGAACAGGGGTAGGCAGCAGCGTTAGTATTGTTAGGAAGGATAAAACAATTGCTCTTCCTTGGGTGTCCCAAGGGGACTCCAGCAGGGACACAGGCAGCCAGTAACAAAATTTAAACAGGGTTCTTTAAACACTCAGTCTCTTCCTAAGTCCACACAGACTAACTCAGTTAGGAAGTCTCATATGATCAATGCAATGCATGTGCAGATGGTGACAGTAAAAGTACAGGAGAGCTGGGGGGGTGGGGGGAAGGCATTTATTTAATCTTTTGTTGTTGTTATCAATGTGATTCCAGTGGTAATAATGGGAAATGAGACCCCCCCCAAAAAAAAATTATCATAAAGAAACTGTGAGATGAAATCATTTGGGGAGGGGAGTGATTACAATGGAAACAGCACTAATTTAGAGAACTAATTAGCAAATAGGCTTCACACCATCCAAAAAACAACCTGGAAGCCATTAGCTACACACCCCCTGTGGTTTTGCTCCAGCAAGGGGATTAATGGTGCCAGCTTCAGGAAGGCAACAGTGGTAATGATTCTCCAGTCCTTATCCGGTAATGATCTCTGTGGCAGAGATCTCAGAACCACGTTGCCATCCCTTCTATGACCATCTTGCTCTCCAGCTCTGAAATTGCCTTGGAGGGAAGAATTGAGGTCTCCTTTGCAGCTCCATATGTAGCTTTTCCCTGTCTGTGGCCAAACGAGGAAGTGTTTTATGGCTGGATAGTCATGATGGATCCAAGACCTTTTGTCATGGGAATGAGGTAATGCTGCCTTGCAGTTCTGTGGGGAGCTGTGTTCTGGAGCACAGAGCAATCTCTCCCTGACACAGCCTGGGCACAAATGCTCTCCCTGCTGCAAAGCATTGCATAGATTCTAAGTTTCTTCTTCATCTCGCAGCGTTGCAGGAGGCACTATGCTGACCTAGTTTTAGCTTGCAAGGCACTGGCTGATCTCCAAGGTGAGTGGGGAGATGCCCATAAGAGGGTCTGCCTCTCTGAGGCTGGCCACAGTGAAGAGTGGGTGCTGCTCTGGCCTGACTGTCCCTCCCCATGGGATGAAATGAACCTTCTCAGCTGTTTACCTCACACTTCCATCAGCACTAAATTCACTTTAAAGAAAACTTTGCTAAATATACCATGTGTGGGTGCCATTCATGCTAAACAGTGACTCTGACTGCATCTGCTTTGGATTACATTCACTTATGATTACCTGAACAGGCTTTGTTTATGCTGGCTTTCTCAGTCTGTTATTGGCAGGCATCTCCGAGTGGAAGAGTTTCCTTTCCAGTTTAATCTGTGTTTAAGTTTCAGAGATACACTTCTCAGAGATCTGGTTATTTACTGTTCTTGTTGCTGCTATCAAAGTGTGCTGCTCTTCCCTTTTAATGTACTCCTACCCCCTTTGGTCATCTGCTCTGCAGTTTTTAAGCCAAGCTGACTTGTGTGGTTGAAAACAGGCTCGTGGGAACAAAAGAGGCTCAGTGAATAGTTTAATCCACAATGAACCTGCCTGTCACCTATCTTTTTTTCTGAGAGGTGATTAAGAGGAAAAATGTTTTGGTTGGGGGAAAAAACAGACTGTTGTTTGTAGTTGTGATAGTCTAAGGATCTAGATAAGGCATTTATCAGCCAAACTGATACAGCTGAAGAACAGAGACACAAGTGTCAGGCTGGAGAACTAAGTATAATTTAAGAACTCATCAGAGTTTTGTTGGATGAGTAATACAATCTCTGTGGGAAAATGCAGTTGGCAGAGTAAAGAGTGTTAGCAGAGGAAGAGAAAGGTGAAGAGGTAATTATCTCCTAGGAGAATGCCACAGACACTCTGCTCAGGCAAGCCTGGGAAGGGAGAGGGAATATCATGCACTGTAAAACCAACATGACAACTGGTATTTTGGAGCTTCTGGAAGACATAAAGAACTGCTGTCTCTAAGGAAAACCTCACCAAGAAAAAAGGAAAGCTACATCCCATGCTAAAAAAAAAAGATAGAGAAAAGGTGCTAAACAGGGCTTTTACCTAAAGAGGATGCTCCCTCCTGAAGGAAATTGCTTCCTTAAAGAGAAGCCTAAACCCTGTGACAAGAAGGGCTTGGACTGATGAAGCAAACCTCCTGTAGCTGTCATGTACTCTGCTGCTCTGCAACCTGTGTGGAAATGCATCAAGCAATTGCAAGCCACAGTGGAAAGAGATCTTGTCTTGGTCTTAAAAAAAGCCATTCCTCTTGATCCCAGAATTAAATCAGTCAGGGGAAGGCCAGAAAGCTCTTCTGCAGCCCCAGACTGTCCTCAGCTCAGCAGTGCTACTTAATGACGTTTTAAGCACTTCGAGCTCCATTATTCTATGTGGAAGAACAGCTCAGTGCCTCAAATCTCAGTTTAGGACATGAGAACTAGATTTAAGTCTTTCTCTTCCCAGGCTTCCTGTCTGGCTTTTAGATGGGGTTCGTTCTTCTCTCATTTTAGCTGTCAGAGCTAAGCTCTGAGGTGGATGGGATGAATCTCTCTCCTGAGAGCCCGATCTCTGGCTGTTGACAGCGGGAGGAGCTTGCAGCAAGAAGCAGCAGCCTGGGTTTTGGAGCTTTTATTTGGGCAGATAGATGAGAGCAATCCCAGCCTTCATCGATTGTCTGAATTTATTTGTCTTAATTCCTCCTTGCTCCTCAGAAAGGAAGTGCAATACCCAACTTCCTCATGGTAAAGAAATAAATGCGTTGAAGCTTCCAGTGTAGCAAGATCCTACCCTAAGCTGTGCACCATATGTGAGTTAGGAAGAGGGATTTTTATTCTCTTTATGCTGTGGTATGAGTGTTTCAGTTTCAGACTGATTTCCCTTTTCAAAGCAATGCTCTAAATCCCTTCCCTTTTTTTTTTTGCTGCCCTTGCTGCTAGTCACAAAAAGCACAAAATCTCACACCGAAAATGATGTAGAAATCATCCCTCCCTTCTCCCCCCTCTTCCCCCTCTTCTCCCCCCCCCCCCCTTAATTGTTATGTTCACACTTTAGATGAAGTGTCTGAGTGGAGGGTTTAATTTAGATTTAATAGGATAATTATTGCATGACAAATTAATGCCAAACAATTAAGTACATCTCTACCGAGGCTTCTGGAGTTTGTAATAGGATAGCTATCAGCTACCTGGTGGTTCAACTTCAAGAAGTCTGCTCCCAATAATCACAGCATTTATTTAACATGCAATTTAAATACTAATTTAGGTATAGTATTGTCAGAAAATTACTTAATTTCCCTGACATCTAAAAGCCAGCGGTGCCAAATTTTTGGCAGGGAGCTCAGGTGTGGCCCTAAGGGAGAGAGATGTAGGCACTGCTGGGGTATTATCGCTGCTGCCTGCACTACAGCTTTGGAAACAATGATTAAAACCCCAGGCCTTCAATCCTGCATGCCAGATCATCTGCAGTCAGCAGCATTACCCCAGGGGAAAACTGATTGCACAGGTCCAGGTTTGCTAATGTTGGTCTTCATTTGACGAGACATGCAATTAATTTGGGGTGCTGCAAGGTATTTTTAAAAGCAAACCACTTGGAGCTCTGAGAAATTAACTTCATGCTAAGGGTCAGTTTCCATCTGTTTGTGTATTTAAACTACTCCTTCCCAGCTTCCCAGTAGAGGCAGAACTTGATAAGATGTCTGTGGGTGTCTTGGGCGTTGGAGTCCCGGTGCCCTGCTGCCCTGCTCTGGCAAGCTGTCTCTTGCAATTACTGCAACCAGAGAAGAGTAGTGGCCTCTCCCTTCTGCAGAGGGTGAGAAGACAAAGGCTATTGTTCTGTTTAGGGGCACAGGCCATCTAGAAGAGATCACTCTTCACATGGAGTGGACCAAATGAATCATCCCGGGCAGGTCATGGCTGCTTTGATGTACCTAATGCAGGTGTTTATGGCAGGTCCAGCGCTGGTTACTGATGGCAATATAAAACCACTGCCAGAGAAAAAGGTGCTGGTGGAGACTGAAGAAATAGCAGATAGGGTAGAGACTGCAGAAATAACAGTTATATCCTGCTGATCTCATGCTGAAACTTCATTCCCTGCTTGAGCTAAACTCTGCCACAACTTTTTGACCTTCAAAGCTCTTATTTTAGGGACTGGGGGCTTTGTTTGTTTTCTTTTGTACTGCCTTTTCCCAGTGGATTAGGACAGGGTGAATGACAGGAGGATAGGTGTGTTGCTCCTTTTTGTGGCTGGCAAGTTTAGCTGGTTATCAGCAGTCTGGATAGTGAAGCTGGCTGCCAGCCTGTGATTACAGTTTGGTTTTTTAATGACTCCAAAAGAAAAAGGGGAAAAAAACCCACCCCAAAACAACCAAAAAACCCCCAACAAAACCAAACCAAACAAGTGCCCAGAGCTGCTAGTTATTTATTTACAACAGGCTTCCATTTGTAAAGGAATAAATAACATAAACCTCCCCCTGAGCTGGGGAAGGGAGCTTAATGCAAGGCACCCAGGGTGAATGCAAGTGCAAGAGATCAGACCAAAAGTGCCTCTCCCTTCCACAAAGTAAAATGAACCTAGTGCTGTGTGCATCTCTCTTTGCATGTGTGTGTGTGTGTGTGGAAGAGATTTGCAAGGAGCTGAAACAAAAGGTTGCCTTGAGGACTTGCCCCTTTGCCTGCCTGCTGCCACCAGCCGTTACCACAGCTTCATTTAAAAGCAGCGAGCCAGCATCTCCTCTCCCTGTCGCACAGTGTGGCTTGCCCCACCTTGGAAGGCAGCCAGCCTCTGATGCAGGGCTTGGTGCTGATCAGATATTTAGAGCAAACACCCTGTAGAGGCTTGAGCTCTTCCTTTTGGGGTGGGGAGAGAATTTGCCTTTTTCAGGGCTGCCCGTAAGATGTGAACTAGATTTGAACTCAGTTCTTTGCAGATTAATCTGTTCCTATAAAGATTCCTTTTCAGATCCCATTATTTATGAGAGAAGATTGTTTCTCCCCTCCTCCTTCCTCCCTACCCCTCTCCCAGGCTTCAAATCTCATGGCTGTGCTATCTAGTTTAATTTAACCCACAGCAATTAATGTCCTTGACTGGCAGTGTTTAAACAGCAAACAATTTCATCCTGTAAATGGTAGTTTGCTGCCTGGAATACGATCAGCTCTTTAACAATTACATCAGCCTATATTTCCTCATGGCAGTTGTAAATAAAACACTTGCTGTGTGCTGCTGCTACATGGAGCAAAAGCTACCTGTGACATGCACATAATTAATGCAATCATCTAAGGAATTGCCAAAATGGAGTTCTCCAGTGCCTGATGCTTGGCTTGATGTTCCTGTGCCTGGTTTTGCTTCTCCAGCACAGGGTGGTGCGGTGATGGGGTTTAACTACTCCCTTCTCATTGCCAAGGGTCATGTCAAGACAAAACTGAGCTGCTGAGAGGGACATGTATATAGCAAGGACTGCAGGGTCTCCCTACTTGGAGCATACACAGCACATGGAAACTGTCCACAGACTGTTTGGCTTGCTACTTTAGTCCCTTTAGGGGTTAAAGGAGGAGAAAGGTTAGTGTTAGCTCTCAGCTTATGGTTCCCCAGCAGAGGTCTTTAGTCCAGGGGCTAAGAGCATTGCTGCTGCTGCTCAGGGGTTTTGTTTTGGGTACCTACCTGAGGCTGTGCTGGTTTGTGCTCACTGGCATCACCTGGATCACAGCAGTGAGCATGCTGTAACGACCTTCAGATGTAATCAACTGCAAAATGGTTTGAGCTAACATTTCCATTTCTCTCACTGCACCAGTAGCTCCCAAGCCTTTTTCCTTCAAGATCTTCTAGGAATTAATCTGTAAAACCTTTTAGAACCTTGGTTTTATTGCTCATCTTCCAGCTAAAGTAAAGATGAGGAAGAGGTTCCAGCTGCTTCAGGTGTCTGAAGGGTCTGAGAGGCTTTTACAGAGGGTGCTGGTTTGAGGAATACTGACAGAAGATCCAGCAGTGTTTCCTAATGTCTTGCAAAAAGCACAGAATCTGAGTCCCAAGATGCTCAATGCAGTTCAGGAATACTAATTATCAGCCCCAAGTGAATTAGAGCCTGTTTTAGCATGGGGCTGTGAGAAAGCCCTTGAGAAATGGCAGTGCCTTCAGAACCTTGACTTGAGGGGAAACAGCCAAGGCTTGAAGCTATCAGAGAGAGGTTGCTTCAAGCTCCCAGGTAGGAGATTTTTAGGAAGCTCCATTCTGCAGATTAATGGTTAACATTTTCTGACATCAGATTAAAAACTATAGGTTCATTTATTATTTATTATCTTGCTGGGCTGATATTTCACCTGCTGCCACGTCTGATAAGTGCAGCAGAGCTTCCCATGGGGGTTTCCCTCACAGGAGCAGATGATACCCATACTGCTGTAAAGGGATAGGAAGCCAGATGAATAATCTTTCATAGTCTGTCTTTCAGGATGGTGAAGTTATGGCTGAAATCTCAGGATAGTCTCCTCAAGAGTAAAAGGTGCATTTTTCTATCCTTTGATACCACTTCTTAACTCCTCCTTGAGACATAGCAGACATCAAAAGAAAAGGCTTTAACCAATCATAAAATCTTTAGCATGTTTTTGAACTAACATGCAGCCCAGAAGGTAAATCATATCTTGGGCTGCATCAACAGGAGTGTGGCCAGCAGGGCAAGAGAGGGGATACTGCCCCTTGACTCTGCTCTGCTGAGACTCTACCTCCAGTCCTGCCTCCAGTTCTGGTGTCCCCAGCATAAGAAGGACACAGAGCTGGTGGAGGGAGTACAGAGGAGGCCACAAAGATGATCCAAAGGCTGGAGCAGCTCTGCTATGAGGATAGGCTGAGGGAGCTGGGGTTGGTCAGCCTGGAGAAGAGAAGACTCCAAGGGGACCTCAGAGCTACCTTCCGATACCTGAAAGGACCCTACAGGAAGACTGCAGAGGGACTTTTCCTGAGGGTGTCTAGAGACAGGACAAGGTGGAATGGTTTGAAGCTGAGGCAGAGCAGGGTTAGACTGGATGTGAGGAAGAAGCTCTTCAGTACAAGGATGGTGAGACTCTGGAATAGGCTGCCCAAGGAGGTTGTGGCTGTCTCCTGCTTGGGGATGTTGAAGGCCAGGTTGGATGAGGCCTTGAGCAGCTGAGTCTAGTTGAGAGGTGTCCCTGCCCATGGTGGGGAGGTTGGAGTGGATGATCTCTGTGGTCCCTTCCAACTTGATCTATTCTATGATCTTTGAAAACAGGGTTACTTCCCCCCCCCCTCAAACCACACAGCTGAAGTAACAGTGCTGTTTGAAGTCCCACCATGTGTTTGTAGTGTGTTAAAGGCTCTTGTGCCCTGCCATTTATTTCCTGGCAAACTGACAAATTGCCATTTTGAAATTGATTAAGTTTGGGGTTGGTTTGTTTGGGGTTTGGTTTGTTTGGTTTGGTTTGGGGCTTTTTTCCTGTTGTTGTTTGTGAGGTCTTTTGGTTGGTTGGTTGATTTTGGTTTGGTTTTAATCTGATATGAGCCAAACACATTGCATTAGATATTTGTTTGGTTTTAGCAGTTGATTTTAAAATGTGTATTTGAAGCATTCAGATTTGGGTTACAGGGAATTGTAGGAGCAACCCAGGGAGCTCCTATTGCTGCTGATTATTTCCTCATTCAAACGCTAGAGGGGCCAAGCCTGGCTCAATGCTTTGGAATACAACAGAATTAATCAGGTTGGAAAAGACCTTGGAGATCCTGGAGTCTGATCTATCACCCAACACCATCTAATCAACTAAACCATGGCACCAAGCAGCCCATCCAGTCTCTTCCTAAACACTCCCAGGGATGGTGACTCCACCACCTCCCTGGGCAGCACATTCCAGTGGCCAATCTCTCTTGCTGTTAAGAACTTCTTCCTAACATCCAGCCTGATCCTCCCCTGGCACAGCTTGAGACTGTGTCCTCTTGTTGTGGTGCTGGTTGCCTGGGAGAAGAGACCTGGCTACAACCCACCTGGCTACAACCTCCCTTCAGGGAGCTGCAGACAGTTTATGTGACTGAGCCCTCACCAGCAGGGGAGGATTGGTGGTAAAACTCTCAAAGACACAGGTTGCTATTAAGAGGATATAAAAAGAGCAAGCATGGAACTGAAGATGGGACTTTGGCAAGTGACTCTTCAGTGCTTAGCCTAATTTTCATGTGATTACAGATAATTAACACTGCAGACAAGTGACAATACTGCAAAAGCCAGGCAACAGAATGATCTTTTTTTTTTCATAAGGTCGAGTGGATTGAAAAATATAAAGGGGGGGAGGGGGGAAAGGCATCATGAAGGCAACACTTTGGCTGCTGATGAATAGGTTGATGAGGAAAGGGGTGTTTGTTTTTCCAGCACCTCTGCCTAAACTGGGTTGTACACTCCAATGCCAGTGAAACCATGATAGAGCTGCACATTTCACAGTGAAGCATCTTGCATTAGGGTTTTCTCAGTGGGGTCAGGGTTAGGGCCATGTGTGTTTCCCTGGATAGGGCTGGAGAACCTGTGGAAGCTGCTGAGCCAGGAGGAATGCTACAGCCCTGGTGTCTCCTGCTTCCTGTGCTTGCAGCAGGAGACCAAGCCCTACATGAGGAAGATGTTGGCTTCCTGGGGGGACTGAGTGCTGAGGCTGTGCTGCTCCAACTCCTGCAGTTCTTGCAGAGCCTGCTGCTTGGTGTTTTTTTCACAGCACAGCCTGGCTCTGCAGAAATGTTCCTCCTCTGCCATGCCACAGCAGGAAGCCACAGTTTTGGCCACCCTGAAAGCTGCTGAACTTTGAAACCTGGCAGCGTGTACCTGGTCACGATGCCAGAAGCTCAGCAGCTTAATGTCTCTCCACACCACTGAACACCATCATTCCTCTCCTAATTATGACCTGGTCATTGTAGAGAGAAAGAAAGCACAGTCAGACACAGTTCAATTGTAATCCTTTAACTGCTGCTCAGATGAGCTGTCCTTGCAGTGTGTGGTGGTGCCAGATTATGGTGGGCAGGCAAAACCTGGAGAAAATGATCAATCTCTCTGTGTCCTACAGGAAAGTACTGTGTGCTTAAATGCCCCCATGGGGTAACTCAGCTCACTCAAAATGGATCAGGCACATCATTTTGGGGAAGTGGGCAGGCCAGTCTCTTGCTGTGCTGCTCTCTTGCTAGAACTCACAGGTTTATAAGCTCCAGCACTTTGCATGGGATGGCACAGGGTGGGCAGCTGCTGCTTGTGCTGTCTTGGAGCATGCTAGCGCAGGAAGGATGCAGTGTAGTAGCACAGCTCTCAGGGAAAGGCTGCTGGATAGTGGTGCATCAGCACCTGAGACTTGGGTACAATCACCAGGAGGCAATTTAAATGGTGACCTCCATAGCAGTGCTGCTGCTACAGGCTTTCACAGTCTCCTCAAGTGAGCCAGAAGTAAAGCCTTGCTTAGAAAAGTGGAGCACAGCATGATTTTTATACCCAAGAATATCTCATCTTACACTTTCTTTGCCACCACAAACATTTCTGAAGTGCTTCCTCTCTCCCAAGCACCCTCGGCTCACATGACAGTTGACAAAATGGGTTAAAGAGCCTGAATCTCCCTGACAGTTAAAATACAAGAACCTGAATAATTTATGTATCTCTACCCCCATGTGAAGAGACAATCATCAGCCAGTGTGCAGCAGCCACTGAGCTCCTTGAAACACTCCCTCAGCTTTGGGTGTTAGGATTATTTTATTGGGGGAGCATGGGAGGAGAGGAAGAAGGATGAGCCAGCAGAGCTGAAATCTCTGCTAATCAAAGCTGACATGAGCTGAAATAATCATGAATTCCAGCACCTGTGTGGATGCATTAGTCCAATGTATGCCTAAGGTGCTCTGCACAGACACCAAACTCCTGCTAAAGCACTTGCAGTCCATGTTTCTTTACCAGAAGAATTAAAACCTCTGTTGTACCTTGCAAATTACTCCCCAGTGTGATCTTAAATATTAATCTGCTTCAGGTTATTAATCATCCAGAAGGCAAGAAATCTATTTAGGCCAGGCAGCAGAATGGGGACTCTCTTTTGTCATCTGTGACAGAGGTGGGATAACACATCTTGGAGCGGTGGCAGAGGGCCTAAGGCAGTTGTCTTGCACCACGTCTCCTTTGCACCGTTCTGCCTGCAGCTAGAGAGCTTCTGAAGGCGCTGAGCACGCTGCCTGAGATAGAATAGCCAGGGGCAGAACCAGGGCCAGAGTCAGCAGGTAAGGGCACGTCGTGGATTTGGCTTCTAGGGTACAGGGGAAAGCCCCTTCAGGCCTGCAGCAAGGTGAGCCTCAGGGAGCCTCCTGTGAGCCTGCCTTCCCCTGCCTGCTGCTGCAGAGCTCTACAAGCCACACTCGTGCCAGACATGCAATAGGCTCACATCACATTCTGCATCCCTGCAACTCTTGGAGATTAAAAATGTAGCAAACCATAAATATTTGAAACCCCCTGGAGCTGGCATGTGTACTGTCTTTAAGCAGACCTTTTTGATCTGGGATCTGTTTTTTCTGTAACAGCAACATGCCTCTCACAAGGTCCTCTTTTCCCCTTCCCCCCCCCCTTCCATTTCTTTTCTTTAGCAGCAGAAACTTTCACATTGCTCTGGCACAGACAGATGGGAGGTGAGACAACAGCCTTTCCCAATCCTCTCACCTTCTCTTTCTTCTTTCCTTCCTCTCTAGATTCTGCTCAAATGTGTAGTGATCTGATGGCACAAAGGACTGTGAAGTAGTGGGGTCATGCTCTGCATCTGACTAGGAACAGGTCTACAATGGGGAGACTTCTTTTTGTTAAGCACTGGGGAGATGTAGGACAGCTTGCAATAACAGGTTGGACTTGATGATCCTTGGGGTCTCTTCCAACCTTAGTTACTGTGAGGGGACACAGTCTCAAGTTGTGTCAGGGGAGGTTTAGACTCGAGGTGAGGAAAAAGTTCTTCACTGAGCGAGTCATTCGTCATTGGAATGGGCTGCCCAGGGAGGTGGTGGAGTCGCCGTCCCTGGAGGTGTTCAAGGGGAGATTGGACGTGGCGCTTGGTGCTATGATCTAGTTGTGAGGTCTGTTGGAACAGGTTGGACTTGATGATCCTTGGGGTCTCTTCCAACCTTAGTTACTGTGATACTGTGATACTGTGATCTACAGGGCGAGAAAAAGACCAGATTCTGTCATGTTGATATGCTGTGAACTAGAAACTACATCTGCTGGGCTACTCTACCTAGTCTGTTCCAGTGTCCTAATGAAGGATGTAGGAGATTCTGGCCTTGGACAGTGTTTAATCTGAGGGATTCTGGGATGGGGTGGAAGAGGCAGTTCCTAAATCTGCCATTCATGAGGCTGAGGGAGACTGGCATTACTCAGTGCAAGTGTTACCCAAAGCACTGCTTGAGCTTCAGTTGTTCTTGAACAGCCTGGGAAGACTGGCAAAGGCTTCACTGCAGGGTGGACAGACATTTAGTTGAGTTTTCTCTGACTAACACTGGGAATGTGATCAGGCTTCTCTCATGTTCTGTGCATCTGTTCTAATAAGCACTCTCTCGTCTGTCGAAGAGAAGAGCCAGGAACAGCACCAAAAAGAAACTCCTGCTTGCATCCAAATGAGTGCTGCTGGGAGGGGGAGGAAGGAAGAACATATTCTTTCCCTTGACTTGTAACAAGAGGGAAGAAACAAATCAGAGTTTTGCAGTGAAGCAATACAACTTTTTATCAGCAGAGGATTCCTTCAGTCACCCTGTGTGACTGCATGCAACGTGGCCCCAGGGTGTCCCAGCCTTGCCCCCACGCCCTGTGCTGCTTCTCCCTTGAGTTCTGCACACTTTGCTCTGCAAGATGTCTCTCTGGAGCTGGAGATTGATTGGCAGCTGTGTAATCCTCATTAGCAAGCTCATTAGCCTCTGATATGGATCACTCTGTAGGGGGAGACAGTGGTTCTCCCTGGTAAAACATCCTGCGTGATCAGAGACAGGGAGTGGCTCACCCTCTTACAGCGAAGATGAAATGCAATTATGTCCTTCCTGAGGCCAGGGAATAGCTAGATAATAGCAAGCACTCACTTTCCCCTGATGAACTTCTTTTCTGAGCAGTTTTTCAGAAGGCTTTCCCCACCCACCTTTGCTTCAGTGATGCTGCAGACAGACCTCTTCAGGGCAGCTCATAGTCTGGTGCTTTCTCAGCCTACCGCTATTTTTAGTCTGGCTTCCCAAGAAGCTAAGAATTACTAATCATCTCCTCTGTCACCTTTGGTCTGTCAGTCCCTCAGTCTTCCTCTAATGGTTTTTGAATTATCTGACCAATTTCAGCCATTCTGGACAGAAGAAATTCTGTTCCTTGGGGTAAAATAAGTGAAGGAGTGAGACTTACATGGCTTCTGCTAAACAATATCATTGCCTGCCCTGCATCTATCCAGACGGCTGTCAGCACGTACACAGGACTGACGCAGGCTTTTCCTTGCCTCATACAAGTGACATGGAAAAGAAATACAGAACAAAGACATCAGGGCTGAGCTTGGCTTGCCTATGAGGGGCAATCCAGATTGGCCTTCTCAAGGCCAGCAGAGATGTAAGATTCTGAGCCACGGGAGTACTGTTTCCAAGCTCAATTGCACTGCTGATGGTAGGCAGTAAAAAGATTTCTGCTGGTAGAGATGTCTTAAGGACTTTGTTCAATGTCAATTTGGGCACCCAAAACACCAGAGATACTCCCCTTTTAACTCTCCCAGCAAGAAAAAAAGACTTCTCATCACCAGCTCAGTTCCCTCCAAGGCTTACCTGAATTTCATCTCCTATAATTCCCAAACTTTCCTTGCAGACACCTACTGAGAAGATCTTCAGATGCCTCCTATTTAGCCATGTGCAGCCCTGCACTTCACTTGCATCGCTAACAGAGTCAGCTCTCACTTGCAGACCACAGAATTGCCTCTTCTCACCAATGAGAAATGAATTCCCTTTCTTGTCTCCTTAGAAAGCTAGAGCTGTACCTTCAACTATGGCTTCTGTTCAACTTGCACTCTCTTCAATGTTCTAATAGTTTTGTAATCAAGACTCAGTTTGGGCTCAGAGCTTGTTTGAAGTTGCAAACAAAGTTGTGGTCGTTCAAGGAGACAAGTGTTGCTGTTTCTTTGGCCTTTTTGAAGTACTTCTATCAGGAGGGCTATCTGACTCCATCAGAGCAGTTAATTGGAAACCTGGCTGGCTGCACTTGGCCATTATTATGACTGGCTGAATAGCATGTCATCCAGCCCCAGCATCCTGAACCTTCCTCTGATGCTTCTTACCCCCCTACCAGTTTGGATTTCTGATCTAGCAATGGAGGGAAGATGAAAATTTCATGTCTCTGGGCACCAAATGTAATATTCATTTTGCTTAGATTTATTATGTGTCTGGCAAACACATTGCTCCTATGCTCCCTGTGTAACAGGGCTGGCCAGTATTGATGGGAGTGATGGTGATAGTCACTGGGAGCAGAACTGTCAGGTTTACTGGCAGAAAAGCAGCTGCTCTCCCTAAGTAGCCAAATGGTCTGACTTGCACGCTGCACTGCAGTGTGTTGATGTTGTTGAGTAACCACAAGATGTTCCATTGCAACAGCATCAGCAGCTGCTGCCTCCCAGGTGACCAGAAGGTGCTTAAGTCAGGGCATTGAAATTCTATATTGTGGTTCATAACAATGAACTGTATTGATCCTGTCTACACTGAGGGCCTGATCTGGTGAAGCATCTGAGCATTACATTGCTGTGAGGCAGAAGTGTGTGCTTTCTCTGCCCTGCTATGAGGACGGGCTAAGGGATTTGGGGGTGTTCAGACTGGAGAACAGAACGCTCCAGGGGTACCTTCCACTGCCTTCCACTGAAGGGATCCTACAGGAAAGCTGGAGAGGGACTTTTCATTAGGGTGTCTAGCAAAAGGACAAGGGGGAATGGTTTGAAGCTGAGGGAGAGCAGGGTTAGACTGGAACATGGAGAGAAGTAGGAGGGTGGTGAGACTCTGGAATTGGCTGCCCAAGGAGGCTGTGGCTGCCTTCTCCCTGGGGGTGTTGAAGGCCAGGCTGGATGGAGCTGACTCTGCCCTGCAAGCGCTGAGGAGCGGCTGCGCAATCTGCTGCAACATTTCAGTCAGAGGGAGGTGGGGGTGTGGGAGAAGCCAGCTTCAGCCACTGGCGATCGTTTCTGCTCTACAGGGATGTGCTGACTGCGCTGGAAGCAGCTCCCTGGCTGTCCTGATTGAGCTAGGCTGTTACTTGTAGCCAGCACGCATCATTTTTTGCCACGCTGATACAGTTGAAAATGGGATTGGCAGCATCCTGAGCCTTTTCCCTCACCTCCCTGTGCAGCAGTGTGGGCAATCGGAACCCTCCATTAATTTATTCTAATTTACAGCCCTTTAGGGGGTAGTTGTAGATCATTTTGGAGCAAATGACAAGCCAGCAATGTTTCCTGCAAGTGTGAGAAAGTACTCAATTTGCAGCTGCATGGGATATCCACAAGGCTGCACGTAGCTTTTGAATGTTACTTCAGTGGACATTTTAATTAGGCTAAATCTATCTGGGAACCTTGTGCTGAGACACTCCTGTCACTGCAGGTTAGAATCTCTGTCATTAACCACAGCTGGGATAGGAAGAAATAACACAGTGAAGAAAACCAGTTCATTTTAGAAGAGTATGTGACAATACCTGAGAGGTGAGGAGGTGAGCAGGCACATCTAAACCTCCCTGTGTTTCTAGCAGCAGAATCCAACCTAATATACTGCTGGGCAGGCAACTGTGTTCTGGCATATTAGCTACAGGAGGGGCTGTGTTTTGGTGGCCTCTAATCCAAAGTGTCACAGGACACAGCACCTCTGCATCGTTGACAAGTGCATTTTGCTCTGGCTTTCTCCCAGGCTGCATTTGGAATTGCAGTACAGCTTGGGGACTGACCTGTTGCAGAGCAGGGAAAGGGACCTGGGGGTCCTAGTGGATGGAAGGATGGCCATGAGCCAGCAATGTGCTCTTGAGGCCAAGGTGGTCCATGACATCCTGGGGTGTATTAGAAAGGCTGTAGTTAGTAGATCAAAAGAGGTTCTCCTTTCCCTCTATTCTGCCCTGGTGAGGCTGCATCTGGAATATTTGGCCCAGTTGTGGGACCCTCAGTTTAAGTAGGGCAGGGAACTGCATGAAAAAGTCCAGCTCAGAGCCACAAAAATTAAGAGAGTGGAACATCTTCCTTGCAAAGAGAGACTGAAGGAGCTGGGGCTCTGCACTTTGGAGAAGAGACTGAGGGGTGACCTCACAGTCTCAAGCTGTGCCAGGGGAAGTTTAGGCTCGAGGTGAGGAGAAAGCTCTTCACTGAGAGAGTTGTTAGCGAATGTGCTGCCCAGGGAGGTGGTGGAGTCCCCATCCCTGGAGGTGTTCAAGAGGGGATTGGACGTGGCACTTGGTGCCATGGTTTAGTCATGAGGTCTGTGGTGACAGGGTGGACTTGGTGATCTTTGAGGTCTCTTCCAACCTTGGTGATTCTGTGAAATGGGTAAAGGGTGAGTGCCAAGAGGATGGAGCCAGTGATGCCCAACGAGAGGACAAGGGGCAATGGGTGGAAGCTGAGGCATAAGAAGTTCCATGGAAACAGGAGGAAACGTTTTTTCCCCTTGAGGGTGATGGAACAGGCTGCCCAGGGGGGGTTGTGGAGTGTCCTCTGGGGCTATTCAAGGCCTGCCTGGATGCATTCCTGTGTGACATGCTCTAGGTGATCCTGCTGTGTGATTTATGGGGATCCATGTGTTGCATTGTGCCCTCTCCACATGTAGGCTTCCCAGCTCTGAAGCTCTTGCTTTCCCTGGCCCCTATTCCACTCTTTGTCACACCTGCTTTGATGTATGAAGCCATCACTTGTTGCGTGCGTGCTTTTGGAGCCTTTAAATCCTTTTGATTGCTGGGTGTTGAAAGACAAAAGGAATAAATAACTGGAACAAAGACTGAAATGTGTGCTTGGAGTGAATTTTTCTCCCCCTTTAGTCTAGGCTGGTTTTGCTTTTACTCACAGAATTATTCCTGTTCACTTAGTCTTTCATTTTGTTAATGGGAGAGGCAGAAAAGGTGGGATTGTGTTAAGTGAGGTCTAGCAGCTGAGGTGGTTAGACTCTCCCTTGCTTTAAACTTCTTAATCTACTTGGTAATTAAAAAAGTCTGAAAGCACTCCTCCCCAAAATCAAATCAGATTTTTGCCTTTATATTGAGGGCAAAGCCCTCTTCCATTTGTTGAAGGAAACCAATCTGGGCAGTTATTTCTTTGAATACTGACTAGAGACTCTGTCTCATCCAAGTGTTAGACACGTTCAAGAGCCAGCATTATTTTAATCAGCCACCTCCACCTCCTCTTCCCTCTCAATCACAACCCCAGCAGGTCCCTGTGATCCCTTGCTGCCTTACTTTCCTTGAATCTGTTCCTCTCAGCTCCTTCTACTTCTGAATCCTTCCTTGCCTTCCTCAGCAGGTCACAGAATCACCTCTCTCAGACCCTTGCCACTGATCCATTCATATCATCCTGCATCTTTTCCAAGTCAGGCACAGTAGTCCCTGTGGGGCAGCATAAAGCAGAAGCCTGTGGAACACCTGAAACAAGACCACGAATAAATCTGAGACGTTCATGCTGAGGTCATTGGGCTCATTGCGCTCCCAGTCCTTGATGCAAGGCTGTCACTGATTTCCCCAGCTCCTTTTTGATAGCTGACCAGCCAGGAAAGCAAAAGAGCCTCCAGCTTCATGTCTTTCCCACTGCCTTCCTTACCTCTTTGCTCTGATGGTACTGAGGGGCTCTGGCTGGAAAGTGACTTGCACTCAGACGGTTTCAGAGACCTTCTGTCTAGTCCAAGCTGGAAGAATGTGGTGCAACTGAGGTGAATTTGTGATGTTCCACACAGACTGAGGGGTGTAGGACCAGAACAGGTCCAAACCTCAGAAAGAAGAATAGCTTTCTGGTTCTAGAGCTCCAGCTGATCAGCAAGACGTACTGACTGCTGTTAATCCGAAGCCAATGATTGTCAGATTAACAACACGCTGCTGCTGAGATACCCATTGCCCAAGTGTGGCTTGGGCTGGTTTTGCCCTTTCCCCCCCATCCACAAAGCTCCAGGTACCCTCAGCAGGGCACTGCACACTGCCACAGCTTCCCTGCATCTCTTTCTCAATGGAAAATGGAAAGAATGGTGTGGTGCTGCCAGGTAAAGAGGGCCTTATACCTCAGCTGAAGCTGTTTTCAATCCTATCTTGTAACTGTGCTGTGCACAAATGGTGGCACTCATGACCTATCCTAACCTTCAGAGAAAGAGGACATCAGGTCTTTCATTCAAAACCCCTGTTGGGTCCTGCCAGGAGAAGGAAGGAATTTATTAACCGTGGGCAGACAGAAGCCATTAGTGGAACGCTGGATTAAGAACAGTAAACACACACTCATAAACCAGCAGCTCCCTTCATAAAAGATAATTTATTTCTCAGCATTTGAGTCAGGAATGCTAAACATCTCCTGTGAGGGGAAGAGATGGCTCCTTTCTTTGGCAGGCAGGGGTTTGGGTTGGGTGGTTTGGGTTTTCTTGCAGCCCTGGGCCACGGGACAAGGAAGGACATCAAGAATGATGTCTTTCTCATCTCTCTGACAGAGCAGTGCTCTGCCTCTGTTTGGATGCAAGAACTCCTGCAGCCTTTGGCCTAAATGTCACAAGGGGGAGAAAGGATTGTGCTTTGTGTGAGGCAAGTGAGAAATTTCCATTTGCTACTGGAAATGTGACAAATATTTTTCTGAAGAGCAATTCATTAGGAGTAAAGGTCATAATTGTTGGCTCTGTCCCCAAAGTAATTTCCATCAATGCCAGACACATCCTGTTACTCCATCTTGTCACAGCACTGCCATGTGGCTTTGCATAGCAAATATTAGGATTGTGTACAGGAGGTGAAAAGCAAAGCCCTTTCAGGTGAGAAGACAGGCTGAAAGGGTTGGGGCTGTTCAGTCTGCAGAAGAGAGGGCTCCAAGGAGACCTTATTGTGGCTTCCCAGTATCTGAAGGGGGCCTGCATGAAAGCTGGGGAGGGACTTTTGAGGGTGTCAGGCAGTGATAGAACTAGGGGGAATGGATCCAAGCTAGAGGAGGGAAGATTCAGATTGGATGTTAGGAAGAAGTTGTTCCCCATGAGGGTGGTGAGAGCCTGGCACAGGTTGCCCAGGGAGGTGGTGGAAGCCTCATCCCTGGAAGTTTGTGAGGGCAGCCTGGATGTGGCTCTGGGCAACCTGCTCTAGTATGAGGTGTTCTTGCCCAAGGCAGGGGGGCTGGGACTAGATGAGAGGACACAGTCTCAGGCTGTGCCAGGGGAGGTTCAGGCTGGATGTTAGAAAAAAGTTCTATACAGAAAGAGTGATTGCCCATTGGAATGGGCTGCCTGGGGAGGTGGTGGAGTTGCCATCACTGGAGGTGTTCAGGAGAAGACTTGACGGGGTGCTTGGTGCCGTGGGTTAGTTGTTTGGGTGGTGTTGGATTGGTTGATGGGTTGGATGCAGTGATCTTGAAGGTCTCTTCCAACCTGGTGTATTCTATGTATTCTATGATCCTTGAGTTGCCTTCCAAGCCTGGCAATTCTGTGACTCTGAGATTGCAGTCTAGCCTCCCAGCTGGTCTCACAGTTGTCTCATTCAGCAATATCCTGACCATGTCTCCAGTCCAGCCTGGTGGAAGCAATGAGAATCAATATCAGTTCTCTAAGCCCACAAGCACAAGCTGGAAAACTGCTTTTGCAGCTTGTTTTTACCTTGAAGCAGGATCTTTCTCAGGTGCATGCAGAAGGCAGAATACTTTCTAGGCAAGTTCATCTCCCTGATTCCTCTTCTCATGCTGGTATTCTGTTTCAAGCCACAAGGTACAATTAATGCAGGCTATCGGCCTTGCTCCTTCAGGGGAGTCAGCAGCCTGGATGACAGGCATGGAAACCTGATCTTTGTATCGTTCTAGAGGCTATGGCTTGGTTCTCGGGGTAAATATTTAATGTCTTGGTTTGTTCAGTGAAAATTCATTAGGTAAACGACAACATCAAAGGAATAATCTCATCTTTGATATCAGAATGAATTAGTGCAGTCTGTCTAGTAAAGACATAAACACTTTTAATTAATAAAGTGTTCTTCAAAAATGCATTATTTACTCATTTGAATAGTCATGAGAAAACAATTTATCTCATTTAATGAACCATTTGAAACCATTTTTGGCAGAGAGCAGCAGCCTCTTCCTTTGGCATGATTTTCTCCTCTTCTTGATACTCACATTGCATACAAACCCAAGCACATTGTCCTCAGTCATGCTGATGAGGATGTGCAGGGCAGTGTCAGGAGGATGGAGCCAGGCTAGGCTGATAGGGCAAGGGGCACCACGTGCAAGTTGGAGCATAGAAGGTTCCATGTGAACAGCAGGAAAAACTTTTTCGCTGTGAGGGTGACAAAGCCTTGGAACAGAATTCCCAGAGAGGTGGTGGAGTCTCCACTGGAGACATTTCAAACCCACCTGTTTGTGTTTCTGTGTGACCTGCTCTAGGGGCCCTGGACTGGGTGATCTTTTGAGGTCCCTTCCAACCCCTAACACTGTGAAAAACAATAGTGTGATGAAAGTGTAAGACTAAAGACTCTAGAGCTCTTTCCAGACTTTAAGCCATGAAGTCAGATTGAGACCACCTCAGTATCAGCTGCTGTTACTAGCTCTGGGTGTATCTGGGGGGTGCATTAGAACATCCAAGACCAGGCTCTATCTAAGTGCATTCCTGAAGAAACAAGTGCAGCTGCCATTGTTGAAGTGTCACCTCTTGGTAACCTTGGTTTATTCAGGGAACAAAATGATCTCTAAGTACAAATCTGGCCTGATAGCCTCTGGGGAAATCCTTCCATGAGATTATTTAAAGGTTATCTGAAATCTGGCTGCAGAATAGAGTCCCAGCTGTTAATGTGAGTCTGTCATTGTGCAATCCCAGAAAGTTCAGCGTGTTTTTCTGTTGTCAAGCAGAGAGGTTTTGGCCTGCTTAGAGCTGTGGCAAATACTCCTGAGGATTCATGCCAGAATTGAGAAATGTATTGATCAAAAAGGGTAAGAGGAAAAGAATAAAAACACAACATGAAGCCTCCTGGAACTGAATCACAAAGATCAAGCACAAAAAAAAATATAATCACAGCTTATCAAAGACCTTTTCTGACACCAAGAATATATTAATTAGTGCACATTAATTCTAGCAAGTGCTCCCTTGCACTGAAGAGGAATAGGTTAGGTTGTTGCAGAATTTGGACTTATTGTTGGACTTTCATGTCTTGTTTTTGATGAAGCATGTGTCTATAAAGTGGAACAAAGCTGAGGCAGTAAACTGGGGAAGATGTGAGTTTTCTCAAGGCTTGCTAAGCAGTCAGCAGTCACTTGGTCCTCAGTGAGTGTTCAGGTGGATGCAGGGGAGCCATGGGGACTGTTTCCCTTGTCTGGACACCTGTGTTGAGGTTTGGTTCAGATCTGCCTCATGTATCTTTCCTTCTCATCCTCTATGTGATGGGCTTGCTCAGCCTGGTTGTACTGGGATGTGCGAGAAGGCAAAGATAAAGAAGGGGGAAGCTGGACAGAAGACATGAACAGAATGAGGTGTGGGAGGGAGGGAGAAGAGAGCAGACCCCCATGTGTGAGGCTGGGAGATTCTTGCTTCTTCAGGGTGACCACTGAGTGCCTGGACCTTAGGAGCTGTGATTATAGAAAAGACAGGGCAAAACTCTTCTCAGAGGTGTACAGTAAGTGGAAAAGAGGCAGTAGGTGCAGCAAAAGAATTTCTGACTGTATACAAGGGGAGGGAGAAAAAAAAAAGGTGAGGTTTTTTGAAGTAGTGAAAGATGGGCTCAGGGAGGTGTGGCTCTCCATCCTTGGGGCTTTGGAGATTCGACTACAAACGACCTTCAGCAGCCTGACCTTGCTTTGAAGTGAGCTCTGCAGGCAGCTGTAGTGGGTGACCTCCAGAGGTCCCTTCCAACCTAAATTATTCCATAATTCCCAGCAAATGAAGCTTCTGTTGTATGAATAGGACACTGTCTGGTACAGCAAACAAATATAACACAGAAAGGGGGGGGGAAAAATCCCAACAACACAAAAGTTAATTTTTTTATATCTTTTAAATGAAGCATTTCATTTCCCTTGCCAAGATCTGAGTGCAAGATTTCCTTAGCAACAAAAGAATGTGTGTTTTAGCAGGGAAGGGGTGCTGCTAAAGTACTGTTCCAGCACAGTGTAGGTGCTTGGCCCATCAACAGGTGCAGTGTGGGGGGAAAAAAAAGAGAAGGAAACAAAGATCTCTGAACCCTAAGTTTGGCAGGTTTCTGTTTAGAAAAACAGAAGGAAGCCATCTGTAGCCCAAGCTCTGCTGAAGCAGTAGTTGGAGTTAAGCAGTGAAAGAAGATTATCTTTGCAATAGTCACCTGAGTGTTTCCTTTTCGTTTGCATGCTGCCAGGGACTAGGAATAATGTTATGCACTTAGAATCATAGAATCAGTCAGGGTTGGGAGGGACCACAAGGGTCATCTGGTTCCAACCCCCCTGCCATGGGCAGGGACACCCCACACTAGATCAGGCTGGCCAGAGCCTCATCCAGCCTGGGCTTAAACTCCACCAGGGATGGGGCCCCAACCACCTCCCTGGACAACCCATTCCAGGGCTTCACCACTCTCATGGGGAAGAACTTCCTCCTCATATCCAGCCTGAATCTCCCCACCTCCAGCTTCATTCCATTCCCCCCAGTCCTATCACTACCTGAGATCCTGAGAAGTCCCTCCCCAGCCTTCTTGTAGCCCCCTTCAGATACTGGAAGGCCACAATTAGGTCACCTCAGAGCCTTCTCTTCTCCAGACTGAACAGCCCCAACTCTTTCAGCCTGTCCTCACAGGGCAGGTGCTCCAGCCCTCTGCTCATCCTCACAGCCCTTCTCTGGGCACCTTCCAGCATGTCCATTTCACTTGTGAAAATGTAGAAAATAGCTGTGGCTGAGCACTGCAAAGCACCTGGCCAGCATTTCGAATGCACCTTCTTCCCCTTCCTCCTTTGGTCTCTAGGAGATGAGAAACAACCACTCTCATGTCGCTTTCCCCCGTGGGCAGCCTTGCCTGTAAGCAATTTGTCATTTAGCACAGCTAAATGAGAGATCATGTTGGTGGTTGGTTGGTTGCTTGCTTTTTTTTCCTCCCTCTGCTACCCAAGCTGTGAGCCTGCTGCTGCTGCTGCAGCCAATGTTCTTCCCTCCTTTTCCCCTCTGTACCTGCCAAACACACACAGAGGGACAGGAGATCTGTCTGGCTGCACGTGGCGGTGTGGAGCCCTGCTGTACTTTACAGCATGAAGTAGTGTGGTGGGTTCTCTCCAGTGAGTTTGTTCAGAATAATCTGCAGTTTTCCTTTTTACACCCAATTTAGTGATTGATTTATATTTTTGCCTACTTTTCTGCTCAACATCTGTAGCAAAATTCTAATGGCATAGCCTAAAACCGCCACAATTAGCCGGGGAATAATTGAGCCTTGGGAACAGCTCCAGCTTTGGCTGAGCTGAAAAGAATGTTGGAGACAAGGAAAAATGACACAAAGATAAACCCAACAGCCCAGCTGGTAGTCTGGAGTCCTGTAGTGCCTATGCCTACATCTCCTCTGAAATAACTTCTTCCTCTCTTCCTTGAGGTAGGGGTGAATTGCACCGGTCCTCCCCCCTCAGGAAGGGCTGCGTGGTGCTGTGAGTTGGCTGCATAAGGAATGATTAGATCAGATTTGAGGGCTGGCTGCTTTGAGCCTCTCAGGAGAAGAAGAGTAGCCAAATGGGAGTGAGTAGATGCCCTAAATTTGGGACAGTGCCTCTGGTGATGGCTGGAACCAAGAGATAACTGCCTAGCCCTTGCTGGTGGCTTTTGTCTGGGATGAGAGGTAAAGCCAGCTGATGTCTGTTCTCCCTTGATGTGAAGCCCAGGAGGGGCTCTGCATGTGGGAGCAGCAGAGAGGCAGTTTGGTGTTGCACAGAGGCCTGAATTACTCTGGGAAATATGCAGACATATCTGTGAACCTGCATGGGCCTATTTTCCTGTGGAAAAGGATTGTTGTCACTGTGGAAGTCCACCTGAAGGTAGAGAATGCAGCTCTTTAGTAGATACTTCAGACAAATCACAAGCCTGTTTTACTTGTTTTCTCTTTCTGTCACCATATGCCTGCAAATGTACAATAAATAAGCAAATGGGGAGGGGGAAAGAAGTCTGTTAGTCAAAAGAAAGCATCAAAAAGGTGAGGACATCTCTCTCCAGAATGAATAGAGCATGGAAAATGAGCCTTGAGGTGAAGGAGGGGGGAGAAAAAAAAATGAAGGGAAGCCATGGAAATGAACAACAGGAGAATGCTGCAAAACATTGTTGCTTCTCAGTAGAGTTTTCCCCATCAGCTTTGACATAAGTACCATATTCTGGCTGTAAAACATAATTAGAGCAGTGAATCAGAAAGGAGCTGTCCATCGAGTAGCACAGTGTGTTCTCAGCCAAGGAGAGGGATGTGAACCTCATGCAAATAAGGCTGAGGTCCCCTGCTTCCTCCTTAGGAAACTGAGTGTGACACAATCAGCAAGGAAAAAAAAAACCAAACAAGCAACAAACCAAACCTGTTTGCAGCAAGCTGCAAATTTCACTGCTCTTTGGAGCTGGAACTTGCCTTTGAGCTCTGCATTCAGGCATGCAGGCTGCCTCCCTGCGTCAGCTCCTGCTCCTGGAGCTCCCATTGCAAGGGGCAACTGTTTCATACAGCTCTTTTGTGGGGGAAAGCAAAGGCCAAACCCAACAGATCGGGATGTAATCTTGAAGCCTGGCTGATTGATACTCTAGGACGTGGCAGGGCAAGCCTTCCAGCTCAGTGGTGTTAGGTTCACCAGGCTTGATCCAATAATCCATCATTTTATCAACTCTGCTGGCTCAGTGCACAGAGGGCTCTAAAAGAGGGTCATTAAAAAGGCCTTGCCAGAAGAAGCAGGCTTTCTTCTTCTTTTTTTGTTTCCTTCAGGGTTTTTTCTGTGCTTTTTTCATGCATATCAGAGGCATGAGTAGACATCTGGTGTTCCAAGGTGTCCTCAGCCTGGCTGCAACACACATAGCAGTTTCCATGTATACTTCTGTCTGCTGCCTTTTACCATAGAAAGCCATGAGCAGTAGCTTCAGATCAGCCCTCTGATGGCCTGCAAAGTAAGAAAGAACAGCTATGGGCAGAGCAGGGCAGGCCAAGGGTGATCTGTTTGCCAGGAGCTGGTTGTTCAGCTGCTTCATAGAAAGAGAGATTGGCCACTGGAATGGGCTGCCCAGGGAGGTGGTGGAGTCACCATCACTGGAGGTGTTTAGAAAGAGACTGGCTGAGGCACTTGGTGCCATGGTTTAGTTGATTAGATGGTGTTGGGTGATAGGTTGGACTTGAGGATCTCAAAGGTCTCTTCCAACCTGGTTTGTTCTGTTCTGTTCTATTCTACTCCCTGAGGGATCCATGTAACCATTTTGCAGTGCATCTGAACCCTCACAGTTTTGATGGAACTGGCACGTGGCATAAAGGCTATACTTAATTACCATCTCTTCCAGTATTGGTTGTCCTGTAGCCCCTTCAGATACCATTAGTCTTCACCTTTTAGAGTGGGGAGTACAAACATGTAACTTCCCAAACCAAGGGTAGGTGGCTGCCTTGGAACCATGAGGACAGGATACATTGCAGTGTTATTTCTGTTGTGTTTTGTCTTCCTGGAGGATAATTTCTTCATCAGTCTCAGCAGTCTCCCCTGGTGCAGCTTGAGACTGTGTCCTCTTGTTCTGGTGCTGGTTGCCTGGGAGAAGAGACCAACCCCCACCTGGTTACAACCTCTCCTGATGTAGTTGTAGAGAGCAAGAAGGTCTCCCCTGAGCCTCCTCTTCTGCAGGCTAAGCAACCCCAGCTCCCTCAGCCTCTCCTCACAGGGCTGTGCTCCAAACCCCCCCCATCTTTGTTGCCCTTCTCTGGACATGTTCCAGCAACTCAACATCTTTCCTAATCTGAGGGGCAATGCTGTGTCTTGCTCTGCTATTCTATAACCTTGTAGTCTGTCTCTGTCCTATTATGTGCTGTAGCATTAGTTGGTGCTCTGTTACTGATTACAGAATGGTTTGGGTTTGAAGGAACCTCCAAAGCTCATCTAGTCCTACAGTCAGCAGGGACATCCTTCACTACATCAGGTTGCCCAGAACCTTTTGAGCCTAACTTTGGAGCTCTTCAAGGCCTCAACTACCTCCTACAGGCAACCTGTTCCACTACCCTCACAGTAAAGAACTTATTCCTCACATCCCATCTAAATCTGCCCTTCTCTAATTTCAAACCATTTCCCTTCATCCTAGTCACACCCCACTTGCCTGGACCTACCAAATCTGTTCTGCTGGCTGGGAAGTTGGGACACTGAGAGGTACACATGGCTTATGCCCAGCCACCTCCCCTACAGCCAGTTTGCACACAAATGGTTCAGGTCACATTCTCCTGCAAGCCAAACCTTCATTTGGTTCTGGTTGTTTGCAAGAGAGCAGACCTGACCATAAGTTCAAGTGCATTATGCATCCAACTAAACAGACTGAGCCTTATGATGGCTTTGGACTGCTTAATGTTGTGTTGACTTTGGAGGCCCAGCAGTGCAGTGATGTAAATCAAACAGCCACCCAGGCCTGAAAGGGGAGGAATTTCACTGCTTGCACATTCCCTCCAACCAGGACTTTCTCCCTGAGGAGTTTCTGGAATCCAGCAAAAAAACCCAAAAAGTGCTTATGCCAGTTAATACTTGAAATGAAATCCACCCTCCCTGCCCCAGCCTGACCCAGAATCTGTGATGAGGAACATCTCCTGCCCAGAGGGCAAGCTCTCAGGGATGCTTGTTCCCGAGGAATCCAACTCTCCTTTCATTTGGGCATGGGAAACATTAATTATGTGCTAAATGCAAAATTCATCTCAGAGAAGCACAGCTGGTAGCAGTGGCCTCTTCAGATGCATTCAGCTCTCCAAAGGCAGCTGATTCAGAGCTGCACATGCTGCTTGCTATCTTGTACTGTAAGGATCTGTACTTTAACTCACTTGTAAAGCCCTGTTTTTCCCCCCCCCCTTAGGTACTTCCAGAGTGTGTGGGCAGCACTTAGCAGTGGTGTGTAACAAGCAGGACTTGCCTATCAACTTCATGTCATTTTGGCAGCCCAGGAAGGATCATTATTTGATATAGAACAGCCAAGGCTTTGCTGACTGGTGCTAACCCAGTTGGGCTGTGCAGCTGTGCAAAACTATTGCACAGTTCAGCTGTACCTCATCAGATTCTGTGTCCTCAGGTTTCTTGGCTCAAGGATTAAATTTCCCCCTGGAAAGCAAAAATTCCCCTTTACATAACTGACAGAAAGCCACTGACATTTTGAAACAAAACCTGGTATCTGGCATTTGAGGTGCCCAGGGGTGGCAAAGACAGGTGGATATAGCCAGGACCCAGTGGAGACCTTTGATCTTTGGATACCATTAGCTGAATGCCAGGCTGCAGGTGTTTGAAGGCATTTTGGACATGGGGGTTTTTTTTGCAGCTGGATCTTTCCCTTTCATCCTCATGAGCCTTCCCACAAGGTGTTGAGGTCCCTGTGAAAGGATTGCTTGACTTGATCCTCACTAATTTGCTTCACAGTACAATTAATAAATGTCATCAGGTCTTTGCTGAGGGCCAAAATATTGAGGGATCTTCAATTGCTGTTATCAATGTCAGTATAAATTGGCAAGCATCAGAAAGAGGCCAAAAGCTCTCTTCTGCAGCAAACACAACTTGGGGAGATGCCACTGAAAGTAGAAAGAATCACTGCTGGGCCTCATGTGCCCAGGAACACCTCCCAAAGCCTCTGCCTTTGCCTGAACTGAGTTTATTGTAGAGAATGTGTTGCAACAAGTGAGCTTTCCTCTGCTTTGATCATGCCTCTCTCTTTTGCTTCTGATGGCTTCTTTGTTTCTGTGAAGTTAGAAATCATAGACTCATAGAATGGTTTAGGTTGGACAGGACCTCAGAGATCATCTCCTCCAACCTCTCCACCACGGGCAGGGAGACCTCTCAACTAGACTCAGCTGCTCAAAGCCTCATCCAGCCTGGCCTTGAACACTGCCAGGAAAGAGACACCCACAGCCTCCCTGGGCAACCTATTCCAGAGTTTCACCACCCTCCTACTGAAGAACTTCTTCCTCAGCTCCAGCCCAACCCTGCTCTCCCTCAGCTTCAAACCATTTCCCCAGGTTCTGTCTCTAGACACCCTGATGAAAAATCCCTCTGCAGCCTTCCTGTAGGATCCCTTCAGCTATTGGAAGGCAGCTCTAAAGTGCCCCTGGAGTCTTCTGCAGGCTGAACACCCCCAGTTCCCTTAGCCAGTTCTCATAACAGAGGTGCTCCAATGCTTGGACCATCTTTGTGGCCTCCTCTGGACTCGCTCCCACATCACTCAATCCTTCCTAAGTGACTTTTACTCTCTGCTCTCACTCTGTAGAATAGCATAGACCAGAACAGACTAGAATAGAATAGCATAGACCAGACCAGACTAGAATAGAATAGAATAGACTAGACTAGAATAGAATAGACCAGACCAGACTGGAAGAGACCTTGGCTGACCAGCAGCAATGTTGCATTGCTGTTGTGTTACCCTTATAGGTTCATTTCACAGCCTCAGACTCCTGGGTTGTTAACAGGCAGTTGGTAGAGCACATAATGAAGAGTTGCTCTTTCTGCCTTTCTCTTTCAATCTAACAAATGAAGGAAGATTTGTCCTGGCCAAGTGGAGCATCCCTGAGCCTCACTGAGTGAATGAATTGAAGAAATGAAAGCATTTCTAGGTTTCAGCATCAGACAATTGCATAATTTTCAGTGTAATGGGATCCCTGCTATTAACATAGCAAGAGAAGAAGGTCCTGCTGGGAATCATTTTTCCACTTTTATTTTAATCAAGAAATCAGTAAATTAACAGCAGCTTGATGAAAGCAGCACAGCCTTTATTATTGTCTTGTTTGTTTGTTTTCCCTGATGAGTATTTTTTTCCAGTTTCAAACCAAGTTCCCATCATTCATTTCCTATGTTTTCCACACATTCTGGGCTTTACTTGCCAGTAAGGTTCAAGTAGAGATGAAAGCAGTGTTGCTTGAAGGCCAGCTCATGAATGCCTGGTACAGTAGTCAGAAGTGTCCTGATCCATTTTATGCTGGGAAGTAAAGAAACCTCAGCTGTCTTAGCCATGCAGACAAAAGTGAAGAGATGCAATAAAGCAAAATCCAGCCAAAAAAAGAAAGGCAAAAAAGGTGAAATTCATTCTTCATCTTGTTTTCCAAAACCCAATCCAAACCCTTCAGTCAACAGCAAGATTTAAATCACCTTCCATGTAGAAGTGTAGAGTCTTGCACCTAGGAAAGAGCAACCCCGTGTACCAGGATAGGTTGGGGACTGACCTGCTGGAGAGCAGTGAAGGGGAAAGGGACCTGGGGGTCCTGGTGGATGGAAGGATGACCAGGAGCCAGGAAGGTGCTCTTGTGGCCAGGAAGGGCAATGCTATTCTGGGGGGGATTAGAAATGGTGTGACCAGTATAGAATAGAATTAACCAGGTTGGAAGGGACCTTTGAGATCATGGAGTCCAACCTATCACCCAACACCATCTAATCAACTAAACCATGGCACCAAGCACCCCATCCTAAACACCTCCAGTGATGGTGACTCCACCACTTCCCTGGGCAGTAGGCTGGGAGTTCTCCTCCCCCTGTACTATGCTCTGGTGAGGCTGCATCTGGGCAGTTCTGGGCCCCTCAGTTCAAGCAAGACAGTGAGCTGCTTGAGAGGGTCCAGCACAAAGCCAGGAGGATGATTAAGGGAGTGGAACACCTTCTGTATGAGGAGAGACTGAGGGAGCTGAGGGCTCTTTGGCTTAGAGGAGACTGAGAGGTGACCTCATCAATGTTTATAAATATGCAAAGGGTGAGTGCCCAGAGGCTGGAGCCAGGCTCTGCTGGGTGGTGCTCAATGACAGCACAAGGGGCAGTGGGTGGAAGCTGAGGCATAGGAAGTCTCATGTAAATATCAGGAAGAATCATTTCACTGTGAGGGTGTCAGAGCACTGGAACAGGCTGCCCAGGGGGCTTGTGGGGTATCCCTCTCTGGAGATATTCAAAACCCTCCTGGATGTGTTCCTGTGTGATCTGGTGTAGGTGCTCCTGCTCTGGCAGGGGGGTTGGACATGATGAGCTTTTGAGGTTCCCCCCAGCCCCTGAAATTCTGTGATTCTTTCTTTTATTTTTCCTACCACAATGGTTACAGAAAGTCCCTCTTGTGCTTGGAGTGTGTGCTCCAAGAACATTTTCCCATCCTATGATAACTGAGAGTTAATATTCAAATCACCAAATCTTTATGCACACAGAAGGTAGAAAAGACTAAGATGGCAAAGCAGCTTTTCCAAGGCTCTGCAATAAAGCCAGGACTAATGTGTGGTCCTCTTCAGTGTCAGTGGAGAGTAGGAGTCACTGGCTCAGTAACCAACTTTCATCATCTCAACCAACAGCTCTGATAATGCTGTTCTGCTTGCTGCTCAGCACCCAAAGCTTTAGTCAGGATGCTTTCTGGTTGGCTCTGCTTGCTCTGACAGCTACCTCCATTCCAGGCTCATAGAATGGTTCTGGTTGGAAGGGACCTCAGAGATCAACCACCCCAACCTCCCCAACATGGGCAGGGAGACCTCTCAACTAGACTCAGCTGCTCAAAGCCTCATCCAACCTGACCTTGAACACTGCCAGGAAGGAGACATCCACAGCCTCCCTGGGCAGCCTATTCCAGAGTCTCACCATTCTCCTACTGAAGAACTTCTTCCTCAGCTCCAGTCTAACCCTGCTCTCCCTCAGCTTCAAACCATTCCCCCTTGTTCTGTCTCTAGACACCCCGATGAAAAGTCCCTCTGCAGCCTTCCTCTAGGATCCCTTCAGGTACTGGAAGGCAGCTCTAAAGTGCCCCTGGAGTCTTCTCTTCTCCAGGCTGAACACCCCCAGCTCCCTCAGCCTATCCTCATAGCAGAGATGTTCCAGAACTTTGATCATCTTTGTGGCCTCCTCTGGACTCACTCCAACAGCTCTGTGTCCTTCTTATGATGTTTCTGAGATTATTATTTCTTCCTGTTTAAGATTAAACAACACAAATAAATATCTCCCTAGAAAATAAATGCTTTGCTTTAAACCTGCATCAAACATCTTCCCTTGATTTAAAAGGGGATGTAAAGGGGAAAAATTGTTCCTTGAGCTTGTGATGTATTAATCAATATTTATATGGTTTACACTGCTCATGATGAAGTCAGCACTACCTAATAAATTCCCCCACCCAGCCAGAAGTGCTAAGCTCTTGACTTGGATGAGGCAGTTTGTGTAGCAAAGCAGCAGCTGGAGTTCCCTCTCCAGCCAGGTAATGAGCATTTGGTGCCATGCTACTGTTCCTTTATTTTCCTGTTTAATTACAATGCTGGAGACTGACTGCTGTGGTTGAGCTGAAGAACAGAGCCTCCCATCCCTCTGCCCCTCTTCTCACTCCCTGAGTCCAAGGTACATAAATCATAGGCAATGATAATTCCCAGAAGAATTATTCAAGGTCAGGCTTGACAAGGCTCTGAGCAACTCAATCTAGTGGAGGATGTCCCTTGCAGGGGGGTTGGACTAGGTGACCTTTGGGGCCCTTCCAACCCTAACCATTCTCTGATTCTGTGGCCATGCACAAAGCTCAGTCCTTTCTAGGACACAGTCCTTGCAGGCATGGCAAACAGAATCATAGAAGCAATAAGGTTGGAAAAGGCCTCAGAGATCATCAAGTCCAACCTGTCACCCAACACCTCATGACTACTAAACCATGGCACCAAGTGCCACGTCCAGTCCCCTCCCCTGAACACCTCCAGGGATGGTGACTCCACCACCTCCCTGGGCAGCACATCCCAATGGCCAACAACTCTCTCCGGGAAGAACTTTCTCCTCACCACCAGCCTAAACTTCCCCTGGTGCAGCTTGAGACTGTGTCCTCTTGTTGTGGTGCTGGTTGCCTGGGACCAACCCCCTCCTGGCTAGAACCTCCCTTCAGGTAGTTGTAGAGAGCAAGAAGGTCTCCCCTGAGCCTCCTCTTCTCCAGGCTAAGCAACCCCAGCTCCCTCAGCCTCTCCTCACAGGGCTGTGCTCCAGACCCCTCCCCAGCTTCATTGCCCTTCTCTGGACACATTCAAGAGTCTCAATGTCCTTCTATGCAAGGTCTGATCCATCTCTGTCTTCAAGATCCTAACCATCACGTTCTTGAAGATATATAGATCACAAAGGATGCTGAGAAACACAGTTGCACAGAACTGAGGCCAGGAAGACATTGTATTTGAATGCAGATATAAGAAACCAAGCTGTCTGTCCCACTTTCTGTCCATCTTGGCATTCATAAATGCAGATGTATTCTGCTGAGGTCTGTGAAGCTTCATGTGTCACTTGGTCAGCCCTGCTCATGTCTGCAGCAGGGATTTCTTCCCCTGGTAGCAGAAGCAGCTTCACTTGCAGTGTTTTTCTGGACATCACACTACACTGGGAACCTGTCTGAGGGCTCTTCTAGTCTGTGACAAAAATCTCTGTCTTTGTTAGTAGTAAATACCACAGAGTGGCTCAGGTTGGACAGGACCTCAGAGATGATCTACTCCAACCACCCTGCCATGGGCAGGGACCCCTCTCTGCTAGACCCAGCTGCTCAAGGCCTCATCCAGCCTGTCCTTGAATGCCCCCAGGGTGGAGGCAGCGACAAGCTTTGTACTGAAGAACTTCATAGGCAAGCTGTATGATGCTGAAGGGAGAGGAAGGAAAGACAACTCTGTATGTGGGTAGGTCTGGCAGAATCTCGCTGGAGAAAATAAGGCTCTCACACAGGCAGAGTTTTCAAAAGAGCCAGAGGAGGTTTCAGATCTTTTGATTTCAGAATTGAAATTGGGAACATGGGAACTGCACTGGGCTCTCAGCATGAGCTCCACAGTTAGCCATCAATCTCTGCCTTTGCCTGCAAAGAGATGGCCACTGTGTGAATCTTGCTAATTCCCAGCTCACCTGATCAGATTGTTTCATCACCTGAATGAGGAGCAACAAGGGGAAGGTAGAACAGGAAAGCCTCATCTCTCTTGGCCAAGGCTCCTTTGCCTTTGTCAGAGCTGTGGAAATGAGGAGGAAGAGGATATCCTGGACTTGAAGAGTTTCTGGTGCATCCCAATAGGCAGGGAATTCTCCTGGGAGACAGAAAACATCTGTTTTATTCCCAATTTTCCTTCATCCTCTGGGTGACTTCATGTGTTGAATGTCTCCATCCTTGAGATTCCTTTCTGTGATGTTAGAAGAAAAGAGCAGCACAGATGGCCCTGTGACAAGTCTGGCCTTTGCCAGCTTGCTCAGGGAGAGCAAACTCACTGCAGTGAACTGCAAGCTCAAGCAAGAGCATTGTCTCCAATGTCTCTGCCAAACTGCTGGCAGTTTGTAGGTAGCTGGGCTCCTCTCCTCCTCTCCTCCTCTCCTCCTCTCCTCCTCTCCTCCTCTCCTCCTCTCCTCCTCTCCTCCTCTCCTCCTCTCCTCCTCTCCTCCTCTCCTCCTCTCCTCCTCTCCTCCTCTCCTCCTCTCCTCCTCTCCTCCTCTCCTCCTCTCCTCCTCTCCTCCTCTCCTCCTCTCCTCCTCTCCTCCTCTCCTCCTCTCCTCCTCTCCTCCTCTCCTCCTCTCCTCCTCTCCTCCTCTCCTCCTCTCCTCCTCTCCTCCTCTCCTCCACCACTGTCTTGGTCTTGCCTTGTTTAAAAAAGATTTAACCAACTAAGCCAACATCTCTGCCCCAACACCACGAATCAATGACAGAGAAAGGCAGATGAAAGCTGTAATTTCAAACCCCAGCAGTGTCATGCTTTCCCCTCGCCCTGTTTCTGAGCACTTCAGGTGACCAAGAATTCACCTGCCCTTTTCCAGCACCGGGGCCTCATTATTTAGCATCTTTCTTCCTCTTTTCTCTTTCATTGTGTTTCCTGATTTGGTTGACCTTGTTTTGTTTTGAAGGGAAAAACAAGCAAACAAGCAAACAATCTGTAAAAAGAAAGACAAGAGCATGATCTTCCCAATACTCTTTTTTCCCCCCTTTCCCTGTAAATACCATCTCTAAATCTATCTATAAGATTGTCTAGAGAGGTCATCTCATGCAGCTGAAGCTAAAGAAATAGGGAGGGGTTTGGAACACAAGCCCTGTGAGGAGAGGCTGAGGGAGCTGGGGTTGCCTAGCCTGGAGAAGAGAAGACTCAGGGGTGACCTCCTTGCTGTCTACAACTCCCTGAAGGGAGGTTGTAGCCAGGTGGGGGTTGGTCTCTTCTCCCAGGCAGCCAGTACCAGAACAAGAGGACACAGTCTCAGGCTGCACCAGGGGAGGTTTAGGCTGGATGTTAGGAAGAAATTCTACACAGAGAGAGTGATTGCCCATTGGAATGTGCTGCCTGGGGAGGTGGTGGAGTCACCATCACTGGAGGTGTTCAGGAGGAGACTTGATGGGGTGCTTGGTGCCATGGGTTAGTTGTTTAGGTGGTGTTGGATTGGTTGGATGTGAGGATCTTGAAGGTCTCTTCCAACCTGGTTTATTCTATGTATGTATTATTCTATGTGATAATAGATCCAGCAAAAGGAAAGCTTTACATCATTTTCTCCACCACAAAGGCTCCTGGCTGAGATTTCTTTGCTCTTTTTTTTGTTTTGTTTTTAAGATAGCCA
This sequence comes from Dryobates pubescens, assembly GCF_014839835.1. Taxonomy (NCBI): domain Eukaryota; kingdom Metazoa; phylum Chordata; class Aves; order Piciformes; family Picidae; genus Dryobates; species Dryobates pubescens. Next base: position 4,801,215 of record NC_071628.1, read on the forward strand.
ATATAAAAATTAAATGGTTTTTTAACTGTGATTTATTGCCACTAGATCTTGTCATTGCTTGCTCAACTCTTGGTAACAGCCAGAAGAAAAAAAGGCCTCTGAACTTCAGTTAAGAATTTTTAATGTCTTGCTCTCTTTGGATGTGTTGTTATCTTTGATCTCTGGAGCACGTTGATTCCATCCAAATTAGCACAGCCACTTCTTAGCAGGGAAACAAAACCCATATTTATCCCTGTCTGCTGTTTGTGTTGCTGCAGAAGTGAAAGGCAGAGCTCTGTTGTCTCTCTTCTGCTTTGCAGGGCTGTTGTAGTGCAACCATAAAAGTAGGGTTTAGCCCATGATATGACTCAAGCCTTTGGAATGTGTTTCTTTCTCAGCGTTGTTAGAGGTAGAATCACGTCTCTCAGTATGCTGCTTGTGAAAACAAACCAGAAAGTCTTGCTTAGATAATGTGAGCATTTTGTTGTACTAGTCTGAAATGTCCTTTTTCAGGCACAGATGTGATTTGTTTTCTACCTTTCCTAACTCACTAGCTAACTGAGGAGAACTGGGGCCGTGCAGGAAAGAACAAACAATCAAAACCAAATGAAAACCAAACCCAAACTCCAAGAAAAACCCTCATGTGCAAAAGGTCTTCTGAAATACTTTGAACCAAGAAACAAATCAAACCCAAGCCTTTTCTTGGGAAAAGCTCAATTATTTATTTTCCTTTGAAATAAGAAAAGAGGCAATAAATGAGGTTAGGAAGAAGCTCTTCATAGAAAAACAGATTGGCCACTGGAATGTGCTGCCCAGGGAGGTGGTGGAGTCACCATCATTGGAGGTGTTTAGGAAGAGACTGGATGAAGCACTTGGTGGCATGGTTTAGTTGATTAGGTGGTGTTGGGTGATAGGTTGGACTCAATGATCTCAAAGGTCTCTTCCAACCTGGTCTGGTCTGGTCTATTCTATTCTATTCTATAACTACTTCCCAGCGCTAGTGCTGAGCATACAAAACCTGGGAAGGAGAAGCTTTCAGTCTGCTGCCTTCTGCAGCAGACTCATTGACAAATAAGCACCTCAATGAGGTAGAAAGTTGGTCCCTCAAATTCAACCTAAATCCTTTGCCTGACTGGGTGATGAGCCAGGCACCTTAACCAACCTCTTTTGACCATATTTTGTAAGCTCTGCCTTTGTCTTGAAGGGTTGTGGCAGGGGTCTTGTACTCATCTAGGGTGAGAAGTTGCAAGGATTTAATACATCTATGACTGTAGCCTGCAGCACTCTGAAGTGTAGCTTTGCTATGGCAACTGAAAGAGCAAATTTCAGTTGTGCAGGTTGTGTGATATTGAAACCACGTCTCTGTGTCACACTAACTGCCTACTGTGGTGAAGGATGCCCCATGTGCTTTGTTGTGAGGTAGGATGGAACCCACCTGCAACATTCATAGAATCATAGAATGGCTCAGGTTGGAAAGGACCTCAGAGATCATCCTCTCCAAGCTCCCCACCACAGGCAGGGACACCTCTCAACTAGACTCAACTGCTCAAGGCCTCATTCAACCTGGCCTTGAACATGACCAGGGAGGAAACATCCACAGCTTCCCTGGGCAACCTGTCCCAGAGTCTCACCACCCTCCTACTGAAGAGCTTCTTTCTCAGATCCAGTCTAACCCTGCTCTTCCTCAGTTTCAAACCATTCCCCCTTGTCCTGTCTCCAGACACCCTCATGAAAACTCCCTCTGCAGCCTTCCTGTAGGATCCCTTCAGGTGTTGGAAGGGAGCTCTAAGGTCCCCCTGGAGTCTTCTCTAGGCTGAACAACCCCAGCTCCCTCAGTCTATCCTCACAGCAGAAGTGCTTTAGCCTTTGGATCATCTTTCCTCTTTCCAACAGCTCTGTGTCCTTCTCATGCTGGGGACACCAGAACTAGAGGCAGTATTGAAGGTGGGGTCTCAACAGAGCAAAGCAAAGGGGCAGAACCCCCTCTCTTTCCCTGCTTCTCATTCTCAAAAGCTCCTCACTTTTCAGAGCTTCTCACTTAATCTGATTGATAAACCAAGGAAGGCAGTCCTGCTTTTAGGTCTGGAAAGCACTCAATGTCTAATAATGCTCTTACAAGCTCAGGTACCCTCTCCAGTCTGAGGAAGGACCCTGAGCGCCACCCACCAATGTTCATGTGCTTGCTGTGCACATGCTCCACTTATTTTACTGGCAAAGGGCAAATGGCTTGAGTCCATGCAGCAAATCCAATCCTCTGGGCAGTGTGCACTAGCAGAGACCCTTTGACATCTGTGCAGTGAGCCATGGACCCCTTGCATGTTCTCTCCATTGCTGCCCAGCGTAGGCTGCTCCCTGCCGTAGCCGGCTCCAGCAGCACGTACCAGACTTTCAATCTCAGGCTCTCAGAAACAGACCCATCTTCAAAATCTATAATGCAATCCACAGAGTCAATTTTTCATCTACTGTTCCATGTCTGGGGCGAGCCAAGTTTTCAGGAGTTGCAGTCTGCAGGTTTTTTTGCCTGTTTTGTTTGATTTGGGGTTGTTGGTGGTGGTTTGTTGTTGGTTTGGTTTTTTCCCTTCCTTTTACTCTCTCAGATGATTAATGTGAGTCATTGACTGACTTTTCTGCCTCTCTGCTGATTTGATTGGCTTTGTAAGGCCAAAATGAAGCAGTCCCTTGTGGAAGTACTTGAAGGCCTTTGCTAATTCAATTAACTCTAAACTAAATTTTTTTTCCTGGGAGGAAGTTGGTGCAAACTGGCTGGCGGGGAAGGAATTCTGCTCACTTAAAGCTTTGGTGGGCTGTGCCACTGCACTGACCACTTTCACAAGCATCCCTGAGAACAGCAGAACCCAAGAGAGATGCAAGGGCTTGTTTCTCAGGCCAGTAATGACTATTTAGCTGTTTGAGGCATAGGACTGGTAAGAACCATTTCAAGCCGAGTCCTGTCCTTTCCATCAGAGGCAGCCACAGAGTAGATCTGTGTCTATGTGAGAGTTTTAGGTTCACACTACCACAGTCTAAGAACTATTTGCAGAACAGCTGCTCTGTCTACCATCAAAGAACATCTCCCACTGTCCTCCACCCCACACCAATGACCTGGAGTAAAAGATTTTAAAAACCCAAACAACTCACAGCTAGTCTTCGTAAGAGAAGACAGCAGGAGAGGCAGAGGATGTCTCTCATGTCCCAGATTTTCCAGCTGTTATGTAAAGCTTCTAGGTGAGCTGATGAAGCATAGTAGGCAGCACACCAGAAGGGACAGGAAAGCTTAGCTGACATCAGGGAAAAATTCCTCCTAGTCTCTCACACAAAGCAAAATAACCAAAACCATGCATCTGGCAAAAAATAACCCCTCCAGAGCAGAGAACAAGCCTCAGCTCTCCCCACTGAGTTCAGCGGTTGTCTGCAGAGAAATACGTGGCTGCTCTGGTATGTTGCTCAGTTCAGTGGTGGATGAAGAGGCTGAGCAGAGAGCTCTGGATATAATCATTTGATTTCCAGGAGGAAAACCCTCATTTCAAACTTTTGCTCCCTGTCTGGCAGAGGGAAGCCGAGGGGCTCAGCAGCAGCCCTGGGCTGGAACGCTGCCTGCCATTTTCACACTGCTGAACTGAGGAAATGGGCAGCAGAGGGAAATGTTCCCAGATCAGATGACCCATTTTACTTCAGTTGAAGCAATTTGCATTTCATTTCTAGCCGTGGTTTAACCTTTACAAAAACAACAACAAAAATCTGGCAGCTTCCAAAATGGGACCTCAAAAGGCTTTGTTTCAAAGAAGGCAAGAAATGAAACACTGAGAATCTCCCAGATTTTTCATGCCACCTCTCTAGAAAAAGCTGTTTGCCACCTCACAGCTTGGGTGAGGACAAACTGCTCACAGAATCGTTTCTGGGGTGTTTTTTTTTGCCTGACTTTGAGCCATATTATTATGAGCACCAAATGCTGAAGAGTCACTGTCTAGCAATGCAGTCAGCTCTTGTTCCTCCTCTCCAGCTAAACCTCTCATATCTGCTAAAGCAGGGGGTTCAAAGAAGCAGCTCTTTGTTTTAACTGGCTCCCTTCAAACTGATGCATCCTCTCCTGACACCTGGGAAGCCTTTGCTGTGCAAGTTCATTGTCTATTTGCCTCCCACGTGGTTCTGCCATCGGTCAACCCACCGAGATCTGAGTTTCAACCAGAATCATTCATGAAGGGACAGCAGAAGCGCTGGTGGATTAAAAGGTGCCTCTCTGTTGGTTTAGATCTGATGCCTTTACAAAGGGAAAACACTTCCAGGGGTGAGTTTGTAGTGTTAATGAAGATCTGAGATGAGGAAAGGTAGAGGGAAGGTTTTGAAAGCACTTGTGGAGGGAGTGGGAGGGAAGGCAGCGTGAATTGGAAGTTAAGATGAGAGCGCTACGGTTTGAGAAACGACGCTCAGCTGCTTTCACTCTCTCCTTGTTCTGCCTGTCTTCCCTGATAAACATATGGATGGTGGAGTTGAAAGAGATTTAGAGTAGAAATGCAAATGAAGTTTACATGTAGCAGCAGCAGCAGTGTCTTGTCCGTTGCTTGCTGGAGGAACCTAGATCACTCCCAGGCAGCGGTTTGCTAAGGTACAGCAGAAGCAGCAGGTGCCTCCAGGCTCCACACACATGGACCATCCCTTCACACAGCAAGGGTTTGGCTATGCCAGGTGGAGTGGATTAGGAAGTAGAAAAATGGGCCTGATCCAGACTTGTGCTTAGTGATCCTTGAGGGTGCCTGGATGATCCTATGCTGTGCTCAGCATCTGACAGAAAAAGGCTAAGGGTGGATGAAGCCTTGACATTTCTCCATCAGCCTCTGCCTTGCCTCTCCTGGGATGGTCTGCCACACAAACCAGACATCCAAAATGTATATCAAAGAGGCTCTAAACTCTGTTACTCCACACCTAAAAACGTGTGCATAATTTGTGGCAGAATGATTGTAGTGTCTGAGGACTTTCAGTAGTCTGAATAGCATCTACAGAATAGAGAATTAACCAGATTGGAAAAGACTCTTGAGATCATTGAGTCCAACCTATCACCCAACACCATCTAATCAACTAAACCATGGCACTAAGTGCCTCATCCAGTCTCTTTTTAAACACCTCCAGTGATGGTGATTCCACCACCTCCCTAGGCAGCACATCCCAATGGCCAATCTCTCTTTCTGGGAAGAACTTCTTCCTGAGATCCAGCCTAAACCTCCCCTGGCACAGCTTGAGACTGTGTCCTTTCCTTCTGTTACAGGTTGTCCCAAATCTGTGTGCAAGCTCAAATTCCCCTCAATGTTTGCTGTCTAACTGGGGCAGACAGCCCCAAACACACAAAATAGGGCAAGAGGTACTGTTGTGTTCTCACTGTACTGTCTGATATGAGAGTGGGAATTGCACTGGGGAGCAGTGGTAAATGTCCCAAAGCTTTTCCTTCCCAACTCTTGGAGATCCACACCATTGTCTAGATGAAGTAGCCAGCTGAGGTGCTTATCTATCTCGGACTAACTCGCTGAGAGATACGAGCACCTCTAGAAGGTAGCTAAGTAAATCTTTCCCCTGACAACACAGGAGGTTGCAGTCAGGGGTTAGAGTAATTTGGTTGACTTGGATAAATCTGGGCTAATCTTTACTCACAACCTGCTCTTGGCAGCATCTTTTCCTTTCTAGCATGCCATGCCCCCCTTCCCAATGAATCCTGCCTTCATGCCTGTGAATGAAGGAGAGATCAAAAAAATAGGAGGGGAAGAAACCAAACTTGACAGCTGGAAGCTTTTATTTTTAGGGGCTTGAAAGCAGTCAAATAAGCCTGACTTTGTTCCCCCAGGCTGCAAATGTTGTGAGCTGGTATTTGGCACAATTCTGTCTGCTTGGTGAATAAATCCCTCATTGCTTTGGCATGGGGGGTGGAAGGTTGTTGTCAAAATGAAGCATTGTGGAACAGGTAGATCTCAGGATGAGTGCTTAAAATGTCCATGTAACTTGTGGACATTCCTTCTTCCCTCTCAGAAAAACTAGATTTAATGATACATTTATCTGTTGTGTGCTTGATCTCCTGTCTGGTCTCCCCAGGAAAGCTCTCTCTCCACCCCCCCACCCCCACCCCCCCCAGGAAAAGGAAATCAATGGCAAGATTTTAATCAGCCCTAATAAGTTTGTGGAAGAGAATAATGTACCCAGCCCCCTTCTTGTATGCTTTTGGCACTGTGGCTCCAATTGATTGTTTGTGCCAATTATTAGCTCTGAATCAGGATTGGAGGGAAAATAATCTGTGCTTGGTTCAACTTTCTTCTTTCTGAGGTTTTCAGATGATAACATCAGCTGCCTGCTCTGCCCCTTATCCTTCTGTTGCACTGTTTAATTGCTATGTTTCCCTTCTAAATTATCTGTGGTGATTTTTTCCCCCCCTCTACTTCATGAAAAGTAAAGTAAAAACATAGAGTGGTTGGAGGAAACAAAAGGTCCCTTGTTAATTATGACTCCAAGCAACTTCAGCCCAGACTTGGGGGCTAAAAAGCACCTTAAATGATTTGTGCATAGATTAGAAGCAGCTTCCACACACAGCCATGCCCTTCTGAAGTCAGCAATTTAAAAACAAAACCTTAACCCCCGCCAAAACTCAGTGTTACACAACTCTGGGAATTATTAAAGTTAAAAAGGTCCATCTGGGCTCTGCTGAAAGCTAGCAATTAGCTTGTGCTGTAAGAAGTGGAAGGCAGACACCTTAGTAGCTCTTTGCTGTTTCACTGCTGTTGGATCCATCAGAAAGAATCATAGAATCAATAAGGTTGGAAAAGACCTCAGAGATCATCAAGTCCAACCTATTACTTAACACCTCATGACAACTGAACCATGGCTTCAGTCCCCTCTTGAACACCTCCAGGGATGGGGACTCCACCACCTCCCCAGGCAGCACATTCCAATGGCCAATCTCTCTGTCTGGGAAGAACTTTTTCCTCACCTCCAGCCTAAACCTCCCCTGGCACAGCTTGAGACTTTGTCCTCTTGTTCTGGTGCTGGTTGCCTGGGAGAAGAAACCAACCCCTACCTGGCTACAACCTCCTTCCAGGTAGTTGTAGAGAGCAATAAGGTCTGCCCTGAGCCTCCTCTTCTCCAGGCAAAGCAACCCCAGCTCCCTCAGCCTCTCCTCCCAGGGCTGTGCTCCAGACCCCACCCCAGCTTTGTTGCCCTTCTCTGGACACATTCCAGTGCCCAAGGTATCCACTTTCAAGTGTCAAAGATGTCACTGACCATGACAGTTACCAAAAAGTCAAACCCTTTCTGAGAAAGAGCAGCCTTAGCTCTTCAGCTGTGTGCTTAGCAGAGGGCAAGCGGGGTAGAGGTGCTTAATTAAGTCTCCCTTTCTTCCTTTTATACGGTAATTACATCAATTACAAGTCAGATCCCCATGTTGCTGGCTTTTTTTGGAAGGGAGATTTCTGAGAGCTGAAGTCCTTGAGATTGACTGTATGAGAAAGAGGCACGAGGTGGAAGAGTTGGCTTTGTTTCAGGGTGCTCCATGGTTGCCAATTGCAAAGAAACCTTCTCTACTGGCTTTCCAGCGTGCAGAGGATGTACAGTCCAGCTGCACAGAGTGGGGCTGTTAATGGCCTTGCACTTCCAGGCTGAGGAAGGCAAACCTAGCACTGGCTTCTGCAAATCTTTTGCCTGAAAAGAAACTCTGGGACCTAATAGCAGACTCTATCCTGTGCAGGTCTCCTAAAAAGCCATTTTTTAGGGAGGAGATAATAACAACGAATGATGCTAACAATAATAAGCTTTGGCTCTGCAGCTCCTGGGAGGCAGCACAGCAAGCTCAAGCCATAGAAGAATTACTGAGACTCTCTTAGGGTAACACTCACACAGTAATCTCAGTCCTCCTAAAGTTGTTATGGCAAGTGTGGAAAAGGGGCTTCTGTGTGCTCCCACCCTACAGGTGGAACTCTGCCTTGTGCTGAAATGGAAACAAAAACTACTGCTTGTGTAAGGGGTTAGGCCACTGCCATTTTTCTTAGGCTGACAGCATTTCTAAACCAGGAAAACCCCCCAAATTTCTCACACCCTTCCAGTTTCCTGTGGTCTTGCTTTGGAGCTTTCTCTTTCCCCAGGCAAGATGTCTCATTTCTCCCTGCTCCCCTGGTCACTTAGCTGAATGCTCTTCTCCAAATGTTGAGGAGATGGTGAGAAAGAAGAGGCTGGACATTACACGTTCTCACTAAGCTGAATCTCTCTAGCTAGCTTGAAAGCAGGAGCTACTGTGGCAGACTTCAACCCCTGGTGAGGCTTAGAAACACAGGCTGTACATCTGAGAGCTCTCAGGTACCAACAGTGACGTGCCCATCTGGAACCATGAGGGATGATGGTGATTCCAGACCAGCAGAGAGAGCTCTTGATATACACTCACAGCACAAGACATTGTGAAAGCACATCACAACCATTTCCATGGAAACTAGCTTTGATGGACTTCAGGGCAGCAGGAAACCAAAGAATAAGTTGGCTTAGGGCAGGGGAAGGAAAAAAAAACTAGTTATAAATACTGTGCAAGTGCATGTGGACCATTTGTCTGTGCTGGGTGTGTGTGGGGAAGTATTCACATGTGTGAGGGTAACAAGGTGGAACCTGACCTCAGCCACTGGATATTCATCTCAGTCAGGACCCAGCTATTGCTTGCTGCCAAACATATGGGGCTTTATTTTCACTGATGGCTGCTGATTCACTGCTTCTATCACTTTAGGAAGATGAGCAATTATAATCCATTTAAAAAAAAAAGAAAGGGGGGAGGGAAAAAAAGACTGTGGGCCAGGAGATTCCCACCTCAGCACAGCCTTGGAGTCTTCTGGGAGTAGTGGATCTTGGGAAGCCAACAGGCCTGTTCAGCATAGTGATGAGCTTTGGAGACTACAGGTCAGGCAGGCACCGTCAATGGGCTGGCTCAAAAACAAGCCCCAAGTAAAAACATCTCTGTGAATCTGTGTCAAAATCTAAGTACTAGCAGTGCATAGCCATGCCAAGTGACTGGGTCAGGTGCTGAGAGAGAGGATTGTATTAATTTGTTTTCCTGTGTACATCACATTCAAGGGGGAGAAGCGGTGCCACATGGCCACCAAGCCTGGATTAAACACAGCTTCTCTTCCGCTCCTGAAAGCAGCTCTGGGGGTACTGGTGGTTTATGGCTAATTGGAGAGGGCTTGTGGTGGTCCCATCAGAGGCAGAGGAATGATTCAGTTGCTTCTGCTGAGGGGAGTTGAATGCTTCCAGCTTTTGGGTTATGCTCCAAGAGATGGGATGCTTGGCCAGGATTAGCAGTTGTAGTGTGAGCATCGGGGAGCAAAGACGAAGAGGGAAGCTTGTTGCTCAAAGTGAGAAAGTTTCTCACTGTCAGTTTTTGAAAAGCAGCTGCTCAGGATGAAGCATGGTCCAGGCAAGCTTTGTTCTTGCCTTGCCTTCTCCAGCAAGATCAGCCTAACCCCCAGAGCTCCTGCACAAACACATGTGCCGCTCTGAGCCAAGCCTGAATGCGCACAACTTGGAGGCTCAGAGTTATCCTCAGGTGTGCAGCAGGAGCTGATTTTTCTAACTAACAATTCAGGAATGAAAAAGTGAGCCAGAGACACGGAGCCTGTGAACTCACCCAGCACCTTGAACACCTGGTTTTCATCAGGCAGGACCTATGCTACCAACATGAGCTCGTTGGAGACCCTTTCTGTCGGGGCTCATTAGCACCACTAAATCACAGCCCCAGCCCTTGTGTGGCCTCCTCTGGCTTGGGATTTATCATTCCCATCCCCACCCCTCTCTGCTTGGCATTCTGGAGTTATTTATTTAGATCAGGATGAGACAACTGCGGTGTGTCACAGGTGGTGGCAGTGGAATGCTAAACAGGCAGGCCCAGGTCCCACAGGTACCATGGGCTGTGGAGTTGATTTGGCCAGTCCTACGTGACCAATATTAAATATCACCATATGGAGCTGAAGCCTTCCCCAGGAGTTTATCACTAATTCATCTAAGGGTGACTTTTGTTGTCAGTGCTAAAGTTAACACTGGGCTTTTCTTACTTTTTTATTCCTTTTTCCTGTTTTGCTCCACTCTTTCTTTATTTTTTTTTTCCCCTTTCAGTTTCTGTGAAGTACTCAAAGCAAACAGAAATATTAATTAAACTGCTAAAAGAATAATGCCTGCAGAAAGGTTGTTCTTGCACCTTGGTGTTGGGAACGGGATGTGTGTGGTTTGGTCACAGGAGGGGGGAGAAAACAACTCCCTTCCCACCCTTCTCTTGTGAAATCACTTGCTTAGCTCTGAACCTTTATTCTTTGCAGAGATGGAGAATTTATTCTGTGTAAACACTGTCATCTATCAAGTGATTTACTTATTTATTTATCTATCTCCCCTTCCTGCTTGCAAAAGTATTTAGTGAGTTTCTAGTTGCCAGCTATTTAGGTGGTAGTTTTATGGGAACCAATTCGAGCCTTCAGCCCAGGGTGGAAATTAGTCACCTTGACCCTTCGCTTCTTATAAGCAATTACTGGATGCACCAAGTTGTGTACACACACTTCAGAGCCCTGATCAAATGGCTGCTGGGCCTGACCAGCAATAATTAACCAAACTGCTTTCTCAGCTCAGGGTCTCCTGACACGCAGGGGAATAATGGCTATCCGCCCTGCTCTTCCCGTTGAGCTCCTTTGCTTGCTCCTTTCTCCAATCAACCACTTTTAGTGCTGTTTATTTCCAGCATCTCACTGTGCTGGATACTGTGAAGAAGCAGAACTGATCCCTGAATGCTTACAGCCAAAGCATGTCTCTAATGAATCAGATTAGCCTTTTAAATCAAGAGCTGCCTCCTGCTGCAAACCTGTAGATTCTTCTGCTCTCTCTGCTGCTCTCCTACAGACAGTTCTGTTCTCTGACGTCCAGCCCAGGATCACTTCCTCCACCTTGCCTGTTCCCTAGGTAAAAAACACTTGCCAAAGCACCCTCCCTCTTTGAGGAAACCCCTTCTCTGAGCATTGGAGAGGCAGTTTAGGGTCAGGAATTGCAGCCAGGGCCAGCAGCTCCACTCGATGCTTGTTGCTCCCGATCGCTGCGTAGCGTGAGAGTGATGAGGGGAAGATTGATGTAGTGGTGAGCACAGCTCAGGTTGCACGCCGCTTGCTCCCTGAGAGCCCATTAAAGGGAAGATTTAGATGCAGCAGTAGTTGTTGGGATGACTGGAGAGTTAATTCCACGTGGAGGACAATTAGCAGTTCCTAGAGAAGCAGAACCTGCTGTGCGGTGCACGCTGTCATACACAAGTTTCTTTCCCTGCCCTTTGGAGGCTTTTGCCTCATCCGAGCCACCTTCTTCCTTCCTGCCTTCTGCAAAACAAGGAGGTAAATGTCAGGCAGGGAAAGAGGCCTGACACTGTGCAGCCTGTTAGATCTGACTGCCTGCTCCAGCCCTGCATGCAAGATTGCACTGGATAAAGGCAGGTTATTTTTAGGTGGGCACTGCTTGTCCATCATCTAAGTGTGTGTTGAGAAAAGACATGAGGGCAAATTGATTCAATGAGAGATCCTCCTTTAGTTGTGCTCTTTTTCACCATCATGGACCTTTAAAGCTCCCTTGCTTCAGTGCTCAGGTGCCTCCTGAACAAGCATTGAGCCATCCAAGCCTGACCACTGCCATACCATGAAATACAAAGGTGCCTACCCTTGCAGATCTTCGATATCATCTGCTTCAAAGTGATGGCTGTTAAAGACTCATGCAATTATATTTCACATGTTTTCACCCCAGCATCAGCACTGAAGGCAGAGTTCAGATCACTTCTCTTTCCTCTTCCTACTTAAATGTAAAATTACATTTATTTTTTCACTCTTTTTTTTTTTTTTTCCCCCCCAGTGAACTAATTCTGAACCAAGTTTTGCAAGGTTTGGTTTGGGGGCTAATTGCAGCCTCTCTCAAAAAGCCTTCACCTCTTCGTTCTGCCCATGCTGCAATTCAAACTCCACTTTTAACTTTGGGTTCTGTCTAGGAAAGCTTTGCAATTTCTCTTCTGTTTTCCTGTAGCTATCAAAAGTGTCATACAAGACTGGTAGGGAAACCCAAGGAGACTGATATTAGATGACAGTGCTGCAGATTACCAGTCACAGGGAAGCTGCCTTAAACTGTAGTTTTCAAAATTCATTTTAAAAGCAGATTTTCATAGTGAGGTTCAGTCCTTAAAAATCTTCACATTTAGTGCTGAAACTAAACTAAAAAAAAAACAACTCTCTGCAACCCAGAAGGCAAATTGTATCCTAGTCTGCATCTTCTTCCATTCCATTCCATTCCATTCCATTCCATTCCATTCCATTCCATTCCATTCCATTCCATTCCATTCCATTCCATTCCCATTCCCATTTCCATTTCCATTCCATTCCATTCTTCTCTGCATTTCAAGGCAACAAGAGGACACAGTCTCAAGCTGTGCCAGGGGAAGTTTAGTCTGGAGTTGAGGAGAAAGTTCTTCCCAGCAAGAAGGATTGGCCATTGGAATGTGCTGCCCAGGGAGGTCGTGGAGTCACCATCCCTGGGGTGCTTGGTGCCGTGGGTTAGTTGTTTGGGTGGTGTTTGATTGGTTGATGGGTTGGACGCGGTGATCTTGAAGGTCTCTTCCAACCTGGTTTATTCTATGTTCAAGAGGGGATTGGATGTGGCACTTGGAGCCATGGTCTAGTCATGAGTTCTGTGGTGACAGGTCTCTTCCAACTTTGGTGATTCTGTGAAAAGGAGTGTGGCCAGCATGGCAAGAGAGGGAATTCTGCCCCCTTCCCCTGATCTTTCTCTGTGGATAGGTCCAAAACACAGCTCAGTACAGAAAGTGGGATCATTTAGTATCATAGTATAAGTCAGAGTTGGAAGGGACCACAAGGATCACCGAGTTCCAACCCCCCTGCCATGGCCAGGGACACTTCACACTAGATCAGGCTGGCCAGAGCCTCATCCAGCCTGGGCTTAAACAACTCCAGGGATGGAGCCTCAACCACCTCCCTGGACAACCCATTCCAGGGCTTCACCACTCTCATGGTGAAGAACTTCCTCCTCACCTCCAGCCTGAATCTCCCCACCTCCAGCTTCATTCCATTCCCCCTAGTCCTAGCACTGCCTGATATCCTAAGAAGTCCCTCCCCAGCCTTCTTGTAGCCCCCTTCAGATACCGGAAGGCCACAATTAGGTCACCTCAGAGCCTTCTTTTCTCCAGATTGAGTTTACTTGCAAATTGGTTATCCCAGATGTCAAACAGTAACTGGGGAGCAGACTAAAGGGAATCAATTTGTTAAACTCTGGAAATCTAACCTTTTGCCAATTGTGGTATCATATTCCCAGGCAAAAATCCCAAGTCCATCACTCTCTTCTGTGCCTAAGCAGGATTTAATGTCCTGAAGGCACATGAAGGGCACAGCATTTCATCCTTAAAATGCAGAGGCTCTGAGCATGCAGTGAAGTTTTTGAAGATGTAGAAGTAAATACATGAATTTGTTTATGAAATATAATTAATCATGAATCAGGTCCCTTCAAAGGAAAGTAGCATCTAAGGCAATTTCTTCTTTGTCCCAAATGATTTGAAAGGGCTGCAAATACAAACTCACGGAAATCAAGAACTTGCAGAGTGGTTATATTGAAACAAATTAGGGTTGATCACTCTGTTGGAGTCTGTGGAAGTCTCTGAGGTTATCAGCTCACTCTCCTGGTGCACAAGTAAGGGAAATCTGGTTTCAAACAAAGAGGGAAACGCTAAACGTTGGGGTAAGTTCCCTGGTGTCTCCTGGTAGCTTTGCCAGTGGCTGTTGTATAGTGAGTGCCAGTTGCTGGTGTTTGCTGGTTGGTATCTCAGAGCAGGGGTTGACAGCCTGTAAAGCCTAGGGAGAAGATGTGCCAGTGAAAGACAACCAAATCAAGCAAGTTCTTATGATGTGATTTAGTCATGGGATGGCTCAGGTTGGAAGGGACCTCAGAGATCACCTACTCCAGTCCCTACTCCAACCTCCCCACCGTGGGCAGGGACACCTCTCAACTAGACTCAGCTGCTTGAGGTCTCATCCAGCCTGGCTTTGAATATCCCCTGCAGAAGCAGCAGTCACAGCCTATTCCAGAGTCTCACCAGCCTCATACTAAAGAATTTCTTCCTAAGCTCCAGTCTAACCCTGCTCTCCCTCAACTTCAAACCATTCCCCCTTGGCCTATCTCTAGACATCCTCATGGAAAGTCCTTCTGCAGCCTTCCTGTGGGATCCCTTCAGGTGTTGGAAAACAGCTCTAAGGTCCCCCCAGAGTCTTCACTAGGCTGAACACCCCCAGCTCCCTCAGCCTGTCCTCATAGCAGAGGTGCTCCAGCTCTTGGATCACCTTTGTGGCCTCCTCTGGACTCAGCCCAGCAATTCTGTGTCCTTTTTATGCTGGAGACAGCAGAATTGGCTGCAGTATTCGAGGTGGGATCTCAGCAGAGCAGAGTCAAGGGGCAGAATCCCCTCTCTTGCCCTGCTGGCCACACTCCCCTTGATGCAGCCCAGGACATGATTTGCCTTCTGGGCTGCATGTGCTCAGTGCCAGGTTTACCTTAAGGTGGCCAATAGCAGCTCTGCACAGATGTTGTTTTATTTCCCTGACATTTCGATTATGCCTGAGACCAATTTTTTTCTGTCCTTGTGACTAGGGTTAATATTCAACTGAAATGTTCTGTTGCTTAGGAACCACCTTGTAATGCTGAATTCATTAATGCTTTTTCCAGTTTGCTCCCAAGAACCTTGTTAGATGGTGTTTCCCACTTTTATCCTAATTAACAGGTACCTATTAGGGGGGAAAAAAAGTGCTTCAGTAGAAAGCATTTCTGCTTATCCTGTGCCAGTCATTTCCCTCCAGCCTGTAAAGAAACTGTAGCATCTCTGACCTCAAGCTCCTAATTCTCTTCCAGTAAATCACAATATCCTTTGAGTAAAGCAAACACAGTTCTCAGATGAGTGCTGCAATCACCTATCAGGATGGCTGGGTGGGATCTTCCCCCAGACAGTGGGTGAAGTCAGCAGCTGTTTTCAATGCAGGCTAGTGTCTCACCCAGCGTTGATGTGGGGGCTGTTTGTTGGCAGCCCTGCACAAAGTATGGCAGGCTGGGGTTCATGGCACTGAGCATGGCTGCTGCAAAGGCTGAGCGGTGGCATGCAGAAAGCTAGCAGGCTCTGGAAACCCAGCAGCTCTCCATGGCTCACACAGGAGAGAAGAGGAAGTTGGCCAGATGGTCCCATCTTCAGGTGTCCTCCTGAGCACCTCTGAAGTTATCCATAAGGGTCTCACCTCCTGCTACATAGACATCTTTTGGTTGTTCCATGCTGCTGTATGGGTCCAGTTTTCTTCTGCTCATGAGTGCCCCAAAGCCAAAGGGGAGCATGGTCAGGTGTGTGTGTTATGAAATGGGATATTCCTGGACCAAGTTGCAATCTCAGTTGCATCCCCAGGCAAAGCAGGACAAACTCTGTTGAAGCCATTAAACCTCCTGCACATTGTGAGTCAAGAGTGAGAGCTCTCAAGTCTTTTTTTGATGTTGTTGATGCTCTGCTTTCAACAGGCTTATTTCTTGAAGGTTTGCTGATCAAGTGGTTGGTTGGTTTGTCAGTCTGTGCTGACTCCCCAGCAGCAGTCACCCCAGTGATGTACAACATTTCAGTGGCTGGGAAAGGATGAAAGGTGAATCTCCTTGGTTTGGTTTGGTTTGGTTTTCCCCTCAATCCTTTAACTGAACTTCAGAAGCAAAACTCTCCTCTGATTCAAAAGAGGGGGCAGAGGAGAGTATGGATAGCTTAAAATCCATGTGTGGATTGCTGCAGCTCCTCCCACTCCCATTCTGCATGCAGAGAGCAGCAATGCCAAGGCAAAGGTGTTTCCATGGTGTTTACCACTTAGACCTCTAGAGTCAATATCCTGCCCTGATAATAGCAAAGAGCATGTTAGCATGTGATTTTTCAGGCAGGATCTGCAAACCCAGAAGTGCTGAGGATATGAGCCCAGCATCTGAAGAAAGAACTGAATTCCTGGATGCTTATGCAAGCCTCCCATGCCCCTGAGATACCAGTGTCTCCACATTATTGATAAAGAGCCTTCCTTTTTCCATGCTGAGTGTTCAGGCAGAACTGTTGATGTCACAAACATTTTATTCATTGCCAACCCTGATTAGATTTACCAATATTTAGCAGCCAGACAGAGAATTAAGAGATCTTAAGTGGTCAGGTCCTATTAGCAATTTGTCTTTGACATTGCCCTGCTAATTGCTTTGTTCTGCTTTAAGAAGCTGATCCAAATTCCTTTAAAGCTCTCTTAAATAAGGGAGACAGCGTGCTGCCTGGTTTGGAGAAGCTGACAGCAGTGTTCAGGTGCAATAAAGGCAAATTCAAGGGAGTTATTTACGTTGCAAACTCAACTCCAGCCAATTTTGGCCAATCATTCACTTGAGTTATTTTAAGGGCAGTCTGAATGAAACAGTAAGACTTGAAAGTGGTGGTGAACGGTGCCACATCCAGCTGGCGGCCAGGCACCGGTGGCGTCCCCCAGGGACCAGTGCTGGGCCCCATCCTCTTTCATGTCTTCATTGATGATCTGGATGAGGGCATTGAGTCAGTCATCAGCAGATTTGCAGATGACACCAAGTTGGGAGCAGGTGTTGATCTGTTGAAGGGCAAAAGGGCTCTGTAGAGGGACCTCGACCGACTGGACAGATGGGCAGAGCCCAACAGGATTGCATTCAACAAATCCAAGTGCCAGGAGCTGCACTTCGTTCACAAACCCCCATGCAGAGATACAGGCTGGGGTCAGAGTGGCTGGAGAGCAGCCAAATAGAAAGGGATCTGGGGGTGCTGATTGACAGCCACCTAAACATGAGCCAGCAGTGTGCCCAGGTGGCCAAGAAGGCCAACGGCATCCTGGCCTGCACTGGGAATAGTGTGGCCAGCAGGAGCAGGGAGGTCATTGTGCCCCTGGACTCTGCACTGCTTAG
Source organism: Dryobates pubescens (assembly GCF_014839835.1). NCBI lineage: Eukaryota > Metazoa > Chordata > Aves > Piciformes > Picidae > Dryobates > Dryobates pubescens. The sequence continues at coordinate 4,818,192 of NC_071628.1, forward strand.
GCCACCCCTTGAGTCCTGTGTCCAGTTCTGGGCCCCTCAGTTTAGGAAGGACATTGAGACACTTGAACATGTCCAGAGAAGGGCAATGAGGATGGGGAGAGGCCTCGAGCACAGCCCTGTGAGGAGAGGCTGAGGGAGCTGGGGTTGCTTAGCCTGGAGGAAGCTCAGGGGAGACCTTCTTGCTCTCTACGACTACCTGACATGTGGTTGTAGCCAGGAGGGAGTTGATCTCTTCTCCCAGGCAACCAGCACCAGAACAAGAGGACACAGTCTCAAGCTGCACCAGGGGAGGTTTAGGGTGGAGGTGAGGAGAAATTCTTCACTGAGAGAGTCATTAGCCATTGGAATGTGCTGCCCAGGGAGGTGGTGGAGTCACCATCCCTGGAGGTGTTCAAGAGAGGATTGGATGTGGCACTTGGTGCCATGGTTTAGTCATGAGGTCTGTGGTGACAGGTTGGACTTGATGATCCTCGAGATCTCTTCCACCCTTGGTGATACTGTGATACTGTGAAGTGCCAGCAGAAAGTTGTTTGGTTTTTTCCCCTGATGAGGCTGAATTTCTGAATGAGATAAGCAGTCAGCAGAGTTTGGTCAATTCAGTTTGGAGGCTTCATTAGTGTAGGTCAAGTCAATTGGTTGTTTTAAGCCAAGAAAGTGACCATTTTTGGAGCAGAAAGGGTGGGGGGAGGGTGGAAGAAAAACAAAAGGTATTATTTAGGGCTCTATTTCTTAAAAGAAAAGAGCAAAGCTTTGGCTCTAGTTCTGAAAAACATCTTTCTATTGAGCAGCTGCAATTTGCAAACAAACAAGCATCTTCTGTTTGTTGGAAATGTGCTGGGGTTTGTTGTTTGGGGTATTTATTTTTTGTGTGGTTTTGTTGTTTGGTTACTTTTAAATGCCTCTTTTGAATCAGCCTGAAATCAGTCTCTTTCCTGATCTTCCCCAACTGCAAACAAGAGATCACCTGTCTGTGTGCCTCTGCTCACGAGAGTCTCTCTCTCTGAAAGCCTTCCAGCACACTTTCACAGATGCTAGAAGTTCAGATGGCTCTGCCAGGATTCGGAGATGTCTTCACAGCTAGACCTTCACCAGTACATTCTGAGCTTAGTTATCAGTAGCATTGCTTCACTAGTTGTTCTTTTCACACTATTAGCACCCTCAAAGCAAACCTACAACTTTACTGCTCTGGTGGGACCTCACCTGGAGTGCTGTGTCCAGCCCTGGAGCCCTCAACACAGGAAGGACATGGACCTGATGGAGTGGGTCCAGAGGAGGGCCATGAAAATGATCAGAGGGGTACCTCTGCTATCAGGACAGGCTGAGGGAGCTGGGGGTGTTCAGCCTGGAAGAGAAGGTTCCAGGGAGACCTTAGAGCTGCCTTCTGGTACCTGAAGGGGGCTACAGGGAGGCTGCAGAGGGACTGTTTGAAAAGGCCTGCAGTGATAGGATGAGGGGCAGTGGTTTGAAATTGTAGAAGAGCAGATTTAGATTGGATGTGAGGAACAAATTCTGCACTATGAGGGTAGGGGAACACTGGAGCAGGTTGCCCAAGGAGGTGGTTGGGGCCCCATCCCTGGAGATATTCAAGGTGAGACTCAAAAGGTCTCTGAGCCACCTGACCTAGTAGAGGATGTTCCAGCTCACTGCAGTGGGGTTGGACTAGATGACCTTTGGAGGTCCCTTCCCAACCCAAACCTTTCTATGATTCTATTGGCAAAACCACACACAAGAAAGCTTGCAGCTGGCATACATTCAATATCTGACTGTGTGCTTCTTGCCATTTCCTCAAAATGTGGTTTGCAAGTGAGAGAAACAGGAAAAGCAGGAGCAAGGATCAGATGTCTGGATTTATATCTGCTCAAAAGCCCACTTGTATCCTCAGTCTCAATAAATGGTCAGCAGGTAGAATGATGGAGTAACCCTGCTCTGCATTTGCTGGGACTCCAGGAAGCAGCTCAGATCTATCAGGCACCATGCTCTAAAGACAGCCTCAGTCCCATATAAAACATGTCCTGACCTTAGGCTGCTTTTCTCATCCAAGGGAAATAAGAAGAGGGACAAAAGTGTGACAGGAAAGATGGACAGAAAGAATGAGAATAAATCCACCCCTTGGCACGGAGGGAGGGACAAGAGCCTGTCTGACTAAGCCATCTCACACGGATGGAGGGCAGGGAGCCCTGGGATGGAGCTGCTGCCATGTGTGACTCATGTGAAAAGTCACCATTAGAAGAAGTGTGGCTGACTTGCGTGGTTCAAGTGGAAAGTCACCATTTAGGTGAAGTGGAAGATGAAACCTGAGGGAGTAACTGCCATTTTTTTCAAGGACCCTCCCTGACTTTCCAGCATGCTGAAGGCAGGTCTGAGTGAGCAGCACTGAGAGCCTTCTGAGCAAGGCTGATCCTGTGAATTGGCCACCTCTGTTTTGAGAACAGCAAAACACTGGTGGAGCATTTGTACAGGGGAGAAAGCCAGTCCACAGGGAAAGAGGCTGCTTTTGTGGTTTAAGTGTTGCAACAGGCCCCAGGAGATGCAGATTGGAGACCAGTTTCTATTGTAGACTCACTGAAGAGGTGTGAGCTAGTTGCCTGCCTCAGCTGCCTATCTGTAACACTGGGAGAAAAAAATATTTGGTATTACTCCTTTCCTGTCTTCTTTAGATCCTATTCCCTCCTGGGCAGGAAACAGGGAGTATCTCAGTTGGCAGTGATGTAATGCTGAAAAACAAGAAGCTCCAGTCATAAGTGATGCTGCTACATCTTTATGTTACCAGCACAAGGGGCTCACAGTGCCTTGGGCTGAGCTAATGAAATCAGGAGATGATTCAGTTTGGATCCCATCTCTCCTTTTGCTCTTCCAGGATTGCCACCTAATTTTCAGTTTCTGGCTGCCTCTGGAACCTGATGGGAGCCTGTCTGGAAACAAGTCCCTAGGACAGTCTGCTGGTCTGATGAAAGGTAGGAAAAGCCCAATTCTTGTCAGGTTTTCAGAGGTAAAAGTCCAAGCCTACAAAAAGTCTCCTTGAAAAAGTGAGCAGTGCTTCACTTGACACCTCTGGCAGGCATTTGGATTGCTGCAGCAGCACTGCTCCAGCCAAGAGACTATCGAGTGACTCACGCCTGGCTCTCTATTTATGGAAGTGGGGAACTGCTGCTGACCCAGCTCACACACGAGCTGCAGAGCTCAGGAAACAGCCTTACACTTTCTAGGCACAAGCCATTGCAGGCAAGAGCAAAAAGGCAGTGGCAGAAAATCGAGGAACCCCCAGAGGAGGTGTCATGGTTAGAGGGACCTTGCTTCAGGATTCAGTTTTGCCCCTGTTCTATCAATGCTCAAGCTTTCACTTTGTTTAATAACTGCACTAAGGACTCCAAAACAGCTTGAAGGGACACTACAGAGTCAGAAGTGGGTCCAGGGGACAGAAGAAAGCCACTTCCCCGTAAGGCAAGTGCTCAGTTTCTGACAGCCTTGCCCAGGGCACAGAGGTCAGGCTTTGCTAATCCACAGCAAGCAATTCCTTCAGTGAATTTCCTGTCTCACTGGAGGTGTTTAGGAAGAGACTTGATGGGGTGCTTGGTGCCATGGTTTAGTTGATTAGATGGTGTTGGGTGATAGGCTGGACTTGATGATCTCAAAGGCCTTTTCTAACTTGGTTTATTCTATTCTATGCTATGCTGTTCTCATCATATAAATACCCAAGGAATGAACCTTTGTTACAAATAGGGTGAGGATTTTTTTATTTACTGGTAGGATCCATTTGTGTTCTTCCATTGGGAAGAACTAAAAGGCACAATGGCTCATGCATGGACCTGCACACTGGGCCTGGCACACCTAGCTCTCTGTATTTCCCTTAGCAGTTTCTAGCCAGTCCTCCTCTCTGCTCTGCCACTTGCACAGCACATTGCCTCACCCCGACCTACGCAGTCAGTCCTTGTGATTAAATATTTCCCAGCTTCTCCAGTTCTACCTTGTGCTATAGATCTGCTGGACATCCCTGTGTGTACACACAGACATAGAGATGTGATTTATGGAAACTGTAATGACCTTCAACAAGATAATCTTACCTGCCCCCAGAGTGTTAATCTTCATTTCCTACAGCCACTTTCTCTTAAATCTGACTAAAGGCTACAGGGTCTGGCAGGAGAACAGCAGTGGCCTTCTCCTGCTCTGAGATAACAGGAGTGGTGCCCACAAAGGCAGAATGCTGCTTGCCAAGCCAGGGAATCCTGTGTAAATTGCACCCCCATCGTTAAGGTTTCATGGAAGCTAATCCTATTTGTGTTTCACTCCGTGTTCCTCAGTTGCCAGGCTCCTGCCCAGCTGCACCTGGAACCTTTTCTTTCATCAGCTGGTTTTACTTTAGTGTTCAGGGCCAAGGTCATGCCCCAAAGCTCCAGGTTAACCAAGCTGTGTCTTGAGATTTTAAGTGCAACAAGTTCTCATGTATTTTTTCTGTACATGGGTGCACAGGAATTATTATTTGAATGGATTTGCAAGAAATATAATCTCATGGCTGAGTGTGCTGATAAGACTGAAAGGAAATCATTTCAGAGTACTTTGGCTCATGAAAGGAAAAAAATGAAACTCCTTGTCCCAGCTGGGGATTAAAGCAACCAGAGGCCTCTTGTCCTTTTCCACAAGATGGAAATGCCAGCTTTGGATGAGTCCAAGGGATCATTCCCAGGGTGCTGAGTGGGCAGAAGCTGCATTGCTGGCGCGCTGCAGCCCTGTGCCTCTCTGAGATGAGCGCACGCTCATTACAGCACAAACCAGGACACCCACACGCCATCCCCAGATCCACTCTAGGCTTATTAAATCCCCCCCTGCACCTTTGTGACACCAGATGGACAGTGCCTTAGGGAAAGCTTGTCTCAGGGTAATAACAGCCTTGATATATTTATGGGCTAATGTGTGAACCACGTTTTTAACTCCTGGGTGGAAAGGTGCTACTTAAGCACGTTTATGTGTGCAAAGTATTACAGATGTTAAATAGGGAGGCCAGTGGAAAGGCACCTCATTGATCCCAGAAATCATTTATCATCATGAATAAGAGAACCCAAGAGTTTCTTCTGTTAGAAGCCTTGATGAGGAAACAAACAGCACTTTTGATGGAGTATCCAAGCCTGTTCCCCAGTGTCTGAAGACACATTACCTGCAAGGCTCCAATCTCACCACGAAGCCACTCAGTCAGCAGAGTAAATCTTTCTTCTCCTCAGGTCATCACAGAACACTCCAGCTTTTTTTTTTTTTACCTCTTTGTCTTTTGCATTGTTTATAAACCTGCCAGCATCTGAGGAAGGGACTTGTGTTTGTCCCAGAGGTCAGGTATTATACAACTCATTTGCTGGTTGAGTTACAGACACAACAAGCTGTGCGCCTTCAGTTTGCACGCTGGAACCACTTTCCTTCTGTAACTGAACCAGGCTCATCCCTGTGTGAGCAGTGGGACTTGTTAGGCACTGTGTCTTTGTCTGGCCATGCTCAAGTGGTACAGAAACAAGGCTGGATGTTGGGAAGGAGTTCTTCATAGAAAGAGTGATTGGCTATTGGGATGTGCTGCCCAGGGAGGTGGTGGGGTCACCATCCCTGGAGGTGTTTAGGAAGAGACTGGATGGAGAGCTTGGTGCCATGGTTTAGTTGATTAGATTGAATTATGGGAGCAAATACATCCATGAAGGGAGCATTTGGACTCAGGATTTCAGTCTGGAGAGGAGGAGGCTCAGGGGAGACCTTATTGCTCTCTACAACTACCTGAAGGGAGGTTGTAGCCAGGTGGGGGTTGGTCTCTTCTCCCAGGCAACCAGCACCAGAACAAGAGGACACAGTCTCAAGCTGTGCCAGGGGAGGTTTAGGCTGGATGTTAGGAAGAAGTTCTTCCCAGAAAGAGAGATTGGCCCTTGGAATGTGCTGCCCAGGGAGGTGGTGGAGTCACCATCCCTGGGGATGTTTAGGAAAAGACTGGATGAGGTGCTTGGTGCCATGGTTTAGTTGATTAGATGGTGTTGGGTGGTAGGTTGGACTCCATGATCTCAAAGGTCTTTTCCAACCTGGTTAATTCTGTTCTGTTCTTTTCTGCTCTGCTCTACTCTGCTCTACTCAAGATATCTAGAAAAGAAGTTTGGTTTGTAAGGAGCTGGCCAGATCCCAGGCCAGATTTTGTTCTGAGATTTCCACACCCAGAGAGCTTTCCAGGGATTGATGTTCAGGGGGGTGGGGGGAAAAAAAGAGGAGCTTGGGAACATCTTTTCAGTCTTTTACAGAAACTGATGTGGACAAAATGACATAATGGCTCATGCCCAGTTTCCTAAAGAGATGATGTTGTTAAAAAGAAAGAAACCAACAAACAAAAAACCCCTCTAAAACAGAAAGAAAATCCCCCCTGGAGCTGCTGAATCAGAGCAGGGCACACAGCCATGGAAGCATTTAGTTGTGGTTAGTATCTTCAGCCTGGTGTGCAGCAATGCATGTGGGGATGATTGTCATGAAACCCCAGAATGAGTTGCTGATGGATAAAGCATGAAAGACCCAGAGTGGATAAGGAGCTTAACACAAGCCTGGGAAGGGTTTTCTGGCCTTTATGCTACCTCAGGGACATGTGTTAAACCTAAGGGGGACTGAGAAGAGAAAAGACAAAAGAGGGAAGGTGGCGTACAACAGCTTCAAAGTGCAAGAAGGGATGAGACTGGCCCTTTCTCAAGAGCTTAGAAGCAAAATTGGCTTCCTGGAGAGAGAACATAAGAAATCTGGCAACCTAAATATATTTAAAGGGCTTACAGCTCTCCAGGGAAAATTTTCAGGCTATTGAAGTGGAAAAAACCCATTTGCTAAGATTAAACAGGCTTTTTTTTTTTAACACCCCCCCCCCCCACCCTCCCCCCCCCCCAAAAAAAAAAAGAAAACAAATAAATGACTAACTAGAAAAACCTGACAAAGCAGACAAATGTTTGGCAGGAGACCCAGAAAAGAAGAGGGAAGAATACCAAAGCCAACCTGGCAATACAAATAACACCACAATGTGGAATATCTGGGTAGGGGCTAGATCCAGCCTGCTTCCCCTTTGTCTCCCACAAAGGCTGCGAGGAGAAAGCGAGGGATTAGTCCTTGCAGAGCTTCCCAAAGTGCCAACTTCCCAAAAAGAGAAAATAAAAAGGGGGAAAAAAAGAAAGAAGAGAGCCTTTCCAAGCAGAAATTTGAATACTGGAGGCTAAGGAGAGCCTTTGCAGGGTTAATGTTGAACAAGCCTTCAGTACCTGGAGTGTGATAGGGAATGATGATTGCTGCTCGACCTTGGGCTTGAGCCTAATGTGGAGAACAGGCATGGTCACAGTGAGTGACTGGTGTGATGAATGGCAGGTGCTGAAGGGGTTTTGGCTAATTTGATTGCTCATTTTGAAGAAATTGGCTGTGGAAATGTTAGTGTGAAGCAGTGGCTGCTCAGGACCTCTGTACCTCCATCCCTGAAGCAAGGCTCATGCCATGGAGATGAAGCTTGGCTTCTCAGCATCTCCATCCTTGCAGCCATGGAAAGCTGGAGAATGCAATGAGAGACATCTCAGCTCTTGCTGTGGCAGTCATTGACCTGGCATTGGAGCTTTGCTCCAGGGAGGAGTGAAACCAGGGAGGGAGCAAAGTTCCTGTTGAAGCTGTCCATAAATCTTGGGGATATTTGTGAAGTGGGTGGCAGGTCATGGAGAACATTGATGTACTTACAGTGAGGTAGAGGTGAAAATCCTCCACTCACATCACTGCAGTTATACTACTGAGTCCAAAGGGAAAAAACCAGGCTTATGGGAGAAATGTCCTTGCATTTCCATGGCCAGCTAGGTGTGAAGGGCCCTAGCAGAAGGTCAGTAGTAACTTGCCTTGTTAATACTGTGAGCTGAGATGTCAGGTTTATCAGCCCTTCCCTCCCACAAGCACGTAAGATGGATGTAGGTTCTCTTAGAGTCTATTCCCCTAAGATCAATGGCCTGGTTAAGGCTAATTACCACACACTCTCACTCTAAATTAAAAAGGACCTTAGTAACTGAAAGGCCTGTATGATTAAGTGGCTCCAAAAATTAACTGTGGGAAGAGTGGTATGGTGCTTCCAGGTTTCCTCAGTGCTACATATTTGTCAATCTCTGGACCCACCACATGGACCTCAGAGCTCTATTTCAAAAGGTCTGTAAGGTGAATTAGTGGTCATTTATCAGTTGGGAGTGGACACACCAAAGAATGCTTTTGAACACAAGCTTGGTCTGAGCAGCAGAGGGTTGATCTCTGGGGTTTTAGCTGGGCTAGTGAGCCTGGTGCTCTCTCAGCAGCATCCTCCTTGGCTGTCACCCAGGCACTGATCCCAGGGCAACCTTTAGGAGATTCTTCTCCAGACTCTGACTTCATGTGATTGCTGAAGGCACTGATGACTCCTGGCTTACCCACCACGCAGGTGCAGAATGCAGCCACCAGAGAGACACCCTGCTGCCTCCCTTTGTGCTTTGGTCCTAATGCACGCAGGAGGCTTCCCCCAGAGGCAGCAGCTTTCTGCCCCTGTGAAAGGAAGGGACTTTGCAGACTCAGCTCTAAGAGCAACCCTCCAGACTCAGAGCAAACATCCAGCTAGAGCAGAATGGTCTCTGTCCATGACTCGTAGTGGGTGCTTAGAAATGAATATCAGAAAGAGAAAAAGCAGAGAAAGAAATTTCCCTGCCTGCCAACTCCCCTCCTCATTCCTCAGTAATCTGCAGCTTAAAGAGTCCCAGACTGGAGCTTGGATCCACTTCACTGTGTTTAATAAGCCCTTGATGTACTTCTCTTCCATGAATTTGTCTAATTGCTTTTTGAACCCATTTATACTTTGGGCAATGAGCTCTGTGCATTAATTATGCTTTGTGTGTGGAAAAGGACTTCCCTTTGTTTGTTTATGTCTCTGCTCTGATCAGTTTATTTGGCACCTTTTATTCCTACCTTACAAGAAACAGTGAAGAGCTGCTTACAGTCACTTCTGTTTTCTATAGCCATACCTACGGCCCTCACTCATCTGCTTTTCCAGACTGATGTGCCCTAGCTTTTGAGTTCTCTGTGCAGGACCTGCTCTGTTCCCATCTGCTCATACTTGTCAGGGCCTGCTCTGTACCCATCTGCTTGTACTTAGAACAGAATAGAATTAACCAGGTTGGAAAAGACCTTTGAGATCATTGAGTCCAATCTATCACCCAATACCATCTAATCAACTAAACCATGGCACCAAGTGCCTCATCCAGTCTCTTCCTAAACACCTCCAGTGATGGTGACTCCACCACCTCCCTGGGCAGCACATTCCAATGGCCAATCTCTCTTTCTGGGAAGAACTTCTTCTTAACATCCAGCCTAAACCTCCCCTGGTGCAGCTTGAGACTGTGTCCTCTTGTTCTGGTGCTGGTTGCCTGGGAGAAGAGACCAACCCCCACATGGCTACAACCTCCCTTCAGATACCCATCTGCTCATACTTGTCAGCCACCCCTGTGCCACTTCTGCTTCCTCAGAACTTTTGTCTGAGGTGGCTCAGCCAGAACAATCAGGATGTGAACCACTTTCCCCCCACCCCTTCCCTTTGTAATCTAGCTCTTCCTAATTGTTACCAAGGCGCTGTGTGTGCCTCTTTGACCTCTGCTGAGCGCTGCTCTGGCTTTCTCAGAGTAATCCATAGCGATTCCAAGATAACTCCTGAGAGGCTCCAGCTAATTTGGAACCTGTTTCCATGTAGTTGTGATGCAAATCGATTTTCCTCATGTGCATCGCGTTACATTTACCTTCACAGAGTACCTTCTGGGACGGAAGGGTTGGTACCCTTCACTCTGTAAAGATCCTGGCAGTTGTTCTCCTTGCTTTTGGGATAGAGAAGGCTTCAGGTTAAGAGGGGTTCATCTGCTGACCTCCTCCCTTCTGAACCTCGGGAAAAGAATCTATTAGGCTTTTTCTACCGTAGCTTTTTTTCCCTTGAGCACCCATTACACCCCAATCACCACCAGCTAGTGGAAAATATCTGACAAGTTTCTTGTTTCTGATGTGCTGGCATTGTTCCTTCAATTGCCTTTCAGGACTTGTTTCTGAAAGCCTTTTTTGGAGGGTTGGGGTCTTGTTCTTTTTTTTTTTTGCCCTGCCATATGACAAATTTTACATTGAAGTTGTCCAAGTTTGTTCCTTTCCTCTTTTGGGACCAATTTCTGCTCTTCAGTGAATGTCTCCTACTCGAAGCATCACTGTTAGATCTGCAGCTGAAGCAAGGAGCCCTTTCCCCTGTATTTGCTCCTCCTGCACTTTTTGATGATATCAATTTCCATGAGCATCTAATGTGATCTTTTCCATAATTTTCATGCCACAGGAGAAGTTTCTGCCCTCTTAGCTGTTGATTTTCTGCCTCATTTTTCTATGAAGTTGGCTTTCCTCAGGAAAAATGTTAATGCTACCGAAGCCAATGGTTTATTTGTTTCTCAGACTGTTGAATTGAATTAGATTTGTGCTTCTTGTTAGAGGCTGATACTTAAATAGCTCTGCCTCGAATCCAGCAATGGTTAGGAGGAGCTGTTTTTCCTGCTGCAGGAACTTAGAGCTGTGTATCAGGGCTGTTGGAGTGAGTCCAGAGGAGGCCACAAAGATGGTCCAAGGGCTGGAGCGCCTCTGCTGTGACGACAGGCTGAAGGAGCTGGGGGTGTTCAGCCTGGGGAAGAGAAGACTCCAGGGAGACCTTAGAGGTGCTTTGCAATAGCTGAAGGGATCCTACAGGAAGGCTGCAGAGGGAGTTTCCATGAGGGTGTCTGGAGACAGGACAAGGGGGAATGGTTTAAAGCTAAGGGGGAATGGTATGAAGCTGAGGGAGAGAAGAGTTAGATTGGAGCTTAGGAAGAAGTCCTTCAGTAGGAGGGTGGTGAGACTCTGGAAGAGCCTGCCCAGGAAGCTTGTGGATGCCTCCTCCCTGGGGATGTTCAAGGCCTTGAGCAGCTGAGTCTAGTTGAGAGATGTCCCTGCCCATGGTGGGGAGGTTGGAGGAGATGATCTCTGAGGACCCTTCCAACCTGAGCCATTCTATGATCCATATTTTCTATATTCACCAGGCTCAGTACATAGATTTTTATTGACAGGGACTGCAGAAATATACCTGTCTGGGCTGTGATTTCTTTGCAGGATGACACAACTTGTATGTCAAATATCTAGGCTAACATACCAGCAGCTAGAGATATTCTTCAGGGTGAGGTTTTTATCACTTGTGCTTGTTTATTAATGATTCACAAGGTTAGATTTCCAGAAGTCAGTGCACAGATATTGTGCATCTCCATGCTGTGCTCCTGTCCCCTTCTACATGAACTGTGGCAGCTCTCCAGTGTGCTAATGCCCAGCTTTTTCTGAGTGTAGCTGCAGTAGCATTCCTTGTGACACTCAGAAAACCACTGACTGCTTCTGTCAGTAGTTACATTGTCCATGCCCTCCCTTCCTTCTTTCCCACATTTCTGCCACTCTATAAATGCTACTTTAAACATCCCCAAATGCACAAGCCTTGTGTCATCTAGACCAGTGCTCCCTGAAAGTTGGCTCTACTATCTGATGCAATAAATATTGCTGAGGACATCCAAGGCTACAAATCACTAGGGGAATAGCTTGAACCCAGTAGCAAACTACCATGGGCAAACTTACAAGTCTGTAGAGGCTTTCATATTTCACTTGAGCTCAAACTCAAATGCTTAATATGTGGGCCCTGTACAGGAGATCAGCTGGAAAGCAGAACCTCTCCCTGTAACCCTTTAATAAATCCATTCCTTTATTTTTAGTAGCAGCTTTAACTGCCAGCAGTTATCTGTCATGTCTGGCCTGTCTGGTCTTCTTCACTGTCATATCAGAGTGCCCATATTAAATAATATACTGGCATCATGTTTTTGCAAGAGGATTTTGATAAGCAATAAAGGAAGAATCTGGTAGCACTGCCAAGAAACTCCCCCAAGGAGACCTGAAGCTGCCCATTAGGTATCAGAATTAGCTCTGCCAGTGTGTTTCCAACAACAGCTGCTCTTGCTGGCCATCCCAGCCCTACATTTCTGTAGCATCCAGCAAAAGCTCCTTCCCTCTGCACTGCAGCCCTGCCTGCCATTCAGGTGATGAGTCCTCACAAGGAGGTCAAGCAGCACTGGACACCATTGTATTCCTGCTATCTCCTGTGCACAGGGTGCCAAGTGAGACAAATGGTGGCATGTTTCATGCTATTGACAAATGGTGACGGGATTCAGATGGCTGAGCTCGTTTTCACTCTAGCCTTGAGCAGGTCTGAACCTCTATCTCCAGCACTGAGAGGTTTAGCATATCATCTGCTCCCATTTGCTCCCAGCTTCAAGGTCAGACCTCCTAAAGAAAGGATCTGCATTAATTGTCATGGAAAAGAGGGGATTTCAAGGTAACTGTCAAGAGTTGAAAACACTGGAACCAGAAAGCAAATAAATTAGACTATTTTCACTGACCTACTTAAGATTTCTACACTGCCCACGTTCTGAAGAAAGGTGTCTGGGCTGTGCTTTAGCCATCCCTGGGCTGTGCTTTAGCCATCCCTGGGCTGTGCTTTAGCCATCCCTGGGCTGTGCTTTAGCCATCCCTGAGCTCTGCGAGGCTGGAGGGTGTGATACACAGAAGCACACAAAGCCAGACTTGGTTCCAGTTTTCTCTTTCCAAGTGAAATGTTGTGGCCAGGGTGCAGGATGATCAGCAAGACAAGCTGGCAGAGGTTTTGGGCCAAACATAATTTGGGAATGCTGCCCCTGAAATCCTGGAAGCAGAGAGGAGTCATAAAAATGCTCAGTGTGCAGGTTGGAAGAGAAATAGAAGGTTTGTTATGATGTCTGTCTCAGTCTGGCAGGATGCTGGGCTAAACACAAGGTGGGGATGCAGTGTTCCTGCTGTTGGCACAGAGTTGTTGATGAGTTGTTGTGGTCCCCTAGAACATGCCTCTTTAGAGGAGGGGTATAAAATTGCCAAAGGTAATCCCTGTGTTCCCAGCAAAGGTCTGCAAGACTATGGGCTGCAGTCTAAAAGATGGCATGGCAGAAGTGCAGTGGGGTCAGCAGTAGCCCAGAAGGTCAGCGGCATCCTGGGCTGCATCAAAAGATGTGAGGCCAGCAGACTGAGTGAGGTGATCCTGCCAATGTGCTCTGGTGAGACCTCACCTAGAGTGCTGTGTACGGCTCTGGAGCCCTCAATACAGGCAGGACATGGAGCAGGTCCAGAGGAGGGCCATGAAAATGATCAGGGGGGTGTAGAACCTCTACCACAAGGACAGGCTGAGGAAGCTGGGAGTGTTCAGCCTGGAGAAGAGAAGGCTCTGAGGAGACCTAATAACAACCTGCCAGTATCTGAAGGGGGCTACAAGAAGGCTGCTGAGGAACTGTTTGCAAAGGCCTGCAGTGATAGGACAAGGGCAATGGCTTCAAACTAGAGCAGAGCAGATTTAGATTGGATGTGACAAGTAAGTTCTGCACCATGAGGGTAATGGAATGCTGGAAAAGGTTGCCCAGGGAGGTGGCTGGGGCTCCATCTCTCAAGATATTCAAGGTGAGGCTGGACAGGGCTCTGGGTGACCTGATCTAGTTGAGGATGTCCCTGCTGACTGCAGAGGGGTTGGACTGTATGAACTCTGGGGGTCCCTTCCAACTCAGACCATTCTATGATCAGCTCAAGTAGTGACTTATCCTTTCCCTCCAGCTGAACAGGAGGGGGTGAGCAGGCCAGGAGGGGGGGATGCAATGCCTAGGGGAGAGAGCTGCTGGTTGTGTACAAATAGACTGATAATCAACAACGATGAGAGATGAAACAGAAAACTCTCATGGCAGCTTGATAGGATTTTGGTATCATCTGATACACTTAGGATGTTCCTGTCAGAATCCTGCAGGACTCCCACAAATTCCTTCCCCCCCTCCCCATTTTAATGGAGGTCAAACAGATTTCTGCAACTCTTAGGGCAGGGCTATTAAATATGATGTAGATTGTTTTCTAAGCCCGCTGGAGATTCAATGCCAGTTATTTTTGAGTGTAGCTAAACCTTTCCTTGTGCTTGTTAGGGATCTTGGTAGATCAAACAAGGGCCCAGGTCTGGCAAATGTTGAAATTTAATCTTTAGAGTGGGGCTGAATAAACCAGGGGCGGATTTGGCAAGCGCCGTGTCCGAGAGTTAACAAATATTGGGCTTATCTCAAGAAAATAAATGTTAAATAGGGAGGAAGCTAATAAGGTTCAGCGAGGCAAGAGCTCCATTTACAAACCTTTTATGGATTTAATAAATACATTTATTAAATGAAGTGCAGAGCTCGTCAGAGATCGGATCAGCACGAGGAATTCATCTCCGGTACGACTCAGGCAGACTGATTCCCCACTTGTTAAATGTTCTGGAGATTCAGGGAGGCCACATCAAGCCTGGTGTGCATCTGGGAGGCTCTGTGAAGCAGTTGTGAAGTTACAGGAGAGAATACAGAATTAAGCAAGTTGGAAAAGACCTCTGAGATCGTTGAGTTCAACCTATCGCCCAACGCCATCTAATCAACCAAACCACGGCTCCTTGTGTCCCGTCCACTCTCCTCCCAAACACCTCCAGGGGTGGTGACTCCACCACCTCCCTGGGCAGCACATCCCAATGGCCAATCTCTCTTGCAGGGAAGAACTTCTTCCTAACATCCAGCCTAAACTGTTAGTACCCTGATACAAGGCAGCGTAAAGAAATCCACGTAGACTGCAAGGTACACCCTGTAGTCCTCAGAACTCCTGTGCATATTTCTTCCTGACATCCAGCCCAAAATGGCAGCCAATGGCAACATTGGGGTTAGGAGATATGTTTTCAGCTTGTGCTTCACTCTGTGGAAAGGACATCTGAAGGAAGAGAAAGTAATTTTTGAAGTGGAAGTGTTTCTGGCTTGAGCAGCCCTGAAGAAAAGGACTTGGGGGTGCTGGTGGGTGAGAAGCTCAACAGGAGCCAGCAGTGTGCACTTGCAGCCCAGAAAGCCAATCACATCCTGGGCTGCAGCAAGAGAAGCACAGCCAGCAGGGCAAGGGAGGTGATTCTCCCCTTCTACTCTGCTCTGGTGAGACCCCACCTGGAGCACTGTGTTCAGTTCTGGAGCTTCTATTACAGGAAGGATCTGGAGGTGCTGGAAGGTGTCCAGAGAAGGGCCATGAGGATGAGCAGAGGGCTGGAGCTGCTCTGCTGTGAGGACAGACTGAGGGAGCTGGGGCTGTTCAGTCTGGAGAAGAGAAGCCTCCGAGGAGATCTTATTGTGGCCTTCCAGGATCTGAAGGGGGCTCCAAGAAAGCTGGGGAGGGACTTTTGAGGGTGTCAGGGAGGGATAGGACTGGGGGGAATGGAACAAAACTAGAAATGGGTAGATTGAGATTGGATGTGAGGAAGAAGTTCTTTGCCATGAGGGTGGTGAGAGACTGGCACAGGTTGCCCAGGGAGGTGGTGGCAGCCTCATCCCTGGAGGTTTTTGCAGCCAGGCTGGATGTGGCTCTGAGCAACCTGATCTAGGGTAAGGTGACCCTGCCCATGGCAGGTGGATTGGAACTAGATGATCCTTGAGGTCTCTTCCAACCCTAACAATTCTATGATTCTATGATAACACCAAATGATTGTGGGAGAGAAACTTGTGGAGTCTGTCATGGAAGAAAAGGAAGCTCACAGCCCAAAGTAGGAGGACAATGACAATGACTGGGGTTGTAGTAGTTGTAAGATGATATAGACAAGGCACACTGGGACAGCCACCAGGAGGTATCTAGGACACTGAATATTCAGCATTTTTAGCATCAGGGAGAAGATATATCCTGCAGATTGCAGTGGAGGTGACCCCTCAGCCATAGTGCAGGTGGAATAGCAGGGCAAGCATCTGTTAGTCATTTGTCTTTCTCCTGCTTTACCTGTGACTTCTGTTCCTGGCCAGCTCAGCTCCTGGCTGCCTTGCTGAGTCCAATAGAGAGGTGATGAGTTGTTCTGGTCACTTTAAGTGTAGAAGTCTGTCCCCAGGAAGCTGGAACAAGGCTCTCATGTCATGTCTGGTGCCCCTGGAGTGCTGCTGGATGGTCTCAGGGCTCAGCTGCTGCTGCTCTGGAGTATGTCATGCTAAGTAGTGCTCCCTGAAGGATGTGCATAAATTAGAGCTACAGTTCCACTGATGATCCCAAATGTGGCTTGGTGACTGGAGAGTCGTGCTGCTCGATGTCAGCATGCTCTTCCTGATGGCCTTGCAGCAGTATGCTCGCTGATCCCAGAGCTGTAACGCTTGTGTGAACTCCTGCTGCGTGCAGTGCCTAAAGATTGGCCACACAGAGGCATTGATATTTGAGGTCTGATCTGATAGGCCTTGGAAAAAAAATGCATTTGCCTTGTTTTCACACCTAGCAAACCTCCCTTAGAGCAAAATCTCTTTTGTGTGATGGGGTTTGCAAAGTCAAAATCTTGAATTCCACTTGGCAGAGGTAGCTCAAAAGATAGTGCAAATTAAATGTGGCAGAGAACCAACAGCACAAACCCTCAGCATTTGCCATCAGCTCCTAAGTGGCTTTAAAAAAATGGAACAACAGTTTAAATCCCTTGGATTCCCCTTGCCTGTGCCCACATCCAGTCTCAGCATGCATGCAGCCAGCCTCACCCCTTCCCAGTCCTGCACAGTGTCCACCTGGCAGAGGAGGTGATGTTCCTGGCTGTTCCATGAGACAGGGTTTATGGCAGAGAGTGGAATCCTTTCTGCTTGCATCTTGAGGGCCTCCAATCCTCTCTCAGTGAGAGGAACAAAGCCAGGGGACCTCACCAAGGCATGGGGAGTGAGACAGGAAAGCACACTTAATACAAACAGGATTATTTACCTCTGTCTGCTGCTGTTTCAGAGCAGATCAGCTAAAGAGATTTCCCAACAGCAGAGAAAAAGACATCTCTCAGTGGAGATAATAATCATAATTGAAATCAGAAAACCATCAAGTATCTTTGTGCATGCAGTGATAGCACAACATTTAGAATCACAGTGGGATAAATAATGGGCAGCATCCTTCTGCCTCTCCTGCTCTGCTTAGTTTGGGGTGGAGGCCATAAACTGCACTGCTGCTGTGGCAGTCCCCAGGGAAGGCTCCTGCCAGGCTTGTCCCCTAGATCCTTACTGAGGGTAGGGAGGTGGCATCTGGTTGCCATTCAGTGGAAGAATGGCTAGAGATCATGCTTGTAAGCCCTGGCATGAAGGCTCTGAATCTATTTAGCAGCCTGCTGCTTGACTTGGGAAGAGAAGCAAAAGCACGAGAAAGCTGAGATGAGATTCAGCTCACACAAAACCTTTGGAGGAACAATTATAAAATGCAAATACTATGGACACATCCTTAACAAAGCAAATCTATGCATTACCTACCCCATGCTCTTTTATCAAGCTTTCATTTAAAGAGAAAGTTCTCCTCTATTTCTTCCCCCCCCAAGATCCCATGCCCCATGATGATAATGGCAGTTGCCATCAGATCTCTCATTATATCACCATGTCAAAGCAAGCTGACTCCTAAATGCTTGCTGTGTCACATCAGATAACTGTAACAGAGTTGGGCATCTCCTTGTGTTGAGCAGCTTTGCACAACATGAAGGTTTATGGCAGGTGAGCAGCAGGAGCAGAGGGGAAAGCCACACTTTTGGCCAGAGCAACTACTCGTGTGTTGGCTGTGAACCACCAGCCAGATTAGCCCACACCCATTCAAAGAGCAAGCAAGATGTGCCAAAGGGCCAACCCTTGCTCAAGATGATCACCTTGATTTCTAAACCAGCCTTTCCTTGGATCAGCACTAGAACAAGAGGACACAGTCTCAGGCTGTGCCAGGGGAGGTTTAGGATGGATGTTAGGAAGAAGTTCTACACAGAGAGAGTGACTGCCCATTGGAATGGGCTGCCTGGGGAGGTGGTGGAATCACCATCATTGGAGGTGTTCAGGAGGAGACTTGATAGGGTGCTTGGTTGCATGGTTTAGTTGATTAGGTGGGTTGGATTAGTTGATAGGTTGGATGCAATGATCTTGAAGGTCTCTTCCAACCTGGTCTGGTCTGGTCTGGTCTGGTCTATTCTATTCTATTCTATTCTATTCTATTCTATTCTATTCTATTCTATTCTATTCTATCTACAGCAGCTCTGGCTACAGCATCCCCTGCTGACAATCTTCTCTTGGCCAGTGTCTAAGGGCAGCTCAGTCCCATCCAGTTCAGAGGCTGAGATAGTGAAAAAAGCTCAGGTTCCCAAGATGCCAAACAAATATTGAAAACTAGGCAAGAGCCCTGAATACTGGGGGGAGGGAGGGAGGAAATAAGTATGAGGCTGGAAAAAGCCTCTTCTCCCCAAAGCAGACAGCTGGTTTTTTTCTTGCTGTTGCATTTGTCACACTGTGTGGACAAGCTTGACATGGTGACCCTCTTGCTCTAAAAGCAGAGCCTCCCTTTAAGGAAGCAGAGGAGCCAGTTCTTGCCCTGTGCCACACAGCAGGTGCCAGCAAGGCTGTGTAAAAGCAGACAAGTGTGTCTCAGCCTCAGCTGGCCCTTCTCCTGCTCTGCCATTGACACGATGTGCAAATTGTCAGAGCATTTTGCTGCCTTCAAGAGGGTTTTGCAAATAGATCATCCAAAATTAAGGTCACTGTTCTCCCTTTCTGATTAGCACTGAGCTGCTTCCCTATCTCAGGGGTGGGGGAAGAAAATTTAAATGAGGTCCAACGTTTATTAGGAAATGTTCTTTAAGGTGCTGTTACCTTCTGGCTTCTAAGATCTATTTCCTTGCAGCAATCAGGTTTAAGAGTCCCTGTTTAATTCAGGTGACAGGTCCAGCGGAGTGAAACGTGGGTAAATCTGAGGCTGGAAGTTAGAATAAAAGAGAAATCTCAGGGAATTGGGTTTTCCACTCTGCCTTTCACGCTGGGCACATTGTTATTCACATTTATCACCATCTATAAAAGATGCAAGAAGATGAGGAAAAAAAAGCAGGAAATGAAATGCCAAAAAAATCACTGTCTTGAAAGGGTGAGCAGCTGAAGAAAGACAGAGAATTCAAACCAGAAAGGACACCATCAGATAAGGCCCTGAGAGTTGGTTCTGGAGAGGGGAGCTGGAAGATACAAAGTGCAATGTGGGAATTCACAGAACTCTTCCCAGTGAGAACTCAGCTAGTTCCTAACTCACTTCATCTGCAGACTCAATTGTCTTAGAATCATAGAATCAACAAGGTTGGAAAAGACCTCAGAGGTCATCAAGTCCAACCTGTCAGCCAACACCTCATGACTGCTAAACCATGGCTTCAAGTGCTACATCCAATCCCCTCTTGAACACCTCCAGTGATGGGGACTCCACCACCTCCCTGGGCAGCACATCCCAATGGCCAACAGCTCTCTCTGGGAAGAACTTTCTCCTCACCTCCAGCCTAAACTTCCTCTGGCACAGCTTGAGACTGTGTCCTCTTGTTCTGGTGCTGCTTGCCTGGGAGAAGAGACCAACCCCCTCCTGGCTACAACCTCCCTTCAGGTAGTTGTAGAGAGCAATGAGGTCTCCCCTGAGCCTCCTCTTCTCCAGGCTAAGCAACCTCAGCTCCCTCAGCCTCTCCTCACAGGGCTGTGCTCCAGACCCCTCCCCAGCCTCGTTGCCCTTCTCTGGACACATTCAAGTGTCTCAATGTCCTTCTTACATCGAGGGGCCCAGAACTGGACACAGGACTCAAGGTGTGGCCTAAGCAGTGCTGAGTACAGGGGCTGAATGACCTCCCTGCTCCTGCTGGCCACACTATCAAAAAGTCCTCCACACCAAATGAAGAAAAAGGAAAAAAACCCAACACCCTAAACCCAACTAGAAAACAACTCACTGTTACATTTCATCCCTAGCTTTTTGTGTGTGTGTGTGTGTCAGTGTTTAATAGCAGAGTGCTCTGCTGAGGTTTTCCCCACTAAGAACCCGTTCCTTTTAACTGGCTGTGCCACAGCACTTTTCTGAGTGTGCTAACTAGCACTGTAAATAATTGAAAATAAGTGATACTTGTTAAAATAAATGAACAAAGTGCAGTTTGTAATGCAGTGTCTTTGATAGGCTGGGTTTGGGGCTTTTTTTCCTTCTTCTTCATTGTGTTTGATTGCTAATTTGCAGAATTCTGCACTCCCAAATACATCTCTTAGTCATTAGTGGAACTTGTTCTGATCTGCTTCATGAATAGAAATGACTGCGTGGTCTTGATATCAATGAAACAGAGGACTGCACGGCCCTGTTAAAGAAGAGGAAGGGACAGGAGTTGCTGTTGTAGTGTAGGAATTCAGCCTGGACACAGTCTCAAGCTGTGCCAGGGGAAGTTTATGCTGGAGGTGAGGAGAAATTCTTCACTGAGAGAGTCATTGGCCATTGGAATGGGCTGCCCAGGGAGGTGTTGGAGTCACCAGCCCTGGAGGTGTTCAAAAAAGGATTTGATGTGGCACTTGGGGCCATGGTTTAGTTGTCAGGAAGTGTTAGGTATTAGGTTATAGGTTGGACTTGATGATCTCTGAGGTTTTCTTCCAACCTGGTTGATTCTATGACCGCCCCCCCCCGCTGTGGATTGCTCAAGCAGGCACCATGCTACAATCAGCAGCTCCTGGCTGGGGTAAAGGATCTGTAAATATTGACTCAGTTGCTCAAGCACTGTTTGTTTGTTTTTTTCTCTTTGTTCTTTTGTGCCTGCATTTATATCCCATGGCCATTGCTACTCATTCTGTGCATGCTCAATGTCTGTCTTCTGTTTCAAACCCTGCTCGTTATTTTGGAGCCTTATCTGGTATCACTGATATCAAACAGGAGTGTTTCCTCTTTCATACAATTAGGGACATCACATGTGGAAGAGACTCCAGCACAGCAGCAGATCCATTTCCCTGCCCCAGGGCAGGAAGAACTGTCCTCATGTCATCCCTGACAGATGTTTGTCCCATTTAAAGACTGCCAGAGACAAGGACTCTGCTGTATTCCTGGTGCCCTGCTCACTTCATCACTTGAAAGCTTTTCTTGATATCTTTACTGAGTCTTTCCTGCTGCAATTTATTCCTGTTTCTACTTAACCTACTAACTCTGGAAGCAGAGGGCAGATTGTAGCCTTTCTAAGTGGGTTTTTTTAAATATTATTCAAAACTTAAGTTCTTCACAGAATTTTCTCTTCTCTCAGCAGAACAGTCCCAGCCTGTTCAGTCTTTGCTAGCAGGTCATGCTCTGGAGAGATTTGATCTCCCTGCTTTCCTTTGGTCTCTCTCCAATCTCCCTGCCTGTCCCTTGAAGTGTGCATTAAAACCTTCTGTCCATTGCCTAAGAAAGCCTTCAGTACCTTAGCTTTTGTTGGTGTTTAAAAGAGAGCACAACGGGCTCTCATGGGCTAGGATCTCTCTTTGCAGGCTTCCTCATCTCAGGCAAGCAGGTACAATGAAACAGCCTCCACAACACTCAGCCTGGCCACCTGCAATTGCTCACCGTTCAGTCAGAGTTGGTTATGCTCAATCGAGCCAAATTCACAACTGACTGGAGCAGAAGGTGTTAGTAAGGACCCCAAGATTTAACCCTGTGTTGTAGATCACAGGAGTGAACCCAAGAGATACCAGGAAACAGCCTGCTAGCAAAATTGTCTCCTTTCTAATAAAGGGCTGCTTCAAAGAGAAAGAAGTCTAGCAGTGTTTCTACCCTGTGAAGGCATTTCTGTGGCAAGGTGGAAATGAAGGAGAGGCTGAAAGAATTGGGGCTGTTCAGTCTGGAGAAGAGAAGGCTCCAAAGAGACCTTATTGTGCCTTTCCAGTATCTGAAGGGGGCTACAAGAAAGCTGGGGAGGAACTTTTTAGGGTGTCAGGGAGTGATAGGATGGAGGGATGGATCCAAGCTAGAGGAGGGGAGGTTTAGATTAAACATTAGGAAGAAGTTCTTCGCCATGCAGGTAGTGAGACACTGGGACAGCTTGCCCAAAGAGGTGGTGGAAGCCTCATCCCTGGAGGTGTTTAAGGCCAGGCTGTATGTGGCTCTGAACAACCTGCTGTAGTGTGAGGTGTCCCTGCCCATGGCAGGGGGGTTGGAACCGAATGATCCTTGAGGTCCCTTCCAACCCTGACAATTCTGTGATTGAGGAGGAGAAGGGCACCAGATTTCCACATAAACCCTCTTAGCTGCAGCAACAAGGCTTCAAAATCCCCTTTCCAGGCAGAATGTAAAAGGTTAAAGATGTACCAGCAGAGCTGCCACTGTCACCATCCCTAGTTCCCCCCTCCCATAACCAGCTCTTTTTTTCCTCCTCTCTCTCTTTTTTTTTTTGTCCCTGTTTTTTGACAAAGCCAATTATCTGCAAATGACAGGAAATGATTAGTCATGTTAATTAAAAATAATTTTCTTTCCCACTCCTAAAAAGGTCAGATTGTCAGCTGTATGGAAAATTGAGCCTTCATGCACTTTCATTTGATTTCCCATTCAACGTCTAATTAGTTACAATTTGTTGCTAGAAGAGATCCTCGTCTTTCTTGTGAAGCCCATCTTTGTCTTTTTGCAGCCCCTCCCTAGCCCTCAGCAGGTTAATATGATTCTTGTCCTTTATGTGGATATGATTTCATCGTGGCTAGCCCAGAAAAAAACAACCCCACTGACTAAAAGCTCCTCCAGAGAGGTGTATTTGGAGACTGTTGCTGTGCGCGGTGCCTTTGTGGTCTCACCCAGCTTGAAAGGCTTCTCCAGCTGGAGCTGCACCAAGAGGCTTTATGTGCTTTAGCAACTGGAAGAACACAGGGCTCTTGTGGACACTCAGCAGCTTCTCCCTGTTGTGAACTTCCAGAGGAGTCAGAAGACTAAGATCATGCTACAAACCAGAGTTCATCCTCCAGAAAGCCAGATGGGGAGAGCAACATCTGGGGGGCAAAGTATCCTGACTTCATTTTCCATGTGTCACCACTGGTGAGAAATATTTTTAAGCATGAAGAGTTCAGCCAATTTTTGAGGTTATTGCCCAGCAGCTGCCTGCTGCCATAGGACAACAATTCCATCCTCTCCTGTTATTTCTCAGTGTCTTGTCTCAGTGACAAGAGCTGCGTGGTTCCAACAGGCTTTTGGCTTGCACGTTTGCTCACGCGGGAGGACTCAAAGTGCATCATCTGCAGGCAGATTTCTTGTCATCAGGTTTTCTTATTCCCCCTGCACTAACAGCCTCACTGGCAAATGCCAGCGTTGGTTATTTTAACTAAGTCTTGCAGAGGGTTCAGCCTCCAGGCAAGGAAAATTGGCAGCCCCATCCTCATCCCAGCTGGGTGATCGTTACTAGCCGTTGCCACTGTGCCTGAGGACATCAGACTGGGAGCATCATCATGCTGAAGCTGTGCAGGCACATAAAGCCAGCGTCAGATTATGGGCACGGAGGGAAAAAACAAGGTGGAACTGGTGAATGAGTGAGGGAAGAAAGTGCTTGAACGACACAAGCTATTTACATCAAAGCTCTCACGGGCAGAGAGTTTCCTCACCTGATCTCTCACTATGCTTGCTTCCAAAAGACAAAGGTTTGGAAATACCCTTAGGGCTGTCTCTGCTGCTTTGTTTCAAGGCTTCTGAATGCAGAGCTGAGGCAAGAGAGAGAGTGGATAAAGCAGCAGTGGAGAAGCGTGGAAATGGTTCATTTCAATTTCTCAGGTAGAGGAAGGGGCCAGGGAAATTCCTGGGCTGACTGAGCAGATCTGCCATTTGCTCATTCAGTCCAGATCCTTAGGGAGCCCATGCTGGGGGAGCTAACTGGTGGCTTTGGCATCTGCAGGCGAGACACATGACCTGGCTGTTCCCATCATGGAATCACAGAATGGTCTGAATTGGAAGGGACATCCAAAGATCATCCAGCCCTAGCCCCTCTGCAGTCAGCAAGGACATCCTCAACTAGATCAGGTTGCCCAGAGCCCTGTTGAGCCTCACTTGGAATATCTCCAAGGATGGGGCCCCAGCCACCTCCCTGGGCAACCTGTTCCATTGTTCCATCCCCCTCATGGTGCAGAACTTGTTCCTCACATCCAATCTAAATCTGCTCTTCTCTAGTTTGAAGCCATTGCCCTTGTTCTGTTGCTGCAGGCCTTTGTAAACAGTCTCTCTCCATTCTTCTTATAGCCTTCTTCAGGTACTGGAATGCCCTTATTAGGTCTGCCCTGAGCCTTCTCTTCTCCAGGCTGAACAAGCCCAGCTCCCTCAGACTGTCTTTGTAGCAGAGGTGTTCCAGGTCCCTGATCATTTCTGTGGCCCTCCTCTGCATCACTCCATCTTTCTGTGACAGAGGAACGAGTCCAGTGAAGAACACATATCCTTCTGTCTTCTCTGGGGAGCTTTCTTAAGGTCTGTCTTGGGGTTTATTTTCCCTTCCAAGAGAAATGACTGGCAACTTGCACAGGAAAAAGAGCACTGAAAAATTAGCCCTCTCAACTGATGTTCAAACTCCACACAGAGAGGCAGTGCTGACAGGAGGGAGCATTTGCAACACCCAGCTGTAAAACACTGAGACACTCTCTAGTCTCCCAGAGGCTACCTGACAGGCTGTAAGTGATAAGTATCATTTGGAGAGACTCCTCCATAGGAGAATTGATTCATGTAAAGATTTCCAGCCTCAGCTTGCCTTGGACTGGAACCAGTGCTCTGTCCCCTTCCCGTTGCCTAGAGTTCACTCCCAAAGAAAATTGCTTCTTTCTTTTAATGAGAATTTGTGTCTCCCCATCTCCTCCCACCTCCTGGGGGTGTGGTGAACCTGGGGAACAAATAGGAGTGTTATTACTGCAAATAACAGCCTAGGAGAGCCTCAGACTAACTCCCAGTGACTTAATAGAGCCCGTCAACATGGAAAGACCACTGAGTAGCACAAGTCAAATGAGAAACCACTTAGCAGCACAGCAGTGTGGGAGATTAAAATACCTCTCTGCAGAATATAAAGGTCAGTGAGGCAGTAAACTCCTTAAAGGGGAAGACAATACATTTCATGCATCAAGCACCAAGGCTGGAAGGACAGGAGTAAGCCACGTGTCTCAGTAATCTCTTCTGAAGGAAAATACATTTATAGACAGCATCTGGGGACTTAATGGCATGCAAATGCAGTGACAGCCTGGTGACCAGCCACAGGCTCCCTAGCTGGGATGAAAACCCTCAGAGTTATGCCTCCTTTCCTGTGCCCTGCTACAAACCCACTGCTGATGCTCGAGACACCAGCCCAACCAGCTCCACTCCCACCACTGCTCTCTGCCGTCCAGGTTTGGCCACATAGAGCCATAGAATTGTTAGGGTTGGAAGGGAACTCAAGGAACATCTAGTTCCAACCCCCCTTTGCCATGGGCAGGGACACCTCACACTAGAGCAGGGTAGGTTGCCCAGAGCCACATCCAGCCTGGCCTTAAAAACTTCCAGGGATGAGGCTTCCACCACCCCCTGGGCAACCTGTGCCAGTCTCTCACCACCCTCATGGCAAAGAACTTCTTCCTCACATCCAATCTCAATCTACCCATTTCTAGTTTTGTTCCAATCCCCCCAGTCCTATCCCTCCCTGACACCCTCAAAAGTCCCTCCCCAGCTTTCTTGCAGCCCCCTTCAGATACTGGAAGGCCACAATTAGACCTCCTTGGAGCCTTTTCTTCTCCAGACTGAACAGCCCCAGCTCCCTCAGTCTGTCCTCATAGCAGAGCAGCTCCAGCCCTCTGCTCATCCTCTTGGCCCTTCTCTGGACACCTTCCAGCACCTCCAGATCCTTCCTGTACTAGGGGCTCCAGAACTGGACACAGTGCTCCAGGTGGGGTCTCACCAGAGCAGAGTAGAGGGGGAGAATCACCTCCCTTGCCCTGCTGGCTCTGCTTCTTTTGATGCAGCCCAGGATGTGAGTGGCTTTCTGGGCTGCAAGTGCACACTGCTGGCTCATGTTGAGTATAACAGGATTGCTCACCAACCAGGGACACAACCATGCATGTGTGCACTAACATACATCTTAAAGGCTTTTAAATTGCTTTTGCCAACCAGATATTTGAATGAATCTGTGAAGCCAGCAAGCAGCAATGGTGTATGAGGTCACTTGCTTGGCTAATTGGTGCATTATTGAGTTCACCTCAGTCCAAAGACCTCTCTCTCCTGCACATTGGAGTTACCTTTCTATTCTATCCAGTTAGCAAACATCTGGAGGGCCACAAAGATGATCCAAGGACTGAAGAACCTCTGCTGTGAGGACAGGCTGAGGGAGCTGAGGGTGTTCAGCCTGAAGAAGAGAAGACTCCAGGGAGACCTCAGAGCTGCCTTCCAGTACCTGAAGGGATCCTCCAGGAAGGCTACAGAGGGACTCTTCATGAGGGTATCTAGAGACAGGACAAGGGGGACTGGTTTGAAGCTGAGGGAGAGCAGAGTTAGACTGGAGCTGAGGAAGAAGTTCTTCAGCAGGAGGGTGGTGAGACTCTGGAATAGGCTGCCCAGGGGGGCTGTGGTTGCCTCCTCCCTGTGGCTGTTCAAGGCCAGCTTGGATGAGGCTTTGAGCAGCTGAGTCTAGTTGAGAGGTGTCTTGCCCGTGGTGGGGAGGTTGGAGTAGATGATCTCTGAGGTCCCTTTCACTCTAAAAATAAAGATAAATTAAAAATAATGGGAAAAGGCACAAAAGGAGTTAGTTTTGATGCTGTACCAGGCAATGGTAGCATGTGAAGGACTCCAACAAGGAGTGGAGGAATGCACTGAGCGTACTTGAAGTACCCACAGATAGAAACACAGAGCCAAAAAAGCCTGGAGGCTATTTTGCAGAGGTGAATCCTCTCCTCCTTTGTGACCCTGGGAATGCAAACCATTATTACTAGTGAATGGAGAAAGCTGCAGCAGAATCTATCCTCCCGACTCCAATTTCCAGCTCCATTTCCTCTTCACGTTATTGATTATAATAATAACAATAATAATAGCCAGCATTTAAAGCTTTTCCAGAAAAAAAGCTAATGTCTCTGAGCCTGCTGCCAGCAGGGGACATGGAGCAGCTTGCTATGAGAAACTGCTGATTCTGAGGATCTGAATGTTGCAGGGGACAGTATCAATTTCATCTGACTTTCATTTAACATTCTGCTTGGGTAAGGTTGAAGCACTTTGTTTCAGCCTCATCGCGTTGCCTCTCATATGAATTATATTACACACCACCAAACATGGCAGTGAGGGAGCCTGAAAAACAAAACCCACCAAAGCAAACAGTTTCAGGCAGGGAAACTTTGTGAGAAATTTCAAAAGTATGATCCTGTTGTTTTGGTTTGTTCCCCCAGAAGTTGCTCAGACTTTTCTGATGCAGTTCTGGGCCCCTCAGTTCAGGAAAGATGTTGAGTTGCTGGAAGGTGTCCAGGGAAGGGCAACAAAGCTGGGGAGGGGTCTGGAGCACAGCCCTGTGAGAAGAGGCTGAGGGAGCTGGGGTTGCTTAGCCTGGAGAAGAGGAGGCTCAGGGGAGACCTTATTGCTCTCTACAACTACCTGAAGAGAGGTTGTAGACAGGCAGGGGCTGGTTTCTTCTCCCAGGCAAGCAGCACCAGAACAAGAGGACACAGTCTCAAGCTGTGCCAGGGGAGGTTTAAGGTTGGATGTTAGGAAGAAATTCTTCACAGAGTGATTGGCCATTGGGATGTGCTGCCCAGGGAGGTGGTGGAGTCACCATCACTGGAGGTGTTTAGGAAGAGACTGGATGAGGCACTTGGTGCCATGGTTTAGTTGATTAGATGGTGTTGGGTGATGGGTTGGACTTGATGATCTTGAAGGTCTTTTCCAAACTGGTCTGTTCTACTCCTATTCTATTCTATTCTGTTCTGTTCCATTCCACATTCCTGTAGAATGGAAAGAAAACCTCTGATGTTTGGAGAGCACTGGAAACCAGCAGCCTCTCCTCCCAGGGCTGTGCTGCAGACCCCTCCCCAGCTTTGTTGCCCTTCTCTGGACACCTTCCAGCATCTCAACATCTTTCCTAAACTGAGGGGCCCAGAACTGGACACAGGACTCAAGGTGTGGCCTGAGCAGTGCTGAGCACAGGGCACAATGACCTCCCTGCTCCTGCTGGCCACACTGTTCCTGATGCAGTTCAGGATGCCATTGGCTTTCTTGGCCGCTTGGGCACACTGCCGCTGCCTGCCTCCACCCAAGCTGTGGTTTGAATCTCAAACCCTGTGGAGTCTTCACACCCATTGTAAATACAGTAGGGCAGCAAAGCAAGCCAAAAAAAAACCCACCCAACATCTTGAGGAAATGGAAAACAGGGGAAAAGCTGCTGAGTTTTCTTACTAACACATGCTCTGTTTGAAGGGTTTGTTGAGGATCTTGTTTATAACCCTGCTGCAAGGAAAGTACTCTGCAATGAAAGCTGTTTGGTCCTTTCAAGCTAGCAGCCCTTTGTCTGTGGCACATTAGTGGAACAGTTTTTAAATAATGACTTAATTTTTTGCTTTTCTCCTGAAAGAGGCCTTGCTCTTCTTTTTTTTGTTGCAGGCAGAGGCTGGCACTCTGCTGTCCCAGTCTGCACCCTGATTCATTAACACTCGTCGTAGCCAGCTTGTAGAGGTTTATTTGTTCAGCTAGAAATGGGACATTAATGCTTTAAGAGAGTAATGCAGAGCTTTTAGAGACAATATTCACAGATCATAGAATCCTGGGCTGGCTCAGGTTGGAAAGGACCTCAGAGATCATCTACTCCAACCTCCCTTCCATGGGCAAAGACACCTCTCCTCTGGATTCAGCTGCTCATCCAAGCTGGCCTTCAACACCCCCAGGGAAGAGCCATCCACCACCTCCCTGGGCAGCCTATTCCAGAGTCTCACCACCCTCCTACTGAAGAACTTCCTGAGATCCACTCACACCCTGCTCTCCCTCAGCTTCAAACCATTCTCCCATGTCCTGTTGCTAGACACCCTCATGAAAAGTCCCTCTCTCTGCCCTGTTGTGCTGAGCCTTTCTTAGAAAGGGCACATTCTAGCCCTCCAAAATGATGAGTTTATTATATACAGTTCATCACTTAACATTTTCTGATTGCATTTGTTGGTTTGAAAAGCTGGAGGCTGGCAGCATTATTCAGACTTAAGAAAAAGGCAGGAAGGTCTTGAGCTTTATTGTCCAGTTCCTGGAGCCTAAGGGCAAGCCAAAGTTCCTCCCCCACAGGCTCTGCTCAGGGATGTCCAATGAGAAGGGGCAATGGGTGCAGGCTGGAGCAGAGGAGGCACCAAGTGAACAGAAGGAAAATCTTTTTCACTGTGAGGGAGCCACAGCCCTGGAGCAGGCTGCCCAGAGAGGTTGTGGAGTGTCCCTCTCTGGAGACATTCAAAACCTGCCTGGATGTGGTCCTGTGTGACCTGCCCTGGGTGATCCTGCTCTGGCAGGGGGTTGGATTGGATGAGCTTTTGAGGTCCCTTCCAACCCCTAACATTCTGTGGTTCTGTGATTGTCTGTGCCATGGTCTGGAGCTTATGGCCAGGTCTGACATCCCACACCTGACTGCCAGCAGTCACTGTAAATCTGGGACATTTCAGGAGGAATTAAGCCCCTGGATCACTCTAAGTTTCTGCCCCACTGAGGAAAGAATTCAGTCCTGCATTACATGCCAAACACTGCATTGCAAGGGTGTTAAGGCTGTAAAACTGGCTTGTCAATTAAGCCATGCCATAATTGCAGTTTCCTACACTGTCTGCAAAACAGAAGCACTGCTGCATTCCAGGTGCTTTGTGTTGTCTCTTTGGCTGTCTCTTAGCTAAAAGAGGGCAGGCGAGACACAGGGAAAACCTCATGTTCCTGGTACAGGATGATGTCCTCACCAGCACATTCCTCTCCTGCACCTGTTACAGAGAACATGGACTATAGGAAAGTGCTGTTAGAGTCTCTTAGCATCAGTAAAGTGAAGAATTTCTACCACTCCAGATACTAGCAAATGGCTGAATAATAGGGAAAACAGTTAAAGCACACATACACAAAAAGTTTAAAGAAAACCCAGCAATCCAATCCAGAAAAAGGCAAACTCACCTGGCATGAAATCAGGTACCTACATGATTTGCACTAAGCCATGTCCCCATGCCATAAGCCACTTACTTATGAGGCAGTTGCTGTAGCTACCTGTGCCTTTTCAGCTTCAATATATATCAGCATATAAGTATTTGCAGCTTCTCTTGTCCTCTCTCAGGAATATATTTTCATGTTGCCTCCAGCTGCAGCCCAGACATCAGCTCAAGCCCTGGGAACCTGCTGGCAGTGGCAAATTCTCATCTCCTTCCCACTACCCACGCTGCAGTCATGCTAGCCCAAACCAAGCTGCATGGTCCAAGATCCTTGCTTCCATCTTCCAGGCACTGGCTTTCCCTCCTCCAGCTTTTCAATCTCAAATACATGGTTACATGGAATCATAGAATCAATAAGGTTGGAAAAGACCTCAGAGATCCTCAAGTCCAACCTGTCACTCAACACCTCATCACAACTAAACCATGGCACCAAGTGCCACATCCAATCCCCTCTTGAACACCTCCAGTGATGGTGACTCTACCACCTCCCTGGGCAGCACATCCCAATGGCCAATCACTCTCTCTATGAAGAACTTCTTCCTAACATCCAGCCTAAACCTCCCCTGGCACAGCTTGAAACTATGTCCTCTTGTTCTGGTGCTGCTTGCCTAGGAGAAGAGACCAACCCCCACCTGGCTACGTCCTCCCTTCAGGTAGTTGTAGAGAGCAATAACATCTTGCAAGGTTAATTTTTCCAGCACCTAGAACCATGCATTGGAAGAGGGGAAGCAGGGGGCTGCTTAAACAGGAGGCAATTTAGATGTGAGAATTGAACCTAAACTGAGCCTGCAATTGGGGTTGAGAGACATTAGCTCTACAACCTGAGCTGCCAGCATGAGCTTGAACGTTCCTGGCTCAACCACACATTTTTCTGTGACATCTTTCCCTCAGCACTTAAGTCATGGGGTAGCATCCATGTGCCTTTGAAACACACTGGAAAATAGGACGCTGTCTTTCCTAACACAACAGCCAGAGACACACTTCAGCTGTTCTGTGACTGCACTTCCCATCCAGAAGTCACAGATGAGCCTATTTCAAAATCAAAGCATCTGAGGGCTGTACTTGAGAATGATCTGGGCTAGAAGGAGGATCATGGCATCATTTCTGTGAGTAAATGCAGCATTTAAATGCCTGCTTACTCAAAGTGGTTCAACAGCAGCCCTAACAGGATGCACCAGCTACCTGGCAACAACAGGACCCTGAAGGTACATGGGGACCAGATTTGTCAGGCTAGACAGCTTCAGGCAGAGTTAGAAGAGGAAAAATGTGGCTCTCATGAAATTTCCTGGCTGTTATCAGCTTGTGTCATGCATAGTTCTGTTATTAACTGAGTCTACATCTGTATCTGTTCCCATCTCTTTGGGCGACCGAGGCTAGCAATCAATAACAACAGACACGTGAATAAAGCTGCTTTCTGAGCTGAGAACTATCTGACACTGATTAAACTGCAAATATAAATAATTGATATTAATTACATGAAGTTTTTAGCAACAATCTGCACGAAAGAACTCTGAAATTGGAGGATTAGACACCAGAGAGAATGCTCAACAGCTGCTCCAGAGGCGTTACGCAGACACGTAGGTGACATGGACCCAAGGGCTGTGATTCATAGAGCTCTTCATCATCCTTTATCCACGTTCAAATGGCACGTGCTGAAGTAAGATGTCCAGGCTGGCAGAAAAGGGATTGCTTGGTCCCTGGCTTGTTGAAAAGAAAATAATGTGCTGCCCAGGGAGGTGGTGGAGTCACTGTCCCTGGAGGTGTTTAAGAGGAGACTGGTTGAGGCACTCCACCACCTCCCTGGGCAGCACATCCCAATGGCAAATTCCTCTTTCTGGGAAGAACTTTCTCCTCACCTCCAGCCTAAACTTCCCCTGGCACAGCTTGAGACTGTGTCCTCTTGTTCTGGTGCTGATTGCCTGGGAGAAGAGACCAACCCCCACCTGGCTACAACCTCCTTTCAGATAGTTGTAGACAGCAAGAAGGTCTCCCCTGAGCCTCCTCCTCTCCAGGCTAAGCAACCCCAGCTCCCTCAGCCTCTCCTCACAGGGCTGTGCTCCAGACCCCTCCCCAGCCTCACTGCCCTTCTCTGGACACATTCAAGTGTCTCAATGTCCTTCTTAAATTGAGGAGCCCAGAACTGGACACAGGACTCAAGATATTGAAAAATTTACTTCCACTTCCAAACTGACTGGTTTTTTTTTGGTAGATCCAACTCCATCCCTTTTCCCTACCCCTTTTTTTCTTTCCCTTTCCTTCCTTATCAGGGAAAGGGAGGGGGGGACAGGGGAGGAATATTTGCTATCCTCTGAGCTCTTAAACTCCAGTAAAGGCTCAAACCACAACAAGAAAGAAAGGTCTTATTTTATTAGCTTGGACTCTTCTTCCACTCCTTGTTTGCCATCTGAGGACAAAGCATACATAAAGAGCATCCCAGAGAGATGTGATCAGACAGGGAATCCAGATGTCATGGACATAGCTTGGATCTCAAAATCAACACCATTTGTTCACATTTCTCTTCCCTGGAAAGACAGTGACTTATCCTAAAGCTGCAGCAGTGGGAAGGTGGTGGATAGATGTCAGACAGCAGCTAAGCATCTGGCTCCTTATTGTATTTTAAATGATCCACATTTATAACTGTAAGGCAGCCCGACAAGCGATACTGTCTAACATCACCATCACTAATAGCTCTAATAGCTCATGCATCTACAGCCTGCTTCATCCTGTCCCATCTCAAAGCAATTTTTGAGACAATAGGCCCAGCTCTTCCCAGATAGATATAAATGAGATGTATAGAAAAGGCACAACTCCCTCTACAACAATGCAATGATTCTGATCTCCCTGCCAGGCTGAGCCATCAGCCACATAGATGCACCTCAGAGAGGCAAAAGCCAGACACAGATCTAGGGAGGGTGTACTTCTTTTTAACTCATTGGTCTCCACAGAATCACAGAATTGTTGGAGTTGGAAGGGACCCCAGGGATCACCTAGTTCCAACCCTCCTGCCGTGAGCAGGGACACTTTCCACTAGATCAGGTTGCTCAGAGCCACATCCAGCCTGGCCTTAACTTCCACCAGCCCCCTGGGCAACCTGTCCCAGTGTCTCACCACCATATGGTGAAGAACTTCTTCCTAAAGTTTAATATAAATCTCCTCTCCATTTCCCCCAGTCCTATCACTCCCTGACACCCTCAAAAGTACCTCCCCAGCTTTCTTGGAGTCCCCTTCAGATCCTGGAAGGCCACAATTAGGTCTTCTCAGAGCCTTCTCTTCTCCAGACTGAACAGCCCCAACTCCCTCAGTCTGTCCTCACAGCAGAACAGCTCCAGCCCTCTGCTCATCCTCATGGCCCTTCTCTGGACATTTTCCAGCACCTCCAGATTCTTCCTGTAATAGGAGCTCCAGAACTGGACACAATGCTCCAGGTGGGGTCTCACCAGAGCAGAGCAGAGGGGGAGAATCACCTCCCTTGCCCTGCTGGCTGTGCTTCTCTTGATGCAGCCCAGGCTCTGGTTGGCTTCCTGGGCTGCAAGTGCTCACTGCTGGCTCCTGTTGAGCTTCTCATCCACCAGCACCCTCAAATCCTTTTCTTCAGGGCTGCTCTCAAGCCAGCAATCTCTTAGCAAATGCTTTGACACTTTTTTAATGTAATTTTTTGTGTGTGATGTAGTCTTTGTAAGGGAAAAAAACACTGCAATGTGCACATATAGACTAGAAGCCTGGCTTGGTTTGGCCAGGACAGAATCCCAGGCCAGTCACAATCTGCAGGCTGTTAGCAGTTTGAAGTCAGCCAAGGCAGCTGATCTGAGTTGGCCACAGGTAGATCTCAGACCATAAACATCCCACTCACTATAAAGAGGGAAGTTTGCAGAGGCCATGGTTTCTTCCTGCTCATTCTCTTCCTTCTCAAGTGGACTGCTTCCAATTTTTCTGACTGCTGTGCACCCACTGAGCTAAGTACAATTTTATGTTGGTATTAGTTTTGTTGTCCCATGCAATCCATTTTTGTTTGAATCCCTTGGTTAACTCCTTTTCCTGTACCCCCTTCTTAACTGAGGAGGGAATCATCTGGTGGTGGAGCAACTGCTGTAGTTTAGCCTTGGCCGTGGGCTAAATGTAGACAGTTTAGTTGGTGCTCAATGTTTATCTGGGGCTTGGCTGGAATAGCTCACCTGAGACAATCAGACTTTAAATTGAGAGTCTCAAAGGATTACAGGAAGGATTTGGAGGTGCTGGAAGGTGTCCAGAGAAGGGCCATGAGGATAAGCAGAGGGCTGGAGCTGCTCTGCTATGAGGACAGACTGAGGGAGTTGGGGCTGTTCAGTCTGGAGAAGAGACGGCTCTGAGGAGACTTAATTGTGGCCTTCCAGGATCTGAAGAGGGCTACAAGAAAGCTGGGGAGGGACTTTTTAGGATGTCAGGGAGTGATAGAAGTAGGGGGAATGGAGCAAAACTAGAAATGGGTAGATTCAGATTAGATGTTAGGAAGAAGTTGTTCCCCATGAGGGTGGCACAGGTTGCCCAGGGAGGTGGTGGAAGCCTCATCCCTGGAGGTTTTTGCAGCCAGGCTGGAGGTGGCTGAGAGTAACCTGCTCTAGTGTGAGGTGTCCCTGCCCATGGCAGGGGGGTTGCAACTAGATGCTCCTTGAGTTCCCTTCCAACCCTAACTGTTCTGTGATTGAAGTATGAATGGATTTGACAGAGTTGTTGCAAGCATTCCATATGTTGGTGATCTGGGTTGGATGGTCACATTTCTCTGGTGTTTGTTCCTTGAGCTGCTTTTGAAGTCCTGCACAGCTTTGCCACTCTTGGTTAGTGGGTTTGTGCATTTATTGTTTCTGGGAAGGGGATCAGAGGTGCTGTTCTGCTGTGGTCTTTGTTGCTAGGTTATGGCATTACAAATTCTTTTGTAATGAGGTCTATTTCTGTGGACTGATAAGGGGCAAAGAGAATTTGATATACACTTGGGATCCTTTCCTCATTTTGCTCATATTGTCAGGACTTTGGAGTGTCATTTAGCTCTTGTTCTCACTAAGAGTAAAACATTAGTACAGTGGTGGATATGATGCAGCTACTGCAACCCCTACAGTGGGCCCTGAAGCTGTCTTAGTCCCCATGACAATCACTGCACAGAGCCTATGCAAATCCATCATCTTCTAAGCCTTCCTGCTTGAGGGTGCAGTTCTTCTTGAAGTCAGCATCAAGAACTGCCCTTCTCCTGGGGAAGGTCCTAGGGTGTGGGCAGCATTGCCATGTCTTAACCAAATACCTGCTGTGGCTGCCTTAACATTTATCACAGAACATCAGGGGTTGGAAGGGACCTTGAAACATCATCTAGTCCAACCCCACCCCTGCCAGAGCAGGATCACCTAGGGGAGGTCACACAGGAACCCATCTAGGCAGATTTTGAATGTCTCCAGAGAAGGAGACTCCACAACCTCTCTGGGAAACCCATTGCAGTGTTTTGTCACCCTCACAGTGAAAAAGTTTATCCTCATGATTTTGAAAGCCACCTTGTAGCTCGTGGAGGGAGGTGTGAAGGCTTTGGGTTTGCCAGCTGCTGAAAAACCTGAGCTCTGCCAGCATCTGGCTCAGTACCTGCAGGTGTGCCCCTTTCTCCTTAGGCTATGAGTGATGGAACATTGGAACTGGCCTCCTCCCAGCAAAGCAGAGGCTCGGAAAGGCTCCTCTGGAAGGGGAAGGCAAGAAAGAGAAATGGATCTGAAGCAATAAGCGCTGAGAACTCATGAAATGACATGTTTTGGCTATTTCCAAACTTAATGTGGTTTTTATATGTAGGCATAAAAGAGCACATTTTCTAACTCCCCTCGTAATTACCTGATAAACCCCCACTTCTGGAGCTGGTCCGAGCCATCCATTACACTGCTGCCATGAACTTTATTTCATCCCACACCAGGGAGGACACAGAGCAGTTGGAGTGCTCAGACAGTACATGGCCATAAAAATCAATGTAAAATTTAATGCAAAAGGTCTGTGGGCACCCAACCATTGGAACCCAGTGATAAGGCAGATGGAGAGCAGCGCTCTGCTTTCCAGCAAGTAGTATATTTCCTTTAACATTCCCCTATTGCATGGAATGCTGTTGCTGTTTTGTCCATCTCCATAGGAGTCAAATGCGCTGCAGCCACAGTGTTTATATCTCAGGGTGGTTTTTGGTTGCAGTTTCCTGGACACAGGGTGTGTTTTGTATTCTGGATGGATCTCAGGACCTGGGAGGGAGAGAAGAAATGGCTTACTGCTGTTTTCTCTAGTGCTCCCTGATTGATATTCAGCTAAAAGTCCTGCTGTGCTTGACTCTTCTAAGAGGGACTTGGAACAAAGTCGTTGTGAACCATGTGTGCCTGGCCTAGATAGTCCTAAAGAGCAAAGGTTGCATTTGCATGCAAGCTCAGGGTCATGGGGATCTCTCAGATGGTCCTCAGTGAAGTTATGGTGCTCAGATGAATAATTACATTTTAAATAATAGTTCTTGTCAGCCAGAGGATCCTTCCCTAGTCACTGCCTGCTTCTCAACATACATGAGAGAGGTGAGGGGAATGGAGCTTTGAGCCCGCAAGTAGGAAAAGGAAAGAAAATAAAATAGAAGGCAATTGACCTTTGCTTCCAGCCTCACATGAACAGGCAATCAGATTCTGAAGCCTTGGGACGTGGCTCTGCAGTTCCTCTTGTCCTTGGCTTTCAGCACACCACTTAGAATCATAGAATCAATAAGGTTGGAAAAGACTTCAGAGTTCATCAAGTCCAACCTGTCACCCAACACCTCAGGACAACTAAACCATGGCTCCAAGTGCCACATCCAGTCCCCTCTTGAACACCTCCAGGGATGGTGACTCCACCACCTCCCTGAGCAGCACATTCCAATGGCCAATTCCTCTTGCTGGGAATAACTTCTTCCTCACCTCCAGCCTAATCCTCCCCTGGCACAGCTTGAGACTTTGTCCTCTTGTTGTGGTGCTGGTTGCCTGGGAGAAGAGACCAATTCCCTCCTGGCTACAACCTGTCTTCAGGTAGTTGTAGAGAGCAAGAAGGTCTTCCCTGAGCCTTCTCTTCTCCAGGCTAAGTAACCCCAGCTCCCTCAGCCTCTCCTCACAGGGCTGTGCTCCAGACCTCTCCCCAGCTTTGCTGCCCTGTGCTGTATCTGTAAAGGCAAGGAAGCAGGAGCCCTCCTTTGGTTGTAGTGCTAAGGGTTACTTTGTTCCTAACCATTTTAGCAATGGGATTACTGGAAACATCAGCAACCTGTAGAACAAGTCACTCTATTTAGCTGCCTTTTAGATCCACAGCTGCAGTGGCTTTGCATGAAGTGTATTAAGCCTGGGACATTTTCTCTTAGTTCTGGGAGCTGGTATTGATTTGTTGGTGTGGGTTTTTTTTGCCACCCTGATAGATACTTGGCTCCAGCACATGATGAAAACCCATTCAAAAGAGAAAGATAAAAAATTCTTAACTCCTCATATTTGTGATTCAAAACACCCTTACTTGGATGTCACAGCAGATTTCAAGGTGGGAGGTGGGGGGAGAGTGGAAGAAAGTAAGGAGCTAGAACGGGAGTCATTGCTGACAGGCTGGAAAAGCTGAAACAGGATTTTATGAAGGCATTTTACAGGCCAGCTAAAGTGCTCTGAAGTATTTATTAAAGCAAACATTTATGCCATTCTAGGCTGGTTAAGGCTATTATAGAACTTGTGTTAAAAGAGTAATTGCCTCTGAATGCAGCCATGGCTGCTTCTGCTGGGAAGAAAGAGGCTTTCCATCTGCCACTGGTTTCTGTGTAGGAACTGGGCTGCAGTGCTTCAGGGAATGCCATAGCTGAGTTTTCAGACCTAGTCAGGAAGTGATTAGATAAAGGTCTGCCTGGTACAGAAATGAGTGTGAAGTGACCAACAGCACCTGCTCTTGGATGCAGCACGTGAGGGTGTCCCACCTGATCATACACATCTGCACCGATGCTGCCAGCGCACAGCTCACCGCTACCCCGAGCAATGCTCCAGGCTTGGAGAAAAGCAGCCCGAGGGAAAAGGATCTGGGGGTGCTGGTGGACAGCTGAACATGAGCCAGCAGTGTGCCCTGGTAGCCAAGAAGGCCAAGGGCATCCTGGACTACATCAAAACCTGCGTGGTCAGCAGGAGTAGGGCAGTGACAGTGCCCTTGTACTGGGCACTGGCGAGGCCACAGCTTGAGCCCTGGGTTCAATTCTGGGCACCACGGGGTGGGAAAGACATTGAGGTGCTGGAGAAGAGCAATGAGGCTGGTGAGGGGTTTGGAGGCATTGTACAAGGAGCAGCTGAGGGAGCTGGGGTTGTTTAGTCTGGAGAAGAGAAGGCTGAGGGGAAATCTCATTGTTCTGTAGAGCTACCTGAAAGGAGGTTGCAGTGAGGCTGGTGCTGTTCTCTTCTACCAAGAAACCAGTGACAGGAGCAGAGGAAGAGGGTTTGAGCTGTGCCAGGGGAGGGTTAGGTTGGACATTAGGAAAAACTTCTTCAGTGAGAGAGTGGTGAGGGGTTGGAACAGGCTGCCATGATAGGTAGTGAAGTCCCCATCCCTGGAGGTGTTGAAGAAACTGTAGATGTGGTGCTTCAGGGTATGGTTTAGTGGCCATGGTAGTTGGGTTATGGTTTGATTGGATGACCTTAAAGGTCTTTTTCAGCCTTAGTGATTCTGTGGTTCTGTGTGCATTAATGAAGAGCACCTTTCCTGTGGGTGCAAACACCTGCCAGGCTTTGCCCACAAACACCCAGGTGAAATGATAAATACAGTGCTTTGGAAGAAGTGAGCTGCTCACCTGCTCCCCTCAGCACAGCCTCCTGCTGCTGATGGGAAAACCCAAAACAAGACCCCAAAGCAAAACCAAACCAAGCAAAACTCAGTTCAATAAGTTCCACCCTACTGTGATAACATTTTGCACTCTGCAATGGGTCAATACCTCTTGGAAGATACCTCTCAAATCCCAAGACTGGCTCAGACCACCTCCTTTGACTGATGCAGGGCTCAGCAGAGACATTTGATATTCTCCCAAACTCTCCTTCCATCAACTGGAAATGCTTGGGACTTTGGGGTGCCAGGATACTTGACACTAAATCAAGCTGCCATAGTTCCATAGGAAAGCTGATGTGGTTCCTTTCCATTGCTCCACAGCTGACAACAGCCAAGGGATCAGTTAAGCTGGTGAGAAGTCAGCTGAGTGGTAATGGAGAAGGGGATAAAAGGAAGCATCTGGTGCAAGTGGTATTGAAACTCCCTTCTGAGGTGTTTTAAACATGATTTAACAACTGGAGGCATTGAGCCTGGAGCTGTCTTGGAGAATAAGCAAACGATACCCCCATTTCACAGGAGGAGGAGCTGCCTGGGCTGCTGCTCATTTCACAGTAACTTAGTAGTAGAGCTAGGAAAGCGTGTGAAGAGCTGCCCACAGCCTCATCCAAGGCTCCTGTGGATGGAGCAGTGGAAAGGGAGGGAGAGTGCCACAGGGAGAGGCAGCAGAGGGATGGTAAGGAAAGCGAAGTGCAATCTAACTTCCCAGATTGTGCTTGGCACTTGAGCACGTTGCGAAGTGTCATGGCTATCTTGAGAACACTGTGTGACAAGTACATTGGGGTCACTGCCTTGGAAGAGGCTGAAGTGATGAAAACTTGCTGGAGGGCTGCAGATAGAGGGAAGTGCTGGGAAGGAAGCCAGCACCTCAGGCACTGGAAAGCTGGAGGCCATCCAAGTGACGTGTAGAGTGAGACCCAGTGGGTGTTCTGTTCATGGGGCTATTTGTCACACTAAACTAGATTATCAGAAAATAAAAGTCCAGCCTGCATGCTCATAAATCCTGCCACATCCCAGCCACAGGGCTCTAGAGGTGAATGTGCAGGTAGCTGGCAGTGGGGTTTCAGATTCTCAAACATTTGGGCTCTAGCTGCTCCCCATCCGGAGAAGGGAAAGTAGTTTGGGGGGGGGCTGAACTCTCCTTGCGACTTGAGGTCTCCTTTGCACAACTTTCCCCCTCTCTTGTCTGCCAAGCAGTGCTCATCTTGTTGGCTGCATCATTTCACACCTATGAACTGCCAGCCTGCAAAGTCAGGGTTGGTCACATCTGCCTTTGAGCCTTCTGCAGGCGCTGCCACACACAGAGGCAAAGCATCACTGCTATGGGGCAGCAGCTATAGCTGTTAGTCTGAAGAAGAGTTAAGCAGGCTGCACAGAATGCAATCACCTCAACTGATAGAATAGACCAGACCAGACCAGGTTGGAAAAGAACTTTGAGATCATTGAGTCCAACCTATCATCCAACACCATCTAATCAACTAAACCACGGCACCAAGCACCCCATCAAGTCTCCTCCTAAACACCTCCAGTGATGGTGACTCCACCACCTCCCTGGGCAGAACATTCCAATGGCAAATCACTCTCTCTATGAAGAATTTCTTCTTAACATCCAGCCTAAACCTCCCCTGGCACAGCTTGAGACTGTGTCCTCTTGTTCTGGTGCTGGTTGCCTGGGAGAAGAGACCAACCCCCACCTGTCTACAACCTCCCTTCAGGTAGTTGTAGACAGCAATTAGGTGATGATGCATTTGAAGTTTCTGATGCTAAACGAGCACAGAAGCATCCCATCCCATCCCATCCCATCCCATCCCATCCCATCCCATCCCATCCCATCCCATCCCATTTTAGATTCTGCCTTTGTCTGCACAGTGAAAATCTGAAATTGATGCATCAAGAGCCAGGGACTTCTGGCAGCTTCATGCTCTGGAGTTACTTCCATGAGCCTAAGAGCCTCAAGTGAGGATGGCCTTCTGCAGTTATCTACTGGGAGCACACCAAAGACTCAAAACAGAGACAACTCTAAGGCCAAGCCATCTTTGTGGGTGTGGCTCTGCTTCTCAGCTAAAAATAGGACCAGGAAAGAAAAAACAATATAGAGGAAAGGAAAAACAGTAGAGGCATGGCCAGGAAGCAGCAGGAAACTTGTCATAGGGCAGGGCAAAAGACTGGCTGCAGAGCAGGTCTGCTCTTGTTCCCATGTTCCACCAACAGCCTCTTGCAACCGACAGAAACTAACTAAAAGTTCAGTTTTGCATAACATCCAACTCAGATCTGCCAGCCAGCTCTGAAGGGGAAGTGTCAGGCTGGTGTGAGCAGAGGGGCTGCACATCTTGAATAAGGAACTCCTTTCCTTACTCTGCAACACAGCCACCGGAGTCACACAGGGATAGAAAGCACAGTGATGAATCAGGCCCAGTATTTGCTGCAGATTTAGGCTGCTGCCAGCTTGGCAAATAGCTCTGAAACCGGCCCCGGTGCTGTGTAAGTGGCTTCATTACTCCTAAGTGATGCATTTACACAAGAGTTTGGATTGATCATTTCCAGGTTTGTTAGTCCCAAAAATGGTCATTTTTTTCATGTGCTTGGGTCAGTTTCTCAAAGCATGTGATTTTGGTTTGGTTTTGTCTGTTTTCCCCACCACCCCACCCCCACCCCCCAAAAACAGAGAAGTAGACAGCAAAGTGCTAATAACAAGCAAAGCACCTCCTAGAAGCTTGGGCACTTTGTTGGCTGGGCAGCAATAGGCTTGAGAGCAGCCCTGCAGAAAAGGACTTGGGGGTGCTGCTGGATGAGAAGCTCAACAGGAGCCAGCAGTGAGCACTTGCAGCCCAGGAAGCCAATCACATCCTGGGCTGCATCAAGAGAAGCAGAGCCAGCAGGCTAAGGGAGGTGATTCTCCCCCTCTGCTCCCTCCCCCACCTGGAGCAGTGTGTCCAGTTCTGGAGCCTCTATTACAGGAAGGATCTGGAGGTGCTGGAAGGTGTCCAGAGAAGGGCCATGAGGATGAGCAGAGGGCTGGAGCTGCTCTGCTGTGAGGACAGACTGAGGGAATTGGGGCTGTTCAGTATGGAGAAGGGAAGGCTCCCAGGAAACCTAATTGTGGCCTTCCAGTATCTGAAGGGGGCTGCAAATAGCTGGGGAGGGACTTTTGAGGGTGTCAGGGAGTGATAGGACTGGGGGAAATGGATCCAAGCTAGAGGAGGGGAGACTTAGATGGAAGAAGCTCTTCACCATATGGTGGTGAGACACTGGGACAGGTTGCCCAGGGAGGTGGTGGAAGCCTCATCCCTGGAGGTGTTTGCAGCCAGGCTGGATGTGGCTCTGAGCAACCTGCTGTAGTGTGAGGTGTCCCTGCCCATTTCAAGACAGTTGCATCTAGAGAGATACCTGAGGTGGCTGGGCTTGGTCTGAACCCACGAGTCCCAGGCATCAGAAGGAGCTGCTGAGCTCCCTCTCACACAAATTTGCACTTCAAAGCTAGCCAAAACCAAAGCAGGTCAAGACTTGGCAGTTTTGCAATGGGAGGTTAAAACCTCTATTCTCCACCACAGTTTCTCCAGCTAGCTCCTTAGAGGATCAGTCACTCCATCTGCTTCTTCATTTACTCCTCTGTCCATTCCCCTCCTCACCCCTTTGACTCCCCCATTTGCTGCTCTCCACAGGGACTGTTCTTCTGTTCTATCCCTTCTTTGCTTTAGGTCTAGCACCTAAATGATAAAAAATGGCATGCAGCAAATAAGAGCTTTATCCAGAGGCTAGAGGATGGTTAAGGGCTAAATGAAACCAATTTGTAATAAAAGCTCCAAATCTGCTGCCATTTAACAAAAAGTTGAAACAAATGATCCCCATAAATCACCCTCAGGTTTATTAAGGATTTTTATTTTCAAGCCACTTGTATTGCTTAATTACAGAACAACAATATGCAAGGGAAATGCTGAGGCTAACTCTTCCCAGATAGGCTCTTGAATGTCACAGCAGCCTTCTCGAGGGGAGTCCTGCCTGGTGAAGGGGAGGGAAAAATCAGCCCTGTGGTTAAGGGCTGGAGTGCTCAGGTTAAAATAAGGCATTGAACCACTAACAGATTG
This sequence comes from Dryobates pubescens, assembly GCF_014839835.1. Classification (NCBI taxonomy): domain Eukaryota; kingdom Metazoa; phylum Chordata; class Aves; order Piciformes; family Picidae; genus Dryobates; species Dryobates pubescens. The sequence goes on from NC_071628.1 coordinate 4,861,105, forward strand.
TCACCAGCAGACCAACAGGCTAAGCACTGGGTGACTCAGAGATTTTCAAGCTTTGAAAGGAACTAGAGAGCTGGTTGTCCATATAACCCTGGCCAGAGATACTAGACAGGCAGCTTGGTATGAAGTTCATCCTGCAGCAGGTAATCACTGAGGGTCTCTGAAGTGGACAAGGAGTTTAAAGTAGGGGAATAGAACAGAATTAACCAGGCTGGAAAAGACCTTTGAGATCATTGAGTCCAACCTATCACCCAACACCATCTAATCAACTAAACCATGGCACCAAGTGCCTCAGCCAGTCTCCTCTTAAACATCTCCAGTGATGGTGACTCCACCACCTGCCTGGGCAGCCCAGGAAGAAGAGGTGGGATACCAAGTGAGCTCACAGTGAAGATCCAAAGAGTTTAGAGCAAGTGGAGAGCCTTGCATCTGGGAACCAATATAGGTTGAGAGGCTGATCTGTTGGAGAGCAGCTCTGGGAAAAAGAATCTGTGAGTTCTGGTGGACAACAGGATGGCCAGGAGCCAGTAATGTGCCCTTGTAGCCAAAAAGGCCAATGGCATCCTGGAGTGGATTGGAAAGGCTGTGCTGAGTAGGTCCAGAGAGGTTTTCTTTCCCCTCTAGTCTGCCCTGGTGAGGCCACATCTGGAATATTGTGTCCAGTTGTGGGCCCCTCAGCTCAAGAAGGACCTCAGGGAACTGCTCAAGAAAGGCCAGCACAAAGCCACAAAGATTCTGAAGGCAGTGAAACATCTCCCTGCTGAGGGAGCTGTGGCTCTTTAGCTTGGAGAAGAGGAGCTTCATTCACGTTTGTAAAGACATGAAGGATGAAGAAAGGTTCTGCTCACCGATGTCTGATGACAAGACAAGGGGCAATGGATGTAAGCTGGAGTGGAGGAGGTACCATGGGAACAGGAGGAGGAACTGTCACTGTAAAGGTGCCAGAGCCCTGGAGCAGGCTGCCCAGAGACGTTGTGGAGTTTCTTTTGCTGGAGGTATTCAAAACCTGCCTGGATGCTTTCCTGGGTGACCTGCCCTGGGTGGCCCTGCTCCAGCAGGGGTGTTGGACTGGATGATCTTTGGAGCTCCTTTCCATGCTGTGATGTGTTTCCAAAGCTAGTGCCTGGGTTGTAAAGGGAGGCAAAGTCTGCCAGTAATGATGAAACCCTAACCCCCCTACCATGAGCAGCAATGACTGAGGATGCTGTGGTAACTTGCATGAGCTTTACCTGCAGAGAGGTTGTGTTTTCATACAGAGCCCCACGTGGTGTTCTCTTGTCCTTAGTGCAGATGGGACATTTCACTGCTCTGGCTGCAGAGCTTTTGCTTGCTTAGGGTGGGTTTGGGGTGTTATAGCTGTCTTCCTGCCTACTGCATTCAGGTTTGGAGCTTGGGAACAGGTAAACCAGAGCTTGTTTAAGACAGCAACAGAAGATTTTGACTCAGTGATGGGATGGGTGATAGCATGAGGTAAAGATTGCTGAAAGCTTCCATTGCAAAGGACTATGTTATGCCTGAGTTGGCAAGAGGACTTGCATTTTTAGGAGCCATAGACCAACTTGAACTTCTCCCAACCCCAAGTCTTCCTGAAATGAGGAAAGAAATAAACAAATTAGCTAATGTGAGGATTTATCTTGTAGCATTTGGAATTTGCCCCCTTGAGCAAGCCAATTCATCAGCCAGACCTCGGGGTGAATGGTGCAGCTTAAAGGTCACTACAAATCTTGTGCTGCAGCACACCCAGAATGAACCTTCAGGCTTCCAAACCTCTGTGAAATAATCCCAGCAAAGGCAGCTGACCTGTCAGGGGCTGTGCAGATAATAATGAAATACATGATATTAATGAAGTAGTGGAACTGTCACAGAGAGTGGGGATCATTGTAAAAAGAAGCAGTGAGGAACTGATCTGTTGCATTACAGTTGTAAAAGTAGCTGGATTTCATTCCTACCATTTAATTTCTTCATCTAAATCAGAAGCTGTTGAGGTTTCCATCTCAGACATGAAACAGAGGAACTCAGGAGAGCCACCCCACTGCCTGATGTAACAGCCCTGAAGAGGCAGCTGTGAAAACCACAACAGCCAGAGAAATCTGGCAGCACAAGCTTGTACAGCCTTGGAGGGTCTGGAGGAGGCTGTTCCACAGGCCTGACAAGGAGACACAAAAGTGAAGTTTTAGGTTCTTGCTTTGGCTTGCAACACTGCAGAGCAAACTGTCCTCAAGCCCTCTGGAGAGGCTTTCTGTGCTGCAATTAGAATGCACAATACAGAATTAACCAGGATGGACCTTTGAGATCATCAAGTCCAACCTGTCACCCAACACCATCTAATCAACTAAACCATGGCACCAAGTGCCTCATCCAGTCTCTTCTTAAAACACCTCCAGGGATGGTGATTCCACCACCTCCCTAGGCAGCACATCCCAATGGCCAGTCACTCTTGCTATGAAGAACTTCTTCCTAACATCCAGCCTAAACCTCCCCTGGCACAGCTTGAGACTGTGTCCTCTTGTTCTGGTGCTGGTTCCCTGGGAGAAGAGATCAACCCCCACCTGGCTGCAACCTCCCTTCAGGTAGTTGTAGAGAGCAAGAAGGTCTCCCCTGAGCCTCCTCTTCTCCAGGCTAAGCAACCCCAGCTCCCTCAGCCTCTCCTCCCAGGGCTGTGCTCCAAACCCCTCCCCAGCTTTGTTTTCCAGCTCTTATCTGGAGCAGGATTAGTCACCCAAGCCTGGCAAGGTTCAGAGATGCATTCAACAATTTTGCCTTTCAAGACTTCAAAATATGTTCTTGCAATTGCCAGAGACCAGCTAGCACCAGAAGCAGGGCAAGCTACCCTCCACATGCTGCTTCACCTGCATGTTGGGTGAACTTGCTCCACTCAGCTTCCCTCACCATTCCCTTTCCAGCTGCAGAAAATAGGCTTCATATCCCATTCCAGTTCTGGAACTGCATTGCATTGGTCATCTTGAGAGCCAGACTGATCCAAGTGTATTTCATTGTCACTGGGATGCTCTGTTAGTCCTTAGCACAAACCAGTTCTCACAGAAAATGTTAGCTAGTGGCACCTGCTGTGCTCAAGGCTGCAGCCCTGCTGATGATCTCGATCATATGCCCTTCTTATGTCAAAATGACACCCAGCTGATAGAAAACCATTACTTCTCCTCCCACTCCCAGAGCACCATGAGCTTTGAAGAACTGTCCAAGTGGCTGGTGCTCACTGGGCAGTCAGAGGGCAGTGTTCTCCACAGCAGGCACACCTAGGATGATGCTTGGTGCCACCTGAGCAATGCACTCACAGTCCAGTCCTGCAGGGTCTTGGATGGCTTCTGACAGTGCTAGTGCAGTAAGAGTCTCTCTTCCTCACACCTTGAGGCCTTCTGCTTGGTTTCTGAGCCAGAAGTGAATTCAACTTCTCTCATGACCCCACACAAAGCTGCCTCCCAGTGCAACCCTGGCACTGTTTCCCCATATTTCGTTCCACTAGCTTCACTTCCAAAACCCCAAGTCCTGGCTTGTGCCATCATGAGTAGCCTGATGAAGGCAAGGGAGAAAAAAGATGGCATGGTACCTGTTCAGAATGGTGAAATGGGTAGGAAATTATCAGAAGGAAGAAAAGATTGAAATGAAGCTTCCAATGATGCAGTTTCCATGGCAACTACCCTTCCACCTACAGTTGTAATCCACTTTTTAAGCAGCCATTCCAGGAAGTGCAGGGAACCACACCACAGCTGCAGATATCCTATTTCTAACCCAGCTCCTGATTAAAATAATTATTCCATTTATAGGATTGCCCTGACTGGCAGTGGCTGAAGGTTCTGGATAGCCTGGGGGAGGTGCTCTCACAGCACTGGATGCTTTCTGTAGATGCCAGTCCCAGTAACTGCTGCAGGCAGAGTGAAGGAAGCCCATCCTAAAGCTATTGCAATGGGATACATCCCATTGCCTCTAGAGGATACATCCCATTGCCTCTGTGTCCTGTGTATGGCACCCTGTTTTGGATGCATTCAAAAGTAGTCTTTCCTGTGTCACAGCCTCTAAGATGCTGGTTGCTGAGACTTTACTGTAGCAGAAGTAGCAGGGATCAAGTTTAAAGCCCAAGCACAGGACTCGCTGTCACACTCCCACAGTCAACCTCTGTTGAGATCTATGACAGCTCCAGAGCCATCCTGGCACTCAGATCATCGTCTCAGGAGTGCTAACTGATGAAGTTTTGGGGGGGTTTTAGGTGAATCATTTCTGTAATCCCGGTGGCACCACATGGTGATTGCAGCACTTTGATTCTCTGTGGGAATGCTGTGGCCTGAAATCAGAAGATGGAATCACACTTGAGGTCTTGAGGATGTTATTTCCTACTGTCATTGTGTTACTGGTATCTCCACTCAGGTTTCTAAAGGCCCTTGCAGAGCTCCCTGATCCCTTTTGCTAAATAACATAACAAAGTGAGAAGGAGACTGTATCTACGAGCTTGTAACTTACACCAGCCTGGCAGAAGAAGAGTTGAAAGAGTAAAATCCTTGACAGGTAGAGAACTAAGGGACAGAGAGATGATGAAATGGTTTTCTTAAGGTCATGCAGTGAGTTTGTGGCCAGAGCTGAGTGCAGATCCCTGGAGTCCCACCCAGGGCTTTGATCAACGTGATGCCTCTTCCTTTCCTGCTCTCCCAGGCTGTCACTCTCATCTGCCCTATAGAAATATTGAGAGAGCTCTGGCAGATGCATTACCTAAAGAGGGAAATGTCTGAAATTATCCTTTCTTCACTCCCAAGGAGTGCCAGGGGAAATCTACATTTCTACACAATAACTATGTTAACCACTTCATTCCAAAGGAAGCAGATAGGAGGAAGACATTAGTGTGGGAATGAGCAAGCAAATAACAGAATATTTCTCCCCAGTAAAGCTCAGTTCTCTGGGAATTAGGTTTAAAGCCTACAAAGTTACATTGCAGAGAAGTCTGCCAGAACAGGTAATGAGTGTACTTAAGGGAGAGGCAATTGTCCTAGAAACCTTCATGTACTGTGGCTATACTGCTGGGAACAGGAATTTAGCCAATAGAAGAGGGTCTCTAGGTACCAGCATGCCTACCAAGGACTGCAGGACAAACTCTGGTACTTCTCAGCATTAAAGATCTAAACAGGAAGGGCAAGATCATGAGTTCTTGACTCTTGTTTTGGCTTAGAAGCTACTCACACAAGTAGTTTCAGTGTCTTCTCTGCTCTGCCCTGGTGAGGCCACATCTGGAATATTGTGACCAGTTGTGGGCCCCCCCAGTTCAAGAAGGACCTCAGGGAACTGCTTGAGAGAGGCCAGCACAGAGCCACAAAGATGCTGAAGGAAGCGGAACATCTTCCTGCTGAGGACAGGCTGAGGGAGCTGTGGCTCTTTAGCTTGGAGAAGAGGAGCTTCATTCATGTTTATAAAGACATGAAGGATGACACCAGGTTCTGCTCAGTGATGTCTGATGACAGGACAAGGGGCAATAGGTGCAAGCTGGAGTAGAGGAGGTGCTGTGGGATCAGAAGGAGAAACCTGTTCACTGTGAGGGTGCCAAAGCCCTGGGGCAGGCTGCCCAGAGAGGTTGTGGAGCCTCCTTCTCTGGAGATGTTCCAAACTCACCTGGATGCATTGCCGTGTGACCTGCTCTAGGTGCCCTACTCTAGGAGCTTGGATTAGATGCTCTTTCAAGGTCCCTCTCAACATTCTGTCATTCTGTGGTTTAAGAGGCCAGGAAAGGCTGAAAGATCTGACTCTAAAATCCAATTCATAGAATCAATAATGTTGGAAAAGACCTCAGAGATCATCAAGTCCAACCTATTACCTAATACCTCACACCTCCTGACAACTAAATTGCGGCTCCAAGTGCCACATCCAATCCTTTTTCTGAACACCTCCAAGGATGGGGACTCCCTGGGCAGCACATTCCAATGGCAAATTACTCTTGATTGATGTGGAAATGTAATGTTAATGGAGATAAGCCATCTCCCTTTCTCCAAGGTCACTTAGTTTGACACCCACTGTTTGGAGACAGTGGCTGTCTGATTTCAGCAGAGCTGGTCCATGTTGATGAGGCTTGGTGGGGATGAGCAAGGCTGTACAAGGTGGGGCACGTTTGACTGATGTGACTAATGACCAAGAAGGAGCTTGTGGGTAGGGAATGGCAGAGATGCAGCAGTGTCTATTGCAGGGTCACAGATACAGGGAGCTTTGGGTGCCTTTGTTTAGCAGCCATTCAGCTGTGTCTGAGGCAGAGGTGTGCAGGACAGCTGCTGGGTGAACGTGACTCCATGAAGCGTCACTTGCCAAGCACAGCGCACAGCGAAGGAAAACTTACCTTGCACTTTTCAGTGTCCCCATTTCATACACATGAGACATTAAAATTCATTCTACCTCATGCATTACCCTTTTGGAGGAAGATTACTAAGGATTCACGCTTTTCTTTCCATCATCTTTTCCAATTAGGATCCCCTCTTTTGCACCAGAATAAAGCTTTTTCGTTGCCAGAGGCTTTGCAACAGAAGCTCCAGTCAGGGTTTTGGAGCTCTGCTCAGCCTCCATTTAAGAAAGGAGTGCAAATTGAAGAACAATTACATTGTTTTTAATGACAAGTTAATCTTGCTGTACTAAAGGTGATTAGAGAGTCACCTGGCTAGTGTCAGAGAACACAAGAGCTGGCAGATGTTGTTTCCAAAAAGCTCCAGGGGGGTAGGGGTGGGTGAGGATAAATCTTTACAAGTGCACTGCTGAGTCAACAGGGTTGATGAAACAAACTGGCAGGCTCTGGGCTTCTTGAAGGACAGACAAAAGGGTAAGAGAAGAGTAAAATGGCAAAGAAAAAGGAGTAGCCTGAGTCTTTGTTCTCCACACCATGAATAAGTCTCTTGGGTCTGTGGTTTGCTCCCACGAGCAAAGCAAGAAAGGTGGCTGAGGATGGGTTTGATGTACACTGCTGGCCTGTGCCGAGCAGGGGAAGACCAGGACATCAATTTGGGTGAGTTGCCTCAGGTTCTTCTGGACCTGAAGCCCTTGCCTTTGGCTCCTCTGCAGAGAAGAGGCAGACCCAAGCACCTTCCTTCTTCAAAGCAGGGAGAAATGGTGAGGGAAAATGAAATAAAGACTCTTGGATAGTTAAGCATCAAAAGCCTGGAGACTAGAGAAATGCTTGAGATCCCACCTAAGGCCACTGTGTGCCTGTGTGTGCAGCCAGCAGGGCACCATGCATCTGGAGAGTGCATTAAGAGTAAAGGGGAAGAGGAGAGAATGGAAATGCTTCTCAAAGTACACAGGAATGTCAGCAAAGCCTTTTCCTTCCTCTTCCTTCATTGTTTCTCCTCTCTGCTCAATTTTTGTTGTGTTGTTTGCTGTTTTTTTCCCCTGATTCATGCGTGGTGTAAAGAAGTGTCCCCAAGCCACTCTGCTCTCAAGCAGCCATGAGAGGTGTACAACTCTTCACACCCATGCAGACTAGATGCAAAATGCTCTAACCTCATGGGCTGCAGTTAGCTGGGCTCTAGGTTTCCCCTTCAATTGCCACATTAAGAAAGAGGGGGGGGTGGGAGCCCAGAAATTCCACCGAGGTTGGGGGGAACCCCCAGAAATTCCACCAGGGGAAAGAAAAAGCAAAGCCACAAGAAGCACCAATTTAGAGTCAGCCCTCTGAGAGCCTGACTATTCCCCACGCACACATGCACCTGCTAGTAAAACAGCCCTTTGAAGTTGTTGGTGTTGTCAGTTACAAGAGCAGCATTTAACATTTAATGGTTGTTTTTGGTCAGAGCTGTTACTTTTCATTGTTTGCTAGATTTGTTCCTTGGATTTGCTTGGCTCTGTGCCATGCACTTCCTCTAGTTTTGCTTTATATTGTGCTTGGGATTTAAGGATTGTGTTTTGGTTGTGGGTTGTTGGTTTTTTTTTTTCTTCTCCCTCTCTGAAGACCTATTACAAAAGTATTTTCATCTTTTCTTGCTCAGTGCATTGTCTTGTCACGTCTGACATTTATCTAGAGGGCACAGATGTCTCCTTACAAGCCCTCTAAAAGTGCCAACTTGTTCTCAGGCTCCTCCTAGTCTGAAGTCACCAGCAGCAGCAATCACAAGGATCCCTAAGAAAGTTGTTGGGTTAATTAGATTGGGCAGGAGGCTTCAGGAAAAAAAGGAAAACAACAGTACTTGGTCTGCCAGTGCTGTAGAGGTCGTGGGGAAAAGCAGAGATATGAAGAAGGTGACTCAAGTGTTTTACTTCCACTTGTTTTTCCATCGTGATGCACTGGATTAGCTGCTCACTTAAAACCAATGCAAAGCAAGGAAACCTTGCTGCACACCTTGACCTTCTTTATAACCTGGCATTCATTCCTCTGAGCAGACCTGTTGTTTGCCAGCTCTGCTTTAACCAAGAGAGGTTTTCATAGAATCAGTCAGGGCTAGAAGGGACCACAAGGATCATCCAGTTCCAACCCCCCTGCCATGGGCAGGGACACCCCACACTAGATCAGGCTGGCCAGTTTTCCACAGAAGCTTGCCAGAGCCTCTCTGCAGTTTAGAAATTGTGACCAGTCATCAGGACAACCAGGATGAATAGGATGGGATGGAATGGGATGGGGTGGAATGGAATGGAATGGAGTAGTCCAGGTTGGAAGAGACCTTCAAGATCATCATGTCCAACCCATCATCCAACCTACCCAGTCAACTAAACCATGCAACCAAGCACCCTATCAAGTCTTCTCCTGAACTCTTGACTCCACCACCTCCCCAGGCAGCACATTCCAATGGGCAATCACTCTCTCTGTGTAGAACTTCTTCCTAACCTCCAGCCTAAACCTCCCCTGGCACAGCTTGAGACTGCGTCCTCTTGTTCTGGTGCTGGTTGTGGCGCAGCTTGAGGCTGTGTCCTCTTGTTCTGGTGCTGGCTGTCCCCAAGGTCCTTAATTCCTGATGTGGGTGAGAAAAATCTTTAAGGCAGGATTTTTTCCAGGCAGGGTAAGACGACTTAGTTGTTAGGGCTCATTTCCAGCAGAGAAAACACACACCTGATTTCCACGAAGGCCCCCAGCAGCTTGCAGAAGGGCACTCAGCAAAACGACCCTGCCAACACTGAGGTCACAAACTACCTTCCCATAGAGTGAGTCTTTCCTCAGGCTAGCCAGATATTTCCTCAGCTAACCAATATTGACCTACAGGATTTTGGAGTCCAGCTTCTACTCCCGTTACATGTTTCCTGGCATGTTTGCAGTGCTTCTAATTAATTATTTGTAATTGCCTGTGTTTTTCTCCTCATTTTTCTTTTTGTCTGGTGCCTTTGCTTCTTGTTTCTCTCCCAGCCTTGGTAACAAGATGTTGCCTCTCGTGAGGCTACAAGGGTAAAAGCCTATTAATAAATAATTAAGTGGTGAGGCTCCGGCAGCGTGGAGTCACGTCTTGCCATCCCGCGGCTGTGGTCTCCATGGCGACTCACCAGTGTGCTCTGAAATGATCTCTCTGAGAGGAGCCAAGAGGAGGTTACACAGGGCACAAGCAAATGTGTGTGTGGAGAGAAATTATATTCTAAAAAATTAAAGGTCCCTCCCCACACACTGGCTAAACAACCTGGAAAGATGGAAACCTCTCGTCAGCCCTGCTCTTCCGGCATCCCTCGCTTCTGTCTGCCGCTGCCATGTGTTTTCACGCTCATCCAGTGTGCCCAGGCAGCCAGGAGGGCCAATGGCATCCTGGCCTGCATCAGGAACAGTGTGGCCAGCAGGAGCAGGGAGGTCATTCTGCCCCCGTACACTGCACTGGTTAGGCTGCATCTCGAGTCCTGTGTCCAGCTCTGGGCTCCTCAGTTTTGAAAGATATTGAGGTGCTGGAAGGTGTCCAGAGAAGGGCAACAAAGCTGGGGAGGGGTTTGGAGCCTCTCCTCCTGGGAGGAGAGGCTGAGGGAGCTGGGGTTGCTTAGCTTGGAGAAGAGGAGGCTCAGGGGAGACCTTCTTGCTCTCTACAGCTACCTGAAGGGGGGTTGTAGACAGGCGGATGTTGGTCTCTTCTCCCAGGCAGCCAGCACCAAAACAAGAGGACACAGTCTCAGGCTGTGCCAGGGGAGGTTTAGGCTGGATGTTAGGAAGAAATTCTTCATAGAGAGAGAGATTGGCCATTGGAATGTGCTGCCCAGGGAGGTGGTGGAGTCACCATCATTGGAGGTGTTCAGGAGGAGACTTGATGGGGTGCTTGGTGCCATGGTTTAGTTGATTAGGTGGGTTGGATTGGTTGATGGGTTGGCCTTGATGATCTTGAAGGTCTCTTCCAACCTGGTCTGGTCTGGTCTGGTCTATTCTATCCAGAACCTCCAGCACTGAGTCTTCTCCATCCAAACAGTGTTTTCTTTCTACCTAGTGCTCCTCCAACCTTCCTGATTTGCAGCAGTCCTGCCACCAAACTGTGTGCAGTCTCAGTCCTGATAGTGAGGGTGACCCATCTCTGGGAACAGCAAGCAGTGACTAGTTTGTCATGTGGCACCAAATTAAATCTGAAGACCCCGAGGCCAGAGGTTCCCACTTCTCTGCTCCTCTGTGTTCTTATTCCCTACCATCACAGCATGCTTCCTTTCTCCTGGAGTCACCCTGCAGCCTGTGTGTGCACTGAATCCACACCTGCTCATCATTAGGGCCAGATTTTTGAGAAGCTCTCACTGTGCTCTTCTCCTTTTCTGGCAGTCCTCAGAGGCAGTTTCATGTGCTGGCACATGAAGTGGCCCTTCTATTTTATTTCTCCCCCCCCCTATTTCATAATCCACCTCTAAGTATAGCAAAGACATTTCTTGCCCATTCAAAGCAGAAGTTTTCCAGTGAAAAGCAGTGAGCTCAGCAGTTCCAGCATCTGTAAAAGCACGTCCTTGCTCGGCAGCGTGAGCTGAAACCCCCTCAGCCTGTTATCAGCTTTCCATCTGCCTTAGCAGCTCCACCAGTCAAGCATCCTGATCCATGTGCTTCAGCCAAGACAATTTTCCCAAACCCTCACCTCTCCCATTGTGTTTCATGGGAACATGAGACATTTTCAGCTCCTTGTAATGCCAAGGATGTAAATCACACTAATTGTCTCCCAGGTTTCGGAAACATCCTGGGCTTTCATTTCCTCTGCAAACTTCTGGAGCTTTTACATTAACTTTTTGGCAGGTAAATGGTTGGGGGACCAAAGCATCCATCATGCAAACCTGCATTGAAAAGACATCAAGCTAGGTAGATGTGTCTCTGCTCTGAGGGGATGAAGGGTTTGATATCACAGACCCCTTCTCCTCGCTGGAGGAACCTGATGTGTAAGCCCAAGGTCCTCGCTCTTTCCACTCACCCCAGGGACCACCATTGGCTGTCTGCTCAGCATCCACGGCCCAGCATGGAAGCAACACCTCATAACAGGACTATAAGCTTTACTATCAGTTTTCTTTAAGCTTCTAGGACAGGATCAGGTGGTTCTGGCTTTGGGGAGCTCAACTCTGGTGCAAATGGGGTCTTCATGGGGACTTTTCACAAGAGTATCCACCAAGAGGACAAGGGGAAATGGATTTAAATTGAAGGGGAGTAGGTTTAGATCAGATCTCAGGAAGTAATTCTTCACTTTGAGGTGGCAAGACTCTGAAAAAGGTTGTCCAGAGAGGTTGTAGATGTCCTCTCTTTGGAGATGTTCAAGGCAAGGCTGGATGGGGCCTTGAGTAGCCTGATCTAGCTGAGAGGTGTCCCTGCCCATGGCAGGGAGATTGAAGTAGATGATCTCTGAGGTATCTTCCAGCCTAAAGCCGTTCTGCTTCATGAAGTGCTACAGCCCTAAGTTCATCCTGGGAAGGGATCCATTCCTCTTTGTTACTACCAAATTTCTGGGAAAGGCTGTGAAATAGAAAACTCTTCCCTCCCCCTTCTTCACTGGCCTGTTTTCTCTCTTTTCTTGTGGTGGTGGTTTTAGGCTATGCCTTTAAAATTTAGGTACAGATTTTGAGCCAAAGCTTCATTTGCTTCTAACTGAGTTGGTCTGGCAAAGTTAATGCTGGGGGGGAAACTTCAACCCACCACACTTGTGCAGCAGAGTCTAAGGAGGAGGCAAAAAGATTGTTTGAGTGAGGTTATCCCATAGGGATAACACAACACCTTGAGGAGTTTCAGACCTGTTTTCATGCTGTTCTCCTGTAGCCACTGCACAGGCTTTCAGAAATTGTTTCCTTACCCTTTTCACCTTCATACTCCTCTCCTCCTGACAGGCTGAGGCCAGAGCAGAAGACAGAAGTGGATTAATTTATTCCTTTTCTCTAGCAATCTGACATTCTGTGTTTGCTTCCACACCTTTGAAATTCACCAGCACTGCTGGAGGTAAAAAAAACAACCAGTAGCAATCTGAAATTCAGGGTTTGTAAGGTTAAGCAAAGAATGACTTTGGCAATTATGCTGATTTTAGAATAGAATAGACCAGGTTGGAAGAGACCTTTGAGATCATGTCCAACCCATCATCCAACACCATCTAATCAACTAAACCATGGCACCAAGTGCCTCATTCGGTCTCCTCCTAAACACCTCCAGTGATGGTGACTCCACCACCTCCCTGGGCAGCACATCCCAATGGCCAATCTCTCTCTCTATGAAGAATTTCTTCCTAACATCCAGCCTAAACCTCCCCTTGCACAGCCTGAGACTGTGTCCTATCTTCTCGTGCTGGTTGCCTGGGAGAAGAGACCAACCCCCACCTGGCTACAACCTCCCTTCAGGGCGTTGTAGAGAGCAATGAGGTCTCCCCTGAGCCTCCTCTTCTCCAGGCTAAGTAACCCCAGCTCCCTCAGCCTCTCCTCACAGGGCTGTGCTCCAGACCCCTCCCCAGCTTTGTTGCCCTTCTCTGGACACCTTCCAGCATCTCAACATCTTTCCTAAACTGAGGGATCCAGAACTGGACACAGGACTCAAGGTGTGGCCTAACCAGTGCTGAGCACAGGGCAGAATGACCTCCCTGCTCCTGCTGGCCACACTGTTCCTGATCCAGGATGGCATTGGCCTTCTTGGCCCCCTGGGCACATTCCTGGCTCATGTTCAGTTTACTCTCAACCAGTACCCCCAGGTCCCTTTCTGCCTGGCCACTCTCCACCCTATGGATTCTAACACTGACTAGAGAGTTAAAGCAGTTCATCTATTTTTAAGTGAAGTTGGCAACCTAAATTTGACTCGGTAGTTCCGTGACGCTGAAGGAAAAATAGAGGGGGGGAGGGAAGGGGGGAAAAAAAGGCAAAAGACTAATGGAAAACCACAAAATAAGCAGAAATGGTTTCAGTGTGGTGTTTTGATCACCCCTGTGAGCTGTTTTCTTGCTGAGTTGTGCGTGACTGAGAAATCAGAGAGGGAATCTGCCTACGAACCAATGGGAAGCCGACCCAAGCCGTTTCATCTGGCTGCAGCAAAAAATAGATACCAAGGGGAAAATGAACTTTGATTAGAATTATTTCCATGCTGACAACACAGGGAAGGCTTCCCCATAAAGGAATTAAACATTCAAATTTTTTGAATGGGGGAAAGTTGAGCAGGTTTCCTCACAGAGGGGATGGCACTGACCCAAAACAAAGGCCTTTGGTTCCACTTCCAGGGACTCCACCTTCCCCTGTGCCATTGTCCAACAGGATGGCATTCAACAAGTCAAGGGCCAGGTGCTGCACTTTGGCCACAGCAACCCCATGCAGAGCTACAGGCTGGGGACAGAGTGGCTGGAGAGAAGCCAGGCAGAAAGGCACCTGGGAGTACTGGTTGATAGTAGGCTGAATGTGAGCCAGCAGTGTGCCCAGGTGGCCAAGAAGGCCAATGGCATCCTGGCCTGGATCAGGAACAGTGTGGCCAGCAGGAGCAGGGAGGTCATTCTGCTCCTGTGCTCAGCCCTGGTTAGGCCACACCTTGAGTCCTGTGTGCAGTTCTGGGCTCCTCAGTTTAAGGACATTGAGACACTTGAACATGTCCAGAGAAGGGCAACAAGGCTGGGGAGGGGTCTGGAGCACAGCCCTGTGAGGAGAGGCTGAGGGAGCTGGGGTTGCTTAGCCTGGAGAAGAGGAGGCTCAGGGGAGACCTTCTTGCTGTCTACAACTACCTGAAGGGAGGTTGTAGCCAGGATGGGGTTGGTCTCTTCTCCCAGGCACCCAGCACCAGAACAAGAGAACACAGTCTCAAGCTGCACCAGGGGAGGTTTAGGCTGGAGGTGAGGAGAAAGTTCTTCCCAGAAAGAGTAATTTGCCATTGGAATGTGCTGCCCAGGGTGGTGGTGGAGTCACCATCCCTGGAGGTGTTCAAAAGGGGATTGGATGTGGCACTTGGTGCCATGGTTTAGTTGTGAGGAGGTGTTGGGTGACAGGTTGGACTTGATGATCTCCGAGGGCTTTTCCAACCTTATGGACTCTATGATCTGGGCTCTCTGTGTGCTGCTGCTTGCTTTTGGAGTCAGTGGCAAACCTGCACAAGGAGTTGAATAAACAAATTACTGCCTGTGCATGCGTGTTCATTAGAAGGGAAAAGAAGAGAGTAAACCACCCCATGCTGATTGCTTGGCAGCCTGGCATTTCATAACAGCACAAAGCATTCTGAGAGATGAACAGCTCCTGCAAACCTTCCTTAGAAAGCAATATCTCCACCTGTGGGAAATGCAACGATAACAAGCAATTGTGGCTGGAACAAGAAAAAAAAAGAGAAATGCAATTACAACTAGAGAAAGAGATTCACTTTTTCCCTCCATGTGCATAAAACATCATGAAAAGGTGTTTTCAGCCGAAATCAGGAGGGCCTGAAGCTGAGTTTTATTCTGCACTTCGAATCAGTAATGATCTCTTTCATCTGGTATGCATCTCTCTGGGAGGGAAGGGAAAAATAAACCCCAAACAAACGTGTTCTTCTCCAGCTCCCCTCGAAGGGTCTCCACTTCTAGGCAATCATTTTCTCAGATGCAGAGAAATAAGCTGGAGAAAGTAAATATTTTACTTTGAGCATCTAAAATTCCTTTTAGAAGCACAGAATCAACCAGGTTGGAAGAGACCTCAGTGATCATCAAGTCCAACCTATTACCTGCTACCTAACCCCTCCTGACAACTAAACCATGGCACCAAGTGCCACATCCAAGCTTTTCTTGAACACCTCCAGGGATGATGACTCTGGACCTGATGGAGTGGGTCCAGAAGAGGGCCATGAAAATGATCGGGGGTTGGAGCACCTCTGCTGTGAGGACAGGCTGAGGGAGCTGGGGGTGTTCAGCCTGGAAAAGAGAAGGCTCTGAGGAGACCGAATAGCAGCCTTCCAGTACCTGAAGCAGGGTACAAGAAGGATGGAGAGAAGCTGTTTCTAAAGGCCTGCAGTGACAGGACAAGGTGCAGTGACTTCAAACTGGAGAAGAGCAGATTTAGCTTGGATGTTAGGAACAAGTTCTTTACCATGAGGGTGGTGAAACACTGGAACAGGTTGCTCACAGAGGTGGGAAGGACTCCTTCCCTGGAGATATTCAAGGTGAGGCTCAACATGGCTCTGGGCAACCTGATCTAGTTGAGGATGCTGACTGCACAGAGGTTTGACCTAGATGATGTTTGGAAGTCCCTTCCAACCCAGACCATTCTATGACTGATGTTCTGCTGGGCTCCTCTGCTGCAGGATGAGGCAGCTGCCTCTTCAGGGAGAGGCCACTGAAGATAGATTGCTTGTGACCCACGAGGAGCTGAAGAGCCACAGGCGTGGCCATTGCCACCTTTTACTCCCATGCATCACCCATTCAGTTTCAGCCTTTCACTAGTAGCTCCAAACCCACAGACTGCATTTAGTCTCATTTGCAGCAAGTCTGAATCAACCACTGCTTCACCCAACTTCCATCTGCACCCAGCATTTGGAATTGCAAAGTTTTATCCTTTGGAAGCATGCCCAGCAACAGAGATGATTCAAAGCAGGGGGGAGAGGAGTAAAATCTTAGGATTAGTTACTAATTCGGGGGTGGTGACCATGAAAAACATGAACATAAATCACAAGAGTTTTGCAGTCAGACCTCTGTAGGTAGATTCTCTGCACCATGCACAGTTTTAATGGCTTAGAGGGAAATTGCACAGGAATGATGAGCCATCTTCATAGCCCTAGGTCTAGCATGGAAGCCCGAGGGCTCTCTTGTGTTACCTTTTTTGCTGCAGCTCCTCTGAATTCAACATACTGACCTCCAAATGCAGCGTGCTGGCCTTCTGTCTGCAAGGCAGGGTACATGTTGACCTCCTGTGGCTGTTCTGAGAGTGGGGTCAGGTAAGGAACATCTCCTTCAGGTTAAGTGGCTGGAAGGCCCTGATTTGGCAGAAGGGACAGGGGCTCAGTGCAGCACACGTGTTCTTGTCACGCAGAACATTGCTCCCGCACAAGAGAGACAGAAAGTGCTTCAGAGTTCCTGAAAAGCCTTTTTGTTAAGAAGAAAATGGCTTCAGAATTGAAACTATTGCCTGAGTCTGTCACTGACTCAAATACAGAGAATGAAACTATTGAAAAAGAGATTATTTTTCCTCCTTCTTCTTTCCTTGAGTCTTCCAGTGTGAGGCTGAGCTGCACCAGAGGAGAGGAGCACCAGCGGTGTGTGAATCAGCCAGTAGCTAGGATCAGCACCCCAAGGTTTCTTCAGGATGCTTTTTAGGGTCAGCAGTAGCCAGAGCAGAGAGGACAGCAAGGCTGGGGCACAGCAGGAGAGTCCAAAGAACCAATTTCCCAGTCCATTTTTAAGGCATTGTATTACCTTGGGGAGTAGGTACAGCTCAGCAAAAAGCCCATGAGCATACCTGTGGTGGGTTGTGGATAACAGATTGTCATCACTTTACAACAGCTACAACTCATGGCTGTGCCACTGCATCTAGTGGGAAAACACAGCTGCTTTCTGAGCAAATAATGGCCCATTGATAGGCAGCTCTCTGACTTAGCAGAGGCTTGACAGTGTATAAAGCCTCTCAGCAAGGAAACTGCTGTAAATCTTGCCCAGGCAGGCTGAAGTACCTGCAGAAATATTGATACCTCACTGATCACCGAGCCTTAGATTTGTGATAAGACAGAAATCATTGCTCATCCCATCTGCTAGCCTGTGAGATGGGAACCAGAGAGGCTATGCCCTGTCTGGAGCTGATAAGATGTATCAACCTAATGAAGAACACCATCGGTGTGATGCCTCTGTTAGCTGTCCCAGGAGAAAATAAGAAAGGCTGAGACAGTTGAGGCTGCCCTCTGGCTCCTCCAGAGCAAAGCTGAACCTTGCTGGCGAGGTGAGGAAGGCCCTGCTAGTGCTACCCTGCTGAAATGCAGGTCTTCAGTGACAATTTAGATTGGACATTAGGAAAAACTTCCTTAGTGAGAGAGGGGTGAGGGGTTGGAACGGGCTGCCCAGGGAGGCGGTGGAGTCCCCATCCCTGGAGGGGTTCAAGAAGCTGTAGATGTGGTGCTTTGGGCTATGGTTTAGTGGTCATGGTAGTTGGGTTAGGGTTGGACTTCTCCAGCCTCGTTGCCCTTCTCTGGACACACTCTGTCCCCTCAGTGTCCTTCCTGTAGTGAGGGGCCCAGAACTGAACACGGCGCTCAAGGTGCGGCCTCAGCAGTGGTGAGCACGGGGGGATGATCACCTCCCTGTTCCTGTTGCCACGCTGAACTGTACAACATCTCCTCTAGTCCTTGGTGTCCCTGTCCTGCCAGACACAGCCACCTCCCAAATTATCCTGACCTTCCACACAGTGACACAGAAATGCCTTCCAGAGAGCTTTCTCTCTGAGGTGCTGCACGTTCACACAGCACACACAAAATGATGTCAGCCACTTAAGTAATCCTTGCTTGGCTGTCTTTGAAAATGCCTCTTTTTTTTCCTTCCCCCCCCCCCACTGTAACCAAGGGCTTTAATATTTAAATGTTCATCAGCACCAGCTTTATTAAAATTAGGGCTTGGGGAAATGGTTCCAAAAAGGAGAAGCGAATATTACCCGAGCATTTAAAAGATGCTAATTAATGGAGTTCTAAAGCCCAGGGAGGCCATTTGAAGGAGCAGAGATTCTTCTGCTAGACAGATTTGTAACTTAGCAGTTGGAGTGGCAGAGGCAGAAATAAGAGGGGAGGAAAATAAAATGCAAGTAGGTTAAGAAGAACAATCCTCCAGGTATTTTGAGGACTCGAGAGTTTAGTTCCGTGCCAGCAATTTGAGTTGTCTGCCTACGAGCTCTAGGCGTGAAGATTTCCTTCTCCTGGCCTTGACACAGAACAGTTTTTTGTCTCATCCCTGCTGGATCTGCCCTGTTCTGGGAACAAGGAAGCAGAAGCCACACAGTGCTCAGCTGTGGCCAGCTGAGAGCGGCGGCTGCCAGCCGACACCCTGCTGCGGGAGCCACCAGGGAGTGATTGGAAGATAAACCCAGTCTGGAGGGTGCAGAGGTGTAGCCATACACTAATGCACAGGGAAAGGGCTTTGCACTGGGAGCAGCAGGGACACACCATGATGGTGAGCTCTCCACTCAGGCTTTTTTCTTTTAATCATTATTTCACCTGAGAGTGCAAAACCAGGGGAACCTTAGCTGCCCCTCACTGTCATACAGAGTACAGAATTCACCAGGTTGGAAAAGACCACTCATCGAGTCCAACCTATCACCCAACACCATCTAATCAACTAAACCATGGCACCAAGTGCCTCATCCAGTCTCTTCCTAAACACCTCCAGTGATAGGGACTCCACCACCTCCCTGGGTAGCACATTCTAATGGCCAGTCTCTCTTGCTGGGAAGAATTTCTTCCTCACCTCCAGCCTAAACCTCCCCTGGCACAGCCTGAGACTGTGTCCTCTTGTTCTGGTGCTGGTTCCCTGGGAGAAGAGACCAACCCCCACCTGGCTACAACCTCCCTTCAGGGAGTTGTAGGCAGCAATAAGGTCTCCCCTGAGCCTCCTCTTCTCCAGGCTAAGCAACCCCAGCTCCCTCAGCCTCTCCTCCCAGGGCTGTGCTCCAGACCCCTCCCCAGCTTTGTTGCCCTTCTCTGGACACCTTCCAGCAACTCAACATCTTTCCTAAACTGAGGGGCCCAGAACTGGACACAGGACTCAAGGTGTGGCCTGACCAGTGCTGAGCACAGGGCAGAATGACCTCCCTGCTCCTGCTGGCCACACTGTTCCTGATTCAGACCAGGATGCCATTGACCTTGGCCACCTGGGCACACTGCTGGCTTATGTTCAGTTTACTATCAACCAGTACCCCCAGGTGCTTTTCTGCCTGGCTGCTCTCCAGCCACTCTGTCCCCAGTCTGTAGCTCTGCATGGGGTGGTTGTGGCCAACGTGCAGAACGCGGCACTTGGATGTGTTAAATCTCATGCCCTTGGACACTGCCCGTCTGTCCAGTCTGTCAAGGTCCTTCCCTTAGATCCTGCCTATCACTTCTTCTCTCAGCAGAATAACTGAACTCCTATCTGTACTACTGAGCACGAGTACCAGTGTCCTAGTTTTGTATCTCTCTCTCTCTCTTCTTCTCCTGCCTCCTTTCCTGTTCTTCTCACTGTGCACAGATATAACCCTGGGTCAAGAGCTGAAAATACTCTGTGGACTAGAGGAATAGATTCTTTTGCTGGGCATGTGTACATACACGTCTACTCCAGCTCTGTAGTAGAAAAGGCACCTCTGAAGTCTGACAGTGATTTGTAGCTGGAATTTCAGTCAGAGGATCTTTTTGACTGATGCAGTTCTTTTCCAGGTCAGTTGTAAAAAAAAGCAGGGTGGACTGGTGACTTGAAATCCATGATCCAAGAAGGAAACTGTGAAAGGAAAGGTAGCAAAAGGGATGGATGCTGGGCAAAACCATCTCTCCAGCCTACCCCAGCATGCAGGATGTCTTGGGAGAACGGAGCACTGCATCCTAGAAGCACAACAGCCCTCTGCAGCAATTGCTGAACTGAGTGATGAATTTTACAGGATGACTTTGCTGACCCTGTTCTGATGTATTTAATCCATCACTTGGATTTCAGAGCTCCAAGATATGCCAACTCAGCAAGATGGTGAGGGAAACTACCTGTATTTTGTTTCTCCCAGGTAGAAGCGCTGTCCTTGTCCTCCTTGCCTACCTCTTTTCTCCCATGAACCTGCTTGCTGAGCCAGGCAGGTCACACTGCACTTGGCCTTCCCACACCTCCTGGTAGCTGTGACAGTAGTGCCAGGAGATGCTGTGGGGAGTAACACCTTTGAAAGCCACTCACCAGGCAACTTTAGAAGAAAAAAAAAGACAGTTTGTTTTCCAGATCAGATCCCAGCCTGGAGAAAATAATAGGAAGGAACAATGCAAACGAAGGAATGAATAAGGAGGAGGCCATAACCTCAACCAAACTAGACAGTCACATGCTGTGCTTGCCTTGTTCTTTCATTTTCTATACTAGAAATAATACAGACAGCAAATACCAGCATTTACCTTCCCATAGATGGCTGTTTCAGTGGCCATTGATGTTTCCCCCAACCCACCTGACTTCCAATCCTTAGGCTGAAGCTTGACAACTTCACCCCTTGCTGGCTCCAGATCCCATCAGGGATGGGAAAGAAAAGTTCCAAAAGGGTCCTGAGAAGCAGGAGCCTGGTTACAGCTTCCAGAAGGCTGTTTGGGATGCAGCTATCAGAAATCTTCCCATCGTTAGTTCCATCCCTGGCAACTGCTGAGCGCTGTTAGCATCGTGAGAAAAGCAGAAGGTAACTCCAGGTGGGAGCAGGGACACAAGTGGCTTTTTGGCTACACAATAGATAAAGCCTTCCTTGTTGCTTTCTCTACTCAACAAATGCTCAGGTTCTTGTCTCACATAACTTAGCCCTCCAAGGTGATCTCTAATCCCACCCCCCTATCCTGTCTGCAGGAAGACTCCAGACTCTGAGGTCCAGCCTGGCTTTCTGGAGGAAATTAGGGCAACAACCACCACAACAGAGCAATCCATAGCAATGCAGAAATGGAGCTCAGAGGGGCTTGACCCTCACAGCTCAGACTGTGGCTGCCCTTACAAACTCCTTCATGATTGAATTTCCATTTTAAAGCTCTGATTCTCTCTCATTTTCTTTTTAATTCCCTAACCAAATATTCCTGGTTTGAAGTAAGTTCCCTGCATTTTTCTGGTTGGTCTTTGAAAGCCTCCAGAGTGCCATTTGCTGGAGAGGGCACCCCAAACAAGCACAGGGAAAGGCCATTTGAGTCTGAAAAAATAAGAGAAAGCCTTAATGTTTGTGAGGAGTCTGAAACAGAGGCATTTCAGTCGTGCAGCTGAGGCCACTTTCTCTTAATGGGACCCTATTGACCTGAGTCTGAATTAAGGTTGGGATGTTTGACCTCAGCTTGAAGACTCGAGGCTGTCCTGCGGCACGTTGTCTCTCTGTATTGGTGAAACAGAGACTGCAGACCTCGTATTAGCTGAGTGCAATCAGTTTGCATTCCATTAATCTGCACAGGGGGTGGTGTGGCACTGCTGCTTTCCCCTGATGAACCTCGGCTCAAGAATCCCCTTTGGCTGATGTGCTGAAAGCTCGAGGTATTTGAAACAAGGAGATCTGAGGGTTTGGATAAAAACATCAGGTCATGGAAGCTTAATATGGTGTTGCACATCAGCAGAGCAAACCTGCCTGTCCGTATCTGTGCTCTTTGCCTGGAGCTAATGCAAAATAATCTGATGTAGCTCGCTTTGTTTCACTGGCAGCTGAGTTAAATTGCATTATTATGTCTTTGTCACAAGCCAAGAACCTGTGCCCAGGCTGCTACCTCAGCTCTTCTGATGGTTGGGAACTTGTTAAGCTGCTCTTGCTTGATCATATGTCAGAGCCTGGAGTCCTTCACAGCTGTCATGAAGTCCTTGGGAGCCCTGGGTTTGTGGCTCTGGGATGCATTCTTATCTGCAAGGGCTTGTGGCTGCATGTAGCACAGAAATATTTTACTCAGGTGGGTTTTTTCACATGGAGTGTGACAGATTGGATGCTTTCTATCCGTCAGGGAAACCAGTGCAGACCTCCCAAGAGGCCAGAACTTTCTGCTTCAAGCCCTTCCAAGTCCTTTGGCAACAACTAGAAATCAACATGAAAATAATGATAATTAAGATTACATTAAAAATTAAAAACTTTAAAGTTAAATTAAACTTAAATTAAATTCTAATTTAATAACTTAAAAGAAAAAAAAAACAAAATTAACTTAAAAGAAAAAAAAAAAAAAAAATTAAATAAAAAGCCAAAAAAAAAACCCAAATTAACTTAAAAGCCAAAAAAACCCAAAATTAACTTAAAAGCCAAAAAAACCCCAAAATTAACTTAAAAGCTGAAAAAAAGCCCAAATTAACTTAAAAGCCAAAAAAAACCCCCAAATTAACTTAAAAGCCAAAAAAAAAACCCAAATTAACTTAAAAGCCAAAAAACCCAAAATTAACTTAAAAGCCAAAAAACCCAAAATTAACTTAAAAGCCAAAAACCCCGAAATTAACTTAAAAGCAAAAAAAAAATCAAAATTAACTTAAGAGCAAAAAAACCCAACAAAATTAACTGAAAAGAAAAAAAAACCAACAAAATTAACTGAAAAGAAAAAAAAACAACAATATTAACTGAAAAGAAAAAAAAACAACAAAATTAACTGAAAAGAAAAATAACAACAAAATTAACTGAACAGAAAAAAAAACCAACAAAATTAACTGAACAGAAAAAAAACTCAACAAAATTAACTGAAAAGAAAAAAAAAACATTAACTGAAAAGAAAAAAACCAACAAAATTAATTGAAAAGAAAAAAACCAACAAAATTAACTGAAAAGGAAAAAAACCAACAAAATTAACTGAAAAGGAAAAAAAACCAACAAAATTATCTTAAAAGCAAAAAAAAAAACCAAAATTAAATTAAACTAAAATTAAATTAAAATAAAAACCAAAATTAAATTAAATAAATTATTAGACATTAAAAATAAAAATTAAATTAAAGTATATTAAAATTTAACATGAAAACTAACATTACATTAACATTAAAAAATTAAAACCTAATTAATTTAAATTAAATTGAAAATCAAAAAATAGATGAAAATTAACATCAAAAATTTGAAAATCAAAAAACAGATGAAAATTAACATCAAAAATTTGAAAATCAAAAAACAGATGAAAATTAACATCAAAAATTTGAAAATCAAAACCCCCAAATCCAAGTTAAATTATTTGACCTGCAAAAGTGGAAACCCCAAATCAAATGAAAATTGCAATTTAAACAATTAAACTACAATCGAAATGAAAAAGCTAAATTTCAAACCCACCCAACCCACAAAACCACACCGAAAAGGGA
Organism: Dryobates pubescens; assembly: GCF_014839835.1. Taxonomy (NCBI): domain Eukaryota; kingdom Metazoa; phylum Chordata; class Aves; order Piciformes; family Picidae; genus Dryobates; species Dryobates pubescens. The sequence goes on from NC_071628.1 coordinate 4,884,360, forward strand.
TTTAATAAATGCATTTGAGAAACAATCTAAACCAACCAACCCCCAAAAGCAGTGAAAAGGGATTTAAAAATCAAATGAACTAAACAAGGCGAAAGAGAAGGCTTCTCTCAAGTCTTTGCTAGCTGCGGTTATAAATAGATAGATTTATAGGAATTAAGTCAGTTTCTAGACATGGAAATCAGTGCATAGCAATTAAATCAGTGTAGGGAAATTAATTGAATAGAGATGTGTATAAATACAAGGCTTTAAGTTTACCAAACTCTCTTCTTTTCACGAGAGCGTTGGATGATAAAAGAAATGCTGCTTCTCGGGCAGGCTGCAGATTGACCTTCCTGGATGAACACAGCGCCAAAAATGACAGGAGCTGAGACAGAAGAGCAGCAAAAAAAAAAAACCCAGAGTTTGTCTAAATCTCTCTTTTTTTTTTTGCCTTATGTCTCAAGTCCAGCAGCCTGGAGAAAACCAAAGGCAAACTCCTTCTAATAAATGCACAGGGAAGAAGGAAAGGGACAGATCTATTTGTTTCCCTGCTACTCCTTCTTCATTATAGGACGTGGCTGTTTTGCTTAATGGTCACTAATGAATCCAGTATGAACTCCAACCAAAGGAGGCTTCCTTTCTGCTTATGGGGGAAATCGTGGGTAAAACTATTTCAAGTGCAGCTGGCATCAAGAAAGTGAAATAAACCCTCTGTCTCACCCGAGCAGGAATTCACCACAGAGACTGTCGTTCTGTGACGAGTGGTAAGAGGGAATTTTTTCCCCTGGAGACAGCTTCCCTCGGCTCAGTGGTGCTCCAGTCTGCAGCAGAGGGTTTGTGTTAGGATGGGTGCACAAACACACAGTAGAGTGAATCACTCCCCACGCTGATTTAGTAAACCAGGAGGTTTTATTAACTCGACAATGAGATTAAAATGGATTAAAACCAAGGAGGGGCTCTATCACTGCACTAGTAATTTCCCCCTGATTCCACAGCAAGTGCAGTTCACTTTGGTTTCAATGCCTGATGAGACTCCTCTCAGGACTGCAGAAGTGTTTCCTTCATGGGGAACAACGTAGAGGATATAGGCAACTCCTACAGCCATGCAGAACTACAGAGAGGGCAAGCAAACAAGCCAGCTTTAATCAGAGCTGAGACTTTTTTAGTGTTAACCTAGACAAAGAAGTCAACAACTATTCTTGACAGGAAGTTCTGAAGCCTCTTGTGCTGAGACACATGAAAGAGGCACAAGGGGCTGCAGGGGAAACACCAGCTCAGCCCTGATGCCTGCCGTGCCCTCCTCACCCTAGCAGTCAACACTTGCTGTGTGGCAGAGGTGGCTGAGTGGTTGGGGGATGAGGTGTTAGAAAGCAGCCCTGTGGAAAAGGATTTGGGGGTGTTAATGGACAAGAAGCTGGATGTGAGCAGGCAGTGTGAGCTTGCAGCCCAGGTCAATGGCATCCTGGGCTGCATCAAAAGGTGCGTTGCCAGCAGATCCGGAGAGGTGATTCTGCCACTTTGCTCTGGTGAGACCTCACCTGGAGTGCTGTGCCCAGCTCTGGAGCCCTCAATATAGGAAGGACAGGGACCTGTTGGAGAGGGTCCAGAGGAGGTCCACAAAAATGATCAGGGACTTGGAGCACCTTTGCTATGAGGACAGGCTGAGGGCACTGGGGGCACATGGAGAAGAGGAGGCTCTGGGGAGACCAAATAACAGCCTGCCAGTACCTGAAGGGAGCCTACAGGAAGGATGGAGAGAGACTGTTTGCAAAGACCTGTGGTAACAGGACGAGGGGCAATAGTTTCAAATTAGAGAAGAGAAGATTCAGATTGTGTATCAGGAAGAAGTTCTTCACTATAAGGGTGGTGGAACACTGGAACAGGTTACCCAGGGAGATGGTTGAGGCACCTTCCCTGGAGATATCCAAGGTGAGGCTCAACAAGGGGACAAGGGGATGTCCCTGCTGACTGCAAGGAGGTTGGTCTGGATGACCTTTGGGGGTCCCTTCTGGCCTGGACCATTCTATGATTCATTCCATGGCTTTAAGCTGCATAGCTCTGGCAGTGCCATGGCACTGAGCTGCAGCACCGAGCTGTAAGATCTGCCTCACAATAAAGTAAATTAGGTCAAGCACAGCTGCACTGCTAGTGGTGCCCAAAGGGGCAGTTCTGCAGTCATGAATGCTTCTCCACCCCATTATCTCTAGCTGAGGTTTGTGCCTGTCCCATTAGTTTCAGCACATTTAGGATGCTACACCACCCTTCTGTTGGACCTCTTTGGTGCAAACTGGTTGCTTTCATCCTATGGACCCAAGGGTGCCTGGGAGGGACCATGGGCTGTTTCTAAAGGATCTGTGGTGGGCTGCTATAAATCTAGCAAAAGTGTTGAGCTATTGGTGGTAGGCTCAGAACTGTTGGACACAGGGAAAGCAGGCAGGATGTAGAGGCCAGCAAACTGAGAAAGGTTGATAAACAGCTGCATGTGACAATCTGGAGGCAGGGAGACTCCCGTTTTGCTTGGCCAAACCCCCTCCCCCAAATGCTCTTTGGACTTAAAATGGAAATTCCTTTTGCTGCCCAGGTGGCTCTGAGCCCAGCCCAGCAAAGACCAGTTTTATAAGGGTTTGCCTATGGGATAAGAAGACAGAGCTGAAAGTAGACCCCAAGGAAGTATCTAGTCCTCTTCCTGAGCTGAGAAAACTGACCTAATCAGTATTCAATTACTTTATTTCGGTATAAATTGTGACTAACCATTGAGTTATGCCATACATAAGCAATAAAATTAAGCAAATACTCCATGTCTTTTCACAGATACAGCTAAAATAAATCCAGCTGTCCCCTCCTGAGTTAATCCACCATGAACAACTCAATCAATAACCACCCTTCTAAGCCATCATCCACCCACATTAGTCCTTCTCACCTCCTGTTTTCTGGGAGAGGTTTGATTTAAACTGTCAATAACTCTCCTCCCAATCACTGTAACTATGATATTCATTATTCTTGCTCTTTGGTATTAGAGCTGTCCAGGAAATACTTCTTCTGTCTAGGGGAATCTGCGAGGTTTTGGAATTGCTTTCCCCATTCTGGATTCATCACTGCTTGTGAACCAATAATCTCGAGAGCAACTCAAAGGGCAGCTCAGATGAATGCACAATTCATTTGGATACCTTGAAAATAATCCATTCAGATTCTGAAATAAAAAACCCTAATTAACTTAGCTGTTGAAAAGGAGGAGAGAGGACATTTATTTTTGCCATTAAAAAAACCCCAAACTGATAATTGATGGTTTCTTCAAATATTAAAATGAATTTGAAGAGAGCTCCTCTGCAAACAGTTTGTATTGACCTGCTGCCATTCACCAACAGAAGAAAACATTTCATCTGCAACTTGTCAGCTTCCCATTTGCTGCTAAAAGTTTATATAACGCAGTCAAAGTTGCATAAGAAGTTGTTGCTGGTGTTCTCAGGAAGGGAAAAAAAATGATGGCCTAAAGGAGTTAGACATGGTCAGCCTGAAACCTCTTGGAGATCAGGAGAAGGGGATTCTGCCTCGTTACTCTGCTCTGTTGAGACCCTCCACCACAAATCCTGCCTCCAGTTCTGGTGTCCCCAGTATAAGAAGGACACAGAGCTGGTGGCATGAGTCCAGAGGAGGACCACAAAGATGAGCACCTCTGCTATCAGGGCAGGCTGAGGGAGCTGGGGTTGGTCAGCCTGGAGAAGAGAAGACTCCAGGGGGACCTAAGAGCTGCCTTCCAATAGCTCAAGGGATCCTCCAGGAAGGCTGCAGAGGGACTTTTCATCAGGGTGTCTAGAGACAGGACAAGGTGGAATGGTTTGAAGCTGAGGGAGAGCAGGGTTAGACTGGAGATTAGGAAGAAGTTCTTCAATAGGAGGGTGATGAGACTCTGGAAACGGCTGCCCAGCGAGGCTGTGGCTGCCTCCTGCCTTGGGGTGCTGAAGGCCAGGTTGGATGAGGCCTTGAGCAGCTGAGTCTAGCTGAGAGGCATCCCTGGCTGTGGCAGGGAGGTTGGAGTAGATGATGTCTGTGGTTTCTGCCAACCCAAGCCATTCCATGATTTTTGATGCCACCACAGCCTTGAGGTCACACAGAAACATCCTCTAATTCTGCAGCTGTAAGAGTGCTCTGCAGAGCTCTCCAGAATTGCATTCCAGGGTGCATGAGTCTGGTTTTATACAATTATTATACAATAATCACCAAACCCTTACCCATCCTTTGAACTCCCTGAAGGTGTTTACTTAGAATGACTTTGATTATATTACCTTTAACCCAGTTAGTCAGGTGTTGTTCCTCTCAGTTCAACTCCAGCCTCTCAAGCTTGGGCAGATGATGCAGACTTGGCTTTCCACTGAGATCAATCTGTAAACTTGGCAACTGCAAGAGCAAATGACTCATGCCCCAGTTCGTTTTCATCTCTTAGCTCAGACACATTCATCTTGAGAAGAACTGTAGGAATAATTGTTTCTTGGGGGCTGGTGGCAATTCTGGTTGTGTAAGAATACCATAAATCACATTCAAAACCTGATTCTTGGCTTCCTTTACCATCCTGCTTTAAAAAGGTTACATCCAAAGAGGTTTTCTGCTCCTTTCTGGCATCTTGAACTTCTCTGACCCTTTTTTTCTTTGTCTTTTCACCCTAAAACCTTGGGGCATGCAAAGTCTTCCTGTCATTAACTGTCACCCTTCCACGAATGCTTTGACTCTGTTACCTTTGTCTGGTAAAGTTCCAGCCAGATGATTTTGTCTGTATAAAGCAATGATGCTGAGGCTCATCAGGTCCTTACTGTGAGCCTCAGCAACAGCAGCAGCTCTAGAAGGAGAGTGTGCAAACCACTTGTTCAACCACCCATAGAGGTATTTAGCGATGGCTGCACCAGCAGCTCCAAAAAGCAGCAAAAATCCTCTGTCTTGAGGAGCATTTACAAACCCTGGAGACTTAAGGGTGCCTGTGGCAAATTGCCTCAGTTCCTGGCTTTGGTAAAAGGAAGTGATCCACTTCCCTGGGGGCTGCCCAGGGAGGTGGTGGAGTCACCGTCCCTGGAGGTGTTCAAGAGGGGATTGGACGTGGCACTTGGTGCCATGGTCTAGTCGTGAGGTCTGTTGAGACAGGTCGGACTTGATGATCCTTGGGGTCTCTTCCAACCTTAGTTATACTGTGATACTGTGATAAAATCCACCAAAGAAAGGGTGGAGATCAGCTGATATATGTTCTGCTGGACTTGTCCTCTGTTGAATAAAAAAGGCCAATCGTATACAAAGGGCTTTGACCCCGCTCCAAGCAACAGGAGGCAAGGGGAATATTTCTGAGCATACCCACAAAGTTTTTGGGGGCAGCCTGGGGAAAATCAGCCCAACAAGCCTCTGGTTCATAGCTAGGCTCTCCAGATGGCATCAACATATCATAAAGAGTCAAAGAGAGCCTTCCTGAATGCAAATTGCTATTCACATTTTACCTAATTTATGCAAATTAGCTCATTCAGTCTTCCACCTAATCCTCTCTGGAGTTACTCCAAGGTTTGAAAGGAAAAGATATTCTTCTTGCAAAATATATATAATCCATATTAATTGCTTCTGATGGAGATGAGTGGGATGGGCAGCTATTCCAGCAGCTAATACTTTAATCACTTCACCTCAGCAGCAGCCCTGCCTCAGGTGAGCAGACCCTGACTCTCTGTCCCCATTGCTAATGTAAACCATAAACGGCTGCGGATCACAGTGCTCCCGATGGGGGCTGGCAGGCAGGCAGATCTCAAGAAGGAACTGATCAGTGTTGAGGAGGTTTGAGGAGAGAGCTGGTGTGTGGGCAGCAGCCCAAATCGGTTTGGCTACCCAAGATGGGAGAGAGGGCTGTGGGAGGGTGAAGGAGCTTAGTGATGGAGTTGCACAGGTTGCCCCAGGGATGGTGTGCTCTGCGCAGGGGTGCAGTGACAGAGCTGTGAGGGAGGGTCAGACTGAACCATGATGAGAGATGCTGAAATGCACCTTCTCACCCCTGTGAGGAAGGTGGAGAGTCAGAAATGTCAGCAGAGAAGGGAAGAGGTCAGCACAGCATCTCTATGGGGCTAAGCCACGTGCATGAGAACAGACTGGGATGACTGACCGCTGGGCTTCAAGGCATCCTGAGCACAGTCAGCATCAGCAAGAATCGTTGAAGTGCTCTACCACCTTTCCCCACTCCATCTTGAGCCATGAGAAGAGGATTTGTAGAAGAATGAATGGGAAAAGGAGAGAATGATTGAGCTAGGAAAGCCTCTCAAAATTGCCTATTTACTAAGAAGCTATTAAACTGTATTTGGGCATATTGACTTCAGTCTGTCCTGCTTTTAATGTTTGTGTGTTATCCTGAATAGCTGTTTGTAACCACACACTGGTGCTTATGGATTTCTTATCCCTGTCCCTCGTGTCTAGATGGCTGTGATCAGATACAGAGATAAACCAGAGAGATTAATCCTGAAATCAATGAATTAGGCATTTAATACATTGATATTTCATCACTTACCTCTGGAGAGAGAAGAGATTAATATGGAAGCAGTAAAATGTTCTGTGCCACTTTGTTGTACCTGACAGGGCTCAGAATAGCTCCCTCACAGACTGGGTTTTGCCAGGATCATCTCAGAGCAGGTGGCAAACCTATTGCACCTGTACCAAAGCCCACCCATACCCAAGTGGCACAGGTTAGATACAACAGGGGTGAATTTGGCCTGGTTTAGATGGTTTTTACTGATGCCACTCAAGCCTGTAATACACTTAGTCCTGCAGTGGACCTGAATCAGATCACACAATCCTGTGGCCTGTTTTGCTTCCCAGGCCAAGGCAGATCAGCAGATGTTTTGCAGCAGATTTTTTTCCCCCTCTAGTACTGTCAGTAACAAGCCTGCTTTTGCCAGTCAGGAAAACTTGTCTCTGAAGCATTTTAACCTGACATTCCAATGTGTAAGGTCTGCAGGAAAACACTGAAATGATTGATTGATGACTTTCAAGGAATATATATTTCTTTTATTCTGCTTTGTAGGGAAGACCTGGGATTTTCTGCCTACTCCTAGGGATGGGTGTATCCCTGCACTCTGTGGCTGTGTTTATATACCTTGGCTGATGCCTCCTGCTTTCAGAGGGATCCATAAGGTTAAAAAGTGCAAGAAGATGGGAACAACCTTCTTTGCCCCCCAGCTACACATAGTAGGGTAAGTAATAATAATAATAATAATAATAATAATAATAATAATAATAACAGTACATTACAGTAATTTCCAGGTTATGTTATCTGAAATGGAGCTTTGATCACAACAGGTTGCTCAGTTGGATGGAAAAGAATGGCACAGGTTAGATGCAACAGGTGAGAACTGGCCCTGATTTAGTTGCACTTTACTGATACCACGCAAGCCTGTAATACTCTTGGCCCAGCCATGGTCCTGCATGAAATCACACAATCCTCTGGCATTTTTTACTCTGCTTGTTCAGACCTCCTCTTCAGCAAGGTAATTACTTATGGGTGTCCAGGAACAGATCTCGCACTTACCAGAACAAGCTGTTACTCATTGCAGATGTTTACAGGAGCTCAGGAAATCATTCACAGGCTGAACTTGGGCAGTCAGAGCAAGCCCTGCTCTTGAACTGCTCAGAGAGCATCCCTCATCAAATTAGCTTTAAGGCAACTTAGAAAGGAGCCTGGAAAGGAAGATGCTTAAGTGGATCTTCATCAGTTTCTAAACTGATTACTTGAATCAATGCAGCTCTTGACCACCACCAAGCCCCACTGCTCTAGAAGCTGCGGACACTTGCACAAAACAGATCTCAGCACCTCCCTTTTCAGGGCTAGGACTCCATCCAACAAATCACTTTAGCTTGGGCTTAACTTTAAGTACATGAATACCTCATTAACATCAAGGAGAGGATGTTAACTAAAGAACATGTAAAGTGCTTCGCTGGATTTGGGCTGCGGATACTGCACTCATACTTGCTAGGCAGAAATAGAAGCCAGACACAGTGTTTCAGCGAGAGGCCAGTGTGATCTTGAGAATCACTCCACAGCAGCACACTGTGAGAGCAGGAAGATGATTGACTGATTATTTTTCCAATTCATGGGAACCCGGGGGAGCATCTAAATCAACTCCTCCTGAATGCTGCAGGGTGATTTCAGACCAACGATTAGAGCGGAGTGAAATGTTTTGATTGAGAATAAATTCATTGCAAAGTACTGTTTTGGCTAACTGGAAAGCTTTTCCTGCCCTCTTTTGATTTCCTCTCATTTTTCCATTTCTGAAGGGGGGGGGGGGGGGGGGAACACACAACAAAAACTCCCAAGTGATTTTGTTTGTTTGTTTGTTTTTAAGCTTCATGGAAGGTTTTCAGAATCCCTACTTAAATGAAAACATCATGGCAAAGGAAACAAAATCCAAGCAGAACAGATGCTTTCATTTCTAACAACATCCCACTAAGAAAACAGCAATGGTGGGGTTTAAGTGAAAGATCTGGGGGGTGTTTGGCTTTTGTTTTGTTGTGGGGTTTGGTTATTTTTTGTTGGTTTGGTTTGGGATTTTTGGTTTTGTTTGTTGTTTTTTTTTCCTCTTGGGAAATGCAGTCACTTTTTTAAACTAAAAATGAAGACTTTGCTTTGAGTGGGGCAAGTTCTTGTCGAGGAAAAAGAAAGAAATAGAAAGAAAGAAGAGAAAGAAAGAGAGAAACAGAGAGACAGAGAGAGAAATAAAGGAAGGAAGGAAAGAAAAAAAAAAGAAGGAAGGAAAGAAAGAGATAAAGGAAAGCAATAAAGAAGGAAGGAAGGAAAGAAGGAAGGAAGGAAAGAAGGAAGGAAGGAAAGAAGGAATGAAGGAAAGAAGGAAGGAAGGAAAGAGAAAGGAAGGAAGGAAAGAGAAAGGAAGGAAGGAAAAGGAAGGAAGGAAGGAGAGAAAGAGAAAGGAAAGAAAGAGAAAAAGAAAAAGAAGGAAATAAAGAACGAGAGGAAGGAAGGAAAGCAAGAAAGAAGAAAGGAAAGAAAAAAAGAAGGAAGGAAAGAGATAAAGGAAAGCAATAAAGAAGGAAGGAAATAAAGAAGGAAGGAAAAGAAGGAAGGAAAGAAAGAAGGAAGGAAGGAAAGAAGGAAGGAAGGAAAGAGAAAGAAAGGAAAAGGAAGGAAGGAGAGAAAGAGAGAAAGGAAAGAAAGAGAAAAAGAAAAAGAAGGAAATAAAGAAAGAGAGGAAGGAAGGAAAGCAAGAAAGAAGGAAGGAAAGAAGGAAATAAGGAAAGAGAAAGAAAGGAAAAGGAAGGAAAGAAAAAGAAAGAGGAAGAACGCAATTAAAAGGAAGGAAGAAAGCAAAGAGTGAAAGAAAGAAAGGAAAGAGAAAGACAGAAAGAAAGGAAAGAAAAAGAAAAAGAAAGAAAGAGAAAAAGAAAAATAAGGAAAGAATAAAAGAAAGAAAGATTAGGAGAGAAAGAAAGAAAAGGAAGGAAAGAAAGAGAATAAAAGGAAGACATTGAGAGGAATGAAGGACAAGGTGCCTCTGCTCTCCACAAAACAAACTTGTTTTATTCCCTCCTAGCAATCGCAGTTACTCAAAGCTCTTGAACTGGGAACTCACCTTCAAAGAGCTGCAAGGAGACAACAATTTGCAAATGAAGGTTTGTGGGGTTTTGTGGTTTTTTTACTGTCCCATATTGGACAGAAAGTTCCTTTCATTAGATTCAAATAGCCTTATGATCAAACACGTTGGTTGGTTTGGGTTTGTCTTTTTTTCCTTCACAATCACAGGATGACCAACTCCTGTTATCAGGACATGATTAGATTCCATGCTACAAAGAAATGAGATAACAATGAATGGGCTAACATCACCTGCAGCATGTCTTAGGGAAGTTCTTTCCTTTTTTGCCTTTTCCCCACAAAGCCAATGAACCAAAGAATGGTCACAGCCTGGTATTCCTGGTTTCCTCTAGTGTTATTACCTAGTGGAGAGGGTCCAGAGGAGGGCCATGAAGGTGATCAGGGGGTTGAAGCACCTCTGCTGTGAGGACAGGCTGAGGGAGCTGGAGGTGTTCAGCCTAGAGAAGGGAAAGCTCAGGGCAGACTTAATAGCAGCCTTCCAATGCATGAAGGGGGCTAGAAGAAGGATGGAGAGGGACTGTTTCCAAAGGCTTGAAGTGAAAGGATGAAGGGAAATGGCTTCAAACTAGAGAAGATTTAGATTGGATGCTGGGAACAAGTTGTGCACCATGAGGGTAGTGGAATAATGGAACAGGTTGCACAGAAAGGTATTGAAGCCCCATCCCTGGAGATGTTCAAAGTGAGGTTCAGCAGGGCTCTGGGCAACCTGCTCTAGTGGAGGATGTCCCTGCTGACTGCAGTGGGGTTGCATTGGATGACCTTTGCAGGTCCCTTCCATCCCAGACCATTCCATGATTCTGTGATTATTCCCCTTGCTTGCCTTGTCCTCATGTTCACATCTGAAGTCTCTGCTGATGGCATCTCCCTCATTTCCTAGAGATGGAACTCACCCTCACCCCAGTGGCTTCTGCTTAGCTCCAAGTACCCCAGCACCATTGAACCAACCCGGAATGCATCTTGTTGCCTGTAATTGAATCATACTGATTTTTAATGAGTTTAATTGATTGTGATTATCTCAGGGGCTGCCCTGACAGCTTTTGTTTTGTTAGAGGTTTGATTGTGTTGCAGAGCTGGAGGGCACATAAGGGGTTAATGAAAGGCTACACAAGTTAATAGAGAGCTGGAAAAGCAAAGGGAGACCCCAAATGAATACCTGTGGAAGAAGCCAAGGGTGGATAAAGGCAATTTATTTGACTCGAAAGGGGTTCTAAAGGACAATAATTGTTTTAAATAGAAAGCTGTTGAATTATAATTGGAAGTAATTGAAACTCCCTGAAATATTGAATAAAACATTAGATATTTTAAATGCTGTTATCTTTACAATTATCTTTGGAAATAATTGCAGTGAAGCCCACAGAGCTGTTGTGAGAGGAAGGGAGTCACTCTGGGCCCATTGTTTCCTGCAGGCATCATGCAGTGTTTAATGGAGAGGTATTTATAAACAGGTGACAGCACTTGTCCCTCATCTGGCACTTCAGGAGTCAATGCCAGTCCTGCTAAGGGTGGCAAGGGAGGTAAGCAAGGAGGCAGAAGGAAGAATCTGCTCTTAGCAGAGCCATTACTTTACAGACTAGCCAAGGAGATGCACCTCCCTGTAAGTCTTCTCGCCTTGTTTATTGGGTTTGGGCATTTAAAAGCACACTTTCATGGCTGTGCATCGTCATTCTGAGATGTGTTTTCCTGAGTGTTTTCAGGACAGCATGTTCACATTGTCCTTTTTGAACTAGCAGAGCTGCTTGAAAACAAGGAACACCTTTCAGCTGTAGAAAACAGCGTTCATTCGTCACAGCACTCAGAGGCTGCCACATCAACACAGCTACCTATTTCTGCTTTGGTGTCAGGAGCTGTAACTGCTTTTACTTCCTAGCTGCAACTACTGGTGATTCACAGCAGAACTCATGGAAAACACATCACACATCTCAGCTCTGACCTGGACGTCTGCCCAGCTGTGGCAAGGTGCTGTCATAAAGCCATAGAACAGCTTGGGTCGGAAGGGACCACAGAGACCATTTGCTCCAACCTCCCTGCCATGGCCAGGGGTGCCTCTCAACTAGACTCAGCTGCTCAAGGCTTCATCCAACCTGGCCTTCAAAACCCCCAGGGAGGAGGCAGCCACAACCTCTCTGGGCAGCTTATTCCAGAGTTTTACCATCCTTCTACTGAAGAACTTCCTCCTGAGCTCCAGTCTAACCCTGCTCTCCCTCAGCTTCAAACCATTCCCCCTTGTCCTGTCTCTAGATACTCTTATGAAAAGTCCCTCTGCAGCCTTCCTCTAGGATCCCTTCAGGTATTGGAAAGCAGCTCTAAGATTCCTCAGGAATGTTCTCTTCTCCAGGCTGAACACCCCCAGCTCCCTCAGCCTATCCTCATGGCAGAGGTGCTCCAGCCCTTGGGTCATCTTTATGGCCCTCCTCTGGGCTTGCTCCTACAGGAGGAGGAAGATTTGAACAACCATTTTGTAGCAACCTGTGGCTTTATAGAACCATAGAATGGTTTAAGTTGGAAAGGACCTTAAAGATCATCCACTCCAACCCCCCCTGCCATGGGCAGGGACACCTTCCACGAGACCAGCAGGTTGCTGAAGGTCTCATTCAAATTGGCCTGGAACGCCTCCAGGGAGGGGCCATCTGCAACCTCCTTTATGATGCATGACATCCTGCCAGAGTTTCAGGGTGATTAATGCAACCATTACACTGGAGCTGATGATTTTTGAGACATCAGCCATGACAGGAGCAAAGCAGCAGAAACTCCTCCACAGATTCTGTTAATCTCACACACAGAAATTAGTTTGCAGCATCCTCTTTCTAATTGCAACGGGCCAAATCTTCTCAAGTGGGCACAAAGCAGGCAAGGAGTTGAATTGCAATGATTTCAGGTTATTTTTGGGCCCCTGGAAGAACCATTTCCCCTCCTCTTGGTATAGATATTAGATATTAGTCCATTAATTTCCTATGGGCTAAATTGAGGAAAGAGGAGGAACAGCATTGAAGCATCAGTTGGGGAAAATTGCTGCCATGGAGTGGCAGATGAAGTGGATCTGAATGATGGTTTTATCTACAAGGAGAGAAAGAGAAGGGTGAATATGGAGCACGTACAGAGGAAAAAGCAGCTTAGCTTCAAGAGACTAACATAAGCTGTAGCAAGCTGCTAATATTCCCCAAAAATGTATTAAGCACGAGATGATTTCTTCCCAGATGATCATCTGTTCTGTCTTAGACTAATATCTACCAAAGTCATATGCTGGGCATCTGGCTTCTCCCTGCTTCTTCTCTGGAAGGGCAAATTAAAAGGGAGATTTTGCTTTCTAACATAGCTTACGGAGATTTTTGTGGCTGCATGGGCAGAGGGAGCAGCTCAAAGGCAGCTGAAGGGGAAAGGATTGATCCTTCAATGCCCTGGGTCATGCCTGCACTCCACTGCAGGGCATGAGAGTGGCTGAGCAGGCTGCTGGTGATGCTTTGGCATAGCTGGGCAACTCCAGGTGCTCTTTTAGGCACAGCGACGTGTCAGAGTCAGTGGCTGTGAGCTTGAAGTCTGTGCTCTGTCCAACACCCTGATGCAATACCTCCTAGGAAGGTCAAAAACTGAGATGAGGCAAGCAGATCCCCTTTCTGTCACAGACCCTTCCCTTGACACACTGTCACAATTTTCCCAGGTCTGTGTCTGTAGGTGGATCCCTTCCCACAATCCCACCTTGGCAGTTTAGTCTGGGGCAGCTGACCCACTTATTACTGGTAGGAATAAGCTGCATTCACATGATGTGATGGCTTCTCAGCAGGAGCCACCAGTTGCACTTGCAGCCCAGAGAGCCAACCAGAACCTGGGCTGCACAAAGAGAAGCACAGCCAGCAGGGCAAGGGAGGTGATTCTCCCCTCTACTCTACTCTGGTGAGACCCTGCCTGGAGCACTGTGTCCAGTTCTGGAGCCCCCGGTACAAGAAGGATCTGGAGGTGCTGGAAGGTGTCCAGAGAAGGGCCATGAGGATGAGCAGAGGGCTGGAGCTGCTCTGCTATGAGGACAGACTGAGGGAGTTTGGGCTGTTCAGTCTGGAGAAGAGAAGGCTCCAAGGAGATCTAATTGTGGCCTTCCAGAATATGAAGGGGGATCCAAGAAAGCTGGGGAGGAACTTTTGAGGGTGTCAGGGAGTGATAGGACTAGGGGCAATGGAATAAAACTAGAAATGGGTAGATTCAGATTGGATGTTAGGAAGAAGTTCTTCACCATGAGGGTGGTGAGAGACTGGGACAGGTTGCCCAGGGGGTGGTGGAAGCCTCATGCCTGGAGGTTTTTGCAGCCAGGCTGGATGTGGCTGTGAGCAACCTGATCTAGGGTGAAGTGTCCCTACCTGTGACAGGGTGGTTGGAACTGGCTGATCCTTGAGGTCCCTTCCAACCCTAGCAATTCTCTGACTCTCTAAAAGAAGGAGGGGGAGGACACTGTGCTCATCACTGGAGCTCTTTCAGTGTGACAGAAAAAATAACAGCGAGTGGGCAACCTGCTGATGCCATTAGTCTGCATCTACAGTGATTTTTGCAATGAAAAGTCAGGATTATCCTCCTTGGGACACCAGAATCTGATGCAAGTTGCCCTGGCTGCTGCAGCTGATGCAAAACTGGTGCAAGGATCTGCCAGTAACAGGAGAAGCTGGGGTGTCATGGATGACTGTCATGGTGAAGTGTTCAGATTCCTCCCAGCTTGTCTTCCTTCTTCTTCCTTCTTTTTTTTTCCCTTTGGAGTGTGAAGTGCTCTGTGATGTGTCTATCTAGGGATTGTGCAGGGTGAAGGGGGGGTGGGGAGCAAATGTAAATGATAAGCAGTAGTAGGAAAGGGAAGAAGCACTTGTTAAAGATGTCTAGACACCACAAAGAGCAATTAGCCAGGTTTTAAATTCTGCCAGCAAGAACACACGGCAGGAAACACAAACAGAAGGAGAGTAAGAGCCACCAGGCTTCACTTGGCTCCTGCCACTTCATCAGGGCTAATTAAAGTGTTCTTCCCCGAGTCCTTAAAGAGATCAATGATGACAGCAAACAATTTCAAGTGAGATGCACTAGTCTAAAGTGAGGGGGAAGAAAGCGACAGGGAGGTAGCAATCTGCATTGTCAAATCCCATGCCAGTAGTCACAGCTAAGTGACAAAAGGCCAAAGACAAGGCAAATGGCTGCTCTCAAGTTAATTTGTGTTACCATACCATTTGCTACATCAGGTCTGAAGTGTCTGAGAGGTTCCAGCCATGCTCCTCATGCATATGTCACAGCTCCCACGCTAGAGCTTGACAGCCACACGATGCCATCACTGCTTGCATTTGCCACATGTTCCTCAGCCGGCCTGGATGTAAGCAGCTGCATGCACTGCAGCCAGGAAAGAAGAGTGTAGCAACACCTCAGAGTAAGCACATGCACGTCTGTAGTGGCACTGAAGGTGAAGGCATCTTCTCCAGTCATCCTCATTGCCCTCTTTGTCTTCCCTTCATTTCCACAGTCAAGTTTCTGGACACTGGTGGGTTGGAAGTTATGGTTGTGATAGGACAAGAGCACCAAGGAAAGTTTAGGTTGGACAGCAGGAAAAATTCCTTTACAGAAAGAGTGGTCAGGCATTGGGACAGGCTGCCCAGGGAAGTGGTGGAGTCACCATCCCTGAAGATGTTCAAAAACTGTGTAGACATGGCCCTTAGAACTGGTTTAGTGAGCATGGTGGTGGTGGGCTGGTGCTTGGACTTGCTGATCTTAGAGACCTTTTCCAACCTCAATGATTCTACAATTCTGGGTCATTAAATACCACTCTCCTGGTTACAATGGGACCAGCCCTGGCCTGCAGGCCATTGGCAGTTTCAGGGTAGCCAGGGCAGCTGACCTAAGCTGGCCACAGGTGTATCCCATACCATAACTCATGTGGTGCTCATTATAAAGGGTGAAGTGTGGGGAGGGTGGGGGCTCTTCCTGTTCCTACTCTTCCTCCTGAGGACTGCTTTCCAGATCACTGGGGTTGCTGTGCATTTGTGGGGGGTGAGTAGAATTTTATGTACTTTATATTGCCATTAGTGTTGGTTTTGCTGTTTTACTAAGTCTGCTCTCATCACTGCCTGTGGCTTTTCCCTCCTTCCTCCATTTCCTGAACCCCCTTCTCTGCTTGGGGAGGGGTCATGGGGTGATAGAGCAAGTGCCCAGGTAGGGGTTGAAAGTGGATGATGCTTTAGAAAGCTGGGTGCATAAAAGAGGCAAAGGAGCTCTGCACAGCTAATCCTACCCCTCCTGAAGTTTCCCCTTTGCAGCCAGAAAATGCAAATGTGCATAATTAAGACACATCAAAACCGAAGACACAGGTTGGGCCAAAATCAGGTTGGCAGCTTCCCTTTAAACAGTTTTATGGATCATTAAGTACCCCACAGGAGGCTGACTACACCAAGTACACTTTATTGATGGTCAAGGGTTTCTAGCCTGAAACAAAACAATTACTCATGTTAACTAGAGGCTGGAATAATCTGCACCAGAGCAAGGTCCCCTCAGAACACATGCAGGCTCAAAAATCCAGGCTCAGAATCCTTTCTCGATGCATTCTTCTATTCACCTAGGGTTATAACATCCTGGTGGGTGCCTCCTTTAAACAGGGTAGCACAACTGTTTTGTTGGGGAGGTCTTTGGCAGGGAAAGAGGATTTTTTTCCCCCACAGGTGCTCCAACAAAATGTCAGTGTTTTCATATAAGTAATAGAGACTCCACGAAGAAAATCAATGCCAATGAGCTTAGCTGAGCAGCAGAGTCAGCCTTCTTGGTCCTGGGTGTCACGTTTTCCCTTGAAGTTCAGTGTTTGGGGGGCAAGGTGAGTAATGGTGTGCAGGATTTTTCTTTCCTGCCTTCCACCTCAGATGACTAATACACCAGAGAAACTTTGGAGATTCAAGGCTGCACATTCCCAATAACCCTTTTAAGTGTTGCAAATGCTTTCAAGGGAAACAAATGAGAGTTAGTGCAAATAACAAGTGTTAATTCACTCGGTACTTATCACCGTCTCCCACGGGCCCCACCGCCCTTAGGCTGCTGGGCAATCCTATTCATCCCTGTTTCACAGATGAGGTACAGCATGCTGGAGGAGACCAGTGGTTTTCCAGAGATTCCAGCATCCTCAGTCAGCACTAGCTTCCCAGAAAATTCCTGCTTTATTCATGGGGAAAGTCTGCCTTGAAGTTCTGCAGTGGGAGCTAAGCTGTGCTGAATGTGGCTCTCATATGCAGGGCTCCCCAAAAGCCCTGCAAGGTTTGGCCGCTATTGCAGAAGAAAGCAAGGTAGCTGCAGGGCAGAGGAGGTAGCTGAACCCAGCTCTGCCAAAATCATGACCTCACCATTAGGCTAGCAGATGACCAAATAATTTTAGCACTCACTGCAGCAGCAGCTCATATTCAAACCAAACCAAACCCAACCCTGCTCTTGTCATCCAGCCAGTGCTAATCTGCTACCTCCAAAACGAAAGTAGTCATCCAGCTCAAAAAATGTCACTGATAAGTGCACTGCAGTTTGGTTTTTGCCAGTGAAACACATGTGGGATTTATTGCATCATTGCCACATTCCTCACAAATCCAGGGTAAAATCAGAGGGGGGTGGAAATAAACCTCCTGAGCAGTTAAATGTGCACAAAGCTCCCCTCAAATCAGCCACATCTTTGTACTTTGAGTTTGGCATGGGAGCCTCCATGAAAAGAAGCTAAATCTGGGATGCTCCTGAAATGCTCAATCAGTTATGAAATGGGAACCTCCATTGCAAGTTGTCTACTTATTTATTTGACAGGTTAATTAATCTCCTAAGGAACTGCAGAACTGCTGTTTCCTTGGTAAGTGATGGAAACAAACTTTGGCAGATCCCCTAGGTCCTGGCACTATGGCATCCATAAGACTCTAGAAAGTTACATATAATAGACAGTGAGTGAGGTCAAACTGCCTCCACAGAAACAAATGGAATTTGCCTGAAGGTGTTTATGTTGCTAATTATTTTGCTGCAGCTAATTATGCTTTGCCCATTTTAGTTGCAGCAAAGCCTTCAAGGGGTGACCTTATTCCCTTCAGAAAGCTATGGAGTCGTGATAGGAAAGGACAGAGCCTCCTGCCCTGTTGAAACAATGGCATTGTCTGCCTCTCCTCAGCAGACAACACAATTACAGCTGACACAATAATTGATGCTGACGTTTTCCAGGGAGGAAGATGGACACACGCTATTATCCCATCAATCTTCTTCCACATGGTGTCTTGTAGCCCTGCTTTTTCCTACCATCCTGGCAAATTGACTGAGGCAGGCCAGACAGTCTGGTTGTGTTCCCAAGGCAGTCAGGGCATGAGGTGAGCCCAGAGGAAAGGGGACTCGGTGCAAAGCGAAGCCAAACTTACTTCTACTACCTTAGAATCATCGAATCAATAAGGTTGGAAAAGACCTCAAAGATCATCAAGTCCAACCTGTCAAACCTCCTACCTACCTCCTTTACCTACTTCTGTCTCCACTGCACAGTATTCATGTCAAAGGAGACATGAGAATGGCCAGCATCTGCTTGGTGGACATGTATTGCTTTACACTCAGCAGCTGTTTGAGCATTAACTCTCCTCCCCCTCTACTCTGCCCTATTGAGGACCCCCCTGGAATATTGCATCCACTTGTGGACTCCCCAGTGCAGGTGGGACAGGGCTCTGCTTGACAGAGTCCAACAGAAGGTTACAAGGATGGTTAAGAGACTGGAGCACTGCCTTGTGAGGAAAGGCTAAGGGACCTGGGGCTGTTCAGTCTGGAGAGGAGAAGACTGAGAGAGGAGCTGATCAATGTCTATAAATATATGAGGATGTCAGGAAGGAAGGGACAGGGACAGCCTTTGCTCACTTGTGCCCTGTGGTAGGACAAGGGGCAATAGATGTAAACTACAGCACAGGAGGTTCCACCTCAATATCAGGAGGAACTTTGTCACTGTCAGGGTCACAGAGCCCTGGAATAAGCTCCCCAGAGAGACTGTGGAGTCTCCTTCTCTGGAGACTTTCCAGACCCATCTGGATGTGTTCCTGTGTGACCTGAGCTGGATTCTATGCTCCTGCTCTGGCAGGGGGGTTGGACTGGAAGTTCTCCAGAGGTCCCTTCCGACCCCTAACATCTTGTGAACTCTTCCCTCATTCATACCCAGTTTTATCTGTGCTCAAACACAGACTGATGAGGTGTCTGCCTGGCCTGTATGTACATGGAACCCCCAATGTGAACAAGTTATGTATCTATTTGGCAGCTTCCCAGTCATCTAAGCTTTAGTTCTGCCCTGTTGTTAATATTTGCCACTTGTCCATGTGTGTGCTAACCTCATCTCAGGTGCTCCATGATCTCTACATCCAAATCATGGAGTTGAGCTTAGTCCAAACCCTACATCTACAGTTTTCTCTCTCTCCTCTTGAAACCACCTTCTGTTTATACCTGAAAGATGCCTGAATTCTGCCTGTCCACTTATATTTCCCAACAGCTGAGGAGCAAATTCTTTTCTCCAGGTAGTGACAATAATGCAATTAGCCTACAAATAAAACCAAGCATTCTGCCTTGGAAAAAACACCCCACCAACCCCTCCTAAAAGCCACTACAATACAATGTGTGTCACAGCTGTATTATCCCTGTAATGAATAATCACTAAAGATATTGTTGTGGATGCAGTTACCATGTGGCAACGTGAACACAACTTGTGCTTCAGGAGACTGGATGCAGTGGTACAAATGCATTACTGCCCATTAATATGTATTAATTCAATGAAAAATGCCTGACTGAGCTGCTTTACATAGATTAGGATGGCAGGCAGTGAAAAGGGAGCACTTGGACTTGGTTAAATGGGCTGTGAAGATAGGAGGGACTCTAATCCAAAGCATAGGAGCCAGCCACCGAGATAGGCTGTCCGGTTGTGCTGCTGTGGTTTGTGCCTTCTCTCTTTCATGTCAGTGGCTTTATTATGATGAAGCAGCAGCATTCAGTGCTCCTCATGCATTAGCTCTACTCAGTCCTCTTGAATCTCTATTTAAAAGCTTTTTATTTTAAAAAATTAAAATACAATAAGAAAAATAAGACATTTGTCCCCAAAGTAGCTGCTTAGCAGGAGTCATCTCTTTTGCTTTAGTGCCTGCAGGATGCAGAATCTGAGCTCCTGATATGTGTGGTGTTGTCATCACAAGCTGATCTGGACGAGGGGATTGAGTCCACTACTAGTTAGTTTGCAGATGACACCAAGTTGGGAGCAGGAGTTGATCTGTTAGAGGGTAGAAGGGCTCTGCAGAGGGACCTTGCCAGGCTGGGCAGATGGGCAGAGTCCAACAGGATGGCATTCAACAAGTCCAAGTGCCAGGTGCTGCACTTTGGCCACAACAACCCCAGGCAGTGCTACAGGGGACAGAGTGGTTGGAGAGCAGCCAAGGAGAAAGGGACTTGGGGGTAGAGGTTGACATCTGGCTGAACATGAACCAGCAGTGTGCCCAGGTGGCCAAGAAGGCCGATGGCATCCTGGCCTGGATCAGGAACAGTGTGGCCAGCAGGAGCAGGGAGGTCATTGTGCCCTGTGCTCAGCACTGGTTAGGCCACACCTTGAGTCCTGTGTCCAGTTCTGGGCTCCCCAGTTTATGAGGGAGATTGAGACTCTTGAATGTGTCCAGAGAAGGGCAATGAGGCTGGGGAGAGGTCTGGAGCACAGCCCTGTGAGGAGAGGCTGAGGGAGCTGGGGTTGCTTAACCTGGAGAAAAGGAGGCTCAGGGGAGACCTTATTGCTCTCTCCAACTCCCTGAAGGGAGGTTATAGCCAGGTGGGGTTGGTCTCTTTCCCAGGCAACCAGCAGGAGAACAAGAGGACACAGTCTCAAGCTGTGCCAGGGGAGGTTTAGGCTTGAGGTGAGGAGAAAGTTCTTCCCAGCAAGAGAGATTGGCCATTGGAATGTGCTGCCAAGGGAGGTGGTGGAGTCACCATCCCTGGAGGTATTCACAAAAGGATTGGACACTTGGCACTTGGAGCCATGTTTTAGTTAGCCATGAGGTGTTGGGTGACAGGTTGGACTCGATCTCTGAGGTCTTTTCCAGCCTTATTGATTCTGTGAAGGGCTCAGGTAAGTCACTTGTCACTCCAACTCACGTGCACGACGAGCAGGGTTTGTTCCAGCTCCTCAGGCTTCTCCAAGCGGAGGATTCTCCCAGCCTTGAGGGGAGTTTTTCACTGAGACACATCCGTGTTATGAATGATGCCAAATGCACCCTTCTGTCCGGGCATGCTTAGTTACACATCTGAAAAAACCCCAACACACACAACCATTTTGTTCTCCCTTCTGGCTAACAATCTTGTTAGGAGACAAACTATTACAGTAGTCATATGCTCAGCATAAGATGTAGACTTGCCTGAGTTTATTTAAAGCACACACACAGCACGATCCACAAAATAAGCCATCAGTCTGGCAGCTCTGCTCTGCTGCCTGCACAGAGTCTCATTTTTTTCATAGACTCAGCCAGGTTGGAAGTGACCTCCAAGATCCTCCAGTCCAACCTATCACCCAGCCCTGTCCAATCAACCAGACCCTGGTTGGCACTGAGTGCCTCATCCAGGCTTTGCTTGAAGATCTGCTGTCTACAACTACCTGAAGGGAGGCTGCAGCCAGGAGGGGGTTGGTCTCTTCTCCCAGGCAACCAGCACCAGAACAGGAGGACACAGTCTCAAGCTGTGCCAGGGAAGATAAAGGCTAGGTATTAGGAAGAAGTTCCTCACAGAAAGAGAGATTGGCCATTGGAATGTGCTGCCTAGGGAGGTGGTGGAGTCACCATCACTGGAGGTGTTTAGGAAGAGACTGGCTGAGGCACTTGGTGCCATGGTTTAGTTGATGAGATGGTGTTGGGTGATAGGTTGGACTGGATGATCTCTGAGATCTTTTCCACCCTGGTTAATTCTATTCTATTCTAACAGGAGCATCCCTTGGATATTTTTACTAGCAAAGGAAGAAACATCCCAAGCCAAACTCTTGTGGACAGCCTGTTTTCAAAGCAGGCTTAGATTAGGACTGTGCAAGAATCTAGGAGTGAAACTCTGGTGTACCAGTTCCTGAAGGGGCAAAGTGACACAGCCCTAAGGTTCAGTTTGGAGATCTCTGTTACTGTGACAATATTTGTCGTAAGGGACACCTATTGCTCTTCCATGCTCTGGATGAAGGTTTAGGACAAGAGATGTGTTGGTGGCCTACAAAGTGGGGCTGAGCACACTGAAGCTGGCCTGCTGTCAATATCTGTGTGTCTCCAACAACTTTAGTGGAGCCTTTCCTCCAAAAGGAGGATGAATATCAATGTGAGACCACTCAGTCTTTGTGAAAGCAATCAGAACAGGTCCATCAGAGGGCTGGAGCAGCTATCCTATGAGGACAGGCTGAGAGAGTTGGGGTTGTTCAATCTGGAGAAGAGAAAGCTCCAAGGAGACCTTATTGTGACCTTCCAGTATCTGAAGGGGACCTACAAGAAGGCTGGTGAGGGACATTTTAGGGCTGTGGGGAATGGACCTGAGGAGGGGAGACTTGGATTAGATGTTAGGAAGAAGTTCTTCCCCCTGAGGGTGGTGAGACACTGGAGCAGGCTGCCCATGGATGTGGGGGAAGCCTCATCCCTGGAGGTTTTTAAGGCCAGGCTGGATGTGGCTCTGAGCAGCCTGCTCCAGTGGAAGTGTCCCTGCCCATGGCAGGGGAGTTGGAACTAGATGGTCCTTGAGGTCCCTCCCAGCTCTGACAATTCTGTGATTCTCACTCTGGCATGCATGATAGCTCCTAATTCTGCACAGACAAGGCTGATGAAGTTAAAAATATGAAACAGCCCTGCCTTCAAACAGTACTTGAGATTCTTACTTTGGAACACAGTAAATTAAGTGAAAGTTGTGAAACAAGAGGACAAATTCCCAAAATGGCCTTCAGTTAGCTCTGCTTCTCTGACTGTGCTCTGATGCTATTCATAGGCAGGTTATGACACTGCCAACAAATCAGTGAAACTTAAGCTCCTGTTATTAGCATCCTCAAGCTAAAAAAAATATAGATTTCTTGTGCATCTGCCTTGTTCCCTGTGTAGTGGGAGCTTCAGCCAATATGGTCAGAAATAGCACTGCTATGGAACACCTGCAAGTCAAACTGGCATTGTAAACCAGATCAGTCTCAGAATAAGGCTGGGAAGTGGAGGGAAGGGAATAAATGCAGCAAATGCAAGGTCTTTGAAATGTCCTCATTTCTGCCATCCTACTGTTCCAGCTGTGAGGCAAAGGAATACCTGTGACCCACAGCTATGCCCTCAAAGCCAGAGTGTGTCATGGTCAGAATTAGATCCTTGTGGACACAAGGAGAAACTTTTCTTCTGTTGTTATTTTGCTGTGGAAAATATAAATCATTGAATAGCTCTGGTTGAAATGGCCCTCAGAGATCATCTCCTCCAACCTCCCCACCATGGACAGAGACATCTCTCAGCTAGACTCAGCTGCTCAAGGCCTCATCCAACCTGGCCTTCAGCACGCCAAGGCAGGAGGCAGCCACAGCCTCGCTGGGCAGCCTGTTCCAGAGTCTCATCACCCTCCTATTGAAGAACTTCTTCCTAATCTCCAGTCTAACCCTGCTCTCCCTCAGCTTCAAACCATTCCCCCTTGTGCCATCTCCAGACACCCTGATGAAAAGTCCCTCTGCAGCCTTCCTGGAGGATCCTTTCAGCTATTGGAAGGCAGCTCTGAGGTCCTCCCAGAGTCTTCTCCTCTCCAGGCTGAACAACCCCAGCTCCCTCAGCCTATTTCCACAGAAGAATGTGGGGCTATCAAACAAATTCAGTTCCTGGCAAGTTTAAAACAGACACCAGGAGATCACTCTGCACACAATGCATTATTTTTTTTTCCAACCCCTTGCCACAGGATGTTGTGGATGTTGAATTTTTAGATGGGTTTAAGAAGTGGCTGGATAAGTAAGGAGAGAGAGCTCTGTAAGGGATTATTAAATATAAAGATGTCACCTCCAGTTCAGGAAGTCCCTCACCTGTAAGCTGCCTTTCAGAATGAAAGGTGCTCTGCCACTCTTCACAGCCAATTTGCTGCTAATGGCCAAGCTTAGAGTGCTCGATAGAAATAACATCTCAGCTAATCTTTAAATGACTTCTGAGTCCCTAATAGCAGAGACTGGCAGTAGAGAAGTCTTGTGCCTTTGCTGATGAGAAGCTGAAGCTGCTCCAAAACACAGATGTGTTGACACAACCACAACATCTTGATCTGTTGATGTTCACGGCAGGGCTGTGCAGTGTGTGAGCCCTGCCACAGTCCTGCTGTTCCCAAGGGTGCAGCAGCCCAGCTTGATTTGGCTCTTCCTGGCTCTACTGTGCGTTTGAGTTGACCTTGCTCCCTTTGCATTATCATAGAATCAATAAGGTTGGAAAAGACCTCAGCGATCATCAAGCCCAACCTATCACCCAACACCTCAGGACAGCTAAACCATGGCTCTAAGTGCCACATCCAAGGATGGTGACTCCAGCACCTCCCTGGGCAGCACATTCCAATGGCCAATTACTCTTTCTGGGAAGAACTTTCTCCTCACCTCAAGCCTAAACCTGTTGCAGCTTGAGACTGTGTCCTCTTGTTCTGATGCTAGTTGCCTGGAGAAGAGACCAACCCCCACCTGTCTGTACAGGCTCCTTTCAAGTAGTTGTAGAGAGCAAGAAGGTCTCCTCTGAGCCTCCTCTTCTCCAGGCTAAGCAACCCCAGCTCCCTCATGTTTGCCAAAGGGATTCCCACTCCAGGGTGGTGAACTTGTGCTTCATAGATGAGAGGGTGAATTCTTGGAGTCTAATCCCATATAGTCATCATTCTTTATCTTGCTGATGCCAGCCTCACCTCTTGTCACCTACCACTCAAAACACCCCTTGCCTTTTAAGGCTTTTTATCCTGTTCTGAAACGTTCTGTGGCTATTCAAAGATTATTCCTTTGCCTTGTCTTTTGTTTTTCTTCTTCAACTCGTGGCTGAGCATCTGCAGCACCGTGAGACTTCAGAGCACCCTGCTGCTGTGCTCTGAAACCAAACAGTCTGTACTTAAACCAATTTGCTTGG
Organism: Dryobates pubescens; assembly: GCF_014839835.1. Taxonomy (NCBI): domain Eukaryota; kingdom Metazoa; phylum Chordata; class Aves; order Piciformes; family Picidae; genus Dryobates; species Dryobates pubescens. The sequence continues at coordinate 4,909,026 of NC_071628.1, forward strand.
AAACTCCTGCCTCCAGCCTGCTAAACTCCTCATGCCCATCATGTCAGTCTGGTTTTTCAATGCAGAGATCACTCTGTCAGTGCCAACTAGCCCACTAAAAAACCAAACCCCAAACCCTAAGTCTGCAGGCTATGCCTAGTGTGGAAAACATAATGTCTCTGACCTCATCAGCTAACTACATTCTGTTGGAGCAACACAATTTAGATTGACCACCGAGGTCTGGATGAAAGGCAAGGTCATTTGAAAAGGTGAGTAATGCATTCCTGTCATTGGGGTGCAGGATTTACCTCTGGAATCCATATTAAAGGGAATCTCACAGCTATCAGGGAGCTGTGAATATCACCTTTGAGTCTGAGCTCAACGTGCCTCGCTGCAATGCAATAAAATATGTGCTGGAAATCGACTTGAACTGGTAAGATATGAGACACTGAGAATGAGCACACATAATTCTGAGCCAAGGGAGCAGCAGGGGACTGATAGAACATAGAACCAGGAGACTGGCTGTATGTTTCCTTATTCATACTGGCTTATGATTTCATTTCTCTGTGCTGATTAAAAGGAACTTATATATACTGGAGACTAAAATTTTTGGGGGGGCATGTGCTGTTCAAGTCTCCCCAAAACAGCTCTGCCACAACTAATCCCTTTCCATCTTTAAACTAGCAGGTTTTTAGTCACACATTTCTCCTACCTGATGTGCAGTAGTCTGGTGAAATGAGATTGTCCTGGGCTGAATGAGTGTATGAATATCTGTTACTAACAGGTAGCCTCTTGTCCTGTAGGTTAATGTGCTTTTGCCCTCTCCTGGTGTTTGCAACACTGCATAGTTCTCCCAGCCTTCAAATGTTTAGGCCAAGTGACACAGCACAGCAAAAAAAATATTGCTGCTGTTCCCTAAATACAGGAGATAACAGAAACAGGATGGGATCTGCTTGTACAGTCTGCTCTTCCAACTTTCAAAATCATCTAGCTCTTCTTACAGCGTTCATCATGCATCTGCTTGTTAGAGTATTCATGGAAGTTTAAGTGAAATGAGACTCCAGACCTCACCTGGAGTACTGCCACCAGCTCTGCAGCTCTCAATACATGGACCCGATGGAGCAGGTCCAGAGAAGAGCCATGAAAATGATCAGGGGGCTGGAGCAGCTCTGCTGTGAGGACAGGCTGAGGGAGCTGGGGTTGTTCAGCCTGGAGAAGGCTTCAGGGAGATCTTAGAGCTGCCTTCCAGTACCTGAAGGGAACCTACAAGGAGGATGGAGAGGGACTGTTTAGAACAGCCTGCAATGACAGGATGAGGGGCAATGGCTTCAAACTAGAGAAGAGCAGTTTTAGATTGGATGTTAAGAACAAGCTCTACACTGTGAGGGTAGTGGAACACTGGGACAGGTTGCCCAGGGAGGTGGTTGAGGCCCCATCCCTGAACATATTCAGGGTGAGGTTCAACAGGGCTCTGGGCAGCCTGCTCTAGTGGAGCATGTCCCTGCTGACTGCAGGATGAACTTTGGAGGTCCTTTCCAACCCAGACCATTCTATGAAGCTCCCTCAAGACCGCTGTTACTTCCCTTCCTTCCACCTGATGCTTCTCCCTTTAAAGGAACCTCTTGTTGTTTCCCCCTTCAGCTGTTTCCTTGTTTCCCTTGCAGCTGCTGTGCTGAGCTCCATATTCAGCAAGGCAAGGAATCATATCTGCTGCAGCACCGTATCGAATGCTTCGCTGAAACCCAGCTAGATTAGATCTGCTGCATTTCCTTTGTCTAGAAAATCAATTACCTTATCAAAGGAGGATATCAAGTTAGGTTTACCAAAAAGACAGAGAAAGTGCCAGACTATCTAACATTTTATCCCAATTTGCATTTACTTCCATGTCTCCAATTATTCTCTCCTTCAGGATTAACTCGGTAGTCGTCTCCATTTGTGATCCAAGTGGCTTTCACCTTGGTTTGGCAGGCACCTGACAGAAAGTAGTTTGTTGTTTGGGTTCAAGATGTAGGTGCAATTGCCTGCACAGTATCGTGATGTGCCCTCAGAAGTGTCTGTGCACAGGGAGTGCAACAGGGAAACTAGAGCAGCGAAGGGCTGAAGCCATATGGAAGTTGGGAGGAGGTAAAGAAAGCCTCATAAATTCTTACCCCGTTCTTAAGCTCCTGTTTTAAACCCCTGCTGAGACAGCTGCCCCTGTGCAGCTATTTTAACGGTCTTCTGATGAGGATGCTTTGAGTTTACCCTGCTTCCACCCCATTGCATTAACAGACAAGGGTCTCAACAGGTGAGGGTTCTGGCACAAATAAGCACCTGCACATCTGCAGGGACCGACTGAGTTATGTCCTTTAATCTGTTCTGTCTATGGTGTCCTATCCAGGTCCCAGAGGGAAATTCAGCTGTGACAAAAGCATCTCTTGCACAATTGCCTGGTATTTTGCTAGCCCATTTCCCATCCTTCAGGAGAACAGGACCAGTAATTGATTTTGCTGGGGGAACACCTCAGAGATAAATATTTTCTTTTTCTCTTTTCTCTTGTCTGTCTCCTCTGTCCCATAAAATATGCTATCCTTGTCCTCCTGAAGGTGCTATAAATGAAAGTCTGTCAGTGCTGCCATTAGAAGCCCTATTTTTAAACAGTTTATCATTCAAAGGCAGAGATTCATTTTCTCTCCTTGCTGCAATTGATGCTGAGTGGAAAAGTTCAGGCACAGGCTACTGCCTAAAATATGCTTCCCCTGAATTTTTAAAGCATAGCCATAAGCCTTGCTGAACAGAGATGGACCACCAAGACCCCAATAGAAAGAAACACCTGCATCTCACCCTGTGAAGCCAGGTGCATCACTGGAGTGAAAACCTGAGTCTGAAATGATGAATATTGTAATTATCCTTTAACCTAGAAACCTCTTTAACCAGATTCCCACAGTCAGGCTCCTTCAGAGTCTGAGAGATACAAGAACCAGATCTGCTTTTGTAATCTGTGCTTATAGAAAAAGAAATTATCTGAGCTCTTTCTAAAGCAAGCAGAAATAGCAGAATTTCCAGGAACCACAGGGAGACAAAGAGCAGAAGACGGTGTCAATAACTCCACATAAATTTAAACCCCTGCCTAAGCTGCTGCCTTCTGTGGGGATGAACAAGGAAGAGAGAGAGTGATCCAGGAATGAAAGAGAGAAATTTGACCTGCATCCTAGATGGATGATCTGTTGGTAGAAAAGTAAGTGTAGGGCTAGTCCAATGGCACTTAACCCTCCCTGTGTCCTGATTCCTCATCCATAGAATGATAATAATAACGTTTGCCTTTGTGAAGTACTTGGAGACCCGTGGTGGAAAAGCGATGCATAAAGGCAGACGTTCTATCAAAGGGGCAGTGAAGAGCAGGTGCCACAGATCTGGAATTACACAATAGGCAAACACCACAGGGAGAACAGTGGGAGCCAGCAGCACCTTCTAGGTTGTCGTGGCTTTCATAGTGTTGGTGGCTTTCTGGTTTAAGTGCAGTATTTCAGGTAATTGCTTCATCGTTCGCTGATCAGGAAGGGGAGGGAAAAGAGTTCATTTTGCTGGAAGGATGTAGCTGGCATCAAACAAAATCACCTGGTGCAGAACAATTAGAAAACTCACTTCTTGTATGCACTTTTCCTAGAGAAATTCCCAAGCACTCTTGTCCATTTGGAAGATGTAGTCATTTGCACAGGCACCGGTGGCTGCAACACCAAGGTGAGTTGCCCCTTGGAGAAACATCTTTTCTTGCTAAAAACACCTACTTATTGCCCTATTGAGGCTGGTACTGTTTGTGTGGTTCCTCATCAGGCTGAGCGTTTGTACCTGCAATGCCTCTCACACATCACTCCCATCCTGGCTCAGGATACAGCCTTGGGGGGGAGCCACAGTCCCATCCTCGGTGAACCCCTGCCACTTCCAGGGGTTGTGCCTGACTTTGCACAAGGCCTCCCTGTGCTCCAGCCCGGTGCCTACTGAAGACAAACCAAGTGAAAAACAGCTGAGAAGATGTGAAGATTAATATCCATCATGAAGGGAATATGCAGTCATACAACCTGGATGCTTGGCAGCTCCATGTACAACAGGAGAGGCAAATCAGAGTGAAAAGTGCATGCATCAGAGTGACAGCAGCCAGGTGCCTTTGATTAGTCTGTACAGAGGATGCCTGGCAAAAAATCAGAGGGGATTCTTCTGTGAACTCTGATGCTAGGATCAGGCCACAGCTCCCACCAGCACCAACCCCAAGCAAAGTGCATCAGATAAGCAAAGGTCATGGTAGCTGCCAGGCTGATGGCCTGGTGTACAAACACCTCTCCCTGCAGGCTGCATAGGGGTGGAAAAATCAGTGCAATGTCTTCAGTGCACTGATGTAAGTCCAGAGTAACTTCACCAGTGGTAATGCACACTTGTCTTTATATCCCTGACCTCATGGCTCAAAAACCATTTCAGATGTTGAGACATCTAAAAGCAGGCAAAGATTTCACCCTCTGAAGCTCTCGAGTTCATCTACAAAAGAGAGAAATTACTCTAGCAAACGTATTCGGGGAGGCTTGGAGGAAAGGCTGTGGCAAGCCTGCTCTGCCACAGGCTGTTCTCTGGTGCAGAAGTGAGAAACCTCCGGAGCAGCAGCGAGAAGGCGAAGGAGGAGCATGCAGACACACACCCCCTGCCTGCCCAAGGTGAGCAGCAGTCCTGCGGGCTGCGGCGTGGGGCCCCAGCTGGCAAATTGCCGCTTAACGCATGCACAATCATGGCCATTTCAAGGAGCTTTCGAAATCCCTGTCTGGATAATGACTGAGCAGGTGCATCAGGCCGGGACGCCCAGCTGAGCTAAGTACACGTCTGAAGAATGGTGCTGAGGCCGCTGAGGCAGCTGAGAAAAGTGCTTCTGCCGGCGCCGCTCAATCACCTGCGAATTGGCCGCCTCGCAGCAGGCAGCAGCTCCTTCCTTTTGTGCCCTCTCAAATCCTGACCCGGCGAGGCGATGTGAGGTGTCTGTGATGATGCATGAGGCAGAGGATATTGAGGGACTGGCTTCTTGCTGTGTGCCCATAGGTCTCTTGAAGTGAGCTCTGGTGAGACCCCTCCTGTGGTACTGCATCAGGTTCCAGAAAGATCTGGAGGTGCTGGAGAGAAAGGTCATGAGGATGAGCAGAGGGCTGGAGCTGCTCTCCTATGAGGACAGACTGAGGGAGCTGGGGCTGTTCAGTATAGAGAAGAGAAGGCTCCCAGGAGACCTAATTGTGGCCTTCAAGTATCTGAAGGGGGCTCCAAGAAAGCTGGGGAGGGACTTTTGAGGGTGTCAGGGAGTGATAGGACTGGGGGGAATGGAACAAAACTAGAAATGGGTAGATTCAGACTGGATGTTAGGAAGAAGTTCTTCCCCATGAGGGTGGTGAGAGACTGGCACAGGTTGCCCAGGGAGGTGGTGGAAGCCTCATCCCTGGAGGTTTTTGCGGCCAGGCTGGATGTGGCTCTGAGCAACCTGCTGTAGTGTGAGGTGTCCCTGCCCATGGCAGGTGGGTTGATACTGGCTGATCCTTGAGGTCCCTTCCAACCCTGACAAATCTATGCTTCTAAGTACCCATCTCCAAGCTTCTTTCAGTCTTACTCACCTGCCAGAGTGTTGCACAGCCAGGTAGGATCTTGCTGCTCACCAGTGGTGCTCCTCCACCCTTGCCAGCTGGGAGATCAACATCTGCCATGGCTTTTTAACTCATCCCCAGTCCTCCTCTGCAAAACTCATGTCTCCTCCATTTGCACAACTCCTCTAGTATTGGAGACCATTATTTCCCCCCATCTGCTGCATTCACTCATGTTTTGCACGAGGGAGAAACACCTGGGATGAAATGCAAAACATTCCCATAAAATGTGAATGGCTCCCTCCAGCCCTTCTCCCCAGACTGGAACTAAATATAGCAAAAGGCAGTCTACTGGCTTGGAACAAATACAAATAGCTCAGAGGTACAGTAAACCAAGGCCAGGTTGTGCTCATACTGCAGCCTGAATGAGGTGAGTGTCTTCTGTCCACGATGGCACTGGCAGGACTCTTTAAAGTACCACATTACAAGGGATTTGTGACCACTGAACAGGGATGGTACTGTACAGCCTAGGGGTGACTTGCTGAAACTTTAGCTAAACCACCTCTGTGCTGTGCCCAAGAAGCAGCTGCCTGATCTCTTGCCTTTGCAGAATCATTTTGAGATCAGCAAGACGTTTGGGGATTATCCCCTTTCAGAGGGCAGTGCAGCTTTGGTAACAGCAGCTTTGTGCAAATGTGTATTTGCTTCCCTGAATCCTGCTCAGAGGCTGGAGTGGGGATTTAGAAACTTCCTTTTGCCAGTGAGTTTGCTGTTTGAATCAGAATGTTTTGTCTGGCCAGAGTCAAACAAAATATTTTGATTGTTTTTCCTTTGTGAATGTAGCTTGGTTAAAATGTGTCTTCCATTCGGAAGGGTGTGCTCAAAAGTGATGTTTTGCTAGCCTAAGATGTTTGGGGTTGTTTTGTGGTTTTCCTGTTGGCTTGAAAATAACTGGGCAAAGACAATGCAAAGTTATTCTTGCTAGTGAATGGAAAATCCACTGGCTTGAAGAGCTCTGATTCTCATTTCAGGGCCTGCAGAGGGAGGTGTCTGTGCAATGCAATGCACTGCAGTACACATTTGCAACCCAACCTAGTGCATAATACCTCCCCCAGTGGATGCCCTCCACTGAGGACGAGGTTAGACCATTAGAAGATGTTTTCCTGACTGAAGGGAGAAGGAAGCTTGGTCCCAACCCACTTTCCTTAGCTCACCCAAGGTCTGAATTGCCATCTACACATGACTGTTTCTCTTCAGTGCTTATCCAGATTTATACCAACTCAGACACCCTGCTGAAGAAGCTAGAATAGAATAGAATAGAATAAAACAGGTTGGAAAAGACCTTTGAGATCATCAAGTCCAACCTATCACCCAACACCATCTGATCAACTAAACCATGGCACCAAGTGCCTCATCCAGGCTCTTCTTAAACACTTCCAGGGATGGTGACTCCACCACCTCCCTGGGCAGCACATTCCAAAGGCCAATCTCTCTTTCTGGGAAGAATTTCTTCCTAACATCCAGCCTAAACCTCCCCTGGCACAGCTTGAGGCTGTGTCCTCTTGTTCTGTTGGTGGTTGCCTGGGAGAAGAGACCAACCCCCACCTGGCTGCAACCTCCCTTCAGGTAGCTGTAGAGAGCAAGGAGGTCTCCCCTGAGCCTCCTCTTCTCCAGGCTAAGCAACCCCAGCTCCCTCAGCCTCTCCTCACAGGGCTGCGCTCCAGACCCCTCCCCAGCTTAGAAAAGAGGAATCTCAGGCTCAGGTGCCCATGAAGAGCATCCTCTCAGGGCTGGATGGCTAAGTGTCTATCTTTTGCCCAGCTGCTGGAGCATCAGTGACCCTAGCAAAAACAAACAAACAAATAAGTAGATTCTTGCATCATGCCTTTCCTATGATGTAGGCTGCTTCATGAAGGCTGGGGAATAGCTTCCCCTCTAGCTCCTCCTCAGACAGTTCTACCAAACTAGGGGGGCTGTGGAGAAGGTTCAAACAAATACCCATGTGCCCAGGCCTTTACCTGGTTTGGGCAAGGTCTTGCTCTTTTGCAGCAGGCTGAGAAAAGACTCTTGAGGACTATGCCCTGGTTCAAAGGCTGCTGTCATGACCTAGGGAATTCTGTGAGTCCAAATCATGATCCTAGACTTCCCATGGGGGTCAGAGTACTTCTTCTGTAGTAGAAGAAATGTGGTATTGCACCTCAGAATTTAAGTGTCCCAGGAAATGAATTTCTTAATCCACAGGCGAAGGAATTCATCTTTATGCCTGAAACATTCCTGCCTCTGACTCATCTCCTTTCATGCTCCACCTTGTTTAAGGGATGAAACCTTAGACCCATCAACCCCTGTCATCCAAAATGTTATCTGAAAGTGACTGCAGAACCTCCCTGGGGAGACTGTGAGTGCAAGCAGCTGCTAAAGCTGCACGGAGGGGATCGTGTGGCAGCCCCCAGAGCTGACCTGCACACTGTCACCACAGCACCCTTCTGAGCACACGTGGGATGTTCTTTTGCTGGCCTGGCTGATGCCTCATCACCATCCATCTCTAGCACAGCTTGGTGCACAGGGGAAAGGCAGGCAAGGCAGGTGCAGAGCTGCTTTCCTCCTCATTCACCACCCTGCCCCCAGATCCTGTTTCTCCACTGACAGGAGACTCTGTAGGAGTCAAGGTTGGAAGCTCTCTTCCGTGGGGTGTTATGCTGCTGCATCTTCCCCATCAGGCTCAGATGTCAGCGAGCCACAAGGGATCAGCACTTCTACTACTGTGATAGGAGTTTAACCTTTGTGTCTCCAGTAGCTTGATCTGTTTTATCCAGGGAAATCACAGCAAGTGCACTGTGCCAAGTCCTGATCCCACTGAAGTTAGTGACGCAGCTCCAGCTGACCTCGGTGGGACTGGGATTTAAGGAGCACCGTAAAATTCCTGTAGGCTGCTTGTGCAGTTGATGAAACATATGTGCTCTGCCTCTCTGCATGCTTATTTGACTTTCACACTCTCGATGGAGACGTGTCTCCATAAATTTACAAACAGCACAACAGCTGTGTGTTTGTGTAACCTCACTGGAGGGCTGCATTCCACCCCTCTGCCATTAATATTTATACTGTCACAACCACATCCACACAGAAATACTCCTGTGTGCTGTGCAACAATAAGGGAAATAAATTAAAAAGCCCTTCTGAGTTGTTCAAGCCTTTGAAAGGAAAAAGAAAACAGCTGTGGAAAGGCAGATCTGTGTTCCTGAAGGCCACCCGTGTCCTGGGCTGCAGCAAAAGCAGGGTGACCCAGCAGGACAAGGGAGGTGACTCTTCCCCTCTGCGCTGGTGAGACATCACCTGGAGCACTGTGTCAAGTTCTGGTGCCCTCAGCACGAGGGGGACATGGAACTGCTGGAGTGGGTCCAGAGAAGGGCTACAAAGGTGATCAGAGGGCTACGGAGCCTCCCCTATGAGGACAGACTGAGAGAGCTGAGGCTGTTCAGCCTGGAGAGGGGAGGACTCTGGAGACCTTAGAGCAGCCTTACAGTGCCTGAAGGAGGCTACAAGAGAGCCAGGAAGGGACTTTTGATAAGGTCTTGTAGTGACAGGACAAGGGGCAATGGATTGAAGCTTGAGGACAGAAAATTTACACTGGAGATTAGGAAGAAATTCTTTCTAGTGAGGTTGGTGAGACACTGGAACCGGTTGCCCAGGGAGGCTGTGGATGCTCCCTCCCTGGAGGTGTTCAAGGCCATGGTAGTTGAGCAACCTGGTCTAGTGGGAGGTGTCCCTGCCCACAGCAGGGGGTTTGGAGCTAGAAGACCTTTAGCATCCCTTCAAACCCAAACCATTCTATGAACCTATGAAAGACATTGAGGTGGAATGTTTCACAAGCCCTTGGTGACTCTGTGGTAGCCTCTGTGCTTTTGCACCCTTGGTTTCTGCTCAGCAATGCCTCTTCTTAGTTGGAACTGACCTGAGTCCAAACTGTTTTACAGAGAGCAAAGTCAGATTTTAGCCAGTCAGGAGAGAGAGACAATTTATAGGACAGCCAGGACTTCAAGTGCTGGAAGCTATTGATGACAGGGCAAGCAACTCCAGCTGCTGCTGCTGCTTCCCAGCCAGGGCAAAGAGCAGTGCTCAGAAGGCCACAATGGAGCTGGGTAACAGCTCTTCACCAAATTATCTTATTTTTTTGGGGGTGTGTGTGGAAATGCAGAATCAAAGCTGCTTCAGTCTATCTGCAAATTACTCAGCTTCCTTCAAATGCAAACAGGGTGGTGGTGGTTGGGGGGGGAGCCCTGCAAAACATACAGCCTAGATGCTTTATTTTGACAACTGGGATGAAACATTTTGATTTCCTCCTGCTGAAAAGCTTAGCATTCTCCAATTTGTCTCCATTTAATTTTGTCTGTTCCACAAGATGAAAGCTGTTTGTTCTATCCCAACTATTAATTATTTTTTTGTAACTTCCCCCTTTGTGCAGGAAATTGGCTTAAACGAGCGTTTAAGGTTGGCCAAGTGCAATTTCTTCCCTTCCTTCCCTCCAAGCTGGCTTTTCCAGCTCACTGCAAGGAGCCTAGGCCAGCTGTTATTTTTGTCTCCAAGATCCTAAGACCAAAGAAGACTCATAGAACTGTCAAGGCTGGAAGGGGCCACAAGGCTCAGCCAGTTCCAACCCCCCTGCCACGGGCAGGGACACCTTGCACTACAGCAGGTTGCTCACAGCCACAACCAGCCTGGCCTTAAAAACGTTCTACCACCTCCCTGGGCAACTTGTTCCAGTGTCTCACCACCCTCATGGGGAAGAACTTCTTCCTAACATCCAATCTGAATCCACCCATGAAGGTGTGAGCAGGAGAGACTTTTTTGCACCCGTTTGCACGAGGCGGAGAGCAAGCAGCCTTGCTGCGTCTCCTCCCTTGCTTTTACAAGGAAACTTTACAGTGAGACCACATGGCTCTTCTGATGCCAGCAAGTTGCCTGCAGATGGAGAGAGCAAATAAAAATGTGCATATTTACATTATGCATGCAGATTAGGTAGTGTGCATTCCTCACAGCCTGTCCCCGAAACACCCTCCAAAAGGAGCGTGGGGGGGAATGCAAGAAAAAAAAGTTGACTCCAACTCTATTCTCTTATTGCCTCCCTCCCACGCTGCTGCACTTGAACAATATTGGCTGATTAACCCTTTCTGGTGACCTGAATCATGGGAAAACTCTCAGTGCCTGATAATCTCTGTCTCAGAAAAAAAAATCAACCAAACTCTCGCCCTCCCCAAAGGAAAAAGGCCTAAAAAGGTGGGTGGGGTGGAAATGTTTACTTTCAGAGAACTTCTAGATTCAAAGTCAGCAGAAGCATCTGCAGGGTGGCAATGGTAGTGATGAGGAAATCCATTACAGCATTTCTTAACTTTGCATTGTCTGAAAGAAGGGAGTGGAGGTGTGCAACCAGAATGACTTCCACAGGCCACCGAGTGTGCAACCAGCATGACTTCCACAGACCACCTTGCCCACAGAACTTGGCCAGTTCTGTGCACCTCAGTTTAGGAAAGATGTTGAGTTGCTGGAAGGTGTCCAGAGAAGGGCAACAAAGCTGAGGAGGGGTCTGGAGCACAGCCCTGTGAGGAGAGGCTGAGGGAGCTGGGGTTGCTTAGCCTGGAGAAGAGGAGGCTCAGGGGAGACCTTATTGCTCTCTCCAACTACCTGAAGGAGGGGGGGGGGGGTTGGTCTCTTCTCCCAGGTAACCAGCACCAGAACAAGAGGACACAGTCTCGAGCTGCACCAGGGGAGATTTAGGCTGGATGTTAGGAAGAAATTCTTCCCATAAAGAGAGATTGGCCATTGGAATGTGCTGCCCAGGGAGGTGGTGGAGTCACCATCACTGGAGGTGTTTAAGAAGAGCCTGAATGAGGCACTTGGTGCCATGGTTTAGTTGATCAGATGATGTTGGGTGATAGGTTGGACTCTATGATCTCAAAGGTCTTTTCCAACCTGGCTTATTCTATTCTATTCTATTCTATTCTATTCTATTCTATTGCTCCAAACATTCCTCCTTAGCATCCACAAGCCTTCTTCCACTCAAAGCTGGTTTCAGCCTCTCCTTGTCCCTCCAGTGCTCATCTTTTCTTGAGCTTCACTTCTCTGTGCCATTGTAGGGAACTCCTAGGACTCTGGGATTCCCTGCTGAGCACAACTGACTTTTTCCATGGAAGTCCTACTGTGAGCCCAGTTTTGGGAGAAGTGGGTTCTTGTGGGAAGTAAGGAGCAAAGCAGTGATAGGCCACCCTATGCCTGCTCTTGGGGAAGGTCAAACACAGCTTCTTTGAAAGCATCAGAAGTAGAAATGGGGAAAACTGTATCAGACTCATCCCTCTCTTTGGACTCTCTTTAGACTCTCTTTGGACTGAAAGCTCGTGCCTTCTGCCAAGTCAAGTTCTGCCTACGGGCTGGGCTGCTCAGCTCCATCTGTGATGAGACCACTAAGACAAGAGCTTGAGCCCATGGCAAAACCATCAAGCTTGTTCCAAGCCCCTCTTTCTTCAAATGCCTGGAGCTAGACCCCTGCACATGAAAAAGTAAAAAATCCTCAAAGAAGAAGTCTGTGACTGTGCTTCACTGACAGAGTAGCAAGAGCGTGTGGAGTAGTCACAGACCATTGCTTGGGCCATGAGGAATCACCCTGCTGAGCACAAGGGCTCCCACACTCATCCATATCTCCTCTCTCACCCTGCAGCACTCACTTCTGTCCTCCCAAGCAAGGTTCCTTGGGGCAGTTTTTCTTCTGGCCCTTCAGATGCTCGCTCACACATGGTCCCCTCACCCTCCCACACAGCTCAGCATTGCAGCTCAATTAGGAAGCTAGGCCCCATTTCTCTCCAGAAAATCCTTGCTGGGCTCTGCCAGCTGCCACCTCGCTGACAGATGTTCTGCTCAGGCACTCTCTATCAGCTTTACATAGTGGCAGCCTGGTAAAATACTTCATGCCTTGTGCCAAACTCTCAGTGCTCCTAGTCAGAAGGAAAGGTGTAGCCGAGTCCAGCCTGGGCCATGAATGACTTCAGGGCTCTGATCTGTGGTCTTCACTGCAGGTGAGTCTCAACACTGTTTGAGAAGAAGCTTCCTTCTGCAGTGAGGTTGACTCCAGCCTTTGGAGCTTCAAGGAAAACTGCCTGCACAGTACCAGCTGCAGGGAAAGAGCTTGGCTGACTATAAGCTATGGAGGAATGAGACTTTCATGGCATCTCTCAGGCAGATGAATAAATTATCCTCTTTGATATATTTTTAAGGGTGCAGTTTTCCAATTTATATCCATGAGGTACAGATGCCATGGAAAAAAAACCCAGAGAGGCAAGAGGTTATTAAGCATTTCAGAGTGGAATAGATGAAGTGAAGGGCAGAGACCCAACTGGTGGGAAGGAGCACAGAGGGTGGTGGGATTTCTTGGGGTGCCATGGGGTTCAGGGATTATGAAAAGCAAGCCTTTAGGTGTGGTGGTGTAAGAAACCTTCTCAGCTCCTTCTGGCAGGTTTTATAGTGCTCTGAAGGGGTGCAATAGCAATGACAGCAGGGCAAATCAAATGGGGCTTTTAAATGGTAAGGAAGCTAAAACAATTTCCCTCTTTCATGATGCACATTTGCAGTCTCTTCTGCAGAGTCCTTGCACATAGCCTTTATGATTTTTTTTCCCCCCTTCCTTGTTCTAAATTGGCTTTCACACCACTTCCACCACCATTACAGAGGGGTGCTTCCAGTATTACACCAAGGAATGTGACTAAGATCTCATACAGGGCATGACAATTCCTCTTTCTCATGAAGGCTGGACCAGCACTGCCCTTTCTGATTACTTCATGGGGTTGTGTGAGATTAAAGATGTAGGCTAAAAATAAATAGACCAAAAAACCAACCAAACAAAACCCCCCCACAACTAGACAAAAAATAAATAAAATGAAACTAAAGTGCCTGCCTGAGGTCCCAAATCAACCTCTACATCTAGCTGCAGGCTTCAAATTAGGAAATTAGAATCATAGCATCAGGCAGGGTTGGAAGGGGCCACAAGGATCATCTAGTTCCAACCCCCCGCCATGGGCAGGGACACCCCACACTAGATCAGGCTGGCCAGAGCCTCATCCAGCCTGGGCTTAAACACCTCCAGGGCTGGGGCCTCAACCACCTCCCTGGACAACCCATTCCAGGGCTTCACCACTCTCATGGTGAAGAACTTCCTCCTCATGTCCAGCCTGAATCTCCCCACCTCCAGCTTCATTCCATTCCCCCTAGTCCTAGCACTGCCTGATATCCTAAGAAGTCCCTCCTCAGCCTTCTTGTAGCCCCCTTCTGATACTGGAAGGCCACAATAAGGTCAGCTCTGAGCCTTCTCTTCTCCAGACTGAACAGCCCCAACTCTTTCAGTCTGTCCTCACAGGAGAGCTGCTCCAGCCCTCTGCTCATCCTCGTGGCCCTTCATTTTGAAAGAAGCTGGTTGACCATCCAGCCCTCATTCCCTTAGCATATACAACAGTGCCCTTCAGAGCCCTGGAGCCCAGTTTAGTGTTTCATCAGCGTTGCTTTCAGGCACTGTAGGTCAATGCCAAGCCTGCTGTATTCTTTTGAGGGGGAGCACATCAGTTCCCGGAGTGGCAGGCAGAGACTTAAGCAATTAATCCATCGGTGTCCTAGAGCATAGGAAAATGTGATGATGGCCCAAGATTTTATTGCAGCAAGGCTGATAGATCACCACATTTAAAGCATCTTCAATGCAGGTCTGGAGTAATTTTGGTTTAAGATTGGAGGGAAATAGTAGTCAATGTGGCACAAAATACCATGCAAACGTTGTGAATAAAAGCTTCAAAGGGCACTAAAGTGCCATTGATTACCTTTGAGAGGATCTTTAAGATCTAAAATCCGAGATAAAGGACTTACACACACACACTGTAATGGTAAACCATCATCTCTACATGCCTAATAATCTTCTCTTCTCCACCAGATGAATCCATCCATTAGCACCCTGTCAGGGGGTTCTCACCACAGACACACAAGGAATTCACAGCGAGTTTGATTCCTGTGAAGTTCAACAGCATGATGCCCTTCAAAAGCCATCAGCAGTCACCTCTACTTTGGCAGTGTCCTGGTTTTGCTGGGACAGAATCCCAGGCCAGCTGCAGGCCGTTAGCAGTGTTGAGCCAGCCAGGGCAATTGACCTGACTGGCTGCAGGTGTATCCCAAACCAGACGTGTCCTGTTCATCTCACAGGGGAAAGCTGGCTTAAGATGTGGAAGAGCTTTCTGCTTGCTTGGGCTTCTGCTCAGGCTCCTCCTGATACCTGCACCTCTTCCTTCTCCTGAGGACTGCCTTCCCATTTGTTGTGAGCACTGGGGTGAGTGTAACTTCAGATGTTTTATATTGGCATTGGAATTAGTTTGGTTGTTTCTTTAAATCCATTTTTGCTGCATCCTGTGGATGTTCTCTCCTTTTCCCAATCCCCCTTCTCTGCTGGAGAGGGATCACTGGGAGACAGGGCAGCTGCTGTGGTTTAGCCCTGGATGTGGGCTACATGTATTACAGAAACAGAGAATGGCTTAGGTTGGAAGGGACCTCAGAGATCATCTATTCCAACTTCTCTGCCATGGGCAGGGATGTCTCTTAGTTAGACTAAGTTGCTCAGAGCCTTGTGTTGAGTTGCTGGAAGGTGTCCAGAGAAGGGCAACAAAGCTGGGGAGAGGTCTGGGGCACAGCCCTGTGAGGAGAGGCTGAGGGAGCTGGGGTTGCTTAGCCTGGAGAAGAGGAGGCTCAGAGGAGACCTTCTTGCTCTCTACAGCTACCTGAAGGGAGGTTGTAGCCAGGTGGGGGTTGGTCTCTTCTCCCAGGAAAGCAGCACCAGAACAAGAGGGCACAGTCAAGCTGTGCCAGGGTTAGGCTTGAGGTGAGAAGAAAGTTCTTCATAGAAAGAGAGATTGGCCATTGGGATGTGCTGCCCAGGGAGGTGGTGGAGTCACCATCCCTGGAGGTGTTCAGGAAGAGCCTGGATGAGGCACTTGGTGCCATGGTTGAGTTGATTACATGGTGCTGGGTGATAGGTTGGACTTGATGATCTCAAAGATGTTTTCCAACCTGGTTAATTCTATTCTAGTCTCATCTAATCTGGCCTTAAACACTTGTAGAGAGGGAGCATCCACAGGCACCCTGGGCAGCCTGTTACAAATGCAGACAGGCAGCTAAGATTTTAAGGGAGGTTTATAATGTTCATGTTAAATTATGTCTTAATGTCTTGCATATCTGGAAAGTCAGTCAGAATCCAGAGGTGGCAACAAGATGCCTCATCACCTTTGTCTCTATCTCTATCCTACCTCCTCCCATGGCTTACTTTATGGAAATAGAATCTAATAAGCTAAGCTCATAAACTTTTGGGGAGAGGAGGGGAAAATGACATGTTTGGTTGATAATGATAACAAGATGGCCATATGAAGCATTTGAATAGATCCTGACTGTGGTTTTGAGGAGAAATTTAGAGCAATGCAGGATGAGCGTGGCATGAGTGGATTGAAGCCTGGTGGTGTGCAAGATGGAGACAGGGAATGAGAAGGGAAGTCACTCAGTGTGTTTCCATGTGCAGCCTCAAAGGACTGGTATTTCTAGCTCTCTTGGAAAGCACTGCCCCCCAGAAATCCATGCCCATGGATGGCTTCAGGCTGGAGAATGTGTTCAGTGTTCTCTAAAGTGATGATGAGCTGAAGACAGAGGGAGAGCAGGAGGAGGGAGCAGGTATTAACTACAGGCAGCTATCCATGCTTGGAAGCCGTGTCATTGCTGATCTCAGCAGTTCAACAAAGCTGAATGAAAGGGACTTCAGAAAAACAGAAGCAGTAATTGCTTCAAAGACAAATGTCACCTTAGCCTCAAATCTCCATCCAGGTACCAAAGACCTGAGCTGACTTGGATGTAATTGGGAAACTGTTGCCTAAGGAGCACTGAGGCAGTAAGCTTAGCCTGGAAGACAGAAACAGGCAATTATAGTGGCTTGAAATAAGAACTAGACAACAGATTTTTAGAGCATTTTAGAGCATAAAGCTCATCTCCTCCTTCTTCACTAGTCCCTTTGTTACTGCTTCAACCTTTGAGCAGCTTCTTTCATCAGCTCTTGATGCTTTGGGCTTCTCCTAAGCCTGCTGAGTGATGACCCTCCCTGAGCTGCTTTCCAGGGAGGTGGAGTGAGTGAGAATGGCAGCAAGGCATCATCTGGGAGCACCATTCTCTGCTTGCAAGATTCCCAGGAGCTTTTTTTAGCTTCAGACTACCTTCTAGGGAAGGAAGCCAGCACCAGAGCCCCCCTCTTTCTGCTTATATGGCTAGATCCTCTCTACTATTGACAGAAGGGCTGAATGCACTGGGACAGGGCAGCTTGTGTTTGCAGGGACCTCCAAGGAGAACAGCCTGGAAGTGTCAGGACTCCTTTCCTTTACAGGCCCACTTTCAAAGAGCAAGAAGCTCAGTCCAGCCAGAGACTGCAGCAAGGAGGGTGCTGTCATGCAGAAAATCTTGGCAGAAGCCTGTGACTGCTGAACCCTCTCCCAGAACCACACAACCAAGCCAGCCAAGCAAGTGACAGCTACTAACAGGCCATCTCCCAGCCTGGCCCAGCTCCGAGCCCGTGTCTGAGCCAACGCTTGCTGTCGCTGCCTTGCTTTACCTAGACGGAGCCGGGCAGGTGGCATGGGCAAGAAACCAAAGAGAAGCAGTTCAGTCCTGGGGAGCAGTCTTCCATCTGAAGTGGCACGTGATAGGAGATGTGGTGTGTGTTGGCAGCAAGATCAGATGTGCCTTGTAACACTTTCTGAAGCCTTGGAACGAGCTCAGGCTTGAAATTCAGGGGAATTTGGTTAGCTTGGTCTGTTTTGTCTGAGGAGCACTTTTTCTCTTCCTTTTTCACTTCTCTATGTGGCTTCTGGTTTCAGCTCCTGTTGGGAGTGCTGAAACTCCATCACTAAAGCTGCCTCATCACTTAGCCTTATATTATAGTCTTTCAGCACTCCATGCCAGCTCTTGAAGTCCCAGCCATGCCACAGCTGGGAGGGAGCAACCAACAGCTCCTTAGGTCAGTGCAAGACGACCACATCTTGCTGCCAGTAGTCACCTTGGTTTGCATTTCCCCTCCAGCAACTGATGCCACCACAAGATGGGATTAACTGGAGGTCTTCTCTACCTTCAGGAAGATTATTTGCTGTGGGAGGTATTTTTCAGAGTGAGTGGCAGCACTGTGGTGGGAGGGAGAGAGATCCTTTGAGGGGTCTCTAATACCCCTCCTTGTGTTTCCCATTCCTTAGTAATCTCTCCTCTGCAGGCCTGTCCTACCCAACCCTGCTTAGCTGGTAGTTGCTGCAGGATTCAAAATACAAGGTATGGCAGCTGCAGGCATCCAGTGGAAAAAAAACTCCCCACATGCACAAGTCTAAGAGAGAGAGAAAGCACATTAAAGGAAAGACAACATTTGCAGCAGGCTGGTGTGTCCTTGACCGAAGGAGACATCAAAGACAGCTTCAGTGATTTACTCTTCCACAGGCTGGCATCTCTGTGATTCACAGAGCTAATCAATTAGGTGATACATTCCCCCTCCCTGCCACTCCTTCATTTTTTAACAGCTTCTTGCCAAGAGTGGGAAGTGCTCCAGAACTGAATGGGGACCAACATCCAGACCGTTCTGTAGGAGCTGACAAATGCCATCCTAGGAGACCTGAAAGTGGGTCAGGACACTGTGGAAGGGGATTTGTCACAGGGACAAGGGTGGTTTAGCCCCATCGATAGAGGATGCCACTTATTCCTGAGTCATACAGCACAGCTGATATTGGACAGTTGCACAGCCCCTCCAATTAAGTGGGCTTAGGTCTGCAGGTCTGCTCCTACATTGTTTTCTACATCACATGCAAGCTTTGCAAACCATCCAGCACCTGGATCCTTCCAGCCATGTGCAAACAGAGCCTTGGCCTTCAGAAACACACTTCTGTGTATACTTCTGGGGGCAGTAATAGGGACAGTTTCTTAGAGCCAAAGTGACTCTTGGTAATTGCTCCCTGCTCCATCCAGGTGCACAGACATGCACACACGCAAACAAAACTGCAGCAGCAGTTTAGGCACCACAGGCACACACATGCATCCTTGGATTGTCTGCATGTTGATGTTCCACTGCCTGATGCAGACACAGGCAAGCACTCACCCCTGCTCCACACACTCTGTGGCACGGATGCACCAGCTTTCTGCCACTGATGGCTGCTAATTATTTGTTGAGAAGGTTGGAACTCACCCAGGTTTTACCCCTGCTTTTTAGCATCATGAGACCTAGCACAATTGCATGGTGAAAAAAATGCTCTCTTCTGGGCTCAGGTTGGAGGTCTCTGGCACACTGGGTTCAGAAAATGCAGGCAAGAGAAAAAATTAGTGAAAAGCAGCACTCTCATTGTCTGTTTCCTCTGAGTTGATGCAGGAAAGCAGAGCAAGGTTTTGCATCCCAAACCAACAGCATCTGCAACAGCCAAAACCCTTTGGAGCTGTTCAGGTTTGAATGCTTGACATCTAGTGATCAAAAAAAAACCAAGACAAAGCAGTCCTGTGTTTGGCAAGCCCTGCATCGAGGGCCAGCACAGCCCTCTTCATGTGCAAGCTTTGTGTCGGCTGTCATACCGCAGAATGAGAGGCACCGTCACAGCAGAGCAGTTCTTAGCGAGGAGCAAGTCCTGGGAGGCACAGAGGCTGGGAAATGCACTGCAGCAGGCTTCTGGGACTGGGAGCTGCAGCTGGCCAAGCACTGCAGAAAGCAGCCTGTGTTTCATTTCATGTTTCCTCTCTCCCAATGAGCAGCTACAGAAATCTGACCTCAGTTTCTTACAGTTGGGGAGATGAGAGCAGTTCTGGGGGAAGGGTGTTGGAAGAAACCCCTCCACACATGGGACTTTCTGAAGCCCATGGTGTCATCCCAGGGTAGAGATCTTCTCAGGGACACACACAGGGGCAAAACCACTTTCAGCCATAGCCAGAGGCTGAAGGAGCCAGCAAGTTTTGGAATGCTGAGCCAGCCATGTCAGGGTTTGCAGTGGTTAACATTTCCTTGAAGATACTATCAGAAATCTGTGGTCTTTGTGGCTCCAAGGCTTAGCTTGTGAGCATGGCCACTGTACTGCTACCCATAGGAATATGTTTATGCACAGCTCAAAGCAGCTGCAATGAATCTGAGCAGGTACAAAGCACGAGGAGAAAGCAATCCTGGAGACCCTGATGTAAATCCAGGCACAGAAAAGAGCTCCAGAAAGAAAAGGGATTTTTCCCTGCTTGCCTCCAGACCCACAACCTGTCCTGGTGCTTGGTGGGAGCTGCTTCAGGGTAATTCTTGGTGAATGGTTCATTGCTGTAACAAAGACATGATGCTAGCAAAGATGAGAGGACAGTGTGGTGCCCTGGAAGGCATCATCAGACAGATTTGTTGAGAAGGTTGGAACATGTTTTACCCCTGATTTTTGGCATCATGACATATAACAGAGTTGCATGGTGGAGAAAAAATACTCTCCTCCAGGGCTCAGACGGGAGGGTCCCCCTGCTCCAGGGCTCAGATGGGAGGTCCCCCCCTCCAGGGCTCAGATGGGAGGGTCCCCCCCTCCAGGGCTCAGAGGTCTCTGGCACACTGAGTTCAGAAAATGCAGGTAAACCCAACAATTCCAGTATTGCCCTGTTCTCTCCCTCTGATAGCACAAGACTGTCTTAAGTGTCCTGGGTCGCACCCAGCTGAGTCCTGGCTCCTTCTTTCTGCTCAGATGAGACAACTTTGAAAACAGAGACGTTGTTGGATATTCTCTGATTTGATCTGGATGAAATCTCTCATCAGATCCTACTGCTCTTCATGGCAAAATACCCACAGGCAACAGAGTCCAATTTTCCCCTGTTCAGCTTCAGGCATAAATTTGCTGTTTTCAAAGTGGAGACAGCATCAGATGGCAGAGTGAAGGGGGGAGAGTTAAAAAAAAGAAAGAGTCCTTCACCAGCTGTGCAAACTGCCCTTTTAATTTCCATGAAAAGATATGAGACAAGAACAAAAGAAATGTTCTGTTGGCTGTTTCATTGCTCATTGGTACTGTCGACAGCGAGCGCTTCCTCTCGCCATTCAACTCTTGGATGTCGTTAGCTGCTGGTTCTCTTTTAGCTTCCTTCCTCTCCCCTTGGGGAATTACATCCTTCTAGATATCACCTCTTGAATTCACACTTGATTTGGGGGGGGGGGGAGAAGTTTTATCTGTTCTGTCTGTGACATGAAAATGGGTGTATCCTCTTCTCCTACTCAGGTTTCTCTGGTGAGGTGAATCCTCTACCTGTTTCTCTTGGTCTACTTCGAGGCTTTGCCTCAGATGGTAGTCTTGCTGGCTTACATCTGTGCTGTACCTCATTAAAACTGTGCATCAGTCCAGATTGCTCCTCATTACAACAGGCAGAACTTATTGGAACACAGATATAATGAGGGCAAAGAGCATGGCTCAAACCCAACTTCTAATAGCTAATTAGCAGAAAAAAAAAACCCCGACCAGTCAGACACTGTTGTTGTTTCCTCATTTCTTCTAAAGATCTGAGAGCCAGCCCCTTTCCAACCCACAGAGGTTAGCAATGTTTAGTCTTCAAAGTCAAGGCACAGCTTTCCTCTTCACTGTCTCACAGACTTAGAAGCACCTCTGGGCTACTGTGTCCAGTGATAATGTCTGCAGATGTTTGTGAGTCACTTACTGTGGTTGCTCAGTGCTCACTTACCACCTTCTCACTGCTCCTGCTACACCTGGGGAACAGTGAGGGGAGCAGCACCACCACACTGTCAGCTCTTTCCTCCCATACTTCAAGGTGGATCCAGTGCTGCCCAGTGTTGTCTCTCCAATATTCTGCTGCTGCTCACTCCTAGTTGCTTGGTTTGTATGTTAGCCTGATCTAGATTTGGAGCACAGGTACAACTCCAAGGGTGTTGGAGTGATAGTACTGGGGGGAATGGAACCAAACTAGAAATGGGTAGATTCAGATTGGATGTTAGGAAGAAGTTCTTCCCCATGAGGGTGGTGAGAGACTGGCACAGGTTGCCCAGGGAGGTGGTGGAAGCCTCATCCCTGGAGGTTTTTGCAGCCAGGCTGGATGTGGCTGTGAGCAACCTGCTGCAGTGTGAGGTGTCCCTAACTGTGGCAGGGGAGTTGCAACTAGATGATCCTTGAGGTCCCTTTCAACCCTAACCATTCTATGAGTCTGTTTGCCCAGATCTTGGTGGTGGGATGCTAATCTGGGCTGGAGGTTTATTGCACATGTGGAGGATGTCAGGTTTCCCCTTTGGTTTTGTTTTTAGTTTCAGTTTGGTTCGGTTTTACAGAAGTAGACAAAGCCAGAGGGAGCTGCTCAAACTTGCAAATAAGCTTTACAAGAACCCACCTTGCCTTTTGTCTTCTTTCCCTTCTGGGTAACACACAGCAGGAGCTGCTCTATATTTGGAAGTGTTATCAAGAGCTATCAGTTCTTTCAACTGTAAAGGAACAGAACTAAAGTCATTGTCTAGACTTTACTCTATTCTTACTCAGGCAAGGTGGCTAAACACTAAGTAAAAGCTGTGAAAACGAGGGAATTAGGGACCTTGGAATTTATGTGCTCATATCAGCACTGGTTAGGACACACCTTGAGTCCTGTGTCCAGTTCTGGGCCCCTCGATTCAAGAAAGATGTTGAGTTGCTTGAACGTGCACAGAGAAGGGCAAAAAAGCTGGGGAGGGGTCTGGAGCACAGCCCTGTGAGGAGAGGCTGAGGGAGATGGGGTTGCTTACCCTGGAGGCTCAGGGGAGACCTTCTTGCTCTCTCCAACTCCCTGAAGGGAGGTTGTAGCCAGGTGGGGGTTGGTCTCTTCTCCCTGGCAATGAGCACCAGAACAAGGGGACACAGTCTCAAGCTGTGTAGGGGGAAGTTAAGGCTGGGAAGTTAAGGCTGGATGTTAGGAAGCAGTTCCTCATAGAAAGAGGGATTGGCCATTGGAATGTGCTGCCCAGGGAGGTGGTGGAGTCACCATCCCTGGAGGTGTTTAGGAAGAGACTGGATGAGGCACTTGGTGCCATGGTCTACTTATTAGACAGGGTTGGGTGGTCAGTTGGACTTGGTGATCTTGCAGGTCTCTTCCAACCTGGTTGATTTTGTGTTTAGGTTGCTGGGACATCTCTCAGCAATTTACACTGCAAAATACCAGTGCACTAAAAAACTTAGGAGGAGATTGACTGCACTGGCAGCCTGGCTCGTGTATTCTTATTAGCTACTCACAGAACCTAGCAGAGGGAAAAACTACCATGGGTGATACTTAATGCTGAACATTGGGCTCCATTCAGCATGGAACACTTTGAGAGTCTCCCAAGGTGCTCATTTTAAAGGAGAGTTGATTAGAAGGTTGTCTCCTCTGAATGGGTAAAGTCTGGTCTTCAAATCATAGAATCATGGAATTGTCAGAGTTGGAAGGGACCACAAAGACCATCCAGTTCCAACTCCCCTGCCATGGGCAGGGACACCTCACACTACAGCAGGTTGCTCAGAGCCACATCCAGCCTGGCCTTATAAACCTCCAGGGATGAGGCTTCCACCACCTCCCTGGGCAACCTGTGCCAGTGTCTCACCACCCTCATGGGGAGGAACTTCTTCCTAACATCCAATCTGAATCTTCAAATCACTGAAGAGCGATGATGCCACAACTAGAGTGTGCTCCGTCCTCTGGAAGAGTGCGGCTGGCGTCATCCAGCAGGCTCCAAGTCCTGCACCACAGCTGCAGGAACAATAGGGAGCTGACAGTGCTGCCCAGCTGAGATAGGAAGGTGTCATCTCCCCTGGAGGAATATGCTCCTCAGTCAGAAGTAGGAGCACAACTCTATTTGAAAGCCTTTTATTTTTAGCTCATTATTCATGATTTCTCTTGTGTACGTCACGGTGACTCATGCTTTGTTCCTCTTTCCTCGAGCTGCTGCTCGCAGAGACAACACGATCCTTTGTTTAATGCATGGTCTCTCTACTTAAGGGCTTGTTGTTGCAGTGAGGGTTGGCAGCAACAAGGGCTCCTTCTCAACCAAACACTTTTTTTCCTACTTGTGAGAGTTTGGGTGATTTTCTTCTTTCCCTCACTAAGAAACGTAGGATTTGGTCAAATGCAGCTGGGATAAATGCATCTGCATTGGTCACAGCCATCTGAAACAGGAAAAGCCTCCAAATGGGGAAAGGAGCTATTAAGACAATGAAGAAGAAGCCATCCCATGCATCAAATCATATCCCTGCTAACCACTTAGCAGATGTTCAGTCCAGATGATTCCCCCAGAACATCTGTGCTGTATCCTCTCTACCTGCTGCAAGCTACAAAACACCTCCCTGCAAGACCTTGCAATAAACTTCAGACCCTGTACAGAAAAGACAAAGCCTTCAAATCTGCAGCATAGTGCAGAGAAAAATGGGAGAGATCAAAGGCAAAGAAAAGAGCAAACAGCTCCTAATAGCTAGCTCATGCTTTCTGCATGCACTGGGAGTGACTTTTCCCCATGTAAAGCCATGGCACTTTGCTCTAACAACCAGCACCTTTTGTTACCCTCAAGCTCACAGCTCACCTGAGCTTTCTCTGATCCCCCCAGTGAGCTATTAGTGCACCAACTGTTGTGAGGTTGTTTTAGCAACAGTTTGAAAAGTGATTTTTTATGAACTGTTTATTACCTACTCAGATTTATTGTGTTCTGTTCAGGCCAATCATGTGAAACAAGGAGTGGGGGGGGGGAAACCCAACCCAAAGCTGCCCCTCTAACAAAAACCTGAACTGAACCAAAGCAAAGAAAAGCAAAGAAAATTAGTTGTGATTTCTTCCCCTCTTTTTGGTCTCCTCTACACTTTAGGAATAAATGTCAGTATGGATTTAAGTCAACAGTGTCAAAAGCAATCATTGGTCTTGAATATTTCAGACCTGGAGTATCTAAGTGAAGGTTCCTGTGAGTGAGTTTAATTGCAGGAGAGGTGATTTGTGCATCCACCCCCACTGACTGCAAGGGGATCATCTGCTTCTTCCTCTCTTAGGTAGCTGCCTCTGGCTGGCCATGTGGAAGAGGCTACACCTTACAGAGCAAACCATTTGCAAACTTCCCAACGTTTTCAGAGGGTGCTGATGGCAACCTCTCCACAGCCCAGACTTGAAGGCCTGCCAGGTGTTGCACCAAGCACAGGTTGTGAGAGGGATTTTTGTCTCCCAAGAATATGGGGCTGTGCAAACTGCTGTCAAAGCAGTCCAAAGCTTCTCATTTAGGTGATAAAGGAGAGTTCTGCCAACAGCACCAATCCTTTGGATAAAAGCTGATCTGGTGACAAATTAGGGTTTTCCTTTTCCCCCCTTCTGTTGACCATGTATTTTCCTTTAGTGATTCCAGCTGGACATCAAAGCCACAAGTTTAAGGTATTTTCCCATTCCTTCTGTGTCTTTGAAGTGATTGTTCAAGTAAGTGCATGTGCAAAGTGGATACCTGCCCAGCCAGACCCCCACAGAGCTTCACCAATCCCAGCAGCCCTTTATCCCAGCCTCAGCAGCAAGCAAGTTATCCCACCCCCCAGTCAACTGATGGTAAAATAAGCCCTGGGAATTGCAAGATGTGCCCTAGGAAATCCAGGGAGACTGAAAGTTGGACACCTGGCAGAGTATTTCCCCTGTCCCCTGATAATCAGGGGCATGAAAGCTCAGGGGTATTCTCTGCCAGTTCCAGCATACAATGGGGATGTGCTCCCTGTGAAACAATGACCAGAGCTCATACAAGAGCTCCTGCAGCCAGGAGGTAGCAAGTCTTTGTAGCAGCAAACATATCCCCTGGCTGGATGAGGCACCAACATGTCTCTGTGAGCTTTTTGCCTTTTTTCTGTCTATTGACTGAAGAGGTCAGAAAGAACAACCTCTGCTTCAGGAGACCACACCTTGGGTCCAGTGTCCAGTTCTGGAGCTCTCAGTTTAAGAAAGATGTTGAGTTGCTGGAACATGTCCAGAGAAGGGCAACAAAGCTGGGGAGAGGTTTGGAGCACAGCCCTGGGAGGAGAGGCTGAGGGAGCTGGGGTTGCTTAGCCTGGAGAAGAGGAGGCTCAGGGGAGACCTTCTTGATGTCTACAACTACCTGAAGGGAGGTTGTAGCCAGGTGGGGCTTGGTCTCTTCTCCCAGGCAACCAGCACCAGAAGAAGTGGACATAGTCTCAAGCTGCACCAGGAGAGGTTTAGCCTGGATGTTAGGAAGAAATTCTTCATAGAAAGAGAGATTGACCATTGGGATGTGCTGTCCAGGGAGGTGGTGGAGTCACCATCACTGGAGGTGTTTAGGAGGAGACTGGATGAGGCACTTGGTGCCATGATTTAGTTGATTAGATGGTGTGGGATGATGGGTTGGACTGGATGATCTCAAAGGTCCATTCCATTCCATTCCATTCCATTCTCTCAGCTTTAGCTGTGGCATCAAGACAGAAATACAGCTCTTCAGCCTGCACAGTAATTAATACCCATCCATCAGCTTTAAAATCACCTGTGTATAATAAATGCAAGAAGCTAAACATCTTGCTGCTGAGCTGCCACCAGTTGTCATCCAGGCAAGACAATTTATGACACCTCTCCCAAGCATCATCCTGTCAAGGGCTGGCTGGTGTAGCTCCTCTAAAGGCCAGCTGCAGCCCCGAGAAGGTGAGAATTCAGAGCTCTGCCCTGCTGCCTTGTTCCCCTGCGTGATCACTTCTGGTAAGTGTTCTTGGTTAATCATTTCCCTGCACAAGAGGCAGGGTCCTCTCGTGTTCCTCTGTGCCATATTAATAAAGGTCCATTTGGAAGGCCGCTGGGGGTAGAAATTATCTGACCGAGGTTAAGTAACAATTGTACCAAATTGTTTTGACATTATGTTAATGTCTGCCCGTGTGTTATCCCCAATTGAAAGTTAATCACCAAAAATTACTGTTGCAGTTCCCAAAATCTAATGAAATAAGATTTGCTGAGGTGTGAATAATGCAGAAATTGAGAAGCACAGAGGCACCACAACAGGAAAAAACCAAACAACACAACCAAAACCAAACCTAAACCCCAGTGGAGTAAACTGCTGGCTTTAACTCTCTGAGTGCTTGCAGAAACTGAGGTGAACTCACAAATCATAGCAGAGCTTTTAACACTTGGAAACTGTGCCTCTGACTGAGCAGGGTCTGGAGCAGTGCTCTGCCCATGCAGGGCTCTGCGTGGCAGGGTCCGGCTCTGTGTCCCCCCCAGCTGCTGGGATGCAGCCAGGTGCTTCAAGCTAATGAATAGGAATTGGTGCTTTAATGGTTCAGTGGGTTTGATCATGGCTTGGATGGACATATCTGACCTGGGAAGATAAGATAGGATGGGATAGGATAGAATAGGATAGACCAAGTTGGAAGAGACCTTTGAGATCATTGAGTCCAACCTATCATCCAACACCCTCTAATCAACTAAACCATGGCACCAAGTGCTTCATCCAGTCTCTTCCTAGATACCTCCAGTGATGGTGACTCTACCACCTCCCTGGGCAGCACATTCCAATAGCCAATCTCTCTTGCTGTGAAGAGCTTCTTCCTAACATCCAGCCTAAACCTCCCCTGGCACAGCTTGAGACTAAGGTCTCCCCTGAGCCTCCTCAAGAAGTAGAAAGACTTCACTAGCCTGGTAGTTCAGTTTGGAAGAGCCTAGCTCATGCCCACTGGAGTTAGATTGCACTGGAATGGTTATGGTGAAAATGACCTGATTCAGATAAGAAACCTGCCAGACATCTCTTGATGTCTCTTTGTGGTCTGATGCTTGCGCTTAAATGATTTGTTTGGTTGTTTTGTTTTGCATTTGTGACCACAGCTCTCAGCTTGTGCCTTTGAAGCCTGCAAGTTCTCTCTTGTGCTCCCAGCTCGGTATGGAACAGTTTGGCTTCCCAAATCTAGACTGACTGCAGCAGTCTGATATGACCCTAGGTGGCTGTGCTACTGCAAAGCTTACTCTTGCAGTTATTTTCCTAGCTACAAGAGGGTGACATTGTCACACAGAGCTTGACATTAATGCCACTTTAACCAGCAGATTACATGTTCCCTCTCTCAAGTTCTCCATGCTACTCACCAGGCAAGGGAGATTGGACAAATTCCACAAAGGCTGCAGGCTTTGGAGCCTGAACTTGAACATTCAGGGAGGAAGCATCCCTGGTTTGCATCTAAAACGGACCTCTTTCTCAACTGTTTTAGCAGTGAGTTTATTTCAAACTCCAATGCTATATGGAAGTTTGGACTTGATGACCTTTGGAGGTCCCTTCCAACCTAGACCATTCTATGAATAATTTGGGCTGTTGGTTTCCCTTTTAAACTGCAGCTAGAGCTCACACGTGAGGTGTGTTGTGCTGGGACCATTTCCTCCTCTTTTTGAGAGCTGCTATCTCTTCTGTCCTGCTAGATATTTGGCTCCATTGTACTGTAAAAAAACCAAACCAAATATCATTTCAAAATGCAAAAGAAAGAGGATCTTTAATTATTCACCTCTGTGAGTCAAAAGCTCCTTGTTTGAATCAGTCCCACCACCAAAGGGGCCAGAAGAACGAGGCTCACTGGGAGGTGAAGCAGCCCAAGACAGGGTTTTGTGGAAGCATGTTAAAGAGGACATGAAATCCCCCAGGGGGAATTTCTCACAGCCAAGAATGCAGCTATTATGTCGCTCTTTGAGGCATACAGAGGAGCAGCCTCTTCCCAACTTGTTTCTGCACTGTAAATGGCGCTGGTTACTTGTTACACAAACCAGGCTGCAGTTACTGCGCTGGAAGAGCTTGGCTTGTGATTGACTGCGTGGGGGCATGCCCAGCCTGGGGAAGCTAGATCTAAGTGCAGGCTGGTTTAATTTGCACATGAAAATTAGAATTTACCATCAAAAGGATGCAGTCCCTCCTGCCTCCCCCAGCAAGGCAGCCAGCCTGGAGTGTGAAGTGAGGATCAAAAAATGGATCACCTATGGCTGCTTCCAGTATTGACTGTATGAGCACCTGCAGTGAGTCATTGCTGTCTTTCTTGTCCTTCACTCTGGACATAAGAATATGTTGCTAGCTCTGTAATTCATGGCAAGTTTTAGTTGTGCCTGGGGCGACTCTGAAGGAAAGCTACTGCAGTTGCCCTGAGTTTGATTTCTCCTCCATCCTTTCTTGGGTCCTTTTCATTTCTCTTTCTCTCCTTTTCCGGGCAGCTGGGTGCACGTGTTTTGCTTTTTGCACCATTGCCAAAGCCACAGACTCCTTGTTTCTTACTTTCTGTGCCCCTTTCCCAGCCCTGAAATGGCACAGGTGAAGCAGAGACCATCACTTTCCTTGCAAACTCACTCTGAGCTACCCAGCCTTGATTGCAACTCCTTCTCTGACTCCCCTCAACCAAGCCTGCATCCTAACACCCCTCCTATCCTTCCCATTACACCCCACTCCCGTACCTGTGTGCTGTTTGGATGGCCTTTTTCAGCCCTAATTGCTGTGTATCTTTTCTGCTGTGGTTGAAACACTGGTTCAGATCCACTCTCATTTTCCAGTTGCTGCAGAAACAGCTGTTAAAATCCTCTTCCCAGCAGCCTCTCCTGTGACATCCTTTCCTTTGAATCCTTCCTGTATCAAGCTTCTCTGTTGAAAGGGATTTGTTAGCTGACTTTTGACACAAGTTTCTGACTTTCTTCTATTTCTTCTATTATTATTATTTTAAACTCAGCTGTGGTCCAGGCTCTTGGGTTGAACACAACACTGAGGTATCCTCCTTCTTCCTCCTCTGCTTTCTGCATACCCATCCAGATTTAACATGAGAGGAAAACAGATTCCTCCATCTCTTTTGGTCCCTTTGCTCACAGCTTTTTTGAGTTGAATTTATAGAAATCACTTTGTTGGTTCCCAGCCCCCCCCCCCCCCCCAAATGCTTTTCCATGGCAGCAGAACAAGAGGACACAGTCTCAAGCTGTGCCAGGGGAGGTTTAGGCTGAACGTTAGGAAGAAGTTCTTCCCGGAAAGAGAGATTGGCCATTGGGATGTGCTGCCCAGGGAGGTGGTGGAGTCACCATCACTGGAGGTGTTTAAGAGGAGACTGGCTGAGGCACTTGGTACCATGGTTTAGTTGATTAGATGGTGTTGGGTGATAGGTTGGACACAATGATCTCAAAGGTCTTTTGCAACCTGGTCTGGTCTATTCTATTCTATTCTATCTTCCCAGGTCAGATATATCCATCCAAGTCATGATCACCATCACTGGAGGTGTTCAAGAAAGGCTTGGATGTGGCACTTGGAGCTAGAGTTTAGTTG
The DNA here is from genome assembly GCF_014839835.1 of Dryobates pubescens. Classification (NCBI taxonomy): domain Eukaryota; kingdom Metazoa; phylum Chordata; class Aves; order Piciformes; family Picidae; genus Dryobates; species Dryobates pubescens. Next base: position 4,938,885 of record NC_071628.1, read on the forward strand.
TCAGGAGGTGTTGGGTGACAGGTTGGGCCTGATGATCCCTGAGGTCTTTTCCAACCTTATTGATTCTGTGATTCTATCCAGCACACACAGGGTTATTTATTTCACCACATTTATTTAGCATGCTTATAACTGAAATTGCAAGCTCTGCCTTCTCTGTACAGCTGATTGCTTTAAAGGTTGTCAACAGACAGTCACAGCATTTGTCTGAGCAATCCCAAACTTGCCATGACTTCAAGCTCAGAGGGCTTGTTACAGCTTTGCCTTCACTCTAGCTGAGCAACCAGTCCTCAGGTTTTGTGGGTGGGTTTGGCTAGCCACTTCCCACAGCCAACAGATCATCTGCAAACTGGAACTCAGGCCAGGCTTGCTGAATGGTTCACAAAATGTTCACTTAGCCTGAAGCTGGGATTTGTGTTGCCTGAGCCAAATTTCGAGAGAGGCAGCAAGGTTTCTAGTGTTGAGTAGATGCCAGGCAGGTTGTGGAAGTTCTGAAAGCAAGTGTTGAAGCCTGTTTCCAACCCAGCTTCCAGAGATGCAGGATTAGCAAAGGGGAAGCCCTGAGAACTGCAGTTCTCACGTAGACCTCTTAGAGCTGAAACTGCAGCCCTCACTGCTTTTTCATCTGGGAGCTGGCTGTCATCTGGGGCCCATCTGCACACAACCTCAGATTTGCAGAGATGTCCCAGACTTCTGAGCCAGGAGAAATTTCATTTCAGCTTGTGATGATGATGCTTTAAAAAACACAAGGAGAAACTCCTGTGAGCACGAGTTTCACTCTTTAGCCATCTCTCCAAGTTACTTCCCAAGCTTTATGGCTTCTCCAGAGACACTGGGCTGCTTTACTAATAGTTTCCACCAGCAGCCAGCCCAAGAGCTGCCTGAACCACCACAATCCACACAAGGATTAAATGATGCATTAAAGCTCTGGACCGTGGTGCATTTGCTCTGCCCAAGCACTGCAATGCTCTCTTGGGCTCTGATTTCTGTTCTCCACCCTGTCCTGGGCCTTCCTTGAAGCTCTGACTGCGGGATCAAGGTCCTTCTGAATCTGAAACCATGGGGTATTGACCACCTTAAAATACACAGGAACACATGGGCCAGGGGAATTAATTGGTTCGACCCCTACAGAGTGATCCAGAGACTTTGTGGCACAAACTGTCAAAGGGGAACTTGAAAACAATAGAATAGAATAGAATAGACCAGACCAGGTTGGAAGAGACCTTCAAGATCATCACATCCAACCTATCAAATATCAGTCTTAAGGTGAGTCCTGCTCTGTGTAATTGGCTGAGTGCTCTGCTCAGGGAGGGGAAAACCTGATTCTTCCCAGGATAAATCTAGCATCACCCATAAAAGGCTCTTCATGTTGGATTTATTCATCCATTGCCCCTTAGCCCTCTTGCTCTGGGCTCTCCAAAGAAGAGAGCTGTGTTGTTTGGCTGGTTGTGAGGGAAAGAGGTTAACAGTGAAGACTACACAAGGTTCTGCAATTAGACAATTTCTTTGCAGCATAATGGAGGAGCTGAGATGACCTCAGAGGCCTTTTTTTTTTGCCATTGCAGGAACACATTGGACAAGTTTGCTCAGCAGCTGTGCATTAGTGCTCTGTCCTAAATGGGCTGCTGATAAATCACAACAGCTACCCCAGGATGTTCCCAGCGCTTTGCATTTTCTTTGTCACAGCAACTTCCTTCCCTTCCTTCCCTCTTTTACCCCTTGCTTCCAAGGGCTGCTTTGCAAATGTGTGTTATCTGATGGGAAAGCAGGTGGGGGGAGGAGATAATAAAGGTTATGTTTTATGGATTTCTGTGAATAGAATAGAATTAACCAGGTTGGAAAAGACCTTTGAGATCATCGAGCCCAACCTATCACCCAACACCATCTCATCAACTAAACCATGGCACCAAGGGCCTCATCCAGCCTCTTCCTAAACACCTCCAGGGATGGTGACTCCACCACCTCCCTGGGCAGCACATCCCAATGGCCAATCTCTCTTTCTGGGAAGAATTTCTTCCTAACAACCAGCCTAAACCTCCCCTGGCACAGCTTGAGATTGTGTCCTCTTGTTCTGGTGCTGGTTGCCTGGGAGAAGAGACCAACCCCCACCTGGCTACAACCTCCCTTCAGGTAGTTGTAGATGGCAATAAAGTCTCCCCTGACCTTCCTCTTCTGCAGGCTAAGCAACCCCAGCTCCCTCAGCCTCTCCTCACAGGGCTGTGCTCCAGACCCCTCCCCAGCTTTGTTGCCCTTCTCTGGACACCTTCCAGCAACTCAGCATCTTTCCTAAACTGAGGGGCCCAGAGTTAGATAGCTCTGTTCTTTTTCTATTATAGCAATGGTAATAATAGAATCACAGAATCCACACCACCTGCACTATCTCCCGCCACACAAAAACAAGGGCAGTCCATGGTGTGTTTCTGCTTGCTGGAGTGAAGAGCTCAGGGAAGAAATCTGGGGGAGAAGGGGCTCATCACAGTCCTTTGGGCTGCCTGGGGGGGAGGGCACACAGCTGCAAAGTGGCCCAGCTGCTGGGCACCAGTTCATCTCTCACCTCAATTTCCTCTGCTCACTGAAGATCCTCATGCAGGAGGATCTGTGGTGTAGAGTTGCTAGGGTTGGGAGCTTGTCTGACTGGGGATTTTTCATAGACTTCTCCCTGGATTCCAGCTGATTTTAGCTGTAAGCTGTGCTGCTGGCTTTGATTCCCTTTAAATAACTCTTTCTTCTCTGTTGCCTGTGGTTTGGTTTTGTTTGGTGGTGTTTTTGGTGGGGTTTTCCCCACCTTTTAGTCTTATTTCTGGGGGATGTTGTGTGAGGGCTGCTGGTCTGGTGTGAGCAGCTAGCAAAAGCTGCATTCTGATTAGATACTTCTGTTTCTTCAGTTGCTGTTCCTGGGGATAGCTGGAGCATCCATGCTTTCTTAACTGAGGTGTGAGTTTTACAGTGAGATGAAGGTGGACAACAAGGAGCACAAGCTCCTCTTCAGCTGCTTTGTTGTACCCATGTTCTGTAATCAGTAGTTGGTCTTCTCCCTGCTTGCAGTGTTGGCCCCCAAAGTTTTTTCAAGTGGCATGATGAATTTTCTTGAGAGCATTTATGGCTTCCTTAACTACCTGTTATGAACTCTTAGAAGTGGCCTGTGGATCCCAGGAGCCTTTAAGTGGCAGAGTGAAAATCTGGGATTCAATTGTCTGTGAGCTAAACTCGGAGCTTAAGTGTTTTGGCTGACTTTGGAGCTTTGTTTCTTTCTCTTTTGTTCCCTTCTCCCCAAAGCATCCATCTATCTGGAGGGACCTGGAGGCTCTCAGTCTGATTTGAAGCAGCTAAACCAAACTGGATAGTTTTACAATGGTGTCACAAGCTCTGTGGAGCCTGAAACACAGCAGCAGGTCTAGGCTAACACAAGCCAACAGCACGTTTGTTAACCTGGTCTTCATGCTGAACGTGAGCAAGAGCCGTGGGAATGAGGTCAGTGGCACTCAGCATCCCTGAGCTGGCTGAGATGCAGGGGCATGAAAGCAGCCACCAGGTCTTGGGGGCAGGCATGGGAATGGGTGTCTCCTAGCAGAGAAACATTGAAAAGCCAAGTTGCCTGGGCTGAGAGTGAGGATGAACTAACACATTTTGGAGCTGCTGTATATCTTTTATGTGCATTCTATGCTAAAGCTGGCACGTCACCAGGATGGTAGGAGTAGCTTGTTCTCAGTTCAGGGAAAATACACAATACCAAATGTTAAGAGGCTTTTTAGACCAGTGGAGGAAAGGATGTAACAAGATCCAATGTCTGTGTTTGTCTAACATTGATTTCCAATTGGGAAATGAGGTGGATGTTTCTAACAATGGGATGATGAGCCCCTGGAGTGATTGCCTAAGGGATGTGATGAGCTCTGTTACTTAAATCCAATACACCAAGTCCAGATCACTGTTCTGAAGGAGGCAATCCAGCTCAAGCAGCAGTTCCTGAGCTCAGTAAGGGACCAGTGGGTGAATTTTTGCATCCACAGGTAAGTGGGAGATCAGATCAGAGGATCATAAGAGTCTGGGGATTTTTTCTACCTTCAGAGTTGAAATCCTTGAGCTTGTGCTTTAGAAAAATGATACCAAGAAGATGAGAAAGGTCTTGAAGCCAGCTATGGCCTGCCAAACCCAATTATCAGCACTGCAGTTAGAAGTGGTCTGTGCCCTTGCTGGGCCAGAAGCATTTGACCACTGATTACAGCAGAGGATGTAAGTGCTAGAAGTGAGAAGGTTGCAAGAAAAGGGTTTCAAGTGCAGGAGGCCTGCACTTTCCCCGTGCAGGGGAAAGACTGGAGAGAAATGTGAATTGCCTGAGGCTAAGCTAGTACCTGTTGTCAGAAGACAACTTCCCAGAAGGGTGCAGGACCCAGTGTGCCCAAGGTGCAGCTGCAGGGAACAGAAGCTGCAAGAAAGCCCCAATGCTGTCTCTGAACGTGAGCAGGGATGAAACGGGACATGTGCAGCTAGTGCCAGCAATGTGCCTCAAAGCTTCCTTTCCTACTACAGCAGCCACCATGCAGGTCAGTAGGAAACAGGTAACCTCACACCTTCAGTGTTTCCCTGCAATCCCTTGTGACCCAGTGAGAAGAACCCCTGCTTCCCAGGGAAGGCAGGAGGGAGCTGGCAGCTCCACTAAGGAGCGTTTGCAGCCCAGCCTGTCTCGTATCCGATGCACTGCATGCATGCAGGTTATGAATAATTTCTTCTCTATGAAGGAGGTTAAAAATAGCCTCTGCATTTAGCTGCTTGATGCCTCTTTCCTGCTCACTGAGGCTGGAGATCTGTTTGAAGTGCTGGAAGACATTTTTAATGTGGAAATGTTTAGAAGGCATCTCCTGGCAGTATGGAGAGCTCTGGGGACAGCTGTAGGGCAGAAGTCTGGTTTTCTCCTTACCACAGCCTAGAAGGAGAGGGTAAGAAGTTCAGTCTGGAGGCAAGTTCTCCACTGCCTGTTCCAACCCTGACCCTCTGCTGAGGCTGTTGATGAAGAGCCAATTAACAGCAGGTAGTTTTGGAATGTGATACCTGGGGGTGGACTAAGAATAAATATTTGAGAGCTGCTATACAGACAATCTGTTTGATACGCTGGGATATGGGGCAGGTCCCTGCACGTCACACCAGCTCCATGCTACTGTCTGTGGTGAGCTTCCAAATCAAGGCAAGTGTTTGAAAGGTTTATAATGGCTCTTTCACTTGTCTAATACCTGATCCACTTCAGTGAGGTTAACACAGAATGGCTCAGGTTGGAAGGGACCTCAGAGATCATCTCCTCCAACCTCCCCACCATGAGAAGGGACACCTCTCAACTAGGCTCAGCTGCTCAAGGCCTCATCCAACCTGGCTTTGAACAACCCCAGGGAGGAGGCAGCCACAACCTTCCTGGGCAGCCTATTCCAGAGTGTCACCACCCTCCTGCTGAGGAACTTCTTCCTAAAATCCAGCCTGTCAGATTTTATCAGCAAAGAGTGTGCAAATCTGGAGGGCCTGCAAGTGTAGGACCTAAATTATGCTGATGTTTTCTCATTAATTCTCAGCTCAGAGCTTGAAGGAGTTTGTCACCACATGAGAAGCAGTGGCACAGAAAGCTGGTAACACAAGAGGCTTCCCTCATGACCTGCTGACCTGAAGGACTGAGTAAAAGCCTAGAGTGGCACTGCAGGTAATGAATTACTCTTGCAGTTCACAGTGAAATCATTGGGATTAAGCTCAGAGGCATGATTAAAACTATGCAGCTCACACTGTGGTGGAGAGGATGAAAACACTCAGATATTTACTCTCTGAACTATTAATGCAGTGTGGTTTACTCTGTCTAATCAAAGCTCTTGGGGTGGGCAGGATTTGGCTAGATCTAGCCTGAAGGAGATGGAGACTCTGCTCCCTCTGCTTGGAAAGAGAGAAGGAAGGGGGAAAGTGGGAATATAAAACATCTCCTGGTTCCTCAGATCTTTAAAACTCTGTGAGGGTTGTCCTGTTTGAGTGTCTGGCATACAGATCCCCACACAGACAAGATCAGGCATTGATAGTGCTAGAAGGGTGAGGAATCTGATTTATACTGCCTCCAAAAAGGCCTCACCTAGGTGTCAGCTACTGAGGCAGTCTACTTGGAGCTTGAAGGGAACTGAGAAGCTGTGATGTGTTTCTCTGTGACCCACTCTAGGTGATCCTGCTCTGGCCAGAGGGGTTGGACTAGCTGATCTTTCAAGGTCTCTTCCAACCCCTAGCACTCTGTGATTCTGTGTGACCCTCCATCCATACTACCAAGATCATGGCCATGTGAAAATGCAGGGAAAAGATGCCATCGTTGTCTTGGGCTTGTGCCCTTTGAGCCTCAAGTTTTTGCCACTCACTGCAAAGCTAAATGGCTCCCAGCTCACCAAATGCCTTTGCTGTGGTGGCATCCTGGAGCACCCTTTCCATGGGTGCTCTCAAGTCCTGGCACTTCTTCCTCCCAGCTGCTAGAGCAGAGCACTCCCTCAGCTCTCACTCAGCCCTTCTCTCTCTTGCTTTGTGGCTGCACCTTGCCTGCTCCCAGCCTCAGAGATTCATTATAAAAAATGATCCAGTTTTCAGAAATCAGAAGGTTCTGTGTCTTCCACTTAATTATTGTTTTATTTTAATAAGCAATTACGTTTCGAAGACACCTCAGGGCTGCAGGCCTTAACCACTTATCACCTGCTGAGTGATTTAAAACTAGTGAAGCATATCCCATTTGCAGGTTGGAAGAAGGCCTGAATCCTATCAGCAGACAAATGAGTTCAGAAATGCTCCATGTTTGTAACTCTGCTTGGAGCTTCATCTCTTGGGCCTCAGAGAGAGGCCAGCTGTGAGCTGGAGGGACTGGGGGGATGGCTCTTCCCTTGCTGCTCTGATAAGAAGCGGAGGGCTCGTTAAAGGCTGTGAAAGGGAGAAGTCTATCTGTTGGCTGTTCTGTATTGTTTACTTTGCCAGGTCCCTTTCACAAGCATCTCTCTGCTCCAGACCACAAAACTCTGCTGCTAAATCAACCCACAGCTCGGGTATCCTTCACATGAGCGATGGCAATGATGGTGCAGGGGCGGGAAGCCAGCGAGTCTCAGCTCCAGACCTGATACGGAGAATAAACATAGTCTCACTGGGCTGAGATATTAGGGCCAGTTATTGGTTTGTCTTCAGGACTTGTTATTCCCAAAAGGCAGCTATCAAGAGGCAATTTGCTGAGCTTACTCCACGAGCATGAAGCTCAGCAGCTGAAGCCATGTGGAAGAATAAAGCCTGAGCGTTGCCGTAGATTGCAGGGCGTTGGGAGCACCAGCGCCTTGGGGGACAGAGACCTGGGCTATCAAACGCTGGTTGGCTTTCTGCTGGCGCTTTTATGACCTAATGGTTCGGGGTTTTTTTGTCCTCCCTCATCTCCTTGACTTCCAGGTGGCACAGTTGGAAGCCTATTTGAAAACATAAACCCATTATGCTGCTTCTATTTTTATGTTGCGCAGTAAAACTACGACGCAGCAGCCAGGCCTGCATCAGCCGCCTCGGCTGGAAGGCTGAGCAGCCCAGCTCGGGTGTGTGCCACAGAGCATTGTTAGTGACATTATCCATGCTGTTAGCTAGCATATGTGCCATATGCTCCAAGGTGTGTCCCCTCCACGTATTGACTGAGTCATTTAAAGGCTTGGAGCCTTCAGATGCATTGAAATCTCGGAGGCGCTGGTGAAGGGGCTAGAGTGTTGTGAGGAGCGGCTGAGGGGGCTGGTGCTGTTTAGCCTAAAGAAAAGGAGGTTCAAGGCAGACCTTATCACTCTCTACAACTGCCTGCATCACAGAATGCATCAGTTGGAAGAGACCTCCAAGCTCATCCAGTCCAACCTTCGACCCAGCACTGCAGGGTCAACACTAAACCACGTCCCTAAGTACCCGGTCCACAGGCTGCTTGAACACCCCCAGGGATGGTGGCTCCAGTGACTGAGAACCCTTTCAGTGAACAAATATTTTCTAGTATCCAGTCTGAACCTCTTCTGGCACAGTTTGCAACCATTTTCTCTGTTCCTGCCTCTTGCCACCAAGGAGAAGAGGCTGCCCCCCACAACCTCCCTTCAGGTAGCTGTAGAGAGAGATGAGGTCTCTTCTCTTGAGTGACAAGGGACAGAACAAGAGGAAAGGGCCTTAAGATGCACCAGGGAAGGGTTAAAATAAGTCTTATGACAAATTTCTTTACCAGGAGGGTTATAAAGCACTGGAAAGACTGCCTAGGGAAGTGGTGGAATCACCATCCCTGGAAGTATTGAAAAAATGTGGAGATGTAGTGCTGAGAGACAGAGTTTAGTGGTGGACTTGGCAGTTAAAGGCTGGACTTGATAATCTTAAAGCTTTTTTTCCAAGCTCCATGACTCTATGATCTTATGTGTGTTCCACACAGACTTGGAGGCATCAGGACAAGAAAGAAAAAGATCATGAGTGCAAAAAGAGGACCAAGAGGGCTGAACCTTGCAGAAAGCCCCCAGATCAGCAGAGGGTGGTGTCCTTGCTGCAGGGAACTGTTTCCTTCCCACTTGGTGTCTGGTGTGTCTTTTTGGGGTAGTAAACCTGCAGGAGTCCTTTTCCATGCTAAAAATGCTTATTTAACTCTGTAGTTGCTCTGAGTTAAGCAGGGGGTAGAAGCAGCTGGTGAAGTGTTCCCTGGAGTGACCTGAGCTGCTTTGCTATTCCAAAGCTCAAACTCTCGGGCCATGTAGGTGATGCCTCCTGGCTACTTTAGTCTCCATGATGCCCATTTTTCCAGCCAGCCAAAAATGAGGAGACACAGCCAGCCTTAATTATGTGTCAGAGCAGCACTTGTCATGTTTCCACCTGTCCATCATTAGAATGGGCCCTGTAAAAAGTCTTCTTTATCTTTATTTCCTTGCAATTTTCACCTCCCCTACCCATCTGACCTTCTATTGTCATCTTCTTTTTCTCTCTGCTCCTGTGTCTGCTCTGATTTGGTGATCAATGGGTCCAGCTCCTCTCTCAACAGAGAGTGCAGGACTTCCAGATGAGTCTTTGGGACAGTGTTCAGAAATGAGGAGATTGCAGGGTCCGTTCCAGTCCTCCTTTCCCATGCAAGATCTGGGCAATGCTTGCTCTGTGCCTGTTTCACCCTCTTCAAGCCTTGGGCTCTGTGGAGCTGGGCTGGGATGCCTCAGCTCTTCTGGTATTCTCAGTTTGGATTTGGGGCACAGCTCAGCAAAGTTTACTTGTCACATCCCCCACCAAGCTGGGAACAGCAATGCTAATCTTACAACAAACTTAGCAGAGCTCAGTGATAGGATGTGACCCAAATTGCAGAGGGGAACAAGAAGCAGCTCTGTAAAAAGTGAAATTCCTCTGGCTGATAAATTCTATTAGAAGCAAATAAATAAAGCCAGGTATGAAAGGGGCACATTCTGGTTTTTCTCTTGTCTTAGTGTGATCCAAATATAATTTGAAGGGGCTCAGCTAAGCAAGCAATGCAGAGACCCTGAGGAATGGGGCTGTGTTTGCTGAGAAGTCAACATCATGCTTCCACAGCAGTAGGTGTGGATGAGACTGCGGAGAATCAGATCCCTTTCTCCCTGTTAGAAGCTTGAAGAGATTGGAGCTGCTCTTGAAACCAGACATAGTTGGACTTGCAAACTGTGGGCACTCTTCTTGCCCTTCTCCAGGGCAGGTCTTGACTTGTGAAGATAGGCTTGGTCTCTAAACCAGTGCACAGATCTGCCAGGGGAGATGGTCTGGGGCACAATGCTGGTTACAAACCAGTGGATAAACTCGGTTCAGGTTGCTAAGTACCAAGAGTTTCTTGGGTGAAGGCATCCATGTGCTCATTATCAATACTCAGCACATACAGAATTAACCAGGTTGTAAAAGACCTTCAAGATCATCGAGTCCAACCTATCACCCAACACCATCTAATCAACTAAACCATGGCACCAAGTGCCACATCCAGTCTCCTTTTAAACACCTCCAGGGATGGTGACTCCACCACCTCCCTGGGCAGCACATCCCAATGGCCAATTTCTCTTTCTGGGAAGAATTTCTTTCTAACCTCCAGCCTAAACCTCCCCCGGTGCAGCTTAAGGGTAACAAAGCTGGGGAGAGGTTTGGAGCACAGCCCTGTGAGGAGATGCTGAGGGAGCTGGGGTTGCTTAGCCTGGAGAAGAGGAGGCTCAGGGGAGACCTTCTTGCTCTCTACAACTCCCTGAAGGGAGGTTGTAGCCAGGTGGGACTTGATCTCTTCTCCCAGGCACCCAGCACCAGAATAAGAGGACACAGTCTCCAGCTGTGCCAGGGGAGGTTTAGGCTGGATGTGAGGAAGAAGTTCTTCATAGAAAGAGAGATTGGCCCATGAAATGTGCTGCCCAGGGAGGTGGTGGAGTCACCATCCCTGGAGGTGTTTAGGAAGAGACTGGATGAGGCCCTTGGTGCCATGGTTTAGTTGATTACATGGTGTTGGGTGAGAGGTTGGACTTGATAATCTCAAAGGTCTTTTCCAACCTGGTCAGTTCTAATAAAACTTAAGACTGTGTCCTCTCCTTCTCTCACAGGTTGCCCAGGAGAAGAGACCAAGCCCCACCTGGCTACAACCTCCCTTCATGATCTATAGATATTTATGGACACATCTCTCCTTGATGTAAGCTCCGTGCATCCCCTCCAGGCTAGTTACTTTGCTTACCTGCGACTAGAAGTCAAGGCTTCTGTGACAGCTGAAGGGAGTCCTTTGCTGCCCAGCACTCAGGGTGAGAGTGAAACATTTGCATTTCAATTGGACACGCTTGTAGGGCTGCATTAAGGAGCAGCAACTGCTAAGTGTTAAGCAATTGTACACATCTCAGCTTATGCCTGCAGAGCCTGAATTTACACGTGTAAGCTAGACAGAGGCAGGGACGGGCCTGCCCGGTGATGGCAAAAGCTGCATTTCTGAGCTGCACCAGAGCAGGTTTCAAAGGATGGTACCTTTTTGAGTTGTAAAATGCACATCTTGGAAATGGAGGTAAATCTTTATAGGGTCTTGTGGTAGTGGATCCATCCTCATCACATTTGTCTTATGGAAGCAATACAAAAACCTACCCTTCAGGGTGGTTATAGCCCGGTGGGGCTTGGTCTCTTCTCCCAGGCAACCTCAGAGAGAAGGAGAGGACACAGTCTCAAGCTGTGCCAGGGGAGGTTTAGGCTGGATGTTAGGAAGAAGTTCTTCCCAGAAAGAGAGATTGGCCATTGGAATGTGCTGCCCAGGGAGGTGGTGGAGTCACCATCCCTGGAGGTGTTTAGGAAGAGACTGGATGAGGCACTCAGTGCCATGGTTTAGTTGATTAGATGGTGTTGGGTGAGAGGTTGGACTTGATAATCTCAAAGGTCTTTTCCAACCTGGTTAATTCTGTATTCTGTAAATATATTTCCTGGGATATTTCCTGAAGAGTGAGTTTGTTTGTCTTTTTCTGTTTGTCTGGGGGAGGAAGGGTGTTGTTTGGGTTTGGGGGATTGTTTGCTTGCTTTGGGGTTTCGTTGTTGTTGTTTTGGGGTGGGCTTCTTGTTTGTTTTGCTGTTGCTAGTAAGTGAGGTGTCGTTTTTCACACATAGTTTTGGTGGATATGCCTGAGGCAATCATAGAATGGATCAGGTTGGAAGGGACCTTAGAAACCACCTACTCCAACCTCCCCACCACGGGCAGGGACAATTCTCCACTAGTCTCAGCTGCTCAAGGCCTCAAACTCAGCTGCTCAGTGCTGAAACTTCAGCTCTCCAGCTTGTCAGTCTCTATTGTGTCTGTACCAGGCTCGGGCTGGGGAAAGATCAACTACTCAACAGTGTGTCCAAGCCACAGGGGAATGGCTGGTGAAACAGGAGGGACACCTTGATAGAAAAGCCATTTGAAGGAATATTAATTATCAGGCAGCTAGTTCTGGGCAATTGAATCTGAACTCCAGATGTCCCCATTCTGACTAAGTGCTTCAGCAAAATGTTTAATTGATTACTATCTTGTGAGCTCTGTGTGTGTGTGATAAAACCCAAGGCTGCTGAGCTGGAGGGATTGACTGTTGATAGCAACACAGTGCAGGCAGTGTTTCTTCATCTTTTCAAGCTTATGGTTTTGGGGTTCTTTTTGTTTGTGGTTTTTTTATCATGGGCAAAGCAGACCAGGGTTCAAAAATGCTCTTTAATTCATAACCTTTATTGTAGTATCATGGGCCTGATTAAAGTCACCGAAGGTTGTGCATGGATGAAATGAAATGAAGACACATCTCTGCTTGGCCTGAAAGGCCTCTGAGCCTTATTTAATGAAGGATTGCAGGTTTAAGGCCACCTTGATTTCTCTGTGTCTACAGGTGCAGTGACAGGGGGGGCAGATTAGAGAAGAAATAAGCCATTGGGATATAAATGAAACCAACCTGAGCTTTTGCCCCAGGCTGTAATTGAACCAGAGCTGAGGTTCAAAGAAGAAATTATTTTCCTTTTTTTTTTCTTCTTTATTTTTCCCCCTGGCCTTTGAGCTCAAGCCAAGCTCAGAAATGTCAAGCAGGTACCAGGCTCTTCTAGCTGCCATCTTTGGGGGCATGGGTTCTTACCAGCACAAGGTAAGGGAAGATGTGTAGCTGGCAAAGCAATATTTTGCAGTGAGGTTATAAGGTTGCAGAGATTGGACTTGGATTCCTGCAGCTGAGTGGAAGAAGATTTTATAGAATTATAGAATAGTTAGGGTTGGAAGAGACCTCAAGGCTCAGCCAGTTCCAATCCCCCCTGCCATGGGCAGGGATACCGCACACTACAGCAGGTTGCTCAGAGCCACATCCAGCCTGGCTGCAAACACCTCCAGGGATGAGGCTTCCACCACCTCCCTGGGCAACCTGTGCCAGTCTCTCAACACCCTCATGGGGAACAACTATCCATTTCTAGTTTTGCTCCATTCCCCCCAGTCCTATCCCTCCCTGACACCCTCAAAAGTCCCTCCCCAGCTTTCTTGGAGCCCCCTTCAGATACTGGAAGACCACAATTAGGTCTCCTCAGAGCCTTCTCTTCTCCAGACTGAACAGCCCCAACTCCTTCAGTCTGCCCTCACAGATGAGGTTGCTCCAGCCCTCTACTGGTGCAGACCAGGTTCCTCTGGTGAGATCAGAGAGATAAATTTCAGTTTGGTGGAAGCTGGCATGACCTTCAAGGAGAGAGTGCTTCACAAAAAAAACCCCATGCCAGCTTTCCATGGTGATTTGGGAACTGATGATGGATGGATCCAATGAGGCTTCTCTCTGGGGCAAACACTGATTTCAGTGGAAGCATCTCTGGCTTTTAGAGCTCAATCTTTTTCTTCCTTTTTTTTTTTTCATGCTACAAAAGCTAAACTGCAGTTAGTAGAAGGGGGAAAAAAATGTAGTTCCATGCTTCTGAAAATAGGAATGCTTTAGCTAAAAGTATAAAAGGTACTTAATGGACAAGGCCTCTGTACAAACCAGATATATGGTTAGGTAATGCTGAGTGTTGTGCTGAGAGAGCAATTTTATGGTTTGTTTTGCCTTTCCAGAGTTCTAGAGCATGAAAATCTCCTGTGTTGAGAAACTGCTAAGAAGCCCTCAGTGCTCCCCATGACCACTGGGAATGGACAGATTGAACAAGGAAAAGGAGTCTGAATTTGATTTGCTGGAAATCTCAACAAATGATTCCTTGGTGGTGGGTTGGGTGTTTTTTTTCTCTCTCTTTCTCTCTTATGCTAAATGCTTTTGTTCCAGCTGGGGCTGCTCAGCTGTGAGCAATAAACTGATGGCACAAGCCTCTGCACACAACCTTCGTGCTTCTCCATCTGTGGTTGGAGAAGGTTCACAGCCCACTTAATTGGCAGGCACTGGCTGAATACCCCAGCCTCTGCCATCAGTGTTGCAGGTGGAAACAAGGTAAAGGAAGGTGAGGAGGCAATCTGGGGGCAAGTGTGAGGTAGAGACCATTCCCCTAATATGCAGAAATGGAGGAATAATTAATTTTGTTCTTGGTTAAAAAAACAACAACATCTATTTTTGGCTCTCAAGGGGGAGGGGGGGATTGTTTTCTAGGGATTAGTGACAGGCTGTGCTGCCAAGGTGTGTAGGCTGATTTTGGAGAAGCATCCAGCCAGCTTGCAAGGAGGCTGATGTCTTGCAGACTCCTGAGAGCACGCTGGCAACGGGAGGATTTGTACTAGACTCAGGCTGTAAAAATTAGAGCTGAACTGTTTCTTTTTGCAGATGGCTCTGATCCAGCCAGCTCGAAGGGAGCAGCAACTCTGGAGGAATTCAAGATGCTTTGGCTTCCCCTCTTGGTGGCAAACAGAGGATGCTTCCTTCCGAGAGGACCGCCGCACACGAGTTAAGGCATCCTGGCAGCAGGGCTTGTGGGTCAATGGCTGTATGTGCACAAAACACAAGGAGGTGACGTTTTTCTCACCTGCACACAGCTACTTGAGTCCATCTCAAATGCATTGATCCTCAGCAGAAATTGCAGCCTCCTAGGCCATGAACTGACTGGCAAGAGCTAGGCTCTGTGGTGGCTCACATGGCACTAGAATCCAAGCACACAGAACATCATGGATTCAGATTTGGGCATTAAATCTGAGCTTCTGGCAGGGAAGTGTCAACTCCTGGGCTGAAAGTCTTCTAGTTTAGCTTCTGAGCTGCAAATGATGGAATGCTCCTGCAGCTGGCAAACTGCTGCTCCAGGAGCAGGGATCAGCGGGAGCGGCTGGGCATTGATAAGCAAAGGCTGAGAGACCTCTCCACGGTGTTTAGAGCTTTGTGATAATAATTAGATCTTAAAAAGTGTCAGTTGTGCATGAGACAAATCATTGGTGTAAGCCAGGAGCATGTTTCCATGGCAGTGTGAGCGTCTGCGTGATGTGCACAAGAGCTAATGCAGCTGTGACCCTGCATAGCCATACCCCAGTTTGTAGACTACAGCAGTGGCAAAGAAATGAGGAGAGGAGAGGCTCTTGCTTCCTCCTCATTTCCACTGCCTTTGCCACTTCTGATTTTCACAAAACCTTCCTTTCCCCACAGAGCTGCAGCCAGTGGTGCTGCTGTGAAGGCAGAGGGGAGTACAGCCAGGGTACACAGGCATTCAAATAACAGCTTTCCTTTCCCCTCAGAAAAGCTCTTGGCTAGAAATTGACATCTGAGTGTTATGGAAGAAGGAAAATGTTATGTCTGTATTGCTTCTGTTTCAGCTGATTTCCTTGTCCCAAAGGTTTTCATGCTCTGAGGAGGGAGGGAGAAAGGAGGTGCTGAGGTGACCAAGGATGACTGCAGAAGAAGGGAAAGGAGGGATGGCTACATGAATCATAGGATGGCAGAGGTTGGAAGGGCCCTCCAGAGGCTGAGTACAACCACCCCATCAAAGCAGGATCACCTGGGGCAGGTCACACAGGAACACATCCAGACTGGTCTTGAAAGTCTCCAGAGAAGGAGACTCCACAGCCTCTCTGGGCAGCCTGCTCCAGACCTCTGTCACCCTTACAGGAAAGAAGTCTTTTCTCGCATTGAGGTGTTCCAGTTTGTATCCATTCCCCTTGTCCTATCACGAGACACCTTGAAGTGGATTTGCTGGTCTGAGTCATTCTGGTGTTCTGGAATCGTGCCCTGTTGTGCATCCAGGCTTTCATGTCATCCAAGGGCACCCATGGGAAGTAGCCTCAGAGATCATCTCTGGATTCTGCAGACCACTAATGACCAGGGAAATTTCTTCTGCCTATAATCACCTTCTTGGGTCTGAAGCAATGTTCAGTGTCCAAGAGGGTAAAAAGGAGCATTTGCTGATACCTTGGGGTCTTTGCAAGATCCATGGCACAAAAGTACAAAGCTTGTTTTCCAGATAACAGAACAAGAACACCAGAACAAGAGGACACAGTCTCAAGCTGTGCCAGGGGAAGTTCAGGCTCGAGGTGAGGAGAAAGTTCTTCCCAGAGAGATTGGCCATTGGGATGTGCTGCCCAGGGAGGTAGTGGAGTCACCATCCCTGGAGGTGTTCAAAAAAGGATTGGATGCGGCACTTGAAGCCATGGTTTAGTAGTCATGAGGTGTTGGTTGGACTTGATGACCTCTAAGGTCTTTTCCAACTGTATTGATTCTGATTCTATGATCTCTGCATTTTGTCACTGTCTAGACTCTCCTCTCCCTTTCCACTCCAGCCTTCTCAATACTACCTTTGTGGGGAATCTACAAGCCTTTCAGCTGTTGCTTCTTTCCTTTCTTTTTATGCTTGGTGAGAGGTAGCTTAGGATCCATTTCCTATCCCTTTGGGTTGAGACCCTGGCCAGATGTTTGGGAAAAATCTGGAGTAGAAACCTGCTGATGATCTGTCCAGGAATCCTGCACTCTGCTCCTCTGATTGTGGCTGCTGCCACCTGCCAAAGAAGTGAGATGATGCAGGGTCTGCTGCTGTTGGTTGTGGGACCAACACTGCCATTCTTAGGCCTGTCTCTTTCGAAGAGGTTGGCAGGGCTACCAATCTTTATCCTTCATTCCTAAGCCCTTCCCTTCAGGCTGACCTTTCAAAGGGCAGAGCAGCACAGTTGCTCTCAAGCAACCCCTGATCCACCATTGTGGCCTTCATTCACAGCTGGATCACAACTCATGCAAACTAGGTGAAACCTTGCAGAGCAGAGAATACCCAGAGGGGCTCCAGGCTTGCTTTGTCACCATATTAAACCCAATCCACATCACAGCTAGCTCTGGCAGCATGCAGACTGTGGAAGCTTTGGAGGATGTGGAAGCAAGGTGAGAAGGGATTTGAAGATGATTTAAGCTTATTTGTGTACAATAAATACTTCCCCTCCCCCATCCCCCAAGCCTGCAGAGAAAGACAAGACACACAGAGCACATGGAGGCTAATGCTGCTGAATTTCACATGGAGTCAACTGCCAGCCTCATAGCTGTGGCTTCCAAACTCATCAGGCCTCATAACACAAGCAAACACTTGGATATTTAGTGCTGGAGAAGTCAGCTGAGCAAAGGAGTGTCCCACAGTAACTGGTTATAACTTACCTGACCACTGCCACAGCAGTGCCAGGACCACACTGGACTCCACACTGAGCGGAGGGAACTTAGCAAGCTAGAGGAGAAAACATTTCCTTTCAGTGTCTTGGCTGGATTGCCAAGCAGATAATCTTGTTCTGGCATGCAAAATTCCCTCCCTCTTTTATCTCTGAGGGGGTACTGTCTTGTCCTCCTTCAGCATGCCAAGTGCTCTGGGGGCCGTGCCGGTCTCTGCTGACCACCAAGTTCTAACACTGGCTGCCTTACGAGGATGTAACCAAAGCACTCCTCTGGCAGCTCCTTGTGGGATGTCTCTGGCTAAAAGCCTGGGAAACAATTTTCTGATGACCTACTGTTTGATGATAGTGGACTGGTTTGTGCTGCTGCAGTCTCCTCCACATGCTTGGCTTTGACTGATAAATCTCAGCTCAGCGAGGGGAAGGGAAAAAACCAACGGATCTACATTGCTGCTGCTGGCAAAGGCCACGGCCCTGCATGGGGCCCCCAAAGAGGTACAAGAAGATATCTGTTGAGATTGAGCCTGGTTTAATGCTTCTTATAAAGCATCTTGGCAGCTGTCTAAATCTGACAGGTTGATAATAAGACTTTCCCTCAATGCAAAAGGCAAAGTAATTTACATTGGCTTCACACCTCTGGCATCAGGGAAAGCTCATGCCCTGCCTTAGCGTGAATGGGGAGCAGATGTGAGGAGGAGAGCAGGCAGCTCCAGGGGGAAAGGAGCAAGGCTTGCTCTGTGCTGGAGCAAGCACAAGAAAATGCCGTTTGGAAAATGCCCCCGGGTGAGAGAGCTGTGCTTGGAATCAGCATTCTGTCCAGGGCTGTGGTTTGGAGCAGCTTCCCAGCTAAATCCTGAAGGATCACTCTCTTCAAAGGAGTAGCAGTGCTCCCTGGTTTTGTTTTGCTCCATTTACCCCAGAGCTGCTGCTTGCTCTCCCTCCTTACAGCATCAGCATCAAGTTACCCTAAGATTTTATGTGTTTATTCTCTTTTGGTTGATAACCAGCTGATAGCCTCTAGGGAAGGACCATGCAGTGGAAGCCTTTCAAGAGGTACAACAATGCAATGAGCCAGCCTGTAACTCCCCCACCACCTGAGCAGGCACAGCCATCTCCAAGGGGACAGACAAGCAAAGTCCAGGCCTTAACCTTCATTATTTCCACTTTAAACCTGCTGTCACACTGAGTTCAGTGTCCCTTGTAAGCTGGATGCTCATCAGCTTTCTGTTGGTCTTATGGCCTCCAAAAGGAATGACTTAAGGCAACCTCTCCATGCTTCATACAGTGGCTGTTGCACCCCCATACCTTAGTGCTGTGCCAAGGGCACCAACAGTCTTGGGGTGCACTTTGAAGCCCTCAGCTAACAGCATGCCAGGGCAGTGCCACATCCTTCAGGGAAATGTAAATCAGAAGGCTTTGTTC
Organism: Dryobates pubescens; assembly: GCF_014839835.1. Taxonomy (NCBI): domain Eukaryota; kingdom Metazoa; phylum Chordata; class Aves; order Piciformes; family Picidae; genus Dryobates; species Dryobates pubescens. Next base: position 4,957,327 of record NC_071628.1, read on the forward strand.
TTCACAGTCCACCTGCTTTAAAGGTCCCTGCCCTTCCTGATAAAATTCAGCTGTGGAGGTGGTGGGGAGGGGCTCAAAACAATTAAGAGTGGGTGGGTGGCGTTAGTATTTATTCTGTGTGCTCCCTGACTGCTGGCTGGACCCCAGGGCTCTTTCTCTAGGAGAGGTCTCTGTTACAGAGATGTTTCTTGAGGGTCTAGATCTGAAAAACACTCAGTCTGGGGAAACTCTTAGGAGTTTTGCAGTGCCCTGGCCAACCTTTGAGGATGCAGAAAGGAGGACACTTAGGTGCAGAGACCCACTTGAGGCTGCTAGGAAGCAGAACAGAAGAGGACCTTGTATAATCACCAGAAGGTAAGTTTGGTTTCTGGCTTCTTATTTATTCTGTCTTTAAAACAAACCTATGTTGGAGTTTGTGTTATTGTGCTCCAACTTTGGAGAGTGTCATGCAGTGCTTCAAGGAAAGGGGAGGTCCCACCTCCAGATTGTGGTTGATTTTGGATGTTTGCAGGGGTGAGTAGGGCTAGGTAGGGACAAAGTCCATTGGAAGGTTTAGGTGGTCTGAAAAGCAGATCTCATGCAATGTCATTAGATGATGCTGTGGCAGAAGATGGCTCAGAAGAAGCCACGTGATCCTTTTTTTGGGAAGTGGTTTCTGCAAGTCAGGATGTAAGAACCTGAGTGGGAAGATGAATGCAAGTAGTGTGGCAATTGCATGTGTCTCTGGCTGAGCTGTGCTGGAGGGCAGTGCTCTTCTGCAGTGGGCATGTTGTAGCCTTGGTGTCTGGAGGCCTGAAACGCTGCCTGTCATTGTGGCAGGTAAATAAGGGACCTTACTAGAAAGGCTCAGCACTTACAAGAGTTTTTACAAATGAGAGACCTTGCCTGAAAGCAGAGGAGATGAAATTAAGACAAGTGCAAAGCTCTCCTCTTAGGCAAAGCAGAACACCCAGACAGAAAGCAGGGAATAATCAATGAGGCAGCAGCGGGGCAGGGGGAGGCTGGGGTTGTGCTGGTTCACAGGTAGAATATGAATCAACTCTGTGATGCTGCTGCTGCTGCAAAACAACTCGTTGTATCCAACAGTGTGTTAACAAGAATGCTCTTTGCCAGGGATGTGAGGCAATTATCAGAACCTGCTTGGGGCTGGCAGAGCTTCAGCCAAGTGTGGGCGGCCGGAACTGATGTGAAACTTTGTCTGTTGTCCGTTAAGGAATTTGGAAAGAGAGTGTCCAGGGTGAAAAACACCAAGACAGGGCAAACAAAACCTACAAACAAAGGCTGAAGGAGCTGCATTTGTTCATTTTTAGGGGAGACATGCTGGGATGCAGTCAGTCTTCCTCCACATAAATAGCACTTCCAAAAAGGCTGCTGACGAGCCCGTTTCCCACGGTCACTGGTGTAAGAGAAAGCAAGAGCTGGAATTCACGGTGCAGATGATTTCAGATGTTGATGAAGAAAATCCTTCTAATCCCCAGAAGGGTAAAACACCAAAACCAGGCTGTCTAGGAATGATGTGGCATCCTCTTTGCTAGGGGATTCTAGGAATGGGCTAGATAAACAGCCATTAGGGCAAGTAGTTATTTAAGCATGTTTGATCCTGCTTTTGATGATTCCATGAAATGCCTCCCTGCTATAATTAAGCACAATGTAGAACCACAACCTTTTCCTTGAGGAATTGAAGCCCCCATCTATAATTAGCTGAAGTCTTTACCTTTTAATGGCAAAACTAGGTTAAACGTGCCTTCTGTGACAGCTCTGTTCATACAGCATTGTGGAGCAAACATCAGGAGGAAAGGGAACTCTTTGGTTTAAAGAACAGCACTGGTGTAGCAACGTGAGTATGAAACCAGCCAGGCATAAATTAGGCAGGGAATTGAAAGAAAGTTCTGAGCTGCCACAACAGAGATGGTCTGAAGCAGCCTTTCATAACAGGAATGCTAGGGGCAAAAATCAGAACTTGTTTTTCAAATGAAGCTTGCTAAATTAATTCAAAGGGTTCTAGAGAACTACTGCCTGTCACACCGGAGTCCAGGGCTGGGAGATCCCTTTTGTTGGTGGATTTCAGTTGCTGAGAGGGAGGGAAGCATTTTTATACCAGTGGGGCTGTTTTCTGCTCTTTATTGACACAAATGTACCTCTTTCATCCCTCTGCTTTTTCATCTGTGAGGCAGTCACTGATGCTCCTGTTCAGATCTCAAGGTCACATCTCTGTTTAAACCTTCGTAATTGCATGGAAGGGAAGGAGGGAAAGGCAACTTTGGGAAGACCTTCTGGAAGGTGACTGCCTCAGGTGCTAGGTGTCCTTTTGACTATTCCAAGGCTGCAGACACTTTGTGTTGATTGGAGTGAGTGCCCTTAGGGGTTAGTGGAAACAGCTGGGAGAACTGCTGAGCCACTGTAGTCTGCTCACTGGAGCTGAACAGCATTGGTGGCTTTCTATGATGGAGGTACAGCACCAGTGGGTAAGGGAAGAGCAACTGGTGTCTGCCATCTTGACTTGTGTAAAGTATTTTGTACTGTCCCCCACGATGTCCTGGTCACCAAACTGGAGAAACATGGTCTTGATGGGTGGCCATAAGGAATTGTCTGGATGGCCACACTCAGAGAAGTGGAGTCAATGGTGCAGTGTCCAAGTGGAGACTAGTGATGACCCTCGGGGTGGATGCTGGGACCAGTGCTGTTTAACATCTTCATCAGTGATGGGGGCAGTGGATTGGATGCCTCCTCCCTGGAGATGTTCAAGGCCAGGTTGGATAGGGCCTTGAGCAACCTGGTCTAATAGAAGGTGCTCCTGCCTGTGGTGGGGGGGGTTGGAACTAGATGATCTACAAGGTCCCTTCCAACCCAAAGCACTCTCTGAACCGTGTCCCAGGTGATTCTACTTAGCAGCTCTGGTGGGGCAAGGTGAGGTGTCAAAGTGGGGCAAGAAGCTGCTGCACAGCAATGCAGTGTGCCAAACGTGGCTAATAGGACAGCTCAGGCTCTGTGCCAGGAGAGGAACTTAATTTCTTTGCTGACAAATGAAAGAAAGATGTGATTGGAAGTGCCACGCTTTGGAGGTATGAGCAATTTCCCTATAATCAATCATCCAAACCAAATTGTTTTCATTTCTTTGCATTATTTAGCAGCCTTTTGATGGCAGACAATATGAGCTGGGTTCTGTTTTCTCCCTCGTTCTTTCCATTGATGTGATTTGTGGGCTTTGGCAGGGGGATGCTGGGGTGAAGGAAGGTGGAAACAGGCTTCTGCCTTCAAAAACACTTGGCAAAGACCACGTCTGTGATTATCAGCCAATCATTCAGACATAGCCATTCTTTGTCTGCCCTTATTAGGTCTGAAAAATATCTGGCTGTTCAAAGCTGACAGTGAAACACCTCCAGGAGAGGATGTCAGAAGCAAGAGGGGAGGAGTGAGGTGGTGATAAGGTAGAGCTGAGTTTGATAAGAGTTCTTGGCTCCTACAGTAGATGCAAGAAAGGTGAGACTGATATTAGACCTATCAGCCCTCCTGGGCATTCTTAGGAGAATGAAGGCATTATGGTCTCTAGCCACGTCAAAGGGGGAGGGCTAGGTAGAGCAGGAAGGCTGGTTCCTATGTCCTAGGCTGAACCACATACAACAATTCCCTTCCTTTTCCCATGGGGAAGTGATACTTGGAGATACTGAGATCTTCAGGGATCTACTTGACTGTCCTTTGAACGAGGTGTCTGATGTGGGAGAAGGAGCAGGAGTTAGTGGGAAGCATACATTAAGGAGACTCCAGTAGCTGGTTTGTTTTCTAACAGATTCTACAGCTCAGTCTCTACTGGATCATGCTGGGGAAGAACTGCTTGGTGTCAGCATAGTAGAAGAGAAAGCTGTTGGGAGATAGAGCAAGAATAATGTCTACTAGAGAGAGTGTGCTTTTCATTCCCTTTAAGTCTGATGACTCTGGCCCTGTTCCAAGTCAGCTGGAGCCAGACTTATAGTATCACAGTATCATCAGAGATTGAGTCCAACCACAGACCTCATGACTAGACCATGGCACCAAGTGCCACATCCAATCCCCTCTTGAACACCTCCAGGGATGGTGACTCCACCACCTTCCTGGGCAGCACATTCCAATGGCTAATGACTCTCTGAGTGAAGAACTTTCTCCTCACCTCCAGCCTAAACTTCCCCTGGTGCAGCTTGAGACTGTGTCCTCTTGTTCTGGTGCTGGTTGCCTGGGAGAACAGACCAACCCCCTCCTGGCTACAACCTCCCTTCAGGGAGTTGTAGAGAGCAAGAAGGTCTCCCCTGAGCCTCCTCTTCTCCAGGCTAAACAACCCCAGCTCCCTCAGCCTCTCACAGGGCTTGTGCTCAAGGCCTCTCCCCAGCCTTGTTGCCCTTCTCTGGACATGTTAAGTGTCTCAATGCCCTTCCTAAACTGAGGGGCCCAGAACTGGACACAGTACTCAAGGTGTGGGCCAACCAGTGCTGAGTACAGGGGCCCAATGACTTCCCTGCTCCTGCTGGCCACACTGTTCCTAATGCAGGCCAGGATAGGATGCTGCTGGCCCCCTTGGCCACCTGGGCACACTGCTGGCTCAAAAAGTGTTTCCGCCCGGTTTCGAACCGGGGACCTTTCGCGTGTTAGGCGAACGTGATAACCACTACACTACGGAAACTCCCACTAACAGCCTCCTACAAGTGCCAAGTAACACCCAGTGTCCTTGAATGTGATGGGAAAGGTTCCTGCTTCAGGCAGGTTGAGCAGGACATTCTTGTGCAGGACATTTGAAGCTTCCCTTGAACCGCTCTGTACCAGGGTGTCTCTCTGCAGGCAACATCCCACTTCTTAGCCAAGATGCAGATCTCCCTGTGTGCTTGTCAGACTAGGTATGTGACCTGTGCTGCAGCAACTCCCCAAAACACCCCATTCATAGAGCCTGTCCCACGTTGTGCTGCTTCTCAAGAGATGGTTAGACTGGGATGATGTATTCCCACAGCAGAGAGCTGGTAGGTGCCACTGCTGGATGATCTCTGCTCAGCACATCCCAGAACTGCCCAATTTTGCTGCCTATCAGGGCAAGATGGATGGAACTGGAGATCAGTCCAAGGATTCCTTTCTGCTCTGACTAGAAATGCTTGAATATGTGTTTAAGCATCACTGGTGTGTTTCAGTTTTCATTTAGATGGCTTCTAACAGCTACCGGCAGTGTGGTGTTGGGGGGGAAGGAGTAGCTTTGCTGCATGGTTTCAAATCTCAACAATTGCCAAGCTGGGAGCCTGTGCAGCTAACACTGGGAGTCACAAAGGCATCAGGACCTCCTAGCATGGAGAAGTAAACAAGAAAGGCAAGTTGACGACGTCCCTGGCACAACAGATTACCTCGAAGAGCAACCTCGCGTCTCTGTGGCTCAGCCTCGGTACAAAAAAAATAGGACTTGTGATACTTTTTCCCTCCTGCCTTTGTCTGTCATGCCTGTTTGGTTGGCTGCTCGGGGAATGAGGGGTGTTCCTTACAGCCTATTCGTAGAGTGCTTTGTACACCAGACCCCCTGATCGCAGCGGGGGCTTTCAGGTGCTGCTGCGTTAGAGCCAACGCAGAGATGCTGAACCCTGCTGGAAGCAGCAGGCTGTGGAGCACTGGGGAAGGTTACAGATCGGGCATGTGCTCGGCAGGCTGCAGTGTAGTTGAATTTCACTGCTGCAAACACTGCTTGTAACAAAGCACCACTTACAGACATCCCAACGGTGCCAAACGCGATTGTGTCCCCCCCCCCCCCCCTTGTTAATTAGCTCTTGATAGGGCAAATGCTTTTCCCAGGTGAGCTGTATTTACCCCTAAGGGTACAGCTTCTCTTCTCCCTCACGCCTTTATTTTCTTTTTTAAGTGCCATTTAAATGTTGAGGAGTGCAAAGCCTTGAAGTGCGGGGTGTTGATGGGCAATTCAAACGGAGAGCTTTCCCTCATTATTCCGAGGTGGTGAATTGGCCTCTCCTTTTATAGCGACCATCAAGATGTAATGAAAATTCAGTCGGGCCTCTTGATGGCCACTTTGTGCAATATCCAAGACCTTTATCTCTTCTTGCACTTCCACCATGCTTTTCCTCCTGATCTTCACAAATAAATAATGAAATCGCCTCTGAATCGTGATGGTTGATGCTTCGAAGTTCATTTAATTAAATATGCTTTCCCTCCATTCTCCTCAACTCACCGCTTGTGTCTGAGGTCAGATTTGATAGAAGCTTCACACTTCAGAATTCACTCAGGTGAGACCCGCAGAAGATGCTGGCTTTTCAGAAAACCTGCTTTTAGTGTGTGCGTGGTGAGGAGCTGGAGGGCAGAAGGAAAAGCAAAAGACCTTTCGTTTATGTAAGCAGAAGAAAAGATCATCTTCCACAGGCAGGTGAGGGATGAAGCCAGCTAAATAGTTGAGTGGTGTTGGAGGTAAGAAAATGTGTCTGCCTACGGTGTAAGATCTGAGTGCTGCTCTATTTGAGGAGTTAAATGTTTCCTTTGAACACTGCCCTGTTCCTCAAACTGTGCTTACCGTTCCTTAATGGCTCCCACTGAGAATCCATCTTGGTCCCTACCTTCAAAGCTATGGTTCCCTAGTGATGAGGGCCAGTTTGGGGGAATGGTCTATAGAAGTCGTGACAGGATCCTTTCATGTAGTGCGAAGTTGGAGGTTTTCAGGAGGAGACTTGATGGGGTGCTTGGTGCCGTGGGTTAGTTGTTTAGGTAGGTTGGATTGATTGATGGGTTGGACGCGATGATCTTGAAGGTCTCTTCCAACCTGGTTTGTTCTATAAGATGAGGGACAATGGTTTGAAACTGGAACAGGGCAGATTTACATCGGACATCAGCAGGAAGTTCTGCACAATGAGGGTGGTGAGACACCGGGACAGGCTGCCCAGGGATGTTGTTGAGGCTCTGTCCCTCGAGGCATTCAAGAGTCAGACTTGATGTGGCCCTGGGCAGCCTGCTCTAGTTGGAGATGTCCCCAGGCACTGCAGGGGAGTTGGACAAGACGACCTTTGAGGGTCCTTTCCAACCCAGTGCAATCCGAATTTGTCTCAGCTATTTGAAACTGGCTGGCATTTGGGTGGAGGTAACAGCTGTTTCTTGGCTTTTTTTTGCTTTGCTGTACTGATGGAACAAGCCATGCTATTGATGCCTTTACTATAGAACCTTGTGTTGGTTTTCACAGTTAAGAGCTCTTTAGCGTCATTGGGATCTGAGGAGGTTTAACCTTTTCTTCGGCTTAGATTTCCCTGATGTCCTTCCTGTTGCCTCGGTTAAGAGCTTATCTTCTTTTACTGGGAAGCACATACTAGGGACTAGGAATGGGGCAGGGGTTTGCTGTGCCTGGTCACTAGCAGTGTGCCACATACCAGCTGCTTCACAAGGGTTATTAATCTCCAGAATGAAACCCTCTGTGCTGTAGCAGCTGTTGAACGAGAAGAGACAATGGGCTAGCAAAATACTCTGTGTCTTTTGTTCTTTCTGCTCCCCTACTGTCCTCTGTGCTTGGCTGCTCTTCGCTGGCAAAACTAAAGCAGTACTTAAATACTGTACTCAGGTCACCCTCACGGCCTCTGACTTCACTTGATCAGGGATAGACTGGGATGGAAGTGGGATCAGTGATCAAACCTCAGTAACCATCAGGCCCAATACACAAACACGGGTATTGGACATGCACCTTTCCTAGAGTAAGGGGATTGTGAGGGGGCGAATTTCCACCAGTTCTTTCTGGAAGAGTCATTAAAGCTGCTTTCCTGAGCTTTCAGCAGCTAAAGAAACTTATCTTAAGATGCTCTGTGCGGAAAGTTCAAGTACAATGGCTGCCACAGCCTGAGCAGCTTTGCCTCCTGCTGTGAGCCTGTGATTACACAGCAGTGATGGAAGGGCTTAGTCATAGCAGCAGGTCTCCAGGAAACCTCGTGTGGGGGGATGCTGCCATGAGGCAGCAGACAGCCTTATCAAAAGCCTACCAGGGACATAAACTCCCAAGAAAAAAGGAGGAGTTTAATTGCCAAATCTTCACTTTATCTTAGTAGAATTAACACACTGGTACCTCTGCAGCTCTTGTTGAAGGGAATGCTCCAAAATGTGTTGTGGCTGTGACAAGGAGCAGGGGAGGTTTAGGCTGGATGTTTGGAAGAAGTTCTCCCCAGAAAGAGTAATTGGCCATTGGAATGTGCTGCCCAGGGAGGTGGTGGAGTCCCCATCCCTGGAGGTGTTTAGGAAGAGCCTGGATGAGGCACTTGGTGCCATGGTTTAGTTGATTAGATGGTGTTGGGTGAGAGGTTGGTCTCAACAATCTCAGAGGTCTTTTCCAACCTGGTTAATTCTATTCTACTGGGGCAGTGTTCATGGAGTCCTAGTGTCTCACAAAACTGTCAGCTTGCTCAAGCATCCCTGAAGAATGATCCTTTCTTATACAATGTGCCAGTGAAATGCAAGTCTTGCTATTAACCCTCATGGGTTACACTCCTCCAGTCCTTGGCATACAGTGTCTAGTTGATTTGGCTGTGTGATAGGTTGGACTGGATGCTCTTGGAGGTCTCTTCCAACCTGGCTGATTCTATGATTCTGTGTGGCTGAGCTGACCACTTGCAGCAAGAAAGGGGCATCAACCCTTTCAGATGAGAGCTGGACCAATATCCCCTTTGTGGTGGAGGCTGGCAGCTCTCTGTGAATGGTGACTCACGAACTAATGGGCCATACATCCTCACAAGCACTTCCAGCAGACTGGTCACAGCCTAAAAGACGAGGAAGGGGATGACTCAACCCTGCTGTCTTGCAGTATTGCATGCAAACTGTGCAGGAGGTGACACCTGACAGGACCAAAAGGTAAAGACTCCAAACTTCCCTTATGACTCAGCTTCAGTGTCTTGTGCAAAACCACTGTGTCTGACAGCTGGTGTCTTGCTTCTGGCCATCGCAAAAGCCTGCTTGGTTTGGGATTAAGGAAGCATATTACTGCAAGAATCACAGAAACATTCAGGCTGGAAAAGACCCTAGGGATCACCAAGTCCAACCAAATCTCCCCTCTCAGTTTAAAGCTCTCACCCTTTGTCCTGTCACTACAGACTCCTGTAACAAGCCTGTTCCCATCTATCTTAGAGCCTTCTTTAAGTACTGAAAGGCCACAAGAAGGTCTTCCCAAAGCCTTCTCTTCTCTCAACCTGTCCTCAGAGAGCAGGTGCTCCAGCCCTCATTTTTGTGCTCCAACAGCTCCATGTCCTTACACTGGAGGCCCCAGAGCTGGGTTCTACCTCTCCCCTGGCCATAGCTCCTTGCTTTGCAGATGAGGTATCCTGTGTTTGGTTGCAGCAACGAGACACAGAGCTCTGGAGTGTGAAAGCGAGCTCGGGTGCGAGTCAAGTTCGAGTGGGACTTATCTCAGGTAGGGCCTGGTGATGTTTTTCTTTGAAGGCATTATGCTCCCAGGCCTTTTGAAGCCTTATCAGGAATTGGGTTGTTTTATCTATAATGGCTTTTCATGAGGGATGCAGAATGCTGGTGCCTCACATATGCACAAATCATCCTGCTCCACAGAGCGAGAGGTGGAATGGCAAAACTGCACCTAATGACTGAGTGACAGCCAGCTGCACTACCTGCTTCCAAGCTGATGTTTTGAAGGATAATTTTTCTCCTGCTTGTGAAGCTGAAAGGAACCCAGGGGAGAGGATCTCTGGGGTTTATTTGCTTTGCTTTTAATTGATTTTGGAGATTAAAGCCTGAGAGGAAAGCATCGGCTTGAAAGCCCCAGGTCCTGAGAGCTGCTGGTTTTGCCAGGGGATGTGCAGAAGGAGCATATTGCCTGGGCCCTGAGCAGAAGCTGTCAGCGTGGCGGTGGTCACTCCAAGTGATGTTGTTGTGGGGGATATGACATTGGTTTTTACAAGCTCAGTGGATTATGGAAGTTAAGTGCTTGAGTTGTAAAGCACTGAGAACCAGGAAGCCTTCATAAGCTTTGAATCTGTCCTCCACAGCCAGACTGCAGACAGAACAGGGATGCTGCTGTCTTGAAAATAGCTCTAACTTGGACTGCAACCTGGTCTCTGCCATGTCAGAAAGGATCTGATTTTTGTGAGGAATTCTTGGTTGAGGCAGCATTCAGAGACACCACAGAAATACCAAGCCAGAGGGCTGGGAGTGAAGAGTTTGTCACAATAATAGGGAAATTTCCCCTGCAATGAGTGTTTTCTCTGTACTGTGGTTGTCTGGAAAGCATCCAGGATCACAGCAGCCAGCAGGTGAGGATGGAGCCTGCTGACTGATGTGTGCTATTTAGGGGCACTTAGAGTAAGATCAGGGTCCAGCACAGGGAAGAGGGGTGTCTTTTATTACTGGACTGATAATTTGTTGTACACTCTCTAGCAATTCTGTCCAGGCCTGACTAGAGCCAAGAGCCTTTCACTCTGGTCTTCATTCTGCACTTTCCTCTCCAAGGAAGATGAAGGCACAGCTGCAGAGCATGCCCTGCGAATACCAATCAAACCCATGACCTGTATGAGTGGATAGCTCCTTGTAAGGACAGTGATTCACTCTTCCTCTCATCCTGTTCTTGCTCAGTGGTGCTTGGTGACCTCCTAAGACACACTAGGGCTGGATCTTAGTGGAAGTGGTATGGAAATACTCAGGTCTTTCAAGCACTTTGCAGTGCACAGCAGTTTGGCAGAGCCCAAAAGAGAACCTCCATGCCTGCATCAGCCTGTAGCAAACTGTGATCTCTTAAATCTTCCTTCTATCTGCATTCCCTGCTCTACATCTCCTTTGGATTGTCATGATCCGTGTGGTTTTCCATGCCAGCCATTCCCTCCAAATCCTTCCCACACGTGCCTTTTTCAGCACACAGCTAGCAAGTCATACAAAGTGATCAGGAGAGGTTTCCCTGATGAGCAAGACATCAGGATGACTCCAGGGCAGAGGAAATAGCCTCAAATGATATTGCTGCTGGGAGCTTAGCACTGCAGTGGCTGTAATGACCTTCATCTTATCTTGGAAGGGCTGAGTGTTGCTCCCCCTCAAGAATTAGCCGAGTCAGAGAGAAAAAGGGGGCAAAGGAAAGGCAATTTAGCCTCAGTGACGCACGACCCTCGTCCTCAATTGCATCTTGTCCCGCTGGTGTCTGCTCCTGCCAGGCTGGGAAGCAGCTCAGTGCCAGATCCCAGTTTTGCATTCCCTGCGTGCTTCCACAAGGCTTTAAAACAACAGAGGTCCCTTCCCTGAGCTGCTGACAGGTCAAACATTCAGTCTGATGGTTGTGCTGTTCATCTGAGATGTCAGGGGGCATGACAGTTGCAGCCTGTGGAGCTGTCAGGGATTTTGATGAGGCTAATTTCTCTGGCAACCTGAGGGGGGTGGGGAAAAACCCTTGCCAGGTGCTTCCGTGGTGCTGGTGTTTGGTTTGGTTTGGTTTTTTTGTTTTTGCCTGTTGTTTTTTTTCCTTCTGAAGGCCCTGTGGAAATTGATGTGCATAATTAGCACCAGTGCACAGGTGGATGCAAAATGGAGCCTTGTGCCTGCAGACACGCTCAGCAGCACGCTGAACGCAGTCTAGCAACGCGTAGCCCCTGCCACGCTGAATTCATTCTCGGCTTGCTCCCATGGACTGCATTTCTCTTCTCTGCCTATGTCCCAGCTGTGACACTGCTGCTGTTTGGCTGGATTGCTTCTTCTAATCTTTCTTTTTTATTTCTTTTTTTCCTTTCTCTTTTCACCCCTCCTCGAATGGTGAACCTGCTCCTGATGTAATTACTGCGATAAAGGTCTGTGGCGTGACAGATCATCTCGAAGAGCCCCACTGCTCTGCAGTTCAGACAAGAGGATATTACCTTTCACACTTCTGTGGTGAGGGGTGGTAAACAGGCTTGTTTTCATAGAATCAGTCAGGGTTGGAAGGGACCACAAGGATCATCTGGTTCCAACCCCCCTGCCAAGGGCAGGGACACCCCATACTAGATCAGGCTGGCCAGAGCCTCATCCAGCCTGGCCTTAAAAACCTCCAGGGCTGGGGCTTCAACCACCTCCCTGGACAACCCATTCCAGGGCTTCATCACTGTCACGGTGAAGAACTTCTTTTTCACATCCAGTCTGAATCTCCCCACCTCCAGCTTCATTCCATTCCCCCCAGTCCTATCACTCCCTGACACCCTCAAAAGTCCCTCCCCAGCTTTCTTGTAGCCCCCTTCAGATACTGGAAGGCCACAATTAGGTCTCCTCAGAGCCTTCTCTTCTCCACACTTGAACAGCCCCAACTCCCTCAGTCTGTCCTCATAGAAGAGGAGCTCCAGCCCTCTGATAAACCCGTTCTGATTGCTGTCACAATGGCTGAGTGGTCTCATATTGATTCATATCTATCAGGGCTTTGATATATAAAAAATAAAGGGAGGTGTCTGAGTCCACTCTGACCTTCTTGATGTGGCTCATTCAAGCAGGCTTTCTCATAGGAGGAGGCTCCTTTTTCAAGAGAAGGCTCAGAGGAGACCACCTTGCTCTCTACAGCTACCTGAAAGGAGGTTGTAGCCAGGAGGGGGTTGGTCTCTTCTCCCAGGCAACCAGCACCAGAACAAGAGGACACAGTCTCAAGCTGTGCCAGGGGAAGTTTAAGCTGGAGGTGAGGAGTAAGTTTTTCCCAGAAAGAGAGACTGGCCATTGGAATGTGCTGCCCAGGGAGGTGGTGGAGTGCCCATCCCTGGAGGTGCTCAAGAAGGGATTGCACGTGGCACTTGGAGCCATGGTTTACTTAGTCATGAGTGGGTGATAGGTTGGACTTGATCTCTGAGGTCTTTTCCAACCTTATTGATTCTATAGGAGGGATTCCAAGGACACCTCCTCCAGCTGTGTATCCCAAGGACACCCCCTCCAGGGGCCTGGCATGTCTGCAATGCACCCGCAACTGCAAAGGGAGGGAACCGTGCAGAAAGAGTTGGGTGGGGTTTTTTCTCCCCCCTCTCTCTCTTCTCCCAAGCATTGAATGGTTACCTGCTGCCACTGCAGCTCCAATCCAACAGTGCAACACCAGCCCCTGAAACAGCTGGGGACAGCCACAGCCTGGGTGCTGCAGGAAGAGGCAGAAATGTCACCTGGAAGAGAGGTGCATAAATAAAACCGATAAAGAAAAGTTTTAGGACTGGTGGAACGTGCCCAATGTGCTTTATCAGATATATCAGCTCCTGTGCTTAAACTCTGCCAGTGGCTGCCAGGGAAAGAAAAATAAAAGGTCTCTTATAAAATTATTACCCTGTCACTTAAGTCAACAGCAGTGATACCATGATAGAAGCCAGCAGTTATGTCACATTGTTTTATCACTATAATTACATCAAGAACACGGTAACTGTCTGTAAGAGATAAGAGGAGGGAAGCAGCTTTTCTGAAGCATCCTGTTCACAGCACCAGGATTTACAGACTGGTTTGGGGTTTGGACATGAGATTCAATTACTGTCCTTGAGCTCTGAAGAGCCATATCGCTCCAGAAATACAACCAGAGGGCTTCCCGACCGCTTGTGCTGCAGGTGGGTTTGTGGGTGCTGTCAAGGTCAGTCCTTAGCATCCAAAAAAGGACTAAACTAAAGGAAATTGGTGTCTGAAAGCTCCTTGGGCTTCACAGAATCATAGAATTCTTAGGGTCAAAGGGACCTCAAGGATCATCCATCTCCAACCCCCCTGCCATGGGCAGGTACACCTCACACTACATCAGGTTGCTCACAGCCACATCCAACCTGGCCTTAAAAGCCTCCAGGGATGAGGCTTCCACCACCTCCCTGGGCAACCTGTGCCAGTCTCTCACTACCCTCATGGGGAGGAACTTCTTCACAACATCCAATCTGAATCTAAACATTTCTAGTTTTGTTCCAGTCCTATCCCTACCTGACACCCTAAAAGGTTCCTCCCCAGCTTTCTTGTAGCCCCTTTCAGATACTGGAAGGCCATAATTAGGTCTCCTTAGAGCTTTCTCTTCTCCAGACTGAATAGCCCCAGCACCCTCAGTCTGTCCTCATATCAGAGCAGCTCCAACCCTCTGATCATCTTTGTGGCTCTTCTCTGGACACCTTCCAGCACCTCCAGATCCCTCCTGTAATAGGGGCTCCAGATCTGGACACAGTACTCCAGGTGGGGTCTCACAAGAGCAGAGTAGAGGGGGAGAATCGCCTCTCTCAACCTCCTTCATAGGCAGCCCTATGGGCTCCTAAATGTCCACATTAGGATACATGAATACTCCCACTGGGTGGTGAAGCACATATAGCCACATTCACTGAGCAGGTATTGACCCCTCTGCATGCAGATGAGGAATACACCTGGGACTGCACCCATTCTGTAGGGCAGGAAAGGGCTTGGCATGAAAGAGAAAAGCAATAGTGTGCAGCTTGTAGAGTCACAGGGACAGGTACTGAAGGCTCTTCTCCCCACCCCAAAATGACCTGCAACCCTCCATCTCTCACACAAGCACCCAATACACCATGCCAGGCAGATGCAAAGCAGCACAATCCCTGCAGACCCCACTAAGTCCCCAAACAACAGAACATCCTCTGAATGCTTCCTCCAAGGAGGTAAATCCCTGCTGCATCACGAGGCTGTCACTGTTTTCTGTCTCCTCCCCCCATATTCCCCCTTCAGTTGGGAATTTGCTGCCACAAGCTTCCTCCAGAAACCTTGCAAAAATCCCTGCTCCTCTATCATGTTGACAACTCAGCTGTTTCTATCCCTCTTTCCCAGGGATCCCTCTGTTCGTTGTGAGCTGTTCTGAGGCACCACAGCATGCAGCACAACAGAGCCTGGGAAGCTGCAACTGCTGCAGCTTTTAGTTGTCAAGTGAGACTGTGGAAAGAGGGGTTGGAACTAGGTGAGCCTTCAGGTCCCTCCCCACCCTGACAGTTCTGTGAATATATATCAGGTGCTTCAACTTTGCTGGGAAGATGCAGCCCAGAGGCAGACACTGCAGGGAAACTTTCAAGGCAATGGGAATTTAATCATATATATTTTTGTCCCTGCACTGCCTTGTCTCAGCTAAACATTTGTTGATGTAGCTTCACAGGAGTGCAGAGCCTGGCTGATCTATGCTGTTTAACTCTCTCAACCAAATCTCACTGGCAAGCACAGGCCATTGGGTAAGGAGGGACATGTGGTCCTGGCTGGTCCACCTTGCAGCCATCCACGCTAACAATACTGACAAGTGCCAAGCATGGATCTTGACAGTGCCTCACAGCACGTGGGGAAAGTGCTGTTCCTCTCCATAAGTATTTCCAGGTGACAAACCAGTGCTGTGCTCCAAGTGGTGCCTGTAGGCTCCTTCCAGGAGTGCTCCTGGGTTCAGATTCCCTGGAAGGCCTTGCTGGATGTTGCTGATATTTCCTTACCCAGCCAGCCTGGGTGTGGAGATCCCTCTGTGTCCCACCAGTATCAGTTCTTTGCCCATTTTAATTGGGCCAGGCTTGGTGTGTGCTGCTGAAGGCTGGAGGGTGAGATGCCCTCACAAGCTCTAGTTCCCTGTGTGCAAAAATTGGTTGTGCAAGAGAGTGAAAAAAACCACATTTTGCTTACTGCAGAGAGTTGTCAGGGAGGATGATGAACTCAGGGCGATCTAGCTGGAGGTAGACACTGTGCTTGTTTGCAAGATCCTGGATAGTCAGATTATTTTTCAGGCTTCCTTACTTTTTGTTCTTCCCCTGTGTGTGTGGTTCATTACAAGACACGAGGATGTCTGGAAGAACTGATGTTTGCTTTGGGTGACAATCAAATAGAGGGAAGGAATCATCCAAGAATATTAATGGGCAATGAACCTTACAGGGCTAATAGTCAGAGCTTGTCAAAAATGGCTCTGTGAGGAGTTTTGACAGGCTGCAGGTTTTTTGAACAGGAAGACTCTTCCCCGCCCCCCCCCCCCCCCCCCCCTTGCTTTAAACCATCCCAGAATGTTCATGTGAGGAATGCTTTTGATTTAGATGGCTCAGAATGTTCTGGAGTTTACTTCTCCACCCAAGCAGTAGAGGAGGAGGAGGAGGAGGAGGGAGGGGAAAAAAACCCCCTCAAACCTAACATAAAATCATTTTTTCTGCCTTTGGCTTCTCTTGAAAAATAATACTAGCAAGTTGGGGTGGGTGGACAGCTCTTTGGAGAGGCAGGATGAGCTCTAGAAGTTTTTCTACTAGCTTTAAAAGCCATGGTTGGAAGCAACCACATGGAAAGTGAGACCATCGTGATCTTCTTCCCAGCATGAATGACTGGGAACCGTTCGAGAAATGAGAAGGCAACCAGGAACAGTGTGGCCAGCAGGAGCAGGGAGGTCATTCTGCCCCTGTACTCAGCACTGGTCAGGCCACACCTTGAGTCCTGGGTCCAGTTCTGGGCCCCTCAGTTTAGGAAAGATGTTGAGGTGCTGGGAGGTGTCCAGAGAAGGGCAACAAAGCTGGGGAGGGGTTTGGAGCACAGCCCTGTGAGGAGAGGCTGAGGGAGCTGGGGTTGCTTAGCCTGGAGAAGAGGAAGCTCAGGAGAGACCTTATTGCTGTCTGAAGGGAGGTTGTAGCCAGGTGGGGTTTGGTCTCTTCTCCCAGGCAACCAGAACAAGAGGACTCAGTCTTAAGCTGTGCCAGGGGAGGTTTAGGCTGGATGTTAGGAAGTTCTTCATAGAAAGAGAGATTGGCCATTGGAATGTGCTGCCCAGGGAGGTGGTGAAGTTACCATCACTGGAGGTGTTTAAGAAGAGACTGGATGAGGCACTTGGTGCCATGGTTTAGTTGATTAGATGGTGCTGGGTGACAGGTTGGACTCGATGATCTCAAAGGTCTTTTCCAACCTGGTTAGTTCTATTCTATTCTACAATAATGCTCAGAGAAACCACCTTCCTGATGTCTTGTCCCCTTCAGGGAATAGGGGAGGTCTCTGGGTGAATCAGGGGTGCCAGTAGCTGCACCCTGTTGCACCGTGCTGCTGTGGAGGGTTCTCTTGCAGGCAGTGTGTCAGAGGAGCAGGAGCTGCTCTCCGCCTGTGAGTGTTTGTGCTGCTTGTTTGTGATCCAGTCCCCTATGGCAGCCCATAATGACAGGCTGAGAGGTTGGAAACAGGGCTAGGAGAGGGTTCTAACTGCTGGTTTAATGCTGCTTTTGTAGTCTTTTTTCCCTCTGTATCGAAGGTGTCTGTTCAATACCAAGTGACGACTGCCCTGACTGTCACTCTCTGGGAGATATTGTGTTTAGGTGCCCTCCTGGGCTTTGCAGACAATCAAATGGTGGCACATGGCCTCGATAAACAAATGGCTTTAAAAAACTCTCTGCTCCTCTATTGAAGTGCTGATCCTGCTGGACAGCCAGGACCCATCACACAGTGGAAAAGGGAGAGCGTTTCACCTGGCACTGTCATTCTTGCAGCCAGCGGCTTTTGTGTGGCTTGGAGCTGTGGCAGAGCCCCAGACAATGGAGAAAGGGATGTTTTAATAGCAGCCCTTCCTGTGATCGACCTGCTGCTGCTGGGAGCTGCCAGGAAGGGCCCTGGGTCTTAGGGCTGGGGAAGAACCACGTTTGTCCTCAACCTTGATTGCAGAGCCAGCGCTGCCCACTGGAGAGGATGCTTGGCTTAGGGGTGAAAGAAGCTGGAGAATGAGGAAGAGGGGGACAGATCTGGGCTTGGAATGAATGGGTATGGATTACTTGAGTGAGAGAGTACCAGCCTTCTCCCCCTGTTACCCTAATGGTCCAAGAAAGAAATGAGCTCAGGTCTTTCCTCCTATTGAGTTTAGCTACTGCCACTGGTGAGAAGATGGTGGGATCACCCCCAAACCTTGGGGCTGTTGACAAGCATAGACTAGATCTACATTTAGTTTTGGCCAGTCTGCACGATGCAAGGCAGCCCATGGCTGTGCTGGGGAGAGCTGGGTAGCAGGAGGAAGAAGGCAATGATTCTTTTCTAATTGATTGTGACTTACAAAGAGTATCATGAATGGACATTTTCCTAATTAGTGCTGTGACCCAAGAGAAACAGGGCTTCTGTGAGCTCCTGAACGTGAGGATACTTGGCTGGTGGGACAGGGGATAGATGGGTGGAGAGTTCAGGTCTCTTGTGCAAAAGAGGCAGATTAGGTGGGAGACCATCCTGAAGTCATGTATGTTAAGATGCTGGACTACATCAAGCACTTGGAGAGGCTCTTGCTCCCACCTGCATTTTCTTCATTCAGCACCCTGCCTGTTTTCTTCTCTCTTAATTTCCTCTCCCCTTCTCATTTCCTCCTCCTCAGATCAGTTATCAATGCAGCTCCCCTAGCCTCTGCCTTTCCATCCCCTCCCATCTTGCAGATCTGTACCAGAAAGGCCTAGAGCCCTCCAGGGATTTCTGTGCCTTTTTCATCTTTGTTAGACCCTTGGTTCACCTAGGAGATGGGCTGTGGAAAGGACAGGTCTCCAGCAGTGCTTTCTTCTCTGGGCAGTGATGAATCTCCCCTTGCTCCATTTCACCTTCCCAAAGCATAGATCCGCTTCAGCACCAAGCTTTCCACTGCTGTACCTGTGACAGTTCTGGGGGTGAGGGGGGAGCTGAGGGGTGCTAGCCTGTGTCTTAAACGTGGTGCATCTTGCAGACACACCTAGGAGGCTGGAAAAGTCCAACAGGTGAAAATTTGGTTTCAAAATAACATTTTGTTATGTGGAAAGAGAACAATTCTGCTTCCTTCTTTTGAGGCAGCTTTCCTGCTTTGGGGGGAAGAGGGGGATGGAATCAGTCCTCTACTTCTGCTTGTCCAAAGGAATCTCTCATTCTTCATAAACTCTTTTTTTTCAGCTGTACTCAGTCACTCAGAGCATTACCCTTTGGTCAGGTAGCCCAGGTTTATAAAAGATGCAACATCAATTAATTTGCAGCCACAGTCATCTGTACTATTATGTCACCTACTCAACCACAGAAACGAGGGAGCTGCTGACCCAGGGCTCCAGTATTTTCTTTCCAGGTCAAGCAACAGATCACTTCTAAATCTTTCACACCTCTTTCCCCTTTCCTGTTGGTTTGGAGACTAACTTCTCATCTGACAGCTCTTTGCTGTGCTGGCTGGGTGAAGCCTTGAGCAACCCGGTCTAGTGGGAGGTGTCCCTGCCCATGGCAAGGGGGTTGGAACTAGAAAATCTTTAAGGACCCTTCCAGCCCAAACCATTCTGTGATTCTTTTTCCATTTGGTTCATCTGGCTGTACCTTCCCCCTGCTGTTGGCTCTCTGTGTGAGCAGAAGCCCTGCTAATGCTGGAGGTCTTTGCTGCTGGAAGTTGCTAAGTCGCTATCCCCTACAACTATCTTTTTTTTGATAAAGAGAACTGAGCTCCTCTTAGTCCCTCACAGCAAGGCATTTTTCCTACTGCATCTGGGTTTTGTGATTCTCTCCAGCACCATCTCTAAGTGCTGCTTCTTAGCAGCCTTTGAAAAACATATTTGTGAAAGCTGTTATCAGGGCACTAGCATCAGTCTCGCTCGTGCAGTCTGAAGTTGCAAGCCACCTTCTCCATCCCTTTGCATGCAGCTAAAGACTGTATTAGGCACTGCTGAGTGTATCCTTCTCTGGAAGCTCAGCCAGTCACTGCATTGCCAGCAAATAACTCCCCTTTGTGTGTGAGCGTGCATTGCTTGCTTTTCTTCTTCTCACTGCACAGACAACCTCACACTTCCCTGCTGCTTTCCACCCAGAGCTGCTAGGTAGCTCTCACAGACTCACAGGCACATTCAGGTTGGAAAAGACCCTCTGGATCACCAAGTCCAACAGAGAACCCTACTCTACTAAGTTCACCTCTAAACCATATCCCCAAGCACCACATCTAAATGACTTTTAAACACATCCAGGGTTGGTGACTCAACCACCTCCCTGGACAGCACATTCCAATCCCTGACCACTCTTGCTGGGAAAAATGCTTCCTAATGCTGAGTCTAAACCTACTCTGTTGCAGCTTGAGGTCTTGTTCTATCACTAATTACCTGTGAGGAGACCAGCACCAGCCTCTCCACAATGTCCTTTCAGGTAGCTGTAGAGAGTGATGATGTCTGTCCTGCTTTGCCTGTTCCCTGATGCATATTTCTGTGTCTGCCTCCATAAAGATGTTTGCTTTGTGCAGGACACCTGCAATGCTCTGGGGGGGGGCCTCTTGCTGAATTGCTGTGTGCTGCTCCACCAGCTGTTGTGTTGTCTGCAGATCTTAGAATAGAATAGAATAAACCAGGTTGGAAGAGACCTTAAAGATCATCGCATCCAACCCATCATCCAACACCACCTAATCAACTAAACCATGCATCTCAGTGGCAGGGACTTCAGGCTGCCCTGATGAACAGCACTGGGCAGGCTGACTGGCACCAGGCAATCCCAGTCCTCATGGAATGCCACTGAAAGCAACCTTTGTGGATGCTAATTTCCAAACACTTCCATCTGTCCAGTTTCATGAGTCCAGCTCTTTGATCTACTCCCTCCTCCTTTCTCAGTCCAAGATTGGTGACTATTTTATACCAGCTGTGAGGTGATAGAGACTGGTAAAGAGGGTTGGCTGGGGGGGGGAAGGGGAAAAGGTTGGTTTGAGGGTACCAAGCACACATCTGTGTGCGTATGTGCACGTATTACAACGCGGAGCAGAAAAGCCTCAAGTCTCCTTTAGCACAGCCTGTAATCCTATTAGAAGGATTACTCTGTTGTCCTAGGCTATCTGATCGTGGTAAGAACTCATTTAGGTCAGCTGTTTAGGAAATTTACACACACAAGGAAAAAAAAACCCACAAAGAATTAAAGCAGCCTGGTTCAAGGGGATCCACAGCTCCTCGCAGCCTTTCTCTGCCTTACATCCCTGCTCTTGTCGCTTCCCTGCATCCTTCTTAAGCCCTCATGTAAATGACTTGCTTTCAGATTCTGACTTCTAAGAGCAGATGTGGGATAGACAGCATGGTAGCTAGACCCCAGGTATTTCCAGACCTTGAAAGGATTAGAGTTTTAAACAGTAAAGTGTTTTGGTTGTTGTGTCGGGGCTTTTTTTTCCCCCCCTTGCTCTCCCTCTGTGCGTTTGTGCGCATTAGGACTCGGAGAGCCGAGGGTATGGGCAAGGCTGATTTGTGGGCAGAACTTAATGAAAGCTAAATCTGGTCTGGCAGGGCCCCAATCAGTTTAATCCCTGCTCTGCTGATTATCAGCAATGTTATAATTTAATTTGAAGTCTCTGTATTTAGAAGGTCAGCGAAGCACTCCCATGCCTGCCTTTATGGAGAGAGAGAAGGCAGAGTGGCAGTCGGCTCGAGTGCCTTGCTGCTCCAGCAAAGCCAGGTAGGGAAGAGAGGAGAGCTTAAAACAAGCAACCAGATGAAGCAGCTGGACACAGAAACGTTGTCATGCAGCCAGGTAGGAGGCCCTTCACATTGGGAAAAATTGTGATGGGAGCACTCGCCTCCCAAGCTGGAATAAAGCCAAAGCTGTTCTGGGCTTTACATTGTATTTCACGGCCTCCACCCAAATCTTGGCTGCAGAGCTGGGAGAGAAGTGTGTATTAAAGCCTCTGCTGCTGCTGCCAAACACAGTCCACTCATGAAGGACTCTGCTCTGGCTGTTGACAGGGCTGAGCCTACAATGGGCACTAGAGCTGTTTCTTTCCACCCCTCAGGAAAAGCTGTCCCAGTGCTGTGAATCCCTGGTTTTACACAGCATTTTTGGACACTAGGCTCCCCAGCATCTCCAATCAGAGGAATCCATCTTCAGTCTAACAGGGCTTTGAGGAGATCCATGCTTTTGCAGCTGTCCAGGAGCTCCCCATGTCTGGCAGCCCAGTGTGGATCATGCCTACCCAAGGTGCTGCACACACTATGTCCTAGTAATTTCTGCAGGAAGCAGCCAGATGAACTGCAACGCATTGGTGAGGTGGAGACCCTTCCAGAAAGCATCAGACATAGTGTGGATGTTCTGCCATGAATTAAACAGCTTGTCTGATGTATATAGATCATATCTGTAGCATCCACTCTCCTCAAACACCTTCCTCTGTGCATTCCTCAGGGCATAGATCTCGCTGGGAGGAAGCTGTGTCTTTGCCCAAAGCCTTCCTCTCCTCTTGTCCTATGGTGAGATCTGAGCTGAAACCAGGTTGAAATTTTTCAAGGTAGCTTTTCTCTTACAGTGGTAAAGGGCCTAAGGGTAAAGAGTGAGAGGCTTCCATGGATGTGGAAGCCACGGTGCTGATGCGCATCGTTAGGCTTTCTTCACTGAGAGATGCCAGAAGATGATGGCAGGTGTTTCTCATTTGTCCTGCCAAGCTGTAGGTTCTGAAGAACCCTCAAGGCATGTTGGTATGAAGCATTTTGTAGGGAGAGGGGTGGCCTCCTCCATCCCACCACCTACTTTCTTTGACAGTTGTTAAGGCTTGTGGTTTGAAGGATATCTGGGAGCTTCTTAAACCATCTTTGGTCTTGTTTGACACTCCAAGCAAGGACAACGATCTCCTTTCATCCTTTCCCTTCACCTTCTCACTTGGGTCTCTTTTGTTGGGTTTATTCTGGCTCTAGGGTATGTGAGATGCTCCTTGTTAATTCATGCCCAGCCAACACTTCTTCTCTTAGCTAACCAGACTACTTGCTTTAAGAGTGGAGGTTTTTACTGCCAGATACCTGCTCCTTCCTCTATGTTTCCAGTGGAGTGCTGGTGACATCCAGTGTCTAGTTTGGCTTATCACTGGCATGCCTGTTTGTCCTGTGCTGATATCCCCAGGGGATGCTATAGATCTAAAGACTTGTTTTTCCCCCTCAGCTAGTCTGCATTTGAATGAGGAATCATGCACCATGTCGGAGGTGTTTGTGACATCTGTAATTCACACATGAAGAAAAAGGAACCTTTGAGGCCAGAGCTCCTAGGAAAAGCTGCCTTTAAAAGGAGAGGCAACTGTGTACAAAGAGAAATGAGAACTGAGAAACAAATCAGAGCTTCCATTGGAGATAATGAGAATCTCGTAGAGTAACACAATGTGCAACTTACTGAGGCCAGAATGGTCCTGTCTCTCCATTCCCTGGAGAGAGGCTCAGCAGTGTGCAATACTGGCAGGGTCACTGCTTCCATTCCCTCTCTGAAAGCAGCACTGGCCCTGCAGGAAAAAGACTGGGAAAAGGTGTGGAAGAAATGCCAAGGTCCAGTGGCGCAGGCAGCTTTCTGCTTGCCGCTTCGTTGCTGCCTGAGGCACACACAGAGGGATTCCATTTTCACCAGCTGGCAGGCAAGGAGACAAGTCCCTCCAGCTCACATGGTGAGCTCCCAGCTGAGATGGATGCTAGTGAAAAGGACTTTGTTGAAGCACTAATGGTGGGAGGTCTCACACAAGCCTTCCCAGCGTGCTCCAGAGGTACAGCATAGGCTGAGGGCAGCGTTTACCCTCATCTGCTCACCACCCCATTTAGTTAAGTGGGATAAGCACAGGCTGTACTTCTAATAATTCCTCCCATGGAGATACCTGAAGCTGTGGAGCCATTCCCTGAGAGAGTAAATGGAAGCCCTGGTTGCTTGAGTCATTAAACACAAGACAAAACGCAGGGGACCAATCTGTTATCTGTGGGCAGGAGAGAGAGCAAATGGACCTTTCCATTGCTAAATGCTGTGATTTGCTTCACTTCCCACTTCCTTTCTCAAAGCCAGCCCCAAGTGTAGTTACTGCTCCTGCAGCTGTGTGCCCATCCTTGGGGGCAGAATGTGCTGCTGCTCTCCTTCCCAGCATCCTCTTAGAAAATAGTCCTGTCTCAGCAGGGCTTGAGAATCCCAGTTTGCTGTAGGTGCCAGAGAAGCTGCCAAGGCAGGTCTGTAAGTCAGGACTTCACAGTTATCTGAGGTGCAAACAGCAGGACTAGGCTTTAAAGAAACAGGGCTTTGCTACGTATTAATGACCTTGGGATGGAATATGCCTCTCCTTGCTTTGAATAAAACTTGAGGTGAAGGCAAGAGTTTTGACCCCTGAGGGGGTGAAGGGGCCCTGGCCCGAGCTGCCAAAACCACTTGCTGAGGAATATATTCTGTACTTCACCTCCCAGGTGGTCCTGTACTCCCTGAGTCCTTCTGGTTGAGGAGGTGCAGAAGGGTAGCATGTCAGCCTGCCCAAGGCCAGCGGCAGCTGACTCCCAGCAGGATGGTTTCCTCCTCATCTAGCTCTGATGGTCGTAGTTTATGCTGTTTGTTTTCTTTAATTGAATATTTCATAAATTAACATGATTTCTGCATAGTGTTTGTCTTTCTCTCTGTGAGCCTGTATGGCCAAGATAGCCTGGAGTGGGCTAATTAAAACACTGAACCATGGCTCTGTCCCTAGCCAAGGAGTAAGACGGCCATATAATGTACGCTGCTGATACAGATCTGGGAGCTGGTGAAGCAGAGCACCAGAGGATCTGTCTGTGCCCATCAGTCTTACTTAAAAAGCCTTTTCTATTCATTGCTGTTGAGGCCTGTCTCTTCTCTGCCTTAAGTGGATGCTAAGATTAGGAGCCTCTGGGTGAACATCAGCCTTCCAGATACCAGTGCTGCCAACGGTGCAGTCAGGTACTTCTTGCAGACGTTAGTGGAAAGCTCCCAGAATGCAGAGGCGAAGCCGTGCACCGTTACCACCTGGAAGGACTTCTGCTCTGCACTTTATTGATGAGGACTGCCTTGAGAAGCAGCTCGAGTTGTCTCCCTGCCCCTTAAGACGGGTAGCTGTGAATGGCACGTTCGTGCTTATCTCGCTAAGCAGAGAGGAGGCTGAACTGCAGCGCTTCTAACCCGGGGAGCACTGAGGAGCGGGGCGGGGGAGAGAGAGCTGCCGCCGCGGAACTGGAGCGGAGGAGTTAAGTCTCCTCTTCAGCTCCGAGGCAGTCTTCAGGGGACTTTTCAGAAGGCTGCCTCCTTCCTTTACAGGCCTTTTTTTTCACTATTGTTCTTTCAAGATAAAAAACTTGGCTCTGTAAAGGAGTAAGCCGAGCGCTGTTTTATTGCTACCAGCTGAATAGTAAAAAGCCAAGCAGAACCCATTTGCTGTTGTGCAGCGGTTAAAATCCAGCTCGGTACTTTGCATTCCGAGACATTCTGCCTCATCCTTTTTCATAGATTCCCTTGCAAGCAGTAAAAATATCTTGCAAACGACTTAAGCCCAACCACAAAAGCCCCCATGTAAATAGGCTGGGGCTCAATTACAGAGGGGAAGCGATTGCACAACAGCAGCTATAGGAATCTTTGTTTCGTTTAAATGAGGTAATCGCTTTAGGCATCTGCCAAGGCACTCTGAGGTTAACCTCGGACTGCAGGCTGCTTACCTGCGCAAACAAACGCAGATCATAGCTAGGCTGGTGCTCATGTCTTAGGTCTTTGCTGAACAACAGTCTCCTCTGGGCATGGTCTTGTTAAATGGTTATGGTACCAGCCTCTGCTTTATGTCTGCAAGTATCTGGCTCCTTGACTGCATAACCAGATACAGAATCCAGAGTAGGTGGATATGAACACTGGTTTGATGTATTAGATGTATTAGCTCTCTTTCCTACCCGTGGTTGTCTTCACCTCTGTGTCCTTGTTCCTCTGCTGAACCTGGCTGTTTTGTCAGCACACCCCTTCTTCTGCAGGACAGCAAGGCATGCTGTATACTCACACTGAGAAGGGACAAACTGAAGGCCTGGAGGAGCCCAGAGCTAGAAGCTCTGCAGAGAAACAAGGAGACACTGTTGGGATAGATGCCCTCAGCTTAATTCCTGCAAAGCCATAGGCTGAGAAAGAGAGAGGCCAACAAGGACTGTGATGGATGAATGGTTCCCAGTGAACTAGGGCAGCAGGAGCTGCTCTATTTAAACTCTTTCTTTCCCCTCCATAGTGTCCTTAAGGTCTCTTCTGAAGACCCTTAACAGAACTTGATGGGTACAAATCCTTTTTCTCACATGACTTTCTCTGCTCATTTGGATTAATTTCCCTAAAATCTGTCTTGCTGCTCCATTTTTCCATTTACCAGGAGTGACTACAAGTGAATGTCCCTGTAAGGTCAGCAAACCCAGCCTGCTCTCCTGCTTGTTCAGTCCCTCAACCATTTCTGTATCACAGTTTCAGAGGAGATTTTACTGCTTCCGACAGCTGGGGCTGTGGTCTCAGCAGAATGGCTTCCCCAACCCTTGCAAGCTCTCTGCCAAGAACTGGAGTTAGCTGTTCTCAGATTTAACAGCCTCCAGTTCCAGACACAGGTTTTCAGTATCCCTGGCCTAACACTCATTCCTGCCATAGCTCACCTTGTCAGCACCAGAAGCAACCTAACACTCCTCTCGTTGTCTCAGTTTGACCCCACTCTCTGCCTTTAAAAACCTACAAAGTAGCAGCCTTCTAAGATGCCACTGGTGCTTCCACTCCTGAAAGAGGCTAATGGGAGGGAAACAAGCTCACCAGCCTGTTTTCTGTCACTTTTCTTTTCCACATGAGGAGCTTGAAGTGCATTTGCACTTTTATAATTCATGTAAAACAAAGAGGGAGAGCTGGAAGTGTGTCTCTAAAGCAGGGAAACAGTAGTTCAGCTTCTCAGTCTGACCCCTGAAAGATGCATTTCTGACTGTTGTTCTGGCAGAGAATCTAAGAGCCAGCACGATAGGAATTAGCAGGGCTTGTGCCTTCCCTGCCTGGAGCGGAGGTAGTCAAGATGTCTCCATGGGATGTATGTTGTAGCCAGGTGGGGGTTGGTCTCTTCTCCCAGGCAACCTGTGACAGGATGAGAGGACACAGTCTCAAGTTGTGCCAGGGGAGGTTTAGGCTCGAGGCGAGGAGAAAGCTCTTCCCAGAAAGAGAGATTGGCCATTGGAATGTGCTGCCCAGGGAGGTGCTGGAGTCACTATCACTGGAAGTGTTTAAGAAGAGACTGGATGAGGCACTTGGTGCCATAGTTTAGCTGATTGGATGGTGTTGGGTGATAGGTTGCACTTGATGATCTTGAAGGTCTTTTCCAACCTGGTTAATTCTGCTCTCCGAGATGACAACCGCTGAACCCTTCAGACTC
This sequence comes from Dryobates pubescens, assembly GCF_014839835.1. NCBI lineage: Eukaryota > Metazoa > Chordata > Aves > Piciformes > Picidae > Dryobates > Dryobates pubescens. Next base: position 4,984,265 of record NC_071628.1, read on the forward strand.
TCTTCTACCTCAGCGCTTTGGGTGTCCTCCCAGCAAGCAGGGGTTAAAGCTGTGGGTGAGATCCCAGGCTCTTTGGTGCTCACCACTTCCTCCTGCAGAGGGGGAAAGTTTTGGCAAGCTTGCTGTGGTGCTGTCATTAGCATACATTCACTGCAAATTAATTAAAAGCGAAGATGAGATTCCCCAAACTCATTTAACTTCCTAAGCTTTGTTCTCTAGGGATTGGCAGTGGGAAAACAGCTGGGGACCCAAAGTGTCCTTTTAGAAGGGGATAAAAAGCAGTTAATCCTGGTTCTATCAAAGGGAGCGGAAATGAAAAGTAAATTCCCATTTGAAAAGAGCTGGATTTATTTATTTATTTATTGTCTTTCCCCCATGTGCATTTTCCTCCCCCCACCCCCCCTGTGTTTTTCCCACACAAGAATTTTCTTGTCCAGGAAGGTTTGTGGCCCTGCTTGTTTAAAAATTAATCTGTACTCTAAGATTCATTTGTGTGTGTGTGTGTGTGTGTGAAAGAGGAGAGACAAGTGTAAGAGGAGTCTTACAAATGTGCTTTCTGGCTGCTGGCTAGAGCTGCTCCAGAGCATGCAGTGGTGTTAGTCAAAGCCAGAGATGTTATCTGCCTTGACAGAGCTGCTCTCTGATGGCTTTCAGAAGGACTAACCTGCAGCAGCCCCACAATATTAGATGGGATGTGTGAGACCTGAGTTTGCCTAAGATCTGCTCATTGCTGTTC